>NC_143225.1:11547500-14047500 GCF_030267445.1 Bombyx mandarina | reverse complement strand
AGACAATTAGAAATTATCAACGTTTCCCGTCTGCCAGCCTTCCCGCGATGGTTCATTTTTTAATCACAGATGCAGTATCATAAGGATAAGTTTTAAATATCTCGACGTTATAATAATATTACTTCATTGAAAGCGGAGAAAGTGATTTCTACAATTTGTTAATGTAGAAACAAGTTTCTATAGATGTGAGAGTTAATAAGTACCCGCTTATTTATCTTTGGTTTTGTAGAAAAAAAAAAACGATAAGATATAATAAGATGATATATAATTTTATTTGAATATGAAAGGTTGAAAAATATACGATTAGCTGCATTAGATGCGTGATTTTAAATACAACATTTTAATAATTATTTTTCATCTTGTCAAATTTGCGACGCAAATAAGAGATGGGGTTGAACGCAACTTCATTGCCGAGAACGTCATTTGGGGCCAAAATAAGGGACGCGCTAACCATACAATGATAATGCATTTCATGTCTTTTTTTTCCTACTACCTACTACCTACCTAGCTGATAGCCTTGAAAGGCTATTTCAGCGTAACCTTAACTAGTAGGTGAGCTCACGGTGCTCAAACCTGATGACGTTGCTAACACGAACCCTAGCAAGAGCCGTGCTTCGCAGAATCTACTACCGGATCGGAAACGCGACCCACTGAGAAGATCCGGCGAGAAACTGAGTGGGCTGTATCTGTGGGTTAATTTACTCGTCGAGCCCGTTGTCGCAAGCGGCGGGTTGGACGAGAACGATGACCGGTGCTTGAGGTACCTAAAAGCACCGTTAGTGGATCGGGAGGATCCGAATGACGTGTTTAGAGCGACGTCGACTGCTTTCCATTCTGTCCGCAGGATCGGGAATGTAGTTACCGTCAGCCACGATGAGAGGGTTCTGATGCCGTGCCGTTCCGCTTTATCGAAGTGGATTTCATATCGATTTAGGCGCCTGCTACTGCTAATGTATGGTCCCTGATGTTTTATATTAGGTCATGCCTTACGAAATTGCCGTTTTGTATACAGAAAGTTAAAATATTTTTTGTTATTAATACTTTTTATTTCTATCGATCAAAGTACGCACATATGGTATTGATCCATCTCTACTAATACTGTGGTGATTTTTCAATGGCTTTATTGAAGAACTCGGAGTGCACGGAACCTAATAAACCCTTCCAAGGGATTTTGTACTCTTCGAGTACTTTATTATTTTCCTGTCAAGAAGTTGTCTAAACTTTGGAAAGAGTAGAAGTCTGTCGGCGAAAGGTCTATTGAGTACGTTTGATGAAGCAAAAGTTCCAACTATAGCTCTTGTAGCTTAGAGATGGTGTACCGTATGAGTTAAACAAAACTGGCCGGAGGTTTGCGAGTTACTCCATTATTATGTCCAGTTTCTCACCGTGCAAATCCGCAGTGATTCTGGTGCCATTTGGAATGGGTTCATTAAGACAAGATCCACAACTACGAACTTGTTGTCTTTTGTCGAGGACTTGACTCAAGGTGTTGACCATGGAGATTCATTAGACACTATATACACAGACTTTAGTAAGGCCTTCGACAGAGTTAACCACAATTTACTGCTGTCGTCGTACGGGATTGCTGGTACACTTTTGCATTGGCTTCAATCATATTTAACGAACAGATCGTCCACGGTTGTTGCGGGGGGTCACTCGTCGATGTCCTTCCCTGTTTTGTCTGGGGTTCCCCAAGGCTCTCATTTGTGTCCTCTACTTTTTAATGCATTCATCAACGACATTGGCTCGTGTTTTCGTAGCACAAAGTTCTATATGTTCGCCGACGACTTAAAATTTTTCAGGAAAGTAAACTCATCTCTTGACTCTGAATTATTGCAGAGGGATTTGGATAGTTTGTTTGGCTGGTGCAGTGCGAATGGCATGAGTCTGAATATCAGTAAGTGCTATGTAATTCGTTTTACTAGAAAAAGACGCTCATTTTCCCGAACGTATCCTATTAATGGTGCACCACTATCTGAGGTAAACTCTATTTGGGATCTGGGTGTGACCATTGATAGTAAGTTGCAATTCAGCACACATATTGAGAATATTACCAGAAAGAGCTTTAAAACATTGGGATTTATATTTCGCAATTGCAAAGATTTCAAAAAACCAAACACTAAGATCACAATTTATAATGGTCCCGTACGCAGTACCATAGAATATTGCTGCATTGTGTGGAACCCTTACTATGAAATATACAAGAAACGATTGGAAAGTGTCCAGAAACGGTTTCTATGGTACTTGTCTTACAACTACAATCTGGGTAGGAAGTTACCCAGCTATGAAGATAGACTTTGCCACTTTAATTTAGACTCTCTTCTTAACCGGAGGAAACTAATGGGGGGTATATTTCTCTACAAATTAATTCATGGAATAACCGACACACCTAATCTATTAACCCAGATAAAAATATCAGCCCCTAAGTACCTACCAAGAACGAAGAAATATAAACCGTTTATAAGAAAGCCCGCTCGTTCGAATTTAGGTGCTTACTCTCCCTTAAACAGAATCCTTTGGGACTACAATAATGTCCACGGTAGCGCGGTCTCCGTCAATATTCCTTCGGAGTTGTCCGATTGCGCTGAACTAATTTTAAGTGAAATAGATGTTTTTTCTAATTGTCTCACAACTTACAGGAAAAATCAGTCGCGGATCATCTCCCAATTAAATTTAAATTAATCTTAAGCAATGAATGAAATGTAATCAAATGTTAGCTGTATATTTTTTTTATTTTTGATGTTAATGCACTGTCGATTGCACCTATAATTGAGGTGACATCTGCCATGAACTTTTGTCAATTGTTCAATGTTTTGTATTGATGATCACTTTGTTGGTGCAACTTCATAAATAAATAAATAAGAAGCTGTAATGAATCTTACCGGCACTAGATCACCAAACAGTGACCATGACTTTTTTAGGGGTAAGTATTCGTTTGAGGTTTCGTTAGCCTGGGTGTTGTACCAGGGTTTAACCAAAATAATGATCGCTTACAAAAAAGTCATTTTTAATAGCAAGCGACAATGTTGTTGTTGTTGTGGTCCTAGCGTACCCCGCTGGTCCATAAGGCCTTCACAAGTTGTCTCCACTTGACCCTGCCTTGCGCTTGCTCCTTGACATCACTCCAGATCACGTCGGCAGTCCTCATCGCGCTCTCCACGGTAACAATGCGGTTCAATAACCCTTGTCTGTGTCTGTTAAGCAACACAAGGCATACCTTAACGCATTCGTCGCGTTGACGATCCTTGGATTGGTTAAATTAAATGCAGCGATATTCCACGCGTTTATGTACTGACCTTTAATTTTCAACATTCCTCAAAGCAATGAAGATTTTGCGGTTTAATTACGGATGTTTCCGTACAACAATCGAGGTTAGGTATAAAAAGCTAGTATTTGTTTACTATTTTTTTGTTCAATTAACTTACTCTGGCGGGCGATCGCGTTGTTTAGCTCGGAACCCTATTATTGTACGCCGTCGCTGAATCGACTTAGTGAGTCGAAAGAGAGATCTGTCAAATTTGCAGCAGCTTACACTCTAGTACTGTGTGCTTAGTGCGAGTTTTTTAACGGTCTCGATAGCGTAAAAGTTAACTCAAAGTATGGAGTTGGAACGTTTGCCTACAACGTTTGCCTACCTATGCCGCTAGGAGCGCTGCTCACTGAACACTTGCCGGTTCGACACAGCGCACGTGCACCCGCGCTCGAACTAAAGCCCACCATTTGTGATTGATCATTAACACGTGCACTGTGCAACATGGACTTACTTACCATTATCGAGCGCTTATTAAAAACAGATTTAATTTTTATATTTATTGTTATTTATTACATATTCACTGGTGGTAAGACGTCTTCTGAGTCAACTATGAATCTAGGTCGTCTTCAAACGAAGTGAGGGACCTCCTAAAATTTGTTAACAATAATGTTTTTTTTTATGTGAAATCCGCCGTGAAATCATTATACTAAGTGCAATGATAAACTCTTTCAAGGCTCTAGCGCCGGCCATTCATCCGAACAAATCCTTCAATGCCTCCATTCAAACGTGACCTCTCCTTTGTTCTTTACGTAAATTGACTTTAATAACTTGGCTGAATTTTTTTAATTTCGCAAAGACGTCGCATTGTCTACGTTTCACATCTCGACTTTATGATTGATAGCCCTGGTTTTATTACTCTTTATGATCAAACGAGCCATCAACCCACCTACTTACAACTGGTTTCCGGAGCTCACAAAAATCACAACACTAAAGTCGCTGCCAACCTTGAGACAAGCTACCGAAGTCTAGATTATTATTATATATTATCTATTGTATTAAGACGTGAGACCCATAAAACGGGACGCATGGCTGCCCCGCGGCAACAACACGCAAAAAAAAACTAATCGTGCCCTTCAGGTGTCCGTGTAAACTAAAGCACAAGCTATATTGTGATAATCGCTGAATACAGAATCGCCTATTGTTGTATGTCGATTGTATTATTATAACGCGCATCAGATGTTATCGTGGAATTGCTAAAACAATAGCTATCAATTTGAATCGGATGTCATAGAACACGTTCAACAAACATTTATTGTACACAAGATACTCTTCATTTGGAATGGTCGATAATGTAAGTACTGATGAAAGAATCGTGTTTCTCGTTAAATCCAGAGTCGGGTAAACGACCTCGACCCGAACCAGACTGCTTCAATTACGAATGAATCTAGACTTAACGTGTTTTATATAAACAATATACTAATCCGAGAACGATCTATTCACGTACATACACATTCACACAATGTTTATTGTATGCCCGAAATAAAACAGCAACTATTTCTTTGAATGCACACGAGGCTACATTACACAGCCCACATTTAATTCAGTCGCCCATCTTCAGACTATGTTGTTAAATTAACATTTAAATATATAAAATACTACATTGCGCACCAAGGTAGAAAATTGAAGGAAATGTCCTACTTTTTCCCGCGGTGCACATACTATTTTTTCTCCTACCAGGCCGAAAGTTCGTAGAGTACCGAGCCGGGGACCAGGGGCGAAGCCCTGGTGGGGGGCCGAGCCCCCCTATACTCATAAAACAATTACAAAACAATTTAACAGTTTTTAAATTTTTTATATAAACTACTACTAATTGAATAAGAACTGTCTGATGAACTCATCTTTGTTTAATACTTCACTTTTAAATTTTATTGCCTTTTGTTTATTTCACTTTTACACTAAACACAATATTGCAAATTACCCGAGCACAACAATGGCGGAGAATTTTAAGTGCGTGAGAGCAGACGTAGACACTAACGCGCATGCACACTTGTCAGTACCCAGGGAGGAGAAGTTACACTTTCATCCCTGTACAGCGGGATGAAAAATTTGACTTTCTTCCCTATACAGCGGGAGGAAAACCGAACGGCGTAGGTAGGAGAAAAATAGATATCTAGTTTTGTTTGTTCAGTTGAAGCTTTTTACAGTGTTTATGATTACGATAAGTAGGACGGTAACGAGGAGCTAAGTACCAACAAACGTATTTTTTTTATTGTTATAATACCTAGTCAGGTCATAAATTCTGTCACATGTTTAATGTAAAATAATTGAAACAAGTTTATTCATTATGTAACCATTCATATACCAAAATGAACTTAACAAAACATAGATTCTTATGACACTAAAGTTTATTCAAAATGACCTCCGTGATTTTGAATACAGGCCTTCAATCTGCCCGGCCAGTCGTCTATCGCAGCACGAACGAGGTCCATGTCAATATCGGCGGCTGCCTTAATCAAGGATGTCTTGAGTGACTCCAAATTGGGATGAGGCTTTGAGCACGCCTTTTCCTCCAAGTGTTGCCATATCTTGTAATCTAACGGATTCAAATCTGGACTGGAGGAGGGCCAGTCTTCGTGCCGGATGAAGTCGATTTCACGCGCCGCCAGCCAGTCTTGTGTGCTCTTCGCTCTATGAGCTGGCGCCGAATCTTGTTGGAATACCCAGTGCCTGTTATTGAACATGGTATGAGAAACAGGTTCCACAAGTTTCGTCAGGACTGTATTTTGATACACAACTGCATTCGTTTTTACACCTTTCTCACAAAAATGTACCTCTGTTAAGCCCCAATAAGAAACTCCCAACCATACCATGAGCGAGGATGGAAAATGACCTCGTTGGACACGCGGAATACGGTTGCTTGCTACTTCACTACTGTGTGCGTACACCTTATCTTTTTGTTTGTTGTAGCTCTCTTCTACGGTAAAAATTTTTTCATCCGAAAAAAGAATTTCCCGATATTTTTTTCCCGCGTACCGCTTCAACAAAGCGCGGCATCTCTTCAGTCTCAGGTAAATTAGACGAGCATTCAAACGATGTCCTGTTTTTCTTTGATATGCCCGAAGCCCTAAGTCTTCATTTAACACCCTTTTCACCGTGGTTCTGCCTAACTCCATCTGAAGGGCCAACAGTTTCTGCTTACGTTTGGGATTTCTTTGAATTCGCGCCTTCACAGCTTTTATCACTGCTGGAGTCCTAACAGACCGAGGGCGACCACTTCTTGACCTGTCATCTACACTAGAGTCTTCATTGTATCGTTTGGTTGTATGGTACTTTCTTATTAAATCTTTTGGTTATATTCAAAATTTTCAGTATGTTAAAAATTTGAATTGGCGCGTAACCGCAACGATGCAACGCAATAACTGCAACACGGTCTTCTTTAAGCGTCCACTCCATATTTAAAAATGAGTAAAATTCTAAAAGTATACATTTTTATTCTCATGAACAATTCGGAATTCGAATTCAATAAACTTTTTTGTGGCCAGCATTCTAAAAGAAAAGTTTTTACTGTGTGACAATACTTATGACCTGACTAGTTATAATCATATTTTGTTGACAGACATTAATAAACATAGCGTACTGCTTCCTCGCCGTCTTCGGTTTCCTGATCCAGCGCGTCGTCTTCGGTCAGCTCCGGGTCTCTGAGGCTCAGCGCGTCAAGGACAAGTTCTGGAACTATGTCTTCTACAAATTCATCTTCATCTTCGGAGTAATCAACGTTCAGTACATGGACGAGGTGATGCTGTGGTGTTCTTGGTTTACTCTCGTCGGCTTCCTGCACCTGATGGGGCAGCTGTGCAAGGATCGATTTGAATATGTAAGTTAGCTAAACTTGATTAACTTAAGATAACATAACAGCAAACTGCGATAATATTTCTTCACTCTTCTAGCAATCAGTCCTTTATTAGGCCATACAAAAGAATACAATATCCTAGAACTAGGATAACTCACGTTAAAAGATGTACTAAAAATCTGAAAATACTACTAACATGTGTACCATGTAAATATGTACCATTTGTGTGTAAGTGTATATGAGGGAGTGGCCCACAGTATCTTAAGAAAGCGTAGGAACGCTACTTCGACAAAGCGGCGACTTATCCGATCGAGACGGAGCAACGCAAAACCGCCGTCGTCCGAAACATGTCTTGTCGGATCTCCCGCATTCACTCTCGGTGCTTTAAGGATCCTCAAGCACCGGTCACCATCCTCGTCGAACTTATCGATTACAACGAAGAGTTCGACGGCACAGCCCATAGATATAGCCTATTGAGTTTCTCGCCGGATTTTCTCAGTGGGTCGTGATTCCGATCCGATACAAGGTTATCCCGTTTTAAAGTTGAACAAATTGCTTACAGCTCCTGTGTGTAGGAACTAGCATATTATTATAATTCGTCGTGAAATCTCCTATGCGTACAAATATAGTTTTCGAGAAAATCTAATAAAACTACCTCCTGAAAAAAAATATGCAAATATATTTTTATCACATAGGATACTTTGATCTACAATACAATACAAACCGACACTTAGGATTTTTTCATAATATATGACATCATTTTGGCCCAAAATGACACATAGGAAATTTTAAATTTGCAACGACGAATTGTAATTTGGGAATATTTTGTTCAGCTAGCGTCGTCGCCCAACACAGCACGTTGGGTGCATGTTCGACTGGTCGGTCTACTCCTGGGTATACTGGCCGCCTCTACTGCTTTATTGGGCGTTGCAGTCGCATGGGGCTTGCCCGCCGGAAAGGATACCTTTGCGTTTATGGCTGCTGAAGTAAGTTTTATTTTTGGATATCGATTACAAGTTGTATACGAGTCTGCGGACAGGGGAGATACCGGCTACGTGATGAGCACGTAGTGTACTGATGACAACAGAGAGCAGATAGAGGTAATCGCGAGCGACGTGCTTGCGCCGACACGTCGCGTGCTTAGATAACTGACTGACTATGAGTATATGAAATGCATCAGGATAAATATACAATTTTATTTACAAAACACATTTCTATGTCACTAATTTCTTATACCTATGCATAACACGAATTGTTTTTGTTACAATATAATCTATACTGGTTAAAAAAATAAATGGGTGGAATAATTTATTGTCATGTTGTCCCTGCTCTTTCTTTACTAATTAATTAAAAAATATTGTATTTTTCTTCTATTTTTCCTACGCAATTGTTGGTATCCTGAAGGGCTATTCTATAACTACGCGCGGGCAGTATCTGCATCTATTGAAAGTAATTTTATCTGCATTAGTGGGTTCCACCCGCGTCGGTGTACACGAGACACGGCGTAGTTATGCGTTCGCGGTAGGCAGCGGCTTGTCTCTGCCCCTGGCATTGCTGAAGTCCATGGGCGACGGTAACCACTCACCATCAGGTGGGACGTATGCTCGTCTGCCTACAAGGGCAATAAAAAAAAAGAGTTACCTTAATTGAAATGAAGTGAGAGTAGCGCGTTTTTTTTTATTGCTTTGATGGGTGTACGAGCTCACAGCCCGCCTGGTGTTAAGTGGTTACTGGAGCCCATGGACATCTACAACGTAAATGCGCCACCTACCTTGAGATATAAGTTCTAAGATCTCAGTATAGTTACAACGGCTGCCCCACCCTTGAAACCGCAACGCATTACTGCTTCACGGCAGAAATAGGCAGGGCGGTGGTACCTACCCGCGCGGACTAACAAGAGGTCCTACCACCCGTAATAAAAGCGCGTTCCAAGTTCCCTGTGTGGGTCTGTTCCAGTGCCTGCTGGTGCTGATGTCGGTGCTGCACGTGGGCGCGCGCTACGTGCTGCAGCAACGCGGCGCGGACGCGGCCGGCGCGCTCGCCTACTACACGCACCTCGGCTTCGATGTAAGCTCCGACACCACGCACCCTCACTGCACTAGTACTCCGCACCCTCACACTGCACTAGTACTCCGCACCCACACACTGCACAAGTACTCCGCACCCTCACACTGCACAAGTACTCCGCACCCTCACACTGCACTAGTACTCCGCACCCTCACACTGCACTAGTACTCCGCACCCTCACACTGCACTAGTACTCCGCACCCACACACTGCACAAGTACTCCGCACCCTCACACTGCACAAGTACTCCGCACCCTCACACTGCACTAGTACTCCGCACCCTCACACTGCACTAGTACTCCGCACCCTCACACTGCACTAGTACTCCGCACCCTCACACTGCACTAGTACTCCGCACCCTCACACTGCACTAGTACTCCGCACCCACACACTGCACTAGTACTCCGCACCCTCACACTGCACTAGTACTCCGCACCCTCACACTGCACTAGTACTCCGCACCCACACACTGCACAAGTACTCCGCACCCTCACACTGCACTAGTACTCCGCACCCTCACACTGCACTAGTACTCCGCACCCACACACTGCACAAGTACTCCGCACCCTCACACTGCACAAGTACTCCGCACCCTCACACTGCACTAGTACTCCGCACCCTCACACTGCACAAGTACTCCGCACCCTCACACTGCACAAGTACTCCGCACCCTCACACTGCACAAGTACTCCGCACCCTCACACTGCACTAGTACTCCGCACCCTCACACTGCACTAGTACTCCGCACCCTCACACTGCACTAGTACTCCGCACCCTCACACTGCACTAGTACTCCGCACCCACACACTGCACTAGTACTCCGCACCCTCACACTGCACTAGTACTCCGCACCCTCACACTGCACTAGTACTCCGCACCCACACACTGCACAAGTACTCCGCACCCTCACACTGCACTAGTACTCCGCACCCTCACACTGCACTAGTACTCCGCACCCTCACACTGCACAAGTACTCCGCACCCTCACACTGCACTAGTACTCCGCACCCTCACACTGCACTAGTACTCCGCACCCTCACACTGCACTAGTACTCCGCACCCTCACACTGCACTAGTACTCCGCACCCTCACACTGCACTAGTACTCCGCACCCTCACACTGCACTAGTACTCCGCACCCTCACACTGCACTAGTACTCCGCACCCTCACACTGCACAAGTACTCCGCACCCTCACACTGCACTAGTACTCCGCACCCTCACACTGCACTAGTACTCCGCACCCACACACTGCACTAGTACTCCGCACCCTCACACTGCACAAGTACTCCGCACCCTCACACTGCACTAGTACTCCGCACCCTCACACTGCACTAGTACTCCGCACCCTCACACTGCACTAGTACTCCGCACCCTCACACTGCACTAGTACTCCGCACCCTCACACTGCACTAGTACTCCGCACCCTCACACTGCACTAGTACTCCGCACCCACACACTGCACTAGTACTCCGCACCCTCACACTGCACTAGTACTCCGCACCCTCACACTGCACTAGTACTCCGCACCCTCACACTGCACTAGTACTCCGCACCCACACACTGCACTAGTACTCCGCACCCTCACACTGCACTAGTACTCCGCACCCACACACTGCACTAGTACTCCGCACCCTCACACTGCACAAGTACTCCACACCCGGCAACACTAATGGCGCCGCCGTTTGCAGTCGGCGTCCCTTGTGCTCGAGCTGATGCACGTGGTCCACATGGTGGTGTACAGCAACATGTTGGTGTCGATGGCGTCGCTGGTGCTGCTCATGCAGCTCCGCCACCTGCTGCACGAGCTGCAGGCGCGGCTGCGGAGGCACCGCCTCTACACGTCACTCGCGGACCACATGAGTCGCAAGTACGTCACCGTCACCTTTCAACCAGTCCCTTACAGTATGCTAGCAGCGTGGCCTGCCGCGTCCCTCACGACCTTCATGTTTTACAAATCAAATCAAAGCAAACCAAAAAAATTTTATTCAACATAAATGAAAGTACATACTTGCTGAACGTCAAAAAAAACTACCGCCAATTCACAAAACCAGCCTCCGCCCTGAGAAGAACTGGCAAGAAACTCAGCGGGCATGTCTTTTTTTTTTTAATATTAGATTTTTTTGAAATATTCATTTTTACAATGATTATTATAACGTAACAATTATTGCATTATTGAAATGCCCCGAGCGAGCAACTCATTCCCACTTTGAGCAATCTTCTAGATAATCATTGACTTTATAGTAAGCTTTATTGCACAGATGTTCTTTAATAGTTTTCTTAAACCTATGTATATGTAGGTTCTGAACATCTTGTGGGATTTTGTTGTACATTACCCAAACGCTGGGTTACTGATTAACTTATTTGTTTACCTACTTATTAACTGCAAATGTATAACTTGCCAACACATCGGCAACGGGCGCACGATCTAATTTTTATTTTTTTATTGCTTAAATGGGTAAACGAGCTCACAGCCCACCTGGTGTTAAGTGGTTACTGGAGCCCATAGACATCCACGACGTAAATGCGCCACCCACCTTGAGATATAAGTTCTAAAGTCTCCGTATATTTACAACGGCTGCCCCACCCTTCAAACCGAAACACATTACTGCGTCACGGCATAAATAGGCAGGGTGGTGGTACCTACCCGCGCGGACTCACAATAGGTCCTACCACCAGTATAGCGACCGGTGTCTTTAAAATAATTATCGATAAAATAAAAGTGAGAATTGCTCCCTAATACTACCGGTGGGAGGACGTATGGTGCCCTCGCAAGTTTGGGTACCACAATCTTACATATACGGCGATCTCATATTGAGTCGCCCTAATATATTGACATTGAAACAGAGACCTACCTGGTTCCGACCTGGTCATCGCCACAAGCTGTGCCCGTGGAACTAACTACTAATTAATACAATTTTTTTTTCCTACCTAAGCTGATAGCCTTAAGATGCTATATCAGCGGAACCTTAACTAGTAGGTGAGCTCACGGGGCTCAAACCTGACAACTTTGCTAACACGAGCCCTAGCAAGAGCTGTGCTTGGCAGAATCTAACACCGGATCGGAAACGCGACCCACTGAGAAGATCCGGCGAGAAACTCAGTGGGCTGTGTCTGTGGGTTAATTTACTCGTCGAGCCCTTCGTCGCAAACGACGGGTTCAACGAGAACGATGACCGGTGCTTGAGGTACCTAAAAGCACCGTTAGTGGATCGAGAGGATCCGAAATGACGTGTTTGGGGCGACCTCGACCACTTTCCATTCTGTCCGCAGGATCGGGAATGTAGTTACCGGCGGCCACGATGAGAGGGTTCTCGTGTCGTGCCACTTTATCGAAGTGGACATTATTGTAATGAATATTGTAATGAACGAACGCGTGTCATTACATTTTGTAACCGATATCGATACTTATAGACTTTATGGTTCAAGCTATTAGTGCTATAATCACTAAGCAATTAATGTGACAACATTAACTCTTTATACGTGACCTAATACAAGTGCTTATTGATTTTGTCATTATATTGATTATTTTGTTGGTTTTCCTTCTGAGTAGTGATGTGCGCACCGACGAGACCGTGTCCCGGAGGTCACGTGAGAACTCGCGTGACCCCCGGGCTTGAAGCGTTGTTAAATTAGATAGCAGATGAGCTCACGGTGTCTCAGGAGATAAGCTTGCATCGTATTGAAATGAACATTATTCTAGTCACAGATAGAAGAAACAAGCAGCACTGTTGTGTGAGCCCGAGTTAGGTCCCAATAGATCAGCAGCACCCACTCCACTGAGTGAGAGGCGCCATGTGCAGTCAGCTAGTACAATGTGCAGCTGAATAGGACAATAAGGGAATGGTGGTAGGACCTCTTGTGAGTCCGCGCGGGTAGGTACCACCGCCCCGCCTATTTCTGCCGTGAAGCAGTAATGTGTTTCGGTTTGAAGGGTGGGGCAGCCGTTGTAACTATACTGAGACCCTTAGAACTTATATCTCAAGGTGGGTGGCGCATTTACGTTGTAGATGTCTATGGGCTCCAGTAACCACTTAACACCAGGTGGGCTGTGGCTCGTTCACCCATCTAAGCAATAAATAAAAAACAGTATAAAGCTCTGTTTGCTCATTGGTCAGAAGATAAGGTCATTAAATAGCGGCTGCCCTGCCCTTCAAACCGAAACGCATTACTGCTTCACGGCAGAAATATGTAGGGCCAATACAAATACAAATAGAAATATGCAGGGCAAATACAAATACAAATACCCGCGCGCACCCAGAAGAGGTTCTACCACCAGTAATTACGCAAATTATAATTATGCGGGTCTGATTTTTATTACACGATGTTATTCCCTCACCGTGGAAGTCAATCGTGAACATTTGTCGAGTACGTATTTCATTAGAAAAATTGGTACCCACCTGAGATTCGAACACCGGTGCATCGCTCAACACGAATGCACCGGACGTCTTATCCTTTAGGCCACTTTAGGTTGTTAGTAGACCTCTTCTGAAAACGAAAACAGGCGATAGTACAAGTGACACCTCTGATGACGAGACGGGAAAAACATATTAAAAAAAAAAAAATTTGTTCGTTTAGTTTTTTATTTATTGTTTCATTGTTGTTGTTTTTTAATAAAGTAATGTATGTGTTATGAAACTGTCGTTTTATTTAGCTGCACTAACACGATGGAGCGTAAATAACGCTAATAAAACGTTTTAAAAATATGATTTTTTTTCCGATCATGATCAATTTTTTTCCGTCTCATCATCAAAGGTGTCATTAGTACTATCGTCTGTCTTCGTTTTCGGAAGCGGTCTCCTAACGCCCAGTGTATAGTTTGCCAGAGCTTTTGCAAGGCGACTCTGAGGAATAATCTTCTCACTGGTGTACAGATCTGCACAAGATGTATCGCATATACTCATTTTTTATATAGAGTAAGCTTCGGTTATATTGCTTATGTTAATTTTGAACGCGCGCTGAGGAATTCACAAACAATGAAGGCTATACAAAATGTAGCCAATTATGCATATCTCATATAATGAAACAATCTTTAAGCAATGAGTTTTAAACATTATAACAATGCAATAACAAATCGTGTTGTGACTAATACATTTTTTTTATTTCTATTGTTTTATTCGTTTGTTATGCTGTCGGTACTGTGACGTCATCACGGTTTTTACAATAATGCATCTCAAGTTGGTAAAAGGAAATTCTCGATTCAATAAATAGTATCATAAATATCATTGATTGTGAGTTTATCTATTAACTAACTATTTTTTTATTGGTCAATTTGAAGATAGCATAGCAGGGAGAAGTCACGTGCTGCGTGTAATGTTCTGCACGTCAACACGAAATAGCCTTTCAGATCATATGAGTTTGTTTCTTTTATTATATCTATATATTAATACGAGTAGCAAAAATTTGTACCCCTTTTTACGAAAATTGCACGGACGGAGGAGTATGATATTTCCTACACTTATAGAGAATATACAGGAGTGCAGAATACTATTTTTTTTTTATTGTGCATAAAAAATACATTGAATCAATAAAAAAAACATGACACACAATACCATGTATTTGACACACACACGCATAATATATATACTCTTTTGTTTACTGTTAAAGTCTGTGGTCAAATTGAGAATAGATTAATATTGTTTGTTTTTAATATTATTTATCTATAGTGTAGTCTTGGCGAAATCTGTGATTATAGAAGTCTTTGACAATAGAATCATAAAAATGTTGAAACTTATAATTTAAATCAATAATTATAGTTGAATTTCGACTAGTTGGCGGCCACTAGTATATATAGTTATGTAATACTAAAGATATATAACTTTAATAGTTTCGGCGAGCTAATGATGATATGCACGATATCTCTTGCGGTTTTTATACCTAATAGTCACCATGAATGATGTGGTAATGGTACCGTTTGTACATCTACCTATCTGCGAGTAGCCCAAAGGGGCTCTTCTGGCTGCTCCGTGACTGGTATTAGATGCAGTTAACCGGACGCCATTCGGATCCCATTCTCAACAAAGATGACCGGTTGTATACGAGCTGCTTGTCCTAATGTTGGTAGCTTATGTCCTTCTGTGGACTCCTGGTGATTAGATTATTCCGCGACTCCATTTTCAAAATGCTGCTAGGGCTGATCTGAGGGTCCAATTCTGCGGCAGAACACTCATAAATATGGTTTAAATGAACCTTTCTTTCCAGTTACCCAATGGCAAGCAAAGAGGAAGTTGAGAAGAATCAAGACAATTGTGCAATCTGCTGGGAACCGATGAAGGAAGCTAGGAAACTGCCCTGTTCTCATCTCTTCCACAAGTATGTCATTTTGTTGACAAATAGCTGGGGTATATCGGTAATTGAGGTCGTGTCCTGCGGAGCCGGGTCACGGGTGCAATTAGGTATTCTATTGCGCTCGTAAGTTGCTGTGAGTACAATCTAAAGATTGGAAGAACGAAGGAATCAATCTTTTCTGGAACATAAATATCCTTGTGAAGTTTCGGTTTTTTCAACTTTTTCGAAATACATGTACCATATATGATATTACTAAAAATCCATCCATGATGCATCTTCCTGCAATTCACCAGGGAGGAGAGAGGGGACACAGTAATGTTGTAGTAAATAGGTGGGACGAGAAGAGAGCGAGCATCAACCTTTGCCGCGGAAAGCCTTCTCTGTGTGCTGTTCTTAATTTATTTCTAACTAGCAGACCCGGCCACACGTTGCTATGGCTAAGGTTTTTATTTCTATATAACACGTGGCCGGCTAATACCAAAAATTAACAAAGTAAGAACAATTGGTTCTCACTGTATTCCGTTTACTACGAAATAAATTTCACTTATCTCATCAGCCTCAGCTACACGTGGTGTTTATGCCGTTAAATTGTAGCTTATGTGAAACGTTGGTATTTTTAACACAGCGCCATCTATGAGATATTAATGTCAGACAGTATTATAACTGTCTGTAAAAACTGACTTAAGGCGTCACCTGTTTTAGACTTATGAAACTTACAATTAATAATAATAATCAACATAAGAAATCATTTTATTGTTAATTAATAAATATCACAACCATTAATCGAAATAAAAAACCATCATGTGGTCTAAGTTGAAAAAAACATATTTAAAAAAAAGGTTAAAATCGGTTCAGTAGTTTAGGCGTCCATCGCGGACAAACAACGTGACACGTAATTTATATATATTAAGATGTATGGTCGGGTTTTAAATTGCATGAGGATAAAGTGACGGTAGAGTGAGTGCGGTGTGTTGTGCGCAGCTCGTGCCTGTGCCAGTGGGTGCAGCAGGACGCGTCGTGCCCCACGTGCCGCCGCGGCCTCGCACACGGCGCGCCCCCGCCCCCGCCCCCAACCCCGCCGCACAACCACCTCTTCCACTTCGACGGTACGACAGTTTCTGGACATTTCATCCCCGTGAAGGTAGACTAGGGAATGAACGGCTGTAGGGACAAACAGTACAAACTTGTTTCTTGTTTCAAATAATAAATTTACAAATGATATTAAAAGTAATACAAACCTTTATTAACTGTAGTGTAGTTTCAACTGACTCCTGATCGACCCGAGCGAAGCCGGCGCGGGTCGCCAGTCATGACTTAAACTTAGATACAATCTGTCGTGTGTCAGTATTATATAAATTCAACGATTGCCTACTGGGACGAAAAGAATCCGTGCAATGTGCGGCGCCGGCACGCAGACTGTGCGGCGCCGCGTGCTATCAGCGACTTATGGAGCAATTCCACGTTTCCATTCCGTTGCAAGTTTTTGTTGCTTTGTGCAAAGTTGACTGATCGCTCCTCTTCCATAGATGTGTCAAAACTGTAACTGAACAGTAGGTAGTGTTACCGGTGGAGCGTGACGTGTTGCAGGCTCCCGCTACGTGTCGTGGCTGCCCAGCTTCTCCGTGGAGGTGACCCGCGCCCGGCCCTCCGCCGCGCAGCTGGACGCCATGGTGGCGCAGGTGCTGGGCATGTTCCCGCAGGCCGACCCCGCCGCCCTGCGCGCCGACCTGCTGCTCACCCGCTCCGCGCACCTCACGCTCGACAACATCCTCGAGGGCAGGCTGCAGCCGCCCGCAGGTACCGCCCCATAGATTATATTTCATCCCATATCATCTCATTTCATTTAATTTCATCCCAGTTGATTAATGTCTCAAATTAATTATCTTCATTTCATTTCACTGCATATTATCATTTTTCATAAAAAATAAGAATGAAAATTAAAATAAGACATGACTTGTCGCCAAGGCGGTGATACCTACCCTTGAAGGCTTGCAAGACGCTCTACCACCTGTAGTTGAATGTTACTAAATAATAAATGGCAATGAATTGAACAGAAGCACCGACAGTAAGACCGATCTCGCTCCTCGAGGCGCCTCCCGCCCCGGAGCCCGCGCCCCCCGCTCCAGAGCCTGCGCCCCCCGCCGCGGAGCCCGCGCTGGACAAGTACGTAATGCGTCTAGTTATGTTTCCTACACACGCGGCGTATATACAAACACCGCTTACTGTATATGTATATATATATGTATGTAGATGGAGACAGTGTAAGACATCCTGTGCCTCGAACAGTCAGAACGCGCACAACTACTATTTACTCTTCATTTGTTTCCGTTGAGACGATTAAAACAAAAGAAAACAAAACACATATTTTTTTCGATAATAAATGAATTTAATAGAAACATTATATTCACTAAAGTTAAGCAAATTAAAAATAATACAAAAAAGAAAATAACTTCAGTGTAGCCGAAGTCAACTAAATATGCATCGGTAACTGCACCCGAATTTAAAAGGTCGCTTTTGTTTATGATTACGTCAAGAGCCAAAGGCTTGATGTTTTTTCGTTACATGAGAATTCCAGTGAATCCCTACCCCAATCCTCACTAAGGAACTTCGTGCCAATGGTACAAAATATGCAGACTTACTAATTTATTACTTCACGAAAAGTGGAGGTCGTCAAATAATAACGTTTGGATTTCAGTCTAGACGTTGGGTCGACCAGCGCTATATTCTCGAGAAACGCGCCCGAACGAGAACAGAACCTGAGACGCAGGAAGGAGATGCTGGTGGCGGCGGCGCGCAGGCGGTACCTCGAGCGGCGCGGCGAGGCGGCGCCACCACGCAGCTGACTCGCCCCCCCGCGCCAACCCCCCGGCCCCCAGTACAATGCGCGCTCGCGTGCCCAGCGGTCGTGTCCGGTGCACCTGCACTAGCGTCGTTCCGAATGTATTTTTGTATGTCGATTAGTATATCTACTGTCTCGTGTGAAATTTTACCGTAGAGTCAGTAAGCAAATTAAATTTCAACCGTCCTCGCTGTTTCGAAAAAGTAATATTTCAATATTGGCAACATTTATGTACAAATTGAAATTTAAAAAAAATCGGCAACTATAAGTAATGATTCAATTTATAACTTGAACGCTGACGCGCAATGTTAGGAGTATCATAAAAAGTTAAATTAGCGTATGACGTTTTTGTGACATGCGAGATTTTTGAAGGAGATAATGATCACTGTTGTAGTAGCGTTAAAACATTTAAATATAAAAGGAATATAAAAATATATGAAATTTAATAAAATAAAATGGTAGAGCAATCAGAAGACGTTTTAAACAACTACGAATGCAGAAAAGTACGTACTCATTTAATATTTGTGTAAAGTAAACTTGTGTCGTCGACTGTCCGGCGCCGCCACGTCGCGACAGTACCGACGGGACTTGTTGTAGCGCCTCGAGTTGTATGGAGTGCTGCGCGATATTCATACACGCCCGTTACCAATACGTTACCACCTGTGTTTGATCCAGTTTTCAATTATTATTAATTTGTCCAGTTTTCCTGTGCAATTTTCAAAAAAATATTAAAATATTGTCTTAATTTTGTTTTTCAATATTTCTGCACTTTATAGCACTACAATATTTTTACGTAAAATTTAAACGCTTTCTGTACCTAATAACTCTCGTTATGCTTTGTATCCAGATTAATTTTAAAATGAATTGTTTTTAGAAGTAAATTTAAATATATTTTAAGAAATAATGCGAGTTCAGTACCGGGACGAAGCAACGTAAAGTTTGTACTTAGTGGTTATGTAATATGTTGTTTCCCGTATCTGTTCCGGCCGCTTCAGAACACTGTACGTCTATTGATTACTAGTCAAATAAAATAATAAGACTTAAAATTATTTTATGTTTTATTTCCTTTCCACTCTCTTTGTAATAACCTAATGTCAACCCTGATTGTCTGTCCAACAAGAAGTCCTTCGACGATCCAGTTTTCTTTTTAAATGTCATTCAAATCTACTTATTTATATTTCACGATTAGAATCACTTTGGGAGACCATTTGAAAGGTCGTTTATCCTCATCGATACTTAACCTTCTGTGTGACGTTAAGACATGGCACTCATTTCCTCCCTCTCGGCGCCGTGCCGCCGCCGACGAGCCGGGGGTCGGAGGAGGGCGTTTGTCCAGCTCCGGCCCCTATGAGGAGGCAGTCTCCTCCCGGTGATGGTCACGGGGCGACCTAAGGGGGCTGAGACTGCGCCGCACGCTACCGTCACTCTAGCGCGCTGGCACCAGGAGGACGGGACGACGCGTCGGCGGCTGCGGACTGCGATGCGGTCCGCATTTTCGTCGTCGCTGTCGTCGCCGAACATACTGTGTTTCGAAGTCGTCGTGGCCTAACGGATTAGACGTCCGGTGCATTCGTATCGAGCGATGCAACGGTGTTCGAATCCCGCAGGCGGGTACCAATTTTTCTAATGAAATATGTACTTAACAAATGTTCACGATTGGCTTCCACGGTGAAGGAATAACATCGTGTAATAAAAATGAAACCCGCAAAATTATGAATGCGTAATTACTGGTGGTAGGACCTCTTGTGAGTCCGCGCGGGTGGGTACCACCACCCTGCCTATTTCTGCCGTGAAGCAGTAATGCGTTTCGGTTTGAAGGGTGGGGCAGCCGTTGTAACTATACTTGAGACCTTAGAACTTATATCTCAAGGTGGGTGGCGCATTTACGTTGTGGATGTCTATGGGCTCCAGTAACCACTTCACACCAGGTGGGCTGTGAGCTCGTCCACCCATCTAAGCAATAAAAAAAAAAAAAAAAAAAAAAAAAAAAAAAAAGAGCAACCCGGTCGGCGGTGTATCGCGTTCCGACCCGGCAGGCTGGTTCTGGCCCAGCGGGGTATCCCGGAACACCAGCGGCATCGCCCGGGCAGCCTGAAGGGCCGCCGTACCGCGGAGACTGATGTCGTTGGTCGTCGACTATCGCCTCGACAACCCGTCGATCGGGCGTCCTCGGGGTGGCGCCGCGTGTCTGGTTGTAGTGTTGACCGCGGGAACCCCCCTACTCTGACCGGGTTTTGACCCCGGACGGAGATCGGACGCCGGGTGTAAGAGTGCAGGGGAGTCGTTTAGTGGGTAGGGCCCTAAATTCCTTGGGCCCGCGGTCTGCTCTCAACACCTGCAGATCGTTGAGTCTCACATACCCCGCGCGCCCCCTAGGCGCGGGGACCTCGTAGGAGGTTCGGCCCTCGGCCCGGAAAAAAAAAATAAAAAATGGCACTCAAAGACAAGGAAAAAAGCGACTACACGCGACTTTGGGTTCCCTCTGTTGTCAGGTTTACTGGTGGTAGGACGTCTTACGAGTCCGCACGGGTAGGTACCACCACCCTGCTTATTTCTGCCGTGAAGCAGTAATGCGTTCCGGTTTGAAGGATGGGGCAGCCATTGTAGCTATACTGAAACTTTTTTTTTTTTTGTCAACATTGAACATTGATAAATTCTAATTGTCTAATAAATGGTTTGAAGAGCCTAGGAAGGTTGGGTCCCATACACCTGCTTTGTTCAAGAAAGGCATTAAAAAATTACCACTGCACTGGTAGACTAGAGCATCATCGATACCATAGGTGCATATTTTTATTAGTAGTATCTCAACAAGTATATGTGTGAAACTAGTAAAGGGGCAATAAAACTAAATTGTAGTTCTTAAGTGCAATTTATTGAGATAATATATGAAACAGTTTATATTTTATCCTATGAAATTGATAACAACAATATGCAACACCAGATGTGCAAATATGAAATCTGCAAAGCCACGTTCAGCACTCAACCCTTGGAACTCATTCTTGTTTTCTGGATTAACTTGTAGCCGAAGACACACTGTGAAGAAATTCAAATCGTTTATTTCAACTTAAAACGTGATTAAAATGTATACGTAAGTATATGTAAGTATTTACAAACCAAACTTTGCAGGCTAATCTTTGTTTATCTTATTTTGTTAGAAGTTTTAGAGAAACTTGTAGTTAGTCTTAGATTATTAGGAACACGAAATCAATGACGCCCAATTAGGCTTACACATTTAATGTTCAGAAGAAATAAAAGAAGTGTCCAAATTTATTAGGCAAATAAAAAAATGAACACATACAAAATTACTAAACTCAGTTTCTGCAATAGTTTAGAAATACATTTACAATTTTATACAAAAATACAAATAAAAAATAAATTGAAACAGTGGAGTGAATAGCACACTCCCACATTGTGCTAGTTTATATTAATATCATTGTTTTGACAGAAATGATCTTCCTTAATAGTTTTCTTAGGCCTATGGATAGGTAATAATGTAATAATTATTAGTAATTGTTTTTTGGGATCGTTTTAGGTGGGTTGCGATAGCAGAGGAGCCGAGAGGTCATTAATTTGTATAATAATAAATAAAAACTTATTGTAAGCACACATAGTAAAATATGCAAAGCCCCTTACAAGATTCACTTTTTTTTTCACTTTAGAAAAGTGAACAAACTCATGATTGTCTAACCCTAACAACCGGAGTATGGGGCAGCTTTGAGGCTGAAAGAGGAAGCATGGTGGGACCTACCTGTGTAGGCTCACAAGACAACCTACCATCAGTAATTATGCAGTTTATTTTTAGTTTAGTGTTTATTTAGTTTAGTTTAGTGTTTATTTTGAAACAAACAAACAACTTAACTTATATTAGGCATAGAAGTTAGTCTCAGGAACAAGTGTGAATGCAACACCCATTTTGGTTATTAGTTTTATAATCTGTATTATAATATATTAATTATAATAATTATTCAATTATGTGATATATTTTTTTCTAAGAGTAGTAATAAAAAAGAACGTGCAACATCGATTAAATGCACTAAACAGTGTGGTTACTATGTTATCTTTTTCGGTAGACTAAAGAATAATCCATACAGAGCGCCGTACCTTAAAGTTTCAAATTATAACTACTAATTGATCAGAGACCATTAGTGACATAATATAACGGTTATATTATTAATTATCCCAAGTTTAGGTAATATAATGGCTCAGGATGAAATGTGCAATTTTAGATAGAGAATCAAATGCGAAGTTATTGTGGGTAAAAATATTAATAGGTTATGCGGTTATCATTAATGTATGGCACTTTTTGAAATATATTTTTTATTTCTACTAACCTCCAAGAACAAAGCAGCTTACTGTAGATATAAAACCACTTAAGAAAGAATTAAATGGGAAAGTGCCGACAAGGCAACAGTAGCCGAATTGTATGACCGCAGTAAGGAAAATATAGAAAAGGTATGCATCAATTATTTTAAGCTTCTTAGGAGTTTTCGTTGTGTATTCTTGATACAATTTTGGAATTACAGCAGTAAGTGAAGACATTTTATTGTGATTTTATTTATTTTGCAATAGTAAATAATACACGTCAGTCAATTCAGTGAGTAGTAGTAGTTCTAGTTTTCCAACTGGAAAGACAAAGGTATCTTACCATAATGCCTAATATTTTATGTATTATTTTATGAAAAATGATAATATGCAGTGAAATGAAATAAAGTTTATTAATATGGAACATTAATCAATTGACATAAAATTAAATGAAATGAGATGTGATGACATAGGATGAGAAATAACCTCAGTAAAATGGCGCTTATTTTTCTGAGACCTTTTTAGTGGATCCCCAGAAACTATGTCCAGCGGCTTTGTTTCATTTTAGCACATTTGTGCATATTCACAGATATTAAACAGTTAATAAGCTACCAATATTACACATTACAAAACCTGAAGAAATACTAAATAAACTAGATAAAAATTCACACAACTTCACTTCTCGTTTTCCCGCCAAAAAGTCTCTGATAAATAGAATGACAAAATTGAAGAAGACTAGAAATTGCGTTAGGTTTTTTTTATTGTCTTTGTAGGCAGATGAGCATACGGCCCATCTGATGGTAAGTGGTTACCGTCGCTCACGGACGTTAGCAATGCCAGGGGCAAAGCCAAGCCGCTGCCTACAGTGCTACCAGATGACCGTGTGAATTTCCCCTCAACTTTTTTCAAAAACCCCCCGAAATGTTCACGATTGACTTCCACGGTGAAGGAATAACATCGTGTAATAAAAATGAAACCCGCAAAATTATAATTTGCGCAATAACTGGTGGTAGGACCTCTTGTGAGTCCGCGCGGGTGGATACCAACACTCCGCCTATTTCTGCCGTGAGGCAGTAATGCGTTTCGGTTTGAAGGGTGGGGCAGCCGTTGTAACTACACTGAGACCTTAGAACTGATATCTCAAGGTGGGTGGCGCATTTACGTCTTAGATGTCTATGGACTCCAGTAACCACTTAACACCAGGTGGGCTGTGAGCTCGTCCACCCATGTAAGCAATAAAAAAAAAGCAAATAAGCTTTTTGAAAAAAAAGCCCTAAAGCAGTTTTTACTTATTTTAAAGAATAAAAAAAAAAGATTATTTTTTAATCAAGCTCTCCCATAACTTCAACCATCTCTAAACAATTATTACAATCATATTCACTTTCGTTTTTATTATTTAAAGCATACACGTTTTCGGAGATAAAGTTTTTCAACATGTCCGATGTGGGAACAAAATGTATGCATCCATTTGGCAGCGAATATCGAATATCGAGAACCGCTTCGGCAGTTTCTATTGCCATTCGGTTGCGTAATTTGTCCTTTATAATATTGACTTGTGAATATATAGAATAGACTATAAATATTCTAATAGCGATGGGAATTGCAACTGTGGCTGCCTACCATTAGAAGGTAGGTATATTTAGGTACTGAATTTTTTATATATATATTTCATTAATTCAATTTTGCATATTTTACGAAATTTAATTAAATTATATGAGTTGAAACTCATATCGTTGCAGTAAAATGGTGCAAAGTCAGAAGAGATCCCAAAGTGTTTTTTGGAAAAATCATGAGCGACGGTGACCCCTTAAAATCAGGTGGGCCGTATGGTCATCTGCCTACAAAGGCAATAAAAAAACCTGACGCAATTTTATAGTCTTCTTCAATTTTGTCATTCTAATTATCAGAGATTTTTTGGCGGGAACGCGAGGAGTGAAGTTGTGTGTGTTGTTTTATTTTGTCTATGTAGTGTTTCTTCAGGTTTAAAAGTGTAATAACGGTGGTTTATTAATTGTTTAATATCTGTAAAAGTGCACAGATGTGGGAAAATGAAACAAATCCGCTGGACATAACTTCACGGGATCCTCCGAAAGTCCACTGAAAAAATCGCACTAAATGACCACCATTTTACTGAGAATAAAGTACATCCAATATCATCTCATCCCATTTCATTTAATTTCATCCTAGTTGATTAATGTCTCAAATTAATCATCTTCATTTCATTTCACTCCATATTATCATTTTTCATAAAATAAGAATATAAATTAAAATAAGAATTGACCTAAGGGTCTTAGTTACCAGGTCATAAAATCCCTAAAAAAAAACCATACGTCAAATGTCAATGTCATTTTAATTCGAAAAAAAATCAAACAATTTGTGCATGTCACTCGATTCGAAGTATTTCGAAGCGAATAAAACTAATTTTTCCATAAAAATCATTCAAAATGTTGAGCGTTAACGAGAACTTTCCTGAATATGCTGTGCCTGGTGCGAAACAGCATCGTTTCGAGCCCTACGCGGACAACGGAGGTAGTATTGTAGCCATCGCCGGCGATGATTATGCCGTTATCGGAGCAGACACTCGTCTCAGCACTGGATTTTCCATATATACCAGAGACCAAAAAAAGCTGTTCAAATTATCTGAGAGTACAGTATTGGGAGCGACTGGCTGCTGGTGTGACACATTAACCTTGACGCGTCTTCTACAAGCGAGGATGCAGATGTACGAACACGAGCATAACAAATCTATGACCACTCCGGCAGTCGCACAGATGCTCTCAACTATGTTGTATTACAAACGATTTTTCCCATACTACGTATCCAACGTGTTGGCGGGTTTGGACAGCGACGGTAAGGGATGTGTATATAGTTACGACCCTATCGGACACTGTGCGCGCCATAACTTCCGCGCTGGTGGTTCCGCTGCTGCACAGCTGCAACCACTCCTCGACAATCAAATTGGCTTAAAGAATATGCAGAATGTAACAGAAGCTCCTTTGCCTAGGGAAAAGGCCCTTGCTCTTCTGAAGGATGTGTTCATCAGTGCTGCAGAACGTGACATTTACACTGGAGACTCCATCTACATTCTCATCATCACTGCAAGTGGTATTCAAGAAGAGAAATTTGAACTTCGCAAAGATTAATTTGTTACAAAAAAAAGTAATAAATATTTCATACAAGAAAATAATTTTGTTACTTATATTTCTGAATAAAAACTCATTTATAACAATTAACAAAATTTATTTATTTTTAATTACAGGGTAACTTTATTAGATCTAAAGATTTGTTCAATTATATACAGTTATTAACTCAACATTGTAATTGCAATTTACATTCTCATTTAGTTATTGTACTTAGGCACAACGAAAATAGTTTCAGGGAAAGCTTTTTCAAACATTTCACTGACTGCATCCTGACTTGAATTATCACCTATGACTGTTGCAGTAATTCTAGGGGGCATTGTGTTACCAGCAAATAAGGGACGGATATTATATTTTAGCTCTACTTGTCCCTTGGGTGGGACCGTTACTGATAGTTTCTTGTATCCAGAAAATATATAGTCATCTGTCCATTTCACTACAAGACTGAGTCTTATTGGAGTGTTTGTGTTTCCTTTTAAAATACATTTGAGTGGGACTGATGTTAGTAGTTCTATTACAGCAGGGTAGTCTACTTTCACTGATACAGGACACTGATCTATAGGCAGTCCTGATAAAGCAGTGCTGCTCATCACACAGAGCCCATTAAGATTAGATTTCCGTCGCCAAGTTATATTGTACAAACCAACTCGAGTTGGATTATCTTTAGGATTGTATTTAGCTTGAATACAAATTGCATCTGAAGCTATGTTTTTCTCTGCCACTTCTAGATTTCTGATGCAGGATATAGGCTTAGTTTTGTCTGTATTTTTAAATGAATCGACTACCTCTAATTCTGTGTCAATTATTAAAAGATCCCAAGGACTTAAAATTTTAATTTGTGGCATGACAATAAAGGGGTCATCAACAAAGCATTTAGAAATAGGACTAAAGTCTGTACTAACAAATGCACTGGTTACTTCAAAAGGTTTGATGACAGTTATTTTACATGTAAAATCCTTCATGCACTCTAGTTTCTTGATTGCAGGAAGATCTATGATGTATGATATTCTAATTTGAACTGTTATTGTGGCTGTTCTGTTTGTTTTTAAGTAGAATGTATTAGTGTGAGTTCCTGATCTGTTAACATTTCCCACAGAAATATGTAAAGGTTGTAACTGAGCTTCACCTTCTTTCAAACTTAAATCTGTTACTGACTCAGGGTTAGGATTTTCAGGAGAACTTAATAAAGATAATGCTATCTTTGTACTAGACACAGCAATTTCCTCATTGTTTGTTACTGTGAAAGTGGTTGGAAACCATTCTCCCTGTAGAGCAGGACTACAATTTGTAACTTCAATGGACCATTTACATTCTCTTGATGTTACTGAAGCTACTCTCAAAGGCACAATGCAATCAAATTCATAGTCAGATTTAGGGCTCATGATGAAGTGTAACAATTCTGGATGTATAATTGACTCTGACTTCTTGTCATCAGTTTTAAAATTCAATATAATTTTTCTTTTCCTTTCAGAATCAAGAACAAAAGATACACATTTTATCTGTAAATCTGATCCAACATCCTTGGGATTAGGTTTGAACTGACACAAAAACCTTTTCACTTTGCCCCCTTCTAATGTTATGGTCTGATTAATATCATCAGCTACTGGGATCTCAATAGTCTCAGATTGACTAGATATTGTCAAATACACCTTCTTTACTTCTAGGACAGCTGGATATGTTAGCCTAACATACAGTTCCACTTCAATTAACTCATCCATTCTATATTTCATCTGTTTGAATTTAGGTTTGATTTCCAAAAAACTGGAGATGTTGGCCATATCCACAGCAACCTGCAAAGGCTCTTTTTCGATCATGGACTGCCACAATTCCACAGCTTTGCTTTGAGAAGAGGATGGCAGGTCGGGTTCAGGAGCTGGAATGTTTAAATGTATAACAGACATTATATTTCTGAATATCCTATCTTTATCATTGTTTGGCACCTGGATATTTTTAGAGAGTGCTTCAATTGACAGCTGTAAATAGTCTTGTATTTTTGCTGCAAGGTATGCACACTGCAGAGCTCTGTTCAAGACATGTGAAGCTAAATACCACCATTTTTCTCTCCTGTAATCCCACAACATGTGAGTCAGCAAAGTTAGTGCTTTCCCATAGTCAGCAGAATAAAAATATTCATTTGCCATTTCAACTACTAGTTGCTTCCTCATTCTAGGAGAGTGAAATGACTTAAACTGTGAGATAGCACTGCCAAGGAAGCTGATGATGATTGTAGAATGATTGAATATCCTTTCATTGTATTGTAGAGCTAAGATAGCTGCCTGTTCTTTTTGAGGGTCATGAGGATCTGCACTTAAACGACCAGGTCTCCAAGGTCGCTGACCATAATATTCTAGAATACCATCTAGAGGATCTGGAGCTGGTGGATACTGTAATGCTTCAGCACAAAGAGAACGCATAGCCTGTCTTCTTTTTACAGTAAACTGAGCTGCATGCTGGTAGTAAAACCCAGGATGCTGAGATTGAATGGCTGGCAGACCAGCCCTGATAGCTTCATCAAAAAGTTCTCCAAAGGCACTGTACTGTCTAGCTAGCCATGCATAATGTTCAAACAGTAGGTCAGTAGAACCAACTCTACTTTTGTATTTCTCAATGTGAGATTTTAATTGTGAAATTGCATCTCTTGGCAAATTCAATGCAAAAAGTATCTTGCACAGTTTGTAGTTAATATAGCCAGCAACTGTTCTAACTTCATGCAGGTTTGTATCTACTGTTCTTGTTTCCAGCAGGTTGTTGTAAGCATGAACATAATGCTTATGTGCAGTATTGATGTCCTGCTTCAACTCATTCAGATAGCCCAGTTTGAACTGATGTCTGACAAAGAGATACTGATGTGTTGTTTTATTGAGGTGGTCTCTGTGCTGCTTAATGTTTTTTGCTTCATGGTGGTAATAATTTTGTGCAATATCATAAAATGCATTTTCTAACCGGACTATATAACCCATTAAGTGATCACCATGAGGAAGCACAAACAAGGATTTAGACTGGATCTCACAAGCAGCACAAAGTGCCTGGGCACGCTCGGCTCCAAGCATGTACTCAGAAGGAGGAGGAGATTGCCTACTTTGTATGACTACTACAGCCACACGAGTAGCATGTCCCTCTACTGCAGCACGGATAGACTGGACTTTGGATGCACATTCTATAATTTTCTCATTCCACTGTGTATCATTCCAATCCATATCATAGAAAATGACTATGACAGCGGGTATTAGCGACACACGCTTGTGTATCCAGTTTTTTTTTAGTATGCCTTTAGGTATGTACCATTCGTATGAATTTCTCTTAGGCTTTACCACTGGAAACTCAAACGTATTGTTAAGTAATTTGAATCTCACAGGCGTGCGATCAGCGCGTCGGTTATTCGCGAATGCGTCCCAGATTTCTTTGTGAACGGCATTGTTAACTGCATCAAGTCCAGATAGTCCTATCAGAGCCAGAGGTTTCAGAATGATCTCCGTAGGGAATTCGGTATAATCATTAGGCTGGGTAGCCATTTTATATGAGCTTAATCATGCAGTAGTATAGCACACTTTAACTTCTAAATACTATTTTAAACATCTCAAATATCACGGTGAACACAAATTCAGATTCTTCTACACGACAGTGACACCCCCATCATTCGTTTCACAAATTTTCAACGTAAAACGTCAGGGAGTAATGTCAAAAGTAAAATTGAAAGCTTTGCTTTGACGTCTGACGTTTTAGAAAGATTTAGTATGTAAGTCGTAAATAGCAGTAGCCATAGAAAAAAATGTACCTATTTAAATGACTTAAGAAAGGCTCTCATTTTGCTATTATTATTTGTATGCGGTGTGAGCACAATGGACTTGCGAATGGACAACTAAAGTGCGCTATCGACAGTTCGAATATAAGTTTGCATAATATATAATTGCTTTTGACATTTTTCTAAAATTTGCTTTAGCTTCCCAGAATCTTATGTCAGACAAGATTAAAGACGTGTATACCGATTTGACAAAAAGTGAATTACAATGATTTAATTAGTGTTTGCTTATCTCATTTAATTTCATTCTATCGTCAATTTTAATTGATTCCGTCTCATTTCACTTTTCATTTAAAGCCTGCGATACATGTTGGTCGAGCTTAGGCCAACGCGAGCGTAGAGACAAATTGTGCAAGGGAAGTGCTACTGCCTACACGTTCGGCAGGTTATTAAAAACCAATGCAAATGGCCAATAAAGACGAATTTTGAAGAGATGCCCACACGTTGGGCTCCGTCAGTTGAGAGTGACGTTTTGTACGCGTACACACGACCGTCGCCAACCACGTGATGGCGCGCTGACAAACATGTAGACAGTACTATTGGCCTAGTGCGTGCTAGCGCCTTTGATTTGTGCAGAAAAACCGACAGCGCCCTGAAGTGCGGCAAGTGGTCGCGAGCGACCGCAAGTTGTGACAAGCTACGCCAAATGAGTTTTAAACAAGTTAGCGCTTGACTTTACTCGGCTAACTAGGTGAACGACACCGAGCGATGGCAAGACGTTGATATTGGCGTTCAATGGGCGACGCTCGACCAATATGTATTGCAGGCTTAACAGACAAAGCTTTTGACCTCAAGGATTCCATTGTTTGCTATGGGCTATATTCCATTTGCCTGTTGAATGTACAAACAAGCCAAATAAACATTGATTGAATGTCATATGTCATTTTCATCTATTTTATGTCAGAGTTTGTTAGAATATTTAGACGTGTTTTTTGCATAAATTAAATGGGTATTTGGTTTTAAAGAAAGTTGCCATATTCTATTAAAGCAACCTTTGTGTAACATAAGCTGTAACAACATAATGACTTCCCAAGCGTTAGCGTCGCTCACAGCGACTTACACCGACTCTGAAGGCGAAGAAGATATGGAAGACCAAACGCCTGAAAAAGAAGAGCCAAAAGAAGCTCATTCCGTCCCGACCAGTCCTCGGAAAGTGGAGGAAAGTAACAAGCCAGCCTCAGCTCCAGTTTCTCCTAAGAAAAGTCTAGTTAGCTACGTAGATGACACGATAGTGTCTGACGAAGAACCGACATCACCAGTTAATGAAAATGAAGATGACATGCGCCGTTTGTCCATGGAGACCGACACAGACGAAGCAGTACAGCGATCAGACCCTGATGACTCCGAAGACGGCATCACAATCCCACCTGAACCATCAGGAAAGTGTCCCAAAGAACTACAAGAATCTATAGCAAAATTTTACAACCGCATGTTAACAGAAGGACTTGACATGAATAGAATCATACAGGACAAGAAAAATTTTAGGAATCCAAGTATATATGAAAAATTGATACAATTCTGTGATATCAATGAACTTGATACAAATTATCCTCCAGAAATATATGATCCATTAAAATGGGGGAAAGAATCTTACTATGAGGAACTCTCTAAAGTTCAAAAACTGGAAATGGAGAGAAGAGAGAAAGAAAAAAAAGAAAAATTGTCAAAAATTGACTTTATCAGTGGAGTTGCCAAGAAACCTGAAAGTGACGATGAAAAGAAAAGAAAATCAAAATGGGATCAAGCCGCTCCCAATATAGGCTCTAAGCCGAATATCAAACAACCAGGCCTAGTGCAACAACCACTGACAACAAACATCACTGGCACAAAGGGAACTGTCATTGCTGCTTTTGGATCTTTACCAAAAAAACCAAAGATCTGACGTGAGAAACGTCATTCAGCTGTAAATGTTGAATGATGATCATTAGATGGACTGAGATACAATTATAATCTATGCTATAAATTGTATATAGATAAATTTGTCTTAAAAATATATTAAATAAATGATCAATAATAAAAGTGTTGAAAAATATAATCATGGATTTCTACATAAAAGATATCAGTCAAATGTCAGGAAATAAAAATGCTTTTACTATAACATTTTTGTAAGCAGTTTAATGAATGAATCCCAGCAGCTGTAGCATTATAGAGGTATAGTACTATAGCTCTATGGATAGCCACAACCATCTACACATTTCTGCCTCAAAGTAATAACACTAATCCTTACTTTAAAGATTTCCTCAGTAGTATATGAATGTTTGTGAATACTGGCATCCATATGCATGTCAAGTTGGTTAAAACACAATTACTAAAATAAATATCTCATTGCCTTATTCAGTCTTGTATACAACTTTATACTATAATTAATTATATACTAAACATAATTGTTTGAGATTTGTAAATGAGAATGAGAGCCAAAAAGCATTGTAATACAAATGGTATTTAATATCTAACATACTATTTGTCTTTACTTTTTGGCAGCCAAATAATATGATGATTATTTATTTTTATTTTTTATTGCCTTTGTAGGCAGATGAGCATACGGCCCAGCTGATGGTAAGTGGTTACCGTCACTCGTGGACGTCATCAAAGCCAGGGGCAGAGCCAAGCCGCTGCCTACCAAGTGTCAAGTGTCTTCGAATCTACATCTGTGTAAAAATTTTCGTTTTATAAAGTGCTTAATCTGGTTTTAGAAAACATGCTATAGTGGTGGCTTACCTAACAATTTGATACAGATAAGTGCACAAGTGTGAGTAACAGATTTGTTCTGTCGCAGATGATTTTCAAAAAGTCTAACTCTCAGTAAATTCTCATTATTTTACCGAGAAACTATTTTAATCTTAATTTTTATCTTAATATTATTTTAATCTTTTTTTTTTTTTTTCTTCAATATGGCGAACAAACTTCATTCGGAAGCTTATTTTAGCCAGAGTCGAGTCAGCCAAAGGCGACATAGTAACTTCATCTTGAATATTTTAATCTTAATATTCTTTTAATCTTAATTTCTTTCATATTAGTTATTTTCAGTATTCATTTGATAGCTTTGATCATTTTGCTATAAATTTATAGTCTGCATTCCTTTTGCCGAAGTCATTTGGACAAATCAAATAAAATAGTCTATGGATGGCTTAGACATAAACACAACAAACCTTCCTTTGTTTGCATGTAGAAAGTCAAACAATAATAGTTGTTATCATTAGTGTCTTCAAATCAAGTGATAAAATAATTGTAGTTCATTGTTGTTTACCTTTTTGGAAATGGCTGAAGCTCCAGAAAGTGAACCTCCATGTGAGCCATTGCCATCATCAAGCCATGAATTAGTTGCGGCAGAAGTAACGGAAGACGAAGGTCCATTGCCTAAGAGACGTAGAATGCTAGAGGCTGATGCCAGTGAGAGACTCGAGTACAGGCTCGGTGGCATTTTGTGCTGCGCAGTTTGCCTCGATCTGCCCCAATCGGCTGTATACCAGGTAAAGTAGACAACAGTCGCTCTTACCTTCCAAAAGGCGATTTTCTATATATTTATTACATAACTTAATTACGAAATATATTTGTTGTCTATATTTGTTCGTTGCTGCACTTTGTCAGTACTTAATGATCACTATGGCTTAAAGGCAGGACCCAGTGTGAAGTGGAATTAAACTAATGAGATATACGGTTGCGTCTTAGCTTGTTTGTCGGCTGTAATCATAATTAATGGGTTCTTGATAGATTTACGAGCTGATAGTTTTGTCCTGTATTCTTTTTGTGTTTTGAGATAGCACAGAAGCGTATCGGTAGGATGTATCAAACAATTATTAAGTAAACAATATATTTGTCATGTTATTGATAATAGTAAATGTGTTTTAGGTAATTAGTAAAGTGTGCTTTAGCAATTAGTAAAACTCTTGTAACATTTCAATGTCAATAAAGAAATGTTTCAGAGATATAATTCTTTATTTTCATTCACCATACCTATCCCTCATTCCTCCAAACATTAAATAAATTGCTTAAGTAGTTAAACAACAAAAAAAATTAGGGTGTATTGAGTTCATCCAGAAAATAAATAGTGGTAGTGCTGGTGATTACTGACAAACAAAACAACATACAGCTGCATTTCATGTATCAAATTTTAGTAATGTTTTTCTTTACTGTCTTTACTGGTTAGGGTAGACCATTAAATCACCCAATAACTGGAGAGAGGCTACCACCACTCATGTACACTAGATATGCCAGGGACAAAGACACGCTGCTGTCTACTGTATAACTACTGCATTTATTTGCATAAGGCACAGTCTAACTGTGCCCCTTGGATTGCTGATGTCTATGAGTGACAGTGGCCACTTCTAACGGGTGGGCCACATGCTCGTTTGCTTACAAAGGCAATACAATAAATAGATATATTCATGTATGCTAACACATAAAACAATAAAATTTGCAAATATAGTAGATGACAACTTTCATATTGAATATAATTGTTGCTCACTGTTTCTAAGTGCAATTAGTACCAAACCATATAAATATACTAATATAAGCACACACTACTAAATCACAGACACTTCATAAATATTATTTTAGTAAAGTAATAAACACATCTACAAAAGTATTACTAAATTTAAAGATGAGTTGTAAAATACAATCAAAACAATCATTAGATTATAATTTCACAATGATTTTATTAATTAGTTTCACAGATTTTTTAACTGATTTTCCCACTATCTGAAGTTTCAAATACATTAATTTTAAATAAAACCTGTTTGTGGTAATGGTTCAAGTAAAGTTAATATTCAAATAATTTGATTTCAAATCAACATCAACAACAACATGCAATCAATCAATCAAAATAGCCTCATAATTGGTTGTAAAATGACATTGAATTGATGTCAAAGTGGCAGTAATAGGACTAGGTGAAAGAGACCCTAAACCTGAAATGGGTAGATATATTGGCTGTGACTTCTATCACAAAACTTTAAATATCAGATCCTCAATTTTTTAAGTTTTATGCATAACAAAGTATATTATAATATTCATGCAGATTGGATACTGAGAATAATTTTTTTTTTGGTAAGGTCTATCTTTCTATATATGTTTTTATGTGTGTTTGTTTGTCCTGTGCTTCTTCTAAGCCATTTATATGGTATGTCCAGGTAGTACCATGTGTATAAAATGTGGCACGCAAGTAGTATCAATACATTCAGGATTCACTAGTCTAATATAAAAATAGATTGAACATTTGTAAAATAAAAAAAAAATACTATGAAAAATATATATTAAAGTCAGTTCAGTTTTGTCCTCAATTGAAAAACCTTTGTTTGATAAATGTAATTACTCTGTCTAACACCATTCAAATTGCAGTGCATAAATGGACACCTGATGTGTGTCGCTTGCTTCACTCACTTACTGGCAGATGCCCGTCTCCGTGAGGAGTCTGCTACATGTCCCAACTGTCGTGTCGAAATATCCAAGACGTCAGCCTCCAGGAACTTGGCTGTCGAGAAGACAGTCTCCGAACTGCCATTGGAGTGCAAGTACTGCACTAGCGTGTTCCCGCGACATTCGCTACCTAACCACGAGGAGAATCAATGTGAAGAGAGGTACGCATTAAAGCCTTCGTGCACGCACGCTAATAGAAATACATTGTATTTCACGGTTGTATCTCGCCATTTTCAGTTGTCAAGTACTGTTCTGTATTACTAAACCTTAGAAATTCGTAAGTTAAGAGATGAAATTAATAGAAGGGATATTAAATCGAAATTTTATTGTGTATAAAGCCAAGAAAAGTAAAAAGTTAAGAACCAAAGGCAGCAACCCCACGAACTGTCGGTTAGCTGGTTCCAATCGGTCAACATTTAAGATCGAAATGAACATCTGAAAGTTCAAAGACTTTTATCAAACTCCTTTTTGGCACACTGACGCACTGGCACATTTCTACCTGACGTATCTAACTACATATCGGAATCTACAACGTAATTTTGTGATTTGTGAACTTGATACGGTCTAAGTCTAGATTCTATAGTTAAACGGCTGTGACACCCTTTAAAACGGAATGTATGACGGCTTCGCAGCAGATATAGGGAGAGTTGCAGTACCTACCCGTGCGAGCTTACAATATACCCTACCAACAGCGATTACGCAAATTCTATACCTATGTGTATACCTATGTGGGAAATACACAATTTCGTGAGTCTTTCTTGAACATGTGTTAGGACGTATGTCACTAGAAATATTGGTACCTGCCTGCAGGGTGCAAACACTGGCATTGCAGTATCGCTCGACATCAATGCACCGAATACTTCAAAGTGTTTCTAGATGTATTATTTGTGGAGTGTAGTTGCTATCGCTCGTAGTACTCTGTGTCATTCTGGGGTCAATATTTTTTAAGGCATCTCTCGGCCTGTCTGATGCCGCTGCACCTGAATTATAAAAATACTATAGTCGAAACCTTAATAGGCATGATGGAATACCCTTCCAGACAGCGTCTAGCGTTGACGGTTGGGTCTCGTCATACAAAGCTGATCGAGTTCTTGCTATCAGGCAACGGTATTGCCACCTATCTAGATCGATGTCATTGCGTTTCGAATATTGTTTCTATAATAACAACCGCCTCAACCGACATAAACGGTCGTGTTTTTGTCTGACTTAGATTCTTTTATATATTTTTTACTTAGATAGGTGGACGAGCTCACAGCCCACCTGGTGTAAGTGGTTACTGGAGCCCATAGACACCTACGACGTAAATGCGCCACCCACCTAGCGATATAAGTTCCAAGATCTCAAGTATAGTTACAACGGCAGCCCCACCCTTCAAACCGAAACGCATTACTGCTTCACTTCAGAAATAGGCAGGATGGTGGTACCTACCCGCGCGGACTCACAAGAGGTCCTACCACCGAGATAATTCACAAATAATGCTATAATAATGAGCAGAGTGAAATTTCTCCCTCAGGAGTTACAAGTTCTCGCAATTGGTTGTGTCGCACGCGGTGAAGCGGCGCTACCTCGATAGTTTGGTTCGCATTGTCGCCGGCGTGTACTCGCTCCTAGTGTCGGCGCTGCGCAGTACGCACTGTGGCCGCGCCAGGCGCCCCGCCCGACGAAGGTCTGTTGTGCGACTGCACCCCAACTAATTGTATCTAATTCAATAACATAGTGCGAGGATGCGAACCAAACTTGTTTATTACGAGTATCAGTAATGGCACAATTCAAAAATTACATACTAATACAATATCATCTATCTATTAAATAGTTTTCGGGTAATACTTAACTAGAACATCTAGGTGTAGTGAACGTTAACTGTATTTTTTCTTGCATTTTAAATTTCCTGTAATTTCATTGGTCGTTTGCTAACTATTCAATCAAAAGTGCTACCTACTAATCAGAGCAGAACTGGTTTAAACAGCAATCCTGACAGTTAAAGCAGTTTTGCGTTCATTGCGATTCATGATCGCAGTCAGATCATATTCCACAAGCGTTAAGTATTTGTCGGAGCTTACGGACGACATGCGTTACGGAGAGGGATAAGCTCTCTCTCTCTCTCTCCCTCTTTCTTTCGTTCTGCCTCTTCCTACCACGAGACGGTGGACTCGCAGAAGCCGAGCATCACAGCTACGACGGTCGGCAGCGACAACTCCAGTCTTACTTGCGAGACGAGGACACAGCGCTATTCCAGCCATGCGGGGTAGTGTGCCCTCGTCATAGTCACAGTGGTGGCATTCCATCGTGGGTTCTGAAATAATTCTTGTCCACCTGATGGTTGTTTGGGAGAGATCGCTTTTAGCAATAAGGCCGTTCGTTCATTATACTTTTGTACAAGCGACCCGCCCTCGCTTCGTTTCGGAAACATTAAATACAAACATGAAACCAAAAAAATAAAATATTTTTTTTTTAAAAAAAGTATCCTATGTTCATCAGGGACAATGTCGGCTTCTAATGGAAAAAGAATTTTTCAAATCGGTCCAGTAGTTTCGGAGCCTATTCGAAACAAACAAACAAATCTTTCCTCTTTATAATATTAGTATAGATGTTATATTTTTGCATTTGTGTATATTTTGGTGAACAATGAAGCACGCACTGCTCTTACAGGGTTCAGTTTCGTGTCGGTTTTATTAAATTTATTCAAGTCATTCGTGACTGTGAAAACTCCAAAGTATTCGAAACGTCAGTATTCAGAGGCAGCGGCCTGACCGTGTCCTTATCATTGCTGACGTCCTTGAGCAACGATTACTATTTACTTACGTATGCTCGTGCTGCTTATAGATATAAAAAAATACATTAATTTTTACAATCCAGTACTTATCGAGAACATATAAGAAAATACTAAACGTTTTCCATTTCCCGTGATAAATCTATGGGTATAGACCATGAAGTGACGTCACCAGGGATCGGTCTGATATGTACTAGCAATCTGATATTCGTTACCTCAGGTGGACTACAGGTCCACTCGGGTTTTACCAGAGTCCGGGGAATCGCGTGAACACCAGGGGGATGTGTATTGTAAGCCTGCATGGATCGGCAACACCATCTGCCGCGAAGATGTCATGACCGGTTCCAAGGGCAGAGCAGCCGCTATACAGTCCAATTGAGGCTTTGAGCTCGTGGCTCAAGGTGCGTGGGCGTGTCAACTTCATAATGGTCTTCAGTAAATTTCATAAAAAAATTATGTTTTTGTCGTTTCACGACATCGGGTTGTTGTCTATAGTGTTGTTATTAAAATTATAACCAGTATAGTCAATTAAAAATAATTCATGAAATATAGGTGATGCGATGTTGATGAGGTACGATGTTCGAAGTAGAGTGTTGTGGATTGGAAGAGGCCTACGTTCAGCAGTGGATAATTAATAAATAAATATTTACTAACAATCACGCCACGTTAACTGGTCCCGTGCTAAGTTCGTAAAGAACTTGTGTTACGGGTACCAGATAACGGAAATACATGTAAGATTTTTATTATACAGCTACATATATTTAATATACATCCATAACCCTGGAAAAGACATTTTTTATATTTATCATACAAATATCTTCCCTTGGCGGGATTCGAACCCGCGACCCCCTTGTGTAGTGACTGTCACTTACCACTACACCAGACGGTGGATGGCTGTGAGCTGATGATGATGATGATCAGTTCATTGTTGAATGTACTTTAAACTATTTTAGAGCACCCGCTATTCAAATTAGGTCCGAGCGGCTTTTCCGCTGTCGCAGGGCTAGGGCACTCCCGACTTTACATAACCGTATTTGGGATGTGCGCGTCATTTCGGATGCTCCCGATCCACTAACGGTGCTTTTAGGTACCTCAAGCATCGGTCATCGTTCTCGTCAAACCAGTCGCTTGCGACGAAGGGCTCGACGAGTAAATTAACCCTCAGACACAGCCCACTGAGTTTCTCGCCGGATCTTCTCAGTGGGTCGCGTTTCCGATCCGGTGGTAGATTCTGGGAACACGGTTCTTGCTAGGGTTCGTGTTAGCAACGTCGTCAGGTTTGAGCCCCGTGAGCTCACCTACTAGTAAAGGTTACGCTGGAATAGCCTCTCAAGGCTATCAGCTTAGGTAGAAAAAAAAGGTGATGTGACGGTTAAGTTTGTTACAGGTTGACGAGCTGCCGCTTCGCCTGCATCGGGTGTCCGTGGCGAGGGCCGGCCCACGAGGGCAGCGCCCACGAGGCCGCCTGCGCGCACCCCAACAAGTCGGCCGCCGAGGTGCTGGAGGTCATCGCGGAGCGGGAGCGGCTGAGCCACGAGACCATGGCCGTCTACAATCAAGTAATGGATCTGCTCTCGTATGAGAAGATCACCTTCACTGGTAATTGTTTAACAACTAGCCAGTCGTGTATCATAAGCCGCTACCACATATATTTAGCCCCTGTTTAATTTTGCCAATTCAAGTATATCTTCGTCTAACAATAATCAGACATCTACAAAGTACCGCGGCCCTTGCATAGTACCTACGTCGTTGCGCCGCGGTGGCTGACGCGGAGGTGCCGTTACTGATTGCGTTAAAGCTGTGGTGGCGGCGCAGACCTGCAGCTGAAGCCGTACCGCCTGGACGAGTTCGTGCACAAGATGTACTACGAGTCGTCGCGCTTCACGGCCTTCTCGCACCAGTGGCTCGTCAAGGCCTTCGTCAACAGGAACCAGCAGGACCCCACCCAGAGCTCCGAGCGCGAGATCACCTACCAGGTCAGTGGCCAGACCGCGCATCTCATTTGAAAAATAAAACTGACAATTATTTCATTTTTTTTAATTGCCCTTGTAGGCAGACGAGCATACGGCCCACCTGATGGTGAGTGGTTACCGTCACCCATGGACTTCAGCAATGTCAGGAGCAGAGCCAAGCCGCTGCTTACCGCTTAAATTTTTGAATAATTTTTCATTTTTTGTATAATATCCGATATTATCCGCCGGGGGCGCTCATTCCCCTTTCTTAGTCCTCTTGTTGGTCAAGTACTCAGTGAGTCGGCTAGGGGCCTGGTTCGAGTCCTGGGTGGCGTGTCTCTATGACACCAGGGGTGAGTGGAGTGTTCTGATGCAGCTGATAATGAAGAGCAAGCCGATGGGCACGTGCACGGTGCAGTGGGTGGTGGTGTCGGGGCCGCTGGGGGAGGCGCGGCTGGCGGCCCGCCTGGCGCACCACGCCTTCTCCGAGCTGCAGCCCGACGCGCCGCCCGCGGTGCTGCCCCTGGTCCGCAGGAGCGACGCCAACAGGCTGCTGGCCAACAAGGCGCTGCACTTTAGGTAACAACCCACGACTTATTACCATTAGACGAGATTAAGTTTTTAATACCCCTTTATTAGCTTCAGACGTATGTCAGTATGTATGTAACGGAATCTTTGAACATGATTTTGATCCCCTTCAAAACGTCGGATTAGCTCGAAATTTGTCGTCCTTATCAAGGACCGATGACAATACAATATTTTAAATAGTTAGACCCGTTATTTACTTTTAGCAGTCAAAATAACAAATTTATTTGAGCGTCTTTGTTCACTTAGCAAATTGGAAACTATTGTATTTGCGTGAATGCACTATTTGTAATGAATCATTTATAATACATAATGCTACTTAAACTAAAAAATTAAAAACAAATAACAGTTTAAAAAAACTAATTACTGGTGGTAGGACTTCTTGTGAGTCCACGCGAGTAGGTACCACCGCCCCGCCTATTTCTGCCGTGAAGCAGTAATGCATTTCGGTTTGAAGGGCGGAGCAGCCGTTGTAACTATATTGAGACCTTAGAACTTATATCTCAAGGTGGGTGGCGCATTTACGTTGTAGATGTCTATGGGCTTCAGTAACCACTTAACACCAGGTGGGCTGTGAGCTCGTCCATCCACCTAAGCAACAAATAAATAAAAACGCCGCTCCGTTAATGGTCTCGTATTGTTGCCCAAACCAGGTTAATAATGTTCCTGTGCACAAAATGAGCCCGTGCGTACCGGCCGCGCTCTCTACTGTGGACTCTACTGTCGCCTCACTGGAAGATAACTGCAGCTCCTCAACATAAAACTAAAATTTGATATTAATATTGTAATATAGTTTAGCCGACACCGCTACATGCCCTTGTCATGCTTCTACTAAACAAACTTTATCGATAAACGTACACGTGTATATATTTGCGACGTCGGTTCGTTTCGTTGGTTCAGATCAGTGTGCTTAGTGCGAGTTTAAAAGTTAACTCATATTTGTATGGAATGGGATAGTTTGCGTACGTCTGCCGCTAGGGGCGCTGTTCCAACTGCATACAAAATTGGGCTAACTTTTACGTTATCGAGAACGTTAAAAAACTCGCACTAAGCACACAGTTGTGCGCCGTCTGTCGGTATGGCTCAATTTGATACGCTTTCAGAAGGGTTGTTATTGTAAAGGCGATTGCGAACTTAAAAAATATAATCTCATTCCAAATTATGTATATACTAAAGTTAGAATTAAAAATTATATTTATTAACTAAATGAAAAAAATATATACTATATTTTAATATACCGGGTGCCCGTCGGAGCCTGTCGCCGGGGACATCTCGCGACTTTGTGTAAACAAATATTGTGATAAAGTGATAAAATTTAATATGTTTGAAATATTAAAAGGAAAGAAATTTATCATCATCATTATATATATACATTTAGAAGTTTTGTTCGTTTTTTTTTGTTTTACAAAATATTATTACTTATAAATAAAAATTGAAGGATTTGGATTTGATTCTTTATTAAATATTTATTTGCAGTAAAGTACAATTTAAATAAGATTTCTTTACTTTCTAAGTAATTCTATAGTTACCGGTCTTATTGGCGACTGTTCATGTATTCTGAGGTGAAACTTCGATGGATGAATATTATATTATTATATTGTGTGTCCCCAAACATTTCTTGCGAGTGCGCAATGTTGACGTTATTATTGTACGTTCGGTAGTGTGCGGGGGCGCGGTCGCCCAGGGACCGCTGCCCTTGTACACTTCGCTTAAGGCATCCTCACTGGTGGTAGAGCGAATTGAGGATCTCCCATGTGTGGGCGCGACCGCACGAGGCAGCCGACCTCATGTCTCAAGTCGGATGCATTCACGTCGTGATAACTTCGGGTAACCACATCAATGAAATTAAAAACTGACCGGTTACTATTGAATTGCGAGTTAGTTCTGCAAATATTTATATATTGACGTTGATGTTGATGTGTGATAATGTATTTCTAATAATCTAATTCTATGGAGTTAAAAGATGTTCATTGGTGTCCACATTCTGAGCATGAACTGATGCGAACATCAAATATCGCGGCGATGAGTTGCCTCCATAGACCCCCCTTTCGCTGGTCATTCCGCGAAGCAGCCGTAGAGTCGGGGACCAGCTCGGCGATACTGTCTATGGGTCCACCACAAGTCTCCTCATATCGAGGTTCAGAAGTCGGTCCCTGGAATGGATCCGAGTGCCAGGGTTAGTTCCGCTGCTCGAAGTTTGTGTGGACTGAGCGCGGCAGTAAGTGTGCTGCGTATATAATATTTTCAAATAGATAGAGGACGCGTATTGAAAGTTATTGTGATTTTTATTTTAGCCATTGTGTGTATTTTGTTTTTTAAATGACACTTATACGATTATTATTTTAAAATATGAAGATATTAATTAACATAATTGTGATTTAATTTTAGTCATTGTATGTTTATTTTTTTATTGTATATTTAGTGTTATTTTTAATAATTGCATATAATTAGTCAGGTCGTAGGTTCTGTTACAACCACGTCAATGAATAACACGTGTGATCGCCTTAAAAGAAAAAATAAGTTAAGGTTTTTTTTAACTTTTAGTCGAGCGCTACGCGACAAGCTCGTGGCGGAACCCGGGACTCGACTGAGCATATTTTAAAATTGATATTTTATTATTTTGAGATTTCGAATAAAATTATTTGTTTAACATTGTTTTACTTTGAATTTATTACTTATATATATTTAATTGCTTAGATGGGTGGACGAGCTCACAGCCCACCTGGTGTTAAGTGGTTACTGGACTTACTTACATACACATCCACAACGTAAATGCGCCACCCACCTTGAGATATAAGTTCTAAGGTCTCAGTATAGTTACAACGGCTGCCCCACCCTTCAAACCGAAACGCATTACTGCTTCACGGCAGAAATAGACAAGGTGGTGGTACCCACCCGTGCGGACTCACAAAAGGTCCTACCACCAGTAAAATGGCATGGCAGTATTGGCATGTAATATTTGAACCGAGACAGCGCGTCTGCCGCGAAGCAATCTTGTGTACCGTCGTGCAGGTCGCTCCGAGCCGATGCGAGTTGCAAGTGCGCGGTGATGTCTGTGGACTCCGACCCCCGTCTCTACCCGGCGGCCCCCTTCGAGCGTTTCTGGGAGAGCTTACAAGCTATTTTAATACAAATAGGAAGGCACCGTCATGTCCCCGGTAAAGGATTAAGCGCTTGTTCACGGAGGTACACGCGGGCGCGGCTGACGCTACATCATAGTGAGTCTTTCTGTTTCTGTGACTTCAATAAAGTGGCACGACACGAGAACCCTCTCATCGTGGCCGCCGGTAACTACATTCCCGATCCTGCGGACAGAATGGAAAGTGGTCGACGTCGCCCCAAACACGTCATCTCGGATCCTCACGATCCACTAACGGTGCTTTTTAACGGAGTAAATTAACCCACAGATACAGCTCACTGATTTTGTCGCCGGATCTTCTCAGTGGGTCGTGTTTCCGATCCGGCGGTAGATTCTGCGAAGCACGGCTCTTGCTAGGGTTCGTGTTAGTAACGTCGTCTCGTGAGCCCTGTGAGCTCACCTACTAGTTAAGGTTACGCTGAAATAGCCTCTCAAGGCTCTCAATTTAGGTACGAAAAAAAAAACCAAACGTCCGAAACAGAAACAATAATATTACATAGGAAAGTCACTATTTATTGGATCAAGTGAAGGAGGAATGTGACATGTCACGTCGTTTCCTTGTTACACAGTACAACGCAGCAGTCCTGCGCCGGGGGGACGACGCGGCAGGATCAATAAAGAGTAAACCCTTAACGTTGGTAAAGTACAATCTGACAAATTCTTTAAGTTTACAATACAAATTCACAAACACTTAATGTTAGCGGGTACGAGATGGCCGGGCGCCTCCTGGTGCGGCCACGGAGGCACCGCCGCTCAGTACCGCGCGACTACATTCACCACTCTAACTTAAACTTAATGACTACATACAGACATAACTACTATTAGTATTATTTAATAAAAACGAACAGAACATAGTTTTGTTACGATACGGATCCGCGCACAGTTTGCTGCAGGCGGCTACAGCACGCCACACAGCGTCGAATTTAAAGGATATTATTTCTGAAGGTATTAATGACGCAATCAGACGTGACGATATCTTACACAGTACTACGCTATTGTACAAACAGTCGCCGCCGCGGTGCCTCCTGCCGACAGCGTGGCGGGGCGGGGCGGGGCGGGACGGGGCGTGGCGGGGCGGGGCGTGGCATGGCGGGGCGTGGCGCGGCGTGGCGCGGCGTGGCGCGGCGTGGCGGGACGTCATGGTTACAAATACGTTTACGTACTTAACTGTTAGCTTATTTTATCGCCTGCCCATTTCTCAAGCCGTACTCACGGAAGATCAAATTTTAAAGTAAAACAATAAAAACAAAAGGCGTTGATAAAATAATTACAAAATGATTAAGATTGCTTCAGTAGGGCTTATGTCTGCCGTCTTGGAGCTTGCTGAGGGAGTCCGTGAGCTTCCTCACTTCTGGCGCTTCGGGCTCCGACTGGCAGTCGCCCCACACCGATAGTATCCCAGACTCGCCTGACGTCACCAGGATGTCGTGCTGTAGGAGATATGTAATTGTAAATAGTGTTAGTGCTGCGTGTCTGTTACCAATATAATAATAAAAATATTGTATACTAGCTGACCCGGCAGACTTTGTAGTGCCTCAATCGATAATAAAAGACCTAAACTTTTGTATAAAATAAACTTAAAACAAATAAAAGGAATCCGTCCAACGAGGAACACACATCAAAGGAAAAACAAAATTGTTATTATTATTTAATTCCGAGCATTTCCATATTTATCTACCTTTTAAACCTTCTCTGGACTTCCAAAAATAATTCAAGACCAAAATTAGCCAAATCGGTCCAGCCGTTCTCGAGTTTTAGCGAGACTAACGAACAGCAATTCATTTATATATATATACATATATAGATAATAAATGTAACCTAAATAAACCGTACGAAGTGAACTCTCCCCCGGCCTGGTCCCTTCACGCGCCGTACAACACTGCTAGTACATTATATGGGACCAGCAGGTAGTCCCTCCCCGCGTTACCTCCCCTCCAGCAGGAGGCGGTGGCGGGCGGCGCCAGTACAGTCTGTAAGGCTCGTCACTCACCTGTGCGCTGTACCAGCAGCTGCGGACCACCTGCTTGTTGTCCTTGAAGTTGGAGCAGGGCTGGAGCTTCTTGTCCACTACGGCCACGGAACGGAGCACGTCGCTGCGAATTCAATTGTATAAATCAAGTAAGACCTTGAAGTGACCTCCCCCCACTCCACGTTCCGGCCGGGCCGCGACCTCACGCTCTGAGGGGGGAAGACAACCAGAATATTCCTGCTACTTTACCCGAAGTCTAAAACAGCAGGAAACAATCTGTTCACAAATGACCGAATTACAATTTGTTTGAATCTAATGAGGGTACTTGTTGATTACAAAAAAGAATGCACACATTGTTTAATGACGTCACTGCCGTTAAGTGGGGGCGTGGGTGAAAGAAGGCGAATTTTCAAAATTTGATTGTTGCCGCAGCTAATTAATGTTCTGTCAGTTTTCGTTTATAAATGACTGGCTTTTGCTCGCGACTTCGTCCGCGTGGAATAGTTATTTTGGCATAACCCGATTTTGAAAAATTTATTTGTGCTCCGCTTGTATTGATCTTAGCGTGATGTTATATAGCCTATAGCCTTCCTTGATAAATTAGTAATCTAACACTGAAATAATTTTTCAAATCGAATCAGTAGTTCCTGAGATTAGTGCGTTCAAACAAACAAACTCTTCAGCTTTATAATATTACAAGCTGAGTCCCTCGATGTAACCCGCGGTTATTGTCGTACCGCGGGTGACGCCGCGAGGCGAAGCTTGTCAAAAAAAGTAGCCTAAGTTACTCCTTATATCATCAGCTACCTATCAGTGAAAGTCCCGTCAAAATCGGTCCAGCCGTTCCAGAGATTAGCCGGAACAAACAGACAGACAGACAAAAATTGTAAAAAATGTTATTTTGGTGTATGTACCGTATACATATTCATATGCATATAGTAAAAAGCGGCTATTTCAATATTACAAACAGACACTCCAATTTTATTTATATGTATAGATTATAGACAACAGTACAGTGCGATGTGCTCACCCGGAGCCGGCGTGCGAGCCGGCCAGCAGCACGCGCCGCCCCTCCGCCGACGTGAACGAGTCCACCAGGTAGCAGTCGTCCTCCTTGCTCCTCTGCAACATCACAACCACTTCATAATAAATCTGCTCTGACTTACCAGTTCAACAAACATCTAAACGGCCGCCGGTCGACACCCGCACGCCAACGCTTTACATTATTTTTATTTTTACTGGTGGTAGGACCTCTTGTGAGTCCACGCTGGTAGGTATCACCACCCTGCCTATTTCTGCCGTAAAGCAATGATGCGTTTCGGTTTGAAGGAGGGTGGGGCAGCCGTTGTAACTATACTGAGCATTGACGTTGTAGATAGATGTCTATGGGCTCCAGTAACTACTTAACACCAGGTGGGCTGTGAGCTCGTCCATCCATCTAAGCAATAAATAAAAAATAAAATGATACCTTTATGCTCCTCGAGACTTTGTCCCTCTCGTATTCCTTGACGATGTCTCCGCTGATGGCGTTCCACAGCTGGTAGTCGTTGGACTGGGTGACGCAGCCCACGTGCTCCCCATCCAACCATGAGAGAGTGTCGATGGAATTCTTAACATTGAGGCTGTAAAGTAGAGCGTCCTCTTCCGTTTCCTCCACTATGTTGTACACGTTGATCAGCCCGTCCAGCGAGCCCGACACGAGGATCTCCATTCGAGTCGGGTGGAACTTTATCTGTGCAGGCAAAGCGACGCCATAGAATGATTGAGGCCTTGCCAGACAAGCCTCGGGCAGAGCAGCAGCTAGAGACCTATCTACCTAAAGTCTATTCTACAGCAGCAGATTTTCCCCTACCCAATCGTTGGTAACTTAAAGGGCTATTCTGAATACGCGTGGTTTGGCAGGTGAGCATACGAGACTCAACCTGGGAGGACTTGCTAAGTCTAAGAGGAGAACTAGCAAGAGCAGTGATTTGCTGAATCTATCACTGAGGAGACGCGGCGAAAAGTATGGTGTGTCTATGGGCTAGTTCGCACGTCTAACTCTTAACAGTCGACGGTGACTGCTCTGAAGGATTCGAGAAGACGTGTTTAGGCCACGGCCGCTCTTCGTTGCCTGTGTTAGATGTATAATTAGCGATGGCTACTATGGCAGAATTATTGTGGTGCGCCGCTTATTCGGAGTAGCGTCGTTAAGATTCTTTTAAAAATTCCCTGCTAGAAACTCATTCAACTTAAATAGTAAATACCTGAGTAACATCATCAGTATGAGAGTTCCAATATCCTCCCAATGGTTTAGGCTTCCTTTGGTCGAAAAAGACTAAATAAGCATCATCGTCCACGAGTTGACTGCCAGTACACAGCACTATGCCATTACAGGATACATCCATGCACTCATATGGCCTCAGTATTTCTTCCTCTTCATCTGAAGTTTTATACTATTATTTTAAATACTATCGACTTAATGAGCTGATGCCTGTGTCTCGAGAAATAGAGAAGCAGTAGAGGCTGTTTTTTTACGGCACTTTTTTTTACACTGATACAACACATATAAATTTTATATCATAATAAAAAAAGCATATGGAAAATTATGGGTTAATTATTGCAAGCATTTCTCATGTGCTCAGAAAAAAAATCCAAGTATTTATCTGAGGTAGATGAAAGGCCAGGCAATGACTTTGATGGATCAGTTCACAATAGCTTTTCTACAATTTAGTTAGTATTTCATCAGTATTTCATGGCACAATCGTGATAATCACAGGGTTATGGCATTTAGATATGAAACCGGTATCCCTTCTTTTGTCTGGTAACAGCTTTGAATCTAACCTAAATTGTATTATTAAGCATCATGTCACGTCGCTCACCTATTTACTCTTCACTCTTGTGAGATATTATGCATGTTCATTTAACCTAAGTAGAATCACTATTGAACCATACCTTTGTACTCCAAAACACAGGAGCCTCCTGCTCTTATATCCCACAGCTTTACAAGTCCATCAAGTCCAGTTGAGTACAGTAGATTGTCTTCCTTAGGACTAAACACAACTTGTGTCAGTGTTGCCTCCTTGTGTCCATGCAAGCGACAAACTTGATGCAGTGACGAATCACTAAGTTTGTATATTTCAATTGAGTTGTCTGAGAGACTAATGGCCAAGTTTAGAGATCTGAAATAGACAATGAAGTAGACAATCTCTATATGGTGATAAGTGATTACTGAAGTCCATAGGCAGTATACAGCAGAAATTTCACTAGTATCTTCAGCCCACTGGTACATAATGCTTTATGGTAGAAAAATATAGGATTGTTATATCAAACCATATAGGCTGGCAATTTGCCACTATCACTAATGCATCTTGTAGGTGATTTTAGTTTATTGTTAACAGTAAAGAAAATTTGTTTTCATGGCTCTGTTTTTTATTGATGGGATTTGAGAGACACAACAAGAGAGTCATCATCTCACAATTGTCTACTGCTGATTTCTATAGGTCTCTTACAATTTATGCCATTGAGTCTGGTCTTCGGTTCTCTTCATCCATGTCTTGCGAGCCACACTTTGCAAATAATTTCTCTACAGTAAACATAACATAGGGCCAAGGGCCCCCTGCATTATGTGACATGCATGTGCATGGTCTCCATTCAAGAACCTTTCTTCTCTAGCGAATGTTGCTCTAAGGATATATGTATTGAGCCCACTGCCATTTCAGCTTGCTGATTTTCTAAGCGATGCAGAATATCCTCATTGTTAATTTTATGGTTTAGAGAAGCTCCATACATGGCTTATTTGCATAGCTCCAGCTCCAGCATCCAAGCCTCAGTTTAGCTCTTGAATGCCTTCTCATAGCCAACAAATGTTTTTTGAGTGAGATTTTTTTTAAATTTACAGCACTGTATGTGTGGGATCATCATGCCTTGGCCTTCTCAGAGTTTGGAAATTAAACCAGTCGTCTTGCTACATGTTTTGTGATAACCTGTGAGAACAACTTATAGACAGTAGGGAGATCATTGTCTATAATTCTTCAAGAGCTTTGTCCTACTTTTTGATAAACAGGATAGCTATACTGTTATACCATACTTCCAGAGTTCTCACAATGATGTAGTTAAAGATCTTTTGCAGTTCTACTAATAAAGGTGTTCCTCCTTTCTTCAGTAGCTTAGTTGTTATACTCTCAACATCAAGGGCTTTCCAATTTTTGAGTGTCAAATCAATCCATTTTTGTCAATCTTGACATTCAGCAGTTCATCTATGATGTGATAAGTAAGTGAGAGTTTTCAATAGTGACTATTTTGTATATGAGGGGCAACATAGCACTCATATAGCTTACATGATGATGTTGCAAACAAAGAGAAGTTCTAAGAGTTTAACCGGAGTTCAACTACAGCATAATTAAGGAGCTAAAGTTCCTTATGGATGTAATATGGTAATAATATCATGGACATAGATGGATATATCAAGCAATTTCTCACAACAGCATGTACAATAGTAATAAAAGATTAGTTGAAACTAAAGATCTAAATTTATTTTTTACAAGGCTATTTTTCGCTTGGCATTTTTATTTCGATTGATTCATAAGCGTAGATAGTGTTTTTCGGAGAGACAGCCTGTTCTATACCTATGTTCATACTGTACCTACTTGCTAATTTATTAAAGTTTATTTGTTGTGATGTTTTCCACGTTTTGAGGTTAATATCATTAGTGTTAGCAAAGTGTATTGTTTAAGGAAAGTACGTCTACGCTAAGCTTAAGGCTTTAATACGTGAAGAATTAGGAAGTGTTATTGTACAATGTGTGTATACATACTTTGTTCCGTCCAATCGGTGTATATACGAGTGTAGAAGAGAAACAGCATGTTCCGTAACAATTTTATACTTCTTACTGAACATTTGCTCCAGTTCTTCGGGCTCTACAGTATCTCGGTCATTTTCTTCGTTATCAACAATATCAGCCATAATTTATAGCAGTACTTTCTTTAAATCAAAAAATCTTCCAATGTAATCTCTTATCAGTACCGTACGGCACCTAATTGTTTGTTGATTTATTTGACTTTGACAATAAGATTTGTTTCTAGTGGAATGTCATTTTTTTTACCCATTTGCATTTTAAATGCACTTTATCGATTTCAGTGCGTTAGCTTTTTATAGTTTTTCCGCTGAACAAGCAAAGGGATCAAAGCGCATATACCTACGCAATTTTTACAACACAGGCCGAAGTCATGTCTATTGTACGAAATTTCAAAAGAAACAAAATGATATACAGCTATTTGAAATGAAATCGATTATGGAATGAAATGAAATTAGGTGCGACAAACCAATGGGAACAACACCGTAGCTGTATGAATAGTATTTGATTTGAGAGAAATTTCGTAAAATTAATTGAGAGTCCAGCGATTTGATTTCATTTTCCCAAACTTGCATACTTTTACAAACGCTAAGCGGCCAACAAGTCAGGATTATAATTATAATATAACAAGCCGTACTCACCCGCTTCGCTGGGCATTTAAAATTAACATTATTATTTATTGTCATTACCATTAGGGAATCCAATACTCATATAAAATATTAGCCTATCCATTAAGTCAATCGGATGCATGGTTCAGTAGTTATAAGGGCGGATCCAGCTTTGGCGCCAGGAGGTCACATAGTCAAATTTTCGATGCGCTCGTTCCCAAACGCTTGCCATCATACAAAGTTATTATATTATATTATATTAATTAAATATTGAAGGTATGTAGTTACATAAAATCTGTATAGTGACAAAATATATAAATAAAATCATTAGGTTCAATTAGTGGTTCACCTAAGTCCTGGAACCAGCTCAGGGGGGGGGTCCCCTGGATCCGCCATTGAGTAGGTATAACGGAACATCCGTAAAAACCACTGTAGATTTATATATTAGTATAAATTATAACATTTATACCTGAAGAAACAATAAATAAATCATTTTATTTAATTTCGCTTCCGTGTTCCTGTCAAAGATCTTACTAGGAAAAAACAGTACTAAGGAATTACACTTGCATTTACAAACCATTAGAACTAAATCAATGGCAACACAAATAAAACAGATTTATTGCATTAATTCATTTATCTATAATGTTAATTTAATATTGAAATATTTTACATGATGTGAACAATTAATTTATTAAAAGTGAACTAAAAATTTATAACAAGAAACATTTGAATAGTCAAGTTTTTGGTAAAATTTCTAAATATTTAATTTCGTCTATCACTTTTACAATATTTGTTACTTGTAAGTCCTCCTAATGCTCTTATACCTCGGCCCCACTCTCTCTATGTCTCCCGCAGCCAGTCTTCCTGTGAGTGTTCTCAGTGGTATTGCACAGATGTTGTTCAAATCAGAAGTGTTATCCGAGAACGCCCAGCGTATGTAACGTTCCATGCGAATATGATCTGACAATATCAAAATGTTAGGAATGAATTAAAACAATTCATCTTATCTTTGGAAAAAATACTTTTATTTTATGTATTTGCAGAGAAAACTTTCTGTTAGGTGAATATTGAACTTCGAGAAATTTAATAGTACGAAACATAATTAAAATATTGAGTGGTGCGATTTCTATGTAAGAACTTTCAAATCTTTTATAATTTCTAATGATCGATCAATTGTAGCACGTGGTATTTTTATCAAAGGTTTTTCCATTAGATTTAGAGTACTTTAACTATCGTAAAATCTTTTTTAGCACCAAGATTTAAGATTGACACATCGTCATGACAGGACCATAATTTGGGCCGGAAATTTGCAGATTTATTTTAATTCATACAAATTAGAATATTTTTCAAAATGCACGTATTTTTTTTTTTTTATTGCTTAGGTTTGTTGACGAGCTCACAGCCCACCTGGTGTAAAGTGGTTACTGGAGCCCATGGACATCTACAACGTAAATGCGCCACCCACCTTGAGATATAAGTTCTAAGATCTCAGTATAGTTACAACGGCTGGCCCACCCTTCAAACCGAAACGCATTATACGGCAGACATAGGCGGGGTGGTGGTACCTACCCGCGCGGACTCACAAAAGGTCCTACCACCATATGATGAAATTTTCAAATACATATTTATAAATTGTTAGTTATTAATGTTATTACCGATAGCTGGGTCGAGCAATGCGAAGGCCCTTTTCAGTGCGTCCACAGTGACAGGCTTGTTGGCGGCTTGTTTCCCTCCCAAGGTGGCGACTAGCTCGCGGATGTACCGGTCCTGAGCAAGCCTCCGCTGTCTGTACAACTCCTTGGCCAGTTCTATTCTCTCGAAGCCTTCTTCGTTCTGAACGAAACAGCATTTATCTTTACGGCTTAATGTCATCTTCTACTTTATTGCGTCGAGGGATGATATCAGCTCACAGATATCTCAATATGAATACGCCACCTATCGTGAGACTTGAGGTCTTTGTCTCAATTATTTAGTAAACGCAAATTACCGTTTTTTACGTTTACTACATTATGTTATTCCGTGAGCCGTGAACTCGTCCACCCATCTAAGCAATAAAAATAAAAACCACTTCACACCGTGTTACATTTTGTCCTATATCAAACGGCGTTACCGTGTGGATTCACAACGTGCGTTTCCACTGAGCACGTAGATGCTATGACGCCATACTAGTGCACACTAAAGGACTCACCTACTAAAACCCACAACCTACCTCATAGAAAAGTTTGTCCAGGCATATAAGCTGGTTGTTGATCTTCAGTTTGAGCTGCTTCCTCACCACGTCCACTAAGTTTTTGATATCGACCTCACTCTTCAACGGGAACGTAGCTTTCGCAACTTTCTCGAATTCTTCAATGGAAATGGTCTAAGAAAATTATAGGAAAGCTTTTGTCAGAAACAAAGAGACTGCTGGATTTGACGACTAAGAACCTTGAATTTCATTGTTAGAACACAAACCACTACTCTAGGATGAGTGTGTATTTAATCCCGACCATCTTATACCTTCCTCTCCCAAAATGTTAGTGCGTGCCGGTCTATTATAGTCATAACACAATTCAGTTTTCGGTTACATATCATAACATTATGTAATATATAAGGATTCCAGTAATCGCTAACCAGGTGGGTGTAAAGCGAAAAATTTTTGTTAATATGTTAGGATCGGAGTTAGACGAGCTCTTCTCCGCAACTTGACGTGTCAAGCATCAGCACGGCTCCTCCAAGCTACTAGCTAGCTTCTTCGGGTTGCCGGTCATCATAAGCAATGGAGTTTTGTTTTTGTTTTATCTATTTTATTTTTTATTGCTTAGATGGATGGACGAGCTCACAGCCCACCTGATGTTAAGTGGTTACTGGAGCCCATAGACATCTACGACGTTAATGACCCACCTTGAGATATAAGTTCTGAAGTCTCAAGTATAGTTACAACGGCTGCCCCACCATTCAAACCGAAACACATTACTGCTTCACGGCAGAAATAGGCGGGGCGGTGATACTTACCTGCGCGGACTCACAAGAGGTCCTACCACCAGTAATTACGCAAATTGTAATTTTGCGGGTTTGATTTTTATTACACGATATTATTCCTTCACCGTGGAAGTCAATCGTGAACATTTGTCGAGTACGTATTTCATTAGAAAAATTGGTACCCGCCTGAGATTCGAACACCGGTGCATCGCTCAACACGAATGCACCGGACGTCTTATCCTTTAGGCCACGACGACTTCAAAATATCTTGTGCTCCATGATGCCTCCCCACATCTTCGGGTTACCTCCCGGCCGTCAGCGTGTCGGTACAGCTGGTCCCGCAGCGCGCGCCAGTGCGTCCGCAGGCCCCAGTACACGTGCTCGCTGAGCTGCGCATGCGCGGTGCCCCAGAACAGTCGCACCTGCGGGTCGTCCAGCAGCTGCTCGGCGCCAGCGCACAGGTTGTACGCCCATTCGGCTCGGACCGAAGCCTGCTGGTACCTAAACCAGAATAAGAACACAAGGTATGACGATTTCTCAAATTGGAGACCGGAAAGATTTCAAACTCAGCTTAAGATTTTCTTAAATCTTAAAAGCTCAAGTCCAGTTAAAAAGGTGACAGCGAACCGAGCCGAAAGCTCTTAGAAATTTAATCAGCCGGATAAAAACAAATTTTACGTAAGTGATTAATGGTCTGCGTGTCAGAGCCATGTTACAGGAGTCGATCCAAGGAACATTAGCAGATATTTCATAATAAAGTAGATGGCGTATTGTAAGCTCGCATGAGCAGACACCACGACCCCGCCTATCTCTGCCGCGAAGCAGTCATCCGTCCCGGTTGGAGGCGTGGAACAGCCGTTGTTACGCAACATACTTGAGGCTTCAAAGTCATCTCTCGAGGAGGAGGAAACATTCACGTTACGGTTACAGACTCCGGTGACAACTCAACACCAGTTGAATTGTGAGTTCGTTCAGGCGCACGGTTGGATGAAAATAATATTGATGCGGCGCTACCTGCACTTATACGCACGACTTAAATGTTCAAAAATTGATGGCTACCCTGCCCATAAAGATTATTGGTGACAGTAGGAAGTAGAATACGAAACAGAAGATATTTGACAATAACCTGAAACGGGCTGATCCCAACAACAATCCGCATCTTCACCATCAGTCTCCTGAGCAATAACACAAAGGTCTTTCCTTCGCCATGTTTATATGAAGGCAGCGGCTTAACTCTGCCTCTGGCATTGCTCACGTCCATGAGTGACGGTAACCACTTACCATCAAGTGGGCCGTATCGCTGACTTGAGTCCTCACCTATCTTCAAAATACTTGGTGACGTAATCCTGCATGGACATGGACATGTGTTGTTGTTTCCCGAGCCAGATGTCGTTGATGATGACGCTGATCTCCCGTCGCGAGAGTCGCAGGTTCCGCACCTTGCCTTCGTAGCGCAGGTAAGTAGGTATCGAGGGGTCCATGCCCTGCCGACATTAGTGACAATCGGCACTCGTGCAGAGTGACGGGACTTGTAGAATTGTGAACAGACGACATGGGCGACAGATGATCATTGACTGACCCACACAAGGGACCGGAACGGATTTTAAATCCTGCGACCTCTAGTTATTATCCATTTGTTTCCCGTTTCCCAGTTATTATCATGGGTAATAACTGGGATAACAGTTACACACACAACACATTTATTAGGTTACCCCAAACGATTATCACTATTTATTTATTTATTTATTAAGTTGCACCAACAAAGTGATCATCGATACAAAACATTGAACAATTGACAAAAGTTCATGGCAGATGTCACCTCAATTATAGGTGCAATCGACAGTGCATCAACAACAACAAAAATAATTATACAACTAAGATTTGATTACATTTGATTGATAGCTTAAGATTAATGTATAATTAATTGGCAAATGATCCGCGACACATTTTTCCTGTAAGTTGTGAGACAATTAGAAAAAACATCTATTTCACTTAAAATTAGTTCAGCGCAATCGGACAACTCCGAACTATGAAGGAATAATGCGTTATAAAAAATCCGCCAAGTTTTTATGTTTTTTTTTTTATTCTATTACTATTAGTCTCTGTATAGTTATTCTCATGTTGCTCTAAGTTTTGGCAAAACTTTTATTTTTTATGTTAGGGGAAGTCTGAAAAGTGCACCTCTGACAGAGAAGTTGAGAAGTGCGCGTTTGGGATGGTACGGATATGTGATGAGACGAAATGACAATGAGATTATTAAGAGAGTTTTAACTATGAATGTGGAAGGATTTAGAGGAAGCGGTAGACTTAAGAAAAAGTGGATGGATTGCGTAAAAGATGATATGTGTAAGAGTGGAGCGAAGAAAGTATTTGATTGAGGAGTATGGAACCCAAGTGACTGGGAGAAGGGCAGGAGAATGATGATGATTAAGTCTCTGTATAATTTTGTGTTAGCTTTGGAAACGATTTGCCCAATCAAGTTTAAAAGTGTATAGTTTGTAAGAATTTTGTGGCTTATTTGTAAATGTGCAGGTGACGAAATAACTTAACTTACGAGTCCATCAAAATACTCCAAGTGTTCGCTCTCGGCGGCCGGACCTAACTCTTTAAGTAGCACTCGGAGCGTGTCCCGTGACGTCAGGCCGCTCGCCAGTTGCCACCAGCTGCGTCCCATATTGGATTCATTGCATCATACTACATAAGCATGGATATTAAATTATGTATCGACGGGAGAAAGCGGAAATGTCGTAACTTGCATTTTGGACTAAATCACTTTATACCTATAATATATATGTCGGAGACGGTCATTAGTTTGGTGGCTAAACGAAAAGCACGTAGCACGATTCCCGAGAGATGGCAGCAGGATTGCGGTATCGTCGAAACTCTGCTAACCTCGTGCTACGACAGAGCCTAGGCGATGGAGGCGCGTAGACGCCATTACACTTACCAACCAGCCTTCTTGAAGAGCGGTGCCTCCGTCTTAAGAACTGTCATTCGTTTTCGTTTGCTAACGTCAAGAGATTTCTAAATTGTTCTAAGACACGTGATTGGTGTACTCAATATTTCTCTTAGTTCGATCACCCTATTCGCCCTTACGATGTCTGACGATGGTTAATAATTGTGACTTCTGGACATATAGTAAAGGCTCTCTCTGGTGTAAAGTTGGGTTTTTCAAGTAACGACAATTCGCTTTCTTCCGTCCATATTATACATTTTTAAAAACCCAAGATTATTATCAGAAATAAACTCTCCATCAAAAAGTGTTCAGTATATAAATTAGTTTAACACTAAATATTAGAACGACAAAAAGTCGATAATCGCACCGATGAAGCCGAAATAAGACAAGTTCAGAAGAAGATCCTATATTTGGAAATAGGAGAGTACTTTTTTTTCTCCTACCTATGCTGATAGCCTTGAGAGGCTATTTCAGCTTCACCCTAACGTGTGTAGGTGAGCTCACGGGGCTCAAACCGGAGTGTTGCTAACACTGACCCTAGCAAGAGCAGTGCTTCGCAGAATCTACCACCGGATCGGAAACGCGACCCACTGAGAAGATCGGGCGAGAAACTCAATGGGGAGAGTACAAGTGAAGTAAGAAAGTACAATAAAGCAAGATACCGGTTTCGTCCACCTCCGATGAAGTCAGCACAGAGGTCCCAGTGCGGGCGAGGAGTGCCGGCTCGCTCCAGTTCGCTGCAGCGTTCCTTCACTTCAGATAACTCTTCTTCTAAAGACTTCTTCGATGCTGATATGTGGACAACTTAATATATAACTCACTAGCTTTCCGCCCGCCGCTTTGCCCGCGTGGACTGGTGGTAGGACCTCTTGAGAGTCCGCACGGGTAGGTACCACCACTCTGCTTATTTCTGCCGTGAAGCAGTAATGCGTTTCGGTTTGAAGGGTGGTGCAGCCGTTGTAACTATACCTGAGACCTTAGAACTTATATCTCAAAGTGGGTGGCGCATTTACGTTGTAGATGTCTATGTGCTCCAGTAACCACTTAACACCAGGTGAGCTGTGAGCACGTCCACCCATCTAAGCAATAAAAAAAAACTCTTAACATTTGACCGGCTTAGTCATGGTTCAGAATATTTCCAAATCAAATGTACCTACAAATATTCTTTGTCGCTCTTTCTACTAGTGACAACCGTATCACAATCAGTTCCGTGCTTTATCGACTTCGTGTTAATTATATCTAATTATAACATATCTGTTATTAAAGACAAAATTTGTTTACGTTCATGTTAAGATGGTAGGCAGCGGCTTGGCTCTGCCCCTGGCATTGCTGAAGTCCATGAGCGACGGTAATCACTCACCATCAGGTGGGCCGTATGCTCGTCTGCCTACAAGGGTAATAAAAAAAAAAAAGATTAGTCCAAAGTACCCCGGCGACCACGTTGTGGGCCACAGTTTATATGACGTTAGAAGCGTATGTCCCAAGCTTTCATCAACATATGTATGAACAAAGTTTATTCAAAATCTATTAGTGAGCCTAAATGTCCCATTTATTACGCCATTTAAAAATACCCAATAAACTCATTTGAGAAAGCTTACAAAACGTTTTCGTAAATGCTTTGCTTAAATGATCTTGTTCGAAATTAGCATAAAAGCAATATTCTTTACAAAAGGTTGAGATTCATACCATAAAGCTTTCTATGTGCTTCCTGTAAACTTTTAACTTCTGCTTCCAAAGCTGATAAGTTTTTCAATACTGAATCGTGCTTAGACTCCAGCGCATCGTACTCTCTCCGAGGAACCGTATTTGAGTACTCTTCCACCATCTTCTTCAAATTAGTTTGAGTGGCAGACAGTTGTTCTCTAAATTGTTAAATAAAAGTCTGAGTCATTTTTGGGTCTGGGTTGTTATATTAGATCGATAATGGTAACAGTCGCTCACAGTGGAATGATTATTTACACAATATCGACAACGACCCCCAATTAGTTACATATTGCGTTCTCTAATAGGACGTCAGCCCCCCAAAAGATCGCTACAAAGACCGGGAAACCTAATTTCGCATTGCATATTTTGCCAAATAATAATTGTTTTAGTCAAAGTGCCCCGATTGGCTCTACTGCCTCTGCCTATTTATACCAATAAAAACAGCTAAGAGGAAATTAAGCTGTGCCTGACAAAACATATTTCTTGCAATAGTGTTTAATGGAATTTATGTGTCAGACAGAAAACAGTAACACGGTATAATTATGATCGTGACAAATTTTAATATAAAAGATGTTTTTCCATTGGATCATGGATAAAATGGCGAAACGTATATTTAGGTCATGCTATACCGTGGTTCTCTGCCCTACTCAAACTTAGTCCTGTCGAAGATCGAATGTCTAATTTGAGTGCCGTTCAACTGTCCCTTCACTTGTGGCATTGTTATGCGCTTGCATGGCTTAGCTACTTGTTTACCTATATTTGCAATAATGTAGACACCGTTCTGGTTCGAGAGGTTTTTAGAATTTGAGATCTTCTCATGTTTCAAGATAAGTGGAGTTTACGTTATGTCTATGGTCTGCGGTCCTTGCCTAGTATCAAGTGGGTCCTGAACTCATCTGCTACTTTAAAAGAACACTAGCCTCTCATAGTCATTTTGACTACGTGTGATGTACAGCAATTCACTTTCGCCTAGTTGACCATTTCCCATCCACATAAGATCACTAAAAATAAGAGTTATCTCTAAGCGTTTTTATTTAAATAAAGTCACCTGCATCTATCCAGGGCTATCCTCAGCACCACAGGATCTCCATATGCATCATTGGACGGGCAAAATGAACCATCAAGGTCTTTAAGCTTCGTTTGAAGAGTTAGGTTTTCGAAATATAAAGCGTATCTTGCATCTCGCTCTTTCATCAAAGAGAGGTAGTCGGAGAATTTGTCATCTTTCATCTACATCATCAAATCGTGATCGAATTTAAAAAAGGCACATAGCATAGTAGTTTAAATTTCAACCGCAATTTACCATACCCTTCAAACCGGAAGGCATTACTGTTTCACAGCAGAAATAAGCAGGATGGTTTGTACCTGCCTAGGTACTACGCTGGTGTGCGACTCACAAGTTTTTTTTTTTTTATTGCTGAGATGGGTGGACGAGCTCACAGCCCACCTGCTGTTGAGTGCTTACTGGAGCCCAAAGACATCTACAACGTAAATACGCCACCCACCTCGAGATGTAAGTTCTAAGGTCTCAGTATAGTTACAACGGCTACCCCACCCTTCAAACCGAAACGCATTACTGTTTCACGGCAGAAATAGGCGGGGTCGAAGTACCTACCCGTGCGGACTCACAAGAGGTCCTTCCATGCAATAATCAATTTTGCGGGTTTTATTTTTATTACACGATGTTACCTATTCATTCACCGTGGAATATATTCGTGAACTGTGTTAAGTACCTACATACGTATTTCATTACAATATTTATTTTGTACCTGCCTGGGATTTGAACACCCACAGTGTCGCATTGCTCATTACAAAATATGCACCGTGTTATCCTTTAGGCCACGATAACTTCGATTAAATAAGACTTTCGTATCAGCGTGTAATAGGTAGGTAGGTCTTTTATGTAGGTAGTAGTTTAGTAGAAATCTTTTTTTTTCTGGGAATTACTTAAATCAAGATCAAGTTACATAAGGTTTATTTTAAAGCAAATGCTCTTCGTTTACTTTACTACTTTACTGCGTTTGTTTTGCTATGAAAGATGCTGAAATCATCTAGAATATTTACTTCGTCTTTGTTTGTTTGACAACGAGAGAAACTTTTTATCAGACTTTAAAATTCATTATGTACCTTTCCAAATTCTTTTTTTAATTTATCCATTTCTAATACTAATTTATTGTTTTGTTCTTTGAGATCATTATTTTCTTTGAGCAAGTTTTGAATTTGATCATTCCGTTGTTTCTTTTTGACAGATATTCCGAAGACTTTCTGCAATTTAAGTAGTACCTATGTAGATGTTATCTATTATATTTTTTATTACTAGTCAATATGTACTAATACTGTATTAATTTTTATCTAACAATATATTTATTTTTTCAGTTTTCCATTTTGTCTAGTCGCGAGCCACCTCGTAACGAGATCAGTCTTAATATAGCTTCTAAAAATACAATCTTATATTAGGACTATACCATCCTACAATAGCAATAGATGACTGCCTCATAGTATGCTCTAGAAAAGTACTTAATTATTAAAATATTTATAGGTTGCATTTTTTTTAATATGCCATTGACGAACATATAGCCCGCCTGATGGTGTATGTACGTAATTTATTCTAGAAGTCAATCTTTAACATGCGTTTTGAGATGGAAAGAAAACCTGCGATTAAGCTGTTAATGTTTGTTTTCAGCAGAACGTGTTGATCGTTGATAATGTTTTGCCTAATTTAATATCTTGTCTAAGCATTTTGTAGCATACTGCGTCTTATATTAAATTATTATTATTAATATTTAAGATATTAAATTTTTAAAATGTATAATCCTAATAATGCAGAATCAATAATAATGTTCTATTTATTATTTCATGATAGGTTACTCCATTACCAAACTGTTAAAACTAAAGTTTTATCTAAAATTTAGCTTTACACATTTGTTTTGAAGTTTCATTTGAATTTCGTGGTTGAATACAATAAACTTTTGGTTTCAGTCATAAATTAATTGCAATCTTTTTTGCTTATCAAATACAATAACAAACCAAGTGATAACAGCTGATGCAATAAGTCATAAGACTAGGTTATAATATGTCATATTATTATGTAAATAACATGATGATGTAAATAACAATCCATTACTCTATAACAACTACCTATTTGTTTTAATAAAACCCAAAGAAAACAAAAAAAATAATTAAAATGAAAGATTATTGCAAAATGAAAAAGTCATACATTCATAGGCTGTTTTTTTTCAACCAAAGATCTGTCTCAATGCGTATTCTAGAAATGTCTACATCATTTGTTCTGCAACAACCACCTATGTATCTAACTCCAAGGTCAAGCCATTCAGCAACAAAATTATGTAAGCTTTCACATTTGTCCGATTCAGTCCACCCAAGTTTGTGGTCATAAGTTTCTCCTGAGTTAGGGTATGTGATAAATTGTATGGAAGTTTCTTGATCATTGTTTATATCTTTAAAGAGTTCAGTCACTATTTTCGGAGAGCAGCAATTGACTCCGATGGCTATTAACTGGTCTGGGTTTGATTTCCAACATTTTTTGGCAACATTTTGGAAATTTTCTCCATGAGCTAAGGAAGTCTCATTTTTGCAGCTAAATGATAACCATGCTCTCATATTAGGATATTCTTTTAATATTTCTACAAGTGCTTCAGCTTCTTTTTGGCATGGTATTGTTTCGAATGCCAATATATCTACACCTGCCTCTACTAATGCTTGAATTCTTGTCCTATGCCAATTTTTTATGGTTTCCTTTGTTGTATTATCAGCATAATTACCGGTGTATTCTGATGTGTCATGTAAATATGCACCATAAGGACCTACCGAACCAGCTATGAGTGGTTTCCGACCTGAAAGGTTTGATTCTTGGCATTCTTGCAAGTATAAGTCGCGTGCAGTTTTTGCAAATTCAACAGCACTTTTTATCAGTTCGTAGCTCTCTTCGACAGTTAAGTTCAGATGCTTAACAAATCCATCTACGGAGGCTTGGTAAGTATTTGTTTCGATGATGTCAGAGCCAGCACGAAGGAAGTCCAGATGTGTGTTAATAACATCTTGAGGGTGTGTCTTTAAAAATCGTGCACTCCAAAGAGGATCGCCATCAGCAGTATGACCGGCGTGACAGGTCAACTGTGTTGAGAATCCTCCATCCAACACAAAGACTGCCTTTGAAGATACTTCAAAATTCGACATTATTTCATAAAATAATAAGTTTATAGTACGTAAATTATTGCAACACACCTATCGAATTTTTTACAATAATTTGATACGTTGTAATTACAGCAAATACACTTTATTTCACGACTACCTAATTATAACTATTTTTAATATATGTACTCGGCGGAGCTGTATTGATAGGGGTGCGTCTATCTATCTTTAATGTATATCATATCTTTAAATATTAAATTCCTACATAATACGGAATATTAAATAATATTAAATATGTAGAAATATATTTCTTTGTTCTCTTCAAGTTAAATTCGAGTTAAATAGACAAATAGCTAGATTAAAAATATTGTAAATTGTTATTTTATGGAAATCAGTTGGTAGTGGAATGTGGAAGCTCTCAACTCAAATAAATTAAGTGTTTAATCTATGGTGGAAGCAATATAATCTATGAGTGGAAGTTCCATTTTCCAACAGGAAAGCTGAAGAACGGCTTAATCTATAATAAATTCTGTTACAAGAAAAAAACGAAATGAGGTGAATTTGATATATTGGAGACTGTAATTAATTGAAATGAAATTAAATGAAACGTGGTGAAATGAAATAAAGAGGAGATGGGATGAAATAATGTTTCAGTAAAATAGTAGTTTTTTGCAGACTTTGGTGAGATTTTTTAAAAGAACTCGATACACTACTTTTATCGTCTTTGTTTCATTTTCCCACTTTAGTGCATTTTCACAGATGCTAAATGCTTAATAAACCACCATTATTACACGTTTAAACACGAAAAAATACTAAATTAATAAAATAAAACTATTCACACAACTTCGTTCTTAGCGTTCTCCAGTGTAAGATTGTTTTGGGTTTCGTCACAAATTAATAACTAATTAAGTGTATAAACTATTTGACTTCTTCCCTTTTGAAAAGTATTGGCTGATTTGAAATTTGCAAGTTACTTTTCATCCGAGAATAGATAAAGATAGAATTATACCTAAAATTATTTCGACGGCTTTGGCTGCTATTTTTCGCATTTTATGTATCCAGCTTCATGTTAATTGGAAATCAACGAGTACGCCTTAATTATAAACTGTACAAAGTTTAATTTAAATCGGAACAAATACGTGAGAACAACACGAACAAATAAGTCAAATAAGTAAGCAAATAGTCCCAGCTTAAGGTATTGTTAAAAGAACATGTGCTTAGTATGTACCATCTACTTACATCCTGTACGATAAACTGTGAAATTCTTTCATCCCGTATTTCTATAGCGTTATCATAAGCAGTTTTAATACTTTTTAGCACTGTTGCATACGTAACTGTGTGACTTATTAAATATTGAAGCGCTGTTCGAAAAATCTGTAAAGATAAAAAAACTTCTATAGTATGTACTTTCGCTCTTCTTCTAAAACTCTCGAAATGCCATCGGATCTCGAAAGTTCCATGAATATACCAAGCTCAAAATATACAAGAAGAAAAGCGGTATTTTGTGTAATTCATCTAGCGGCCCACTACTGACTGTCGCAAAATGCAAAGAAAGCCTATTTGTTATAACGATTATGAATTAAAAAAGCCACTCACAGCTAGTCTCATAGATGATACACTTTATATTTGAGAGCTAGCCTGACAGAAACCTTCCAAAGTGCCACACAACTGTACCAAGTTTGAACGCAATTTAATAAAAAGCTCTCCAGCTCATAGATCACCAAAAAACATTGCTTACACGTGAATTCGGTTCTTTCTAAGTTTTGTGTCGTATGTTTCATCTGGAGTGCTATGAGAAATTGTTTGAGATTATCCTATCAGCTCTAATCCGTCGAAGTTTTACCGTCGCACCGCCACAGTTCATCCAAACTTCCTAGAACTACTGCGTTCATCCACAGCGCATTTCCAGTGATCTTTTTTGCCATGTATCATTTGGCTCTGAAGTGAACTTCCCTCCACGGTTTTTTCCGACTGCTGTAGCGGTATTCAGCGGTAGGCAGCGGCTTGTTTATGTCGTTGGCACTGTTGATGTCCATGAACGACGGTAACCATTCACCGATAAGTGGGGCGTGTGCTCATTTGCTACAATATATGCGTCATTTGTTGTCGAAAAACTGCTGTCCGCTTTCATGAAATAAAAACTGATCTTACCCTTCACATTGAAATTCATCACAGCTTTGCATCATTCGTACTTTGATGTGGAAGCTACAATACCAATCTCACCAAATGTAAAACTAGGTCTATCAAATTTAAGTGCTAAAGTACCAAATTCTTTAATAATACAAATACCTCTAAAACTTGATCTGTGTACAGCTGCTTCATTTCCAATAACTCACTGTTGGTTTTTCTTATTAGTTTTAACTTTGCAGAAATTTCATATTCAAGTTCTTTTAAATATTTTGGAAATTTTCTATTACTCATTTTTGTAATTTGGTTTTACGCGGTTCAGGTTTGGATTTAACGAAAGTTTCAGTGGCACTAATTAGAAGTTGTTGTGATAATATTCAGTTGATAAGAAAAATCAATAAGAACTCAGATAGGCACTAGGCTTTTCATCAATATTAAAATTTGTAGAGTTAAGTGTAATACAAGTTAAAAATACAGTTTTAGTTTCATCTTTTAAGTTTATATAATTACGGATACCGGAGCCCATTAGCACTACCTACCTACTACGTTATTGTCGATTCCCATCTTGAGCCTTAACATCTTAATAATAATGTCTCACTTTTCACACGCAACCATAATAATAGTTTCATTGTTGCGCCAGATATTGGCAGGATCGTCGATTGATTTTCTTGCAACTTGATCTATCACTAGTACTGAATATATTGTTCTACCTATTTACCTTCCTAATCATTTTGTTATTATGATGAGGTTAAAATAATTCTAATATACTAAGTATTTATATGCGTAGTTACTGGTGGGAGGATCTCTTGTGAGTACGCACGGGGAACCACCACCCTGCCTATTTCTGCCGTGAAGCAGTAATGCGTTTCGGTTTGAAGGGTGGGGTAGCCGTTGTAACTGTACTGAGACCTTAGAACTTATATCTCAAGGTGGGTGGCGCATTTACATTGTAGATGTCTATGGGCTCCAGTAACCACTTAACACCAGGTGGGCTGTGAGCTCGTCATCCATCTAAGCAATAAAAAAATAAAAAAAACTTAACACCAGGTGGGCTGTGAGGTCATCCGCCCATCTAAGCAGTAAAAAAAAAGTAATGGTAGTATTGATAAAAGTAATATGATGATTATTTGGTGAACTATGAATCGAATATATATGTATATTAGGAACTTAGAGCAGTAAAACATGTCATCAAGATTTTATTTTGTCTTTTATTAAATTACTGTTACGAGTTCGGCTGTGGGGATCAATAAAATCTCTTCACCGAAGTACTATTTACTCAATTTCATTATTACGACAGCTAAGAGTAAATTTTATTATAACAATTCAATTCATTGCTTTTTTTAGTTGATCCGTTTCTCGCTTTTGCTTAGAACTATAGCGTCTACAATTTTACAGAGCATTCCCCATAGAACTAAATTCAAGAATTGTTCTGGGAAACCGAAGAAACGTTCCAGAGCATTCAAGAGATGTTCCAGTTATTTCGATATCTGTTTTTGCTATTTTACGACTGATGGCGTTGCTTATATCGGCATCACATCACTACCAAATAAATAAACTAATTTAAAACTAATTACTAAATGCTATGCTGCAAAAAGGCTACCGTACTCTAATAGTTTTGAAATGTAGATAATAAAAAAATTAAAGCACACACGGAATGTGATTTAATAATACGAATTGTATAATGGTCTGTTTCTGCATTTTTGGCGTTATGTAGTTAGGCGCATTTGTTTCACTTTAAGGAGTTGAAGGTATAACCCTTATTATGCCATTTAGTCTTGAGGATTACACGAACACTAGGTGTATCGTAGGCTCAACCACCTACTTGTATCAAAAAGTTGAAAAAACGTATGGAAATATACATTTTAATCGATACCTGAAGTTAACATTCGGTTAAAATCGGCTTTAGCACTAAGCTTTCTACTATGCTGCCATCTACATGACATTTCCAACCCAGCTTGTGACGTCACAAAGATGACATGAAATTACGGAAATCAGAAATGGCTGCGATAGGTAGTGGACGGGGAACTATGGATTCCCAAAATCAAGTGCAAAGTGATACTGTAGATCGATTAAAATTGCTTTATCCTAATGTGAATGAAGAAGAGACTCCTTTACCCCGTGCGTGGAGCACTAAAGATAAGTTCAGCTACATCGGACTGTCGCAAAATAATCTACGAGTGCATTATAAAGGTGAGAAATTCTAAGGTTTGTTTATAGATTAATATTTTTCATACGATTCGCCAATGAATATCGAAGGGGTCCTGTATTGATTGGCGATAGTTTAGGCTAGTTTATGTAATAGGTAAGCGTCCTGACGTGTCACAATATTGAGTTGAATGACGAGTTCGCTTGAGGCAGACAAACAAAGAAATCAGCTGATTGTACGAGCTCGTAAAAACACCACACGAACCACCTACTTTATTTTACGCTAAATGCTAGAAAATGGCTCATAATTATCGTGTTGAAACAAATTCACGTACTTTTTAGTAATGAAAACAGTTCTAACACGCAAGGTCTCCTCCTTTGGTACTGATAGTAAAATGGCAGACAAAATTATATTGAAAGCAATATTTTCTTGTCTTTAATCGTTCTAGAAACCATGTGTGATTTCTTAAAACTTAATATTGCCAATAAAATACCATTGGGCAATTTTAAAAGGCATTCAGCTTATTAAAATCACCATTACTTATAGTAGAGTCAAGAATAAGATTCTTTGTTTTTTTATCATTTGTTTGAATGTGTAAAATATTTAGTGTCAAGATATATTGTGAGTCCCAATATATTTACCACTGTCTTCATCATTTGTGCCACAAAGCAATGAAACTTTATAATTGAAAGCTAAAATTTCCTTACTTCAAAGTAATTCTGAAGTGACTTCAACTTTATTTTAATAATTAGGGCGGTGGGATTAATATTGCAACATCTATGGGCTCTAGTGGTCTTCAACACCAAATGGGCTGTTATTTCGTCACTTTTTGCCTTTTATAATATGGTTGAATAAAAGAGAATAAACTATAATCATGTTATTTATTATGTCTTGATATGCATGAGACGACATGACATGCCTAATGTGTCATGAAACAATTTGTATTTTCAATTTACAAAACAATTAAAAGATGGTTCTCTGTAAATTGATATCCTCAAATTGTACTTAATTTGAAAGTGAGTGGGAAAGTTCTTATGAATGCCATCCTGAATCCTCTAGTCCGGAAGCTAACCAACTACTTTAGGTTGCTAATCTCCTTAAAGACCAATTAAGATATCCTCAGATGTAAATTTGGCCACTGCTGTGTGCCAAAGCAGCATATGAGTTTACCAAAACAAGTTTACCAAAGCAGCAAATGAGTTTCTTGCTGGATCTTCTCAGTGAAAATTCCGATCCGTTAGTAGATTTTGAAAAGCACTGCTCTTACAAATTCTTGCAAATTCTCTCAGGTTCAGCCTGTGAGCTCACCTACTCGTCTGGGAATAGATTAAATAGCCCCCTGGGTTAGCAGAAAATAGATTGCAAAAGAAGCAGCTATGACAGATACCTCTTTTCAGAACTACGTCACAAGTACACTATATGCCAAATAAAAAAATTAAAATAAATATTCAACTTTATTTATCAAGTAACTACACTACACTGTAGCACAGTGTAAATGTATAAATTCTCAAAATGGCTTTCATAATTAAAATCACTTTTAAAGAGTTGTCCATTATCATATTCAGTATTTCACACCAGGGCAATGACTTGCACTTTACAAAGCCCAGGTCTGGCCTCGCATGGAGTACTGTTCCCGCCTCTGGGTCAAGGCTCCAAAATACCAGCTACTTCAATTTGACTCCATAAAGAAACAGGCTGTTCGGATCTTCAATAATCCTATTCTTGCGGATCGCTTGGAACTCTGGGTCTACAGAGGGACTTTGGTCCTCTCTGTGTTTTGTACGGTATGTTTCATGGGGAAAGCTCTAAAGATTAATCGAGATGATCCCTTATCTCCTTTTTATCATCACACCTCCCGCCACTGGAGCAGAGTTCATCCATATTATCTGGAACCGCTGCGTTCATCGACAGTGCGTTTCCGAATATCTTTTCTGCCACGTACCATTCGGATTTAGAATGAACCCCCCCCCCACGGTGTTTCCCGAGCGCTATGACATGTCCTTCTTCAAACGAGGCTTGTGGAGAGTATTAAGCGGTAGGCGGCGGCTTGGCTCTGCCCCTGGCATTGCTGAAGTCCATGAGCGACGGTAACCATTTACCATCCCGTGGACCGTATGCTCGTCTGCCTACAAAGGCAATAAAAACTTTCATAAGAGCTGCGTAGTTTAAACAATCAAAGATCAGTGAAAACTGAAGAATATAATAATGTACATTTTTTATCGTGCCTTCTAACTAAATTTGAATTAGCCAAATTTTTCCAAATGGGTAGCAGTTGTTAATAAACAACATATTTTTTCTACAAACTGATGTTTGTGCTATTCATTTTGGACACGAGGATTTACTTGGGTGTCACCGAAACTTCATATCAGTTGTAATATATAAAGTAGCCAATACTCTTAAATACTTCAGGGTTTTTATCTACTTGATAATATCTACAGGAACAAATATTCATTTCTTGAGTTTAAAACAAACACTGCAACTTTTTTCTAATTGTATTTATGGTACTATCTATCGTATGAATCACTAATTACCTATATATAAATATTTCTTGTGGAACTTTTTGAAATTTCAAGTAAAAATTTTCCACACTTTTTTGTGGTTATCGAGAAACTATTTGAAATAATGTGTGATTTGAAAGACTACGCCACTGTCGTACTTTCGAAATTGTTCTACTACGCCCCGGCCGATATGGTTTATGAGAATTAGAAACTGAAGTATATGGTAATCTGGAATCTGCGATCTACCGCCGGGCCATGAGTTCGAGTTAAGTTCAGTTGATTTAGGTCATTAATCCAACTAAACGATGTAGCAGTGAACGCCCACGCGACGTATCGACGATCAAACTTTTAATCTTTATCTGCAAATTTTTAGATCACTACTCGTATTTGTAGTTCAGTGGTATATTGCCGTTAAGCGAATGCCGGTTTTTTTTTATTGCTTAGATGGGTGCACGAGCTCACAGCCCACCTGGTGTTAAGTGGTTACTGGAGCCCATAGAATCCACAATCCACAACATAAATGCGCCACCCATTTTGAGATATAAGTTCTAAGGTCTCAAGTATAGTTACAACGGCTCCCCCACCCTTCAAACCGAAACGCATAACTGCTTCACGGCAGAAACACGCAGGGTGGTGGTACCCACCCGCGCGGACTCACAAGAGGTCCTATCACCAGTAAAAAGACTTCATTCGCAACACTAGTACCTACTAACCAGCAGGTTCGGTCATCGGTTATTCTAAAAGTATGTTTTTTTTTATGATTGAAAGATTACTGGTGGCCCGAAGGCCTTTCCAGTTTCACCAGGACAGGTGGGCGAGCAAAGGCTCAGCCAGGAGGGGTGGAATTTGCTAACAATTGCCCGAGCGCCTCCGAAGGAGACCTAACAACTCAAGAGCAATTGCTTCGCGAATGAATCTACCGGATCGGAATCGCGACCCGCTGAGAAGATTCGGCGAGAAACTCAGCGGGCTGATGCATGGGTTAGGTGGCACGTCGACCTCTTTGTCGAGTTCGACAAGTACAGTTACCGGGGTCCCTAAGCCTGCTCCTAGTATTAGAGCTGAAGGCGTCCAAAGTATGTATGTACGTAACGGAAGTGAGCAAGGTTTTTTTTTTATTGCTTAGATGGGTGGACGAGTTCACAGCCCATCTGGACATCTACAACGTAAATGCGCCACCCACCTTGAGATATAAGTTCTAAGATCTCAGTATAGTTACAACGGCTGCCCCACCCTTCAAACCGAAACGCATTACTGCTTCACGGCAGAAATAGGCAGGGCGGTGGTACCTACCCGCGCGGACTCACAAGAGGTAAGCCCGCTCGTGCTGGTTGTTCTGATCGTAGTCGTTAGAAAATAGTAAAATAGCAAAATCGATTTCTTCCTAGTCGTACACTCTTGACAGAGTGGTCGTGGTCATGCATCAGTTGGATCCTGCGACACCGATGCTTTCGCGATATGACGCCACGTGGCACGGTGTTTCGCAGAGTGAGAGCAATCATTTGTGTTGCCGTGAGTCACGGATTCTATGAGGTCGCTCCATCGTGTTGGAGATCGTTCGCGAGATATTTTGCCCTCGACTTTGCCTTTGCACCACCCACCGCTCAATTACGCTTTTATTCACCGAACTATCTTTCGGTGTAAGTTCATGAAGTTTTCATGACTTTAGAAAGATAGGTGCTTACCTATACGCCACCGTGTCCATTTGTCAATTGTAAATTGTCGATACACCAATGTAACCCGGGTGAGCTCTTGTGTTATCGACCGAAAGGCGTCGCGACGGTAGACAACCTGTTCCCTTGTTACACGTCTTCGCCCGGCCCTGTCTAGACCCCGGCCATAGACCCTGGGGGGTGCAACAAACCTTTGTTGTCTCAATTTAAATTTAATGCACTTCCTTGAAATACTGCGCCTGTAACTGACAACATTCACTGAACTTAGAAGAAATTAGTTAAGTGAAATACACTATTATCTTAACTGAAAAGTGGGCGAGATTAATTTAGGTTGAATGTATTAATGTATTTGAAATAAATTAAGGGATAAGAATCAAATCGCCACTTCGAAAAATACTTTTACTAGATTTAGATGTTGTTAGTTTCGTGGGGTGATGATCTGTCGTGTTTTTTTGGTCGGTGGTCTGGTCATTGTTAAGAATCTGTGTGAGTGTATATAATATTTCTTGATCTCGGTGTCAGTCCGATTCAATACAACTTCGTGCCATTAAGTCCGCTAATAAGTTATATTTAAGAGTTTCTAGCTCTTATGTGTGGCCTCCTTTTCACTAAATGATCACTGTATGTGAAAATTACATACAACAACAAGCCGTTGATCGTCAATCAGGAAAAGCTAACATTCTCCGAGCGATACAGGTCCTATTAAATTGATAAAATTAAGTTTAAGCTCGTAATTTAGATATTTCTAAATCAAATATTGAGAATTGACGACCGGGGATAGTCAGCGTGTCTCTAATACGAATACGTAATGTAATTGACCGAATACAACCGAAATAAAAGAAAGGTCAGATCCAAATTCAGCCTTCAGATAAATATATTTAACGTTATATTCTGTGATTCGTCTCGTCCTGGAGGACACTGAAAGGTGCCTCGTCTCACTTTGACTGAGCTTACAAAGTTTTCGGGGATCCAAGGTTAAGGCCAAAACATTTCAATATAGACTAAATAGCCTTCAATTCTGGGTTCATAATCTGATTTATTTTAAATTAAATTTTCCATTTCTAGGACATAATTTTTCTATTTACCATAGAATGCGACTAAAAACCTAATTCTGTAACATTATTGATTTTCGTAATTACTATGGTTGGTAGGGCATATTGTGAGTCCGCACCGGTACGTGCCATAGTCCTACCAATGCACTGAAACAGTTGCGCATTTCGGTTTGGTTGGTGTCAAAGTTGCTGTTACAATGCAATGGAGACTCCGGCCTTTTCTCAGGTGTCTAAAATCTGAATATCAGTGATTCGTGGACAGTTAACAGCTTACAAAAGAGACGGAAACACGTACCATACGAGTTTACAACATTACAGTTGAAGTGCAATAGCTCCGAATGACTGACATACGGGGTAATGACCGCCGGACCAGTTAACGAACCCACTGCCCTCTGGTTGAATACCCTCGGTTACTGCACTCCGTCGTATTTGTACGATGCACATGTGCATTTTCAATTTCCGCCTACAGCGGTTTTAAAGGAATTTTATAGTTGGGATTGGGATGGGATTGGGTTGTATATATAGATAGATATGTTAATGCATATTTTGTATGTTCACCAGTTGTCTCGTAGCCTGATATTAAAAGTTTACAGAAGCGCAGACACCCCAAAAGTTACTTTTTAACTTTTTGTATAGTTTTCTTTTAGTCGTAGGTATCTGTAGCTGAATTTAATAAAACAATTCATTTGCACTTTACACTTTACTTATGAAGAAGGTTTCTGGAAGACAAAGCCTTTTGCCTTGTTTCCTTATTCGCCAAAGTTCAATAGATTCTGTGGTTACTTCTGTTGGTATACGACATTTGGTAGGATTGATTGAGAATTTACGGAGACTGGGCTGAGTGACGGGTATATTGAGAGAGGACTCCTTTCACTCATTTAGTGCAATAATAAGTGATGATTATGATAAAAGAATAGACGGACAGAAATATGCAATGCATGCAGTTTTTTTTATTGCTTAGATGGGTGGACGAGCTCACAACCACCTCGTGTTAAATGGTTACTGGAGCCCATAGACATCTAAGACGTAAATGTGCCACCACCTTGAGATATCACTTCTAAGGTGTAGTTACAACGGCTGCACCGCCCTTCAAACCGAAACGCATTACTGCTTTACGGCAGAAATATGCAGGGTGGTGGTACCTACCCGCGCGGACTCACAAGAGGTCCTACCACCAGTAAAGTTCATTCATATTTTTTATTTATTTCTTTAATTGTCATAAATTAACAGAACCAACAATAATAGCCTCACAGGACCTCGCCTGTGTCGAGGCTATCAGATTGTTATGATTGCGAATATTTGTGCGCTTGGTACATACGCATTGCACTGTGTAACCGGGCACGTATGATCGCGCCAGCCGATCAAACTCGCTCTGCGTTTGATAGGTTCGCGCACGGAGGCTTACGTCGTTTTTGCGCTATTGATTTCAATGATTACGCACAGCAGCACGGCGAGGGACATTGGGAGTGACCGCTCTCAAAACTAACTGCATTTATTAAAACATGTTCTGTTCTCGTGTAATAATAATAATACCTGGATGACCCAACTTTGCACGCTTTTTTTTGATAAATTGTGTTTTTTAGAAATTATATTTAAATACGAATTACATATTGATAAAATGATGAAATGTAAATAATATTTTTCGAACTTACCGACAGAATAATAAAAAAATATGAACTGGTTATTTAAAGAAAAAATCAAAATTACCGATAAAGTTGATTATTGAAAACAAGAAAAAAACAACATTTTCTGAAAATAAATCGTAGCTAGATCGATTTATCGTCCTCGAAATCCCCTGTATACTAAATTTTATGAAAATCGTTGGAGCCGTGTCCGGATTCAGATTATATATATCATATGTTGATATACAAGAATTGCTCGTTTAAAGATATAAGATACTAGCGACCCGCCCTCGCTTCGCTTCGGAAACATTAAAACACACATGAAACCAAAAAAATAAAATATTTTTTTTTTAAAAAAAGTAGCCTATGTTCATCAGGGACAATGTCGGCTTCTAATGGAAAAAGAATTTTTCAAATCGGTCCAGTAGTTTCGGAGCCTATTCGAAACAAACAAACAAACAAATCTTTCCTCTTTATAATATTAAGTATAGATATAGACAAACAAACAAACAAATCTTTCCTCTTTATAATATTAGTATAGATATTTTCGCGTTATAATTAATAATGTTTCCATTGTTTCACTAACTTCGTGGTCACGGACTGTGATTGTCGGTGAATATTATACCGTTATACAAATGAAATGTAAAACATGATACTGCTGGTGATGCCTTGAAATAAGTTACCATAGAATAGTATATCATAAGTTGGTCGATAATTTCCGAGGCTCATTCGCTAAAATCACAAACAATTTGTTTTTTTATTGCTACAGATGAGCAGACGAGCTCACGGCCCAGCTGGTGTTAAGTGGTGTGGTCAATAAATACAACGATTGTCTTGAAGATATAATTGAAATCTATTTACGAGCTTCTGAGACATAAACCTTTTAAAGTTTGTGAGTATGCTCTGTCTCTTTTCCCATAAAAACGCGAGTATTTGTATGGCGCGTCTTGTGCGTTGACGTCATATTCAATTTAGTAGGATCTCTGTTTATCACGAAATATAAATGTTAATTATTTATTTATTTCGGAACAGATTTTAATTCTGGTGATCTCTTAATATTAAACGGTCCGTGTACCTGTTTGCACATTGTAAGTCGCTTACATATAATTTACTCTAAACAAATGTAATTAAGAGTAATCTTTGCCCTAATTTCCCTGAAGCATGTAGTGGGTTGTGAGCTCGTTCACACATAAGCAATAAAAAAAAAACATAGATTGCCGGTTGACATTAAAACGTCCACGTCAGGATACTCCGCTTCGGTATGCCCAGCTGACGTAAACACCGCATAGGCTATAATGCGTTATTGCAGCGGTCGGGGAACCGGGGTAAATTACCCCAAATGGGGTAAAATGAAATTTTGGGGGGTAAAAATGAAACTTTTGTGAGTAAAAATCTTATACCTTTAAACGAGCAATTCTTGTATTAAAATTTTGTATACAGTGGATTTCGGGGGCGATAAATCGATCTAGCTACGATTTATTTTCAGAAAATGTTTTAATGGTTTAAATGTTAATTAAATAAATGTTTTATTTGTGTTTTCAATAATCAACTCTTCCCGACATCTATTGACGAATAATAATACTATTTTTCTTAATTGAGGGCAACTAACCGCTTTAAAGACAAAACAAGATGGCGTTATCAAAAAAAATATGATTGAATGATAAAATCATTTAATCATTTTTTTTGTTCTTCGCCATGGGGTAATATCAACTTACACAAAAATGTTTTGAGGTAATAATTAAAAAATTTCCCCGACCCCTGCGTTATTGGCACTGCCGTTGTTTATTATATCGAAGTTCCATGAAGGGTCTATTACCTAAAAAAAAGACAACCTTTTTAATACGCTTTTATTGGCTTCAGGCGTATGTATATTATATGTAACAAAAATAATATTTAATTGAACTCAAAAATGAAAAATAAATAATAGTTTAAAAAGATAATAAAATACGCCTTTATAGAAAATCCAACTAAAAATAGAAAATAAATTTTAATAAATTTGAATTAAATATAGTGTAAAAAAAATTTATTCTATTGTAAAAAAAGCGTGGGGTGCTTTTCAGGATATTATCAAAATAACCCCTCTACTCATATCTGTTCACAAAATATTAATAACTACTGATACCATTTTTTTTAAACTATTATTTATTTATGTAAGGAAAAATGTTTCGATTGAATTTCAACCACTGGGCGAATACTCGTATTATTAAAAGTACAAAAAAAATGAAACTAAAAATGTATATAATCAATAACAGCTTTGGAATGTACGGATATTCGCTAGGAACGGACACGCGCCATATTTAGATCAAAGTATTGCGATATTCCCTTTGTTTTTCCTTTGTCTAACGTAAGCGTCACATACACACAAAGAATCGCTTCTATACCTGACTTAATGCACCGATGTCCTATTTACGTGAACCTCCGGGGCAATGACTCATGCTAGGGTCATATTCTGTGGACAGACTGGGAAGGGCTATAATTAAATTTAATGTTAAAGTGAATAGGGGGATTGGTGTACAATACGTAAGTACCTCTTTGTCTTCCGGCGAATTTTAGGTGTTCCTGGTAGGGTAGGGTCGGAATTAGCGAGTTCGAGATGTTGATGGAAGAATGAATGGCAATCGGTGAAAAACTACGGTGGATTATATTGTTAATTATTGCCCCCGACTTTAATAGTTTTATTCATTTATTTATTTTTTGTTGCGTAGATGGGTGGACGAGCTCACAGCACACCTGGTGTTAAGTGGTTATCGGAGCCCATAGACATCTACAACGTAAATGCCGCCACCCACCTTGAGTTCTAAGGTCTCAGTATAGTTACAAGGGCTGTGCCACCCTTTAAACCGAAACGCATTACTGCTTCACGGCAGAAATAGGCAGGATGGTGGTACCTACCCGTGCGGACTCACAAGAGGTCCGATTTCCAAGGGGAAGAGAGTTTCGATTTTCCTATACGACCAGCTCACCTGTTAGTCGTATACCAACTCTTGAACCAAGTTCGAGATTGGCATCCATATCCATGATTAGCCACTCGAGTTGACTATAAAGAAATAGAGATATTTTTGCAATAAAAAATAATCCATCGCCTAAGTATTGCTAATCCAATTCTATCGCTAGTCTGTGCAGTGAGTATCGATGTCTTGATTTAATAAAGGTTGCTCTCCGCCTAGCGTCACCTTGTAAAGTTAGTTTATTTGCGTTTATTCATTTATTTCTTGGTATCCTTTATAAATTTCGTGGCACAATTGAGTTCTCCAATGAGATATTAAATCGAAGTTAGCGTTGACTGTTAATCATTCATCATCATCATTATCCTGCCCTTCTCCCAGTCACCTGGGGTCGGCGCAACATGTTTTCTCCTTCCATACTCTTCTATCATATACAATTTCTTCGCTCACTCCCCTCTTACCTGTATAGTCTTTCACGCAATCCATCCATTTCTTCTTAGGTCTACCTCTTCCTCTATATCCTTCCACATTCATAGTTAACATTCTCTTACCAACTTCATTTTCATTTCGTCTCATCACAATATCCGTCCATACCATCCCAAACGCGCACTTCTCAGCTTCTCTGTCACAGGTACCACTTTCAGACTTTCTCTAACATATTCATTCCGTATTCTATCCATTCTCGTTACTCCACACTTCCATCGCAACATTCGCATCTCTGCTGCATGCAATCGCCTTTGACTGTTAACGTTGACTGTTAACTCAACCTCAATCGGTACAAGAAGACACAGGTAGCTACTGTCCGATCTCACAGCTTGCCGTACAGCCACATCTGTATTATGCTGCGCTTGGCAACATCTTGCAAACAAGCAATTGGCCAAAGATACGGTCCAGTAAACAGCGTGACGCGATTAATAATTTACGTTTATACCGGAATGGCACAGTTATCAAGGCATTCTGCCAAGCTTCAAGAATCAAGTTCGTAAACATGGTTTCAATCTTGGACTAATGTTATTTAGAATCGTTAAAATTATTTTTTATTAATATTACGTAGTGACTTCGGTTACAGTTTCAGCGCGTTTCGAATGTACATAAGACCAGGTTTAATTTTTGTCAGATAAGTACTGATTAAATGCTGGGTTTCCGGTTGATGGTGTAAAGTGAGTTTAAGCATACTTGCCAACAAGACATTGTTAATCCTACGCGTTCTCTCCGTTAATGCTATTTTTGGCTCTGCATGTTATTCCTATGGGCTCTGCCTATTTATGCTCCGAAATAATAGTGATTTTAGTTCATAGAGTGGGATAGCCGTTAAACAATAGAACTGAGACTTTAAACTCGTATCTCAAGTCACGTCACGTTTTCTCTTAGCTCCGGTAGCCTATCAGTAGCTAACTAGGTGGAAGCTAATAAAACGATGCTATTGTGCTTTTACTAACTTGATCGAGAACAAAGACTTTATTCTAAACGTAAAATGAACGTAAAAGGGCCTTCGCAACAGGGACGAAATGGTGCATCCGCTAACTGGGTCAAGCCCGTGTCGGCTTGCCACGTGCTGAACCCACTCTATTCTAAACACAATCTAAAATAGTACTAATGACTGTGGTATAAAGTGCAGTTTACCATAAACATACTTCGTTGGCCTTGTATATCTAAATGAATTTAGCGACGTAGTTCATTTGCTAGTGTCTTATGCTCTTTGTGTTAAAGCTTACGTTTGAATGTATTTTAAAATTATTTAAATTAAAGTGGAAGTGCTAGTAAAGTTCCTCAGTGTGTATTTACGTTGTACCCATTTCAATAATCTAGTCAATTCTTTTGGTTAATTTCGATCTATAGATTAGTTAAGTAGTTTTTTCTTTATTTTAAAAGATAATATGCTATCTAATTTAGCTCAGAGAGCTGCTGAGTTTGTTGAAATCCTAAAGTTTTGAGTCGCTTGGCATTCACGCAAGTGGTCAATAATTCAATTCAAGTGTCGTTTCTGTAGGTACTTAACAAATATAAATATGCAAAAAGTAAGATTTATATTTTGATGTTTTCCTAAATAAACCTGGTGTTTCTAACGTGCTGACATGTCCTACTTCAAGAAATATTTGAGACCAGTCCTTGTTGGTTGTGCTTAGTAATGGCAGAGCATGAAGGGCACTGATTGGGATCATTCTCTTACATATTTCTGTTGTAATACACTCGGAACGTGGACCATTTTATATAATTTAGGTAGACAACAATAGCCTTCCCGATAATAGTTGAAACCTGCTCACCTGATAATAGTTGCAATCTGTCAGGTGGACCAAAAACTCGTCTACTACAGGAAAGAAGGTAGATGGAAGGTATTGCGTGTGTGAGGGTGTTTAACGGCAAAAGGCAGATCATCCTCCGATTGGGTGATATTGCTCGATAGACCAACGGTCCGAATGTTGTGGTCCGGAACTTGTATATAATATGTAAGCTTTTGAAAATGTCGTAATCGAGATTCAAGCATCTGTCAAATATCTTGTGTTCTGTTACTAGCTACCGCCACACGTGCAATAGCACAACCAGAATCTGTGATGGTGAAAGTTGCACGCTTTGTGACCCAGTTCTTACGCGTAACTGTTAACAGTGCCTAGGCTAATAAACAAGGTGCTCATCTCTAGTGAAATGCATATACTAGCAATACAATATGTTGAACAAGGTGCAAAACATTTAATTGGTTTAGACATCTTGTTGCTAAATCACAATGTTTAGATTTTACAATATTACATACAAGATCACTCACAAGTTGTAATACTGCTCTTTCCGGTAAATTTGACTGGCTATTTAATTGGTTTGAACTTCTTTTTATATTACCATTGTGTCTTTTCAGAATTGTGTATTCAGGGCCACTTTAAACCTCGTTTCAAAGAATGACTTGATGATCAGATATGATGAATATAAAAGCCTTGAAACAGGAGGTCTGCCTCTCAAGTCAAAGGTCGATCGAAATGTCGTGTTTTGCTTTCGCAACTACACTGTAATCATTTTCAGTGCAGTAAGTTATCGTGTTAATAATATCAGTGCCAAATTAGTTTCTGTCCGAGTCTTTGTAGGTCGGTTCGGCCAATGTCAGGTCAAGTTCGTTACGTAACGTCACACGTCGACGTGCTCCTGTAACTATTATGTTTTATTACTGGTCGTTAACATTATGTTCGTTTTGTTCAACGTTAGTTTATGGTGGTTTAGTCGCTGGGGGAGGCCTATGTCCAGAGGCGGACGTCTGTGGGCTGATAGATTAGAATAGTTGCTGGTACAATGCTGAGTACTTAAAAAATTGTTATCTGTTTATTTCGAAAGGCCAGTAAAGACTAAACACAATTGCGCAATTTTTTGCGTAATTATTGGTGGTAGGACCTCTTGTGAGTCCGCACGGGTAGCACCGTCCTGCCTATTTCTGCCGTGAAGCAGTAATGCGTTTCGGTTTGAAGGGTGGGGCAGCAGTTGTAACTATACTGAGACCTTAGAACTTATGTCTCAAGGTGGGCGGCGTATTTACGTTGTAGATGTCTAGGAGCTCCACTAAAACCAGGTGGACTGTGAGCTCGTCCACCCATGTAAGCAATAAAAAAAAACCAGTTGTTGTTAAGAGAGTGATGAGGAGAACCTTCGAAAGAAAATTAATTTTGTCTTTTTTCTGTTGTTGTATAGTATTTTTTCTTCCTATTCGCTGGAAATTGCTCGGAACGAATACCTTATTTGCGTTATCCACCTTTACATCTTAAACATCATAAAGTCATTAGTTGTGCACATTAAATCTTTGAAAAATGAAACAGCCTTCAAGGTCTGCTGCTGTACGAAACAATATCGTCTAAGTAATCTAATACGTTTTGATGAAAACCAATCGTTAAACTGAGGATTACAATATTGACATTAGTTATTTATTAGTGTTTAAAGTGTTTGCTAAATCATTGAAATTTGATTATAATGACTGGGCACACCGTGATTTTGATATATTTTTGGTTTTGTTATAGAGATAAAAAAACTATGACAATATTTCGATGCCTCCAATTAACACTACTCTAAGTCAAAATTTTGAAATTTTCGTTTTTCTTGCAAATCGCTTCACTATGTTAAAAGTATTACAACTAATCATTATTGATGGAGTTCGAAGCAAGAGTAGATCAGCTAGTTACATAAAAAAACCATAAATATATCTGCAAAAATAAAGATTGTATCAATTTTTTTCGTTTAAACGCTCCTCCTGTAAATCTACGAATTTGGAGTTAGCATAGTGTTCATTGCAGGCATCGATTTTTACTCATTATATTATATCATATATTGACGGTCAATAGATACTACACAAAAAAAAATTGAAATTCCGATGACAAACAAAGTAGATAGATATTGGTATTCTGTTTTGTCTATGCCACTTATATACAGGTAAGTGTGATAGGTTATTAGATTCTAATAATATAAAAATGAATGATGTCGTGCATCTTGCTAAAGCTATATTACAAAGTGTTTTCCCAATTTGAACATAATATGCCTATTAACGCCGCGTTCAATAGTGTCAACGTGGGAATTCATAATCGATTTCCTTTGTCTGTGAACGTATGTAGAAAGCAATTTTAGAAGTGGTTTGTCAATCTGTCTGTTTTCCAACGTTGAGATTTTTGACATACCTTGGCTTATTTGAGACTCAAGTGGGCTAAAGAAGCATCTCGCAAATTATCAACATTTACAATACTTAAATGGTTTTGCGTTCTCTATTTAATTGCCCTTCTCTTTGGTCCGGGAGATAATGGCCTTCTGTTTCTTATTATGGGATTTATTCTAAAAACACTTTGCTATTGGCCATTCACTGCCTAATTGGTCGCAGGTTATTGTGGTTCCATAATATACACAAGAACAAATTGCATTGAGATAACTTTTCAAATATCAAATCACATTTGCGGCAGAAGTTCGCATCACCCTACTAACAAACTATGGAGAGTATACAGATTTAGCTAAAATCTACTTTGTGACTTTAATGTTATTAATACAAATTGAAGGACCTAATCTGTAATTACCGAGGTCAAACCCATATCCGACGCATCATGATGATTGTTGTGTACTAGTTCAACAGACAAAGGACGTCACAATAAAAACCAGACTTATGAGTATGATCATGTCCGGTATACCACGTCTGGTTCTCGGTTGAAGAGTCGCAGTCTCGAGGCAGGGTACGGACCTAATGAATTTCTTATGGCGTGTAGCGATTTGGTAAGCGCTTTAAATGGGACTAACCCATTGAATATCTCGCCGGATCTTCTCAGTGGGTAGCGATTCCGATTCTGTAGTTGATTCAGCGAAGTACTGCTCTTGCTAGCGCCAGTGTTAGCAATTCTGTCAGGTTGAGTCCGCGAGCTTACCTACCAGTCCGCACGAAGTTAGGATAGCCCCTTAGGCTACCAACGATTGCGTAAGGAAAAAAATTGGGACATGTGGTTATAATTTGTCAACAGAATTTGATTAAAATACTCATAATACTGTGTAATACTGAAATTATTTAAGATTTTGTAATATTTAGTGAACATTTCACACTCGTGTGTTGTGGACATTATTAAAACACTTATGGTATATTTGCGTGACCACTGAAATATTTGAAACGTTGGAATTTATTATCATAAATGGTTACCACAACAAATTTGTATTAGAAAAATAAATTTGATCATAGAAAATTAAATTATTTATACTTCTGCTACGAAAAAAAGATTTAGGCAATAAAAAATTGAAATCTGTTTCATTTTAAGTTTATTAGTACAAAGTAGGAGACCTCTTTGCAGTTTAGGTGGGAAATTCTGGGTACTACGCTATAGCGGAATTTATTCAAAACAGTTTTACATTTCGATGCTAATTGCAGCTTGTCGATTGGTACTTGGGTTTTGTCACGAATAGAAAAGAAAATTTATGTTGTAAGAATCGAATGATCCTATTATTTGGTTCCAGACCACACTAGTGCCTAGTCTGACATAAAGATAATTGATATTTTTAAGGGCAAACACAAAATAGTAAAGCAAATTGTTTGGTTAGTTTTCTCTTTAGAAGATTCTTAATAATGAAAAAAGGGTGGCGAGACTGTTTCTACGATAATCGAGTCTCCGACCTTGCTTCAGTAATTTCACGATACAAAATTACATGTTATAGTAACGAGGAGCAATGTCTACCTTACTACGATCGAATCAGTGGTCATAAGGTTTTTACTACATAGGGTATATAAATTTCGCCCACGTGACGCAACGACACCATTCACAGAGTTTTAGCATTATGTTTTCAGTTTTAATGATATTCGTGACGTGAAGAATCTAAATCAGTGTTCTGTGTCGGTATTCAGTTAGCAGTGTATTTGGATTCTTTATGGACTGCCCTAATGTGTGCTGATATGAAAAGCTATTGTAGTTAATAGTTCTATCTTGTCTAGTATATATTCGGCTCCATAACACCACTATGCTTTTTAACGCTCGTGTGACGTCATACAGGGTTGCATGCTTATGTTAGTTGTAACGAACGTTATTACTTTGGCAATTCAGCCTTTGAATATCGCATCGGGTCCCTGTTGAATGTGAACGCTTAAGTGAGTTAAAATCCCCACATAGTTGGTATTATAGGATGATGAAAGGGTATAATTGGTAGATAACGCGAATACTACCGCCCATCTTAAGACATGGTCGGCATCTCGAGTACATTTGGAATAACTTTTATCTTACCCTCAGAACGGGAACGAATGAGTACTTTTCGTTAGAAATAAGCTCCGTACTATCAGCCTGAATCCTTTTTTATATTATACATTGAAATTTTAGCGTCAAGTATTCCTTCGACTTGAGGTTCAAAGGTATACTTGCCGTAATTTCAATGTTATTCCATCTGTCGAACCAGGGCGTTAGGATTAAATTTCCAATGTCAAAGGCTGGATGTAAATTCATCTATTTACACAAATTATTGAAATGTAGTTAGATCTGATCGTAGATCTGATCGTTCACATTCAAACAAGAGGCTCAAAAGTTGCTGAAACAGCTCGGACGAACGCAGGGCATACAGAAGCGTAAGTGGTGTGTATGGGCCCAGCCAGATTTTTAATTTTAACGGGTGGTTTTCTCTATTTGTTGTAAGGTGGCACGCAGGGCCCGGGACGGAGACCCCACCTGCCATACCTCCACTTACGCCTTTGGATGTATCGTATGTTACAAACTATTAATCTCGTCCTTACTGTGTTAGTGATAATAATTTCCTGAGTGTTTCACAATAACCTTAGTTCATTAAACCAGTAAAGATAATAATAGGTTAGCAGCCAATAAATCATTATTTTGTCTGTGTGTGCTTATTCAATGTTGTAATTATCTAATTTTATTTTTCTTGTAGTTACGATCCTATGAATTGTAACAATTTTGATTGCTGAACATAGCCCTTTGCCCTAGACTTGCGTCCTGATTAGGAATGTTTTTTTAAGTTCTTTTTCTTTTTGGCAATAGTTTTAACTTTATGCCAGTTTCAAGTAAAAGGTAGGGATTTTTTTTTTAAGTTAGGTACTAAACAAATAAAGCGCACAAAAGTTTCCGAAAACTACTACAAATTTTCCGGCGCTAACGTCCTATACTTGCACCATATTCTTAGTTCTGTGTTTGATTGAAATACTTTCACGTAAACGTAAACACTAAAGTCGATTCACCGCAAGCCCTTTGTAACATTTTCAGTGACCCCGAATACGAAGTTCCATTGATGACGTAAAATTTTAGATAAATTCTTTGTTCGATATTTTCGTCCATTATGAATCTCGCAATACACACTAGATGTGGTTTTACTAAAAACAGCACTGAATTTAATTTAGGTAACAGATGTAACTCGAATTTCGCGCCAAAATAGAAAACAGTTGTGCTAATCTAACAACAACAAAAACAAGTTTGAAACTATAAACAAATCATCTAATCCCGATAGTTTTTTTACTGAATGTATTCGAAACATCGGAAATAATACAATGACAATAAAAGGCGTGAGATTAAACCGTCAAATTATTTTTAATTATTATTATGATTATTTAATTTCACTTTCATTCTGTTTAAAGACCACCTAATGGTCTGTCCCCAAAATAATTCTTACTATACACATACCCTTGTGTACTCCCGGATTAAGCGGGACCACAAATGCTCTGAGCAGACGGCCGAAAAGAATGAATTTACCCGTCTTCTTATGTTTTTAGTCGTCATCGAAATAGTGTATGTCAGCTTTATCTGAAACCGATTGCTTCTTATTTCAATTATTATATATATTATATTATATATTTCTTTATTCATATTTATATTCTATATTATATATTCAGCATTTACAGTATATCCTCAAGTCTTATGTTTAAGTTCAGCGATGAATTGTGCTTAACGATATTTCTCAGCTTTAAATGTCTTTCGCCAAACGAGGATTCTAAGTAAGAAAACAAAATGAATGCAGAGGCTTCATTAACTTTATTGTATTGTATTGTAGTAGCCATTATATTAAATAGGTTTTTAGTCGATGCGTATTCTAGGAAAATAAAATCATTATTATTATCGATACTATTTCTATAACACCTCTAGTATTTTTTTGTAAAAATTGTACAGCATTTTGTGTGGGTGGTAATGGAATTGCCTTGAAGGCTATGTATAATAAACACGTTCATTGTAACGTATTGTCTAATTGGAATGTAAGAGGGAAACCTTTGCCTCGAATATTTATAAATAAAAAGTATAGAGAAAGATATATAAAGGCATGTTTTCGATTGTTTTTTTTATAATAAAAAAAAAAATTTAACACAGATAACCTGTATAGTTTCACATGTCATTGAGTCAAGTAAGCCACGTATGTTCCTTTTGTGTTCTTTGTAGGACTTAAGGAACTTCGACCGTCAATAACTCTAATCTGTGATTGGAAAGAACCTTTTGGCTTAGCGGATGTGTGTTTCACTAGACAGAGCTATGCATGCCTGTACCCATGCCTTTTCAAGCGTTTACTTTCAATGCATGAATTGATTTTCTGCGAATGTTCCAGAAATTTATCTTCTTTTTGTATTTCAAATTTTCTAAAGAATTTTAGGTTTCCATTCTATTTGCCATTTATCTTGAGGCATCAATCTTAAATTATTGTAAAAATGGCTAGTCCTTTTAAACGGGAACGAATGACCGCTTCGCGACCGACTCAGGCAAGTTGTTGAGTGCTCAAAATAGTTTTTGCTTTGATGGGTGGACGAGCTCACAGCCTACCTAGTGTTAAGTGGTTACTGGAGCCCATAGACAACAACGTTAATGCGCCACCCACCTTGAGATATAAGTTCTAAGGTCTCGGTATAGTTACTACTGCCAATAATAGAATTTTGCGCGTTTCACATTTTATTACTCGCTCGGTTGGCGATGCCTTGTTGTTGACGAGTGGTCGTTGGATACTCCGATGGCACAGTACGTTGACGTTGTTAACAATACTCGCAAGTTTGGTTTGAACAGCTTGCTTGTATGTTAGCACCTGTGCGATAAGGCGTGGTCACAAATTATGTATATCACCGTCGTGAATTCCGATTTAAAAATGTTAATACATTTTTTGCCTTGTGCCCTACGGCTCGCTCTATATGACATACTAGCGACCCGCCCTCGCTTCGCTTCGGAAACATTAAAACACACATGAAACAAAAAATAAAAATAAAAAAAGATTAAAAAAAAGTAACCTATGTTCATCAGGGACAATGTCGGCTTCTAATGGAAAAAGAATTTTTCAAATCGGTCCAGTAGTTTCGGAGCCTATTCGAAACAACAAACAAACAAATCTTTCCTCTTTATAATATTAGTATAGATATAGATTAAATAGTGCTAGTGGTGCCCCATAGGCGAAATTCGAATATAATTTAAATTATAATATTTAACGTTGTTATGGTTCTATTGTCAAAGATTATTATATTTCTATGATCACAGATTTCGCCAAGATAAACATATAATATTATAGACAATCAATATTAATCTATTCTCAATTTGCTCGCAACTTTAACAAAAGTTTGACAATAAACAAAGAGTAAATACATAATATATACGATTGTGTCAAATACATGGTAGTAAAATAAATAAATAAATAAATTAAAATTCATTTAATTCAGACCCTCTTAAGTCCATATGTTGTAAGTAGAATAATATTTAGAAGTATGTTAGTAAAATTAAAATTACAATTAAAATTAAAATTAGCAATTAAAACATTTAATTCATAAATCTGCGCTGCTTTGAGGCACCAAGTATATGGGTATGTATATCAACCCAGTGTCTCAAAACAGCACATTCGGGTTTATTACCTATAACCATCAGGATATTATTGGTACTCGCACGAACCCTAGTAGTGTGTGTAATGTTTTTTTTTATTGATTCAATGTATTTTTTATGCAAATTTAAATAAATATTAACATTCTGCACTCCTCTATATTCTTTTTAAGTGTAATACTCCTCCGTCCGCGGAATTTTCGTAAAAAAGGGTACACAGTGTTTGCTTCACCAATACATACTTGTATATATAGATGAAATGCAGAAAAAACGTTAAGTTGTTTAATTTGTAGGGTAGGTATATTATTGAGAACACCCGATGGGAACGTTCGCATTAGTACAGTTCATTTAATAGAATTATGATTAATCTTGCGCTGCGATAACTTTAATGGCATTTCCTGTTTTGAATCGATAACGTTCATACGTTGTAGTGCCAGTAATCGTCTTAACGTTCAGTTTTCGTATGACGTAGGCAGCGGCTTGGCTCTGCCCCTGGCATTGCTGAAGTCCATGGGCGACGGTAACCACTCACCGTCAGGTGGGCCGTATGCTCGTCTGCCTACAAGGGCAATAAAAAATAATAATAAAAAAAACGTTAATACTTGTATAAAAATGGTCAGTCCAAAGCAAAACGTCTTTTTTTTTTGTTTTCGTAAAGAAATCTATTTTTGTTCAATCAATTTGTATAGTAAGACGCACGTGATTCATGGCTCGCCCTGTGATAGTTGTTAGTCCAAAACGGAAGCCCGAAAGCCGCCGTGCTTATGCAGTGTCGGTCAGCTTTAAGCTGCTTTCAGACTACGCTATAATATAATAGCATAGTATATAGCTCATAGCCCAACAATATCGCGCACCATACATTGTATGGACACGTTCACGCTGTACTGTACTATATATTATTGGCTAAGTACACGCTGCTATATGGTACTTGTAGTATAGCGTAGTCTGAAAGCAGCTTTATGAATGACAGATATCGTGCCCATCGAACTGAAATGGGAAATTGCTTTGTGGTAAAGTAATATGATTAGAACAATCGAGATGAATTCACAACCATTTACAAAGTAGCATTTTTAACGCGTTCTTATTTGACCTGTATGATCTATGTAACGGAATGATTCAACACGCAAAGCAACTGCAAAGATGCTTAAAAATTAGGCATCAAAGTCTGGTCACAATACATTGTTTTATCTTAATATCCTGATGATATCTGTTGAATCACCAGGATAACAAAACGAAGCTTATTGTTTTTGTAGTGGGGCTCGATATACACTTGTATATTGTACTGTTTAAACTATATATATACTTTTTTCTTGCGTTGCATAAAAATCTTGTTATTTTATTACAAGCACAAGAAAAAAAAGTAAAACTAGCTGGCCCGGCAAACGTTGTTTTGCCATATAAATTATTTCTAGGAAAGATAAAAAACATAGATACGACTGCTGCGCCATCTGGCGGGCTGATTTGTAAATCTAAAACATTCTCTAATCCACCTGAAGGTACACAGAAAATTTCATTCAAATCGGTCCAGTCGTTTAGGAGTTCAGTGACAACATATTATACACTGTATCCTGATATCTGATAATTCACCAGGATAACAAAACGAAGCTTATTGTTTTTATAGTTGGGCTCAACACTTCTATATTTTAATGTTTAAACTATATAATAACTATAACTATATATTATAATATATTGACTTTTTTCTTGCGTAACATAAAGATCTCGTTATTTTATTACATGTTAAAATAACAACAAGAAAAATATGTAAAATAACATATTATACATAAAAAAAAGGGTCAATGATCTCGTTTTGGTTAGCCATTTTCGGTTAACGAGCATACGGGCCACCCGATGATGAGCAGATACCGTTGCTCATCATCATCAAGCTCATCATGGACGTCAGCAACGCGAGGGGCATAACAAATGAAAGCCAGCGTGTATCGTGAACTGTTATGTATTTGTATCGCTCTATTAAATCGCGTGCTACACATCTTTTATCGTTCCGATTACTGACTTCTCATTTAATGTATTCCGCATTTTAAACCAGGGCTTATTATACTTCAGACCCCGGGCACAACTATCAAAGGACAATGACCACATAGGTATGGAATTCCGTCTTAAGTTGTTGCACAATAAATCTTTATTTAATATAGACTACGCTTTATATATTATCGAATAAAAGTGTTCGCTTCCCCATAGCTAACTGGGTTTTCAAGTAATTAGACCAAAACGGACATAACCTATAAATAATGTTAAGCCCACAAACAAAACACATTAATCATAGTTTTCACACACCGACTTCTCCTCATTATCAGAGGCTCAAGCATCAACATGATTACAGAATTACAGAGACTCAAGAGTTCATAAACAAAACATATACACACATCCTGGCGTAATAAAACACTTTTACCTACATAAAAACGTATGGCCGCTTGCTGGGTCGCAGCCGCCGGCTCGTCTACGTCTATCGACAATAATATCATATAGCTTGACAGTTGCGTCTGCGTGATACGGAACATAGAAAATAATCATTATTTTAACTTAATGATAAAATCATAATTCAATACGTTGTAAAATATAATATAATAATATAATATAACTAGTTATTTAACTGTACAAGATTTTGATATCATTTTTGTGATGATTGAGTCTAAAAACTCATGCATGAGTAATCTGTCTAATTAATAGGGAGAACGAAACGTCATGTCATGACTTTAATACGGAAATGATGCGAACAATTGTTGATGTACTATTAATCTTAAAATCATAATTCCGGTCCTTTACAAAACATTTCTGTAGTGAAATTGATTGTAAAAAATGCGAAAACTATTTCGATGTTATTTTGATTCTGTAACATGCAACTTTGCTAGACGACTTTTGGTCATTCTCCTTTACCAAGGGAGTTAAGTTCCCTTTAAAAAAAAATGTCTCTTTATATTTATAGCGGTATAGATAGGCCAATAGAAGATATCTGTTAAATTCTTAAAAAGCATTAACGGTAATTTCAAGAAATTTGTGCAAAGTTCTAATCAACACTCGACCATCACTATACCAAGTAGACTACCGCCCGGTGGAAGATCTTCTCTATGTAATTTTCAAGTGTTTCCAAATAAGGAAGTCGATTTCATCACCGTGTGGGATTAAAGCTGGGAAAAGATACAACAATTGGTTCTGAAAGCAAAAAAAAAATCCCTCCCTATCTACACATATAATGACAATAATAAATATCGTCCCGAGTGTTATCTATGTCGTTAACGTCATTACTGTATTTGTATTACCTCGATATTCTTCGATAAATAAATTGGTCGTTGATTAGTTTGATTGTTAATTGGGTTCAGTGATCTGTTTGTAAATATAATTTCGGCGTGTTCAGGCAGTCTGTTACCAATGTTTTGACTACAACATTTTACTGTTGCTGGAGCACTGAGCTAACGCCTTTTTGTGCCAATGGCTATACACATTTATCAGCTTTCTAGCACAACTCTCTAATGCGACCATCGACCGACCATTAAGAATTTAGTACATTACGAACTTTTGGCGCAATGGTAATTACGCAAATAAAAATTTGCGGGTTTGATTTTTATTACACGATGTTATTTCCTTCACCGTGGAAGTCAATCGAGAACATTTGTTGAATACGTATTTCATCAGAAAAATTGGTACCCGCCTGGGATTCGAACACCGCTGCATCGCTCAACACGAATGCACCAAACGTCTTATCCTTTAGGCCACGACGACTTCGACGGTAATGGAATTGTAGTGGTGTAGTTGGCTTTTTTTTTCTTTTCCTACCTATTCTATTAACGTCGAGGGGTTATACTAGATCCGCCGAGCGAGTAGGTGAGTTCACTGGGCTCTAACCTGTTGACGTTGCTAACACTAGCCCTGGTAAGAGCAGTTCTTCGCAGAATCTACCACCGGATCGGAAATGCGACCCACTGAGAAGATTCTGCGAGAAACTCAGTGGGCTGTGTCTGTGGGTTAGTTTGCTAGCTGAACCCTTCGTCACAAGCGAAGGGTTCGGCGAGATGTAGTTGGTCTTGGCGTTATGACAAACTGTATAAAAAGCAGACTCGGTCGGATATTTTTTTTTTTACAGATATTTTCGAGTGACACATCACTCTGCATACAGTATTTGTATAGTATGTATAAACATAAAGTGTTAAGTATCAAAAACATAATTACATATATCAACAACAGTATTTTTTTTTTGCGCATGTGGACGGTTTTGTTTAATTATTTTTTTTATCGAACTGCGTTCTTAAATGAATGTCTACTCTCGTTTTTTCCACCGTGAATTGTACTCGTCATTTCGATTTTTATTGCTTCTTGCCACGACGACGCCAGTTAATACAAAGTAGCATGATTACACAATTGCTTATAGGCTCGGCAGTGTCCGAATGGCATCGTACCGCCTATATATGCTATTAGTTTCTTTTTTTATAGCTTACTTATGTAAACGAGCTCACTACATGGCATGTGTTAAGTAGTTATTGGAGCACAAAAACATCATCCTGAGACTCATGTCTGTCATGACATCATTGTCAAGGTCGGGTGCTCGTGTTTATGTATTGAATTAACTAAGTAAGAAGAGAGGAAATAAATCATAAAACAGTTTTAGATTTCATATCGCGTTAGTTTAATTACTTTACGATTTAGAAGAGTTTTCAATTTAGCCTATATTCTTGAAGCTAGGAGAGTGGAGTAAATTTATAAGTGCTCAAAGCGTACAGGTCTTATTAGTTCGCCTCTTAGTACGTTTTAGATTACACGTCCTTACAGATCCATCAGATCCAATAACCTTTGCATTAGACGCCTTCAGCTCTAACACTAGGAGCAGGCTTAGGGACCCCGGTAACCTTACTCGTCGAACTCGACAAAGAGTTTAACCTAATCTATACATCAGCCCGCTGAGTTTCTTGCCAGATCTTCTCAGCGGGTCGCGACCCCCTTTAAAACGTCGGATTATCTCGAAATTTGGTATACTTATTAAGGACCGATGACAATGCAATATTTTAAAAAAAAATAAAAAATAATATCAATGAAAAAATTTAAAATCAATTAAAAAATGAAAAATAAATAATAGTTTAAAAAAACTAACAAAATACGCTTTTATAGAAAAACCAACTACTTTTTTACAATAAAATCATTTTTTCTTACACTATTGTTAATTCAAATTTATTAAAATTTATTATCTATTTTTTAGTTGGATTTTCTATAAAAGCGTATTTTGTTAGTTTTTTTAAACTATTATTTATTTTCTACGATAACGCAAGCCTTGCCAAGCGATAAGGCAGTTGCACGTGTGCGCTACTACTTATTATATAGAAGTTGTATCATATTGTTGTTATTATACAGAGGTCACACTTTTCCAAGGTCACATAACGAACAATAGAATATGGAAGTCAAAATCGTTAACATTGTAAATTAAATTAGTGTTTTTTTTTGTATTGCTTAGATGGGTGGACGAGCTCACAGCCCACCTGGTGTTAAGTGGTTACTGGAGCCCATAGACATCTACACGTAAATGCGCCACCCACCTTGAGATATAAGTTCTAAGGTCTCAGTAAAGTTACAACGGCTGCCCCACCCCTCAAACCGAAACGCATTACTGCTTCACGACAGAAATAGGCGGGGCGATGGTACCTACCCGCGCGGACTCACAAGAGGTCCTACCACCAGTAAAAAGTCTTCTGTTGTTCTGTAATATACCTCTGCATAAACTCATCCAACTGGTTCAAATATATCGCAACTATAATTGGCACAGTTATTCACGTACTGGATTCTTTGTTTGTCAGGAAACGCGGGTGTGTCGACCTCGCTCGTGTGCCTTGACATTTGGCCAATATTACTTGCGGCACTTCAAACATTGGGTGCCATATTGGTGACATTATTGGGCATAATTATTGCAGTGATTCAGAAGTAGGGAAGCAGCTTCATTTATTAACAAAAATTTTAAAGTTTAATACAAAATTTTTAAAAATAATTGGTTAAAATAATCATCGACGCTACCGATCTAGGATGTGTTTCGGTGTTAAGAGTTCCAAAAACTCACATACGAACCTCAGAATACTAAGTCCTTAACAAATGTAATCGCCGATCGGAATTCGAACCCAACTCTTGTATTCACGGTCCCCATACACCAGATCAATGAGGCAATCAAATTAAAATTTGATAATCAAATATTGAATTCAATTCAATTCTTTGGCGCATGTGCTTAAAGATATATTACATATATTACAAGTAATTAAATGTCAAACCAAAATTTTTAGGCCAAAATTTTTTAAATATACAAATTTATTTGAAACTAGAGGTCCCGCAGTAGTCGATATTCGACTATAATTAATTGGAATTGTAAGTTTGTACACTATTATGATTGTATTTTCAAAGACTATTATACTTCTATAATCACAGGTTTCGCCAAAGCTACATAACAAAAAAATATTAATAAAAACAAACAATATTTAATCTATTTTCAATTTGACCACAGACGTCAAGAACAAAAGTTTGACAATAAATAGTATGCATGTAATGCGTGTGTGCGTCAAATACATGGTATGTAGTGTGTGTAATGTTTTCTTTAGTGATTTAATATATCTTTTATGCATTTTTAAAAAAAAATATTAGCATTGTGCACTTCTTCTCTATATTCTCTATAAGTGTGAAAAATTTCATACTCCTCCGTCCGCGCAATTTTCGTAAAAAGGGATACAAAGTTTTTGCTTCACGTATTAATATATAGATGTTGCCGTCAAATTCCAGATTCATTCAAATATCGATTCTAGGGTTCGGTTAGCAAGTTTTTTTCAACTGTCGAATTCGTCAAAACTAAGGGGAACCGACATTTTGTATGATTTTACAACGGTCTATGGTATTCTATTTAGGTCTGCGGCGCGTAGGATGTTGGGATTTCATAACATTAACCCGCTATGCGGAATATTTTTATTTATTTATCAAAAGCAAACGAGAATTTCTATGAGTCGTAACGGTCGACATGAGAATGTACAGCGATAGACGCCGATAGATAACAGTTTTGCTCGAGTACTGTAGCGATGTAATTTTGATTGGCTAGTGCAAATCGAAGGTCATGATAATTGAAAGACAGTCACGTTGGATATCACAATGCAAACATGTGTGTGAGAATAAAAACAAAGTTTTAACGACAAGCACCACATTGCTTAATGGTCGTACGACATAAAATGTACTTTTAGTAAAACAGCGCCAATTATTTCAGCTACAAAGTAACCATGTGTTACGATTTATCTTATAGGACGACAATTTAATATCCAAAATAAGACTTATAGGATATATACAGTGTTTAATAGAACTGTAATAATTACATAATGTTATGTAGCGATGCAACGGTGTTCGAATCTCAGGCGGGTACCAATTTTTCTAATGAAATTCGTACTCAACAAATGTTCACGATTGACTTCCACGGTGAAGGAATGACATCGTGTAATAAAAATGAAACCCGCAAAACTATAATTTGCGTAATTACTGGTGGTAGGACCTCTTGTGAGTCCGCGCGGTTGAGTACCACCACCCTGCTTATTTCTGCCGTGAAGCAGTAATGCGTTTCGGTTTGAAGGGTGGGGCAGCCGTTGTAACTATACTTGAGACCTTAGAACTTGTATCTCAAGGTGGGTGGCGCATTTACGTTATGGATGTCTATGGGCTCCAGTAACCACTTAACACCAGGTGGGCTGAGAGCTCGTCCACCCATCTAAGCAATAAAAAAAAAATGTAGGTTGGTATTGAATAGTGTACACACACAGTGCTATGCTTATAAGCATTATTATAAACGGCCGTCTGGTGTAGTGGTAAGTGACATGGTCACTACACAAGGGGGTCGCGGGTTCGAATCCCGCCAAGGGAAGATATTTGTAAGATAAATATAAATGTCTTTTCCAGGGTTATGGATGTATATTAAATATATGTATGTGTATAATAAAAATCTTACATTTATATCCGTTATCTGGTTCCTGTAACACAAGTTCTTTACGAACTTATCACGGGACCAGTTAACGTGGCGTGATTGTTAGTAAATATTATTTATTATTCAAAAAATAAATTATTTCCCCATATTAGACCCGATCAGTTTTAATTTTTTATTTTGCTTCAGTTCGTCTGCTAAATGAGCGCATAGGTTCATCCGACGCCAAAGTGGATGTTTTATCTCGTTTCTGTTTTGTAAACACGTGCAGTTCGTTAACCTGTGTTGCATTTCTATATGTATGTACCTAGGTACGTGTGTGAGATGCATGTGTGCGTGCGAGTTTGAGCAACGGTGCGTCTATTTGGATTACTTTTGTTTCGTGACTTTACTCTCGTCAAATGTTAATATGTATTTACTTTTCAATTATGAGGATTGTATAATTTTGTATATTTATTCTAATCTTTCCTAAAAACGATGTTATAGAGCTGGTAACAACTGACATACCAAAAAAATTGTATACGAAAATTACATTACACTGTAGGCAGCGGCCCATGGCATTGCTGATGTCCATGGGCGACGGTAACCACTCACCGTCAGGTGGGCTGTATGCTTGTCCACCTACATGGGCAATAAAAAAAACATTTACCGATTTTTATACGCCACCCGTAAAATGTAGTACATTACGCTCAGCGCCAAGACAAACAGAAAAATAAAGAACATTACCGTCGTGATTTATAATTATTTTCATGTCAGTAATCACCAACGATGTTCGATTTTATTCTTATATATAGTTAGTTATACGTATGTACGAGTAAGCGTTCGATATAGACCGATATCCGGTATGAGACCCGGTGAGCCGCGAGATATTACGATTTTGTTTGTGATACATACTTTTATTGCAATAAACCATGTTTCTTTTTGCACCGTTGGTTATAACTAAAACATTGATTATAATAATAAAGCTTGAGCGCGCTAACCTTAGTCATGTTTGAAATAGCTCGGATTTTAAAGAACAAGTTTTCTGGACTTTAATTTATATAAGTTTATTTTATTTTGGAATTTCAAGAAGATGTGCTTAAAAAGGTAAAAAAAATACCTACTCAATTATCACTTAAAAGTGTCAGTCAAGTTGACCGGTCTAATAAATTTACACATTTAAACGTTATAATACCGTTATCAAACTATAAGACATTCTTATAATATGCATGTTATATTTTCTTCAATCTTCTACAACTTTTCCAAGAAAAATAATCATTATCACATTTTACAATAAAAACGATAACTTTTTTAATTAGCGGTCGATTTGATCGAGCGCGCAAGGAATGAGTATACAAGAACAGACTTAGTGTTAAAGATCACTTAAAAATCTTAAGACTATTGAAACAAAATGGCTCCAAAACCTTTTCCCATTCAATAGATTCTCCTTTTTCTTTTGACTATAAAATATAACTTCATATAAGTGATATTTTACTGTCGTGATTCCTGACATCAATCGTGTGATAAAAACACTACACAAGTATTTCATTAGGTCTGTAGACAGACGAGCAAGCGACACATCAATACCGCCGCCACCACCCCGCCGAGTGGTCACTGTCGTTTAAAAACGTCAGCACTGGCAGGGGTAGAGCTAAGCTCTTTTTTTTACCTATTCTAGTAATCTTTTAGAACAGAACAAAAGAAAAAAAAAGACTTTAGTAATGGTTATAATATACGTTCTCCGTTGTTCTTCTTTGTTATGGGCACTCTAAACACAAATAAACCGTTTGAAAAATAACTACAAGCTCAATTGCGCAGTGACTTTTCTTAATCGACATGTTCTCAGAACGTGGAGATAAATTTAATTGACACTAGTGTATTAGCCAATTATATTTGTGAAACCGTGTGTAAAAAAAGATTAAAGAAATTATATTTGTTTGATAACAATAAAGAATTGATTGGAGTTAAAATGATCTGTTTGTCTCGCTGATGCAACCTTCCACGAATGCAAGTCATTCCTAATTCTCGGATTCAGTGCGCTTATCTATACTGCCTCTCCAGACATGAGTGTTACCACACGATGCTACTCTGGAATGAACTCTTTGGTGTTTAATAGCGCTGATATAATAGGTTGGGGAAAAAGTTTCTTCTCGTATTTTATGAAAATTCACAACATTTTTTTATTTAGTTTATTTATATTTAACTAAAGTATGTAGGTACCATTTTGTTTGATAACTTTTTGACATATTCTAGGTAGAGACATGATCCCATTGTTATAGAAATTTTGGAGCTTCTGATCAAAATACCGCGACAATTGGTTTTGGCAGTTCTCTCGTTATGTTAACCCGACACTGCCTAAAGAATTCTGAAGAGGCCGAAACTTTTAATGATACCAAATCCAGCCAGATACAAATAGTATAACCAAACAGATTTTATTACAAGTTCATACATACTATAATGCGAAAAGACTTTTTCCCCCACTTAGGAGATTGGATAACTCTTTACCGGTAGGCTATTTCATTTCGGATCCTCCCGATCCACTAACGGTGCTTTTAGGTACCTCAAGCACCGGTCACCGTTCTCGTCGAACCCGTCGCTTGCGACGAAGGGCTCGACGAGTAAATTAACCCATAGACACGGCCCACTGAGTTTCTCGCCGGATCTTCTCAGTGGGTTGCGTTTCCGATCCGGTGGCAGATTCTTCGAAGCACGGCCCTTGCTAGGGTTCATGTTAGCAACGTCGTCAGGTTTGAGCCCCGTGAGGTTACCTACTAGTTAAGGTTCCGCTGAAATAGCCTCTCAAGGCTATCAGCTTAGGTAGAATAAAAAAAGGTAGGCTGTTGCTTGATTGTAATGTCGAAAAGTCTAAGAGGCTGGTGAAATCCAAGAAAATAACACAACAACACGAATACCTCATTAATATTCACTTCAATTAGATACAACGCAGTTTAGTTTAGCTCAGCCTCGTAAACGGTTTGTTTGAAACGCGATTATCGACCTTTTGTGTAACCGGAATAACGTTTAATATAGCTTTTGTTTTTTTAATGTTGCCGATTCATTTTATTGTTTCCGCGAGTTCATTAGCATTGCGATCTCGTAGTGTTATTCGTTTATGGAATGTTAATTTTTTTATAATACATAGATGACTAGTTGAAAAAGCAAAACGTGCGTGACACATTGATGTAATGCGTGTCAGTTTGACCAAGAAATTAGAGTCAGTTTTCAATATTCTATCAACAAAGCTTGCGGCTTAACGGCATTTTCAAAATATTTTAGAACCGACGTACCTATACGGAATATTAGTATATTATTATAGTTAATTGTAATAGTAATTAATATTATAGTATATTATTATAATAGTTGTTGCAAAGTACGAGCGTGCGTGGCCTTAGTTTGTAGTTGTAGTCGTAAATACACATTATCGTTAGTGTGTGTACCCGACGGATGGAGCAGTTAGTAGCTACATTAGCTATATATAGCCTACAATGACGAGTATACAGATTTCCCCGTTGCTTACGACGAAGGGCTCGACGAGTAAATTAACCTATAGACACAGCCCACATAGTTTCTCGCCGAATCTTCTCAGTGGGTCGCGTTTCCGATCCGGTAGTAGATTTTACGAAGCACGGCTCTTGCTAGGGTCAGTGTTAGCAACACTCTCAGTTTGAGCCCCGTGAGCTCACCTATACGTCAAGGCGAAGTTTAGGTAGGAAAAAAAATACAGATTGGTCACTTACACAACTAAGGGCGGCGCGCAGTCGTACTTTGCAACTTACTTACTTATAACTTACTTATATACTTACTTATAATATACTTAAAAATGAAATAATGTTTGCTTAGAAAGTGTTCATGTTTTTTTTAATAAAAGTAATTTAATATGTACGATAAATTTATTCAAAACCTTCAAAAAATAATTGAATATTATCTTAATTCTTCAGGTCATGGTAAGACTCACAGAGACGCGGCCAGCGTCAGGGCAACACATCCGATACCCGCCGCGTGTGGGCTCTACTACTTCGAGGTTAGAATCGTATCTAAAGGACGGGACGGGTACATGGGGATCGGACTGTCCGCACATGGAGTCAATATGAACAGATTGCCCGGTGAGTAGACAAAAATACTGAAGAATTATTAAAAAAAAAACTGAATAACAGATAAATAATTAAAACAGATTACTTTTTTTACTGGTGGTAGGACATCTTGGGAGTCCGCACGGGTAGGTACCACCACCCTACATATTTCTGCCGTGAAGCAGTAATGCGTTTCGGTTTGAAGGGTGGGACAGCCGTCGTAACTGTAACTATACTTGAGACCTTAGAACTTATATCTCAAGGTGGGTGGCGCATTTACGTTGTAGATGTCTATGGGTTCCAGTCACCACTTAACACCAGGTGGGCTGTGAGCTCGTCCACCCATCTAAGTAATAAAAAAAAAACTTTATTAGATCTAAGCCTAGTTAGTATCATCCATTATCAATATCCAAGTAAATATATAGCCGTACTCAATAAAATTAGGCTAATATATGATTAATTTGTGATAATGAGGAAACAATGAAAGGCCAATGCAGATAATCACCCAGTCCATCGAAGTTTGAAAAAAAATATACCGAGATTACTCCACTAATGAACCCGTACTTAATTTGTTTTTGTAATTTCTTGACCTTATTGTACAATGGCTGATAGAATATACCTTTAGTCCTAATTTAATTACCATGTTCTCCGGGTAAAATGCTTGTGATCCAGTTCTTTTATATTTATTTGAAATCCGCTAAAGTCAACCTTACTGTTTCTAAAAAAACGATTTTACGTTTTCGCAATCATAGCTGAAGAAGCGTTAACAATGGCATTCACAAGTGACAAGGTGGATATGGATTTTGATACATTTGCAGATGTTGCGAAAATACGCCTATTTCTGCCGTGAAGCAGTATAGCGTTTCGGTTTGAAGGGTGGGGTAGCCGTTGTAACTATACTGGGACCTTAGAACTTATATCTCAAAGTGGGTGGCGCATTTACGTTGTAGATGTCTATGGGCTCCAGTAACCATTTAACACCAGGTGGGATGTGAGCTCGTCTACCCATCTAAGCAATAAAAAAAAAACTACAAACCCGGAAATCTGGCTATCGATAACCTTCGCTACCAGTCATCGTTCTCGTCGAGCCCGTCGCTTGCGATGAAGTAAATTAACCCACAGACACAACCCACTGAGTTTCTCGCCGGATCTTCTTCTCAGTGGGTCGCGTTTCGGATCCGGTGGTAGATTCTGCGAAGCACGGCTCTTGCTAGGGTTCGTTCGTGTTAGCAACGTCGTCAGGTTTGAGCTCCGTGACCTCACCTACTAGTTAAGGTTACGCTGAAATAGCCTCTCAGCTAGGTAGGAATAAAAAAAAATCTTCGCTAACCTAATATTAGTCATAAGCGAGATCCAATACATATCTCATTAAAGGAGTTGGCCGCTTTCCTCCAGGGTGGGACAAGCATTCCTACGGCTACCACGGAGACGACGGCCATTCGTTTTGTTCTTCCGGTACCGGGCAGCCCTACGGACCCACGTTCACGACCGGAGACGTCATCGGATGTGGAGTCAACCTGGTCGACAACACATGCTTCTACACCAAGAATGGACATCATTTAGGAATTGCTTTCAGAGGACTACCGGTGAGTTGTGGCTTTATCATTGGCGTAAAAGGACAGATGTGCTACCTGGGCTTAGGAGTTGCATCATCGACGTAACTGCCATCACCCACCTTGAGGAATGTCTAAGTCTTAGTTCTATAGCACAACGCCTACCCCATCCTTCAAACAGGAACGCGGCAGAAACAGTAATTTTTGCGTGTTTGATTCTTATTACACGACCACATTCCTTCATCGTGGAAGACATATATGTCAAGTACATGTTTTATTAAAAAAATTGGTACTTATCTGCGGGATTCGAACACCGACACAGTCGTTCGATACGAATGGATTGAGTATCTTACCCTATAGCCCTCGACAATTCTGAAGATTTAAGTTTGCGGTAGAAACAGGCAAGATGTCTCTGGTTCAGAATCTTTTTTTTTTAGGGATTTTGTGACCTGGTAACTAAGACCTTTAGGCCAAGTCTTATTTAAAATGTAAAATGGTGGTCACATTTACTGAGATTTTTTCAGTGGACTTTTTGGAGGATCTCGAGAAGTTACGTTCAGCGCCTTGTTTGATTTTCCCACATTTGTGCACTTTCACAGATACTGAACAGTTAATAAACCACCGTTATTACACATTTAATACTGAAGAAACACTAATTAGACAAAATAAAACAAATCACACAACTTCACTCCTCGCGTTTCCGCCAAAATGTTCCTTGTTCAGAATCCAGCTTTCGTAATCACTACATAGTATAAAACAAAGTCGCTTTCTCTGTCCCTATATCTGTCCCTATGTATTCTTAAATTTTTAAAACTACGCAACGGATTTTGATGCGGTTTTTTTTAATAGATAGAGTGATTGAGGAGGAAGGTTTATATGCGGGTCGCTAGTGTTGCCAATAAAAAAAACATTAAACGATTTTTTTGTTATTTTCGCAGCCAAATTTATATCCGACAGTCGGGCTTCAGACGCCCGGCGAGGTGGTGGACACGAACTTCGGTCAGCAGCCGTTCGTTTTCGATATCGAGGACATGCTGAAGGAGTTGCGCGCCAGGACCAGGGTTGCCATCGACGAGTTCCCGCTGCCCGACGAGCAGGGACAGTGGCAGCAGGTGTTGCATAGGTCAGGATACCGTACCTCACCACCACAAGCACTGGCTCTAAGAACTGTCTATACATAAAGACAGAATGTGTTTGGATACCTTTCAGTCGCCCCGTTCAAACTTCAAGTCATTCTCAACGATTTGAATCGCTTTTTGGACTCGGTGACCCTTCCCTTATAGTTTCGACCTTGTATTTTATGATATTATTTCACAATTGTGTCAATTTAAACCAGCCTTTCCCAAAGTGGGCGATAACGCCCCCTTGTGGGCGCTGCAGGCCTAAAGGGGGGCGATAAGAGACCCAGAAAAAAGGGGGCGTTGTGTAGAGGTTTGGGAAGCGATTTGTAATTTCATCTAGGGGGACTATTAGACATCGACTGATCTTTCGCTATAGTGGTTTTTAAGTAGGTGAAAAAATAGGGGCGCTAATAAATAATTTATTCTCAAAGTGGGCAGTAGACAAAATAAGTTTGGAGACCCCTGATTGAAACTATTCACAGAATAAGAATAGCTCGATTTTATTATCGTTGATATCTATCGAGTGTCGGACATCTTGCGAGACGATTTTTAAAATATATTCCATATGGAAAAATCTAATAAACCGATAAGTCATATTTTTTAATATCTGCTGTGAATGTTACTTCTGTTGTTTGATTAATTGACTGGAACGTGGCGCTACCATTGTGGTTCCTTTACTGAGGTTGTATCTTGTACTATACACAAGACGAGGGTGTTTCTGTGTTTTGTTAAATAGTGAAGTTGTTGTTTCAGGATGGTGTCGACGTATCTGGTGCACCACGGGTACTGCAGCACGGCGCAGGCCTTCTCCCGCGCCACCGGACAGCCCATAGACGAGGATATAGCGTCTATTAAAAACAGACAGAGTGAGCTTCAACATTTACTGTTTATTCCGGATCGATATCAACACGTAATTGCGGGCATTTTTTTTTATTGTTTAGATTGGTGAACGAGCTCACAGCTCACCTGATGTTAAGTAGTTACTGGAGCCCATAGACATCTACAACGTAAATGCGCCACCCACCTTGAGATACAAGTTCTAAAGTATCAGTATAGTTACAATGGCTGCTCCACCCTTCAAACCGAAACGCATTACTGCTTCACGGCAGAAATAGGCAGGGTGGTGGTACCTACCCGCGCGGACTTACAAGAGGTGCTACCACCAGTAATTACGCAAATTATAATTTTGCGGGTTTCTTTGAGACGATGTCTTTCGATGGGCTCATTGTTTTAATTGCATTGTACAAAAGCGGTCTCCACCCTTAAACCGGAACGCATTATTGTTTTGCGGTAAATAATTTAAGAAATAATAGGTTTAAGTCATTATGAACAAAAAAAAGTTTAATAGGTAGGCAGCGGTTTGGCTCTGCTCCTGGCATTACTGACGTCCATGGACGACGGTAACCATCAGGTGGGCGTAACCCTGTCTGCCTACAAGGGCAATAAAAAAATAAATTGATATATTTTCGTGTTCCACCTGGGGCTTGAACCTCATCGTTTGAGACGGCCAGCGGCTACAGCGTCAGCGCGTAACGTTGCAGGGGTGTCCAAGCTGGTGCTGGCGGGGCGCGTGGGCGAGGCCGTGGAGACCACGCGGCGCCTGTGGCCCGGCCTGCTGGAGCGGGACCCCGACCTGCTCTTCCTGCTCAAGTGCAGGCAGTTCGTCGAGATGGTCAACGGCACTGACTGCGAGGTGCGCACACAACACTCACCCTCACCTCGATACCGCTGCGGCTTCCTCCCACGGGGGGGGGGGTGAAGTCGACGGGGAACATCTGGAAAGCTAACACTCATGTATTGCTGCTTACTTGCGAGGGGCTCCTATACCAAGCCGTCAGGCTCGAAGGGATCACGACTAGCCTTATCAGGTCAAGGCCGAACCGAGAGGGTATTTATGGGATTAGAACAGACCCATCAACCCCAACTGCTTCCTGTGTAGAAACGGACTTTCCACACAACACTCGCCCTAGTGGAACTGTCCCTTGAACTAACGTGTGCGTGTTGACAGGCGAGCGAGGACGGCGCCAACGGAGTGGCCACCTCCGTCATCTCGCACACCGGCCGCCCGCACAAGCGCAGCAACGGTACGTGCCGCCCCCGTCGGACTTTTTTTTAAAGATATTTTATGACCTGGTAACTAAGACCTTTAGATCATGACCTGACCTGGTAACTAAGACCTTTAGGTCATACTTTAATATTTTATATTCTTAATTTTATGAAAAATGATAATGAAAATGAAGTGAAGATGATTAATTTGAGACATTAATCAACTAGAATGAAATTAAATGAAACGAGATGAGATGATATGGGATGAAATGTAATCTCAGTAAAACGGTGGTCATTTACTGAGATTTTTTCAGTGGACTTTTTAGAGGAACCCAAGAAGTTAGGTTCAGCGGGTTTTCTTTCATTTTCCCACATTTATGAACTTTCACAGATATTAAACAGTTAATAAACCACCGTTATTAGACATTTAAACTTGAAGAAACACGAAATAGACAGAGTAAAACAAAGCACACAACTTCAATCCTCGCGTTCCTGCCAAAAAGTCCCCCCGCCGGTCCCCTGCGGCCCCCCGCCGGTCCCCTGCGGCGCCCATCGGCCCCCCACCGGTCCCCTACAGCACAGAGTAATGTACGGTTCCCCGCTGCAGGCGTGGCGGCGGACGCGGCGGAGGAGGGCGGCGGGCGCGACGTGGACATGGCGCCCGCAGCCAACGGAGACCACGAAGGTGACCACTACACTCTACACCCCACACCACGCTACACGATATATCTTGAAATTATTTGATAAAACAACAAAATAGGTTTTTGATTTTGTAATATCGTCACACGAGGTGCCCGAGGGCCAATATGTGTGCCTACCAACGATCAGAATTACAAAAGAGCACAATTTATATATCTAATTGGTTCATGGTTTTTCCTCAATGACAGAGATTAGAAAAAACTATATTTGAATATTATCAAATTATTTCAAATGTGTGTGTGTGTGTGCAAGAAGGATCCGACTTGTTAACCAAAAGTATGGTGGTAGCTGTAAACGATGGCTGTCTTACTGGTGATAGAGCGTTTGGTGAGCCCATACGGGATGGTACCATCATACAGCCTATTTCTGTCGCATCACTGTTACCCCCTGTTTGTCTCGCGAAGTTATGTACCCAAAATAGCCATTTTACCATACAATGGAGACTTTGACCTCATGTATGCAAGGCTTTATTCTAGTGGTGATGTCAACGGGCTCCCGTGACCACTTAGTTACTGGATGGAGCGCATGAGACCGTTACTGCCGCTCTGTGTGGGATCTGTTTAGTTAACAATTAGCTGGTTCCTTCTTGCACTGCTGGGTCATCCGCTGCGACGCCGCGTACTGATAGAAATTGAACTTCAAACTATATATCGCGGGGTGAAAGAGTATTTGGTTTAAGCAAACTTTTTGCAACTTTACAGAAGAGCCATTTAAAGTATAAAATTTGTAAAAAATATCATAATAAAAAAACTTCTTAAGCAATTTGAATGGAATAAACTTAATTGGAGTTCAATTAAAAAACATCGGACTGTTGATGGTACTACCAAATAAAACACATTTTTAATAAATAAATAAAAATGTCACGTAAAATGAAATGGCGCTTAAACCAAATATAAATATACATATACACATAATATATAATTCGTATAAATTATTATTGACACGTAGTATATGAATGTTACAACAACAACAATGAATAATATAAGTATTTTTAAAGTACAAACAATATAGTAAATCTATGTATATTATAATTTAGTTTATGATTAATATAATTTGCACCCCACTCATCCGATCCATCCGCGCCCGAGGGCAACACCTCCGGGTGGCTGGGCTCTCGGTCCCTCCCGTGTAAAGGGAATACTAGACCTTGTATTATGTGGGGGATGCGCGGTGGGGAGTAAGGGGAGGCGCAGGGGCGTCTCACCCCTTAGTGCACGAACGTTGCGACCACACATCCTAGTTTCATCATCACCCCGTAATGCATGCTTTAAGCTTTTGTAATGTGCCGTGTTCGATCATTTGCCTGAGAGTAGTTACGGTAGAAGGAACAGACCAAATGTTGAAATGGTAATGTTTATTGTGTAAATCAGGGTATTTGATTGTGATGCGGTTCGTTTGAAGTAACCTTTAAAAATTATCATTGCGAGACATGTATTTGGTAATTGTTTTATATATGAGAGGAATATGTTTTAGATTTTCATCTCGACAAGATTAAGACGTGACCCCTCCCCCCTCCTCAGTTCTTCCCCCTCCCCCAACACCCCCACTGGTCCTGTCCTCAGTTCTTCCCCCTCCCTGGAACCAAAATGGCGATTAACTGCTATCCTATTACTATACTATCCTGGAAGTGTCTCGTGATCGCTACAAGGTCCGCCCTCCTCCTCTGAAATATGCAACGCACGAATCAAATTCATCAATTGATCATGTTCTACATAAATGTTAATTTAATGAGTTGGAAATCAGTCAAGTACCCTATTTACTGCGGTCACGATTGCAATTCTCTTGGTGATAATAAAATCGCTTTTTCTATGCATTATTCTATTTGGGTCGCTAGATTGTAATGGCTAGATGGGATTGTTTAAGAATAGTTTATTGTCAAATAACTATATACGATATTAGAACCATTCACAATTTGACATTCGGCCGCATCGTGTCCGAGTGAGCGGTAGTCATCGCATCCACTGAGCAACGCATCTCAGATGCAACACAAGGCAGATAAATAATAGCATGTTTATTTAACGATTTTGCTTGTTTTTTCCATTCCCGATCCTATGGACCGAATGGTAAACAGTCGACGTCATCCTAAACACGTCATTACGGATCCTCCCGATCTACTAACGGTGCTTTTAGGTACCTCAAGCATCGGTCACCGACCTCGTCGAACCCGTCGCTTGCGACGAAGGGCTCGGCGAGTAAATTAACCCACAGACACAGCCCACTGAGTTTCTCGCCGGATCTTCTCAGTGGGTCGCGTTGCGATCCGGTGGTAGATTCTGCGAAGCACTGTTCTTGCTAGGGCCGGTGTTAGCAACACCTCCGATTTGAGCCCCGTGAGCTCACCTACACGCTCTCAGCATAAGTAGGAAAGAAAAATTGCTTTATTATCAACACGTGTCACGTAACCAGGGCGCGGAGGCACGCCCGCCGGGGGAACCGCGGGATGGGGGAAAAGCACGATCACGATCAGTGTGCAACTTTAAAATGCCTGTCTTTCTGAATTAATTGTCGGGTAGATGAGCTTACGACCCCCTGATGTTAAAATAGTTACCAGAGCCCGTAGACATTAACAATGTAAGTGCCGCCAGCCTGAAATATGAGTTCTAAGTCTCAATTTTTACAGTATAGGGGTTGCCCCGCCCTTCAAATCGAAACGCATTACTGGTTCACGGCAGAAATAGGCAGGGTGGTGGTACCTACCCGCGCGGACTCACAAAACGCCCCACCACCAATAGGACTGTCTTCCCGTGCGGGCTCTCGGTATATAACAACGAAAACATATGGACGTTATTAATGCTGCTATCAACTATGATCCTCTACCGTTAAATACGTGAGCTTGCAGTCGTCATGACATGCTTCTAAACGAAAACTAACTAACTAACTGCCATTACTCGACGTAGTTGTTCGCCTGACAATCCAAATTCGACCCTAATCATTGATAACTCAAAATTTAGATTCACTTTATATAATATTTTCTCTTCTGTTGCGTTATTTATATTTTGAAAATTTTCCGATTAATGAATTCTATCTTTAAAGTTCGTCAAAGCTAAAATCGGTAAGAAAACAGAAGTGAAAATTGCATATTAATTGTTTCGCATACCCGCTATATAGGTGGCACTTTATAGATAATTCATGGTGGATTTTACAGATTGAGTATACAACGTGTTACAAAATTACCTCGTAAAAATATAATTAATTATCAAAGCCAGAAATTTTGTCAACCCTAGTAAGCTGTCATGTGAACAAGATTATTTAGCAGGAACGCCTACGTACCTATTTTACTTAAGAATTGTCTACTTTAATAGTTTTTCTATTTTTTATTCATAAATGTTTGTTAACTCAATACAAGGACGTCATTGAACTCAAGTATTGGTTTCAAAACATGTCAAGTTGGAAAAAAAAAGTATGTTGTTAATTTCAAATCTTCTAATCGATATCCTAAAACTGTTTCGAGTTTATTTTTCAAATGTAGGTACATTCTGTGTAGTTTACTCTTTAATTTTACTGAAATAGGGTTTGCACATCAGTGAAAATAATAATTTTATTTTTATTTTTTTGGGATATGTTATACAGCGTTACTACGGTTCTTAAATATTGTGAATGGATTCGCTATAAGGCCTCATTTAACCTCCTTTCGGCTTTTACGGTTAGTTTTGTAACACCCTGTATATTGAGAACATGATATACGCTGTACCTGGGTCTCATGGCGGAATGGCGGAAATTTTTTATTTGAATTTTCGTAATATTAGGTCAAACTAAACAGAATCTCTCATTAATACGAACGTTGCCGAATGTTGTTATGAAACTAGAAAAATAACCTTCAAATGCATAAACAGAATTTAAATACTATTCATCGATGTTGGCTCCATTTTATTTCGGAGTCACGTTAGTAGTTCATATTTGACATAGTATAGATGATAGGATAGATAGAGATATAGAATAGAATGTTTGTCCTGAGATGAAATGTACGCCAGGATAACTATGACAAGGACGACTAAACGTTAATCGTTCTAGAATAAATGTATAATTCAATTGAAAACAATTGAATTTTAAAACGCTAGTAAAGTGCCACGCATCTTCAAAAACCAACCTTAGAAAGGTCCGATACAAGAGGAAAATAAATGTATGTTTTTGCTGACGGTACGACATTCGACAACGTGCTTGTGTGACCGCACACACACGCGCACACGCGGTACGAGGGAGCCTCGGGTGGGGTGTAGGCGTGTACCCTGTCTCTCTCCCACGTCCGCGTGCTTGCGTAGGTGCGAGGGAAAGAGAGAGAGAGAGAGAGAGTGGGCTGGTTGTAGATGAGGCGCTGCCGCTCGTGAAGGGGATGCCGGGGGTGACGGCCAGCGTCGCCGCCCTGCTGCCGGACCGGTTCGGTTCGTACGACAAACGTCCGTCTCTACCCTCACACTGATCTTACTCTTAGCTCAATTCATCACATCTAAATTATTTAACCACGTATAGGCTGTTTGACTGTCTTACGGGAACCAGCGGTAGGCAGCGGCTCGGCTCTGCCCCTGGCATTGCTTATGTCCATGAGCGACGGTAACCACTTACCATCAGGTGGGCAGTATGCTCGTGCAATAAAAAACAAACCATTACTAATTGTTAACGATTCGGAATATTGTCTTATCAGAACGACCGCGAACCAGAAAGAACCAACAGTCAAATATCCTATTGATGTTAATTATTAAAGTTGATTGACTCGAATCAAGACTCGACATGCTTTTTAATTGATTGATTCGAATCACAATTAGCGTCAGATCAGTATAGACAAAGCTGTTGTCCGCGCTCCCTTCTGTACCTGTCCCGACCGGTTCCTCTTCTATCCAAGCATCACTCGTGCTTGTACGAAAAAAAAAAAAAAATTGCCTTTGTTACATTCCGTGCTCCACGCGACCTTAAAACGTATATTGATTGAAAAACCCTGTGATATTTATAAACTTAAGACTTGTTAGTTTAGAGCAGGGGTCGGCAACCTGTTTGTCCTTAAGGGCGCAATACTAAATTTGAAAATCGCCGAGGGCGTATATTTTACAGATAATCAACAGGTATAAATAGGCATCAAAAAACCAATTTTTTATAACTTTATTTTGTTGGTGTCATACATAATAATATGATGATAATTCAGTGTGAAACTTGGGTGTCCATATTTTCAGCTAATTTCTTATAATTGGGGATATATTTAGAGTTGCCGGTCCTTAAACAATTATCTAAATGTGAGTCATTAAGCTTTGTTCGGTATTGAAAGAAAATATCTTTTTCGGATTACTTGGCAGTTTTAAATGCATGGTCTACGCGTGGTCTATTCGATATACGATCACACTCTAACAAAAATTACGTGCGTGTTATATGCACGCAGATACGCTCAAGGTTAGCAAACTGCTAATCTATGCACAATCCTAAACTCAACTGACTACTTGCTGTATATCGCCGTTTGACAAGGCGCCGTTTGATTCAGGTAGACACAGAACTTCGACGCGAACACTGAAAGAACTAATAGTCGAACACTCATTACTGATCATTCTCGACGAGTAAATTAACCCATAGACACAGCCAACTGAGCTTCTCGCCAGATCTTAATGGGTCGCGTTTCCGATCCGTTAGTAGCATCTGCAAAGCATTGCTCTTGCTAGGGCCAGTGTTAGCAACACTTCCGGTTTGAGCCTGTGAGCTCATGTCAAGGCGAAGCTGAGTTAGCTTCTCAATGCTTTTAGCATAGGGAGAAAAAAAGATAATTCATATTTGTTAATAATTACAGTATTAGTCTCCGATTCGCGTATACTGTAATAGGAAGAAGGGTTCAATTATTGGCGCAGGTTTTTCAATCGGAATGTTTACATCCTCGCTGTTCTCCACATCCACCCCCCTTCCTACCTTCAACTTTCGATTGTCAACTTAAATGAAATCATCCCTTTATCTTGATACCATCCGAATGTTACAATAATTATTCGCTTCAAAACAAAGGTATGTACGGCTTTGTATCATACAGCTTTTTTATTTTATTTTAGTGTAGTGTTTTATTTTATTTTATAACGTGATGATGTTTTGGAACGTTTTTCAGAAATTCTAAAATTTATTTCCTTACGTGTTTGTTGTTGTCGATACGTTCTATTGGTTGTCGGGACGTGAATGAATTAAATCTAAAGAACAATTATTTGATCTTAATTCATTTAACGATTTGCACTAATTTTAAAGTCAATATTTCCTACTTCTACTGTTATACCTAATAAACAATTGTAAATAATTCAAAGCGAGAGGTAAAAAGGTTAAAAAAAAAACCTATTTAAAAATTATTTCTTGAGAAACGTTAATGTTTTTAACCAGACACTGCATGAGTATATATTTCTTAAGGAATGTATAAAGGTAATGGTGTTTATTTTATATCGTAGTGTGCATAGCATGCTGTGCTTCTTATTATGGTCTCCCACGTGGTGGATTCATTATATTATGATCTATATATTTATGACACCCCATACAACCACACGACGACTCGAACCCGAGTCGTCAGCTGACACTAATTGTTTGTTTTTGTATATTTTTTTTCTTTACTCCTAATCAAAATGTTTTGTACTAATGTATGTAAGAGCAATTATTTTAAGTGTATGGCTAAAGTGCTTGAAGATTATGGAATTATTATGGATGATTTTTCAATTGGCGTTGTGACGTCATATATGTTACTATTTTTCTCGTCTCAGACAGTCGCCTGTGCGAATTGTCCCATTAACTGGTGGTAGCACCTCTTGTGAGGCCGCACGGGTAGGTACCGCCACTCGGCCTATTTCTGCCGCGAAGCAGTAATGCGTTTCGGTTTGAAGGGTGGGGCAGTCGTTGTAACCTTAGAACCTATGTCTCAAGGTGGGTGGCGGCATTTACGTTGTAGATGTCTATGGGCTCCGGTAACCACTTAACATTAGGTGGGCTGTGAGCTCGTCCACCAATCTAAGCAATAAAAAAAAACAATATATTTCAATAAAGTCTGATTTGTAAGAAATCATATTTCTACAGTATTCGTATCTTGTCTCAATGTGTGAAAAGTGTTGTATCTGAACAATGAACCGTCGTGTCGTCTTTTCGCATTAAAAGTGTACAATTTCCAAAAATATTCGAATTTGAGTTAATATGCGGAATCATTTGGTATCACCAGTATTTTTCTCATAACTACTGTCAAAAAAGCGTAGTTTAGTTTTAGTTTTTTTTTTTTACTTTACCCGTATTTTGACTACTATTAACAAAATTAATACATAATTTTATCTTATTTTATAATGTAACTGGCAAAAAATAAATGTTGCAAAGATGATTAATATTAAAAATACTCACATGTTAATAAACCTTTAAAACGCTCTCCCGTAAAATTAGTAAGTTTTGAGATTATATAGTTTTAATGTGAGAAGACTATGTGTGTGGGTTGCATTGTGGGCCCGACGTGTGAACTGCGGCGTGGCGTGTTGTGTGCAGAGGCGGACGCGAGCAGCCAGCGCGCCTCCGTGGAGAGGATGCTGGCCTTCGGGCGCGAGCTGTACGCCATGAGCCAGAAGCTGAGCCAGGACCTGTACCACAAGTCCATGCTGGAGGTGACGTATGGCGGCGCCCGGTTGTGTACTGTCGGTCTGCTAGTTGACGATCGCGTTGAGTGACGTGCGTGTGTGTCGCAGGACGCCTTCAGCCTGCTGGCCTACAGCAACCCGTGGGACAGTCCCGTGGGCTGGCAGCTGGAGCCGGTGCGCCGGGAGGCTGTCTGCGACGCGCTCAACTCCGCCATACTCGGTGAGTTCTACATCTTAAAAATGGTCTTATTAGAAACTAGCGACCCGCTCCGGCTCCGCTCGTGTCTTTAACAAAAATTTCAACGTTATTTGACGTATTATTTTTTAAAATAAAATAACACTTATTGTGGCATAACTATAATAACTAGAGGACCCGCAGTAGTCGAAATTCGACTATAATTAATTGGAATTGTAAGTTTGTACACTATTATGATTGTATTTTATACTTCTATAATCACAAATTTCGCCAAGACTTACACTATAAAAAATATTAACAAAGACAAACAATATTTAATCTCAATTTGACAACAGACGTCAATAACAAAAGCTTGACAATAAATAGTATGCATGCGTGTGTGCGTCTAATATATGGTATGTAGGGTGTGTAATGTTTTCTTTATTGATTTAATGTATCTTTTATGCATTATTTAAAAAAAAAAATTAGCATTGTGCACTTTTTCTCTATATTCTCTATAAGTGTGGAAAATTTCATACTCCTCCGTCCGCGCAATTTTCGTAAAAAGGGATACAAAGTTTTTGCTTCACGTATTAATATATAGATTAGACATATGCTGTCCCGACACTTTTTGTAAATAATAATGTGTTCTACAAAGTCGTAGTACATTATTTTATTCTATCATCAATAGTTTTCGCAGGGCACGCGATGTAAAGAATAGGTTGGGTAATTTTTTTACACCTTGGGTTACATTATTTGAGTAAGGATCCCTAATTTTTTTCAAAAAAGATTATAGCCTATGTCACTCGGGAATAGTGTAGCTTCCAAACAGTAAAAGAATTTTTCATATTGGTTCAGTACTTTCAGAGCCTATTCAATACAAACAAACAAACAAATATTCCCTCTTTATAATATTAGTATAGATAATGAGAATTGAAGTGGCACACGTATTAATTTAATTGATCAGAAACAAACACGTAACATAAAAATCTGTATTTTTTAAGAAAAATGCTTATTTAATGGGATGACTCTCGGCCACTGTAGCCGCCTGCGCCGCGCCGATCCTGTGTCGGCTGTGTTTACTGATGGTATGACCTGTGAATCCGCGCGGGTGGGTACCACCACCCTGCCTATTTCTGCCCTGAAGCAGTAATGCGTTTCGGTTTGAAGGGTGGGGCAGCCGTTGTAACTATACTGAGATCTTAGAACTTATATCTCAAGGTGGGTGGCGCATTTACGTTGTAGATGTCTATGGGCTCCAGTAACCACTTAACATTAGGTGGGCTCTGAGCTCGTTCATCCATCTAAGCAACAAACAAACAAAAAAACTATATGTTATGTTCGGACATGAGCCGGTCAGAGGGCCCGCGAGTGTTGGCTCTACTTAACTTGAAAAGTGACTTTTAATATTTTACCCATGTGTGTAGCTTAAATCAAGTATTATAGCTTGAAAAAGACTCGGCACTATAGTGTTTAGACTAGGGTTAAGCTTTGGATATATATTCGTTGCAGAGTCCCAGGGCATGCAGTGGTCGTCCCCCGTGGAGGCCTGCGTGTCGCACGCGCGCTCCCTGCTGCGCCGCATGTCGCGCGCCGCCCTCGGGGCCTGCGCCTTCGCCGACCTGTCCGCCCTGCTCGCGCGCTGAGCCCCCGCCGAGTCCCCCGCCGAGCCCCCCACCGAGCCCCCCACTGAGCCCCCACCCGACTCACTGACAATAACCTTAATAAACAAGTGTTTAACCTCGACCTGACAAAACCAACGATGAATTAAGTTGGTCATCCAGTACTGATTAAATACATAACCGTTATGTATATGAGAATAGACGTTCTAATAAGTGTTAAGCTATCGGTGAACATCGTTAGGGAGGACAACCGGGGGGCGGCCGGGGGACGGCAGGGGGACAGCCCGGAGACGGGTGGGGACGGGCGCGTCTTCCTTGTCTGACCATTTAATATTAACAAAGCGTTTTGTACAGCCATGAGGATTTAAGTACGTGACACATGTCACTTTGAAAACTACAAAGTTATAGACGAATTCAAACGAACATAACTCGTATTGTACATACAAATAAAGATAAGATTGCCGTGTACGCGACCCGCTTGAACGCACACGCAGGCCTGCAGCACTGTATCGTTGGAGCCGTGCGTGTCGTGGCTCTCCTATTCCGATGGGAGTTAGTGTCACTATCGCGTGGCACCGACAAGTCGACTGAGAAACGTCTCGAGCGCCAGTTTATACAAATAAATATATTATGTGTGTTCATGTATTTTTAATTATCGTATTTTACACGTCTCTCGATGCGGTATGATAATGTATCGATAATCTCACGGTCGAATTAATCTGGCGTTTGAGATATATAATTAAAAAAAAAAAGTGATAAAAATGTGTTGTAAAAAGTGCTTCTGAGTAAACGATAAGGACGTTTGATATTGTTTAGTAACGGTGGCGAGGGGGCCGCGGGGGCTCGGGCCTGCCGTCGCCCGTGGACATCGGCAGAGATGCAAACTAAACATTTGTAGCAAATGTCGTTTTAACACTTCGCGCATCATAGAGTGCACGTTGTGTTTAAGACGACGGTGTAGGTTCAGTAAGGAGCTCCCGCTGCCCGGTGGCGCAGGCCCCGCGGTCCGTGGAGCCCCGGGCGCCCCCTCACTCTAATAGTGTTAACAGTCTCGTAGTATAATAATGCTAAGAATCATGAATTAATAATTAAAAACCGTCGCTGCTTTTTACGCTCGTAAGTTTTTTAAATGTTATTTTTGTTCCAAATGTAAATTTGAAGTCATTTTAATTTGAACTTTGCTAACTCACCTCACGACGGTGCGAGACTCGGCTGAAGCTGGCAACACAGCGACGCTCGGTGCGGTCCGCTCGAGGCTGGCAACCCTGGCAACCCTGGCCGCGTCTAGTACGCACTTGGCTAACTCCGTTCGTTCATTTTCGTGTCGTGCGAATGTTAATCGCAATAATTGCCTTTTTTAAATAATATTTTTGTACATATTTAGCGATAAAAGCAGTATTAGATGAATTTTTGGTGGATTTGGCGTTTCACTATAATGTACAGACACTGCAGGACGCCGCTGGACTGTCATTCGTTTTAAAATCAATTAAAAATGTGTTTGCCCTCATTTTCATCCCGCTCGACTGTATCTGAACGCAAGAGGTAGCTCTGTAATGAGTAATTACTAATTAATCCTTACGGTATAATATATGATACTGTGTTGTGTGCGTACACACGTGGTCACACGCCCAAAGTTTTGTGCCTTACAGTTTCTGCGACCTCTATCGACAGTTTCAATTGACAAGTTCAGAATACTGAGGTCGGGTTGTTTTCAAATTTTTCTTCTAGCTTTATATTCTACTATCTAGTGCAGTGTTTCCCAACCTTTTTGTGCCATGCCCCACTGTAACATTTCTAAAATTTTTATGCCCCCCCATACATAATTTTTAACATTAAAAAATTTGATTTGTTCACATAAAAAAACATTGATGATAGGTTTTAGGAAGAAGTCACTATGAAATTGTTATCAAAACACACACTAAGTTATACTTCAAAAATAATAATAAAAAACTGAAATTCAAGATTAAAATAATTTTAATACGGATTTTTTTATATTAATTTAGTGCGATTGCCCCCCTTGACTATCAAATCGCCCCCTAGTGAGGCGCGCGCTCCACGTTGGGAAACACCGATCTAGTGTATCCATGTAATTATATGTATTAAACTATTAAAGCTATATATTATAAATTGCGATTCCGTGGGTATGGGATGCGGCCCGTGGGCTGCTGCAGGAGTGGCCTCCTTCAGCCCGTCTGTGCATTGTGAGAACTTATTGAACCAATGAGTACGAAGTAAAAGTTCTTTTGATTGATCGCCGTCGACCCGTGTGTACTGTGTAAAGATGAGTCTACAATATTCTTCGTATTGTATTGTTTTCTTTTTTTTAAATAATATATTGTGTTTAAACGGTTGTCGCAGTTTCATTTTCATTCCTCAACTTCGCGGTCCGGTAGTGGCTAAAAGCTAAAGACACTAGCGCTTTTGTAGTGCGCTGTAAGATGGCCGCATGTGTATGTATGTGGTGGTAGGACCTCTTGTGAGTCCGCGTGGGTAGGTACCACCACCCTGCCTATTTCTGCCGTGAAGCAGTAATGCGTTTCGGTCTGAAGGGTGGGGCAACCGTTGTAACTATACTGAGATCTTTAGAACATATCTTAAGGTGGGTGGGTCAACACCAGGTGAGCTGTGAGCTCGTCCATCCGTTTAAGCAATTAAAAAAATGTGTGTGCACGTGTGCCAGGTACAATTTTAGTAAATACGGACGGGCCTGACACGTGCTCGCGAACCCGTTATTGTGATGTTATATGGTTACCAGAGATAAATGCTGCCATTGTTGAGATATGAGCTTTAAATCTCAGTTCCCAACATCGGAACGCATTACGTACTGCTTCACGGCAGAAATAGGGTGGTTGTATCTACCCGTGCGGACTTACAAGAGGTCCTACCAACAACAATGTACTTCACATGCATCGTGTCATAAAAATCAAAACTGTAACTTTTATGAATTTTATCGTTTATTAATAGTGCCGCGTGTTGTCGCACGTGTGAGTTCCATCAGACGCTGTACGGCAGCTGTTAAAATGGATGCTTCTACGTGGCTGGCGATATTCACAGACTGGGTGCTTATAGTACTGTAAATATGGATGCTGATGAAAGGCTTACTAAGATTCACTAGCTCTATTTATTATTAGCGATATAATTTGCATACGCACAGTGATCAGTCTGCTTAGTGCAAGTTTTCTGACGTTCTCGATAGCGTAAAAGTTAACCTAATTGTAAAAAGTTAACGATTGTATGCAGTTAGAACAGTGCCCCTAGCGGCAAACGTAGGCAAACGATCCCACTTCATACAAAATTGAGCTAACTTTTACGCTATCGAGAACGTTATAAAACTCGCACTGAGCACACTGAAGACACGTAGTTTTTTTTCCTCTACCTATTCGTTGGTAGTCTAAGAAGCTATACCACCTACGCCCGGATGGGTAGGTGAGCTCACGGCCTCAACCTGAGAGAATTTGCTAACACTAGCCCTAGCAGGACGTGCTTCGCGGAATCTACCACCGGATTGGAAACGCGACCCACTGAGAAGGTCCTGCGAGAAACTCGGTGGGCTGTGTCTGTGGGTTAGTTCGCTCGTCGCTCTCTTCGTCGTAATCGATGAGCTTGACGCAGACGGTGACCGGTGTTTGAGAGACCTAGAGTGAATCCAAGGGATTCTGATAAGACGTGTTTCGGTTGACGGCGGCTTGGCGTTGTGCCGTTGTGGTCGGATAAGAGACATGTACCACCTGTCTGCGGCTTCTCGAGTTTATGAAGTATCATGCCATCCGTTTTGCAATCTTTTCAACTACGCTGATGTACCCTTGTAGGCTGTGCTGAGCTAGGCAGACGAGCGTACGGCCCACCTGATGGTGAGTGGTTACCGTCGCCCACGGACTTCAGCAATGCCAGGGGCTGAGCCAAGCTGTTGCCTACCGTTAAGTACTCTCCACAATCCTCGTTTGAAGAAGCATATGTCATAGCGCTCGGGAAACACCGTGGAGGGGAGCTCATGATGCCTTACTATTATTCTTAACCGCTCTAGTCCCAGGATAGGAGCTAGCTGTAGTGTATGTAAGGAATGTTGTAAGTCTAATAATCCCATTCTCACGGATCGTTTGGAGCCTCTGGGTCTGCGGAGGGACTTCGGTTCCCTCTGTATTTTGTACCGTATGTTCCATGGGGAGTGCTCTGAGGAATTGTTCGAGATGATACCGGCATCTCGTTTTTACCATCGCACCGCCCGCCACCGGAGTAGAGTTCATTCATACTACCTGGAGCCACTGCGGTCATCCACAGTGCGTTTCCAGAGGTATTTTTTGCCACGTACCATCCGGCTATGGAATGAGCTCCCCTCCACGATGTTTCCCGAGCGCTATGACATGTCCTTCTTCAAACGAGGCTTGTGGAGAGTATTAAACGGTAGGCAGCGGCTTGGCTCTGCCCCTGGCATTGCTGAAGTCCATGGGCGACGGTAACCACTCACCATCAGGTGGGCCGTATGCTCGTCTGCCTACAAGGGTAATAAAAAAAAGAAAAAGAAAGAAAAGTCTTCACGAGTGGGTACCAATCTTCTACCTAATTTTGTCACGAATCAATCGTAGGTTCTGGTTCGCGTGGCTGAACAGTCGATGTATGTAATGCCATTATGACTTAATCTACCGATAGACATCAGTCTATCAATGAATTGAGTGTTGATCTGGGATCGCCAGAGCTCATGGCCGACAATAACAACTTAACATCAGATGAGCCATTTCATTATCCTCGTAGTATAATAAAAATACGTGTGCGTCGTCTGCGGACGCCCGACAGAAGTGATATCTTAAACTAATCTAAGTTGATATTGAAATTGTGTAACTTGAGAAAAGCTTAGTTTATTACTTGAATTTTATGTATATTATGAAGATAGTGTAAGTAAAGGTTAAATCTTTTAGTGATTATAAAATATATTTTTGTAACAATTCTTGATTAAGTACATTAGAATTTTGTGTATATAAATTATTACTATCTAGATTTAAATAATTGACCGTAGGTCTGGTCCGTAAGTTTAAGTTCGCTCAGCGTGCTATGGAAAGGTGTATGCTCGGAGTTTCTTTGATTGATCGAGTTAGAAATGATGAAATCCGCCAAAGAATCAAAGTAACCGTCATAGCCCTAAAGATTAGCAAGCTGAAGTGGCAATGGGCCGGACATACGTGTCGCAGAACCGATGGCCGATGGAGCAGACGTGTTCAGGACTGGAGACCACGTACCGATTAGCGCAACGTTGGGCGTCCTCCTGCCCGGTGGACCGATGTCTTGCGGCGATATGCTGGGAGAGATTAGATGCGGAAGGCGGAGGATCGTTCATTGTGGCGGACTATGGGAGAGACCTACAACCAGCAGTGGAGAGATACAGGCTGATGATGATGATGAGATTTAAATAAATATATATAAATAGTTAGGAGTTACATATGTTCTCAGCCGCTGCCGCATGTGTGAGAGAAACGGAAGCCAGATAGACTGGCGCCGTAACGCGTTATGTAACGAAGTGGCTTGCCATCCCATAAGAAGTTATCACTTCAAAAAATTGAATTGAATCAGTCTATTATTTTATCCATAACCTAAAAATTTACAGATTAATTAAAAACCATACCAGTTTCACTAATTGCCTCATAGCTTTGCGTTCACCTTGGCAGTTAAAATTCCAGTTTCCGGATAACTGACCAATCAGGTCGGTTTTAGGTCATTATTCCTACGTTATCAGTGTTCCAACAGAGACAAGGGGGCAGCGAGGACGAGAAATTGAATGAAAACATTGAATATTTATTCTGAGAAGACGCCAGTGCACGGTTTAGGGTTTTCGTTCAAAGAATAAAATTATACCTAGATTGGTCTGATTGTATTCAGACTAGCGACCCGCCCTCGCTTCGCTTCGGTAACATTAAATTTTATTATTGATAGTTGAGTCCCGCGATGTTACCCGCGGTTATTTTCGTACCGCGGGTGACGACGCGGGGCGAAGCTACTCTAAAAAAGTAATCTAAGTTGCTCCTTATATCATCAGTTACTTATCAGTGAAAGTCCCGTCAAAATCGGTCCAGCCGCTCCAGAGATTAGCCAGAACAAACAGACAGACAGACAAAAATTGTAAAAAATGTCATTTTGGTGTATGTAACGTATATATTATATTCATATGCAAGTAGTAAAAAGCGGTTATTTTAATATTACAAACATACACTCAAATTTTATTTATATGTATAGATAACGAAAACTGAATCGCGTATCATGAAAGCCAGGCATGTGCTCAAAACTGAATTCTAATATTGAAATTTTCGTTATCTTTATACTACTTGTTTTATAAAAATATTGAAAACTAGCGGACCCGGCGAACTTTGTTTCGCCTAGAAGTCGAATGTCAAATCATCGTCAATAGTCACAAAACCGACCAAGGGAGAGTTGGAGAGTTCTGAACAAAATTTCGTCAATCAAGTACATATAATTGTCAAGAGTGCTGCTACCTAGAGACATCGTTTTATTTTTCCTGTAAAGTTTACGTAAACGTCTATCATGTCAAATTATTTCAGATAGTTGACCCGGCGAACTTCGTACCGCCTTAACATAACTTTGATGCACTACTTTATTTTGTATAGCTGACCTATCTTATGTATGAGTACCTATTCAATTTGAACTGGAATCTATAATATCCTCCATATAAAAATGAATCCTTATTTCTCTGGTCTCGCCATACCTGAGGACTTTACTAATTTTTATTAAATAAAAAAACAACATATATATTTTCATAATAGTGTTTATTCCATAGGGTTCAATTTCACTCATATTTTTACAAATCGCTATTGAACAACTTTACATTTTGAAGTAAAAAATGAGCTCAACACCACGCGCGCTCTAGAAGGCAACTAATAGCCTCTATACCCTTCACCTGCTTCTCTCTATTCTAATGCTTTTTGATAAACTATATTTTTAGTTTTATGTTCTGGCGCGTAAATAAATAATGTTGATGGTTTTCCGACACGGGAACAGCGACATAATAATATAATTGGCCATGTGAAAGGACACACAATATTCATTAGTCCAATAGCAACAATTTGCTCTGAACTGTAATCAATTGCCACATTATAACTGAATGCAGCTCTATGGGGATTAAAAACAACATTTCTATGTTGATTTCGATTCCGTTGAAGTTCATTTCGCGCTTCGCGTTGCTCATCAGTTTGATTTGCTCTTATATTTCTTTGACTTGCCGTATTTCGAGTTCTGCGGCCTAAGTTTGTACGTCTGGTTGGTGGCATTGTTAAAAACGAAAATCCAACTGAAATTAAAAAGATCTCATATATATTTTCTATATAAACATGTAAAATTGTAATATTGTGTAGTCACCAAAAGTTACCAAAAATCGATATGAAGTGAAGTGAACTTACCGTGATTAACAAACACTTATTAGCAAACAAAAAACTTCTTAGTCTTTAAAACAAAACGAACTTTATTAAAAACATAATAAAATTATTATTAACGCGGTTATGGATGTGTTGTCACAGATTACCACAGATTCTTTTGTTTTAAATTGAATGACGTTGACATTTGTTAGCGCGGTTAACGATGTGGTGTCACCAATGAAGTAGGAAACCTATGGAAATGAAACGGCAACCAAAATTTCGTGCCACTGTGACGTCATCTGGCCACAAAACATGGCGGCTTTAGTGCTGTACAAAAGATTTCAATGTTATCAGGTTTTATCGATAAACGTTCTTGGCTCATTTTATTTTAAATATTGTTGAGTATTATTTATTTGTAGAATTTATACTTTAATGGGAAGTAAGTAGGTATATTGTTATGTGCAAATATGATATGATTTAGATGGGTGAAATCTAAGACAAGTTCGTACTTCGAATTTGCCAAGTAAACGATATGATGATTTTTAAAAGTTGCTACACTGATTTTATAAAGTTGTCGTTTGTCGCAAAACACAAAGATATGGCGTAGTTCAAAGCCATCAGCCCATTTCTAGCATGCTAAATGTTATCGTATTTTGAGTACGTGTTTTTCTTAGACTATTACAATCTATTTTAATTGTTTTGCTGACTCTAAAGTCCGTAACATACTACCGCAGCGCACCCCAAGGAAGATGCGCCGCACCATTTGAATCACTTTCGCTTGAGAGTGATTCAAATTTTAAACTTATCAAGGGACCACGTGAAAAAAAAAACACCTACAGAACATTTATTCATTAATTACAAACGTCATTCCTTGTGACTTCCTCTCTAAAATCACTTAATTATTAAATATTTAACAAATTTACAATAGTGTTTTACTCACTGCGGAATAAAACTATTTTATTTAAATAGTTCCGAAGAGATTTTGTCGGTAGCCTTTTTCCCGAAATATCTAAACAGAATGTCTAAATATGTTTTGATGACATATTTTAAAGTGGTATTTATGATTAGTGTCATGATCAATAGATTCCGACCGAAAAATGGATTTTTCGGATGAGGGCTCCATAATGAATTTAAATACATATAGATAATAGTTTTAGGGCATCGACTTTCTTGAGATCCTATAAAATACGTTTTAATTATTATTTTTGTATGTTTTAAGCATAAATTATGAAATTTTATATAATCAATCATATTAAATCGATATCAAAGTCAATAAATAATGTACAACCCAAAACAGACGGCCGAACTGACGTGACAATGACATTTGGCGCGCTAAACATGGCGGATTTTCGGCCTCATTAGACGGAGACGGAGATATTTACGTATATTCATGTTTCATTTTATGTACGCACTGAAATACCGTTATATTGTTTTCCTGCGAGTTAAAGTGCTGAGTAAGAACGAGATAGATATATGTTTATGTATGTGCCTTCAAAATGGGTGCTATTTATATAAGCAATTGTACGTATAGAACAATATGTCGTGTCCCTACTATATAGGTCTATGGGTGTCACAGACTACCACAGATTTTTTGTTTTAAATTGAATGACGTTGACATTCGTTACGCGCGTTTTTTTAAATATGCAAAATTAAATGTATATTTTTCAATCTTTCTGAGAGATTTTCTTAATATTTGTTTCCGTAAGAACCTTGTACAGAGTATTAGAAAACTACAAAAAAAAAATAAGCCAAATCGGTCAAGCCGTTTTCATGTTATGTCGTGACAACGGAAAACGGGTTTCATTTTTATATATATAGATGTTACCTTATCTATATTAAGAAAACGACCTAGGAATCTCCCGGCGAGAGAATGTTCGGAACTTGTATATAATACTAAATGTTGTTAAGGAAATTCAGGTTTTCATAGGATTTTGTCTCTGATATGACCACATTTGGTTAAAAAATCAGGTGATTAAAATCTTGTGCTAAAACGTCACCCGTAGTTTTTGTGTATTTCATCAAGTGGATCGACCATTATTGTTTGTTAAAACATTTTGATTACAGATTGAAATGTAAAGAATTAGTGTTTAAAAAAGGTGACCGATGATCGATTTAATTTAGTTGTTGATTTTCTTCCTATTGTAGGATTTTTTTAGCATCAACACTAACATTTTATATAATTTAACATCAGGAATGTATCACAGAACTTATCTACGTATAAAAGTTATTCTGTGACCTCCACCGGATCATCTTGTGGCTCTCCTTTTAATATTTGATCTGCATATTTATAAATCCAAGAGAGAGAATGTTCGCAGTATCCCCGGCTGTGTTGATTTATAGTTTATTTCATTTCCTATGAACGCGTCATCTCGACACTGCACAGCGGCGTTGAATATACTGTAAATGTGCTGAGAAATATATATTTATTCGTACCTATTTCGTCCTTCCAATTGTTTCAGGACTTTTTACTATTTGTCTTGAGCTAATTAATTTTATATATAAAGAAAGGTATAACAATAGAAAGGGGGTAAGTAAAGAAAAGTAATCAAACAGAAACCAGGAATTTTTAGAATATTGTTTTGTCCGTCTGCTTTTCTTGCACGTTTTTAGAACTACTGAACTCATGTAAGTAATATTCACTGGTAGACAGGTTTACATACCCGATCCTGTAGATCGAATGGTAAACAGTCGACGTCGCCCAAAGCACGTCATTACGGATTCTCCGGATCCATTAACAGTGCTTTTAGGTACCACAAGCACCGGTCACCGTCCACGTCGAACCCGTCGCTTGCGACGAAGGGCTCGACGAGCGAATTAATCCATAGACACAGCCCACTGAGTTTCTCGCCAGATCTTCTCAGTGGGTCGCGTTTTCGATCCGGTGGTAGATTCTGCGAAGCACGGCTCTTGCTAGGGCCAGTGTTAGCAACACTCCCGTTTGAGCCCCGTGAGCTCACCTACACACGTTAGGGTGAAGCTGAAATAGCCTCTCAAGGCTATCAGCATAGGAAGGAAAAAGGAAAAGAAGGTAGACAGATTAAGTTGGAACAGAATATAAGCTTTGTTTCATTGAAACCAGAAGTTGCAAAAAGTTATCTAAAGTTCATTATAGTTTGTTACCTTTTGTAAATTCGGTTGAAATTTGAAAACTGGGAAGTGCAAGTTACAACCTTCCACTGCTGAGCAGGTGTCTCCGACCAAGTGATTTATAGTGTGGTCTATGCCGGCCATATTTCGGGCGGACAGCTACATAGTTGTTTAATATTTTTAAATAATTTCGTCTTTTTGTTGGAGCAAGCGTTTATGATTCACAGGACAGGAGCCAGTGGATATGAAAAAGGAATGTCGGCTTTCCACCTCGACAGGCAAAATCAAATTATTAATTAAATTGGGAGAAGGACTAGGGCGGCAGAAATAGACAAGGGATTTCAGGTACTGAATACATCTCAACACAACAAAAAAACATTTAACATCTTAACGTATTGGAAACCTCTATGAGAATTCTGTGAATCGTTCAAAAAGTATGAATGTTTAGATTTACAATTTCCATTCTCTTTTGTAGGAAGATTTTCTTGCAATATTGTGAGCAAGCCGATGTATTTTGTTTTGTTGAATGTATTGATAGCGTTTCCGCACTCGACACCAGAACCAATTGTGTTTGTGTTGTAACTATTTTTATGAAATAGCCCGTGGAATGGGTTTGCAAGTTTTCTGTTTCTAAGGTAGACGACCCATTGTATACACATATACTTCTTACAATCTCTTCATTCTATTACATTATTCGTGAGATTCAAACCATGGCCTAATCGCATCGCTGGGTAGGATTAAATCGAGCGCATGTTGAGGCCTGGTGTTCTTTATATTGCCATGCTTCTGTCCTGGGACAGGTACACAAGTACTGCAACAATAATAAATAAATAAATAAATAATAAATAAATATTTACTAACAATCACGCCACGTTAACTGGTCCCGTGGTAAGTTCGTAAAGAACTTGTGTTACAGGTACCAGATAACGGAAATAAATGTAATATTTTTATTATACACGTACATATATTTAATATACATTCATAACCCTGGAAAAGACATTTTTATATTTATCATACAAATATCTTCCCTTGGCGGGATTCGAACCCGCGACCCCCTTGTGTAGTGACCATGTCACTTACCACTACACCAGACGGCCGTTATAATAATGAAGTAGCATCGAGCACATAATAAAGTTAAACCATGCATTTATTAACACTTGTAGCGCATGATTATCTGTCCCCTAGAAATGTAAGGTCACCTGGCTATCTACTCCAATATGAATGTAAATAAAACATTGAACTTATAATAAAATAAAAATACACATTTATTTCTTAATTATAATTACACATGGCACAAAAATAAAGTGAACAAGCACCAATTTATTAATACTAAATATAGCACTATCTCTTAATCGCAGGGCACGTATCCATCCAAGCCATATCGACAGAGGAGATCTAGGAAGAACTCTCCTTTGTAATTTGAGGTAAGGTCGGTGACTCTCAACTCGTGGTCTAGAGTCATCGCAGGCGAGGAGTTACTAGTTACAGGAGGCCATCTGACTGGTACCAGCTTTGTTCGTATTGGTGTTGGATTTCTGCAATATATAGATGTAATTAAATACTATGTGCAGTTTTCATACTATCACCTAGTGAGCATCTATACATATAAATAAAATTAGTTTGTCTGTTTGTAATATTGAAATTGTCACTTTTTACTACATGCATATGAATATATATACGGTACATACACTAAAATAACATTTTTTACAATTTTTGTCTGTCTGTGTGTCTGTTTGTTCCGGCTAATCTCTGGAACGGCTGGACCGATTTTGACGGGACTTTCACTGATAGGTAGCTGATGATATAAAGAGTAACTAAGGCTACTTTTTAGCTAGCTTCGCCTCGCAGCGTCACCCGCGGTACGTAAATAACCGCGGGTAACATCGCGGGACTCAGCTATCAATAATAAAATTTAATGTTTCCGAAGCGAAGCGAGGGCGGTCGCTAGTAAAAAATATATTATAAACTAGCGGACCCGATAGACGTTGTCCTGCAAAAATTCATTCAAGTCAATGCAGCCGTTTAGTTGTAGTATAGGTAAATAACCTAAATACCGACTGCAGCACCATCTGCCGGGCTGATTTGTGAATCTAAATCATCCAGGTCGCCACCCAAACGCATACAAAAAAATAATTCAAATCGGTCCAGCCGTTTAGGAGCTCAGTGACAAACACACGCACAGAAGAAATATATTTAAAAAGATTTCCTAAAATGATTTTTAAGCGTCGCCTATGGTAATACTGTACTTTCCGTTTATATGCGACTTCTGTCTATGGAGTTTGAGGTACGTAATTGTTTACATTTTACTTTAATCAAATAATAGACGGAGACACGTTGAGAACATCATGAAGACGATTGTCTAATTACGAATCGTGCGGGTGATGAATAGGATTATTTGGTAGAAGCATTGAGACTCGGATGTCATGTTTTACGACAGGAGTTTGCTTAAATTGCAAGTTTCGTTTTATTACACGCCATTATTCCTTCATCATGAAATTCAAAGTGCATATCGACTAAGCTTTACGACTTTAACTATAGGCTTACTATCTCTATTCAGTTTTATTTAAGCACATAATGCTATTCCTCCAACGTGAAATTCAATTAGTACATTTTAAGAAAACTTTATAACGCCTTACATTATTTACTTAAAATCGGTACCTGTTCCAATATCCACTAACGGGAAAGTCACATAACTACCGTTGCCATCATATTTTAGCCTATAAGCACAAATTCCATAAAGAGCAACCAAAAACCTGCAAGGTCAAACCCGTTCTTAGACTCGGATTAACTCTGGTCAGCAAGGTGGCCCGATTTGATATTCTTTGAAATTTAAATTAGCGATTACACTCACCCGTACTTCATAAAATTTGTTAACAAAGTTGTTATCCGATCGATGAACACCCGATCCGGCTTCGATAGAACCATCGGAACTCCTCCAGGTTTGAAGATGTAAAAAATGTCATCCGAATGTGACGCTCCTTTTAGTCCGCTTTTGTACCCAAAAAAGGCTTTAGCAAAATTCCTGTTGCCCAAATAAGAAAATATATACGAATACACGGGCTGATCAGAATATTTTACCATCAGCTTCGAAAAAGCATCCGCTGTTGAATACGCCATCCAATCAGAATAAAAGTTTACAACACCTTGAACAGCATCTTTGGTAATCGTTTTATTCATAAAATAATAAGATCGAAGTTTGCCTTCTATAAACTTCTTAACTTCTGGAGAAGATTGCGAAAAAATCGAAGGTAATTTCTGATTAAAATTTTCTTCAAAATCTGCAAAAGTCCTGTCATTGTTAAGTCCATAAAATAGCATTCCTTCAACATCCATGAAACCTGATATAATTGGTACTTTATTGAAATCACCCGACACAATTGTGTTGTGTGGAGTATCACGGAAGAATGGATTAGAGAAGTTGCTGTCAATACAAGGAGAGTACTTAAAGTATCGGGGATTTATCGATGTATCTCCGCAGTTATTCAAAAGATCTACAATATTCGCAGTTTTAAACACCTCATAAACTTCCTGTTCATTAGTAACTTTTCTGAATTTCTCAGCGTCTTCAAAAGCTGGTTTCTTGGATTCATGATTAAAAGCCCAAGGTGCCAAAGGCGTTCCACTTAGTAAAATAGCTTTATGAAACAGTCCTTCACTAGATTTCGATAACATGTGCATTGCTGCGGCGCTGGCTCCGGCACTCTGACCAGATATTGTCACGTTGTCCGGATCTCCGCCGAAAGCTACTATGTTATTCTTTATCCATCTCAAAGCTGCCAATTGGTCTTTTAAGCCCAAGTTAGCAGTATTATTTAAACATAGAAATCCTAGCACTCCGACTCTGTAATTTATAACAACAACTATAACATTCTTCTCGACTAGAAATTCAGCGTCATAATGCCATTTGCTTCCGTAATAATATGCCCCCCCATGTATGAACATCATGACTGGTAGCTTGTGACCCGGCTTAGCTCCTTGAGGAGAGTACACGTCGAGTTCTAAGCAGTCCTCTGTTCCGAATCTCAGCGAGGAAACGGCTTGCGAACATGATCCAAAGCGGTGTACCGCGTCGAACACTCCTCGCCACTTGGAGGGTTTCTTTGGTAGCTAGAAAATAAAATTAGAATTAAGCAATAAAGTCATAACAAGTTCCTTTTCCAATTGATGAGCATCAAATGATTAGTACTGGAAACGACGAACGGAAGATCTTGTACAGAGCTATTTTATTTCCTTTGATAGGTCTAAGATTCGGATGTCCAGAATTTGCATATAATAAGTTTATCTTATAAATTGTTTATTGTAGCATAAGTACAAATTGCTTAGGAATATCATCATTTTATTGAAATTTAAATATTCTATTTCAAGCGATAAGTACACCGTGATCAATTATTTTCCGTACGAAACGATTCTTGTCCACCCGATGATTGTCTGGAGGGAGTCGCTCTTAGTGATAAGACCACCTAATGTATCTTTGTATTTAATGTTTTGCATTGGGGTTTATTTTATGTTGATATACAATAAAACATACTCTAGTTTGTTAGCATCAAAATGCTAGACCGATAATGGCGGGATTTCTTCTGATACATGTCAGCCGTCATGTGATAAGAAGCTAGCAGTAGTAGTTTTATTTTTCCAACTGGAAAGGTATCATAGCATACAGCTTAATCTTTTATATTTTATATTTTTTTGTATGAAAAATGATATTACGAAATGAAATGAAGTTGATTGATATGAAACATGGCATGAAATGAAAAGAGCTGAGATGATATGGGATGAAATATAATCTCAGTAAAATGGTGGTCATTTACTGAGACTTTTTCAGTGGACTTTTTGGAGGATACCGAGAAGTTACGTTCAGCGGCTTTGTTTCATTTTGCCACATTTTTGCACTTTCACAGATACTAAACAGATAACAAACCACCGTTATTACACATTTAAGGCTGAAGAAACACTAAATAGACAAAATAAAACAAATCACATAATTTCACTCCTCGCGTTCCCGCCAAAAACGATAAGAAGGCAACTAACAAATAATTCAAAACTGAGGAATTCAGATTCCGCTTAGACTACCATACCCATACAGCCAGGAGCATGTTTATTGTATGTTATGTTAACGTTTTATATATTGTGGTGTTGCGTTTCTGTTAATTTACATTGGGCGATACATCGACGTTTTTGCGCAATGAAGAAAGATGTATTGCAAACACAACTGTCAGTTTAATTTCAAGCATTAGCTTCGTATATTAACGTATACTAGAGGTCCCGCAGTAGTCGAAATTCGACTCTAATGAATTAGAATTGTAAGTTTGTACACTATTATGATTGTATTTTATACTTCTATAATCACAAATTTTGCCAAGGCTACACTATAAAAAATATTAACAGGGACAAACAATATTTAATTTATTCTCAATTTGACAACAGACGTCAAGAACAAAAGTTTGACATTAAATAGTATGCATGCGTGTGTGCGTCAAATACATGGTATGTAGTGTGTGTAATGTTTTCTTTATTGATTTAATGGATCTTTTATGCATTATTTTAAAAAAATATTAGCATTGTGCACTTCTTCTTTATATTCTCTATAAGTGTGGAAAATTTCGTACTTCTCCGTCCGCGCATTTTCGTAAAAAGGGATACAAAGTTTTTGCTTTCCGTATTAATATATAGATTATATGTTAACGTATATTATATACGTACTTAATAGCACTTCATATATCAAAGTCGTCGTGGCCTAAAGGATAAGACGTCCGGTGCATTCGTATCTAGCGATGCGCCGGTGTTGCAATCCCGCAGACGGGTACCAATTTTTCTAATGAAATACGTACTTAACAAATGTTCACGATTGACTTCCATGGTGAAGGAATCACATAGTGTAATAAAAATTAAACCCGCAAAATTATAATTAGTTTTTTAAACAGATGACCACAAGTTCTATAGATGTTGATAGCTAAGTTTTTTGTTAACATAAAAATCTCGCTCGATTATTCTGGCCAATTATCCACGGTGATTGATTATAAGTTACTAAGCCGATATCCACCCAGCTACCACACAACTAACAATGTCAATTTCACATTCTCTGAGGTTTTCGTAGAACGAAACAATTGTAAACGCACAGAATAAGTTATGCTAAATATTTTAATTCAATTTCCTCACTTCAAATCTCCGGCTGGTCGCATACGGTATCCCGTAGTACCGATTCTGCCCTGAAAGACTTCTCAATCCTCGCAGCTGTCCCTGTTCCACACTCACGATCGATGTAAAAATATTAAATGTACAATAAACATTATTTAAATGCAAAAGTACGAATAGCAATATCATGTTCACAAATTAACTTTATAATTTCGCATATAAAACAAAAACATATATTTAGCATATATTTTCACGAAATTTTATATGCAAATCACGTTTAGGTTTTCGCTCTTTGTGGAATACATAAATAAAAAATCACAGTGTGTAAATAATACTTTGATATATGTGATACGCGTGTATCACAAGTTTTTTTAATAACAGCTCGTTGGTAAGTCCATATTTTTTTTAGTAAAAAGTAAATGTTATAACTGTTTGGAGGCTACGGGTAGACTGGTGACTGTACAATGTCTCAACTCGTGTTGTGCAAGGACGGGTTGCGTGCTCACTGGTTTCTTGTTATACAATATTTTGTGTCATAGAACGATTTCCAATAAGTAAAACATATCGAAGATGCTATCGATCAAGTTAAAGTTAATCTATTTTGAATTTTTTTCCTGCCTAAGCCTTGAGAGGCTATGTCAGCGTAGTCCTAACGTGTAGGTGAGCTCTCGGGGCTCAAACCAGGAGACGTTAGCAACACTGGTCCAAGGACTGGACTCAAACCAAGAGCCGTGCTTCGCTGAATCTCCCACCGAATCGGAAACGCGACCCGCTGAGAAGATCCGGCGCGAAACTCAGTGGGCAATATTTTGCTAATGATTGTAATAACGGCCCATTTGTCCAAATCGGTACGTCTGACTATTTCGCGGCAAAAATAGACAGGGCGGTGGTACATTACTATGTTCAAGACATGCTGTATCAACAGTATTTGTGAAAGTTGATCAGTTTTACGAAAACCATAAGAGTGATTTTAATTAAGAAACACATTTTTGGTTGTCTAGAAATGTATAAATAGTTGCGGTACTGTTTTAAATCCTTTTAAATTCTTGAAGTCGCCTAAAAGACAAGACGTCCGGTGCATTCGTGTTGAAGCGATGCACCAGTGTTCGAATCCCAGGGTACCAATTTTTCTAATGAAATACGTACTCAACAAATGTTCACGATTGACTTCCACGGTGTAGGAATAACTTCGTGTAATAAAAATCAAACCCACAAAATTATAATTTGCGTAATTACTAGTGGTAGGACCTTTTGTGAGTCCGCACGGGTAGGTACCACCGTCATGCCTATTTCTGCCGTGAAGCAGTAATGATTTTCGGTTCGAAGGGCAGCCGTTGTAACTGTACTGAGACCTTAGAACTTATATATCAAGGTGGGTGACGCATTTACGTTGTAGATGTCTATGGGCTCCAGTAACCACTTAACACCAGGTGGGCCGTGAGCTCGTCCACCCATCTAAGCAATAAAAAAAGAAGAGAAGTTTAACACAAAATCTCTAAAAAGTTTACGTTCATAAATGTTTCAATACTTCTCTTTTTCTTCGCCTTATCCCACTAGGTGGGGTCGGCACAGCGAATTTTTCTATTCCATTCTCTTCTATCAGTCGTCAGCTCAACACTCACTCCTTTCTCTCTCTCTCTCATATCGTCATTCACACACTCGATCCATGTCTTTCTACGGTCGACCTCTTCCCCCTCTATCTTGCACTACCATTTCCCTACATCTCCTAGTCACATGCATCTTCTCTCTACGCATCACATGTCCACACCACGCTAACCGTCCTCTATTTAATTTGTTAAATGTTTAAATACTATCGGAACATATTTTTTTTGTTTATTTAAACATTATGTATAACCAAACCGAAGAACACACGAGATGCGCGCGCCGGTTTTCAGGCTGTATTCCAAAAACCTTAAACAAAAAAACTGCATCCACAAAAATACATTTCTTTATGTATTTAATAGCACTATTATTTAAGCATCTGTGATATTATTATATTAATTATGAACATAAACAATGTTGCTCGACGAGCCAGCATTTTCATTTGAATCCATTATAAAGTTTTAACTCGAAGATAATGAGTTGCAATTCGTCGTAACGAAGAGATGTAAACTGGAACGTTCTGAAAGCGAAAATTCAACGTCATTCTCAGAATTTAAAGCGGAAAACCGACATAGAGCAGCTGGGTCGCTACGAGTGGCTATCGAGTTAGCCGGCATCAAAGAATATTAATACTCGCAGGTTTTAAAAAAAATATTTATTGCTTAGATGGGTGGACGAGCTCACAGCCCACCTAGTGTTAAGTGGTTACTGGAGCCCATGGACATCTAAAACGTAAATGCGCCACCCACCTTGAGATATAAGTTCTAAGGTCTCAGTATAGTTACAACGGCTGACCCGCCCTTCAAACCGAAACGCATTACTGCCTCACGGCAGAAATAGGCAGGGTGGTGGTGGTACCTACCCGCGCGGACTCACAAGAGGTCCTACCACCAGTAATTACGCAAATTATAATTTTGCGGATTTTATTTTTATTACCCGATGTTATTCCTTCACCGTGGAAGTCAACCATCAACATTTGTTGAGTACGTATTTCATTAGAAAAATTTGGTATCCGCCTGAGATTCGAACACCGGTGCATCGCTCAACACGAATGCAGCGGACTTCTTATCCTTTAGGCCACGACGACTTCAAAACGGTAGATGGATGGTAAATTAGGTATTCTTTCGGAGGGCAGAAGAGAACACAGTTGCAGAAAGAGAAGTAGGAAACACACGTACTCCAACGTATCCGATATAGTTTCATTATGGTATCGTGGAATTTCCTGTGAAAATTATCAAATTGTTCATGCTCTGTTAATCTTTAACTCGAACCTTAATTAAAACTCTTATCAGACTTGTCTAGTTCTCTTCTGTTTTAGACAGGCTTATCAACGACGACACCATTGCATGGCTCCAAGCTAGGATATTCTTCTGGGCCGTATGGGTACCGAAAACACGAATTCAAGACGAGAGCTAATATTTCGATAGAGATTGTACCTGGACCTTTTGGTGCATTAGAGAGCCAAAGAGACGCTCATAGCTGTTTAACGTTAGAGTCCTTAATGAGCCTGCCCGTCTGTCTTCAGAACGAATCTATGAGAGTAAAGATCTTGCTGCATCCCTGGCAGCGTGAGAATTAAAACGGCGCGCGAGTCCTTCATACAATTTGCATGTTTGCGCAGTTTATAACAATTAGCCGTCGTTTCCTGGGTATTTTTCTTTATTACCCGGATTAACAAGTCCCACGGCTCGCCTGGGATCATACAGTCTATGTTAAGACAGTCAGATTTTTTTATTGCTTAGATGGGTGGACGAGCTCACAGCCCACCTGGTGTTAAGTGGTTACTGGAGCCCATAGACATCTACAACGTAAATACGCCACCCACCTTGAGATATATGTTCTAAGATCTCAGTATAGTTACAACGGTTGCCATACCTTTCAGACCGAAACACAGTACTGCTTCACGGCAGAAATAGCTAAGGCCTACACCCGCGCGGACTCACAAGAGGTCCTACCACCAGTGTTATAGGAACCTTTTTCTTTAAATACCAAGGGCAAATCATTTACGACTTCGTGTTAATACACTAGGTATATATGGTATTTTATATTATTTTGTCCCGATTTATAAAGTGTACTTTTTTAAAGCTGGAAGTTTTCCGATTTTAGGGAAAATTTTAGTACGAATGACAGTTAATTCAACCATTTATTGCATATTATTCTTGTAACAACGACACAATTCATAGAAACTGTTTCTTCTTTGGTTTTGGTGTTTAAGGTAGTATATGAACGTTTTAGATACGCGACCGCGTTATTAAGCACTCCCGGGTCGCTTAAAAATTGCGCAGCCTAATGCCCGATTGCGCAAACATTATAATCCGCGCAGATTTACGTTACCGTTTCATGTTTCACTGTGTATTACCCCGACGGCGCTGACTTAATTAGGTTTTATAAATGAATAAATCGTAGCTAGATTGTTGCTGAAGGCATATTTATAATTCGTATCTTAAAGTTCCAGATTTTTTAATGGTATATCCATAATCTGATAGGTCAGTTTGTATAATGGAAGAACTCGAAGTACTTTGACAATATCAGGGATCCAATAGCTTTGCCAGTAGTTCATATGATGTTCTACCTAACTATCGTTTCAAGATTATTGTGCTAATCACCAATACTTGGATTAAGGTAATAATAAATAAATAAAACTTTCGTTAATGTGTAGCGGGCCCGTTACTGGAGCCGTTAGACAACGCGTGAATACCGCCACCCACCTTGAAACATGAGCTCTAAGTCTCAGTTTTTTCAGTACAACGGCTGTCCCACCCTTCAAGCCGAAACGCATTACTGCTTCACGGCAGAAATTGGCAGGGTGCTGGTACCTACCCGTTCGGATTTACAAGGGGTCCTACAACAAAAACATGTATCGCCCTAACGACAATTCCAAAAGACTTCAACATTTGGACCGACGGACTTCGACCGACTATACACACCTACTTTTTGGAAGACCTTCTTTCTTATGTTTGAGAGATTACTGGTGGCCCTGAGGCCTTTCTAGTTTTACCAGAGCAGGCGGGCCAGCAAGGGCTCAGCGAGGAGGGGTGGGATTTGCTAAGAGCTACCCGAGCGTCTCCAAAGGAGACCTAAGAACTCAAGAATAGCTGCTTCGCGAATGAATCTGCTACCAGATCGGAATCGCGACCCGCTGAGAAACTCCGGGGGCTGATGTTTAGGTAAGGTTGAATGTACGGTTACCGGGGTCCCTACTCCTAGTATTAGAGCTAAAGGTGTCTAATGCAAGGGTTACTGGATCTGATGGTTCCGTAAGGATGTGTCTAGGGCGACGACGGTGACTGGCTCCTGCGTGATCAGGATTCCGGGAGTAGTCAGCAGCGGCAACGATAAGGCCATTATCATGACGCATAGCCTTATCGAAGTACCGTTCCGACGTTGACTTCATGTGTCTCCGGATTGATTCGAGGCCCAGGTCATCGTGTAGGCCAACGTTTCTTACGAACCACGGAGTTCCGACGGCTAACCTGCAAAAGCGGGTTTGTAGGGTTTGGAGGGAGCGCGTGATCGAATACCACACTCGTGTAAGTCATGACGGGCATTATGCAAGTTTTGTAAAGTGCCACCTTGTTCCGAAGGGACATTTTACTCCGGTTACAGATCATGGGGTAGAGTCTGCCGAGAAGAAATGCGGCACGGTCGCAGACGGATTTTATATGGGGGTGGATTGTCATAGACGACTATACGGCCCACTTAATGTTGAGTGGTTACCGTCGCCCATGGACTTCAGTAATGCCAGCGACAGAGCCAAGCCGCTGCCTACCGCAAAAGTTATAAATAAGCTATTTTGAGTTAAGCAAGAAGTTTAAAATCTATGATTTAATTCACGACCGAATAGAACTAGATTCAAACAAACGAGAATTCATAATAACGTCTTTAAATATCTTAAAAGACATCCTTGTGAGCACTTGAATGAGTGTAATGTTAACTTCCTCAAACCATCTTGATCGGCCCGAGTGTCGCGGGAACCGGTCTGAAGCTTTCCGCTGTTGCAGAACGGACTTAGTATCAGCTTTAATGTGGAAAGCTTGGTATGAAGAATGAAATACTGGGTCAATCTATTTCTGTCGCGGAGCAGTTATGGGTTCTGGCTTACAGAAAGTGTAAAAATACTATTCATACTTCGATGTAATGTCTCGACATCAGTGGTCACATCCACGTCTCCTACCGGCTGCGATAGCTACTTGACATCATGTGGCCTGTGAACATTAGTGATGGACATTGGACAGTCCGATCCGAGAGAGGTTTCTATAATAATACCATCAAAGAATGACAGGTGATGCGAAATTAGTTTCAAGAAATCGATGTGTTGCATACAATTATTGATCTTCACAGCGGAATATAAGGATCGATTGTTTTGTATAAACCAAGTATCTTGATCTGTCTGTGCGTCATCAGATGACAAGAGACTGTGTTACTGTTACAACGCGCTGCAGCGCGATCCAGTAATGCTACTTTTAGGTATCTCAACCACCGGTCATCGTTCTCGTCGAATCCGTCGGTTGCGACGAATGGCTCGACGAGCGAATTAACCCACAGATACAACCCACTGAGTTTCTCGGCGGATCTTCTCAGTGGGTCGCGTTTCCGATCCGGTGGTAGATTCTGCAAGCTCTTGCTAGGGTTCGTGTTAGCAACGTCGTCAGGTTTGCTCACTTACTCGTCCGGAGAATCCAGTATAGTCCCTCGAGGCTACTAGAATAGGTAGGAAAAAAAACGCAGCGTCGCATTTTTGTATTCTAGGTCAACAGCTTTCTTAAGTAAATAGTGTAATTAAAATGTAATTTATATTCTAAGAAAACTGCAATTTTTTAAATTTATTTTTTATTGTTTATATGGGTGGACGTGCTCACAGCCCACCTGGTATTAAGTGGTTACTGGAGCCCATAGATATCTACAACGTAGGTAAATGTGCCACCCACCTTGAGATATAAGTTTTAAAGTCTCAAGTATAGTTACAGCGGCTGCCCCACCCTTCAAACCGAAACGCATTACTGCTTCACGGCAGAAATAGGCAGGGTGGTGGTACCTACCTGTGTGGACTCACAAGAGGTCCTACCACCAGAAAAGAAAACTCGGAAATAAAATAGATAGATGTTCTGATTTCGGCTCTGTATAAAAGTTTTTGCTGTTGCCGTAGTCCACAGGCGTATGTATAAGCAGCCCGCGTTTATGTAAGCTGAAAACTTGGACGTCACCTGAAGCACTCCACAATATCTGTTCTCATAATAATACTTTACTTTTATGTTCTTACTTGTTCGACTCTGGGTTTTTTTTGCAATTATTTAATTTTTCATTCGTTGCTAAATAGTTGTTGTTACAAACGTATGTGTGCGAGTAGGATAGAGATATATTTATCATTGCATTTTCATTTGACATTCTAGTATTTTGGGGATGCTTAAACGACAAAGGGAAGATTTTCCACCGAGCGTGTGATATTTGCTCGGTAGACCGACGGTCCAAATGTTGTTGTTAGGAACTTGTATATATGTAAGCTTATCTTGAAAATGTCGTAAGCGAGATTCAGGTTTCTGTCAAATATCTTGCGTTGTATGATGGCTACCCGCCACATCACTCCCCTTCGAGACCGGAGGTCGTGTTATTTAATTATCGTTGTCCGTGCTGGGATTAGCTTGAAAGAACCAGTGCTGTTCGAAGTTTGCGGTGAGTCGAAACTGAGCTTGAATGCGGCGTGAGTGTCGCCAGTGCTGCTCGAAGTCTGCGGTGATTTGAGACTTAGCTTGAATGTTGCGTGAGTGTCGCCAGTAGTCCATGTTAGCAGAGCTGCCATGCCGGAGATGTGTGACTCCAAGCGTTGATGATCCCGTCGTGGGCTGCGATGAACTGTAGTGTCGTGATGAGGAAGTGAAGATGCGTGCCGTAGGACCAGGAAGCGCGGTGAGTCGGCTGCGATGGTCCTGTTGAGGCTGCGATGCTGGTTTGCTGTGTGACGACTGTCAATGACTTGCTTTTATCTGTGAGAATGCGGGAATTGTGGTAGCCGAAGTTCTTGATGCGCTGATGATGAAGTGTTAAGGCTGCAATTGTTCCGTCGCAGGTCACCAGTTTGGGAGGCTTACACACACTACAGTATAATTAGAAGTCGTCGTGGATTAAAAGACAAGACATTCAAATCACCAATTTTTCTAATGAAATATGTTCTAGACCATCCTAACAAATGACTACACGATGAAAGGAAGCATTCTGCAATGAGAATCAAACTAGCAAACCCAATCAAATATAACTTGTGTAATTATTACTACATAATTACGACCTCAAGTCTCTGGGTGGGTGGCGGCATTGGCATCGTGATGTTTGTGGACTGCGGCAAAACATAAATCATAGACGTTTCAAAATTGATTTACTTTTGACCAAAAATTAACCATTACAATTTTAGGACACAAATAAAAAACCATGCGTAATCCCGGGATATTTTAATTCTTTATTTAATATATTTATTGCACACAACATTGGTTTTGTGAACCGAATAAAAATCTATCAATAATTATAGTGTATTTTTAACTTTTAATTAAATACACTTATTGCACATAACATTCATTTGATGAATTTGAAAGTAATCAATTTATATTTGGTACGAGAAACATAAAATTTAACAAACAATAAAGAAGATAGCGATACACCGAAGTATGTTGTCGTAAAAGCGTTTAGTAAAAATATTGCACAAGTTTAAGAAATGAATTTATAAATTAACTCATTTTGTCAGGGCTCAAACACACAACTACAGCTTCTGATGTGTGTTCAGTAGAATATAACTAGCTGGTTATTATTATTTTTATTGCCGTATAGGCAGACGAGCATACGGCCCACCTGATGGTGAGTGGTTACCGTCGCTCATGGACGTCAGCAATGCCAGGGGCAGAGCCAAGCCGCTGCCTACCGTTAGAAGAGCTTTTTTGATAATTAAGTTTCTATTACAGGAAATCCAAAGCGTATATTAATAACTCGTATACAATGTACTGTGTGTGCACGTAAACAAATATTTCGAACGAAATATCGGAAATTATAATATAACCCAAAAGCAATGAACCTACTGCCCTTTCTTCTAAAAGTATCCACGAGCCAATTCCTAGTTCAAATTCGTCACGATCATGCGGCAAGATTAGGGCAAAAAAAAGCGGATAACATTAATTTAATGAATCTTTCTAACAATAATAAAGTCTTTACAACACCCAACATAATATAGTTTGATTTTGATACTGTAAATACCATAACTAATTAATTTATACATTTAATACATAAAAAAAATATATAGCACCATTTTGAATGTCTTTACAAGGGACCAAGTGTGCATCTAGAATTGTTTCTAAACAGTTAAAAGCAATCTGCGGTCGTTTTGTCCAGTTGAAGATGTCCAAATGCATAATAATGAAAAGTAGACTACAATAATGCGTTGAGATTTAACACCGCAGGATCCTGTTTTTTACAGTAGATAATAACTATTGTCCACAAATAGAATAGCTGTGTAGTTCTTAGATGCTGTGGCATGTCTTGTGTCAAATGAGGCTTGTAGATATCACTTTATTGTAGACATATCGTATTGTATGCAAATATAATCTAAACAACAATAATATGGTATCTATGAGTATTATTATTCCCTCTTTAATTGTTCTTCATTTGAATAAAAACATGCCAATAACACTGTTCATAATTTTGATAAGCTTGTTAGTTTTTTTGCTATTGGAATGGTATTCAAGAGAACACTTAAATCCAAGTCGGACATTCAATTCTTAAAACTAAAATAAAGACTAGATTCAAAACGACATATTTTTACTAACAATAACAGACTGTTTGGTTCTAATCCACGCTTACGGTCAGTGGAAGCCAATAGTAGTTGTCATGTTGATATTGGAAATATGTATTAGTATTACCCAGTCTATTCAGTGACATGGTTAATATGCGTTTTCTCATCACAGAGTGAGTTTGAAGTTGTAGAGGCGAGTTTATGAAATATTAAGGATCTATTTCGCAATCGGGAGTAGCATTTATCGATAAATTCTTTCAACGTTGTGAGGAAATTCACGCAGTTAGCGGATACTTGATATTAAAAAGCTGACAACTTAAATACATCCGGTGAACAAAGCGTTCGTTTAATTAAATTAATTAATCAATAATGTAACGTAAGTAAATTATTAAATAATATTTTACGTCATTCATTTCGTTGTTTTATACGAACATTTATTAGATTCGTTATTAGCGCGTGAAAGACTGCAATTGCTATTACTCGATGTTTACAATAAATGTGACTCGTATTCATGCCGTTTGGTAAACAGATCCGTAATTTGACTATCGGATGATTAGATTTTGAAACATAAAAAACAAAGTATATCATCAAACAGATCTGTGTTCAGCTAGCAAAAAGTCAAAACTTAAAATTAAAGATTTTGTGTTAATGTAATTCATGACTGAATTTTGACATCGGTCGTTATGACAAAGTGACATTAATGAAATGACGCTCCAAACTTCCGGTCATGACATTGACAGTCATTTAGTACGTCAAAAACATCAATACGTTTTTAGTTCTACTAATAATTCTGAGTTTTAAGTACTAATGACATGTGATAAACTGGTTTAAATTCGGGTTTTACTTCGGACATTAATTTTTTACTGTTGTCTAATGGAACAAAAATCTTTGAAACCATAATTTCTTTTCCTGTATTTTCTGTATGTTTCATTCCATAGTTTGACGGATTGTTCGTTCCACATCGGCGCGGTGGTGATGCGGGAATCGATAACCAAAGCGGTAGGGTTCAACTCCCGGCTGGGGTTCCATATGTAAGGCAGAATTTTAGTTCGTTTCGGTGTTGGGTTCCTGATGGCAGAAAATTATGAGTTTTACAAAAATATATGGTCAAATGAAATAAAAATCCGACTGCATTAATAAAGTTTTATAAGTCGTCGTGGCCTAAATGAAATGACGTTCGGTGCATTCGTATCTTGCGATGCAACGGTGTTCGAATCCCGCAGGCCGTTACCAATTTTTCTAATGAAATACGTACTTAACAAAGGTTCACGATTGACTTCCACGGTGAAGGAATAGCATCGTGTAATAAAAATCAAATCCGTAAAATTATAATTTGCTTAATTACTGGTGGTAGGACCTCTTGTGAGTCCGCACGGGTAGGTACCACCACCCTGCCCATTTCTGCCGTGAAGCATTAACGCGTTGCGGCTTGAAGGGTGGGGCAGCCGTTGTAACTATATTGAGACCTTAGAACTTACATCTCAAGGTGGGTGGCGCATTTACGTTGTAAATGTCTATGGGCTCCAGTGACCACTTAACACCAGGTGGGCTGTGAGCTCGTCCACCCATTTAGCAATAAAAAAAATCTTTAGTACCTTTTAAAAACGTATTAAACGTGTAATTGTGTACGTTATTTGCCGAATTAAGGAATGAATTGTGACGACTGGTCTTAATAAATTGTGTGCCCTTGGAATGCATCGTGAACGTCTCGTTAGCTATAGTTACGGAATGTTGCAAAATGTGTGCGAACGTGGACACAGCATCACCTTGAAATCTCAACACTTAAGAGAGCCTGCGTCTTGCAGATTTACTTTTCGTTATTTTGAGCGATTTTATTTGAGACGCCCGCTGAATGCTACGTGAGGTTGAGTCTAATTTAATTTATTAAGCGTTGAGGTGGTACATACAAAATTGTGGAAGTTTCTTTAAACTTCATCATGAATCATTGATGAAATTTAAAGATTTGCACTTACGTTGTCGAAGATGTTATACTATTGTCTAACTCAATAATATATTCTAATATATTTTAAAAACGGTAGGGGCTGGTACCTAAGTTCAGGGAGCATTTTTAAGCTATATATAATATATATATAAGCTATAAGCATCTATCGCGGGACTTGAGCGCGGCGACTGAATCAATAAATTGCGTAACGAAAATAACCTGACACCCCACTACGCCTACTATGTAGCTCGCGTTCAACACATTCACACGTTGCGCTTGTGTAGTGTTTGTGAATAAGCGTGCGGCGTGACGTCGCACTGCCGCATGCACATGAAAAGTCTGCCCATCTCTCCCTCGCGCGGTCTAGGCTATGAGTGTGAAGGGACAGTTAATGTTTTGCTTTTGTTAATGTTTATAAATATAGCGTGGTCTTATTTATTGTTGTTTTAATATTAAATTATTATTGTCGATATATAATTGCATAAATTGATAAAAAATGCTATGCAATAGCTTTACCGCGGCAGTCTCCGAGTGCCACACGTGTTTTTTTTTCCTAAGACAGCTTGAACAGGTACTGAAATTTTTTTTATTTAAGTTTACACTTGTTTACATATTCGTTATGTTAAGAATTTTGTTTAATGCTTATTTAATACTTTTAATATATTTTTTATATTTATTAAAAAAAATCTGTACGCTGCAAAAAAGTATTGTTAGGTCCAAAAACAAAAACTGATGGGACTATGATGATAATTGGTATCATTTCCTTGAAAGTATCCATTAATAAGTCGCGTTCAAAGTACATATCTACGGTATAGTTACCAACACTAGGAAGTCAATAGTAAAATAAATTATGTAATACGTAATGATAGTAAGAATAGTGAAACTCGGCCGCGCTCCGCTGTTGCTACCGCTAACTGTGAAAAACCCATTTTATGAATATTAAAAAAAAACTAATATTTAAAAAAAAAAAAGTCATGACCGCTGAGTTTCTTGCCAGTTTTTCTCAGGACGGAGGCTAGTTTTTGTGAATTGGCGGTAGTTGTTTTTGACGTTAAACAAGTATGTACTTTCATTTATGTTGAATATAAGTCGTCGTGGCCTAAAGGATAAGACATCCGGTGCATTCGTATGTAGCGATGCATCGATGTTTGAATCCCGCAGGCGGGTACCAATTTTGCTAATGAAATACGTACTCAACAAATGTTCACGATTGACTTCCACGGTGAAGGAATAACATCGTGTACCTAATAAAAACCAAACCCGCAAAATTATAATTTGCGTAATCACTGGTGGTAGGACCTCTCGGGAGTCCGCACGGGTAGGTACCACCACCCCTCCTATTTCTGCCGTGAAGAATTGTAATTGAATTGAATTGAATTATTTTACTGCGATCGTGACTTTAGGGACGATTCATAACATCAATATATGACCGGTGGCACAGGAGTAGTACTTTCATATGTGTGGTGGCATCACAGCATCTAATCGGTGGCCCTTGAGCTTGTTCACAAATACAAGCAAGTAAATAAAATCAAAATTTTTTTTATTTATTTTTTATTGCTTAGATGGATGGACGATTTTTTCCGAATTTTAAACTTTAAGGGACTATCCTGTAAAGTTGAAAAAATGTCGCTTAAGCCAAATAACTTTTTACCCCTCATTAGTATTTGTAGATATGAAACGCGTGGTGCTACTATGAGTCCACACGGGAAGGTACCACAATCGGCCTGTTTCCACCGTCAAACACGGAAAGTGTAAAAACCGCATTGCGAATGTAATTGTCAGCTCGACCTCATCATACCTCAAACTGTGTTGTGATATCACGGACCCCAGCGATCACTTAACTCTAAACGGGCCGTGAGGAAAAGCCGGAGACTGGTTACAATACGCCCTAACGCCAAAAATTGGCTTTCTATTTATTTTAAGGGGTTTCATTAAAAATCAAAATCACGGTTTTGCTCATAGAGTATAATTTTTATTTATTTATTTATTTGTAGCTTAGACGAATGACCGAGCTCACGGCACACCTGGTGTTAAGTGGCTACCGAAGCCTATAGACATCTACAACGTAAATACCGCCCCACCCACCTTGAGATATAAGTTCTAAGGTCTCAATATCTTATAGTATAATTAATAATATAATGGTATTTGGAGGGATCAACTAAGGGGGGTATCCCAACGAGCGGGTGAAACTTTTCCATACAAGATCCGCTTATTATTGGAGTTCGGAACTTGAACGTATGCAAACTTATTTTGAAAATGTCGTCAGCGCGATTCAAACAGGTCCCACACCATAATTTCTGTGCTAGCTATCACTACAAGTATTGATATGAGGCATAAAACAGCGTACTAAATCATTGACCGGCTTCCCTGTTCGCTTCTTATATACATATAAGAAGCGAACAGCGCTTTGAGCTCTCGCACAAAATCATACACACACAGAAGAGTTTAAATGTATTAGATCGATTTGAAATCCAAATACAAGGCCCGGTTTTAGATTAAAACCTTCCCACATAAATCCTCGTCCCAAAAATGCCCCGCGAAACATTCTTGGCGCGATGACATTGACAATTAAGTCTCGATAACATAGACAACACAGATCCGTTTAATGTTGTGACGTCAGAAAATGGATCAAGGTTTTAATAGCTCTCAGATCATATGTAGCTTTATTTTTTAATATTAAGTAGGAAGTAACTTAAGTCGCTGATCGTTTTTCTCTATCCACAGCCAAATAAAGTCCATGGTCCACTCTGTGGTCCACATTTATTGGCGCGGTAAGAAAAAACTATGCTTACATGTTAGGCGTGTCGTTTTTTACTCTTAATGGGCAGACGATCCTCAAGGCCACCTTGAGATTTTTTATTTATTTCTATTGCATGGATGGGTGGACGAGCTCATAGCCCTCCTGGTGTTAAGTGGTTATTGGAACCCATAGATATCTATAACGTAAATGCGCCACCCACCTTAAGATATAAGTTCTAAGGTTTCAAGTATAGTTACAACGGCTGCCCCGCCCTTCAAACCGAAACGCATTACTGCTCCACGGCAGAAATAGGCGGGGTGGTGGTACCTACACGCGCGGACTCACAAGAGGTCCTATCACCAGTTTGTTATGCAATAAAATAAATAAGGCTAACTTGGTTTATCGAACAATGCCAGATTTTAGAAATTATTGGAAAAAATTGATCAGATAGCAAACGAACGGGTATTTAATAACATGACTGTGTCTCGCAATCTATGCAAAATTGTAAGTACAACATTAGGAGACCGTTTTCTTAGCATTACAAGTGTCCAAGGGTGGTTGTGTACACATTCACTATCAGGTTGCCTTATATTTTTATCTTCCATGACAATAAAACAGCAGTAAACAAAATTTTTAGCAAATTTAAAAGTAGCACTGAATTTCCCGACAAGACTTAAATATAGAACAATGGTAATCAAATATTAGGGTACATACCCGTAACGAGCAAAATTAGTCCACATTTCCAGCATGCGAGCTATCATAGTACTTTCGAGTGACTTCTGCGGCAACGGAAACGAGTGAGGCTTGAACAAGTAAAACAGCTCGTCGGCATGAGAGGCGCCCTTGATCAAACCAAATCCTGATATCAGCTTGGGCATGTTTATCAGTCCGCTGTACTTGAAAATGTAATAGTATATGGGTTGGTCCGTTGTCATGGAGTACATCTCGGATTCTATAACCGAAGGAAATTTGAAGTGTACATCGGAGTATAGTTCCACCACGTTCATGATCATATTGTCCTCTGTCGATGAAGATAAATAATGCGTCTTTAATCTCTCTGCCGTACAATTCCTTTCCCAATCATTTGGAAATTCTAGATCGTTCTGCAGATTGCTCATGATGTCAAAATTCGTGTGATTCGCCAATTTGACGCCGTAATCTGCAGCCACAAAATAAATGCCCTCTTTGTCCGTATTACCAATTATCATTGGAACTTTAGTGTAGTTCCCTGAACGGATTACGTTCGTGGGATATTCAGTTATGACAGATTCAATTCCTTCAATTGGTCTTTCGACGCATGGCACGAAAATATTGAAATCAGCAACGCAGTATTTTTCTTCATTATTTAATGCGAGAACTAAATCATTAACAGTCTTATTCGATAGAATACTGTATATTTCGTACGGATCTTTGGTATCGTAACCGAATTTCTTGACTAAAGCGCTCGCGGTTCTTATTGGATCATGCTGGAGTGCCCAAGGCGCAAGGGAGGAACCGCTCTGCAGTATGGCCTTGTGGAAGAGGCCTCTAGCAGCCGGAGAAAGTATCATGAAAGACGTGGAAACAGCGCCAGCGCTTTCACCAAACAATGTAACATTATCTGGATCTCCGCCGAAATTAGCTATGTTTTCTTGAATCCATTTCAAGGCTGCGATCTGGTCTTTAAGTCCTGCATTTCCTGGTGCTTCTTCGATGCCTAAGCAGAGGAAGCCTTCGACACTTAATCTGTAATTTATACCCACGAAGACGACTTGATTTTCGGCGAAGAAATCCCCTCCATAGAGGTATGGAGATCCGGCACCACTAAAGAAACAACCTCCATGAATGTACACCATGACGGGTAGCTTCGCAGCCTTGACTGGGGAGTAGACGTTGAGCTTGAGGCAGTCTGGTTCTCCGAAGACTATAGGGCCAATGGATTTTTGTGGACACCACGTGTTTTCGTTGGTGGCTTCGAAGATATCGCTCCATTGCGGTGCGGGCAGTGGTGCCTGAAAATTATAAGTAATAATGTTAACGATGTATGTCTTGTATCGCAAAACAATATTTTCGATTGGACGTTTGTTTGTACGTTGATGTTTGTTTCGCAAGACCTAATACATTTAGTGTTAGTAAGATTGTTGTTTTCCAATTATTACGCCATATTTAAATCCTCGGGTACGACTAAACCTAGTCGTTCTGGATTTGTTTCGTGTTTGTTATGTTCAAGGTTAAACTTGCCAAATTTAGAAATATATAAGGTACAGCTTTCGCAGTCCCAATAGCTTGGCTGTACTGGGTAGCACTGAAATGGATTGGGAGTGGTATTTGTAATCAGCATAATAATATGTCAGTGGTAACGTACATAATGAATAGTACTACGAGTATGTGTTTAATGTACTATATAGAAAACGTAACTGACTGACTCGGTAGCAGCAGTTCGCGTCCCGGACTTCTGTGGCTCTAGGGTCTACCTAGGGTTGTGGACCAAAAAACTAATGTAAACGAACAGTTTTGTTTGCTTTTTAACTAGTTGTTAGTATGCACATGTATGTATATTTCTAAATATTAATATGTATGTACGTCTTTATATCTAAACGTATATTAGTATCTAGTTCCTGTAGAAAGGCAAGGTAGAGGGAAAACGTCCCAGAGAACTTAGTCCCACGAAATGTTGGTCCAAATTCGATCCTCTTGAATATCAAGTTCCACAATGCACTCCGCAAAGATAAGGATCGCAGTAGATGAAAGGAAATCTTACACAAGAGAGTGATGCATGCAGAGAGGGGGCAGGACTTTCAGTAATAAGGAAAGAGACGCGAGGAGAAGGAGGAGGAGTTCCTGTGGTCTAGGGGATCTTAGTTTGGGTTCAGATGACTGTCACTTTTTTATCAGCACCGGTGTGAATTTCGCAACACGCTATTGAAGGCGCCTGTTTGGAACTCAATGAATCCTTCTTGAAGGCGTTGCATTAAAAATGGATCTCTAAAGAAAATTTCATTTAAAATTTTGAAGAATTACACGCTCCATTCTAATCCTCGCCTCTATTCGTGTAGCACGCTTCTAAAGTTATTACGTATAAATTAAATTCGTTTATTTCATTCGGATTCGCTGCCCGAATAACCCTTGAGGAATCATATCGCTGGAGAGGACGATTACTTCATTGAACATCTGGTGAGTTACAAGTTTTCATTTTCCGATTTATGCTCTGTTTTCCAATTTTACTACGCCACCAAAATACCTACTCATGGTATCGCCGCCATGGTATCGCTTCGCATTATTCGAAACATTTTCAACCGCATATGGTGTGGATAGCGCATAGCAGTTTCCGATTTTTTATTCTACATGTACATATGTTATTTAATTTTAACTTAATTAGTTTTCTAGTCTTCATAGCCTATAGCACGCCGTGTATTCGGATACGACTATGCCGGTCTTTCTAATTCTGCAACATCGACTAACATCAACGTTCAGACAAACGTACAATCGAAAATATTCTTTTGCTACCAAATATTCTAATGAAATAAGTATTAAATGATGTTTACGAACAACTTCCACTGTAAAAAGTAACATTGTGTATTAAAAATAATAATAAGCCAGCAAAAAATATAATTTGCATAATAATTACTGGACTTCTCAAGATAAGTGACGTTCACGTAACGATGTTTTTCTTTTTTTTCCCTACCCATTATACGGTGCACATTGTTATGTGAACAAAGCATAATTTTTTGTGGTATCCGTTAAAACGGGTATCGTATACGCGGAGACTATGTGTGAACGGGCTGTAAGAGGGCATTCTAAGTACACGCGGACGGAGATGTTTATGGGCTCCGATATCCACTTAATACCAGTTGGGACTTGAGCTTGTCCACATATCTATATTGAGACCTTAGAACTTGTATCTCAAGATGGGTGGTGCATTTACATTGTAGATGTTTATGGGCTCCAGTAACCACTTTACACCAGGTGGGCTGTGAGCTCGTCCACACATCTAAGCAATAAAAAAATAAAAATAAAATAAAAATATATCTATCTAATAAAACTTAGTATAGTTAATTCGCTCGTCGAGCCCTTCGCCGCAAGCGACGGGTTCGACGAGGACGGTGACCGGTGCTTGTGGTACCTAAAAGCACCGTTAATGGATCGGGAGAATCCGTAATGATGTTTTGGGCGACGTCGACAACTCCGTCGTGTGTTGAACGTTGCTCAATATTAGTTGAAGCAGCTGATACCTATACCCATCACGCACGTGTACGATATGGACGGGAATAATCACTTAAAGTCAGGTGGGCCAAGAGCTCTTACAACCAACGTTGACAAAAAAAAGTGTGTCCATGGATTCTTACAAAACGAATTCCTTCTGACGTCAGAACTAAAGTGCAGTGAATGTACCCATCATGACACCAACCCAACCAATTGATACGTGCAATAAAAAAAAAAAAAAAAAGACACTGCTCATAACGTATGACCAGACCCCATAAACTACCGGAATGATGCTCAATCGTTCATCTTCTTTTAATTCTTGCGGTAGAGAGAGATAGATTAACTTCAAGAACTCGCTTGCTAACTAATATGTCCAATGAAGTGATTGAACAATGCGAGGAAACTGGTTTCTACGACCTTGAAAAAGTGTTGTTGCAAAAGTATCAATCACATTGACTGCCGATATTTTATTACTACCTGATTTTATTGATGTTAACTTAAATGCGTTAAATAAAATACAGTAATGTTTAATTCTAATATTTTCCACCGAAGACACGCAACGAAAACTGTCAAGGAATGTTTGTGCAACAAGGCATATTATAAAGTTAAGGATTATTTACTAGATGGCACTACGTGGGAATGAGGCGCTCGCTCCTGGCCTTTTCATTTTTCATTATTTTTTAAATTTTATTTTTTAACTTGTTTTTTCCTTTATTGTAAATATTTTTATTTATTTACAAAAAACAAAATAATTGAGAAAAAAATAAAAAAAAGCCCGCTGTGTTTGTTTTGCCGGTTCTTCTCAGGACTGGCTTTTTTTGGAACCGGTGGTAGAGTTAGCATTGTTATTTATATTTTGACATTCAACAAGTGTGTCATACTGACATCTAAGTTGAAATAAATGATTTTGAATTTTAATTTTAATTTGTTAACTTCTTAGGTGGATAATTGTTTTTTTAATATGGGGATTTTAGTATGGGGATCTATGGGGGCCTATTTTTATATTTTCGTTTTGCCCCAAGTGGAATAATTTTGGGAAATTGTAACCGTTTTGTTTTTCAATAGATCGAAGACTATTTGGATGACTTATAAAAGATTGTTTGTAAAGTCATTAAACCAAAAGTGATTGATATTGTTTTTAACGAACATCTACAGAGACTTTCTTGAATGCGTTTACGTACACTATTAATAACAAATAAATATGTACTTGTAATATCTTGTAATTACTTAATAATGTACTTGTAACTATAATGTACCTGTAATTACTATAAATATAATGTATATAATGTACTTGTAATTACTTATAATATCAGACAATATTATAATATCATTAACCATTAAATATAATTCGTTCTTGGGACCTTGAAAAGTATCCGTTTTGACCTTAGAACTGTCATATCTCCTTGGCATTTTATTTTTTGATTAAGAATAAATCAGTATCAAATTTAGAATTGGGAGCTTTCGCATTGACGACCCTTGCCTTAATGCAGCATGTATTGGTATTTAAATGAAAATATCTAAAATTTAATAGACTACAGTTTTTTTTATTTTGCCAAAATTTCCTCATTCATTTTACCTAAGTTAGACGAACATACGGATCAACAAACGATGAGTGGTCACTCGCAAATAGCAATGCACGGACAGGCCTGTGCCTGCTTGCGTTTAGCTACAGAGCCATCCACTAATGTCAAACATTGACGGCACTTTAGTTCTGACGTCAGAAGGAATTCGTTTTTATTGTAAGAGTCAATGGATATCCTTTTTTGTTGTCGACGTTGGCTCTAAGAACTCTTGGCCCACCTGAGTTTAAGTGATTATTCGCGTCCATATCGTACACGTGCATGATGGGTATAGGTATCAGCTGCTTCAACTAATATTGAGCAACGTTCAACACACGACAGAGTTGTCGACGCTGCCCAAAACACATCATTAGGGATCCTCACGACCCATTAACGGTGCTTTTAGGTACAACAAGCACCGGTCACCGTCCTCGTCGAAACCGTCGCTTGCGACGAAGGGCTCGACGAGCGAATTAACCCACAGACACAGCCCACTGAGTTTCTCGCCGGATCTTCTCAGTAGGTCGCGTTTCCGATCCGGTGGTAGACTCTGCGAAGCACTGCTCTTGCTAGGGCCAGTGTTAGCAACAATGCGGTTTGAGCCTAGTGAGCTCATCTACATGTTAGGGCGAAGCTGAAATAGCCTCTCAAGGCTATCAGCATAGGTAGGATAAAAAAAATACGGAGACGTCCCGGCTGAGGAACATCGAGGAGTGCAAGAGGATCACAATTATAGAGCGGCTGTTCCGTCTGGTGACAGAGAGGAGAGGACACGTTTGAATTATCGACCGCCAAGCTCCGATTGTAGGTGGTGCCTTAAGAATAAATCAAATATATTGATGGGGTTAGGATTAGAGGGTTAGATAGAAATATATATAAAATATCCTGGTACGATATTACGGACGTATCATAGGGCATTAACAGTCGTAACATTAAACATTATTAAACATTATTAATATATTCCTTTTAATACTGTATAAACTATTATATTATGTGTGTATGTATGTATATGTGATTGTGTATATATGTATATACTTTTTTGTGTATGTTTTTGTAACTTAATATAAATTTCATTGCACTATACACTCTGCGCTACCTTTGGTTGACTGGTAGGGAATGCCTTAGGCATTAAGTCCGCCAATGTAAATTTTACATGAAATGTAATAAATAAATAAATAAACACTTAGCTCGAGGTGTCGCGTGTACTAAACGGATTATCTATATATTAATACGTGAAGCAAAAACTTTGTATCCCTTTTTACGAACATTGCGCGGACGGAGGAGTATGAAATTTCCCACACTTATAGAGAATATAGAGAAGAAGTGCACAATGCTAATATTTTTTAAAAATAATGCATAAAAGATACATTAAATCAATAAAGAAAACATTACACACACTACATACCATGTGTTTGACGCACACACGCATACATACTATTTATTGTCAAACTTTTGTTATTGACGTCTGTTGTCAAATTGAGATTAAATATTGTTTATCTTTGTTAATATTTTTTATAGTGTAGTCTTGGCGAAATTTGTGAGTATAGAAGTATAAAATACAATCATAATAGTGTACAAACTTACAATTCCAATTAATTATAATCGAATTTCGACTACTGCGGGACCTCTAGTTTATCATTAAGACCTGACACTAATGTAGGAGCCAGTCGCTAGAGGTGTCGCAGGTCACGTGTCCTTATCTCTGGCGGGCAGCGGAAAGATTCGAACACTCGTAGATGTAATTATAAATGTTTTCAAACGTCAGACATTAATAAATGTAAATATTAAAAGCGAAATTAAACCGTAATGATCGCTTTAATTAGCTAATTATTTAAGGTTATTTCTTACTCAAAAATTTTTTTTTTGCGTTGATGGGTGGACGTTCTCACAGCCCACCTGGTGTTAAGTGGTTACCGGAGCCCATATACATCTACAACGTAAATGCCAACATCCACCTTGAGATAGGAGTTCTAAAGTCTCAGTATAGTTACAACGGCTGCCCCACCCTTCAAACCGAAACGCATTACTACTTCAGGGCAAAAATAGGCAGGGCGGTGGTACCTACTTACACGCGCGGACTTACAAGAAGTCTTACCACCAGTAAGTTCAAGTCTCATTTGATGTTAAGTGGTTCCCGAGAGAAGATTCGAGTGGTAGTTATATTGTTATATCCTTCAAACCGGAGTCCGCGTCCTTGACCGCGTCTCGGCAGAAATAGGCAGGTCGGTGACTTAAAAGCACGTCAACCGGTATTCGATAATTTTATAAATTAGGCGGGTAGAATTTTTATTACATGATGTTATTGAATGCGCAGAATAGGGGGGGAAGAGGTCGACCGAAGAAGACATAGATGGAGTGTGTGAATGACGATATGAGAGGAGTGTGTGAATGACGATATGAGAGGAGTGTGTGTTGAGATGAATTGTTTGAGATGATCCCCTCATCTCTTTTTTATCACCTCCCGCCATCGGAGCAGGGTTCATCCATATTATCTGGAACCGCTGCGTTCATCGACAGTGCGTTTCCTATGGAATGGCTATGGAATGAGCTCCCCTCCAGGGTGTGTCCCGAGCGCTATGACATGTCCTTCTTCAAAAGAGGCTTGTGGAGAGTAGTAAGCGGTAGGCAGCGGCTTGGCTCTGCCCCTGGCATTGCTGAAGTCCACGGGCGACGGTAACCACTCACCATCAGGTGGGCCGTATAATCGTCTGCCTACAAGGGCAATAAAAAAAAATTTGCTTTGCCGACCCCACCTAGTGGGAGAGGGTGAAGAAAAAGAAAGATATTATGTTATTGAATGCGCAGGCGAGCTCAAAGAACATTACAATTCACACAGACACTTTGTATTATGCATAGTTCTAAATGACCTCTTTATGACGTCATAAGCTGGTGTTGCTTTGGAATAACGATTAACCTGACATTCGAACCGGAATAAATAATTGCTTCGCGACAGAATAACATATTCGTGTTGATATAACGACTTTATTACCAGTAGATAAATACTATTTTTCAGTGAACTAAAAGTGTCTCAGGTGCTTAATTAGGTACGACGCGACGATCGACAGTCCTTGTCGGTGCATAGGAAACAGCAGTGAGCAGTTATTGTGAAGTTTTAATTGAATATGCAATTTCGAAAAGGGCACATCTCTGAAAATGTAAAATGTTCAGGAAATGAAAAAAAAACCGGATAATTTTCTAAAGCAGTGTAAAATTTAAAATATTAACTTTTGAGATATATTTTAGTGTTCATTAGCAATTTAAAATTACTGGAATTATCATAAAACGTGTGTAGGTAAGCCTCAAAACCACATGTATATGAAAAAACGTAAAAAACGTAAGTCGTCGTGGCCTAAAGGATAAGACGTCCGGTGCATTCGTATGAAGTGATGCACCGGTGTTCGAATCCCGCAGGTGGGTACCAATTTTTCTAATGAAATACGTACTCAACAAATGTTCACGATTGACTTCCACGGTGAAGGAATAACATCGTGTAATAAAAACCAAACCCGCAAAATTATAATTTGCGTAATCACTGGTGGTAGGACCTCTTGGGAGTCCGCACGGGTATGTACCACCACCCCGCCTATTTCCGCCGTGAAGCAGTAATGCGTTTCGGTTCGAAGGGTGGGGTAGCCGTTGTAACTATACTGAGACCTTAGAACTGATATCTCGAGGTGGGTGGCGCATTTACGTTGTAGATGTCTATGGGCTCCAGTAACCACTTAACACCAGATGGGCTGTGAGCTCGTCCATCCATCTAAGCAATAAAAAAAAAAAAAAAAAATTTGACAAAATACGCGACATGTGCCCTTTTCCTAATTGCATATTCAATTTGATTCCGTATGACGCTTCAATCGTTTCATTGCATATCAATTGCCCGTTTCTGTGGAGTAACAATGTTCAGTCGAGAATGTTCCCTTACAACTTAAATATAGAAGGAGCGTCCTTGTCAACGACAAAGTTCATTAGTCAGATTAGAATTAAAACTATATCTAGAACTAGCTGACCCGGCAGACTTCGTAGTGCCTCAATCGATAAATAAAAGACCTAAACTTTATTTAATTCCGAGAATTTTCATATTTATCTACCTTTTAAACCTTCCCTGGACTTCCACAAATGATTCAAGACCAAAATTAGCCAAATCGGTTAAGCCGTTCTCGTGTTTTAGTGAGACTAACGAACAGCAATTCATTTTTATATAATAATATATAGATTAGATCGGGGGACTGCTAATTATTAACCTTTGCAGCGGGCACTTACGAAATACTCAAAAAGTAAGAAACAAATTGTAATAAATAAAGTATTAGGTTTTTAAGTTAGTAACATAGATTATAATCTTTTTTTATTGCCCTTGTATGCAGACTAGCGTACGGCCCACCTGATGGTGAGTGATTACCGTCGCCCATGGACTTATGCAATGCCAGGGGCAGAGCCAAGCCGCTGCCTACCGTTATTAATACTTGCGAACAAAATGTATGGTTTCTTTATTGAAATAAAGATTTAATAATATTGAATAATTAGCGACCGCTCACCAGTCATGTTCGATACGATATTATATTATTAATATACAACTACCTCATCTGTGTGCTTAGTGCGAGTTTTGTAACATTCTCACTAGCGAGCCAGTTTGCTCAAATTTGTATGCAATTGGAACAGCGCCCCTAGCGGCAAACGTACTCGGTGTTATTTTGTGAGTGCGAGTTCATATTAACGTTGTGATCTCGTAACCGAGTAATTTTACCGAAATGAGTACTACGAATGACATTTTTGCGAGTGCGTGTTACAAATTAGTGGATTTTAACGTTTCGATCGAGTATTTCTTTAGTAGTTTTATTTTTCCAACTAGAGAGGCAAAAATATCATGCCATAGAGCCTAATCTTTTTTTATGAAAAATGATAATATGGAGTGAAATGGATTTGATTAATTTTAAGCATTAATCAATTGGCATGGAATGAAATGAAATGAGATCAGATAATATGGGATAAAATATAATCTCTGCAAAATGCTGATTATATACTGAGATTTTTTTCAGTGGACCTTTTCGAAGACTTCGAGAAGCTACGTCCAGCGGTTTTGTTTAATTTTTTAAAATTTTCGCATTTCACAGATACTAAGCAGTTAATAAACCCACGTTACTTTGTTATTGCACAGATGGGTGGACGAGCTCCCGGCCCACCTAATCTTAAGTGGTTACCGGAGCCCATAGACATCTACAACGCAAATGCCGCCTCCCACCTTGAGATATTAGTTCTAAGGTCTAAGTATAGTTACAACGGTTGTCCCACCCTTCAAACCGAAACGCATTACTGCTTCACAGCAAAAATAGGCAGGGTGGTGATACCTACCCGTGCGGACTCACAAGACGTCTACCACCAGTAATGACAAAAATTAATTTTGCGGGTTTGATTTTTATTACATGATGCTATTCCTTTACAGTGAAAGTCAATCGTAAACATTTGATAAGTACGTATTTCATTAGAAAAATTGAAACCCGCCGGCGGGATTAGAACACCGGTGCATTGCAAGATACGAATACACCGGACGCCTTAACCTTTAGGCCAGGACGGTCTCAAAATTACACTTATACACGAAGAAATATTAAATACGCATTAACTAAGAAACATTAAATAGACAAAATAAAACAATTCACACAATTTAGCTCCTCGCGGTCCCTCCAAAATGTCTTTTCACCTTTTTTTCCTAGTTGTTCAATTGTAAATGAATAAATCAAAATCAAATCGAGTTTACGTTCTATACGGTGAAAAATGAAGAATTGTGAGTGTGAGTTGAGATATGCTACTCGCTTCGCAGGGCGTTTATTCACCGAGAGCAGCAATAATATTATTTCTCGTATATTGGTAGCACGTGATGTTTTGGCATTAGACCGTCTAAATGAAATACAACGCATTTTAACAGCATTTTAATGGGAAACAACTACTTTCAAAATTATTCGGGTAATGTCACGTGTTCAATACTATTTTGTACCTTTAGAATTAAAGTGGCTCAACCCAAAATTCTTAGTTTCTGGTAAACTTCAATATTGTAATACAATAATTGTATTTTTTTAGTTTTTCGGTTTAAACACTTTAAGGCATGCCATTTTATTTGAAAAAGACAGAAAGAGTACTTTGTCCTTTTCTAGACTAAAAGAGACTGTTTAATTTTATAAGCTGATAGAATAATATAGAAAAGAATAATAGGATACCCTCTAATCGTCACATTGGAAAAAGGTATGGCTTTATCATTTTATCATTTAAATTATTTTTTATTGCACTTATAAAACTAATTTAATTTACAATATGTAACTACATATATCTATAACTAATCCGTACTTGTCAAATTCCTCATAAATTGTCAATATTCTTAATAAAATTCCTATTAATAATATACAAGTGCAAATGTTGAGCTGCTTGCCGAAATGATATAATAGTGTTTTGTTTTTTTGTTGTTTCCTTGTAGGCTGCCTGTAATAATCTAAATCTGTGTGAAAGGCAATAAATGATTTTATTATTATCTACTAATGGTAGTCCAGTGGTCGAAATTTGACCATAATTTATTTAAATTTTAAGTTTGAACATTATTATAGTTCTATTGTCACCTTTCTATTATCATCATTTCTATAATAATCATTGCTCTATGTCGCCAAGGCTACATTATAGAAAAATAATATTAAAGACAAAAAATATTAATCTATTCTCAATTTGACCACAGATTGATAAATCAATAAACAAAAAAAGTATAAATGCATGTGTGTGTCAAATACATGGTAATGTGTGTAAGGTTTTTTTATTCATTTAGTTTATTTTTTTATTGTTTATGCACAATTAAAAAAAAAAATTAGCAATCTGCACTACTTCTCTATATTCTCTATGAGTGTGGGAAATTTCGTACTTCTCCGTCCGCGCAATTTTCGTAAAAAGGAGTCCAACATTTTTGCTGCACGTATTACCTACTTAAAATGTAGGTTCTTAATAATAATACATAAGTGTTTTGAAATATAAAACTAATCTTAATTTTTTTAGTTATACCACTTCCATTCTAAGGGTGCAATTTCGTAAACAAACTTTGCCGTAATGGCGTAACCTTTAAAATACACGAAAACTGCCCAGCATAAACATATTTTTTTAGTAACTTTAATAAAAGTATTAGAATTAGAAGTTTATTATAGAATTTATTTAATTGTAAGTACATATTTAGACATACTTAACATAATTCATCTTGGAATAGGTAATTATTTCAGCTTTTTTTAATTAAAGAAATTATGTTTTACATAGGTTTAATCTTTTACCCGTTGAACGTTTATAAAATGATTGTATTTACGGTAATAGTGTTGATGATCTTCATTAGGTGGCCCAAATATACTAAAATTATTACGAGCATCCATCCTTATTTATAAATGTGTAAAGAAGCAAAATTATTATTACATTGTTCAAATTTCTATATAATTTATAAATATAAATCTGTACGTATGTACCTGTAAATATGTATATTGCGCGCGTGTGTGTGTGTGTGCGCGTGTGTATGTGCGTGTGTGTATATATTTCTATAATAGATAGATACACAGTGTGCAATTCATTTCGAAATTATTCTTGCCCATCTAATGGTTGTCTGGAAGAGATCACTCTTAGCGATAAGACCAAGAAAAAATGTTTCACAATATTTATTCATTTTGTGTACAATAAAGAGTACTCTTTCACTGGTGGTAGGACCTCTTGGGAGTCCACACGGGTAGGTACCACCACCCCGCCTATTTCCGCCGTGAAGCAATAATGCTTTTCGGTTCGAAGGGTGGGGTAGCCGTTGTAACTATACTGAGACCTTAGAACTTATATGTCGAGGTGGGTGGCGCATTTACGTTGTAGATGTCTATGGGCTCCAGTAACCACTTAACATCAGGTGGGCTGTGAGCTCGTCCATCCATCTAAGCAATAAAAAAAAAAACAACTCTATCTCGCTCTCTCTCTCTCATCAAACAACTCTTTAAAAAAAAGCAATGATTTAATAAGAATTAAATGAAAAAGCAAAGAATTAATATGTATTTACAACTAGCTAGACGTCTATAAAATTTTCTAACCGAAAAAATATATGTGTATAAACCATTAGAATAGATAAAACCTTAAAAAACAACATTATTATTAAAAACGAAAGAAAAAATCTTGATATTGTATTGGTTTCACGGCAAAATTTTTAGTGACTACTTAACTTGCTTCAAAGTGAAGAAATACTCTCAAAATCCATTAATTTGTAACTCGCACTCGCACAATGACATACAATAATCGAGAGGCTCACTTCGGTAAAGCTATTCGATACATGAGACAGCAACATAAACAAACCTTCTCTCTCCCACAAAATGAGATTCATAAGCTTACCACTAGGTGGCACTGATACAAACTCACACAAATTAAACATAACATTAACATCGACTGAGTAATTAAAAAAACTCGCACTAAGCACAGGTACATTACCCATTACCCGACTAATTATAAATATCGTTAGAAAGCTTGGCATTTCAATTAAACGCCTTAAAAAAAAACTTGCATGCTACCAATATAAAAGAAAAAAATATTGCTTCTAAAGATGAATAAACGTCCTGCAAATCGAGTAACTCGCACTCAGAGCTCCGCACGTTTCACCGTGAAGAGCGTACACTCGATGCGAGTCATTCGATTCGATTTTTGAAACTCGCACTAAGCCTACTGATCGGAGTTTTGTAAATAATCTAACAGATCGTCTCGTGACGGTGAACCTAAATTTCTTATTTCTGGAAACTACTATGGTGCCCGGTTCACGGTTCAATTATCAAGATGGTAATACACATCCTGAACAAGCACGTGTCGATACTGCCGTGATTAATTCTGACGCGATTCTTTGCTGTCTGCTTGAAGAGTGGTCGTTTATTTATACGTATCTATATACTAGTGCGACCAGTGGATGTAATGTTTCAACAAGGGTGGCGGTATTAGGCTCTGGTAATTATTTTAAACCAGGTTGCCCATAGGCTCGTTCATATAATCGAATTTTTAAAAAAACTTGGGAAATCTTGCGTAATTACTGGTTATAGGGTGAATTGTAAACTCACAGGGGTAGATACCGTCTGTTTCCACCACGAGATTCAACTTATTGAGACATCAACGGCATCCCTGTTATAGACGGGGGTGAAATACATCACATGATCACAGCAGTTGAATATAAAAAAAAAAAAAAAAACACCTGAAATCGATTCCTCTCGTCAACAGTAGCGTAGGGTATTCCGAAGTACTCGTAAAAGTTTCCATTTTCGCTGATCCTGCCCCTCACTGGTCCACTGGTGGTGATCACCACCGGAGCCGGTAGCCGCACCACGCTCACCGCGATCAGAGATAGTAATGCGAGCCACTTCATACCAATCGATCACTTTCCGGCATTAAGCATTAAAACACCCACAAAATCAACGATATCTTGCTTGATCTAATATACAAATAACGTCTCTAGAACGAAGCTTATACAAGTGTATTAAAATTTTAATACCAAATATTGTTTATCTTTGTTTTTTAGTCATTTAATAATTTATTTACAGTATACGTTTGTAATGGCCGAGCGTCTGTGTCGCAATAACAATGTATTGAATATAAGATAAGGATAACGGATGAAAAAGACCATTTTTACATGGCCGATGTATATATTCGATGGATTTGGACCTTGTGCTTTAGATCAACAATATTAATTTGTATATAGCGTATGTTTTAATTTGTATTAATTCTTTTTTTGTTAGTTAATGTAATGGTATGCTTATATAACTTGGGGAATTCTGGAATATTCTAAATTTGTTATAACAGGGATGCTCTGTGTTTATTTTCTAGAGGTCTCGACGTTTGGACTTCAATTATTCAAAGAAATCTCAAAACAAATACTTGTTGATATAATTAAAGCCGTATGTAATTAGAAATATTGATAAATATGGACATATTCTTTTAAATTAAGATTAAATAGTATCTCTTATGTTATGTATTTATGCAGTAAAAATAAGTTAACAATAATGAAACAATATGATTGATGACCGATGCAAATCGTGAACGATTTACTTACAACCAGTATAGCGATACTGCCTTATTTATTTTTTCCCCTACCAATTCGCTGGTAGCCTAAGAGGCTATTTCAGCTACGCCCGGATGAGTAGATGAGGTTACAGGATTAACCTGAAAGAATTTGCTAGCATTAGCCCTAGCAAGAGCAGTGGTTTGCAGAATCTACCACTGAGAAGATCCGGCGAAAAAATCAGGGGGCTGTATCTACGGGTGCTTTGTTACTTTCATATTATTAATATTGTTTAAAATAACAAATTCTAAAAACTTTATATAGGCGATGACTTTCTTTTGCCAATTTTGCCAATTGATTGCATCAAAGCCTGTATTTTGCTGGCGTCTACTGCTATTTGGGGACGTTGCAGCGGCCGCTAGTTAATCATTATGTACGCTGGAACTTTGAACTTTAAGCACTCAAAAATCTAAGAAACAGGTTTTTCTTTTAATTTGGGAGCTTATGCGTGTCTCCTTTTACAGGGCATCCAACTAAACTTTTTTTTTATTGCTTAGATGGGTGGACAAGCTCACAGCCCACCTGGTGTTAAGTGGTTACTGGAGCCTATAGACTTCTACAACGTAAATGCGCCACCCACCTTGAGATATAAGTTCTAAGGTCTCAAGTATAGTTACAACGGCTGCCCTACCTTCCAAGCCGAAACGCATTACTGCTTCACGGCAGAAATAGGCAGGGTGGTGGTACCTAACCGCGCAGACTCACAAGAGGTCCTACCACCAGGCACTACTATAAAACTAACATTCACTGAATATCTGTTTCTGTTCGTGTATGCAAATAAACATCTTTTGTTTAAATAAAGCTTATTCTATAAATTTAACTAACGATCTAAATCTTTTAAAGCAAACAATCTAATTCAAGGTTTCAGCACAGCGTTTAATATTTTTATTTTAAACCAGTTGACCGGGCAGACTTCGCAGTGACTCAACCGATAAATAAAAGACCTAAACTTTTGTATAAAATAACACATCAAAGGAAAAACAAATTTTTTATTTTTATTTCATTCCTAGCGTATATTTATATTTATCTACCTTTTAAACCTTATCTGGACTTCCACAAATAATTCAAGACCAAAATTAGCCAAATCGGTCCAGCCGTTCTCGAGTTTTAGCGAGACTAACGATCAGCAATTCATTTTTATATACATAATATATAAAATAATATCTATATATTATATAGATAATGCTAATAAGATTAAAAGAGTGTTGTACCTTTTTTTTGTACACCGCGACATGAAAAATGCTACACGCTAATTATTAATTGGCAATTCTGTGCGCGAGTCTTCGAGCTTGTTAATTTTCGGTCTAGTTGAATTCGGCCAAGGCTCTATTTGTCAATATATTCAGCAGAACAGACCGGAGGTCGCGATTGAGAAAAATGCAAGACCCTGACATTGTCTCGAGAATTTTATATGAATTATATGAAACGTACTTGTTCAGATATGTTTTTAAACGACAACATTATCTCAGTGGCCTCCGTGGCATAGCGGAGTCCGTGTTCCCTACCAAATGTTTGATATTTAGGCTTCGATCATCATCTTTTTTTAATACACTTTTATTAGCTTCAGACGTTTGTATGTTAGTATGTAACGGAATCTTTGAACATGATTTTGACCCCCTTCAAAACGTCGGATTAACTCGAAATTTGGTATACTTATTAAGGACCGATGATAATTCAACATTAATTTTTTTTTATTAAAATTGAATTCAACTTCATATTTTATTGCCCTTATAGGCAGACGAGCATACGGACCACCTGACGGTGAGTGGTTATCGTCACTCATGGACGTCAGCAATGCCAGAGCCAAGCCGCTGCCTGCCGTTAGCAATCTTGTTTCGATTATTTTCTAACAAAATTTTGAATATGGATCAAAATTAAAATATACAAGCTACCTACTTCCATATCTAACTATCAATCCTTGACCAAAATGGGAGACAATCAGTGATACTATTTAAAACTTAGCTCGAAATTTTTTAAGGCATTAGTAAATGCATGCTTTGAGTTTTTGATTATGGCCCGTGAGCGCTTTCAAATGAGTTTGCTTGTTTAGTTCCAAGCTTTTTTGCCATCGTAGGCTATGTTGCCTCTACTCACCATGGCTGGTATCGTCGACGGAGCTCGTAATATTTTAGAGCTAATTAAACAATTATTATTCATAATCAGGACATGCTATAAACTGTTGCCTCATACTGACACACAACAATGCTATTTCGAGTTAGTAGGTCGCAATGATATGTAATCAACTAGGAGCTAGTGGTCTATGCGCGCAAAAAATCGTGTTTGTGTTTATACAATAGGACTATTCCAAATAGGGATTCCATAAATTTGTAAATCTAAACAGGCAGATACAACAGTACAAAATCCTTTTCCGATCTTTTTGTCCACCGATTTTCTTTTTTGTTTGTTTAATAGCTATTGCTTAGTCTTTTCTACCCTTTACAAATAAAACGTGTCAAGAATGAGAACATATTTTTCATAAAATGAACCTAAATCGTGAGATGTTTTGAATTATGATCGAATTTTATTCGATGGGCCAACACTAGTAGATAAGAACTGTTCGAAAAAAAAAAATTTACTAAGCGAGAAATTTTAAATAAAAATCGAGAATATTTGTATCGAAAAAAAAAACCATAACGATAATTCATTATCAAAGCAATAATGTACCTTATTACTTGCGTAGGCTTAAGCGCTAGATTTCTTTGAAATAAAATCCGAACATGCGACCTCGCCGATAACAAGAAGCTGTAGCCTACATATCTAATATTAAATCGGTTTGCACTTGTATAAACTCGTTTAGAAGTAAACACGTAAACAAAGCAAGACGTAACAATAACTAGACCCATTACGTTCGTCCGCATCTCGCACATACACATCTATTTACAAAACAAACCCGCATGGTCACTGATAACAGTGATAACCACGTGACAGTCAAAGACGCGACGGTAAACGGTAGCCGGTATCGCGTCCCCCGCGTCGTGGTCAAGCTGACATCGCTTATCGACTGATAGCCGAGTCTGTATGATGCCTCGCCTTTCACAACGATTGTAAGGTCATACTAAAGTTAACCATGAGCGGAACGCATTCAGATTTTTTCGCGACAGCCTCTATAGTGTGGGGGGTAATTTGTATTAGTGAAATCGGGCCGCGCTCAACTGTGACCATGTATGAAACACACGCATTTTATAAACAACTCGCTCGTCTCCATTCGGACGCCGATATACGAGACTAGCTTTAGCCCGCGACTTCGTCCGCGTGGAATAGTTACTTTGGTATGACGCTATATTTTACCCGCGACTTCATTTACGTAGAAGTAAGTATATTTTTGAACAAGAAGAAGCTATTAAGGTACCAAAATCATGCTTTTTAGCCGACTTCAAAAGAGGAGGTTATTAGTGCTCCGCTCATATTGGTTTTAGCGTGGTGTTATATCCTTCCTTAGCCTTCCTCAATAATTTTAACCTTTCTCAAGAAATGGGCTATCTGACACTGAAAGAGTTTTTCAAATCGGACCAGTAGTTCCTGAGATTAGCGCGTTCAAACAAACAAACTCTTCAGCTTTATAATATTAGTATACGAGGTATATTATAGTAATAATAATAATAATAATAATAAAGCCTGTTTATTTCCAATCCATAATGATAATATATTACATGCGATTTAATATCTAAATATACTAGGGTAGAATTTCTTTAATTTTCTTTTATTCGCTAACGTTGCTTTCTCCTGTATCAATGATCGGAACCCCTTCTCGGGTAAAGGCCTCCTCCAGCTTCTTCCAGATCACTTTGTCCATGGCTTTCCTTATCCAATCGCTTCCTGCTATCGCTTTTATATCGTCTATCCATCTTTTTCTAGGGCGCCCTCTACTTCTTTTTCCTCTTGGTCCTTTCCACATAGTTGTCTGTAATGTCCATCTTTTGTCTGTGCGTCTTGCTATATGTCCTGCCCACTGCCATTTCTGTTTTAAAGCATATTGTAAGGCATCTATAACTTTAGTTTTTTGTCTAATTTTTTCGCTTTTTACTTTTTGTATTTTTCTTATTTTTAGTACGCTTCTTTCCATTGCTTTTTGACATGTTATTAGTTTATTTTTTGTTTTGGTGCTGAATGTCCACGTTTGGCATCCGTATGTAAGAGTAGGTAGGACACAGGTATCCAACACAATTTTCTTTAGGTAAAGGGGGAATTCCCCTTTCAAGATTTCCTTCAGGGACCAAAACTTTTTCCATATTATAGTAAGCAGCCTGATATTCTTAATGTCAGACTGGGTGGCGAAGTAGTGGCATTAACATGATTGCTGGGTCGTGGATTCCACCGCGGAGCATACGCTCACAGCCTGCCCTGTCTGAAAAGGGCATTGTTGTATATTCGTCGTTCATATCGGACTGGACTTGTCGCTAACACGACCGTCGTGGCTAGGTTACCATATATATTGGCGTTCATGGACGCCCACTTCTCACCCGATTTTCTCAGTGGGTCGCGTTTTCAATCCGGTGGTAGATTCTGTGATGTACTGCTCTTGTTAGGGCCGGTGCTAGCAACACCTCCGGTTTGAGCCCCGTGAGCTCACCTACATGATAGGGTAACGTTGATATAGCCTCTCATGGCTATTAGCATAGGTAGAATATATATGTGTATATTTGCGGTGTATTGCGTTCTGATCTAGCAGGCTGGTTCTGGTCCAGCGGGATATTCCGGAAAACCAGCTGCACTGCCGGGTGGTCAGACAGGCTACCGTACTGTGACTTCCTTGGGGTGAACTGTGAGCCTAGTGTTCACCGCGATAACTCCAGCGTACTGGGGAGTCGTTCAGGGTGTCCGCCATTACCGATAAGAAAAGGCTCGTGGACTCGATTCCTACATTCGTGTGACGAAGAGACTCGTTTGCTTATTGGTTGAGTCTTTAATATTTATAGTACATACATATATCAGTCTCTTATTTCTTTATTACAGGGATTCTTAATTTGGAGATAAATGAACATATGTCCCTGATTTATTTATTTAGTGTCCCTCTAGTTCCTATCTCGAATGGTGGCATATTGTGAATCTATTATTGAAGAACCAAAATGTCGAAGTATCGGGCAATCAGAATTTCAAGAATAGGACGTCACGAAGCATAATGTAGGTATTAGGTATGTCAACATAAACGAAAAACTGATTAAGTTTAACTCGTGGAGGGTATAATAGCATCGATACTAAATCCTCCGGTTACCGTCCTCGTCGAACTCGTCGCTTGCGACGAAGGGCTCGATGAGCGAATTAACCCATAGACACAGCCCACTGAGTTTCTCGTCGGATCTTATCAGTGGGTCGCGTTTCCGGTCCGGTGGTAGATTCTGCGAAGCACTGCTCTTGCTAGGGTCAGTGTTAGCAACACTCCGGTTTGAGCCCCATAAGCTCACCTACACACGTTAGGGTGAAGCTGAAATAGTCTCTCAAGGCTATCAGCATAGATGGGAAAAAAAAAACTAAATCCATATAATTGGTATCCAATAAGGCCACAAATAGTATTTCTGAGTCCGCTCCTACTCACAGCTTGAGACTTAGTCATAGGATGCGTTGCGCAGTGCTTACCGGTGTCACCAGGCATCAAGGTTACGTCCAACCAGAGTTTACGTAAAACGTGGGTAGTCTACGTATTGTGTAACGTTAGTGTATATTAAATATTGATCTCATCTGCATATTATACGACTACGTTGGCGCAGTTTATTTATCTCTCTCTAACGCGAACTTTAGAACGAGATGAACGATCAGTCAAGTGTTTTACAGTTTGTGGAACATATAGGTAGTAGTAGTAATGTATGCACAGAGTGCACGCCTACGCTAACAATTGCCAATTTACACACACAAATGACGGCTAAATGCTTGGAGGTTTTCTCTTTTTTTAGTGCTGAGATGGGTGGCATCTTGAGATATAAGTTCTAAGATCTCAGTATAGTTACAACGGCTGCACCACCCTTCAAACCGAAACGCATTACTGCTTCACGGCAGAAATAGGCAGGGCGGTGGTACCTACCCGTGCGGACTCACAAGAGGTCCTACCACCAGCAGCGGGCTTTTTCGATGTTAGGGCTCATTGTCAATGGAATGACACAAGCGTTTTGTAAAATTCTGCCGCGAACCCGTCATCCGTTTTGATTTTTCTTTGGGTACATATTGCCGTGCTACCATTATTCATAGATAGTTACAGCGCCGATGTCCGGTGTGGAAGCAGCTTCCATTGCGTGTACAACAAAACTCAAGGTTCTGTTCATCGTGCCGATTACCCCGTTACAAGTAGAGTTTTCTAATCGCTTTTGGTCCTCAACCGAAGCGAAATTAGTAGAAAATTAATTTCTATATTTAGTATCTCCCATGATTTCTTTGTAATTAATTACTGGAATAATCATCAGTCACGTTTGTTGAAGAGCGACGTTCGCGTTTGCACAAGTAGAAACTACTAAACTTTTTATTTATTTATTGCGTAGATGAATTAACAACCTCATGGTCTATGCTGGAGAGTAAGAGTATTGAAATCAAATTCGTGTTTATAAAATATGCAGAGATAGCAACTGCGGGACGCACGGGTCGGTACTATAGTCCCGTTTTATTTATCTCTTTCTTCAAACGAGATTTGCGGAGAATCCTCAGGATTGGGCTGCAGCCTGGCTGCGCTCCTGGCATTGTCTACATCCATGAGCAAGCGTAGCCGCTCTCATCAGATGGGCAATTCCGTTGTTTGCCTACAAGGCAATAAAAAACGTTGCAAATTTTTTTGTGATATTATGTTTTTTTAATACGCTTTTATTAGCTTCAGACGTATGTATGTTAATATGTAACGGAATCTTTGAACATATTTTGACCCCCTTCAAAACCTCTGATTAAAACGAAATTTGGTATACTTACGAGTATTAAGGACCGATGACAACTCAATATTTAAAAAAATAATCGTAAAAATTTAAATTCAACTAAAAAATGAAAAACTAATAATAGTTTAAAAAACTAACTAAATACGCTTTTATAGAAAATCCAACTACAAAATTGAAAATAAATATTAATAAATTTGAATTAAAAATAGTGTAAGAAAAAATGATTTTATTGTAAAAAAAAAGCGTGGGGTGCATGGTATTAGTAGTTATAAATATTTTATGAACAGATAGGAGTAGAAGTGATAATTTAATAATATCCTGAAAAACACCCACGCTTTTTTTACAATAAAATCATTGCTTCTTACACTATTTTTAATTAAAGTTTTTGTTCTATTTTTTAGTTCCATTTTCTATAAAAGCTTATTTTCTTAGTTTTTTAAACTATAACTTTTTTTTTCATTCATATTAGCTCACAACCCACCTGGTGTTAACCGGTTACTGGAGCCCATAGACATCTACAACGTAAATGCCGCCACCTAATTTGAGATATAAGGTCTTAGTATAGCTACAACGGCTGCCTCATCCTTCAAACCGAAATGCATTACTGCTTCACGGCAGAAATAGGCAGGTAGGTGGTACCTACCCGTGCGGACTCACAAGAGGTCCTACCACTAGTAATTACGCAAATTATAATTTTGCGGGTCCAATCCAATCAGCTGCGAATCATGATTCAAGGTTGAACCGGGCCGTAAGACCAAAGAAACACATGGATAAAGGCAAGTATATTGTCGTTACAGATTGACTAAGACTAGTTTGTCAAAGCTTTCGTCTATATTTAGTGTAGATGGTGTCCCAGTAGAGCATGACTTCGTCGCTCCAAAGACTCTCCTCCGAGAATTGTTTGTCTATGACCAATATCTTCGGATCGCTCGTTTTGAAGGGCTTCCATGTCACAGGAAGCGTAGAAGAGGGAAACGGTGTTGGGTTTCTGAAATAAACAAAAAAAGTTAAGTAGTATATTGTTCCGCTTTGTTATTGTAGTGCATACGCAGCTCTTTTTCTTTCCTACCTAGCTGAGAGCCTTGAGAGGCTATTTCTGCGTAACCTTAATTAGTAGGTGAGCTCACGGGGCTCAGACTTGACGACGTTGCTAATACGAACCCTAGCAAGAGCCGTGCTTCGCAGAATCTACCATCGGATCGGAAGCGGGGCCCACTGAGAAGATCCGGCGAGAAACTCAGTGGACTGTGTCTCTGGGTTAACTTACTCGTCGAGCCCTTCGTCGCAGGCGATGGGTTTGACGAGAACAATGACCGAGCGTAGCTCACAGTCTACCTGGTACTACTGTTCACTGAACAAAATTATCACTAAGCACTTAATTTTGTGAAACTAGAATAGCCCCTCGTGGCTACTAGTAATTAGGTTTTTTTATTGCCCTTGTAGGCAGACGAGCATACGGCCCACCTGATGGTGAGTGGTTACCGTCGCCAATGGACTTCAGCAATGCCAGGGGCAGAGCCAAGTAGCTGTCTACCTTAGGTAGGACAAAATAATAATATTAAACATTAATGCTCATCCTTAAGAACACTAAGCATGGTTTGATTGCAGCATTAATGTTCCGTCTGTCTGGCTATTGATCAGAAGATACTGGTTTTCAATTATTATAAAGAAGTATTCTTAATCTCCGTCTCGGTCTGAAATACTCTTTTAACTAATGGGCATGGTTATGAGTTCACTACCACCAGTAATCTGCCTATTTTGTGCTGCGAAACTATCTTAGCCCCTGGATTGAAGGGTAGGAGAGCATGTACAAAAGTAGTTGAAATTTCAATTTGAGCCTCATTGTGAATAGCGGCATTTACATCAGCTAATAAATAAAAACAAAAAACAAATCTTACCCAAATTTAGCGAAATTTGTCCAAAGCGTTGTAATTTTATTTATAAATTCAATTTCGATGAACTCCATAACCAAAGGCACTTTGACTTTGAATAAATAGAATAGTTCGTCTGCGTGAGCCGCGCCGGGATATTTACGGAAACCAAAATACCATTTCGGTACATTGAGCCATCCGTCGTAAGACAATTTGTAGGCATAAATTAATCCATCTGTGGATTTAGACAGAAGATCTATACTGGCTATAGTAGGATATGTGATGCTGGTATCTCCTTCGTATTTGGCAATGTTTTTAAGGTAATCTTCGGGTCTGCGAATAGAGTAAAGTCCCTTGAGCCTATCCACAGTATAATTTTTTTCGTCCTCAGTCGGGAATATCAAATCTCTGGGCAGAGCGTTATAGATGTTGAAATTAGCTAGAGTAGTCTCATTTTCTTTTCCAGCGAACAGGTAACCTTCAGCATTATTGAAGCCAATTATAACTGGTACCTTTTGATATTGGTTGTTGGAAATTAAGTTTATTGGCGTATCTGGCAAGAATCGTTCCATACCTTCTATTTCTTTGTCTACACACGGTACGAATATATTTTCGGATAACACTATATCTCCTTTCCTTCTGGGGACTCTTGTTTTTAACAAGTCTTCGGCAGGCTTGTTGGCAAATAGCTTATATAGTTCATGTGGATCTTCAGTTTTGACGCCCATGCTTTGTGCCAATAAACTAGCAGTCTTTAAGGGTTCGAATTGAAAACTCCAAGGAGTAATTGCTGAACCACTTTGCAAAATAGCTTTGTTGAATAATCCTCTAGACATCGGAGTTAGCATGTGGTACATAACTGAAGCAGAACCGGCACTCTCTCCGAAAATCGTAATATTATCAGGATCTCCTCCAAACGCCCTGATGTTTGTCTTGATCCATCTCAAAGCTGCGACCTGGTCCTTCAAACCAACATTACCAGGCGCTTCTTTTATACCTAGACATAAAAAGCCTAAAACCTCCAGCCTGTAATTGATTGTAACTAGCACTACTCCGTGTTTTATTAGATATTCAGAGCCATACATAAATGGAGATGCTGAGCCATCTCGGAACCCTCCCCCGTGAATGAAGACCATGACTGGGCGGATCGAGTCATAGTTATTAGGCGTGTAGACGTTTAGGGTCAGGCAATCTTCCCGTCCGGATATCCTGGTGGGACTAAACCTTTGGAAGCACCTGATGTGCTCGTTGTAAGCATCAAAGACTCCCTCCCATTTCGGTTCCGGGTTTGGATTCTGAAATGACATTAAATAGTAAGATTTTTGTTTTTTAATTAGTATTATGTAGTATTTTGGAGGTGGAACGACGTTACATATCGTGGAGTTAATGAGTAATGGCTTGAGCGACATCTAGGGTGATATTGAGTTATATACATTTTCGGAATCATCAAAGTGTTCTCCTTTGAATTATGCTGGATTCGATGTTTCTAATTGAATTTAAATTAAGTTTACCCCCATTAACATGTCTTAGTTAGAATAAGTTTTTTTGCTAGGATATTTTTTCCAAAATTTTAAACTTTAAATGGTTCTCCTGTAAAGTTGCTAAATGTCGCTTTAACCAAATAACCTTTCTTTTATAATCTTTAATATAATTATAATAAAAACAACCTTGTGGGTGAGTTAGTTTGGGCCGTCTTCCTTTGATGGAAACAAAAAAGTTTGAAAAGTGAGATGAGAGTATTACTACTGCAGCTCTTGGTGAGGAAACTGAAGAGTAATTATCACTACATACTATAAAACAAAGTCGCTTTCTCTGTTCCTATTCATATGATGCTTAAATCTTTAAAACTACGCAACGAATTTTGATTTATAGAAATAATGATTGAAGATGAAGGTTTATATGTATAATAAGATCCATTAAATAGTGGAGAAATCAATAATAAATTACAGTTTCCGAAGCGAAGCGAGGGCGGGCCGTTAGTTAATGAATAAAAAACTGAACTACTAACATATGAGATAGTTTAAGGTTCTTTTCTTTAAATAATTATACGCTATTATTTTAAAAGAAGTACTATTGGAATAGTAGCCGAAACTCACTTGGAATCTATGTTCAGTGTCAGTTGCGGCGTATGGTATGCCGAAGAATTGCAAATGAGAGCCATCGTGTGCGACGGCGCCCCGCAATAGTCCGTTGCTGACCCGTACTGTGGCTGTGGGCTGTGGCACCAGCCGCGCCGCCCACAGCGACCACAGCACTAACCACTTCGCTCGCACACACATAATACTTGGCGCACACACACTGGCAAGATATATCTTCTAGAGATATTACAAAAGTTCACTGCGTTTCTTCTTCATTTGCGTGGCTTTGTGTGTCGCCGGAGCGTAACTGCGTTACACACTTCTAGGTTAATGACTTCTTCGATTTAAAATAACATTCCTATCGTATGATAAAATATTGAAATAAGAAAAAAAAAATTGTAAATAAACATTTGTATAAATGTTTATTTACAATATTTTTTTTCTCAGTTAATTATATTTATCACTCGTTCGTATTTTTTCGTAAAACAGAGTTGCACTTAATTGTTGTACCCGCGTCTATCCATGTGTTAGTTCGCTTCCCGCGCTCACAATTCACTGCTGCGACGCATCTTCATCCACACCACTTTCTATGTTGGTATTTGATTTCCTAAAAATGAAAGTTTTAACTATGAGTGCTTATTAATGTTATAACGACGTATATCATGGATAATTGTGAGACGAATCGCGGCTTTGGCGATTATTTGTTTCTATGGATATGTGAATGCTGGTGGAATCTTTTTATTTATTGCTTAGGTGAGTGGAAGAGCTCATAGACACCTATAACGTAAATGCCGCCATCTACCATCTACTTTAAGATATGAGTTCTAAGGTCTCAGTTGTAGCAGTACAACGGCTACCCCACCGTTCAAACCGAAACGCATTACTGCGTCACGGCAGAAAAAGGCAGGGTGGTGGTACCTACCCGCGCGGACTCACAAGACGTCCTACCACCAGTTACACGTGTCTATCTATATACTCGCTCACAGCAGCTATTAGCACTTAATATTATTTATGATTTAACCATTCGCATAGTAAAGGGCGTATCATGATCACAACTGGCTCGGTATCACGACCCTCCTGAGTTGCTACTAAAGCTACAATCCCAGTAAATGCTGTGACAGCTGTTTTAAATTCTAGTGGAAGAGGTTTCCATCCAATACTTTTCAAGAAGACTGATTCAATATGCAGCTATCAAGCTCTCACCCATAAATAATTGTCAAGGATAATGTATTCTTGCTATTAGGTCTTGTTATGAGACCTCAACTTCGTGCCCCAAGATTGGTGGCCTTCACTTTGTGAGGTAAGATTTCCGGTCATTACTTAATAGCAGCAGGGCCCGGAGATCACCACCCTTTACACAAAAAAAACATGAACAATATATCGTAAAATTTGTATTAAAACATTATATAGTCTCCAAAGTGTGACATTGGCCTTTGTAATAAACATTTGTACATACCGGTTACAATTTAAAGTTTTATTTCCACAACTAAAAGTTAATTTTCCAATGTCTCTATAAGTAATTGGACATTAATCATTCATAAAACGTCTAAGAACTTTAACCCAAGCGTTTAATGTTGCCACATTAAGTGAATTCCGGGATTTTTAGTTTTTTTTTGAGTTATTGAAGTTTGATGCCTATGTAAATACATAGATTCTGTTTTTTATGACACAAAATGGAAGGTGGATGATATGTATTGTTGCGTCTATGGTGGAAACGTAAGATAACCAGTACAATCGTATTTATTGTTGCCACATATTACTCCCTGGTTAGTACTATTTTTTCTAAGCATATTCACAGCTTTGTCAAATTTGATAATGCTGCATCAAATAGAAGTGTTGTAAAATGAAGATTAAAGATCTGCATTTGCAGTGACTATCATTTTGGAGGAAAGTAAATGATTACCTTTCATTCATTATTCACCTTCAAAATGTTTTTTGTTTTGTAATGGAATTTTTAATATTAAAAATATTATTAATTAATCCGATAAAGTTTATTCACAGTATAGATACAACACCAGTAATATTTTTTTACAGAAATGTGTTTATTTTATTAAATTTAGTCTTACATTTGGTCAGGTTATAATTTACTTGATTCGGAATTCATTCCTCAGTCATGAACTGTCACTAGAGTCACAACAAAAATAAAAACCACAGATACACCTCTTTCAACACATAACCTAAAAACACATTACGCACAAGTTATCACTTGTCTATAATTATAATTGTATTATAAATGATACGATCACATTATGTTCTTTCTGTTGATTTTCTAAAAGACAAAATATAAAAACTATATTGTTTGTAACTTTTGTAAGTATGTCGGTTCAGCGTATAACGTCTTGTGTTTGACAGAGCGAGTGACCCGCCAACGCTTCGTTGAACTGGTTATTTGAACCAGTTTCTATGTTATAAAACGGTTACATAATGTTCACTGAACATTGAGTGTTTAGTAGCTTTTTTGTAGAAACTGTTAATTGTGAAACGGAAATGAAATGTGATTTAATTTATTTCGACTTATTGAATGTTAGTTATGCTAATTCTAAGACCGGTTCGAAATATCATTCGCCATTCTGAAAAGAACCGGCGAACCAACAGGTTTTTTTTTTGTTTTTTTTTTTTGTTTTAGTTAATGATATTTCGTTTCAAATACATTAGTTAGTAAAGTAAGATAGTTTAGAGCGAATACTTTATTCCCACATCGTGTCTGTCAGGTAATCCGTGCATTTTTACAATTGATAAACTTTTCACTGGTGGTAGGACCTTTTGGGAGTCCGCACGGGTAGACCCCGCCTATTTTCGCCGTGAAGCAGTAATGCGTTTCGGTTCGAAGGGTGGGGTAGCCGTTGTAACTACACTGAGACCTTAGAACTTGTGTCTCGGGATGGGTGGCGCATTTACGTTGTGGATGTCTAAGGGCTTCAGTAGCCACTTGACACCAGGTGGGCTGTGAGCTCGTCCATCCAACTAAGCAATAAAAAAATTCTCTGCAAAAAACTTCTCTAATAGTTTTCCTAAACTAAATAGTACTCTTACTTCAATTATTTACAGTTTTCTCTTCTTTCTCTACTTCTCTTTTCTTTATTACCTATACCAAATACTTCTCCTCTTTTATTAAATTATATATTTTATTTATTTATTGCATAGTTGGTTGGACGAGTTCACAGCCCACCTAGTGTTAAGCGGTTACCGGAGCCCATAGCCATCTACAACGTAAATGCCGCCACCTTCCTTGAGTTATAAGTTCTAAGGTTTCAGTATAGTTACAACGGGCCCCACCCTTCAAACCGAAACGCATTTACTGTTTAACGACAGAAATAGGCGGGGTGCTGGTACCTTAGTGCGGACTCACAAGAGGTCCTACCACCAGTATATACGTAAATAATAATTTTGTAGGGCTGATCTTTATTACACGATGTTATTCCTTCCTCGTGGAAGTCAATCGTGAACATTTCTTAAGTACGTATTTCATTAGAAAAATCGATACCTGCCTGCGGGATTAGGACTCAGGCGCATCGCTTAATGTTTTTCTTTCTTTTTTTTTATTGCCCTTGTATGCAGCCGAGCACACGGCCCACATGATGGTGAGAGGTTACCGTCGCCCATGGACTTCAGCAATGCCAGGGGCAGAGCCAAGCCGCTGCCCTAGGACACGACGACTTCTAATTTAGTGGATAATAAACAACATATTAAGAGAATAGTACTTTTTTTTCGTTCACCAGTTAACTCCGAATGAATGACGTTCTCCATATGAAGTCTGTGTGCTTAGTGCGAGTTTCTTAACGTTCTCGATAACGTAAAAGTTAACCCTATTTTGTATGCAGTTTCAACAGCGCCCCTAGCGGCAAACGTACGCAAACGATCCCATTCTATACAAAAATGAGCTAACTTTTACGCTATCGAGAACTTCAAAAAACTCGCACTAAGCACACAGAGCGGTGTTTTGTCATTGGCACTACTTTGGTTGTGTCCTAATTTTTACTGGTGGTAGGACCTCTTGTGAGTCCGCACGGGTAGGTACCACCGCCCCGCCTATTTCCGCCGTGAAGCAGTAATGCGTTTCGGTTCAAGGGTGGGGTAGCCGTTGTAACTATACTGAGACCTTAGAACTTATATCTCGAGGTGGGTGGCGCATTTACATTGTAGATGTCTATGAGCTCCAGTAACCACTTAACACCAGGTGGGCTGTGAGCTCGTCCATCCATCTAAGCAATAAAAAAAAAATTTAAAAAAATGTTTTTCGGGCTGGGAGTTAAACGTTTTGTGACTCTGGAATTCTGTCTATGAGTGTCTACCTCGTCGACAATTTAATACAGCAAACTAAGAGCACAGTGTAACACGTCCGAACATTACATGCAATGCGCTGATAAATTTTTTATCATTTTATCTTTAAGGTTCGTCCATTGATAGCTCCAGTCCGTTTTGCGTTTGCATTACGATAACATTTATCTGTTTATTTGTTCTATATTAAAATTCATTATATAATTGCAGTTTTGGTGTCGATTCCTCTAGTAGTTCCTGCGCTAATTATTTTATAATTTTATATTTTGATTATATCTTGTCGTAATTTCATCGGGACTATGTTTTAAGTTTAGAGGTATGAGTAGTTTTTTAGCATTATTAACATTTAATACACATCTAACAATCTTTAGTTGCCATCACTCGACCTTTAAAACAACGTTTGACACTGGGTCTATGATGTCGAGTGAGGTCTTTGCCTTACTATGAACAAAATTGAAGAAGGGAGTGAAATATCAGTTGTAACTGCTTTGAGTAATGTATTTTCAAAAGGGCAGGTATATGAAGACTTAGCAGTATATGTATGAGAGGACAGTGCTGTATTGTGAACAGAATAATAGTGTGTGTGATGTGTGTGCGAGCGAAGTGGGTGGTGCTGTGGTCGCTGTGGGCGGCGCGGCTGGTGCGACAGCCCACAGCCACAGTACGAGTCAGCAACGGACTACTGCGGGGCGCCGTCGCACACGATGGATCATACGTACAATACAACGGAATACCATTTGGGAGTGTTACCGATGAAACTAAGTTCCAAGTAAGTGTTTTTTTTGTATCATCACATTCATCCACACCCCCTAGAATTAGAAGAATTACAAATTGCGTAATTACTGATGGTAGGACCTCTTGTGAATCCGCATGTGTAGGTACCACCACCCTGCCTATTTCTGCCGTAAAGCAGTAATGCGTTTCGGTTTGAACTGTGGAGCAGCCGTTGTAACTCTAATGAGACCTTAACACTTTATCTCAAGGTGCGTGGCGCATTTATGTTGTAAATGTCTGTGGGCTCCAGTAACCACTTAACACCAGGTGGGCTGTGAGCTCATTCACCCATCTAAGCCATAAAAAATGTAGCTTTGGTACGAACCGTCAAGCTTTGGGACGATTATTTTTTGTAGATATTTTTGCAGCGGTATGTAAAAAAAACGCTATTTGAGAAGATAGCTTTACGATAGGCAAGTCTTGGAAGTGAGTTTGCGGATGACGGTAAAGCGGACCCAAAGGCCTTCGAGAAGGTCTGGTATATGACACTTCTAATTAACTCAATATAATACGGAATCTTCAATAGTTCTGCAAGTGAATCGTTACATTTTTGGATGGGCCGGTCATCAAAGTTATTTGGTGTTGCTCCGACACCATGATCATAAATTCCAGAAGGCTCCGTGTTCTATCTCATGATTTTATTCTGCATATCAACGGCATGCATGTTTTGATGGCATAGCAATATATGCGGATGACAACATCGAAGATGCGTGATATACTGGTCACCAGCTTTTCTCAAAATATGGTTCTAGAGATACAAATTCTCTGAAAGGGGCCAATTTAATTTATTTCAATACAACCCCCACCCAATTTAACCAACCAATTGAAGACATGACTCTTTTTTACCAGGACCGCTAGCCGCGGAAACGGACTTTTCACTAATACCGATAATTGCCATATTTCGCTTCCAGATATCATTCATTCATTCTACCTGGAACGGAAATTAAATCCTCTACACGGCTTTCTCTGAGCGCTATAATAAGTCCTATAATCGAGGTTTGAAGGTAGTCCTTTGATATAGATAAGGTGCAACTGGGTCCTGTGAACTTATTTGTGGAACTTACGTCAGATACATGTTTGCTTTAAAAAATCCACAAAATACCTGTATTTCTCGTAATTAGCACTTTATGTGTTAATGGGCCACAAACGTGCTCAAAATGTCCAAATTACTAATTGTAGATTGTTTCTAAATGACACATTTTTACTCAGGCACCTGGTCCAGAGCCGAAGTGGGATGGTATCTATGATGCAATTCACGAGGAAATCAGATGCAACCAGCAGTTTTCTACCAACCTGGCTATAGGACGACGGGATTGTTTGACCCTGAACATATATACTCCATTTAATACCGACCCTGGAGATAAGCTCGCTGTAATGTTTTTTATTCATGGTGGAGGATTCTTCCAAGGGTCTGGTTCTTCATTTTTTTATGGACCAAGATATCTGGTATCTAAAGGAGTGATTTTAGTAACTATCAACTACAGACTTAATATACAGGGATTTCTTTGTTTGGGAATTAAAGAGGCACCAGGAAATGCAGCTTTGAAAGATATGGTGGCTGCTTTGAAATGGGTGCAGAGAAATATAGCCAGCTTCGGCGGGGATCCTGAGAACGTAACGATATTCGGAGAAAGCGCTGGGGCAGCATCAGTTTCGTTTTTGGTTTTGTCTCCGATGGCCAAAGGGTTGTTTCACAAAGCTATCACACAGAGTGGATCTTCATTAGCACCGTTCGGCTTACAGTTCAAACCGATTTTCCTAGCTAGTTTACTAGCTAAAGTTATGGGGTTTATAAGTCAAGATCCCGTTAAATTGTACGAATATTTCATGACGAAATCGGATGACGAATTAATATTGACAAGAGTGCCGAGAAAGGAGGGAAATGTTATAATATCAGAAATCTTGTACACGCCGTGCGTAGAAAAAGTAATTGAAGGTGTTGAGCCGTTCTTGATACGTTCACCACAGGAAGCGCTCTCGAATGGAGAGTTTAATAAAGTACCAATGATTATAGGCTCTAATACTCAAGAAGGGATCATGATCTTAGAAATGGACAATAGCACGATGCGAAACAATATCAAAATCGAGAAGTCACTACCAAAGAACTTGAATATAACTTCGCAAGAGGAGGTTACTGAAATCGTCGGGAATTTTAAGAAGATATACATGGGAGATGGTGACAGCTTTGGAGATTTAGTGAGTTTATCAAAATGGTATGGGGAGCCCTACCTCAACTATCCTTCTTTAGAAGAAACTGAGTTGATATTGAAGAGTAGTAAGCAACCGATTTACAATTATTTGTTTAATTATTCCGGCTGGCGGAACCTACCGAAGCTAGGTGGTGGGTCTGCGTACAAAGATGTCCCGGGAGCTACACACGCCGATGATTTATTCTATATGTTTTCTCAAGAATGGTTGTCTGGATTTTTTGAAAACAAAATGATAGAAAGAATGACTACTTTGTGGACGAACTTTGCGAAATACGGGTAAGATTTCTATCAAGTCAGTAAAAGTGCGATGGTGTAGCAAGTTCTCGTTGCTTAATGCCACCCATTCTAGTATTGTTATCAAACTATCTTAAAAGACAACTAGTTTTATAATGTAACGTTTTTTTTAATTTTTTGTTGCTTTCACTTTTATTTATTTATTTATAACTTCTTATACTAGAAAGTATAAAGGCGGACTTAATGCCATAGGCATTCTCTAACAGTCTACCTTAGGGGAGTGCAGAGATGAACCTTGGTAGGTGTAGTGTGAAGGTGATATTACTTAAACATATGTGTATATATAACATACATAATATTATATTTAATTTTGAATGCTTTTTGTAATACTTTTTGTAATTTTTACTTTGATTCGAGTATAATACGATTTTTTATTTTATACTTAAGTTTATATGGGGTCTAAGAACTGGCTACGGAATTGTGGAACTCCGAAATCATTAGTCTTGCCATAAGCAGGTAGTATTTATAATCAATAAAAATAATTAGTATTCAAGTCTAGAAATATGGCTGAAATTTTACGTCTGTTTCCGAACCTATAGAAACCTATAGAACGAAATAAAGCTAGTTTCAAATGCAATATCAGCGTCAGATCTCCGGTGAATTTCCTTTTACTAGACACAGATACAGAGCGAGACGATTCCAAAGGAATGCTGCAGGTATATTTTTCTAGCGAGCTGAAATGACATGATTATTAATGAAAATATAGGATAACATAATTTTACTTTTACGGTTTAATCTCGCATTTATTGTTGTTATTTTGCTTCTAGAACATCAGAGGGTAATTCGCGCAATATTCATAAGTCGACAAATAACGCCTTAGTTGTCGGTAACCGTTGAAAACTGTAATTCGAAACGCCGGAAATAATAGTGTTACGCGCTGGGGTTCGAGATAAATAAAATTTCAGTAAAGTACAACTTAAAAACTGTATTCAACACTTAAAACACTTAAACACTTTAAAATACTCAACAAACACTTTAAAGCTCTCAATTCGCTTGTTCCGCTTCGCTTCAGGTGATCTGTTCGCTGTTTCGCTTCGAGTAGTTCAGATTGTTGACTGACTGCTTGCCATCTCTACAACGCTTTTATAACCGATACCTCATCCCTAGAGTTATCGAGAATATTCTAAACATCTTTAATATTCCATAATATCTATAATATTCCGAACATCTATAAAATAAAATAAATCTCTAGTAGCAGTTTCCGCTATCTGTCAATAGATGGCGTTGTACTTCACGAGCATTCTGGGTGCTACTCGATCCTTCGATATTCGTTTGACTGTTCGGCGATAGATGGCGTTACTCTTACCGGCGTAACAATAGTCAACGGGAGATTAAAATTTAAAAGTAGTTTTTTGTTTATCTTAGACTAACAAGAACTGACAAAGTAAACTATAGGATAAACAAAATTTTTTTAAAAATGAAATTGCAAGTAGTCTTTTTTTGTTTGTTTAAATATCTTTTTGTCCTCAGCGATCCAACTCCTGAAGCGACTGATCTCCTCCCAGTCAAGTGGTATCCGACTAATTTGACTACACCGATGAACTTCGTTCTGGACGAAGCGTTCTCGACAGTTCCACTCTGGTACAACGACGCTATGAAGTATTGGAAACAAGTGTATCAGAAATACCAAAGAAGATACGTTCAGGAGAATATTGGTTAGGCTACGCCTTCATAGAGCGGTGTGGGAAGCAAAGTATAAGGGATGATCTACCAAGATTCTGGTGATCTGCTTCAAAATATAGTAATGGAATTCGTACAACGGGAGACTATTTGGATTTCAATAGTATTACAATTACGTCCATGAGCGACGGTAACCACTTACCATCAGGTGGGCCGTGTGCTCGTCTGCCTACAAAACCAATAAATAAATTATTACGAGCGGATAATTTGTTTTGTTTGATGAATCCATTTTAGTCTAGATTTTGCTGTTAAGGTTGTATTTTTAAATTGTTTTTATTTTCATTTTTTTATTGTGTGACGATAATTTACATTGTCTTACATTGTTCGTATATTTGAGGTGACATTTAACGTCTACGTGGAATTAATTCTATAAGGCACGTTCTGTATTGGTGGAACCTGCCTATTTCTGCCGTGAAGCAGTAATGCGTTTCGGTTTGAAGGGTGGGGCAGCCGTTGTAACTATACTTGAGAACTTAGAACTTATATCTCAAGGTGGGTGGCGCATTTACGTCGTAGATGTCTATAGGCTCCAGTAATCACTTAACACCAGGTGGGGTGTGAGCGCGTCCGCTCATCTAAGCTATTAAAAAAAAGGAAATTTATTCTGAGACGTGTAATAAACATAATGGGAAGCTAGGAAGCGTAGTAATTGAGTTAGCTCAGTGAAAGCTTAAATTGTTCCCTGGTCGGAAACTGAGAAGGGACCATCGGTTATTTATACAAACACTCAAATCTTATACATTTCATTCCGCTAAGCCGTGACGGACCCACGACCCACTGAGTCCTTAATTAGGAGAACGCAACGCGACCCGACTCGCGCTTACCCCTGGGATAATTGTTAGACGATCTCTTAAAGGCGATCATTATCAATCTTTACAGCTTCGTGTAATTGATATTTAGGATTACCGTCAAATATATCATTTAAATAATTCAGACACATAGAGTAATAATTTCTATCATTATTTTTCTCACGAGATTCCCTGTTTCAATATCGTATTACCCGTCAAACCTTGAACGGCTGCTACTTAAACTTCATTTAGCGATATACCTAAGTGGCGGTATGCAATAATTAGAACAATCTAGACTAATATATAAATCTACAGTGGTTTTACGGATGTTCCGTTATAACTACTGAACCGTGCATCCGATTGACTTGAAACTCGGTATCCATGTAGAAAATACATGTACTTAATGGATAGGCTAATATTTATATGAGTGTTGGACTCCGTACACCAGTTGCGGGGGCGTTAATGATGAGAATCTTTGTTGGGGGTGAGAATTAATAATGTTAATTTTAAATGATCAGCGAAGCGGATGGGTGGGTTCAGCTAGTCTATTCCTACATATAAATAAAATTGGAATGTCTGTTTGTAATATTGAAATACCGCTTTTTACTACATGCGTATGAATATATATATATATATATACGGTACATACACCAAAATAACATTTTCTTACAATTTTTGTCTGTCTCTCTGTCTGTTTGTTCCGGCTAATCTCTGGACCGGCTGGACCGATTTTGACGAGACTTTCACTGATAGGTATCTGATGATATAAGGAGTAACTTAGGCTTTTTAGACTAACTTCTATAATTATAGACCAAATGTTACCTGTTAAAAATAATTTAAATTATTCGGCATTGCTAATAAACCACAGAGAAATAGATAAACAGACAGACTGACACGGCCGTCAAAGTACTTCTATTATCAGCTATTTCATAAATCCTTTAATTTGAAATCACGGGTAAACATTTCGGTTTTATCTACAAAAAGGAAAAATTAATTGTTTTCCGGATATTTTTATTAGGGCCGTGAGTTGTGTTCGTATTATGTCCGAAATATTTTGGACCAATCTCGGTTTTATTATCAGTGGAAAATAAATTGGATCCAAAGCTCGTACACGGGCGGACGATCAAAGAAATTAGTTGGCCAAGCGGCGTAAAATCGGCAATCTTCGGTAGTTTCCGGTATTCCGGTAAGCAGCTTACAGTACCGGTCTAATAACTCGCGACTGAATGGAAACCGGAGTGAATGACTGAATGCCTCGACTGTTCGTAATCTTGGTCTTGCGGCATAGATTATGTGAGTCTGAGATACGGCAGCAGAAATCACTGGCTTGAGGCAAGAATACTGTTACGCCGGTAAGAGTAACGCCATCTATCGCAGAATAGCCGAACGAACATCAAAGGATCTTGTAACATCTAGAACGCTCGAGAAGAACAACGGCAGCTATTGTCAGATAGCGGAAACACGCATCGACAGTGCTCGACTTTGAGGAATGTTCGCGATAATTTTAGGGATGTGGTATCGGCTATAAAAGCGTTGCAGGAATGGCACGCACTCAGTTAGTAATCGGAACTGCTAGAAGCGAAACAGCGATCGGATCACCTGAAGCGAAGCGAAAGAAGCGAACTGGGAATTTTAAAGTGTTTGTGAAGTGTTCTAAGTGCTAATACAGTGTTAGCTTGTTATTCGGTAGAATTTTATTTATCCCGAACCCCAGCGCGTAACAATACTTACAAATGCTTGATGTTTTTTTTTTACACAACCCATTTTTCATCTTCCTAACCGAGCTTGTGGCCACCCTGGTGTTAAGTGGCTACCGCAACCGCATAGAATCTACAACACGAATCCCATGGCTCACTTTAAGGCCTGAGGTCAATGTTAAATGGCATTACATATGGCTGTCCGGTTCTTCAAAATGGAACATACGATCGCTTCGATCAATCATCATCATCATCAGCCCACAGTTATCCATTTCTTATATCGGCCTTTCCCAATGTCCACATAAATTTTCTGCCGCGGGGTGTCTCCCATCACGTTTTTCGGTGTGTGGTCTTCACTCAAGAACCTAGTTACTCCAGCGATCGTCGGTTCTGCCATTTCAGCTTGCCGACTCTCTGAACGGTTGATGACTTATGTACTATTTAGTTCTTTTTCTTTTTGTTCTTCTGCACACTCATAATAGGGTCGCCATCTGTACTCCCCACAATCCGTCTATAACAATAGTCTCCTCGCCTAATTTACCTTTCCAAATAAATAATAGTTTAAAAAAAACTAACAAAATACGCTTTTATAGAAAATACAACTAAAAAATAGAAAATAAATTTTAATAAATTTTAATTAAAAATATTATATTGTAAGGAAAAATGATTTTATTGTAAAGCCTGGGGTGCTTTTCAGGATATTATCAAAATAACCCTTCTACTCAAATTTGTTCATAAAATATTTATAACTACTAATACCATGCACCCCACGCTTTTTTTTTACAATAAAATCATTTTTTCTTACACTATTTTTAATTCAAATTTTCTATAAAAGCGTATTTTGTTACTTTTTTTAAACTATTATTTATTTTTCCCTTTTTTAGTTGAAATTCAATTTTTTCAATTTTTTTTTTCAATTTTTTTATTTATATTGTATTGTCATCGGGCCCTAATAAGTATACCAAATTTCGAGTTAATCCGACGTTTTGAAGGCAGTCAAAATCATGTTCAAAGATTCCGTTACATACTAACATACGTCTGAAGCTAATAAAAGCGTATTAAAATCGTCGTATCTTAATAAATTTACTCTATGACGTTAACGGGACACCGGATATACTCGGGTTTCGGAATTCGTGTCTCATTTATTGATACGTGTCCCATTGAAAACGTTTGAGGCGTGTGTGTATTTCAGCTTTAGATACACACACATACACAAGTATACATTTAATTCGTAATTTCATCCCTCACCGTCTTTGCTATGTGAGCAGTAACAATTGTGTTTAATATATTAATTATGAGATAAATGGTTGCCCTCTTCTCAAATAAGGAATTAAAAGATAGGACCATAGCAGAGATTAGCCTGAATTTATTTTGAAATTACCAACAGTCACTTCAATTGACTTATGTTCAGCGCGCTGTGTTTATATGAGTATTTTAAAGAATCAATTAAACATTTGTCACATTTTGTCATTTGACAATCCAAGAATCATCTCTAATCTATACTAATATATAAATCTACAGTGGTTTTTACGGATGTTCCGTTATAACTACTGAACCATGCATCCGAGTGACTTGAAACTTGGTATCCATGTAGAAAATACATGTACTTAATGGATAGGCTAATATTTATTTAAGTGTTGGACTTCTTACAGCAGTTGCGGGGGCGTTAATGATGAGAATCTTTGTGGGGGTGAGAAATAATAAGGTTAATTTAAAATACTCAGCGAAGCGGACGGGTACAGCTAGTGTGACTATAATACTTTTCGCAATAAGTAATGCACCTACCACAGGACTCTCTACACCAGCCTTGGTTGACTGGTAGAGAATGCCTCAGGCATTAAGTTCCCCATTGTACCTTTGTGCTTGAAGTTGAATAGATAAATAAATACTTTGCCTAGAAGCTGTATGCTATTATCTGTACTCTCTGTATGTTGCTCCCAAAGTTATGTGGAATTCATGCAATAAAATGTCTTTTTTTATTTTTATTTTATTGCTTAAATGAATGGAAGAGCTCACAGCCCACCTGGTATTAAGTGGTTACTGGAGCCCATAGACATCTACAACGTAAATGCGCCACCCACCTTAAGATATAAATTCTAAGATCTCAGTATAGTTACAACGGCTGCCCTACCCTTCAAACCGAAACGCATTACTGCTTCACGGCAGAAACAGGCAGGGTGGTGGTACCTACTCGCGCCGACTCACAAGAGGTCCTACTACCAGTAAAAAAATAATGCGTGTACTTATGTACGCGCGTAAGAAGTTATACTTTATTTTTATCAAATTTATTTCTTTATTTCGTTTTTTTACGAGTGTACATGCGCGAAAGTTCACCTGCGGCTATATTCAGACTCGCCAAGTTACGTCGGTCGTATTGTAATGAGCGATTTAGTGGGCAACTTCATTTCTGTTAATTTTGTGTCACGGTGCGCGCGCATCGTAAAGTTTCACTCTCATCAATTTTTCATAACGCGCCTAAAGAAGTATAACTTCAAAAATGAATGTATTTATTTCCGTCTTTTTTTGTCAGGAATTACCTGCCACTAACTGTCTTCAAGATTACATTTCCAATACGTGTGTCCATAAGTTTTTTGTTATAAATGTGCTAGCTACTCTTTCCACGCGCCCAAAAATCCCGTCAGCGACATAAAACGTGCGTATGAACTGCCGTAAAGTTTACCGTAATCCGGCGTTATCGTCGGGACGCACCCGGGACATATTTCCCTGGATAACCGGCTGTGTACCGTCGCTGGTCGGTAAACGGAATATATCCGGATTGCCTTTAATTTGATTTATCCGGACCGTGTGTTCCGATCCATTGTAAATCATTCAAGGCGTTCAACCACTATATGTCATTAATGGGGCGCGTAAATATTTATACATACTATGAAATAATTTGGCAGGATGTTTGAAATGAGAATTAGAAACTCATCACTCTCTGATTTAATAAATAAATAAAGAGTGGAAGACAAATAAAGATAGAGAAAGAGAGATGTTCCAATTTTTTTTTATTTTTGGCTTTGATAGATGGACTATCTCACAGCCCACCTGGTGTTAAGTGGTTACTGGAACCCATAGACATCTACAACGTTACCACCCACCTTGAGATATAAGTTCAAAGGTGTCAGTGTAGTTACAACGGCTGCCCCACCCTTCAAACCGAAACGCATTACTGCTTCACGGCAGAAATAGGCAGGGCGGACTCACAAGAAGTCCTACCACCAGTATAAAACTAACCAACAGTACAAAACTACCTATTAGTAATTAGCAAATGCTAATTAGCAGTTTACCTACACGGAAGAACAGTCATGAAGTAATCTTTCGTAGCGCTAACGGCTATGTAAAATTAAAAATATTTCGAAACAAAGCAAAGTACACAACACACATTTGAAAAGTAGCTACAGTAGTTGCATTTGTGTCGAGTGATGCAACGGTGTTCGAATCCCGCAGGAGGGTACAAATTTTTCTAATGAAATACGTACGGTGTTTCCCTAGCGCTATGACATGTCCTTCTTCAAACGAGGCTTGTGGAGAGTATTAAACGGTAGGCATCGGCTTGGCTCTGCCCCTGGCATTGCTGAAGTCCATGGGCGACGGTAACCACTCACCATCAGGTGGGCCGTATGCTCGTCTGCCTACAAGTGCAATAAAAAAAAAAAAACTGGTGGCAACAAAAAAAAAACACGACTGTTTGCTCGATGCGGGAATCGAAACCACGACTCGCGACCTAGAAATCATGGGTGTTGTTAATTACTGCACCGCCGCGCCGATTGAGTCCAAAATCACATTGACTATGTAAAATTTGGATAATTTTAAAATCGGTTAATTTTAATAAACATTTTTATTTATTGCATACGAGCTCACGGCCCACCTGATGCTAAGTGGTCATCGGAGCCCATAGACATCTATAACGTAAATGCGCCACCCGCCTTGAGATATGAGTTCTAAAGTCTCGGTATAGTACAACGGCTGCTCCACCCTTCAAGCCGAAACGCGTTACTGCTTCACAGCTGAAATAGATAGAGTGGTGGTACCTAACCGTGCTGACTCACAAAAGGTCCTACCACCAGTAATTATTTATCATATTTATTATAATAGCCTTAATTATCATAATTACAGTACACGACTTATTACTATTATTATTAGTCACGAAGGTTGGTCACTTGGTTATAATCTTTCCTCAACAGTGAGACTGTGATAAAATTCAAAGGTCAACGCTGCCGGTGTACTATATACATACACACCTTGTTATTTAATGGATGTACATACATAGTTTACGACATTAATTTTCGCATACCACATCGTATCCTTTAAATTATTATCGTTTTGGTAATGGTGGTCGAAGCAGCCATTACTTGGGGCCCGTAGCTGAGATAAAGTAAAAACCGCCGCCCTACAATGACCCAGGACCGTCTACAAATCTGACCAAATAGCCTAATGCGTGCTCAAGCTACGAGCGATAAGCGGGATAAATAATAGCTTTATCTATATATTAATACGTGAAGCAAAAACTTTGTACCTCTTTTTACGAAAATTGCGCGGACGAAGCAGTATGAAATTTCCCACACTTAAAGAGAATATGAGAAGAAGTGCGGAATTCTCATATTTTTTTTTAAATTATGCATAAAAATTACCAAAAATCTATTAAAAAAAAAACATTACACACACTACCATGTATTTGACACACACACGCATGCATACCATTTATTTATTGTCAAACTTTTCAAATTTGCTTATAATCTGTGATCAAATTGATAGATTAAATATCGTTTGTCTTCATTAATATTTGTCTAAAATGAAGATGAGTGTATAAACTTATAATTTCAATTAATTATAGTCGAATTTCGACTACCGGGCGACCACTAGTAAATTTTTATGGCTTGATATGGGCTGAGGTAGATGTACAAATCTATGTCTTGTGATCATATTTATTGCATCGATAGTGCGATATTAATAAAGTTACAGCCATAATTGAAGATTGAAACTTAAAGAATAATCTTCTCGTGCAAGGTCGCTGCTATTGTAAGCAACGTGTTACCTCAATAGATCCCCACAATGCGCAGTCTTAAGCGATATTCTTCCATTCTGTTTTTCAGTCGTCTTCAGTGTTATGGTTCATAAAAACTACAGATTAAACCAAATCATTGTCAATTCTCATTTATCTACATCTAAAAAGTAACAGCAGAGCTCAGTTCTTGATCGCTCAAAACGCTTGTCTCTATTCATTTGGACCATACGAAAACAGTAAAATACGTGCAAAAATGTCCGCCACCCGACCCGTATTATTCACGCTATCTACCTGCCTAATTCCACTCACCCAATAAATATTACATTATTATGATAAGTCCAAAATCCAAACTTGCTGGCGTTATCGTCGATGTTAGCGTTTTTGAATATTTATTGTTAGTTTTATACGTATTAGGGCGCTTAGCAACAATGCACGGAGAGTTGATATATCTACACTTTACTTCTGGCTATCTAAGCAAATCAATTTAGGTGTGGAACATGTGAGCAAAATTTACGATGTTGTGCCTGTATGCTCTTAATACTGGTGGCAGGACCTCTTGTGAGTCCGCACGGGTAGGTACCACCACCCTGCCTATTTCTGCCGTGAAGCAGTAATGCGTTTCGGTTTGAAGGGCGGGGCAGCCGTTGTAACTATACTGAGACCTTAGAACTTATATCTCAATTTGGGTGGCGCATTAACGTTGTATATGTCTGTGGACTCCAGTAACCACTTAACACCAGGTGGGCTGAGAGCTCGTCCACCCATCTCAGCAATAAAAATAAAAATAATAATACGGCTTATCGTCATGTTTGCAGTAAAACTGATCACCTACGCCATTGATAGCGGCTGACACGTGAGCGCCAAGGTCCAATGTAACGTGTACGGCATTTATTTGGTATTACATTGCTTACTGAGATTGGCCATGTTCTGTAGGTTTACGTGTTGTTAATCTGATTGTGTTGAAACTTTGCACAGTTGTTGTTAAGGTCAGAGAAGGTTTCATTATGACACGTTCGGGGATATGTGGGTCAATTTAACAAATAGGTAGCCATTTTTTTTTTTTCTCGGGCCGGAGGCCGATCCTCCAATGAGGTCTTCGCTCCTAGGGAGTGCGTGGGGTATGTGGGACTGGACGATCTGCAGATGTTGGGAGCTGAACGCGGGCCCAGAGATAGAATTTAGGACCTTACCCACTAAACTACTCCCCTGCACTCTTTGCACCAGACTTCCGTTCTCCGCCCGGAGTCAGTGTATGTAGTGTGAGTTTTTTTTTCGTTTTCGATAGTGTAAAAGTTAACTCAAATCTGTATAGAGTTGGAACGTTTGCCTACGTTTGCCGCTAGGGGCGTGTTTCAATTGCATGCAAATTTGAGTTTACTTTTACGCTATCGAGAACGTTAAAAAGCTCGCACTAAGCACACGGTACCTGCATTCTCGCTCACGACTCGGTCGTGCGCGGACGTGCTTTCCGATCTGTGGCCCGCTTGCGAGCTGCGTCTCTGAACTCACAGTTGTGCTCGACAGTGTAGTGACCGTGAATACATCGTGCTTACAATTCGGTAGTGCGGACGTTCCGATCCGTTGGTTGCTTGCGATCTGCGTATCGGAGTCCATTTTTGTGCGCTAAAGTGTTGTAACCGCGAACCCACCCTTTACCAACTGTCTTTTTCAAGGCAAAACCAATCGCTACGATCAGGCTTCCTGTGGCACTCACAGGCTAGCGATTTCCTAACCCTTCCCAAAACAACAGTCTTTTTCAAGACTAGACCCCCGCTCGCGATTCTGCCTGCTGTAGCATTATACAGCCCGAGCGGGTTCCTTTCCTTTTCCCCGCCGATTGCCGTTTTCACGGCATAGGCATTCCCCCCCCCCTGCTCCTTGCTGTCCTGCAGCACAGGGGGGTTACAAATCCTATCCGGGGCCTCGCCTTTCGGCGAGTTCAACAAAAGTCCCGGGGCCGCCCCCCCGGGCAAGAAGACCGAAAATGCAGCATGAAGAAAGTGTCAGTGAAAGTGCTAGTGACATTGCCGGGTTCCTCCGGGATAGGTACCCGTCAATTAGGGCCGAGTACTTAGCTTATAGGGCCTCCCGTGGCAATCCCTCCCCCCCCGCGCCCGTCGCCGCGTATTTCAACCGTGCCTCGGAGGCACACCGCGCGCCCCCCGCCGCCGCGTTAAGTTCGAGCGCACGTTCCGACGATGCGACTCACGAAGCGCCTAGCGCTACCCCCACCCCCGCGCCCGCGTCGTTTACGTCATCGCGCGCTTCGTCCGTCGCGACCTCGATCGTTTCGAGTTCAGGCTCCGATACCGAATCGGAGATGGATTTCGAATCCGCGTCAAGCCCTCAGCCTGGAACTTCGGATGGGTTCCAAACCGTAACGCGCGGTAAAAAGCGTACTCGCGCCGTGGAGTCCCGGAGCTCCACGACGAAACAGACTAAATCCGCGTCCGCCTCTCGACCGAAAGTAGTAGTTACACCGGAGTCGGACTCCGCGCGCCGCGTAACCCCACCGCCGCGTCCCAAGCCCGCGCCCGCTCCCAAAGTAGCTGCCCCGCCCCCGCTGATACTTCAAGAGAAGACAGCGTGGAATCGCGTGTCCCAGGCCCTTCAGGCAAATAAAATTAACTACACCCATGCGCGTAACGTCGCGCATGGGATTCAGATCAAGGTCGCAACGCCGGGCGACCATAGGGCCCTCTCAGCATACCTCCGAAAGGAGAACATAGGTTTCCACACCTATGCTCTTCAGGAGGACCGCGAGCTCCGCGTGGTAATACGCGGAGTCCCTAAGGAGCTAGAAATAGACTACATTAAGGAGGATCTGACCGCTCAGGCCCTCCCGATAGTTAGTGTGCACCGGATGCACAGCGGGCGGGGCAAACAGCCCTATAACATGATACTCGTCGCGTTGGAGCCAACCCCGGAGGCCAAAAAGAAGATCTCATGCCTCTCGACAGTCTGCGGCCTATCCGGGGTCTCCATCGAAGCCCCCCATAAGCGTGGCACTCCCGGGCAGTGCTACAGGTGCCAACTCTATGGCCACTCGGCGCGTAATTGCCACGCGCGCCCCCGCTGCGTGAAGTGCCTCGGCGATCACGCTACATTAGATTGCGTTAGAGATAGGGAAACCGCGACCGAACCTCCAAGCTGTGTCCTATGCCTTAAGCAAGGGCACCCCGCGAACTACCGTGGATGTCCTAGGGCTCCGCGAAAACGTCCAACCCACCCGGCTCCGCGAACCGTCGGCCCAAAGACTTCGGCACCTTCAGTGCCGAAACCCGCCTTCGTGCCGGCTGCAGTTCCCACGGTCTCGGCGTGGAAAAAACCGCTGCCGTATACTAAGGCGGGAACGGAAACCGCACCCCCGCCCCCGCTCGTGACACGCCCCGCGCCCCAGCCCCTGCTCGCACCTCGCCCCGCGCCCGCGTTCCGTCCCCCGCAACCCTCTGCCGTCAACGACTTCGCGCTCGTGCGCGACTTCGTCACCGCGGTGAACTTCGACCGTCTGCGATCGTTCGCTGACGCTATCCGTAGGTCGGTAACCCCCGAACAGCGGCTCGCGGCCGCTTTCGATCACATGGACGTTTACGAGTCCGTGTCGCGTACGTTATAAAATCTTTACCGGTAATCAATGGCGCAAAAAGGTAGAGAAAAACCGTATTCCCTTACGTTAGCATTCTACAATGCTAACGGACTCGCGCGACAACGCGATCAAATTTTCGAATTCCTCCGCGACAATCTTATAGATATCTTGTTAGTGCAGGAGACCTGTCTGAAGCCCTCGCGTCGCGACCCGAAAGTCGCGAACTACGTCATGGTTAGGAATGACAGACTCACCGCCTCGAAAGGCGGGACTGCCATTTACTATAGACGGGCCCTGCACGTAGTCCCTCTCGATACTCCCTCGCTCTTACATATCGAGGCGTCAGTGTGCCGTATCTCGCTGACGGGACACCAGCCGATCGTCATCGCATCCGTTTATCTCCCCCCGGACAAGCCCCTCCTGAGCAGTGACATCGAGTCACTGTTCGGCATGGGAGACTCCGTCATCCTGGCAGGCGATTTAAATTGCCACCACACTAGGTGGAACTGCCATCGTACAAACGTTAACGGTAGGCGTCTCGACGCGTTTATAGACGACCTCACCTTTGAAATAGTCGGTCCCCCAACTCCAACATGTTATCCGTATAACATCGCGCTCCGTCCGAGCACTATAGACCTGGCATTGCTTAGGAACGTAACTCTGCGCCTGCGTTCCATCGAAGCAATGTCAGAGCTCGACTCAGACCACCGACCTGTCGTTATGCAGCTCGGTCGCCCTCACAACCCAGTCACTGTTACGAGGACCATGGTGGATTGGAATAAGCTGGGCACGTGCCTAGCCGACGCCGCTCCGCCAATCCTCCCTTACGGCCCGGATTCGAATCCATCCCCCGAGGACACCGTCGAATCCATAAACATCATTACCGATCACATCTCTTCCGCGATCATTAGATCTTCAAAAGAAGTCGATGTGGAGGACAGCTTCCACCGCATCAGACTGTCCCCCGATCTTAGGAATCTCTTAAGAGTTAGGAACGCGGCAATCCGAGCCTACGATCGTCTTCCCACGCATTCAAACCGGATTCAGATGCGTCGTCTACAACGCGAAGTCCACTCCCGCTTAAGCGACGCGCGTAACGATAATTGGCATAGTTATTTAGAACAACTCGCGCCCTCCCACCAAGCATACTGGCGACTAGCTAGGACTCTCAAATCCGAAACTACCGCTACTATGCCTCCCCTCTTACGCCCTTCAGGCCAACCACCGGCATTCGATGACGATGACAAGACTGAGCTGCTGGCCGATGCACTGCAAGAGCAGTGCACCACCAGCACTCAACACGCGGACCCCGAACACACCGAGTTAGTCGACAGGGAGGTCGAGCGCAGAGCTTCCCTGCCGCCCTCGGACGCGTTACCCCCCATTACCACTGACGAAGTTAAAGACGCGATCCACAACCTCCAACCTAGGAAGGCACCAGGCTCCGACGGCATCCACAACCGCGCGCTAAAATTTTTGCCAGTCCAACTGATAGCAATGTTGGCTACAATTTTAAATGCCGCTATGACGCACTGCATCTTTCCCGCGGTGTGGAAAGAAGCGGACGTTATCGGTATACATAAGCCGGGCAAACCGAGAAACGAAACTTCTAGTTACCGTCCGATTAGTCTCCTCTCGACGATAGGAAAAATTTACGAACGTCTCCTTAGGAAACGCCTCTGGGATTTTGTTACCGCGAACAAAATTCTCATAGACGAACAGTTCGGATTCCGCTCAAAACACTCGTGCGTACAACAAGTGCACCGCCTCACGGAGCACATTCTAATAGGACTAAATAGGCGTAAACAAATCCCGACCGGCGCCCTCTTCTTCGACATCGCGAAGGCGTTCGACAAAGTCTGGCACAACGGTTTAATTTACAAACTGTACAACATGGGAGTGCCAGACAGACTCGTGCTCATCATACGAGACTTCTTGTCGAACCGTTCGTTTCGATATCGAGTAGAGGGAACTCGTTCTCGTCCCCGTCAACTGACTGCCGGAGTCCCGCAAGGCTCCGCGCTCTCCCCGCTATTATTTAGTTTGTATATCAATGATATACCCCGGTCTCCGGAGACCCATCTAGCGCTCTTCGCCGATGACACGGCTATCTACTACTCGTGTAGGAAGATGTCGCTGCTTCATCGGCGACTCCAGATCGCAGTAGCCACCATGGGACAGTGGTTCCGGAAGTGGCGAATTGACATCAACCCCACGAAAAGCGCAGCGGTGCTCTTCAAAAGGGGTCGCCCTCCGAACATCACTTCGAGCATCCCACTCCGTAGTAGGCGCGCAAACACCTCCGCCGTTAGTCCCATCACTCTCTTTGGCCAGCCCATATCGTGGGTCTCGAAGGTCAAATATCTAGGCGTCACCCTCGATAGAGGGATGACATTCCGTCCCCATATAAAAACGGTACGCGACCGCGCCGCGTTTATACTAGGACGACTCTATCCAATGCTTTGTAGTCGAAGCAAACTGTCCCTCCGCAATAAGGTAACTCTCTACAAAACTTGTATACGCCCCGTCATGACGTATGCAAGCGTAGTGTTCGCTCACTCAGCCCGCACCCACTTGAAATCCCTTCAGGTTATTCAATCACGATTCTGCAGGATAGCCGTCGGAGCGCCATGGTTTCTTAGGAATGTGGATCTCCACGATGACCTGGAGCTCGACTCATTTAGTAAGTATCTACAGTCGGCATCGCTGCGCCATTTTGAGAAGGCGGCACGACATGAGAACCCTCTCATCGTAGCCGCTGGAAATTACATACCCGACCCAGTAGACCGAATGGTAAACCGTCGACGTCGCCCAAAGCACGTCATTACGGATCCTCCTGATTCATTAACGGTGCTTTTAAGCACCACAAGCACCGGTCACCGTCCTCGTCGAACCCGTCGCTTGCGACGAAGGGCTCGACGAGCGAACTAACCCATAGACACAGCCCACTGAGTTTCTCGCCGGATCTTCTCAGTGGGTCGCGTTTCCGATCCGGTGGTAGATTCTGCGAAGCACTGCTCTTGCTAGGGTCAGTGTTAGCAACTCTCCGGTTGAGCCCCGCGAGCTCACCTACAAACGTTAGGGTGAAGCTGAAATAGCCTCTCAAGGCTATCAGCATAGGCAGGGAAAAAAATAAAATAAAACACGGTACCTGGTCAGAGTAGGGTTAACACTACAACCAGTGATCATCGACGACCAACGAAGCCTGTCTCTGCGGTATGAGGGCCCGTCAGTCCGCCCGAGCGAAACAAATAGGTAGCCAGTGTCAAAGCTAGAGGGAGGTATTATTGTCTGGTTCACTTTTTACGGAAGAGTCCCGAAAACTGTAAAGTATTGGTAATGAAGAAAACAATAAAATTATAACATAAACCGCCAGATTTAATCGTAACAGTAGTTTTAGTTACGTATACGATTCGCCAAAACCGGCACTTCTCCCTTATATTTACGTGAGCGATTCTCTTTCATTCGTTCTCCTGATGCTCCCTGCAGGTCCAACCAACGTTCTGTTTTGTTATTCCCTTCCCACAAAACCAATTTCTATTCTCACTCCTTTACTGTGCACGCGGTCAGACTGTGGAATTCGTTGCCGGCTGACATCCGAGTTTGCAAGTCTGTTTCTGTTTTTAAATACAAGGTCAAACAATTTTATCTCTCATCAACCGAATGATCATGGTTCTATACTCTTCGCATACACGAGTGTTACTGTGTTACTTATAATATTTGCTATGTGTATGTGCTATAATTCTCATTTTGTGTTTGTTATTTTAGTTATGTGTTATTTGTTCTGCACACACTTATCACTTTTTATTATTATTCTCATTATCCTCTCGCAGGTCTGCTGGAAGAGATTTCTCAAAGAAATAAGCAGTGCCTTTGTACATAATTTTCCTATTACTCTGTACTGTGTCTTGTTTTCTGTGTGTACATAAATAAATAAATAAATAATAAAATAAAATAAAATATGATAACGTGAGATTTAAGAAAAATGGGATGTATACGACAGAGAAAGTGGGAAACATAACAATCCCTACCTACCCCGTCCGCACCTAGCTGAAATACCCCCCTACACTACCACTGAATAGGTGGGGAAAAAACCTACCTATGCCTGTGACTCTTGCTACCTTGTTGTTAAATGGCCTCGAAATAAAGTTTTACATATTCGTTAATGGGTTAATCTTGCCTTATACATGTAAGTTAAGCTATATTAATATATTTTTTAAAAAACTGTTTTGTGTACAATCAAGTTTAGTATCTAGAGTAAAAAAAAATGTCTTATACAGAGTGCTTATCACTTTATCGGATTAATATTACATGCGAATTGCGAATTACGAATTTGACAGGGTCATAATTTTTTTCCTTCCTATGCTGATAGCCTTGAGAGGCTATTTCAGCTTATCCTTGACGTGTAGGTGAGCTCACGGGGCTCAAACCGGAGTGTTGCTAACACTGGCCCTAGCAAGAGCCGTGCTTCGCAGAATCTACCTCTGGACCGGAAAACGCGACCCACTGAGAAGATCCGGCGAAAAACACAGTGGGCTGTGTCCAGGGACGTCTTAAACTAGGATGGGGCCCTTGGGCACACAAGAATTTGAGGCCCTTTTGGAAAGTAAAAAAAGCGAATTATAATAACATTTTTTTACTGAGTATGCCGATTTATTAAAGGTAATCAAATACAGTATGATATAGTATTTCATTAATGATATTATTTTTTTTTTTTTTTTTTCTTTTAATGCCTTTGTTGGCAGACGGGCATACGGCCCACCTGATGGTGAGTGGTTACCGTCGCCCATGGACTTCAGCAATGCAAGGGGCAGAGCCAAGCCGCTGCCTACCGCTTAATACTCTCCACAAGCCTCGTTTGAAGAAGGACATGTCATAGCGCTCGGGAAACACCGTGGAGGGGAGCTCATTCCATAGCCGGATGGTACGTGGCAAAAAAGATCTCTGGAAACGCACTGTGGATGACCGCAGCGGCTCCAGGTAGTATGGATGAACTCTACTCCGGTGGCGGGCGGTGCGATGGTAAAAACGAGATGCTGGTATCATCTTGAACAATTCCTCAGAGCACTCCCCATGGAACATACGGTATAAAATACAGAGGGAACCGAAGTCCCTCCGCAGACCCAGAGGCTCCAAACGATCCGAGAGAATGGGATTATCGACAATCCGAACGGCCCTCCTCTGTATGGAGTCAAATGGAAGAAGCTGGTATTTGGGAGCCCCGGCCCAGAGATGGGAGCAGTACTCCATGCGAGGCCGGACTTGTGCTTTATAAAGCAAAAGTCTTTGTCCAGGCGTGAAGTACCGCTTCGCTCTGTTGAGGACTCCCAGCATTTTGGACGCCAACTTGGCTTTGCCTTCCAAATGACTCCGAAACTGGACATCGCTCGAAATGTCGACCCCAAGTATCCCGATACTCTCGGAAGGTTGCAGGGATACTCCTTGGAATTGCGGCGCCATGACAAAGGGGTCCTTCTTCGCAGTGAACGCGCAAACTTGTGTCTTTATCGGGTTGAATTGAACCAAGTTCAATTCACCCCATTCGGAGACTCGCCCCAGAGAGTTCTCCACTTCAGACACAAGTTTTGATCGTCTCTCTTGCACCGCGCTCCGAGAAAGACTCTGATGGCCGATATATCGCGCATCCCCCGTGCTGTCATCCGCATAGCAATGCATGCCATCAATAGACAGCATGTCATTGATATACAGGATGAAAAGCGTGGGGGAGAGCACCGAACCCTGTGGAACGCCAGCGTTAATGGTCATGGTATCAGAACAGTCACCGTCTACAACGACCGTGATGCTCCGCCCATCCAAAAAGCTAGCGATCCACTTGCAGAGACCCTCTGGGATTCCGTAAGATGGTAGCTTCGATAGAAGTGCCCTATGCCAGACCCTGTCGAAGGCCTTCGCGATATCAAGGCTCACAGCAAGAGCCTCGCCCTTGCTCTCCAAGGCTTCAGCCCACCTGTGAGTAAGGTATACAAGAAGATCACCAGCTGAGCGACCGTGACGGAAACCGTACTGTCGGTCACTGATCAGCTGGCGATCCTCAAGATACTTCAGGAGTTGTGTATTTATTATTAAAGAAATTTAAAAAAAAAATATTATTAAAAAATATTAGAATGCTGATGGTTTTTTGGTTACGATTTCGATAACGGTTTCTTTCGGGATGTCTGTTGAGCAAAATCTTCTATTATAGACATAGTATATGCCTTGTAAATACCTTCTGATTACTGATTTGTGAAAAAAGTGTAATGTGCCCGAAAAAATGTTTTCAGAATAAGCGTGTGAGAGAAATTGTCGGTCTTTCGGGCCCCCCTGAGAATGGGGGCACGGGCCCTGTGTGCCCTTATGGTAAAGACGGTATTGGCTGTGTCTGTGGGTTAATTTACTCGTCGAGCCCTTCGTCGCAAGCGACGGGTTTGGCGAGGACGGTGACCGGTGCTTGAGGTACCTAAAAGCACCGTTAGTGGATCGGGAGGATCCGTAATGCGGTGTTTAGGGTAACATCGACTCTTTACCATTCGGTCTACAGGATCGAGTATGAATTTAAATACCTCAAATTTGTGTAACCGGGCAAAGTTTTGTGAGGGAAAAGACTTAGTTTCCTCAATGCTCAATAGATGGCGGTTTCCTGAATCTCGCTTTGGCTACGTAAGGCGTTTGAATATACATATGTAATAATGATATTCTGTTTAATCTTCTTTGGTCTATGTAGTAAGCAAAGCAATTGACAACATTACGCCCACTGAAAAATGAAATAAAATATGAAGTCCCTACTGCTTAATGATAGCAATCGCTATGCTGTGTTACGATCATTGACTGCTATAGTAGTTGCGCAAGGGGCTTGTAAAATAATTTTAAAACTATGAAGCAATCGAAACACCACGACGTCGTAAGTGATCTCAATTGAGTTATGAAGATCACACAATAACATTTTTTTTAAAGATCAATTCTTTGTTTTTGAATGACAATTTTTTTTTTACAACCCTTGTAGGCAGCCGAGTAGACGGCTCACCTAATGGTGAGTGGTTACCGTCGCCCATGGACTTCAGCAATGCCAGGGGCAGAGCCGGGACGCTGCCTACCGAAATGATTTATTCGAATTTTTTTATTAAGCTTAACACATTTAATGTATATTATGTTACTCATAAAGAGTGATATCATTTGCAGTCTAGTTGTGGTGAAATGGTTTTTGTACAATTTGCGCTATAATAAGAAAATTATAGTTGGTTCTGTAATGTGTTCATTTTGATCTGAATGATGCTATGCACGTCAACATGATTAAAATTTGTCTAAATAGAAAAAAAAAACTAATTAAATAAGTAGCTAACCACTTGATTCTGTATTCTACTTTGAAATATTGTACATTGATTAAGAATTAATAATGTGTGCTTGTAATTTTTCGCCTTGAACGACTTGAACTAAATCCTCATGTGTGGGATATTTCTATAGCGGTGATTTCAGGGAGATACTTAATTACAAACTTTTTTTTTTTACTTACCAATATTTTTTTTTGCTTCCTTGTGTAGACGAGCTGACAGCCCACCTGGTATTAAGTGTTTACTGGAGCCCATAGACATCTACAACGTAAATGCGCCACCCACCTTTACATATAAGTTCTAAGATCTTAGTATAGTTACAACGGCTGCCCTACTCTTCAAACCGAAACGCATTACTGCTTCGCGGCAGAAATAGGCAGGGTGGTGGTACCTACCCGCGCGGACTCACAAGAGGTCTTACCACCAGTAAAACTATAACAGACAGACAGTTTTCGAGAGCCACTTGTTGGGTTCTCTTGCAAACCATCTGGACGTTTCACTATACATTGCTTTGTTCGCATAATTTCCAAGTTTTTCATGGGTCATAAGAACCTTTGACTTGAACTTTGAACAGTGCTAATTAATAGTCCTTCCAGAAACGCTGCCAAATTGTTTGCAGACCAAGCGTGGGCCTTACTGATTTACTGTAGGTATTGTGAGTTGCCCTAAAATCCGCCTTATATTATTACACAGTATTAAATCGTATTAATAGATCCATAATAACTCTTGTTAAGTATAATATGTACTTAATTAATGTCCTTTGATAATCTACGTAAGTTGTAATTGAGTTGACGTCACAGAGAGTAATTAGCTTTACCGTTTACGTAATTATATAAGGCCAAAATTGGCGATGTTGTGGCTACATCCTATTAATTTGTTAATTAACTGTTACTGAATCTTGTATTTGTAGATATGTGTTCATAGATGTTCACATTAGTTATTAAGTAACATTTTTCAAAACGCAAACCTCATAATTAACAAAAATATGCAGACAATCACTGCGAGTATCGAACCTAAGACTGATTATTAAGTCTAGAGATCCACATAGTGATCTGAGCCTTTTTTATTGCCTTTGTAGGTAGACGAGCATACGGTCCACCCGATGGTAAGTGGTCACCGTCGCTCATGGACGTCAACAATGCCAGGAGCAGAGCCAGGCCGCTGCCTACCATTAAGTACTCTCCGCAAGCCTCGTTTGAAGAAGGAAGCGACCGGGAAACACCGTGGAGGGGAGCTCATTCCAAAGCCAGATGGTACGTGGCAAAAAAGATCTTCGGAAACGCACTGTCGATGAACGCAGCGGTTCCAGATAATATGGATAATGGTTCTTTTTAATGAGAGTAGACATAAAACCTCTCGCATGGCCACTTATAAAAAAGAAACATAAGAAGCAAAAGTCAAAAAAAAAAAGAAGACTATCGCCGACCGCACCGCACGCGCTGTACACGCACACGCCGCTTATTTCTTCACATAAATATTTTCATGGACTCAAATTAATTCTCTATTATACAAACTCTTACTGACGACCATATTCGTCGCTGCGCGAGTGATATACAAGTTTTATAGACAATAATTTAGAAGAGTGCCGTGTCAAGTCGCCGCCATTACGCGTCGTCCAGCAGTGGCGTCGAATTCTGCAGCCTGGAAGAAGCTAGCGACGGGTTGGCAGGTACGTCTACTCCTCATAGCCTAGCCTCGGCCTTCCCCTCTTTTGTGCATCTTTAGCGATACTCGCCCCCGCTAAACTTCCTTCAAAAATATTGAACCAGCGCACCGCCGTGGTGGAAAATTTGTAAAGAGTTTTTCCCACTATTATTGGTCCTTCGTCCCCGGATTACATTTTAATCATCGCTGATCACCGCTTATTACGCGAATAAACACGCTTTATTATATATTTTGATATTTTTTCGCACCGCATTTCATCATATTTCATTATTTTTGACAGGTCATTGACCTTTACTTGGAAAAAAAAAAAAAGAAACATTGGAAAACTTTCTTTGTTCGGTAGAAACAATCGATGAGACCCGCATTAATTTCCAACAATGTCTCAAGGACATAAATCAATTAATATTAAAAATCGACTCCGATTCTAAGCCCGACTTCAATAAGTGGCTCGCTTTTGAAGATTTATATTGTCGTATCAAACGTAAACGTTCGCAGTTAGAATCAAAACCCACCATGTCTGTCAAAAGAAATGACGACTGTTGGCAAGGTGTTAAATTAGCTCGCATTGAAATTCCCGAATTCGATGGGAACCCTAAAGATTGGCCGCTATTTTTCGCGACTTTTAAAAACGCTGTACATTTGAACTCATCTCTTTCTCTCACTGAAAAAATGTTTTATCTCGCTAGTAAATTAAAAAACAAAGCTAAAAATGTTTATGCCGGTTTCATTCCATGCGCTGAAAATTACGAAACTATTTATAAAGCGCTCGTGTCAAAATATGAAGACAAAAGGAACCTTTTTTTTTTTTTTTTTGGTCAGGAGGAAATCGCCGGACTTCCGCCCTTTTCTGGATACTGGGCGGGGTATGTCAGAGTCGAACTGACTAAAACCTCCTGTCGCTCAACAACCAACGTCCAAACCTCGCATGAGACAGAACTCATGACAAGGCAAAGGGGGGAAAGTGAAGCGTTTAGTGCGGAGCACATCTCTCCCATCACCCTCCACCTCGGGACGCCGGACTGGCGGTCGTCGGCGCCACGACCACCAGCCCTCTCGGTCGGCAGACTGTCCGAAGCCCGCCTAGATGGCGCCGGTTAGAGTGGGTTACCCTACGGAATACCCCGCTGGGCCAGAACCAGCGTGGGTCGAGGATAGCCGGCCTTCCATCACCCGGATGCTCTTGCGTAAAACGCGTGCAGAGCAGCTTGCACGTCGTCTTCTTAGGCCCCCCTCGCCGGTCCCCAGACCGACATGTGAGGGGGACCCGAAACACTTAGAGGGCCAGGGCTTGGGCGAGATCCGCCTCCCTGGCCCCCGCTCGACGGCGGCGGGATTGTGCGTCTCTCACGCGCCCCGCCGCCTCCTTCTGCGAGATGGTGCACTCGCAGAAGTCGAGCATCGCCTTCCACGACTCGTCGTCGCCGAGCATCGATGCCACAACACTCGGCAACGACAAGTCGGTTCCTATTTTTGCGACGAGGACACGGCGCCACCCCTCCCATGCGGGGCAGGCGACGAGCGTATGCTCTGCCGTGTCCAAGTCGCAACCACAATGGTGGCACTCTGCCGTCGGCTCGGCTGTGATCCGGTGCAGGAACTCACCGAAACAACCATGCCCAGTGAGCACCTGCGTGAGCCGGAAAGTGAGGCGTCCTCTGTCACGATTCACCCAATCCACAAGGACCGGGCGAATCGCCTCGACGGTCCTACGACCAGCCGAAGGATCAGCCAGCCGTCTGGACCATGACTCCAGCACGGACCGCCGAGATTGGGCCCTCCGTGCTCTGACCACACTGGGGCTGGGACGCGCCACGCCCCGGGCACGAAGTTCAGCCCGCCACCTATAGTCAGCGGCGAGCGCCTCCGCTTCCAGAATCCAAGGCGGCGTCCCAGCCAGTACACACGCCGCCTCAAAGGAGATGGTGCGATAACCACGGATGACCCTGACCGCGATGGTGCGTTGCGGCCGTTGCAGCAGCTTCGCCACCCCCACGGCCAGGGACTGGCCCCACACGGGCGCCCCGTATAGGGCCATTGATCGCACCACCCCCGTATAGAGACGGCGCGTCACCTGGTCAGGCCCCCCGACGTTGGGCAGAAGCCGGCTTAGCGCGCCGGCCACCCCCAACAAACGAGGGACCAGGTTCTGAAAGTGAGCACGGAAGGTCCAACGACTGTCCAGAATGAGGCCGAGGTACTTCAACTGCACCCCGACCCCGATACGGACGCCTCCAACCACGATATGGGCATCGACAGGTGGCACTCTCCGGGGCCTGTGGAACCACATGGCCTCGGATTTACTGAGCGCCACGTCGAGGCCCAATCTCCTAAATCTCCTAATTTTGCCGACGACATGCGCCACCCCAGCCGTAGCAAGACGGGCAGACTCAGCAAAACTCCCCCCCGGGCCACGACCAACGTGTCGTCCGCGTAACATATTACGCTCAGGCCCGGGAGGAGGGCACCTCTCAGCACCCAGTCATACCCGATATTCCACAAAAGGGGGCCGAGCACCGACCCCTGCGGAACACCGCGCACGACCGGGAACCACCGTGTCCGGTACACGTGACCGATCTGTCCTCTAAGTAGGAACCCACCAGCCGGCGAAGGTAGGGGGGCACTCTATGTCGTTCCAGCGCCCCCCCTATCACGGACCAGGGCAGGGCGTTAAACGCATTGGCGATATCGAGCGACACCGCCAAAGCCACCCCACCCCTGGAGACGGCCTCCTCCGAGAGGGCCCGCACGCGAAGGATCGCGTCTACCGTTGAGCGGCCCTCTCGGAAGCCATACTGCTCCGCCGACAGATCGGGTCCCACCCCGACCAGATGCTGGATGATGCGGGCTGCCAGAATGCGTTCCAGCAGCTTGCCCACCTCATCCAGCAACACGATGGGACGGTACCCGGCGGCAGTATCCGCCGGGCGCCCCTCCTTTCTCAACAGCACGAGTCTGCCCGTCCTCCACGATGAAGGAAACCGTCCCGACTCGAGGCAGGAGTTGTAAAGTCTCAAGAGTCGGTCCCCTAGGGCACCAAGAGCCAAGGCCCAAACCCGGCCATGGACGCCATCCGGGCCGGGTGCAGTGTCCTTCGCGCACATTTTGCGAACGGCCACACGGAGCTCCGCTCCCGTTATATGGGGCACCTCAGCAGGGACTTCGCCGTCGTAGTCCGGCGGCGCGTCCATAGCGGGAGCGACAAATCCCTCCCGCTCCTGCGGGAAAAGCACCGAGACGATGTCCCGCAGCTGCTGAGGCTGGAGACGCTCCGTGATCGGGGGGGCCCATGGGCGCATTTTATTGCGCACCATATGATAGGGCCGCCCCCACGGATCCTCATCCAGCGTCTCCAAGAGACCCTCCATGTGTTGGTTCTTGGCTCTTCTGATGGCCAGCTGCAATGCCCTCTGCGCGACGCGGAATGCGCCGTGCAGCCGGGCCTCTGCTGCCGCGAACGCAATCGGATCGTTGCGCCGCGGCAGGCGGCGGCGGCGATGCCTGGCGCACTCGCGCCTCGCCCGAACGCACTCCACGCGGAGTTGCGCAATTTCGGGCGACCACCAGTACGCCTGGCGATTAGGAAGTCGAGGGCCGATCCGGGGCATCGACGCATCACAGATGCGACGCATCGTGTCCCGGAACCACCCTGCCTCTCCCTCGACCTCGACCGGGTGTGGACGCATGGGCGCCCACGCCGCCACCGTAGAGGCTTTCATCAGGAGCTCCTTATTCAGGCGCTTCAGTGCCCACTTGGGGAATGACCGGGACGCACCACGGGGGTGGTCCCCGTGGACGTCCGCGACTGTGGAGCGGGCGGAGAGATCAAACCGAATATATCGGTGATCTGACAGTGTCTCCGCCCCCTCCAAAACTCTCCAGTCGCGGATACGGCGTGCGATGGCCGGGCTTGCGAACGTAACGTCCACAATAGACTCGCCCTGCCACCGCACGCACGTCGCAACCGAACCTCTATTCAACAAACAGAGGCCGGCCGCGTTCGCCCACCTCTCCAGTAGCCTTAGAACCTTAGACCTTAGAACTTGTATCCCAAGGTGGGTGGCGCATTTACGTTGTGGATGTCTATGGGCTCCAGTAACCACTTAACATCAGGTGGGCTGTGAGCTCGTCCACCCATCTAAGCAATAAAAAAAAAAAAAAAAAAAAGCCTACCACGAGCGTCCGAGCGGGGGGAGCCCCATGCGACAGACTTCGCATTGAGATCCCCCGCGAGAATCACTGGACGGGGAGCGAGGCGGCGAGCAATCGCCCCGATCCCGCCCAGGAAATGCCCGAACTCGACAGTAGGCCTGTTCGGAGAGAAGTACGCCCCGATCACGACGGTCCCTTCCAACTGCACCGCGACGAACCCTTGGCCCCTGGTCACCATCGCCAGGGGGGGGATCGCCGCGTCTCTTCTTATGGCTATGGCCGCCAGGCCGCCATCGTCCCCGAACCAGCAATCATTTGCCGGGGGAACGAAATATGGCTCGGCGACCACAGCCACATCTATAGACCACTCCGCCATACTCTGAGACAGCATGTCCTGAGCTCTGGCGGAGTGGTTCAGGATTCCTTGGAGGAAGCGATAGGTGCGGTCCATTACTGTTGGACCACATCCATCGCTCCCTCCCCTTCACCGCTGTCCCCACCCTCCGGCACCGGTGCCGCAGCGGGGATTACAGCGTTGGCCAGTGCTCCTCTGGCCAACTTTCTCCTCTGCCGGTGCTTTGACTTCCGGTGCCGGTTGCGTTCGGTGTTATCACCGGACGGGAGGCACGCCTTTCCTCCCGCCCGGTGGTTAGCCCCGCGCCCGGCCGCAGCGCACAGAGCGCAGTGCGGGGCGGCCGCGCAGGACGCTGCTTTATGGCCCGGCTGGCCGCAGCGGAAACACAGACCGCTGCGGTCAACCGAGCTAGTGCACCTGGCGAGACCGTGTCCGGTGCTAAAGCACCGGAGGCATCGCCAGGCGCGTGGTTCAAGCAGGCGCACGTGGGCCGCTATCCAGCCCACGCGCAGCCTGCCTGGAACAAAAGGAACCTAGCAGGTACTTATCTGAATCAAATATTTTCTTTAAAACCGATTTCTTCAGTCACTGCTGAAAATTTGGAAAATCTGGTCGATCAATTTTCAAACTCATATCTCGCTATGAATAATTTACAAATACCTAACTTGTGTGACTTCGTCATGTCCTACACTTTATTACACCGCATAGATACAGAAACCGCACGTCTTTTTGAGATGAATAATTGTGATAAAGACATACCTACTTATCAGGATTTAATTTCATTTGTTCGTGATCGTATAAAAGTTTTAAATCGGACAGGTAATAACAACCTGAACAGCGCAAGTACTTCATCGAAGCCTATACACAACAATGCAAATAAAAATAGCTCATCATTCATTCATCGATCATTTGTCGTAAACAACACTGCATGTCAGTTGTGCAATGACTTTAATCATAACCACCTATATTCTTGCCCGCAGTTTAAATCTCTTACCCCGCGTGAACGTTATGATTATATTAAAAAGATACGTGCTTGTATCAACTGTCTAAGTTTACAACATAACACAAATACTTGTAAATCTGAGAATAGATGCGCTAATTGTAAAAAGCTACATCATACGACTCTTTGCTTCGCTGAGAAAGCATCAGCTGTTGCATTGCCGCCGGTACAGCCGCCTCAGTACTTACACCGCCGCCGCGCCGCACTGATAACAATACGCATAGTCCAGTAGTAATTGGTCAGAAATCTACCGCGTCTTCAAGTTCGATTTCTACCAAACCTGTTGATAATAACGCTCCATTTTGTAGTATGAGTGCTAACTCAAATAACACGCGAAAAACTAACAATGATGTGAAAAGAAGTGACGGAACTCTTGCTCAAATTAGAATTTTGATAGACAATGGATCGCAAAACCATTTTGTTACCCGCAAAGCTTGTAAACATTTAGGCCTTCGTATCTTCCACGACAATTTAGAACGATCCGTAAATGGAATAGGTACTAGCTCTCAAACTATAATCGGAACTACCGATATAACGTTACTGTCTAGGTACGATGCAAACTTTTGTTTACGCATAAACCCACTCGTTCTTAAAACAATTTCGAGTAACTTGCCGAGTTGTGAATTTGACATTTCGTCTCTTAATTACATATGTAATAATAACATACAGCTCGCGGACCCGCACTTTAATAAACCCGCTGAAATAGACATTCTGCTTGGCGCCGAAGTATTCATGCAAATCCTAAGACCTACAAAGTTGCTAGGTCCGCCTGGAAAACCTGATTTATTGGAAACCGCATTCGGATACATACTCTTAGGGTCGATCGCTTCGCTCCCTTGTCACAATAATACCGCGCCTTGTGATAACGATCACGCCTTTTTATCGTCGAGTAACGACTCGATCGAAACTTTAGTCTCAAAGTTCTGGGAGTTGGAGTCAGTTCCGACTAAAACACACATGTCTAAAGCCGAACAGGAATGTGAGGATTTTTATGATTTAAATACATACCGCGATAACACAACTGGACGCTACGTCACCGCTTTGCCTTTCTTGAGGTCGCCTACCGCTCTGGGCGATTCTCTTACAACCGCACGTCGCTGTCTGTCGTCACTCGAACGCAGATTTCAGACAAATACCGCTTTAAAAACTGAATACGATGCCGCGATGAGAGACTATCTCGAACGGAACATCATTTCACCCGCACCCGCTCTTACTGATACGAATTATTACGTCATCCCTCACCACGGCATAAGCCGAGAAGACAAACCGCTCCGCATTGTACTGAACGCAACTGCACGATGCATAGATACAAACGTTTCATTGAACGATTGTTTACATTCCGGTCCTAACTTGCAAGCAGACCTAACCGCGATTATTTTAAAATTCAGACTCTTTCCGATTGCTTTAACCGCCGACGTCAAACAAATGTTTTTGGCTATAGGCATTCGTGAGGAAGACCGCCGCTTTTTGAATATATTATACAAATTTGACAAAGATGATACCGCGAAAATGTATCATTTTAATCGCGTTTGTTTTGGTCTACGGTGCTCGCCGTACCTTGCTATGAAGACAGTTAAGCGTCTTGCCCGCGATGAAACTGATTTCCCGATCGCTTCAGAAATCGCTAGTGATCATCTTTATATGGATGATCTAGGAGTTTCGGTAGATACGCCCGAGAATGGAATTCAGTTGGCTCATGATTTAATCGAACTATTCAAACGTGGTGGTTTCGACTTAGTTAAATTCGTTAGCAACTCGCCCGAGGTGTTAAAATCGATTACGCAAGCCAACCGCTTATCTTCAAAAATTGAATTCGACAAGGAGGATAATATGAAGCTCCTAGGTCTAATTTGGTCACCGGTCGAGGATGAATTTTCAATCGCTATTAAATTCAACCCGCAAGCAAAATGTACAAAGCGCCTTATGCTTTCCACAATCGCTAAACTGTGGGACATAAACGGATTTTGTGCCCCTGTCATCTTACACGCAAAATTATTAATAACATCTCTCTGGGTAGCTCAAATTGATTGGGATGCAGAGCCCCCAAGCGACATCTGTGCTGCGTGGAAGCGCTTTCTTAATGAACTCCTCGCTCTGCAACACTTTAAAATATCTCGCTTCGCAGGCATCGTGCCCGAGTCCCGTGTCATACTACTGGGATTTGCGGACGCTTCTGAAAAAGCGATGGGTGCTTCTGTGTATATTTGTGTACAACCGGCTTCCGGACCAAATGAAGTCAATTTAATTGGTGCCAAGAGCAAGGTCGCCCCGCTCAAGGTTGCTACCTTAACCCGCCTAGAGCTTTGTGCTGCTGTATTATTATCGAAACTGTTTCGATTTGTTATCGATACTGTTTCTCCCCGCTCTCATGTTGACAAAATTTTCGCGTTTACTGATTCGACAGTGGCCCTCCATTGGGTACACTCGTCTCCGCATCGCTTCGATACTTTAACGCCTTCGCATTTTTTAACTCTCGGACCGCTAGACTCATTTCATTCTGATCCGCGTTTAGATTCGGTAGATTTAGTTCGCAATAAACGACTTGTCGATGACATTGTTCAGAGATTTTGGAATCGCTGGAGGCGTGAGTACCTAAACACGCTTCAAACGCGCGCTAAATGGAACACCAAATCTAATCCGGTGACTAAAGGTACTGCTGTCCTTCTTAAAACAGAAAACTCACCGCCTTTACAATGGCCAATGGGCATAATTGAAGAAATAATGCCTGCCTCGGACGGGGTCGTTAGAGTAGTCAGAGTGCGCACACAAAACGGCACCTATCTTCGACCTGTAGTAAAACTTTGTGTTTTACCTTCCCAATAACCTATTTTCTCATTTTTATTTTTAATTTATTTTTATCTCATTCTTTTTACTTAATACTTCATATCCTGTACTCATTAAGTACCATTTATACTTATTATGTACCACCGCACTACCCTGATTCCACCCGCTCTCTAGTTCACCCATAATCGCTACATTTATGTACTTCTCTCTCATTGTTCAGGAGCTACATCTCCTAAAGGCCGGGGGGATGGTTCTTTTTAATGAGAGTAGACATAAAACCTCTCGCATGGCCACTTATAAAAAAGAAACATAAGAAGCAAAAGTCAAAAAAAAAAAAGAAGACTATCGCCGACCGCACCGCACGCGCTGTACACGCACACGCCGCTTATTTCTTCACATAAATATTTTCATGGACTCAAATTAATTCTCTATTATACAAACTCTTACTGACGACCATATTCGTCGCTGCGCGAGTGATATACAAGTTTTATAGACAATAATTTAGAAGAGTGCCGTGTCAAGTCGCCGCCATTACGCGTCGTCCAGTAGTGGCGTCGAATTCTGCAGCCTGGAAGAAGCTAGCGACGGGTTGGCAGGTACGTCTACTCCTCATAGCCTAGCCTCGGCCTTCCCCTCTTTTGTGCATCTTTAGCGATACTCGCCCCCGCTAAACTTCCTTCAAAAATATTGAACCAGCGCACCGCCGTGGTGGAAAATTTGTAAAGAGTTTTTCCCACTAGATAAATTCTGCTCCGATGGCGGGAGGTGCGATAATAAAAAGGAGATGAGGGGATCCTTTTATCAGGTTAATTAATGTTCCGCACCTCTTCCTGATATCGACGTCTCAACTGTATTGGATAACAGCTGACCCATCCATCAATCGGGGACGCATGATTGATTAGTAGTAGAAATAGACAATGCTGTGGACCGACCATATTAAAACTACACTGGGAGGTCCCTTAAATGAGTGCAGTAGAATGGCCTCAAGCAAGGTGAGTGGAGGAGAGAGATGGGCTTGTGAGACTGCCCCCTCCAACACTACACGACGATCACGAACATTCTGTCAAGAGTGACACGATTGAAAAGAAGAGTGATAAACAGGATTATTTATTTATTTATTTATTTGGGAAACAAACAGTACAATACAAACATATAATATTTAAAAAAATATAGCTAAAACAATAACCAAATATGTTTCCACAATCAAAATCACATATAAGTAGACAGTGAACAAGAAGAGAAATTTAGAAATTTAAATTACAAAAAAACAAAAGCAACACAATACGCACATATTATTTTATACATCAATTATACTACTTATCGGACTAAATCACCTTATAAATGTTTTAAAATAGCTTTTCTACTGTATATGCTACAAGTGACAAGCAAAAGATGTCAGCATTAGAGAACTTAGAATCATCTAACCTACAAGATCTACGGACAAAAGAGTTAGAAGCATATTTCGTTCGAGCCGTGGACATGTGGAAGGTCTGTTTAGAACGCGCGGAAATACGACTACATTTAAATGAAATTTTGGAATGAAGATAGCTAGAATCAATCTCATTATTTATTATTTTATATAAAAACATTTGATCCCTCAGTAGCCTACGATCTACTAGAGAGACAAATTCTGTCGGTTCTGGAGAGTTAAAGCGACGACAATGGTATAAAAGATGCTTAAAAAACTTTTTTTGGACTCTTTTTAGTCGCTGAATATAAATATTATATTGGGGATTCCATGTGACAGAGCCATATTCCAATATAGACCGTACAAAACTGTTGTACAACAGAACGAGAGTAGATGGTCTTTTAAAGTCTTTACCAACTCTAAGTATGAAGCCTAACATTCGAAAAGCCTTGTTTACTATTTCATTAACATGAACATCAAAAATCAAACTGTAATCCAAATAAATACCCAAATCACAAACAACTGTGGTGCGTACTAAAGTTTGACCATTAATAGAATAGTCATACAAGATATTCGATCTTCCGCATGAGAATGTTATAATAGAACATTTGTTAGTATTCACTGTGAGTAAGTTATTTTGACAGTAAACAAATAAGTTGTTCAAATCGTCCTGTAATTCCAAACAGTCATTTAAGGACTTCATAACTTTATATACTTTTTTGTCATCAGCGTACATAATGAATTTGGATTTCCTGAAAACATTTGAAACGTCATTGACATATATATTAAATAACATAAGACCAAGATGAGAGCCCTGAGGAACTCCCGAGGGAACAGGTGCAAATGAAGAACAAAAACCATTGAAAGTCACAGCCTGACTGCGATCTCTAACATAAGACTCAAGCCATTGCAGCAAATCACCGTGGACCCCAAGTCCATGCAATTTCTCAATCAAAATGTCAAAATTTATTCGATCGAACGCTTTGGAATAATCCGTGTACACCACATCAACCTGATGACCATCCTCCATGGAGTTCAATACATAATCCAAAAACTCACAGAGGTTTGTCTCAGTAGATCTATGGCTTATAGAACCATGTTATTGCTCTATAATATGAGGCCTAATCAATGGAAATAAAAAATCATAAACTCACTCAAAATCATGATGGTACAATGGATAGAAAAAGTCAAAGTAGTAAAATGTATTTTCATCTGAATACGCGTGTAAGTATTGAAGTTTATCGGTCGTTTTGAAGTGGATCAAAATTAAGTTAAAAGATTCCGTCATATAAAAGTGATCTATGTCGTCGGGCCAGCTTAACAAAAGCGTGGTAGAAATAAGTGCCACGCCAAAACTTTGTTGAGAAATAGTTTTAAAAGTTTCTAATTTTCGATTCGACCATCAACGGCGATTTGGGATTAGTTCAGTGACCCGAGAGGAATTTTTGGAATCGAAGTTGCGATCCCAGACAGAGTTCTAGGAATTGTGGTTTTGTGTCTGGCTTTCTACATTTTTTCGGACAGGTCAATGAATTGTTAAGTTTTAGCCAGTAGATATTAGGCTCAAAATTTTCGTTCTAATTATGAGTCTTTTATATCTTTGCCGTAAGGATGGCTTCTAAATAAGCAGCTGTATCTTCCTTTAAGGGTGACTGAATTAAGAGCATGCAATACGACAGTGATAGGAGATGTATGGAAATGGTAGTGCGAGGTAGAGGGGAAGAGGTCGACCGAGTAGACATGGATGGAGTGTGTGAATGACGATATGAGAGAGAGAGGAGTGAGTGTGTGAATGACGATATGAGAGAGAGAGGAGTGAGTGTTGAGATGACGGCTAATAGAAGAGAATGGAAGAGAAAAATTAGCTGTGCTGACCCCACCTAGTGGAATAAGGTGGAGAAAAAGAAGAAGAATACGACAGTGGTAATAATAATGTCATATAGGTATGTTCATCAATCGGTGTGTGGAGTGGCTCCATTTTACCTATATATTACATGTTTTAGAACATGTATTAGGTTATGTATCTACTTAAATATGTATTGATATGACTGCGTTTTGTTACCAGAGATCTTATGAATTTACTTCACACTATACGAAGCCCGCAGCTTCACCCTTCATGGTATTAAAATTTATAACTGGATAGCGTAGACCCGCGCCCAGCAGGGAGAATATATTTTTCCAGTGTTCAAACAATTTCCATACCGAATTCCGAGTTAATTTTGTATTTTTAATATTTTGTTACAATTGAACCTAATGACAGCCTGAATCATCGAGTAGGGAGCATACGGATAACACAGATCGATCGAGACGAAGAATGAAAAGATATAATTCGAAGTAAACACCAAACTAAAGCAATGATTAGAATGTAACCCAGTGTGCGCGCTAGTGCTTTATACTAGTGAATCTATATCTATTTTATATACATATATAAAAGAAAGTCGTGCTAGTTACACTATTTGTAAATCAAGAGCGGCTGAACTGATTTGGCTGAAAATTGGTGGGGGGGTAGCTTAGAATCAGGAGAAGGACACAGGATTTATCACGTTCCCATGGTATGTGACATAAAACGTTGTATAACAAAACGCAACTGATATGGATTAACAAAACGCAACTGACAGCTAAACGTGATGTAGTCCATGGTTAATTATTGTAGAATTTTGAAGTTGATCGGTTGATGTGTTTGTTTCGAGATTTTGTATTAGCTTATTGTGCCGAGATAGGTAATCATTAATCAAACCTTTCCCGACGAAGCCGTAATGCAACTAGGATTCGAAACATTGCGAGTGGTAGGACTGAAGAAGAACAAGAAATAAAAATATAATAATAATAATAATAATAGCAACTAAAATACATGGCCAATAAATAATCATTAAAATACTTGCTTTTTTAATTTACATTAATTATCCAAATAAAAATATGATCTTGATAAAATCAAAAGTCTGCTCATTTATGCCTATAAGGCGGAAAAGTTTGCTGGGTCAGCTAGTACATAACTAAATTCTTAGATCTCTAGTTTTTCTCTCCGTTTGATTGTCCGAGTAATGTTAACTGATCCATCGACTCATGCGTAAGTGTAGTCCTCACGTTAAATAATTAATAATTCGTAAGTTTTCCATATACCGTAAATTCCTTTCGCTCCTTGTGGTATGGGTGCCGGGTACAGACAAACCAAAAACTCACTCTAAGACTAAGACAATCAAATCACGTTCCCCCTGAAAAAAAATTGTTCTCGAAATTATTCCTGAGGATAATTATCTTTTGTTATAATTATAGGATAATTATACTCCGGGATAATTACAAGAAGGAAGAATCAGAATGCTGTGATGTATTAGCGCCGACAGTAACTTGGTATGAAGACTTTCATCTACTCAACTAATGCTTGTTGAAATTATTCAAAATTAACAAAAAAAACAGTCAGCATGCTTTGCGCGATATAGTTCCGTGAAAAATGTACTTTACGCAACGTTAATCATTATTCTTGTCATTCTGATGGCGCAAAACCGCAAATGTGCACACGATATGAATTCTAAAAGTAAGTCGCGTGCCGCAAAGATATCATTTTAAAAACGTAAAGACGAATGCATTCACTTTTTGTTAAATGCCAACTGTCAAAATGTTTACCGACTTACAAAAAGGACGTATTACTCACTCTCGGGCTGCACAATGGTTGTTGAACAAACACACGAACTTTCCTAGTTTTCGCATTAGTCAATGTTCACGCCCGGAACTCTGGCAGACATTAGTTCGAACACGGGACCGAATTCAGACGATTTCATTAAACTTTTATTTATTTTGTAATTATTGTTTTAGACGAGATCTTGAGAGCTAAATAAAAAAAGATGTGTGGTGTCGTGGGACACCGGATAGGAACGAAGTTCCTTATTATAAAAATATTAATTTTAAGTTCTATTCGAGGTATAATGAAAATAAAACTGGAGGTTTCGCAACAACCCACGGTCATTCGGTAACGTGCGAACTTATTGTGGTACACTTCATTCACGGTTGTTTGCATAAGAGTTAGTGTATTGCGCAAAAGAACGCTCAAGGATCGTGGAAGGCATTAGTTTTGTAGATATATAGTTTAACTTTTGTTAATTTTATTTAACGACTAGTATTTTGTTAAACTTACTTACTATATTACTTATATACTTACATACTTATATACTTACTATATTATTACTTACTTATAGTTCAGTGTTTGATGTTAGACTAAAACGTGCTCTGTCGTATAGCTATTGTTAAATGAACAGGAGAGCATTTGTTCATTTAGGAGCCAGTGTTTACCGGAGGCTAGATAGCATGAATACTGTTGTCTATTTTGAGAAGCCGAAATTTCATTTATGTTTCGTAATATTTGCAGTAAATACAAGCATGAGGTATTATCCATATTCACATATTATTATACATAACAATATTAAATCTCTCAGTGCGTCTCTGTTTTCGAATTCAAAGCGCTTTAGTACATGTTATTTTTCATTGCGATACATTTTTCATTTGACGGTTATTCCGATACGGTTTTGCATTGGTACAGCATAAATTATATTTTTAAATATTATAGCGGATTAGCGAATCATTGATCGTCTCTTGGTAGTCCGTTCGTACCACGCTTGCCAGACGGTCCGTAGTCTACAATGGCGTGAGTGTTTCAACTTGCAACTCCTTCGTTAGCCAAGACACAATTTATTTAAATGAAAGTATTAAAGTATTATGTTGTGGTTTATATAATTTATTTTATTTGATATGTTTCTTATCTATGTATTTGTATTTATGTATCTATATATTTGTTTTGGCAATGTAATTATAACCTAGTGTTCATTTTACTCATGTCTACTATAATTTTTACTTAACTGGAAGAGAGTGCCTGCATGCCGTTAAGTTCGCCTTTCTACAATATTTTTGTGCAATAAAGAATTTTTATTCATTCATTCATTTAAAGTAAGTAAATTTTAACAGATTTTGATTTCAAATTGATGCATGGTAGGCTGCGGCTTGGCTCTGCCCCTGGTATTGCTGACGTCCATGAGTGACGGTGACCACTTACCATCAGGTGGGCCGTATGCTCGTCTGCCTACAAAGGCAATAAAAAAGAATTTGAATGTCGCTTGTAACACAGATTTCTGTTAACGACTCAGTCAACGACTATGTGAGTGATGAAGCATGTATTAAGCGCTGACCGGTTTGTTGGTGAGTGCTTATATAACAAGCTCTGGTTTCTCTAGGTTCCTAACTTTGTCGTGCAGTCTGTTCATCTATGGAATGCATTTCCTATCGAGATGAAGACCATTACCACTGGCCGGTGCGTATTCAAGTTGAGTGATCGGTGAATGTTGTTAGAGAAATTAGCGGAACCACCTTGATTTGATGTGTAATTTGTTTTTATTTTATGTGTATTTTGAAATTTTGCAAAAAATATAGACTTACAGTTATGTATATAGTCACGCACAAGTGCACACGCATAGTGTGTAAAATTTTTTTTAATGAATGGGTATCCCTCCTGTGGTTATTGCCTTTTTGGAATTTGTGTACTAAATTTCTATATCAATCAATCATTTCACCTACCATTTATTTCTCTGATTTTCCTTTGGTCGATTCATAGACAACGCTTTAGGCATTAAGTTCGTCAAGGTATACAAATACATAAAGGGTAATAAATAAATGCTGTAGTATTTGAAACTGCCAATGTCAACAACAAAAAAACAACACGCTGTAGTTGTTCCTAAGCTTTAAAACAAGGTACAACAAAGTGAAGTAGCTGATGCCCTGCTTAACATCGATAGAGTGGTAATAGTATCCAAAGTCTTACAGAAACTAAAGACAGAAGAATTGACAAAACAACAGAAGAATTGAACCCTAATTGACTGCACGCTTAAGCCTATGAGACGTGGTTTGTTTTCAATAGAACAAAACGGTTCTACCTGAACAAGTCTGGTTATAAATTAATTAAGGACAGACATCCAACGTCGAACTATGCTCGCTGTTACGTGGAGCTACGAAAACTTGTGTGCTTTTGGATGGGGTGTTACAGTTGCTTGTTGTCTATGGTATTTGTTTGTGAACATACGTGATGTAAAGACGTATCCCATTTATTTTAATGCGCTCCCGGCCGGTTATCACTTGAGTGCATAGAGAAGATTGATTTTCGGATTGTCGATAATCCCATACTCACGGATTGTTTAGAATGTCCGTGGCCATAGATGGACTTCGGTTCTGTTTATGTTTTATATCAACAAACTCTTTCCGAGGAATTGTTCTAGATGCCCCTTCATCGTCACACAACCCGCCATAGAATGATAGTATATCCACAATATCTATAGGTACTTGCGTTCATCCACGGAGCAGGAACTGTGATCTTTTTTAAAACGCACCATCCGGCTTGCGAATGACCTCCTTTCAAGTGTTTCCTGAGCGATTGTCCTTCTTCTAGGGAAGTTTGAGGAGAGTTCTCAGATAGTTCTCAGCTCTCATTCGTATCACCGGTGTTCGAAACCCGTAGGCAGGTACCAATTTTTCTAATGAAATACGTACTTAACAAAAATTTAAAGGTTGACTTCCACGGTGAAGGAATAACATCGTAAAAATCAAACACGCAAAATTATAATTTGCGTAATTACTGGTGGTAGGACCTCTTGTGAGTCCGCACGGGTAGGTGCCACAGCCCCGCCTATTTCTGCCGTGAAGCAGTAATGAGTTTCGGTTTGAAGGGTGTGGCAGCCGTTGTGACTATACTGAGACCTTAGAACTTATATCTCAAGGTATGTGGCGCATTTACGTTGTAGATGTCTATGGGCTCCAGTAACCACTTAACATCAGGTGGGCTGTGAGCTCGTCCACACACCTAAGCAATAAAAAAAAATAGGTAGCGGTTTAGTTGTGCCTTTGGTATTGCTGATGTCCGCGAGTGACGGTGATTAATTACCATCAGGTGGTCCATAGGCTCATCTGCATTCAAAGACAATGACAAATTTGAAAAGCATACAGAACCCATGGAGTAAGCATTAGCACGATACCGGAGTGAATGCAGATAAGTACCCTGAAACTGAGTCCGATATCGAAGTGTTGATTATAAAGTTGTTCCAACTTTCAAACTGGATTTTTTTTAACTGATTCGCGGTAAAAACAACTGTATTCTACTGGTGGTAGGACGTCTTTGCGAGTCCTTACGGCTAGGTAGCGTGTTTCGGTTTGAAAGGTAGGGCAGTCGTTGTACTGTTAAAAAAAATGAGACCTTAGAACTCATGTCTCAAGGTGTGTTATGGCATTTACGTGGTAGATGTCAATGGGCTCCCGTATCCAATTAATAGTTGGTGACTTTAGAAAGAATCTACCGTTACGAATATATATTCCGTCATTGTTATTTAATTATAACAAATGTCACATCATTTTCTTGCTTGTTCCACGTAAGCGCGCAATCAACTAACAAAGCGAAGTAATTTGATTGCCCCCTCACTGGACGGTCGCAAGATCCCGAATTATTTAGACAAATCATTTTCATTTCATGTAATGTTTGTCTGCGGTCTCCGTCTACAACTCGAATTCCGTTCTATTTTTGTCTATATTTTCAGCGACATGTACGGAAGCATTTCATGGAAATTTTACTGGAACTTAACGGCTTTGGGGAAAAGTGTAGATTGCTTTTATAAAATTTATAGTGAATAATATTTTCTGTAAGACGTTTTGCTTCTATCAACAAAGTCCATTTTGTTTTATTACCGGAGATCTTCATGTTGAATTGCAAAACGAAGTGCCTTTATAACTATAAAACGTTTCTGAACGTGAAAAAGTTACCTCACCTTTTTTGTAGACACTATACAGCGTGACTACTTCAAGAAATTTAATAATTCTGGGCGGAATTCTGGGGACATTGACAGTAGGTCTGGTCCGTAAGTTCAAAGTCGCTCAGCGTGCTATGGAAAGGGGTATGCTCGGAGTTTCTTTGATGGATCGAGTCAGAAATGAGGAAATTCGTCAAAGAACCAAAGTAACCGACATATCCCTAAAGATTAGCAAGTTGAAGTGGCAATGGGCGTGTTCTGGACTGGAGACCACGTACCGGTTAGCGCAGCGTTGGGCGTCCCCCTGCCCGGTGGACCAATGACTTGCGGCGATATGCTGGGAGAGATTGGATGCGGAAGGCGGAGGATCGTTCATTGTGGCGGACTATGGGAGAGGCCTACATCCAGCAGTGGAGAGATACAGGCTGATGTTGATGTTGATGGGCGGAATTCTGCTGATTTCAATTTTACTATGGTAATTCCTGATCTAGAAAGCCATTCTTGAATATATGTTTCGTCTTCAGTGTGAGAAACATCTTGTTATATTGCCTTGGACTAATAGTGTCTAATAGATATTGTTTAAGTCGGAACATTTCATTTCTGAAACACAAGCGGACATGAGCTAACAAAACTGCCACAAGGTCTGAGTGAGTGTGTGAGTGTCCAGTAAAAAACATAGTTAATTTGGGAAGTGTCCAGAACGGTCCCCATATTAGAATGGCGATGTGAGCTAATTCCATGTGATCTGTGACCCCGTAGATAACTCAGCATGCCGGTTAGATTTATTAACTTGATCACAGTAAATAGAAGACACAGAATACTTAATCTGCAATATGGATTAGTCATGAATATTCGTTGTGGCTTTTGGAAGTTTTCTTTGTTTTGTCATAAAGTATACTTTATTAAATTTACATGGAATAAGACAGATATCGAATATTTGTAGCAAGGTGGATTCAGCAACAATAATAACATAATAAATAAAATAATAACATAACAAATATATACAATTAATAATTTTTGATATCGCGCATCCAGGTCACGAGTTCAATTGTTCAATCAAACACAAATGTTGTAATTGTGGGTAGAATGAAATAAAAGTGGCAGGCAGACTGCGTTCTGGGTGGGTCCTAAAATCCTTGGGCCCGCGGTATGCTCACAACACCATGCAGATCGTTGAGTCTCACATACCCCGCGCGCCCCTTTTGCGCGGGGACCTCTTAGGAGGTTCGGCCCTCTACCCGAAAAAAAAAAAAAAAAAAAAAAAAAGGCAGACTGCGTTCTGCTCTGCTATTGAGTCAGTTGTAGTTACCTAGAAACTGTTTTCTGTGTCATGATCATTTGGAAAACTTAAATATAAAGAACGATATTTTTTCGCCCGGATTCCTACAATTGAGCCATAATGAAAGGCAACGAGCGTAATAATATCGCTACCATTCCGAACAATTTGCAAGTTTGGATGTTTCTTACTGAGTCACTGAAAAGCTGTCTAATCGGACTATGACGAAATGTCAAACAATGATATTTTATAGCCTGGATCAACACAGGATATTTTTAAAGAGATGACATGACCCGGGCAACGCCGAGCACATCTGAAAGATAATCTTATTAAGCTAAACTAAGCTAAGCTAGGTGAAATGTAACGTGTTCTTTTTCAATTACGAATGAAAAATAGGCAGGTGACTGCCGCGGGACTCTACTAGTGCTTAATAAAGAAACCACTTCAGTTTAGTGATCAAGTATTCCGTAACTAATAACTCTGCCACATGTCCAGGTTTGATCCCTGGTGAACTTCGAATCTAGTTGAAACATAATTTGTATATTTGGATCCACAAGTTAATCTTAACTACGGGCTGCCGAACGTGGAATGTTTAAAATCTGAATATAATGAGCCTTCTGCGCTTTTTGCTATGTCCGCACACTCCCTTTTCATATAGCGATTGTTTATTCCTGAAAAATAATAATATTTCTATTATTTATCCTCCCTCCAGCTCCCGAGATACGAATCTGTATATTGCGTTAGAATATTATACGATTTGTTTATTTTACGTTCCTATATTGTACATTCGTGTGTGGCGCTGCCAAAGGAAATAAAAATTTGGCGAATTCGAAGCGTTCAGCTCTGAGATGTTCTTCTTCAAATGAGTTTTGATAAAAGCTGTCATAGTGTGATTCAATGGAAACATTACACATTTTTGCTAAATGTGCGCACAGATTCCCAAGTTGTGATTCGGCTTTCGTACGGTTATCCATATAGGAATTGGTGACGGTCAATTAAGTGACAAAGGATTTCCACATAGCTACTGAATTGCAGTTAGACTCGGGAGTATGGCTTTGGGATATGCATAGTGTAATATAGTGTTGTTACGCCGAAAAGAGTAACGCCATCTATCGCCGAATAGTCGAACGAATATCGAAGGATCCAGAATGCTCGAGAATTACAACGCCATCGGAAACTGCTACTGAGAGGTGAGAGGTGTGGAATATTCTCGATAATTCTAGGGATGAGGTATCGGCTATAAAAGCGTTGTAGGGTTGGAACGCAGTCAGTCAGTAGTCGGAACTACTCGAAGCGAAACAGCGAACGGATCACCTGAAGCGAAACGGAACAAGCGAATTGAGTGTTTTAAAGTGTTTAAGTGTTCTAAGTGTTGAATACAGTTTTAAGTTGTACTTTGGTGAAATTTTATTTATCCCGAACCTTCAGCGCGTAACAGTACTCTTACGTCATGAGGTACGTTGAGGTCAAAGGTCAGGTCCCTAAATTCTTCACCGACTTTATCATCTGATAACTCAAAACTTTTATTTTCTTCCTTTTTTACATACGCGCAGAACATTGCTGTATGAAAATATTTCGTAATCATTTAACAAACTAAAGTTAAGGTTCACGTCTGTCGGGTGCAAATAAAAAAAAACCCCGACCCCGAATAACTGATAACTAACAAATACCAGGAATCGAAGTTGTATCCAGTACCACAATGTTGAGACTGAGTAAGGACTAGCCCGATGCGGCAATCAGATCATTCACCGAACTCCAGACAAGATTTTTTTATAGGAATGTAAACTCCAGATACATTAAAGCCTACTACATCTTCAATGCCATCTTCTTCCCTGAGACAAAGAGCTTTTACTTTATTTGCTATGTAGCAGAAATAGGAAATACGGTACCAGAGACAATGGTCAGTGTGTCGTATACAGTCGATTTGGATGTAATGGTCTACGGGTCATTTACCAGCAGCAAGCTCGGACCCCGCCACAGAATAAATACTGAAGAATGGACATTTTCGGTAGCAAAATTTTTGTGTATGGTTTGGGTTTGGTTTTTCTCAGCCGCTATTGAATTTCATTTGTTTTTATTTATTTTATATTACTGTTACGCGCTGGGATTCGGGATAGATAAAAACTCTAACGAAGTACAAATTAAAACTGTATTAACACTTAGAACAGTCATTTTACAACTCGTAATTCGCTTCTTCCGCTTCGCTTCAGGTGATCCGTTCGCTGTTTCGTTTCGAGTAGTTTCTATTAATAACTGCTTCCCTGTTAACTCTGCAACGCTTTTAAAGTCGTTACGGTATCCTACCGGTAAAACTTTAGAATAAATTCTTGACAGGTAGAGTAGCTTCAATATGTGTTTCCGCTATCTGACAACAGATGGCGTTGTACTTACCGGGCGTTCTCGAGTTTACTAGTTTCTTTGAAATTCGCTTCCGCCATTCGACGACAGATGGCGTTGCTCTTACCGGCGTAACATTACCGTAGAAGTTAGACGAATTCTCTCGGTAATCACTAACTGATTTAAGTGGTCCCGTGGCTATAGACATAGGCAATGCGAGCGTTAAAGTAAACCTCACCATCTTGACTATATCCTCAGCGGAGTAGTCATGCTGTCCAGTTCTAAAATTGGATCAGCCTTAATACAATAGAATTGAGTCTCCGAACTCATGTTTCAAAGATGGCGGCAATTACGCTGTGATAAAATAAAATAAATAATAATAATAAATAGAATAAAATAAAACAAAATTTATGAGAGAGTTTTTGATGGACCTAGAATCGATAGTACATGACGATTACTATAGGCAGGTGGTCTACAATGATCCGAGGTGTTTTCGAGCTGATGAAAGATACGCGCTGTGGCAGCTGAGGTATGTACAGTTCATTGTCGGATTTTTTATATTGCCCTTGTAGGCAGACCAGCATACGACCCACCTGATGGGGAGTGGCTACCGTCGCCCATGGACTTCAGCAATGCCAGGGGCAGAGCCAAGCCGCTGCCTACCACCGTGTATTACCGCTACTCCTGTGTTACAGTCTGTACTTTTTATAATCTTTGTGACAATTGCAGTAATTCCCAAGCTGGCCATCAACTTGTCCCTATTACTACTTACCATAGATTAACCGGCTCATGTTGTTCGCAACGATTGTGTTGTGCCAACATATTATTATTATTATATTCTCTTGAGCTGTGAGCGTCCGTCGATACTTTTATTACGAAACAAAGAATTAATGGGAAATCATTACAAAACAATTGTTTTAACAGATTATTTTTATACGTATTTTTGTAATTTACAACTATTTCAGAAATGTAATGTACTTTTTAATATCCCACCCGCATACGTATCTATTATGAAATTGTCCATTATGTAGGTTAGCCGGCAAATGATGCTTTAAAGCAATAAATTCCCCAATGTACTCTATTGCTTGTGATATAATAGTCTGGTCAAGTTATCCCGAAAAATAAGGATAGCTACCCTGGTATAATTTGAATGTGAAAATGTAAATGAACATAAGGGAAGGGAACGTGAAGGGATATTATTGTAATGAAATCGCGAAAACACCCTATAGATATCGTTTGTGCAAAGAAAAAGATGTGGAAGGGTCAAAGTTCAAGGAAATTAGTTTTTCGGATTTTTTGCCCACATCCAAGCCAAAGCGATCCTAAAATTCCCTTTTTTTAATTTTATTGCATAGATGGGTGGACGAGCTCACAGCCCACCTGGTTTTAAGTGGTTACCGGAGTCCACCGACACCTACAAGGTAAATGCCGCCACCCACCTTGAGATATGAGTTCTAAGTGTAGTTACAACGGTTGCCCCACCCTTCAAACCGAAATTATTACTGCTTCACGGTAGAAACAGGCAGGTAGGTGGTACCTACCCGTGCGCACTCACAAGAGGTCCTACTACCAGTTAAACGTCCTAATGTTGTATTCCCCATAATGTGCATAACTTTCCAAATCACTTATGAAGTAGGCTAAGTGATGCGTTTATCGTGGATTGATTTTTTATTTGAAGGCGTTATCTATCCATCTACATTCTTCAACACGAGACGAGACACAGTCGCCGATCTATATCTTAAAATTCCTCACTGCCAATCAAAGTCGGCAAGAAAAACGATAATAAATTAAACCAATTTATGGGGAAGATGTGCCCATTCATCTTCAACTCTCAAGTACCTGAATTAATTAATAAGATACGATGCAAAAACAATTAATAACGTAACCACAAACAGAGCTTTAGGGCTGCAACCTGGACAACACTGCCTCGCGTCTCTCCTTACAATGATACTAACAATAAATTACAAATCAGCACATTTGTATTAACTATTTACCAATCATTTATGAAAAACACAGAAAAACATAAACGGTAATAGAAAAATTCAGTAGAAAGGCACTGATTATTACTTTAAGAGTGTAAAAATAATCATTGTATGTGACGAGTGTCGGTAGATGATAAATGAAAAAATTGTTTTTATATATACATTTAGTGGTGGGTGGCGTATTTACGTTGTAGATAGATGTTTATGGGCTCCAGTAACCACTTCACACCAGGTCGGCAGTGCGCTCGTCCACCCATCTAAGCAAAAAAAAAAACAACTTCTTATTGAACATACAATGTGATTACAATATTTTGCATGAATGTCTGCATTGCACAGAGCTCTTCATGTGAATCGTTATGAAATACGATAGGCAACGATTGATCTTCATTTCTCAATGTGGTGTCATGAAAGTAGTAATGTCTATGGGGTCGGACAACAGACATAAACAGAAATAATAATAATGTGGTCGTCGTGGTCTAAAGGGTAAGGCCCGGGCATTCGTATCAAGCGATGAGCGGTGTTCTAATCCCTCAGGCAAATACCAATTTTTCTAATGAAATACGTACTTAACAAATGTTCACGATTGACTTCCACGGTGAAGGAATAGCATCGTGTAATAAAAATCGAACCCGCAAAAAATATAATTTGCGTAATTACTGATGGTAGGACCTCTTGTGAGTCCGCAGCAGTAGCATTTACGTTGTAAATATCTATGGGCTCCGGTAAACACTTAACACCAGGTGGGCCGTGAGCTCGTACACCCAAGTAAGCTATAAAAAAAATGGTTTTTTGTTTAATTACCTCATCAAGATTCGAGGAGTCGCACCCACTAGGCCAAGATTTCATCAGATCATGCTTCAAAACTATACTGAAATTCAAGTTTTAGTTAAGGGCAACCTTTGAATCAACTTGTTATTGGGATATTAGGATGTTACTTTTATGTGTCCTAAAAATGTATTTACCGTTACATTCAACTCAACGGACTCCAATAGCCCCTCAACAACAGGCGAATTGTGAGTCTGTCCGTCTTTCTGCGCTAATAAAATACTGAGCTTATAAATTGGAATCTGCTCAAAAACATAATGGAAAATCAATTCGCTATCTCCCAAAGTATATCCTCTAAGCACCGTCCTAAACTATTTTATTAAATTGTAATTAAAATAAATCATACTTAACAATAGCAACCCTAAAGGGGTAAAACTCCTTATTTTAACGGGGTGTTCCGGGGTGAAATTACTGGCAATTTTTTTTTTTTTTTTCCTACCTATGCTGATAGCCTTGAGAGGCTATTTCAGCTTCGCCCTAACGTTAGTAGGTGAGCTCGCGGGGCTCAACCGGAGAGTTGCTAACACTGACCCTAGCAAGAGCAGTGCTTCGCAGAATCTACCACCGGATCGGAAACGCGACCCACTGAGAAGATCCGGCGAGAAACTCAGTGGGCTGTGTCTATGGGTTAGTTCACTCGTCGAACCCTTCGTCGCAAGCGACGGGTTCGACGAGGACGGTGACCGGTGCTTGTGGTGCCTAAAAGCACCGTTAATGGATCAGGAGGATCCGTAATGACGTGCTTTGGGCGACGTCGACGGTTTACCATTCGGTCTACTGGGTCGGGTATGTAATTTCCAGCGGCTACGATGAGAGGGTTCTCATGTCGTGCCGCCTTCTCAAAATGGCGCAGCGATGCCGACTGTAGATACTTACTAAGGGAGTCGAGCTCCAGGTCGTCGTGGAGATCCACATTCCTAAGGAACCAAGGCGCTCCGACGGCTATCCTGCAGAATCGTGATTGAATAACCTGAAGGGATTTCAAGTTGGTGCGGGCTGCGTGAGCGAACACTACGCTTGCATACGTCATGACGGGGCGTATACAAGTTTTGTAGAGAGTTACCTTATTACGGAGGGACAGTTTGCTTCGACTACAAAGCATTGGATAGAGTCGTCCTAGAATAAACGCGGCGCGGTCGCGTACCGTTTTTATATGGGGACGGAATGTCATCCCTCTGTCGAGGGTGACGCCTAGATATTTGACCTTCGAGACCCACGGAATGGGCTGGCCAAAGAGAGTGATGGGACTAACGGCGGAGGTGTTTGCGCGCCTACTACGGAGTGGGATGCTCGAAGTGATGTTCGGAGGGCGACCCCTTTTGAAGAGCACCGCTGCGCTTTTCGTGGGGTTGATGTCTATTCGCCACTTCCGGAACCACTGTCCCAGGGTGGCTACTGCGATCTGGAGTCGCCGATGAAGCAGCGACATCTTCCTACACGAGTAGTAGATAGCCGTGTCATCGGCGAAGAGCGCTAGATGGGTCTCCGGAGACCGGGGTATATCATTGATATACAAACTAAATAATAACGGGGAGAGCGCGGAGCCTTGCGGGACTCCGGCGGTCAGTTGACGGGGACGAGAACGAGTTCCCTCTACTCGATATCGAAACGAACGGTTCGACAAGAAGTCTCGTATGATGAGCACGAGTCTGTCTGGCACTCCCATGTTGTACAGTTTATAAATTAAACCGTTGTGCCAGACTTTGTCGAACGCCTTCGCGATGTCGAAGAAGAGGGCGCCGGTCGGGATTTGTTTACGCCTATTTAGTCCTATCAGAATGTGCTCCGTGAGGCGGTGCACTTGTTGTACGCACGAGTGTTTTGAGCGGAATCCGAACTGTTCGTCAATGAGAATTTTGTTCGCGGTAACAAAATCCCAGAGGCGTTTCCTAAGGAGCCGTTCGTAAATTTTTCCTATCGTCGAGAGGAGACTAATCGGACGGTAACTAGAAGTTTCGTTTGTCGGTTTGCCCGGCTTATGTATACCGATAACGTCCGCTTCTTTCCACACCGCGGGAAAGATGCAGTGCGTCATAGCGGCATTTAAAATTGTAGCCAACATTGCTATCAGTTGGACTGGCAAAAATTTTAGCGCGCGGTTGTGGATGCCGTCGGAGCCGGGTGCCTTCCTAGGTTGTAGGTTGTGGATCGCGTCTCTAACTTCGTCAGTGGTAATGGGGGGTAACGCGTCCGAGGGCGGCAGGGAAGCTCTGCGCTCGACCTCCCTGTCGACTAACTCGGTGTGTTCGGGGTCCGCGTGTTGAGTGCTGGTGGTGCACTGCTCTTGCAGTGCATCGGCCAGCAGCTCAGCCTTGTCATCGTCATCGAATGCCGGTGGTTGGCCTGAAGGGCGTACGAGGGGAGGCATAGTAGCGGTAGTTTCGGATTTGAGAGTCCTAGCTAGTCGCCAGTATGCTTGGTGGGAGGGCGCGAGTTGTTCTAAATAACTATGCCAATTATCGTTACGCGCGTCGCTTAAGCGGGAGTGGACTTCGCGTTGTAGACGACGCATCCGAATCCGGTTTGAATGCGTGGGAAGACGATCGTAGGCCCGGATTGCCGCGTTCCTAACTCTTAAGAGATTCCTAAGATCGGGGGACAGTCTGATGCGGTGGAAGCTGTCCTCCACATCGACTTCTTTAGAAGATCTAATAATCGCGGAAGATATGTGATCGGTAATGATGTTTATGGATTCGACGGTGTCCTCGGGGGATAGATTCGAATCCGGGCCGTAAGGGAGGATTGGCGGAGCGGTGTCGGCTAGGCACGTGCCCAGCTTATTCCAATCCACCATGGTCCTCGTAACAGTGACTGGGTTGTGGGGGCGACCGAGCTGCATAACGACAGGTCGGTGGTCTGAGTCGAGCTCTGACATTGCTTCGATGGAACGCAAGCGCAGAGTTACGTTCCTAAGCAATGCCAGGTCTATAGTGCTCGGACGGAGCGCGATGTTATACGGATAACATGTTGGAGTTGGGGGACCGACTATTTCAAAGGTGAGGTCGTCTATAAACGCGTCGAGACGCCTACCGTTAACGTTAGTACGATGGCAGTTCCACCTAGTGTGGTGGCAATTTAAATCGCCTGCCAGGATGACGGAGTCTCCCATGCCGAACAGTGACTCGATGTCACTGCTCAGAAGGGGCTTGTCCGGGGGGAGATAAACGGATGCGATGACGATCGGCTGGTGTCCCGTCAGCGAGATACGGCACACTGACGCCTCGATATGTGAGAGCGAGGGAGTATCGAGAGGGACAACGTGCAGGGCCCGCCTATAGTAAATGGCAGTCCCGCCTTTGGAGGCGGTGAGTCTGTCATTCCTAACCATGACGTAATTCGCGACTTTCGGGTCGCGACGCGAGGGCTTCAGACAGGTTTCCTGCACTAATAGAATATCTACAAGATTATCGCGGAGGAATTCGAAAATTTGATCGCGTTGCCGCGCGAGTCCGTTAGCATTGTAGAATGCTAACGTAAGGGAATACGGTTTTTCTCTACCTTTTTGCGCCATTGGTTACCGGTAAAGATTTTATAACGTACGCGACACGGACTCGTAAACGTCCATATGATCGAAAGCGGCCGCGAGCCGCTGTTCGGGGGTTACCGACCTACGGATAGCGTCAGCGAACGATCGCAGACGGTCGAAGTTGACCGCGGTGACGAAGTCACGCACGAGCGCGAAGTCGTTGGCGGCAGAGGGTTGCGGGGGACGGAACGCGGGCGCGGGGCGAGGTGCGAGCAGGGGCTGGGGCGCGGGGCGTGTCACGAGCGGGGGCGGGGGTGCGGTTTCCGTTCCCGCCTTCGTATACGGCAGCGGTTTTTTCCACGCCGACACCGTGGGAACTGCAGCCGGCACGAAGGCGGGTTTCGGCACTGAAGGCGCCGAAGTCTTTGGGCCGACGGTTCGGGGGGCTGGGTGGGTCGGACGTTTTCGCGGAGCCCTAGGACATCCACGGTAGTTCGCGGGGTGCCCTTGCTTAAGGCATAGGACACAGCTGGGAGGTTCGGTCGCGGTTTCCCTATCTCTAACGCAATCTAACGTAGCGTGATCGCCGAGGCATTTCACGCAGCGGGGGCGCGCGTGGCAATTACGCGCCGAGTGGCCATAGAGTTGGCACCTGTAGCACTGCCCGGGAGTGCCACGCTTGTGGGGGGCTTCGATCGAGATCCCGGATAGGCCGCAAATTGTCGTGAGACATGCGATCTTCTTTTTGGCCTCCGGGGTGGGTTCTAACGCCACGAGTATCATATTATAGGGCTGTTTGCCCCGCCCGCTGTGCATCCGGTGCACACTAACTATCGGGAGGGCCTGAGCGGTCAGATCCTCCTTAATGTAGTCTATTTCTAGCTCCTTAGGGACTCCGCGTATTACTACGCGGAGCTCGCGGTCCTCCTGAAGAGCATAGGTGTGGAAACCTATGTTCTCCTTTCGGAGGTATGCTGAGAGGGCCCTATGGTCGCCCGGCGTTGCGACCTTGATCTGAATCCCATGCGCGACGTTACGCGCATGGGTGTAGTTAATTTTATTTGCCTGAAGGGCCTGGGACACGCGATTCCACGCTGTCTTCTCTTGAAGTATCAGCGGGGGCGGGGCAGCTACTTTGGGAGCGGGCGCGGGCTTGGGACGCGGCGGTGGGGTTACGCGGCGCGCGGAGTCCGACTCCGGTGTAACTACTACTTTCGGTCGAGAGGCGGACGCGGATTTCGTCTGTTTTGTCGTGGAGTTCCGGGACTCCACGGCGCGAGTACGCTTCTTTCCACGTGTCACTGTTTGGAAACCATCCGAGGTTCCGGGCTGAGGGCTGGACGCGGATTCAAAGTCCATCTCCGATTCCGTATCGGAGCCTGAACTTGAGACTACGGAGGTCGCGACGGACGATACGAGCGATGACGTAATCGACGCGGGCGCGGGGGTGGGGGTAGCGTTAGGCGCTACGTGAGCCGCATCGTGGGAACGTGCGCTCGAACTTGACGCGGCGGCGGGGGGCGCGCGGCGTGCCTCCGAGGCACGGTTGAGAAACGCGGCGACGGACGCGGGGGGGGAGGGATTGCCACGAGAGGCCCTAAATGCTAAATATTCGGCCCTAATTGTCGGGTACCTATCCCGGAGGAACCCGACAAGATCACTGTCACAAACACTTGCACTTTCTTCCATGTTTCTTCTTGCTTCTTGCCCAGGGGGGGCGGCCCCGGGACTTTTGTTGAACTCGCCGAAAGGCGAGGCCCCGGATAGGATTTGTAACCCCCCTGTGCTGCAGGACAGCAAGGAGCAGGGGGGGGGAATGCCTATGCCGTGAAAACGGCAATCGGCGGGGAAAAGGAAAGGAACCCGCTCGGGCTGTATAGTGCTACAGCAGGCAGAATCGCGAGCGGGGGTCTAGTCTTGAAAAAGACTGTTGTTTTTGGGAAGGGTTAGGAAATCGCTAGCCTGTGAGTGCCACAGGAAGCTGAACGTAGCGATTGGTTTTGCCTTGAAAAAGGCAGTTGGTAAGGGTGGGTTCGCGGTTACAAAACTTTAGCGCACAAAATGGACCTCGATACGCAGATCGCAAGCGACCAACGGATCGGCACGTCCGCACTACTGAATTGTACGCACGATGTATTCACGGTCACTACACTGTCGAGCACAGCTGTGAGTTCAGAGACGCAGCTCGCAAGCGGGCCACGGATCGGAAAGCACGTCCGCGCACGACCGAGTCGTGAGCGAGAATGTACTGGCAATGCATCATTGAGATGTTTTTAATAAGCGCGGCGCTGCCAACCGTACTGACTGGAATTGATCGTTTGCGGAAACTGACAACACTGAGTTATTGGAGATTCAGTTCGTCTTGCAACAATCTAGTAACAATACATAGCAGCATTTATAGTACCACAGTGAGACTGTACAATCACGTTTTCATAAGCAGACAAAAAAAAGATGCGTGGTGTCGTGGGATACCGGATAGGAATTTTAAGTTCTATTCGAGGTAAAAAAAAAAAAAAAAACTGGAGGTTTCGCAACAACCCACGGTCATTCGGTAACGTGCGAACTTATTGTGGTACACTCCATTCACGGTTGCTGGCATAAGAGTTAGTGTATTGCGCAAACGACAATGAATGATAAAAAAATATGTTATTTTTTGTACGTTATTACAAAGTTAAGTCGTACACTGTGTGCATTACTAATAAAAATCTTACGTTACGGACGTTTTTTCCCGGTTAGGGTACACCTCCGCATCATCCCATAAGGAACTTCCAATAATTCCAAATTATAAAGATAGATACAGGGTGGGATCATTATCATAGTCATCATCAGTCCACAGTCGTACACTGCTGGACATAGGCTATTCCTAAAATGGGTTCATCGCCTTAAATAAATTTACGGCCTATAAGTAAGTACAAGTAGTCAACATAATATATTAAGTTGTTAACCACATATCTCAAAAGAGTAAGGGTCATGTCTATGGGCTCCAGTAACTATTGTAACACTAGGTTTCCTCTTTGATACGTGACAATTTAATAAGTACTAGTGTTGGTCCAACGAACGAAATTTTAGCGTATCGACTGGCGCCCCAAGGCATCATTCATTTTGTGTATTATATTTTCTTAGTTGTTTTGATATCGGAATTTTTGGTAAATTGTGAATGAAAGCAAATCGTATTAAATTTTTTTTTGTAATAAGTACCGTCAGAGGAACAACAACAGCTTACAAACAGTATTGTAACTCTGCTTGTAATAATTTTATACCCTAGTCGTCTCCTACAGGGTTTTTAATTGCCATAACTGGACCGGAGTCTGACCCTTAGACTATGGATCTTTGAAAACTATTAATGGAAAATGTCTTTCATAAGTATTATTTATTATTTTTGTTTTTTTTTTAATCGTTTTTTATTACCTAGGTATGTGGATGAGCTCGCGGCCCTCCTGATGTTAATTGGTTACCTGAGACCACAGATATTTACAACGTAAATGCCGCCACCTATTTCAGATATGAGTTGTAAGGTCCCAGTTTTTAGAGTACAACGGCTGCTCCACCCTTCAAACCGAAATGCATTTCTGCTTCACGGCAGAAATAGGCAGTGTGGTTATACGCACCCGTGCGGACTCGCAAGACGTCCTACCACTAGTAAATCTTCCAATGTATATAAGACCAATCAAAGCTTTATCATTCCATGAGCTTTTTGTTGTCCTTACAAATTCAAAGGAGGTGGTCATTTAAAACGTTCCTTCGAAGCTTCTTGTAACCTAAAGCTCATCGCGAAATTATATAACAGATTTTTGAGATAAGCTTCGTAAGCTCAGAGGTAGGTGGACTGTCAGTGTATGATCTAAAAATATATGGCACTTGACTACAAAGGCACACGTATGAGTATTCATGTAAGCCGTCATGCGGACAGCCGTCAAATGAGACGATTGGGAGCGAGACCTCATGTCTCAGGCTGGATGGTGGCGTTTACGTCTACGCTAGGTAAACAGTAAGCTTCGTCTAGCCTTCGTCTAATCAGGTAGATGTAGAACAGGGTAGAAGTTGCATTTTGTACATTTGTTGCAACGAACTCTGAGGGGTTGCTTAACAAATTTTGACATAGTAGCTACGCGTATGTCCATTGTTTTTACCTAGAAGGTAGATTATACTGGGGCAAATGTCCCAGAGAACGTAGTCCTACGCAGTTCTCACGGATCGTTTGGAACCTCTGGGCCTGCGGAGGGACTTCGCTTCTCTCTGCATTTTGTACCGTATGTTCCACGGGGAGTGCTCTGAGGCATTGTTTGAATGGCTCCGGCTTTGGAATGAGCTTCCCCTCCACGGTGTTTCCCGACCGCTATGACTTGTCCTTCTTCAAACGAGACTTGGGAGAGTACTCAATGGTAGGCAGCGGCTTGGCTCTGCCCCTGGAATTGCTGAAGTCCATGGGCGACGGTAGCCACTCACCATCAGGTGGGCCCTATGTTGTTCGTCTGCCTACAATGGACAATAAAAAAAAGATGGTCGGACCAAATTCGGTCTTGTCTGGACATCAAGCCCCACGATGCCCTCCATGAGGCCCAGGATCGCAGCAGATGGAGGACGATCGTACAATAGAGGTTGATGCAGCGCGGGAGTCACGACCCTCAGTAATAATAATGCATTATCTCTGCACCACCCTATGGTCGACTGGAAGAGAATGCCCATGGCATTAAGTCCGCCTGTATACAAGTTTTGTTTTGTGCATAAAGTATAAATAAATAAATAAATAAAATAATAAGGAGAACGACGCAAGAGGAAGGAGGAGACTATACTGTCCAACTGCACGTACGAGGCTACTGTCAGGGTTAACACCAGGGTTACAGCGAAGCTGTTGCATAATAAGGAATCTCTTTTAAAATGGTCAAGAAGGATATTTTATAGCGCTCAGGAAACACCTGGAGGATAGTTTATGTCAGAACCGTGGAACTAATCATCTCTGGAAACGTATTGTGGATGGATGCCGTTCCAAGACTTCCCAGTAAAGATCAACTCTGTTCTGTCGGCGGGAGGAGCTATGGTAAGAAAAGAATAGGGGATCATATTCGACAGGTACGATCTGTTCATTTACTGTAAAAAACTTTGATAGCCAATTGAAAATAAATTAATGTTGCTTAGTAAAACTTTACAAGCTTTCACACTAAGCTCGATTCTTGCGCCCGTCGATCAAGATAATAACAATAATTAAAGCTATCATTTCGCTCGTTAAAGCACATTAAAGTTTCAGGTGTCCGATAATTGGAGCTTAATACAACTGTGCTTAAGTAAAGCTCGCAGCCAGTGATCGGTTCCCTTTGATGTCGATTGAATCTTTTTTTTTTTTACGAATTATCTAATTGTGTTAACAGATTCAAAATGTCACTGTTTGTCAGTGGTAATGTGTTTTTGTTAATACACTGTTTTGTGTTTTAAACTGTGTCCATATTTACTTTTTGGACGGTAGGCCGTATTCTGAGCTCGCAAGAGTTGGTACCTGCCACTGTTTTGACCTTTGCTGCCGTGAAGTAGTTATGTAGTGGGACAAATAAGATGTGTTATCCAATTGAGATATGGGCATTGTTATTGACTGCACAGCATAGAACAGCTGAGCATATCTTATCATTAAGTAAAAAAATAGTCAATATTATTGTTATTGGTATGTCGGAGACGGTCATTAGTTTGGTAGCTAAACGAAACGCAGCACGATTCCCGAGAGATGGCAGCACGATCGCGATATCGTCGGAACTCGGCTAGCTTCGTGCTACGACAGAGCCTAGTCGATGGAGGCGCGTACACGCCATCACACTTACTAACCAGCCTTCTTGAAGAGCGGTGTCTCCGTCCTAAGAACTGTCATTCGTTTTCGTTTGCTAACAGTCAAGAGAAGATTTCTAAATTGTTCTAAGACAACAAACATGATTGGTGTACTCAATATTTATCTTAGCTCGATCACCCTATTCGCCCCTACGATGTCTGACGATAGGTGTTAATAATTGTGGCTTCTCCGACAAATATATACTTATATAAATCTAATTTTTTTTATAGCTCAGATGGGTGGACGAGCTCACTGCCCACCTGGTGTTAAATGATTACTGGAGCCCATAGGCATCTACAACGTAAATGCGCCAACCACCTTGAGATATAGGTTCTAAGGTCTCAGTATAGTTACAATGGCTGCCCCACCCTTCAAACCTAAACGCATTACTGTTTCATAGCAGAAATAGGTAGGGTGGTGGTACCTACCTGTGCGGACTCATGCGAGGTCCTACAACCTGTAATTACGCAAATTAAAATTTTTACAGGTTTGATTTTTATTACACGATGTTATTCCATCACCGTGGAAGTCAATCGTGAACATTTGTTGAGTACGTATTTCATTAGCAAAATTGGTACCCGCCTGCGGGATTCGAACACCGTTGCATCGCTAGATACGAATGCACCGGACGTCTTATCCTTTAGGCCACGACGACCACTAATTCTAATTGTAGCCGTGTTTATAGTGTGTTGTATTGAGACGCGAGCTCGGCTGACCCGTCAATAAATTAGCATAAATAACGTATGCACAGACGACGCCCTGCGGCCTTTTAAGATATACATGCACCCACACTAATTCGGATGTGGTGTAATAAATAGATTGAAAGTTGTATCATTGTGGTTGCATCCTTATGTTAGACGCGCAATGTACTTACATTGAGCATTACGACAGTGTCGAGTTTCAAGTCTTGAAAGCGGGTGTCAGAATTGAATACGACCTAAACACGTTTTCACGAATCTCCAGAACTAAAGAATAACACCTTGTAACGAAAATTCGGCGTAATAACATGCACGCATACTGCTCTGTTTATTTTTGTCATGGTACGGTTATCTGATGTCTCCATGGACATGACGTCGAGTGGGTGATGATATTCGCGCTTTGAGGATAAGAACTCCGGTCATTCTTTGAAACCTAAACCTAAGTCGTCTTGGCTTAAAGGATAAGACGTCTGTTGCAATCGTATCTAGCGATGCACCGGTGTTCGAATCCCGCAGGCGGGTACCAATTTTTCTAATGAAATACGTACTTAACTTCTATAGTGAAGGAATAACATCGTAAAATAAAAATCAAACCCGCAAAATTATAATTTGCGTAATTACTGATGGAAGGATCTCTTTTGAGTCCGCACGGATAGGTACTACCGCCCTGCTTATTTCTGTCGTGAAGTAGTTTGCGTTTCGGTTTGAAGGGTGGGACAGTCATTGTAACTATATTGAGACCTTAGAACTTATATTTCAAGGTGGGTAGCAGCATTTACCATGTCTATGGGCTTCAGTAACCACTTAACACCAGGTGGGTCGTGAGCGAAACATTTGGTGCAAGATAAAAACTGAGCCGTGTCTACGACTTTTACTGCTTCTTGTGGCTGTGTAAGATTGTACAAACACTCGTATACACACGAGTGTTGAACACGAAAAGTCATTATAAATTGAAATTTATGATCAATATTTGTGATAAATAGTGTGTTGTCTTCGAGTTCGTAATCTAGAATAGGGATTTAGTCTGTATGAAGACACGAAGGGGAGTAATCACGCGTGATCTGGCCTGAAGGGTAAATACATATCGACGCTTGAAAGGCAAACGTGACAAAGCGACAATAACTGCTTTGTACATAAATGATAGGCAATAACCATATTCGATGCGCAAAAAAATATATATGTCTAGGTCTATTAAAATCATTTCAACCCTACAGCTAAATTCGATAAAAAATATTTTTTTTTCAGGTATTTCTCATGTATATTTTAAATTAATTTCAACTTCAAATTAGTCTACTGTAAAGTTCACGCATTGTCGCTTAGTCAGTTTTGCCTTTCAAGCGTCGATATGTAAATAGAGTATATAGTAGTAAGGTAGCCAGGATTCCAACATAGAACACCGACTTAATTTTTATAACGTAACGTATTCAAATTGTAGCTTTTACAGATCTCGCAAATGCTTAAACATAAAATGAGAAAGTTACGATGACAAACAAATTCTCGGACATATTTCACGAAATAGTCAATTTGATAACAACGGCATGTTCAGCAATTAATCTGAATACATAGATATTACGATGCCTACTTTTGAATTGCAATTTTTTTTATGTGTTCGGATCCATTCTGTGGGTATTTACCACGGCAACACGGGTCGCGATTTGACGGTGCCTTCGCGACTTGACATCTGTCACTTTGTCTTGCTTCTCGAACGGGACGGTACCCTCATGTGTGATGGTCTACGCTACGGTTTGCATTAACACTAATCCTTATCCAATCCTGTCCTAAGACCTTCTCCCTAAGCGATACGGCGTGAGTCGACGAGGTCATCGGTTCCGGTGAGTGATTAGATGATATTTTGTTAAAATAGTACATACGGCGCCGCGGATCGCGGCACATGTTCGACGGGCACCTCGTGCTGGTTTCCGGAGCCCTAGGCTGCCACGAGGGCGATGGGTTCGGATCGAACATTATGGTTGAAGAATTACTGGTGGCCCGGAGGCCTTTCCACTTTAACCAGGTCAGGTGAGGCGAATTGCTATTGCTACTTGCTAATTGCTACTATTCTTTCGCATCATCCATCCACGCCTCTCTGTCTAACTTAATGTTTTTTTTTTCTGTCTGTTATTTCGTTCTGTCTATTGTTCTTGTAAGCGGCGTCACGATCCGTACGATAACAGTAAATCCTAGCTCGGAACTTCACTTAAGCCGAAGTCTGTGTTACGCCAGTGGACCGCCACTGCTCAAATTGCAAAGGCTAATCAAATGAGTATTCGCAGTAGGTAGGTCGTGTGAGACGCGTCAACCGACTCTGCCAGCTTGTCTACATCTGCGCGAAGCAACCCTGTTATGGACGTTAGAACATTTGTCCTTTTAAAGTAAATTAATGGCGGAATTATCCTTACCTCAGGGAAGGTATGAGCTAGCCTGCTCACATGGCAGTAAAACCTACTTTGTTCCCTACCTATTCGCTGGTAGCCTAAGGGGCTATTCTACTGGTGGTAGGACCTCTTGTGAGTCCGCCTGGGTAGGTACCACCGCTCTGCCTATTTCTGCCGTGAAGCAATTTGCGTTTCGGCTTGAAGGGTGCGGCACCTGTTGTTACTATACTTGAGACCTTAGAACTTATATCTCAAGGTGGATGGCGCATTTGCGTTGTAGATGTCTATGGGCTCCAGTAATCATTTAACACCAGGTGGGCTGTGAGCTCGTCCACCCATCTAAGCAATAAAAAAAAGCTACGCACTGGCTGGAAGTTGAGCTCACGATGGTCAACTTGAGTTGTCAACACTGGTGCAGAAAGATTAGTGCTTTGCTGAATCTACCACCGGATCGGCAACGACATACTAATACGAAAGGAAGTAGCAAAAATAGCACTATTGAAGATTATTACTCATTTTTATACATAGTGCTCGTCGAGTGATCAGTTATGAATGTTAAGCCGAGTGTAATCGCGCTCATAGCTCAGTGACGTCGCTCTGTGATAGTTAATCGGCACATGTGTTTGTTGAGGTCTGGGGTACAACGAGATCAAAAAAAATATTATTTTCATAGTTGTATGAAAACGGGAAGACCGAAAATACACATTTCGGAGGACTGAACTGATCTTGGTCACCTCTTCAACATTCAATAAACATAATAATAAACATAAGGTATCATGTATATGTCAGCGTTAAGCCAGGATTTACACACATAAGTTCTTTTACAATGAAAATACAATACAATTCTATAAAACTTTAACATTACTTGTTTACAACAAAAAGCCACGCCTGAGTTATTCAGTGGTTTTTACACAATTAGCCATTTTGTGTTGGTTATAGCAACTACAACTTCTTTTATACAAACAAATGTAATTACTGCGAAACAATTCACAAAACATAGCTTAATATTCAAAATACATATTTTAGTGATTTTACATGACTCACATTTAATTTACTGTACATGAATTACTTTTAAGCAATATTAACTAACATTGTTATTATCCAGCCTAATAATAGATGGCGCCAACAACATCATTGCATAACAATTACAATACTTAATTAAATTATTAGTACTGTTAATTATAATATAAATTATTATTAATATTTATGCTTTATTCATATTTAATCATTTATACAGTCATTTGTGTTTTTAAACAATAATATAAACATTAAACATATTCTGAACATTTTCACATCAAAACAGTGTCTGCTAATTATTAAATATGGTAGAATAACAGTTTTGTTGCTAATAATTAATAAATATTAACATAGAATAAACTAAACTATATATTATTATGTTAATTATTGCCAACAGTGGCGTTTGCGCCCATATATACGTAGGTATAACAAGTACTTGATAAATGTACTAACACCAGGTGGGCTGTGAGCTAGTCCACCCAACTAAGCAATAAAAAAAAAAAATATTCTTAAGCTATAGAATGGTTTGAAAATGCTTCAGTCAACTTGCGTGGTCCAGGTAGGGTGTCCATGGATAATACGGATAATTTTTTTGTTCATAATAATTTCATCACATTAATTGTGATTGTACTCTTAACTTATGCTCGTATTAATATTAAGTAACTTAATGTCGAAAACATGTCCTGGATCCATACTCGATTTATTTAGTGTCATACTCATTGTAACCCCAACCTTAGGGTGGCGTAGTCATGTCAGGTTGCACGTAATTTGTCGCAACACGGTAAACAACTAATAATAGTATCTAATTGTGAAACCGTGCGTCTCGCGTCGACCGACACGGTGAAGTATTATAGCTTTCGTAAAATCTATATATTAATACGTGAAGCAAAACCTTTGTACCCCTTTTTACGAAAATTGCGCTGACGGAGGAATATGAAATTTCCCACACTTATAGAGAATATAGAGGAGTGCAGAATGCATTTTTTTTTTTAATTATTAATAATATATTAAATCAATAAAATATTACACACACTATTATGTTTTTGACACACACACACACATGTATTATATACTCTGTGTTTATTGTCAAATTTTTGTTATTGCATATAGTCTGTGGTCAAATTGAGAATAGGTTAATATTGTTTATCTTTAATATTATTTGTCTACATAGTCTTGGCAAAATCTGTGATTATAGAAGTATAATAGTCTTTGACAATATAATCCTAAGAATGTTCAAACTTATAATTTATTTTAATTAAAGTCGAATTTCGATTACTGCAGGACCACTAGTATTTATTAAATTGGGAATTAGGAAGGTGCTCTTTTAAGTTTATCTTTGTTTTATTCATTTAACAAGCCAACGTTTGTAATACTGCGATATAAAGTATATGGTAAAGACAGCAGGTGCGTAGTTGACGTAATAATTTTGATTTAACTTAAGCAAATCCGATCATGTGCATGATGAGATGATCCCAACAAAATAAGATATATAGTGAAACCTCAATTACTAATCGCTTTTAAGGTATTCGTCCAACTTGTTTCATTCTTTATTCTCTCAACCATTTTCGTGATATGGGAACATTAAGAATATCGCGCCATATAACGTGTGATCAATGAATCTGGAAACCATATTGGTGTTTTCGTCTTTGTCGTAAACAAAAAGATGCGCTGTGGGTTTTTAATTTCGGTGATGCATTAAGTTTTTTGGAGAGCAACGACTGCTATTCCTATATAAGTTTTTTTTATTTTATTTTATTGCTTAGATGGGTGGATGAACTCACAGCCCACCTGGTGTTAAGTGGTCACTGGAGCTCATAGACATCTACAATGTAAATGCGCCACCCATCTTGAGATATAAGTTCTAAGGTCTCAGTATAGCTACAACGGCTGCCCCACCTTTTAAACCGAAACGCATTACTGTTTCACGCCAGAAATTGGCGGGGTGGTGGTACGTACCCGTGCGGACTCACAAGAGGTCCTACCACCAGTGAAAACCTACCACTGACGCGACCAAAACCCACAAGCTTAACGCTCATTCAAGAATATCATACGGCCAAAGCCAGCAAAACACACTGGACATTTCATTAGGGCACGACACGTGTATCGTCCAACGTTATTAATAATTAAAGCACGCGATTTATAGGGCCGTAAGTAGCACGCCTCCGCGTCGTAAACACGACTCGAGTGTGGAAGGGAAAACGAATTGAGGAAACGTGCAGTGTTTTGCGTTTATTTTCTTTTATAAGGTGGCCGGGTGTGGTATTTGTAAAGTACCCCTGGTTGCTATATCAGATGCTATGCCTTTAGGATCACTAATTACATTTTCTAAGAATAATATGTGTGTCTGACTGTTTGATTCAATGACCCTAAGCTTACTGTCGGTACCAAATGTTAAGATTCCAATTCCATAGAGAAAATATTTGGCATTTTTTTTTATGGTTGAAAGATTACTGGTGGCCCGAAGGCCTTTCCAGTTTCACCAGGACAGGTGGGCGAGAAAAGGCTCAGCCAGGAGGGGTGGGATTTGCTAACAACTGCCCGAGCGCCTCCGAAGGAGATCTAACAACTCAAGAGCAATTGCTTCGCGAATGAATCTACTACCGGATCGGAATCGCGACCCGCTGAGAAGATCCGGCGAAAAACTCAGTGGGCTGATGCATGGGTTAGGTGGCACGTCGACCTCTTTGTCGAGTTCGACGAGTACGGTTACCGGGGTCCTTAAGCCTGTTCTTAGTATTAGAGCTGAAGGCGTCTAATGCAAAGGTTATTGGATCTGGTGGATCCTTAAGGACGTGTTGTCAAAAATACTATCATCGACGCGATCACTTTAGGGCCTATAGTATAGGCTAATTAGTTGTTCCACACTGCTACTAGAGCGTATTATCAATCTGCACGGATAGATATTACCAACCTGCCGATTTCTGTCGTCAAACCATTCGGGCTTGGAACCCGAATTGTGGTGGAATTTCGACCTACGGGTTTTGGTAATCACTTAATATAAGGAAGACCGAACCACGAACTGGTTGTAGGACCTCTTGAGAGTCAGCACGGGTAGGTACCACCGCCCTGCCTATTTCTGCCGTGAAGCAGTAATGCGTTTCGATTTGAAGGGTGGGGCAGCCGTTGTAACTATACTTGAGACCTTAGAACTTATATCTCGAGGTGGGTGGCGCATTTACGTTGTAGATGTCTATGGGCTCCAGTAACCACTTAACACCAGGTGAGCTGTGAGCTCGTCCACCCATCTAAGCAATAAAAACAAAAACAAAAACAAGAACAACATTATAATTTTTAGTAAGAGATCTTTGTAATACTTTAGAAGCTATTTTAAGAAATATTTCAAACTGTAAGTACACTGTAATAAGATGATTGCTATCTCACGACTGTTTGTCGGATGTAAGAAGTCGGATGTATGTGTGGCGTATTTTCTTTGTAATGTAACTTACATTAAAGTACAACAAACCATATCGCACTCTGCGCTTCCCAAGGTACCTAATATGCCTATTCATAGCGTATTCAATGAACCTTTAAAACCATCAGATGTTTCCCCAGAAGCACTTACGTTAGCTCGTCTCGAAATATTTATATTATGAAGCTGCGATAACCGTGAGTTTTGCCTCCAATTCGGTTATATGGAGAAGCTTGAGGTCTGCTAATGGCTCCATAACTCCCCCAGCTCAGCAATTTTTGGGCTACGTCCCTTTGTCACGATATGAGAATAATGTTCATAAGTACTATGAAACGTTTTGCCGAATCCTCGCATTTCAAAAGTAACTATATCTTTTTTTGGAGGACCGATGTTGCTGTATCAACAAATCACGCGTCTGTAACCTATCGAATGTACTTTTTGAATGATTTTTTTTATTGCTTATATGGGTGGACGAGCTCACAGCCCACCTTGTGTTAAGTGGTTTCTAGAGCCCATAGACATCTACAACATAAATGTGCCACCCACCTTGAGATATAAGTTCTAAAGTCTCAAATATAGTTACAACGGCGGCTCCACCCTACAAAAAGAAACGCATTACTGCTTCACGGCAGAAATAGGCAGGGCGGTGGTACCTACCCGTGCGGACTCACAAGAGGTCTTACCACTAGTAAAAAATCGCAAAAAAAACGTGAATAGCTTTATACTTATTCACGTATGGCTGTTTTTTTCTTTCATCTTGGAGTCTTGTTTTTTGTTCTTTTTTAAAGAGATAATTTCTAAAAAACGGCCGCATAGATAGATTACGCAATATTTTTGATCAGAAAAGCTTGAAGATGCTTTGAATGATGTTAATAGTTTCCGAGTAAATTGTGAGTTAAGGATAGACAGACAGCCATGACGAAGTTAGATGCTAAGCCATAATAATGTATTTTATATCTTTTTTTTTTTTTTTTTTTTTTATGATTGAATGTTTACTGGTGGCCCGAAGGCCTTTCCAGTTTCACCAGGACAGGTGGGCGAGCAAAGGCTCAGCCAAGAGGGGTGGGATTTGCTAACAACTGCCCGAGCGCCTCCGAAGGAGACCTAACAACTCAAGAGCAATTGTTTCGCGAATGAATCTACTACCGGATCGGAATCGCGACCCGCTGAGAAGATCCGGCGAGAAACTCAGCGGGCTGATGCATGGGTTAGGTTGCACGTCGACCTCTTTGTCGAGTTCGACGAGTACGGTTACCGGGGTCCCTAAGCCTGCCCCTAGTATTAGAGCTGAAGGCATCTAATGCAAAGGTTATTGGATCTGATGGATCCGTAAGGACGTGTCTAGGGCGTCGACGGTGACTGGCTCCTGCATGATCAGGATTCGGGGAGTAGTCAGCGGCGGCAACGATAAGGCGATTATCATGACGCATAGCTTATCGAAGTATCGTTCCGACGCTGACTTCATGTATTTCCGAATTGATTCGAGGCCCAGGTCGTCGTGTAGGTCAACGTTCCTCACGAACCACGGAGCCCCGACAGCTAACCTGCAAAAGCGGGATTGTAGGGATTGGAGGGTGTCTATGTGTGTGCGGGCCGCGTGAGCGAACACCACACTCGCGTAAGTCATGACGGGCCTTATGCAAGTTTTGTAAAGTGTCACCTTGTTCCGAAGGGACATTTTACTCCGCTTACAGATCATGGGGTAGAGTCTACCGAGAATAAACGCGGCACGGTCACGGACTGATTTTATATGCGGGCGGAATGTCATCGATGCATCCAGGGTAACGCCCAGGTACTTGACCTTCCTGGCCCAGGGTATGGGTTGTCTAAAGAGAGTAATCGGGGGTGTGAGATTCCTCCTCCTAATCCGGGAGGAAATCCGTGTGGAGCTTCCCCTCTGAAATAGCACCGCAGTACTTTTCGCTGGGTTGATGTCTATGCGCCATTTTCGGAACCACTGTCCTAGGGCTAGGGCTGCGCTCTGAAGCTTCTTCGCGATTAGGGACTTATTTCTACTAGAATAGTAAACAGTCGTGTCGTCGGCGAATAAAGCTAAATGGGTCGGCGGCGACCGGGGAATATCGTTGACGAATAAGCTAAATAGGAGGGGTGAGAGGACAGAGCCTTGCGGGACTCCAGCTGTGAGAGGTCGTGGGGAGGAGCGGGTTCCCTCGACTCGATATCGAAAAGAGCGGTTCGACAAGAAGTCCCGTATGATGAGCACGAGACTATCCGGCACGCCCATGTTGAATAGTTTGAAAATCAAACCATTGTGCCAGACTTTGTCGAACGCTTTTGCGACGTCGAAGAAGAGAGCTCCCGTGTGTAACGGTTTTGGTCGATTAAGCCCCACAAGAATGTGCTCCGTGAGGCGGTGCACCTGTTGAACGCATGAGTGATTTGTACGGAATCCGAATTGTTCATCGATAAGAATGCCCTTGGATGAGACGAAGTCTCTGAGGCGTTTGTAGAGCAGACGCTCATACAGTTTGCCTAGAGACATGAGGAGGCTAATCGGGCGGTAGCTCGTCGGATGATTTTTTGGTTTACCGGGTTTATGTATGCCGATAACGTCCGCTTCTTTCCACACCGCGGGAAAGATACAGTTCGCCATAGCGGCATTGAAAATAGATGCCAACATCACGATGAGTTGGACGGGTAGAAGTTTAATAACGCGGTTGGATATACCGTCGGAACCGGGAGCCTTGCGAGGACGTAGGTCTTTGATCAAGTCTTTAACTTCCATCGGGGTGACGGGTGGTAACGCATCAGAGGGTGGCAAGGAGGCTCTGCGTTCTACCTCACTGTCTACTAATTCTACATGAACAGGGTCCACGGATTGAGTGCTGGGCGTGCACTGGGTTTGCAATGTATCGGCCAGCAGCTCTGCTTTTTCGTCATCATCGAACGCCGCGAGTCGGCCTGAGGGGCCTACGAGGGGGGGCATAGTTACTACCGTATCCGATTTGAGAGTACGAGCTAAGCGGTAGTAAGACCTTTGGGAGGGCGCGGTATTTTATATCTAACAATCTATACTAATATATAAATCTAAAATGGTTTTTACGGATGTTCCGTTATAACTACTGAACAATGCATCCGATTAACTTGAAACTTGGTATCCATGTAGAAAATACATGTACTTAATGGACAGGCTAATATTTATATGAGTGTTGTACTCCTTAATAATAATTACAATAAATAATAATGTTAATTTTAAATACCCAGCGAAGTGGGCGAGTACGGCTAGTATCATATAAAATTTAGGAAACTGCAGTTTGAAGTTAGACAAGCAACGATGAAGCTAGTGTATGAAAAATTCTGTTCAACCTCTCTTTACAGTCGGTTGGTCTTTGTGCAAGTTTTACAGGGCGCGTTACAAAGTTGCGCTTTTGTTCCTCAGCGTGATGGGACAGGGAGGAACAGTAGGAAACCTAATTTATGTGTCAAAAGCTTACACATTTAAAAGGCATTGCAATGCGTCCGAATATAAAAAACCCTTCTTCTACTTTTAAGCCCTGAGTAATTATGTAAATTTCGCACTGTTTTCACGAATTAATTTGACAATAATATAATGGAGGCAGGCGGTCGACAAGCTAAAACGAGGTCACGATCCTCAGTAATGAGGGAGCGATGGAGAAGAAAGAAATCGGGCAGCAAAATATGCGATTTATATTGGTGAGTGTTTTGAGACACCTTTCTCTTCAGTTCTATAGCCAAGTAATCATATACTGCTCACGGTTGTGGCGGACATAATCCACTCTGAGCTTACTACATAGATTAGATATCTTCAATGTGTGCATTAAATTAGAAGATTAGCATTAAAAGATATATGCATTATTATTTTATCGTAAAATATGTAATGTAAAAATGTTGAATCTGTGTACGGTTGTTGTTAGTACTTAGAGGTTCCCACCTGTCCTGGTGAAACTGGAAAGGCCTCAGGGCCACCAGTAATCCTTCAATCATAAAAAAAAAACTTAGAGGTTTTTAGCACAGTACAATCAACTTGCGATAGATGACGTAAGAATCATGTTAACAAATTATGTATTAATCGCCTTTTTATTCTACTAATTAATTACCCTCAATGTGCCTTGGAGTACTAGTCAATATCTATAATTCAGTTGTTTAGAATTCGCAGTCTGAGTGTATTTGTCTTGTCTCGTAATAAGACTGGAGAATGAAGGCTAAAAGTTGTGAGAGTTGCAGCATTATTTCTAAAATAAAAATAAACATATAGTTGTGATGTTAGTGTACTGTTCTGTATATCATCGTGTATGGATGTCTTTGAACGAAGCGGTCATTATGGAAAGTAATTATTTTTTTTTTCCACTTTGAGTTTTTTGTTCTTAACTTTGTTTAATTGTCAAAGTTGTTGGCGATGGAAATTTAATGAGTCTCAAATATAATATCTATTTGCTTAATAAAGTATTTTCATAAAAGTAAATTGGTGCTCCAAACTCACTTGCAACATGAGACGGCGCGTTCACGGTACATGAGTCTGCTAGGCGTTTAACACGACACTACGAAAAGAGAACGAAGCTCAGGGGGTGTTCATGAATGTCTTGGATGATGAAGGAATAATTTAGATTAAAGCTGAGGATGACGTCTAGACAGAGATAGAAACTGGAGAGAACTAAAACACATAGGCTTTTAGTGCCAATGATGATGATGATCAAGCATTCGAAACTTGCTGAATTAAACCAACCATACGTTTCCGATTGTGAAAAAAACTAGCAAAATACGCTTTTATAGAAACACCAACAAAAAAATAGAAAATAAATTTTAATAAATTTGAATTAATAATAGTGTAAGTAAAAATGATTTTATTGTAATAAAGCGTGGGGTGCTTTTCAGGATATTATCAAAATAACCCTTCTACTCATATCTGTTCATAAAATATTTATAACTACTGATACCATGCATCCTACGCTTTTTTTTGTTGAATTTCAATTTTTTCAATTATTTTTTTTTTTTTTTTTGTTAAATTTTAAATTGTCATCGATCCTTAATAAGTATACCAGATTTCGAGTTAATCCGACGTTTTGAAGGGGGTCAAAATCATGTTCAAAGATTCCGTTACAAATATACATGTGTCTGAAGCTAATAAAAGCGTATTAATTAAAGTAACTCCTTGATGAGACTTTAAACTTCGAATGCAACCCAGGATCTAGCCGGCTAGTATTGGTACCAGGGCACTTTAATAAAATGACACAGCAGCCATTATACCAACACTGAAATATAAAACTCGGTTATAAATCCCGCAATTCCCTGCGGCTCAGTAATTTTTAAGCACGAGAACCACGCTCTCGGTCCTTGAATTATTAATTTCAAATTTTGCAAGACACCTCAAAGGTCCTCGTTGCCAAGATGTATTTTATCACAAGTTTTTGCATCTTATAAAGGCGAATTAGGTCCCGGCTTGTATCAAGTTTACATTTGCTTTACGAACCTTTTACAACATTCAACCTTCCGCAGTTTCCAGGCTGGATGTGTAGCTGTTTTTTGCTTTTTTTGCCAATTAATCCATGATTTATGTTGTTTTCTGATTCGGGATATAGAGTAGATACTACACGAGCACACGGCCCACCTGATGGTGAGTGGCTACCGTCGCCCATGGACTTCAGCAATGCCAGGGGCAGAGCCGAGCCGCTGCCTACCGCTACATGGTGCCAGTTGTGTGACATTATCAGTGACGTCCTTAAATAAATGTGATTTGGTGGTGCTAAGCCATTCAGAATCTTTCACTTCAGTTACATCATTTTATGTTGAGCATCCGTCAGCACACGTTTGATGCCTATCTGAAGATTGAGGTGCGTTACGTAACTAGGGATGTTTTGTTTGTGTTGATAGAGTGGTGCAGTCTAGGGATGTGTGATTTGGATTAGGACGAAAAGTTCACAATTTTTTTTGTTTCAGAACGTAAAATCACCAGATTCACTATCGTAAACAACAAAAGCCGTTACAGTTAGAGGAATGATAAAAACAATTATTTCGCGAAATGCTATTTACGTTTATACGAAAGCAGTTTATCACAAATTCTCTCATAAGTCATTAGGCAGAGGAAGCCGGCCATTAGGCGTGGCTTTAACGGATCGTTCACACTCGCCTGTTTACTTGTCTAACGACATATCGCAACTCCAAGTGACGATTTATATTCTATTTGATTTGATAGGGCCGAGAAAGAGTCGAATGTGATGTGCGGCATAAACAGATGACTTTGCAAATTTGAGCGAGTTACATGAAGCAAAGAATGGTCTCATGTACATGTGTTGCATACATTGTTGTTGTTGTATAGTTGTAGATTTTGTTATTTTGTTCACGCGGAGATTTAGCTCTTATATTTGATAACTAAAGGGCTCTGAAACTGTGATACCTTAAGACAAATTTTTTGTATGGAAACTATCGACTACTTGTAGCGGTTGCCCCTAAACTTATATGTTGTTAAAGTTATGTCTGTAGGCAGCGGCTTGGCTCTGCCCCTGGCATTGCTGAAGTTCTTGGGCGACGGTAACCACTCACCATCAGGTGGGCCGTGTGCTCCTCTGCCTACAAGGGCAATAAAAAAAAGTTAAGGCATTTAATTATTGTATAACTAAACACAGAAAATAAAAAAATAAAAAATCATACAAGTCTTATATGTTATAGACAAATTGATTAAATTTTATAAATTTTTTGATTTCTGAAAATTTACAAAATCCTTCATTAAAAACAACTGGTAATGTTCGGTGGAGTCATCACACCATACGGATACCCTTCGTGAATGATATGGCCAAGAAGTTGGTAGTAGGAAGTAGCAGGAAATGCAATTTCCCGGTCCCTGTGTTTGGTTTACGTGAATTAATCCCAAATCCCTGATGCCTAGAAGTAAATCTGGAGAAAGTAGCATTAATTTACACAAATAATTTTGTAAAATGTGTGCTCAGAGGTCTTCGCTTAGGGTTTAATTTTTCCCATTCTAATTGTCGTGTGAAATTTCTGGGTCTACGGAGGGATTTTGTTTCTCTTTATATGCTCCCTTTCCAGAAACCTCTTCTTTCACGCACAATTCGGCTTTGGAATGAACCCCCACGATGTTTCCAGAGCGTATGTACGTCTTTAAATGCAGTTTGCGGAAAGTACTCAGAGGTACGCATTGCTGTGGTTCACCGGTGACAGGACAACTCACTATCAGGTGGGCTGTATGTTCATCTGAATAAAATGTTAATAAAAAAAACTTGAGATTTACTCTCGAGTAAGGGTTACCGCCCAAAATTGTACTTAAATTTTAAGTCGTTTGGCTGGCGGTGCACTTGCGCTTACAAAACTTTGGAGCTGCGTTTTTTTTTTGCTTAGATGGGTGAACGAGTTCACAGCCCACCTGGTGTTAAGTGGTTACAGGAGCCCATAGACATCTACAACGTAAATGCGCCACCCACCTTGAGAAATATGTTCTAAGGTATAGTTACAACGGCTGCCTTGCCCTACAAACCGAAACACATTACTACTTCACGGCAGAAATAGGCAGGGCGATGGTACCTACTCGTACGGGCTCACAAGAGGTCCTAGCACCAGTAATGAATCGTATAAACACACTTATCTTAAAGATTACTGTTGCGGCTCATAATAGATGGCTTACTATCTAACTATCCCTTTAAATTCAACAGATTTGGTCGTAATTAATTTTATATTTGAGTCGTTCATTGTGAACGGCCCCGAAACTGATTAATTGTGCGAAGATGAAGGCCGAACGGTCGAGCGATAAATAAATATAATGTACGGTCGGATTATCATAGCGCTGTCCTTTAATATTGAGATAGTGCCGCAGTTAAAACTAACAAAAAATACCTATCGCCCTAATTCAGTTTAGTGACAGGAATTAAAACAGTATATTTATAATACCGTCTACAAGGCAGCCTCTTGCAAATCCAAAAACTAAAGAATATTATAGCTTGACTAGCTTTTGCCCGCGACTTCGTCCGCATGGAACAGTTCACAAATAACGCTTTATTTTAGAACAAATTTGGTTAGCATAAAAAACGTTATAGTGAACCAACCTTAACATATAGACATATGCTGTTGCAGACTTTTTTTAGATCTTTTAAAGGGGAACAATTATGTCATACGTTATTTTAGCGAAACTTTAACCGTTTCTGCAGCGCACTCAGCGAAAGCTCTTAAAAGGTAAAAATAACCCCGATTTTGAAACATTCTTTATTGGTGCTCCGCTTGTATTGGTCTTGCGTGATGTTATATAGCCTATAGCCTTCCTCTATAAATGGGCTATCTAACACTGAAAGAGTTTTTCAAATCGGACCAGTGGTTCCTGAGATTAGCGCGTTCAAAAAAACAAACTCTTCAGCTATATAATATTAGTATAGAAAACTGTTTTCCCAACCCTAATCAGTGGGGAAAGAAATGGAGAATTAACAACAGCACGTCCCATCTAAAGTGTCCTTTGAAGATTGGCATGGTCGTATTTAACGTATCAATGTAAATTTTGAGCAAAAATTAAACCGGCTACACACCCGGTCGGAATTGGCAATAATGTTTGCCGAGTGGCTGTTTGCATTTCGACCCTCGTGTCATGATCGATGGCCACTGAAAAAACATTGCGAAATTTCCGTAAAAAGCTGAAACGTGAAAATACGAGAGTCTGGATTTCTCGTTTCTGGCAACAAAGAGATTTTATTGACTCAAATGACATTCTACTATTTAGTATATGAAGTAATAGTCATAGTTAAATAGGCTAAGCCATTATTGTCTATAGCTGTGGCGGGGCTTAGACTAGATCCTTTGGCAGATATTTTTAAGTAAGCATACATTTAACAAACTACCTTAAACAAGTTTCATGATGAATAATAAATCGTCTACTAAAAATCAAAGTTGTAATTAATCCATTTTCATATTAACTGATATCGAAGGACTTCAAGTTACTAGAAATTAGCTTAGAAGATTCCGTTACAGAAATAGATATAGGTAAAGCTAATAGAGCGAAGATTGGACGGCCGATGGAGCAGAAAGAACCTCTTTTTATTATTTATTATTGCTTAAATGGATGGACAAGCTCACAGCCTACCTAGTGTTAAGTGGTTACTGGAGCCCATAGACATCAACAACGTAAATGCCGTCTAGGATAGTAGTATCAATTAAGTATAGTTACAACGGCTGCCCCACTCTTCAAACCGAAACGCATTACTGTTTCACTGCAGAAAGAAGCAGTGTGGTGGTACCTACCCGTGCAGACTCACAAAAGGTCCTACCATCAGTAATTACGCAAATTATAATTTTGCGGGTTTGTTTTTTATTACACGATGTTATTCCTTCACCGTGGAAGTCAATCGTGGACATTGTTAAGTACGCATTTCATTAGAAATATTGGTACCCGCCTGCGGGATTCGAACACCGGTGCATCGCTAGATACGAATGCACCGGGCGTCTTATCCTTTAGGCCACGACGACTTCTTCCTCAAGTGGAAACCATGTACTGGTGAGTGTAGTGTGGGACGGCCACCTATCAGATGGACCGAGGACCTAGTGAGAAACTCTGGGTCGGACTGGACCGGCCGCACTGAACACCAATTGGAGAGACCTATGTTCAACAGTGGACGGCTGAGATGATGATAATTTACAAAACTAATAAAGCGTATTGATGTGTGAAGTTAAAATGTTTAAGCAACCACAGATAGCATATGTTTTACGTTCGTTAGCGGTAAACAGCGGCTTGGCTCTGCTTCTGGCATTGCTGAAGTCCATGGGCGACGGATCACTTACCATCAGGTGGGCCGTATGCTCGTCTGCCTACAAGGGCAATAAAAGAAAAGAATGACCATTAATTTTGAACAAAAAGTTTATAGCTTGAGTCCTATTACTAAACACACGTGTAAGCGTGTTACGTATTTAAAGCCACAGACGCCTTTGCCAGTAACCATCCGTACAAATTACTAGATTGACCCAAAAATTAGAAGGTAAAAAATACGAAATGGTTTTGTGATGACTCTGGAAGTAAGGGAATGCCGCAAAATATCGACAATTCAATTTAACAGCAATAAGTCGCGAGCGGCCGCGGCGGGTTGACGTGGCGCTTTCGCACGTTTCACTATAACCCCTTTATACCATACGATTTTATGTATACGATTATTATATACTCCTTAGGAATCTGAATTGTGTTGATGATGATGATCCATCCGACCGATTTGGGTCATGGCGACCATGGAATTGTGTTATCAACAGTAACTAACACGTTGAGGACAAAATGAGGGAAATGATTAGCGCCCTGCTATCTTAGGTGTTTCGGTTCCTTGTTGGTTTCAGAACCGGTTTAAAGAACCAGGGTCCTTCCTTTGCGAATTGGTGTTGCGACTTACACACAATAAAAGTTAAAGTACAGTAAGACCACAGAACCCTAACATATTAGGCAAAAATTACTGACTCCAACCAGGGATTGAAGGACTCCATGATTCAAATTTGTAGGTAGCCAAGCATTGGACCTTTTTTTTTCCTACCTAAGCTGATAACCTTGAGAGGCTATATCAGCAACGAGATGTTCAAACTACTAAGATCATTCCATTTATGAGACGAGACCTAAAGAGAGGAGTATTTATTGTGCATTATGTTTACAGAATTCAGAAGATAAATGTAATTTTTTTGTGATAAACTATGTACCTTTTTTGGATCACTGTAATACTGTTTAGTGCGATATCAATTTCTTTCAGACTAAATAGCTTTATAGGCATAGATGAAATATTCATTCTAACTTCGTAAGTTTTTTAAAACCACACCATCCGATTTATTAAATCGTAACTTATAAATAGCAGTGGTCACATACGATCGGATCGACTCAGCGCTACTTTAACAAGAGGTTGTTTATTTTTACTGCCACCTACCGCTTACACGGTAGGGCTACCTACCATCTTATCGACAGGACGAACTGTTGTTGGGAACGAGATAACGGCTGCACTTGCAAACGTAAAGGTTTCGGACCGAAGGAATTTAAGTGGACTTAAGTGGACAGGTTATTTGTGAAACACATATTTCTACATTGACACAGATGCACAACTAGTGCTTGATCTATAGAAATTATAAAGTAAATTATGTACATACATTGCATTACGAGATCTAATCTTGATTGAATTATTTAAAGCCGAAAGCTCCTCTGTGGTTCAACTGATAAAAAGCTGGGGTTTGACAAAGTCATCCCTGAAGGGAAAATGTGACGCAGGTGAAACCATTTATTGCCTTCGAAAACATGCCTATGAGGTGGGTGGTCACTGTTGCTCAATATTTTCCATAAATTCTGTTTGAAGAATAGTATGTCACAGCTCGTAGCTCATCATAAAGGGAGTACCTTCCAGAGCCACAAGATATGCAGTGGAAATAAACCAAGTCATAAATATTAGTAATAACCACCTCTCTGCCTATTCCTGTGCTGAAGTAGTAACGTTTTTTGGTTTCAAGGGTGGGACAGCCGTTGTATTATATAAGTTGAGACAACTCAGGTCTTGGGATGGATCGCGGCATTTAAGTTTATGTTGCCCATGGTCTTTGGTAACCACTTAATATCAAGTGGGTTGTGAGCTTATCCTAGGTTCGTCGTCATACAAAGACCAGAAGGAGAACGACGAAAACATTTATTCAAAGTCTCATGGGAATGAACACTGTGGTTCCATGAAGTTGTGCAGTTAGCTCCGATGGCGTATGATGCCATGGTTAAAAAGATGCCCATGGTGTTGAAATCATGTGAAATTATCGCTCATTAGATGATTGTAAAGTTTTGAATAATTTTTTTGTGGTAGCCCTGGTACGCATAGCTTACCGCCCTCTAGAGGATTTTGATAGTTGACATATTGCTTACAGAGGCACCGGTTCGACGATGCGGCTCTTAAAGAATTTTTCATTTTATGATTTTTTTTGTTCCTGGCCCTATGTGACAATTTAATAGAGAGAATGTTTCGTTACAGTATTAAAGGGAAACTAATTAGTTTAGGTTAGAGACGAGCTCATTGTGGTCATGGTGAGGTCGATTTCCAATCGTGTTCCCGTCTTAGTCGCCTAAGACGCCCAGGGGAACAGATGAATTCGTGTTATTCTAGGCCAGATACAATGCAACCGGAGTACTATTTGCAAGTTATTACTCATGTTATCACGGTTGTTGGTCTTCAAAAGGTGAGGAAATGAGAGCTTCTGATCGCATACCCGTATCTTTTAAATAAAAGTCGAATAGGAAATCTTAATAAGATCCTCGGGTCATTCAAAAATTAATTTGACAGTTAATCCCTGTCAATATATGACCAGTTCACTGCTACTCCTTGACCAGACCGCCTTTGAAGCAGTTGGCTTCTTGAGTGACGACCGTAAGCCGGCAAATAGCAAGAGCGTCCCGGGTCAGGTGTACTGACGATATAACAAGGCAGAAAGAGAATTCAGCGAGCCGATAGCTGGGCTCAATGTCTGATGATGATGGTTTATTGTTCCTTATATACCGCATTCTACTCTGATTTATAGTAATGAAACAGAATGGAATACAAAAGTAAATAAAAAAAGATGGGAGAAGTCGTGGGACACCGGATAAGAACGAAGTTCCTTATTATAAAGATATTAATTTTAAGTTATATTCGAGGTATAAAGAAAATAAAACTGGAGGTTTTGCAACAACGCACGGTCGTTCGGTAACGTGTGAACTTATTGTGGTCCACTTCATTCACGGTTGTTTGCATAAGATTTAGTGTATTGCGCAAACGAACGCTCTGAGATCGTGGTCAATGAATGATAAAAAAATATGTTATATTTTGTACGTTATTACAATGTTAAGTCGTACACTGTGTGAATTACTAATAAAAATCTTACGTTACGGACGTTTTTCGTATCGTCTTAGCAGTTGGCTTCTTGAGTGACGACCGTAAGCCGGCAAATAGCAAGAGCGTCCCGGGTCAGGTGTACTGACGATATAACAAGGCAGAAAGAGAATTCAGCGAGCCGATAGCTGGGCTCAATGTCTGATGATGATGGTTTATTGTTCCTTATATACCGCATTCTACTCTGATTTATAGTAATGAAACAGAATGGAATACAAAAGTAAATAAAAAAAGATGGGAGAAGTCGTGGGACACCGGATAAGAACGAAGTTCCTTATTATAAAGATATTAATTTTAAGTTATATTCGAGGTATAAAGAAAATAAAACTGGAGGTTTTGCAACAACGCACGGTCGTTCGGTAACGTGTGAACTTATTGTGGTCCACTTCATTCACGGTTGTTTGCATAAGATTTAGTGTATTGCGCAAACGAACGCTCTGAGATCGTGGTCAATGAATGATAAAAAAATATGTTATATTTTGTACGTTATTACAATGTTAAGTCGTATACTGTGTGAATTACTAATAAAAATCTTACGTTACGGACGTTTTTCGTATCGTCCCATAAGGAACTTCTTTCCAAAAAGACGTTTCGTTAACAATCACGACAACGAGGCATTGAGGAGAGTGTCCGCGGAGGAACTCCAAACATCCCTAATAACTTATTTCAGTACAAACGTTCCCAGCTCGTTTCGGCGTTCAAAGAATTTTCCATCAAGATATGTCCCCTGTTACGGAAATTGATAAAGTTCCCTCTCGTATCCAAGGGAATTATTGAAACTTTTCGCGAGCACAACAAAATTCAATAAGTGACTGTCGCTGATTGGGAGACCTGAGGGCACAGCGAGAGGAACGCGGCGCAAACCATGAGCGCGAGCGTTGGAACTGTCTCACTACTGGCTGATCAAATACCTGATAGCTTAGTTGATAAATGGTGGTAGGACCTCCTGTGAGTCCGCTCGGGTAGATACCAACACCCTGCCCATTTCTGCCATGAAGCACTAATGCGTTTCGGTTTGAAGGGTGGGGCAGCCGTTGTAACTATACTGAGACCTTAGAACTTATATCTCAAGGTGGGTGGCGAGATTTACGTTGTATATGTCCATGGGCTCTGGTAACCACTTAACACCAGGTGTGTGAGCTCGTCCGCCCAACTATGCAATAAGAAAAATATATATTTTATATATATATATTTTAGAAAAATAAATATATATTTTTGGTTGAATTCAATGGTTTCATGAGGTCGGAGCTGACCTGATGTCAATCGGTGACTAGAGTTGATAGAGATCACGATGGGATGTTTTAATTACAAATTTACATTTTTATGTCGAATTTTCTTATTTCTAGTTGGGTAGATAAGCAAGGAGGTCTGTGAGAGCCCACCTGGTGTTAAGTGATTACGGGAACCCATGGACATCTACAACGTAAATACCGCCACCCACCTTGAGATATGAGTTCTAAGGTCTCAGTATTGTTATAACGGCCGTCCCACCCTTCAAATCGAAACACATTACCGCTTCACGGCAGGAATAGGCGGGGTGGTGGCACCTACCTGTGCGGACTCACAAGACGTCCTACCAGTAATAAAGAATCGAACAGAATTGCGAATATTGTTCGAAATAACGCCCAACTGTTTAATCGTATAGAAATTTCTGAGCATAGAACGAATAGTTCACATCGCACGGAGATTTCTATGTAGTCTTTCTACTAATTGCACTAGATTCCATTGTGGCGGGTAGCCATCATACAACGCAAGATAATTGACAGATGCCTGAATCTCGCTTACGACATTTTCAAGATAACATAATATATAAGCCTTACAAACCCCAATTTGATACTTACTATAAAGGGAAGATCTTCCATCGAGCGCGTGATATTTGCTCGGTAGACCGACGGTCCGAATGTTGTTGTTCGGAACTTGTATATATGCGAATTTATCTTGAAAATGTCGTAAGCGAGATTCAGGCTTCTGTCAAATATCTTGCGTTGTATGATGGCTACCCGCCACACCATAATCGCTTTCGCTTGTGACCGTAGCCGCTGCCTCTCGTACTCTTGACTAGTAAGTGTTTACGATGTTGCCTTTCAACTACCGCCCTGTGTTTACGTCGGGCTATTCAACGACTTTTTTACTTTATGGATGTTTTATCACGATTTTACTGCGTTACTGCCCACGATAAAGGCTCAGCTATACGTTACAGCGATATTGGTACGAATGTTTCTAGTAAACATTTTAACGAGTTCTGTACTGGTAGTAGGACCTCTTGTGAGTCCGCACGGGTAGGTACCACAGCCCCGCCTATTTCTGCCGTGAAGCAGTAATGCGTTTCGGTTTGAAGGGCGGGGCAGCCGTTGTAACTATACTGAGACCTTAGAACTTATATCTCAAGGTGGCGCATTTACGTTGTAGATGTATATGGGCTCCAGTAACCACTTAACACCAGGTGAGCTGTGAGCTTGTCCACACATCTAAGCAATAAAAAAAAAAGCGAGTGTGTCCGCTAATACTAGTCCCTCTCAGAAACTTGCGAGTCATATTACCAATATCTTATACTCTTGCTTTACCAACCTAAAAAATCGCTTATGCCGTGCGAAGCTCCGCTGTGATTGGTGCCAGATCCAAACAAATACACAAATCCGTTGACTATTGTTCACGACTACAGACAACACTATTAACATTTTTATTGTATTTAGATATCATCGAAAAAAAAAACACTTTTATACGCTTGAAAAGCCTTCCTTGATCGCTATGTATGAGATAATTTTAATTGCTTCTCGATTTTATGTTCTCCCGGTAGACGGAGCGATGTTTTTGTACAATGTTTTTTGTATATTGTCTTGAGGTCGATTTGGAGTTGTGGATAATAAAATAGGATTTATTGGTATTGTGATCTCAATGGGAAGTCAGGAATAAAAGTTAAGATGTTCTATATTTTTTAATAGGAAAAATTGCGCTTTAAGCTTTACGCACAGAAAAAAAAACACCTTACACACAAAAAACAATTAGAATATAATAAAATGCATCTACTCAATTGTTTTGTCACAGAATTCTCTAGATTCATGATTTTGTACGCGAAGGAGGATTTTCTATATCTACTTTATCCAACTAATTTGAAATTAGTAATTTTCTTGCAAAATAAGTAAATAAGAATCCTCTATCCAAGATTTATTGAAATTTCTAATTTACGATAAATATTTCAAAATCACTTCCTTCAAACGAATCGGCCTAGAGACTAGTAATCACTAACGTCACTTCCTCTGGTGCCACTCGAGGTCTCCACCCTCAACTTAATTTCTAAACTAACTTAATACATACCATATTAATTAATAAGGTTTTCCGTTCCCAAGACTCGATCTCAAAGTACCCTGCTAACACCTAATGGTGGTTGAAAAACCTATTTTTAATGAAAAGTCAGATCATGAAAAGTCAAATTAACAATATACGGTATGGTACATAAGGGTGAATAGATCTTGGATATTATATTGATATTAATGCATAGTTTGACTTCATTTCTTTATAATGGTCGGTTTTAAATAAGGTATTTACACGTTGCGTGCTGTGTAACTGCTCAAATTGCGTAGCGTAGTTACAGCTCTATAGAACATAAGTCCAACTAAAATCTGAATCGCGCTGTCGATATTTTCAAAATAAGCTTACAAATCTATAGTTTTCAATAACATTTAACCCTCAGCGTGCCAACATAATCACCAGCCCGGTGATATCTTTCTTGTGTCGCTTCCTACGCGTAGTGATAAATATGGCTTAGGAATTATCGACCTTTTGTTTTTGGACATTCTGCTGAGATCAATAGATGGGGGATGATGATAGGAGTGGGATCGAGTCAACAAGTAAGTTCCATCATATTGGTTGTCTTTCTTGCGTATCGTTTTGCTTCCGCTCGGTTCGATTGCTTTAGAAACAAGATCAGATAATAGCTTAGTTACTTTGTGTCTGAAAGCAATGTTTGCCATAATCATCTTTCAAACTAGAATGCGTGATCTCTTCACTGGACACCGTTGGATATTTAAACCTCCACTGTAGCTGAAATGTTAATAAAGAGTTACTTGGGAAAATTAAATCATCTTGCTATCAGTCGTAGTTGCTCTAGAATATTCTCGTATATATCCGAGTTTACCATAATATGTAGATTTTTCTGATCGCATTAATAATATTTACACTCATACTTTTTTACGCATGCATACAACTGTCTTCGATCGCGCCAATCGACAATAAAAACCTAGTTCAAACAGGGACATATACTTGACAGTATGAGGAAATGAATTCTTACGTTCTCGCCACCGTTATTTGTGTTAAAACAAAGGGTTGTTTTTAGTTAGCTTTTAGCTAGTGAAGAAATAACGGCTAGGGTTACTAAGCGCTATTATTAGTAACGAGAAACGATTTAATGCTAGGCTATATTTCGGCGCTTAAAAAAGCATGCGCAACGTTATTTTTTGTATGCGAACGACGAAAGATGGATATCGTTTAAGTATCCCTTACAGCTATTAAAGGACGCACAGCTTTTTCGTTTACAAAGTAATCATTACGCAAAAAAATCCACTACAACGCTCCAACTTCCATCCCGAAATTCAATCTCATTATTTTTAACAGTTTTCTAGTGAAACGTGTTTTTTTATCTTTGTAGCGTACACAGTAATGAGTAAAAAATTGCAGTTTGTTGCATGCTATTGCTATTTCGCTGATTCCACCGGTGAGGTTTACGAGCGGGACTGCATTATGCAGTGGCACGCACCTCCGCCCTACAGTGAAAAGGATTAAATATTGCATCAGAAATATGCTTTCTTTAATTTATTGACTTTAAACAAGCTATATTAGTTTCATTCGGGGCTATTAACGAAAATCTCTATATACAAAAATTAATTGCTGTTCGTTAGTCTCGCTAAAACCCGAGAGCGGCTGAACCGATTTGGCTAATTTTGGTCTTGAATTATTTGTGAAAGTCCAGAGAAGGTTTAAAAGGTAAATAAATATGAAAATGCTCGGAATTAAATAAAAATAACAATTTTGTTTTTTCTTTGATGTGTCCACCGTCAGACCGATTCCTTTTGTTTGTTTTAAGTTTATTTTACACAAAAGTTTAGGTCTTTTATTTATCAATTGAGGCACTACGAAGTCTGCCAGGTCAGCTAGTATACAATAAAATAAACAATTTAAAAAAATATTTGACAGATGTAATTTATATATTCTTCTTCATTGCTTTAGCACTGTTATCAATAGACCTACATCCAAATAATCCACTAAATGAATACTTTATATTAATGTTGATTACTTTTGTTCAATTTGTTTATTGATCTCCCAATATTATTTGTCTACTCTCTTCAGATGAAGAGAAAATGTGACTCTTGCCTCATATATCAAGATGATGTAAATTATGATAAGGTGTTTAAGTTTTTCAAGGACCACTTAAAACCAAATCCAAAATGCACAGGTCTAAGATAAGCTTTAAACCTTAAAGCAATTAATCGACTTGATACTCTCAAGAGTTCCGGCTAAATAGCTTATCACCCGCGGTACCAGGGCGGATACACATTCAACAGATATGAGATGAGAGATATGCGTAGCCCTTCACTACGGAGGTTAAAGTTTCATTTTAGTTCACATAAAAGCTGTTTTAAATTCAACATTATTCATGCTAGTGATTGCCCCGCTGCCGAAATAGGCAGGGTGGTAGTACGTGCAGGAACTTTAAGTTCTCTTACCAGAAAATATTAGGGGAAGTTAGAGATGGGAACACTGAGAATTTAGACGGGGGATTCAATTTAGAAGAAATGCTACTCTTAATTATATTTAAAATTGTGGTGCCGTAGCTGTATCTCTTGACTAATATTTTATTAGTGTACTAGCGACCCGCCCTCGCTTCGCTTCGGAAACTGTAATTTATTATTGATTTCTCCACTATTTAATGGATGTTATTATACATATAAACCTTCCTCTTCAATCACTCTATCTATTAAAAAAAAACGCATCAAAATCCGTTGCGTAGTTTTAAACATTTAAGCATATATAGAGACAGACAGATATAGGGACAGAGAAAGCGACTTTGTTTTATACTATGTAGTGAAGATCCGCTGACTTTACCATTTCAATAAATACTAATAATGAAAATCGTTTTTCTAATGACAAAATTCTTCAAACCGTTGAACCCATAGAAGGTATTTCTAGAAAACGTATTCATTAGAAGCCTGTATTATCTTCCTTTTTAACTTTTATCAAAGGGGAACTGTGTTTTCCAAGCGTTTACGTTGTAACGATGCCGCGACGTCGAATCCAAACATTGTTAAGTACGGCACTTATATACCGCGGTCTAAGTAATGAGCGAAAGCGATCAGCGATGTTTAAAGTTGAATATATCATGGTATGTAGAAGTGACTGACATATCGTGAATTAGGTATTCACGAGTCTTAAATGATTCATTAAATAACACGAAATTAGAATATATATTCTCGTAAATGAAAGAAACATAGATTAAATACTATTTCTATGATAATATTTAATCCTTTAATTTTAAATAGGTATGTACATAGACATCGAGTTTTATTAGTAGTACTAGCTGACCCGGAAAACTTTGTAGTACCTCAATCGATAAATAGAAAACCTAAATTTTTGTGTAAAATAAACTTAAAACAAACAAAAGGAGTCCGTCCGATGCGGGACACATCAAAGGAAAAACAAAATTGTTATTTTTATTTAGTTCCGAGCATTTTCATGTTTATCTACCTTTTAAACCTTCTCTGGACTTCCACGAATAATTCAAGACCAAAATTAGCCAAATCGGTCCAGCCGTTCTCGAGTTTTAGCGAGACTAACGAACAGCAATTCATTTTTATATATAGATATTGTTGAACTTATAACGTCAATGCCTATGTCTATATAATCTTACACGGCTATTGTATATGCATACAAATACCTTAAAGATGTAAAAGAATTGCTAAAGTTCGGTCGTCACATTTATAATATAATGTCTATAGGGTTTGTTAAGCTTACAGTGCCACGTGCACACTGTGCAGTTTCGATCATTTATAGCTCGATTCATGCATGACAATCACGTGCGTGAGATTGTCTGAATAGAGACTATGCATTGCTCAAAATGTCTCCTTTTTTAAACTTTCAGAAAACTAACACGGGTCGCAGACTCCGGCAATTAAATCTAGACAATGAGGACAAGTACTGTTAGAGTACTGTTTACGGTAGGCAGTGGCTTGGCTCTGACCCTGGTATTGCTGACGTCCATGAGCGACGGTAACCACTCACCATAAGGTGGTATGCTCGTCTGCCTACAAGGGCAATAAAAAAAAATTTGAGCAAAATGTCAATTAAATCGCCAACGCTTGTAGCTTCTTACCCCATTTCCTCGAGGACTCGTTCTAAGTGTGTTTAGCCTTAGTTTTTAACTTGTCGCTTTTGATACGCGAACGTCTGTACCATGCTAATTCACTTAGTAGTACACTTAAATGTATTACTTATGCTGCGTCTGAAAATATTAAGGCACTACGTGATGAGGGAATAACTTTACGTTAATGTTTTCAAATCATGTTAAAAAATTACCGTTGTGAACTAGATACAGATAAACCAAGCGATCCTGTGATATATAGGCGTTATCTTAGAACATGTCTATTGTATAACATGAAATATATAACAGACAAACTTACTGGTGGTAGGTCCTCTTGTGAGTCCGCACGGGTAGGTACCACCACCCAGGCTATTTCTGCCGTGAAGCAGTAATGCGTTCGGTTTGAAGGGTGAAGCAGCCGTTGTAACTATACTGAGACCTTAGAACTTATATCTCAAGGTATGTACGTTGTTGATGTCACCACTTAACCCCAGGTGGGTCGTGAACTCGTCTACGTCCATTTAAGCAATAAAAAAGAAAACACACAGAGCAATAAAAATCTTTCCCTCGTTGTACAGTAGTCGTTTAATTAGTCAGATAATTTGTGATGGATTAAAGGTAAAATAGTAAGTCGCAAAGGATTCCTCCCCAAAGGCAAAAGTCAACATGTAAAACATCAAATTAGTTTAATCTCTGAATTTCTGAACTATATTTGTGAAGGTTAAGTCAATTTGATTTGTTAGATAAATTCATTCGCGCTGAGATTGTTTCGAGGTCTGTTTTTGCTGCGAAGGGTCTAATTGAAGGTATTAATTATGAAGAATACTATTACAGGCAAGAACCCTCCTCGCTATGTTGGAAATACGATGATGAGCTCGTGGCCTAATTGGTAAGATGCGGTATGCTTAAGTAGACTCAAGTAACCATTTTTTTTCTAAGTAAATATGTATCTATCACGAACAACACGTATTTTAAAGGAACAACTTGGATTATTAAAATCTATATATATAAAAATGAATTGCTGTTCGTTAGTCTCGCTAAAACTCGAGAATGGCTGGACTGATTTAGCTAATTTTGGTCTTGAATTATTTGTGGAAGTCCAGAAAAGGTTTAAAAGGTAGATAAATATGAAAATGCTCGGAATTAAATAAAAATAACAATTTTGTTCTTCCTTTGATGTGTCCCCCGTCGGACGGACTCCTTTTGTTTGTTTTAAGTTTATTTTATAAAAAATTTTAGGTCTTTTATTTATCCATTGAGGCACTACGAAGTCTGCCGGGTCAGCTAGTATAAAAATAAGAATTACGTAGCAATTACCTGTCTGTGGTATTAAGATTTATCATCGCGTGTGTATTTGAATGGATCGGTTTTTCATCGTCTCCTGACAGAGTTTTCTTGTAAGATTCTCTAGTTTAAAACTGTGCATTGGTGGAAAATTTCTAATATTTTAAGATGTGAGTAAGCGAACGCAGGTAATGTTGCGTCTTCGGCCTGCGTGTCAATTTATTGGCGTTCGGCTGCGTAGTGATGTGACGAGTGAACTGTGAACTGATTCTATTGATTAATTCATTTAGCTCGCCTATAACTTGTAGCAGAACCCTTAACTAGCTACTGGTAAAATAGCAATTAAAAGTATGATCGACTGCCATTGTTAGAAAAAAACCTGATTTTAGTGATTTAGTAACATGTAATTTGAAAAAACAATCAATAACATGCTTTATAAGTTTAATAACGAGAAATAAATAATATATAACACGATTAAGGCTATAATAAGTTATAACAAAAAGCGAGAAATTTTACATAAAAGAATTGTTATGTAGGATCTAACATTAAAATTAATGTAGTGTAAGGATATATGACAGTAAATCTTCCCATAGATCCCAACCCACTGGATCTTCTCAGTGGGTTGCGATTTCTATCTGGTGGTAGATTCTGCGAAGCATTGTTCTTGCTAGGGCAAGTGTTAGCAATTCTCTCAGGTTGAGTCCGTGAGCTCAGCTACTGGTCCTTAAGTAGTATTTTACTGGTGGCAGGACCTCTTGTGAGTCCACACGAGTAGGTACCAACACCCTGCCTGTTTCTGCCGTGAAGCAGTAATGCGTTTCGGTTTAAAGGGTGGAGTAACCTTGCAACTATACTGAGACCTTAGAATTTATATCTCAAGGTAGATGTCTATGGGCTTCGGTAATCAATTAACGCCTATATAACTATACTTGAGACATTAGAACTTATATCTCAAGGTGGGTGGCGTATTTACGTCGTAAATGTCTATGGGCTCCAGTAACCACTTAACACCAGGTGGGCTGTGAGCTCGTCCACTCATCAAGCAATAAAAAAAAAACGCCAGATGGGTCGTGAGCTCGTCCATAAACCTAAGCAATAAATAAAAAAAGTTGGAATAGCCTCTTAGGCTACCGACAGTTAGGTAGGAAAAAAAAGGATAAAAGTAAGTCTGACTCAGGAAATTTTGAAATTTTCAACACGCTCCTCACATTTGGACCGTCGTTGACTTACTGAGCACAAAGAGCTAAGAAAAGGAAAAGATGTTGCCAGAATCAAAAAATCATGTCTAAAAATTTTCAACACGCTTCACATTTGGACCGTCGTTGACTTCTGAGCACAAAGAGCTAAGAAAAGGAAAAGATGTTGCCAGAATCAAAAAATCATGTCTAAAAAATAAACAGCTTATAAATGAATTGAAAGAATTAATTGGTTCACATAATTCAGTCACAGAGATTCGATGATTCATTTGTCGATGCGTATCCTGCGCTAGCACGAGTATTCCCTGGTGAAGCCGCCTCAATTTCGGGAACTTACGGCCACCTGCCGTCTAATTCGACTATCTGATCCTCATACATTTATTCCTCCAGGATTTTGGAGTGTTATAACTTTTAAAGATTGTTTTGTTTATTTTTATCGATGTGTGTTGTGGATACTTGCCGGATTTGGTAGTGAGGGTTTTTCTGTTGACCTACGTCAAAAAGGTTCAATTAATCTGTGTAAGTATGGTAAGTATTTTTCTATATTTGCTGATCGGAGTTTTTTAATTGTTTGTGCCTTAATTATGTATTGCTTTGAAATAATTAGGTATTACTTTATTACAAATTAGGAATTCAGTTCAATGCTAAGAAGAATCTGCAAGAAAATCCAAGAAGCACTTTTTCGAATTAAATAAAATAAATACCTACAACAAAGAAATTTTATAAAACTTTTTCAATTAATATTTTTTCGGTATCCGCGTATACAAGTAGGTAACTATTGTTAGGATCATTTTATTCAAATTACCGTATTAGAAAATTACCGTATTAGAAACATAGTAAAATATTAATAGCAAACTCTGTTGAAGTATGTTTAAAATATATTTATTTAGAATCAATCCTCGTGCCCATTATTTATGTAAATATTAAAAGTAAGAAATAATAACAGACTAAGACTTATGATTATTTTATAACTTAAAGTCTAGTTTTATGACTATCCTAAATTTTGTTGACTTTCGCCCTGGCACAAAGAGGCGCGGCGTGATGCACGCAAAAATGGCGAAAGACACACTGATTGAGCGAGGACGGAAGCAAGACGTAATTTACAAAAGCGTATCGATTAAGGCAATTAGTGTACTTTAAAACCTATTTGAAGTTGTCGAAATAAAGGAAGTGTAATCGAACAGCATTTGGATTGTTTTTTTTCGGTGAAAGCCAAAACTATACTTTCACGGTTTTGTCTTGAATTTTTTATCGTTATCATATTATTTCAGATGTATCTAATACTTTGAAATTTTCGTGGTCACGAATGAATTGAAATAATGTAATGACAAGAAATTGAAATTCCTATGACAGCCAAGAAAAAAGTGTTTAATTCTTGCATCTTGCCATGCCTTACGTATGGGTGCCAAACATGGGCATTGACTCAAAAAAATCTTTTAAAACTAAGATCGTGTTAAAGGGGAATGGAAAGGAGTAGGTATGTTAGGCGTGACCCTAAAAGACCGCAAAAGAGCAGCAGACACTAGATGTACAATAAAGGTGGAAGATGTACTAAAGAAAATAAGACAGTTAAAATGGCGATGGACAGGACATATGACAAGGGAAAGCAGAATGAAATGGACTAAAATTATAACAGAATGGCAGTCACGTGATGGCAAAAGAAAAAGAGATAGGCAAGCAAGAAGATGGACAGATGATATCAAGATGATTGGAGGGACAATCTGGTCCAGAAAAGCTACCAATAGAGAAGAATGGAAGCAACTGGAAGAGGCCTATGTGTCACAGGACACGCTGATCGCTGAACCGGGAAAACGGATGTATTAGATTTAAGTTAAAACAATTTGCTACTGTGTGTAAATATCATTGTTTAGTATCAGCAGTAAAGGCTTACAAAAAAAAAATTACAAGAAAAAACGCAAGATCAACCAATAAAAGTAGTTTTAATTACATTTTTAAATTACAATTTTTTTACCTATTCGCTTTTAGCCTAAGCAGCTATTCCAGCTATGCCCGGACGAGTAGGAGCTCATGGGCATTTTTTTATTGCCCTTGTAGGCAGACGAGCATACCACCTGATACCACCTTGACTCAAAGGGGGTGACAAAATCTTCCTTTTCTTACACTGGTCATCAAACATTCAAGTCATTCATACACTCAGACAAAATCACCTAGCAGTGATAACGGGTTCTTGCAACCCGTTTTGTGGCTATAACGTAAATGTGACCACGTACTTCACATATACATTTACTAAGAAGATGTCTTCACGAACATATTTTACTTTGATCGTCTTTCACCAGTACTAAAATATTAATCTTAAACCGTATACGTTTTGATACGTTTGAACTTGTCTTAAAAAAAAAACAAATGCTTACTAGTGGAACAGGTGGGAAAGATCTCGCTTCGAAACTCATCTTTGATCCTTTAATCTACATTCACTTCAAAATCGAAAACACCTTATGTCGTCCTCCAATTTTGATGGAAAGTTGAACTTACAGCGCAGATCATAGAAGCTATGTTCCCGCGAACATGAATTGAATCATCTTCGGTGAGCGATACATTTTTGCTTGTACTTCGTAATGAGCAACGAGTGTGGAGACCCAACGGAAAACATGAACAGAAGGCTCATTTCGTTTATTTGTTTTCGTAAAGTGCTACACGCGTTGTTCAATATATTAGTGAGTTAAGGGAATGTTGGCACAGGAACTAAAGGAAGTTACGGTAAAGAGTCAGCGTCACTTTGATGAGTAGACCGAGGGCGTATCAGTGGTATTGTTACGCCGATAAGAGTAGCGCCATCTATCGCCGAATAGTCGAACGAATATCGAAGGATCTAGTAGCACCTAGAACGCTCGAACTAGAGATGTATGGAATATTCTCGATAATTCTAGGGATGAGGTATCGACTATAAAAGCGTTGTAGGGACGGCACGCAGTCAGTCAGTAATCGGAACTACTCGAAGCGAAACAGCGAACGGATCACTTGAAGCGAAGCGGAACAAGCGAGTTGAGAGCTTTAAAGTGTTTGTTGAGTGTTTTAAAGTGTTTGTGAAGTGTTCTAAGTGTTGAATACAGTTTTAGTTTATACTTCGGTAGAATTTTCTATTTATCCCGAACCCCGGCGCGTAACAGTATTTTAATATTTTATAACAGCAAATTTTCTGAAAAGTTCGGATAATAGAATCCTTAGGAGAGGGATCTCCATTTATTTATATCAAAATTTCTATCACATATTAATTATTCCTAAAATTCATTAGAAAAATTGTTGTAGTTTTGAAAAATGAAAAATCGTGCACTAACCAATTTAATGGGGAAACGAACCTCTCCAGTGAGACCCTCGAGAGGCAATTACGATGGGACCGAGCCATAAACACATTCCCTTTAGTATAATAATCAAATCAATCCTTCTGTAATACGAATATCTTGCGTTACAAATAACAGTATTACCACGGAGCGGTTAAGCGGTGCGCTTGATGGAAACATGTCTCTGGGGCGGGGGATAATGTACTGATGTTGAATCGGAGTACGTGTTATCAATTTTCAATAAAACACGCTTAATACGAAATTCAGCCAAGAGAGTGTGGGTAATGTAAAGTAGCGTTTATTTTTTAATTCTGCTGTGTTCCTTTAAGTTTACGAGGTATTACTTTGTTATTTTTATTGCTTGTGTGGTTACCGGAGCCCATAGACATCTGCAACGTAAATTCCGCCACCCACCCCGAGATATAAGTTCTAAGGTCTCAGTATAGTAACAACGACTGCCCCACCCTTCAAACCGAAACGCATTACTGCTTCACGGCAGAAATAGGCAGGGTGGTGGTACCTACCCGTGCGGACTCACAAGAGGTCCTACCATCAGTCAAGAGTGTTAGCAACACTCCAGGTTTGAGCCCCGTGAGCTCACCTATTCGCCCGGTCACGCTGACATAGCTTCTCTAGGCTATCTCTATAGCTCTCAACGCTATCAGATTAAGTTGGAAAAAAAAAAAAATTTAAAATTTTAATAAAATTTAAAAAATCTTACATTTATTTCCGTTATCTGTACCTGTTCTGGTACCTGTAACACAAGTTCTTTACGAACTTATCACGGGACCAGTTAACGTGGCGTGATTGTTAGTAAATATTTATTATTTATTTATTTATTATTATATCCTAAAAGTTAATTTGTTAATACTGAAATGTTGCGACGCCTCCCGCATTGTATTATGTCCGTGATCATAGACAGATCTTAGCCTAGTTGAATACCGAAAGGTGAAGGATGACCGTCCAAGGCACTTTTAAATTTATTTATAATTTATTAACTGTATACGGAAAAGAACAATACCTTTTTTCACTTAAAATGGCATGTAAAAAAGCCAGCTTAATTCATTAATGAGTCTTCTTCCGTCAAACAACAAAAAAAACGACAAATATATTAAAAAACTAGCGACCCGCCCTCGCTTCGCTTCGGAAACATTAAAACACACATGAAACCAAAAAACAAAAATAAAAAATAAAATAAAAAAAGTAACCTATGTTCATTAGAGACAATGTCGGCTTCTAATAAAAAAATAATTTTTCAAATCGGTCCAGTAGTTTCGGAGCCTATTCGAAACAAACAAACAAACAAACAAATCTTTCCTCTTTATAATATTAGTATAGATGGAGTAAAGTATACAAACTCAAAATAAAAAAAGTTAAAGATGTGTGGTGTCGTGGGACACTGGATAGGAACGAAGTTCCTTATTATAAAAATATTAATTTTAAGTTCTATTCGAGGTATAATGAAAATAAAACTGGAGGTTTCGCAACAACCCACGGTCATTCGGTAACGTGTGAACTTATTGTGGTACACTTCATTCGCGGTTGTTTGCATAAGAGTTACTTAGTGTATTGCGCAAACGAACGCTCTGAGATCGTGGTGAATGATAAAAAAATTATATAATTTTTTATACGTTATTACAAAGTTAAGTCGTACACTGTGTGCATTACTAATAAAAATCTTACGTTACGGACGTTTTAGGGTACCCCTCCGCATCGTCCCATAAGGAACTTCATTCCAAAAGGTTTGCTTAAAATTATACTACTTTGTTAAGTAGATATTTATTTGAAGAAACAATTTTGAAAATCGATTATCTAAGTATAATAAGGCGAGCTATTCGCTCAGCGTTACAATCGCAGGAGGCCCGACAGTCGTAATGCCCTATTTAAATCTGTTCGCTGTGCCTCTGGCGGCGACGAAATTTATCTCTACACTCCACTGGCCTGATTTGAAATTATCGTCTTTAAGTTACGCACTTTCTGCGCGAACGGTTCTCAACTGCGATTTCAGATTTATAAAGCAAGATTATTATGTTCGATCGTCGAAATTACAGCCAGTCTTAATCACAGGGCTTAAGGTCGAGGCTGCCTTGGCATAATGCTTTCCTGGAAAACGGTCGACCCAACCCTCAAGGTAAGGGGTTGTTTTTTTTTTCGTAAAGCTGTAAGGTTTTCCTTGCGGTTGTCAACGGTATGCATATTAAAACGTCGTAAATATTGTCGCACCGTGAATGTTGGGTGTTTTTTTTCGACGTTTAATGAGCTGGTTTATTTTGATAACGCATTGTTTGTTAAGTCTCAGTATTTTGTTGCATCGAAACTGAGGTATATTAAGGTAGCAAACATATATAATAACTAGCCGACCCGGCAGACTTCGTAGTGCTTCAATCGATAAACAAAAGTCCTAAACTTTTGTCTATACTAATATTATAAAGAGGAAAGATTTGTTTGTTTGTTTGTTTCGAATAGGCTCCGAAACTACTGGACCGATTTGAAAAATTCTTTTTCCATTAGAAGCCGACATTGTCCCTGATGAACATAGGCTACTTTTTTTATTTTTTTTATTTTTTTTTGGTTTCATGTGTGTTTTAATGTTTCCGAAGCGAAGCGAGGGCGGGTCGCTAGTATTAAATAAACTTAAAACAAACAAAAGGAATCCTTCCGACGGGGGACACATCAAAGGGAAAACAAAATTGTTATTTTTATTTAATTCCGAGCATTTTCATATTTATCTACCTTTTAAACCTTCTCTGGACTTCTACAAATTATTCAAGACCAAAATTAGCCAAATCAATCCAGCCGTTCTGGAGTTTTAGCGAGACTAACGAACAGCAATTCATTTTTATATATAACACTTATAATATATTCGATTGTAAATCAACAATTTATTTGTTCATTGACGAAATCGTTCATTTTTCACACAAGATTTTTGAAGTAATTACACACATTTATCTAATATATAAAATTCTCATGTCACGGTGTGCGTGATTGAACTTCTCCGAAACGGCTCGACCGATTTTCGTGAATCTTAGCGTGCATATCGGTCAGGGTTGAGAATCGAATATCTATTTTTCATCCCCCTAAATGTTAAGGGTGGTCCACCCCAAACATTTATTTTTTAATTTTATTTTTTGGATAATTTTTTTTTGGTTATAATGAGGTATTATGTGGTTGAATGAGGTTTTTTTTCTACATCAGAATTTCCATAGAAATCTTATTTAAAGCAAAACAACGTTTGCCGGGTCAGCTAGTTTATATGTAACTAGCGACCCGCCCTCGCTTCGCTTCGGAAACATTAAAACACACATGAAACCAAAAAAAAAATAAAAAAAAAAGTAGCCTATGTTCATCAGGGACAATGTCGGCTTCTAATGGAAAAATAATTTTTCAAATCGGTCCAGTAGTTTCGGAGCCTATTCGAAACAAACAAACAAACAAATCTTTTCTCTTTATAATATTAGTATAGATTTTCCTTAAAATGATTGTATCCTAAGATCTTACTATACCGCCTATACAATGAATTCCTCATACCCTAAAAATGCATAATGACCTGTTTTCCCGAGCGCGTCAAAAGAGGTACAATTATTTAAAAAAGAACAGGCAACTAACACGCTTTTCTTAGTTTGAAACATATGTATGTGTGTATGTAACGGAATCTTTTTACGTCATTTTCACAGACTCCAAGACTGTCATGTTACCCTGGTTCCTCTCGGTGCTTCTAAGTTCTTTAAGCTCCGGTCACTGTCCTCGTCGAATTCGGCGATTACGACGAAGAGTTCGACGTGCGAACTGACCCATAGACACAACCCACTGAATTTCTCGCCGGATCTTCTCAGTGTGTCGCGATTCCGATCCGGTGGTAGATTTAGTTAAGCACTGCTCTTTCTAGGGCTAGTGTTAGCAAATTCTCATAGTTGAGCTGGAATAGTTCCCCGTTCGCTGGAATAGCCCCTAGCTACCAGGGAATGAGAAGGGAAAAAGACGTCCGATTAACTTGAAAAGTTGCTCACGCATCAAGGGCCGATGATAATACATTAATTTAAAATTTTCGCTTTCGCTCGATATGCTGACTGGGATTAACAGGATTTAAAAAAAATATTAAATTAATTGTTAGTTCGATCTCCTATTTGAGTGTTTTGGAACGAAGTTCCTTATGGGACGATGCGGAGGGGTACCCTAAAACGTCCGTAACGTAAGATTTTTATTAGTAATGCACACAGTGTACGACTTAACTTTGTAATAACGTACAAAAAATTACATATTTTTTTTATCATTCATTGACCACGATCTCAGAGCGTTCGTTTGCGCAATACACTAACTCTTACGCAAACAACCGTGAATGAAGTGTACCACAATAAGTTCGCACGTTACCGAATGACCGTGGGTTGTTGCGAAACCTCTAGTTTTATTGTCTTTATACCTTGAATAGAACTTAAAATTAATATTTTTATAATAAGAAACTTCGTTCCTATCCGGTGTCCCAGGACACAACACATTTAAATTTAAATTTTTACGTATCTACATTACGGTGAGAGTAACTGTCAACTTTAAAGTTGAAAGGATTCGACTCTATGAATCGATCTAGGAAGCTACGACGCAGGCACGCTATGAAACTGTCAACGTATCCTTCATAGACTCGTGCCTACACGTAGGTAGACTAGCAGAGCGTCGCGCCGTCTGTGACGCCCGGTAACCTGATACCCGAGAGTCATACGGCTGGCTGCACTGTTGCGGGTTCCGATCAGGTGACTCGCCTTGAGGGGATTACAGATATCACCCTTGTCAAACGCACGCACATACATACAACAAGGTCCGTGTGCGAAATTCGTGTGATTAGTACTACATAGGCGGCACTGAAAATTTCGGAAATTAACGAAGTGACACAACATTACTATTTAAAAATGTATTTATTGCTTTTCGAAGTATTCTCCGCGAAATTTGACACATTTTTTCATACGATGGAACCAATCATTGAAGCAACCATTCCATTCGGAAGTTGGGGTCTCCAAAATGGCCGTTTTGTAGGCGACCACAGCTTCTTCAGGTGATGAAAATCTCTGTCCACGCAATTTATTCTTTATTTTAGGGAAAGTATAGAAATCATTAGGGCTTAGGTCGGGGCTGTACGGCGGATGGTCTAATAATTCTATGTTTTCTTGCTCTAAAAACTCTTTTGTTCTGTGCGCGGTGTGAGAACTCGCATTGTCGTGATGGAGGATGATGCGGCGGTTGCAGTTCTCTTTACGGAGTTCAGAAACGACCTATGGCAAACAAATGCTAGCATACCATTCTGCATTAACCGTTCTTTGTCCCTCAAGAGGAATAGTCGTAACATGGCCGTTTTGGAGACAAACGTGGCCACCATTTTTTTTTGCAACACTCCGTGAACGAACAATTTTTGTTGGCTTTAACTCATTTTCGAACACCCAAACTCGTGACTGGTTTTTTGTTTCGGGTTCGTACGCGTATATCCAGGATTCGTCACCTGATACAATGTCGTATACAGCATTTGAGGATCCTGCGTGGAATCTTTCGAGAGTTTTGACGCACCAAGTAACACGAGCCGCTTTTTGCTCTTCACAGAGCGAATGCGGTATCCATCGGGAAAACAACTTTTTTACACCTAATTGTTCATGCAAGATTATTTGTATTTGACTCATGCCAATGGCTAAAGTTGCCTGAATTTCGCGGTATGTCACATGTCGATCTTCCTCAATCAGCTTACGCACAGCATCAACGTTTTCTTGGGTCACTGCAGTTTTTGGACGACCTTGACGGGGATCATCACTGAGCTTGACACGTCCACGTTGAAACTCAGCAAACCAGCGATAAATTGTGGTTTTGGATGGGGCTTCATCACCAAATGCAGAAATCATCCGGTCAACACACTGTTTTTGTGTTAAACCACTTCGAAAGTCATAATAAATCATCGCTCTTGAATTTTCTCGAGTCAATTCCATTTTCTCAACGACTAAACAAGTTTGACAAAACCTCGTGACAAGACCGAGAATCTTTTTTTAAATAAATAAATGGTATTCGATTTTTAAAACCAAGGAGTTTTCAATTAAAAATATTTTAATATGACAGGAACAGTAGAAATATTCCATTCCCGATACTTTTAGTGCAGCCCTCGTATTCACAAATTTGTCCAGTTTTTAATACGCTTTTTTATTAGCTTCAGACGTATGTACCTTTTTTTATCGCTTATATGGGTGGATGAGCTCACAGCCCACCTGTTGTTAAGTGGTTACTGGAGCCCATAGACATCTAAAACGTAAGTGCGCCACCCACCTTGAGATATAAGTTCTAAGGTCTCAGTATAGTTACAACGGCTGCCCCACCCTTCAAACCGAAACGCATTATTGCTTCAATGCAGAAATAGGCAGGGTGGTGTTACCCGCCCGTGCGGACTCACAAGAGGTCCTACCACCAGTATACTAGTATACCAATTATCATCAGCATCACGGCTGTCTTCGTCTCAGGCTTAAATAGTACCCGGTTATCATTCACGTGACTTATTAAAGATCACGCTAAGCACAAAAGCGCTGTCTGCGTTTACTGTGCCTCTTGAATTTAGCATAACGCTTACAAAGGGACGACCCTGCGAGCCCTTCCCGGACCTTATTTATCCCTTGAAAGTGTTTACACTTGAAAGCTGGAATTAATTGGTTTGCATTTTTGGGACCATATTTTTGTTATCATATGGTTTAATGGGAGTCGCTTTGTGGAATACGCCGTAAGAATACGCGAGCTTCTTAATGAAGGGATTTGAGACACTCTAAGCTGTATTTCAACGACCATAAGGTCGAAAATCGGAGAATCTTGATTATTTATTTTTATTGCCTTAGAGGGGTAATAGGACTCACAGCTTACCTAGCGTTAAGTATTGGAGATGCAAGGTTAATGACCCGAAAAGTATGGTTGCTGCTACTTAACCGTCAAACTCACAATTTTTATACACACAATCTTTTTATTCATTGTTTGTATAATCTTATTCTTTATCGAAAAACCTTTTTTATTGATGTTGCATGAAGACGAGCCTATGACCCATCTGATGGTAAGTAGTCTCTATTGCTGATGGACATCAGAAATACCAGCGGGACAGGCTACTGAGAAACTGCTAGTAACACTTAGTGTAAGTAAGTTGTGCAAGCATTTGCTCAGAAACTTATTTTGCTTATCTGGCTGAAATAGCTGAAGTTGGCATCGTTTGTTTTTATTCGAACGCTTGTGCAAACGCTTCTAAGACTTCATCATCTTGAAAGGAATCCTGACCGACGAATAGTTTTGATTCCACGCGTAAAAACTCGTGTATTTGCAACAAGTGCACTGCCTCACGGAGCACACCTTAGTAGAGCTAAAGAGACACGACTCCACGGGAGCTCTCTTCTTCGATGTTTTTGTTAATTATTTAGATGGGTGGACGAGCTCACAGCCCATCAGCTGTTAAGTGGTTACTGGAGCCCATAGACATTTACAACGAATGCGCCGCCCACCTTGAGATATAAGTTCTAAGGTCTCAAGGTCTCTAAGGTCTCTTCACGGCAGAAATAGGCAGGGTGGTGGTACCTACCCGTGCGGACTCACAAGAGGTCCTACTTCCAGTATTGAGTAATAAAGATAAGAAAAAAAGTTTTTCCTACTCAACGGTCAAAGCACCTTCAAAAACACAAAGCTGTTAGACTAAGTGCCGAAACACCTATAAATTTAATGTTGGGAGTACATATTCAATCTGAGACTAAGTAGGAACAAATACAACGAGAACACCCTTACAAGCTCATTACGTTTAAGCTTAAAGCCTTAGACATGTGGAGAGCTTTCAAATATGCATGAGTAGACGGCGACGACCTACAGGCGGTTTTGTTCTACTTTTATTTTGTTAATTATCATAGTGTAGTAGTGTAGTTACTCTGACTAATTGACAAACCTCCTGACGTTGTCCGATAGGACTTATAATCAGCGGAACTCTCTCCACAACTGGAACTAGATTAATCTAACGGCTATCCGATCCTCTCAGCCGGAAATGTTAATATTTGTAACAAAATGTAAATGATTACTAGCGCCATCTGTCATCATCTGTCTGTATATAACTTTGACAATAAATAGTCAGTCTATCCTCAACCGCCATTTTATTAGGTTACGGGCCCAGAAAATCGCAGAAAATCAAAAAAAATCCCAGTATTGAGTCGTTTTAACAAGATTTTGCAGTAAAGCAAGTGTTAAAAGACAGTATTCAGTGAGATTTTGTTGTGAACTGGACTGATCGTATTGATTATCGCAGTGTATTTGTGTAAAAACTATTCGTCAAAATGGCTACCAACTACCTTATCAATGTGCCGAAACTAAAAGGACGCGATAATTATTCAGAGTGGTGTTTCGCTGCAGAAAATTTTTTAGTTCTCGAAGGCATGAAGCATTGCATCAAGCCAGAACCGGGGAAAGAAATAGCAAGCGCGGATGACGAAAAAACTAAAGCCAAATTGATCATGACCATCGACCCGTCGTTGTACGTACATGTCAAAACCGTTAAATCGTCGAAAGAATTGTGGGATAAACTAAGGCAATTATTCGATGATAGTGGCTTTTCACGAAGAATTAGTCTATTGTGAAATTTAATTTCAATCCGGCGAGATAATTGCAGTTCGATGACGTCATACGTGACGCAGATAATCGATACAGCGCAGAAATTAAGTGGAACGGGATTTGAAATAAACGAGGAATGTATGGGATCATTGCTGTTGGCGGGGCTGCCAGAAAAGTTTGCCCCAATGATCATGGCAATTGAACATTCCGGGATTGCCATAAACTCTGATGTAATTAAAACAAAATTACTTGATATGAGTTCCGAGATCGGTGACCATGATCCGGAAGTTGCACTATGGTCGAAACCAAAAACGAGGGTAGATCAAAATTTCAATACAAAAGGCGAGAAACGAACATCAAATACGACAAATGTAAAAAAAAAAGGTTATAAAATGCTATAAATGTAAGCAAAATGGTCATTATAAAAATCAGTGTCCGAGTTTAGAAGCCGAAAAAAGAAAACAATCCAACGCCTTTAGTGCTATTTTCTTAAGTGGAAATTTCAACTGCGATAGTTGGTACATAGATAGCGGGGCCAGCAAACACATGACAGCAAAGAAAGAATACGTTGAGAGTCCATCATTTGAACATGAAATTAAAGAAATAATTGTTGCGAACAAAACATCCGTCCCGGTAGTGTGTTCTGGTGATGTAAACATAATCACAGTTGTGAATGGTGTAGAATATGACATCACAGTTTCAAATGTATTGTGCATACCGAGTTTAACAACAAACTTGCTTTCAGTGAGTCAGTTAATTGAGAATGGCAATAAGGTAATCTTTAAAGAGAAATTTTGCTATATTTACAATCAACAGAGAACTCTAGTTGGAAAGGCAGAATTAGTAGATGGTGTGTACAGATTATATACTAAGAAATCAGAACAGTTATTCGCAGCCACAGCTAAAGTGTCGAGTGAAACTTGGCATCGACGATTAGGGCATATCAACAGTACCAGCTTGAACAAAATGAAGAATGGAGCTACGATAGGTATTTCATACACAAATAAAGCTGATGTTGACAAATCTAAGTGTACTGTTTGCTGTAAGGGGAAGCAGGCTAGACTACCTTTTCAGCCTAGTTCAACTAACACCCAAGATATTTTAGAATTGATACACTCAGATGTGTGTGGTCCGATGGAAAATGTGTCCATTGGAGGATCCAGATATTATGTCTTGTTTGTGGATGACTACAGCAGAATGGTTTTTGTATACTTCATGAAAACAAAGTCAGAGGTATTTAAGTTTTTCAAAGAATTCCAGTCACTTGTAGAAAAACAGACAGATCGGAAAATTAAAATTCTAAGAACAGACAATGGCGGTGAGTACTGCAGTCAAGATTTTGAAAGATATCTAAAACAACAAGGAATAATTCACCAGAAAAGTAATGCCTACACACCGCAGCAAAATGGTGTGTGTGAAAGGATGAATAGGTCATTAGTTGAAAAGGCTAGATGTCTAATTTTTGATGCTGGTTTACATAAAAAGTTTTGAGCAGAAGCCATAAATACCTCTGTATACTTAAGGAATCGATCAGTTGTTACTGGATTAAACAACATGACTCCATATGAAGCCTGGACAAAGAAAAAACCTGACTTAAGTCATGTACGTATTTTTGGAAGTAAGGTTATGATGCACATACCAAAAGAAAAGCGCTTAAAATGGGATATGAAGGCTAAATAACTTATTTTGGTAGGCTATGCAGACAATGTAAAAGGCTATAGGGTTTATAACCCAGAAAATAACTCTGTCACAACTAGCAGAGACATTATAATAATGGAGAAAACCGAAAATACAATGGAAATTCCTATTGAGTGCAAGGCTCCAGCGGAGGAACAGAGAGAAGGAGACGAAAGTAGAACTACAGAAAGTACAGACACTGAATGTGACGATAATGATATCACATATATTCCAGAAGCTTCTTCAGTAAGTGACTCATATGACAGTTTTTCTGAAACAGCATCAGAACCAGAACCTTCATTATTAGACTTGAATCAGGATATTCCAAACAAGCGAGTGAGAAAAATACCTGATAGATTTAGCTATAGCCACTTATGTATTGCAGAATCAGATGATCAAAATATAATGGATATTTCACTCAAGGAAGCTTTAAATGGACCTGAAAGTAAATTTTGGAGATCAAGCATGGAGGAGGAATTAGAATCATTTAAGAAAAATGATGCATGGGAACTTGTGGATAAGCCTCGTGACTCTACAGTAGTGCAGTGCAAATGGGTATTTAAAAAGAAGTATGATAGTGTCAGTAATGTGCGTTATCGTGCTAGATTAGTGGCAAAAGGCTTTTCACAGAAAGCTGGCATAGACTATCATGAAACTTTTTCACCTGTGCTACGTTATACTACTTTAAGATTGTTATTTTCTATAGCAGTAAAACTAGGTTTAGATATACGTCATCTTGATGTCACTACAGCCTTTCTAAATGGTTTTTTGAATGAATCTGTGTATATGCAAAAACCTGTCCTTTATAGAGATTGTAATGATAATGATAACAAAGTATTAAAGCTTAAACGTGCCATCTATGGACTTAAGCAATCATCTCGTGCTTGGTATCAGAGAGTTAATGATTACTTAGAGTCTTTAGGATATTTAAAATCTAAGTATGAACCGTGTTTGTTTACGAAGTCTGAAGGATTTATATTTATAATAGCATTGTTTGTTGATGATTTTTTTGTTTTTTCTAACTGTAAAATTGCAACTAATCAGTTAATACAAGATTTGAGTAGTAAATTTAAAATTAAAGATTTGGGTCAAATAAAGCAATGTTTAGGCTTAAGAGTGAATATGTATAAAAATGTTATAACTGTTGACCAAGAACAGTATATAGAAAGCTTGTTAAAAAAGTTTAACATGTCACATTGTAAAACTATAGAAACTCCTATGGAGATTAATTTAAGATTGGAAAAATCTGAGAATAGTTTATGTAATAAAAATATTCCATATAGACAATTGATAGGTAACTTAATGTATTTAGCTGTATTAACCAGACCAGACATAGCTTACAGTGTATGTTATTTGAGCCAGTTTAATAATTCATATGATGAAACTCATTGGAAACATTTAAAAAGAATTTTAAAGTATTTAAAAGGTACTAAAAATTATGGTCTTGATTTTTCTAAGGATAATTCTTATATAGAAGGATATGTTGATGCAGATTGGGGTTCAGATTCAAATGATAGAAAATCTTTTTCTGGTTTTTGTTTTAAATTGTCTGGTACAGTTATTTCTTTTGAATGTAGGAAACAGAGAAATGTAGCTCTGTCCTCAACAGAAGCAGAGTATATTTCCATGTCAGAAGCCAGTAAAGAGGCTATCTATTTAAAAAGATTATTGTTTGAAATTTTAGGCAATTCAGAAACAATTACATTATATAATGATTGTCAAAGCGCACAAAAACTTATTTTGAACCCAGTATACCATAGAAGGTCTAAACATATAGACATAAGATACCATTTTCTGAGAGAAGCAGTTGCAAACAAGTTTGTTAAAGTTGATTATTTAGAAACTGCTGAAATGCCAGCAGATATTTTTACAAAAAGTTTAGGGTCTTTAAAGCATAAATATTTCACAAAAAAGCTTGATATATTACCCGTTACGAAGTATTTATGATTTTGTTAAGCGGAGGTGTTAATATTGTAACAAAATGTAAATGATTACTAGCGCCATCTGTCATCATCTGTCTGTATATAACTTTGACAATAAATAGTCAGTCTATCTTCAACCGCCATTTTATTAGGAAAGAGTTAGAACTGGTGTCTGGTGCATAAAAGTCTTACCAACGAAGTAGTCACTTAGTCAATTATCAGCTGAGCCTTTATGGGAAACTAATTTAGGTGTGGTGTTGTATAAACAATTAAAAGATAAAGTCAAAGCTCATCTAATTGATAATATGTATTGATATATATTTTTATATGTATATTACTTATATTATTACATTATAGGAGTATTTGTATTTTTATTGAGTATTTGACATACATAATTATATTATGTATGTCATATATACACATATATTTAAGTAATATCACTATCACACTACACCTACCAAGGTTCATCTCTGCACCCCCCTAAGGTAGACTGTTAGAGAATGCCTATGGCATTAAGTCCGCCTTTATCTAGTATATAAAGTTATAAATAAAATAAATAAAGTAGTTAAATCTGTATGTATTTCTTATCTAAAACATGAAGCAACCTGCTAGCTGTGACCCGTGAGAGTTAACATACTTCACATTTAGTTACTGCTAGAGAGGTATAATTAGAATATTATATTGTAATTGTAAAATTAAACACCCTGTATCGTCGCCCATTAAAGTTTTTAGTTTAAGTCGTTAGCCGCACAGAGCAGTGGCGCTAGTATACATAAAGGTCAATGCCACCGACTCCTTAATTGAAGAAAAAAGATATTGAAAATAATTTAAAATTAAAGACAATATATTAAAACTTAATTCCAAACAAAAAAAAAATCGATTTCGATCGATTATTAGAAAGTGATAAATTTTATAAGCTAGAGAAATATCCTTGGCTAAGTGATAGGACTTGTGATGTTTTCATATAGAGCGATGCGTCTATGGTGGGACGCAAATCCTGTCGGAAGCTACCAATGCTATAAAGAAAATATTAGGTATTCTTCTTCTTCTCAGTCGTTCACTCCTGGCGGAGTGGTCGTGGTTACGTGAGTCTTAATGTTTGGTTGCGGCTTTTGAGAGACTTCTCCATCTTTCTCTATGTGCGGAACTAAATTATTTAATGACAAATTCCTGCATGCACCCAAAAAGCATGAATATGTATGTGAATATACGAGTATATGATAGAAATTATATATAGATATATGTGTACATTTTATATTATTATCATGATATATTATTGTGTACGTTGTTGTATCTGATCATATATATAGCGTGTATGTGTTTGTATATCTATGAAGTATTATTATCAGTTTGGTTATTTACACATTAAGCTATGCACCTACCACAGGATTCTCTACACCACCCCTGGTTGACTGGTAGAGTCCGCCATTGTACTTCTGTGCATTAAGTTAAATAAATAAATTTATTAACATGATTATTTGAAGCTTGCACTTTTGTACAAAATATTTGAGCAACTGAGACTTCAAGCTCACGTGCGAAGATAAGCAAGTGTATTTTAGCTGGATTCTTCTATGGATGTGGGTAATTGCTGATCACTTATTGCGCTAGGTAAGTAAAAGTGACCGTTTTTCACAATTTACGATCTTCACCTTAAATTTTTATCCCGCCCGAAATTCGGGCAGAAAACTCGGCCGTAAAAGCTCATACCTGGCTCTGAGCTTTACAGCATTGTTTTATTCATTCCGCCATACTTCGTTTTGATATGCTCCTGTCTAACCCTCTTTACGATTGGCGTTAACATAGAAATTGTTTTGTTTATCCTCTGTTACTGTTTTATGGGCATATGTTAGTAACAATATGTTTTTTTTATAGTATCTCAAAGTTATTGGAATTTCGTTAGGAGATATATTTTTTTTTTCTTTTTCTTACCTAAGCTGATAGCCTTGAGAGGCTATTCTAACGTAACCTTAACTAGTAGGTGAGCTCACGGGGCTCAAACCTGACGACGTTGCTAACACGAACCCTAGCAAGAGCCGTGCTTCGCAGAATCTACCACCGGATCGGAAACGTGACCCACTGAGAAGATCCGGCGAGAAACTCAGTGGTCTGTGTCTGAGGGTTAATTTACTCGTCGAGCCCTTCGTCGCAAGCGACGGGTTCGACGAGAACGGTGACCGGTGCTTGAAGTACCTAGAAGCACCCTTAGTGGATCGGGAGGATCCGAGATGACGTTTTTTGGGCGACGTCGACTGCTTTCCATTCTTTCCGCAGGATCGGGAATGGATATATACATATATATGTACATATATAGACAAGGAAAGAGTTTTACGTAAGCCTGTTCCTTTTTATAGCCATTGCAGACAGATGATCATGCGGCCTTCCGATAGTAAATAGTCACCGTCGCTCATGGAAATCAGCAATGTCAGGGTCAAAGCCAAGCCGCAGCGGCTGATGGAATCATGATCGAAACTCGTGATCATCACGAGAAGCGTGAAATTCCGTTTTACTCTGTTTAAAACAGCCAATGTTTTAGTACCCAAATTGGCATTGCGTTACAAATTATTCCGAAATTGAAGACCTCTCGAAATATATCGACGCCCGTCGAGGCTTATACGGATTCGCTACGGAATTACATCGACTTGACAGACGGGACGAGCGTGAAGTTGAATTGTACTGAGTTTAACTGAAACCTAATAATATAGCCGTACATTCCCTATGCTGCTATCAGCGTGTTTGCCCACTGAGTTTCTCGCCGGATTTTCTCAGGGCGTCGCGTTTCTGATCCGGTGGTAGATTCTGCGAAGCACTGCTCTTGCTAGGGCCAGTGTTAGCAACACTTCCGACTTAAGCTCCGTGAGCTCACCTACATGTTAGGGTGAAGCTAAAATAGCCTCTCAAGCTTAAGACTATCAGCATAGGTAGGGGAAAAAAAACCGCGCTAAAGTTGAAACTACACCCAAGTTCATAGTTTATATCACGACTAGCTGACCCGGCAAGCGTTGTTTTGCCATAAAAAATATTTCTAGGAAAGATAAATAGCCTAGATACCGACTGCAGCTCCATTTACAGGGCTGATTTGTAAATTTTAACCATTCTCGAATCATTCGAAAATTTCATTAAAATCGGTCCAGCCGCTTAGGAGGAGTTCAGTGACAAACACACGCACAGAAGAAAAATATATATAAAGGTAACACGTCAAAGTACTCGTTGCTTAAAATCGGCAATACATATCTTTGCTGGCTTAGAAATGTGCTGCAGTCAGTACTTAAGACAGGCATTAGAAGTAGGATTCCATTAAATTACATTGGGCATATACTATTATTATTTAAACACGACATTATCAAGGTAATTTCAGGAGGCTTGTTGGCCGAACTAAGGCTATATTTTTCAAGCATAAATAAAGATTAGAATTTCACGTTCAAATAACTGTTTACGGTCGTGAATATAAAAACAAACAAACAGCACAGGTCAATCCGTTACAATCACAAACAATACAAGGGACGGTGCGGATCTGACGTCAGCCGGCCGCCATGTTAATGGTTAATGCGTGTCGCCGGAAGTAGGCAAACGGAAACGTCGTTGCCATCTTGCGATTATCATTTAAAGCTTTTATTGCTAAGCTTGGGGTACCGTTCGTTTTAATAGCTTTGTTTGGGGGTGACAAATTGGGGGTAGGTTTTATTTACTATTAGCCGGACTTTGTGCCGCTGTTTATTGATTCTCATTTGTAAGCTTTCGTAGAGGTAATGGTAATGTTGTGTAATTCATATATGTAAGAGAGCCTTTTGATTTTGGTGATTATTTTTTTACCTTCAAAATGATAGTGCGTTATGTCACCGAAAAATATTCTTAATTTCCACGGATAGACACCACCCTCTTGCCTATTACTGCTGCGATGCAGACATGCGTTAAGACTAGAGTACGATGATAAACATAATTCAGACTTCGAACTCATATGTCAAAGGCGGCTCTTCATATTATGTTCCATACCTTCAAACTCATCGCCACGAAAGAATGTAAAGGTAATACAACTCATCATCTCTTACGTAGAGCGGATCGCATTTGGAACTCAAGGCGCCATCAAATCATTTAAAAAAAAATCTTTAAATGGTGGTGTCAAGGATAGCTGAGTGACAGTTCCGTTATCATTCGTATTTGATGAAACTCAGATTATTACAATAAAAGTCAATAATGCCTTTTGAATGATAATCGTTGAAACTCTCAACAAATTATTCTCACAATGACAAGGTAAGCCGACAGTTTCGTTTTGACTTTTTCCTATCTATGCTGATAGGCTTGAGGGCTATACTAGCTTTACCCTAGCGTGTAGGTGAGCTCATGGGGCTCAAGCCGGAGTTATTGCTAACACTGGCCCTAGCATAAGCAGTGCTTCGCAGCATCTACCACCGGATCAGAAACGCGATCCATTGAGAAGATACGGCGAGAAACTCAATGGGCTGTGTCTATGGGTTAATTTACTCACCGAGCACTACGTTGCAAGCGACGAATTCGGCGAGGACGGTGAGCGGTGCTTGATGTACCTAAAAGCACCGTTAATGGATTGGGATGATCCGTAATGACAGTGTTTAGGGGGACGTTAACTGTTTACCATTCGGTCCACAGGATCGGGTATGTAATTTCCGTCAGCTACGACAAGAGGGTTTTCGTGTCGTGCCGCCTTCTCAAAGTGGCGCATTGATGCCGACTGTATATACTTACAGATTGAGTCAATCTTCAGGTCATTATGGAAATTCACAGGAACCATGGTACTCCGACGGCTATCCTGCAAAAACAGGATTGAATGACTTGACTTGGGGTTTCAAGTTAGTGCGGGTCGCGTGAGCGAACACTACACTTGCATAGGTCATGATGACCGACTCTGTCCACGTACCACCTTTTTATACACTGGCGTTACGGCATCAAGCCTAAATACTTTTGATATTTATCAAAATAACATATTATTTAAATAACAATCAAAACAATGTCTATTACTTAAGTCGTTTTCCACGACACATATTTTCAGTACCATCGAATAAACACTAATGAACTAGTCATTCGATTCTGTGGAATTGTTTTCGATAATAACAATAATTCTTTAAGAGGAAAACAGTATATGAAACGAGTCTTATTGAATTCAGTAAAATACATGAAAATTGTTAGTATTTTATCTGTGGCCTTTTCCCGTTTTACGCAAACAAGACTCGATCCGTGTATCGGGTAACGAAATCGATGTTGCCGTTCGCGACCACAGTGTCGTGGCTAACAGTCGTATCACTCTTATTTTGATGTGGATGAGTGATGATATGGACGATATAAAAAAACATCAGATGGGTATGCAGTAGGTTAGCTATTCTGTTATTTTCCATAAGAGATGGTCAATTGGATTTATTTTACAATCAACCTTGTCAGTGAATGGATTTCAGGTTGGCATGTGTGCATAGTATGAGATTAGTACGATTTTTTTATTTTCTCACTACGAGTAAGCCTCAGGATCGCGCAACGATATGGCTATACATTATACTATACAGGCATTAACGTAGTGATTGATATCTTTGGGTTCTGGTAGTCAATTAATACCAGACGGGCCGGGAGCTCGTTCACTTGTCTAGGCAAGAAAAATTAAAAAGTCTCGAGAACCACTTAACACCACTAAAGTTGTGAAGAAGTACCTTGTATATATTATGCCATGAAAGTAATGTGTTTCCGTTTGAAGGATGGGGCAGCCGTTGTACTGTAAAAACTGAGACCTTAGAATCATATTTCAAGGTAGGTGGAGGCATTTATGTTGTAGATGTCTATGGGCTCTGGTAACCACAGGTGGACCGCGAACTCGTCCACCTACATAAGAAATAAAAAACAATTTGTTTCACTACTGTATACATCTACACTGTAGCAACAAACACCCCAGGTTATATTTTATTAAATTGTCTAAAATGACAGGCGTCATCTCCTTACTTAATATTGAAATTGCGAAGTATTTCATCTTGGGCGCTTTCGTATTGTTTGTGTCGTTGTAGTTCGGTTCAATAACGAGCTTTTGAAGATGTTTCGAGCTTTACGAAGTTTTTAGAGATATTTTTGGCCCTCGTTATTTGTTTGTCGAACGTAATGAATCTTGAGTTTGTTAAATGAATGCTTTTTTATTGTATTCGATGGGTAGACGAGCCAGTCCGATAATATGTGGTGCGCGAATACTGCTCCCCACTTTGAGATATAAATCGCCAGATTAGCATATAATTGTGGCAGTTTATTATGAGTACGATGAAGCTCAGTGACCTGCTAATTTTTGACGTGACAACGTCTTATAATTCGATGGAGCCGGCTGCTCGCACGAAAAAACATGATTCATGCGGCGTTACCTCGTTCTGAGGCGTTCCATTTAAGGCTTGAAGTGCAACGAGCGACAAAGAGGCACAATCGGCCTCCGCGTTTGGCAGCGTTCGACATCTGTCTCTCTCCTACTTGAGTGAGCGATGCATCCGCGTGGACAGCTGTTAAACAATAATACATTAACATTTTTTCGTCAATTATGAAGTTCAGTGAAAAGTGAATGTGGTGTCAATGGTCGATACAAAATATCTATCAAACAAACAAAATATTTTTTTTTTTTTTAAATACGAAACCATTCTAACTATCGTCAGTGAACCGACTTTACAGACAACTGATTTTTTTTACTATTAAAACTTACAATTCCGATAGATTCCATGTAAGTCCAAGACGTTTGCTACGCAAGGTCCGAACCTATGACCTAAACCCATCTAATTTATATTTAAAATAAATAATATTTCTAGATTTATGCTTATTTACGTAGCTGATATCAGACTTAGTATGTTTGCTTCAATCGAGACTCAAAGGAATTGACAGTAAATAGAATTCGCGTGTACAAATGTTAGATCCAACTTGTGTCGCGTGTAACATTCACATAATAGTTTTGAATTGTAAATATTAAATATTCCGAAAGTGGATCCACGTGTAAAGCTCAGTGTAGCGCTACCTCCGCTGTCTGAGTGTCCCGGAAACAGCCACGGCGCAGCGGGTGGCGTAGTGCTTCCTGTCCCAGTATCCGGGTTTGAATCCCAACCCACTTCTGCGCGTAAGTTATGATATTTTCTATTTGAGTTTATCTGTATGGGGCTTCGAAAAGATGTATAGTACAATAGTGTGTTATGTCTTTAGAGGGGCACGTGTAGTCTTTTTTTTTTGGTTACGGTTTTTTAAGCTCCAGCTTGACTTAAATGGTTAGCGAAGCTTATGGACATGGCTTATCTTGAGGGACGAGGTCGAAGTGGTTTTTTTACACCTTTACTGGTGGTAGGACCGCTTGTGAGTACGCGCGGGTAGGTACCACCACCCTGCCTATCTCTACCGTGAAGCAGTAATGCGTTTCGGTTTGAAGGGTGGAGCAGCCGTTGTAACTATACTGAGACCTTAGAACTTACATCTCAAGGTGGGTGGCGCATTTACGTTGTCTATGGGCTCCAGTAACCACTTAAACCCAGGTGGGCTGTGAGCTCGTCCACCCATCTAAGCGATAAAAAAAATACATACGTCTGAAGCTAATAAAAAAGCGTTTCCAGAGATCTTTTTTGGCACGTACCATCCAACTTTCGAATGAACTCCCCTCCACGGTGTTTCCCGAGCGCTATGACATGTCCTTCTTCAAACGAAGCTTGTAGAGAGTATTAAACGGTTGACAGCGGCTTGGCTCCGCCCCTGGCATTGCTGATGTCCACGAGCGTCGGTAACCACTCACCTTCAGGTGGGCCGTATGCTCGTCTGCGTATACGGCAATAAAAAAATATAAAAAAGCCCACACGTAGTAGCATCCTCTCTGTTTCTGTCACTGTTCTTGCTGCTGTACAAAAACTAAAAGAAAAAGAAAGAAACTTCAAATGTTGCTCGGTAACGCCTACGGCAATGGCGACGGTCGGATCAGGTACACTTGAGAAAATGTTTTTTTTTTTAACATGGAAAATTGTGTAATGAGGAATATTCAAACCCCGCTCTCGCTGTAAGAAATAATGCGTACGAAATTAAAGTTTGAACATGAAAAAAACAATCTTCAAGCTATCTATCGACATGCTTCTACGATGTAATTTTAATGCAAAACACAAAACGGAGAGAGATACTGAACTAGGAGGGCATGTTACGTACGTATAAAAAAAAACATTTTCCGAAAGATGGACACGAATTTCAGTTCGTTTGATTTTCCGTACAAATAAATGTTAAACGCAAAAATATCCGTTACGTAGGAAAACATGAATGTGTCTTAACGAGCTTCTGAAAAAGAGGGGGTCATGGGAAATGAGATTTTTAGACTGTACGTTACGATTTTTTGGTTTTGTTTAATTATTTAATCGACAATAATAATAATAAGCCTTTTATTTCATGCAAATAATAGGATACATACATGTTTCAAGCATGAAGAAGAAATGATAAAGAAGAAAAGAAAAAAATGAAAGAAGAAAAAATAATGGTGATGCTGTTAACACTTATTTACCCATTTTTCCTTACTCCCCTCATCACTCCCTCGTTTAAAAAATTATAAATGTAGATAGTGCTTTTAAAAAAAATGTAAATATAAAAGACAAATCGACAATTATCGGGATTTTAACCACTTACAAGGCTGTTAGGTATCCTGAATGAAGCTCATGAAGAAAGTAGATGCCGTTTGTCCAAAAGCCCTGTGTACTTAAAGCGTTGTTAACAATGCTCATGGGTAGATTTATTTTGGTTTTTACGTCTGGATACAAGCAAAAGTTTATATATTTTATATTTATATGTAAACTTTTGTACTTTGTAAATATATTATTATTAAGTATACTGGATAATACATTTTTTTTTTTTTTATTACTATTTAGTTATTGACGTTTCAAAGCTGATTCATTTTAAAGTTCTAGTAATTATTCTTTTAAAGGTTTAGTAGACGGAAGAGCTTATTGCCCATCAGATGGTGAAAGATTACCAATGCTCATGGACATAAGTATTCCCAGAGGCACAGTTCAGCCGCTGCTTTTTGAAAATATATTTTTCCGTTCATACCATCATTGTTCATTGTCCGATATTGGTTTACAGACGTATTCTTTGTTACCTATAATATTGGATGTTACTACAGACCTCATAAAACATGAGATCAAAATTATAATTGTATTACAGAACGGCTGTCAAAACTGGAACTAGTGATTGCTTCACTATAGAAATAGGTTAGCCAGTAGAATTACCTTACACGTGCTCGCAACGCCCTGTACCCGTGATAGATAATGGATAGGAGCTGAGAAATTAACATAGAAACAAATTTGAGAATATTATACTCCTGCTCCTGGTCCTAAAATACGCCATACCATAAACATTATAATCACATAGCGTGATAGAATTGAAAACGCTTTTAAAAATGTAATAAATCCTCATCCGACACGATAAATCGTACAATATAAAACGATGTGTTGTATTCGTGTACCAATTACAGACTGCGCTTCAATAATACAGGACTAACGAACAAATCGTACGTATGTATGGATCTGTATAAATATTATCTGTTTAATACAGCCGATGTTCGTGCAGCATTGGGGCATTGTACTGCAGATCGGTACGAGTTCTTGCTTTTGTTCACATAAGACTTCTACAACGCTGCTGGAAGGAGAGTAGACTATATTGAATGAAGGGATGGACATTAAAAAAATCTGGTCTTAACTTATAAATCTGAATTTACTGTCTTCTTGCTTGCACACTCACACTCAGGCGGAACGTGACACTTTTTCGTGCGTGCAGCCAGCGGTGATCATCGATTTTTAAGACGATTTTGTTTTTTTTATTGCTTTGATGGGTTGGCGAGTTCACAGCCCACCTGGTGCTAAGTGGTTGCTGGAGCCCATATACATCTACAACGTAAATGCGCCACACACCTTGAGATATAAGTTCTAAGGTCTCAGTATAGTTACAACGGCTGCCCCACCCTTCAAACCGAAACGCATTACTGCTTCACCGCAGAAATAGGCAGGGCGGTGATACCTACCCGTGCGGACTCACAAGAGGTCCTACCACAAGTAAAATTCAATATTCTAATGTTTATGAAGTAAAATAAATAAGAAACAATGTTATGTAAGTACATATTACTTCATAAAGCTGTACTTCCCGTTCAAACTTCAAAGCTCAAAAATCATTCACGTTCAAACGCATTTTTCGCGAGCGCTTAAAAACTTTAATCTGACCATCGTTCAGCCACCCGGTTATATTTCAACCCCTTTTCGATACTGAAAAATTCCGGTTAAACTAGATGAAGAGTTGTGCTATATGAAAAATCGTAGTTTTGGCTTACAACGAACTGACTGATATTTTCACCCGTTCCGCGCGGATTATCCGGTTTTGAAATTTTATCCGGATAAGTCATGATAGAGATTTTTGAAAAGATAGGTCCGCTGGGTGAGAAATTTGTTTTTTGATGAGGGTTTCATGGAAATTGTTTTTGTCTTTAATTTTTAACCGGATTTCTTCTTAAATTAGCGACGAGAGGAAAACTTCATTTAAGCATTCTACATTCGGCTGTCCCACGCTCTGTCACGCGTGCTAGAAGTACGTACGAGTCTAGATTATTTATACTCAAGACCTCAAATACCAAATATTTTTAACAAAGATTGATTGAGGCACTCAAACCAAAATTCCCTGTATATAAATACGTGTATGTATGAGTTTATATTTTCCACTAACTACTCGCCCGGCAATTAACAAAATACAGTGAAAATAGCTTTTTTTATTTCTGAAGAAAATAGCAGACTAAGTTATCTCTTACTTGCTATTAAGCTCGAACCGCTTGACTTAGTCAGTGTCCTTAGCTGAAGAATAGAGAAGGTCGGTTAACTGACAATACGATGGGTGATGAAAAATCACTTATTAATAAGAAGTAATTTTAAAGTCGTCGTGTCGTAAATTATAATAGTCTTAACATAAAATCGTGTTCAAATCCCGCAAGCAATGGACATTCACGGCGAAGGAATAACATCATGTAATAAATCGTGTAGTCAAATATGCATAGATCTGAATTTACGTAATTACTGTACAAATGAGATATAGACTTCAAGTTTCATTTCAGCATTCGCGCTGATATCCACGGACTGCAGTGACCATTAGAAATCAGATCAACCCCTAGCTTGCTTGCGTTTTTAAGCGATAAAATATAAAAATCAAGCTGATTATTTGAGCTATGACGAAGAGACACAATAGAGAGTAGTAATGATTGCCATAGTACGCCTGTTTCTTTTAAATACTATTTAAAGTCCTGACTCTTCAGCTTATAACGGTTTGTTTATGGAATACTTTAGATCTTTATCGACAAAGGGTAATATTTCACTGATCGGATGATCTCGAGAGACGTAGGTAGGCAGTGGCTTGGCCCCGCCCCTGGCATTGCTGAAGTCCATGAGCGACGTGCTACACGCGAGTTGGTACACTCACCATCAGGTGGGCCGTATGCTCGTCTGCTTACAAGCGCAATAAAAAAAAAAGTAATTTCTCACTTGTAATAAGATCATCTTGATAAATGTCGTTAGCGCGATTCAGATTTTTCTGTTTTTCTTATAATCTATGACAGCAAATGCATTCTTTTGTTACGCCAGATGGATCGATTACAAGTAGTAACCGAAGCCTATAGATATCACGGACGACTCCCGCCGATCGTTTCGAGATCTGAAGCCGAACTATCAATTTAATTGGACTCCAACCCGAAACACAAGACAAAAGTCTCGAATATTAAAGTTACGAGTGCTCCAACTTCCGAACAGATAGATACCCGAATCTTCTTACTGCAGGGTGTATCTCCTCTCAAAATTGGATGTGCTCCCCACCCCACCCCTAATATGCCCTTAACTTCCCTAATTCCCTATACACATCACAAATCAGGCGACCACTTACGTAACACACGTTAACATTATTATTTCAACGAGTATTACGTAACGTGTATAGATATAAAGCGCTGTACACAGTGTAAAGTGAATCTAGGACAGGGTTGGCGGGCTTAGAAAAATTCGCAAATATATTTTTTTGTTGGAATGTGAAGTTGCTTTTATAGGGTTGGAAGGATTAATATGTAAAATATAATTTCAAATAATATCGGTGTACCTGCTGTATCTTCTGAGAAAATCTCTAAATAAACGGTTATCTGGAAGAGATCGCTTTTAGCGATAAGACCACCTATTGTGCAATTATGCTTTTCTGTTGACTGTTTATAAATGATAAATGTGTTAAGGTGTGTAAAGAATACTCTCCCCCGTTCTCTTTCTGTCTTTCTCTCTCTTATATTCTGCTTTTCTTAGTTCACATTTGTATTTTATAATTTGAAAGTTTGTTTCAAAGTGAGAAGCCATAATATAATATTATAAAGAGGAAAGATTTGTTTGTTTATTTGTATCGAATAGGCTCCGAAACTACTCAAGCGATTTGAAAAATTCTTTCACTGTTTGGAAGCTACACTATTCCCGAGTGACATAGGCTATAATATGTTTTGAAAAAAATTAGGGATCCTTACTAAAACTTCTTTTTTTTTTATTGCCCTTGCAGGCAGACGACCATACGGCCCACCTGATGGTGAGTGGTTACCGTCGCCCATGGACTTCAGCAATGCCAGGGGCAGAGCGAAGCCGCTGCCTACCGCATACTTCAATACCGCAAACTTCAATAATGTAGCCCAAGGTGTAAAAAATTACCTAAAATGTTCTTCACATCGCGTGCCGTGCGAAAATTATTGATGATAGAATAAAATAATGTACTACGACTTTGTAAAACACATTATTATTTACAAAAAGTGTCGCGACAGCATAATATGTCTAACTATTATAGTTATGCCGCAATAAGTGTTCTTTTATTTATAAAAATAAAACAACGTCAAATATCGTTGATATTTTTGTTAAAAACCCGAGCGGAGCCGGAGCGGGCCGCTTGTATTTTATAATTTAAAACTTTTGATTGTTATGCTTTTTTCATTTCTGGAGGAAAGTTTGTTCCAAAGCCAAAAGACACAATGAATATAAACAGTCCTTGAAACGCATTGTATCATCTCGGAAAACTCCCCTATTATTTATAACCAACATTATATCGATTATGTCAGCCCTAAACCCGGACCCGTTAGCCGGAGCTCTCGTGCGATAGATTAATTGAATTACATCAACGCCCCCGGGTTAATGCGATTAAAATCTGCGAGCCCAGCACGGATCGGATTGTGCACCGTGCTTAACTATTTTTACTTTTCACGTAAATTGATTTGTTTTAATGAATTGTACGTGTGCACTCGGCTTTATTGCGTTGGAGGCGAAGTGGTCGTGTGTTTTGCTTTGTAGAGGAAATTGTGTGATGTGGACGGAACACAGCTATATTACGAAATGTGTGAAACTGGACGTGTTTTCACGTGATTAAATATTCGTATGTAAAAAACATAATTATTTTTAAATTGACATGCTGTATTGTTTTCGAATTTTAGTTAAGGGGGTGGGTTCATGTTTGAAATTGTGCTCCTTACACCGAGCGACATTGCTCACGAACGAAGACATATTTATTTTACCTAGTTACATTTAGGAAAGAGAAGTCGAGGAAGATTGCCAACCGGGTGGACGGACATTGTCAAGAAACCACAAACACCAGCGTCCCGGGCGCCATTAAGCAGGCCGAATGCAGGCAGCATTGGAGGAAGCCGGTGCAAAAACTGGACCAAGGTGGTCCCGACCCTCAGTAATGAGGAAACGACAAAGAAGAAGAAGATGAAGAAGAAAGTTACATTTCAACATAAATTTAAATAAATAATACATATATTCGGAAAGGAGCAAGCTACGACTTTAATGCTGATTCTTCTCAATCTGCATTCCTGATAGGTGGCAAAATCGTGACTTCAAATCGTCTTGGAAGGCCTACGCGAATAGTAAATTTCATTTTGTTTTTAAGGAAAAATAAGTAAAAAAATTATGATAAATATAATACATTCGATAGTTTGATGGAACGTGACAAAAGTTAATGTGAGCATAGGTCACGTCAGAAGCACAAGGGCAAATTAGTAATAATCGACCTCTGGTCCTACTCAATATGAAGGGAAATATTACTATAAAAATAATTGCTTTTTTAGATTACAGTACATGCGATTACAACTTGATATGTTTAATTCAAATGTTGAAATCTAATTAAAAGGTCACCTACGATCGACCTTGGCACTTTAATACCAAGACTTCTTACCTCCAGATTTACTGGTGGTAGAACGTATTGAGAGTCTGCGGGGGCAAATAACACCGCCCTGCTTATTTCTGCCGTGAAGCAGTAACGCGTTTCGGTTTGAAGGGCGGGGCAGCCGTGTTACTGTAAAAACTGAGACCTTAGAGCCCATGTCTCAAGTTCATTGGCATTCGGTGACCACTTAACATTAAGTGGGCTGTCAGCTCGCCCACCTATCTTAGCCGTAAATAAATAAATAAAAGTACTCTGTGAACATCAGGTGTGGTCTAAAATAATTGTTAAATTTAATGCAGATAAAGTCCAGTGTTTGTTGCAGAAAAAACATTTTAATGGTAATCAATCGGTCGCCTCACTAATAAATAAATAAATAAATAATAAATAAGTTAGTTCTACTAGTTCTTGGAACTTCATGGAAGCTTCAGCGTATACGTGTGGTCTAAAAGCGAAATATGGACGTGATTCATTCGATAAATTGTAACAAAAGTCTACGAATATAGCATAGTTGTGAATATAATAAAAAAAATTAATGTTTATATCAGTGGCGAGCTTACAGCCCACTTGGTGTTAAGTGGTTACCGGCGCCCATAGACATCTACAACGTAAATGCCGCCACCCATCTTGAGACATGAGTTTTAGGGTCTCACTTTTTAACACTACAACGGCTGCCCCGCCCTTTAAGCCGAAACGGGTTACTGCTTCACGACAGAAATAGGCAGGGTGGTGGTACCTACCCGTGCGGACTCACAAGAGGTCCTACCAACAGTGATTACGCAAATTATAATTTTGCAGGTTTAATTTTTATTAGACGATGTTATTCCTTCACCGTGCAAATCAATCGTGAACATTTGTTAAGTAGTTACTTCATTAGAAAAATTGATACTTGCCGGCGGGATGCGAACACCAGTACGTCGCTAGATAGGTACTTAATGCTCCGGACGTCTTATCCTTTAGGCCACGACGACTTAAAGTATTAGAATATTTCACCTGTTTAACTTTTTTATTTTTTTATTGCTTAGATAGGTGGGCGAGCTCTCAGCCCACCTGGTGTTAAGTGGTTACTGGAGCCCATAGACATCTACAACGTAAATGCGCCACCCATATTGAGATATAAGTTCTAAGATCTCAGTATAGTTACAACGGCTGCCCCACCCTTCAAACCGAAACGCATTACCGCTTCACGGCAGAAATAGGCAGGGCGGTGGTACCTACCTGCGCGGACTCACAAGAGGTCCTACCATCAGTAAGTTACCACGTAACTAAGTACATATAGTTATAAACTTATAACATAGTTATAAGCGTGTTACACATTTCGTTAAACAAAATGAAGGGTAGCCCATAAAAATTCCGGCACCGTGCGTAGTTTATGTAATATTGACAAACACGAGCCATGCATGACGTTCGATCGACCCCACCACATAGCTCACGTTCGCCGCTCCATTATTAAATGCCATGAATAAAAATATCGTGAGCCTTCACGCAAAATAACTAACGCTATGGGGTTTACAGGGATTGTCGCACACCGAAGCTATGCTATCTGGAGATATTCGGATACGCTTTATTATACTAGTGGTAGGGCGTCTTATTTATTTTATTTGGTTTTTTCCTACCTAAGCTTGAGAGGCTATTTCAGTGTAACCTTAACTAGTAGGTGAGCTCACGGGGCTCAAAGCGGAGTGATGCTAACACTGACCCTAACAAGAACAGTGCTTCGCAGAATCTACCACCGGATCGGAAACGCGACCCACTGAGAAGATCCGGCGAAAAACTCAGTGAGCTGTGTCTGTGGGTTAATTCGCTCGTCGAGCCCTTCGTCGCAAGCGACAGGTTCGACGAGGACGGTGACCGGTGCTTGTGGTACCTAAAAGCACCGTTAATGGATCGGGAGGATCCGTAATGACGTGTTTTTCGCGACGTCGACTGTTTACCGTTCGGTCTACAGGATCGAGTATGGGCGTCTTATGGGCAATGCAAGGTAGAGGGAGAAGAGATCGACCGAGGAAGACATGGATTGAGTGTGTGAATGACGATATGAGAGAGAGAGGAGTGAGTGTTGTGATGACGGCTGATAAAAGAGAATGGAAGAGAAAAATTAGCTGTACCGATCCCACCTAGGAATAAGGTGGAGAAAAAGAAGAAGAAGGCGTCTTATGAGCCCATACGAATAGGGACCTCTGTCTATTCTGCTGCAAAGCAGTAATGCTTGCGGACTTGAAGAAAGCAACAGCCGTGATACTAATGCAGTTAAGTCTTCCTCAAGCTTCGTGACAGGTGCCGGAGCTTACATTGTAATATCTATGATCTATAATAATAAAAATATAGTAGCAATTGAATATAGTTAGTGGGAAACTATGTGACTTAAGTTAAAAACTAAATCTGCTAGTTTACCTTACAACAACATAGTAAGTTTTTGATTAGTCCGCATTCTACGCACTAGAAATGCATCTTAATAAATCCTCTAAGCGCTATATACTACCCCCATTTCCACCCAGAGTACGTCATTGTACTTGACGTTGAAGGTACTGTGTGATTAAAGAAAATGAAAATGAATTTCAACAGCATTAAATAGGGACTATCCTATTGATTTGTTTACCTTACAATATCAGGAATATGATTTTAAAAAAACACTCCCATATGACTCACTCTGCTGCACTAGTCGTTTTGAAGCAATAAGCCACTTTGAAATAAATTTATTTATTAGCATGATGTGTATTCTACATTACAATATTGGTAGTGTAAATATTGCTTTTTATTGTCCCTGTAGACAGACGAGCATACGGCCCATCTGAGTGATTACCGTCAGCAATGGCAATAACAGCAAGGATGTCAGCAATGGCAGGGGCAAAGCCAAGTTGCTGCCTAGCGCTTAATACTCTCTAGTAGCCTCGTTTGAAGAAGGACCTGTCATAGCGCTCGATAAACACCGTAGAGAGGAACTCATTGCAAAGCTAAATGGTACGTGGCAAAAAAGATCTCTGGAAGCGCTTTGTGGATGAACGCAGTGGTTCTAGGTAATATGGATTAACTCTACTCCGGTGGCGGGCGGTGCGATTGTAAAAATGAGATGATGGAATCATCTTAAACAATTCTTCAGAGCAATCCCCATGGAACATACGGTACAAAATACAGAGAGAATTGAAGTCCCTCCGAAGACCCAGAGGTTCCAAACGATCCGTGGGAATGGGACTGTTGACAATGAGAACGGCCCTCTTCTATATGGAGTCAAATGGAAGGAGCGTGTATTTGGGAGCCCCTTCCCAGAGATGGAAGCACTACTCCACGCGAGGCCGGACTTGTGCTTTATAAAGCAAAAGTCTTTGTCCAGGCGTGAAGCACCGCTTCGCTCTGATAAGGACTCCCAGCATTTTGGACGCCAACTTGGTTCAATGAGTCAAATGGAAGTAGCTGGTAGTAACTACTACACGAAAAATAGCACCACTAGCTTTATAAATTAAATAAAAGGTAAAGACGTATGTTAAGACATCATTCAGTGTGCAACATCCTTAAAGATAATCTCAGTTCCTTCCGCGCCGATGCGACTTCGTAATGGTAATTGGTAGGGTGTGGCAGGAACGTAGCTTATATCACGTACTGTGTATTACGGGGGTACTCAGCAGGTACATTGTTGGAACGTTACCGGGATAAGAATAATTGTTTTTGTTCGTTTATTAAATCGTAAATCTTATTTGCTTTATACCAAATTCGAGTGTAAACGCAGGACACAGTTACGACATATTTTAGTTCAGTTCCTTTTTTGTCACACAGCACTGGTGGTAGGACCTCTTGTGAGTTCTCACGAGTAAGTACCACAACCCCGCCTATTTCTGCCGTGAAGCAGTGATGCGTTTCGGTTTGAAGGGCGGGGCAGCTGTTGTTACTATACTGAAACCTTAGAACTTATATCTCAAGGTGGGTGGCGCATTTACGTTGTAGATGTCTATGGGCTCCAGTAACAACTTAACACCAGGTGGGCTGTAAGCTCGTCCACCCATTTAAGCAATAAAAAAAAACACAACACAGCTACACTGATGTTTTAATATTTCATGCTCCAAAGAGCTCAGACTCTACAATTATCCAATTCGTTAATACAGATGGTAAGTGCGTGCGTGTGTGCATGTGTGACCGTATCCCACGACTATGTTTACGTACAGTGTACTTACTACACGCAGAAGGCGGAGCTAATGACCTGTCATATTTGATTTTTTAAACATGCATCGTCTTTTTTCTAGGCGTTTTCCTTCAGCGATTATTACTGCCTTGAAGTGGATAAGGACGGTTCTGGTTGAGTTTGGAAACCATAACAGGCCGTGCGTTTGAGGCTTCGACCTCATGTTTTAAGGAAGGTGATGGCAGCGTTGTCACATATCCGACGTCTAAAACAGAACCGTCTAACTCACGCAATGATTTTACGGAATAAGTTCTCAACTTAAAATCCATGTCAATTAAAAACCGATTTAAAAACTTAATTAACGTATAATTACCGCAGTTTAAGCCCCATTTCAACGGTAGCCAGACACACTCCGTGATTATAAGTGTTCTCCAAAACGTCTTATTAAGAGTGCGGTAGAATTATATTTTTATCGAAATATCGAGTTATTAAGTTCTCGTTAGCACGTCATTAGCATCGTGTACGTTATTATAGTACAAGTTAATTACAGTTTTTTTTAATTGTTTCGTTAATGACTTTATAAAAATAATGGATGTAGTATTCTGTTAAATCTTCGCGAGTTGCAGACGTGACCGTTCGTAGCGTGAGATTACTGGCTTTTTACAGCTTTATCATAGAATATACTATTTTATTGTAGGGTCTAAGGATAGCTGGTGGCTGGGAGATCTTTCCAGCTTCGCAAGGATGAATGGGCCAGTATGGGCTCAGCCATGACGGGTCGATTTATCTGACAAAGGTCACAGCCCATCCAATGTTGATCCAACAGCTCAAGAGCAACTGCTTCGGAGTACATCTACTATCGAATCGAAATTGCGATACCTTGAGAAAATCTGGCCAAAAACTCAGTGGAAGGATGAAATGGGCAACTCTTTATTTCCTACTTCGTCTGATGGTCTTGAGAGACCATATCAGCGTCAACACCTGAGCGGGTGAGCTCACGGGGCTCAAACCTGACGTTGTTGCTAACATCAACTCTAGCAAGAGCCGTGCTTCGCATAATCTACCACCGGATCGAAAACGCGACCCATTGAGAAGATCCGGCAAGAAACTCAGTGGGCTGTGTCTATGGGTTAATTTACTCGCCGAGCCCTTCGTCGCTAACGACGAGTTCGGTGAGAACAATGACCGAGGTAGGCAACGTATCACGTTGAGCTCTATGACGTGTTCGACGAGTAGTTATACCAAGTGTTAGGACTAAAAGCGTCTTATTAGTACCGAGAGTAAATCGGGTAGATCCCTAAAGAAGTTCTTAGAGCGTCAAAGGTTAAGGGTGGCCACGACAAGATGGTTAGCTTCTCGCGTCGCTCTTTGAAAGTGCAGTTCCGACGCTATCTTTATATACTTACTATATAGGATAGTATATTTTGACCTAAAGTTTCAAGATTTGGGGAGATATATACGACAAAGGGAAGATCTTCCACCGAGCGGTGACATTGCTCGGTAGACCGACGGTCCGAATGTTGTTGTTCGGAACTTGTATATATGCGCTTTATCTTGAAAATGTCGTAAGCGAGATTCAGGCATCTATCAATTATCTTGCGTTGTATGATGGCTACCCGCCACACCACTCCCCTCCGAGACTGGAGGTCGTGTCATTTTTAGTTAGCGTTGTCCGTGCTGAGATTAGCTTGCAAGGGCCAGTGCTGCTCGAAGCCTGCGGTGAGTCGAGGCTGAGCTTGAATGCTGCGTGCGTGTCGCCAGTGCTGCTCGAAGTTTGCAGTGAGTCGAAACTGAGCTGAATGCTGCGTGATTGTCGCCAGTGCTGCTCGAAGTCTGCGGTGAGTCGAGACTGAGCTTGAATGTTGCGTGCGTGTCGTGCGTAGTCCATGTGATGCAGAGCTGCCACGCCGGAGATGTGTGACCCCAAGCGTTGATGATCCGGTCGTGGGCTGCGATGAACTGTAGCGGCGTGATGAGGCAGTGAAGTTGCGTGCCGTAGGACCAGGAAGCGCGGTGAGTCGGCTGCGATGGTCCTGTTGAGGCTGCGATGCTGGCTTGCTGTGGGACGACTGTCAATGACGTGCTTTTATCTGCGAGAATGCGGGGATTGTGGTAGCCGGAGTTCTTGATGCGCTGAAGATGAATCAGAAGGTTGCGTGTTCACATCTCCTCGCAGGTCACCAGTTTGGGAAGATATACGACGAAAGGGAAGATCTTCCACCGAGCGGTGACATTGCTCGGTAGACCGACGGTCCGAATGTTGTTGTTCGGAACTTGTATATATGCGCTTTATCTTGAAAATGTCGTAAGCGAGATTCAGGCATCTATCAATTATCTTGCGTTGTATGATGGCTACCCGCCACAAAGAGTAAGTGTTCGCTATCAGAATCGGCTGCAGCCACAAGCTCGCGCATTATATTTAACGGATTTTATAATTTTGTCATCAGTCCATTAAACTAAGTTTTACGAAACCGAATGCGTCATTTCACATTTTCGTTTACGGAAAGCAAACGAACGGATAATTTACGAAATGGCACAGACGGATATATGTAGCGGCAAGTCACGCCCTAATTAGTTAACGTTCATTAAATTATCGATAACAAGAATCGATAAATATATCTGCACCTCACTCGAGAATTCCAGTTGTTGTGATTTTATTTGAAAGTGACAGAGTTAGTACCCACGTTCTGCTTATTTCTTGGATTGAAGTTTAGGGCAACCGTATTAAAAAGCAATGGCGACTTGTAATTGAAGACCTCACGTCTCTAGGTGCATGGCTGTAAACACGTTTTGATGTATCGACTCTGATGACTTCGGTAAATGCTTAGCGCCAAATCTGCGCTTTTCAGTCTTGCAAAAATAATAAACGGCTCAGTTATGCCCCTGGCATTGACGATGTCCATAAACATCGATGACCATTTCCTATTAAGAGGACCGCTTGTCTGCCTACGAAAGTAACAAAGAAAATACGATTTATTGGTTATTTTTCGATATTAGTTCAAGTACACAATGATAAGTATGTATATTAGGGCAATCTGTTGAACCATATTCGTGTCGCCTTATAAACAAATAGAACATAAATTATTTTAATGTTTGTCTGTGTGTGGATTTCCTTCGACGAACGACGTATGGCTAATGGCAATCGGACGCTTATTTTGAAATAGTTCGGGTTAACATAGATAGCACTGAGATGAGATGTTAATTGCCAATGTTGTTGTAGGATGGAGAGGTACTGGAGGTACTGTAGGGACAGGAAGATACCACTATCCTGCCTACACAGTGGGGTAGCACTGATTCCTACTCATGCACGGTGTTCCATTACAGAACCGGCCGCAGCTGCGTTTGCATGCAGACGCATGATTATGATCAGACCCCCTCGAGGTTACAGTTTGCTCTTTTCCGAAGCGGCAACTGCATTGACATAGACACTAACACTCTGGAGATCGAAGCACTCGCTGCTCATGACCAATGGCGAACTGACTTCCGTACCCGAAGATATTGTGTCTTAGCCATAGCGTCTTTTTTATTATTATTGCATAGACGGGTAGACGAGCTCACGGTCCACCTGGTGTTAAGTGGTTACCGGAGTCCATGGACATCTACAACGTAAATGCCACCAACCACCTTGAGATATGAGTTCTTAGGTCTCGGTATCGTTACAACGGCCACCCTACCCTTCAAACCGAAACGCATTACTGCTTCACGGCAGAAATAGGCAGGGTAGTGGAACCTACCCGTGCGGACTCACAAGAGGTCTTACCACCAGTAAAATACCTACCGAGCGGGTAATATTGATCGGTAGACCGACGCGCGACGGTCTGAATGTTGTTGTTCGGAACTTGTATATATGCAGGCTTATCTTGAAAATGTAAGCGAGATTAAGGCATCTATCAAATATCTTGTCTAATATATTAGAAATATTAGAAAAATAAAGAAAAAAAATTCTGTGATGGCTACCGCCACAAATAATTGGGCATATCCATAATTATCTGTCGTTGTTCGTGTCGTCGCTTACGCAGTGCGTCTAAGCGCGTCCTATTTGCGACAGTGTAGCACGGCTGCGACCTAATTACTACGACGTACATCTGCCTGCGCCCGACCATCGCCTCTTGTGTTTAGTTTTACGATTAGTCCTTTAACGATCTTATGAAACAAGATGAAAAATATGTTACAGCATGGATACTCCGCCATATTTTTTTTTTATTGCTTAGATGGGTGGATGGTGGACCTGGTGTTAAGTGGCTACTGGAGCCCATAGACATACACAACGTAAATGCGGCACCCACCTTGAGATATAAGAGTTCTAAGGTCTCAAGTATAGTTACAACAATAGCCCCACCCTTCAAACCGAAACGCATTACCACTTCACGGTAGAAACAGGCAGTGGTGGTACCCACCCGCGCGGACTCACAAGATGTCCTACCACCAGTAATTACGCAAATTATAATTTTGCGAGTTTCATTTTTATTACACGATACTATTCCTTCACCGTGGAAGTCAATCGTGAACATTTGTTGAGTATGTATTTCATTAGAAAAATTGGTACCTGCCTGATTCTCGAACACACGGTATACAATTCCCGTGGTTTGGCGCGAGCGGCGCTATGAACTTGCTCGTATAATATTTTCTTCGGATTTTGCGAGTTCTAGACATAATTAAAATTACTTTTACGGATTAACCTCGCATTTTTCTATTGTTATTACATTATTACCGAAGCTTTGAATTGTTTGATTTCGTATTAATACGAACTAATCGTTCTAATGTGAAATGATATGTAAAATTCTAGACATAATTTTCATAGATAAATATACCGTAGTTAGCACAGTCTTGAAATGTCGACGATTAACATTCTAAGTCGTTCGTGACCACGATAACTGTAAAGGATTCGAAATCCCGGAAATAATATAATGAAAATTAAACCAAACACCAGATAAAATCGTTAAAGCAGGTTTAATTAAGTTCCCATACCCCTACGAAGTCCTTTATGCGGCCAATGATCGGAGGCGCTGGAGGGAGATTACAAGGAGTAAAATCCTGTCGAAATATGATGGTCACGATCCTGAGCAGTGAGGAAACGACGCGAGGAGAGAGAGAGAGACCCCCCTACCTATCTTTTGTGCACTGGTTGGATTAATGAAGTATTATGAGGCGTACTGGTCTACTGTTCATTCCATTTCTGCCGCGAGACGGTCTTACGTTCCTGCTTGTAGTGACATTCAAACAGTCAATAAAGTTGAGACTTCGAAAGCTGTCTCCATACGGGATGTGGTATTAATGTATACTTAGACACATCGGGAAAACAATGTGTGATTAACAGGTTTGTTTACTCTTTGCCTGGTTGTTTATTGTCTATATATGTATACATTTTAACGTATATAAGTATCTATGTCAGTCTTTGGTACTCATAGCACAGGGAAATTTAAATTTGGATCTGAAAGAAAGAAGGAAGAAAAAGATCATTTATTCACCAAGCATAGTGAATATTTATTACAGAAGTTATAAACAGCGTGTATGCTTTGTCATTATTTGACATGCGAATTTTAGTGCAGTGCAAGATATTATGATATTATATAATTTACCATTCATTCATACATAATTCAACTAATAATTAAAAAATCCATATATTTTCAATGTCGTCCCTAAGAAAATCATTTATGTGATAATAATTTTCACTAATAACATTAATTATCTTTTAGTTGTCTGATGACCGTGCGTGATTTGTTCTCACTTATTATCTTATACCCTTAAACGAGCAATTCTTGTATATAATATATATAATCTGAATCACGGAAACGGCTCCAACGATTTTCATAAAATTTAGTATACAGGGGATTTCGGGGGCGATAAATCGATCTAGCTATGACTTATTTTCAGAAAATGTTGTTTTATTCGTGTTTTCAATAATCAACTCTTCCCGACATCTATTAGCGAATAATAATACTATTTTTCTTAATTGAGGGCAACTAACCGCTTTAAAGATAAAACAAGATGACGTTATCAAAAAAAAAACCGGTTATCATCTAGTTATTATTACTACTTAAATCCGGACCGTGAGTTTGTCTGCACTATCATTCAATTGCGGTGCTTATATCTGATTTATATATTATAAGTTTGCAATCACAGAACGAATCAACCTCCATCCGACTCCCCCTTCTTCGTTGTGCTCCACAAAAGACGTTAACTTCGCATGTTATTCGATTTTTGTTTTTCGCTACATTGAATGCACCTGAAAACTTATAATAAAATGAAGATTTTTCAATCGACTTCTATTTTCTTACATCAAAAGAGAATTTTATTGGTCTAACTTAAATAGATCTTCCGATTTATTTAATTACATAACATTTGTACGATGGTGTGTGTTACAATGATAAACTATTGAGTAACTTAATTACGGAACTAAATTGATAGCATTATGATCATGCTCCGAACTGATATTGAGTAACTGATACTGATTATCCGAACTATTATTGGACAGTTAGATATCAGCTGTGCTTCTGTTTTTATGACAAAATGTAATTATTCCCTTCATAATTGTATAAATTGAAATATAGATAAATTTTTTATAGTTACTTTTATTATTATTTATTATTTAAGTATTTATTATTAAGGATAAAAACAAATACATATACATTTTGGCATAAAAACAGATTATAATACATATTAACATAATATTATGTAAGTACTTTTTTTATTAATATTTAATTACTAGCTGAGTCCCGCGATGCTACCCGCGGTTATTGTCGTACCGCGGGTGACACCGCGGGGCAAAGCTAGTCTAAAAAATTTACCTACGTTACTCCGTATACCATCAGCTACCTATCAGTGATAGTTCCGTCAAAATCGTTCTAGCTATTCCAGAGATTAGCTGGAACAAACAGACAGACAGACAGACAAAAATTGTAAAAAAAAATTATATGGTGTATGTACCGTATAAACATTCATATGCATGTAGTAAAAAGCGATTATTTCAATATTACAAACAGACACTCCAATCTTATTTATATGTATAGATTATTATTTACCCTTCATTAAAACATGGAAACAAGCATGATACTTCTGTATACCTCGCGTCGAAATCAAAAGCGCGAAGGTCTGTGAAATCTTTAAAGCATCCTCAAATAGGTTACTCACACAGAGTATGCAAACATGCTTGGCGAATGAATAGGCTCTTTCATCAAAATTTAGGTCAAGAACTAAAACGCGCCTGTCTAGATTTACTACTTCTAACTGTTAGACTCTGCTTTGTAACCTAAATACACGATTTTGAAGTGTACGTGGCCTAATGGACGAGACGCCCGCTGAACACGTGGTAATGCGATTATAGTATGGGTGGATCTCCGAACAAGAGCCATTTTGTCATTGACATATATTCCATATATATCGATGCATTTTGTAGAATGTTTTAATCATACTTGAGATTGTAGAATAATAGAACAACAACTCGAACTGGGTTAGTTTTTTTTTTTTTTTTGATTGAAAGATTATTGGTGGCCCGGAGGCCTTTCCAGTTTCACCAGGACACGTGGGCGAGCAAAGGCTCAACCAGGAGGGGTGGGATTTGCTAACAGCTACCCGAACGCCTCCGAAGCAGACCTAACAGCTCAAGAGTAGCTGCTTCGCGAATGAATCTGCTACCGGATCGGAATCGCGACCCGCTGAGAAGATCCGGCGAGAAACTCAGCGAGCTGATTCATGGGTTAGGTTGCACGGCGAACTCTTTGTCGAGTTCGACGAGTACGGTTACCGAGGTCCCTAAGCCTGCTCCTAGTGTTAGAGCTGAAGGCGTCTAATGCAAAGGTTATTGGATCTGATGGATCCGTAAGGACGTGTCTAGGGCGTCGACGGTGACTGGCTCCTGCGTGATCAGGATTCGGGGAGTAGTCAGCGGCGGCAACGATAAGGCGATTATCATGACGCATAGCCTTATCGAAGTACCGTTCCGACGCTGACTTCATGTATTTCTGGATAGATTCGAGGCCCAGGTCGTCGTGTAGGTCAACGTTCCTCACGAACCACAGAGCTCCGACGGCTAACCTGCAAAAGCGGGATTGTAGAGATTGGAGGGTGTCTATGTGTGTGCGGGCCGCGTGAGCGAACACCACACTCGCGTAAGTCATGACGGGACTGGGTTAGTAATGGAGAACGAAATACACAACAGATGCAACGTACAGATTTGATTTGATAAGAACCTTTTTAGAGACATTTGATGCGATCAATAAGCAGTATTTAGTTGGAAGTGATGGTATTAGCCTCCAGAATACTACTAGCATTGGCATAGTCGCGTTTCTCAAAATTTTCCGATTGCCTTGAAGATTCACATAGAACTAATTTCTTGAAGTAATTAATGTTAACGTTGCAGATATTAGTTAAATCTATCCATTTTTCGTAAATCTATCGAATCATCATCATCATCATTCTCCTGCCCTTCTAGTCACCTGGGGTCGGCGCAACATGTTTTCTCCTTCCATACTCCTCTATCATATACCATTTCTTCGCTCACTCCCTTCTTACACATATCGTCTTTCACGCAATCCATAATTTTTTTCTTAGGTCTACCTCTTCCTCTGAATCTAAATCTTCAATCCATCCAATATTATTACCTATTTTGTACTTAATTATTTCAAAACCAAATTCGAGACTTTTGTATGCATTTGGGATTCACATAAAATTGCTACTATATATGACGGAGAGATAAAACCAAGTATTATAGAAAGGTATTTATTTCTATGGGTAGGTGGGCACTGTCTACATGGTATTTACGCCGTTTTAAAATAATCTAATGAAGGTCCCTCTTATCATCAGAAATTATCTTACAAATGTAACTCCTATTACTGTACATTGTCGTCGGCAAATGAGTATTTTCGGTCAATGGGATGGGCAAGCAATAATGGGCAATTTACTATAACGGCCGATGTACGCGCGTACAGGTGTGAGTTAAATAGGATAGTGAATGACATTTACCATTTGTTGGTAAATAATTATGATTGGCAGCCAAGTGTTAGACACAAATTATCACGCAGGGCCTTGGGCGTCTAGTCGTAAGACATATTGGGAATTGCGGTCAAAGTTAAGTATCATCATATATTAGATGCGTGGATGAGCTCACAGCCCACCTGGTGTTAAGTGGCTACTAGAGCCCATCTACAACAGAGACATCTACAACGCAAATGCCACCACCCACCTTGAGATATAAGTTCTAAGGTCTCAGTATAGTTACAACGGTTGCCCCACTCTTCAAGCCGAACGCATTACTGCTTCACGGCAGAAGTAAGCGGGGTGGTGGTACCTACCCGTGCGGACTCATAAGAGGTCCTACCACCATATTTGGGTAGGGATTGATAATTAATTTCTGTCTCGAAACTCTTTGTCAGTAGACCGATGGTAGCTTGCATACGCAAGATTTACTAAATTCTAAGCATTATTCATGCGTCTCCCAGATATGAACCAGAGAAGCACGTAGTTTCGGGTCGCATAGAGGGTAAGCGCGCCGTGGGCAGAACCCCATCAGTTGGTCAGATCTAGTAAATGAAGTACTTGGTTGTAGTCTGTACCATGCGGTCCATGCCACCCATGATCGTGGAGGAAAATCACATGTGGTCTCGACCCTCAGCAGTGAAGGAACGATGAAGAAGAAGAAGCATTATTCAGGGTTTTTGCCAGATATCCTCCCTCAACTGTGACCGAATAAAGTCGATAATAAAATACAAATTTTGCAATCACGATCTCATTTCACATGGAGCCGTGCAGAGCCGAAACCTGCGTAATGATTAGAGTACATCAGCATAATAATAATGACATAATCATCTCGTGCTTAATAGAGCGTCACCTAAAACCATTACGCGTTAACGTTTTAGCTCACAAATCACTTCTACCTACTATAGTGCTTCATAGTCACTAGATAAGCGGGAATAATGATATTTAAATAAAACATGGCTTCAAGGCAACGAGACAGAGTTCGTATATATTTATCTATATACATATATAAAAATGAATTGCTGTTCGTTAGTCTCGCTAAAACTCGAGAACGGTTGGACCGATTTGGCTGATTTTGGTCTTGAATCATTTGTGAAAGTGCAGAGAAAGTTTAAAAGGTAGATAAATATGAAAATGTCCGGAATTAAATAAAAATAACCATTGTTTATCCTTTGATGTGTCCCTCGTCGGACGGATTCCTTTTGTTTGTTTTATGTTTACTTTATACAAAAGTTTAGGTCTTTTATTTATCGATTGAGGCACTACGAAGTCTGCCGGGTCAGCTAGTTTTTATATAAAAATAAAGGGAATAGTATTTGCTTTATTAATATAACAGATAAAGGCGCACTTAGTATTTCCGTAAAGTTATATATATGGCTGGGCACATAGTTGCCATTTCAACTTACACTATTGTATACAAAGTTACGAGATTTTTATTACTATTATTTTTAGTCATTCAATTACTCCACTGCAGATCAATGGTCTTGCATTTCCACATTCGTCTGTTGACTTAGTGTCTACTAGGAAGCATTCTGAGCATTTTACCAGATTAATGAACATTGTCAACTCCATTAAAATTATCAGCTTGATAATTGCACATTTAATAATTAATTAATATCACTTAAAATATATTCAAAGCACCAGTAATTACATTTTGAGTAAAATAATTCGAGTAACAAACGCGAACGTAGGCAAACACCGCTATTTGTCACGCGACCCGGTTTTTAATTATTCCGAACCGGTTACACGGAACATATCCGGGTGTGCACGCGATCGTGAGTGATGACTGACTGCGCGGCCATTTTGACAGGTTATCACGGACATGACGTTGCGGCGGATATCGGCATGCAATTTCGGGAAACCGGATGCCAGTGAGAGGAAAATCCGGGTATCAGTGACGGAGGCAGATACGCAATGATCAATGGTGCTCTCATGAAAACCAAGATATAGGCAGCATGTATTTTTTAGACAGCGAACAAGCAGATCATAAAATATGATCAAAGTATATGATTAAACAGTGTGATGTGGAGGAAGGAAGTTATGGATTGTTTATTAGTGAAAAATGAAAAATACGATCAGCTTAGATTTAATCAAGCATATAGGATGTGCAATCTGTATTAAAAAGGACTACGTTTTGAGAAACACACGAGGGAGTCGACACTAACTAATAATCTTAAAGAAAAATTATTTATTTTATAATGAGGTCTGTACCTCTTTTCCCACGCATGGCATTTGTTTAAAGTAACATAAATACAGTGAATTGGACATGATGGTTCCTTAAATAGCAGTGTTTTGAAAAATGACGTGATTTCTTCTTTCTTGGTAATAATTTTGTATTGTAGAACTTAAAGTTTATTTACAAATATAGTCTCTGCTACTTCGAACGATACAAATAAGAGAGAGAGAGAGTGAGAGAGAATACACTTTATTGCACACCAAAACACAATTTACATTCAAAAAACAATCACGATACATTTGTACAATAGGCGGTGTTATCGCTAAAAGCGATCTCTTCCAGACAACCGTTTAATTTACAGAAATTCTGGAAAATATTACACATATAGCAGGTATGTTGCGGTGTACTATAGATAAAACATTATTATAGGAAATATATACATACAATAAATAAAATATATACCGTTTACATATAATATGAAATATATACCAGTATACATACTTAAATACAATACATACTAATATACTTACATACACATCATACATCAACAGTATAAGTATATAAATAAGTCGGGCGACTTAACCAGCAAGTAAGAGCGGCTTGAATTTTCCTGTTCAGGTATGCCTTCCGCTTGCAACAATAAAATAGCTAATGAAAAATACAGTTGCAAGATACAAACTCGCGAACGTGGAGTACCCATACGACAGAGTATAAAAGCACCCAGCTTATAAAAGCTTGGCTGTAAATCAGTCAAGAGTGGCGCCGCCCCGCGTTGTGGACAGCCAGAGGGTTGAAACCGGTACGGATTTATTACCGGTTTTATTTTGTCTGTCTGCGTGCTACGCTACTAAAGTTACGTTTGTGTGAAATTGTATTTTAAACCTGTTTCGGATTCGTTTGCTTGATTTGTGGATTTAATAAAAATAAAAACATTTATTTATTTAATTTTTTCGACACTTTTAGTTTTCTTTTTTTTTTTATTGCTTACATGGGTGGACGAGCTCACAGCCCACCTGATGTTAAGTGGTTACTGAAGCCCATAGACATCTAGAACGTAAATGCGCCACCCACCTTGAGATATAAGTTTCAAGGTCTCAAGTATAGTTAAAACGGCTGCCCCACCCTTCAAACCAATTAGCAATTACTGCTTCACGGCAGAAATAGGCAGGGTGGTGGTATTTACCCGTGCGGATTCACAAGAGGTCCTAGCACCACTATGCATCTATTATTATTGACACTCAGCTGAAGTCAAGCAAAACAAAAAAAAATGTAACTAAAAACTTTTTATTAACTGATAATATATCATGTTATTAAATACTGAATTTAAAAAAAGGTGTTACTGTAATTAGTGGATTGAAAACTAAGCCAAATTTGGTATGATAGTTTTATATTCAGAGAAATAAGCGTTTTTTTTTTCATTAAGGGTTCGAGAGGGGGTGCATCATTTCGTTGTCGCACAGGAACCGTTTGTATATTTTGAACGATGACGTCATTGTGCGAAATAGCTCTTAGTTGAAATTCAAAGGCTTATACGAGTACGTCATTCTGTTATCACTGGTATAGTATCTTTAAATTATAAATTAAAGTATTAATAATAATCTATACATCGTTGGAACTGTGTGCTTAGTGCGTGTTTTTTAACGTTCTCGATAGCGTAAGAGTTAACTCAGATTTGTATGCAGTTGGAACAGCGCCCCTAGCGGCAAACGTAGGTAAATGTTCCAACTCCTTACAAATTTGAGTTAACTTTTACGCTATCGAGAACGCTAAAAAACTCGAACTAACCACGCTGATGTAAAAGGCTTGCTAACGTCCATAGCTACTTTCGCCCAACTTGAGAAGGGATATCAATTTCTCTATTACATTGTATCTTCTCTTCTTAGCCTGGGTAGATATCACCACTCTGCCTATTTCTGCCGAGAAACAGTAATGTGGTTTGAAGGTTGGGTCAGCCGTTGTACTGTAGAGATGAGACTCTAATGTCTCAAGGTGGATGACGACTTTTACGTTGTTAATGTCTGTGGACTCCGGAATCACTTAGCGCCAGACGGGATCTAGCTTATATGTATGACCGCTACATACCTGTGGCAAACAAATGCTAGCATACCATTCTGCATTAGCCGTTCTTTGTCCCTCAAGAGGAATAGTCGTAACATGGCCGGTTTTGGAGACAAACGTGGCCACCATTTTTTTTGCAACACTCCGTGAACGAACAATTTTTGTTGGCTTTAACTCATTTTCGAACACCCAAACTCGTGACTGGTTTTTTGTTTCGGGTTCGTACGCGTATATCCAGGATTCGTCACCTGATACAATGTTGTATACAGCATTTGAGGATCCTGCGTGGAATTTTTCGAGAGTTCTGACGCACCAAGTAACGCGAGCCGCTTTTTGCTCTTCACAGAGCGAATGCGGTATCCATCGGGAAAACAACTTTTTTACACCTAATTGTTCATGCAAGATTATTTGTATTTGACTCATGCCAATGTCTAAAGTTGCCTGAATTTCGCGGTATGTCACATGTCGATCCTCCGCAATCAGCTTACGCACAGCATCAACGTTTTCTTGGGTGACTGCGCAGTTTTTGGACGACCTTGACGGGGATCATCACTGAGCTTGACACGTCCACGTTGAAACTCAGCAAACCAGCGATAAATTGTGGTTTTGGATGGGGCTTCATCACCAAATACAGAAATCATCCGGCCAACACACTGTTTTTGTGTTAAACCACTTCGAAAGTCATAATAAATCATCGCTCTTGAATTTTCTCGAGTCAATTCCATTTTCTCAACGACTAAACAAGTTTGACAAAACCTCGTGACAAGACCGATAATCTTTTTTTAAATAAATAAATGGTATTCTATTTTTAAAACCAAGAAGCTTTCAATTAAAAATATTTTAATATGACAGGAACAGTGGAAATATTCCATTCCCGATACTTTTAGTGCAGCCCTCGTAGTAGCCAATGGCAACATAGTTGTACCATCGGTGCAGACTCTCAAGTCAAAGATTATGACAAGTAATCACTTTATAAAATCTGGTATTCTGATTTGATTGCTGCTAGTATTCTGGTAGGTGGTACGAAGTCCAGTTTGGTCATGTTCCTATGACAAATGCACACCCTGGCCCCATTTCATTACTATTGCCAATTCTAGTAATTGTAGAAATATCTGATATTGCACTACCAAACTTTTTTTTAATAGACATCTTGTGTTCAATTTTTATTGTCACACGTCACTCTAATGAAGTTTAGATTTCGTGAACTGTGACGTCACTTTGTATAAAAAAACATCATCCCATTCAATTATCTATGAAATTAAATTTACGAACTCCCAAACGAGTTCATTAGGTAATACACAACGAAACCTTCATTGGTTATTATGTACCACATAATAACACAAAACTAGCAATCAGATGAACTAAAACATTCATAAAACCAATTCCGTTTCATTACGCAGTACCAGCAATTTCCGGTTGCCATGTTGGATCGTTGCCCGCTCGGTCTCCACCGGAAATGACGTCACGATTATTTAAATACGGATAAACAAGTCAATTTGATCTATGATAATTATTTAATAAAGTTATTTTTCAAAAGAAATTGAAAGTGCTTTTGAGTGACATTATCAGTGACAGTATCGATTCGATCCCAATTTTGAGTCTTCTATAGGGCGTGCCAGTATTGCTATAGCAGCCTTTAAGAGGTACTGATGAATAGTGGTTTTAAGTACTTCGGCAGCTTCATAATACCTCAAAAATCTCCTAATAAGCATAGTAAAACTTTTTGTATTGATTAGACGTGTGAAGGTGCTCACGGCACACTCGGTGTTAAGTGGTTACCGGAGCCCATGGACATTAACGACAGATCTTGAGACATTAATTCTAAAGTCTTACTTCTAGAGTACCCTTTTTACTGGTGGTAGAATCTCTTCGGCACGGTTAGGTACCACCACCCTGCCTATTTCCGCCGTGAAGCAGTAATGCGTTTCGGTTTGAAGGTGGCGCAGACATTGAAACTATACTGAGACCTTAGTACTTATATCTCAAGGTGGGTGGCACATTTACGTTGCAGGTGTCTATGGGCTCCGGTAACCACTTAACATCAGGTGGGCTGTGAGCTCGTCCACCCAACTAAGCAATAAAAAAAAATACAAAACTAATGTACGAGCATGTGTACGCCGCCTAACAAGTATGACGCTACACATGAAGAATGACATTGACACTAGCACACTCAAGATAGAGAATTTAAGCCTGCAATTCAGTGTCGATCTACTAAAATATTGGAAGTAAAAAACCTTTAATTGTCGATTTTTCTATTTTTAGATAAATCATATTGTGCGTTATTTACTCCAGTATCATCTAACATATTACATACAAATTTTTTATGTTAGTATAATTATTGCTAACGAAATCGAATTACAGCTTCTGTCTCGTATTTCAAAGTGAAGTGCTTATAAAATTTCCAAGGCCTACATTAAAATATCTGCAAGCCCTAATAAGAGATGGGCTTTTCGAGTATTAACGCTTACAAGACTCAATGAAATTCAGTTTGCTCACACAATCTATATAGCTACACAGTGTTACACCTGTAAGAGCAACGCCATCTATCGTCGAATAGCAGAAACACATATCGAATGTACTTGACTTATCAGGAATGTTCTCGATAATTCTAGGGATGTTGTATCGACTATAAAAGCGTTGCAGAGATGACACGGAAGCAGTTAGTAATTGGAACTACTCGAAGCGAAACAGCGAACGGATCACCTGAAGCGAAGAGGAAGTAGCGAATTACGAATTGTAAACTGTTCTGTGAGTGTTCTAAATGTTAAATAGAGTTTGAATTTGTACTTTGGTAGAATTTTTATTTATTCCGAACCCCAGCGCGTAACAATAGTAATGTAAATCACTCCACACACTGTGCGATATAAAGTTTTAGTCTCTATTGCGTGTAACAATGCAGTTACACCCTTCAAGCCGCAATGCATGACTGCTTCATCAACACTGCTGCAGGAATTGGGGAATGCTAATACGTATCTGTGGAAGCTTACTAATGCTTTGAATATCACCACCGTAAAAATATTTCTAAGGTGTAAAAAATAAATAAAAAGAATAATAGATTGAGTGTATTATTTACGATTCTCTTTGAGGTTCGACCCTATACCAAAATGTCTACGTCAATTAACGACCGGAGTAGAGTTCATCCATACTATCTAGAACCTCTGCGTTCATTTACAATGTGTTTCCAGAGATTTTTTGCTACGTACAACCCGGGTCTTAAATGAACATTCCTCTATGGTGTTTTCCGAGCGCTATGACATGTCCTTTTTCAAACAAAGCTTATGGAGAGTATAAACGGTAGGCAGTGGCTTGGCTCTGCCCCTGGTATTGTTGACGTCCATGAGCGACGGTAACCACTTATCATCAGGTGAGCCGTATCCTTGTCTGCTTATAAGGGCAATAAAAAAGAAGATAGATTAAATTCGAAAAGTGTTGAAAAATGTACAACCGATCTTATGTCTCGGTGAATTTATAATATGATGTTTCCTTGTAGAAATCGCAGCGCTGGAAATTGTGAAATGAAGTGAACAAACTCGAGGCCGAGCCGTGGCAGCGCCTAAGCAGTTCAAGGCAGTTGTTGATTGTTTAAATTCACTAAATAAATTGATTAAAGTGACGGCTCGAACCGGAAGCCGGTTTCAAGGGAGCCAGCCCGGTGTAAAAGTTTTAATTTCAAACTTTTAATTGTGAGTTATTAAATTAATGAAGAGGTTTCTGTAGCTTCGGGCGGGGGATCCTTTCTTTTAAGCTTACATCGGCTCCTGAGTTTTAGTTATAATTAAAACTGTTACATTCCTGTTCTCACCTTCAAATGGTAATGACTGATTGGTGCGCGCTAGACAAATACATGATGTATCGGCACCTGTTTTGAAGTCGTCGTGGCCTAAAGGATAAGACGTCCGGTGCATTCGTATGTAGCGATGCACCGGTGTTCGAATCCCGCAGGCGGGTACCAATTTTTCTAATGAAATACGTACTCAACAAATGTTCACGATTGACTTCCACGGTGAAGGAATACCATCGTGTAATAAAAATCAAACCCGCACAATATAATTTGCGGAATTACTGGTGGTAGGACTTCTTGCGAGTTCGCGCGGGTAGGTACCACCGCCCTGCCCACAGTCCATGGGTTCCAGTAACCACTTAACATCAGGTGGGCTGTGAGGTCGTCCAAGCATCTAAGCCATTAAAAAAAAAAAAAAAACTTGTCCCTATTCACCCAGGCTTTGGGTGAATCGGGTTGCTTAAGGGGTAAATAGTTTTTCACTAGGGCTGGCACTATTTAGTTGTTTAGGTAGGTACCTAACTTTAGGTATTTACTTTTTTTAATCTTTAATGAGTTACAAAACTTTTATGACTAAATTAAACTATTCTATATTTTTAAGCACTAAATAAGTCATTTTTAGTTCAAAGAAGTTAAATATCTAACAACTCAATAAAAGTATTGCGACATCCCAGATTTGTTCCTATTCTATCTCTATTCCCTATTCCCTCCAATCTACTGTATTGTTTTTGTACACAAAATTTCTACTTCTATTTGAGAACTGTAGATGTGGTCTTCAACAGATAAATTAACATTAAATTACTTTATCAAGTCGTCAAGCGTTAATTGACTGCTGCCAGTCATGAGCGCGGTATTATGAATTTCAGTAAACGTCGGTCGCTAATTTTAATTCTGAGTGCAAAAAGAAACTATAGAATGTAAATTTATTAATTCGGTTTTTATAGCAGGTGAGTAGACGTGACTGGATCTTGTTAAGTTATTTCTGGAGTCAATGGACACCATTTTTAGTTGCATGAGGTAGTATTTTTATAAGGTTGTTATCGTATATTGTATGAGGTTGGAATATCCCGTTCGTAAAACCGTAACGCAGAAGAAGTGCACAGAATTGGGGTACTTACCCGTGCAGCCTCAAGCCGATCTTATTTCTTCATAATCGAAATCGTTATCGCGAACATGTGTCAGGTATATTAAGTTTAGTTTAGTGTAAGGCTTAGTCACGGACCCCACAAACGATCTAAATCACCAATATTTATTTTTGGAACACAACTAAAATTTTTTAACTGGTGCTAGAACGTCTTGTTAGTGCGCACGGGTAGCTCGCACCACCGTGCCTATTTCAGCCGTGAAGCAGTAATGCGTTTCGGTTTGAAGGATGGGGCAGCCGTTGTACTGTGAAAACTGAGACTAACACCCGTATCTTTAGTCGTTCACACGAGCGTAACTCGACTCGACTCAACCTCCAACGCGCGTTTTGGTATGCTTAGTCGTAAAATTAAACTCCACTCAAACGTCCTTGGAAAAATTTCCTAACCGGAGTGAAGTGAACGAACTGTCAAGTTAAGGTACGTCGCGACGTACGTTGAACGTTCCTCAAGGCTGGTTTTCTATCGATGTCCAAATAGTATGTGGACCGCAAATGGAAATATATGATATTGTTGTGCAATGGCTTGGATCTGTGCATGATTCGCGCATATTTTGATAATTTAAGTTTGATAATATTTATTAATAAAGTAAATAGTTCGAGGTTAGACATTTGAAACTCTTTATTTTATTTACCTACATAAGAGTCATATTTTGCTTACTACCTGATAAATAAAGTCAATGCGATTATAAGTTTTATTTATATAATAATAAACTGGTGGTTGTGGAAAAGCACTTCAACAACACGATGCAACCAAAATCACTTAAAAGCGGCGAATAAAAATACAAAGCCGGATCCGAAATCTAAAATAATAATAGGTTAGAAAATAAATAATACACTTTCAGATTTACCGCACGCACACATGTTTACGAATAACTCAGCAACCGAAACATCAAACAAGTTCATCTAGTGTCAAACAGACAGCGGCAGCTTGACTTTGACATTAAACAATGACCATAGACTACAGAACTCTATGGGTTTGATGCTAGCTTGATCAAATTTTCATCATTATTACCTCACTCGAGGACAGTTGAGGAATATTGTAATGGTCGACTAAAAATACCAAACTCGAGTAAGTTTGGAGGGAATTCTCGAGCATCATCGGATGTGTTAAGAGTGGAGGACTATTTTACGAAACGTCTAAAAATACGGGCATTAGACCTCTTGTCTTAAGATGGGTGGCAGTATTTACTTTGTATATGTCTATGGACTCCAGTAACCGCTTTACACCAGGTGGGTTGGGTGTTCATCCATCTAATAAAAAAGAAATATAACGCTCCGAATCGGGTGTAAATCGACAAACATCAAAAAATGAGTTATCAAAACATCTTAATTTTAATTAACGATGAAACAAAGAAAGCGTCGTACATCTGTAGAATTAGCTCCGGCATCATCAATACAAATAGTAATAGGAAATTATCTATACAGGAATGCAACCGAAAACGGTGGCTTATGTCACTGCGCCTATTTGAGACAAAACATTTGGGGTAAACTCGCGATACACACATGCATATATCGATCTTAATATTATCAACTTAGAGTGCTTTCTGCCGCGAGAATTTGTGTTTGAAAATGACAAGTTGATGTATCGTAATGTAACGGAGTTGAAATTCTCGGACGGGAATTAAGTATCTCATAAATAAATGTTTGTAGAATGACATAATGAGGTGTTTTCGTATTGTTTTTAATTGGACAAAAGAAATTAATTTTAGATTTTATGCTTATTTTAATAGCTTATGCTGGTGCGTTATGTGGCCAGGATACACAAGGCCATCACCCTTGCTATAAGGAGGTGTACTGGTTTGAAGGACCAAAATATTTGGTGTATCAATGGAATTAAAACTTTCAAACTCAAGATGGATGCCATTTGTAAATATCCGCTCGAGAGTTAATTTGCCCATTTCAGGAATTAAATTTAAAGAAAATTGGTAAGACTGTCTGAGGTAGTATCTGGTTTTAAGTGGAAGCCGGAGGTTACAGTCATCCCAGAGTGCCGCTACTTAGCATGAGATGTGAGGTCGGAGTCACAATTATATTGCACAACGATGTCTCACCCTTTCAGCCAAAACTCATGACTTTTATTGCTTAGATGGTTAGACGAGCTCACGGCCCACCTGGTGTTAAATAGTTACCGGAAATCATGGATGTCTACAACTTAAATGCCACCACCCACTTTGAGAGACATAAGACGTTCTATGGTCTCAGTTTTTAGAGTACAACGGCTGCTCCACCCTTCAAACCGAAACGCATTACGGCTTCACGGCAGAAATAGGCAGGGTGGTGGTACCTAACCGTGCGGAGTCACAAGGCGTCCTACCACCAGTAATATCCGGGATGAAGATACTTTCCTGTGCTAGCTTACAATATGCCCTGCCAGAACAAATTATAAGATTACCAAAAATTAGATCTATTTACATCTTGAAATGTTGAGTTTTTTTTATTGCTTAGATAGGTGGACGAGCTCACAGCAGACCTGGTGCTAAGTGGTTACATGAGCCCATAGACATCTACAACGTAAATGCGCCACCCACCTTGAGATATAAGATCTAAGGTCTCAGTATAGTTACAACGGCTGCCCCACCCTTCAAACCGAAACGCATTACTACTTCACGGCAGAAAAAGGGAGGGCGGTGGTACCTACCCGTGCGGACTCACAAGAGGTTCTACCACCAGTAATTACGCAAATTATAATTTTGCGGGTTTGATTTTTATTACACGATGCTATTCCTTCACCGTGGAAGTCAATCGTGAACATTTGTTAAGTACGTGTTATATATATTTCATTGGAAAAATTGGTACTCGCCTGCGGGATTCGAACACCGGTGCATCACTACATACGAATGCACCGAACGTCTTAATCGTTTAGGCCACACGACTTCAAAATCCGACATCCGACATTAGGCATTTAAGGGCCGAACAAAATGAACCTGTTCAAATTTATATTACTAGTATGTATATTACGTTAAAATATCATTTCGCGCATGCACATGTAACCTTTTGTCTGAGCTAAGCTTGGTGTACATTAGTCAATATGATTGATGAGTTGCCCTGAGCGTGTGTTACTGCCCTGAAATAATCTCTATGAGTGGACTTTGTTAGAGGGATCTGTATAGGGATGGTAATATTTAAATACCATAAAAGTTGTAGACGGTAACGTGGTTTGCTTCTTTGGCACTTTAGAAGAGACTGATATGTTTATAAGAATCTCCTGACGATCAACAGCAGTAGAAAAATGCAGTTTTTAAGCTATTGCATAGCTTTTATCGCAGACTTAGAGCACGGCGACCGAATCAAGAAATTCCGTAACGAAAATAAAACCTAACACCCCCACTCCACCTACCATGTAGCTCGCGCTCAACACATTCACACGTTGCCCTTGTGTAGTGTTTGTGAATAAGCGCGCGGCGTGACGTCGCACTACATGCGCATCATGAAAAATCTGCCCATATCTCTCTCGCGCGGTCTAGCTTATGAGTGTGAAGGGGACAGTTAATGTTTTGCTTTTGTTAATGTTTATAAATATAGCGTGGTCTTATTTTATTATTGTTTTAATATTAAATAATTATTGTCTTATTATAATTGTATATGGTGATAAAAAATGCTATGCAATAGCTTTAACGCGGCAGTCCCCGAGTGCCACACATGTTTATTTTCTAATTATTCACTGTTGACTTAAGGAGAAGCTATTCCAGCTACGTTTGGACGAATAGATGAGCTCACATGCTTAACTTGAGACAATTTTCTGACCTTTTTTTCCTTACCTAAGCTGATTGCCTTGAGAGGCTATGTCAAGAGCAAACTTACTCTCTGAAAAAGATGTAACCTATTTTAGTATTTTCTTCGGTTTTCGTGATTTATAGACATATTGTTATGAGAACTACACTTACTATTTTAATTTTCCTTTATAAAAGCAGAAATAGATTATGAGATGGTAGTGACCACGAAAAGTAGTCGAAATATCTAGAACAATACAAGAACATTAAAAAAATGCGAAATCAAACCGTAAAAGTAGTTTTAATTATGTAAGCAATTATAAGTTTTTTGATTTTTTGCTTTACTATAAGAACTCTTACTGATTGCTTAAAGGAATTACAAAACAATTAATTACATACTTTTTTTCATTATATTTGGTTAGATTGTAACAGCTCTATAGCGATACGTAGCAGTTAATGTACGTAACAACAATTGCGTGAACAGAGTTTCAGTACGTCGAAGGCTAACTGACATGTGGCGTTAATTATACATACGCCACTTCTGTTTTCAAGTTAAGCAATATTTTTAGTGGCCATTTTTGAGATGGGTGTGCAAAATCTTTTGTTTTTATTATTCTATATGTTGAAGATATCAAAAATATTTCATAGGACAAGATATTTGAGGATATATGGGTATGCGACTCAGGCCTAATTTCCTAGTACTTGGATCAGTTAATATATGCATTGTTTTATTGGAGTTATGGTCTTACTGAGAGATATTATTTATGAAGTGAGTTCCATGCATCAGCCCGTTGAGTTTTTTGTCGGATCTTCTCAGCGGATAACGATTCCGATCCGGTAGTAGATTTATTCGCAAAGCAATTGCTCTTGAGTGGTTAGGTCTCCTTCGGAGACGCTCGGGCAGTTGTTAGCAAATCCCAGCCCTCCTGACTGAGCCTTTGCTCCCAGCCCACCTGTCCTGGTGAAGCTGGAAATTTTTGGATGCCAGGAGATCGGGCAACCAGTAATCTTTCAATCATAAAAAAAATTAAGTAAGAACTCCTGTAGTATCGTTTCGATTTGCAACTCGACAAAAATAAAAAGGGACAGTAAGAAGAGATTTATATGTCGCAGAATGGGCCGATATCTTCATTATTTCTTGTCACTGGTAAGCGTATAGTGTGTAATCGTGCAAAGAGATTGCACAGCATGAAACGATGACAGCTCTGAGACGTCTTCACTCTTCCTAAGTCAGGCAACGAATGGGTTTCGATTCCACTCGAGCGATGACATCTCGACTCTGCCGAAGCACGCCACCCGAACTGAGCTAAGGTTTGACGAGTAGTTGCTGCTCCCATCCACTAGATGGCGCGCTTTCGTTTGTCGTGTCTGGATGAGATATATATACTTATTGCTTACTAGCGACCCGCCCTCGCTTCGCTTCGGAAACATTAAATTTTATTATTGATAGCTGAGTCTCGCAATGTTACCCGCGATTATTGTTGTACCGCCGGTGACGCCGCGGGGCGAAGCTAGTCTAAAAAAAGTAGCTCCTTAGCTAAGTTTCTCCTTATATCATCAGCTACGTATCAGTGAAAGTCTCGTCAAAATCGGTCTAGCCGTTCCAGAGATTAGCCGGAACAAACAGACAGACAGATAGACAAAAATTGTAAAAAATTCTATTTTGGTGTATGTATATATATTCACATGCATGTAGTAAAAAGCGGTTATTTCAATATTACAAACAGACACTCCAATTTTATTTGTATGTATAGATATGAGTGAACAAGCTCATAAGCCAATTGGTGTTAGTAGTTGAGAAAGCCCATAGACTTCATACATGGGGATGATTATCCTTGAACGCAATAAAAAAATACGTACAGTAATTTTACAGCATTGATTTGCAAAAGCCTTAAAAAGAATCAAACGTTATGCATCTCGGTAATTAGCTTTACGTATGAAATTACGAAACTTTTGAAGTATGTAGTTAAAAAACCATAAAAGAGGTCCGAAACCAGATTAAAAACCACACGTTCTGTTAAGTGTCCATTGAATTATTTATTACTTTAACAAATTACAATGAGACTCTTGACTTTAACAGTCTAGCGTTACGGCATTAACATTTTAATACCTCAGTTTTAATTACGTACGCACTAGACGTTGAGGACGCGCGTTTTATCAATTACTGCAAGATATAGATTTTAAATATCTATGAAATATACTGTGACTAATAAATCCAGCTTTATTTACTTAATGGTGGTAGAACCTCTTGTGAGTCCGCGCGGGTAGGTACCACTACCCTGCCTATTTCTGCCGTGAAGCAGTAATGCGTTTCGGTTTGAAGGGTGGGATAGCCGTTGTAACTATGCTTGAGACTTTAGAACTTGTATCTCAAGGTTGGTGGCGCATTTACTTTGTAGATGTCTATGCGCTCCAGTAACCACTTAGCACCAAGTGGCCTGTGAGCTCATCCACCTATTTAAGCAATAAATAAATAAAAGCTTTAGTTACGTTCGCATTGGTTCGGGAAACATCTCTGGAGATAAATATTTTATTTTCAGAAATTTCTAATTCCATTAAATATAAGTTGTGAAATCATTTTAATGCGTACAGTTTTAATTACGTTGGCAATACGACTTTATAGTGGGTATTCCTAGATTATGTGCAACAACAAAAAAAAAAAAACGCGGCGTTTTTTAACGCTAGTGCGATACATTCCGAGTCACGGTCTTTACAGCAGTAAAGCGTGAACTTATAGCTGTTTTAATTGCCATAGTTAAGGTCTCCATAACAGCACACACCATAAACTCGTAATGTGAAGTTTGACGTGAAACCAACATGAACCTTAATGTGGTACATGTGTTCCGAAGTTCATTTCTTATTGCCTTAGTCGGATACAACGCAGTTCGGCTGATATCTGCATATGAATACTTATATTAGATAAATATCCTACACAAAAGATAAGCTGAAATCTATAAGAGTGAATGACTTGTAAGTGTTGACAATATATAAAAACTTTTCATCGAAATGCTAATGTCATATTATTATGCTTTGACTCCATACAGAAGAGGGCCGTTCGGATTTATCGATAATCCCATTCTCATGGATCGTTTGGAGCCTCTGGGTCTGCGGAGGGACTTCGGTTCCCTCTGTATTTTGTACCGTATGTTCCATGGGAAGTGCTCTGAGGAATTGTTTGAGATGATACCACCATCTTGTATTTACCATCGCACCGCCCGCCACCGGAGTAGAGTTCATCCATACTACCTGCAGCCACTGCTTTCATCCACAGTGCGCTTCCAGAGATTTTTTTTGCCACGTACCATTCGGCTTTGGAATGAGCTCCCCTCCACGGTGCTTCCCGAGCGCTATTACATATCCTTCTTCAAGCGAGGCTTGTGGAGAGTACTTAATGGTAGGTAGCGGCTTGGCTCTACCCCTGGCTTTGCTGAAGTCCATGGACGACGGTAACCACTCACCATCATGATGTATGCTCATCTGCCTACAGGGGCAATAAAAATAATAATTAGAAAACAAATTAAATTATTACAAAAATTAAGGTACACTTCACTATCGCATTTAATTTTTTCGGTTTCTTGAGGTGATGTGTTCGTTGCTTCGCTTCGATTTGTACATTCTTTATGTTTTCGTTTTTTTATTGCTTAGATTGCTAAACGAGCTCACGGCCCGCCTGGTGTTAAGTGATTACCGGAGCCCATAGACAACTACATCGTAAATGCCGCCACCCACCTTGAGACAAGAGATCTAAGGTCTCAGTTGTAACAGTACAACGACTGCCCCACCCTTCAAACCGAAACGCATTCTGCTTCACGGCAGAAATAGGCAGGGCGGTGATACTTACCCGTGCGGACTCCCAAGACATCCTATCACCACTAAATACGCAAATTATAATTTTGCAGGTTTTGATTTTTATTACACGATGTTATTCCTTCTCCGTGGAAGTCAGTTGTGAACATAATATGTTGTCCATGCTACACCGATATAGTCGTTTCGACTGTATCTACAATGTTTCAAATATTCCAGTTATTTCGATATTCGTTTTTGCTATTTGACAACAGATGGCGCTACTCGTACTATTATTATAACAATATAAAGAAATCAATTTGTAGAAGTAACACTCAATTCCATTTTTCGTGTTCTCGGCATTGCTCATGGTCGCCTATAGTAACCAATCTGAAATAAGCGAGTCGACTAACCTTGACAACCTTAAAAAACGATTTTGCTTCCTGGTAGGAACAGGCAAGACTGTGTATAGTCCTTGCGTTTTTTTTTTATAAGGATTAATAAATGTTTTCTATTAGATATATCTTTAAGCACTTTTATATTCTCAGAATAATAAGTACGAATGAAATTAATCACGAATATTTTTTGATTCGAGCAATTTTCTCGATAGACAATAAATCACTAACAGTTACGGAAAAACAAAGGTGGAATATATATATATATATATATATTTGTTACTTGTAAATAGGGTGGCCATACATATTAGTTTTCTGCTTTTATCCCTCAAGGTACTGTTGGCATAACATGAACATGAAGATAAACGTTCAATGACTCCAAGCTTCTATTCTATTTAAGATTCTATTCTAAGATTCTATTCTATTATAAGAATATATTTAAATCACTACATAGTATAAAACAAAGTCGCTTTCTCTGTCCCTATATCCACATGTATGCTTAAATCTTTAAAACTACGCAACGGATTTTGATGCGGCTTTTTTTAATAGATAGAGTGATTGAAGAGGAAGTTTTATATGTGTTCGATTTTGGGGTTTACATTTTGAAATCTCCCGCCAACTTGCCCGGTACCCGCGCAATCAAAACTGAGCGCGACACTAGCGCTACGTGTTGCCGCAGTTTGTGCAACATTTGAAAAAGGAGTCGTGAAATCTTTGAGCAGTTGGCGGTAAGTCCGTAATTCTTTAAATCTTTAAAATATCATAAAACTGAGCTATCGTACATTTATGATCATTCGACCGGATTTTACCTGTTACGAAATCAAATACCAGTGATTCAGTATAACAAAGACATAATTATTGTAAAAACAATTCCTACAAAAACTTTTATTCGTAAGTAGGTAGTTGTGTGTTTTTGTGAAAAACATAACTTCTGTGTTTTGTGTTTTACAATAAAGAAATTTATACAGTGATTCATAATATACATCGGCGTTCAGGTATTTAGTATTATTTTCGTTACAATATTAAACTTTATTTCAAATTTGTTGCGAACTTTATACTACTTAAACATATCTGACGCCTTGCCGCCAGTACTTGCACGAAATTAAATTTCAATAAAATAACCATAAAATATTTTTATTGATAATTCTTATTGTTTGTTAAATCTTAGAATCTTTAATTTTGTCGTATTAAATAGATGTAACTGTAGTTTTTTCTTCGAATATTAATTAATTAATTATTAATATTGTTTTGTGTTACAATTTTACTTGGTAGAACTTTCTTTTAATATTTGTTGTTTGATTATTCGTATTTTATAATATTCTACTAATTCTTAAATTGTGTTTTAAACAAATTAATTTGTAAATTCATAAGTACCTACCTAAATAAAATTGTAAGATGACGAAAGCAACATCTGGAAAAAAAGTAATAATTTCCGATGACGATGTCGATCAGTTGTTGCAACCACATCAGACAACCAAGGAGATGGCATTTATGCGTTTACAATCGTTGTACGAGATGTCACGAGTAGTTCTAAGTAATACTGATATGCAGCCACAATTTCGCGCCCGTTTTAGAGATATTGTCGCTTTGAGAACTGCATATGAAAGTGCTATGAGTGAAATGATTTGTGTCCAAAAACGTTATAATGCGTCGTATGTACCGTCATACGACCAAATCAAAGCATTTGATGAGATGTATTACTCTGTTTGTGATATCACGGATAGTCTAAATTTATCAGGTAGTGATAATACTAGATGTGATTTCGGTTCCGGTAAAACTGTAAAACCTCGATTACCGAAATTAGAAATTTTCCACTTTGACGGAAAGTTAGAAAATTGGCCCACATTTAGAGACACTTTTACTAGTTTAGTACATTCTAATACTGATATAGTTGATATTGAAAAATTTTATTACTTATTGTCGGCTGTGAGTGGCCCAGCACTCACTATCGTAAAATCAATGCCGATAACAGCAACAAATTATTCCATTGTATGGAATTCTTTAATTACACGTTTTGAAAACAAGAGGGCGCTAGCGACTTCATATTTAGATAAAGTCTTTAGTTTCAAACCATTACAATATGAGTCAGTAGACGGCCTAAATGCCTTTTTACAAGCGTGTCAAGATAGCGTCAAAGCATTAAAATCATTAGACATACCAGATTTATCAAGTTTTGTTTTGTTTTATGTATCTTTGCGTAATCTGGATTCAACTACTAGGCGCGCATTTGAAAACAAAAATGTACCGGGTGATCTTCCGACATTTGAGGGTCTTATCGCTTTCGTGGAGAACCAGGTCCGTGTCCTGGAAATGTCGGAAAGTAAATCGGTCTCTAACCAAAGCACAGACAATGCAAAACCTATATACGCAAAGGGTTACCAGAATACCAGTCGTTTTGATAAAAAGCTTAATAATTCAAATGCCAGGGTAGGTGCGCCTAGAGCATCTTTGGCTTCAACCGCAACTGCGGCTACTAAAAATCTTCAGAACGAACAAAACTCGAATGAAACTTTAAATAAAATAATAAAATGTTATTATTGCGGCAAGCCTCATTCAATATATCGGTGCTTCGAATATAGTGATCTCACTCCTGAACAACGGCTTCAAAAAATAAAACAGTTGAAGCTATGTGAAAATTGTTTGCGTGATGATCATATATTAAAGAGTTGTCCATCTAGGGTACGTTGTACAGTTTGCAAAAATATGCACCATCACACACTTCACATCGATGCTGGCGCTGGTGCCAATTCAGGAAATAATGCCAGCTCGGTGGCTCTTACCGTTTCTACAACTTCGACAGTCTTGCTCGGAACCGCAATTATACACGTCGCAGATTGTTGGGGCATCTATCAACCCGTACGTGCTATAATTGACAGTGGTGCCATGACGGGCTACATAACTCAAGACTGTGCATTAAGGTTAGGACTAGGGCGGAGAAAGTGTGATTTCGATTCCATTGGTCTAGGTGCCAAGCCTATTGCAGATCTGGGGCTAACTACCTATACTGTAAAACCGCGTCAGTGCGATAGCCCCATATTAACTACCGATGTAGTCATAGTTGCAAAAATAGCCGGAAATCTACCGACTATGTCTATCTCAGATGATATGATCCGTAAATTTCAAAATCTTTCACTTGCTGATCCAACTTTTGGTACATCGGGTCCCATCGACATGTTATTGGCCGGTGATCTATTTCCTCAAATTTATGATGGAGAAAAGATCATGCCAAAAGATAAGAACATGCCGGTGGCATTGCATTCCATTTTCGGCTACGTCATCGCAGGTCAAGTATCGATTTCGGATCATAGAACTGTAGACACGGAAAATCATCATATCAAAAGCGATAATACAAAATCATTTGTGGCTCTTTCTGTGAACTTGGAGCAAGAAAGGCAGTCTGTCTCTGAGATGGAAAGTATTCTTAACAAGGAACCACAACATCCAGATAATAATAATATATCAGTAGGGACATTGTCTGATCGCGATCATAACCGTGATAAGAAAAGTAGATGTTTCGTAAACTACCCTTTGGAACCTTTTTATAAACTTTGTGTTTCATATGGAGCAGAAGAACGTAAATACATTGATATAGAAAATAATTTGGAACGCGATCCGAAATTTATTCGTGAGTGCGAAAGTCTTGGTGGACACAAGAGCCACGTAGGTGCGGTACAAAACGTGGATTCAATATTTATCATCCCACATCTTTGTATTTTGTTGCTTTCTAGTACAACAAACAAATTGGGAGGCATGTTTAAAACATCTTGCAAAACAATACCTGAGTGGTTTAACGGCCTCCATTGGCTTAATGACTTCCAGTCAGAGGGTCCAGTTAAACCTATAACTCTAAGCCTAGAACGAAAAACTTTAAGTACTGTATTTGTCTCAACAGAAGTCATAGAAGCATATTCACTGTTGGACCTCACTAACAGATACTCTAGTTTTGGTAAGCTTGTGAGTATAATCGCGCGGCTTTACTTGTTCATCCACAACTATAGAGTCTTTCAATTAGAACGTAGATCGCTGTTTGTGGATGACAGCAGAAAGGCTCACGATATTATTATTAAAATCGTACAAAGTCATTTATTTGTGGACGACATTATGGCCTTACAAAAAGGTCAGAGATGTTCTCAGAGTTTGCGGAAACTAATTACTTTCATGAATTCAAACTGTTTTCTCAGGGTGGGGGGTAAATTGTCTAATTCTAGTCTTTCACCTGATAGGAAACATTCTTTACATTTACTCAAAAATTCAATTTTTACAAACATTTTAATAGATTATTGTCATAAATTTTATTTATATGTTGGTCCTCGCACTTTGCAAGGAATTACAACAAGTCAATGTCTCATGATTATTTCAGATAATGCCAATTTTGTGTCGGCTACGAAACAGTCAGCAGATGTTACGCGTTTAATCGGGTCTTACTTAGAAAGCTTATCAAGAGAACTTGTAGCGCGTAATATTCGTTGGAGCCATAACCCTCCTAGTGGTGGTCGCTTCGGTGGTTTCTATGAGTCTGCAATAAAGTCTGCTAAATTATATTTGAAACGGATTGTAGGAGACAAATCATTTCCATTCAAAGAGCTCCGAACGCCTTTTGCTCGGGTTGAAGCAGTTCTCAATTGTAGACCGCTATGTCCACTGTTCGATGATCCAGAGGAGTTCCAAATGCTGACGCCGGCACATGTTGTGATCGGGCGGGAATTGTTGGCTGTACCGGTATTCGATATCAGTGAGCATCGTTTTTTGTCTCGCGAGCGATGGAAAATTTTACAACTCTTTACACAACTTTTTTGGAAATGGTGGGGCCAAGAATACCTCCACACATTTCAGCAGCGACAAAAGTGGTTCAACAACTGTCGAATTTTAGTTCTCATTAAATCACACGCACCACCACCACCTTTACAGTGGGATCTAGCGCGAGTCACTGTATTTAAGTCAGGCGTGGATGGTGTCGTGCGAGTGGTTAAAATTCGTATAAAAATAACGAAACGGCGCGTCTTGTCGTTAAGCTTTGTCCGCTCCCAATAGCGACGAACATAGAGTTACCATTAAAAACATAAAAATTAACTCATAACAAGATTACATAAAGGTAGGCCTTTGTGTGATCTCTCTTTTAGTTATAAGTCAAGTTTATTGTTTAAATACTTGGATTTAATTACTTAAAATAATTTTAATATAAATACAGTCCACTGTGAAACTGAATCAACAAAACATTGTTATTGGTATCGTAATGGGAAATCCGGGCGGTTTTCGGTGGGGGGAATGTTCGATTTTGGGGTTTACATTTTGAAAACTCCCGCCAACTTGCCCGGTACCCGCGCAATCAAAACTGAGCGCGACACTAGCGCTACGTGTTGCCGCAGTTTGTGCAACATTTGAAAAAGGAGTCGTGAAATCTTTGAGCAGTTGGCGGTAAGTCCGTAATTCTTTAAATCTTTAAAATATCATAAAACTGAGCTATCGTACAATATGTATAATAACATACATTAAATAGTGGAGAAATCAATAGTAAATTACAGTTTTCGAAGCGAAGCGAGGGCGGGTCGCCAGTACTACATATTATTATAAGGAAACCCACACTATGAAAATTACAAAGATTCTGCCTCCGACCGGATATCAAACCCGGCCCTCATTGCGCATTAGTCGTAACCACTAAGCACCACACCAAACAGACTATCACACATATTAATGTAGTTGGATATCGATTCTCATTATAGTAGGACTTGAAATTGAAATCAAATTAGAAATTAGTTAGTTTAATATTGTTACGCGCTGTGCTTCGGGATTAATACATGTTCTACTAAAGTACAACTTAAAACTGTATTTATCACTTAGAGAACACACAGAGCACTTTAAATTTCTCAATTCGCTTATTCCGCTTCGCTTCAGGTGATCCGTTCGCTGTTTCTCTTCGAGTAGTTCCGATTACTGACTGACTGCGTGCCATCCCTGCAACGCTTTTATAGTCGATACGATATCCCTAGAATTATCGAAAACATTCCTCACAAGTCGAGTATTTTCGATGTGTGTGTTTCCGCTATCTGACAATAGATGGCGTTGTACTTCTCGAACGTTCTTGACGTAACTAGATCCTTTGGTGTTCGTTTCGACTATTCGGCGATAGATGGCGTTACTCTTATCGGCATAAGAATATAATCGTTCGTGACTTTATTTAATAAAATTGATACCTGGTGCTACGGAATACGCGACGCAGGTGGTCGCCTCACTCAATACCAGTCTACGGAGCAACTTAACCATAAAGCCGTGAGGTCAAAGTTCTAATATTGATCTATATTTTCTGGGTTACTTATTCATAATTAAAGACCTTCAAGCCTGATGATTCATTTATCTTTAGATTTAACTTAGGACACCTCTAATCCCCGGTCACGACGCCCTGTTCTCTAACGACACGTGTACTATATCCATGCGACGAGTGCAAATAAAATCCCTTTTTAATGCCAAACGAGTTTACCAAACGGAAAACTAAAGCCGAGACGACGTCCACGCAAATCCCATTATCCTGGTCACCCTACAAGTAAATTCTCCCTGAAAACTCTCTCCCAAGGGAATTTTACCTTTACCTTAGCTGACAACGGCATTTATTATTACTGAGAAGGCATTCTAGTGGATTTGGTATCTGATTACTTAAGGCAGAGATGTCAGCTAATACACGCCGTAAATCATAACACCCAAAGATTCTATTATAATGTTATATATTATGATGTAAAATTACTTGTGTATAAATTAACTAATTTCACTGTCCCTCAGCAATGTATACTAAATTTATATTTACCAAGTCTAGCAGACGAGCTTACTGGCCTTTTGAGATTAAGTGATGTACACTGTGTGTAACTACACTTGAGACCTTAGAACTTATATTTCAAGGTGGGTGGCGCATTTACGTTCTGGATGTCTACGGGCTTTAGTAACCACTTAACACCAGGTGGGCTGTGAGCTCGTCCACCCATCTAAGCAATAAAAAAAAAACACGTGATTGCTTCGTCTTAGACTTATGTGAATCATCCGTGGAAGGTTGCATTATGGCTTATCGTTAGCATTCAAGTTAAGAGCTAGGGGGCTAATTACCGAACTAAATTATGATAGCGGTGTATTAAAATATGGAACAGTAAAAGCTTAAATCCTATTATGAAATAATGAGCTTTAGTATATATCTATTAATATTAATAAAATCTCAATTACATAACATTAACATATGAAAATAATATAATAATATATAACATAACAAAACAGATAATGTATTACATACTTAAGAAAGAGGATGGATCTTGTAGAGTCATTGATTTAAGTAGAATTTTGTATATTGGGCGGATACTGACTAACACAATTTTGTGCAACACGTTAAAAAAAAGCACATACGTTGAAATGTACTTACAAGTGTATAATACCACGTAGTATATTTTACAAATAAATCTACATAAACACGGTGTATATACGAGATATTATATAAATAATTATTTGCGGTTATATACATATACAAAAATAATAGGTAATAAATAGAAAATAGTTGAATTCAAATCGAATCACGCATCAAATGTATCAAAATAAACACATGCATGACAGGTTAAAAATCAGTTAAAATCTGAGCAAAACGGTGCCTATAATATCATGGTAAAATTTGATTAATCATATTTTTCTCCGGATGTTCTTGATCAAGATATCAACGTTAACGGATTTTTACTGGTAGTAGGACCTCTTGTTAGTCCGCACGGGTAGGTACCACCACCCTGCCTATTTCAGCCGTGAAGCAGTAATGCGTTTCGGTTTGACGAGTGGGGCAACCGTCGTAACTATACTGAGACCTTAGAACTTATATCTCAAGGTGGGTGGCGCATTGACGTCGTAGATATCTATGGGCTCCAGTTACCACTTAACACCAGGTGTGCTGTGAGCTCGTCCACAAACCTAAGCAATAAAAAAAAAGAAAAAGAAAACTATAGTTAGCTCTTTTATAAGAGCAATATTTTCAAGCTTCTCAAGTTTTAACGGATTTCTTTAAGATGACGAAAATTACGATAAAATATAGATAATAATAGGGAAGTATATGACGATGCTAAATGTAATAGGATTTCTAACAACTTGAAAACATAACGCACCAGAAAAGATATTCGGGATCTTACGACACTTGAACATTTAAAAAAATACATATGTCGAGATTATCTGAAAAATGCTTCAGACGATGTCTGGCTTCCAGCGCTACCTGCAGGCAATCCAAGCTTAGGACCAGACAGTTTATGAATGTGCCCATATACATACATATGTATATACAGGTTGTCTGCTTCTAGAGCTTGTAATCGTTAAGTTGATACAGAAAATTCATATCCAATGTTCTAGGTATAGTCGTGTTACCGATTTAGAAAAGGCAAATAAAATGAAAATTAATGTAAAGTGTATTAGTATTTTTTTTTAAATGTAAGACCAGTGTTTCTTTTTCCGTGATAATATTGCAATTTATATTGATAATATGATCGTAGTAATTATATGAATTGTTAACATATCTGTCAACTGTGGCCTGTAAATTCGACTGAGAATTTAATGTGACAAAAATAAAAAATAAAAATTTCTAACAAACTAGATAATTAATTCAACAACAACAAAAACATTTCGCTTGAGTTGGGAAGAGCATTTTGTTCTCCCCAACTGAAGCAAATTCAATTTCATTCAATTAAATACGTTTTGATCTAACGTTTTGGTAGACGTCATCGAATCTTTAACCTAGTAGTAAACAAAATTAAGAAAGAATGCCAGGGCCTTTTTAGCCTGTCTAATTCTTTGGCTACTTAGGATAATGGGTCTTTTGTGTCAAAACTAGGTGGCTTTGATATTAACCATTTTTATTCCCTACCTATGCTGATAGCCTTGGGAGGCTATTTCAGCTTTTTCTTGACGTGTAGGTGAGCTCACGGGGCTCAAACCGGGAGTGTTGCTAACACTGGCCCACTGAGAAGATCTGGCGAGAAACTTAGTAGGCTATATTAACAAACAACAACAATGGGTTATCTGTCAGTGTATAGTGATCTGTCAGAGATCTACGAGCCAATATAGAAACCCTTGGCTGAGCTGGTTTGTCCAAAGTGCCACAACGACTTGACTTGGCACTTCGTCACCGTACGTATGAAGTCATAGGATGGCCGGGTTGTAGCGTGTAGATATATTTTATAGTAAAACGACATGAGTTCAGTGTGACTTGTTTTAATGGCGGATGCACAGTCTGGCAGTGTTGCCATATAATTACATTATTTACCTAATAGTAAGAATTGCTTGAAGCACTACAGGGTTTTCATTGCTTTTCAATTTTAAATTAAGCTCGTTGAGACCTTTCGGATGAGCTTTTTACAGCGGCACCGCAGTCGACGGGCTGAAGGGCCCGGTCTAATTATATTTCCAGTAGATTTATATCGATACCTCCGTTTGTCAATGTTCACGGCTAAATTAATTACGGGTCGGTCACCGGTTCCACTCTCGGGTCTAGGGACGTGCCACTGTCAACTTGTTGGATCGCTGAGTCTGAAATGCTCAGAAATGACTCTGATTAATAGAACTAAACACATAACACAGGGGAGCTTATGTGACAATAATAACAGCCTGACGACAGGTTATTGATAAGGGAATATTATCTCAGCTCATCTGTGGAAGCATTGTGAGCCTACACGGGTAGATACCACCATCCTGCCTGTTTCAGGCGTGAAGTAGTAATGCGTTTCGGCTTGAAGGGTGTGGCAGCCGTTGTAACTATACTTGAGACCTTAGAACTCATATCTCAAGGTGGGTGGCGCATTTACGTCGGAGATGTCTATGGGCTCCAGTAACCACTCAACACCAGGTGGGCTGTGAGCGCGTCCACACACAAATAATATATATAAGAATATAATTATTATTTTCTTTATTTATTTATTTCATTTACTTCAGATTTTGCATCTCCTACAAATCTACAATCTCGGAATAAAATATAATTATAACAAAATAAATTAACAATATTAATTTTCCTTATCAGATCTAAATTAGCTATTGAATCAAAACGCGTAATTCGGCCGAACTCGTGAACAGAGTCATAACAAAATCACATCCCTATTCACGTATTTGAATGGTCATTCGGGATGGGAGCAGTAATTAAGATAAAATATTGTTTTATTGGAGGGTATATCGGCACCAGGAAACGAATGTTCGATTCAATTTATACTTACGATATCATTCGCTAGTGATGTACGATGCGATCAATCGAATTCAAATAAGTCGAATTGTTTTAAAATTTATTCGAATTATTTGAGTGAGTATTGTATTTATTTTCATTTTATGTTATGGTTATCTGCTACTACAGATGAGGCAATTTGCTCTAAACGTTGCTCCTCCTCCGGCTGAGGAAGCTCACTCTAGGCAGCGGCTTGGCTCTGCCCCTGGCATTGCTGAAGTCCATGAGCGACGGTAACCACTCACCATCAGGTGGGCCGTATGCTCGTCTGCCTACAAGGGCGATAAAAAAAAATCTCGACGTGGATAGATAGCATCTGTTTAATTGATGCCGCAGCTGCTTGACGACGCCGAGAATTTTCAAGAGTCAACCCGTTTAACATACTGACTCCTGTCCACCACTACTAAGCCTCACTAATTTGACTTTATTATTTTTTTTCTCTTAAAATGACGCTTTAATTAACAACCACGTGTTCAATATCGGAGGGTTCTTTGCTTCTTTTCCTTTTTCTTTCCCTTATCTCATTTTTTGTAAACTCGGCTCAGCATGTAGTCTGATCATGCTGTGATATGACTTTTACGGCCGACCGTTTGCCTGACGTCAACTATCCTTGGCTTACTGGTGGTAGGACCCCTTGTGAGTCCGCACGGATAGGTGCCACCGCCCTGCTTATTTCTGCCGTGAAGCAGTGATGCGTTTCGGTTTGAAGGGTGGGGCAGCCGTTGTAACTATACTTGAGACCTTAGAACTTATATCTCAAGGTGGGTAGCGCATTTACGTTGTAGATGTCTATGGGCTCCATTAGCCACTTAACACCAGGTGGGCTGTGAGCTCTTCCACCCATCTAAGCAATAAAAAAATAAAAAAAGAATACAGGCGTAGCTAATAAGATCATGATAAAAAGTAGCTAATATTTCATGTAAATTAGCGCTCATGGAATTAAGTTTAATAGCTCTACGATTCCCTGCACCAGACGACTTCCAATAACAATGAAAAAAAAGACTCCGTTATGACAGCCATCGGCAGGTAATCTGCGCATGATATACGCCGGGATATAATCGCACAGTTATCTCAACGAAGTCATTTCCATTCAAATGTGCGCTGAAAACTGTTGGAGAGCCCATTTTAACTGGACCTCGGGTACGGTACAAGGTGCGAGAGACGGTGTTTCGAACATGAACATTTTCAGGTTTTTTTCATTTATTGCTTAGATGGGTGGACGAGTTCACAGCCCACCTGATGTTAAGTGGTTACTGGAGCCCATAGACATCTACAACGTAAATGCGCCACACACCTTGAGATATAAGTTCTAAGGTCTCAGTATAGTTACAACGGCTGCCCCACCCTTCAAACCGAAACGCATTACTGCTTCACGGCAGAAATAGGCGGGGTGGTGGTACCTACCCGTGCGGATTCACAAGGGGTCCTACCACCAGTAATTACGCAAATTATAATTTTGCGGGTTTGATTTTTATTACAAGATGTTATTCCTTCACCGTGGAAGTCAATCGTGAATCGAGTCAATAGTACGTATTTCATCAGAAAAATTGGTACCCGCCTGCGGGATTCGAACATCGGTGCATCGCTCGATACGAATGCACCGGACGACTTATCCGTTAGGCTACGACGACTCGACGACGGTTCCCATTAAAGTAACTTAGTTCGCTAACTAGAGCGCTGCGTCTTAGATTTTGGGCCAAGCTAAGCGCAAACCATTAAGGCCACGTATACACAAAGCTGCCGTTCGATATAGCCACTAGAGCTCGTTTACGAATATCGGCCCGGTCCGTCTGTGCAGGACGAAAGAGAGTAAAATCCCGTAAATGTCGATGCATATGCGATTTTTATAGCTTCCGTTTTTGAGTTGTGCTTTTTATTTATATTCGGATATATAACAACGTAATCAGAAGGGTCCCGTTTTTTTAAATGGCTTTGTAGGCAGACGAGCATACGGACCAGCTGATGGTAAGCGGTCACCGTCGCTCATGGACGTCAGCAATGCCAGGGGAAAAGCCAAGCCGCTGCCTACCATTAGGCCTTATTTATCCCTTATTTCATTATAGCATTACCCGGTAGACGATCACACGACCAGCTTGATGATAATTCGGTTATCGTCTCTCATGGTCGTATGCTTAAACTTCTCATGATCCATATGAAAAACGGGAAGGTAAAACTACACCAGAATCGGATGTTATGAGGCAGTCTGTCATTGCCTACCTAATAGGTACCAAAGGGGTGTTCAATACGTATCACCCGTATTATCACAACACACGCCTCGCCAATACGGTATCTGGTGAAAGGTAAAAGCGCGACCACTACAAATGACCACTTTTTTGCATGTCGCAACCACCATGAGAGTATCATCAGAACGTGATTAAACTAATGTTTTGCAAAGCGTTACAAATGGCGCTACGTATCCAAGTGGTCTTGTCTCAATTTCTCTTATTAAAATTAAATTAGAAACGGGATAAGAATAATTTAGGAAAAGCTAATTGAGGATGTTATACTACTACTAAGAATGAGGAATGTGGCAGCTGGTGATGGCTGGACTCATGTGTGATTGGTTGGAAAAATCCGTGGATAGCACGGTATGTAATATAGGGCTGACAGGAACGGATGGGTTTGTAGTTGCGTCAACCCTTGTGAACAAAAATAATTGGTAATATTTTCGTGAAAACCGATTTATTCTATCGTATTGTTTTGTTAGCTATTTGTGTCGTGTTGTTGATCGTCAGGTAGTATAAGCCTTTGTGGAATTCACACTCGCTCAGTAGAAATGAAGCTTTCCGAAGTCTTTCAGTGTTCCATTTCATTTTCAATTTTTAGGGTCGCTTTTTCGTTTCATCAAGCTTAAAACCACGGCGGTCCTAAATAAGTTATTGCTTACTACGTACTTATTCAATCTACCTTTGTTTACATCAACTTGGATTTAATTCTTCATGGCCTTGTTCAGCTTGTTGTACACGTGAAAAAAGGTACATATCAGTGCCGGGTCCTATATCTGCAGTCAAGTATCCGTGCCTTTCTGTCGGAGTTGTAGTACAACCACTTTATAGTACCACTGCGAACTCCGTCTCACGTCTCCAATTGGACGGCAGCATCCACCACAAAGTGGATGCTGCCGTCCAATTGTACAAACTGTCTATGGGTTTACTCACCTAAAAATTGGTTTTTACTTTAAAATTTGTTTGCCTATTTTATAATACTGTTACGCGCTAAGGTTCGGGATAAATAAAATTCTACTGAATTACAAGGTAACACTTAGAACGCTTAAAATACTTCACAACTACTTTAATTCTCAGTTACACACACAACAACAAACTTATATACACGGTTGATATATGTGTACATAAATATTTGTTTTTAATGACGCTACGCGGGACTGGTGGTCACAGTGTTAATGTCACGACCTACCTTCAGATATAAGGTTGAAGTCCCAGTTGTATCGTATACCGGCTGTTCCAGTCTACAAACCACAACACCTGACTACTTCACGGCATAAATAGACAGAATGGTGGAATTCACCCGTAAATGCCGTTTGGTGATCGCAGTTCGGTGGTATAATTACGACACCCACGGTCTGGTGGTATTCGTATATATACATTAGGGTGTAGGGTCTGTCGCAAATGGTGGTCAATTTGGGAACTGGTTAACACAGGACTCCATGGCGGAAGTTGAACTAATTTTTTTATTGCATAGATATAGATGGGTGGATGAGCTCGCAGCCCACCTGGTGTTAAGTGGTTATTAGAGCCCACAGACATCTACAACGTAAACGTGCCACCCACCTTGAGATATAAGTTCTAAGGTCTCAAATATAGTTACAATGGCTGCCTTACCCTTCAAACCGAAACGCATTACTGCTTCACGGCAGAAATAGTCAGGGTGGTGGTACCTACGCCCGCGGACTCTCTAGAGGTCCCACCACTAATAATTACGCAAATAATAATTTTGCGGGTTTGATTTTTATTACACGATGTTATTCCTTCACCGTGGAAGTCAATCGTGAACATTTGTTAAGTACGTATTTCATTACAAAAATTGGTACCCGCCTGCGGGACCGTTTAGTCTTATACCAGAAGATTAATCGTCACCACCACCACCCTATTTCTGCCATGAAGCAGTAATGCGTTTCGGCTTGAAGGGTGGGACAGCCGTTATAACTATATCGTGACTCTGGACCTCATATCTCAAGGTGGATGGCAGCATTTACGTTATAGATGTCTATGGGCTACGGTAACCATCTAACAATAGGAGGGCTGTGAGCTCGTCCACCTATCTATGCAATAAAAAAATATTAACAGATTTTTCCAACTATTAAAATAATAAAATAATAAATTGTAACCATCAAAAATAATTGAATGTCGTTTTTTTGATGAGCATAGGTATGTGTGTATAGGATGTATTGCACTAGATTACACTCTTCTTTTCTCTTAGTTCGAACTATTATATACACATAGGACACATATGTTATGCACTTATAAGAAAACTAGCTGTACTCGTCCGCTTCGCTGTGAATTTAAAATTAACGTTATTATTTTCACCCTCCAAAGATTCTCATCGTTAACGCCCCCGCAACTGGTGTAGGGAGTCCAACACTCATATAAGTATTAGCCTATCCATTAAGTAAATGCATTTTCTACATGGATACCAAGTTTCAAGTCAATCGGATGCATGGTTCAATAGTTATAACGGAACATCCGTAGAAACCACTGTATATTTATATATTAGTATAGATGGGTCCGTAAACCTTCTTCGCTAAAAGCTGTTTTTAGAGCAAATATTATTGAAATTGAAATTAAAATTATACGTTCTAGCGCCATGACAATTTGGGAGTCTCTAAAACATTCCATAGGTTTAACAGTGCCGATTTTTCCAACGGAGAACGACTTGTTTGACGTAGGCGTTTGATAGACGTATAGATAGACATTTGTATAAACATCGATAGCCCCACGCCCGCTCTGTGTAATTTGTTTCCCTATCTATCTGCGTAATCTAAGAGGATATTCCGGCTACGCCCAGACGGGTAGGTGAGCTCACGGGATAAACCTGAGAGAATTGGCTAACACAAGCCCTAGCGACAGCAGTTCTTCGCAGAATCTGCCAACGGAGCGCGACCCTCGCGAAACGTAGTGGGCTGTGTCTATGGGTTAGTATCATCCTATGCAGCAATGAATGCGGTGATTTTTGGAACGAAGTTCGTTATGGGACGATGCGGAGGGGTACCCTAACCGAGAAAAAACGTCCATAACGTAAGATTTTTATTATTTATGTATAGTCTTAGTATGATGGCTATACAGTGTCTAATGTACAGTCTACGTGATGACGGTTTTCTGTGATAGAACATAATTAGGCTTAATTATTATTATTCATATAAATAGCTGTTTCTTTGTATATTATTATTACATATATTTTATAAACAATTGTGAATAAAATAAAGTTGATAACTTTGTGAAGTAGTTTTTTATTTTATTTTTATCAATAAAAAAATCATAGTAAAAAATGTATACCCGAATAATTATTTTCTTTATACCTCGAATAGAACTTAAAATTAATATTTTTATAATAAGGAGCTCCGTTCCTATCCGGTGTCTCACCACACCACACATCTTTTTTATCATGACCTTGATCTATTGACTCTTCGGATAATTTACAATTTTCGCGGGTGACTACAACGTGCAGTACTAAGTAGTAAGTAGGAATGTTCCCTGCCAGGTGTAAATCCATTTTATCTATACACAAAGGGTACAGAGATAATAACAGTACATTGTGTTGTAAAAGATACAACCGGGTCGGAGCTGAAGCTAACGCTTCCGAAAGATTTGTTTCCCGAAAACAAGCCTCCAGATACTACAGATACAATCGTTATTAGATTTACATTATCCGAGATACAGTGGAAGACGGTGGAATCGCGCAATTTATATTTTGAGTTTATTGAGTTGGTTTTTTTTTTTTATTGCTTAGATGGGTAGACGAGCTCACGGCCCACCTGGTGTTAAGTGGTTACTGGAGCCCATAGACATCACCTTGAGATATAAGTTCTAAGGTCTCAAGTATCAAGCCCTTCGTTTCGGCTTGAAGCATTACTGCTTCACGGTAGAAATACGCAGGGTGGTGGTACCTACCCGCGCGGACTCTCAAGAGGTCCTACCACCAGTAATTACGCAAATTATATTTTTTGCGGGTTTGATTTAGGCTTTATACTTACATAGATGGTTACTGAACGTTACTATAGTTTGAATTAGAAGATTCATATGCTCAGCTTTAGCTAATATAGCATAGAAGATAATTATTTGCTAAAGCCTTTAAAGAGCAGTGCTTCGCAGAATCTAGCACCGAATCGGAAACGCGACCCACTGAGAAGATCCGGCGAGAAACTCAGTGGGCTGTCTGTGGGTCAATTCGCTCGTCAAGTCTTTCGTCGCGAGCGACGGGTTCGACGAGGACGGTGACCGGTGCTTGTGATACCTAAAAGCACCGTTAATGGATCGAGGGGATCCGTAATGACGTATTTTGGGGAACGTTCGTGCGGTCGTACCGAGCAATGATATTCGCTCGATCGAAGATCTTTACCGCTCCCTCCAAATGGAATTAAAATGATGGCCATCCTGTCAAAAACAAGCCTCGATTATTTAATCTTCAGTTTCATATTCGTAACTCATTCTACACTAATCGTATTTTAACTAGATTTGGAGTAAGCCACATTAGTTTTAGAGGTACTTGAAACTCAATGAAAGGGGCTCACCTCGAAAAAATATACTCTTAGTTCGCATTATACTAATTTTAATGTAAATATTGCGTCAACTGCTACTAATAGTTATGGAGGTAGAATTAAGGAGGACCATCTCATTGTATAAAAAAGTGTCCGTTGAAAGCCAGTTAAAGTAGCAAGTGGAAAGATTTTAAAAACAGCGTCATAAACTATTACAAAGAAAACTATTACTGAAAAGAAACACTTCCTACGTATTCCTTCCTTCCTTCCTAAGTAGTAAGTGTAATAAAAATAATAGTAGAGATTTTAAATCGTGCATATTTTTTACATACACGAGTCACGAAAATTATGAAATTTTTCAACCCAACATTCTTCACTCTGTTTAAAACTACTATATTAATATCATTTCCACTTCCTACGCTAGCGTTATTTCGTTGAGTCTTCCAACAATAACTTGCTGTTAAAAGATGGTCCTCCTTACTTCTCCTCCATACAAACTGTCAACAACTAGTTACAAAAACACTGCATCATGCCATTATTAATTTACTTGTAAAACGACAATGCGAGAATAGTCCCATTAGAACTACAATGCATCCTGTTTTCTTGTCGTGCAGTGTACAGGCGTTCCTATCAGAAGCGAGGCTCGTTACTGCGCTCCATTATACGAGGACAGCGTCATTAAATTTCGAAATTTTTCCTTATCAACCATTATTGTGAGTCTCTCCTTACAGGGCTGCGACAAAATAAAACGAAATAATGATAATTTTATTGGAACGTTCCCTTCTGCTTTGATGTCGGAGTGTATGAGAATATTCGAAAGTAAAGAATACAGTTGATGTCATTTTGGATATTGCGAGTTTACTGGAGATATGAAGTACTTTCATAAGTGTTACGGCTGTCCTACATTTTGTACCGAAGTGCATGACTGCTTCGCTACAGACATAATCAGGTTGGTGATATCTACCCATGCGGCTTCACAATACGCCTTTTGACCGGTAATTTTTGTTATATGATGTATTTCTTCATAGTAAGTCGTATGCCCACTGATTTTCTCGCTGAATCTTCTCAATGGTTCGCAATTTCTGATCCGGTGGTAGATTTTGCGAAAACCTGCTCTTGCTAGGGCTAGTGTTAGCAAATTCTCTCAGGTTGAGCCCGTGAGTTCACTTCCCAGTCTGCGCGTAGCTGGGATAGCACTTTAGGCTATCAGCGAATGGGTTTAAATAAGAGTAAGTTTTTTTTTATTGACCCTGTAGGTACACGAGCATACGGCCCACCTGATGGTGAGTGGTTACCGTCACCCATGGACTTTAGCAATACCAGGGGCAGAGCCAATCCGCTGCCTACCGTAACCATAAGTCGTTCGTCATGATCAAATCATGAAAAAATTTGTATCTGCTTGAAGATTTTCTACCTTGAAGTAGTTGTGTTTCGCTTGATTCTAGTAAACCATTCATAGCGCATCAGGAATCTTGTAATGTTGTATTAGTATACCCAACTAATTTTCTAGAAATATGCCTAATACAACATTAATTACGTCCTTAATTATGCTGCTTACCAAAATCTGCGTATTTACCCTCTGTACCAATAAAGCTATATCTATGAATAAACATGAATTTAACTTAAAACAATCTAAATTATAAGGTACTTAAAGCCCGACAATATAGAACGATTTCGAGTTGAACACGTGAATTCGGAGCGGTCCCGGACGATCTTAGACCCACGTTCGCAACAATAGAGATGTTCAGCCACGTAGAAGCAGTTAAACTAATTAAAATATAGGTTGAATGCAACACCGAAATACGTAGTAAACAGCACACGTGCGAACTTCCTCCTGTGCCGCTCAACTACGATGCGAGTTCGGGAAACGCTCTACAAGCTACGAGCGGAAGCGGTTTGAAAACAAAATTCGTCTTCTCGCGTTAAAACTGTACTAGAGGCCCCGCAGTAGTCGAAATTCGATTATTATGGTTCTATTGTCAAACACTATTATAATTCGATAATATAATCACAGCATTCGCCATAACTGCACTATAGATCAATAATATTAAAGACAAACAATATTAATCTATTTTCAATTCGACCACAGACTTTAAACAATAACAAAAGTTTCCCAATTAACAGTAAACAAAGAGTATATTTTTATGTATGTGTTGTGTCAAATACATGGTAGTGTGTGTAATGTTTTCTTTACTGATATAAAGTATCATTTATGCATTATTTTTATAAAAAATCCGCACTTCTTCTCTATATCTTATACCTTTAAACGAGCAATTCTTGTATATTAATATATATATATATATATCGACGCTTGAAAGGCAAACGTGACTAAGCGACAATGCGTGAACTTTACAGTAGACTAATTTAAAGTTGAAATACCTGATAAAAAATTCTATTTTAACGAATCTAGCTGTAGGACTGAAATGATTTTAATAGACCTAGAAATCTTTTTTTTTGCGCATCGAATATGGTTATTGCCCATCATTTATGTATAAAGCAGTTATTGTCGCTTAGTCACGTTTGCCTTCCAAGCGTCGATATATAATTTGAATCTCAGAAACGGCTCCAACTTATTCATATAATTTAGTATACAGGGGATTTCGGAGGCGATAAATCGATCTAGCTATGATTTATTTTCAGAAAATGTTGTTTTATTCGTGTTTTCAATAATCAACTCTTCCTGACATCTATTGGCGAATAATATCAAAACTTACTAAATTTTACAGGAGAGTGTTTTAAAGGTTAAACATATGATATTTTTAATATTAATCATCTTTGCAACATTTATTTTTTTGTTTTTATTAGTTTCATTATCTGTCTTTTAAAGTAAGGTAAATTCTAGACCCCTCGTCTTCATCCACTGCTCGTTATTCCATTCATATCGCCGCTCCATTTTATGGCACGTCCCACACTACGTAGCTACATATTAGAATCCTATTTTTCTGCTTTGAATGTAACTAATGGGCATTAGAATAGGGCTAAACTGCTTTCAGCAGTAGTAGATAGGGTGATGGTACCAACGACGTACTGAATTGGGCTTCCAACCTTCCTTACCACCGCTAATAACTAGCTCATGAAACGATTTCTTACGATAATTTTTTTTTTTTATTTTATTTGATTAGCTTATGAATTAGACCAAACCACAACCTAACATATTATTTAGGCTAATTCGAAAATTACTGAACTAATAACGCAGCCTGATCACGTAGTAGGAACCTATCCCTCCGATACTCGCTTCTAAATTGTAATTAAACTTCACAATGGATTGTTTGAAGTTTATTTCATGGAAATAGCTTTTAGGGTGTTACGAATGCTTAATGTTTTAAACTTATGTCATTGAAGATTTGTTCGGGAGTTGTATTTAAATGTTTTTTTTGTTGTTGAATTATATCGACGTGGTTGTTACGGAGTTTTGGGCAGAAGATCTAATTACTTAATTACTTGATACTTCGATCACATTTGCCAAGGTACCGGGGGTAGCATTGCTGCACGATGATAACCACTCACCGCCGGGTGAGTTGTATGCTCGTCTGCTTACAAAGGCCATAAAAAGGGGGGTAGCAGCCTTCACGTTCTGATGTCTATGGACTATGTAGAGTAACCACATCATTCCCCTGCCCTTCTCCCAGTCACCTGGGGTCGGCGCAACATGTTTTCTCCTTCCATACTCTTCTATCATATACCATTTCTTAGCTCACTCCCCTCTTACCCGTATCGTTACCCAAGGTTAACAAATACAATTTGGTAGGCAGCGGCTTGGCTCTGCCCCTTGCATTGCTGAAGTCCATGGGCGACGGTAACCACTCACCATCAGGTGGGCCGTATGCCCGTCTGCCTACAAAGGCAATAAAAAAAAAAAAAAAAAAAAAATACCTATTCCCAAGGAGGGTTGACGTTAGGCAGGCGGCCGGTCATAAAAAAAATTGCCAAAACCTAGAGCAACATGAGAAGGAATATGGAGAGTAACCACATCGAAATAAATAAAAGTAAATAAAAAAATCGTTTCCTTATTATTATATAGCATATAGCAGAGCATAGCATATCTTAATGTTGATTAGTCAGCCTTATACACACAGCATTTCTACTTCAATTTGTTTAACAAGCGTGCACTCAAAATAGTAATGTTTCTGAAAACTCCCGTTTGTCTGCAGACATCGCCCGGAGCGTTGCGCTAACGACTGCACTTTACGCCCCACTTACAGACGAGTGAACCTGCTGGCTTGATAACCTCGGGCGTTTTTGTACGTGGCTCTGAAGAGACAAAGTTTTTTTAGGTAAAAAATCTTGTTCATTTTTACTTGTCGAATCGATTTATTGTTCAGTACTAAATGAAATGTGTTGTTTTTTAATTCGTTGGAAAGATGTTATTCTGACTTAGTGTCTTTGTTCAGAGGAATTATAGGATTGCGGTAATTTAGCCCGTCGAAATAAAAACATTAGTTATTGTTATTTCTCAGCGTTAAATGCATAAATGGGGATACCTATCAATTGAAAGATCAATATAAAAGAATCGCTATACAAATGTGAATAGGCGAAATCGATTTGTACTATTGTCTCCTCCGTTTGTCAAACCATTTTGATATTTTATTTATTTATTTTTGCGGCGTTATTAATGATGGTCCAATTTTGAACATGTAGAGGCAAAAAACAATCCTTGCTAAAAGTCGAATCGATTTTGTACATTTGCTTTGAATATTTGTGTTTAGCTTGGCAAATTAACAGTTTTTCTTGATGTTAATAATGATTGATTTTCTGTACAAAAAAAGTTTTGGGAACTTATTTTATAAATGTATTTTTTTTATATTTGTAAAGGGTTTTAGGGCAACCACTTAAAAGTGGCAATAAATTGAGCATACAATCATAAGCACTTTCCATCCCTTAACATAATCCTGACAGACGGGATGCGATTCTTGTATCAAATGAACAATTACACTAAACAATCATTGGAGAAAGGTTTACTTTTCATGAAGCTTCAGAGATGGCGCTAGTTATGTTAAAAATGTCAAATCAATCGCCATCAAGTTGTTTTAGTGTTTATGTCACTAGATGGCGCTACACGAACGCTAGCTTTCAAAATGTTTTCTATTTATTGTAATATAATATAACCTAAATTATCTTTGCCTGTACCTTAGTTACAGAGTAGCAAGAACATTGAAAAATGAACACATTAAAATACATGAAAAATGATTAAGGTAAATAAGAAAGTTACGAGTATTTACAGACAAAAAAAGCCCACTGAGTTTCTCGCCGGTCTTCTCAGTGGATCCTGATTTCGATCCGGTGGTAGATTCTGCGAAGCACTGCTCTTGCTAGGGCTAGCGTTAGAAAAATCTCTCAGATCGAGTCGGGCGTAGCTGGAATAACCTTTTAGGCTACCAGCGAACAGGTAACATAAAAAAGACAATTAAAGATGAATGTTTTAATGGCTTATTTGGCATCGAGCATCATGCAAAAAAAACTAGACTGATTTTTATATTTATTTCAGATCGGTCCTGCAACAGTTGGTACAGCGGCTGTCCTATTCCTTGAACTGGAACGCAGCCATCTGCGTTTGTCCAAAACAGCGAAATATCTCGATCGCATTAATTAATATTCCTTGGGAGAGCAAAAAAAAATTTAAGGCAAAACAGGCTGAAGTCGGGGAAGCGTGTACTCGAAGCAAGTGGCAATACAGCTGAAATAATTTCCGTGCGGAATATAACGGTGTAGGGCCATTGGCTAAGCGTTTTCACATTAATTTTTTTGGACTGAAAATAAATCAATAAAACGCCTTTTTTTATTTCTTAGATGGGTGGACGAGCTCACAGCCCACCTGGTGTTAAGTGGTTACTGGAGCCCATAGACATCCACAACGTAAATGCGCCACCAACCTCGAGATATAAGTTCTAAGATCTCAGTATAGTTACAACGGCTACGCCACCCTTCGAACCGAAACGCATTACTGCTTCACGGCGGAAATAGGCGGGGTGGTGGTACCTACCCGTGCGGACTCCCAAGAGGTCCTACCACCAGTGATTACGCAAATTATAATTTTGCGGGTTTGATTTTTATTACACGATGTTAATAAATAAAAAATGTTCCTTCGCCGTGGAAGTCAATCGTGAACATTTGTTAAGTACGTATTTCATTAGAAAAATTAGTACCCACCTGCGGGATTCGAACACCAGTGCATCGCTACATACGAATGCACCAGACGTCTTATCCTTTAGGCCACAACGACTTCAAAGTATCTTCTCCATTAAAATGTTTGATCACCTTTTGATATTAGGGTACGCTGATATGGGGTTAAGTCATTACTATGTATGACGTTAGCGTAAGAAAAAATACTAATTCGGGTTAGAGGAATTAGTTCCAATGCCATTTAGATTTTTCATTAGGGGAATATTTCCGATTCCAAAGACTGGCTACGGAAGTCGAACAGGCTCTGAATTTATGAAAGTTAGCCAGTTTTTACAGTTGGCAGCATATCAGCCAAGTATTGAGATTATAAATGAAAAGAGCGTAAGGAAAAAAAGTTCGTAAATTCCTAATGACTCGTATATTTCGTGGCCACAAAATCATTTTTTCAACCGTTATTAAAAATCACTCATTCCTCTTTCCGCTAATTGCCTTCAATATCAGAAATTACAATAATTTTATCGTGTAAGATTTTTTAAAGGAAATTCAAATCTAAGGGAGTGCGGCAAGGAATTATTCGGGACGATCCCATCTTGTTTTTTTTTATCATCCATGCGAGCGGCATTTTTGTATTGCCCAAGAAGGCAGAAAAGCATGCGGCTCATCTGATCTTGAGTGGTGACCGCAGCTCGTGTATCCCGGCAAACCAGCGGCAAGTGCAAATCTCTACCTTGCGCTTAGCACTTACTTAAGTTCGAAAATGGACATATCATAGAATACCATATCATAGAATTTTAGAAGTCATCGTGGCCTAAAGTATAAAGACGTCCGGTGCATTCGTGTTGAGCGATGCACCGGTGTTCGAATCCCAGGCGGGTACCAATTTTTCTAATGAAATACGTACTCAACAAATGTTCACGATTGAATTCCACGGTGAAGGAATAACATCGTGTAATAAAAAAATCAAACCCGCAAAATTATAATATGCGTAATTACTGGTGGTAGGACCTCCTGTGAGTCCGCGCGGGTAGGTACCGGGTAGGTAAGCTCGTCCACCCATCTAAGCAATAAATTTTTTTTACAAAAATCAATGTATAGGGTGACTGCAGAATCCACTCCTTATCTCATTTATTATTGATTAATTTATATAATATTTTATTCATTACTGATCAAACCGTGATTAAGAGAAACGTATCCAAACGCGTATCAGCGAACCGTTTGTATATATATATTTATATATATTTATTGCTTAGATGGGTGGACTCACAGCCCACCTGGTGTTAAGTGGTTACTGGAGCCCATAGACATCCACAACGTAAATGCGCCACCCACCTTGAGACATAAGTTCTAAGGTCTCAGTAAAGTTACAACGGCTGTCCCACCCTTCAAACCGAAACGCATTACTGCTTCACGGCAGAAATAGGCGGGGCGGTGGTACCCACCCGCGCGGACTCGCAAGAGGTCCTACCACCAGTAATAAATACAATGTACCTGTCGTTCGACGTCGGAAGTTCAACAAGATTAAATCAGTTTTATCGCCAAATAATTAAACAAATCTTAATTTTCAAGTAAAATGAGTTGCGATTTTTAAAAATGTTTTCTGCCGAAACACATTTGTGGAGTGTTGATTCAACAATATCTGCCCAATTAAATGTATTTCAAACACAAAAGAAGGTTTGTTTGTTAGTTAATTAGTCTTTGCCGTAGTAACGCATCTCACTTTGACCGCTATTATCCAAATCCAATTAGAATTTGAGGCACCTCAAAATGGACATATATGGGAATTGAACCGCTTAGAATAGCTGCAAAAGTTGACCGCATGACCGCTCTAAGCTTCTTTTTTTTAAGTCCCATTTGGAAACTAGAACACAGTAAGCATTTAATAATAACGGACGTCACACGCCGTAACACGTGTAGTGATAAGTGACATGGTCACTACACAAAGGAGTCGCGGGTTCGAATCCCGCCAAGAGAAGATATTTGTATGATACATATAAAATGTCTTTTGCAGGGTTATGGATGTATATTAAATATATGTATGTGTATAATAAAAATCTTACATTTATTTCCGTTATCTGGTACCTGTAACATAAGTTATCAGGGGACCAGATAAAGTGGCGTGATTGTTAGTAAAAAAAAAATCTATACGGAGAAAGAAAGCTGTGTTTTAGCAGTTGAGGTCAGTAATCATAGTGCCAACGACTGTAAAAATTGGAATAGCAAGTAAAACTATGAATATGTGATTAAAATTACACATCTGCTTGACATGTGCTGATCGCGATCCGAAATCGAACCCGGTGGATTGGGCAGCTGTCAAACTTACATTCCATCAGATTGTTTGAGGTCAATTCGTTTTTAAATTTCATATTAACAACTGCACTATTATAATGGTAGATGCCTAAAACGCTAAACTTAATAAAAAATAAATTTGTTGAAGTTAATTTAAGGTGTGTATAAAATGTTTTGCGTCTAGGTGCCTCGGCAAATCTAGTTTTGCAAGTATTAGCAGATCTGGTTGCTAGGTGACCGCACAGCTGATGCTCCCACCTGCTCCGGCTGTGAGGCACGCTGTGACAAGTGCAACCTTAAAGCATAATACGGGGAGACACGGTCCGGACGGGAACTTCGGTTTATTATTTTAAACATAATAACCTAGTCAGAGGAAGTGTGAAAGTAGCCACGGTAATCAACAATTTAAAGAGCGGACGGTTAGCGTGGTGTGGACATGTGATGCGTAGAGAGAAGCATGTGACTAGGAGATGTATGGAAACGGTAGTGCAAGGTAGAGTGGGAAGAGGTCGACCAAAAAAGACATGGATGGAATATGTGAAGGGCGATATGAGAGAGAGAGAGGAGTAAGTGTTGAGATGACGGCTGATAGAAGAGAATGGAAGAGAAAAATTAGCTGTGCCAACCCCACCTAGTGGGATAAGGTGGAGAAAAAGAGAAGAACCTAGTTAGTGGTAAAACTTACTATGATCCTGCACATACGACACTAAGCTACTTGTTTATGCCGTAAAGCACTTAGGTGGTCTGGTTCGAAGCTTGAGATGGTCGTTGTACAATAAATGGAGACTTCTTTCTACCTCATTCTTCAAGCTTGATAGCGTCATTCGCGTTGTAATATTTATGCGCTCCACTAAACATTTAATATTAAGTGGGCCATGAGCTCATTTGCTCATCTACAGGTGACTGAAAAAAACAGGTTTTTTTTAATATTAGCATTGGACTGGTCACACGTTAAGAAATCCCGATACCCACTTGTCCTTTAAACTGTCTGGCAGAAGGAAAAGAAGCCGTCCCAGAATAACTTGGCGTCCCTTAGGAACTGAACTTCTTGGGTATGGCGTGGGAGGAGGTAGAACAGACTGCCCAAGACCGATGCAAATGGTAATAGGAAAAAAAGAAGAAGAAGAAAGGCAGAGCTTGTGTGCTCTCTAGTCAGGTACTTAGAAACCGTAGACCTATTTCGTAGCGTCAAGAACTCTTTTCGAATGTCGTTTGAAAAGGATGTGTCATAAGCGCTCTGTGGGGAGAATACACCCCACAGCAGTGTTTTATGTGATGCCCTTACTCCGATCATATATATCGAGCTGGTCCGATTTTACCCCAATCCTCTCATACGCGTAACCGTGCGTTGACCGAAAAATTATCAATCAGCTGATCGGTAATCGTTAACGCCGAAAAAGCTACATTTCAAATAATTTAACACAACCATAATAGACTTTCTTCTATTAGACGCAAAGGTCAATTTTGCTTTGCAGCAATATAAATATGGTTTCTTTTAGTTCTGCCGTGTGAGCAATACATTTTGTGAATGAGGATGATGTGTAACGGTGCTCGTTGGCAGATGGTGAACAGCTGATCATGAAAAAAAATTGGTATATTTCATTAACGGTACGTATGGTATATAGGCATCTTGTTGAGGATTTGCGAATAAAAAGTGTGTTCGCGGTGACGCCCGTTGACGTGAATCAGTTGGCGAAAAAACCGTTTAAAAAAACCAATTGTTGAATATCGTTGTAGTGCACGTTAGTGGCGCTTTTACTGAGAAAAAATAGTCGGGTAATTTTGAAATGTTAGCCCCCTGATATGCACGCGCAGTGTTTTTTTTTTTTTTTTTTTTTTTTTTTTTTTTTTTTTTTTTTTTTTTTTTTTTTTTTTTTTTTTTTTTTTCTACCTATGCTGATAGCCTTGAGAGGCTATTTCAGCTTCGCCCTAACGTTAGTAGGTGAGCTCGCGGGGCTCAACCGGAGAGTTGCTAACACTGACCCTAGCAAGAGCAGTGCTTCGCAGAATCTACCACCGGATCGGAAACGCGACCCACTGAGAAGATCCGGCGAGAAACTCAGTGGGCTGTGTCTATGGGTTAGTTCGCTCGTCGAACCCTTCGTCGCAAGCGACGGGTTCGACGAGGACGGTGACCGGTGCTTGTGGTGCCTAAAAGCACCGTTAATGGATCAGGAGGATCCGTAATGACGTGCTTTGGGCGACGTCGACGGTTTACCATTCGGTCTACTGGGTCGGGTATGTAATTTCCAGCGGCTACGATGAGAGGGTTCTCATGTCGTGCCGCCTTCTCAAAATGGCGCAGCGATGCCGACTGTAGATACTTACTAAGGGAGTCGAGCTCCAGGTCGTCGTGGAGATCCACATTCCTAAGGAACCAAGGCGCTCCGACGGCTATCCTGCAGAATCGTGATTGAATAACCTGAAGGGATTTCAAGTTGGTGCGGGCTGCGTGAGCGAACACTACGCTTGCATACGTCATGACGGGGCGTATACAAGTTTTGTAGAGAGTTACCTTATTTCGGAGGGACAGTTTGCTTCGACTACAAAGCATTGGATAGAGTCGTCCTAGAATAAACGCGGCGCGGTCGCGTACCGTTTTTATATGGGGACGGAATGTCATCCCTCTGTCGAGGGTGACGCCTAGATATTTGACCTTCGAGACCCACGGAATGGGCTGGCCAAAGAGAGTGATGGGACTAACGGCGGAGGTGTTTGCGCGCCTACTACGGAGTGGGATGCTCGAAGTGATGTTCGGAGGGCGACCCCTTTTGAAGAGCACCGCTGCGCTTTTCGTGGGGTTGATGTCTATTCGCCACTTCCGGAACCACTGTCCCAGGGTGGCTACTGCGATCTGGAGTCGCCGATGAAGCAGCGACATCTTCCTACACGAGTAGTAGATAGCCGTGTCGTCGGCGAAGAGCGCTAGATGGGTCTCCGGAGACCGGGGTATATCATTGATATACAAACTAAATAATAACGGGGAGAGCGCGGAGCCTTGCGGGACTCCGGCGGTCAGTTGACGGGGACGAGAACGAGTTCCCTCTACTCGATATCGAAACGAACGGTTCGACAAGAAGTCTCGTATGATGAGCACGAGTCTGTCTGGCACTCCCATGTTGTACAGTTTATAAATTAAACCGTTGTGCCAGACTTTGTCGAACGCCTTCGCGATGTCGAAGAAGAGGGCGCCGGTCGGGATTTGTTTACGCCTATTTAGTCCTATCAGAATGTGCTCCGTGAGGCGGTGCACTTGTTGTACGCACGAGTGTTTAGAGCGGAATCCGAACTGTTCGTCAATGAGAATTTTGTTCGCGGTAACAAAATCCCAGAGGCGTTTCCTAAGGAGCCGTTCGTAAATTTTTCCTATCGTCGAGAGGAGACTAATCGGACGGTAACTAGAAGTTTCGTTTGTCGGTTTGCCCGGCTTATGTATACCGATAACGTCCGCTTCTTTCCACACCGCGGGAAAGATGCAGTGCGTCATAGCGGCATTTAAAATTGTAGCCAACATTGCTATCAGTTGGACTGGCAAAAGTTTTAGCGCGCGGTTGTGGATGCCGTCGGAGCCGGGTGCCTTCCTAGGTTGGAGGTTGTGGATCGCGTCTCTAACTTCGTCAGTGGTAATGGGGGGTAACGCGTCCGAGGGCGGCAGGGAAGCTCTGCGCTCGACCTCCCTGTCGACTAACTCGGTGTGTTCGGGGTCCGCGTGTTGAGTGCTGGTGGTGCACTGCTCTTGCAGTGCATCGGCCAGCAGCTCAGCCTTGTCATCGTCATCGAATGCCGGCGGTTGGCCTGAAGGGCGTATGAGGGGAGGCATAGTAGCGGTAGTTTCGGATTTGAGAGTCCTAGCTAGTCGCCAGTATGCTTGGTGGGAGGGCGCGAGTTGTTCTAGATAACTATGCCAATTATCGTTACGCGCGTCGCTTAAGCGGGAGTGGACTTCGCGTTGTAGACGACGCATCCGAATCCGGTTTGAATGCGTGGGAAGACGATCGTAGGCCCGGATTGCCGCGTTCCTAACTCTTAAGAGATTCCTAAGATCGGGGGACAGTCTGATGCGGTGGAAGCTGTCCTCCACATCGACTTCTTTAGAAGATCTAATGATCGCGGAAGATATGTGATCGGTAATGATGTTTATGGATTCGACGGTGTCCTCGGGGATAGATTCGAATCCGGGCCGTAAGGGAGGATTGGCGGAGCGGTGTCGGCTAGGCACGTGCCCAGCTTATTCCAATCCACCATGGTCCTCGTAACAGTGACTGGGTTGTGGGGGCGACCGAGCTGCATAACGACAGGTCGGTGGTCTGAGTCGAGCTCTGACATTGCTTCGATGGAACGCAAGCGCAGAGTTACGTTCCTAAGCAATGCCAGGTCTATAGTGCTCGGACGGAGCGCGATGTTATACGGATAACATGTTGGAGTTGGGGGACCGACTATTTCAAAGGTGAGGTCGTCTATAAACGCGTCGAGACGCCTACCGTTAACGTTAGTACGATGGCAGTTCCACCTAGTGTGGTGGCAATTTAAATCGCCTGCCAGGATGACGGAGTCTCCCATGCCGAACAGTGACTCGATGTCACTGCTCAGAAGGGGCTTGTCCGGGGGGAGATAAACGGATGCGATGACGATCGGCTGGTGTCCCGTCAGCGAGATACGGCACACTGACGCCTCGATATGTGAGAGCGAGGGAGTATCGAGAGGGACAACGTGCAGGGCCCGCCTATAGTAAATGGCAGTCCCGCCTTTGGAGGCGGTGAGTCTGTCATTCCTAACCATGACGTAATTCGCGACTTTCGGGTCGCGACGCGAGGGCTTCAGACAGGTTTCCTGCACTAATAGAATATCTACAAGATTATCGCGGAGGAATTCGAAAATTTGATCGCGTTGCCGCGCGAGTCCGTTAGCATTGTAGAATGCTAACGTAAGGGAATACGGTTTTTCTCTACCTTTTTGCGCCATTGGTTACCGGTAAAGATTTTATAACGTACGCGACACGGACTCGTAAACGTCCATGTGATCGAAAGCGGCCGCGAGCCGCTGTTCGGGGGTTACCGACCTACGGATAGCGTCAGCGAACGATCGCAGACGGTCGAAGTTGACCGCGGTGACGAAGTCACGCACGAGCGCGAAGTCGTTGGCGGCAGAGGGTTGCGGGGGACGGAACGCGGGCGCGGGGCGAGGTGCGAGCAGGGGCTGGGGCGCGGGGCGTGTCACGAGCGGGGGCGGGGGTGCGGTTTCCGTTCCCGCCTTCGTATACGGCAGCGGTTTTTTCCACGCCGACACCGTGGGAACTGCAGCCGGCACGAAGGCGGGTTTCGGCACTGAAGGCGCCGAAGTCTTTGGGCCGACGGTTCGGGGGGCTGGGTGGGTCGGACGTTTTCGCGGAGCCCTAGGACATCCACGGTAGTTCGCGGGGTGCCCTTGCTTAAGGCATAGGACACAGCTGGGAGGTTCGGTCGCGGTTTCCCTATCTCTAACGCAATCTAACGTAGTGTGATCGCCGAGGCATTTCACGCAGCGGGGGCGCGCGTGGCAATTACGCGCCGAGTGGCCATAGAGTTGGCACCTGTAGCACTGCCCGGGAGTGCCACGCTTGTGGGGGGCTTCGATCGAGATCCCGGATAGGCCGCAAATTGTCGTGAGACATGCGATCTTCTTTTTGGCCTCCGGGGTGGGTTCTAACGCCACGAGTATCATATTATAGGGCTGTTTGCCCCGCCCGCTGTGCATCCGGTGCACACTAACTATCGGGAGGGCCTGAGCGGTCAGATCCTCCTTAATGTAGTCTATTTCTAGCTCCTTAGGCATAGGTGTGGAAACCTATGTTCTCCTTTCGGAGGTATGCTGAGAGGGCCCTATGGTCGCCCGGCGTTGCGACCTTGATCTGAATCCCATGCGCGACGTTACGCGCATGGGTGTAGTTAATTTTATTTGCCTGAAGGGCCTGGGACACGCGATTCCACGCTGTCTTCTCTTGAAGTATCAGCGGGGGCGGGGCAGCTACTTTGGGAGCGGGCGCGGGCTTGGGACGCGGCGGTGGGGTTACGCGGCGCGCGGAGTCCGACTCCGGTGTAACTACTACTTTCGGTCGAGAGGCGGACGCGGATTTCGTCTGTTTTGTCGTGGAGTTCCGGGACTCCACGGCGCGAGTACGCTTCTTTCCACGTGTCACTGTTTGGAAACCATCCGAGGTTCCGGGCTGAGGGCTGGACGCGGATTCAAAGTCCATCTCCGATTCCGTATCGGAGCCTGAACTTGAGACTACGGAGGTCGCGACGGACGATACGAGCGATGACGTAAGCGACGCGGGCGCGGGGGTGGGGGTAGCGCTAGGCGCTTCGTGAGTCGCATCGTCGGAACGTGCGCTCGAACTTAACGCGGCGGAGGGGGGCGCGCGGCGTGCCTCCGAGGCACGGTTGAAATACGCGGCGACGGACGCGGAGGGGGAGGGATTGCCACGAGAGGCCCTAAATGCTAAATATTCGGCCCTAATTGTCGGGTACCTATCCCGGAGGAACCCGACAAGATCACTGTCACAAACACTTGCACTTTCTTCCATGTTTCTTCTTGCTTCTTGCCCGGGGGGGGCGGCCCCGGGACTTTTGTTGAACTCGCCGAAAGGCGAGGCCCCGGATAGGATTTGTAACCCCCCTGTGCTGCAGGACAGCAAGGAGCAGGGGGGGGGAATGCCTATGTCGTGAAAACGGCAATCGGCGGGGAAAAGGAAAGGAACCCGCTCGGGCTGTATAGTGCTACAGCAGGCAGAATCGCGAGCGGGGGTCTAGTCTTGAAAAAGACTGTTGTTTTTGGGAAGGGTTAGGAAATCGCTAGCCTGTGAGTGCCACAGGAAGCTGAACGTAGCGATTGGTTTTGCCTTGAAAAAGGCAGTTGGTAAGGGTGGGTTCGCGGTTACAAAACTTTAGCGCACAAAAATGGACCTCGATACGCAGATCGCAAGCGACCAACGGATCGGCACGTCCGCACTACTGAATTGTACGCACGATGTATTCACGGTCACTACACTGTCGAGCACAACTGTGAGTTCAGAGACGCAGCTCGCAAGCGGGCCACGGATCGGAAAGCACGTCCGCGCACGACCGAGTCGTGAGCGAGAATGACGCGCAGTGTATAAGCCAGGCCTCATATGGTACATTCGCAAAGTATGCAACATGCATATTTGGTCACAAATTCCGGAGCGTGTCCGAAATTTAACGAATAGTCCATACCTACTACTTTTGCGGTCATATGATAGAGGGTCAGAAAAGCTTTTCGGATACAGTGCTTGAGTTAAGCGCAGCTGTTGCACATGTTGTTAACAATGGCGACATAGTCCTTAGAGTAGCCTATTCCGTGAGGTTTTGAATTATTTTTACTCTTATTTATAATACTATATTTGATGTTGTCGTCGTTTAAGGGATAAGACCGGTGCATTCGTATCAAGCGATGCACCGGTATTCGAATCACGCAGGCAAGTACCAATTTTTTCAAATGAAATACGTACTCGACAAATGTTCACGATTGACTTTCGCGGTGAAGGAATAACATCGTGTAGTAACAATCAAACCCGCAAAATTATAATTTAGGTAATTACTGATGGTAGGACGTTTTGTGAGTCCGCACAGGTAGGTACCATCAGGTTCTTATTTCTGCCGTGCAGCAGTTATGCGTTTTGGTTTGAAGGCAGGACAGCCGTTGAGCTGTAAAAAGTGAAACCTTAGAACTCATGTCTCAAGGTGGGTGGCTACATTTACGTTGTAGATGTCTATGAGCTTCAGTAACCATTTAACACCAGGTGGGCCGTGAGCTCGTCTACCGACCTAAGCAATGAAATAATTAAAAAAACTGCACTGTGCCTACCACTCCCTATCATACTACTAGCAGTGTCAATTGCTCAATAACATTGTCCATCCCAAAATCTTTGTGACCCCCTCTTAATGTCTCTCTAGTCTGGTAAGATGTCCTGTATTCCGGCATAGGTTAATGCCACACACATTCTATTCCTTCTAGTATTTATGGTTTCCCTTTTTAACGAAAGCTGTTATTCAGCTGTATTATTCAGACTTCCTCCTGGTCACCCAAGGTTGATAACATCATAAGGTTTTTTTTTATATGGGCTCTGAGAAATACTTACTCATACAATACATACATAGGTAGGCAGCGGCTTGGCTGTGCCTCTGGCATTGCTGAAGTCCATGGGCGACGGTAACCACTCACCATCAGATTGGCCGTATGCTCGTATGCCTAGAAGGGCCATTAAAAAATCTCAACCTAGAGCACTAAACGATTGGTCAATACAATATTACAACAAGTTTATATACACAGCTGACATGTGGGGTTAATGAACTCGTGTGAGTTCAAGCATCGGTTTTCATCTTACAATAAAGGCTTACAAAATTTGAAAAGCCTAAAATAACATGTTTTTTTTTCTTCTTTGTACATATTAAAGAAATGTTCTGCTTTTATTCTTGTCGAACCCGTCGCTTGCAAGTAAACTAACCCATAGACACAGCCCACTGAGTTTCTCACCGGATCTTCTCAGTGGGTCGCGTTTTCGATGAGGTGGTAGATTCTGCGAAGCGCTGCTCTTGCTTAGGCTAGTGCTAGCAACGCCTCCAGGCTTGAGCCCGAAGCTTACCTAAACGTTAGAGTTACGTTGACATAGCCTCACAAGGCTATCAGCTTAAGATGGGAAAAAAGCTCCTTTTATGGTAAAAAACATTATTACCGTTCGGGCTTCTTCCCAATTCGGTTATTATTATTTCAAAGAGCTTTCGGAAATAATTCAAAGAAACTTTCCCGCAAAAGCTTAGCCATCCTAGTCACGTACTTAAAGAAGTTAAGTCAAAAGTTAAACCGTTATCCTTCTACGTTTATATTTTATAAATTATCAATTAACGTGTTATTTATTACACGCTCTACGCTCTGTTCTAGTTTCACTAATTTGTAATTGTTTGGTCTTCACTTGGCAAAGGTTATGACAATACAATATAAACTGATCTAGCTCGCTTGTTTTAATTTTAGTCTGAATGTTTTGAGTATTTTGTTCGTGATAGTCGTTTTTTTTTAAAGTCGTAAATCCACTCCATCTGCCAATGAAGTAGACTACATTGACCTGCTGAAATCGCATGCAGTGCGCTGGAGATTTTTTCGGTCAGACTGAGTTGGGTACCAAATGCTTTTTTTTTTCAAACAAGATTCGAAAAGTTTTTATTTTTTATTGCCGTATAAGCAGACGAGCATACGGCTCACCAGATGGTGAGTGATTACCGTCGCTCGTGGACGTCAGCAATGCCAGGGGCAGAGCCAAGCCGCCATCTACCGTTAAGTACTCTCCACAAGCCTCGTTTGAAGAAGGACGTGTCCTAGCGCTCGGAAAACACCGAAAAAGCCGGATGGTACGTGGAAAAAAAGATCTCTAGAAACGCTCTGTGGATGAACTTAGTGGCTCCAGGTAGTATGGATGAACTCTACTCCGATGGCGGGCGGTGCGATGGTAAAAACGAGACGAGGGTATCATCTCAAAAAATTTCTCAAAGCACTCCCCATGGAACATACGGTACAGAATACAGAGGGAACTGAAGTACCTTCGCAGACCCAGAGGTTCCAAACGATCAAACGAAGAGCATTTGGTTGTTGAGTTGTGTTGCTGTGTGTTGACCTGATGTGTGTGATGCTGTGAGCCCCATGGTGCTCAACCTGCCGATCTTGGTTTACAAGAAGGACATCGTCAAAGACTTTGGATAGTTTCCAGTCTTTGCCAGCTATACTCACAAGGCAGATTTGTTATTAGACCCCTTAAAAATTAAAATTCCATAATGTATTCTGCGACTATCACAAAACGTGTCACATTGATCCTGTCAATACCACAGTAACGAAACAATCTACGTACAAAATCTATTAAAGTTCATTGACCCCGCACGTGTTATAGCCGACGACGCGTGTCAACATATGTATGAATAACGTACAAATTAACATCGAACGCGTCAAAGGATTTTGAATCCTTTTTCTATGATGGAAAAAAAGACAATTTTAAATGCCGCTACAATACCACGAAACTTTTTTTGAAGTTTATAAATGTCAAACGATACTCTTTCGTATTGTGTACAGATAAAGGCTAGTGCTGATGATTGTGTAGTAGATGTTGAGATTCAATTGTTTTAGTTCGAAAATGACGGAAATGTTTAATTTTTTTATTTGTTAGGTACATCGTGTTGAAAAGGGAAATTAGGGTTTTGAATGAAAAAAAAAATGCTTAACATGTTCTTTATTTGAAGCTACAGGTAACAATTTAAAATAATTACGCGATTTTGTTTTTGATACGCCTACACGAGCAGGCCTACCCGGTATTAAGTTTTTTTTTTTTTATAGCTTAGAAAGGACGAGATTACGGCCCACCTGATGTTAAGTGGTTACCGGAGCCCATAGACATCTACAACATTAATGCCGCCACCCACCTTGAGATGTGAGTTCTAAGGTCTCAGTATAGTTATAACAGCTGCCCCACCCTTCAAACCGAAACGCATTACTGCTTCATGGCAGAAATAGGCATAGTGGTTGTACCTATCCGTGCGGACTCACAAGAGGTCCTACCAGTAAAAGTGGTTACGAGAACCCACCTTGAGACCGAAGGACTACTTCGTGTGCCTATCGTCCAAAAGTTGTTGATTTTCTTAATTAGTCTCCCGTGACTACAAAAATGTCACAATATTTAAAGCCATTATTGCGAACAAATAGGAACAATACAATACTTAGGAACATTTTATTTTAGTATTTTCATTTACCTCACACGATAGCTTAAGAAAATACAGCAATAATTTTCAACGAATGAATAAATAATATAAAACAACATCCTGTATATTCGAATTTTAAAACTAAGTACGTGATCTTTACGGGTCAGTTCATTGGAATTTATGGTCTAATTCTACTGTTAATGTTTTTTTTTTTATTATTATGTTTTATCCAACTGCCACTTGTGACGCATTGATACTGCGTCACTATATTTCATTAAAGGTCATAGGATTGAAACTGTGCATATAAGATAAAACGGCTGTGTAGAGAATAGCAGGGTACTCTAAGGATGTAAGCGAGATTAGTGATAGGCCCTAGGAGCAGGCTTAGGGACCCCTGGTAACCGTACTCGTCGAACTCGACAAAGAGTTCGCCGTGCAACCTAACCCATGCATTAGCCCATGGGGTTTCTTGCCGAATCTTTTCAGCGGGTCGCGATTCCTATCCGACAGTAGATTCATTCGCGAAGCAGCAGCCCTTGAGTTGTTATGTCTCTTTTGGAGGCGCTGGGGCAGCTGTTAGCAAATCCCACCCCTCCTGGCTGAGCCTTTGCTCGCCCACCTGTCCTGGTGAAATTGGAGAGGCCTACGGGCCATCAGTAATTTATAAAATATAGCCCTCATTTATAATAAAAAAGATAGTGGTAGGGCGATCCCTAAGTCCACAGAGGTAATCACCATTCAACCAATGGTTGTGTGCAGTGATGGTCACTTTCTATCGTGAGGGTCGCACGTTTGTCATAGTAATAACATAATAATTGAGACTAATGAAAATAATTTAATTATTGTTTTATTATAAATAAATCTTAAAAATAGTACTGAAGTACTGTTGTTAGCTGCATTATTGTCATTGTCATATTTTTTTTATTATTATTTTTTTGTCCTACCTATGCTGATAGCCTTGAGAGGCTATATCAGCTTCGCCCTAACGTGAAGGTGAGCTCACGGGGCTCAAACCGGAGTGGTGCTAACACTGGCCCTAGCAAGAGCAGTGCTTCGTAGAATCTACCCCCGGATCGGAAACGCGACCCACTGAAAAGATCCGGCGAGAAACTCAGTGGACTGTGTCTGTGGGTTAATTTGCTCGTCGAGCCCTTCGTCGCAAGCGACGGGTTCGGCGAGGACGCTGACCGGTGCTTGTGGTACCTAAAAGCACCGTTAATGGATCGGGAGGATCCGTAACGATGTGTTTTGGGCGACGTCGACTGTTTACCATTCAGTCTACAGGATCGAGTATATGTTGTCATAGGTGATTAGTTATTCTATATAAATATTTATATTCTGATACCACAATCCAGCCTAAACAGAATCGGTCAATAGCATCATTACAATACATCACAGAATTTCAGCGTAAATCCATATAACCCTTTCAAATGATATTTTCTATTGAGACTGAACAGCAAGATTAATGGCACACATTCTTAAATATGTTGTATAACAATTTATGTACTTACAAAGTGAATTTGCGGCTCTTCGAACTTGAACATCAAAGTTGTTCAGTGCAATGCGTTCGAGGACAGCGGCATTCTTAAATTGGTGGCTTTATTGTTTATTTTTATGAGTGCTTTTGATAATTTAGTCGTTATTTGGAGGTGATAAAGGTTGTTTTCGATAGACGGTTTCTGTTACGTTTGTAAAGGTGACGAGGCTAGGAAATATTCAGTTTGAGAACATAGTTTTTTTTTTTAATTGTATGTCAATAGAGCGTACAAATTTAGGGTTGTCATTATACAAATAGTTATGCGACTTTAATTTTTACTTTATAAAATCTAAGTACTCTGAGCTCTAAGTAAGTACTCTGTAGTAAGCTCTTCTTGGAACTTTTAAAGCTACAAGCAGTTAATTGATGATCTTTTACAAAAAAAAAACAATTAATATTTCATATAAAATTTATGTTATTTGTTTGTTGGTTATGTTTTGACATCTTTTAAATTTATATATGGTTTTTTTTATGAAATTTTGACACTATTATGTATATACGTTTTGACAGATATATAAAAATAAATAGGCACCTTTCACAATACAATTGGGACTTTATATCTCAACTAATGGGTAACTTCTTTAGAACGACTTTAGAAGTCGTCGTGGCCTAAAGGATGAGACCGTATAATAAAAATTAAACCCGTAAAATTATAATTTGCGAAATTACTGGTGGTAGGACCTCTTGCGAGTCCGCACGAGTTCACCCTGCCTATTTCTGCCGTGAAGCAGTAATTCGTTTCGGTTTGAAGGGTGTGGCAGCCGTTGTAACTATGCTGAGACCTTAGAACTGATGTCTCAAGGTGGCTCGCGTATTTACGTTGTAGGTGTCTATAGGCTCCAGTAACCACTCAACACCAGGTAGGCTGTGAGCTCGTCCACCCATCTAAGCAATAAAAAAAACTTCTTATAACAAAGTCGGCCGAGAGTTCATATCCCCACATAGCATTATTAAATCGGTGCATCAACATCATCATCATTCTCCTGCCCTTCTCCCAGTCACCTGGGGTCGGCGCATCATGTTTTCTCCTTCCATACTCCCCCATCATATACCATTTCTTCTCTCACTCCCCTCATACACATATCGTCTTTCACGCAATCCATCCATTTCTTTTTCTACTTCTTCCTCTAAAGCCTTCCACATTCATAGTTAAAACTCTCTTACCATTGGTATATCAACCTATCAATTAATTTGTTGCCTTTTTAATTCTATGATTGCCAACCCTGTGCGGTTAGTTTTATAATGGCCGAAATGTCTTCTGACTCATAGACTGATACAAACTGACATAGCCATAACGAGTATCCATCTACATATATATGTATATATATAGGAATATATGTATATGTTTGTATGTTTATCCTTGATACGTTTCTGAAGTATTCGTCCAATTGTGATGAAAATTTGTAAGCTTGTTGTATACACTAGACGGAAGTTTTCTGTTGTAGTACCATCAGCCATGAGTCATAGTACCATCACCAAGAAATCGAAAGCGTGATCGGGCTTCACGAGTTTAGAAGAAAATAAATAAAAGAAGAAATAAAAACGACTCTTGCGGTTTAATCTTTCATTTTGATGGCGTTTCCAATATTTCACAGTTTCCGTGATCGGGGCCGATTGACCACGGACATTTGTGATAACTTAATGATGCAAGGGAACTGCGGTTTCAAATTCTGGATTTGCTATTTCGATTTTGAAGACAGAATAGTTTTATAAAAAAACGCCATCTATTGTCAGATAGTGGAAACACACATCGAAAGTACTCGACTTGTGAGGAACGTTCTCGAAGATTCTAGGGACGTCGTATCGACTATGAAGGCGTTACAGGGATGGCACGCAGTTAGTAATCGGAACTACTTTTTTTATTGCCCTTGTAGGCAGACGAGCATACGGACCACCTGATGGTGAATGGTTACCGTTGCCCATGGACTTCAGCAATACCAGGGGCAGAGCTAAGCCGCTGCCTACTGCCTAATACTCTCCACAAGCCTCGTTTGAAGAAGGACGTGTCATAGCGATTCATACGTTTATGGCATATCATGACATGTATAGTCGTAGGGCTCAGGAAACGCCGTTGAAGGGCATTCATCCCAGAACCTGATGGTATGAAAAAAGAAGAAAGAAACGCATAGTAAATGAATTCGTATGTTTTGACTATTGTTATAAACACATAAAACCGGCACACCAGTACATAGAAGAAAAACAAAAGCAGGCTGACTGGTGGTAGGACTTTTTGTGAGTCCGCAGGTTCAGGTACCACCACTCCGCCTATTTCTGCCGTGAAGCAGTAATGCGTTTCGGTTTGAAGGGTGGGGCAGCCGTTGTCGCTATACTTGAGACCTTAGAACTTATATCTTAAGGTGGGTGGCGCATTTACGTCATAGATGTCTATGGGCTCCAGTAACCACTTAACACCAGGTGGGCTGTGAGCTGTGAGCTGTGATCTAAGCAATAAATAAAAAAAGGCTAAATTTTATCTACCTGTGTACAAGAAGCTAGATTTTAATTTTATTAAACCAATTAGAAGTACCTTAATTAAATTGAATTCTACAGATTAATGCTCATATTAGTGATTTTAAACATTTTTTGGCCTTGAACGGATTTTGATGTATAAGTTCGGTCTTAACACAATTAGAATAAGGACGGCCTAGCCTTCAAATTGGTTAGGGTAAGTTCACGGTAGAAAAGTAGGTTGATTTGGCAAATACAAGTCATTATTCTGAAAATCTAAAACATTACAGTTGACTTTCGTAAACTGAAATGTATCCTGTGTTTTTTGTTCAAGCGCTCCAGGCGAGGACATTTCTCCTGTGTTATGGGTACCGGGAACATAGGTACGAGACATAAATAAGTACAAACCAGACCCCGAACATAAAATATCATTAAAGAGTTTATATGCCTCGGGCTCATAATGTCCAAGGTTTAAGGTCCAACTTTAAATTGTTTTTTTGGAATATAATCCTCGTAATAGCGGACATTCTTGACGTTAAGTCGTCCCGGATACGGTGGACATAATCTTTTCATCAATTTGTCTGACCGTTTCGCAACTGCAATAAGTGGCAGCATACTGGTACCAAACTGAGCGGACTCACAATAACCCTCACCAGTCCAAACGAAAATAAACTGAAATAATATCGATTATGCCAAGTTAAAGGCAATTAGAATCCGGAAATTGTTTCATTATCAAAACATCGATCGTTCGATGTTGCCAACAAACAAAATTAATTAATACGCAATCCTAACTTCTCATTACTTCATAATTATTAATTAATTTGTTTCTGGAAAGGAATAATTCTTGTTTGTTACTGGAAGGGAGAGCGGATTTGTGGCTGTGGCTGTTACAAAGTGTTTTTTTTTATTGATGAAGGAAAAACAAGTTCACGGCGCGGTTGGTTTGAACTATTAGAGGCAGATAAGATAAAACAGAATACCGTAGAAAGACGTGAATTGAACGGATAACTGACTCTACAAACGTGACCGGAAATCCAGACTTTGATGATATGCCTCAAAGTGATTTTTTTTTCTACCTAAGCTGATAGCCTTGATAGGCTATTTCAGCGTAACCTTAACTAGTAGGTGAGCTCACGCGGCCAAACCTGACGACGATGCTAACACGAACCCTAGCAAGAGCCGTAGAATCTACCACCGGATCGGAAACGCGACCCACTGAGAAGATCCGGCGAGAAACTCAGTGGGCTTTGTCTGTGGGTAAATTTACTCGTCGAGCCCTTCATCGCAAGCGACGGGTTCGACAAGAACGATGATCGATGCTTGAGGTACCTAAAAGCACCGTTAGTGAATCGGGAGGATCCGAAATGACCGAGGATAGCAAAGTGCGTAACGGCTTTAGCATACTATTGTCCACAGGGTACAGTTTCCTCCTTGCGTCATATTCCTCATTGCTGAGGGTCGTGACCACCCTTTTGTATCACCTTCGCTCGCACGATCTTTCTCCATCCATTCTTGTCTCTGAAGGTGTGGTACAGTAACTGATTAGCAACAAGCGATACACCGATTCAGACACACATTTCAAGTTTAAAGCTTAGTTGTTTTTTTTGTCTTCGAGTAGTTTATCTTTATATATATATTTCTTCTGTGCGTGTGTTTGTCACTGAACTCCTAAACGGCTGGACCGATTTTAATGAAATTTCCTGTGTACCTTCAGGTGGATTCGAGAATGGTTTAGATTTACAAATTAGCCCGCCAGATGGCACTGCAGTAAGTATCTAGGTTATGTATCTTTCATAGAAATAATTTATATGGCAAAACAACGTTTCCCGGGCAAGCTAGTAGAATTATAAGTGAGCACCGAGATACTATCTTCTTCTTAGGACATATTACAGAGCTAAGAAAACATCATTGATCAGTGCCAGTTTGACGAAATGCCACTCCAGGGCGGGTGGCATTTCGTCAAACTATTTGGATCTCAATTGACCAGATACCGAAGTCTTCATATAGCAGAAGAGAAGTTTCACTGATTTTATAGTTCTTGACTGAATTAATCTTGCCATGTTTTCTCTCAATAGCAGGCTGTAATATTGATGCCCTGTGACCTATAAGCATTTACGTAATTAATTTTTAAATGAAAACTATTGAACGAGATTGTTTTAATCATATTTCATTGTAAATGAGGTCCATAATTCAACCCTCACAATGGCTGTAGGCTCGACGCCAGGGGACAATTGAAAGGTTCACTTGAATACCCCTGATTTATCGGTATTGTTGGTTGGATTTAAGCTTCTCGGATGAGCTTTAAGTTTTGTGTCACGCCTTAGGAAGCTTCAAGTTATAATGTTTTAGAAAAGGCTTTCATTGGTAAAGATTTGTTTTAAGGAGGTCTTAAATCAAGGCGAGTGTTCTGTTGTCTTGTGTGCTGGGAAAGAGTTCATGGCAGACCTCGGAAAAAGTAAGGGAGAGGTTGGAAATTATTATAATTTTCTTTTTTATTGTTTAGGTGGGTGGACGAGCTCACAATCCACCTGGTATTAAGTGGTTACTGGAGCCCATGGACATCTACAACGTAAATGCGCCACCCACCTTGAGATATAAGTTCTAAGATCTCAAGTATAGTTACAACGGCTGCCCCACCCTTCAAACCGAAACGCATTACTGCTTCATGGCAGAAATAGGCAGGGCGGTGGTACCTACCCGTGCGGACTCAAGAGGTCCTACCACCAGACATTCACAGGTCCCGTTTTGAAGAGCTATCTATATTGTATACAATTGAAAGTTCGACTTGGTGTCTCAAGGTGGTAGGCGGCATTCACTTTATGATATCCGGGAACCATTTAACACCAGGTGGGCCGAGTGCTCGTCTGCCCACCTTAACCAATAAAAATAACGTGCGTATTGGACTACAAATATCACTGGGTTCCGTAGTGGAAATAAATGTTCACAGATTAAAATCATGAAAGGTTTCAATAATTTTTTTTGTCACATGAGTTTCGACTTTATCTGAATTTCTCGTACAAACATCTGTTCATATATTTTTAAGTGTTTCAAATATTTCTAAAACTTTTTTGTTACCTAAGACGGTAAGTTACGAAGTGATTCTTCTTCCTTCTTATAACAAGCAGACTGGACGCGTCATTTCGGATCATCTCAATCCACTTTCAGTTTTTTTTTTTTTATGTTTGAAAAATTACTGGTGTCCCGAAGGCCTTTCCAGTTTCACCAGGACAGGTGGGCGAGCAAAGGCTATGCCAGGAGGGGTGGGATTTGCTAACAACTGCCCGAGCGCCTCCGAAGGAGACCTAACTACTCAAAAGCAATTGCTTCGCGAATGAATCAACTACCGGATCGGAATCGCGACCCGCTGAGAAGATCCGGCGAGAAAATCAGCGGGCTGATGCATGGGTTAGGTTGCACGTCGACCTCTTTGTCGAGTTCGACGAGTACGATTACCGGGGTCCCTAAGCCTGCTCCTAGTGTTAGAACTGAAGGCGTCAAATGCAAAGGTTATTGGATCTGATGGATCCGTAAGGACGTGTCTAGGGCGTCGACGGTGACTAGCTCCTGCATGATCAGGATTCGGGGAGTAGTCAGTGGCGGCAACGATAAGGTGAGCCACTCTCGGTGCTTTTAAGTCCCAAGTACCGGTCATCGTTCCTGTCGAACTCTTCGAATGGGACGAAGAGTTTAACGTGCAAATCAAGCCAGACACAAACCACTGAGATTCTCGATAGATTTTCTGAGTGAATTGCAGCTCTGATCCGGTGGTAGACTCAGCGACGCACTGCTCTTGCTAGGGCAAATGTTACTACATTCTCTCATATTAAATCTAGCAGGTGAAGTCTGAATAGATCATCCAGGCTACTAGCGATTAGGTAAATAAATAAACAGGCTGAATTAGCGCCTGTCCCACCTAAGCTAGAAGATGCCAGTTTCACAGCAGAAACCCGAAACCTTGTAGTGTTTTTGTAAACTGACTACGGAACCCTGGAAACTTGATTGAGAGGCACGCATGATGCTGCAGGGCCACGAGACCGAGTTTATTTAACTAAAGTCTGTTATTAAGTGATGTGCTCTCATTACGTGTTTGAGGACAAAGTTCAAAGCCCTTCGCAGCTGTCGTGAATCTGGGCAGATATGTTAAATGCTATACGAATTCGCGTTTTAATTACAACGCCATATAAGACAATTTGCTTTGAACTGTTGGATGTAGGGCAATTATTGTTTTAGTGTCGCTTGAAGAAATCTATGTTTCGGTTGTAATGAATGAAGTTTTTAGTTTAATTACTTAGAAGCCTGTAATTAAAAAAAAACACTTGTACTTTTATTTTTGTATTATATTATCACTAGCAACTTGGGTCAGTCAGTCATCTAGTAATAAGAACTAGAAAGTGTAATTACGTACTTTATATTTTACGAGTAGCAAGTGCTAGAATGAACACCCACCACCAATTTGGCTGTACCTTTGGTATTGATAAGGTCCATGAGCGACGCTAACCACTCATCATCAGGCCGGCCGTATTCCATGTACTCAGCCCACAAAGAGTAAATTAACTTTACTAAATTAACCTAACTGGATTTGCATGGTGATTTGCAAGAGCTGGCCAGCTCCCACCACCTGCCCCAGATATGTTGCATCTGAAGCTGGAACGTTGTTGAGCGTCGCGCGTGTTTTAAGCGGTTCAACCCCATGATATATATGATGCCTACTGCCTCCCATACATTTAGAGTTCCATCGATTTCCTTGAAAGCTCCCCCCTATGGCATTACTTTATCGTTTAATGCACTTGCACGTATCATTCGTACCCATTCTACACATCTATGTCCAGAAGCATTAAATTACAATAAGGGCTATTGTCATCATCATCATCATAGTCGGTTGCTCTTGGCAGAACAGTCGTGGTCATGTGGAATTCTTGCTAATTAAAGCCTTGACAGATGTTTTCCATAGTTTGCGAACTGAGGCTTGGCGCACGCACTCGTTAAGTGGTATTTCAGTAAGGTATATCACCTGATCAGTCTAGCACATGGGGATTCGCCCACGAGATCTCTTACCATTGACCCTACCCTGAACAACAAGTCTCTCGATAGACTCTGCTGGCTGTCGCGATATTGTAAGCCCGCACATATGTGTACACCTACCTCTGATTTTACTTACGGGTGTTCAACAATACGATTGAGTCATGGACCTCATTTAGAAACCGTATACACTGGAGCTGTTTCACACCATGACGTGTTGTAAGCATCGAAGTTTATCGGAAACGTTAAATGCAGAAGTGCGAAATTCTAGAACGTTCATAGCATTTTAGATTATTATATCTTTTCGCGTTAATTCGCTGTCCATACTAAATAACGTAACAAATTACGAACCATTATTATACGTAGTAAACAAATTTCGCAAGGAAAATAAGGAATTGGCTCGAAGCGTGAAAGTAAATTTATGCCGCATCGAGTTCTGTGACAGAACTTTCGATTGTAATCTGTTTGAGTTGCTTCTTAGCTGTTTTTCTTGTGCTTATTAAGTACTGGTTGATGTTATGTTTTTTTGGCTGGGATGTCGAGACTCGTCGTATGAAGTCGTCGTGGCCTAAAAGATAAGACGTCCGGTGCATTCGTGTTGAACGATGCACCGGTGTTCGAATCCCAGGGGGGTATCAATGTTTCTAATGAAATACGTACTCAACGAATGTTCACGATTGACTTACACGGTGAAGGAATAACATCGTGTAATAAAAATGAAACCCGCAAAATTATAATTTGCGTAATTACTGGTGGTAGGACCTCTTGTGAGTCCGCGCGGGTAGGTACCACTGCCCTGCCTATTTCTGCCGTGAAGCAGTAATGCGTTTCGGTTTGAAGGGTAGGGCAGCCGTTGTAACTATACTGAGATCTTAGAACTTATATCTCAAGGTGGGTGGCACATTTACGTTGTAGATTTCTATGGGCTCCAGTAACCACTTAACACCAGGTCACGGATTCAACCTGGGAGAATTTGCTAACACTGGCCCTAGCTTGAGTAGTGCTTCGCAGAATCTACCACCAGATCAAAATCGCGACCCACTGAGATAAGGTCTTGTATAAGTCTAATTTAGGAATTCATCCACCGCACACTGTCATAATGACAGATTCTTGCAATAATTATACGTGTAGATTTTTTGAGTTTGCATTTGCCTAGATATCTAGACTATAATTTGTAGTTCAATCATTTACAATAATCTTAGCTTAAAGAGATCGCAAAAATCTATAATCCTACGAGTATAAGAGCTAACTATAATTTGAAATGTCCTCGATAATCAGCCTTAGGCCTTTAACCTTAAGATCGAAGCTCGCGAAACGTTCATAATTATTGCAAACCGAACATTCAATTAGTGACCTAAAAAAATGTACCTGTATTGAATAATGGTCATCTTCCTCGCGGCTCGAATCCAAAACTTAGAAGCAGGTAGATTCATGCACAAGGATACCCTTCGTATTCACGCGTCGAAAGGCGTTCACGGTGGGATGCAAAGTGAAAAAATAGATTGTTCCAAAGACTATTTAGGGATAGACGTGATTTTAAATTTGTCACGTGTCATCTTGAGAGTTATGCTCGAAGTTTCAGTTGTATTAACATACGGCTGTAGCAGCCTTCAGTACAAATACATGATTGCTTCCCAGCAGAAAGCCAAGATTTTGATACCTATCGTTTCGTGATGACAATACACCCCATCAGGAAAAATCGCAATTAGTCTATGCTGTTTGAAGTCCACAGAACGTTACTGCTTATTCTCCGGTAAATCCCTTCTTCATCTATTTACGACACCTACGATGAAGAAGGTGGGCTGTAGTAGGATAAAGCAGAATTAATGATTGTCTCGCGTAAGAATAGGCATAAGTTGTTCCACACTTTTACGAGTTCTTTTAACATCTGACGCGTCTGACCATGAGTAAAGTGGATAGAAGACGATCCAGAGGTCGGAGCCAAAAAAGATGGAGTAACCAAGTGTCCGAGCATCTGGACATGAGATTGAGCCACGCACTTCGCTGCGCCAGGCCAAAATAGGTCATAGGCGGACGCGGACGCATCTCAATGGTCAGCAATGAGCGATCGACTGAAGGAGGGGGAGGAACGTAGTCAGACGAACTAGTTCACAGCTCATCTAGTGTTAAATGCTCAAAGGAGCACATTGACGTCGCAACTTGAATGCCCCTGCTCAACTTATGATATGAGATCTAAGCCACCAGAGTAAAATAGGAATATAGAGCCTATGGATAGGAATTAGGGGGCTTAGTTTAAAAACGGTTGATGATATGGCGTGCTGTGGATGGTTGTTAGTGAAGGAATTGTCGTACCCTAATGAGCTTAGAATCATCCAGCTCAGGTCGTTTCCTTACTGCTGAGGGTCATGACCAACATGCTTTGAAAGGACTTTATTTTTTGGTAATGTCTTTTCAGGGTTTCCGATCATTGGCCGCGTGAAGGTCTTCGTGGAATGGGGTTTTTAGTGTGGTGCGGATTTATCAGACTGCGCTCGCGCGGTCTCTTTCCCTCGATCTTCTCTGTCACAAATAGTCTCTCTAAGCTATCAGGTGTTTTCCCAGCAATAAGTCCGAAGTACCCGTCTGTGCGGCGAAGGCAGAGTGGGGACAGTCTTGTCTGGATCTTCAGGTGTTCTAAGATAGACACATTGGTTCTCTTTGCTTTCCAAGGTATCCGAAGCGTTCTTCTCCAGCACCACATCCCAAAAGCATTGACGCATTTGCGATCAGCTGCTTAAAGGGTCCAGATCTCAGCTCCGTATAGAAAAATGGAAAAGACTAGAGTTAACATCAGTTTTATCTTCGTTTTCTGGGTAATGTTACGATTCTTACAGATTTTACGGAGCTGGATCATGGTGCCCTTTGTCATTCTGATACGCCGTCGTATTTCAGGTTCGCTGGATCCGCTATGGAATCATATACTCACACTATTTCATTAACAGACAAACAGGTTTTTATTTTCGATGAATATTTTTTGATTTTCTTAGATTATTTCACTATCATGGTACATATTCCAAGACCTTTAAATAATTTGAATATAGCACATACTGTCGTGTTACTAGGAATATCCACTGGTACTTTTCTTATTGTCTTCATAAAAGCGATGATATAGCGCTCACTTCCTCTTCATTAAGTAGCACTCACATTTACTACGCAATAATATACTGTTATCTGATTAATTGGAACGACTCAGTCCTTTAAGTCTCCCTTTTATATTGTTGAAGTTGAGGAGTTAAGGATTTTCGTGTAGGATCTTCTATTCATGCTATCATCAACTTCTATATCGAAGTCATTGGTGGACGATTTGTTAATCTATCTATAACTAGTCAGGTCATAAGTATTGTCACACAGTAAAAACTTTTCTTTTAGAATGCTGGCCACAAAAAAGTTTATTGAATTCGAATTTCGAATTGTTCATGAAAATAAAAATGTATACTTTTAGAATTTTACTCATTTTTAAATATGGAGTGGACGCTTAAAGAAGACCGTGTTGCAGTTATTGCGTTGCATCGTTGCGGTTACGCGCCAATTCAAATTTTTAACATACTGAAAATTTTGAATATAACCAAAAGATTCGTTTATCGTACCATCAAACGATACAATGGAGACTCTAGTGTAGATGGTCAGGTCAAGAAGTGGTCGCCCTCGGTCTGTTAGGACTCCAGCAGTGATAAAAGCTGTGAAGGCGCGAATTCAAAGAAATCCCAAACGTAAGCAGAAACTGTTGGCCCTTCAGATGGGGTTAAGCAGAACCACGGTGAAAAGGGTGTTAAATGAAGACTTAGGGCTTCGGGCATTTCGAAGAAAAACAGGAAATCGTTTGAATGCTCGTCTAATGGACCTGAGACTGAAGAGATGCCGCGCTTTGTTGAAGCGGTACGCGGGAAAAAAATATCGGGAAATTCTTTTTTCGAATGAAAAAATTTTTACCGTAGAAGAGAGCTACAACAAACAAAATGATAAGATGTACGCACACAGTAGTGAAGAAGCGAGCAACCGTATTCCGCGTGTCCAACGAGGTCATTTTCCATCCTCGCTCATGGTATGGTTGGGAGTTTCTTATTGGGGCTTAACAGAGGTACATTTTTGTGAGAAAGGTGTAAAAACGAATGCAGTTGTGTTTCAAAATACAGTCCTGACGAACCTTGTGGAACCTGTTTCTCATACCATGTTCAATAACAGGCACTGGGTATTCCAACAAGATTCGGCGCCAGCTCATAGAGCGAAGAGCACACAAGACTGGCTTGCGGCGCGTGAAATCGACTTCATCCGGCACGAAGACTGGCCCTCCTCCAGTCCAGATTTGAATCCGTTAGATTACAAGATATGGCAACACTTGGAGGAAAAGGCGTGCTCAAAGCCTCATCCCAATTTGGAGTCACTCAAGACATCCTTGATTAAGGCAGCCGCCGATATTGACATGGACCTCGTTCGTGCTGCGATAGACGACTGGCCGCGCAGATTGAAGGCCTGTATTCAAAATCACGGAGGTCATTTTGAATAAACTTTAGTGTCATAAGAATCTATGTTTTGTTAAGTTCATTTTGGTATATGAATGGTTACATGATGAATAAACTTGTTTCAATTATTTTACATTAAACATGTTACAGAATTTATGACCTGACTAGGTATTTCATTTCACGAATGTATCAGGCGTCTTATCCTTTGACCGCGACACCTCCAGACTTAGATGACCCATGGCCTCTCTGATTACGAATCGTGCGTCTACGAATAACTAATCTGTGACATGTGAAGAGCGGATGTACAAAAGCAGGGCTCGTCGGACGGGTTCCAGGTTTTTTGTCCCTTTGGCCGCACGCACACACCCCTGACACGTGTGTGCGTGGCCTTACAAGTGTGAGTGATCAGCTGAGCCGTCAGCTGTGCAGTAACGTAAGCAAAATTGTTGTATAACATTACTAAACTAAAAAAAAACATATGTAAATGACAGCCGGTGAAATATATTGAAAACGTTTTTACGTAAGTTTCTATACAATTTTTTCCTGCTTCAAATGTGTGAATGCAGTTTCTGATTATTAACATAAACGAACAAGTTAGTGTCCTGTAAATTATCAGGAGTTAATTGTATTTAATGAAATTCGGTAGAGGATTGCCGGTCCCAAGCCCGGATGAGAATAGAGGAGGGTTGGCGTCGGTATGCCACCTACCCGGCCGTAAAAATATAACGCTAAGCAACGGGCGGCGGTCAACTAGCCCGGACTAGGGCTTCAGTAGCCCAGAGGAACTAAATCGCCTCTGAAAACCTGTGGAAGGACGCGGGAACCCACCACTAGCAATTTTCCCAAGAAAACCTTTACGTATGTATTCCGTAAAGGTCACGATCCTCAGCACTGAGGAACACGACGCACGCAGGAGGTAGAGGATTTGGAGCATGAGAGCAGAGAGTTTGTTTATCTTTTGTCCGATTCAATTGGACTTTCAGAGATGGGTTTTGTCATAGTACAGATAGTGTAAGACAGATAAAGTGCGTTTAGTTACAAAAAACCCTATCTATATCATTATGTTAATAATATATTGCCAAACAGGAAACGTAGCTAGACTGAAGTGTGGCTGGGTATGACTGGTATTTGTTTTGTATATTGGCTTGGTTGGGTAGGTCACTGTCAACTTGGTGTTAAACGGTTTACAATAGTCCATGGACATTATAATGCTCAATGCTACTGCCTTGGAGACATGTGGTCGCACGAGAGCTTCGCAGTAGAAATACGTCAAATAGCATTCCTTTGCTTTGTCGTATCGCTCTTGGTAGAGCGATCATGGTTCATTCAGTATAATTACTGTGGGTAGATGCTATCTGCCTCACGAGCAATCGCCAATCCTCCGGGTTTGTGGTGAGCCAGGTACACTCACCACTATTTCCACTATATGCCTTCGTAGTGTGCTGGAATTCGTTCGACATGTTGCTCGTAGAGAGAGTCACAATCTAGAACAGCTGATGGTGACAGGAAAGGTAGATGGCAAACGACCCAGATGACGCAGTCCCACGAGATGGTCGGACCAACTACGATCTTCTCTGAACATCGACTTCCACAATGCTCTTCATGAAGCTAAGGAGAGTCACGACCCTCAGTAATGAGGAAAACGACGCTAGGAGGAGGAGGTACACTCATGTAAACAACCGCCAACTGCTGACTTGACTTGGTCGATTCATCGCATGGGCAACCTTCCACGCGGTCTGGTGCTTTCTTCTTTGCCCTGAACGAAAAGGCTATTTGTGGTGATGTCTTCGCCGGGAGATATGTCCAAAAAATAATAGTATGCGCGCGCCCATGCACGAACGCCGAAAGACGCTGCTTATTGCCGAGTTAATTAGAATTAAATAGCTTAATATAGTAATATATAAAGGCTTTTTACATATAAATGTGATATAATTATAAGGCACATTACAGTCAAATTTAAAATGTGCTTAGGAGTCGTTAAAAGAAAGCTTCGATATCCGATAAGCTTGTTCGCACCTGCTTTTCAACAACTGATACTTTTAGCAAATTGCAGTTGTACAACTTATGGTTAACCAAAACGAAACTTTTGGTTAGTATTATTAACATTGTCAAAACGTGCATTGTTATGTGGTAAGTTACAAAACTCCATTAACTTTATCAACATGACTATCCCTGAAGTAAACCAGTCATACGTTCCGGTTTTAAAGGCACGAAAGTCGTTGTGCAGCTTTGAGACAGCCTCATGTCTCAAGGTGGCATTCACGTAGCGATATCTACGGACTCTACTAATCACTTAATACCAGATGCTCGTGGGCGCGTCACCCAATAATAGTATGTTACTACTTATTTAAGGCAAAGTGAGTTTGAGTTCGATGACCGAAACACCACAGACTACCAACATAAGACTGTGCCATAAGGGCTTAGTTGTCTTTAGTGTTAAATGATAACTAGTTTCACCGTCCTCGTCGAACCTTTCGCTTATGACGAAGGGCTCGACGAGCGAATTAACCCATAGAATAGCCTACTGTGTTTCTCGCCGAATCTTCTCAGTGGGTCGCGTTTCCGATCCGGTGGTAGATTCTGCGAAGCACTGCTCTTGCTAGGGTCAGTGTTAGCATCACTCCGGTTTGAGTTCCGTGAGCTCACCTACTAGTTAAGATTACGCTGTAATAGCCTCTCAAGGCTATCAGCTAAGGTAGGAAAAAAAAAGATAACTAGTGCAGTACGAACCCATTAAGCTTTCAATTTATTAAATACTTCTCAACCTCCACGAAGCTCTTGTTTCAAACATCGTTCAAAATTCAAAATATAGAACACCTTGCCTCCTGCCTGTGAGCACAAAAACGGCACACAAATAAAAGCCAGCAGCTATCTCATTCGCTCGCAACCGACTTACATAGCGTTGTCTCGCATTTCCACTTGAAAGTTTTTTTATCAGTCCCACATTACATGCGTGTGCTTTTTGTGCCTATGTGTGAGTAGTCAGCTGAGTTGGAGTTACATGATTTACTTAAGCGTAAATGTTCGACAGAAATTATTTAATGAAGCGTTTGTGGCCTAACAAGACGACATATTGTAGGTATTGAGCGATACGACTAAGCCACGTTTCAAATTTTATGACAGGTAAATGTTTTTCTCAGTAAATGCATATTTAGCACATATTCACGAACGATTGCTACGCTGATGAAATAACATCGTGTAATTAAATCCAGATCAGCGTACGTAAGAGAGTTTGCCTAACTTCTGTATGAGTGAGCAAGGTCTATTGTGAGCATCCACGAGTGGGCCATACTATACTACCTATTTCTACCACAAAACAGTTGTCTGTTCTATAGTATTGGAACTGAATATGAAGATAGCACAGTTGCTTTACTGTTCCACTGAAACTTAACACTTACACTTACACTTATGTCAAGACTTTTGGCGTCATTTTGTGATTTTCGTTGATTAGCTCCAGAAATTACTTAATTATTGAAAATTCGTGAAAATTCATATACAAACAATACTATTATAATTTATTACAAGGTAAGTCAGGATGATGGGGGATGGTCAGGAATTGCACGCTCTCTCTCGATTTATGTTCATTCTGGTATGAGGCATACAGGTAACATGAAAGTAAAACAAACAGAGGTGAGCACCCGTGAACACGTTATTGCGAGCCACTGCTCGATCGAAATTTGATCACAAAATTCACCCCCAACTGAATTCTAAATTAAGTACAAAGACTACGTCTCGACTCGTTTGATTAAGAAATGTAATTACCCGAATTTCTGTGCCAAATTAAAATTATTACATTGAGCTCAAAGCCCTTTTTAAGAAATTCGTGAAAATATATTTTTTGCATGTCCTCTGAAGGTTAACTGGTTTTCTAATGAACTCTAGAAATTAGAGGCAAGTTGAAATGTTAAGCGAACCGTTCCGACCATGGACGAACACTTATCTTCGTCTGGTTCAGGTTGACATTTTAATCGTGATAAAATTTGATTTTGTTGATGTTAAATGTCCTTGAATGTTCCTATAAATCTAAAATCATCCAAGTGATTACGTAGACGATCTGATTATCTTTCCGATATTCTGCAAATACAAGGATTGTCTCAACGTGATTGCTACCCACCGTGTGACAGTTGGTTACGAAATAACACCCATGACGCCCTTCAAACCGAAATTGTTTTTAGGAAAAAATAAGTAGGGTGGGATCAAAAGCCCACCTTACTACCATTTCTTAAGGGAAGAAGAAAAGAAAGTTATGTAAGTTAATCAAGTGAGGATTCCTTAGATTAGGAATGGTCCGACAAATGCTTATGTAAGATCTTCTGCTTTAAAAATTGGTTAGAATGTAAGATGTGGAAATATACCATTCTGCTGCGGGTGTGTAGTTAAGATGATTAGTAGGTGACTAGGCCAAGAAATCGTTAATTATTTATCTTAATTTATAGCTCCATTGTAATCTGTAAAGCTATGTACTGATTTTAAGACTTGCATGAAAACAGATGTTTCAATATATGACGACACTGAGGCTTGGGCCAGTACCATACAAGGAATAGAGTGGTAGCTGACATGACCCTCAAATAAGGAGCACTAAGTAAGTTGCATATTAGAAAACTGTCTGGATTGAGATCTTAAAGTGACAATTAACTAAATTATAGCACTGAACATTGACAAACATAAGAATATGTATATATTTGTGAAGTTATATTTAATTATCCTCTGGTCTCATAATCAAAAAACCATCTGCAAGGTATCGTGTATATTTCATTGAATTTAAATAGCAGTATGCATAGGTCCTACAGATTTAATATCTACCTGCAAATACAAATCCCCATATCTGTGACTGATAAAATATGCTAACGATTGTCTTATTAATTTTGATTGGATTCAAAAACAGCCTTGTCACATGGCTGATTATTTTAATCAAGGACCACACCTAAACTTGCACAAAATGACGTTCCAAAAATATAACTTTGAATTCGTATTTCCTCCCACAAACTAGTTTTTGTAACCACACCCCGAGTCTATTTTCGTCTAAAAAAACGGTTCGGCCTTGAAGTCATATGGGTTGCGCCTGCTCAACAGCTGATGTTACCTGACAATCACACACAACAAAACTGAACACACACTAACCAACCACACCTCGTGTGAATGCTTCCTTGGTTACAACACCCACACATAGATGATCTACTTGTACGAACACAACGTTGAGAAGGCATTTATTTATTTATTCACATACATTACGTATATGTGTGAGGGATGCATTGTTAGTAAAGTTTCTGAGTAATTTGGTGTAACTTAAGCTTTTGTGTTATTAAACTGAGCTTATAAGCTGTGTTATCTTGATGTTATTTTGTGTTCTGTTATCGATTTGTGAGGGGATTTCAATTTTTTTTTATTTTAAGAATATTGGACCTAACATCGGGTGTTAACTGATTATCGGGTAGGTTTATTATAATTTTTAGATCGGAAGATTTTTCACTGATATATAGATTGGTTCAGTTATTCATCATTGGACACGAGTATATAGCCTTGGCCAGAATTCGAAGTCGTCGTGGCCTAATGGATAAAACTTCCAGTGCATTCGTGTTGAGCGATGCACCGGTGTTCGAATCTCAGGCGGGTACCAATTATTCTAATGAAATACGTACTTAACAAATGTTCACGATTGATTTCCACGGTGAAGGAATAACACCGTGTAATAAAAATGAAACCCGCAAAATTATAATTTGCGTAATTACTGGTGGTAGGACCTCTTGTGAGTCCGCGCAGGTGGGTACCACCACCCTGCCTATTTCTGCCGTGAAGCAGTAATGCGTTTCGGTTTGAAGGATGGGGCAGCCGTTGCAACTATACTTGAGACCTTAGAACTTATATCTCAAGGTGGGTGTGTGGCATTTACGTTGTGGATGTCTATGGGCTTCAGTAACCACTTAACACCAGGTGGGCTGTGATCTGGCTGGCATCTTGGTGGCTGGTATCTTCAGTACGAAGTGTTTGTGCAGAGAGGGTAGCCGTATTTTATTGCGACATCCACCTCTGAGATTCAAACCGGGCATTTGTGGAATAAAACCACCTACTAAGTCAGGGCATCCGGGATAAATAGGCAAGATGCTGGATACGTACTCTTGTGCAATCAATTTTGATATTATCAAGGTATTATCAAGGTTTGATATTAGCAAGGTATTTACCTACCAAAGGTAACCACGCGTCGTGGAAGCCATTCGTGAACGAAAACTAAGGTTCGGACTTAACTTAGAAAATTTTACCTCAGCCTCCTCCTGGAGTCGATAATCCTCAATTCTGAGGGTAGTGGCATTATGAGACTTTCTTAGGAAAACACACATGGTGGGTTCCCGCGTCCTTCCACGGCAGTGCTCTTGGAAGAGATTTAGCTCTTTGAGGCCGCTGAAGCCTTATTTGGGTCCGGCTAATTAACCGCCGCCAGACATTTGGCGTTGACTGTTTTACGGTGGAAAGGTCGAACTCCAACTCAACCCTCCTCTTTTCTCATCCGGGCTTGGGACCGGCATTGGCAGAGTTAAAGTTTATCTCAGCCACAAGATCCAAATACTTGTGCAGCGAAGTATTTAAGATGTTTGGTAAGTGAAGACAACAATTCATCAAAGAGTTAGGAAAGCCCTTTAAATATACGACGGTAACCAGTACCAAAAGTCACCATTCTCCTTTCCCTTCGCAAAAAAAAGTTCAGGACCAGATGGCTTTTTTTATGTTCTAAGCAAAAAAAAGCTATTTGTTAATGTCATTTCAACAATTACTTAGAAGAGATGGATATTATTATGAAAAATGTCGAGTCAAAGCGCCCTTACGTCGTTGTAGACTGACTGATCGGTTGACATGTCCCTATAGAGTGATTTATTGATCAATTTGAATTGTCGATTCAATTTTATTAGAATTCAGACGTCTTTATAATATTTATTTTGAAAACCAATGGAAATCTTACAATAACTAATTCGGTTATTGATTTTAAATAATTATTATCTGAGATTTGCAGAGTTTGGCTGGTTTGATTTTTATTATACAGTGCCATTCCTTCAACGTGGAAGTGGCTCACGAACATTTGTTAAGTATTTAATCTCTTTGAATAATTGGTACTGGCCTGCAGAATTTGAACATCGGCATAGTCGCATCGCTTGATGCGAGTAAGCTGCGTTTTATTTTTCAGGCCTCGACGACTTTAAAACTACAATCAGTACTAATTTAAAGATGAGGTAATACGCTGGATGCTATAGAAGACTATATTAGCATATTGGTATCTTCTAATAATATCTCGGTATATTTTAGCATTATAGGATCTACTATTCTGACCAAAATGTTCTCAAGAAATTGCACTTTTTTGACTAAGATAGCAAGCAAGGGAAATAGCTAAAACGAGACAATAAGGAAAGTTCTGGAACGTTTTCAAATGTTTCATCCGAAAGGCGACGTCAAGGAATGAAGTATCATAATCATATTACATCTAAGACTCATTTGTTTTAATGATCCTCATATCTAACATGTGCATACAATTATTTCGTAATCACAGTAATTCGCGTTCTAATCTTAACATTCTCAAAACACGACAAATGTTTGTTCCAAATTAACACAAGCCCAACTTCGCTCTCAAACAGCTGATGTTGAATCGTAAACAAAATGATTTCGTGCACGCCAGTATAGCGCTTAAGTCGAACAGATCAAATCACAAATTCGTTTGCAACAGTAACACTCGTAAATCCCACTTGTAGTTTATTTTTTGTTCCAACGTTGGCTTACACGTGTGCCTCTGCTGTGTGTGTGAGCCTTTTTTTCCCTTCTTTTTTTTCTTAACTGGTCTTTCGTGTTCCGAAAGGGTCATGTTACGGTCCTACTCGTGTAGACTCCGCTTTGGTCTTTGATAGTTATTTGACGCACTGTTCGTCAGTTTTTATTGCTTGATTGTACTCTAACCGCATATGTAATTAATGAGTGGTCTATACTTACACTTCTAGGTAAATTGACAACTCTTTCTTGTGAAGGCGAGTAAAATATACACACATATTTCGATCCATCATACCCAATTTTTTTTTCATTCCTTTTTGCTGGTTGCCTAAGGGGCTATATCAGCTATGCCCGGAAGGGTAGGTGAGCTCACGGGCTAAACCTGAGAGAAGTTGCTAACACTAGCCCTGGTAAGAGCAGTGATTCGGCGAGTCTACCACCGGGTCGGAATCGCGACTAACTGAGAAGATCCGGCGAGAAACTCATTGGGTTGTGTCTATGGGTTAGTTCGTATAGACGTCGAAAATACCCCAATATCTTTACTGCTAGTAGGGCAATTTTTGAACACACAGTAACAGGTACCGACCTTCTATTTCTGATCTAAAACAGGAAACATTCATGGCTTTCGATATGAAGGAAGGGATAATCGGCTTACAATTACAATTTCGGCTTCATTCCTCAGCTAGGTAGTGACATTCACGTTGTCATGTCTACGGGCCTTGGTATTTCTTCTCTATCTACTTCTACTTCATATCAGGTAGAACATAAGCTCGTTCATCCATTATCAGGATCGAACGCACTACGATAACTTACAGCGCTTTTCAAGTATTTTTTACAACTCATTATCCGGCTTTTTGATTGAATCCCGCTCATTGATTGGTATCCGAGTGCTATGACATATCCTCCCTTGAACCGCATTAGACAGGAGTTATTTGGGGTAGCCTACGATTTTTCTGTTCTCCGCCACTGCTGACATTTATACGGCACCAAAGCATCTACTATCAAATGCATACGTATCTCAAGAGATGAGTTTCCTTTGGGTTGAATTTTAAAAAGGGACAATGCTGGAAAATTCTCTTAAAAAACTGGGTAAAATTATTATTTTATTTGTAGCTATCGTAGGATGTTGGAAATACGGTCCACCTGATGACAAGTGGTAACCGTTGCTCTTGAATATCAACAATGCTAGAGACACAGCCGAGCCATTGTCAGGATTAATGAGGTAAAGTTGTACAAAGTATTTAGTGGAATGAAGGATATTATGTCAGCGGGCTACACGAATTACTCCGTAAATACTGGAATCAAATTGGATATAGAAACAAGCATGGATAAGTTACCCCATTTCCAAGCGCTGCCATAATGAGTAAGTCTTTTGTATAGTGCATTATGAGGGTCTCGGAATAGTTCGAAGACCATTGTTCCAGGCCCGGCAAACCGGTATGTGCGAGAGATTTTAAGACCACGTGTTTTGTAAGGGCTGATGTAGTTTTACGCTGAATGCATTCTGACGTCATAATAGCTAATAATTATATCTACGAGTGAAAAATTTTCTTTTTTATTGCTTAGATGGATGGACGAGCTCACAGCCCACCTGGTGTTAAGTGGTCACTGGAGCTCTTAGACATCCATAACGTAAATGCGTCACCCATCTTCAGATATAACTTCCGAGGTCTCAGTATAATTACAACGGCTGCCCCAACCTTCAAACTGAAACGCATTACTGTTTCACGGCAGAAATAGGCATGGTCGTGGTTTATCTACATTATTACTATTATAATTGCAAGGAGTATCAATCACAGAAATAATAGATCTTGATTTATTTCTGTGGTATCAATACTAACAACATTTGGTCACAGTAAATAGACACATCTTTTTGTACCTAAACTTGAAAAATCACGTTTATTTTGCTTTTTAGATATGTTGTTTTCCAAAGTCGATTTTAAAACAAATCTTACTGGTAGGCAGCAGTCAGATTTTATTGCCAGCATCACTGACACTGAAAGATTTTGGAAGCAAACTGGCTCTGCCAATGTACGGTATTTCAGTGATACTGATGTTCGGATAAGCAGATGCCGCAACGCAAATGGTATCACCCATTTTACAATAATATGTCGCTGAAGTTTCCTACTCCCAGAACAAAGGCTGTTTTATCCTTACCTAAGCCATGCTAACCGTACCAAAGTTATTAAAAATTCGTTCCATTACAATTCGAATTCGAACATGTTACGCGTAAAACAACACTCCGCTTTTCACCACGTGCAATCGTCACGTGTTTAATTCCATCCATCGAAGTAAAATATCCAAACATGGCATGGTCTTATTGTGGCCAGAATATTTTAGGCATTAAAATCTAGGCCCTATAGCTTTGTCCAGATTGTAAAGAGAACGTTCTCTATCTCCAAATGGTACTAAGCTACGGCCGAACGTGAGCGAAAAATAATATTCATTTACAAATAGTAAATCCTTGTTGATTTTTTTATTACCCTTGTAGGCAGCCGAGCATACAGCCCACCTGATGGTGAGGGGTTACCGTCGTCCATGGACTTCAGCAAAGCCAGGGGCAGAGCCAAGCCTCTGCCTACAAAATAAATAATATCCAGGTAATAAAGATGGATATTATTTATTTTGTAGGCAGGAAAGTGATTGAGATTAATGGGGCTTACTTGTTAGTGTTACAAATCATCATATCAACTACCTATTTAATGCTATGACGCGTCTGGAGATCAAACCTGAACATTGAGTTACTGTGTGTGTGTTATTGTTATGAGTGTGTTATATAAAGATCAACATCCTTGAGATCTCGTGAAAAATTAAGTTAATAAGAGCCGAGGGAGTTGAAGTCTCTCAATGTGATGCCATATAAATCTATACACTGAATACTATCTGTAAAATACGGTAGGCACCATCGTTCCGCCTAATTTTATCGTAGTCCTGTTTTGTCTAGAAGGGTGTGACAGGGGCTATTTAAATAAGACTACGAATGCGTGTCTTAAGATGGTGGCAGTAATTACGTGTCACCACTTCATCATTTAACTTTTTTTCATGATTGAGGGATTACTGGTGGTCCGGAGGCCTTTCCAGTTTCACCAGGAAACTCAATTTGCTGATGTATGGGTTAAGTTGCATGTCGAACTCTTTGCCGAGTTCGGCGAGTAAGGTTACCAGAGTCCCTAAGCTTGCTCCTAGTGCTAGAGCTGAATGCAACTAATGGAACTGTTGTTAGATCTGATGGACCCGTTAGGACGTGTAGGTACCATTTAACATCAGCCGTATAATAATCTCGTCCACTCATATGTGCAATGAAAACAGAGCAACAAGTGACTGACTTGAGCCATTTAATATTGTGCTTAATAATAATATCGCAAATGTAATATAATATGAACTACATCCCAACTACAACTGTCTACGTCACGAAATACCTGAATCTGAATTCAGTATTAGGTATCCTCATTAACACATAATACTATGAACGATAAGAGGCTTATTGTTAGACGTGTATGTAGTTTCATATCAATTACTTAGGCTTTAAAATCACTATGTAGAATCTAGATTAATTTACAGCGAAATTATATGGTTGTAATATGTAAATTTTGCAATATATTGGTCGAAGTGGAATGGCGAACTCACAGCCTATCTTGAAATACGAGGTGGAAATTTCGAGTCGGAATAAATGTCAGTCGAAAGAGATGGTTCAAAATGTGCAATATCACACCCCATTGCCGGTATATAGACTTTCAAACATCATCACGATCAGCCCAATGGTAGAAATAGACGCCCAAATTTGCTTTTCCTTTTGCCTACCAATCTGCCGATATCTTCAAGAGGCTATTTTGCCTTCACTATGACTGTAAGAATTGCCAAATATTGCCCTACCAAGGGCAGTTCTTCGCTGAATCTACCACCGGGTCGGAACCGCGACCCACTGAGAAGAACCAGCGAGAAACTCAGTAAGTTACCAAACTCTCGCTACTGAGTCCAATTTTTGAATATCCTCAGTCGCCTTCGTCGCTGGTCACTTTTTCCATGTATTCACTATCAGCAAGAAACAGTTCACCAGGATCAAAACCTTTTAAAATTCAAATTGAACTCACAACATACTCAAAGCTAATACTTTCAAAAGGTAGTTTAATCGCAGTCATCGTTCAAAAATCGGTAAAGGACAGCCCTCGCCAAAAAAATTCTTAGAAAATAACCTCTGTTTCTTGGAAGCTACCTGCAAGCTACAAAAAAAAAACAGATATTTCAAACAACTAATATTGTTAGACCTCTACGCCTAGATGTATGGATTGTGTATCTATTAGGTTAGAGTTGCATCCAAACAATCTTTGGGTCTCCACATTTTGGATTTTAGTTAGGGTAGCAAAAACATCTCCGAAATAAAACAAAGGCATACATCATTTTCTATCTGCGCGGGGGCTGTCATAAATCACTCTTCCATATCATAATGTTTGGTATTTTTGGATCTATAAGGAGAGATCTTATCGTGGATAATCCATAGTTGGTTGAAGGTATCTTGAAAAGTTTTTTAGTTGTACTTGAGTCGCGGATTTAATGTAAATTATTTACTGAAAGAAAGGAAGTGCCAATCGTGTATTCCAGAATCTTGTGGCCCAGTGATGTCACGCATGCTTCGTATGCAAGAAGTAGCTGTTTTGAAGCTATATATGGTCGCGTATCAACCATGATTTGTTCATAGCACGACTTGTTCGAAACTTTCGTGGTAATTTATGAGTAGACTCTGTCATCATGACTCGTGATCATGGCGCGTAAAAACAGCTTCGAAATAAGCAGCATACATCAAACCTGTAAATGGTCAAAAACCTGTTGTAGTGTAGTACAGTATAGTGTTTTTAAAGTACGTAGCATGTAATGTGCTGATGCGCTGATCGTTTCAGGGACCTCCTAGTGGTTACCGGACCAAACTTTAATTGTAAGTTTCTTATGCTCCAAGTTTGAAGTCCCAATTCGTATTGTACAACGGCTATCCGACCCTGCGGAACCGGAAGGCAACAGCAAAGTTGGCCCTATACGGGCTCATCATATACTAGAACACCAGTAGAAGTTATTTGAAGTAGGCAAGAACTATGCAAGCCCACACTGTCATGTCTCATAATACGCTCAACCACAAGTTGCTACTCAAAAGCATACATTTTGAGCGCTTGTTTAAAGTTACACTATATTATTCCTTAATTGTTGAAGTTCTTCTTGATGACATGAGGTGGTTAAGAGAGTTTTAACTATGACTGTGGACGACTTCAGAGGAAGAGGTAGACCTAAGAAAAAATGGATGGATTGCATGAAAAACGAAATATGTAAGAGGGGAGAGGAGTGAAGCAATGGTATATGAAATGGAAGGAGAAAACATGTTGCGCTGACTCCAGGTGACTGGGTGAAGGGCGGGAGAATGATTTTTTTTTTTATTGCTTAGATGAGTGGACGAGCTCACAGCTCACCTGATGTTAAGTGGTTACTGGAGCCCATAGACATCTACAATGTAAATGCGCCACGCACCTTGAGATATAAGTTGTAAGGTCTCAAGTATAGTTACAACGGCTGCCCCACCCTTCAAACCGAAACGCATTACTGCTTCACGGCAGAAATAGGCGGGGTGGTGGTACCCGTGCGGACTCACAAGAGGTCCTACCTACCAGTAATAAAATGATGTGGTAGTTCTTCTTGAACACATTGTCATGTTCTCTTTAAGCTTTTAAGGCTTCAGATTTCTAGTTAGAATTCTCGACGATTATCGTACGATATACGTACCCAAATAGATCAGGTGTTTTCTATTTGTCGACAATTCAAATGTCCCTATTCATTTGCTTGTTTAAAATCACTGTACTTGACTATTTATGGAAAAATTGTTCAGAAATCAATGGCAGTTACTATATTATATATTTCCATTCAAAGACGGATCAGAGCCCGTTTCCATCATGCACTAATTGCAGTCCTCCATGGAAATTCCCTACAAAATCCTCAACTATTAACTGTGTATGAAATAAAGTTCGCTTTCACTACTAAAGGACGTGACCTCGTGACGTTATTAAAATTTAAAGCCGGTCTTTAAAGTTGTTAAGGATCGACAGTGGTCGTTCTTACAGGTTTGGGAGTTTATTTATTGTTCATCGTGGGTCCTTTAACTCGTTTTAAATTTATTTTAGTTCGTCGCTCGACCCTACCTACTTTTCGTTTTGTGAAGAACGATATGATATCACTTTAGGGGTCAAACTTAAACTAGTCATCTTTGATAGCTAGTTACCGAGGCGTCCCATCCCGATCGAGAGAGAACCCATTTACGCCGAAGGGGGCGAGATAGTTTGAAACCATTTGCTGTCTGCCCGAATAATGCATTGTTACATGCATCTTGAGGATGCTCCAGTCGATTAGAACGTGATTCACCAAGCGTGGTCTTTTCGCGCCCGGGTATGAGCGCGCAGTTAACGCGTTCTTCTTAAAACCGCCTGGAAAAACCAAGATAAAGAAGCATCCGAAATGCTTGAGGTCGAGTTTGGCTTTCCGTGATGCGTCAACAAGTGTCGTAGCCACAACGTTGGGTAGCGTACTGTCTCACAAGCTAGACATAGTATGTTCTGCTGTATCTCGTTCATTTAACTTATAATTGCTAAGACTAAGTGCGTCGCCCTAACTGTCCGCAGATCAATCACTTAAACCACTCACCATTTCGATCCCAGTTTTAGTTCTACTAAAAATACCCTTGTAACACAAAAATGTTCTTACAAAATTATGAATTTTCGGAAATATCCTTAGTGAAAACGCACCTGTCATCTGACGTACTCATCGACTGCACTCGTTTACTATATAGTTAAATCGTCGAGGGAGCGGTGGGTAATTAATCGGGGTTGTCGCTGCTAGGGGCCAATGCTCATTGCGCAATAGATATAGGATATATATTCGAAATCATTGTTCATATTCGTGTCAGCTAACATTAAACCCAATTCGTGCTAACGATATTTATAAAACCTTTGACATGTTGCGTTACTTCTTATAGTGTGGGATAATTATCTGGTCTCATGGTGCATGAGTACTTCGCAATAGAAATTTGAATAGGTGAGGATTGTTTTGATGGTTCCATCATCTCGTTCTTACCATCACACCGCCCGCCACCGGCGCAAAATTCATCCATACTACCTAGGGCCACTGCGTTCATCCACGTTCCAGAGATCTTTTTTACCACGTACCGTCCGACTTTGGAATGAGCTCCCCTCTACGTTGTTTCCCGAGCGCTACATGTCCTTCTTCAAACGAGGCTTGTGGAGAGTACTTAACGGTAGCTTGCTGTAACAGCTTGGCTCTACCTCTGGCATTGCTGAAGTTCAAGGGCCAAGGTAATCACTCACCATTACGTGGGCCGTATGCTCATATGCCTGCAAGGGCAATAATAAAATAAGAAGGAAATAAGGTCATTTCTGCCACAAGTACCCACTTGTGGCAGAATGACCTTGGGCTTACTCGTATGCGCTCGGAATACGTCCCACCTCCATTACTACACTCGTATCTTCTAACTGATACCAGTCGGCCGGTCTTGAACTCACGACTAAGATTTAATCAAATGATACCTAAAACTTTTGGATCACAATTACAAAATACACTTAACAATAGTTCCAAAATAACGAAAGCATCAATTTGTACAGTATTTCAGAGCACAAGCATTACCTAAGTTCCAATAACTTGAGATTCTTCTTAATTAGGAAAACTAGAGTTAGCTAAACAAATAAATACAAGACAATAAAATAAACTTAAAAATCAGAGCTCTTGAAACATAAAATTGCCAATAAAAGCTCAAGAACAAAGCTCCGTAAGTTAACTATGTAATGAAATGAGAACAAACATCCAGATAAGTTCAATTAAGTCGAGTGCCGACTGTGCTTTTGGATTGCTGGTAATAATTTAAAGGAGATGTAGACTGCATCCTCAAAGTACACAGTACAATAAAATGTACAGCTTGGCAATAGTGTCTATGTATACTACTGTTTAGATATTTCAGTAGTTAAAGTTTTGCAGGTTTTATTTCAAAAAAAACTTGGGATTACTTACTTACTGCGATTTGGTGTACGGCTTGGAATAGTACCAGACCATTTCTTCGCGTGGGTATTAGATGAACCAACTAAAGATTTTATCGGCTAGCATTCTTTGTGATCCTGAGGCCCTGGTTAATGTACCACTGGATCCTGTTTCGATTCTATATCACTGTTAAACTTATTTGGTATCCGGTACCCTGAGGACACGAGAAATTCTTGGGTATGATGAATGTTTGTTTTTTGAAACCGCAATTGTTAATTAATGTATTTCTACACTGGAACCCTGATGCGTTTTTGTTTCAAATGAAGTAAATGCATCATGATATACAATTGAGGCTTTGACCACGTGTCTCAAGAGTGAAGGTTGTGTTGTTGCAGGCCTCAATCATTGCTTATCATGAGGGGGGGTTGTCAATTAATCGTTGAGACGTATTCACATTATCAAATGTAAATTTTCTCGATACATAGAAACCTTGTGATCTTGTACTTGATTATATAGTAAATACTTCAACATAATTATTTCGCTTCGTTTGACAATCAGAATATCCCCAAGCGAGAGCAGAGCACGGTATGAGCAACGCAAAGGAGGCCTTTAAACAGACAAAGTGAATAGATACGGCATTCGCTTATTAGATCCGATCGGGTCCAAAGGATTGCCGCTTCTAATTGTTGTATAGGCATTCCGGGCTGCGTATTGTTTTACACGGTACTCTGTTGCCTCGTGGTGTGTGGTCCAAGCCTTTAATTGAAATGGTTTCATGATTTTTCATTATTTGATGGAGTTTTTTCATAGATTGGGTCATTATTGCATCACCTCACTTATTTAAAATATATTTAGTTAAAGAAATAATTACATGATGTAGTAATATGTTTTAACATATTTTAGTTTTATAATGTTTATTCCAGAAGGTTCAAACTCGGTCGAAGAGCAAAAGGCTATGCTAGGAGTTTCTGTGCGAGCTCTAATCAGGGATTAGAACATTTGAGATTGGACTGAGATTATGCTGTCCAAAAGATTACTAGAATGAACTACCAGTAGGCAAGACACATTAGTCGTAGAAATTATTGCCGTTGGAGCCAAAAAGTTGTCGAGTGGCAACTACGCACCGGCAATGAAGGTCGCAGGAATCCCCAGGATTGAGTTTGAATTTCGATATTTATATCATAGAAGGAAAGTGTATGCGTGCTTTTTAATTCATTGTGATATTTGATATTCATTCAGAATTCATTTGATAACGTGATAATAACAAATTAATGTTTTGTATTGATGATTTGTACCGCCATCTTGTTTTTGTACAGTAGTAAGCTCATTATCGCTACCGCTCATAATATAGACCCATCAATAGAGGTTCATTATCATTGCATGGCATGTGTCGCCATGAATATTTCTCTTTGATTAATTTGTGCGCCAGTGACGCCTGTGCGCGCAATGTATAGCCACCGTACACAATGCGAAGCTTACAGAATATTCACATATTTCATGCTTATTTTTCAATTTAACGAAGATTTTTATTCGTTAGGTGGATGGGCGAATAAGCTCATCCGGTCTGAAGTGGTTATCTGGTCTCAAATGAATTATGTAGCTGCTTCCTGATCCTTCAAACTCGAATGCACGATTGCTTCGCAGAGAGAGGCAAGGTGATACCTTCCCATACGGATATCTTGGTCTTGCGTGTCTTTTATTCAAGAATCTAGAGGCGACGTATATATTGTGTTGTTTTTTTTTTCCAAAAATATTTTCGATTGTAGAAATAGGGCTTAATATTTTTTTCCGAAGATATTTTCAATTGTGGAAATGGAGCTTAATATTTTTTCCGAAGATATTTTCAATTGTGGAAATGGAGCTTAATATTTTTTTCCGAAGATATTTTCAATTGTGGAAATAGGGCTTAATATTTTTGCTGCGACTAATAGTAGGTATTCCATTGAAGTGCTTCATTTATATAGCAACAGTTTTCTAGTAAATTACAATTGGACTTGGTCATCCTAACTCGAATTACGAAGTTGCCGTAATAACAAACTAGAAATGAAAACCATGAAAAAATTTTAAAAATTATTTATGTGTAGGTATTTAGGACATGTAAATTATAATTAAATTTTAATTAATTAAAATTATTGTCACGAAGAAGAAGGTTTTTGTTATTACAGTTAGGAGGACGGGACATCTGTGTTGCTATATAATTGAAACTTTTTTTTATTGCTTATATGGGTGGACCAGCTCACACCCCACCTGGTTTTAAGTGGTTACTGAAGCCCATAGGCATCTACAACGTAAATGTGCCCCCACCTTAAGATATAAGTTCTAAGGTCTCAAGTATAGTTACAGCGGCTGCGCCACCCTTCAAACCGAAATGCATTACTGCTTCACGGCAGAAATGGTCAGGGTGGTTGTACCTACCTGCGCGGACTCACGAGAGGTCCTACCACCAGTAATTACGCAAATTATAATTTTGCGGGTTTGATTATATTACTTCTTATCTTAAAGTGCCATTCAGGACCATTCCCTTGATAAGATTGAAGGCGGGGACATCTCGCATTGCGTTTTCAAACCGTCTGTTCTCGTTATGACTGCGGAGCCGGGAATACAGCTTTATTAGTTCAGCGTCAGAGGTGAGCGCTTTGTATAATTATTGTAATGCCACCATTAATCCTCGACACAGCCTAATTAAGCGTTACACGCACGCCGCCGCTCAGAAGCCCCGCGAGCAGCTCGCTTCGAGACCATATCGACCTAATGTTTATAATATTTTGGGGAAATATATATATATATAGGTATATTATATATATTATGTGGGATCGCGGTTCCTAATGAAATAAGCGAAATTGTTGATTTTATTTAATAATCAACTTACAAAAAAATTACGTCTTTTTTTTTTTTTTAATACGCTTTTTATTAGCTTCAGACGTATGTATGAACATAATTTTGACCCCCTTCAAAACGTCGGATTAACTCGAAATTTGGTATACGGTAGGACCGATGACAATTTAATATTTAAAAGAAAAGTTGAAAAAAATATTGAAAAAATTGAAATTCAACCAAAAAATGAAAAAGAAATAATAGGTTGGCGGTTGTTTGCATGAGTGTAACAGGTTCACCACAAATCGGGAGAAGTGACGATTGCCCGTGAGGCGCATAACATCTGTCCACAGCAATAATACTAAATGACGACCGCTTTGACAAGAGTGATACGAGAAAGGAAGGAATTATTCCTGATTCGGGAACGTGCTAGGTTCCTATTCCCTGATTTAAATAAATTGATTATATCTACTATGTCCCGGCAAAGTCGCATCTCTCGGTAAAAGCCCTCTCGGCATCTTAAAAATTAAATCACATAAACACTTTATAGTGACAGTTAAAGTTTATTTATATATGGACACAACTTTAATATTATTGTTGAATATTGAGCTCGTCCATCCGTCTAAGCCATGAAAAGAAAAAAGAAAAAATCTTGTGTTAATACAAGAAGAAGCACCATTTACAGTCGGCTTTGAGCGTGACTGTTAGACATGTGGAACATAATTTATCATCATTATCTTTCGATTTGCCACCCCCCAGCGAGATAAGCTGCAGATTTTATACGTCAACGATTACTAGCGGTTTATTAACTACTGGATGACGTATATTTGTTTGGCCAACTTCGAAAAACAGTGTGCTGTAAGCTGTAAAGTGCGTGATTACTTCGCACTGGATGTACCCAAGACTGTGGCCTCTAAGAAAAGGATTGGAACATGCCCTATAGTAGTATAACGGGTAATCAATCGGGTAATCAGGTAATCACTCAATCCAATTTGGAGAACAGAGCAGCAAATTAGTTTCAGTGAGAAAATTATTATTATTTATTTTTTTATGTAGGAAGAGAGGCCGTCCCAGAACAACTTGGCGTTGCTCGGTGGAGCAGGAGTTAGGTGTCTTGGGCGTGACGTGGGAGGAGCTAGAACAAACTACTCAAGACCGTAGTAAATGGCAAAAATTGATTCGAGCCCTACACCCCCAGCAGAGGGTAATAGGAAAGAATGATGATAATTATGATTTTTTATATAAGTCAATAATTATGTCAATAATCTTAACAAATCAAAATAATTTAACATAAATCAATTGATACAGTGCTATCCCCGCTATGACCTACGGCGCGGAAACCTGGACACTGACGGCAGGGCTGGCCCATAAGTTAAGAGTCGCACAGCGGGCGATGGAGAGAGCTATGCTAGGTATTTCTCTAAGGGACAAAATCCGGAACGAAGAAATTCGACGGAGATCCAAAGTCGACGACATAGCTCTCAAAGCTATCAGGCTGAAGTGGCAGTGGGCCGGTCACATCTGTCGAGCCAGCGACGCCAGGTGGGGGAAGAAAGTCCTCGAATGGAGGCCACGGATGGGTACAATGAGCGTGGGGCGTCCTCCAACCAGGTGGACTGACGACTTAGTGCGCACGGCAGGAAGTCGTTGGATGCGGAAGGCGGAGGACCGCATTATGTGGAAGGCATTGGGGAAGGCCTATGTCCAGCAGTGGGCAGATAAAGGCTGATGATGATGATGATGATGAATTGATACAGTAGAACAAATCTTCCAATGCGCTTAGAAAGAGGCACAGTTCCCAAGATACTGGCTGCGTTACCTCAGTGGTCAGCCAGACTCACTCTTTGCGCAAAGTATCAGCCAGCCTGAGCATCACGTGAACTTCCTTCAAGCGTTCAGTGAAATTAAATTTCAATTTCAAACTCAAGATAATTACGATGATCTTTTTTTCTCTGGTGATATTTTTACTGGTGGTAATAGAAGCATAAAGCTTATTGGCGTAGGTACCACCATCCGTCCATTTCTGCCACAAATCACGCGATATGGCTTAGATAGATAGCCGTTTCACAATAAAGTTTTCCGATTTCGATTTGGAATTTGCATCTTAACCTACCCACCCATAGGCGTTATCCACGGCCACGGACTCCGTAATTATCATGAAATAATTTTATATTATTAAAAGCGCACAGGCGAGCGATTAAAATAACTAGTGATAGGACCTCTTATGAATCCGCGCGGGTAGGTACCACCACCCTGCTTATTTCTGCCGTGAAGCAGTAATGCGTTTCGGTTTGAAGGGTAGGGCAGCCGTTGTAACTATACTTGAGACCTTATATATTGAGAACTTATATATCAAGGTGGGTGGTGCATTTACATTGTAGATGTCTATGGGCTCCAGTAACCACTTAACACCAGGTGGGCTTTGAGCTTGTCCACCCATCTAAGCAATAAGAAAAATAAAAATTAATAAGTTTTCACTGCTTCACTTTGAGTGGGAGTGCTAGTTTCCGAATCACAATACCATCACAGTACCACCACCACATAAGAGTACCACCGCTAGCCATCAACTGGGCGCAAAACTCTTAAAAGGACAAGTAAAAAAAAATACTTTCACTAAGAACGTTTAATTAAATGAAAAGGCCAACAAATCTAAACAGGGTTAAGAACGCTCCTACAACACGGCACTAATTCACAATTAATGTCCTCAGTAAACCGGATAAGATGCAGTTTAAACCGGCTAAGTACACCCCTGACTAATGGGGGACGTGTTGTTGAATAAATAAATCTAATGGAGGTAACATTCTTTTTGTTTGTTAGATCACAATCCTGTCTCGGTTTTTAATTGGTTTAGCAAACGCTTCGCGGGAGACACTGGATGTCGCCAAGCCTGCCATTTTTAGTATACGTAAATAATTCACCGCTTTATTTCTAGTCTTGTCTTGAAGGACGGGATTGATGTATCCCACGATATTTCGATTCTTAAGACTCTTATACAGATCTTGTTGATACTAAATGACATAGCATTAGAGGACAATATCTTGTTGACGGCTTAACCGGATATCTATATCCCAAGATATCTATTTAGTTCTTGTTAGACCGTCTCTTTCGCAGAGTATGTATGCATGGTTTAATTTTTTCATGCACAACGCCTAATCTTGGAGTCATTGGAGTGTTCACTTAAATTCATCTTGCAGGGATATTTTCCAGTACTTGAATGTCTAGTGAGCACCCCAAACAGAATCTTTGCTGACTTCGACATCGTATCTTAAAATGGACGATGAAAAACCAAACTTCTTGATATTTACTAGCTACGATAAACACTTAGCAACAGGTAGATAATGGAATAAAATCTAACTAGATGGGAAGAAGAGAAAACTAATATCAGATTTCTTAATAAGGCCTTTAAGATTATTGATTTGATACCGGTGGGAGAGCATCTTGTGAGTGCGTACGGGTAGGTAACATTATCCTATTTCTGCCGTGAAGCAGTAACGCGTTTCGGTTTTAAGGGTCCTTGTACTACAAAACTGAGACTTAGAAGTCATGTCCCGAGGTACGTGGTGGCATTTTGCGTTGTTGATGTCTATGGGCTTCAGTAATCATTTAATACTCGGTTGACCGTAAGTTTCTTCACACATCTATGCAAAAGAAGCCTAATTGTTGGAGAAAGCTATGGTGTTTTTATGTTTACCTTTTTTACAACATTGATAGATGTACGAGGGCGGCACTGAAAATTTCGGGAATTAACGAAGTGACACAACATTACTATTTAAAAATGTATTTATTGCTTTTCGAAGTATTCTCCGCGAAATTTGACACATTTTTCCATACGATGGAACCAATTATTGAAGCAACCATTCCATTCGGAAGTTGGGGTCTCCAAAATGGCCGTTTTGTAGGCGTCCACAGCTTCTTCAGGTGATGAAAATCTCTGTCCACGCAATTTATTATTTATTTTAGGGAAAGTATAGAAATCATTAGGGCTTAGGTCGGGGCTGTACGGCGGATGGTCTAATAATTCTATGTTTTCTTGCTCTAAAAACTCTTTTGTTCTGTGCGCGGTGTGAGAACTCGCATTGTCGTGATGGAGGATGATGCGGCGGTTGCAGTTCTCTTTACGGAGTTCAGAAACGACTTGTGGCAAACAAATGCTAGCATACCATTCTGTATCAACCGTTCTTTGTCCCTCAAGAGGAATAGTCGTAACATGGCCGGTTTTGGAGACAAACGTGGCCACCTTTTTTTTTGCAACACTCCGTGAACGAACAATTTTTGTTGGCTTTAACTCATTTTCGAACACCCAAACTCGTGACTAGTTTTTTGTTCCGGGTTCGTACGCGTATATCCAGGATTCGTCACCTGATACAATGTTGTATACAGCATTTGAGGATCCTGCGTGGAATCTTTCGAGAGTTCTGACGCACCAAGTAACGCGAGCCGCTTTTTGCTCTTCACAGAGCGAATGCGGTATCCATCGGGAAAACAACTTTTTTACACCTAATTGTTCATGCAAGATTATTTGTATTTGACTCATGCCAATGTCTAAAGTTGCTTGAATTTCGCGGTAGGTCACATGTCGATCTTACTCAATCAGCTTACGCACAGCATCAACGTTTTCTTGGGTGACTGCAGTTTTTGGACGACCTTGACGGGGATCATCACTGAACTTGACACGTCCACGTTGAAACTCAGCAAACCAGCGATAAATTGTGGTTTTGGATGGGGCTTCATCACCAAATGCAGAAATCATCCGGTCAACACACTGTTTTTGTGTTAAACCACTTCGAAAGTCATAATAAATCATCGCTCTTGAATTTTCTCGAGTCAATTCCATTTTCTCAACGACTAAACAAGTTTGACAAAACCTCGTAACAAGACCGAGAATCTTTTTTTAAATAAATAAATGGTATTCGATTTTTAAAACCAAGGAGTTTTCAATTAAAAAGATTTTAATATGACAGGAACAGTGGAAATATTCCATTCCCGATACTTTTAGTGCAGCCTAGTACGAGCTCGCGGTCCACTTGGTCTTTAAGTGTTTATGGGAGTCTGTAGACATCAACATACCTTCATAAATGCAGTTATTGTAAGAACCACGACTTATTTCGTAAATTTGCCATAACCTCAGGGCTGGGCGTCGAAGTATTCGTGAGCCACTTTCAAGTTTGACCTTTATACATATTGTTAATGAGGTCACCGTTACAGACGCGTGAACATAATTGACATTGCTGATGTCACTGAGCATCGGCAATTCTTCACTATCAGTTGGTGCTCGTTTGACTTTTAAGGCAAAATCTTCTTCTTCTTAGTCGGTATCATCATTGCTAAAAGTCGTGTCTATGTTGGAGGGCTGATCACTTTATGCACTATGCTTCCCCACGTCTTACTACCCTCAGCGGTCTTATAGCAATATAAATATAGCTTAAAGGCTTCGTCAAACAGAACGCGTAATTAGCGCGGCGTTAGTGTAGCGCTCTGACGCGCGCTAAGTACGCGTTCTGTTTGACGAAGGCTTAACGCGACCATCGCCTTCCTGGTCAACGGTGCTCATAAGAATAGGCTTGTGCCTTTTTTGTTGTTCCATTCGCAAGCACACAGCCCACTTGACGATGAGTGACAAACGTCGCTATTGGAGTTTAGTAATGCCAAGCCGCCGTGATTTACATGCGAGTATTTGTTAGTTAATTCTGTAAGGTTTGTTGTAAAATAATTAAAATAAAATTTATAATGTTAAAACTAAGACAATTTTCGGATTGCCAAATAGCAACACTGTTGGTGGAAGTAATGGCAGTAGCGGGGACGTGACATAATAAAAAAGGCGGTAGTCAGAAAAAACGAGAGAAAAAGCGGTGTATTATGTAGTGAGCACATACTTAAAAATTGTACAAGTGGAGTTAAAAATAAAGACAAAATTATTTGAACTATTACTACATACAGAATTAAGTGAACTATTACAATTCCTCTATACAGAATTAAGTGAACTATTACAAATCCTCTATACAGAATTAAGTGAACTATTACAAATCCTCTATACAGAATTAAGTGAACTATTACAATTCCTGGCTTTGGAAGCGGAGTTCTACAATTCTTATCTTGTTTGTTTTTTAAAGACTTAATTACCATTAATGAATGTACCATTATTATCGTGATGTCTATGAACTCCAATAAGTCGTAACAACAGGCGGGTCGGGAGGCTGCTCGTACAAAAAGTTAATATCATTATTACATCGGACTGTCATTCCAGAGTTCATAAAAAAAGAAACAACAAATCTTATAAAATGTTAAAGTTACTGATAATCTAGATTTTTCATTGAAATCATCAGCCATACATTTTGTGGAATCGCTTCGAACGGTCATGTAGAGTTCATAAGATTGCACAATCCATAAAATACATTATTAACATCCATAAAATTTCATGTGGAGCACACTCGAGTACGAATTCGGATAAGTCTTCGATTTATTTCCGACCGACTCTACATACGAATAGAGAGTTCAAAATAACAAACGTATTTTACAATACATAAAGTACTATATTTACATCCATAATAGCTCTACATACAGCGTGCATGAACTCTACCAGTCCAATTTATTCTCTCAATAGAAACTTTAAATTACGGCACCGTTCGAGCAACCCATAGCTTTTATGACTCTACCGTAGAGACTACGTAGAGCTTGTTGTACAAGACAGCATGTGCGTATGACGGGTCGATTTTCAATTAAAATCTGAACTATAAATTGGTGTTAATTGGTTTTTGACTTGCTTTGTCAAGTTTAATATGCGATGAGTCAATTAATGAGCTTAAGTGATTTTCAAGATATTTAAGAAAACAACTATATCGTCTAAATTTTTTATACAGCAAACGAACCAGAATTAAGATAATAAATACTTGATGTGACGTATTTTTAGGATGAGAAAAATCTGACAACCTATGAGGTTCCCGTGTTATTAGGGTGCATTACGTAATTACGTAACATTAGCGGTGGGCAGCGGCTTGGCTCTGCCCCTGGCATTGCTGAAGTCCATGAGCGCCGATAACCACTCACCATCAGGTGGGCTTTACGCTCGACTGTCTACAGGGACAATAAAAAAAAACGTATTTTTATTGTATCTTTTTTATTACGTTTTTAGGTAACGAGCAAATAACTCCCTTGTTTGTAAGGGGTCACCGTCGCTCATGGACATTAAAAATGCTAAGGGTACAGTCAAACTGCAGCTTATTGATGAGTATTTTTTTCAAACTTCGTCTGAAGAAGCACCATGGACGGAAGTTCATCCGATCCCAGATGGTCCGTGGTTAAATATAAAAAATGGAAGCTTTAGTTCTTTAGAATATTCTTTCTTGTCAATAAATTTTCTTAAGGAATTTTCTTGCATTAAGTATCAACCATGTGCATCAGTCTGAGTACATTATTTAATTCGAATTGATCTGACATGTCAATAAGCAGCAGACTACAAAATTTGATGCCTATGGACTACAAACACTGCTACAGTTGTGACTCATTGTTTATTTTTTTGTGATCGCGTGAAAAAAATATACCGATTTATTTATTATTATTATTAAATACATCAATCGGTTACTGCGTCACGAATCGGTTGAATCGTCAAAGAGAAACATCAAACAATCCGATTGGAAACTTACACGTCAAAGGCCAGAACGCAACTGGATTTAACAATGGTCTATTATCTTTCATTAATTTTCAAACAAACACGGTCGTACTATGAGAAGTCGAATTTGTTTTGAACCGAGAAATTTGTGACATCTGTCTAGTATTTAGTGATTTTTGGAGCCAATTGACGTTTTTTTTCAGTATAGATGGGTAGACGAGCTCACAGACCTAGTGTTATGTGGTCATTGGAGCCCATAGACATCTACAACGTAAATGCGCCACCTACCTTGAGATAAGTTCTAAGGTTTCAGTATAGTTACAACGGCCCCACCCTTCAGATCGAAACGCATTACTGCTTCACGGCAGAAATAGACAGGGTGGTACCTACCCGCGCGAACTCACAAGAGGTCCTACCACCAGTAAACTTGACGTACTTGCCAACAACGTAAATCCGGTCTTGATAATTATTTTTAATTGTATTTTAACTTGAATAGGCTCTCCCATGCTCCAAGCTCAAACGCATGTGCTTTCCGGTAGAAATAAGTCGAATAGTTACGGAAGTAACAGTTAATAAAGTAATTATTTAATTTTAGATTATGAAAGATCAAAATTGTTTGTTCTTATTTCATAGCAGATTCACTTAGATGACAAAAATAGTTAATAAAAAAACAATAAAATTAATTATCACAGTGCATAGTCGATTTAATAATAATAATTATTTTGACTCAAAAGTTATGGAAATAAACGTAGGCATGTAGCTATAAAAATATGATGAGCCTTATTTTAAACTAACGACCCGCCCTCGCTTCGATTCGGAAACATTAAATTTTAATATTAATTGATAGGCGAAGCCCGCCATGTTGCGCGCGGTACGACAATAACTGCAGGTGACGCCGCTGGGCGAAGTTAGTCTAAAAAAGTTAAGTCTAAGTTACTCCTTATATCATCAGCTACTTATCAGTGAAAGTCTTGTCAAAATCGGTCCAGCCGTTCCAGAGATTAGCCGGAACAAACAGACAGACAGACAAAAATTGTAAAAAATGTTATTTTGGTGTATGTACCGTATAGATATTCATATGCATGTAGTAAAAAGTGGTTATTTCAATATTACAAACAGACACTCCAATTTTATTTATATGTATAGACGAGCGACCCGCCCTCGCTTCGCTTCGGAAACATTAAAACACACATGAAACCAAAAAATAAAAATAAAAAAAAATATTAAAAAAGTAGCCTATGTTCATCAGGGACAATGTCGGCTTCTAATGGAAAAATAATTTTTCAAATCGGTCCAGTAGTTTCGGAGCCTATTCGAAACAAACAAACAAACAAATCTTTCCTCTTTATAATATTAGTATAGATAAATTAGAATCGAGTTTGAGTAGCATAGTACTCAAATCTAACTCCATCGCATTTCCTTTTGCGCGTAAATTTTACGTTACGCCGCAAAACTATTGTCCGATTTGTACACATTAGAACACACGTGACCGATGGAAACGCATTTATCAAACAATAGTAACAGTACGTGCATTGTTGATCATTACATATGTTATGTATTATTACTATAATAAAACTGAATTATAATTACTTTATTAGTTTCATTAATATTTACCTTTGAAATTTGTTTTAAGTTGTATAGTTTATTGATTTTTATATGAAACTAGCTGACCCGGCAAACTTCGTAATGCCTCAATCGATAAATAAAAGACCTAAACTTTATTTAATTCCGAGAATTTCTATATTTATCTACCTTTTAAACCTTCCCTGGACTTTCACAAATAATTCAAGACCAAAATTAGCCAAATCGGTCTAGCTGTTCTCGAGTTTTAGCGAGGCTAACGAACAGCAATTCATTTTTATATATATATTTATGATAAGTAGATATATCTTAAACCACAGCGACGTCATTTAAAAGCCTAATCAAACCCGCAAAATTATAATTTGCGTAATTACTAGTGGTAGGATCTCTTGTGAGCTTACACGGGTAGATACCACCACCCCGTCTATTTCTGCCGTGAAGCAGTAATGAGTTTCGGTTTAAAACAGCAGCTTGGGACAGCCGTTGCAACTATACTGAGAACTTAGAACTCATATGTCAAGGTGGGTGGCGCATTTACGTTGTAGATGTCTATGGGCTCCAGTAACCACTTAACACCATGTGGGCTGTGAGCTCCTCCACCCATCCAAGTAATAAAAAATAAAAAAGACGGTTTATCATTTTGAAGACCTATCCATTGGTAGAGCCATAGATCGCTACGAGTCGTAACATATAATAACATGCCCTATGCTTCAAGACCTGAATTCAATTCGTGGAAGTAAATCGACGACTCATAATACAGTTTTAGTGATGATATGAAAAATATAAATATGAATGCAGTCCTCATCGAGTTTCGTACTAAAAAGCCAGCTATCGCAGGATCGCAGTGCATCACACAAACGCTGAGTACACAAACGTGGTCGGCGTGAAACCACTGCGTTTTGTCGACCAGCCTCCCTGGAACGGTGATGCCCATTTGCGGGCCGATCGTCCACTGAAGATAGGGCTGACTGCATACCTTTATTAATACGCTTTTATTAGCTTCAGACGTATGTATGTAACGGAATCTATGAACATGATTTTGACCCCCTCTCAAAACGTCGGATTAACTCGAAATTTGGTATACTTATTAAGGACCGATGACAATTCAATATTAAAAAATAATTGAAACAATTGAAATTCAATAAAAAAATTAAAAATAAATAATAGTTTAAAAAAACTAACAAAATACGCTTTTATAGACAATCCAACTAAAAAATAGAAAATAAATTTTATTAAATTTGAATTAAAAATAGTGTAAGAAAAAATGATTTTATTGTAAAAAAAAGTGTGGGGTGCATAGTATCATCAGTAGTTATAAATAATTTATGAACAGATATAAGTGTAAGGGTTATTTTGATAATATCCTGAAAAGCATTCCTTAGTTGGATTTTCTTTAAAAGCGTATTTTGTTAGCTTTTTTAAACTATTATTTATTATCTATTAGATTTAAACTTTCGTTATTTACTTTAGTGCTATTATTAAATTTGGATGTTTAAATTACCATTGTTAACGGAAGACACGATGTTGGTCTACCCAAATCACTATTACTAATAACTCAAGCAGTACTGGTAAATTGATTTAACTTGGTTTCGTACGTTTTGTGTCCCTTTTAGGACCTCAAATCCCAAGCTCAGTTTCCAAGTCCAGAACATTTCTAAGAAACCGTCTGTACACATTAAACTAAAAATTAAAATCCTGATATTCTGACAAGAAAATACATTAGAGAATCGGGACATGTTAAAATTTGTCTAAATAATATAAATAACCACCAACCCTGAGCGAAGCCATGCACACAGAGTTCAAGTAACGCTGGTCTTTCGAGGACTTTGACGATTTACAACCGGCTTTGATTTACTGTTAATGGTGACCACGTAAATTGCTCATACCGTACATCAGAGGTCGGAAAAATTGGTATTCCACACCTAGCCTTTGAAATCGCGTTTCACTTCTCTTTATTTTTAAAGGATTTTGCACTTCAATAGTGGTTGTTCAGAAGACCGAAATGAAGTAATTATCGGTCTAGACTGGTAAATGCAGTTTTCCAGTTCGAGACGACTGTATCATCCGTTACATCAGCTGTATCCAAAGCCCACGTTTTCTTTCATTGTTGTACCGCCTTTTCATGTTATTCTTTAGACAAGCTTAGGAAAAGTTTTAGAGGTAAGCAGGGGCTTGGTGGGCCCATGGCACATCTTCGACTCACCTTCGACGGCAATAACATAAAACAAAAGATAACCTAAAAAGTCAGATCGGCATTGAACTAGGACCAGATTCTCGCAATATGGATGTGGCGATGCATTTCAAAAACACCCAACATTGGACACATTAAGTATATTCACGATTATTGATTCAAGACAAATTAGATAATAGATTCGATCGTAAAGGTTATTAATATTTCTTACCGATGTGGACGGGCACTCGAGAAATTAATATTACCAGACTCAATGTTAACAACTTAATAGCTGTTATTTGCTTTGAGAAATGAGATTAAGAAAGCCTACCTAGCCAGGCAGACTACCTATGAAATATGAAATCTATGCTAATATTATAAATTCGAATGTTTTGATGTTTGTTTGTTTGCTTAATCATGATTTGGAGGGAATTTCGCATAATTATAATTCATAGCCTGCATTTAATGTTTAGGACTATTTATCAATGGTAAATCATCAAACGACCAGGATATATGAAAAATAAATATGTTTGCTGATTTGTTATTTTTCATTTTCAGATCACAGATCGATTGTTTTTATTTTATTTTATTGCGTAGATATTCGCGTCTATCATAAGGCGTACGACGTAACTAAAATTATATTTAAGGTTTTGTTTCGAGCTTTTTATTGTCATTTAATTATTTACGACGTTTCAAATAACATACAGTTGTCGTGGTTCCGAAATATTTACGCCACGCCAATAATATAATGACAGTGTTGCGTCGTGGTAAATGGGCGTGGACTGTACTTATTGCTTTTGAGAAATTTATCTTATACCTTTAAACGAACAATTATTGTATACATGTATATAATCGGAATCTCGGAAACGGCTCCAACGATTTTCATAAAATTTAGTATACAGGAGATTTCGGGGGCGATAAATCGATCTAGCTACGATTTATGTTCAGAGAATGTTGTTTTATTCGTGTTTTCAATAATCAACTCTTCCCGACATCTATTGGCGAATAATAATACAATTTTTCTTAATTGAGGGCAACTAACCAAGATGGCGTTATCAAAAAAAAACCAAGCAAAGCTCGGTCATCGTCTAGTTAGTCCTTATGTGACAAATTAAAGATTGAATTTAACAGAAGTATGAAATGGATACGTCGCCTTTGGGAGCTGGAATTGAAAGGGAAAAAAGTGTCATAGCAGACGTCGCTTGTTGACACTTTTGACGACCCGTCAAACAGACAGTAAAAAACTTGATATTCAACTTTAAAAATAGTTTTAATTGTGCCCACGACTCGCGAGAAAATACCATAGTCAGAAGACATTGACGGTTAAAAAAAAAACAATTGACTGTATATTTAAGGCTTCCCCTAAAATGGAACCACTTTGACAGCTACAAGAGGTTTAGTTAGCCTCAGTAATGTAATATGCATATAAGACAGACGTAACAATGACAGGTGTCAGTCCTGACACTAATTATTAGGGGTTCGCGCCTGAATCCAGTATTACGCGTTACAAGCGTAATTGTTGCTCTATTGATTTTTGTATGAGTACAGGAAAAAGCTAGCTTTTATTTGGGCCTTGTTTGGAAATCGGACAGGAAACACGTTCCTTCTTATTTCTACCGAGAAGCAAACGTTATTTGTACGAATTATCTCATAGCAGCGTTTATAATGTTACGGAGTATAGGCTATTTAAGCCCTAAAGCTTTGAGTGGTAGAATTCATTTTGTAATGTCTAAGTGTTGTAATAGCCACTTAAATGTTAATCCAGATTCTAGAGAAGTAATTTTTTTTGCGTAGATGGGTGTACTAGCTCACAGTCCACCTGGAGTTAAGTGGCTACTGGAGCCCATAGACATCTACAACCTAAATGCGCAACCCACCCTTGAAACCGAAACGCAATACTCCTTCACGACAGAAATAGGCAGGGTGATGTTACCTACTCGTCCGGATTCACAAGAGGTCCAGTAATATAAAATACCTTTATCTCGTAAAATATATAAATGCGGGTTCATAGCACTAGTCAGGTTCAACACCGAGTGCTTTTGCTGGTCTTCCACATGGTACAAGATAGCGTCTATTAACTCTTGATAAAACAGACTTCCAGTAGAAATATTTTTAATTAAAATTTTATAAAAAATAAAGGGCTGCTTGTAATAACGGATATAATCCAGCGCATTTCGGTTTTCGCACGTCACGCGGTGTGAAAGATATTAAAGTTTAAAAAATCTGTGGAAATAATTTCTTATAAATTTATTTATAGATTTTTGTTTCAGATTATAAAAAATCTTGTTTTTTTATTGCCCTTGTAGGCAGACGAACAAACGGGCCTTCTGATGGTGACGGGTTACCGTTGCCCATGGACTTCAGCAATGCCAGGGGCAGGGTCAAGCCGCTGCCTACCATAAAGTTGTTTGTTAGTGGCAAGACTGTTGACTGCAGTTATGTAGATAATTGCAGATTGAACGTGTGATGACGCGATGGTATAGTTTTATTATCTAACTAGCGACCCGCCCTCGCTTCGCTTCGGAAACATTAAAACACACATGAGACCAAAAAAAAAATAAAAAAAAATAAAAAAAAAGTAGCCTATGTTCATCAGGGACAATGTCGGCTTCTAATGGAAAAAGAATTTTTCAAATCGGTCCAGTAGTTTCGGAGCCTATTCGAAACAAACAAACAAACAAATCTTTCCTCTTTATAATATTAGTATAGAAAAAGATCGTATGATCCCGTTCATTATGGGACTCAAAATATAATGACATCATCCACCTTCCAACGTCAAGACCAAGTCAAAAATGTTTAACGGCTGTCTCTGGACTTCGAATCCCGGTCATATATCTTTGCTGAGAGATTTTTTCATTATTCGGGATGAAATATAATTAGCTTCGTTTCACATATATACCCATAAAACCAGAAGGAAGTAATGGGTTAAGGTGGTTAAGCGCGGAAGGTTGTTTGAAGTGATTACCACTGTTGCGATTTGAATCTCGATGAAACGAAAAAGTGACTCTAAAAAGAGATAAACATACAACTATATAGCATTTAGCTTGCGAAAGAGTGAGATAGTGTTTTTTTTATTTTTTTATTTTTAGACGAGTGGACGAGCTCACAGCCCACCTGGTGTTAAGTGGTTACTGGAGCCCATAGACATTTACGACATAAATGCGCCACCCACTTGAGATATAAGTTCTTAGGTCTCAAGTATAGTTACAACGGCTGTCCCACCCTTCAAACCGAAACGCATTACTGCTTCACGGCAGAAATAGGCAGGGTGGTGGTGCCCACCCGCGCGGACTCACAAGAGGTCCTACCACCAGTAGTGTACTTCTGAAGGTTTAGACCTATATCACGTGTGAACGACACGCATAGTTTTTTGTAATTAATATTTGATAAAAATGTTTTGTTATATTTGCTTAATGGAAGCATACATTAAGGAAACATTACGATTAAAATAATAGGAGAATTACTCTGTCACCTTTGAAACATGAACCTCACGTCTGATGATTGACGGTATTATCTACATTCCACACCTTATCACGCTTAAAGATTCAAATATAACCTTTGATCATAAAGCCGAATGAAATATGAACTTAATAAATAAAATAAAAAACTAATGATAATTAATCTCGGATGTGAAGACGCGCACGTGTATAAGTTTCGCAAGTGCATTACGTGTATTATAATAATAATAAAAAATCGTATGTCGATTTGTGAGTCACGCGTGACAAGAGCGATAAGACACGTGGCGACAAAAAAAAATGGCGATTTGTATATCAATATCCTATATAAAATTAATGTTGCGGAGACATAATTTTTTTTCATGGAATAAATTTTTTTTATTAATGTACTGTGTTATGTAGGATGCCGAATACTGGCCGAAGTGGAGGAGTTTGAGTCGGAAAGCAGACCCTGGGACTCGACCGGAAACGATTCCCTACGATACTGTTACGCGCTGGGGTTCGGGATAAGTAAATGTTCCACTAAAGTTTTTTTAATTTTTTTTATTGCTTATATGGGTGGACGAGCTCACAACCCACCTGGTGTTAAGTGGTGTGGTTACTGGAGCCCATAGACATCCACATCGTAAATGCGCCACCTACCCTTGAGATATAAGTTCTAAGATCTCAGTATAGTTACAACGGCTGCCCTACCCTTCAAACCGAGCAACTTAAAACTGTATTTATTATTTAGAGCATTTGAAATTCTTAATTCACTTCTTCTGCTTCGCTTCATGTGATCCGTCCACTGTTTCGCTTTGAGTAGTTCCGATTACTAACTAACTGCGTGTCATCCCTGCAACGCTTTTATAGTCGATACGATATCCCTAGAATCGTCGAGAACATTCCTCACAAATCGAGTACTTTCGAGGTGTGTTTCCGCTATCTGACAATAAATGGCGTTGTACCTCTCGAGCGTTCTAGATGTTACTAGATACTTCGATATTCGTTCGGCTATTCGGCGATAGATGGCATTACTACCGGCGTAACAATACTATGTGATTCCCAAGGTTCTAGTTTCTATTAACTAAAAGTTCTATTAACTAAATAACTTCTACTAACTATTTAATGTATTGAACAGGCAGAAACAATGGAGAGCTTGTAATTGCAATTGAAACTGCAATTGCATCAGAGCAACCGATATACTGGTGGTAGGAAATTTTGTGAGCTCACACGAGTAGATCCCGCCATCCTACCTGTTTCTGCCTTGAAGGAGTATGTAATGCTTTTGTTGTATGTAACTCGAGTATGTAACTCGCGAGTATGTAACTCGTCTTTCTAGGGGGTGGCATTTACATTGTTTCTATCTATGAGATCCTCCAACTATCTAATCAAAAACATATTTAGTTTCTTCAAACTCGAAAGCAAGACATTCCAACAGAAATAGCCGGGGTTATTTTATATAACTAATAAACTTAAGATGGATCAGTTAGCTCGTAGCACCCTTTTAAGTGAATACCTCAGTCCACGGACATCGTCAATATATGCCATATTTAACTATATTGCAAAATTATCTTCTCCTTTCAAACTGTCGTACTAGTCAAACTTAAACGCGGCAGAAAAAAGCTCTATGGTAAAACCTCGTTTTAAAACCTTATTGCATTACGCTAGCTTTTAAGTCGAAGTTCGCAATAATTTATTAACTAGGAAACCTTCTATTCAGTTCCATAATTGCATAAGCGAAGTAGACTGCAGACCAATTACCTTATCAAATATTTACATCCCGTCTCGTTGTGTTGCCAACGTTTCGCTTTGTTTACGGGGAAAACGTAATATTGGAGTGTGCGGGAAGCTTGCTACGGTAATTGTAATTGTAATTGTCAGTTCGGGTTGTGTTCGTAAGCTGATGGAACTTGAAATCGATTGTCTAATATTTTCCTACCGCTAGTCGGGCGACGTTATGCCCCGACAGTATCTATTGGAGCGAAATATGGACACTGACCTCAATAAATTTTTGTAACCTAATTGTTTTTTCGGAATTTTATAGTTATTTTTTTATTGCTTAGATGGGTGGACAAGATCACGATCCGACTTGTGTTAAATGATTACCGGAGCCCATAGACATCTACAACATAAATGCCACCAACTACCTTGAGATATGAGTTCTAAGGTCTTAGTGTAGTTACAACGGCTGCCCACCCTCCAAATCGAAACGCCTGTTAAAATTCCGAAAATCAATAATTTACTCAATTATTTTACTGGTGGTAGGACCTCTTGTAAGTCCGCACGGATAGGTGCCACCACCACCACCACCCTGCCTATTTCTATTGTGAAGCACTAATGCGTTTCGGTGTGAATGGTGGGGCAGCCGTTGTAACTATACTGAGACCTTAGGACTAATATCTCCAGGTGGGTGGCGCATTTACATTGTAGATGTCTATGGGCTCCAGTAACCGCTCAACACCAGGTGGGCTGTGAGCGCGTCCACCCATCTCGACAATAAAAAAAAAGCATAGTAATGCGTTTTTTTAAATGCCTATTAATGCCTATATCTGCCGTCAAGCTACTGCTTAGGCAGAATAGGTGGTTGTACCTTCACGTGCAGCCGTTGTAACTACACTGAGACCTTAGAACTCATAACCTAAATGATTTTCGGAATTATAACACTCTACAATTGAAAATCTAGACACACGTACAAATGTAGAAGGAACTGACAAATGAGGTTAATCCTCGATTATTAATTACTCAAGTGAGGTACCATCCGGCTCTAAAATAAACTTCAGGCCATAGGCACAACCCATTGAGTCTCTCGCCGGATCTTCTCAGTAGGACGAGATTTCTATCCGGAAGTAGAATCAGCTAAGCACTGCTCTTGCTAGGGCTAGTGTTAGTTTTGAAGTTGAGCCCGTGAACTCACCTACCGGTCCGCGCGAAGTTTGAATAGCCGCTTAGGCTACCAATGATTAGGTAGGGGATAAAAAGGACTCCACAGCATTTTCAGAGCACTATGACATCATAGCCTTTTTCAGTCGAAAAGACACCAGAGCAGTGGGCAGCAGCTTTCTAGAGCTCTTGGCACCACCGTTAGGCGGCAAAATTCATAAAAAACGAGATAATTTGAAAACTCTGTTTATTACCTTTCAAATCTACAATCGCACGGACAAAAACGGAAAGGGCATCATTAGATAAAAAATACGAATTGTACAGTGTTTTATATTGCTTAGGGCAAATAAACAAATTAGTTCACTGAGTTTCTCGCCGGATCTTCTCAGTGGTTCGCGTTTCCGATCCGGTGGTAGATATTTAGATTCAGCGAAGCACTGCTCTTGCTAGGGTCAGTGTTAGCATCACTCCGGTTTGAGCCCGTGAGCTCACCTATTAGTTTAAGTTACGCTGAAATAGCCTCTGAACGCTATCAGCTTAGGTAGGAAAAAAAAAACAATTTATTTATAATTGTTTCTAGTGTGGTAACACATTAAAATGTGGCAGCATTAGTGGTTGTAGCTGTACAAAATTTCTGGTCATACTTAGCATGTGTGTTGTGTACCAATTGTGTACCAAAAAAACAATAAAAGGCCTTCTTTCTAAGTTATCAAGTTTCATTGATATTATCAATATTGAAGCTAAAATATTACACTCCATTGTGCTGAAACAGATATATTAAATTGCCGTCTCTAACTTTTTGTATTTCTTTTACTATTTTATAAGGACACCTGACTCGTGAGTGCTCTTTATAATCTGGATATTATTCATATGTATGTCGGGGCGAACGCATTATTAAGACCATCGTCAGACATCATAGAGGTGAATAGCTAGGGTGATCGGGTTAAGAGAAATATTGAGTACACGAAACACGTCTTAGAACACTTTAGAAATCTTCTCATGACGTTAGCAAACGAATGACAGTTCTTAGGATGGAGGCACTGCTCTTCAAGAAAGCTGATTGATCAGTAAAATGGCGTTTATACGTGCCTTGATCGACTAGGCTCTGTCATAGCATGAAGTTAGCGGAGCTTCGACGATATATCGATAAAATTTTTAATAGCTTAGATGGTTGGACGAGCTCACAGCCCACCTAGTAGTAGCTCAGTATAGTTACAACGGCTACCATACAATTCAAACCGAAACGCATTACTACTTCTCGGCAGAAATAGACAGGGTGGTGGTACCTGCCCGTGCGGACTCACAAGAGGTCCTACCATCAGTAATAAATCGTGTTGTCACCTCTCGGGTATCGTGCCGCGCCTCGTTTTGCTACCAAACTAATGACTGTTTCCGAAATTTAAATAAAATAGCTATTATACAGACAGACTCTATGGGTTTCTTGTGCCATAGATATTTAAATGCGGGACCAATCAAAATGTTTCTAATTGTAGTAGGCTTCAGAGAAATGGCATACCTCTGCCTTACCTGATTACAAGTCAGACTATTCGTATAAAAGGCGAAACCTCAGTAAAAACTCTCAGTAGAGTACATCCAGACTACCTGGAGCCACTGCGATCATTCACAGAGCGTTTTCAGAGATCTTTTTTGCCACCTACCATCCAGCTATGGAATGAGCTCCCCTCTACGGTGTTTTCCGAGCGCTATGATCTGTCCTTCTTCAAACGAGGCTTGTGGAGAGTATTAAGCGGTAGGCAGCGGCTTGGCTGTGCCTCTGGGATTGCTGAAGTCCATGGGCGACGGTAACCATTCACCATCAGGTGGGCCGTATACTCGTCTGCCTACAAGGGCAATAAAAATAATTAAAAAAAAGAATGCAAAAGTGCCGATGCAATATTATTAACACTTAAATACTGTTGAAATATACGGATGTATATGTCCGCCTGTCACCGTTGACGGTAAATAGGGATCGCGGTCATTCAACCCCACTGAATAACCAACCAGTGCTCGTAATATGATATGCAACGTGAATAACAAGTACAGACGCGTGGTAGTGACGTATAGACAGACAAGTTAATCGCGCCCTTTACTTAATATAATCTGATGATCGGATCTAAATTAATGCAATATGCGAGCCTCCGGTCGTGTTTGTATCTAACGCGGTGAATTCGCCTGAGGGTTGGCACGCCTGATGTATTTTTAGATATTTTTTTTGCTTTCTTTAGCACGCTATACAGGGTGTCCCAGAAAGAATGGATAATCCCGAAAACCTCATAGTAGAGCTATTGGGGACTCAGAATAAAAAATAAAATAAAATATTTCTTAGGTAGTAATCAAAATCATAATCGGTTGCTCTTGGCAGAGCAGTCGTGGTCATGTGGAATTCTTGCTTATTAAAAAGCCTTGACAGATTTTGTTTTTCATTTTTAGGTACTCAAATTAAAAATAAACAAAAAATGCCAAATTTCATGATTAAAACTTAACTTTTAACTTAGTAACTTAGCTTAGCTTAGCTTTTAACTAGTAAGTTATACTTTTATAAAAAAATTACACTAGCTGCTCATACGATTTCCTGCATATTCCTTAGTATAGTCCATGTAGAATATTATAACATCAAAAAGCTTATGTATTTCATTTATTTGTAGCTGCTGTATATTCCAGAAAAGCACAGCAGTATGGAAAATATAAACTTTTTTTTTAAATACCTAATTTGGGTACTACCTGAGAATATTTTTTTTTATTGTGTCCCCAATAGCCTACTATGAGGTGTCTAGGATTATCCATTCTTTCTGCGCCAGCTTCTATATTGAAGAGGACTCTATGTAGCTTGTTTGTTGAGGGATGTTGAATAAACGCTTGAGAAATACAGTGTTATTCCATTATTCCATGGCCGGATGGTTCACATCAAAAACGATCTGAAATTACCTCTGATGAGCGCAGAAGTTCCGCTGACAGGTAACGCAATAGTAAAAATGCATGTCAGGATTCTTGAACAATTCCTGGACACATTTCCCATAGAATAGATAGTTCAAATACCGCTCTGGAAGTTAATACTCAGCGTAGACCCATTTGCTCCAGAGTATTATTTATGGACAGATTAAGAGACGAGCTCAATACTTAATTCGGTAAGGAATAATGTTATTTTGAAAATCATACACGCTAAATATAGAATTTAGAATTGACAATACGCGAATTATAGAAATATAGAAATCACTATGTAATTGAAAATTTGACGTCAAATCTCAAGCAGAGTTTATTTTTATTGCATTCATTTTATTGCATTTTGAAGTCGTCATGGCCTAAAAGATAAGACGTCCGGTGCATTCGTGTTGAAGCGATGCACCGGTGTTCGAATCCCGCAGGCGGGTACCAATTTTTCTAATGAAATACGTACTCAACAAATGTTCACGATTGACTTCCACGGTGAAGGAATAACATCGTGTAATAAAAGTGAAACCCGCAAAATTATAATTTGCGTAATTACTGGTGGTAGGACCTGTTGTCAGTCCGCGCGGGTGGGTACCACCGCCCTGTCTATTTCTGCCGTGAAGCAGTAATGCGTTTCGGTTTGAAGGGTGGGGCAGCCGTTGTAACTATACTGAGACCTTACAACTTATACCTCAAGGTGGGTGGCGCATTTACGCTGGAGACGTCTATGGGCTCCAGTAATCACTTAACACCAGGTGGGCTTAGAGCTCGTCCACCCATCTAACCACCTAGTGTTAAGTGGTTCCACGGGTGACGCCATTAACGTTGTAATATTTTTGAACTACGATAATAATTTTATGGAACGTGAGCTTGTTTACCCGTTTATGTAATAGATAAAAATAACTTAAACAGGACAAGATTACTACTCAGGCGCTAGTAATTTAAAAAAAAAATTATTGCTTAGATGGCTGGACGAGCTCTAAGCCCACCTGATGTTAAGTGGTTACTGGAACCCATAGACATCTACAACGTAAATGCGTCACCCACCTTGAGATATAAGTTCTAAGGTATCAGTTTAGTTACAACGGCTGCCCCACCCTTCAAACCGAAACGCATTACTGCTTCACGGCTGAAATAGGTAGGGCGATGGTACCTACCCGCGCGAACTCACAAGAGGTCCTACCACCAGTATAGTAGTTAACAGTTAACTATCGTTATTTTATTATAACATTAAAAAAAACAAACAATTAACAACGCAATTAAAGCCTCCACGCAATTATCTTCAAAATAACAACAGCTTATCACGTGCCTTCTATTTCGTTGAAAGCTACACAAAAACTTGTAATAGCGACAAAGTTTCAAGGGAGTAGCTTAAGGCGAGCTTTCAATGGACGGAAGTCGCGGCTGTTAGAATGAGTTTGCGCGGATTTAGTCTGGCACCATCAGTACTAGCGACCTTTTGGTTATTTGACTACTATGTCTATATAGTGCATCTACTGATCCCTATTTCAAGACATAAAAACAACTTTAAAAAAAAGTATTACTAACAAAAGTAGAACAGAAATGTCTATTTTTTTTAAGAGCAGTGCTTTGCAGAATCTACCATCGGATCGGAAACGCGATCCAATGGGAAGATCCGGCGAGAAACTCAGTGGGCTGTGTCTGTGGGTTAATTCGCTCGTAGAGCCCTTCGTCGCAAGCGACGGGTTCGACGAGGACGGTGACCAGTGCTTGCGGTACCTAAAATCACAGTTAATGGATCGAGAAAATGACTGCATAATGTGACTAGGTGCTAAATTATGAACAACACAAATTTGACTGTTTCGACTTCAAATATCACGAGGTTGAAATTTTGTGTGGTACACATGACCCCTCCTGACCGCACTGTGGTACGTTCTGAGAATCTTTTTTTTATTGCCTAGATGGGTGGACGAGCTCACAGCCCACCTGGTGCTAAGTGGTTACCAGAGCCCATAGACATCTACAATGTAAAAGCGTCACCCACCTTGAGATATAAGTTCTAAGGTCTCAGTATAGTTACAAGGGCTGCCCCACCCTTCAAACCGAAACGCATTGCTGCTTCACGGCCGAAATATGCAGGGTGATGGTATCTACCCGTGCTACCACCAATGAGCTTTAGGCTACAATCGGCTATAACCATTAATATTTTCATTTCAATGGAAATGAAGCTTTAGTTTCGTAACAGGAAAGTCTGTAACGCACCTAATTTACGCAGAATCGTCACCGACAACGACACCGCTACAGATATGGCAATCTGTCACGCTATTTCCAACAGAACTCTTAAACAACGAACCTAAGAAATAATTTCACTTATCGCGCACCGGTCGGTATTTCCGTAATATTTTACGGAAATGCAGCTACAAGTTTGAACTCAAAGATATAACTCGAATTAATAACTGTTTATCTCAATTTCGTTTTGCTGTCGATTTTCGCACAAGTCACGTGATGCAGACATCAAGCTTAAAAAGTACCATCCAAGTGGCTTATAGAATTATCCGTTTGCTCTAAATTCAAACGCTCAAAAACCATCAGTGTATAACCTGTTCTTCTAAGTACATAGGTGCAATTAACTAAAATCTTTATTAAGTAATTATTTACATTATGAATCTATATTCTATTGTGTGTATGTTATGTATATTAAGTTGTTAAGCTTATACTTTAAGCCTTTATACTTCAGTTTTATTTATTGGTGGTAGGACCTCTTGTGAGTCCACACGGGTAGGTACCACCACCCTGTCTACTTCTGTCCTGAAGCAGTAATGTGTTTCGGTTTGAAGGGTGGGGCAGACGTTGTAACTATACTGAGACTTTAGAACTCATCTCAAGGTGCGTGACCGCATTTACGTTATAGATGTCTCTGGGGTCCAGTAACCACTTAATACAGGTGGGCTGTGAGCTCGTCCACCCATCTATGCAATAAATAAATAAAATGATATTAGTTCAGTAAAAAGTTAAATATCAATAAAAATATGTCCAAGTCCACAGTTTAAGTGCAAGCCACAAGAAGGCACATTAAAAGTTAAACTGTTAATTTCGTAGTAAAACTCATTCGTGCAAAGATTGATGAGGAAATGGATTCCGAAGTCAAGATAGCCGCCGCAATAATTATAATAATACTGAAGTTTCACAAGCTATTTTGGTACTGGGAAATAGCAGGTTATTTAGCGTTTTGTATTTGTTACACTGAAGCCTTAATTGTAAAGAGACTTGGCAGGTTAGATTTTTAATAGCAGATACAGGGTGTAAAGAGACCTTTTACTTGTCATGAACGGAAAATTATAGTATTTTACTATGCGTGTTATAAATATTTGAAGTAACGCGAACATAGCTAGCGAAGACCTTCGCCACATGTTTTCAATTACATTACGTTGCGAGTAATAAGTCTTAGCGAAATTTATATCGTGTATGATTGTTTAAATTGACAGAAATGAATCGTTCCACAACCTTACCCCTTTTTCAATAACTTACTTTCTACGTAGGAGCATAATATGCGTAAAATAAAGTGAATTTCACTATTAAACCTAAAACATAAGTCGGAGTTTCCATTGAATATCGACTAATCATCGTCATTATCCTACCCTTCTCCCAGTCACCTGGGGTCGGTACATCAGTCACCATGTTTTCTCATTCAATACTCTTCTATCATATACCATTTCTTCGCTCACTCTTTTCTTACTCATATCGTTCACGGAATCCATCCATATTTTTTTAGGTCTACCTCTTCCTCCAAAGCGTTCCACGTTCATAGTTTACGCTCTCTTAAAAACCTCATTGTCATTTCGTCTCATCACATGTCCATACCATCCCAAACGCGCACTTCTCAACTTCCCAGTCACAGATGCCACTTTGAGACTTCCTCTAACATATTCATTCCGTATTCTATCCATTCTCGTTACCATTGAATATCGACTGTTCCATCTATTAAGACCGACCGCATGATTGCTTCATGATAGACAGGCCGAATAGTGAAGTCTTCCGTGCGGGTTCAAACCATGTGCCCTGTCATACCCTTTTGGTAAATACCTTCAGTACCTATACGGGATCGCTGTGGTGAAATCGTTCGATTGCCGAAATGCAAAGGTAAGACATAGTGTATGCCACCAGCTTATCACATAAGATCTAAGTCTTAATGCTAGTGTAAAACTTCTGCATATCAAATAGGCTAGTGTGAGCATTTCGCGTCATCGGGTGCCAACGCACGAAGATTCAATTTTAATTTAACTAGAGCTTTTCCGTGCAAACACTCGTAACATTTTTAGCATTGTTTTAAAACCTAAATAGTTTACGTGAACGATTCAATACCGGACGGATCCGGATAAAAAATGTTATCCGGGCACAGAAAACATTTTTGCCTGGACAGCGAACAAAGTTTTGATCAACGCCAGGCTCTCAGCGGCCCGGGTAATAAATAAAAATAAAAAATCAACGTACTGCATCGCCCAGGGATATGCACTCACAATCGTTCAAACATATATACCGGAACATAATGTATACACGGCCACCATTTTATCCGGGTCCGGTAGCTTACACCGGGTTCCCGAAACCCGGTGAAAATGGCCGCCTACCTTTAAATATGGAGTTCAAATTATATTTGCTACCGATATATGACTGCGGGGGTTTGTAACTGAATTTTTATTTCCATTCATTCGTTTCAATATGGTTTTTATTTCGTGAAAATGAAACCCGCCAATAGGGAAGTTGAACGATGTCGTATTTATTAAAGCAATTGGAAATAATACTATTTACTGGTGGTAGGACCTCTTGTGAGTCCGCACGGGTAGGTACCACCGCCCCTCCTGTTTCTGCCGTGAAGCAGTAATGCGTTTCGGTTTGAAGGGTGGGGCAGCCGTTGTAACTATACTGAGACCTTAGAACTTATATCTCAAGGTGTGTGGCGCATTTACGTTGTAGATGTCTATGGGCTCCAGTAACCACTTAACAACAGGTGGGCTGTGAGCTCGTCCACACATCTAAGCAATAAAAAAAAATTATTTATTAAATTGAAAATGTATTTATTAAACAGCAGCTTACGGACTTTCTCGCTCTTTTTTGTTCAAGCTGCAAGAGGATGCTTTAAGCAATAATACCGCCATTTTACAAGTACATTGTTCTAAATATATTTTTACCATGCTCAGTTTTGTTAGCTCTTATATGCAAAAAAAACGTTTGTTATCAATTCGCGAGCAAAACTTGTGTTTAAAAATCTTCGTGAGAGCTTACAGAATGTTTTATTAACATTATTTAAGTTAGGAATTAGGGAATATTTATTAGAAAGACGATTTGACCCGTTAATCTTTTTCATTATTATTTGTTTTCTAAGGTAGATACTAAATCTTAAACAAAGCTTTTTTTTTATTGCCTAGATGTGTGGACGAGCTCACAGCCCACCTGGTGTTAAGTGGTTACTAGAACCCATAGAAATCTACAACGTCAATGCGCCACACACCTTGACATATAAGTTCTAAGGTCTCAGTATAGTTACAACGGCTGCCCCACCCTTCAAACCGAAACGCATTACTGCTTCACGGCAGAAATAGGCGGGGCGGTGGTACCTACCCGTGCGGACTCACAAGAGGTCCTACCACCAGTGATAAGTAGATACTGAGTCTTAAACAAAGCCTCTTGAAGGGTTTGTTTACTACCCCTGCTAATGAACTCTTTCAAATCATCCTCCTTAAACGTAAAAACAGCCCTGAAAAAATTAAACACATATGTTCACATTCCAATAAATATTCTATTTAATTTTTCCATTAGCGCGAACCCAGGCACATGTTTGCGTACAAACTCGAGCTTTTAAAAGCACATCAAATATATTTTCCAATTTCATATGGTAATGTAAAGGATTATTCCTTTACAAACAACAAAAAAAAATTTGGGACAAGGATTTGCGGACGCGGAAAGGGATTTTAAAATAATTTAAGCTCGCATTATATATTGTGTGCTCCATTTTGTATTTTTACAAATGAAATCGTACCTAGTAACGTAAGCACGTATGAAGTGTCGATGGGACAGTCGGCAGTTGCACTTGTCTTGAATAAAGAGAATAAAATCTATTCCTAAATACTTATTGAACTTGTAGCGTCAGCCATCATAGAACGTAAGACATTTGACAGATTCCTGAATCTCGCTTTCAACATTTTCAAGATAAGTCTGCATATATACAAGTTCTGAAAAATAACATTCCGACCGTCGGTCTACCGAGCAATATCACCCTCTCGTTGGAAGATCTTCCCTTTGTCGTTTATATCTACACATTAAATACGTCGAACGATACGAAATATTCTTGAACTCATTAAAACTAAGCATCGTGCTAAATAGCACGTTCAATAATTGTGTTTATTAAATAGCTCAAATAAATTATTTCGCTGATCGTTACAGATATATTCTATAGGCAATTTACAATCGTAGCCAAAAAAAAAGAATAAAAAGCATTAAATAAATTATCGCGGGTAAGGGTCCCCGCCGTTATACTGTGATACCTTAGAACTTATATCTCAAGGTGGGTGGCGCATTTACGTTGTAGATGTCTATGGTCTTCCAGTAACCACTTAACACCAGGTGGGCTGTGAGCTCATCCAACCATTTAAGCAATTATTAAAAAAATGTGTGGTGTCGTGGAACACCGGATAGGAACGAAGTTCCTTATTATACACTGTGTGCATTACTAATAAAAATCTTACGTTACGGAGGTTTTTTCCCGGTTAGGGTACCCCTCCGCATCGTCCCGTAAGGAACTTCGTTCCAAAAAAGACAAATAAATTAAAACATGTAAAATCTACAAAACGCATGTTTAAATGCATATTAAAATGCATATTGACTTTAAAATTATACAAAACCTCACCAGAGAAAACTGAATAAACTGAAAAAGGCTTTCATGAAAACGTAGTGCATGAATTAAATTATTTTTCACAACACAAAAGACAAAGATTGAAATATAAGTTGAGTTTGTTCCGGCTAAGTGGAGAGTCAAAGAGCGTATTACGAGAGCAAAAACTGTTTATCTAGACTCGCCGGACGCTGCGGGTTTCCTTGGTTTTTTTTTGTTTTTTTTTGTTTTTTTTCCATGCTTCACAACAAAAACCGGTAAGAGATCCGTGAATTGATATCATAAAAATACGATTAAAAAAAATAACTATACATTATCTGTTCTCGGATGAGGCCGTTTCCGGGGGTGGGGTGGCTTTGGCGGTGTCACTTGATATCGCCAATGCGTTCAACACCCTGCCCTGGTCCGTGATAGGGGGGGCGCTGGAACGACACGGAGTGCCCCCCTACCTTCGCCGGCTGGTGGGTTCCTACTTGGAAGACAGATCGGTCACGTGTACCGGACACGGTGGGATCGTGCACCGGTTCCCGGTCGTGCGCGGTGTTCCACAGGGGTCGGTGCTCGGCCCTCTTTTGTGGAATATCGGGTATGACTGGGTGCTGAGGGGTGCCCTCCTCCCGGGCCTGAGCGTAATCTGTTACGCAGACGACACGTTGGTCGTGGCCCGGGGGGGGAGTTTTGCTGAGTCTGCCCGTCTTGCTACGGCTGGGGTGGCGCATGTCGTCGGCAAAATCAGGAGATTGGGCCTCGACGTGGCGCTCAGTAAATCCGAGGCCATGTGGTTCCACAGGCCCCGGAGAGTGCCACCTGTCGATGCCCATATCGTGGTTGGAGGCGTCCGTATCGGGGTCGGGGTGCAGTTGAAGTACCTCGGCCTCATTCTAGACAGTCGTTGGACCTTCCGTGCTCACTTTCAGAATCTGGTCCCTCGTTTGTTGGGGGTGGCCGGCGCGTTAAGCCGGCTCCTTCCCAATGTTGGGGGGCCTGACCAGGTGACGCGCCGTCTCTATACAGGGGTGGTGCGATCAATGGCCCTATACGGGGCGCCCGTGTGGGGCCAGTCCCTGGCCGTGGGGGTAGCGAAGCTGCTGCAACGGCCGCAACGCACCATCGCGGTCAGGGTCATCCGTGGTTATCGCACCATCTCTTTCGAGGCGGCGTGTGTACTGGCTGGGACGCCGCCTTGGGTCCTGGAGGCGGAGGCGCTCGCTGCTGACTATCAGTGGCGGGCTGACCTTCGTGTACGGGGCGTGGCGCGTCCCAGCCCCAGTGTGGTCAGAGCGCGGAGGGCCCAATCTCGGCGGTCCGTACTGGAGTCATGGTCTAGACGGCTGGCCGATCCTTCGGCTGGTCGTAGGACCGTCGAGGCGATTCGCCCGGTTCTTGTGAACTGGGTGAATCGTGACAGAGGACGCCTCACTTTCCGGCTCACGCAGGTGCTCACTGGGCATGGTTGCTTCGGTGAGTTCCTGCACCGGATCCGAGCCGAGCCGACGGCAGAGTGCCACCATTGTGGTTGCGACTTGGACACGGCGGAGCACACGCTCGTCGCCTGCCCCGCATGGGAGGGGTGGCGCCGTGTCCTCGTCGCAAAAATAGGAAACGACTTGTCGTTGCCGAGTGTTGTGGCATCGATGCTCGGTGACGACGAGTCGTGGAAGGCGATGCTCGACTTCTGCGAGTGCACCATCTCGCAGAAGGAGGCGGCGGGGCGCGTGAGAGACGCACAGGCCCGCCGCCGTCGAGCGGGGGCCAGGGAGGCGGATATCGCCCAAGCCCTGGCCCTCTAAGTGTTTCGGGTCCCCTCACATGTCGGCCTGGGGACCGGCGAAGGGGGCCTAAGAAGACGACGTGCAAGCTGCTCTGCACGCGTTTTATGCATGAGCATCCGGGTGATGGAAGGCCGGCTATCCTCAACCCACGCTGGTTCTGACCCAGCGGGGTATTCCGTAGGATAGACCATTCTAACCGGCGCCATCTAGGCGGGCTTCGGATAGCCTGCCGACCGAGAGGGCTGGTGGTCGTGGCGCCGACGACCGCCAGTCCGGCGTCCCGAGGGGGAGGGTGATGGGAGAGATGTGCTCCGCACTAAACGCTTCACTTTCCCCCCTTTGCCTTTTCATGAGTTTTGTCTCATGCGAGGTTTGGACGTTGGTTGTTGAGAGACAGGAGGTTTTAGTCGGTTCGACTCCGACATGCCCCGCCCTTCATCCCCAGTGAAGGGCGGAAGTCCGGCGATTTCCTCCTGACAAAAAAAAAAAAAAAAAAAAAAAAAAAAAAAAAAAAAAAAAAAAAAAAAAAAAAAAAAAAAAAAAAAAAAAAAAAAAAAAAAAAAAAAAAACATTATCTGTGGTCAACTATAAAAAGTTCACATTTAAAAGTAGTTTCAATGGATCAACAAATTAACTATATTTTTGTAAAAACTGAATTATGTAAACGAAGGATGCTATGATAATTAAGTTAGTCTCAATTAGATAATGAAAGATAAAGTGTCATTTAATTTCTGCTTACCATTAGACCTGGCCGACTTCATAACTCATTTTTTATTTCGATTAAACCATCACCATAAGTCTAACCACGTAATTATGTTGTAATGTTTTTTAGGCTGCACAAAAATAAGTTTTTTTTGCGTCACCAGACATCAACCCCCCCTTATGCCGCCGCCCTCCCTGATATCTAAGTCCAAATTCTCACGGGTATTATATAACCGAATGCATTGCTACTTCGCGGCAGAAATAGGCAAGGAGGTAGTACCTATATTAATGCGGGCTCACAAGACGTCCTACTACCAGTAAAATATTATAATCTAAATTTAAACAGGAGCAAATTTTATGCTTTCTGTGCGTTATAAAAAGGTTATTGACCTATTTCTATAAAAAAACCGTTAACCGTAAAAAAAAATTAAGTATTTGTGTACATATTTTAGTTTTAAATTTTTTTCTTTATTTTAAAAATGTATTTTGTTATTTTCGTAAATATAATGATTTTTTTTTGTGATAATAAAGCCTTTCTCTATAGTACCCTAGTTAATTATTTAAAATGAATATTCATCTACTATGAAACACACAAGCGTACATACATTCATTTATAACTATTAGAGAATTTACAAGCCGACTAGAATGCTAAAGAGAATTTTTGAAAAGCTGTCGACATCCGAGAGCTCGCTAAGTAGCCTGAAATGTTTAAATACTGAGCTTAGTCGAAAGCTCAGTCGGACTTGAGTACTTTAAAGCACAGTGATATGAGCAAAAAAATGCGGAAAAAGCTCTTTCATTTCGTTGAAGGTTTTTAAGTGGGTTTGTGTCCTTATTATAGAAAGACTTTACTTTATTGTTCGCGAAAACAATAGATTAAGCTTATTACTAAATATAATTACATTATTTAAGAAAACAAAAATCGACTGGTTCTATATGAAAATATTATGTCAATGCTTTTTGTGTGCATTAAGGTTTAAAAAACTTAGTCTACTTCAGAGGAGACTTGAATAACGAGAGAGTTAATTAAAAAAATATATCTTATTGTCTCTTCATTAAGGCCCGTGTTATATAAAGGAACATTGATAAGGGCGGAATAACTAAGTAATTAATGATACATTAATTCTTCACATATTTTTCAATGAGAATAAGTCCAGTATGGACATATGAGAAGTTCAATTGAATCTACAAATTGGAGAAATACACGTAAGTATTGTATAATTGTATACAATGTAATCCTTAAAATGTAAGTTAATAAAGCTTTTGTAATTTCTGCTTTCACCTGGAAAATTATTGGGAAAGCTGTCCTTGGCACAGTATGTTCTTTTTCCTATTGTATATTCTAAATGTTTGCAATCGTTCTATGTGGCTTTTTATAAAATTCTGGCACATCTATTTCTTTTACTTTGACATATCGCTACCAAATTAGGCTAATTCAAAAGATTCCTGTAATTTTCATATAAATCAGCCCAGCAGTTTCGAAGTGTAACCGAAACACACATCGACTTTTCTACGGGTATGTACGTGATATAGATGTGCATTTATTCAAAGTTGTAGTCGTCGTGGCCTAAAAGATAAGACGTCCGGTACATTTGTATCGAGCGATGCACCGGTGTTCGAATCCCGCAGGCGGGTACCAATTTTTCTAATGAAATACGTACTTAACAAATGTTCACGATCGACTTCCACGGTGAAGGAATAGCATCGTGTAATAAAAATCTAAACCCGCAAAATTATAATTTGCGTAATTATTGGTGGTAGTCTTGCGAGTCCGCACGGGTAGGTACCACCACCCTGCCTATTTCAGCCGTGAAGCAGTAATGCATTTCGGTTTGCCGTTGTAACTATACTGAGACCTTAGAACTCCCATCTCAAGGTGGGTGGTGGCATTTATGTGGAAGATGTCTATGGGCTCCAGTAACCACTCAACACCAGATTCGCTGTGAGCTCGTGCACTTATCAGAGCAATAAACAAGGTACATACATAACCCCACAACGTACATTTATTAGGTCGTATAGAATTGAAAAAGTTTTTTTTAATAGCTATGCCCCAATGTAGGATTCCCTGTGTTGTAGTACCAGAGACTGATAAACATATTTATATAAGTTTAAATGTATACATATATACATAATAAACACCTAGTCAATGAGCAAACAAACCTGTTCATCACACAATGTTTTCCCGATGTGGGAATAGAATCCACGACCCTCGGTACAACAGTCAGGGCCGTTAGCTATTGCACCACTGAATCACTCAATCAGAAACCAGCCCACTGAGTTTCTCGCCGAATCTTCTCAATGGGTCGCGTTTCCGATCCGGTGGTAGATTCTGCGAAGCACCGCTCTTGCTAGGGTCAGTGTTAGCATCACTCCGGTTTGAGCTCCGTGAGCTCACCTACTAGCTAAGGTTACGCTGAAATAGCCTTTTAAGGCTAGATGTAGGAAGGCTTTAGATCAGGGGTTCCCAAGCTTATTTTGTCTATTGCCCACTTTGAGAATAAATTATTTTTGAACGCCCCCTTTTTTCACCTAATTAAAAACCATTTTAGCGAGAGCTAAGTCGGTATGTAAGAGTCCTCCTAGATGAAATTACAAATCTCCTCCCAAGCCTATACACAACGCCCCCTTTTTTTCTGGGTCTCTTACCGCCCCCCTTTAGGCCTGCAGCGGCCACAAGGGGGCGTTATCGCCCACATTGGGAAAGGCTGCTTTAGATGTAGAAAAAAAAAAGAAAAAAAATCAGAAATATTTGACATCATTCATTAGTTAAAGATGAAAAGGCGAATACGTATGATCAAACGAAAGACGCGCTTACTATTAGCGTCACAACTATTAAAGCCATTCGTTAGCTTAATTTAGCATTAAAATAACGTTTCATCGTATCAAATAATTACGTAGTTCGCTGACTCTGATACGTAAACTTAGTAAAAATCGTACAACAACACAAGCAATCCCTCCCCCTATATTAATCCACTAGAGTGTAGTAGGCAGTACTAGAAATCGGACAAGTACACTAATGGCCAGCATTTACGCCAAAGGGCCGTTTCCGACGAGTGGAAAGCTTTTTTAGATCAAAAGGAAATCTTTATATCTGAAAATATAGTGGAGCTTTGCGAAGATATTGGATCTTTTATCGACGCATGGGGTTGACGAGTTTATGGGACTTCTGTTGTTAAGTTTCATCAAAGCTCTTCGAACGTTTTGGGCTACCGCAAAGATTTTTTTTATTGCTTAGATGGGTGTACGAGCTCACAGCCCACCTGGTATTAAGTGATTACTGGAACCCATAGACATCTACGACGTAAATGCGCCACCCACCTTGAGATATCAGTCCTAAGGTCTCAAGTATAGTTACCACGGCTGCCCCACCCTTCCAACCCAAAACGCATTACTGCTTCACGTCAGAAATAGGCAGGGTGGTGATACCTACCCACGCGGACTCACAAGAGGTCCTGCCACCAGTAAATCTAAAAATATAGTGGAGCTTTGCGAAGATATTGGACCTTTTATCGACGCATGGGGTTGACGAGTTTATGGGACTTCTGTTGTTAAGTTTTCATCAAAGCTCTTCAAGCGTTGTGGGCTACCCCTAATAGATATTAAAATAAGATGTAGTGGATTTAGGAATCATGGTGTTGTATTGATTAAAGAGCTTTGTCTCTATGAGGATACTTGATGAGGCTGGAGTCCTATATTCGTATCCTTTGTAAGAGAGCTGATCATACTGTGATTAAAATATTTTAACCTATAACATTTCCGAGAAATGTATGGAAGCTTTCATTATACCGCTTACGTATTATAACGCATATGGGTATGGTTCCCACACTGGATTAATTGTAAAATATATATTTTTTTGTTGTAAAACAAGTATCTGTTAGGATTTACGGAAATAATGGAAAGCTCCACGTATAGCTCTGTATTAATGCTTAAATTGTAGTTGCGTCCCTATTTTTTATTATACCAACGAGCTTTTGTTCGGAGATTTTTGTTAATAATTCGTACTTTTGTGAAAGCTTTGTATTCGCGGTGAACTTTTGATCTTTCGGTAAATCAACTTTAATCGTATTAATTACTGAATTATTGAATGTATCGATAAATGTAAAGTAGATGCATTCGTTGTAGCTACACGCGCGCTGTCTATTGCACTTAGGTGTGGAAGAGTACAACCATCCTGCCTATTTCTGGTCAGTAGCTGACATTGCGGTGTGAAGTGAGTGTGCGGTGAAGAATCTAAGCAATAAAAACACGTCCGTCTGGTGTAGTGGTAAGTGACATGGTCACTACACTAGGGAGTCGCGGGTTCGAGTCCCGCCAAGGGAAGATATTTATATGATAAATATAAATGTCTTTTCCAGGGTTATGGATGTTATAAAATAAATGTACCTGTAACACAAGTTCTTTATGAACTTATCACGGGACCAGTTAACGTGACGTGATTGTTAGTAAAAAAAAAAAAAAAAAGAAGTATGAGACAGTGGTCAGAGCATTCAGACTTCGACTTAATATCACAACGTGAGCGGTAATATTCTGATTGTAAAATCAATGGGCACTTGGCACCGTGTGGCCCGTTAGCTCGTTCACCCATTTGTGAATTAATAAAAACCAGTGATCCTGCAGTAGTCGAAATTCGACTATAATTCTATTGTCAAAGACTTGCACTTCTTAATTCACAGATTTCACTAAGACTACACTATAGACAAATAATATTAAGGACAAACAATACATATTGATCTATTCTCAATTTGACAACAGACTTTAAATAATAAAAGTTTGACAATAGGTAAACAAAGTACAAAATAAATATATATATATGCGTGTGTGTGTCAAATATATGGTAGTGTGTGTAATGATTTTTTTATTGATTTAAAGTGTTTTTTGTGTATAATTTAAAAAAATATTAGCATTCTGCACTCCTTCTCTATATTCTTTATAAGTGTGGGAAATTTCATACTCCTCCGTCCGCGCAATTTTCGTAAAAAGGGATACAAAGTTTTTGCTTTACTTATTAATATATAGATATGTTAGATATGATGTTTATGCGACTTCTAATAAATCAAAGAATTTAATTTCAGATTTCTTATCGTTAAAGTTTATCTAAGCAAATAAAATAAACACAATAAAAATATCGACACGTGTGTAATAATAATAATATTGTTTATATTATCAGTTTGTACATACGCAGCGTCAGTGCCTACTGATAGAGGGCACACCTGTCTGGAAACCCAAAGGAGCACGTTCGGATCTTGTCGTATCTAAAGTAGTACTTGCTTGATGAAGATTCTTAATAAACACGGGCGTTTAATGAATTTAATTAAAATTTAAGTAAGTTAAGACGCATTTTTTTTATAGCTTAGATGGGTCGACGAGCTCAAGACTCACCTGGTGTTAAATGGTTACTGGAACCCATAGAAATCTACAACGTAAATATCACCACCTACCTTGAGATATAAATTCTAAGGTCTCAGTATAGTTACAACGGCTGCCCCACCCTTCAAATCGAAACGCGTTACTGCTTCACGGCAGAAACAGGCAGGATGGTGGTACACACCCGTGCGGACTCACAAGATGTCCTACCACAAGTCATTACGCAAATTATAATTTTGCGGGTTTCATTTTTATTATACGATGTTATTCCTTCACCGTGGAAGTCAATCGTGAGTGTTAAGAACGTATTTCCTTAAAAAAATTGGTACTTGCCGGCGGGATTCGAACACCGGTGCATCGCAAGGACCGAATGCACCGGACATCTTATTCTTTAGGTCACGACGACGTCATTATCATTTTTGTGGAAAAATCATGATGCTTTATTTTAAACAGAACTTACTGTAGAGCGTGTTGTAAGCCTATACGGCTAGGTACCAACATCCGGGCTATTTCTACCGCGAAGTGCCAACAGCCGATAACACGTCTGGCTCAAGGTTGATGTCAGCATTTATGTTTTGATTACTCCGGTATTTTTTTTTATTGCTTAGACGAGCTCACAGTCCACCTGGTGTTAAGTGGTTCGCCCATAAAAAATCTACAACGTAAGTACGCCACCCACCTTGAGATATAAATTCTAAGGTCTCAGTATAGTTACAACGGCTACCCCACCCTTCAAACCGAAACGCATTACTGGTTCAAGGTAGAAATAGGTAGGGTGGTGGTACCTACCCGTGCGGACTCACAAGACATCCTACCACCAATGTAGTTTAGCTTTAGGAGTGCCGTGAGCTCGTTCAAACATCTAAGAAAGAAATCTGTGGAATAACATAATTTAACTTGTCGAAAATTAAGCCGATTTAACTCTCTAATATATTATTATATCGTAATAGAGGTCCCGCAGTAGTCGAAATTCGAATATAATTAATTGGAATTGTAAGTTTGTACACTATTATGATTGTATTTTATACTTCTATAATCACAAATTTCGCCAAGAATCCACTATAAAAAATATTACCAAAGACAAACAATATTTATTCTCAATTTGACAACAGACGTCAAGAACAAAAGTTTTACAATAAATAGTATGTATGCGTGTGTGCGTCAAATACATGGTAATTATGTAGTGTGTGTAATGTTTTCTTTATTGATTTAATGTATCTTTTATGCATTATTTTAAAAAAAAAATAGCATTGTGCACTTCTTCTCTATATTCTCTATAAGTGTGGAAAATTTCATACTCCTCCGTCCGCGCAATTTTCGTAAAAAGGGAAACAAAGTTTTTGCTTCACGTATTAATATTATATTTATCGTATAAAACGATACACATAAATGAAAGAGTCATTAAAGTAATTTAATTGCTCGCATCAAGAGGTGCTAATGTCTCATACGATCGCAAGGAACAAATGCACAGTAAAAAAACGCTTCAGCCGTCTCGTAAACCCGTGATACTTCACAGAACGTTCCGAATTCGTATCACTGGGAATGCACAAACGATAATAATCTTCCGAAAATTTATTTATTACTTTTGGAGATCTGTTCAATTTGTAACGGAACCGATCTTTTCGTTATGGTTCCGGGATTACGATGAAATCAGTGGGCGATCCACCAGGGATGCTCTACATAAATAGAGTCCTATCAGAGTCCATAGACATTGCTACTTGAACGGCATCGCTCAACATATATGTATAGGGCCTGTATATAACTCTTGAAGCCGACAAGATAGCAGCAAAAATTTGCAGGATGGTGGTACCTATAAATCGGGTGTAGAGTAAAGTTAATAACGCAAACTTATCATTTTTGTATATTAGATTTTTATTACACGATCATATAATCCTTCATAGTGAAAGTCTTTCTTGAGCATTTGTTACGTATTTCCGACAAAAGGCCAGTGGATTTGGGTCCCGGCATTGCAGCATTCCTTGTTCCGAGGGTGTAACATTAGTTAACTTAAACTTTATAGCATGGTGACTTCTCTACCCTAACAAGCAACCGCTTTGGCTTCGCCCTCCTACCATTTATAGGGCGTTCTCTCCTGTTGTCCTCTCGGGGGTAATTTTTTACTATTACAGTACATATCCCAAAGGATTGCGACGTTACAGTGACAGTGGACAGGGCACATTTCCCGTAGAACGCATGCCCGTTGGAGGTGAAAAATTCTTGAGTGGCGACCGCGTACTGGAAGACGTAGGGAGAGTAGGCTTCCCACAAGATGGGCCGACGATCTATTGAGGTTCGTAGGGATCCCCTGGATGCAGGCAGCGCAAAATTGATCTTTGTGGCCAGGCTTATGTCCAGCAGTGGGCGTCTGTGGGCTGATAGAATAGAATAGAAACAGTCGCCAAATTAAACGTCTATTTTTTGTATGTTTCTATGTTTTTGTTTCGCTAGTGTTTTTATTTATTTATTTATTTATAATTATTTTAAAATATATATTAATAATTATTTTTCTCTAGTGTTTTTAATTTGTTTATCTTGGTGAAGACCATTTGGATTGGCTTTTTGTTTCTATTATTTGATATATTATTATACTATGTTAGTTGGCTGTTGATTCTCCTTGTAGTAAATAAATAAATAATTAAATAAATAATAACGTGTAATAGCCTGCATAGGACATAGAATTGGAACATTATATCTATCAAGTATAGAACACCTCAATATTATCCTGGTGGCTATAAACTGGACTGTTACTCTCTCAGACTCTCATCGATGAAATTTTAAGTTAAAAAAAAGTCGAGAAAGTGTTATTTTTTATGGCAAAGAAATTAGAAGTATCACTAAGTAGTTTTATTAATAATTAGACGGTAGTTAGCAGTCCGTACAGTAATAAAATATAGACGAATAATAAATTGGTGTTCCGTGACTAAGAAAACTATAAAATATTCGAAGCGACGAATATAATAAAAGTGAGATTACGCTGTAAATGTAGTTTTGACTGTGTTTTAGACTCGTGAACACCAAAGAAAAGGATAAATTAATGGTCCCTGAATCAGCAATGGCGATCGATCAGAAAAATTCCCACGAACCCCATCAAAATTTAAGTTAAGCTCCCGCTTGACCGAACTTTACGAGTTTTCAAAAAAAGCTTCATCCAAAGTGCAGATTGCATATTCATCTGTCTGGCATAAGCGGGCATTATTGCGGGTAATTTACGAGTATTTGGCATTTACCGCCGTATGTCAACTCGCGTCGATCCGTGTTTATGACCATGCGTGCGCTTTGTGATTCATTCGCCAGCTGTCATAGAATGTTGTATGTGTAGAATGGGTAAACGATAAATCTCTTTTAACTATTAATATACCTGGCGGTATACTGAAACAACGGAGATGAAGACAACGGGGCTAACATGGCTTTTTACTGGTGGTAGGACCTCTTGAGAGTCCGCACGGGTAGGTACCACCACCCTGTTTATTTCTGCCGTTTCGGCTTGAAGGGTGGGGCAGCCGTTGTAACTATATCTGAGACCTTAGAACTTATGTCTCAAGGTGGGTGGCGCATTTACGTTGTAGATGTCTATGGGCTCCAGTAACCACTTAACACCAGGTGGGCTGTGAGCTCGTCCATCTAAGCAATAAAAAAATTAAAATTAAACATGGCCCGAAGTAAAGGGCATAAGTTCAGACCGACCGCGATGACGAAATACTGTTGAAGCCCCTTTTTAGTCTATGAGTCGGAAAGGTTTTTCATATTGGTTTTCTTATTAGTAAAAAGGGACTATTTTATTTATACTTTATTTCTGTTTTTTTTTTAACCATAACATAGTTATATCAGCTATATCAGCTCCATGGAAAGTGTAGGCGAGCTCACGGGGCTCAGCCTGAGAGACAAACAGACAAACCTCATGAATTTTATTACTATTCATACTATTCATGAAATAGAAAACCAATACTTATCGACATTAGTAATACGAGTGGCAAAACCAAGCCCGCTGGCTTCCATAAAATAGAACGGGGATTAGAAACCCCTTTTTCAGCAACATTTATCCTGTGAATATCTTCATCACTCCTTTTTTTTTCATTTGAAAACAGAGAGAAGAAAATGTTACATCTTATGGTTTTCAAAAAAAAATCTATTACTTCTCTACACCCAGTGATATTAGGATTGAGATTAGAATGAAATGGCACCTCTAAAAATATATATTCTATGTCAAACATCTTTCAAAACACAAGATTAATCCACGTTCACGGCCTTACAATGTAAAAATACGCTGTACAATTTTACGACTCTTCATTGTCAGAAAAAAATGTATATTATTTTCATGTTACGATCACCTATTGTTGTAATATTTAAAAAGAAAAATTTATCTAATTGGACAATCTGTATTAAATTTTATAGTCTCTGTCATAAAATTTGAGTGAATTAGCATTGTGGTTTTATTGCTATTTTTCGGTTCAATGTCACCGGGTATTTATTGTTAGAAATATTATATGGTTCGGCTTTCGGCTTTTGTGGTCTCTTTTGCTAATAGCCGAACTCAGTCCAGTTCACTAAAGCAGATGAGCAAACAATTTCGGCTCCCATGTTATCGGAGCTGATGACGTCTTCTTTAAAGCAAGAAAAGCAGTAACATTTTTTTTTTATTGCTCAGATGGGTGGACGAGCTCACAGCCCACCTGGTGTTAAGTGGTTACTGGAGCCCATAGACATCCACAACGTAAATGCGCTACCCACCTTGAGATATAAGTTCTAAGGTCTCAAGTAAGTTACAACAGCTGCCCCACCCTTCAAACCGAAACGCATTCACGGCAGAAATAGGCAGGTTTGAAGTCATCGTGGCCTAACGGATAAGACGTCCGGTGCATTCGTGTTGAGCGATGCACCGGTGTTCGAATCCCGCAGGTGGGTACCAATTTTTCTAGTGAAATACGTACTCAACAAATGTTCACGATTGACTTCCACGGTGAAGGAATAACATCGTGTAATAAAAGTGAAACCCGCAAAATTATAATTTGCGTAATTACTGGTGGTAGGACCTCTTGTGAGTCCGCACGGGTAGGTACCACCACCCTGCCTATTTCTGCCGTGAAGCAGTAATGCGTTTCGGTTTGAAGGGTGGGGCAGCCGTTGTAACTATAATTGAGACCTTAGAACTTATATCTCAAGGTGGGTGGCGCATTTACGTTGTAGATGTCTATGGGCTCCAGTAACCACTTAACACCAGGTGGGCTGTGAGCTCGTCCACTCATATAAGCAATAAAAAAAAAAAAAAAAAGGTGGTGGTACTCACCCGCGCGGACTCACAAGAGGTCCTACCACCAGTAATTACGCAAATTATAATTTTGCGGGTTACATTTTTTTACACGATGTTATTCCTTCACCGTGGAAATCAATCGTGAACATTTGTTGAGTACGTATTTAATTAGAACAATTGGTACCCGCCTGAGATTCGAGCACCGGTACATCGCTCAATACGAATGCACCGGGTGTCTTATCTGTTAGGCCACGACGAGTTTGTGCTGGAATGCAAGACTGAATCTCCACAATAGCAATCGGCGATGATACCAACCTGTACGTGTTCATAAGATATATTTTACTATTATCAGCAGTCGTGTTAATTATTAGAATTAGTTACTGCAGCACTGTTTATCTTAATTAGGTATAGGAGAAACTGCCTACTAGGCGAAAGGTGGTTAGCACACATATTTCATCGTGAATAAATCTTAAAGGATAACCCTACCATGAAACCGGAACTCCTGGTGCCTTTTGGACGGAAGCAGGTACGAAATCAGTAAATTCTTTCCGACGAGTCCTTTCATCAGTCCTAATTAAAGGATAATACAAATACAGATGGAAGATAACAAACCAACCGACAGAATTTTGTTAGTAAAAACGCGCACCAACCATGAGCTATGAACGCAATTAAGCAGTGACCCTAGAATCCCATTGTTGCCAAAGTGTCCCTTCGCGTCTTTAAGTCATAAAATAGTGCTGGTGCCCTTATATTCAAGTTGGTATTAGAGCAGATGTGTTTAATATCCGTTTTTTACAAGTGCTGAGTGTGGGACATGTGGCGAGTGAGAAATGTCGCGGTTAGTCTCGAGAAACGGGCTTTTAGCGAAAATATAGATTATTTGCTGACTTTCAAGTAACATCAGCCAAACAGCTGCTATTCTTTTGAAGACTCCTTACAAACGACGTTTGAAGAGGCGCATTTCACAGCACTCTGGAATCACACTGCAAATGAGTTAATTCCAGTGTGGAACGATACATAGCATGAGCTATTTTTGAAAACGTACTGCGGATGAACACGATGTGGTTCCAGAGGGTTCTTCTGATGCAAGTGGTGAGATAATAAAAATCAAGTCACGGATCTAACTCAACAAATGTTGCAGTGGAAGTTGCAAGTACTTTGCACAGTACTAACAGTTCTTAAGGTAGAAATCAGGGGAGTAAGATAAATTATCAACGTAGAAATACATGATCCCAAAACAGAAGCAGTAGCCTAATTGCCTTTGTAGGCAGACGAGCATACGGCCCAGCTGATGGTGAGTGGTTACCATCGCCCATGGACATCAGTAATGCCAGGGGCAGAGTCAAGCCGTTGCCTACTGTTGTTACTGTATACAATTAAATTTTAAATTTGTCATATGCATCTTTGGATGCTATTATTTATGGCTGTTCTTGGGTCTGTACTGGGCTTGCTAATCGTAATATGGAGAACCCGAACGATTACGTATCATAATCTTACTTAATCCTAAGTCAAACAATTCATTCGTACTAGTTTTAGGGATAGGACAACTCTATAATAATACTATTAAGGCTTCCAGTCTATACTTGTTAGAAGATGGAAGCCATTTTGTGTTTCCTATGGACTTCGATAAGCATTGAACATTAAGTGAACTATGAGTTAATTTGGGAATTTAAGGATCATAAAAAAGTTATTTGATAAAAGCTGAACAAGCATTAACATAATACATAAAGCTACCTTTCTGAATGCTTATATTTAAAACAGACATTACAATTAATGTCTCAATCTAAACACACCTAGTGGCATTGTAATACATTATCTTATGCAAATACCTAAGATAGCGATCTCGAATATCAATTACAATTCATTGCGTTTCTTGTACTGATAACTCCAGTATACTTATTTACTATCCCTGTATTGGTTCGTTACAGTTTTTTTTTCCATTCAAACTGTGTGTGTCTTCGGACCCCACACTACGATCAGCGATTTTTTTTTTATTACCCTTGTAGGCAGACGAGCATATGGCCCACCTGATGGTGAGTGGTTACCCTTCGCCAATGGACTTCAACAATGGCAGGGGCAGAGCCAAGCCGCTGCCTAAAAATCCTCGTCGATTGCTATTTCTAAATTGGAAGTTGAAAGAACTAGGAATAAATTCTATTTTTTTATTTATTGCTCAAATGTTTGGACGACTTTACGGTTCACCTGAAGTTATTACTGGAGCCCATAGACATCTAAAATGCCAATGCCACCACCTTGAGACATTGAGTTCTAAGTCTCAGTCTTTACAGTGCAATGGCTGCCCCACCCTTCAAACTGAAACGCATTACTGCATCACGGTAGATATAGGCAGTGTTTTAGCACTTATCCGTGGACGTCCTCCCACCCGTGTCTGGGGGAAGAAGCGATGGTAAATGAGAGATGATGGAATAATTTCGTATTGAAGATAGTTTTTTTTATCACATCTATGATTCATTTAGTAGTAGAAAACGATGTTGTAGAAGTTTTTTTGTTTTTTTTATTGCTTAGATGGGTGGACGAGCTCACAGCCCACCCGGTGTTAAGTGGTTACTGGAGCCCATAGACATCTACGAGGTAAATGCGCCACCCACCTTGAGATATAAGTTCTAAGGTCTCAAGTATAGTTACAACGGCTGCCCCACCCTTCAGACCGAAACGCATTACTGCTTCACGGCAGAAATAGGCGGGGCGGTGGTACCTACCCGCGCGGACTGACAAGAGGTCCTATCACCATTAAAATAAAAAGTTAGTTAAACTGGATATGTTGTTGCCATGGAGAAAATTACACTCAAATTGAGCACGTTTTATTTTAAAGTAATTTAGAATAGGGAATTCGTTCAATATAAAAAAGCGAAGATAAAAATTGGAGCTTCTTAAACAAAAAAAAAACAGTTCCAGTTTTCAATTCCCCCCGAGGTTCGACGAAGGTTCAGAATTACCAAATAAACGCCAAATTTCCACGCCATTGTCCAGCGAGCAATTTGCCGTGACTTGTTTAAAATCCCGTTGATATTTCATTCGTTTTTCTTTAATAATCAACTCTTCGGTTATTTTTCGTGTTTTGAAATACTTCGCTCAGTTTTTTTTTTAATGCTTAGATGGGCGGACGAGCTAACAGCCCGCCTGGTGTTAAGTGGTTACTGGAGCCCATAGATATCTACAACGTAAATGCGCCACCCACCTTGAGATAAGTTCTAATGTCTCGGTATATATAGTTCAACAGCTGCCTCACCCTTCAAACCGAAACGCATTACTGCTTAACGGTAGAAATGGGCAGGGTGGTGGTACATACCCGTGCGGACTCAGAAGAGGTCCTCCACCATTCAGACCAGTCACCACCAGTTTTTATCAAGCGGGCTGTAACGAAAAACAGACAATAACTCTGCCTGCCTTTGAGAGGCGCAATATAAGTAGTGGCAGCGGGCTAATCATCTCACGAACATAACCGCCATTTCACATAATCATGGCTGGAATTAACCCGGAGCACAGTTAGTTTATCACTCAAAACGAATTGAGGCTAATATAGTTTTTTACATATGAATAATGTTCCAAATCGCCATAACGCAACGGTGTCACAGAACGTCGTACAAGTAATTTATGGCGACAGTATATTTAAAGCTTTAGAAGGTTTGGTTTCCTTCATTTTTCTCGAATAAATAAATAAATATATATATTTTATCGCTTAGATGGGTGGATGAGCTCACAGCTCACCTGTTGTTAAGTGGCTACTGGAGCCCATAGACATCTACGACGTAAATGCCGCCGCCCACCTTGAGATATAAGTTCGAAGGTCTCAAGTATAGTTACAACGGCTGCCTCACCCTTCAAACCGAAACGCATTACTGCTTCACGGCAGAAATAGGCGGGGTGGTGGTACCTACCCGTGCGTACTCACAAGAGGTCCTACCACCAGTGTGAAAATGATATAATTACCAACATCTCGTTTTTGCGGTTGGACACTTGGACCGTTGAAATTCATTCGTATCATCAAAAATGGATGCGTGTTTAGGTTTATGACGTGATATCCACTATAGCTACTAATCGGTAAGGTTCGTCATTGCCTAATGAGTAAGATGTGACTATAAATGCAAATACAAGTGAACATTCATACCAAATAAAGACAGTTTCTTGAAAAATTCCTACATAAACCTAGTGTCTAATACTGGTCCATTCTTGCAAATTTAGAAAAAAAAAATCCAACCAATCTTCTAACGATACCCCTACCAGACTTTCGCGCACAACAATTCATAAATTCTACACACCTAACAAATTACCAAAAAAAACTTAAATTTCTGAAACATAACTGCACTGTGTAATCGTAGTCTATGGCGTATGACCATCATGATCGAGCCATAATAATGGACATCTTTGTCCGAATAATTACATGCTACGGTTAATTGAGGTCCGTGGGCCCACGAGTATTAACGAAACGAGGTTGGCTTTGTATTCCGTAGAGGTGGAGTTCAAACATATAATTCAGCGGGTTCTGTTGTATATCTTGAAAGTAGAAGTCATTTGTGAACATGCGTTTCGGTTTGAAGGGTGGGGCAGCCATTGTAACTATACTTGAGACCTTAGAACTTATATCTCAAGGTGGGTGGCGCCCTTACGCTGTAGATGTCTATGGGCTCCAGTAACCTCTTAACACCAGGTGGGCTGTGAGCTCGTCCACCCATCTAAGCAAAAAAAAACTTGTTTAGGACCCATTGTTTTTGAAAAAGTAACACGTTAAGAATTGACCGACAGCATACTCGTATCGTGGTGATGATGATGCTTTTACAGGCAATTTCAAATCCATATACCACCGACTCGAATTGCAGTTGCACGACTGAGAAGAATCCGCGAGAATGTAACTTGGGACGCCCCCTGGCTAGGTGGTCCGATGACCTCCGAAGGATGGTCGGCAAGAGATGGATAAGGAGAGCCAAAGACAGGGGTAAGTGGTGTGGATTGGGAGAGACCTATGTCTAGCAGTGGACGACAGTGGGCTGATGATGTTGAGACAATTGCAGCCATGGTCACCATTTTACTATTACGTTTGAATTTTTATGAATTGCGAATTATCTTTAATTTTTTTTTTGTGGTCTAATCGTGGAATTCTCTTGGGACATTTAAATTAGAAAACTGAATTGTATAGACCAACCGTATAAATAAGTGTTGCGTAAATATTGGACGTCTTGTCAGTGGTTTCGGGTAAGTTTTACGATTCTCTCTCTCTTTTTTGTCTTCTTCATCCTATGTCCACCTAATGCTCTGTACCTTCACTCTGAAGGTTTCCTCATATGCACTCCATGCTTTTTGGTCTCTTGCCTTGCGTATCCAGACCTTACCTTATTTTGAAGCAATCATGCATTCCAATTTGATTTGTGGGATAGCCATTATAATAATAATACAATTGAATCTTCGACTTTATCTCTCATGGTGGCAGACGGTATTCTGCTCAACTACATACCTCAAGAACACAGTACAACAAAAGAAGACAAAAGTATAAGAATTCGGCGAGCTTTTAAATGGAATAAGCTATTTCTGGATTCGTCAAGTCTTTTGAGACTCTCCATAAAACCCATGGCTGTTCTTTGGAACATTTTAAGTCAGCATTTTAAGTCATCATTAAAACATGCTCATTTATATTCATGGTGCTGATTATAATTGAGCTAATGAGCATTCTAGCTTGAAGGCTGTGGCCACTGTTCCTCCTAATAAAGTCACTGCTTAACGTGAGATATACTATCAACTTGATAATTCATATAATAAGGGGTTCAGACAATTTTGGCTTAATCGTTCGGTTAATATCTGATCTGTTATCGAGATCAAACATAATCAAGGCCGATACAATTTCGAATCTTTTCCTTTGAAATTGATACTATCTGAAGATCGATCGTCTAGATTATCGATTGAGTCACGACATTGACCTCTGTGCTTATTGATTGTTTCGTTCCAATATCGATTTACAAGAACATAATTCTTTGAATAAATTACGGATGTTTTGGGTAGACTATAATGATAAGTATGACTTGTAAGTTTTTTTCTAATTATTAAGGTCAACGAACTTACGTGGTGGGTATGGGTAATTGTGTTTGTACAAACAACTTTCAGGACGAGGTAACATCGTCTGTCAAAATGAATACTAGTAATAAATGTCTGGTTCACCTTCTATTGCATTTTAATAAATAGGTAGACGCTAATCACGTATCGCTTATCACTAGTCTTATTTCAGTCTTCTTGAGGTAGTTTCTTTTTAATTGTTTAGATGTGTGGACGTGCTCACAGCCCACCTGGTGTTAAATGGCTACTGGAGCCCATACAAATCTACAACGTAAATACCGCCACTCACCTTGAGATATAAGTTCTAAGGTATCAGTTAGTTACAGCGGCTGCCCCATCCTTCAAACCGAAACGCATTACTGTTTCACGACAGAAATAGGCAGGGCGGTGGTACCTACCCGTGCGGAGTCAGAAGAGGTCCTACCACCAGTACTATTTCATCGATTGCTCCAGAATTAAACAGAATGGTAAGATCTACACATTAGACCTCATAATAGCACTCGTTGATACAACACGGCGTCTCTGTAACCTTTTGCCGTGGGATGACAGTGAGTTCATTATTTTGATCCAACTGCAATAGCAATCAAGTATGATTTCAGAAGAGAAAAGACCCAAAGTCAAATTGTTGTGATATCAGTTGTTGAAACTGTTCAAATTTACGTTACTTTTTTCGAATTCAACTGGTAGGATCTGGTCGGTCGGTAGGCGGGATATTGTATAATTATCATAGATCTTAGAATTGTAGTGTAGGAGTCTAATTAAAAAAAAACTATCGGTGAAAATTAGGTTTTTGCAAAAAGTACATTTTGTCAAGATTTTTGGATTAACTCATTCGTTCTAAAATCTTCTACTTATTGTATATTGTCAAAGCGTTGTCACTATATATAATATACGCTGTTGATTGACCTTCAAATATAATGCCAAAAAATTTTGAAGGTAGTGTGAAATTATAAATGCAATATTAAAAGTAACTTTAACTATACCTGTCATTAATGCGCAGAGATCTAATTTTATTTCTGTTACCAAAAACTCTAACTTTACATACATTTTCTCTGGTGATATAATAAAATGTAGAAGAAAAATCCCCACTCATAATCTTCCCCTAAATTTACATAAAAAGTCGTAGGTATCGGTGTCCTTTCGAGTAATCAATGTTACATATCCCTATTTTTTCCACAAAAAACTGACATAATAAGACGCATACCTATATAGATAAGTGCGATCACCTATGGAACGGACGGTACAGTTGTCAAAAAAAAAACTATGTTTTTTTTCATATTTTTTTTATTGTTTATATAGCTGGACGAGCTCACAGCCCACCTGGTGTTAAGTGGTTACTAGAGCCCATAGACATCACGCAAATGCGCCACCCACCTTGAGATATAAGTTCTAAGGTCTCAAGTATAGTTACAACGGCTGCCCCGCCCTTCAAACCGTAACGCATTACTGCTGTACGGTAGAAATAGGCAGGGTGGTGGTACCCACCCGCGCGAATTCACAAGAGGACCTACCACCAAACATCATTTATTGATGTTTCAGATAGAAAGGTATCAGTTTTCAATACAATGTATTTTAAATGAAATGTTGGTATGGAGTGTTCAAATAAAGAGTCCACCGTATCGAACACCATCTAACATCTAACTGGATCCCATACACATCTACAACGTAAATGCGCCAATGGGCTCCAGTAACCACTTAACACCAGGTGGGCTGTGAGCTCGTCCACCCATCTAAGCCATAAAAAAAAAAGTTAATACGAAAAACAGCCTTAAAAATAATTACGGTAGATATTTTTTTTGCTGTCGGTACTTCGAATCCCAACTGACCGAAGCTCGGTCGAGGGCGCGATCTAAAATAAGATATCCAACGCTGACCTGTGACCGGTACGCATAAATACACAAAATATTATTTACTTAATTTCAAACGAAAATATACCTTAAGCTTTAACAATAAAATACTTATTCCTAAAATGTGCATTTCACTTGCCCAAGCAACGACATATATTTGTGGGTATATGTTAGTGATATCTACGCTAAAAGGACTCCTTGGAGCTGGTGGTTCTAAAGCTCTGGCATAAAGGTGAAATGAAATGTCGTGATAGGATTTGTGATGAAGATATGCCCTGCCTATAACCGACTATATGTAACGTCAGTTAACTCACTCACCTTTGACCTGGAAGACAGGATTTCTTTGTGGCTGAAGTTGATATGGCTAGTACACTCACAGTACCCTATCACTGGGAACTAGGTACAATACCAGGATAGCAAACCAGAAATGTTGTGGCAAATAGCCATAGAAGCATTAACATTTTTATACCTCTAGACTTCTGACATTTAGAATTGACTTTTAAAAAACTAGTTACGATTAGATCTTTACCTATAACTTCTCATTTTCTTTTATATCTTTTTACTACGTCAACTTTTTACTAGACAGCATAACTCCAAGAATATCACACGACCGTGTCATCAGCATTTGCAAATTACATCTATTTTTTTAAGTTTCTTAAATGATGATTATCATTTATATATACAACATGAACAAACTAGGTAAAAGAAAAGAATACTCACCTGTGAACTCCACAAACTAATTCCCGTTGGTTGGGGATGCATGACAACTTAACCGCAGAAATAGGTAGGCGTCATGATAATCGCCTTATCGTTGCTACCGCTGACTACTTACAGAAGCCAGTCACCTTCGACGCCCTAGACACGTACGAATCCATCAGATCCAATAACCATTGCATTAGACGCCTTCAGCTCTAACACTAGGAGCCGGTTTAAGGACCCAGGTAACCGTACTCTTCGAACTCGACAAAGAGTTCGACGTGCAACCTAACCCATGCAACACCTCACTGAGTTTCTCGCCGGATCTTCTCAGCGGGTCGCGATTCCGACCCGGTAGTAGATTCATTCTCGAAGCCGCTATTAGCAAATCCCACCCCTCCGGACTGAGCTTTTGCTCGCCCACCTATCCCGGTGAAACTGGAAAGGCCTCCGGGCTACCAGTAATCCTTCAATCCTAAAAAAAAATATGTTGGGAAAAAAATGGTGGTACCTATGTCCACAATCTATATACCCTCTCATCAAGAATTACGTTTTGGAAAATTCCATACCTCTTGGCTGAGCCCATGCTCGCCCGTCCTGTTGCAATTGGAAAGGCCTCCGGGCCACCAGTAATACAAACTATAAAAAAACGCTTTGTAAATTTTGTGCATCAAACTTATTTGACAAAGTTACTACCTCATCGAGGAAGTGATTTGTAAACACATATCAGAAACGTATACACTTAGATCAGGGGTTCCCAGACTTATTTTGTTTACTGCCTACTTTGAGAATAAATTATCTTATAGCGCCCACATTTTTTCACCTACTTAATAACCACTATAGCGAGAGCTCAGTCGGTGTCTAAGAGTCCTTCTAGATGGAATTACAAATCGCCTCCCAAGCCTCTATACAACGCCCCCATTTTTTTCTGGGTGTCATACCGCCCCCCTTTAGGCCTGAAGCGCCCACAAGGGGGCGTTATCGCCCAATTTGGGAAAGGCTGACTTAGATAGACTAGGAACTACCAGAAGAACAAGACAAGCGGTATATTCACAACAGCCTCCTTACCTATTTTTCCATCATGGCTCTTGCTCAGAGCGCTAAACAGCTACAATAATTTTAATAAACTATCTCAAACCTTAACCCGTTTTGCGAAAGACCTCAACAACCTAAATGGAAAGGAAGAGATAAGAATAAACGAACATTTTATTGTTCGAAGTGAACATAAAATGAAACTGAACACTGTTCATTACCGATCGGGATCTGGTAATGAAGGAACAGGATATGTACGATGCCAATAAAACTTGTATTACTACCGTGGTATGATCGGATGGGATTATTCAAGATTGCACAATTCTTTAATCTGATTACCTGTTATTTGTTTGTCAGTGTTACGGTGCCGGCTGTATGGGCCAGTTGCTGATATAAAGAAAACTTGTGCTTGTGCTGCAATACGGTTTATTTGAAAGTTTATACACACACAATTCTTGTATACCTATATATATAATCAGAATCTCGGAAACGGCTCCAACGATTTTCATAAAATTTAGTATACAGGGGATTTCGGGGGCGATAAATCGATCTAGCTATGATTTATTTTCAGAAAATGTTGTTTTATTCGTGTTTTCTAATCAACTCTTCCCGACATCTATTGGCAAGTAATAATACCCTCAACTAACCGCTTTAAAGACACAACAAGATGGCGTTATCAAAAAAAAAACCGAGTTTGGGAGTTTTAACGACGAAAGGAAGATCTTCCACCAAGCAGGTGATATTTGCTCGGTAGACCGACGGTCCGAATGTTGTTGTTCGGAACTTGTATATATGCGCTTTATCTTGAAAATGTCGTAAGCGAGATTCAGGCATCTGTCAATTATCTTGCGTTGTATGATGGCTACCCGCCACATCACTCCCCTCCGAGACTGGAGGTCGTGTCATTTTTTTTTTAGTTAACGTTGTCCGTGCTGAGATTAGCTTGCAAGGGCCAGTGCTGCTCGAAGCCTGCGGTGAGTCGAGGCTGAGCTTGAATGCTGCGTGCGTGTCGCCAGTGCTGCTCGAAGTTTGTAGTGAGTCGAAACTGAGCTGAATGCTGCGTGATTGTCGCCAGTGCTGCTCGAAGTCTGCGGTGAGTCGAGGCTGAGCTTGAATGCTGCGTGCGTGTCGCCAGTGCTGCTCGAAGTTTGCAGTGAATCGAAACTGAGCTGAATGCTGCGTGATTGTCGCCAGTGCTGCTCGAAGTCTGCGGTGAGTCGAGACTGAGCTTGAACGTTGCGTGCGTGTCGTGCGTAGTCCATGTGTGCAGAGCTGCCACGCCGGAGATGTGTGACCCCAAGCGTTGATGATCCGGTCGTGGGCTGCGATGAACTGTAGCGGCGTGATGAGGCAGTGAAGTTGTGTGCCGTAGGACCAGGAAGCGCGGTGAGCCGGCTGCGATGGTCCTGTTGAGGATGCGATGCTGGCTTGCTGTGGGACGACTGTCAATTACGTGCTGCGAGAATGCGGGGATTGTGGTAGCCGAAGTTCTTGATGCGCTGATGATGAATTAGAAGGTTGCGTGTTCAAATCACGTCGGGGTCACCAGTTTGGGGAGATATATACGACAAAGGGAAGATCTTCCACCGAGCGGGTGATATTTGCTCGGTAGACCGACGGTCCGAATGTTGTTGTTCGGAACTTGTATATATGCGCTTTATCTTGAAAATGTCGTAAGCGAGATTCAGGCATCTGTCAATTATCTTGCGTTGTATGATGGCTACCCGCCACACGAGCAAAGCCTGGTCATCATCTAGTTTTATTAATATGATAAGCACGTCCGCTTGCGATGAAAAGTAAAAAAGGAAGACAGTGACATCAACAATGTTGCCAGTCATGTAATTTTATTTTCCATGCTAAAATGTTGGAGTTGCCAACAGTCAGGCACTTATGAAAACTCCTTCTTACATACATAATTCAGGGAATTGGAAAATGTATACATACCCGATTTCCATCACCAGCTTTTTCCATCTCATCATTAATGTACGAGAGGTGTTCACCTATTTTAACCAGCCTATTTTTGCCAGCAATCGCGTTCCGGGTCATCGGAATTCGGTCCGGTTATTTTAAAGCAATACCTTGGTATCCATCACATTATCCTAAAAGTACATTGCTTATTAATGTACTATTTTTGTACTTTTTCCTAAACTTTACAAAGGGAACTTTGGTATTGAATTTCATGCTACTTCCTTCAAAGTGACCAACTTCCAATATAAACTTTCAACCCCTAATTCACCCTCTTAGGGGTGAAGTTATGAAAAATGCCGATATACGTGTACATATTTATTTCTAACTCGAAGCAGGTGAATAAAAGTTCAAGCCACTTAGTTTGAAAATGACAAACTTTCTCCATAATAATATGTTCGTTTATTTCTTATTATACCTTGTTGGGGATGAAATTTCCGAAAATCCTTTCTAAGTGGCTGCTTAAAACAAAAAGATATCAGCTGCCAAAATCTTAAGTTAGTAGTCCAAGCGGTTTAGCATTGAAGCAGTCAGTCGGTCAAGACAACTAATTTTATGTTTCGATATTTGCGGATTCTTGGTTGGACTTGTGGTTATTTATTGGCAGCGGTAACCATCCAAAACCGAACAACACAAATTCACAATTGCAACTGACAATCTATCAGAACAACATTGAAGTTGTTATAAGTACCAAGCTACTTTATTTTTACGTATCATAGTGAATAAATAAAAAAGAATTACTGTCACTTTACAGCATTATCTGATCAGAGAACCAAAATAGTATAAAAGTGTCTTCTTATATCACTCCCTATTCTTCCAATAGCACCATTGATTGACAATGGCTTACATTCAAAATTGTAACTACGTCATACTACACACGAACTTCACCTCTACACCGTTGATGTAGCCATCAAAATCGCTTGCCAATAATTTTATTTACCCGAAATCATTCAGGCTTTCGGTGCGCTGTCATAAAACAGCCTATTTTCATAAAACTATTTCAACAAATTTACATTGATCTCTATTGTGTTCTTGAAAAGAGCTTATTTCGAAAGCGCTAAAGTTGCATTTCGTTTGAAATTTCAAAAGCCAGGTGTATGACTTTTGGTTACTTTTACTGAATAGTCAAAGAGATTTATATGATGCCCGATATGGAATTATTAGCAATTTTTTATTAAGTGAATGAAAAAATATTTTTTTATTGATTTCTTTACACAATTCAGGTTTCGTGCTTGTGCATCGCCGTTTCGGTTTATGGGTTATAACTTCGATTCGAGTATGATTTAGTTGTTATGAATTTATGATGTAGCTTAATTTGGGAAATGATTTACTTCTGTTTCGTAATTGTGTCTTACTAGGTCGGTGAGTCAAAGGTTTATCTGGCGATTGATGGTTACTGTAATTCAATGACTCAACGCGGACATTATTTTGAGATATGGAATCGTAGTCTCAATTTAGTATTTGTACTGATGATAAGGCAAAGAGCTGGGTGGATACTACCATCATGCCTACTTCTAGTACGTCATCGTTAAAAGCAGCTGAGACTTCGACCTGCCTTAAAGGAAGTAGACAAATATCATATAAGGTATAGGCTCTGCTAAACCTAAGATTAGATGGGTCGTGTTTTCGTTCACTCAACCCAAACTGGTATTAAAGGCACAGGTAAACCACTGCTTCATGTGAAGTATTTTTCATAAGCCTCATTTGAAAGAGCACGTGCTGTATCTATATTCTGATGATGCACCACGATGAGGAGTTGTAGAGTTTGATGGTACGGGGCAGGAATGACCTCTGGAAATACGCGGAGCATTTGTACCTGTAAAAGATTCCCGTTGGTAGGAATATGAAATTAATAGCAAGAAGACAAATACGTATGAATAACGTAATGAAAAAAAATAACTCAAACAATTCAGTACCGACCAAGTCTCGAACCATCGACCCCATAGTTACGAGACGAGCTTGATTCCGCTTGACGAATCCCAAGAGGCCCTGTTAAGTTGGACTCTTGTACATTTACAATGATTTTTGAAATTACACAGACCTACTGTGAATACTTCAATACTGTATACGTCCTAATAGCTTGAGGGGACTAGTGTTGTGGCCAACTAGTGTCGATGTTTTATTATATTTACTGGTAATAGGAAGTATTGTTAGCTCACACAGTCGCATTTTTGCTAAAAAAACCGTTCCAATTTGAAGGATGTGACAGCCGAATTACATTAAAGACTTATCGACCAATTTCTCAAGGCTTGAGAACAATCTAGGTTAGGCGGTAGGTAATGGCTTGGCTCTACCCTTGGTATTGCTAATATCCATGAGCGATAAGCCGCATGCTCATCTGCCTACAAGGGCAATAAAAAAATCTACTTGTTTTGAATTTCATACGAGTTCATACATAGATAATGTAAAGGTTGCATTAGTTGTATATCTGACGCGCTAATATCAAAATAATCCTTCCAGAGATACTAGCAAGTTTGCAAGGCCGTCTTTAGAATAATATAACAAGAACATCACTAAGCCCAGCCCAGCCCTTAGATTCTCCAAGCTCAGATTTTGCATTAAGGACAAGTATATAAGAATTGTGTAACTTAGCCAGAACATTTGCAGATACCTAAAGTTGAAGATATTGGTCACGGTGTATCGATATAATTTATCGATACAATTACCGAACAACACTAAGGCGAGTGCTTCAAGTCACGACTGGTTAACTTCTCGCAAAGAATTTTCCTTTTTGTTTCTGTGTTACATTTATTTTATTTTGTAGTCTTAAACATACATTTTTATATACATAAAGTATAATATATTATTACCAAATCCCCAAGAGTCGAATTTCCGGGCAAACATTAGCCCAGCCAGGTATTCAGCATTAAGAGATGTGGTTGAAGTACCGATTGGATTGTAGGACGGTAAGCTATTTTCCTATTTTTAAGAGTGGATTGAAAACCAGTATTCAAATTGGATTTCATGCCTTATTTTAAGCTGAAAGAGCTATATTGATAGGACTTTTTAGGACAATTGACAGTTGGTCTTGAAAACAGACTCCAAGGGCAAATGGTAAGTTTTCTTAATTCGTTGCTTAAAATGTGAGATTAAGCCATAAAAATAGTATCATACATATCTACGAGTCGCGAAGTATAGTATATGTTGGATATACTGGTCAAAGGCATTTGCCAAGAATTGTCCTGACGTACGTACTTCATTTTGTGTCCTAAGTTTTTTTTTTTTTTTTTTTATTGCGTAGATGGGTGGACGAGCTCACAGCCCACCTGATGTTAAGTGGTTACTGGAGCCCATAGACATCTACAACGTAGACGCGCCACCCACCTTGAGATACAAGTTCTAAAATCTCAGTATAGTTACAACGGCTACCCCACCCTTCAAACCGAAACGCATTACTGCTTCACGGCAGAAATAAGCAGGGCGGTGGTACCTATCCGCGCGGACTCACAAGAGGTCCTACCACCAGTAATTACGCAAATTATAATTTTGCGGGTTTGATTTGAGTGAGTTTCCGACACCCAAAATACGCGAAAGATCGGTGGCGTTAAATTTTGTTCGGTAGGGACGCAGTATGTCGGTGGCTGGGACTACAAACCCCTATTTTGTGTTAAGTGGTCGGACGTCAATTACCATGTTAGATCCTCAAGCCACATCTGATATATTTTATTTCCGACGATCACCCATTTTCCGGCCCCTCCACTCTCCACAGCTTAACTTTTCTAACATAGAGTATAATAGAAACACGAATAATATTACTTTGAATTGGAATCAGTACAGAACTTGCTTTTAATCTGAACTGATCGTGCGAGAGATATGATTTGATAGATGAACGCATGGATTCTGTAACCGCTGTTGCTGTGGACTTGAGACTAATTTGAATTAAGCTTTTTTAGTTCGATTGATCTACAATTTTAATGGTGGTAGGACCTCTTGTGAGTCCGCACGGGTAGGTACCACCATCGCCGTTGTACTGTAAAACTGAGACTGAACTCATTTCTCAAATTATGTGGTGGCATTTAGCTTGTTGATGTCTATGGGCTTCAGGTGGGCTGTGAGTTCGTCCACCCATATAAGCAATAAAAAAATAAAAAAACGTACAGATCAGTAATATCAAAACATTTGGGGCTCCATGATGTTCTGCGGCCAGTATTTCTTGGCATTATTTATGAAATTATAAGATCAATTGTTACTATTCCCGCTGCGTAGCGGAGTGAAGACAAATTTAGCATTAAGATCTTTGATTCTTTTTATTGGCGAGTTTATTATTTGAGAACTTAACCTCATGAGGATTCCTAAGCTCAAAGCTCTGTACGGATCACTTGTTTTCTTTCATCGTAAAGACAAAATGCTAAAAGTGTTTCCAAATTATGGCCAACAGGACAATGGCAATGAATTGAAGATTATCTTAAAACTCATTTGAAGTAGAACAGGTCACTTCGTTCAAGAAACACCATGGAATATTTAACCAAAGCCGAATGGTACGTGGCAAAAATGATACCTATAATCATTCCTACCTATGCTGATAGCTTTGAGAGGCTATTTCAGGTTCGCCTTGACATCTCGGTGAGCTCACGGGGCTCAAACCGGAAGGATACCAGACTCACTGTAAATGAAAGCAGTGGTTTCAGGTGAGGGATGAACTCAGTGACGATGGTACGATGATCGAAAAAGCGAAGTCAGGATCACTCTAAATAAATTCCCAGAGAATTCCTCCATAGAACATACGACACAAAACATAGATAAGTTTCAAATAGTAAGTAGTTAAGGATTTTAATATTTCTCTTTTTTTTAAATACACAGATTTTGTACTTAATTTTTTGCTTAGATGGGTGGACGAGCTCACAGCCCACCTGGTGTTAAGTGTTAAGTGGCTCCAGTAAGCTCATAGACATCTACAACGTAAATGCGCCACACACCTTGTGATATAAGTTCTAAGATCTCAGTATAGTTACAACGCCTGCCCCACTCTTCAAACCAAAACGCATTTCTGCTTCACGGCAGAAATAAGCAGGGTGGTGGTACCTACCCACGCGGACTCACAAGAGGTCCTACCACCAGTAAGTTTGAAATAGTAGATAGTTAAGGATTTTAATATATCTCTGACTCAAAAATACACTGATAATCTGCTAAGAAGCAGCGATTTATTGCTGTAAATGGAAAAATCGTTTAAGTTCTTAGTTTAGTGAGGACCGGCCTCCGTACGTATACCGGACTATCTCAGTCGACATTCATCATACCAATGTATCTACCGGTGTACTGTTACATGCGGTAACTTCACGACTAGCGCTTTCTGTGTTGCCAGAGAAATATTATTAAATGGAAGGCCAAGAGTGGATAGTAGAAAATGGCTGTAAGTTCTTCAGCCTTCAGAATCACATGTTTTTTTTAAATTAAGCTAGGAGATTTGGCTCTTGCTGCTGTTAAATGATATTACATCATATAATACCTCTTGTAAAAATGAATATTAAAAAAAAATCTAATATTTAAAAAAAAGGACATGCCCGCTCAGGTTTTTGCCAGTTCTTCTCAGGACGGAGGCTAGTTTTTGTGAATTGGCGGTAGTTCTTTTTGACGTTCTGGTACTTGTAAGTACTGTAGGTACTTTCATTTATGTTGAATAATATTTTTTTGATTTGATTTGATTACAAGTGTGTCGGCAAACTCCTTGACGTATAAGCTGCCTACTGTTTCAGATATAGGTAGATTGCTGATTTATATACCTGTGCTACTAATAGTAATAACTACTAATAGTAATAACGTAAATTTGTTAATTCTGTGGGTTCCATTTTTAGCACACGATGTCGTTCCTTAATGGTGAAGCTCGTCGTTGCAGACGTGCTTACGGCACACCTGATGGTGAGTGGTTACCGTGGCCAATGGACTATAACAATGCCAGGGGCAGAGCCAAGCCGCTGCCTACCGCTTAATACTCTCCACAAGCCTCTTTTGAAGAAGGACATGTCATAGCGCTCGGGAAAAACCATGGAGGGGAGCTCATTCCATAGCCGGATGGTACGTGGCAAAAAAAAACTCTGGAAACGCACTGTCGATGAATACGGCGGTTCCAGATGATATGGGTGAACTCACCAATCATCAATTTTTTATTATTACGTGAAGAAAAAAACAGGACGCGCATGTCAATTTACTTATGTTTGTAAAATAATTAGAGAGAGAGGGAAATAGAGTGAGAGAGAGAGAGAGAGAGAACATACTTTATTGTACACCAAAACACATAACATCAGAAAACAGTCAACAAGCAGATACGTTTGTACAATATGCGGTCTTATCGCTAAAAGCGATCTCTTCCAGACAACCGTTTAATTACCCGAAAATCTGGACAGATAAAGATACAGCAAGTATGTTGCGGTGTACTATTAACAGCTTATTATTAAAGAAAATACATACATACAATAAATATAAATATAAGAAATAGATGCAACCTCTTATTGAGTATTAACTTAGAAACAATTGATAGAGGAGCTCACGGGGCTCAACCTGAGAAGATTCGCTAACAGCAGTAAGAGAAGATGCGGCGAGAAACTCAGCGGGCTGTGTCTGTGTATATCGATATGAGTACCCATTAGTTCACAAATGCTTTGAATCCTGCCATAACAATAATACGATTACTTCGATTTAAACAATATACACAATCCCTTTAACCTCAAAATGCATTTTCCAAAATCATTAGAATCGTTCATACGACCACAACACAATAGCGAAAATATCAATTTCAATAAACGACAATCGATCAATACTTCATTCAAAATAGATGTTTACATAACGCTGTCGATTGAAGAAGACCTCCATGCTACATACAATGAATGATATAGGGGGGAGATCGAATTTCGGCCGGGTTATAGCTCATTACGTTACCGGGCATAAATCTAAATCAGGCAAAAAGCCACGTTTGCCGATAATCTGTTAAAGAGCTGGCTTTTTTTTGGGTGTCTTTACACGTTACGTTTTGTTACTGTATTATTTAGTGTTACGTGGTTCTTGTGTTTCGTAAATACATATAGAAGCGTATTTACACTCAATGTCAAGTGTGTATTGAAATATTACCAGTTTTTGTTGTTCGTTTATTTAAAACTAGTTTTTGGCCGCGACTTCGTCCGCGTGAAATAGTTACTTTGGCATAACCCTAAATTTTACCCGCCTCTTCAATTACGTAGAACGTGAAAATATTTTTGGATAATAGAATGTTAAGGCGCTATTTAAGGTTTTTTAAAACTCAAATTTTTTAACCGACTTTAAAAGAAGATGCTACCAATTCGACCATAATTTTTTTATCTATGCATGTTCACCGATTTCTCGAAAATGCTTGAACAAAAATCCCGATTTTGAAAAATGCTTTATCGGTGCTCTTCTTATTTTAGCGAGTGTTATATAGCCTTTCTCAATAAAAGGGTTATCTAACACTGAAATAATTTTTCAAATCGGGCCAGTAGTTCTTGAGATTAGCGCGTTCAAAAAAACAAACTCTTCAGCTTTATAATATTAGTATGGATACCTGATTTTTCACAGCAGATAGACACCGAGCGCACAAGCAATGCGTTACATGGTAACTCAACTGAAATCTGTGAATTTGAGATCCAAGTACACACACTACCCCCAAACCTGAATGTTGTTTACATTGATGGTTACAGTGATACTTTTTGTTAAACCGATAAATCGTATCGTCTTGTATAAAAATTATTAATGTATTTTATATTCATTTTTCTTGCACGTAAAGCAATAAATCAAGTATCTATTCATCGGTACATTAGTTGGATTGAGTGATCCCATTAGTTCGAGTTTTGCATATCCATTATCATGGGATCAAGGGATCGTTATTGATTACTCAGTGCTTTCCCAAAAAATACGGGACTTAATTGCATTAAAATCCAATACAAAATTGAACTTAGCTATTAGTATAGGATAGATTATTGCATAATATCGAGTCCACCACCCTGTCCAGTTCTATGGCGAAGCAGCAATGCATTCCAGTTTGGATGGTGGGATAGCCCTGGTAATTGTACTCATGTCCTTCAGCCATTTAAGTAAAATTAAAGACATGGGTAAACAGTAAGGTCAGCAATTGTTTTGTTGGTGCCGCAATTATAATCCGCGGTCTGAGACAGTTTTAAATACATATGTCTGTAAGGCCAATAGGCAAAGATCTCAATAACAGCAGAGTCATTTTGAAGTCGTCGTGGCCTAAAGGATAAAACGTCCGGTGCATTCGTGTCGAGCGATGCAACGGTGTTCGAATCCCGCAGGCGAGTACCAATTTTTCTAATGAAATATGTACTCAACAAAGGTGGTGGTATCTCAAGGTGGGTGGCGGCACTTACGTTGTAAATGTCTATGGGCTCCTGTAACCACTTAACACCAGGTGGATTGTGAGCTCGTCCACCCATCTATGCAATAAAAAAATTAAAAAAATAAAGACATAGGTAACATTAGCTTAATTGAATTTATAGGTATCAAATGCTGCGAGTATCATGGAATATCACTTGAACTGCTCTATTTTGTTTTTCATTGTCCCCGTAATTGTCAAAACAATGTACGTAGAAAAAACCGTATGGCAATTGAGGACTGCCGCGGTAAAGCTATTGCATTGCGTTTTTTATCAAGTTATGCAATTATAATTAGACAATAATAATTTAATATTTAAACAATAATAAAATAAGACCACGCTATATTTATAAACATTAACAAAAGCAAAATATTAACTGTCCCCTTCACATTCATCAGCTAGACCGCGTGAGAGAGAGAGATGGGCAAACTTTTCATGATGCGCATGCAGTGCGACGTCACGCCGCGCTTATTTACAAACACTACACAAGCGCAACGTATGAAGGTGTGAAGGTGTTGAACGCGATCTACATGGTAGGCGGGGTGGGGGTGTTAGGTTTTATTTTCGTTACGGAATTTCTTGATTCGCTCGCCGCGCACAAAGCCCGCGAAAAAAGCTATGCAATAGCTTAAAAAAATGTTTTGAAAAATAAACTGTAAATATATTTTTTTTATATTGATAATCATTACATGAAATGAGTCACCACTCCAAAAGATTTGCTGTCAGTACAAACTGACAGGACAACAATTATAGTTGGTTCAGTTAGACACAATAAATACGTTCTTATTCAAACGCAACGAATGGTTACATAAATTCACGAGACTTACACAGACCGTGGCGTAAACTTACATGGCGTAATTCCCCATAAAATATGGTGATACCGAAATTACACTCAATTTCAAATGGGCAATGATAAAACGCCGTAAAAGGCCGCTGATTCGTGAGAGCGCTTCACCTTCTCCACCTTGTTTCTTGGAATCAAAACACGTATTTCGGTTTTTAGCTCGGATAAGAGGTAATTATTTCTTGCTTTCACATTTACCTATTAGATTAATGCAGCTAGATAAATTGGATGCAGTAATATCCGATGAAACCGTTATGTGTTGGTGTCGTAATGAGCCGCTCGTCTTTCCTAGTGGTAGGGCCTCTTGTGAGTCCGCACGGGCAGGTACCACCACCCAGCCTATTTCTGCCGTGAAGCAGTAATGCGTTTCGGTTTGAACGGTGGGACAGCCGTTGTAACTATACTTGAGACTTTAGAACTTATATCTCAAGGTGGATGGCGCATTTACGTTGTAGATATTTATGGTCTCCAGTAACCACTTAACTCCAGTTGGGCTGTGAGCTCATCCACCTATTTAAGCAATAAATAAATAAATAAATTGATGAAATGTCATTCATGGCTAATCTGTTGTTTAATAGTTACAAAATCCATAGACATGACAAGCTGAACTGTATTATTTTGTATATATAGGCTATCCGATCCGCCAAAACGGACTTGGGATCAAAAATGAACACGATCAACTTTTACTTTGAAACTTATAATTCTGCAGATTCAGTTTTGTTACACATATTATGTATAGTCTATTCTATCATGGTGAAAGTCATCCGTTAACGCCTAATACATATTCTTTTTTTTGTTTTTTGTTTACGTTCTGTTTTTGTAATCTTTAACCTAATCATTTGGAGGCATGAAGTACGTGAACAGACGTGGTTATCTATTACAATAGTTCATTATAATAACAGGTGCAGTACCGGGGTTGGGTTCGCCCCGGGCGGCTTCAACGTGCGTGGTACGTTGCTCTTTGGGGAAGGGCCCGAGATATGCACTGAAGCTTTTTTTGGTATCATTTTGATGTAGTCGTTTATGGCTCTTGTTTTTGCTGAGCGTATGATATACACAAATACCATAAATTGTGCACTGGTGGTAGGACCTCATGTGAGTCCGCATGGGTAGGTACCACCACCCCACCTATTTCTGCCGTGAAGCAGTAATGCGTTTCGGCTTGAAGGGTGGGGCAGCCGTTGTAACTATACTGAGACCTTAGAACTGATATCTCAAGGTGGGTGGTGCATTTGCGTTGTAAATGTCTATGGGCTCCAGTAACCACTTAACACCGGGTGGGCTGTGAGCTCGTCCACCCATCTAAGCAATAAAAAAAAGTTTGAAGCTGTTCAAAGATACACAAATTTGCTTTGAGTAAAAACCGATCAGTCTTCTAAAGGAGAACATCGTGTAGCCTCTACGACTATCTCGACGAAGGAAAATATCCTGCAGACAAAAACCGCTGAGTTTTTCGACAAATATTTTAAATCAGTTAGCAAAGCACTGCCTTCTACTAGGGCAGATGCTACCAAACTCTCTCAGGCTAAGTCTCGTGAGTCTACGAGTCTGTAGAAGGTGGTATAGTCCTCTCAAGGCTAAATAGACATGGCGATTAGGTAAGGCAATAATTCTTTTCATCGCAGGAGATTCAGAGGTTGAAAGTGTGGTATGTCTTTTTTTGGTTCCCCAATTCGACATAGCGTTCCTCCCATAGTCCGTCCCGTAGTCGGTTGGCGGTAAATCATACCAGCAATTAATTTTGAAAGGTCAGTATTCGAATTCAATAGAGATTTTAGAATTTCGCATCTGCATTATACGCTTGCAATATATTTCCGAATCATGAACGTAATTAACAGAGATGACAGCGCTATCAAATTTCCTTTTCACTCTCGGATTCTCTGTGTTTGCACCACACACAAAATGCTTTACACAAGCCCGGCCAAAGTGATGTTGGCTTGTTTCACAGAACTCAAGCCCGAACCCGGCTTCAATTTGAGCACCTAATTGGCGGATCTGCATTTACTGGTTAAATACTCGTACGATTAAGCATCTACGTGTATGGCTAATTAGCTTTTTAATTAAGCTCATTTTTCGATAGTTTACCGTAGTATCGTTCTCCAGTGAACCGAGTAATTAATTGTATACGATTATGATAGTGGAAAATCGTTTTCTCAGGTGAATATAAGCTTTTATTGGTCATTCAATTGGAATTGCATTTATCATACCCACTTCAGGATTTTTTTGACATAGGCAACCACAGCTTTTTTTTGGGTTGTATTTGATATGACAGCAATATGGGTTCATGTTATAAATTAAAACTTCCAAAAACGTTTTCTTTATTTTTATTTTTATTTATCATCAAAGCTAGACTAGTTAGTACACAACTTATCATTGACTTTGGCAATACTAATGGCACAGCCGAGCCGTAACCTAAAGCTGAGTATCCTGTATAACCTGGTTTGAAAAATGGCATGTTATAGCTTCGGGAAATACGCTGGAGTGGAGTTTGGTCAAGAGCCTGTGGCGTTGTGGTGTCGAAATCAAGACTTGTGTTATTGGTCCAAAGATTGACGCAGCGACAGACCGAGTTTTGTTATTTAGAACTTGATTATTTATTGCATAGACGGGCGAGTGAGCTATTTGTTGTTAAGTGGTCACCAGAGTTCATGGACACCACAATGTGAATGACGCCACCTTACTAGAAGAATGGGGTGTAAATCTCAATTATAATAAACGCGCATCCACAATTCTAATTGAAAAATGTATTTAATTTACGTATGAGATTGCTTTTGGGTAGAAATAGACAGGTTACGACCGGTGAGGGGTTAAAACGCGCCCTTATTGGCAGCTTTACAATTTAACCCTTCAAGTTCACCTTGGATTCATTAGATATTTTTTGGTGGACAAAGGTCAAGCCATATTGTTATGTTGTATTTTATAGGGGTAAATATAATTTAAAAATAATTGTAACTTATTCTCCAAATTAAACATGCTAAGAATAATTACAGTAACAAAATTAATAATGTAAAGTACACCAAGCCTTTTTTATTTTATTTTTATTGCTTAGCTGGGTGGACGAGCTCACGGCCCACCTGATGTTAACTGGTCACCGCAGCTCTTAGACATCTACAACGTAAATGCCGCAACCTTCTTTGAGACATGAGTTCTTTAGGTCTCCGTTTTTATAGTAAAACGGCTGCCCCTACCTACAAACCGAAACGCATTACTGATTCACGGCAGAAATAGACATGGTAGTGGGATCTACACGTGTAGGCTCAGAACACGTCTTACCACCAGTATAATTCCCTTCACTATATTGTAAGACCCAAACGACAGATTTGGTCAGCTCGGTGGTCTGGTGCCATTAAATCACTGGGTTCGGCTTCGATTCCACTACTGAAATGTCGTGTCTAGCTTTTTAAGGTCCTGAAATCTGGACTTTAATTTTCAGATCAATTATTTAAACGATTATTACCGTATAACCACGTGCACACATAAAGATAGGGAACAATGCAATTTGTATTAATAATTCGAATAGCTTAAATATGGTAAGCCGGCCCTTAATTTTTTATTGCCTTTGATGATATATGATAGCTAACAAAAAACCTGATTTCGAATGGTTACAACGAAAGCCAGGGGCATAGATGAGTAGCCGCCTACCAAACGTCGACAAATGCGTCCCGTATTCCCCAGGCAAAGCTGGATGAATTATTTTACGGCAATGCACTGTCAGAACAGGTATCTGACCTATAAATACATGAATACTTTCTTTTCATCAGCCACCTGCTTTTGTCACGCGAACTTGTTTATTCATACAAGCTTTTGCTCGCAGCTTTGCTCACACTGTGTATAAGTAATTTGTTGATGGCTATATACGTACTTATGTATGTAATGAAAATAAAAGACAACTGGTTTAATTAAATATATTGTTTTATATATCGTTTAAGGCCATCAGAATTCTCAAATACCAAGGTCCCGAGGTCGCAAGGTCACTATAAGCTCTGAGCTATAAAGCAACTGTCTATGCGTCTTTTTATTAGGAGAATAGATTATACTCGTACGACCCTTGTTAGCTCTAACTATTGCTAGTTCATTCCGGTCAATCATCCGTAATATAATTATCCTTTTCACAATTTTTTTTATTGCTTAGATGGGTGGACGAGCTCACAGCCCACCTGGTGTTAAGTGGTTACTGGAGCCCATGGACATCTACAACGTAAATGCGCCACCCACCTTGAGATATAAGTTCTGAGATCTCAGTATAGTTACAACGGCTGCCCTACCCTTCAAACCGAAACGCATTACTGCTTCACGGCAGAAATAGGCTAGGCGGTGGTACCTACACGTGCGGACTAACAAGAGGTCCTACCACCACCAGTACCAAATCTTTCTTCTTCTCATATTTACCACTTAGAGCTAGATAAATATGAAAATTTTCGGAATTAAATAAAAATAACAATTCTGTTTTTCCTTTGATGTCCCCCCCGTCGGACGGGTTCCTTTTGTTTGTTTTAAGTTTATTTTATACAAAAGTTTAGGTCTTTTATTTATCGATTGAGGCACTGCGAAGTCTGCCGGGTCAGCTAGTCATACAATAAAATTCTACCTCGGAGAAGTCTTATGCGAAACGTTTCATTCTTTATTATTTAATTGTATATATATATTATCGACTGTTTCTATACGACCATGCGGAAAAGGTGCACATCCCTGATTCGCCGGGTCCGGGTCAGCCCTAACAGCATCCTGAAGGCATTAACAGACCGTTATGACTGTCTGTACTTGAACCATTGTACCATGGTTCACTTGCGGACTAAATAATAATAATAATAATAATGGTTGGTTCGAAGTAAGTATCAGTTGAATCGATTATTTGAGATGTATTCAACTGATAATTACTTTTAATAAATGTATCTTTTTTATTTGATTGGTTTTGTTAATTTTGAGTATGTTTCAATGATACTATGCACAAATATGAACTTATTGTTGTCTGAAATATAAGAAATCATTCATTCATTCATTATTTAATTTAATTGTATCATTAAGTATTGTAACGTGCATAAGAGACAAGACAAATTACTAGCTTTCTGTATTATGGATCTGACTAATGAAAAGTGAAATCGAAGTGGCGAAAATAAATGCAAATTTCGATTTTCTTATCTTAATATTAAAGACAAAATTTCCGTAAAGACAGGTGCGACTGCTCATTAATTGCGTTATTTAATTCAGTTTATCTGATCGGAGGATGCACCGGACTAAATAAGAAAGAAGTAGCGTTTGAAACAAAAATATGTGTCTGTTTAAAGGAAGACTGATTGATGTGTGATTAAGTTTGGCAACGTATTACGGGCATTGTTATTGGCGATGGATAAATAAAGCTGCTTACATTCAGTGGAACAATACATGTGTCACTTCTGTACAATCGTTTGCATAATGTATAAGTAGATATATTAAATGAATAATTTTACTGGTGGTAGGACGTCTTGTGAGTCCGCGCGGGTAGGTACCACCACCCTGCCTATTTCTGCCGTGAAGCAGTAATATGTTTCCGTTTTGAAGAGTGCGGCAGCCGTTGTAACTATGCTTAGACCTTACAACTCATATCGCAAGGTGGGTGGCGGCATTTACGTTGTAGATATTTATGGGCTCCGGTAACCACTTAACACCAGGCGGACTGTGAGTTCGTTTATACATCTATGCAATAAAAAATGTAATGAAAAACTTTTTTTTTATTGCCTACATGGGTAGACGAGTTAATCTGACATCTTGAAATTTACTTTAAAAACTACTTTGCAAGATTTCGTTACATAATGTACATGTAAAATCAATAAAAGTCGGTTAAGAAGAGACTCTCTCTCTTCCCAGCTATTTATCCCACATGGTGGTGGGGTCAGCTTTCCTGACTTTACTCCTCCACTTCGCTCTGTCTTCGACATCCTCGTCAGCAACATTGCATTCTCTCTTTTCCTTCAGCACTACGTCCCTCCACCTTGTCTTGGGTCTACCTCTAGGTCTCCGACCGGGGAGGTCGAGCAGTAGCGCCAAATGTCCGACGTAGTCAGGTGGCTTCCTTTTCACGTGACCATACCATCTCAGCCTACTCTCCTGCATCTTGTCGGCGATGTCCGGTACACCTAGACTTCCACGCACGTACTCGTTGCGGATTTTATCGAGCCTAGTCACGCCGCACATCCACCTCAGCATCTTCATTTCAGCAACTTGAATGGTATGTACGTTCCTTTTGGTTGCCGCCCATGTTTCGCTGCCACACATAAGAACAGGCCTTATTATGGTCTTATAGATCATACCCTTGAGCTGAACGGGCATCGGTTAAGAAGAGACTATTAATTTAAAAGTTATAAAAATTTATCATCTAATCTATTGCTAATCAAAGTACATGAGTTGAACAGTGGTCAACAGTAAATAAAGTGGCTGGCGCTATATTTATTTCGGGTGATGCAAATATGACTTCAAATCATAAAAGAATTACTAGTTTTTCTAAATAAATACGCCCGCAAAAGTCACCTTACGACGAAAAATCATGTGTCTGAATAATTAAATTAAAATCTGTAAAATTATGAATTACCCATACTGGGTAGTCGGCATGGGTAGTGAAGAGTACAGCAACTATCCCTTAAAATTGGAACGCAAGTTTATCTCGCAGCAGAAATAGGAAGGGTGATGGTAGACACTGACGAACTCAACTGCTGAGTTTATCCTTAAAAGAAAAGAAAATAAATTCCCAGTACGGCTGGGTTCAAATATTCTAACATTTAGAACCTTCGCGATAATACAATAATGCTCCGAGCATTAAGTTACTTTTACCTTTTAAAGAATATACTTCAAACTGGTCATATCCGGACGACTTTAAGCAAAGCGTCAACAGCTTTATTTAAACTGCATTACACGAAGTAAGTTTTATCGGAGACCATAGACATCAGAAGCGGCAATCATTGGCAACCTAGAGACATGGTTGAAAACTCAACAGGTTAGTATGAAAAATGACAGTCCCTCTCGTGGATTTACCAGCGAATCAGTCATGCTGATTAGCATGACTGATTCGCTGGTAAAATTCAAGGGTCTAATACGCCACCAGACACTGCTTTTCCTGTTGCCTCCTCAGGGTATTGATAGACTTTAGGATATGAAATGTGGAGTACATGGTACAGTTTCAAGGTATGTGGCGCATTTACTTGTAGATGTATATGGGCTCCGGTAGCCACTTAACACCAGGTGGACTGTGAGCTCGTCCACTCATCTAAGCAATAAAAAAAAACAGCTGATTAAGTGCACAACCTTTCATTAGATATAAAGCCTAGCCATACGGTTATTTATATTAAAACTATGTATCAAAATTAATTGAATTAAGACGATTAATGTAGTTTGCATAGCACCATCCACTCGACTATTAGCAGGGTTGTCACGCGCGCTATAAATGATAATAATCGGGGCTTTGAAAATGTCACATTTTGTGAGAACTACAGGGTGGCCCATAAGTCCTTTGATATGAAAAAAAATTTATTAAAATAAAACTAATTACATTATGAATTAAATTTTTATTTACATAAAAAGCTTAAAAAACGGGAATTATTTTTTGAAAATAACATCTCCTAAATGTAATCCGTTGCGATCACGGCACTCTTGCAAACGACGTCTAAAATTGTTGATGACTGCGCGGCACGTCACTGCTGAAATGCTTGTCATTTCTCTGCGGATGTTTTCTTTTAGGGCCTCAATTGACCGCGGGTTTGTGTCGTATACTTTAGCCTTAAGGTAGCCCCACAAAAAAAAATCCATCGGGGTCAGATCTGGACTACGTGGAGGCCAGGAAATGTCTCCTCTCTTAGAGATAACTTTGCCAGGAAAAAGTTGACGGATAACGGGCATAGCAGTGTTAGAGGTGTGAGAAGTGGCCCCATCCTGTTGAAACCACGTCCTGGCATTAAAGCCTGAAAAGTTTTGCAATTCTGGTATGAAAAACTCTTCGATCATAGCCACATATCGCTCCGACGTAACAGTAACTGCGCGCCCTCTGCCATCCTCAAAGAAGTAAGGCCCTAGGATACCATGGGCTGACATAGCGGCCCAAACAGTCACTTTCGGACTATGTAAGGGCTTCTGATGCTTAAGTTTTGGATTGATGGGGCTCCAATAGCGGCAATTTTGTTTACTAACATGCCCGTTAAGATGGAAATGAGCCTCGTCAGAGAACATTATGTTATTGAAGGAAGTAAACCGATTCAACATTTCATTCGCATAATTTTGTCTTTGAATACCGTCAGTTTCCTTTAATTCTTGAACCAACTGAATTTTGTAAGGGTGCATATGTAAATCTTTCTTCAAAATCCGTTGTAACGATGTCCTGGATACGTTTAATGCTCTGGCGCGCTTACGAGTTGACTGTGTCGGATTTTCGCGAATAGACTGTGTCACTGTGTCTATGTTTTGTTCCGTACGTGACGTCCTTGGGCGACCCAACCGCGGTTTATCTAACGTCGAACCGGTCTCCTCGAACTTAGCAACCCAGTTCTTAATCGTTTGAAGAGTTGGAGTGTCGTCAAAGTTGTGTAAACCTTTGTGTTCTCGAAATTTACGCCGCGCAACGGTTGCCGAATTGTCGTTTTTATAAAACTCGCGCACACAAAACGCACGGTCCGCTCCGGTAAAACGCTCCATCGCGACTAAATTCCCAGAAACCGAAGTTACTCCCCCCGCTTCCCCTGCACCGCTCACGCGCGCCCTGTTCGTTTTATTCAAATTTTACTTTTCAAAGGACTTATGGGCCACCCTGTATAAAGAAATAACGAATGATAATATTCTGCTCTTTAATACGTGATTTAAGAAGACTGTCCCATGTATAATCTACCATCAGCAACCAGCCTAGGCCTAGAGAACCCTTTAATGTTACGCGAGAAACACACTCTTATGAAATTTCTCCGTCATATGCGTCATATAATGATCTAATTGTTTTTTTCGTATCAAACATATGAGTATTATTGGAGGGGAGCTAACGGATGTCAGTATCGTCAGATATCGAAAACATTTTCAAACATTGAAATTTAGAACATCAAATAATTTCTAATTTAATTTTTTATTTCTACGCGTGTGTTCGTTCGAGCAAATCATTTAAACCGATTTTGTTTATATTTATTGTAAAGATTATATGATCCTAACTACGTCTAGAATCTATTATAGTGTATCATTTACCATAATATAATAAAAATTACGAGATACATAGTATATGTTTGGTCACTATCGCGATCAAGCCAAATCCTATTTTAAATACTTTCATCATCACTACATAGTATAAAACAAAGTCGCCTTCTCTGTCCCTATATCCTTATCCTATGTCCTTAAATCATTAAAATTACGCAACGGATTTTGATGCGGTTTTTTTTTAGGTTGGACAGGAAGGTTTATATGTGTAATAACATTCATTAAATAGTAAAAAAATCAATAATAAAGTTTCTGAAGCGAAGCGAGGGCGGGTCGCTAGTGTTTAATATTTTGTATTTAACGCGTTTGACGTATTGCGGGCGCGAATGCTTCCGTCGTCCTCAGTATAGAAGATCAGAGCATCATTTGTATTGTGATAACACCTTTTACAGCATTTATGGCATAACGCATCAGTAATTCTGCGCACGATCCGTCCGTGTCTTATCTAATTCCTATACATTTTTTACTGGTGGTAGGACCTCTTGTGAGTACGCACGGGTAGGTACCAACCCCCCGCCTAATTCTGCCGTGAAACAGTAATGCGTTTTGGTTTGAAAGGGCAGCCGTTGCAATTATTCTGAGATTTTAGAACTTATATCTCAAGGTGGGAGGCGCATTTACGTTGTAGATATCTTTGGGCTCCAGTAACCATTTAACACCAGGTGGGCTGTGAGCTCGTCCACCCATCTAAGCAATAAAAAAAATCATTGCCAGATGAGCTTAGAGCCGATCTGATATTAACTGGTAAACTGAACTAAAGGACATTTACAATCCTAGGAAAAGACGTGGAACTAGAAACGTCCTACTTCGCAGCAGAAATAGGCGGTAAATATGTTGGAGCCCCTGGGTCTGCGGAGGGACTTCGGTTCCCTCTGTATTTTGTACCGCATGTTCCCTGGGGAGTGCTCTGAGGAATTGTTCGAGATGATACCAACGTCTCGTTTTTACCATCGCACCGCCCGCCACCGGAGTAGAGTTCATCCATACTACCTGGAGCCACTGCGGTCATCCACAGTGTGTTTCCAGAGGTCTTTTTTGCCACATACCATCTGGCTATGGAATGAGCTCCCCTCCACGGTATTTCCCGAGCGCTATGACATGTCTTTCTTCAAACGAGGCTTGTGGAGAGTATTAAGCAGTAGGCAGCGGCTTGGCTCTGCTCCTGGCATTGCTGAAGTCAATGGGCGATGGTAACCACTTACCATCAGGTGGGACGTACGCTCGTCTGCCTACAAAGGCTATAAAAAAAAAATCGCGTTTGGTAGAGTCTTTCGTCTAGTAGAGTAATTTAACCAGAATAAATGAACTCCTCGCTCGGGGCAGGTTAAGTGATGGAATCTTCAGCTTAATTTTTTTATTTATTTATCTAAATTAAAAATCTAAACAGTGCCGGAGCCTATTACGAAATTTAAGGTTGTAGGGCACACACGCTCGTTATGCCTTCGTCGTGACTCCGGCGAATTAATTTGATTGTCTGTGTGTGCACACGAAATTAGATTCACGGTGCTGGATTTGAGAAAACGAACATTACGAGAGATGTTATAAAGGCTATTTTCGCTTGAGTTTACGATTGATTGACCAAAATAGATTTTTTTGATTGACCGTTGTGTTCTTGAATATTAATGCTGCTAGTGGTGGGGCATATTGGGAACTGGGGTTCCGGCTTAAATGATGGGATAGATGTTGGCAGCCATCCTAGGTGGATCGTGAGTTCGTTGGCTAATCTAAACATTAAATCTCCCGTTTTGAAGATGCTTATGACCCACAGAAATATTATCGTGATACTCAATATTGGTACACATATATCCAAAGAGAAGATTCCGTGACAATGTCTTCTGCAGCGGCCTATGCTGGGTAGGATACTTCACTACAAAACTCATAATTGGATCGTTAATAAACATTAGGACGTTTAGTACCCACCAATAGTGAATAATTCCACCTTTATTAAATTATCCATGTTTAAATCTAAAGTTTTTTTTTCATTGCCATTGTAGACAGACGAGCATACGCCCACCTAATGGTGAGATGTTACCGTTGCTCATGGTCGTCAGCAATGCTAATGGCACAGCCAAGTCGTTGCCTACCCCTACGTACTCTCCACAAACTTCTTTTGAAGAAGGAAATAATGATTTAGTGTCTTAATAGTTTTAATTTTCATCTTTAAATAGTTGAGAGATAGGCCAGCTTTTGTTTCTCTACATATGCTAATAGCCTTGAGAGACTATTTCAGCTTTGCCCTAACTTGTAGGCGAGCTCACGGAGCTCAAACCAGAGTGTTGCTAACACTGGCCCTAGCAAGAGCAGTGCTTCGTAGAATCTACCACCGGATCGGAAACGCGATCTACTGAGAAGATCCGGCGAGAAACTCAGTGGGCTGTGTCTATGGGATAATTTACTCGTCGAGTCCTTCATCGCAAGCGACGGGTTGGGCGAGGATGGTGATCGGTGCTTGAGATGCCTAAAAGCACCGTTAATGGATCGGGAGGATCCGTAATGACGTGTTTTGGGCGACGTCGACTTTTTACCATTCAGTCCATAGGATCGGGTATGATAGGCAAGCGGTGACAGTAAATAGACAAGACCAAAAAAATAATGTCACTGCATTATGGCGTCTAATAGATGATCAATGTAAAATGACCGTACCCTTAACAATAACACCATCAGTGTGTCGTATAATGCCCATGAAACTCCCTATAAATGTTTGATACTGGGGAATCAGCCTTAATTGACTCTGCATAGTTTAGGAGTCAATGATGTTTGTAAAAACGTTCAAAATACAGGACATTTTTTTGAGCTTGAGTCTTTTTCGAGATTGTTCAGATCAGACAAGGGTAGGCATTTTCCGCTACCTGCTAATAGTTGCTAGATACCTTCTATATGCTTCTATGAGCTCTAAGCCCACATCGATTAAATTCAATACAACGAAACTCATCGAGATACTACCAATAGTCTCCAAGTAAAATAATTGTGAAGTAAAAACAAATAAATAAATAATAATAATAATAAATATTTACTAACGATCACGCCACATTTACTGGTCCCGTGCTAAGTTCGTAAAGAACTTGTGTTACAGGTACCAGATAACGGAAATAAAGGCAAGATTTTTATTATACACATACATATATTTAATATACATCCATAACCCTTGGAAAAGACATTTTTTTATATTTATCATACAAATGTCTTTCCTTGGCGGGATTCGAACCCGCGACCCCCTTGTGTAGTGACCATGTCACTTACCACTACACCAGACAGCCGTTAAAAATTAATTGGCTTAAGAGTTCTCTTTGTACCTATTGGTAAAAATCAGTTCATGAAACAATTACAGTTCCATTAATTTAACAACTTACGGAAAATGAAGACACAAAAAGTTATATGGCATGTCACAAGTCTAATAAATGTCAGAAGAAACGCAACCGCCAGTTCTGAAAGATTTACAGTCCTCAAAACAACCTTCAGAATGAAGGCGGGCCTCTTTGCTTTGTATTAAATTTATTGATTTCGAATTCCATAATGGCGGTGGAAATAACTTAATAAAAGCGTGATAAAACAATGCAATTAAATGACTCGATCCCGCATCGTGCTATGAGATAAATATTTATTAATTTTGTAATAAGTTTCATGCACATACCGTCCTTGATGGATAAAATCTATGATAAGGTAGTAATATAACTTTTTGAAGGATGTTGCTGTGAAAGCAACTTGAGACCTTAGAACTTATATCTAACTTATATATATAACTTATATGATGTCTATAAGCTCCAGTAACCACTTAACCCCAGGTGAGCTCGTCCACACATCTAAGCAATAAAAATAAAATAAAAGCGCACATAAAGTTTCCCAAAAGATTTCTAGCTCCCCGACTCGACAGTCAATAATCAGGCGTATAAGACGAGTAATAGACAGTAACCCAGCTTAATTAAGTAGATGCCGTTATCTCGAGTTCATTACGTGTTTAGGCACCGTACCTAATCGGTCGGGTTATAGTTTTGCTTGTTTACGCAATAGCGCTCTCGGAATTGAAATAAAAAGTTTCGTTGACTCGTTGTTTGATTTTAAATTCAACGGAAATTGTCGTGGGAAATATCAATGGGAGTTCAATGAGCTGCCGAAAGATCCAGTGATTACTGTGGATAGATACTCTTGGGGAAAACTAATGCTAGGTGCATTGTCACCCCCGACCGCTCTGGGGGAAGGTGTAACGCGGCGCCATCAAAGCGGGCTCTCGGCCCGCTGAACGAGGGAACCGGTGGTCGTGTCGCTGGCGGCCACCGGTCCGGCGTCCGTGGGACGGTGGGATGGATGTAATGTGCTCTGCGTCAACCCTATCCCGCCGTTTCAATAGCCCCGACTGGGCTCCGGCCCGGTCCGAGGTAGGGCGCCGGTTGTGAGCGGCAGGAGTTTTTAGTGAGGTTCAACTCCCACATACCCCACCTGCCGCGCGGGTGGGGATACGGCGATTTTCTCCTGTGGAAAAAAAAAAAAAAAAAAAAAAAGTGCATTGTCAAGTCTATTGATATTTCAATATTGCGGAGACTTCGCGTCACATTGGTCACAGGGTCGCCTTTCTTATTTTATTTATTTATTGCTTAAATAGCATGAAGAACTCACGGTCTGCCTGGTGTTAAGTGGTTACCGGAGCCCATAGACATCTACAACGTAAATTCCGCCACCCACCTTGAGTGAGATATGAGTTCTAAGGTCTCACTTGTAATAGTACAACGGCTGCCCCACCCTTCAAACCGAAACGCATTGCTGCTTCACGGCAGAAATAAGCACACAATTGTGTTGCCAAACAAAGCCCACGTAATTCAAAGCTACGATATGAACGCCTACGTCCAACTTGAGCCACAAGAAGTCTAAGAAAGGCTCCTTCAGACTATGTATCGCATGATTGCTTCCGGCGGAAATACATAAGATTTTTATTTATTTTATTGCCCTTGTAGGTAGACGAGCATTCGGCCCACCTAATCGTGAGTGGTTACCGTCGCCCATGGACTTGTAGTATGGATGAACTCTACTCCGGTGACGGGCGGTGCGATGGTAAGGTGTTGGCGACTACCCGTATTGACGCATAATACTATCTTTAAAGTAATGACATTTACATATGTACGTGAGGTCAGTATACAGACCCGTAATCGCGCAAGGGTGATAAAATGAAATTTCAAAGGAATCTTAATGCATTTTGTTACCATCTATTGTATTTGATTATATGTTTTTTGGTCTTCGCTCTCCTCATCCACTTCTTGCCGCCCACCGTTCGGAGGTCATCGCACCACCTAGCCAGGGGGCATCCCACGTTATGTCTTCCGTTGCGCGGTCTCCACTCGAGAACCCGTCTGTGGTGTGGATTGGGAGAGGCCTATGTCCAGCAGTGGACGACTGTAGGCTGTTAATGATGGTATATTTTCCGACTGTGCGTGAAAATACCCGCCTGATTACTTACAAAAATGCGCTAATGCAACAATTCGAATTCTAACAGACAAATTTATAAAATATTTATCTGACTGTATTGACCAGATGCAGAATTCCAGGGAAATCATGGAACGCCATCACTCTGAGTACATATTCAGATATCCTTATATATAAAAATGAATATGCATAATGTATGTACGTGCATAACTTCAGAACGCCGGCAGCAAATTGAATAATTCTTTTTTTGGTGCGTTTGTTATTGTCAGGAGAAGGTTCTTATTTATATAACTATATAAGAAAATTGCCCGCGAAATTTGAAAATTTAAGAATAAATAACCACCATATTAAATTTTCTAATGATTTTCTAATGTAACCTTTGACATAGCATTGACAGAATGCGTGCTGCGAATATCGTAAAAGAGGATGTAAAAAAAAACGGAATATCGTTTAAAACAAATGTATAAAAGAAAATTCAATAAAATCAAAAACTAAATTATAGTCCCCGAAATGAAGCGAGGGGGGGGGTCGCTAGTACTCATTATAAAACAAACATATTTGATTATCTTCTTTTAATGATGTCCACTAAAAATATACCTGTATTCGTATTCAAGGAGGTTGAGCGTAGTTTAGCTGTGTGAGTTGAAACTTTGTTGCTGGCACTTGAAATAATATTTCTGTCATAGTACTATCAGCATACGACACGTGATAAGTTCAATAAATCAAGAGCCTGACTGGACTGGACTGGATGAAGTATGAAAGTAGCCCCGCTAATTAACAAGTTAAAGTTAGCGTGGTATGGACATGTGATGTGTAGAGAGAAGATGCATGTGACTAGGAGATGTATGGAAATGGTAGTGCAAGGTAGAGGGGGAAGAGGTCGAACGAAGAAGACATGGATGGAGTGCGTCAATGGCGATATGAGAGATAGAGAGAGTGCTGAGCTGACGGCTGATAGAAGAGAATGGAAGAGAAAAATTAGCGATCACTGAGAAGATCCGGCGAGAAGATTTGTGGGCTGTGTCTATGGGTTGATTAACTCTCCGAACCCTTCTTCGCAAGCGAATGGTTCGACGAGAACGGTGACCGCTGCTTGAAGTACTTAAAAGCACCGATAGTGGATCGGGTGGATCCGAAATGACGTGTATCTTACTCTCTTTTTATTTTCCTACCTAAGCTGATAGCCTTGAGAGGCTATTTAACCTTAACTAGTAGGGGAGCTCACGGGGCTCAAACCGGAGTGATGCTAACACTGACCCTAGCAAGAGCAGTGCTTCGCAGAATCTACCACCGGATCGGAAAAGCGACCCACTGAGAAGATCCGGCGAGAAACAACTTACTCTCGTTTAATGTTGAATTTTTTAAAAGCACGTTTAGCTTTATTAAGTTATTAAGTGTTTCTGCAACTAGCCTCGCCTTCTACTGCTAGATTCCATAACCATATTGTTAGAATTGTTGCATGTTAGATCGATTTCGGGATTCCGGGCGAGCACAATTAGTTAGTCAATCTATTTCTCAAATATCGGATATCAACTGATGACTCAGCGCCCAGTTTGCACTTTCGCCTGGTCGCAATCGTTTGTACGATTGGGGATCGCGATAGTTGGACGAAATACATTGATGCATTTTTTTTTTGTTTTTTTAAAGCTATTATTATCTAAATGGGTGAACGAGTTCACAGCCCCCTGGTGTTAAGTGGTTACCAGAGCCCATAGACATCTACAACGTAAATGCACCACCCACCTTGAGATATAAGTTCTAGGGTCTCAGTATAGTTACAACGGCTAGCCCACCCTTCAGACCGAAACGCATTACTGCTTCACGGAAAAAATAGGCAGGGCGGTGGTACCTACCCGTACGGACTCACAAGAGGTTCTATCACCAGTAAAAAAGGCTTTTATAAGACTCAGATAGAGGGGCGCGCCGGTTTTTATTGAATCCAGTATCACTCTGAGCATTACTACGGCTTCTAGAAATCCGTAGAAGGAGAATCATCGCCAATTTTTGTACTAATAATAAAAAACAAAAAACTCTGTATTTCTCTGGGATTCTTACCGACTCTACTGAATTGTGATCTGAATTCCGCATCAGTGGTAATGAAAACGCCCGTGAGGGTTTGATTCTCATCACGATTTTATAAATAAATTGGGATATATAATATATATATATATATATATATTTTGGTGCACTCAACGTAATCCTAATTAAAATTAGTTAATCTCCAACGCCAGTGTCCGGTAATGATTTTACTACTAGCATTCGCTCTAGGTAGTCGCTTTAAGAAAAAATCTCATACCATAAAGTTTTTTTCAGGGTAGTAAATTAATAGTACTAGTAATTAATTAAATTAATAGTAATTTTTTGTTTTTTTTATATTGTTTAGGTGAGTAGGCGAGCTCACAGCCCACCTGGTGTTAAGTAGTTATTGGAACCTCTAGACATCTAGGACGTAAATGCGCCACCCACCTTCAGATATAAGTTCTAAGGTCTCAAGTTTTTTTTTTATTGCTTAGATGGGTAGATGAGCTCACAGCCCACCTGGTGTTAAGTGGTAAGTGGTTACTGGAGCCCATAGACATCTACAACGTAAATGCGCCACCCACCTTGAGATATAAGTTCTAAGGTCTCAGTATAGTTACAACGGCTGCCCCACCCTTCAAACCGAAACGCATTACTGCTTCACGGCAGAAATAGGCGGGGTGGTTCTACCTACCCGTGCGGACTCCCAATAGGTCCTGCCACCAGCAGTATAGTTAGTATAGCAAGTCCGTTCGGAACTTAGCGAGTAATGTAAAGCATTCGCATAAATATCTCGCTCTGACTCACGGCTAGACGCACGCGCATCATTCGGCCGACGTTACGATGACTCATAGCATTTATTAAATCGTGTTTTACATTTATATTTACTTCTTTTTTTATCGTACGTGTCTGCTGATTCGTTGATTAGTTGAATTCTAGTTTACATTAGTTTGTTTGGTGCGATTTATCAAAATCATCTCTTTAATAATAATACAATTTTAAGAACTACGCTATATTTTGACTACCGTGAAACCTTTACTAAAAGTTCTGTTGCTCTGTGATTGGCTGCAATTGTTAATACCACATCGGTGCCGAGGTTTATTTTTTGTCTTAGGGACAGAATTCAAGAAACTTAATTTTACAATTGACATATGAATAGAAAACAGTCTACCGTGCTAAAGCCCACGCAATGAAAGGTCTCCCCATTAGTAAATAAATACCTTCAACGCCATCCTCTAACAGTATCTTACTGACTTAAGCGAGTATCGCTTTCTGGTTTCATATTGGATTCATCTGGATTTTGTATTTGAACTCTATGGTTTTTTTCTTGTTGCGTGGTTGGGTGGACGAGCTCACAGTCCACCTGGTGTTAAGTGGTTACTGAAGCCTATAGACATCTACAACGTAAATGCGCCACCCACCTTGAGATATAAGTTCTAAGGTCTCAAATATAGTTACAACGGCTACTCCACCGTTCAAATCGAAACGTATTACTGCTTCACGACAGAAATAGGCAGGGATTACTGGTGGCCCGGAGGCCTTTCCAACTTCCCAAGGACAGGTGGACGAGCAAGGGCTCAGGCAGAAGTGGCGGGATTTGCTAACAGCTACCCGAACGCCACCAAGAGAGACCTAACCACTCAAGAGTGAATGAATCTACTACCGGATCGGAATCGCCTAAGAAGATTCCCGCTAAGAAGATCCGACGAGAAACGCAACGGGTTGATATTTAGGTTAGGTTGCACGTCTAACTCTTTGCCGAGTTCGATGAGCACGGTTACCGGGATCCCTACTCCTAGTGCTAGAGCTAAAGGTGTCTAATGCAAGGGCTATTAGATCTGATGGATCCGTAAGGACGTACCTAGGGCGACGACGGTGAATGGCTCCTGCGTGATCAGGATTCAGGGAATAGTCAGAGGCGGCAACCATAAGGCGATTACCACGACGCATTGCCTTATTGACATATCAAAGTGAGGTGTTCACTTACGACCGCTATCATATCTATTGACTTTGCCAACTACTTAGCCAACCATATGCCTTAAGTTCAATTCCCCATTAAGCCCAATAACAAAAAAGCACGACAACAGAATAAACTATGTTTCAAGATGGCGGTAGATGCGTTGATAATAAACCCTTGTTTAATAAGGACGAGGAACAAAAATTCTGTTACATATACGATATGTTTCGTGCGGTTGGACAATGTCATTAATTCGTTTAGCGTGTCCAGACCGCCTAACGCAGTTACAAAAGGACAAGTGGCAATAATTTCTCTAAGTAATAAAGGTGAATACACATAAACGACCAGATATTGCGTGGCTATAAGAATATACCTATGTACTGTATCATTTTATTTATGCTGTCTAGAGTGAATGTGCTAAAACTTTTTGAATAATCTCATGTTAGCCATTTTTTCGGCACCGAAGGATTTTAAGGACAGTCTTAATAAACATGACTGGTAGTAGAACCTCTTGTGAGTCCAGGTAGGTACCACCACCCTGCCTATTTCTGCCGTGAAACAGTAATGCATTTCGGTTTGAAGGGCGGGGCAACCATTGTAACTATATTGAGACCTTATAACTCGTATCTCATGGTGAGTGGCGGTATTTACATTGTAGATGTCTATGGGCTCCAGTAACCACTGAACACCAGGTGGGCTGTGAGCTCGTCCATCCATATAAGCAATAAAAAAAAGCCTCCAAAAATGTCCTAATATGTATATGGATTGCAATAATTGTCTTGAAGATAATTTAGCATGAATTAGTTTTAATTTATTTGTAATTGAAGAAAATAATCTCGATTTTATTTATTTTATTATATAATTTTCGATGATATCAATTCTTTCATACTTAATGACTGCGTAGCCTGTGAATGAGCTTATAATGTTGTCGGTGAGTATTCACTGTCACTGCCAATGACATTGGGTTCGTTTAACCAATCAAATAAACTTTATGCTTGAAAATCTAACAGTTAATTCATAAGTTGCTTCGTCCTTTGAGTAGTAGCTCTCTGTATGACGTTACCTTAAGAATGTTTATATCGTAAATCATTTAGGAAATGGCAAATAAATGTTTTCGTTCTCCTTATACTGTGGACACTTTGGCAATTAGAGGAAAGCTCAAGTCGGATGAGCATAGTTTAGCTTTACTAACTTTGCTACATCCTCCAGTCAGAAAAAACAATTCAAATTATCGAAAAATATTTTTGAAGTGAAACTTCTTTATCGACGTAGGGAGGAAAAAACCTATGTAACGTTTTTCGGTTACACGCCATGTTTATTTTATTTCTATTTAGTTTGTTATCAACAGATGTCGCTGCACGTTGTTCAACAATTCCTGAATCGCGGTGACGAGATGTTACACAGTTGATAGTCGTTCTCGTATTTATCTTGCTAAATCAGTCATCAGGTTAGAGCCCCGTGAGGCTACTAATTAAGGCGATGCTGATATAGCCTCTCAAGATTATCAGCTTAGGTAGGAAAAAAAAAGCTAAATCATACCTACCTGGCGTCGGGATACCGTGATCGTGCAGGCGGTTTCCTCGGGGTGCGGCTGCTCCATTGCACTGCGGAGTGGTTGACTCTTGCGATTATTTTTATATTTTATAAGTTTTACTTCTACCGTGTGTGACTTGCACACACGCACACTTTTTTTCATTAAGAAGTCTCATATGATGAGCACGAGACTGTTAAGTACTTCCATGGTGTACAGTTTGTAAATTAAGCCGTTGCGTTGTGCCAGACCTTGTCAAACGCCTTCGTGATATCGAAGAAGAGGGCTCCCGTGGGGACACGGGTTTGCGTCTATTTAGCCCTACTAAGATATGCTCCGTTGCTGAATGCACGAGTGCTTTGCGAGGCATCCGAACTGTTCATGGGTCATGGCTTTCGAAGTGATGAAGTCCCAGAGGCGTTTGCGTATTAGCCGTTCGTATAATTTGCCCAACGCTGGGAGGAGGCTGATCGGGCGGTCACAAAATATTTACGCGTTGAATGATAAGTTATTTGCTTAAATATTATTTATAATTTAGAAACTGTGAACTGTAAACAAATAATAAATAATAATCTATCTATATACATAATATATAAAAATGAATCGCTGTTCGTTAGTCTCGCTAAAACTCAAAAAAGGCTTGACCGATTTGACTAATTTTGGTCTTGAATTATATGAGGAAGTCCAGAGAAGGTTTAAAAGGTAGACAAATATGAAAATTCTCGGAATTAAATAAAAATAACAATTTTGTTCTCCCTTTAATGTGTCCCCCGTCGGGCGGATTCCTTTTGTTTGTTTTAGGTTTAATTTATACAAAACTTTAGGTCTTTTATTGATTGATCTGCACTACGAACTCTGCCGCGTCAGCTAGTAAATAAATAAATATTTACTAACAATCACGCCACGTTAACTGGTCCCGTGCTAAGTTCGTAAAGAACTTGTGTTACAGGTACCAGATAACGGAAATACATGTAAGATTTTTTATTAAACACATACATATTATTATATTTAATATACATCCATAACCCTGGAAAAGAGATTTTATATTTATCATACAAATATCCTCCCTTGGCGGGATTCGAACGCGCGACCCCTTGTGTAGTGACCATGTCACTTACCACTACACCAGACGGCCGGAATGGACATAAACTTTTTTTTTTATATCCCTTGTAGGCAGACGAGCATACGGCCCACCTGATGGTGAGTGGTTACCGTCGCCCATGGACTTCAGCAACGCCAGGGGCAGAGCCAAACCGCTGCCTACCGTTAAAATAATATTAAAATAATTCCATAATTTTGTTATCGTTCTATAAAAGATAAGTACAACAAATATTATACTCAGTTAAGTTACTAAATCACAATACTTCCTACAGTGTCATACCGCGATCATTAGTAACAACAGACCACTAACAAAAAGCAATATGCATAAATTGTGTCTTGTATCGTATTAGAAACACGTTCCGCGTAGCCCAGAAGTGATCGAGTCGAAGACGATTTCTAACGTACGATACGATATTGGTACGATTCTGAAGAATTTCTATTATTTTTTGTATTTTGTATAAGTTTTCGTCGAAAAATAGCAGCGTCGCTATTTGCAGTTAAAATAGTCGTAATTTTTTATTTATTTATTGCCTAGATGAATGGACGAGCTCACAGCCCACCTGATGTTAAGTGGTTACTGGAGCCCATAGACATCCACAACGTAAATGCGCCGCCACCCACCCCGAGACAAGTTCTAAGGTCTCAAGTATAGTTACAACGGCTGCCCGACCCTTCAAACCGAAACGCATTACTGCTTCACGGCAGAAATAGGCAGGGTGGTGGTACCTGCCCGTGAATAATTTAACATTTTAGGCTTAAGGTTTATCTCTAATTCTGCTCATTGATAAGCGCATTACTCGTGAAGAGAAAATAAATCTTTGTGAAATTTAGACAAGGCATCGTTTCCCAAATAAGCTAATATTAGTTGACAGACATTTGGTAGATAATTAAAGTTATCAAAATTATAATACTGGTTTTGACGTAGATACGACATTAGGAAAACCTTGAGAGATTCAGTCGCCTTTTAGTCTATACCATACAAATGGAGTGTCTATTTACTTTCGGCATGATTAGCATTCAAGTTATCTTTTTGATTTCACTACTACTATAATCTTTTTAAATAATAAACACTATCTTGGATGTGTCTTGAATAATTTATTTTATTATGGCTTAATATCGTTTGTTATAAATGTCTTCGGGACCGGTTTTTATTAGCCCATGGCACTGGCCTGTGAGGGCAAGCGCAACACGATGGTTTATTGGATAAGCTCCGTGACCGAGGTTTCGGATTCTATTCCTGGTTCCACGAACACGTTTGTGAAGAATGAAAGCAGGCAAAAAAACAGAGCCCTTAGAATTTCGTGTAGTCCGTCTGTTTGTACGCGTGTCATTTTGTAATCGTACTATTGAGAAACTTATTTCTTAAAGCGAACAAGGATTATATTTTATGTACTGACGGAAAAAATTGAGAGATTTAAGATAGTATTACATAAGCTTCAAACTCAAGCTTTTAACTGTTAAGTAGAACATTCCGAGATCAGTTTATCATTAAATTATGGTACAATCAAATAAATTTTCTTCAAAAAGGACTGGTTTAAGTTAGATGCGTGAAGTACTTTTTGAAATATGCCCCATTTTTGATACAACGCTATTTGTTGTTGAGTTATCTTCAAAAGAACTTTATTATTACATTTACCATGTCTTTTAACCTTGAACGCCAGCTAATACGATTTTGTCCGGCTTTTGAGTACATAGAAAAGAGTATCTCTAATGTTTTAACGAAAAAATAATGTATTCATTCGAAAAATATATTCATTGATGTTTAATTAGCATTAGCATTAATGAATATGTTAGAGGAAGTCTGAAAGTGGCACCGGTGATAGAGAAGTTGAGAAGTGTGCATTTGAAATTGTATGGACATGTGATGAGACGAAATAAAAATGAGGTTGTTAAGAGAATATTTAACAATGAACGTGGAAGGATTTAGAAGAAGTGGTAGACCTAAGCAAAAATGGATGAATTGCATGAAAGACGATATGTGTAAGAGGGAAGTGAGCGAAGAAATTGTATATGATAGAGGAGTATGGAAGGAGAAAACATGTTGCGCAGACCCCAGGTGACTGGGAGAAGGGCAGGAGAATGATGATGGTATAAAATTAGCACCAACCGGTTTATCAACTGAGTTTGTGGACAAATCAGAACCCTACTTACGGACGACTTTTGCTGAAATATAATAATTAACTCTTAATCAAAATTAACTGAGACTTGAATTACGGCACACGTAACGTATACGTACGTACAGCATACGTGTACGGTTTTATTACATCGTGTAATAAAAATGAAACCCGCAAAATTATAATTTGCGTAATTACTGGTGGTAGGACCTCTTGTGAGTCCGCGCGGGTAGGTATCACCACCCTGCCTATTTCTGCCGTCAAGCCGAACTTATATCTCAAGGTGTGGCGCATTTACGTTGTGAATGTCTATGGGCTCCAGTAACCACTTAACACCAGGTGGGCTGTGAGCTCGTCCACCTATTTAAGCAATAAAAAAAAAACTTTAAGCGGCATCTTTCTTATAAGCTCCATTTAAGAAAATCTTTCGTTTGCATAAATAGATAGTGACAGTGAACTGGATTGGATAAACGTATGCATCTTCATATCTTTCAAGTTTCAATTGCAAGTTTTCTACTATGGTAATAACAGCTTAGTGAGTGGAAATCAAATGCAACCTTAATATAAACGAAATAAAGTTACTTACTTCATCCTGATTTCCGCTCTATTTATTCTCTTCATAGTCATTAGCATAATCGTTCAAGAAAAACGAAATGTATGCAAATAATATTTCTTGACCGACGTCGAAGCTATGATAACGTTTACAATGCCTTGCATATTTTAAAGCTGCGATCGGAATTGAGTAAAAATCTTTGTCGTTTTATGCAAAAACAGTAAGTCTATTTCATTTTTTCTGGACGTTGGAATGTTTTTTGTCCCTTAAACAATGTGAAAGTCACAGTACGAAATTAATGATACCGGTATAATTATAAACATTACTTACATGATTCCTTTCAATACGTAAAAACGTAAAAATGTCAAAAATTGATCTAGCATTTAATAAAGCAACGTGTGATATTTTATTGTCCACTATAATTTTAATGATTACAAGTATGTATTATATGTATATTACTGGTGGTAGGACCCCTTGTGAGTCCGCGCGGGTAGGTACCACCGCTGTGCCTATTTCAGCCGTGAAGCAGTAATGCGTTTCGGTTTGAAGGGTGGGGCAGCCGTTGTAACTATACTGAGATCTTAGAACTTATATGTCAAGGTGGGTGGCGCATTTACGTCGTAGATGTCCATGGGCTCCAGTAACCACTTAACATCAGGTGGGCTGTGAGCTCGTCCACCCATCTAAGCAATAAATAAAAATCTATACTATTTTTCAGTACAAAATCAAGTAGCGTCGATCATCATAATTTAAAACTTGCTTTATTGTTTAAAGTTACACTTGTGTTACTGTAGGTAGCTTTAAGCTTTAAATACCAAATTTTGTATTAGCTTTCGAAAGCCACATTCGCATATCTGTATTCCTATATCCATTGCCAGTGATAGCAACACTCCCGGCTTGAGCCCCGCGAGCTCACTTAAACTTCAAGGAGAAGCTGAAATAGTCTCTATAGGCTATCAGCATAGGTAGGAAAAAAAATGTATCCCTTGACTAATAGCTACACTCTAACAGTCAAAATTATGTTATTGAGTAATATATACAAAGTGTAGTGAATAAAAATGTATAAAATAAAATAAATAAATAAAATAAAATTCATTTAATTCAGACCCTCTTAAGTCCATATGTTGTAAGTAGAATAATACTTAGAACTATGTTAGTAAAATTAAAATTAGCAATTAAAACATTTAAACATTTAATTCATAAATCTGCGCTGCTTTGAGGCACCTGGTATATGGGTATGTATATGAACCCAGTGTCTCAAAACAGCACATTCGGGTTTATTACCTATAACCATCAGGATATTATTAGTAATCGCACGAACCAGTACTCGTATAACAGAGGTGAACATTAATTTGAAAACCAATGATATTCCAAAACGGAAAGAAGCTGTCGGTCCATCTTAATCCAGAAGCTTTATTAAGTGATTGAAACTGATGTTAAGTTAGATACAGGTATGATGCGGCTTATCAACAATTTTGGGCAAACTTTCGTATGGATAACAAGTTATTGCGTAGTAAAGATTTAGTATATTGACTATCCACTCATGAATTCGAGTCTAACGATGGTCGAGCGAAATTCTACCACGCACATAAATAAAATATCTTAAATCCCAGACTGCACCATTTCATTCGAATTCATTACGAATTCCGAATCATTATTTATTGACAGGAAATCTTAATTTAGTACCAGCGCTATTATAATGTCTTCCAATTCTTTTTCACTTATCTCAAAGCCCAGTCCAGTAAGCCTCACCATTCAAACGAGTTTAGTAATTGCGAGTGTCACACTAAACTGGACGATCGGTTCTAAAGTTTTATAAATTATTTATGCCCCAAACAAAAGCAAGTTATCGTAAATAATGTTTAATATACATATAATACGGAGTTGCGCGTAGTTCGGTAGTGGGACAGACTTCTTGTCGAACCGGTTACCGGCCAAGATACGAATTTGCGGTCAACGTTTTTTTTATCTCGTGGGTTATAAAGTCGAGTTTCCGCTGATCGTTAGTTTTAAGAGTTTTTGTTGTTTGCAGCGAGATCTGGTCGTTGTAAAGGGCATGAGGACGAAGGTAACTGTTGCTTTGGTTTATTTAGAAGTAGAGATTTGAAATTGAGACGATGTTTTTTTTTTAGTTAGTTTTATGCGTGGGCTAAGTTTAATTTAACTTGACTTTTTGTTGTTGGTTGTAGTATTTGATATGTAAAAGGTAAACGACCACATCCAAACATCTCAAGTATTTAAAAATATATATGATTTTAAAATATTCCCAACTCCTTGCATCGATAATCCTCAATGCTGAGGGTCGTGGTCTCATGAAGCTTTCTTGGTTGGGTCCAGTGTCTTTCCACGAGAGTGCTTTTGGAAGAGATTTAGTTATCCGATGCCGCTGAAGCCTTATTTGGGTCCGGCTGATTAACCGCCACCAGACATTCGGCGTTGACTGTTTTACGGTGGAAAGGTTAAACTCCAACTCAACCCTGATCTTTTCTCATCCGGACTTAGGATCAGCATTGGCAGAGTTAAATACTGCGAGCCTGCTAAAATCGGATAGAGAAGTAATAGCATAGTATACTAGTAATCTGTTTATATATATATGTCGGAGGCAGGGCGCCAGGGATGGCTAAGCGGTAGTTTCGTCATCACTCGTATTCGATTGAACTCAGTTTAGTCAATAAAACTTTTTAATAATAATTATTGAAACTCAACACCCACAACTTTCACAATGACAGGATAAACCGACAGTTTCGTTGCACATACCGACAGACCGACTGACTGACTGACTCACTGACTGAGACGGACGGAATTACTGTCTGACACGGAATGCCACGACTCTGTCCACGTACCGCCATTTTATAACTTTGGCGTTACGGAGTCTACCCTTCATTTTGTGATATTTATCAAAACAACATTTCATCATTTAAAATAATAATCAAAACCACCGTCTTAATATTACTAAAAGTCGTCAACCACGACACGGCCATTCTGTCACTTTGACGTTTGTGTATCGTTGATATTCCGAACTATTGACCCGGATGCGACATATATATCATCATCGATGTCATCAGTCTAATATTCGACCATACATAAGGTCAGCACATATCGATTTGTCTCTCATACCTCAATTAGCTGTTACTTCCACTAGCACCAAGTCTCTATCATTTATCTGCAGCAGTGAAATATCACCTCAAGTGCTCGAAGTGTGTTCAATGAGTCTGCAAGGGTCTTTATTATCGTCGTCGTCACCATCATCATCGTGGGCTTAAAAACATTTTCCGATTGAAGAATAAGTGGAAATACTGCCTTTATCTGGCATAGCATTAAATCTGTCAATACAAGGTAATGCAAGGCAACCCTCTTTGGAAACGGTAATAATGAGATGAACTTACTCAATATAAACGAAAAATAATTTATGTTTACTAAATTAAGTATACATAAGTAAGGTGAGGTAAGTAAGTAAGTACGGAGATGTATGGAAATGGTAGTGCAAGGTAGAGGGGGAAGAGGTCGACCGCAGAAGACATGGATGGAGTGTGTGAATGACGAGAGAGAGAGAGAGAGGAGTGAGCGTTGAGATGACGGCTGATAGAATGGAAGAGAAATGAAATTAGCTTTGTCGATCCCACCTAGTGGGATAAGGTGGAGAAAGAGAAGAAGAAGAAATTAAGTATACATAAAACTGGTCCTTTCAATTTCACGAAATTGAAAGAAGAACAAACATAGCCTGGAAGAAATTTTGGTCACTCAGAGAAATTTTAAAAGGAGACTACTCAATAAACCTTAAGAAAACTGTATTAGACACCTGTATACTGCCTTGTCTAATGTATGGCTGCCAAACTTGGGTATACACGACAAGAGCAAAACAAAGAATCATAACAACACAAAGAGCTATGGAGAGGAGTATACTAAACATAAGACAAATTCAAAAAGTCAGGAGCAAAGTAATAAGACAGAAAACAGATGACAGATGCCCTCACACAAGCTCTAAAATTGAAATGGCAGTGGGCAGGTCACGTATTGAGATACACAGACACCAGGTGGACAGTCAACACTACAATCTGGAAAGGGCCAATTGGCAAAAGAAGGGTAGGGAGACCGAAAAGACGATGGGCTGACGACATAACCGAAATAATAGGAAAGGACTGGCAAACGATCGGCAAGGACAGAGATCAGTGGAAAGGACTGGAGGAGGCCTTCAGCCGAGGAGGGGTCCATAACCAAATAACAAAAATTAACTCTTACTAACATTTAGACAATAAGCATTAATAACTAACTAAACACTAACAAATAAATGCCACATTGCAAATGAAAGTTCAGGATAAGGAAATACAGGCTTTTTTATTTTTTTTTATTTTTATTTTATAAAACTGGTCCTTTGAACGAAAGTCAATTTAAAAGCTGCTTATTTCAAAAGCGAGTCTAATACGAAATGAGACCAAAAAGACAATATCACATTAAATATTTTAATTAAAACCTTTTGTTAAAGCGCATTAATGAAATGGCTTAATGCTTCTCTTCGAAACGATCCAAAAAATAAAACAAGTTGATCACATCGTCACATAAGGTTTGCATTTTTGCTTTTAGCGGTTTCGGTAAAAAAAGTTGATGGCAACACTAAGCTCTACTGTACAAATAGTGACGTCACGGTTAGAAGCCACGGTGTTTTTTTCCCCTACCTATTCGCTGGTAGCCTAAGAGGCTATTTCAGCTATGCCCGGACGTGTCGCCCATAACATTAGAGTCTACGTCATTGACTCTGTTTTTTTTTTTTTTTTTTCCTACCTATGCTGATAGCCTTGAGAGGCTATTTCAGCTTCACCCTAACGTTAGTAGGTGAGCTCGCGGGGCTCAACCGGAGAGTTGCTAACACTGACCCTAGCAAGAGCAGTGCTTCGCAGAATCTACCACCGGATCGGAAACGCGACCCACTGAGAAGATCCGGCGAGAAACTCAGTGGGCTGTGTCTATGAGTTAGTTCGCTCGTCGAGCCCTTCGTCGCAAGCGACGGGTTCGACGAGGACGGTGACCGGTGCTTGTGGTGCCTAAAAGCACCGTTAATGGATCAGGAGGATCCGTAATGACGTGCTTTGGGCGACGTCGACGGTTTACCATTCGGTCTACTGGGTCGGGTATGTAATTTCCAGCGGCTACGATAAGAGGGTTCTCATGTCGTGCGGCCTTCTCAAAATGGCGCAGCGATGCCGACTGTAGATACTTACTAAAAGAGTCGAGTTCCAGGTCGTCGTGGAGATCCACATTCCTAAGGAACCAAGGCGCTCCGACGGCTATCCTGCAGAATCGTGATTGAATAACCTGAAGGGATTTCAAGTGGGTGCGGGCTGCGTGAGCGAACACTACGCTTGCATACGTCATGACGGGGCGTATACAAGTTTTGTAGAGAGTTACCTTATTACGGAGGGACAGTTTGCTTCGACTGCAAAGCATTGGATAGAGTCGTCCTAGAATAAACGCGGTGCGGTCGCGTACCGTTTTTATATGGGGACGGAATGTCATCCCTCTGTCGAGGGTGACGCCTAGATATTTGATCTTCGAGACCCACGGTATGGGCTGGCCAAAGAGAGTGATGGGACTAACGGCGGAGGTGTTTGCGCGCCTACTACGGAGTGGGATGCTCGAAGTGATGTTCGGAGGGCGACCCCTTTTGAAGAGCACCGCTGCGCTTTTCGTGGGGTTGATGTCTATTCGCCACTTCCGGAACCACTGTCCCATGGTGGCTACTGCGATCTGGAGTCGCCGATGAAGCAGCGACGTCTTCCTACACGAGTAGTAGATAGCCGTGTCATCGGCGAAGAGCGCTAGATGGGTCTCCGGAGACCGGGGTATATCATTGATATACAAACTAAATAATAACTGGGAGAGCGCGGAGCCTTGCGGGACTCCGGCGGTCAGTTGACGGGGACGAGAACGAGTTCCCTCGATATCGAAACGAACGGTTCGACAAGAAGTCTCGTATGATGAGCACGAGTCTGTCTGGCACTCCCATGTTGTACAGTTTATAAATTAAACTGTTGTGCCAGACTTTGTCGAACGCCTTCGCGATGTCGAAGAAGAGGGCGCCGGTCGGGATTTGTTTACGCCTATTTAGTCCTATCAGAATGTGCTCCGTGAGGCGGTGCACTTGTTGTACGCACGAGTGTTTAGAGCGGAATCCGAACTGTTCGTCTATGAGAATTTTGTTCGCGGTAACAAAATCCCAGAGGCGTTTCCTAAGGAGCCGTTCGTAAATTTTTCCTATCGTCGAGAGGAGACTAATCGGACGGTAACTAGAAGTTTCGTTTGTCGGTTTGCCCGGCTTATGTATACCGATAACGTCCGCTTCTTTCCACACCGCGGGAAAGATGCAGTGCGTCATAGCGGCATTTAAAATTGTAGCCAACATTGCTATAAGTTGGACTGGCAAGAGTTTTAGCGCGCGGTTGTGGATGCCGTCGGAGCCGGGTGCCTTCCTAGGTTGGAGGTTGTGGATCGCGTCTCTAACTTCGTCAGTGGTAATGGGGGGTAACGCGTCCGAGGGCGGCAGGGAAGCTCTGCGCTCGACCTCCCTGTCGACTAACTCGGTGTGTTCGGGGTCCGCGTGTTGAGTGCTGGTGGTGCACTGCTCTTGCAGTGCATCGGCCAGCAGCTCAGCCTTGTCATCGTCATCGAATGCCGGTGGTTGGCCTGAAGGGCGTATGAGGGGAGGCATAGTAGCGGTAGTTTCGGATTTGAGAGTCCTAGCTAGTCGCCAGTATGCTTGGTGGGAGGGCGCGAGTTGTTCTAGATAACTATGCCAATTATCGTTACGCGCGTCGCTTAAGCGGGAGTGGACTTCGCGTTGTAGACGACGCATCTGAATCCGGTTTGAATGCGTGGGAAGACGATCGTAGGCCCGGATTGCCGAGTTCCTAACTCTTAAGAGATTCCTAAGATCGGGGGACAGTCTGATGCGGTGGAAGCTGTCCTCCACATCGACTTCTTTTGAAGATCTAATGATCGCGGAAGAGATGTGATCGGTAATGATGTTTATGGATTCGACGGTGTCCTCGGGGGATGGATTCGAATCCGGGCCGCAAGGGAGGATTGGCGGAGCGGCGTCGGCTAGGCACGTGCCCAGCTTATTCCAATCCACCATGGTCCTCGTAACAGTGACTGGGTTGTGAGGGCGACCGAGCTGCATAACGACAGGTCGGTGGTCTGAGTCGAGCTCTGACATTGCTTCGATGGAACGCAAGCGCAGAGTTACGTTCCTAAGCAATGCCAGGTCTATAGTGCTCGGACGGAGCGCGATGTTATACGGATAACATGTTGGAGTTGGGGGACCGACTATTTCAAAGGTGAGGTCGTCTATAAACGCGTCGAGACGCCTACCGTTGACGTTTGTACGATGGCAGTTCCACCTAGTGTGGTGGCAATTTAGATCGCCTGCCAGGATGACAGAGTCTCCCATGCCGAACAGTGACTCGATGTCACTGCTCAGAAGGGGCTTGTCCGGGGGGAGATAAACGGATGCGATGACGATCGGCTGGTGTCCCGTCAGCGAGATACGGCACACTGACGCCTCGATATGTGAGAGCGAGGGAGTATCGAGAGGGACAACGTGCAGGGCCCGCCTATAGTAAACGGCAGTCCCGCCTTTGGAGGCGGTGAGTCTGTCATTCCTAACCATGACGTAATTCGCGACTTTCGGGTCGCGACGCGAGGGCTTCAGACAGGTTTCCTGCACTAATAGAATATCTACAAGATTATCGCGGAGGAATTCAAAAATTTGATCGCGTTGCCGCGCGAGTCCGTTAGCATTATAGAATGCTAACGTAAGGGAATACGGTTTTTCTCTACCTTTTTGCGCCATTGATTACCGGTAAAGATTTTATAACGTACGCGACACGGACTCGTAGACGTCCATGTGATCGAAAGCGGCCGCGAGCCGCTGTTCGGGGGTTACCGACCTACGTATCGCGTCTGCGAACGATCGCAGACGGTCGAAGTTGACCGCGGTGACGAAGTCACGCACGAGCGCGAAGTCGTTGACGGCAGAGGGTTGCGGGGGACGGAACGCGGGCGCGGGGCGAGGTGCGAGCAGGGGCTGGGGCGCGGGGCGTGTCACGAGCGGGGGCGGGGGTGCGGTTTCCGTTCCCGCCTTCGTATACGGCAGCTTTTTCCACGCCGAGACCGTGGGAACTGCAGCCGGCACGAAGGTGGGTTTCGGCACTGAAGGTGCCAAAGTCTTTGGGCCGACGGTTCGCGGAGCTGGGTGGGTTGGACGTTTTCGCGGAGCCCTGGGACATCCACGGTAGTTCGCGGGGTGCCCTTGCTTAAGGCCGTCATTGACTCAGGAATTTTAAGCACTATTATGTGTACTAGAGGTCCCGCAGTAGTCGAAATTCGACTATAATAATTAATTGGAGTTGTAAGTTTGTACATTATTATGATTGTATTTTATACTTCTATTATCACAAATTTTGCCAAGGCTACACTATAAAACAATATTTAATCTATTTTCAATTTGACCACAGACATCAAGAACAAAAGTTTGACAATAAATAGAATGCATACGTGTGTGCGTCAAATACATGGTATGTAGTGTGTGTAATGTTTTCTTTATTGATTTAATGTAACATTTATGCATTATTTAAAAAAAAAATTGCGTTGTGCACTTCTTCTCTATATTCTCTATAAGTGTGGAAAATTTCACACTCCTCCGTCCGCGCAATTTTCGTAAAAATGAATACAAAGTTTTTGCTTCACGTATTAATATATAGATTATATGTTTGAGAGCACTTCCTTAACATATAACAAAAACATAAAAATCTTCCAAAATCGGAATGCTGATTACAATGATTTCAGAAAATCTTGCACAACTCTTCCGTACATACGAAACGTTGTTGCGATGGTTTCCTACATCTCATTGTCTTCCATCTGAATTGCTTCATTTTCTTTGACTTCTTTTTCTTCTTCTTCTTGTTCTCCTTGACTTCTTGTTATTCTTCTTTGTTTTCTTGATATAATCATTAGCTAACAATTTAGTTTATAATCAAGATTTCGACTTTTACCGTTGTTCATATATCTGACGATATGTCCAGATTTCCTAGTGGTATTCACTAAGTATCGGGCCACATTCACAACTATTTCTAATCACGAAGAAACGATATTATATTTTCTTCGGTCGTCAACTAAAACAAAACTTGTTAACGAACACATCAAGCTCATTAAAACGCGGGCCGAAGTGAATTTGAGACCCTTACGGTCTCGCCAAATAAAGGCCCTTTGTACGAATCTCAACAGATACAAGAGCTTGTCTAGATTTTGTTTGCAAAAATCTAAAGATATTTTTTTTACTGTAGATTACTGTAGTTTAATTGACGGTCATTCTGCTACTTTTTTTAATTAGATACCGAAGGCCATGAACATCTGCGAAGCAGAATTCATTACTGCTCTGCATCATAAACTGGTTTAGTACATAATATGTCTTACATTCAGAAGATTTGCATCTAGAGTCAATTGTAGTGGAACTCGGCGAACATGACGTATGTTATATAAATAATCAAAATCAAACACAACTATTTTTTTTATTTAGCCTTTGGGGGTTTTTTTAGCTGATATATTCTGGACCCGTCGTTCTGTGTAAAAACTTTACAAAATAATATTTTTATTTTATTTCGTTGTCTTTACCCCATTATGTGGGGTTCTGTGCTGCATTTCCCCTTTTCCATTCAGGCCTATCATACCTCCTCTCTTTACTTACATCCTTCCCTAGCATATCCTCCTTCACACAGTCTGAGTCTTTCATTTAAGTCTTCATAGGACACACCTTCTGAACAAACTAATAAAAAAAAACATTAGATGAGATCCATGAATACGAACTAATATAATTATACATATTTCTAACGAAGCTTTAATACTTATTTGAGTTCGAGCTCTCTGCCTACCCTTTAAGCGGATGCCTGAGGCGCGTGGACGACCAGCGTCCGTCGCCGATAATTGGAAACGCATGTACCCAACCATGGCCTTCGGGTTCTCAGCCCGTGTTACTGACACTCTACACTATACGGTATAATGAGACATGACTAGTAAGTGATTATTACCTAACCCATGCATCAGCCCGCTGAGTTTCTCACCGGATCTTCTCAGCGGGTTGCGATTCCGATCCGGTAGTAGATTCATTCGCGAAGCAGTTGCTCTTGATCTGTTAGGTCTCCTTCGGAGGCGCTCGGGCGGTTGTTAGCAAATCCCACCCCTCCTGGCTGAGCCTTTACTCGCCCACCTGTCCTGGTGAAACTGGAAAGGCCTTCGGGCCACCAGTAATCTTTCTATCATAAAAGAAAGGTAATTCGTGCTAGAAATTAAAAATTAATATCTAGCACGTTTTCACAAAATACTTCCGGTAATAAGGAATTTTAAATCTTATAATAAAAATATAAACAAATCTTCAATGAAATACAGGCTCGAATAGGCCGCATGACTGCACACTGCCTATTTCCGTCGCGAAACAGTTATGCGCTCCGGTTTTAAGTATGGAAAAGCTGCCAGGTATACAATATAATTAGGACATCGATCCCATGTGCCAAGGTGATGGCATCTATTCAGATCGTTAAAAGGACTGAAATGATATGCAGCACCACCTAGTAATGCATGATTGATGTGTTCAATTTATGCTCACTACAATTATTGCCTTCAGGAGACGATCGTCAATCGCAAGTGACAAGGAGTTACCGTCGATCATGGAGATCAGCGATTCCAGTGGCACATAGAAGTCTTTTTTTATTGCTTAGATGGGTGGACGAGCACACAGCCCACCTGGTGTTAAGTGGTCACTGGAGCCCATAGACACCCACAACGTAAATGCGTCACCCACCTTGAGATATAAGTTCTAAGGTCTGAAGTATAGTTACAACGGCTGCCCCACCCTTCAAACCGAAACGCATTACTGCTTCACGGCAGATATGGGCAGGGTTGTGGTACCTACCCGTGCGGGTTAACAAGTGGTCCTACCAACAGTAACTCGCTAAAACCAGTCGCTGTCTAACATCTAACATGATTTATTCAACATTAATCTCATTTAAGAATGTTGCATTTTTTTGCATTTTTGTGTCTATGGACTTCAACATGTAACATCATGTGCGCCGTAGATCGATCTACTGAATTAGATTAAATAAAAAACATCATCAGCACAGTTGAGCATATTACGATAATCATCAGTAACTTAGTAATAACAACAATTCTGAACACACATTCTGATAACTGGGATTTTCGTGAAATGGCCTATTTCTACACAGTACCCGAAACAGTTTGACTGCATTTAAAATAATTAGCATAGAAAATAGACAACACGTAATGTAATGCATTTAAACATTACACGAGCCCCAGGTGTGAAATGGTGTAGTTTTAAATGGTTTCATTATTGGAAGACTTTTAATCTGAAAATGTTTAAAAATTTTAAATTTTGTAGCTGCTGGCGGTTTTCATCGATATAATATAGTCTTTAAAACTGTATTAAAGATGAGCATCGGACGATAGATTATCTTATTCACTTCCAGAAGCTGCTGCACTCATCTTCAATGCAAGATCAAATATAATATAATATAATATAATATAACGTAGTATAATGTATTAACTGTAATATAATGTAGTATAAGTAAGCTTCGTATAGAAACTAGACTGTCGACGATTTGCTACCAGAAGGTTCTTGGTTACTTTGGTCACATTTCTCGGCGGCCACCAAACAACCTTGAAAGATTGACTGTGGTGGGCAAGGTAGAAGGGAAAAGACCCGCCGGCCGGCCACCAAACCGTGGGTCAGATCAGATAACTGCGCTCACTGGACTCTCTGTTGCGACCGCCCTGAGAGAAGCCGAAAACCGAAGCAAATGGTACAAAAAGCCACGAAGGGCTTTCAGGGACACGACTTTCAGCAATGAAGTATGCGACTAAGAAGAAGATAATGTGTTATGTAGTATGTGGTATAATGTAGTATGTACTATAATATTTGGAAAATAATCTAATAAATACCATGCACCGCCATGAAATGAGCTGCCTGATTAAAGTGACACAACAGATCACGTACGTGTTCAGAAATGAAAACGTGGGAATTCTTACCCGGTACACATCAGAAGAAAACCAACAAGAGCTCAGAAGTAATAAGGGTGTTTCGATTCCATCTTACTTCGAACACCAATAATTAGAACTTTTAAACTTTCACGAACTCACCGCGCTTACGTAATGATAAAGCTTAATGTTTATATTTCTGTTTTGGGCTTCTTAATTCTTCTTTGTCAAAGATCAGTAATTAGTTCAGGTAGATGTGCCACTCTTAATGTTTCATTAATATTAGTGGCACAGTAAGAAATATCTATATATATATGTCGGCGGAAGAAGACTACCCACCAGCATCAGCCGATGAACCTCTACCATCTACTTCACAAACCAGGACGGTCGAACAACAAAATCAACAATCGGCATAAGGATAAGTTTTTATTTTTGATTAATAAAATTACGCCACCACATGAGTACCACAGTGTACGCCACCACATGAGTACCACAGTGTACGCCACCACATGAGTACCACAGTGTACGCCACCACATGAGTACCACAGTGTACGCCATCACATGAGTACCACAGTGTACGCCCACTACATAAGTATCAAGTACCACAGTGTACGCCCACTGCATAAGTACCACAGTGTACGTCCACTACATAAGTACCACAGTGTACGTCCACTACATAAGTACCACAGTGTACGTCCACTACATAAGTACCACAGTGTACGTCCACTACATAAGTACCACAGTGTACGTCCACTACATAAGTACCACAGTGTACGTCGACTACATAAGTACCACGGTGTACGTCCACTACATAAGTACCACGGTGTAAGTCCACTACATAAGTACCACGGTGTACGTCCACTACATAAGTACCACAGTGTACGTCTACTACATAAGTACCACAGTGTACGTCCACTACATAGTACCACAGGGTACGTTCACTACATAAGTACCACAGTGTACGTCACAATATAAAACTACACAAAATAAGTTACTTTCAAAGTAACATAAAAAGGTACACAGATACCAATCTCAGAAACAGACATTCCATTGTTTCAGATGGACTCCAAGAACTCTCTGGTGATACACCATACATGGGCGGCTGGTGCAGAGCGCGCACCGCCTGTCAGTATGGCCGTGTCGGCGCAAATATGACTATTTACCTACTGATCATCAACTAATTACTCTGTGATAAGAAATTGATGTTAAACAGTTCCTTTTATTGTAATTTCAATACTTTAAAACGTGTTTGAAAAACGTGTAAACCCGCTCACGTGTTTGAAAAACGTGTAAACCCGCTCACGTGTTTGAAAAACGTGTAAACACGCTCACGTGTTTAAAACGTGTCAACGCGCTCACGGGTACGAAGCCCCATAAATACGGCCGTGCTGTCTAGCACTGATTGATTCGTGTCCGAGCCGTTGTACTGTACGGATATCTCTGTAACGTTGTTATGCTTCTCGTGCAATATACGAAGTTTTCGTGAAGTTCTCGTGAAGTTTTGTTTCGGAAACCCAAACATGAGTCATTCGTCAACAAATTAATGACCGTGACGTCGCAAGGCTGACGTCACACTTTTTATAAACATTACGGACGTCCCTACTCCGTCATATATAAAAATGAATTGCTGTTCGTTAGTCTCGCTAAAACTCGAGAACAGCTAGACCGATTTGGCTAATTTTGGTCTTGAATTGTTTGTGGAAGTCCAGAGAAGGTTTAAAAGGTAGACAAATATTAAAAAGCTCGGAATTAAATAAAAAGAACAATTTTGTTTTTCCTTTGATGTGTCCCCTGTCGGACGGATTCCTTTTGTTTGTTTTAAGTTTATTTTATACAAAAGTTTAGGTCTTTTATTTATCGATTGAGGCACTACGAAGTCTGCCGGGTCAGCTAGTTTCTTAATAAATTCATAGTTAGTTTGTGTACTAAATTCATAAATATTTAAAGTAGAAACAAAATGTCCGCACGGGTCCGCACGGGAAGGTACCACCGCCCTGCCTATTTCCGCCGTAAAGCAGTAATGCGTTTCGTTTTGAAGTTGTTCATTTAATGGGGAAGGCTCCTGATCCCAAGTGTTCAGTTTGTGATGTAGTGGAAGATGCTTTTAACATTAAGATGGAGTGTGCGCGGAACGATGATTCGAGACAACAGTTCTTTGCAAAATATACAGATTTTCGACAAGTTGGAGGTGTAAATTACGTATTAGCCTTTCCGGCATCCGAAATGGCTAAGTCACTTTATAAAATTGTTTTGGTGGACCTTCAGAGACGATAACATTTTCCATTATTTTTATAAATAAATATTTTGTTACTCTCTTTTGTTGCACAATGGAGTGGCATGTCCATGTGAATAATCTCCTTAAATAAAGATAATAAAAAAAAAACAGAAAATCAACTTTGGCGTTCCATACTACTGTCCACGGCATCCTATTACTAAAATTTTCCATATTCCCGCAAGTAGAACAAACCCCCTTAGATATATTCCCCTTTATCAAAGTTTTGTAGTGAATATAACCAAATATGTGGATTAATTGAAGGCATCGACATTTTTTACGACACATGTCATGGTCTCAAAAACAAACTAGTATCCAAGTTTCTTTGTTTGTAATTGATGAGAGAATGTTAAGTGGTTAACTCTTGTTTTCATGTTCTTTTTACATTTTTTTATTTTCTTATGTCGTACTGTTAACATTTAAGTTTAACCTATTTTTTCGTTGTTTTAAAATTGCTGTAACATGTCATAGTATGTTCTAAGAGATTGCTGTACATGCCTGTAACTGGTTTACATACCTGTACTTAATTTTATAATTGTTAATTTTAAGCTTGAGTGTTTTGTGTGTATTTCTGTTGGTGTGTCTAACTTACGTACCGTATGTACGTAAGGATTTTACGAGCTGAGTAATAAATATGAGTAAATACTTAACGTGATGCAAACTTTAATAAAAACGTGATAAAGTTTTAAGAACTTACGTTTGAGAAGTTCAGCCTTTCTAAAATTTATTAATCTTTGACCTAAAACTTTTAAAACTGTCCACGATTTAAGTTTGGGCGTTAAAAAGCCTATTAACCTATTTTAATGGAAAGTTTATTCAGGCCCGTGGAAATTTCAGCTTTATTTACGTGGGCATTAAAGTTATATCTGCATGTGAGGCTTTCGATCGTAAAACGGAATTAGTATTGGCTATTGTCTGAAGACTTTAGTTCATTGGACACGAGTTTTTATGGTACTGACAGAAAGGAATTACTGTTTGTAAGTGTGCTTTGTTTATAGGTTTATACAAATGTTTTTTATTGGGCTAGATTGTCGAAGTCCATAATCCAGCTACTTAATTGGCTATACCCTGTCTCATAGATGCTACAGCATGAGATCAAGGTCTCTATGATGCTGTAATTTCAGCAATTCTAGTCCCAACTAACTACTTAACTGTAAGCTGATAATAATAGATCAATCCTTGCTATAATTAAAACTGTTATTAAGGTTACAAGTTTTGTGGTCTCGGACGACTTTTGTGTTATTCGTCGTCATTTGAATATTCTACTAACTGTCAACTATTCTGGACCGTAAAAGTAATATCCACTGTATTTTATAAATTTGCGCCTAGGGAAAACTAAAGAAAATACTATAAAATGTTGCTATTTCTATCGCGAAGCATTTCTTTTTATAAGGTAGAATGTTCTAGAAAATTGAGGCAACACTTTTTTTGACGACTCAAGTAATCATTTAACAACAGATCGTGAGATCTTCCGCTCATATTTGCTAATTCGATAAGTAAAAAAGCGCAAATCAAAATTGTCGATACGAAAAAGTCATTTAGAACAATGAATTGTCGTCAACAACAATTATCGCCAAAACTATGAATAACGCAGTATGGTATCAAAGTCTAAGTTATATTTTATTTTATTTTTCGAATATACGTCCTGAATGTCGAAACTGAAGACTTTTGCGCAAATTTTTTATTTTTTTATTTACTAACAATCACGCCACGTTAACTGGTCCCGTGATAAGTTCGTAAAGAACTTGTGTTACAGGTACCAGATAATGGAAATAAATGTAAGATTTTTATTATACACATAAAAATATTTAATATACATCCATAACCGTGGAAAAGACATTTTATATTTATCATACAAATATCTTCGGTAGGCAGCGGCTTGGCTCTGCCCCTGGCATTGCTGAAGTCCATGGGCGACGGTAACCACTCACCATCAGGTGGGCCGTATGTTCGTCTGCCTACAAGGGCAATAAAAAAAAAAAATCGTCCCTTGGCGGGATTCGAACCCGCGACCCCCTTGTGTAGTGACCATGTCACTTACCACTACAACAGACGGCCGTTATATTGTATGACAACTGTATCAAATTCATAACTGCTTTGCGAACGAAAAAAGCAGGATAGTGATAAACGTCCCTACGCTACCAGCATGCCCTAATTACAATAAGCTGTTAACAAATTCTCACAGATTTTATGTGTTTTTAACGAACCCCTAACGTGTTTCCGTATTACGTATAAATAACCCATTAAGACCACATAAACGCGTGAATTAATTGCCGTGAAAAATATATACATATTAACGCGGTAGGGCTTTTTACGTATGCTTTTATTGGCATTCATAGGCAATGACTTTCTGTCGTCTAATTCTGAGAGATATACACGGCCCAGGGAGGACGCTTAAGACAATTGACTGCAAAGATCTTAATCAAATCACTGGGTCTTCCTTGATAGTTGATGTTAAGCTAATTACTCGTGTTAGTTCGCACGGGTAGGTACCATAGCCTTGTCTTTCTGCCGTGAAGCAGTAATGCGTTTCGGTTTGAAGGGTGGGGCAGCCGTTAACTATAACTATACTGACTACTATACTGAAACCTTAGAATTCATATCTCAAGGTGGGTGGCGCATTTAGGTTGTAGATAGATGTCTATGGGCTCCAGTAACCACTTAACACCAGGTGAGCTATGAGCTCGTCCCATGTCCCATGAGTATCTGCCTCGCCCGAAAGGGGAACCATCCTACCCAACTACCAGATAGAAATATGACTAATAGTAGTTTAAAATTGCGTAGCAGTTTTTTTTTTTTTTTAATATGATTTAAAATATTTTTTTAGATGAGTGGACGAGCTCACAGCCCACCTGGTGTTAAGTGGTTATTGGAGTCTATAGATATTTACAACGTAAATGCGCCACCTAGCTTGAAATATAAGTTCTAAGGTCTCAATATAGTTACAACGGCTGCCCCACCCTTCAAACCGAAACGCATTACTGCTTCACGGCAGAATTAGGCAGGGTGGTAGTACCTTCCCGTGCGGAGTCACAAGGGGTCCTACCATCAGAAAAAATAAGCAAATAAATAGCAAGCAGCCTGTTTGGGCTGACTTCAACAAAGTTCTTAAGTTTTGAGCATCGGAGTATCTATATACCTGTATATTATCCACAAAAAGAAAAAAATTATAATATATATTTCCACTGTTGAATTTCAACCCTAAGGCACACAACTTGACATTGTACACAAAATATTCCTATATCATTTAATTAAGTATTTAATTTCGTGCAAGTCAACGCGAGGAACAGTTTAAAAATGCGTACGACTCCCATACAGTCATATTTATTTAATTATTCACCGACAAAGCGAAAACATTACATCAATCAAACCGGTCGACTTGTGGAAAAAAATGTACCAAAATGTACAAGAGGCGGCTTAGTCGCGTTGACCTAACTTGTGCGTACGGTGACAATGATTTTATGTGTACAGTACCCGGCTATAAATATTGCAAATCGACCGTGTGAAAGAGACGGTTAATTTTTGCTTCGTAGAGCGTTATATCTGTCGCACATTACCTAATTGACATTTAGTCTCCATAGATACCGGATCATTAGTGTTTCGTCGCACACAGGTAACGTCCTACAGCAAAAACAAAATTAGACGACTGTCTCTTTCTAAATATCGATATGCAATATTTATTGCCTGGTATTGTAAATATCATATTGGTCAAAATTTCATTTTTGGTATGGTTTTTGTTAGGCTGAATATCAGATGTTATGCGTATCTTAGTATTTATAATAGACATTCGCTTGGTACTGCAGTCGTATTGAGGCATGTTTTAACCACGTTATTTTTGACCTCAACTTCTGTAGCCACTGTGCTTACGTATTTATCCTTATTTACGGGTTCTATCAAAGGTCGAAGTCATCCTCAGCTAAAAAAATTAAACTCTTGCATGTATCACATTCAAAATAGATAAATACCTTTTATTGATATCCAGACTTAGGATAGATCCTTGAATAAATTGAATCAAAAGCTGCTAGCCGATTTTTTTCTTAAAGCATTCAATAGTGCTGACTGTTATGTTTTATTTTTTGTATTAATAAATCATATTTCAAGTCACGTCATACGTCAAGAAAATATTTACTAAATTAAGAGGATTTTATGGTGAACCTACAGTCATGGGTCGTTTGGGCCACAATTAACATAGAAGTGTTTTTTTTTCAACAACGATGATGTTCCACTTTGTAGATAAAGACGGATTAACTGGAAGCGATACCGTTTTGGTGGAACACGAGATAATATTAGGTGCAACGTGCTTCTACTTTTGTCCATATCTCAGTAGTTTAGTTTACGTTAAAAAGTTCCACATAGACAACTTAAATATTAGACGGTAAGATAAAGAGACATTTCTTCGACAACCCTATAAATATGATCGGTATGGTGTTATGCTAAAAAAGGTAAATTTATTATGCTTTATGATGCTTCTTTTATCATTTTTATTATAATACTAGCTGACCCGGCAGACTTCGTAGTGCCTCAATCGATAAACAAAAGACCTAAACTTTATTTAATTCCGAGCTTTTTCATATTTATCTACCTTTTAAACCTTATCTGGACTTCCACAAATAATTCAAGACCAAAATTAGCCAAATCGGTCCAGTCGTTCTCGAGTCTTAGCGAGACTAATGAACAGAAATTAATTTTTATATATAATAATATAAAATTTTAAAAACATTACATGGTCTGTACTGTTTAAAATACTTTTTAAATTCAAAGCGTATTATATACTTTTTAGCCTAGTTCATTTGCTATCTACAAAACAAGAAGAACTAACCCAAAAGGTATTTAGTAAAAACACAACCACAACAAATTTCTCAAGCGCTCACACACTATAACACACTTATAACATTTTTTCGGCATAAATTACGGCATTATCACATGCCTAATTACCATTTTCACGGTGCGTAAATAGTATAAACAGTTTGATACTTGTATTCTTACTGAATTAGTAATTAAATGAGAGAATTGAGTAGATGGAGTTTTATACAGAATTTAATTGTTGGGGTCACGCGATTGCTTAACATATTTAGGGTTAGTATGCGATCGGAGGTTCACAAAACGTGTGAAAAAACTCACTTAATTAGAAGTCGGTTAATCGAGAATCAAAGCACATAGGGATATGTATACGGAAAGGCGATCTGTGATCCAAGCCATGCGGTGTGCTTGAATCTGATGAGGCGACAATCGAGAATTAGCGATGATGATGTGTTTGTGATCTGGCTAGAATTTAAAAAAAAATACATAAAAAAGACAAGATCGTTGAGTTTATTTTGCGCGGACTGTTCTCAGAACTGTGGCTGTACTAGGTGAGGGTGATAGAGATAACTATGGCATTAAATAACTGTATTACATCTAAGCTAAAAATGAATGGTTTTGAAGCTTCAACATCTTTGGGATACAATTGAAATCAAACATATTTTATCCGTAAAATATGACACGTTTCAACCCTTCAGCCTTAACACACCGATCGATTAACATCGCGTTGGAATAGCCTTTTTAGGATAATGAGAATGTAGTTAATTAGACCGTGACCCAATTCTAGTATTAGTTAGCTTCGACGGTATAGTTTTATTTTTTTACCGGCTATAGGCAAACGGACTCTTTCGAGGACCATGATATGTTAAGGGGTCTTGATTTTATGGGTTATTTTGTTGTTTGTGCACCAGGTGGAAACAGGTGAAACAATAAACTGGAGTCCATAAACGTCAAAAACGTAATACAGAAGCACTTTGTGACACAAGACAATTGAAGCCTTATTTGTTATGTGTGATAGAGATACTATCTTTAAAATTTATGACTGCTTAAGTCCTAGCCAGGATGGTGATAGGTTACCTGCCTGCGTATGTTACCAATACGCTACTACTACCTAAATATTAAGAATTATGCGGATATCATCTTGAAAATAGTGGAAGTTAAACTGAAGCACTTGAAGATCTGGTCGTCTGCTTTTAGGTATTTATTGAGTTAAAAATGGTACTTACCAGAGGCTTTGAAACCCGGCATATAATCATATCATTCGCCTCGAACATATGAAGTATAATGTTCCCGTGATCCTTGTTCAGGTGGGCTTAAAAAGTATTATAATTCCACTATAATATCTTGGAATTATAAACAGAATGATATAGCTAAATGAACCATGATTAAGTTGTCAAAAAAAATGAAATAGTTTATAGAAAAGCATGGCATCGCGTAGCAACGTAAGGCAACAGATTCGAAGGAAATAAGTGGGTCTCGTGGCTGACAACACCACGCTTATGCCCAAAGGCGCGCACGGATCAGCAGTTTAATTATATCCCCGTCAAAGGGTTATGGATTCGAACCTTTTAGCGTTACTTAAAAGACGTCCCGTTGACTTCCATTTTGTGGCTTTCTTTTTTGTTTTAAAGAAAATAGGGTTGGGACATGTCAAATTTGGTTAAGACGTCGGGAAATTAGGTTATAGCATGCATGAGTAAGTGCTGTTGTCGGCAGAGAACGGAAGCAGAGTAAAGCGTGTACAATTTTTAATTTTTCAGTTAAATGCGAGTCCTTACCACTATGCCTTCCTGTCTGGGCTCTTGACTTTGCTTATTTGTCATATTTAAGAGACAGTCTCTGGATAAGTCACGATCCTTCCATCCAAAATAAGACAAATCTTCCAACCATATTCAAGTTTATTGAGTTTCCAATATTTTGGTAGACCTTAAAAATTCGCATAGTGCATAACCCTTTATTTCCTTTTTTGTGATTGTCTTCAATTTGTGCCATATGTGCTTTAATTTGTCATATCATATGGTTTCCATGTTAGATTTTTTCACAGCCAGTTGCTGTGAGCGACAATGTAAATACTTTAATTGACAGGCAGCCAATCGTGAGGAATTTTGAATATATTTTACGGTAAACAATCAAAGGGCTTTAAGTGCCTTGATACTATAACGAGTTCTCGCCTGTCTTCATTTCTACTGCTTCAAAGTCTCCTTAGGGCGCCAAAGGAAATTCAATTTCCTTAATTCGTTCTCGATTCCGAAAACTTCACAGAGCCGAGCTCGCCATGTTGCCTCGCCGATCGTTTACAATGATTTTAAACGAACACAAATTTGTGAAAAGGCTGTTTTATTACCCCATTGTTTATGGCGTTGAAGGATTTTTTTTTGTTTGATCACCCAATGAGATAATTGCTGATTTGTGGGGATTTCAAATTAAAGGAAATTAGATTTGGGGTCGCTATTCTCCTGACGGCAACTGTGGGTCGGAATGAAAGGGTATTAAATTGAAATACGCAAGTAGGCGTCGCTAAGCGCGTCTTTTTATGATGTAGTCCCGGGTTCGAATCTGGATATTTTGTTAGTCGAGTCCTCAAGTTTCTGGAAGTGACAGACTTCACAAAGTGAATGCCCCGAGCCACTGAACCGTGAGGTCGTACTCTCTATTTCAGGGAGTGAAGGCTGGGCCAAAACCTTAAAGTAAGACACACTGCGTCAGAAATATACAAAATCAACCCATCGTCCGGTTACGCTGACAGCCTCTCAAGGCTTCTTCTTCTTCTTCGTCGCTTTCTTCATTGCTGAAGGTCGTGTCCCTGAAACTCGACCGTTGCCTGTCTCGTGAGCTGTTTCCATCTCGTCCGGTCCTCAGCTGCTCGAATGGCGGTTGCGACTGGCAACCCAGTTAGAGCGGTTACTTGATCACACCAACGGCTAGGTAATCGGCCGCGGGGTCTCTTTCCTTCTACTTTGCCCGTCACAATCACTTTGTCAAGGCTTAGGTAGGAAAAAAAATCAATCAAGTTGTTTTCTTTTATTTATTGCTTAGATGGGTGGACGAGCTCATAGCCCACCTGGTGTTAAGTGGTTACTTGAGCCCATAGACATCTACAACGTAAATGCGCCACCCATCTTGAGATATAAGTTGTAAGGCCTCAATATCGTTACAACGGCCGCCCCACCCTTCAATCCGAAACGCATTACTGCTTCACGGCAGAAATAGACAGGGCGGTGGTACCTACCCGTGCGGACTCACGAGAGGTCCTACCACCAGTAATTACGCAAATTATAATTTTGCGGGTTTGTTTTTTATTACACGATGTTATTCCTTTGATTTAGTCTTTTAGTTCTAGTTCTAAGTTGGTTCTTTAATTTTGTGATGTTCAATTTTTATTATGCGACTTAATTACTTACATCTTGGCGTACGCATTCTAGTGTAATATACAGCAGACAACATCTCAACCACCCATCTCAATTAAACATCAAAACAACTATAACAGAAGTTAAAAGGTAATAACTTGTAATCTATTTGAGGAACACGGACAAAAAATCCTAGACGTAATTAAACAGATTTAAGCTTATTACCGATTTGGCGATGTGTGAACTAAATAACTACACGCTTAGCATTAAAGCTGTTATCTTCACATCTTAAACTTAAATGCGATTAAGTTAAAAGTTTATGAAGTGTTTGATTTAGTCTAAGAGGCCGGCATTGTTCAGAAATACATCAGGACATTGTGGAATGATTCTTCAAAAACACAAACCCAAAATAACAGATTTATATACGTACAAGTTTCTACTCTTGACAATATCTATGTCTACGAAAACCGGGGATTGAAAGTATTTTATTTTATTAACTTCGTAAGCGGTTGAATTACTATCGAAGTGAGCCAATGCGAAGAGATAAACCAATGCCAGATTTTACGCTGAAATTTTTTTTTCATAGACCCAGGGTTTTAAAAATGAGACACGAATAAGTAGTTGGTCATCATCATTCTCCTGCCCTTCTCCCAGTCACCTGGGGTCGGTGCAACATGTTTTATCCTTCCATACTTCTCTATCGTGTACCATTTCTTCGCTCACTCCCCTCTTACCCATATCGTCTTTCACGCAATCCATCCATTTTTTCTTAGGTCTACCTCTTCCTCTAAAGCCTTTCACATTCATAGTTAAAACTCTCTTAACAAGCTCATTGTCCATTTTGTCTCATCACATGTCCATACCATCCCAAACGCGCACACGAATAAAAAGTGAGTAAACATAGATATTTAATAACATTGGTACTAACAGATCAAGTGAATATAAAGTTTGTGATGAGGGAGAAACGTAATCTACATAAACATAGAAAGCTCCTAAGCTCCTTAAACTTTTACACCCATTAAGTCTTTTCACAACAAAACCATCCGTGTATGAATTTGTATGAGTTTTATTATCTTTTTCATACAAATCGTTGGGTTATGTTAATTCCTCATTGTTGCTTCACGGTTGAGCACGGAGCTTGTCGGAGTACGGTGGTAGAAGCTTACCTACTTGAACTCTCGTCATTTATGTGAAAATTAGCATTTCTAGTTTACACGATACCTATTAACTTTTTAACATTAGGAAGAGTCTTGGTCATGTCCCTGGCATTGGTAATGTCCATGATTGGAGCCACTCACCTTTATATGACCTGTATGTTCAACTTCTTGCAATGATAATTAAAAAATTCAATAAATGACTTCACTAAAACTATCTTTGTAGTAGAATTTATCAGTCGTGTTCTCGTCCACATCTAACTGTCCAACAGCTTCAATTAATATAAGTATTTCATGGCTACTGCAACATAAAAAAAGATTTTAAAGGATATACTTAACCCGGTCAAAACCTTAATCACAATTCCTTCGAAAATCTAAAGTTCACTATAATGTTACCTTTCATTACAACAATACAACGTAAAATCAGACTAATTTCTTACAGTGTAAGACTCATACTTGTTGAAAATATTATTTATTATCACGAGCCTCTACACGACCACTCATCCCTTATAAAGTGTAAATTCGTGGAGGCAAACACTATTTGTTACGGTTATGTATTTCACTAAACATTGAACAATCTCAAATTACCATATAGCAGGCCTTTATTGCTAGCCGCTAAAGTACATTTTCGTTTACCAATAAGACGCGAGGTGAGCACACCAAATATTGACACAAGACTCAGAATTGACGACGCTGAGAAATGTGTCGAAACATCTAGGTGTAAATGTTTATTTGTGTAGCAATAGAACTGGCTGTGAGATGTGTGTGTACGAGATTGGTAGTGGGCGCTATTGTAACGAAATGCGGTGTTTACCCTATCACGATGCGTAAGGAATCGAACAGGGATTATTTTGTTTCTGTTTGTTTTCGCTGGCTTGAGTGCTGTTGGCGGAACACCATTCATTTTAGGATGTCTTGTAGTATAGTGCGTCTGTTTGTCCCTGCTAATGGTTAATGTTGTCGCCAAATTGTGCTTAGCAAAATAGACTTAGTAGGGTAGCTACCACAATGACGGTTTCTTCAGCGTGTAGTGTTTTAATGATTTCGTGGTCATCCTATTTCCTTGTATTTGATAGATGAGTTCCACCAAACATGTAATGCAATTGGATTGGACTAACAATTTTAGGATCGAAAGTCTGCATAACGCCACAGACAACTCTTGTTGTCTCGCATAGAGAAGTCACGAAAATAATTAGTGAAATGTTACCATTACTGACCTTCCTGTTTTTTTTAATACTAAATAAATCTAGTGTAGATATAACTGGGAAATGGCTATTTATATACTCGTATATATGTGCACACTTTTTTTAATTCCTGTATCCGTATGTATGAAGAGCTATCCTGATTGTAACTTGTTGTTGAGCTTTTAGGGTTCCAGTTCTCAAACAGAAAAATAAGATTAGGTAACACTTTGTTATTCGTCTGGGTCTCGAAGGTGTATCAAGTTGATATTAATACCATATTGTTGGAAAGAAATCAAATATCAATTTTATCACTCATAAACACTCATAGGACCCGATGACCGATATTATCATAATTTGGCAAAAGGCAAGCTCTTATATGTAGTAGAGATAAAGGCAAAAGTCTGAAAATAATTAATTGTATGGTTAACGCATAAAAAATGAAATTTTTATGATTTACAACTTTTACTGTGACCGACACCGACATGTGCAATATTTTATCAATAATAGTATCATTACAGAAGAATTGCACACGATAAACCTCCGTTTGCACAAGAAGTAGTGGGCCGCGAGTTTCAATCGCACTTGTCCAGTTTTAGAGCAGAATTGTTACGCTGGTTTTGGTACGCTAATCATTTAGGGAATTATTAACGTCTGTGTTGGTAAATATTTAAAGTGTCCATAATCACGGACGCTTATTTCAGACAGTATTTTACCATAAAGGTGCGCGTACCAACTCAAGTTCCGTTCCATTTGTAAATTCGATGGGAGTTATTTTATTTACTTATTGGAGTTATTTTGAAGTCGTCGTGGCCTAACGGATAAGACGTCCGGTACATTCATATTGAGCGACGCAACGTTGTTCGAATCTCAGGCGGGTACCAATTTTTCTAATGAAATACGTACTCAACAAATGTTCATGATTGACTTCCACGGTGAAGGAATAACATCGTGTAATAAAAATTAAACCCGCAAAAATTATAATTTGTGTAATTACTGGTGGTAGGACCTCTTGTGAGTCCGCACGGGTAGGTACCACCTACGCCTTGCCTATTTCTGGCGTAAAGCAGTAATGCGTTTCGGTTTGAAGGGTGGGGCAGCCGTTGAAACTATACTCGAGACCTTAGAACTTATATCTCAAGGTGGGTGTGTGGCATTTACGTTGTGGATGTTTATGGGCTCCAGTAACCTCTTAACACCAGATGGGTTGTGAGCTCGTCCACCCATCTAAGCAATAAAAAAAAAATTGCTTTCATGAAAGTAATTTTCAACTTAAGCTTCACAAGTACTAATTGTTGGAACCCTGCTAACAATATCCATTTCATTGTGGCGAAAGTTTAGTGTTAAATTGTTATTTTTTCTGTTAGTTTACAGTCCGTTTTTCAGAAACAAATCACCATCGATATAGTCCATCCACAGATTCCTTCACTCATCTATAAAGAGTCATTACCAAAAAACCTCGCCCTAATTAAGCATTCGAACAAACGACAACCAAAAATCGTTTACATTTCCTATCGTCTCTATTTAATGGAGACAAAACCGGTCTTTATATAAATTAATTGACCTATCAAATACTTGGAGGAGTCTCGCTTCACAAAAGGCTCACTCAGTCTCTCTTTTAAGGGGTTAATTATAAATTCACTTTGTGCAATTCTCGGACGAATCACTTACCCCGTTTCGGAGTTATGAATAATATATATTGGATGTACCCTGTAGACTTTGCCTAGTTAATGTTTGAGGTTGTAAATTGGTGTGTACTTTGGAGACAGTTATTACGGAGTCTTCTGTACTTCCTGATGAGGACTTAAAATATGGTTGCTATGGTTATAAAAGTATGGTTTTGTGGACAGGATGAAATTTGTCTGGTAAAAATTTGTTATGTGTTTTACCTATCTAAGGTGTACGTAGACAACACTATCTTAGCTTAAGTAGGGAAATACTTAATCGTTGGTAGTCTAAGGGGCTATTACAACTACGTAGGGATAGATAGATCAGTTCACGGAACTTTCCAATACTAGTCCTTACAAAAGCAGTACAGAATCTATCACCGAGTTGGAATTGCGACCCCCGACAAGACCCGGCAAGTAACTCAGTGGGCAGTGTCTATAGGACCACTATGACTCGGAACTTTACACCTCAATGTGGCGGGATTCAATGTCGATCTTTATGATCCGTCTCATGATCTCATAACCACTTCAGGGTGGACTGTAAGTTCGTTCAAATAACTTGGACATTGATTGAAAAAAAAAATGGTCATCTGGTAGGGATCCCTAACTCGAAACTCGAATATAGTTACAGCCTTTTGCAACCCTGTTCAAGGAAGAATTTAGCAAGTGCTTTACCAAATTATTCTTTTAAAAAGCACCGTACAATTTTCTAGAGCTGAACGGAATATCGGAAAATTACGTGAGTGTAGATCTGATACCGGGAATCTAAATAATACATGCCTTCAACAATGAGTTGTTTCACAAACATATTATTATGCATACGAAGCATTGTCAAAACTGATAATAGTCAGTATTATGAGTACATTTTAATTCTGGGTGATCGGCTTTTTTATCTTTATTTAAAAGATGCGATCAATTCAGTAAAATTCGGTTTAACTTTAATTAAAGAACCTTAAGTCGTTTAGTCGTCTCGTCACAAAATTTGCAAATCGTATGAAATTTCATAATCCCAGAACGAACTGAAGATTAAACCGCAAAAGTGATTAATCATGTATTCGACTCGGAAACCTTGGAGAATACTCCCTGTGCGTCGTATTCCTCAGTTCTGAGGGTCGTGACCTTTACTGAGCACTTTTGTTAGGACTATATTCCTCCATTCACTCCTGTCCTCTGCGCAGTGGATAGCGACATTGATGCTGGAGTCCAAAGTCGTCTTAATCTGATCGGACCAGCGCATGGGACTACGCCCCCTAGGCCTCTTTCCTTCCACTTTGCCGGTGATGAGAAGTCTTTCGAGATTGTCACCCTTTTTCCTCGCAACGTGACCGAAAAACTTTAAAATCCTAGATAGAATAGAATCCTAGATGTTTCATTTAAGTGATTTTTACAACTTTATTGAAAATCTACAAACAACTACTTCACAAGATAGATTTTTACTAAAAATAAAGAGCTCAGAGGTATTTTGATGAAAAAAAATCACAACATCATTTCCCGTTCAATATAAATCGGAAAAAAAAGAGATTGGGAATCAAGCCCACGATTTGTCAGCTGCCGTGGAAAATGAAAAAATAAAGAAATGTTTGATGAAACCTTCTGTCCAGGGTGGGGGATTGAGATGGCTACCATTTCTCAATCAAGGCTCCCCGCCCTGTCATTACTGGATATTTTGCTGTGCCACAGTCGATTATTTGTTCAAAAAATTCTGTGGTTCTGTTAATAATACTATATTTGATGTGAATATCTCCATTGGTACTTTGTAATGGCGCTAAGATGCCTTGAAAGCTCACATGATTGTTTTTAAAAAACGAAAACCGGTCTTTTAGAAATATTCATATCAAAACGTTGCTCACAAACTACCTCCTCTTAGAATACTGACCGACGCATCTTTTTTTTTATTGCTTAGATGGGTGGACGAGCTCACAGCCCACCTGGTGTTAAGTGGTTACTGGAGCCCATGGACATCTACAACGTAAATGCGCCACCCACCTTGAGATATAAGTTCTAAGATCTCAGTGTAGTTACAACGGTTGCCCCACCCTTCAAACCGAAACGCATTACTGCTTCACGGCAGAAATAGGCAGGGCGGTGGTACATACCCGCGCGGACTCACAAGAGGTCCTATCACCAGTAATTACGCAAATTATAATTTTGCAGGTTTCACTTTTAATACACGATGTTATTCCTTCACCGTGGAAGTCAATCGTGAACATTTGTTGAGTACGTATTTCATTAGAAAAATTGGTACCCGCCTGGGATTCGAACACCGGTGCATCGCTCAACACGAATGCACCGAATGTCTTGTCTCTTAGGCCCCGACGACTTGAATTGTAAGCTGACAAAAACATTACCCTTTGCTCTCGACTGACTCCTTTTTCTTGCGAGTGCTTTAATTGAACCACCAATAAATTAGAAATTTCTAACTATGAATTCATACATATTCCATCCAAAACATACCAGACCAGTCGTCGAAATTTTTGTAAATATTGTTTTATTTTTTATGACTTAGGACGTAAATGCTGCCATTCACCTTGAAACACAAACTCTAAAATAGGCGGGTGGTACATACCCATGCAGCTTGAAAAGCCCTATCTCCGGTAACAAGCACCAATTTGGCATTCTAAACAATAATTTGTACCTACTGAAAATATTCAGCAGTTCCAGTTCATGAATAAACCGTTAATTTTGAGCTCGTAAATATTCGCTTTCAAAGAAATTCACGGCGTTCATTGCCCTTGAAACTTTACTGAGAACTTATTCAATTCCATTTTAAATAATAAATTTTCTCGGACAGGCGTTGTAAGGTATATTTTGTTTAAGTACAACCTAGTATTTTTTATTTTTTTCATTGCTTAGATAGGTGGACGAGCTCACAGCCCACCTGGTGTTAAGTGGTTACTGGAGCCCATAGATATCTACGAACGAAATATAAGTTCTAAGGTCTCAAGTATAGTTACAACGGCTGCCCCACCCTTCAAACCGAAAGGCATTACTGCTTCACGGCAGAAATAGGCACATTGCGGACTCACAAGAGGTCCTACCACCAGTAATTACGCAAATTATAATTTTTCGGGTTTGATTTTTATTACACGATGTTTTATTCCTTCACCGTGGAAGTCAATCGTGAACATTTGTTGAGTACGTATTTCATTAGAAAAATTGGTACTCGCCAACGGATGCGTTTCTATGTGTGTCATGTATTTGAATCTGGTGTTTGTGTCATTAGTTTCATTTAATTTCGAGATAATCAATCGTAGATTCACTTGGCCACGTTCTACGATATGTAATATGTTCTTCGAGAGATTAAGGCGATTCGCCCTATTATCTGAATCGTGACCGGTGAGCTAGTATTTGATCATAAACATTAGATTACATTTTTTTAAGTCGTCGTGGCCTAAAGTATAAGATGCCCAGTGCAATCGTATCAAACGATTCATTGGTGTTCGAATCCCATAAGCAGGTACCAATTTTTCTAATGAAATACGACAATTTATCAATCACGATTGACTTCCACGGTGAACGAATAACATCGTGTATTAAAAATCAAACCACCAGGGTAGGTACCACCCTGCCCATTTCTACCGTGAAGCAGTAATGCGTTTCGGTTTGAAGGGTAGGGCAGCCGTTGTACTGTTAAAACCGAGAATTAGAAGTTATGTCTCGAGGTAGGTGGCGGCATTTACGTCGTAGGTGTAACCACTTCACACCAAGTGGGCCGTGATCACGTCCACCCACCTAAGTAAAAAAAAAAAAAAAAGATACTGCCCCTTGTGTGATTCGACAAATACTGTGCCGCAGCAGGTCTCCAAGGTGAAGAGCCTCTAGTCGATAGAATAATGTAGGTAAGGGAAATTGGCGTAGGTAACTTCGGAATAAGGATTGACTCTGAGGACCGGCGCGTGTCGGGTTTGGACAGGAAGCGGATGCGGCCGGTGCCGGGTCTGGTCGATGTTCGTGCGCTATGTTCATTTTAGTGAGTTAGTCACTACATAGTATAAAACAAAGTCGCTTTCTCTGTCCCTATATCTGTCTGTCCCTATGTATGCCTAAATCTTTAAAACTACGCAACGGATTTTGATGCGGTTTGTTTTTAATAGATAGATGATTGAAGAGGAAGGCTTATATGTATAATAACATCCATTACATAGTGGAAAAACCAATAATAAATTACAGTTTCCGAAGCGAAGCAAGGGCGGGTCGCTAGTATTTTATATAATAATGGCTTTAAGACGGGTCCGATATATTGAAAATATCAGGATCCACTCGGTTACAAGGTCCGAAAGTCCTTTTATCCCGACACTCTAGTTTCACCCATGTGGTCAAGGATTAGTAGCCACACTTGTTGCGACAATACCTAACGCGACTTGAGGTATAAACAGAAAAACCTACTCTAGTCCTTAAAGTAAAAAACTAGAAGGCACGATAACTTCACAGCAGAGATTTAAGTTCTAACCTATGCTTTATTACACATTTCATTTATCAATTAGATCGTTCGTGAATGTTTGCTTTAGCTATTCATAGCTGAACTCTAATGCTGTGTCTAACAGCTTCATTAAACATGGCCTTTTAGCTGAAGCTTCGTTAATTATGATAACGGTACTAATATCTGTATGTTATTCGGATGTTTGGTTTGTAACGCGTTTCCTGATGACCAAAAGCTTTTAGTCCACACACGAGTCCTTGGGGTATACTGCACATTAACCATGTTTTAAATTATCTTAAAATTTAAAAATCAAATGTCTTCACAGTTAAATTTATTTTATGAAACGTCCAAGACACGCTTTACTTGTGGTAGGACCTCTTGTGAGTCCGCACGAGTAGGTACCACCTACGCCTTGCCTATTTCTGGCGTGAAGCAGTAATGCGTTTCGGTTTGAAGAGTGGGGCAGCCGCTGTAACTATACTGAGACATTAGAACTCATATCTCAAGGTGGGTGGTGGCATTTACGTTGTAGATGTACCTTTGAGATATAAGTTCAAAGGTCTCAGTTTTTACAGCACAGCGGCTGCTCCACCCTTCAAAGCGAAACGCATTACTGCTTTACAGCAGAAATAGGCAGGGCGGTGGTACCTACTCGGCGGACTCACAAGACGTCCTACCACCAGTAATTACGCAAATTATAATTTTGCGGGTTTGATTTTTATTACACGATGTTATTCATTCACCGTGAAAATCAATCGTGAACATTTGTTAAGTATGTATTTCATTACAAAAATTGGTACTTGCCTGCGGGATTCGAACACCGGTGCATCTCTAGATACGAATACTCCGGACTATCTTATTCCACGGCCACGACTACTTGATATTATAATATTCCACGCGTTATATTCGCCAGTTAAGTATTCAAATGTGTCTATTCACCTTTTTTTTTTTTTTTGGTCAGGAGGAAATCGCCGGACTTCCGCCCTCCACTGGGGACGGCGGGCGAAGCATGTCGGAGTCGAACCGACTAAAACCTCCTGTCGCTCAACAACCAACGTCCAAACCTCACATGAGACAGAACTCATGAAAAGGCAAAGGGGGGAAAGTTTAGTGCGGAGCACATCTCTCCCATCACCCTCCCCCTCGGGACGCCGGACTGGCGGTCGTCGGCGCCACGACCACCAGCCCTCTCGGTCGGCAGGCTATCCGGAGCCCGCCTAGATGGCGCCGGTTAGAGTGAGCTATCCTACGGAATACCCCGCTGGGTCAGAACCAGCGTGGGTCGAGGATAGCCGGCCTTCCATCACCCGGATGCTCTTGCGTAAAACGCGTGCAGAGCAGCTTGCACGACGTCTTCTTAGGTCCCCCTCGCCGGTCCCCAGACCGACATATGAGGGGGACCCGAAACACTTAGAGGGCCAGGGCTTGGGCGATATCCGCCTCCCTGGCCCCCGCTCGACGGCGGCGGGCTTGCGCGTCTCTAACGCGCCCCGCCGCCTCCTTCTGCGAGATGGTGCACTCGCAGAAGTCGAGCATCGCCTTCCACGACTCGTCGTCGCCGAGCATCGATGCCACAACACTCGGCAACGACAAGTCGTTTCCTATTTTTGCGACGAGGACACGGCGCCACCCCTCCCATGCGGGGCAGGCGAGTCTATTCACCTAGCGCACTAAGCGAGGTCATAAATCAAACAATGCGGCAGTAAACTCGTATGATTCGCGAAAAAAAAAGGATGAAACAAGTGGCAAGATAAAAGCAAACAAACCATAGCACATCGGCATTACATTTAGATGAAATCGTTTTTGTACGAACACACAACGCGTATCTCTTCAGTCGGTTGCCGTGTCGCAATTACAAAGGAGCTCAGGATTTCATTGACAAATATTTTCCTTTATCCCTAAGATTGGTGGCTAAGCCATAGATAGAGGCGGTTTGGGGATATTAGTTACTTAACATTTTAGTTGCTTGTGTGATAAGGCAGGTCAGGTTCATTTTCGTGTCGGTTATTACAATTCACAGATATCACATAACTGCCTGTCTGGAGTCTCCTTTCACTTCTATTCAACTTCTTATAGAAGAAGGTCGTTCGGATTTTCCAGAGCTCTGATCGTATGTGAGTTCAACAGAGAGTGTACCAGGCAATTGCTTGAGATCACTTTTTATATCATTACAACACCTGTGACCAAACCAGAATTTATCCATTCTATTTTCATGGAATAACTGTGCTTATCAAGAGTGAGTGTGAGAGTTTTAGGAGACCGTTTCTACAAGACAGCATTTGGCTCTGGAATCTCCTCCTCCTCCTACAAGCGACATTTAAATAGAGCCCTAACCAATAGGCAGCGACTTGGTTGTGCTTATGTTCACAAGTGACTGTGATAAGTCACCATTAGGGTAGTCATATACTCGTCTACTTTCGGAGCCAACAAAAAAAACTGTGTTTACATAATGGCTGCAACAACGAACATACTAGGGGGCATGAATACTTCACCCCCCAATTGACAATACCATGGTACAAAACTGACGCGGCAATTTCAGAGGCATCGTTAAGTTATCTTACCTGTGTTTTACCTCTTTATGTTGTGATCAAAATCACATTGTAAAGTTTATAGGCTTTGTCCGTAGCATTGGTAGCCAGCTTGGTCTTTTCAAATCTTTTAACCTTTCTGCTATTTAAGCACATTACAACCTATTTCACCAGTTGAACATAGCACACGATCTGCAAAAGCCAAACACGGTTTTCAATGGCTTCATTCAAAGGCTTTTGGGTTCAAATCCAAGATTCGACTGAATAATTTTTCAACAAATTTAAGACACAATACCACAAATCGCTTTCGCTCGTCCCTCACATCACGCCCTTAAGCTTTTCCCCCTGTGTTCATTATTGAAAGGTCGCAATATAGCCCGCTCCCGCCCATGCCTCGTCCCCTTAATTAGGACATCTGCTGGGATATTACGCCGAAAAGGTGTGTGTCCAACGACTCGACCAGATAACCGGACGCTTAAAGTTCGGACTTCCGATTTATTTGAGTTCGAAGCGCAAACAAATAGAAACTTTTGGGTTGAGTAAAACAGTAAGCTCGCAGGACCCTATAGAAGACGACCACACGGCATACATATTTAAAGAAGGAGGCCATATTTAGTCTTCTTTAGTGGCCGAGAAATTTTCAGCGCACGTGCCTATGAACTGCTCCATTCTTGACAGCGAAACGCATGATTGCCTTACGTAGAAATAAGCTTACATCTAGTTCATACTTATGAAAATCCCAGTTAACTAATTATAATTAGTCTATTCTAGTAGATTTTTTCGATAGAGCGCTTTCAAATGCGTCACAAGTTTGACTCATTAGAAGTTCGACCTGCTTTATTAATTTTGTTATTTTCGGCAAGTCCCTAGTTTCAACTGTTGCCTTATTCCCAATATTGTATCCTGCTAAGATATTTAATGAAACACAAGCTAATTTCCTTGACGGCTTTTCTGCAATCTATTAGTATAGATACTATCGAAAACCTATAGTGATTTCTTCAGTCGTTTCCTCTTAGCGGTGTTTGGCGATCATCAAATCACACCTCAGCACACTGTAGCCTTAGGACATCAATCATTCATAGAAAAATTACATTAAATTATAGATAGGTCACCATAAAGATTTTTATGTTGCTTTTTGTCATGTTGTCATGTTGTTTGCTTTGGTATGGAATGCGCGTATAGCTTTGGCTATTTTAATGGTAGATCTATTGAGAACCTAGACCAATACGTAACCAGGTAGTGGTACTAGTAGAACTAAATTTTTTTTTAGGGAAGGATAAATCTGATAATCAGAAAAAATATCTTGCCCACTTACTGCTAATCTAACAATGCGCCGGATAATCCTAGTTTAACAAATCTTCCAGCCAATATTTTAAGGAAAACCTTCAAAAAGATTAGCAAATACAACTAGACGAGGAAAAGCCGAAAGGGAGCTATGATTTAGGCATTGGGGTGAAATGGTTGTCGTAAATAATAAGGGAAAAGATACCCCAAATTTACGCAATAATTTACCTTGTTGGGACGACAGAGGATAGTACTCCGTAAGGTTTTTGCGAGCGGTAAATGCTTGTAAGCTTTGTTTGTAATATTCATGCTCATTCAAGCAATACTTAAGAATCAACTTCGGAAAATACAAATTTTGAATGAATTGTATTTTCCTTATTTATCATATCATGCTGTTTTAAATACACAATTATTTCTACCTCTATATGAGTGTTGATCTGTATACCTATTCACATCAGTTCCAAAAAAAAGCCAAAGTTCCGAAAATACCCTCAAAGAGAACTCAGCGGACTTTCTTTTTTTTAAGTTCGGTACTAATAGTTCGGTATACATAATAATATATAATACTTTATATGTATACCGATCTATTTTCATATTATTAAATAAATAAAATAAAAAAAGTAATAACATATCAACAAACAATATATAACAAAGTACTAACATATAAAAGTAATAACATAATAGTGTATAGTAAGAAAATAAAGTTTGGAAGAACATGCTTTATCTGCGATCATTATCATGTAACGAAACTTTATAATACGCCTTGTTGTACAAACGCTTTTCAAGAGAACGTCTCAGCTGATCTTAAGTATTTATTTATTTAGCCCGAATTTATGCCCCTAAAACTAGCCTGATCTCTTGTTTGAAAGACACATTGTCATAATACTGCAGCTTCCAATACCCATTCCTAAGTAAACATTACCAAACTTCTATACTATAAGGCTGAAAAATCATCACTCTCATTACAGAGCACAGAATTGCAATTTTCGCTTCCATCCCCTATTTTTGTATTCAGAAGTGAAGTAAAAAAAAACCATGTTCCAAAAAGTAGGGTAAATAAAAATTTGTGAGCGCGTAGACAAAATTCAAAGAGAAACCGACTACAGATAATTTGATGTAGCGTGTAGTACATTAAAAGTGAGGTCACTTTTTAAGAATATAATATGTTATTGGCTTCGAATACACAGGCTTACCTACTTTGAGAGCTTAGAAAAATAGTTTGGTAAAATTCAAAGTATCACCCTATCAAGTCGGTACTAGATTCAAAGGTAATGGTGCTATCATCACGTTACATAATATTCAACCATCTGTCTCAATGTGGCGCAACGCTATTTGCTTTACCTTTGAACTCCCGTAACAACATCAGCTGGGCCTTGAGTTATTCTGGACATACTAGTTAAGAGGGTATTTAAAGGAATTGCACCTTCAAATCTATAAGCTAGTCGAAATACAATTGATTTCTTTAGAACTATCAATTCTCGTTCACCTATTACCCCTCTACGCTTGTAATAAAATACATTCAATTAGATCTTTTAATGTAACAACACTCAAACTACTCTAATTTTATTCATGTAGCTTTTTAACATGTGTCCATAATTGCAATAACAATACGGTATTACGATTCCGTGGAGAGTTGGTCAGATAACGAACATGGGAAGCAAGCAATAGAATACTTGAATGTCTTGGACAATTTTGAATCAATTTTTTTCTTATATTTTACTGGAGCCCATAGACATCTACAACGTAAATGCGCCACCCACGTTGAGATATAAGTTCTAAGTTCTCAGTATAGTCCCACGAATATAATAGTGCATACAATTTATTTAACGATTTCAGACGAATTTCACACATTTTTTCTTCCGTAGTCCGACGAACAGCCCTAAGGTTTTTTCCTTCACGATGTAATTTCTCAGAAAATATGGTACGTGATGTACGTCGATGGAATCAAGGCTTGAATCATCTGTACGTTACCGTGTAATGGTGGCGTGGTTTTAGGCCAGCTGTTCATGAAGATATGCGACACTCTGTCGAATGGATAGTCAATTTTCGGCATTGTCATCGCAAAATCATTATAACGTTTTTGAAAAACTTTGAATGGATTGCATTTCCGACGTCTTCGGATGATACAAATTTTGAATGAATTGTAATTCCCTTGTTTATTCGTGTTATGCTATTCTAATTTTTTTATTTATTGCTTAGGTGGGTGGACGAGCTCACAGCCCACGACTTAAATGCGCCATCCACCTTGAGATATAAGTTCTAAGGTCTCAAGTATACAACTGCTGCCCTACCCTTCAAACCGAAACGCATTACTACTTCACGGCACAAATGGGCAGGGTGATGGCAACTACACAATTATTTCTATATTAGTGTTGTTCTGCATATCTATCTACGTCAAAATTGCCCCATGGAAACTCAAGTTGATCTTATACATTTCCTCGGTAGTGACGTAAAAGCTCTAAGTATATTTTTGGCAAATTTTACCTCAGTCAGTAAGACTATTTGATTGCTGTAAGCCGGTTGATCGTTCCGCTTTGATGGTAAGCAATAAAGCATGAATGCCATCTGTTATGAAATAAATTTATATTCTCAATAGCTCTATGAATTAGCACGAGCGTTGAATCTTTTAAAGCCGAGATGCGTGGCCATTTTGGGAATAGGTGGAACAACGCGGAATCAGTGACTGGTTGTCGACCATCTATTGTCAGTTTGAAATTGAACTACTATCACCGAAGCGTAGCGGTTAACAACCGATAAGTCAAGGTGGTAGTTTAAAATCGCACAAAACTGTGGCTCGTCGCCCACGAATGGTTCGCTTTAGATAAGGACACGCCACATCATCAAGATGATAAACACATTCGTTACAAGAACGCGAAGCATCCGAACTATTCTTGTATAAACATTAGCAAGAAAACTATCTCGTATCTAAAATATTTGAAGATCAAATAACAGCTCATTGTAATTCTATGTTACATGTTTTAATGAATTATCGAATTTCCTTGAAATGATCTTGGGATTTTTTTTTCAGTTCACAAAAGCAGCAAATTTATATGTGCAATTTAGGAAACTTCACAGTGGCTTGTACACGCGGTCTACCAGAAACCGTGGGTGGAGTCTTGAACTGGCAGTTGCTTCCTTCGAGTTAATAATCACATAGCAACAATTTTTCGAGTAGTACCATCTGTCTAATACGAAATTAATATTAGATTAAAAATCGATAAATGCCGGCTATTAGCTTAGATCTGATTTTAGGGTTCCATACTCTGATATCGAAACTAGCGAGGTGCAAAATTAAAACGAGGCTTCCCAGTATCTGTCACAAGCTAATCTTAGAGTACTTCGGACACATGGCACGAAAGACGGAGACAATCTTGAGAAAACTGGAACTGGAAAGGGGGAAGGAAAGAGATTGCGGGTGCGCAGGTAAATGTCTTAGTCTGACTAGATCAGCACCACCCTTAATCCACCGTCTATGATGCTCTCTAAGTAGCCGAAAATAGGATAACATGGCAGAGCACCGTAAGGATGAACGTTACAGATGAAGATATTCAAGAGTAGAAGGAGTCAGGTGGTAGAATGTGGTATTGTCGTAACTAAGGCTTGGTCATGAACAAGTTGATAAAGAGTTGTTAGCCACCATGGGCATTCACCGCGCTGTTTTATACTTATATATTGTATGTACTCGATAGTATGACTATGTCTCATAGTGCTAATCATCAATCTTAACACCAGACTGATTATGAGCACTGGTGCCCATCTAATACAATAAAGGCCCGGAATTGCTGCAGCAAAAATACAATTAACTATAATTACGGTCGTTACAAATCTTAAAAAAATGGGTTTTTTTTTGCGTAGATGGGTGGACTAGCTCACAGCCCACCTTGTGTTAACTGGTTACCGGAGCCCATAGGCATCTACAACGTAAATACCGCCACCCACCTTGAGATGTGAGTTCTAAGGTCTCAGTATAGTTACAACGGCAGTCCTAGCCTTCAAACCGAAACGCATTACTGCTCCACGGCAGAAATAGGCAGAGTAGTGGAACCTGCCCGTGCGGACTCACAAAAGGTCCTATCACCGGTAAAAAAAGTTTGTAATTTGGAAATTTGTAAATATTGTGACTTTGAATTTTTATTATGACTCATTATTCATTGCGCTATTACTTCATGTACGTGCTACTTATGTTTTAGAACGATAATATACCTATCTGCGAGATATGAACACTGGCATAGTCGCATTGCATGATATGAGTACAATATGCGTTTTATTTTTTAGGCCACTTACCTCCTCGTGTCGCTTTCCTCATTACTGAGCATCGTAACTCCTTCGCTGCATCATTTTCTCACAAACAAAGTCGTTGTGGCCTAGCGGATAAGACGTCCGATGTATTCGTGTTGAGCGATGCACTGGTGTTCGAATCTCAGGCGGGTAGGTACCAACTTTTCTAATGAAATACGTACTCAACAAATGTTCACGATTGACTTCCACGGTGAAGGAATAACATCGTGTTATAAAAATGAAACCCGCAAAATTATAATTTGTGTAAGCAGTAATGCGTTTCGGTTTGAAGGGTGGGGCAGCCGTTGTAACTATACTTGAGACCTAAAAAAAAACGATATCTCTCCATCTGCTACGATCTTTGGCTTCGTGAAGGGCACCGTGGAACTTGCAACTTCAGAGAAGATTGAATCTGGTCCGACCACAGCGTGGGATTGCGTCCTTTGGGACGTTTGCCCTCTATCTTGCCTGTCACCATCAGATGTTCGAAATTGTGACCCTCTTTTCGGGCAATGTGCCCAAAGAATTCCAGTACCCTACGGTATATGGTGGAAAGTCTAGTTTTAATGCCAAGTTCTTGTAGGACTGACACATTGCTGCGAAAAACATTCCATGAAATCTGCAGAAATTTCCTTCATTCCAGCATCACATTTCGAAGGCATCTATACGCTCTCTGTCGGCCAGTTTTCAGTGTCCAGCTCTTCGCTCCGTAATTGAATCATCATTTCCCTTCTCCCAGTTACCTGGGGTGGGCACAACATGTTTTCTCCTTCCATACTCTTCTATCATATAACATTCCTTTGCTCACTCCCCTCTTACCTCCTTCTTTATTCTACTTCTCCGTAATTGAATATGGAGAGTTATTTGAATGATCAATTGAGGCTCTGACGGTGGTTTGTCATATTTGGCCGTTTGCTGATAAGCTGTTTTAAGTAGCTTTTAAAATTGCCTTTATTTCTGAAGTCCCAATGACATGAATTTTAACGAGAAATGTTTAATCAGATGCACGGAATCTATTTATTGATACTAAACATAATTCTGCGAACGTCTCCATTGCGGTGTAACGGTGAAAATATTTTTGTTTCAATATTTGCTATTACTTAATTTAGTGGCATTGTACTACATTATTTAAATATAAGTCACCGTATATTGCAAAGACAGGTGACTTTTTTATTTATTGCTTAGATGGGTGGACGAGCTGACATCCCTCCTGATGTTAAGTGGTTACTGGAGCCCAAAGACATCTACAAAGTAAATGCGCCACCCACCTTGAGATATAAGTTCTAAGGTCTCCGAATAGTTACAACGGCAGCTTCACCCTTCAAACCGAAACGCATTACTGCTTCACGGCAGAAATAGGCGGTGTAGTGGTATCTACCCGTGCAGACTCACAAGAGGTCCTACCGCCAGTAATAAACCTTGGTGAAAAGCGCTGAATGCAAGCCGAAGACTGTGTTCTTCTTTGTTCACAGATGAAGAATATCTCAGCTTGTCTTCTTTTCACAAAAGAAAAATATTATAATTCCTTTTTTTTGTATCAGTGCTCTTTGATATTCTCGAGCAATGAGTGATAGTTACAAAATCTACTTTAAGTGTTAGAAGCTATTTGTGTTTTAGTGGTTACAAGTTTATAAGTAGCCTACTTACATTTTAAAATAATTTATCACCATTTAGAATGCAGAAGGTTTTTCATAATATTTTCATAATTTACTGGTGGTAGGACCTCTTGTGAGTCCGCGCGGGTAGGCACCACCAACCTGCCTATTTCTGCCGTGAAGCAGTAATGCATTTCGGTTTGAAGGGTGGGGCAGCCGTTGTAACTATACTAAGACCTTAGAACTGATATCCGAAGGTGGGTGGCGTATTTACGTCATAGATGTCTATGGGCTCCAGTAACCACATAACACCTGTGTGTGGCTGTGAGCCCGTCTACCCATCTAAGCAATAAAAACGAAAAAATTATGAGGGCCGTAAGCGATTTCTGTCATCTGTCTCTTTTTAATGCTCAGATGGGTGCTGGACTTCTCGACCCGCCTGGCGTTAGACCGTTAACGGGCCCATAGACATCTACAACGTAAATGCTGCCACCCACCTTGGGACATGAGTTCTAAGTATCAGTTTTACAGTACCACGGCTGGTAGTATCTACCCTTGCGAGCCCATAAGACGACCCACAAGCAGCAATTACACAAATTCCCCGCTCCATTAACGGTGCTTTTAGGTACCTCAAGTACCGATCACGGACCTCGCCGAACCCGTCACTTGCGACAAAGAGCTCGACGAGTAAATTAATCCACAGACACAGCCCACTGAGTTTCTCGCCGGATCTTCTCAGTGGGTCGCGTTTCCGATGCGATGGTAGATTCTGCGAAGCACTGCTCTTGCTAGGGCCAGTGTTAGTAACACTCCGGTTTGAGCCCCGTGAGCTCACCTACTAGCTCGGTGAATCTAGAACGAGGTTACTAGAATAGGTAAGAAAAAAAAAACAAAAAATAATATATAAATTTTTGCAGGTTTTAGTCCTTCATAGAAAAATAATAAATATCTGTTAAGAACGTATTTTATTACAAAAAATGATACCTGCCTGCGGGATTCGAACTTTGGCACTATCGCAACGTTCCACACCTATGTACCGGGCGTCTTATCCTTTAGGTAACGACAACTTCAAACTCACTTAGCAGTAGATGTGCTCAACGTCTATGTCAATCAATAAAATGTCATCAATCAAATCACTTCATATCCTCATAGTATTTATCTACATAAATATATAAATTAATTGCTGTTCGTTAGTCTCGCTAAAACTCCAGAACGGCTGGAACGATTTGGCTAATTTTAGTCTTGAATTATTTGTGGAAGTCCAGTGAAGGTTTAAAAGGTAAATAAATATGAAAATGCTCAGAATTAAATAAAAATAACAATTTGTTTTGCCTTGGATGCGTCCCCCGTCGGACGGATTCCTTTTGTTTGTTTTAAGTTTATTTTATACAAAAGTTTAGGTCTTTTATTTATCGATTGAGGCACTACGAAGTCTGCCGGGTCAGCTAGTACTAATATATAAATCTATAGTGGTATTTACGCATGTTCCGTTACAACTATTGAACCGTGCATCCGATTGACTTGAAACTTGGTATCCATGTAGAAAATACATGTACTTAATGGATAGGCTAACATTTTTATATGAGTGTTGGACTCCCTAACAATAATGACAATAAATAATAATGTTAAGTTTAAATGCGCAGCGAAGCGGGCGAGTACGGTTAGTTATTAACTAAAATCGTTCGTATTTCTTTCAAACAGGTGTTCTCAGACTAAAGTTAAGCGATAATTAAACATTAAATGAAAAATCAAACGAACATTTCACACGAATATTACTTTGGATGTATACACTTTCTTACATTGCCACTTGACGCGACTCTTGCAGTTCAGTGTTCTTGGTAACTTGACGGTAGTTTCAGCTTATTTACAATTTACGTGAGGGTTATTTGCAAACATATTATTATAATCTGAAGTCGTCGTGGCCTAAAGGATAAGACGTCCGGTGCATTCGTATGTAGCGATGCACCGTTGTTCGAACCCCGCTGGCGGGTACCAATTTTTCTAATGAAATACGTACTCAACAAATGTTCACGATTGACTTCCACGGTGAAGCAATAACATCGTGTAATAAAAATGAAACCCGCAAAATTATAATTTGCGTAATCACTGGTGGTAGGACCTCTTGGGAGTCCTCACAGGTAGGTACCACCACCCCGCCTATTTCCGCCGTGAAGCAGTAATGCGTTTCGGTTCGATGGGTGGGGTAGCCGTTGTAACTATACTGAGGCCTTAGAACTTATATCTCGAGGTGGGTGGCGCATTTACGTTGTAGATGTCTATGGGCTCCAGTAACCACTTAACACCAGGTGGGCTGTGAGCTCGTCCATCCATCTAAGCAATAAAAAAATAAAAAATATATAACAACTTTTCAATGTCACTTTGTGTAGCTTCTTTGTATGTTTTGTAGATTTTGGCGTGATCATGGACTGATAGACGAGCTTAAGTATAGTCTTATATTAAAGGGTTACCAGCGGCAATAGATTTTATATCGAGGGGTGAAGGGCTTTCGCTTAATACAAGACTTATCTTTGTAATTAAATGTCCGTTTTATTTGGTATTAGCATCAACAGTTCGGTGTTTTTAATTGGACTTCAATTATGTTTACACATCTGTCCTGTAAAGTTGCAAAAATGTCACTTAAATCAAATAACCTTTTATCTCTCGACATATTTCAGGCATAATAGGCAGAGCGGTGAGAATGAGCTGGTATATTGGTCAGAAAACGCTACTGCCCATTCTTGGGTGAACTCCGTAATCGCCTATTAGGACATTCACGGGAAGAGTTATAATTACTAACAAACTAGCTGACCTCTCAGACTTTGTAGTGCCTCAATCGATAAATAAAATACCTTAATTTTTCTATAAAATAAAATTAAAATAAACAAAAGGAATTCGTCCGACGGGGGACACATGAAAGGAAAAACAAAATTGTTGTTTTTATTTAATTCCGAGCATTGTCTACCTTTTAAACCTTCTCTGGACTGCAAAAAATAATTCAAGAACAAAATTTGCCAAATCGGTCCAGCCGCTCTCGAGTTTTAGCGAGACTAATGAGCAGCAATTCATTTTTATATATATAGATATACAGAAGAGAAGATATTCCGTTTTTAAACATAGTGTTCTATCTATTGTTTAGTTTCAATTATTTTGTTCTACACTGTACGCGTAGATGATTTATCTCGAGGGCATGTTAACACTTACTTGATTTAATTATTACAATTATGACGACTCAAAATGAAATCGTGAACTGCACGATAAACCAAATGATCCATAGACTTCAATTCAAAGACTTATATGAACTACTGAAGACGAGCCTGCCGGTTCTTATTATCTGTTTTACTTAATTTATCTTCAAAATTTTTGGTGTCAATACTATTTCGAGAATGGAAGATACGAGTATGTACTTCATAATATTCTAAAACTTTGCTTCCAATTATGCTTATACTTTCAATCCATTCCAATCCATTCATCAAATCTTTAATCCACATTTCAATTCTTTGATGACAATCCTGAGCAGGAAAGAGTCAATTAAGAAGGTATACTGGTGTGAATGGATGTAGAAGTTAAGTCCAAAATCGCACAAGTAACGAGCAATCATATCCAACCTGTGATCGAATTCATAATATCCTGATGTCTCTTCAAGTGTTCATGAGGTTATACTAGTTTAAGATACATATAATGCATTCTCTTATGACATGGTAGCGATATCATCTCCTTAAATCTCCCCTCCTTTTTTTTTTTTTTAATGCTTATCTGGGTGGACGAGCTCACAGCCCACCTGGTGTTAAGTGGTTATGGTAAATGGTGGTGGTGGTAAATGCGCCACCCACCTTGAGATATAAGTTCTAAGGGCTCAAGTATAGTTACAGTTTTTTTTATTTTTTATTTATTAGGCTCACAATGCACATCAACAGCTAAAAAGATACATAAAAAACACAAGTAAAAAGAAACAAAATCTGGCTTGCAACATGAGCCATGTGCGCACGACTAAGCAAGACATAGTGCTGAATTTGTACACAATGCTCCTTACAACTATACGACAAAACAACACGATAACGAAAACTAATCTATCTAACTTATAATGTAAGGAAAAAAAGATGTGTGGTGTCGTGGGACATCGGATAGGAACGAAGTTCTTTATTATAAAAATATTAATTTTAAGGTCTATTCGAGGTATAAAGAAAATAATTATTTGGGTATACATTTTTATTGATAAAAAAAAATTAAAAAAATTACTTTACAAAGTTATCAACTTTATTTTATTCACAATTATTTGTAAAATGAAAATATGATATTTTTTGTACGCTATTACAAGTTAGGTCGTACATTGTGTGCATTACTAATAAAAATTTTACGTTACGGACGTTTTTTCCCGCTTAGGGAACCCCTCCGCAGCGTCCCATAAGGAACTTCGTTCCAATAATTTTACTCACAATGTACATTAAACAATTACGCTACTTAACCTATTATTAAGGTGGAGGGTGCCCTTGAACATTTTTATAAACGTCACTAACCTACAAGTAAATGTATCCAACTCAGTTGACGAGTTTGCCAGTCGGTTATAGGTGTGACGCATTCGGGTAATTGGATTATAATAATATTTGATATATTGTTTTTGTAAATTAACATTGCTAACACATTGTTTTGGTTGGTATGTAATTACATCAAGAGAAATTTACAACTAGTTCTTTTCTGTAAACTACAATTATACTTACTGGTGGTAGGACCTCTTGTGAGTCCGCGCGGGTGGGTACCACCACCCTGCCTATTTCTGCCGTGAAGCTACTACGAGCCGAAACGCATTACTATGCGTTTCGGTTTGAAGGGTGGGGCAGCCGTTGTAACTATACTTGAGGCCTTATAACTTGTATATATCTCAAGGTAGGTGGCGCATTTACGTTGTGGATGTCTATGGGCTCCAGTGACTACTTAACACCGTGGGTGGGCTGTGAGCTCGTCCACCCATCTAAGCAATAAAAAAAAAAAAAAAATTGTAATACGTGAAGCAAAAACTTTGTCTTCCTTTTTACGAAAATTGCGCGGACGGAGGAGTATGAAATTTTCCACACTTATAGAGAAGAAATGCACAATGTTAATATTTTTTTTAAATAATGCAAAAAAGATACATTAAATCAATAAAGAAAACACACACACTACATACCATGTATTTGATGCACACACGCATGCATACTATTTATTGTCAAACTTTTGTTCTTGACGTCTGTTGTCAAATTGAGAATAGATTAAAATATTGTTTGTCTTTGTTAATATTTTTTATAATGTAGTCTTGGCGAAATTTGTGATAATAGAAGTATAAAATACAATCATAATAGTGTACAAACTTACAATTCCAATTAATTATAGTCGAATTTCGACTACTGCGGGGCCTCCGGTTACAATTATTATGTAATAACAAACCGAAATGTCATTAAATACAATTGACAATCAGTCAAAACAGTTCCCACAACGTCGTGTTATCGTTATTTGTAATAGATAAAGAATAAACGGGCTCGGTTAATATATACGATAGATTGCAGGGCAGTTCATTTGTTTGGTGATAATGCATTAAGGGAATGCTTTGAGCTAAATTTTCATAATAATATAAGTAAATTTACAAAAGACATTGAGAGCCACGATCGAAACGCATTTATCCATGCATCTCATATTCAAATACTCTTATTTACCAATAGATCAATACACATATGATGTGCTTTTTTTTTTCTTTTCTTTATTGCATAGAAGGGTGGACGATCTGACAGCCCAGCTGGTGTTAAGTGGTTACAAATACAACGTAAATGCTACCACCCACCTTGAGATATGAGTTATAAGGTTTCAGTATAATTCAACGGCTGCCCCACCCTTCAAACCGAAACGGATTACTGCTTCACGGCAGAAATAGGCAGGGCGGTGGTACCTACCCGTGCGGACTCACAAAACGACCTACCACCAGTAAAATTACGTTATAATTTAATTACATTTTAATTACGATGATTGATATGTTAATATAATGCCAAATACTTACGTTTGCTTGAAGTCTGCAGCGTGTGCCGGATGCACTAATGGCCATTAAGATGACTTTATAAATTATACTTTAAAATATTTAGTTTTTATTTATAAAGAAATAAACAAAAAAAATTGCACAAGATGGACCCGGACCTCGTCTGCATAGGTAATTTGAGGTCGTCCAATTCTTACGTATCTGTGTTCTACTTAAAGAAATAATAATAATAAATAAATAGCTTAGAAGTCGTTAGGACGTTCGGTGCATTGGTATGCAGCGATGCACCGGTATTCGCATCCCGCAGGCGGGTACCAATTTTTCTAATGAATTACGTACTCAACAAATGTTCACGATTGACTTCCACGGTGAAGGAATAACATCGTGTAACAAAAATCAAACCCGCAAAATGATAATTTACGTAATTACTGGTGGTAAGACCTCTTGTGAGTCCGCACGGGCTTGTACCACCACCCTGCCTATTTCTACCGTGAAGCAGTAATGCGTTTCGGTTTGAAGGGTGGGGCAGCCGTTGTAACTATACTGAGACCTTACAACTGATATCTCAAGGTGGGTGGCGCATTTACGTCGTAAATATCTATGGGCTCCAGTAACCACTTAACAACAGATGGGCTGTAAGCTCGTCCTACAATCTAAGTAATAAAAAAAAACTTACCTATGATATTACTCATCATATAAATGAATAAAATTTACAATGTTAGACAATTTTTGCGTAAGCAGTAGCGTCTTTGATTTGTCTCGACGGTTGCACCAGCTGGGCTTCTCCTATATCGCAGGCGTTGTCTTGGGCGGGGGTCCGAAATTGGACGAAAGTGGAGGGCAGTCGTTTAGTGTTTGGCCGCTACCATCTTTGCAGTCCCACAAACCATGCACGCATAGAGAGAGGTGACAAGCGCTCAAAAAAAAAAATGATTGTTTCTTACACAAATTGCTTTCTCGCATTAAAAGTGTAAAATTTTACTGGTGGTAGGACCTCTTGTGAGTCCGCACGGGTAGGTACCACCGCCCTGCCTATTTCTGCCGTGAAGCAGTAATGCGTTTCGGTTTGAAGGGTGGGGCAGCCGTTGTGACTATACTGAGACCTTAGAACTATATCTCAAAGTGTGTGGCGCATTTACGTTGTAGATGTCTATGGGCTCCAGTAACCACTTAACACTAGGTGGGCTGTGAGCTCGTCCACACATCTAAGCAATAAAAAAAAAAAAAACCAAAATATTCGAAATTGAGTTAATATGCGGAAACATTTGGTATCACCAGTATTATTCTCATAAATACTTTCAGAAGAGCGTAGTTTACTTTTAGTTTTAATTTTACCTATATTTTGACTACTATTAACAAAACTAATACATAATTATGTCTTACTTTAAAAGATAGATAATGTAACTGGTAAAAACTAAAAAATAAATGTTGCAAATATGATTAATATTAAAAATATAACATGTAAAACCTTTAACACACTCTCCTGTAAAATTAGTAAGTTTTAAGATTAAGTATACAGTTTTAATGCGAGAAGACGAAATGTTTCTGTTGAGGAAATCATGTCATGAAACACCCAACGTAATGTATACTGTTTTCATAGCCCTTATTATGATTTTGAGATTTCTTATAAACATCAAGGTAATCTTTAAGGCTTTATTATGAAACCAACCCCATCGCATCGATACTTTTGTTAGGGCCTATCATCCACTGTCTACGTTCAAAGAAACTCCAAATATTTTTCCGTTCGATCCACCTCCTAACCAATAAAAACGAAATACACATCAACACTGACCCTTAACAATTAAAATAGGACATGTGTAATTAAATCATGTTAGTATTAATTAGTTTTCGAGATCGTTGTCCTATTAAACTATTTGTTATAAGAACGGCGTGACAACTAACGCACGAACATCATTATATTGTATTTAATTAGCGTTTACATGTCTCTTGTGAAGATAAGATGAAGTTTCGCCAGCTTTGAAGATTGGAGTTAAAGTCACTAGGAGTAATATAGCATAGATTTCGAGCGGTGGTTTTGTTAGAGATATTCATTGTTTGGAGTATGGTCTAGCAATTCAAATCTCCTTTTTTTTTGGCTTATATGGGTGGACGAGCTCACAGCCCACCTGGTGTTTAGTGGTTACTGGAGCCCATAGACAACTACAACGTAAATGCGCCACCCACTTTGAGATATAGGTTCTAATGTCTCAAGTATAGTTATAACGGCCGCCCCACTCTTCAAACCGAAACGAATTACTGCTTCACGGCAGAAATAGGTAAGGCGGTGGTACTTATCCGCGCGGACTCACAAGAGGTCCTACCACCAGTAATAATATGCGTAATTCCTTTTCCTCCTATTCCGATCCTTCCTATTCCGATTTCTCCTGTGTGATTTGAGCCAGTGATTTTTTTTATTGCCCTTGTAGGCAGACGAGCATACGGCCCACCTGATGGTGAGTGGTTACCGTCGCCCATGGACTTCAGCAATGCCAGGGGCAGAGCCAAGCCGCTGCCTGCCGCTTAATACTCTCCACAAGCCTCGTTTGAAGAAGGACATGTCATAGCGCTCGGGAAACACCGTGGAGGGGAGCTCATTCCATAGCCGGATGGTACGTGGCAAAAAAGATCTCTGGAAACGCACTGTGGATGACCGCAGGTCAATTGGTTACCATATTCAGTAGAAGTCGCAACGTGAACGCCGCTAGCTCTGTTCAACTGCATAGCAGCTGTCCACCCTTAGAACTAGACTGTATGACTCCTATGTAGCAGAAATAGGCATACCTAACCTTATAAATTTCAAGCTTTTGCGGGCTTAATTTTAGTTCCATGTTTTTAGTTCTTTATCGTGGTAAACGTGGGCAAGATAGGTATTATTTGTTTAGTAAAATCAACAACATAGCCAAACCGACTTTATGTACTGAATTGAATTAGCCCGATAAATAGTCGGACGACAATTACCAAGTAAGATCTCGAAGCTGATTACTATTGCGATACTTCCTACGTTCTGTCTATAGTTGCTAAGGGCTTACCTTGGCATATTCACATGCGCGTACAGAAACCTTGGAGCCTTCTAATAAATGAGATTGTGGATAAACGCTATACGCTAAGCTGTTACAAATCTTTTGCTATAAAGCAGTGCAGCTATAATTACTATTCAGCTATTCTAAGTGTGTCAATGTGGTCTAATGCATGACTTTTGGCTTGTACTGACACTGCCAGTAGCCGTGACATGGTAATAATCTAAAGAATCTTAATTAGACCCAATTTGTATTGCGTAAGGGCTGCTTCACCCTTTGGAATTCAAATAGACAGTATGGTGGTAAGTACTCTTACAGACCTACTATCTAACGAAATAAAAAAACCCTAAAAATCTCCTAACACGAGTTCTGTGTACACTTTAAAAGTCGAAACTTGTAGACGCGTACAAACGACAGTGATCGGTCGATATAATCCATTTAATACAATTGGAATTACAATGCAAGCTACGTACGAAGATTTACAAGCAGTCTCAACTTCGAAATGCATCGCACAAGGGAAAAATAGCAATGACAGATAAATGTGGATACTCTCTATTGCCATTTTTATCGAGGCTTTAACTTGTGACAACATTACGAGTACCTATAGTGTTCAGATTACAAGACTTTTTTAAATTTTTATTGCCTTTTTAGGCAGACGAGCAAACAGCCCCTCTGATGGCGCGTGGTTACCGTCGCCCATGGACTTCAGTAATACCAGAGGCAAAGCCAAGCCGCTGCCTACTATGTCAGGGGCAGAGCCAAACCACTGCCTACCACAGTTATTACCTAGACTACAATTATTAATATTCATACACTAAAACATCCCGAATATACACTTCTATTTAGTAGAATTGAGTTGTTAATAGTTGAGTCATGGGAGAGAAAATCATGTATATTACCAAAATATTTATCAGAAAAATAATTTAATATAGAAAATACATTATTCGTGCTCCTTCTACTTTTAACGAAGGCCGCTATTACTTCTGGCGCAATAGACATATTGAATACATTCAATATTTACTTGTTAGGGCTACTATCTTTTTTAATAGTGATAGTTCTGGACAGTAGAGGAAGAGAAATAGGTAGACCTAAAAAAAATGGATGAATTGCGTGAAAGACAATATGTGTAAGAGGGGAGTGAACGAGGAAATGGTTTATGATAGAGGAGTATAGAAGGAAAAAACTTGTTGCGCCGACCCCAGGTAACTGGGAGAAGGGCAGGAGAATGATAATGATGAGTTCTTCCATTGAAATTGTAATTAAAATTGACGGGATAACTTGACCGGTAATAACATACTAATAAATGTGTCTTCGGCATTGCCTTATTTAATACCTAATTTTCCGCGTAATTCCTGTGTTTACCTAGTACTACTACTAGTATTAGGAGGCCGACAAGCCGGCGTAGTGACGTAATGCCTACTTACTTCTGCAATGACGCAGTCGGATTATTTGTGAAATAATACAAATCAGAGTTCTATCTTAAAAAACAAGGTTGGAGAGTGCTTTGATTTTGTGATATCTATGGACTCTGGATTAGATTGTAATTTCCGGCGGCCAGCACTCCCTTGGGCCCATAGCAACCTTGATAAAAGAAAAAGGAAAGCATACAGCATGGCCTATGATAACACAGAAGGTATTTTTTCATTTATACTTTATTTGTAATTTTTCGTGAAAATCAAAGCTAAAAGTATGTACCACAATTTGTTTTGAATTTTTAATTAGTTACTTCGTAGTCTTAAACAAGAAAACTAATTAGTTCAACAAAACCAAGAAAATTAAATACTTATGAACAGATATTTTTGTTTATAATATACACTACTAGATGGCGTTAGTGGTATGAAATTCTCACATATTTAAGTTCTTTCGTTCAATCGGGCCGAGTTTGCTTACTTAAAAATAAACATAAATTACTATAATATTAAATACTTACTTAAATCGACTGACCCGCTGACTAAACACAGATAAATTCACAGTCTTAATTATTATTAGCATTAAAATGTAGCCTGAGTCTATAAAAACAACATTGTGCAAACCACCACATTTCTTCAGAGAAGACGTCAAAGAGACAATTTCACGGTATTACGGGTAATTATCCTACTCCTCAAACACGTGTAAATAACTGCCACATACGTGATAGCTATAAACATTCGTTATTTATTGAAGTAAACACTAACAAAACACACAATACGTATGTACGTATTTCGATAAATATTATTTTAATTCAGTCTTATCAATGTTATCCTGGCTGCCACTTGTAAGGGAGCACGGTAAACCGGTTAAAGAGTGGGACACCTATATTTCCGCGCACGTATGAAAGAGATGCAAGACGGGCAGGATTCGTGAGCGATGTATTTCGGCTTGTTGCGTTCTGGATTGGGGTGTTAAATTTACTTTAAGATTTGTTTTCGAAAAAGACATTTATTGAGCTTAGATGTTCGTTTGGTATCAATTCTGTGATAGTTTGAATGAGTTATTACTAGATTTCTTAGAATATGTGGGGGGCACACTAATTCTAAAGTAGAATATTCATTATCTGGTCATGTTTTAAAGCGCCCGGCGGCACTTTACGCTGTTTTGCACTTATCACGACCGCTTACCGTCATGTAGAGCGTGAGCCTGTTAGGTCACCAAAAAAAACCCGCTCTTGTATCAAAATTGGCGATGAGACTTCGTAATGTGACAAAAAAGATTACAGAGTCTAGCCTTCAATAATAAACTTTGCCTAATTTTAAATCAAACAAGCAAAAAATATTTATGTTCTTCCCACAAAAACTATATTCGAAGCATTGGAAATAATATGATGACTATAAAAAATGGGAGATTATTTGGTACAAATATTTTTAATGAATGAATGAATGAATGATTTATTTTATTTCAGACAACAATAAATCCATATGTGTGCATAGTATCATTGAAACATACTCAAAATTAACAAAACCAATCAAATAAAAAAGATACATTTATTAAAAGTAATTATTAAGTACATTAATTATGTCTACGACTCGCGTAACAAGAAATTACAGTTTTCATCGTCACTAACTGTTAAAACCATTCAGGGAAATTTTCCGTGGATTGCCTTTGATAACCAACAAAGATTACAATCCATCTTAATTTAAATGGTCATCGTCTTTCGAAGCCATTGGCGATCTCAATGATACAGATGAGGATTCATTTTAAATTTCCTTTGAAGAAACGTTAAGCCGTCGGAAAACTCCGCGGGGTGCAGCTCATTCCTGAATCGGATGGTATATGATAGGTATTTTCTGTGGAACGCATTACAAATGATACAGTTAAAAGTAGAGAGGATGAATTATTTTGACACAAAACAGAATCAATACGTGTACAAAATGTTTCCACGGATGTTAAAAAAATATCAGTTCAACTATTTCTATGTTAAACACTTGCTTTGTAAACCTTTGACATAAAATGAAACATATTATTATAATTGTAATAATACTCGATAAATTCAATATCGAGTACCGTGAACAGCGGAAGATGATTTGTTCCTATATTATTTATGATGTAACACAATCCGTAATTACTAATAATCGTAATGTCAGTAATTGTTTCCGTCGGTGACTCATGACGTGTGTCATGTGGTCAAGGGTGATGCGTCTTGTGTTGTTATTTGAGACTTTCTCTGGTGTTGGACTATAATAAGTGGATGGTTCTCAAATTTTCAACGGTCGCGTTTACGATTCTATTTTCGAATGATATCCACGATAAATGAATAGCAGTGTAATTGATCAAATTCCTTCTTATTTTTGTTACCGACGCACCATCCGCTTCCAGAGCATAATTCAAGGATACGTGCTTTCGAACACTATTTCTGACGCGTATCGATCGACTTTGAAATGAACAAGGAGTCGCCGTACTCATCGAAGAGTTCGGACAATTCGATTAGTTTCTCACCAGACCTTATTCCCTGTACAGACCTTGAGCACAAACCCACACATCCAAAACAAAATTAACAAGAGAAGGCCTTAGTATGGAGCCATAAGACATGCTCTTCATTAAAAAGGCTTAAAACGCATAATACGTGTTACTGGTTCTTTATCGTAAATAGTGTCGTATATGTCCACTTGTATTCAATCTACGACGTCAACGGCTTACGCATGGCCACGACAAGTGACGGAGGTTTCAGAAGTGGTAGGTTGCAAGCGTCATCAACACAACTTTGACAGCCATCGATTTATAAACAAATTCGCTTCGCTAGCGTAAATCTAATGATTCAACCACCTAATTTAGCGACACATGCAATGAGTCATCATACTTCACTTATTCATAAAGACAGATATTAATTTAGTTTTCGCTATGTAAGCATTTTAGACATCAATTGTAACATCAAACTATTCGGTAAGCGTCACCTCTTGGAGTCTCGGTGTCTTAAAATGTACGATATTTTAAGAGTTTTTATCGCCATGACGTAAATAACTCACCCGTTGACAAGTCGCCCAATATATTCGTGTCGAGGTATCAGTATTCGTAAGTAAATTCAACGATGAGGCAATAACATCGTGTAGTAGAAATGAAAGCCGTCGATTGTCAGGATTTGTTGGTAGCGGCGCATAGTTCTCCTCCACTCCATCCTGTCTATCTCTACCGTGAAGCAGTCACGTGTTTAGGTTTGAAGAATTGACAGCCGATGATGTAATAGAAACTGAGCTCACATCTCGCCATTCATGCTGTTATGTCTTGCAGCCATCTGTAGCTCTTGCAATCCTCACCAATTTTCTTTAAAATAAACAACATAAAATTCTAACTAAGAGTTCTTGAAGTCGATTAATATTTCCAGGTGGTTGTTGAGCCTATTATACCACAAGAACCGGATTCATATCGAATAGGTATGCCTGCGGAATATCTAGCTATCTTTCAGCCCCCAGAAGTCCACTACTGGATAAGGGTCTCCCCCTCGGCCCGGCTCTGGATGCAACAGCGGATTCCAGTGACCCGTCGGTCCGCCTTGTGGCCTACCCGTGTTACTTCTTCCAGTACGCTTTCGCCACTCGAGAACTTTTCGAACCAATGTAACCAACCGACCAATATATTGTTTTTTTCCTACCTAAGCTGATGGTCTTGAGATACCATTTCAGCGTAACCGGGCGAGTAGGTGAGCTCACGGGGCTCAAACCTAACGACATTGCTAACAGATTGTTGCTACCAAGAGCCGTGCTTTGCAAAAACTAACACCGGATCGCAAACGCGACCCACTGAGAAGATCCGTCGAGAAACTCTGTGCGCTGTGTCTGTGGGTTAATTTACTCACCGAGCCCTTTCTTGCAAGCGACGGGTTCGATGAGAACGATGACCGGTGCTTGGGGTACCTTAAAGCATCGTTAGTGGATCGGGAGGATCCGAAATTACGTGTTTTGGGCGACGTAGACTGTTTACGATTCGGTTTACCAATGTACCTAATTTAAATAATGACTATTTATACAGTTTTCGGCGTCCTCAGCTTAAGTGGATGTACTTAATCTTGTCGAATGATCTCTTGATTGAGCACTTGTGTGTTTTATTTCCGTATTTACTTACGAATACTCGATCCACAATGCACAAATTATAAGTCGTGTAACGACGATATGTAAGCACCGACGAAATTATATTAGGAAGAGGAAGTGCTTACATTGACACAGCATCCGATTTCTGGGAAGATGACAAACAAACACTCAAGATTGTCGCTCTCGAAGCAAATCTTTATGAGATCAACAGATACCGGCCTCGATTTAACAATATTTTACTTGCATCTCTTATCGTCCGATGCTTAGTTTAGAGATTACGTCTTCGGAATAAGAACAAAATAAGATTGAGCGATCGAACAGAAGATCTGTTTCTAACTTAAAAGAGAAGCGATTTTCTCTGTCGTCTGATTCCTGGTAGGACCTTCAAATAGATGTTCTTCGACGTGTGAACAAGCCATAGACACAACCCACTGGGTTTCTAGCCGGGTCTTCTCAGTGGGTCACGATTCCGATCCGGTGGTAGATTCATCGAAGCACTACTCTTGTTGGAGTCAGTGCTAGCAAATCCGCTCAGGCTAAGTCCGTGAGCTCACCCTCCCGCTGGAATAGTCCCTTAGGCTACCGGCGATTAGATACGGACAAAACTGTTAGTGGTTGCTGTTGCTACTGGGTGTTAGCAATTTATTTTTTATGAATTTTAGTACCTTCTACGTAACTATGTTTATTCAAAACAAAAATATCCTTTTTGTATTCCGTTTAAGCGGATATTGCTTTGAATAAGTTCTTCAGTACATATTTTTGTGGTACAATAAATGATTATGAAGTATGGCATTTCAATTTTATGTTAGTACTAGGATCATCAAACGGAATTTACTGATTGAAGCTCATATAGGGGAGCTTCGGTAGCTACGTAGGTTTTAAGGTAGGGTAGGTGGTAGGACGTGCTGTGAGTCCGCGCGGGTAGGTACCATCACCCTGCCTATTTCTGCCATAAAGCAGTAATGCGTTTTGGTTTGAAGGACGGGGCAGCCGTTGTAACTATACTGAGATCTTAAAACTTATATCTCAAGGTGGGTGGCGCAATTACGTTGTAGATGTAACCACTTAACACCAGATGGGCTGTGAGCTCGTCCACCCATCTAAAGTTTGTGTCTCACAGTAGGCAATGTTCGCTTTATATCTATAAGACTCATACAGTATATGGCATCTGGTAGGCCGCGAGATTATTCAGGCATATAAGCAATAAAAAATATCTGACGAACGCTTAATAATCTTTTGCCAATAATTTTTTCATTGGCTCGAATTTGAATGGAAACTAAAAACGGTCGCTCCGAAATTATTTCGCAAATTTGCTAAAACGAAATTTAATAATACGAACGATTCGCGTTCAATTCGAAAACGAATTACGGAGCGGACACATTAATTACAATTTCGTTCGACGTAAAAATAATAATCGTCCTTTTCATTTTGATTTCTATGAAAAAATCTCGTGATGAGGGAATGAAATTAGTATTTTTGGTAATTTAATTTCGGACCATTTAAGATATTTTTGGGCCATGTTTCGTTCTTGAGCATCGATTGCTCAAATTATTATAACTGTAAAAAAATTACTTACGTTCTTGTAATGTTAAGACATCAATGATAAACTGATGGGTTAATGCTCCAAAAATGTTGTTGTAACTAGATATATAAATAGTTTATTGATCTATTATTAATTGTAGGAGTTGGGCAGACGAGTTCTCGGTCCACCTGGCAGTAATTCTGTCTGCCTGGCACAAGTCTCAAATAGTCATAAGCCACTTGGCTAGTTTGATTGTCTATCTACACTCGGGTGCAATGAAATCGCACATCTGTACATTTTTTGAAAAATATTATTTACTTCTTTTTATTTAAAAAAATACATATATTTTTTAACATAAGGTTAAAGGATAGTTCAATAACTATTCAATGATACCACATAAGACATGATAAGTTTACCTGCCTGCTGAAACAAAACGACAACAGCAAACTCCAAAAATTGCTCCCTCAACTCACTGCAGTTTGCAAGACCAACTGCAGGTATAAAAAGGCATGTTTTGTGTAAAACGTCATCAGTTGCAAGCCAACGCTTAACCTGATAAAACCTTTAGTGACTCCAATTGCATTTGTCTGAAAAAGATGGATACTACTCCGGAAAAAGCCGCTCAAGTCGTCGCTCTAATTGAAGCGGGCCAGAACCAGAGTGCTGTAGCTCGACAACTGAATATCAGCCGATATTCAGTTCGTCGTGTGTACCAGCGCTATCGGGAGACTGATGGCTTTGAAAGGCGACGAGGATCTGGTCGAGCAAGAGCTACAACATAGCGCGACAACAGATTTCTTGTAACGACAGCGTTGAGAAATCCTCGTTTGACTGCCGTTGAACTTGCACAGCAGCTTCAACAGGTGCGTGAAGTGGTAGTCAGCAGGTGGACAGTCAGAAGGAGACTTGCCGAAGGTGGTTTGACTGCGCATAGGCCAGCAAATGGCCCTAAATTGACGCCAGCTCACCGCCGGGCTCGTTTTCGATTTGCACAAGAACACGTCAACTGGACAGCCGACCAGTGGAAAGCAGTCCTGTTCTCAGACAAGTCCAGAATGTGTCTTCATGATAATGATGGACGTGGAAGGGTCTACAGAAGGCGCTCAGAGCGATTTTCCCAATGTTGCATCACAGAACGTGTAGCATACGGCGGTGGTTCGTGTATGTTCTGGGGAGGTATCTCACTCGAACGAAAAACAGAGCTTGTCTTCATCGTTGGGGCCAATATTAGGCGACGAACAAGAGGTCTAATATCTCAACGATACATAGAGGAAGTTCTACAAGAACATGTCGTACCATTTGGCCGTTTAATTGGAAGTAACTTCCTTTTTATGCATGACAATGCAAGACCTCATACCGCTGCGATAGTGAGACAATACTTACAAGAAGTAAATGTACCCGTGATGGAGTGGCCAGCTCGGAGCCCGGACCTTAATCCGATTGAACACTTGTGGGACGAATTAAAAAGAAAAATTAGAGGTCGAAATAGTGCTCCAGCTAATCTCCAGGAGCTACAAAATGCGCTCAAAGAGGAATGGGACGCCATGCCACAAGACTTTATCAGAAACTTGATAGAGTCGATGGGGAATCGGTGTGAAGCTGTAATTCGGGCAAGAGGGAGCAATACTTGTTGTGTTTTTTTTTTATTAATCCCCAAATTTTAAACGGTTTAGTTGAGTAATCATTTTGTAATAAAGATTAAACTGTTGTTGTATTTTATTTTCCTCAAGAAAGTAACCTTATCTCCACTTATATGGTATCATTGAATAGGTATTGAACTAACCTTTAACCCTATGTTAAAAATATATGTATTTTTTTAAATAAAAAGAAGTAAATAATATTTTTCAAAAAATGAATAGATGTGCGATTTATTTTGCACCCGAGTGTATTTAGTACACGTTTTATAGGATCTACTATTAACGACCTTGCGGCCCTACAACAACAGCTGTCTCTTCCAGTAGATGTCGTAAAACGCCACTAATGGATTCACCCGAGAACGGGCGTTCTTTGAGTCCTACATCAGCATACCCCAGTCGCAAACCATGATTGGTCCAACCATCCCAACCATAGAGACAGTCTGGTTAGAAGTGTGGGACGGATGAGGAATACATTCGAACGCCAAACTGATGTTTGTTACCGGTGATAGGGCTTACTATGAGTCCGCGTGGGTATGTACCCTGTTTCTGCCGCGAAGCAGTAATGCATTTCGGTTTACTGGATAGGGCAGCCAATGTACTATAAGTCGTCGTGACCTAAAGGATAAGACGTCCGGTGTATTCGTATGTAACGATGCACCGGTGTTGGAATCCCGCCGGTAGGTATCAATATTTCCGATGAAATACGTACATAACAAATATTCATGATTGACTTCCTTGATCCATTAACGGTGCTTTTAGGTACCACATGCACCGGTCACAGTCTTCGTCGAACCCGTCGCTTGCGACGAAGGGTTCGATGAGTAAATTAACCCATAGACACAGCCCATTGAGTTTCTCGCCGAATCTTCTCAGTGGGTCGCGTTTCCGATTCGGTGGTAGATTCTGCGAAGCACTGCTCTTGCTAAGGCCAGTGTTAGTAACACTCCCGTTAAGCTCAAGTGAGCTCAAGTACACGTCAAGGAGAAGCTGAAATAGCCTCTCAAGGCTACCAGCATAGGTAGAGAAAAAAAGATTGACTTCCGCGGTGAATAAAAATCAAACCCGTAAAATTATAAGTTGCGTAATTACTGGTGGTAGGACGTTTTGCGAGTCCACACAGGTATGTACCACCCGCCTGTTTCTGCGGTGAAGCAGAAATTCGTTTGATGGATATGGCAGCCGTTGTACCTATAAAACTGAGACTTAGAATTGTCATGTCCCAAGTTGGTACTATGAGCTCCGGTAACCACTTAATACCAAACGGGCCGTGACCACGTGGTGTCCGCGTAGAGCAATAAACAGAATCGTTTTCCCAAAACGTTGTTTTCTTAACGCAAAAATGAGGATTGAGCAACGAGAACAAATAAATTGTTCACGATGAAAATCCTCGAATTAAAACTTCGGAAATCGCCTAAAGAGATTATCATAATAATTTCTTGTTAGGAGCCGAGCCCGAGGATGTAGTACATTAACATAAAAAACAATTAATTTATATTAAATTATGTTCTAATTTGGCAGCGCTCCGTACCTGCTCTCCGCGGAGCATCGGAATATTCCGCGATGGAGAATTTCGTAATTTGATTAATTTCGTGATGGTCTCTCGATTTTTCTAGAATCATAAAAAACAAACAAATTACAATTTTTATCTATGTATTTTGTTGTTGTAAATATATTTTTTATTTATTGCTTAGATGGGTGGATGAACTCACAGCCCACCTGGTGATAAGTGATTACTGTAACCCATAGACATCTATAACGTAACCTTGAGATATTCAGCGGTAGGCAGCGGCTTGGCTCTGCCCCTGGTATTGTTGATGTCCATGGGCGACGGCAACCACTCACCATCATAAACCACCACTCATCACCGTATGCTCGTCTGCCTACAAGGGTAATAAAAAAAATTTAAAAAAGCTGTAAGTTTTAAGTATATTTACAGTCTCAGTATAGTTACAATGGCTGCCCCACCCTTCAAACCGAAACGCATTACTGATTCACGGCAGTAATAGGCAGGGTGGTGGTACCTACCCGTACGGACTCACAAGAGGTCCCACCACCATATCGTGAACATTTGTCATGTACGTGTTTCATTAGAAAAATTGGTACCCGCCTGCGGGATTCGAACACCGTGTTGCATCGCTAGATACGAATGCAACAGACGTCTTATCCTTTAGGCCACGACGATTTCAAAATACGTTTTGTAGGCAGCGGCTTGGCTCTGCCCCTGGCATTGCTGAATTCCATGGGCGACGGTAACCACTCACCATCAGGTGGGCCGTATGCTCGTCTGCCTACAAGGGCAATAAAAAAAAAAAAAAAAAAAAAAACGTTCCCTTTGTTGGTCTATGAGACGCAAAAGTTAATTACTAATGATTAATGCATAGCGAAACAGCCGTAGCGTTCCATATGCAAATACAGGTAGTTGGTTTTTCATTTGTTTCATCGCAAACCTTGGCTCCGTGTTTACATAAGTGAAATGAAAACATAGACTAACAGCCGAAAGGCATTTGTTTCGCGAGAGCATTATTTACTAAATACGATACGGAGCCGGACAAATTAACTTAATTAAATGTCCCCGGGCAACATGCATGCGAGGCAAGAACACCATTTACCTACATATAGAACCGAGTCTAACTCAGAGCCAAAGAAGCTTAACAACTATAACCAATTCGGATAATGTCGAATCAATAACATGACATCAACATTTTACTGGTGGTAGGACGTCTTCTAAGTCCGTACGGATAGGTACTATCACCATGCTTATTTCGGCCGAGAAGCAGTAATGCGTTTCGGTTTGAAGGGTGGGGCAGCCGTTGTAACTATACTGAGGCCTTAGAAGTTTGAACTTATATCTCAAAGTGGGTGGCGTATTTACGTAGTAGATGTCCATAAATATGGGCTCCGGTAACCACTTAAAACCGGGTGGGCCGTGAGCTATTCCACCCACACAAGCAATAAATAAAAATTTGGAAGTCACGAAGTTGTACCCGAAAGGTACCATCCTGCCCATTTTTGTCGCGAAGCAGCCCGATTTAACCTTTCAAGGATAAATAATCAAGGTTTTCACCTCTTATCTCAAAGTAAGCTTTAATGTCTATATGCCTCATTGTCCTACTACGATCATCCTAATGAATAGCAACAAAAAAAACTAATAATACTCACTTAGAAAATGGCAGTATCTTTATCGAACCCGCTACCTATTGAACTAAATGACAGCACGGATCGTGTATAACATAACATTTCCTTAGAAGTCAAATACTTATACAAAGAACACATTCATGTTTCGTAAAGGAGTTATTCCGTATTCCGCGTAAATAAGACCTTTTATGCACAAGTCTAATGATACGATTGACTTATTTGAGAAAACTCCTGATTGTAACGTCGCTATGTTAACGTCATTGCCAACACAAGTCGACCGTGAGCACTCGTGAACATAATTACGTAGTTAGTCAAATCATTAACGCTTTTAAATATGTTTAAAGAAAATCCTTTTCATTTAAAACCTTTAAAACTTTTTAGTTTTAAAAAAGATTTTTCTTAGGCTTCCGCACTCACCTGTCTGTCGTTCAGTGGAAAGAGAGTTCAGTTTTGTATAGGTAGTATAATAATACTGTTAAACCTAAGGGCTTTATATGAGTCGTCTATTATCAAAGGTGGCAATCTGTGCATTTGGACAAAAAATTTTTATTGATATTTCAATACAGATTGATTTGAATATAATCGTCTCCTTCAAAGAATACGGTTCAAAACCTGCATTAAATAAAGGTTAATACTTAACCTGTTATTTAAGATGTCGTTCAGAAGAGTTTTGTGACTGCCAATGGAATACAAAGTCAATAATTCGTTTTTCTGATTTACCAATAATTATCCACAAGTCACATTGCCGGCTTTGATACTAGTCGACTCATATGTTGTTTTCTTATTACGAGTATAATACAGAATAGGCACTGGTCGTCGTTCTCGTCGAACCCGTCGCTTGCGAAGAAGGGAAGTTCGGCCCCCGGTCCCAAAAAAAATCCTTAGGCTACCAACGATTAGGTGTGGAAAAAAAAATAGCCAAGTCGTTGAGTACCGCAGAGTACTTTCCATAAGCCTCGTCTCAAAAAGAACATCTACTAATAGATAGAACAGTAGTGCACATTCAGGCGGTCTTACAACATTACCGATGACTAATATTAGGGCATGAAACATTTGATAGATAGACGACAATTTTTACTGGTGGTAGGACCTCTTGTGAGTCCGCACGGTTAGGTACCACCACCTTGCCTATTTCTGCCGTGAAGCAATAATGCGTTTCGGTGTGAAGAGTGGGGCAGCCGTTGTAACTATACTTGAGACCTTAGAACTTATATCTCAAGGTGCGTGGCGCATTTACGTTGTAGATGTCTATGAGCTTCAGTAACCACTTAACACCAGTTGGGCTGTAAGCTCGTCCACCTATCAAAGCAATAAAAAAGAAAAAAAAGTATAAATTAAAGAATTATAGCTACAGTAGGATCGCGTGGCCGTGTATCCTTGTGACTAGTACAGTTAATACACCATTATCAATATAGGATCCTCTTGTTTGTACACTTCAAATAGAGGCCATACTTTACGCATATCTAATCAATAAAAATGTAATAATATTGAAAAACCTTATCTAAATATCAAATTTGGTATAGAAAATTCAAGTGAGTCTCGAAAATATTCAAATGAACCTATTATGAATTCAATCAGTGTATATGGTTTGAAGCATTTCCGAACATAAAAATAATTATTGCTTGTGGTAGGTAGGATCTCTTGTGAGTCCGCACGGGTAGGTACCACCACCCTGCCTATTTCTACCGTGAAGCAGTAATGCGTTTCGGTTTGAAGGGCGGGGCAGCCGTTGTAACTATACTGAGACCTTAGAACTTATATCTCAAGGTGGGTGGCGCATTTACGTTGTAGATGTCTATGGGCTCCAGTTACCACTTAATACCAGGTGGGCTGTGAGCTCATCCACCTAAGCAATAAAAAAAAAAAAAAAAACATAATAATATCATTAAACATTGATCAGTAAATTATTCTAACATCACATTTGTCTAATATGTATTTTTGATTTATCAAACATTACTTAATGTGTAAACATTTATCAAAATAATGTTAACTTTAGAAAATTATAAAATAGTAGCAATACCGAAAAGACATAAAAATATTTAATTATTAAACTTGATTTTATATTTCAAATATCATTTTGACAGCGGACACTTTTTAATTAATATCAATAAAAAGTTTCACAAAATATTGTGAACCAACAAAACGTTACATTATTAAAAAAATATCCCCCCGTAAACAAACACACGGAATATTAAAGTCAAGTTGAAAATCTCATTTCGTAAAGCAAACGATATATTCGATAGTAAATGTTTGTTTATGTGCAAGCGTGCATTCGAAGCCAGCCGTCGCTGGCGATTGTTAGGCGGGGGGAGGGGCATGCGGGGCGCGCGGGGGGACGGGGGCGAACAGCTGAGCGCGCTGGTATATCGAATCGACAGTGTACTCGCTCGCAGTCAGTAGGTTCGCCGTCACCGCGGAGTGCGACCGTAGCCGCATTCAAATAACAAGACAACTCGATTGATAATGATTCGATCGCCCCGCAGTGCTAACTGAACTGCGGTCGGGACCCAACGCTAAAATTATGACTTTTGGATCGTACGCCTGCGAGGAAGTTAGTAGCAGTTTTCACGTTCACGAAGGGAAAGTAAGGATAGTTTCGAGATACTGGGAGATCTTCGGTAATACTGCCGCCGAGAGGCTTCGGTACTGGAACAAGCAGAGGTTGCTGGAACCACTCGGACTGCTGTAAAACTACAAATAAACTTTAGAATTTGGAACTCGAACAAATCGCTAGTGCTAAAGTGATATAGGTGAACTGTGTTTGTGTTAAGTTTTTTTTTGTTGGGCTTTTTATTTTGGATAAACGAAAATGGTGCCCCAGCAAGTGTCGGATGTGAGGTCTTTGACGCCAACATCCAGTGGATTGCCCGTGTTCGGGTCTCAGCTTATCGATAAAAATTCGTCTACCCCATACACAGATGCCACACAGGTAAGCCAACTTTTTTCTACGCTAGGTAAACTATTAGTGACGTTGAGAAAGTGTTTAGAAATCCCGGAAGAGTGAATATCAATTCACGCAAAAATTAAGTAAATTAAACACATAGTGTAAGTTGTCCTTTTTTAAAAAAAAAACCGTTACCACATTTTTTTATTTAACTGTGGGTCAATAAAATAATAATGCGAGTGCTCAAAAAAAAACAATTCGGAAAATCGAACAAATAAACTACGGAAATAAAACGATCAAAGAACGTAATTCGCGATAAAGCAACATTTAAAAAGAAACGTCCACAAATAAAAACATACGCAAATCATTTTTATCACTTGGAAAATGGTCAACACATGGCTAAGGAGGTGTTTTTAAAATTTGTAAACATGTTTACTATAACAGCGTTCGTTTATCTCGTTTTGCTTACATACGTAAAAAAATAAATAATGTTTCTGACGTATTTATAAATACCTAGATGCGATGGTCCGGAATTGCGACGAAAACAAATGGCGCTTACCGCTTTTTTCATTTCTAAAATCAATTCAATTTTTCATTCGAAATTCGAATTTAAAAAAAAAACATCAGAATATAAACAAACTCAAAATTTATTTTTAAATTAACGACATAAGTAACTCATGATACGTAAGATGCCTGTTTCGAATTAAAATTATATGGTTATTTAAAAAAAAAAGTCATGACCACGGAAGACATATTATTCCATTTTTGTCGTCAAATAACCATTGCCTATAGTAATGAGGTGCTCGCATGCAATTGATGTGTGCAATACGTGGGAAACATTGAAACTCCCACGGGGATCAGAGCCTATATTTCCTGCGAAAAAAAAACTGTGTAAATTCATTTTATTTTACGTAATAAAATTTTTACGTTTCCAATTCCAACCTTGAATGTTACAATAAATTAATTACAACGCTCGCGTGCAGTGCATTAAATTTTATTCGCTCATTAATTCTTGTTAATTTGAATCTTAATTTTTTGACTAAAAATATTAATTTTATTTCACAATAAATTCGGCCCGTTTCGAGGTAGGTATGTTTGAAAATTATTTAATTTTCACGAAATAATAACGCTCGAACTCTTAAAAAACAAATAATCATATCACAGAATAAAAATGCCTCAATCTTCGATCATCAATAGTAACGCCTCAATTTAAGTCCGATTCTAACTAACTACTTTTAAATTATTGATTTCAATATACCTATCAAACGATATTGCTTTTTTAAAAAAAAGGTCCAACATTAAACCTCCTTGTTTTGTTATTTATTACAATTTCCTATTTAGAAACTTTGGTCAAACTCAAAATCGTTAGAGCCTCTTTCTAATTTAAATGTTAAAAATATTCACCTAAATAATTCATAAAACTTACCACCGCCTAACTATAGTTTATTAAACAAACAAAATTCTAGTGAAAATGTCACGTTACTAATTAACCGAAGAAATAACCGGAAATCATTGACGTTAAAACGAAAACTCTTAAAGCAATTAAAATAGTCATCAGAATAATCGATAAAATGTACCTACTCATTTGGTATTCAGTTTTAAAAAACTATTTTTTTTTTAAATAAAAAATTTTACTCCGAATACTGAAATAAACAGACAATTAAAATAAATTTCTAAACGTTTTCAATAACGCATAGAAGAAAACTTAGTAATATAGTATGGAAAAATTTAATATTCTCCCGAAAAAACGCTGGAAAAAACGGGTGACAACATTAATAAAATTTAAGTCAACTTCAAGCTAAAGAACGCTTATTCGATTTTTAAAAATTATAAACACGCGCTTTTCTTACAAATAACCTTATTATTATATTTATTTATGTTAACACTAAAATCGTGTAAAATGACTTATTATCGATTTCATGAACGATTTTTATAACGCGAAATGCTCAGATGAGTTCCGAGAGTGCAATAACACTTCAATGTCAACGTTTTAAACGTATTTTTAGTCGCATTTGTATGTGTGCGTGGCCTTTCTCGCATGCACCATCCGAGTTCATATGCCCGCTGCTAGGAAACGACAATCTTAGGTCATTCGCGCTGAATTTTAACTTTTTGAATTAATGCAAGCAAAAAAATATCACGTAATCTATACTAATATTATAAAGAGGAAAGATTTGTTTGTTTGTTTGTATTGAATAGGCTCCGAAACTACTTAAACCGATTTGAAAAAATCTTTCACTGTTTTGAAGTTACACTATTCCCGAGTGACATAGGCTATAATCTCGTTTGAAAAAATTTGTTATCCATACTAAAACTCCATAATGTAACCCAAGGTGTAAAAAAAATACCTAAAGTATCCGTTACATCGCGTGCCCTGCGAAAACTATTGATGATAGAATAAAATAATGTACTACGACTTTGTAGAACACATTATTATTTACAAAAAGTGTCACGACAGCAGCATATGTCTCACTATTATAGTGGAGCCGCAATAAGTGTTATTTTATTTTTAAAAATAAAACAACGTCAAATATCGTTAAAGACCCGAGTGGAGCCGGAGCGGGACGCTAGTACACTAGAAAGAGAACACACGATTTATCATCACGATTAATATGAAATTTCCTCAAATGCAAACATTTTTAATACATATAGTTTCAATGCAACTTAAATAACGTCGAACGAACTCATGATTAAGCAAATGGGAGGTGTTTTACGTTGCCGTTGCGTTAACGTATCGACTTTATCAGAGTTTTCAAAGCCAGGGTCGCGTTTGAAACATGACACGTCACAGAATCGATGTTATCTGGACTGACATGTACGTATGTGCGTGGTTTTAACGCGACATATATGTGTATACGCTACCGCATTATGGGCCACATGAACCTGACGAAGATGGGAGCCAGCGCGATCTACAATAACACATCTATCTCGCAAAAAAAGCACAAAATTAACTAAGGGCGGAGCCGGTAGATCATTACAATCCTGCCGTTTTCAGATACGGCTTCGTTGTTTTTTTGTTCATAGTTTTTTGTCGCTTCGTACATGTAGCCGTGTTACCAACCGTCCGTATCAAGGTTACCATGACTTCATTACGAGATTGTGATCCATTCTAAACTCGAACACGCTTCACTTAATTCTAGAACAAGTTGTGTTTACTTGTACTTACCGTTTGAATTTAACTTTGTTTTAATCTTTATCCCTTTATGTACGTAACGTCATTAGTTTAACTGGTGGTAGGACCTCTTGTGAGTCCGCTACCTATTTCGGTCGTGAAGCAGTAGTGCGTTTCGGTTTGAAGGGTTGGGACAGCCGTTGTAACTATACTGAGAACTTAGAACTTATATCTCAAAGGTGAGGTCCCATTCTCTCGGATCGTTTGGAGCCTCTGGGTCTGCGGAGGGACTTCGGTTCCCTCTGTATTTTGTACCGTATGTTCCATGGGGAGTGCTCTGAGGAATTGTTCGAGATGATACCAGCATCTCGTTTTTACCATCGCACCGCCCGCCACCGGAGTAGAGTTCATCCATACTACCTGGAGCCACTGCGGTCATCCACAGTGCGTTTCCAGAGATCTTTTTTGCCACGTACCATCCGGCTATGGAATGAGCTCCCCTCCACGGTGTTTCCCGAGCGCTATGACATGTCCTTCTTCAAACGAGGCTTATGGAGAGTATTAAGCGGTAGGCAGCGGCTTGGCTCTGCCCCTGGCATTGCTGAAGTCCATGGGCGACGGTAACCACTCACCATCAGGTGGGCCGTATGCCCGTCTGCCTACAAAGGCAATAAAAAAAAAAAAAAAAAACGTGAGTGGTGCATTTACGTTGTAGTTGTCTATGGGTTCCAGTAACCAATGCTACGAATAAATAAGAATATAATTAAATTTCCTCCAAATTAAGGGAACGCTCATTAAGGGAACGCGCGTCAGATGAAAGTATTTGACGCAACGTTTCAGAGATGTACGCTTGATTAAGAACTCAATTTCGATCGTAATGCGGCTACATGTCGGCAACTAGTATTTCTCTGGGTGGTTTTTAATAGCTCCATTATGCTCATTACAGAAAACGGCGAGTGTTACCCGAGAAAATTACGGGCCTTCAAACGCGACCGGTCGAGTATTTACTGCATGAATTAGAATGCGCTATTAAATTTTTATAGTGTACAAAATGTACTAACACTCTCTTTAGTTGCTCGTTCCGAATCTTAAGATCATTTTTGAGAAATCATAGAAAGGTGAATAGATGCAATAATTGCGTTTCATTGGCAAATCTTATCTTATACCTTTAAACGAGCAATTTTTGTATATTAATATATTATATGTATATAATTTGAATCTCGTAAACGGCTCCAACGATTTTCATAAAATTAAGTATACAGGGGATTTCGGGGGCGATAAATCGATCTAGCTACGATTTATTTTCAGAAAATGTTGTTTTATTCGTGTTTTCAATAATCAACTCTTCCCGACATCTATTGGCGAATAATAATACTATTTTTCTTAATTGAGGGCAACTAACAGCTTTAAAGACACAACAAGATGGCGTTATCAAAAACAACATCATCATCTATACAACTTATTTACGTGAATATTTTTACTTCCAATTCGTGTGTTCTAGATAGTTCGTATAGTTGACGTCCGCGAGATCAGCCATACTTTGCGGAGAGAAGTGTAGCGGGTGAGGTTTTTGTTTTTGCAAATTCATTTCGTGATAATCTCAACATTCGACAGTCGCGTTACTCTTGATTTGTGTAATGACAAGGTAGTCGTTATCAGCTCAACGATCCAAATTAATTTTCACCGTGATAAGATTAAAACGAATTCAGTGCAAAACGCTGAAAAAACAATCGGATGTTTTTTTGTTTCTTTACAACGTATACAAATAAATAATAAACGAACGTAATAGATATGGATTTATTTCGTTTTTTTATTGCCTTTGTAGGCAGATGAGCATACCTTATGGTAAGTGGTCACCGTCGCTCATGGACGTCAGCAATACCAGGTGCAGAGCCAAGCCGCTGCCTACTGCTTAATACTCTCCGCAAGCCTCGTTTGAAGAAGGACATGTCATAGCGCTCGGGAAACACCGCGGAGGGGAGCTCATTCCAAAGCCGGATGGTACGTGGCAGAAAAGAGCTTTGGAAACGCACTGTGGATGACCGCAGTGGCTCCAGGTAGTATCGATGAACTCTACTCCGATGGCGGGCGGTGCGATGGTAAAAACGTGACGTCGGTATCATCTCGAACAATTCTGCAGAGCACTCACACAGGTGTGATGATAAAAAGGAGAATTTTGTGGCAGAATAAAGTTGTTTACTTTTAAGCTATTGGCTTTTTTAAGATAGCCAAGAAAATATTTGACGACGCTCGCTCGTGCCTTTAACAAACAGCATTTGGACATTACTAATTTCAAACGGCCGTAGAAATGAATTCCTCATTTCGATTATTTTACAGTTTACAATTAACGAAGCATGGAACGTTTTACAGCGGTTATTGGTCACCGATGACCGGAGAGGACAAGCTCAGCATCCGAAGTTTAGTGCAGATACGATAGTGATTATCTTCTTCGATCGAACGCACGCACACACTCGTTAAATTGTTTGCGAAAAAGTCTTCGAGTGATCTCGAAATACGACCGTAATAAAACCAAAAACGAAAACCCACAGCGTTCCCAAAAGAAAGATGCGCGTGTTTTTTTGTTATTCTCGCAGCTTGGCCGCTGTCGATTTTGGTTCGGCGTTTGATTTATAGCTATTTTCGGTGCAGAATTTACTGTTTTTCGCGTGTCGTAGAATTCGAGTTGTACAATCTCCAACTTTATCCGGGAGTTTGATTTCAACTAATTTTATAAGCTGCCCGCTAATGCTGTTTTTGGCAACGCTTTATGGCTCGCATACGGCTCTTTTGGAATCGGTTTTTAATTTCTCTTCCAAAGGAAAATGACTCTTGTCCTCTTTTTTTTTTAAGCTTAGATGGGTGAACGAGCTCACAGCCCACCTGATGTTAAGTGGTTACTGGAGCCCATGGACATCTACAACGTAAATGCGCCACCCACTTATAGTTGCAACGGCTGCCCCGCCCTTCAAACCGAAACGCATTACTGCTTCACGGCAGAAATAGGCAGGGCGGTGGTACCTACCCGCGCGGACTCACAAGAGGTCCTACCACCAGTAATAAAGTAAATATTCTATTCGGATTGAATCCTATTCTATAGATCCCTAAGTAGCTAACTAATTGCATTGGCTCAGGGACCGAAGTGGGTCTTGAAACAAACAGATCCATCCCTTAATTTTGTTAACTCACCATCCGTGTCTCTCATACGTTACCAGAAGACTAAGAACTCTTGTTTCAATTTGGAGAAAATCTTGGCCTGTAAACCTAAATATATCAAAAGCTCTTATTACAGAGCTCTTATTACGTTGAAATTGTCCTAATCAGTTTCGTAATGGCACTAGAAGTCAGAATTGCAAACACATTGGTTCCGAAGCAAATAAATTTGTATAAAGACGACTTAAAAATCCTCATTGATTGAATGCCAATTGAATCCTTAAGTCTGATTTTATGCGTGGGGGTTTTTTTCTTAAAGATTTCCGCTTGGAAGCAATCAGCGTACACATATCGTTAAATGGGCCGACATTTCGAGTGGATTCCGTCGGTGAATTTATACATGAGCACACATGTGTATGAAGTTTCGTTTTTACACGTTCGTGCCTAGAATATGGCGTATTTTACTGCGAAGGTTTCTTTTATGCGAGTGTCTCCGGGTTATTATGATGAATCTTGTTTGACGATCGGTTTTTTGGATGCTGTAATTTTTATTAACGCTGTCAGATCCACAGTTAGTCTGGTGTTAAGGATTGTTGGAGTCCATTGATAGCAAAATGTGAATTGCTTTACCTATTGTTATAACTGTCGTCCTATCCTTAAAATAGTAACAGATTAATGCTTCGTGACAGCGATAGGAAATATTGTTGGGCTTAAAACGTATGGGTTTAAAATCTAGCCACCACCACAACTTACATTTATGCCGAACTTTTTTATTTACTTCTTGAGTTTTAAAATTGGAAAACAAAAAACATCGTTCGTAGGCTAATGTGAATCAAGGGGACCTTATTATTTTCATATATTTAGTTTATTACATGTTCATTGGAAAATTGGTGAACTTGTGTATACTGTATAATAATATGTACTAGTGATAAAGTTATTAAAAATACACAAATATTTACAAGAAATACAAAAGATTGAGAAATACAGAAGATGTAACAAATACAAAAATATTTAATAATGGTTTAGTTTAAGTGAGTGCTATCGTGTGATTAACATCTTGCTATAAATGTATTGGAAATATTAATATCTGGGGTGAATGTTGCCTTTACAATAATTAACTATACTAAATGTGAAACATTTCCAAGACGAAGATTAATGTTTAAAGTCTCCGAAACAATTTAACGAGGTGTTTTCAATCAGCCCGGGTGGTACAGCGTTAATCGATAAGAATGAACACTTAGTTTAGATTAAGTATACCAGTTCGATCTTTTAATTAATTGTTCCAATCTTACGCGTTTAATACACGTCATTACGGATCCTCCTGATCCATTAACGGTGCTTTTAGGCACCACAAGCACCGGTCACCGTCCTCGTCGAACCTGTCGCTTGCGGCGAAGGGCTCGACGAGCGAATTAACCCATAGACACAGCTCACTGAGATTCTCGCCGAATCTTCTCAGTAGGTCGCGTTTCCGATCCGGTGGTAGATTCTGCGAAGCACTGCTCTTGCTAGGGTTAGTGTTAGCTACTCTCCGGTTTGAGTCCCGCGAGCTCACCTACAAACGTTAGGGCGAAGCTGAAATAGCCTCTCAAGGCTATCAGCATAGTTAGGAAAAAAAAGGAAAAAAAAAAACCGCCTTTAATTTTAATACCAAATTTAAGTTTAGTTGAAAGCATTTTTGGTGTAAAGAACTTTAAAATCTTGCTATATCAGACTATTATGACCTTCGGCTTTAAGACAACGCCACGGTTTAATCCCTAGTGGATAGATATTAAGTGCTTGCAACGCCAAAGATTGTAAGATGATCAAAATAAACACTAGAATTAAACTAAAACGGACAGCTCGCAAAGACGAGGGAAAATTCTTTTTGACGTCATTTACCGAACCGAATACCGAAAATTCTAAAATTATTGACATCAGATGCGTTAATGGAATAGCCTGTAAAATTTTTTGGCACTAAATCTAACACGTTCACGAAACTATGATGCTCAAATGGTTGGCAGACAGATCTAGACTGAATGTCGGTATACAACTTATTATTTACATATTTATTGGGTGTCTTTGGCTCATATAATTGGCTGGTTGAACGACTACCGCAATGAGCCCATATGTACTACACGAAGATTACTATCCAATCGACCGATCAGGTTATCCAGATAACCCAATAAATGTTTTATAACAATAACTGATAGAATTTCAATTTCGTTCATGCCACACCGCGTTCTACGACTAAGGCACTTCATAGCCCTTTGATTATTTTAGTTAGTCGAGTTAGATTAACGAACCAATGTCTAGTCCAGATTTTGGCTCTTCTTATTATTGTTTGATATGTACGTATCTGTGTTTTGAAATCGCTTCATATTCTAGACGTTTTAAACGCAGATTGATTGGATCAAGCCGGGCTACTCAATATATTTTTGGTTCTTCCGGTCAACAAGGATTATGTTTGAGATTTAGCTTGCCAATTCACACTATTAATGGAAGAGCTATCTTAGGTGTCAACTCGTTTGCTAATATTTACAATGAAATTATTTAAATCGCTTCCCTAGGTCCTTGCCAAACTTGTTGAAATTATTACAAGTTCGGAGCACTCAATATTTTACGAGTCGGCATCAAGTGATGATGTCTAATCCGTTCCCCTATTCAATTGAACGAAATTGGACCGACTCGAACCACCCTTTGCATTCTAACCCCCGAATTTTAGTCGATTTTGTTTCCTTGAACGTTTATTTAGCGCCCTCAGTAGTGAAATGTTTTAGGGGCCCTTAATCGTCGATTCCGGTACGGTTCTAGATTCAATTTAAGCTGTCAAAAAAAGCAGTTGCAAGTCAAACGAGGATCGTGTTAAAACCGATACCAGTTTTCTCATTTCGTCTACTGAGCGTTGAGAACGATAAAGTTTACGACTCGCCTTTAAAACGGACGTTTCGATCTCAGACACTTTCGAAAAAGGAAATATCGCTGCTGCTAAAACTCCATTGCCCCCTCTTCCACTTGTTTATCTTGATTCCCCGTCGAGTTATGGAAAGATATATCTTTAAACGTTAAATTTAGATTCAAGTGAAAACATAATACGTAATAGTATTTTTACTTACGTAACAATAAAATTTGTGGAGATCTTGATTTCATGGTGAATTAAAGTTTCCACTTAATCGTAATGTGGTGGTTGCTGTTTCATGTGTTATTGTTCAATGTTTGGTACTTTTTGAGTGCGGTGAATGGCAGAATTCACATATTGAATACCGCTAACTTTAGGACATAATATTTAATTCTAAAATTTTGATTCACTCCAATACCAACCATTTCGTAGGATAATATGAGTGATAATATGAGTCCAACGAAGAACACCAAGCAAGCTGTTTGTTAGTCCACTAAGAACAAGATTCTGCAAGAGCTTCTGGTTTAGGCTAACTAGAACAGAGACGGAATACATATTGGCATCAGCCTAGTTCTGAACGTCCACAAGACTCAGCAGGCATAGGCTTGGCTCTAATACTGCCATATCCACGTCCGACGGTAACCATCAGTCAAACAGATAAGTCAATATCGAGCGAAACTTACAAAGGAAAAGTTTAACGCCACAAATCTCTGGATTAACTAGTCCCTAATTAGGGTACGATCAAACCGAGGCCTCGGCTGAAAACAATCAATCAACCTCGGAACTTTAGGTACGTATACTTTGTAAGTGATTTATCTATGATTTAAAATTCAATCACTGTTTTCAATTGGTTCTTTTGTAAATAAAATACACCATTATATGAAACAAAAGAGACGAGCAAATGAATAATATTAAGATAGCAAAGTGATTGCACAAGTTTCAAAAACATACAAATATATTTTATTTTTGAAATATGAACACAATTTTGAAATCAGTCAAGCAAAAATGTTCAGATCCAAATTAAGTGTATTCTAGTATTGTTTCAATTTTGCTCAAAGTTACGTATATTATTTAGCATGTGGCCACATATGCTCATGTTTAGCAGCGTATTGGCAACGTATTGACACTGTTATTCACTACAGAGTATAAAACAAAGTCGCTTTCTCTGTCCCTATATCCCTATGTATGCTTAAATCTTTAAAACTACGCAACGGATTTTGATGCGGTTTTTAGTTAATAGATAGAGTGATTGAAGAGGAAGGTTTATAAGTATAATAACATCCATTAAATAGTGGAGAAATCAATAATAAATTACAGTTTCCGAAGCGAAGCGAGGGCGGGTTGCTAGTGGAATATAAAACGACAGCCTTTGAAATACTGGTACGTGTAAATGTAGGCTAATAGATTAAAAATAGCATCGCCAAAATTATGTATGGAATTGATTTTTGAAACACCCTGTGTATATCGGCAATGACCTTTCGGTTTACTTTTATTCCGTTCATTACCTACAGCAATTGAAACCTGTTCTTGAGATCGTGTTTCACGAGTCCACTCCAGTACGGTCATCATTTAATGCCATAAATGTCATGTGCTTTTTAGGTTTTTAGTCGTTTTATTATTAGTCATAATTTATTTTTGGATGTTCCTTTATTGGTGTGATTTGGGCTCGCGCTTTGAGACGTGAGGTCGTAGTTTCAACGGTATTGTGTAAAGGCTATCTTCACCTTCAACGCACTGCATTAAATCCTTTATCATCACGTGGTTTGGGACAAATTTTAGTTACGTATTTACACTGTTAACCAGAGGGCCCGATAGTCGATGCTCTACTACTAAAAAAAATTGTTAGTAAAACGTTTATAAACCGATAGCACCGCCGAATAAAGACACCCATATCAAGCCAGCTGTATAAGAAGAGTAATCTGCCAAATGCTAGTACAGGAGAATCAAACGTAAAGATAATTGACGTCAGTCGCATATGACCCTAGAATTCAGGAAGCGACATTTAGTACCTGTTGAAAATATAAAATATTCATATTTTCTTATTTTATTTATACTTTATTTCAGTAACATTTGTTAGTAAGAATTGCTTATAATCTATGTTAGTAACTATCACACATACATTATATATCATTACAAATTTTTCCTTCCAAATGCCTGCTGCAAAGGCTATTAGCAGTCCCTCGATCTTGCTCGATATGATTTTTTTTAATGATTGAATGATTACTGCTGGCCCTAGGGCCTTTCCAGTTTCACCAGGACAGGTGGGTGAGCAAAGGCTCAGCCAAGAGGGGGGCTCAGCCAAGAGGGGTTCGATATGATGTTCAGAAGACCGTTGCCACTGTCACGCACTCGACGCAATAACGATGCACTTCTCTTCCGCATTATTGCAAAGAAATCATCTGTGTGAGATTTTTGTGTTTACAAAGGCAATGTCGGGCAGCTACCTACCAGATGGATCGACAACCTAGTGAAAATTACTGGGTCACTTTGGGTCCAGATGGAAACGGTCTGGCCGCACTGGACATTAATTGGAGAGACCTATGTTCAGCAGTGGACAGTGGACAGGCTGAGATGTTGATGATGATATTTTTAAAGTACTGTAGAGATATCTCCCGAAATACTTGATTCGAAATTAGATGTGTGCATATTTTGGTATATCAGGTAATTTATCTACATATGTACCAATTTTCACTAAACGGTCATTTCTTTTGTCCCATTTTATCAAATATGTAATACTCTTTGGGTTTTGGTAGTTAAAGTGTCGCTCTATGGGTCTTAAACTACCACGTGCTCTTTTTTGGTATAGTTAAAAAAGCCTTTAAGTGTAATTAAATACAGTTTTCAATTATTTAGTAATTTTCTTACTGACAAATTTAGTTTATAGAATTTTAACTGTAATTTTACTTGACTGAGGATCGAAATTTGCTTCGCGATATTTCTTATTATTGCAACTGGGAAGCCGACTCTAGCTGATCATTTCGTTAATACAATAATTAAAAAGGTAGTTTTCGAAATTCACACCTACATTTAAATATAAAAACTTACAAATCCACTAGTGACCAATCGACCCGCCACGATCGCAACAAAAAACTAGTCGAAACCAACTGGCTATTTTAAGTAGTTAGGAAAATCGTGAGCATGAATGTTCAGGAAGTGTCGGAGGCGGCCTTGCCTTCTAACTTCACTGATTCGATAACTTCCCAACTCGGAATACACTTGCGAACGTGATATAGATCTAGAGTTTTTAAATGTATTAGCTGGATACTCCATACTTTTTGGAACTATTGAAATTGGGTGCATGGAATTATAGTACTGTTGGATTAACCCGTTACTCGGTTGTGAAGCTAATCAGCTGCTGTAACTTCTTAATTGTTGTAGCTCAAGTCCCAAGCTACATATCCTAAATAACCTCTTATAGTCAATACAAATTTTCTATTCCTACAATTTTCGCCAGTAAATTTAGCCTAAGCTGATTACACAGTATAGTTTGAAATTAAATTACAAGTACCTGTAAAAAGTTTTCAAAACGATGTATAATGTCGTGAATCCGGAAAACCTCCGGATTCACTAGCTAAATTAATCAGGCCCGCCTCGTATTTTACCCTCAGCGTAAAATTTCATCAAAAAACCCTCTGGAGGGGTTCGTGTTGCATCTCTGATGAGAAATTACATTCGTGGCCCGGCGGCACGATGCAGTGCCAATTAAGAGGCCGGGCATGTTCCATTATATTCTGTCTTATTCTCAAATTTTCTAAACTAAGCGATGCCCATGATATGGGCTTATTGTTGCAACTTGAATGGCTGGAATGGAAATCCACACGTGCGGGTGGAATTTCGCGACATACCCCATTACCAATCAAAAAGGTGATAAAGAACTGTTAGGCTGACTCTCATATGAGATACTTAAACTTCATTTAAGTCAAAAGCAGTCAACCGGTCACCGTCTTCGTCGAACCCGTCGCTTGCGACGAAGGACTCGACGAGCAAATTAACCCACAGACACAGTCCACTGAGTTTCTCGCCGGATCTTCTCAATGGGTTGCGTTTCCGATCCGGTGGTAGATTCTGTGAAGCACTACTCTTAGGTAGGAAAAAAAGGTCCCGAAAATATCCAAATACGTCCATCAAAGCCGCTCCCAAACTTTACATTAAACAAAACAAACATAAGATTATTTGGACGGCCACGTTCACTAAATTGCTTTAAGAAAAACACTGTTTCTACTTCCGAATTAAATGAGTGTTCTCTAATTTGTTTTTCGTTTGTGCAAAGTTTCCGTTATTCATTTAGGTGGCTTAACGATTCGGACGCGAACTTGGGATCCCGGGATTTCTGGTCCGGGACCGAACACGCAAATGCTGTGATGTGTGGTCCAACAACTAATTAGACGGACGGAAATAAAATTAAATATTTGTTGTCCTTTCTAGACACGTAACTAATCAAAATGGTTGCGTAGTGTTGCCACGACAATCATATGCTTTTCTGTGTTAATTTTAATGATAGCGTCTAATTCAATATTTAGTCTTCGAGAACACGAAAATGAGCAAATATTTAATGGGTCTAATTAAATGAACTTAAGTAAATTTCAATTATTCTCTGCGATCCGACAAATCGTAAAAAAATAATTTTGGGAGACGTAACTATTATTATCTTTAATAGTCTTTAATAATAATACCCTATTATTTTTATTAGTGAAGGTAGGCAGCTACGATAATTATATGCTGCGGAATCTTTAGTGATTGACGTCACAACGATAATGCCCACCTTAAGGCATGTGGTCGAAGCCTCATTGATAGGACAGCTGTGCCGATCAGATCGCAAATTACGAATGTCATACGGCAGGATTATCACCGCGTCGGTGACTTCTATTTCTGTCAGTTATTACACCTAGAGACAACATACACAGGTATATATACATATATACATATAATACGTATAATTGACTAACAATTTCAATAATAATAATAATAATAATAATAATAAGCCCTTTATTTCTTGCTTTACAAAGTTTAAAAAAAAATATAATAAATATAAATGTATGTATAAGTATTTAGAATGTAAAAGAGTTTTGTAATAAATCAGTAAAATTTAGTTAGCAAGAACCCCGGATCGGGTAAAGGCCTCCTCCAAAGATGCTCAAGCGTCTCTATCCTGTGCTACGTCTATCCAGTTTGGGCCAGCTGTTCGTCTAAGATCGTCTTCCCATCTGGTTAGTGGTCTCCCTCGACTTCTCTTGCCCGTTGGGCCGCTCCAAGATGTAACTTTCGCAGTCCATCTCTGGTCTGTATATCTCGCGACATGGCCAGCCCATTTCCATTTTAGTTTTAGTGCATAAGTCGGGGCGTCGGTCGCGTTAGTGGTTCTTCTTATCTTAGTATGCCTTACCTTATCCATCTTCCTTATTTTGAGCATACTCCTCTCCATCCCCCTTTGACAGTTTCAATACTAACGATTAAATAAGTTATCCTAATTATGTTGCGCGATAAGAGAGCTGGGACGCTAATGGTCGAGATAATAGTTTATATAATTAACTGCGTAAGGAATATAATTAGAAATATTAATGGAGTATTGGAGTTATTTAGAAAAACACTTAGCAATACGGAAATGTCATAAAATGCATATATGCGTTATGCACTTTGAGATGTGTTCGCTAGGGTTCACTATTTATAAACTAAAACTAAAAGAATCAGATAAGAGAAGAAGGCTCGTCTACAGTTTAATACTACGTAAGTCATCATCATCAATATCTTAGTCCTTACAACCCAAGGAGGGCATTAGCTTGGTCCAGTATGTCAATATCCAGGAATGGGTTTTACTGGTGATATCCAGGAATAGGTTTTACTGGTGTTAGGAGCTCATGTGAGTCCGCACGGGTAAGTACCACCAACCCGCCTATTTCTGCCGTGAAGCCGTAATGTGTGCGTAATGAAGGGTGGGGTAGCCGTGGTGAACTTATATCTCAAGGTGGGTGGCGTATTTACGTTGTAGATATCTATGGACTCCAGTAACCACTTAACACCAGGTAGGCTGTGAACACGTCCACCCATCTAAGCAATAATTTTTTTAGGTAAAATGGTTGTGTCAAATCATTTCTAAACATACTCCGGTAAATATTTGAGGCTACCGCTGGTACTTATTCTCATAGCCGATTTCTTGAAGTTCATGGTCACTCGTGTATAGTAAAATATTCGGCTTCCTCACACCAGAGCGTCGTGCTGAAAGACGATCATCTAAAACCGGCTTTGTGGCTATTAAAATAAAGCTTCAATTAAATTACGTCAGCACCGCTCAATAGATCGCAGTGCTAATTTATTGTTTGTTCATTTAATTAAAAGTAATTTGTAGTTTTTAATGACAGTTGTAAAATATGATCGTTTTATTGTTATTAAATAATTATTTTGGATTGTGAGCTTTTATTGATTTTTGTTCGTCGATTTACTACCATTTTCTTGTCATTAATCTCTGGTAGCAGTATCCTCAAAGTGTGCTACCTAATGAAGGATGGTGCCGTCCACGTTGTATTCAACAATGGCGACCCAGTTTTTCTTCTAGAGCTTGCACGTGGCTGGTGAATTCGGACTTAGTCTTGTACTGTTGATTTATACTTTTATATGTCGGTTCAAATCTAATTAGCTCCATAATTTTGTAACTTAAAACCCTGCTAGATTGACTACACGGGAGGGTACCAGAGTCCTGTCAATTTCTGACGCGAAACGATCAGAAGTGGTTACAGCCGCTTTAAGCAATTGCGCCTGCAACTGTATGACTCGAGATGGACAGTATACTGTTTATGAGTTCTGTGACGATTAACACTTAATACGCCGTGAGCTTGTATGCCCGTCTTATCCAAGTCTACCAGCTATGCGAATCCAGAATAGCTGATAGAGGCTACCGGCGATTAGGTAGGCAAAAACATAATTAAATCTGTTGTTTTTGGTTCACGCTGAGAAAATTGCTTTAACACCAACGTGGTTTATGACCTCGTTGGTTTGGTGGCTGGTATACCATGGAACCGGTCTCAATCTTTTTTTTTTTTTGGATTGAAGTATTACTGGTGGCCAGTAGGCCTTTCCAGTTTCACCAGGACATATGGACGAGCAAAGGCTTAGCCAGGAGGTGTGGGATTTGCTAACAGCTGCCCGAGAGCCCCCCGTAGGAAACCTAACGACTCAAGAGCAGCTGCTTTGCTAATGAATCTATTACCGGATCGGAATCGCGACCCGCTGAGAAGATCCGGCGAGAAATCTCAGCGGGCTGATGCATGGGCTTACCGGGGTTCCCAAGCCTGCTCCTAGTGTTAGAGCTGAAGGCGTCTAATGCAAAAGTTATTGGATCTGATGGATACGTGAGGACGTGTGGGTCTCAATCTACTAAGTGCTCCGACATTTAAATCGGCCATTCTCGTTTTCGCTCACCCTACACGGATGCACCATCATTAACAACAGAGATGATATCATCCAAATGAAACACGGTAATTTTATAATATTAGATTACTATTATTAATTAAAACAATTCGTTACGGACACAACCGCCATGTTTTAATTTAATTATTAAAACGTTTTGATTGCGTTCGTGGCTTTGTTTAATGTCCGCCATTACGCGTTAACTCGCCGTGATTGCCGGGAATTAGAAAAAATATATTATGTTATTCAATATTGTGTTTGTAACCTCAATTAGATAATGTCTGCGGTTCTGAAGCTTATAAACAGTCGAAGGTAAAGGTCGCCGCTCGACTTGAGATGTCGAGTTCAGAGTGACATCAAAATAATGAATGTTCTTTGCGGCTGATACGGGCGTCTTCAGTCATACTGCTTGGTAATAAGGGTCGTACATATTGTGTGACGAAAAGTAATCTGTGAACACGATTGATATTAGACTTCACTTACAGCCGTGACTTTCTGCCGTGAAGCAGTAATGCGTTTCGGTTTGAAGGGTGGGGCAGCCGTTGTAACCATACTGAGACCTTAGAACTTGTATCTTAAAGTGAGTGGCGCATTTACGTTGTGGATGTCCATGGGCTCCAGTAACCACTTAACACCAGGTGGGCTGTGAGCTCGTCCACCCATAAAAGCAATAAAAAAAAAACAGCTGGTTACTAGAGAAATTGTTCTTTTCTAACTCCCATGAAAGAGAGAGATGAACATGTTGGAAATAATCGTAGTATATATTCTCGAGCTAAACCGTCTGTTTATCTGCCAGCAGAAGATGAACAGAACCATCTAAGTTAATTCAAAACGAAGCCATTAAAAAAAATAAACTTACAATTATTGCAATATATTTTAACCAACAAAAAAAAAACGCTGATCTTGATCTATGTATTCTTTCACCTTTTGCCGTCAATTATTCGTAATTGTAGTCCGATTTGACTTACGTTGCAAAACTCAGCCCTGAACTTTACAATGCTCATTCAAATTTGAATAACAATAGATCAATCATTGATAAGTAATAAGACGGAGCTGTTACTGACAGTATTTTGTAATTAAATGACGATAATATAATAACATTGTAACACATTTTGATTACGTTCTGTAATATTTGATGTATTGGATATTTCTAATACTAAGTCAGTGGTGGTAGTTGTGAGTCCCATCATTTCTCTCCGTTGACAGACCTGTTAATAACAAATGCCAGTCCGAACCGGTACACTTTACCTTAAGTTTTATGTAGACAATAACAGTAAGTTATATATTACTTCAATAACCACGAGATTATTAACTCATCTATACCTTGTAAATAATCTCCGCCTTTTAAAAGAGCCATTTATCGATAAATCCGAGTAAAGGCTATTTAAAGGTTGCTCCAAAACCACGCAAATAAACACTAATAAGATAGAATTTGAAAAATGTCTGTAGCCGAGCCAAAATCTATGACAGCACATGACTTATGCCCCGAATAACGTAACTAGATAAAGATCATCTAGGGAACATTAATGTCAAAGAATTTGAAAAAAAATATAGAGGAAAAGTCTGTACAATTCGGAAAGCGACGATCTCCAAGATATGTAGATTAGTATGAAGCGCTGACGATTTATGAAGAAAGCTCGACAAAATATGGCGACGTCTGCCGCATTTTCATTGAAACTTTTTTATAACCTCCACCCATTGCAGATGAAAGATAAATTTGCAAATAGAAAGCTAAATGGCAGAGGGAATTTCTTTATTATATCGTGACGAGAATCGCTCTCTGTAATTGTTTTAGAGTGTATCGAAATGATCAACTCAGAATTAATGCTGTTGTTTTGTATATATCTAATAGAATAACATCAAACTATTTGCTTCAGGATTTAACTATGACATAACCCATATTCACATACTAGAATATTCCTGATAGTGCTGCGGCAAACAAAATTCAAAGTTTACATCTTGTTAAAGCTCTATTGCCTCAGCGCGAACTTTAAATAAACAGCAAAAACACAGTGTTCTGGCCCTAACGCCATTAGTCACTAACCTCCTGAGACGTTTTCGAGAACGCATCCCGGACATTGTTTGTGCTCCAGCCAATCCCAGTGGAGTCGGCTCCAGTGCAAATATTGGCAGTGGATTAGCTCGGTACGATTGTATGTAGCTTCCCACCGTGCTTTTAGTGACTTTTTCACGTTGAACCGGAGGGAACTGGTGTTAGTTTTTGTGAGATGCGATCGCATTTAATTCAGATACATTTGGTTTGATGGTACTGAGGGAGTTAATTGAACAACAATGAAACGAGAAAAATGTTTTTGTATTTTTTATCTTGTATATTTTATAGTATAGCACGGAGTCGAATAGCGCGCGTGCAAACTGAACCTTTTGGAAACCATAGCTTTTGGAAAGCAATAGAGTTGCAAAATGGTAGAGCCAACCTTTAAGAGCTGATAGCACTCAACGTGTTAGAGCAAAAACCCTTTCACGTAATAATTGTGTTTAATGTTTCCCACCATAAACGTGTTGGTTAACATTCCTGTTTAATGAATTGGCAACATTCGAAAGCTGAAACTCTGCCAACTTCCTTTGGGGTGGTGCGGTGGAGTGTACAGCACACACACGCCGGATGTCACTTCCAAGACTTTGTATAAAACCAAACAGGGACGTGTGATCAATGTTTCTTGAAATTTAAACGATCGTGTTACTTCATCGCCTGGTAATATATAATTAACAAGGAATATATCCAATTCTATTACTGATCTATTGATGATTTATTGTTAATCACGAATGATGTTAGATTTAGTTCGTGCATTTTTACAGAGCTGTAGTCTTGTTTCATTCATGTCTTGTCTCTTACTTATTTAGAATCAATATTGAGCCACATGCGAGCGAAGAACGATTCGATAGATGAAATATACAAAAGCAGTTTTTATAACCTTAAATAAAATTTCACACTAGCAATAAAGTAGGAACAGTGAGACTCGGATCTTCGTGTACATTTCACAAAAGGAATAAGGCGAAAGTTGGAAGAAGTCGATTCTGTAGAAGTTACACTCCCTTGAGGCACGAGTTGTCTTGTCCAGGCGAATATCGACTGAATATTTTGTATTGTTACACGGGTAGTTACGGAGCGATGTCGGTTTGTTTCGATTGTATCTTTGAAAATGGTTTTAAGATTCGCCTTTTGAATGGCTTTTAACAGCGTGCATTTATTTTTATTACCTTGCTGACGAGTAACTATTTAAAGAGAACCGTCGTCTGTATTATAAGCCGCACCTAGAAATTGTGAACATATTTACGTGCAGACTCATTGAAAACCTATTTTCGTGTCAATCGAGAATTAATTTACAACATATGTATATTCTAAGGTGACTTTGTCATAAAACAAACCTATTTTAGTTTTTTTTGGAAGATTAGCATTATTATTGGCTTTTCTATGATTTAAATAAATCTTAGAATTGTCAGAAATATCATCGGATTATTTATTATCACTGTGTCGTTCTAATTGTAAGGCGTAGTTTTAGCCTGTACGAAGCTGTCATGAGTTCTATTCTAGCTAAGTACCCAAGTGATGTCCGTGGACTCTGGCATATCACTAATAAACACACAATTCTATGTCATACTTAATGAGTGAGCTAGCTTATTAACAGTAGTATACATTCATTAATTTCCTCGTTTTGCGTCGCCTAGAAACATTTTGACCAACCATCTCTTAATATATTTACGCGATGCAAAAATTCGAATGCTCTCCCCAATCGTCGATACAAAACGAGAATATTATTCAAAATAACGTAACCAATACGTCGAACGTGCGCGAATACAAATTGAAACAGATGTAAGCTATCGAAGTTTGCATAGCGGACGCAGATGCGCCTGTATCGGTACTATTCGCTTTTTATAACCACCCTTCCGTTGCTAGGTTATAAGGTTTTACACTTTTATAACTCAATATTGTGTGTTCGCATTCATAAATTTTCTTTGAGATAAATAGCTTTTTCGCGTCTCTCGTGAAGCCCAACATCGGAGTTCTTTTAGCATTTAAGCTTAAATTTAAACTATCCAGAATGATTCTGTCGATGAGGTTCTTTGAACATAATACAAAATTAACTCCCAAGCTATTTGCTCTACATAAACTTCGAAATACAGTGTAAGATCTTTCAACCAACAAAGTGGTCTTTGAAAGCTGTAAACGTTAAATTTACTGCCGACTCGCTGATAATAAAAATTCGGCCGAAACGGGCAGCTCTCAAGTGGTCAATAGCGACCGCAAGTTTAACTTCCTATGCCATTAATAATGCCATTTACGATTGGCTTACAGAACGATAATATTTTTTATGTTCTTTCCTAATTCAAAGGGCTGCGCTGATGCAATGGCTCTGTTGGGCATGAGATCGTTTTCGTCGTTAAGTTTATTGTAACATTATTTCACACTTACTTTCACATTATAGTTTAAAGCAGAATTTATGTCATATTTTCATATCGTTTTGAGTAAGGCCGCTTTTAATGAGATATCGATCCAATAGGGACTCGGCCCTTTCTATTTTAAGGTTCATTCGGGTATCAACTGTAAAGATAATTTCAATCTTACGTAAATTGCGGTGCCTAGAAACTTCTATATATTATAATAATATGTTAATGATGTCATTAATTAGCTATTACTGTTTTTTGCTAGCTCGCCGCATTTTTGGTCAATATATAATAGGAGTATAGATGCACATTGGATCTCATTTTATGGTCAACAACCGCTCTCTCACACCCAGATTAGAAAATGAGACTGATTTTTTTAAAGCTTCAGTATGTTTTGGCGTATTATCAACTAATTTACAATCAACAGTAAAATCTTTTAGGCAGTATAATTCATTAAACAAAATTAATGCGCTATCAATCCAATTGACATCCAAATCGCGAATTGTGTATTGCTAAAAAGCTGTAATACCTTTAACAGCTAAGCTCTACTGAAAAATTCTTATTAAACCTTTAGGTCGATATGAAATGGTCAGTTTGTAACGCACGTCTCCCAGCTGACCTATCAACGATAGACGGGGTAATTGCTTGGGGGATTTCGTTCAGAACGATTGGACTAACTGCCAGCGACTTCCTTTGAAACTTTAGGTGAGGTATATGTATGTGGTTCGTTGACTTTGTGAACGGCAAACGTGTTTAAATTTTGCGAATCCTTTATTGCCACTTAAAGGCTGCTCTTTTACTCAACACGTATTATTGTATTTAGAATGATACTTGACTTTTTTCGTTAACAGCATTAGGCTTGTTTCTATTCAAGACCATTTCCCGTGAACATCACTTTTATGATAATAACTTCATTCCTATCAATATGACCGCAAACGAATAAAAAATTATATTATGTGTAAGCAGGAAGTATTCATACTCCAATTTATTTTTAATTTGATTTCGCGTGTTAAATATTTGTCAAAGTAAAACTGCACAAGTTCGAAGTATGAGTAAAGTCACTATAGTTATTGGCAGGGTTAAGGTTTTGTCGTCAATCTTGAAACCGTCTCATTTATTAGTAAAATAGTCACCAAACTGCTATTTCATACAAATCTTAGCTTGGGGTCAATGGAAGCATTTTTTTTTAAATCAGGTCTATTCGTTCGATTTTTATTGAGAGCTACTCGATCTGGTTAATTAATCATTCCAGTATCTGTTCTGATTTCGTTTTAATTATAAAACTCATCTCTCAAAACACTTTATTTTTGAATGGAAAATTTTAGTCAACATCAAGATATCTCCAATTCCACATGATCTAGTTTAAGCCGACATTAGACTTCGTGGAAATCCCAAATTTATGTTCTATATGTCCATGTCAAAATGCAGACCGAATTCATTGATTTTTTCTCCAGTCATCACATACAAAAAACAAATATTATTACATATATGTTAAACCCAGTCAAACTTCTTTGAGGCTATTGCATACATCACCTCTTATAAATTGATGGTGATGTACCTAGATTGTCAATCAATACGAAAACAAAACTCATTCCCAAACGATGTAACAAACCCAAAAATATTAGTCAAATACAGTATAATGTACATATATTGTGGCCAATGTAAGAAAAATCTGCACCAATTTAAGCTATTAAATAAAAAAAATATCACTAATTACACTTCGATAATAGATTTAAAACTATAAAGATCCAGAATAGTAGAAATCCAATGAATTATTCCAACCGCGTTTACCAGCAGAACTTAGCTTAAACGGGAACGACTCAAAGGCGTGGATCTTATTGACTGCCACGCCGTTTTACTCGGGGTATTGACTTTGTAATGTTCCCCTATTTCCCGAACAGCTTTTGGGAATAAGAAAAGTTCACTAAAGGAAATGAAAGAAAAGGCCCCTTGTCTTCCAAATGTACTTTGATCTTTGGATCTGACTTCGAATTAACACGAAACAGGAAGGCATCTATTTAGGGTACAACTAATTCCGAAGTTTAATGAGAAACTCGTTTATGGTGAATAATTTAATTTCTTGTAAGGTATTCGAGCTGAATTTGCTCATTCCGTTTAGCATTGTAACCGTTTGATTTGTAACAAATTAAATTCCTTTTTATCTTGTGCACAGAATTAGTACTGCGTAAATTATTATTAAATACAATTTTAATTGCATATTCCTTTGCCTATGAAGAGCTTTAGGCGGAGATTTATTGTTATTTGTAAGTTTTAACTTAAATCATTTTCAGTGGTCTAGATGCGGATAATCCATTCAATGTTAGGCTTATGGCTATGCGCGGTCACGAACTATGAATTATTATAGACGAACGAACTCATACCCTAAATGACACTAAGCTGTTACGAACTCCATACACACGACGATGAGTTAGCAAATCTAAACTTTCCTTACCATTGGAACATGACAAGCACACTTTGGACAAGAAATTACGCACTCTTAGGCCCTTTGCGAATTTATGTATTATTACACGATGCCGTTTCCCGCATCGCATATTTTAATAATGAATAATGCATTCCAGAATCATTGAAAGTAAATAAAATACAATTGATATTACGGATTGTTTTTAACATACCTGTTCGAAATTGTTAACTTGATATTGTCTTTCGAATGTCTGTTTATGTGTATAAAACATTATTGTTACAAAAGTCAGCATATCAAACAATTCACTAACATGTTCTATTATTTCTTTATTATCCCTTATCCTTTTGTCCGCGTCGGGTTCGCTCTTAAGAATTTCACTCCCCCTTTTGTATCTTTCGCTTGATAAAAATATATTGAATTTTGAGACATAAGGTCTTCTTTTTATCTTTTCTTTTTCTTTTCGAGATCTCTCTATATTTATAAAGGGTAAGTGATTTTTTTGATAAGTATTTCATATTTATGTTTTCTTTTTGAGTGGTGAATAGATGTTTTTGTGTTCGTTTTGGTTGTTTATCTTTAGTAAAAGAACTTATTTAACTTATTGATATGAATTGTAGTAACATTTTTGATGGAATCTACGTGACTGTAACTAGGATAGTTAATTATCTTTTTTAATTAATCGTAAAAAAAAGCGTCTATTTTAATAGATAGTACAACTTACCGAATGTTACTGAAAAATTCAAAACGCCACTCAAACGCCAATGATCTTGTTTTTCAACGTCTTATTCCGAGGTATATAAGGAAGCAATAAATCGATCGTAATAATTCATATTTCACTACTTCAGTTTCAATAAATCTCTTTATCAATACCTATAATTTAAAGGTAGCAATAGCGGCAAATACAATTTGAATACCGTGTTAATGTCAACGCGTCATCGTCGCACGTTACTGTAATTTCTAAAAACTCTACGACTCCCAGTAACGAACCGTAATGCCTTTATAATTGCAAACGCATAGTTTATTTCGGTCGTGACAGAAAACACTCGGTAATAACCATGAACATTAAATGAGAATTGAATGGGTTGGAATATGGAAACATATCCAGAATAAGTCGAGTGATTTTCCAAAATGAATACATTTAATGTTGACACTGAGCTCGCACGGCATGGTACCATAGATAGTTTATTTGTGGCCTTCAATTCTTTTGTGGCATGATGTTATTCTAATAAATTTTATTTTTCAAGACACCTAAGCATGTTCAAATTAGATAAAGGATACATTAGAATGAAATTGAATCCGAGTTGTAAAATTTTAAATCGTAAACTATTACAATCGTAAAACACTCAAAATTTAAACATCGGAATAAATCTTCAGTAAGCACTGTTCCTAAAATGATCTCTACTTTTTTTAATGCGCCCCCTAGACTCTAATTGTAGTTACCGTCGCCTCTATATATAAATAGTGCCAGTGACTCATGAAAATACCCGGTCTATTGCAGTCTACTATACCTCGACATCTTAGCAGCACAACCCAACATCAATCATTATCACAGTCACAAAATGCTGACAACTGCAAAGATGCCCTCTCAAACAGAACTCCAGAGTCCGGTTGCGAACCGCCTGCTTGCAAACGGTTTCCTACAAGTAATTAAAACATTAATATCGTTCCCATACGTATAATACCCACGTACAGCCATTTAGCTTCCGTTACGACAAACATAGTGCTATGGACTGATATTATTTCAATCTATACTCGGAAAATTACTGCAGGTCTAGTTTTTGTTCCCATCCACTCATTATCCGACTTGTTCTCTGATGTCGTAACGATACATCATACTATGATTTGTTTACCGTTATCAAACCGATGGAGATTAAGTTTGAGTTGATAGAGTTCGGACATAGCCCTTACAAATGCCCATTAGGCATTAGCCAATACAGAAGGCATTAGCCTAATGCGCGTTATGAGCATTATCTCATAAGCTGTAAATTGATAGCACTTGAATAAGATACTTTAGCTGCTTAGAATTAAAATACTGAAACTGAGATACATAAGCGAAATTTAAATCTTAGTTGCTAAATTTATTAAATTAAATATTTCCGCCTTTCAAATCTAATCAAAATTCACAGTATCTTGATGTTTTGTCGGAGTTGAACGAATAGTTGTAGCGAGTAAACTCTAAAGTTCACGAGACTTAATATTTATACGAGCAAGACTTTTAGATAAAATCATTAACAGCATAATTTCATTCGGTGAACATTCAGTTGTAAAGATTTCAGCTCTATAATAGATTAGAGGGAAACCTGTCAGAAGCGGCTGAGTGGAGTTCACGCCGTAATAAACAAAGCAGAAGACGGCAATCAACAAGTTGAATAGATTTTGGGAAAAGAATCACAAAAAAGTTCCAATAATTTTATTTTAGATATTAAATAAATTAATTGAGAATACAGCTCAGAAGAGTTACTGGATAAAAGCGGAGAGTCATTTATTTGAAAAGTATTCCACACTAATAAATTCACACAAAAATGACCAACTTTGGGTTCAAAATACAGTTAATTTCCTTTTAGTGCAAATCGGAGATTAGGAAACCGTTAACAGATTTTGATCAGAATGTCTTCCGATTCAGCTTCCTTGGAATTGATGAATTTTAGAGATTATTTATTTATTTAAGTATTTGCATTTCTTTTATGTATTTATGGGTTTCCTTCCTCAATTATAAAGTTCAACGACTGTAGATTTCCGTGAGATTCTAATCCTTTAGGTAATGTTTACGATGTTGGAATCAACTGCTTTTACATATGCTTTTATATATTACCACGAATACGATAGGAATAATAAATTTGTAGGCAGCGGCTGTGCTCTGCTCCTGGCATTGCTGAAGTCCATGGGCGACGGTAACCACTTACCATCAGGTGGGCCGTACGCTCGTCTGCCTACTAAGGCAATAAAAAAAAAGAATATACCTATCAAAGCCTTTGTATATTAAGCTAATTTTTTTTTTTATTTCAGTCAATGAATTCATTATTGTATGTACTTTTAGACATCAATAAACACCGGCTTTATAGTTTCTCAATAAAATAACTGATTTAATTGCCTTTATCGTTTTTTTATAACGTATTACCTAGAAACTTAATAGGTTTATAAGTGTGCTATTAGATATACGATGCTATTAGATCAATTTTAAACTTGCTGTCTGGATTGTGAAGCACAGAATACTAACAGGCAATTTACTTACTTAAGCAGACAGTATCAAAATCGGAAACATAAATTTGTACCCTACATATAAAACTAATACGATATTTTCACTAAGATAATATCCCACTCTATTGCATCCAATATATTTAATAGAGAAACAGATAATAAACCTATATTCTCGGGGCTCCGAGCGCTAATCTAGTTTCGCTGTGCAACTGCAAGTTACCGACTGGTAAGTACCACAAAACTACAATTAAGCGAACAGTGTAACCAGACTAACTGCTTTCTACTAAACGTTACATTATTACCCATTACTTGAGGCTTGTAACCGTTCGGTTATTAAGGGCTTTCTGTCTCATTCTGATGTTGAGGATATTATCTTTAGAACTTATTTACTTGCAAGTAGGACCTCAATCGAGAGATAGCGAGGGGCTATCTCTTGGATGGGTCGATCGATTGATTGGCGCTATCTCATCGGGATTGGACGAGCTCACGGCCTGATGTTAGGTGCCTATCGAAATCCATCTTCTTCAATCCGTATCCATCCAATGCTTAGTGTAGGTCTCTTCAAAAGCACGTCATTATTTTCGGTCTCTTGCCTTTCACATCCAGTCCCTACCAGTCAAAACACCGCCATCTTGAGACATGAGTTCTAAGTCGACAGAAATAGACGGGATGCTGGTACCTACCCGCGCGGGCTCACCAGACCCTACCACTAGTAAAACTGCCCAGACTAACGCGCCTGACAAACTTTAGGCTAATATTAATTTGCTATTACTATACGAAGTTTAGACCAAGCTATTAGGGAACTATAAAAATTCAGTCAAAAATTATTCTTGTATAACATAATGTTTAGCTGTTGGTTTTTTGACGACCGATCTCCATCTTGTCACCAATAAAACGTACGACTCCTCAATGATTAATTGTATATAACCAGTGTAATCAACAACCTGACCTTTAGTAATTGTGACCCACTGAACTGTTTTAAAGCACTCTTTAAATAAATTTACATCAAATTAATTGGTGAACACCATTTTGATTAGTTGAATAAAAAAAACAATTCCAACAGTGACTCATCCAGTTTACTCATCAGGTTTTAACTATTTATTAATATAAGCGCATTTTGTAATTATCGTGCCATTTGTTTACACGTTGGAAATAATCTTTCGTAAAATGTTCATGTGCGCACAATTCACATGCTGTCAGTAACGTTGTTAATGTCATGGCGACGCTTTATTAGCCGCCGTCATAGTCCAACGAATAAAATTTCAATCAATTCACTTCAATCGCAATGATCGTAAACATTCCAAAACGTTGGATCATGCATTAGATTCCGCTAAACAACACGTTTATCAGCTGTTTCGTGTTTACACTTACCACTCTTGTTACTGATAGTACAATAATTTACGAGTGTATTTGTGTTCCCAATGGAAATTCGACCATAATCGTTGGTGCCTTAAGATCTAGATTCGTTTTATGCTGCTGTAAATTTAATTACCATTTCTCTTTTGTATTGTCATCGACATTTTTACTTGTAGAGGTGTGAAAAATATAGTATGTTTCTCCTTTGATTTATAAAAATTAAAAAAGCCACACGGGTTGACAAACAGTCTTTTTTTATTGCTTAGATGGGTGGACGAGCTCACTGCCGACCTGGTGTTAAGTGGTTACTGGAGCGTATAGACATCTACGTAATGCGCCATCCACCTTGAGATATAAGTTCTAAGGTCTCAAGTATAGCTAAAACGGCTGCCCCACCGTTCAAACCGAAACGCATTACTGTTTCGCGCGGACTCACAAGAGTCTGGTCTGGACTGGTCAGACCAGTCCAGACTGTTTTGTCTTATATCCTATTATAAAGATCGATTATAGTGTCAAATCTATCCACGTGTTTTGAATTTAACTGAAGCAACGACGCAATGTATCTTGAAGGTAGTCGCCAAAAGCCGACCGCATTCCCTTCGAAACCCTAAATCCCTGTTCTGTGAGTGGCACCGTTCTTACAAGCTAAAACACACCGAAGTTATAACTTCTTCGACTTTATGAGGATAATCTCATTTATAGATTTATTTCGTAAGGCATGATCAGGTTGAAGTGTGATTTTATTGTTCTTTTAGGAACTTAGTTACTGAAATCCCTTTACCTATATGAATCATCAAATAAATGTATTAAGGCTGAGTCGAATTTCCGTTGTTGATAGAATTGCAGTAATGTGAAGCAGTAATGCGTTTCGGTTTGAAGGGTGGGGCAGCCGTTGTAACTATACTGAGTATTACTGAGACTTTATCACTCATAGGTAGGTGACGGCATTTACGTTGTAGATGACTATGGGCTCCGGTAACCATTTAGCACCAGGTGGGCCGTAAGCTCGTCCACCCGTCTAAGCAATAAAAATAAAATAAAAAAATGCGTCGTTGTATACCGAAATAAAACAAGTAATGTACCTAAGACATGTCTGATTAGTATTTCTGCTCGATTTTTTAACCACGATGTTGTTCTCTGATCATTGACGTCATTGATAATGCACCTTAAGTATACGTACGTACAAAAAATTATACCTGTCACATAGTAGCAGCGGGCACCTAACCTAAACATCTGCCCTCTGAGTTTCTCGCCGGATCTTCTCAACGGGTCGCAATTCCGATCCGGTAGTAGATTCATTCGCGAAGCATCTGCCCTTAAGCTGTTAGGTCTCCTTTGGAAGCGCTCGGGCAGTTGTTAGCAAATTCCACCCCTCCTGGCTGAGCTTTTGCTCGCCCACCTGTCCTGGTGAAGCTGGAGAGGCCTCCGGGCCACCAGTAATACCTCAAACATAAAGAAAAAGTAGTAGCGGACTCGACGTATCCAGGCCACGGACGAAAATAATATCGCATGTTTTCTTAAAATATAAAAATAAATATTGCACTCGTTGTGCGCACAGCTTTATATCGAAATGAGGTGATCTCGCATTGTCGAAGCGTCGGGTTCGTGTCTTGCCAAAACTAAAATTTATTGATGTAAAGACTCCGATCTTCGAATGTGATAGGGTTGTGGGTGTCGATGTTATTTCGCTAATGCGTTTCGCGTGTTAGGGTTAGCGAGCTTAAATTCAAGTACCCGCTAAGATGTATTTTGTTATACATTACACGTTAATGTCTTTTGCTGACGCGTCTTTTACTGATTAAAGGCAGTGAATTCCAGAGCCCATGGAGATTCGATTCGTAAACCAACTGACCTGATCTTCAATGAGGAACGCGCTATTGCTCCGTAGCAGAAATAGACAAGTTAGAGAGAGAGGGAGAGAGTATTCTTTATTGTACACCAAAAAACAAGTAAACAGTGCGATACATTAAATTCAAAAAAGTACAAATGGCGGTCTTATCGCAAGTTAGTTCAGTGTTCGTAGATAGAATTATAAATAGCCTAAGACCAGATGAGAAAATAACGTGTTTGACAGCATCAGCGGTTTAATATTGTAAAAGACAAAACGTGTTTACGATTTCCGTTTTATAAGTAAAAAAATATATATTAATAAATTTTGGATAGGAATTCTTTTCTTGGACTTATTTTCTTTTTATTAAATGCCAGTCTTAAAATTCTCCTTTATGCCGCAAAGCAATCTTTCTTTTGGATTTCAAGTATGTCACAGCCGCTTATATGCGCTTGAGACTGTTAGCTTATGTCTCAAGGTATGTGGCGCGTTGTGTTTTTTTTTTATTGCTTAGATGGGTGGATGAGCCCACCTTATGTTAAGTGGTTACTGGAGCCCATAGACATTTACAACGTAAATGCGCTGCCCACCTTGAGATATAAGTTCTAAGGTCTATAGTTACAATAGCTGCCCCGCCCTTCACACCGAAACGCGTTACTGCTTCACGGCAGAAATAAGCAGGGTGGTGGTACCTACCCATGCGGACTCACAAGAGGTCCTACCACCAGTAAAATGTTCAAATGTCTCGAAGACATTGCTATTAATAAGTTCGCTCTGTCTACTTTGGTTTGTTCACATAACTTTGTTAGTACTAGTTGTTAGCGACACTGGTTCCGGCTTCGATAGCTGACGTAGAGCCATTGCTAAATGTATTATTAATTGTTGTAATTTCAGCTGTCTCGTATGTCATTGTCATCAATGGCCAAAGAGAATCTTAGCTCGAGGTTGCTTCCAAAACAGTACCTAGTATTGATTAGTAACCCGGCAACATAATAAATAATAGGTTATCCTTTCTGAGTATTAGGTACATACACGTGGTGTGTCAACAAAATATATTTAATGTAATACATAATGTAATGCTGTAACCACACTAGGCAAACGTGATAGGGCTGTCACGTACATTACAATAAAAAAAAAATAATATTTTCCTTAGATTCGAAATTTGAAAACCAAATTTCTAATTTGGATGTCATTGAAAATTTACTGATTGGATATCAAAATACATTATCGTTCAAAGCGAAACCATAGGGTGAGATGATTTGGAATAATTAGGGGTGGGCCTGTTTTTCAAGGACATTGACAATGTCTAGGCCTGACCAGCACATTAATACATCAAACGTCATTTAAACTGTTGTCAATTTTCGACTATTAAACCCGTTTTTTTTTTAATTGCCCATTACTCAGACACTATCACAAAGCCACAAGGCCACTGATACGTGTATTGCTTATTATCATAATTATTTTTTCGAGTACAATAAATCGAAGTGCAACACTCAGCCCTAAGTGTGTTTTGAAACGCAGTAACACCGCGCACAAGTTCAGTTCTGCGCGCAGTTTATTAATAAGCCGACACGTGTATGATATGCGCGTTTGCAATGCGTTCACGGTGTTGAGAGGTAGCGTTTTTTTAATTATGATGCAGTAAACAGTACGCAAATAAGCGCAGGTTTTTTTCGAGCGTCAATTAATTTAATCATCTTTGTATGTTCTTTTTTAACTGCATAGGTGCGTGGACGAGCTCACAGCCCATCTGGTATTAAGTGGTTACTGGAACCCATAGACATCTACAACGTAAATGCGTCATCCATCTTGAGATATAAGTTCTAAGGTCTCGGTATAGTTACAACGGCTGTCCCACCCTTCAAACCGAAGCACATTACCGCTTCACGGCAGAAATGGGCAGGGTGGTACCCGCGCGGACTCACAAGAGGTCCTACTACCAGTAAAATATTAGTTAATGTAATATTAATGTAATTTGTTTCCAAATGGTCCTTGTCCAAATCAAAATTAGTATTTGCAGTTCGAAGCTTAAACCCACCTCTTGCTCGATAGGTACCGAAGCGCCTACCTACCTGTAGACACGGTTGTACTGCACGGCTTTTCCAGCCTTTGAATAGGAACGCCTGACTAACTAACAGGAATAGGCAGGACGAGATGGATGACAGACCCTTCAATCTCATATCTGGGCCATAGCATTCACCTAAACATTCATCATGAGCTAATCTGCTCATCTAATATAATGAAACTGATATATCTTTGTTAATTAGTTACACTGATGACTTACGTTTCATGCAAAAGTGAACCAACAGAAATAAAATAGTTTTTTTTTTTTGTTATTATCTCGATATCGACTAACATATCCTATATCTAACACAGTCCATATGAAATGCATACGTGATAGCAACAGACGAGTCAGCGACAGTTATATGCAAAACGCTATCTAAAATGTATGTACATAATGTGCCTTTATATATTTTATATATGGATATAAGTACGAGTATATGGATCTAGAATAAAAAAATATAAATTATATGGTAATACGTTGTGATGTCTGGTCTCAATGACAGGTGGGTGGTGACTTCGGTACTACCGTCCTGCCTATTTGTCGTGAAGCTCGTGAATTGTAGGCAGCGGCTTGGCTCTGCCCCTGGCATTGCTGAAGTCCATGGGCGACGGTAACCACTCACCATCAGGTGGGCCGTATGATCGTCTGCCTACAAGGGCAATAAAAAAAAGGCTCACTCATCCTGAGCTCACATGAGGTCGGAGTTCTGAGAAGTCTAATACACATAAATATTGAAAGATTTTTTACTAGTGGTAGGATGTCTTGTGAGTCTGCACGGGTAGGTACCGCGCCCCTGCCTATTTCTGCCGTGAAACAGTAATGCGTTTCAGTTTGAAGGGTGGGGCAGCCGTTGTACTGTTAAAAGTACAACTCATGTCTCAAGATGGGTGGCGGCATTTACGTTTTACATGTATATGGGCTCCGGTAACCACTTAACTTCAGGTGGGTCGTGAGCTCGTCCTCACAACTATGGAATAAAAATATTGATATATGTTGTTAATTAATTTATTATGATACTCTAGTCTAGCCCTGAGGTCAAGATCTCAACACAAAAACCACACAGGAACTTGCATAAAGCGCTTCTGTTGGAAATTACAGCTGATGTCATAAATTATAATTTAATTAATTCACATTATATTATAAATGATCATAAATTAGCGAAGTTTATGAATTTCGCGTTGTAAACACACAAGGAAATAATTGCAACTTATTAAAACTGTCCGCGTTTCTAAACATCAACAAATTAGTTTCAGAAATCATAACCGTGCTTCATGTTTCGAGCATCCTATAAAATGGCAAATAAACGTTGGCGATAAAACATTGGACGATGTGTTTGTCGCGCTAGCGGAATAGATTGGTGCCAATGTTGGTCGCCAATTACGTTTCGTATCGGTTGCCAAAAAATATCCACGTGGATGTTGATTTAATTTATTGGAGAATAATAATTTTGAATTAAAAATACATGTAGTTAATGAGAATTTGCTGGCGTTACTGTTTGAATAAATTTGGTAAGGTCGATGCCAAAACATTTGTCCAAATCTGTATGGAAGCATGTTTGTCTGAATTTCATTAATATGGAAAATTTCAAATTAATATTCAGACATCATTAGACTATAAACATCTTATTATGTCTGCATCTCGCAAATGCATCAGGAATTATTAACGGCATAATATCTCTAAACGGTAATGTGAGGATAAGATGTCCTAAAAAGACTAGGATGAATTTTGTGAATGAAGATATGCGAGAGAAGAGTGCTCAGTGATGATGTATAGACCTGAATGGAAAATTATAATATGATGCGCCGACCACACGTAGCGGGATAAGGGCAAGACGAAGAAGATAGAAAATAATATCCCTCCCATTTTGACCTAAACGATGTGAGTTGAATCAATGAAAGAACTACTGATAAAACTTGTAAACAAAATTGACAGAGCTCAATAATTCACAATAGCATTCCCAGCTATCATTTAAATATCCCGTAAATTAATGAACAGTTGCGGATCATAAATAATGTTGGTCGCACACTCGGACGTAAATAGCTATTATTAGTTCGTATGCACTCGTGACGCTAATCTAAAGATATACTATGTTTACTTTAAGGCGTTCAACGTGAGATTGCTTGGCTTTTTCATTTGCATATTTATGATTTGATGGATATTGTTGTTTTTTTGCAAATTGACAGCTAGAAGACACCCGACCTAGAAACATAATGGACTGTTCAACTTCTTCTAATGCGTGATTTACACGCCCAAGAGCTTGTGCGATGTCTTAAAACAATGTTCCATAGTGAATGACTCCAATATGGTTTTTCAGGGAGTTACAGATACCGCGAAAGGTATGGGCATCTTAAGGGACAGGGATAGGATCACTGGCGTCCAAACATCTTTCATAAGGACATTGACTAGACTCGAAATTTTCGATGAATATTTAAAATCAGGCAAATAATCAGGTAAAATTAGTCAAAATAGGCACGTTTGGGGTTTTGGATTTTTCGCATGTATTGAATCGAGAATTTCCCCACTTTTTCGAGTCAGTTCAAACAAGTACGGTCTCCACGAAAGAACAATTAAACAACAATAATTTGATAAAGTCCCAACCACTGTAATGTTTTAACGAAATTAATTTTGTTCTTCTGCAATTTAATTAGAAGTTTTTAATTTACAAAACAATAGCGTAATTTAATAATTTGAAGGGTGTAATTAGAATGTTTGATGGTTATTAATAATAATGGACGCAAAATGTAAAGGACAAACCCGAAATCCATACAAACTTGGGCCTGGCGTTACAGTGCTAGAATTTGGGCATAAGTTACAATACCTAAGAAGGTTTCATGAGCCCAATTTTCAGGTCTCCCAGCAATGGCCAAATTGGTAAAATCAGACAATGTTTACATTTTAGGTTATGTTTATTGTTCGAGATATTTTAATAAAAACGATATTTTTGAGCCTGTTTCCTACTAAAGATGAGTAATTTTTTACGAAACCTGTTGCAGCAACAGGTTGCTTTAAAATAAAAATGGAACCTATTACGAGAAATCGCGCGTTAGGTTGTTTACGAAAACGAAGAAAGCCAAAAATTAAAAACAACGTAATGCGAAACGCGCTGCGCACGAAATGATTTATTTAAGGGATTTTATGACCTGGTAACTAAGACCTTTAGGTCAGTCTTATTTTAATTTTAATGAAAACTTTTTTATATGAAAAACTATATTTACTTATATGATAACTTTTTTATATAAAATATAAATCATTACGTGCTCCCATATTATCTCATCACATTTCATTTCATTTTATTTCATGCCTTTTTTATTTTTATTTTTTATTGCTTAGATACCCATCGACAAGCTCACAGCCCACCTGATGTTAAGTGGTTACTGGAGCTCATAGACATCTACGACGTAAATGCGCCACCCACCTTGAGATATAAGTTCTAAGGTCTCAGTATAATTACAACGGCTGCCCCGCCCTTCAAACCGAAACGCATTACTGCTTTACGGCAAAAATAGGCGGGCGGGAGGCGCGGACTCACAAGAGATCCTACCACCAGTAAAATTATTAATGTAACTACACCATAGAAAAACTCAAAGTACCAAATCGACTTTTTCATGTTATATTTAAGATTGCCAGTTGAAAATATTTTGAATTGCCGCAGTTGCCGACATGATTTCGTGTCATAACTAAATGGCACAGTTATTTATTTCTTTTAATGATTTTTGTTAGTAGATTTTGGTGATTTACGTTACGTTATTCAATGAGATTAAGTTTATAGTCTGGCCAGCGAATCATGGCACAACTAAATAGCGGCAATCCAAAATATCTTCAGTTGGCAACATTAAAGATAACATAACACGATTTGATACATTTGTGTTTTTCTATGGCATAGTCACATTATTATAAAAATGCAAAACTACCCTTTCATGCTATATTTAATGTTGTCAGTTGTAGATATTTTGAATTGCCGCCATTGTAAGTAGTTGTGTCACGATTCGATGGCCATACTCTATTTACATTGATTAAAATACCTATAAAAACAGTCATTTCTCCTAAAGCAAAAGAGTATTAATTATTTTTTACACTCTATTTCCACTAAATCGATCCTATTTTATGGATGCTCTAATTCTAATCCGCACGTTTGTGGAGCTAGTTACGTATATTGAAATAAATGTTGCAGATTGTTTAAAACAAAAAATTGAATTCAACTTATTTTCTACACTTGGCCATTGTCAATGAAGCTAAGATTTCAATAGGTTAATCAAGCAAGATAGACGAATTTTTTGGTACATATCCCATTCGTGTAACGCTTAGGCCCAAAATGGGGTTTCTCCTTTATGAATACTTTCGTGACGAGTCGACGTGAGCCGAGTTTTTAATATTCAGTTCCATGGGGGGTGATCTAATGATACACGAAATGACTTCGTCACCTCTTTTTCATCATCACAACATCTGCCATGGGGCAGTTCATGCCTACTCCCCGGAAACATTGCTTTTTTTCAAATTCCCTTCCCGAAGATTGTGTTCTTCACGTAATTAACGAATGGAATGGAATGAACGAAGTTTAAAAACAAGTTCATTTTGGTTCCCAATGATTTTATTGGCCCCGTCATAATCAGCGTCTATAGGCGGTCATAGATGGGGTTTCACTGAATGTTTTGTGAGAGAAACGATTGAGATTCATGCATGCTCAGAAGGTATGGTTGGAGTATAAAATAAAGACTCAAATCTCAAAGGCTCAAAAAAGTATCAAATCTCAAATCTTTAGATTAGTGAAGCTCCTACATACACCTCACTACAGTGTCACGCTTTCATCATAATCTTAAAAATTGCCACGTACCATCCGGCTATGGAATGAGCTCCCCTCCACGGTGTTTCCCGAACGCTATGACATGTTCTTCTTTAAAAGAGGCTTGTGGAGAGTATTAAGCTGTAGGCAGCGAGCGGCTTGGCTCTGCCCCTGGCATTGCTGAAGTCCATGGGCGACGGCAACCACTCACCATCAGGTGGGCGGTATGCTAGTCTGCCTACAAGGGCAATAAAAAAAAGATTTACGAGTGAATATTTAAGTATGATTCGAATAAGAAAGCTTCATAACTCGAAGGTTATGACGTCTTGTACACTGCCAACGTCGCGCCACGAAATCCTGAGGAGTACACAATGCATGCACATGTAAAGAGTGCGGTGAAAGTATGCTAACATTATGACCTATAATTTACAAATTATTTTCATTGTACATTCATTTTGTGAGATTGAAAAAAATGTACGTGACACCAACAGGGTTGCTTGTTAATGTACATTGAAATAAATTTATAAACAGTCATTAGATAGAATATATAGTATATTTTTTTAACAAACAACACATAATTCAGTTAACTAGTGGACGCCCAGTGGTCGAAATTCGAACATAATTAATTGAAATTATAAGTTTGTACATAATTATTTTTTTTTTTTTTTTCCTACCTAAGCTGAGAGCCTTGAGAGGCTATATCAGCGTAACCCTAACTTTAGTAGGTGAGCTCACGGGGCTCAAACCTGACGATGTTGCTAACACGAACCCTAGCAAGAGTCGTGCTTCGCAGAATCTACCACCGGATCGGAAACGCGACCCACTGAGAAGATCCGGCGAGAAACTCAGTGGGCTGTGTCTGAGAGTTAATTTACTCGTCGAGCCCTTCGTCGCAAGCGACGGGTTCGACGAGAACGGTGACCGGTGCTTGAAGTACCTAAAAGCACCGTTAGTGGATCGGGAGGATCCGAGATGACGTGTTTTGGGCGACGTCGACTGCTTTCCATTCTGTCCGCAGGATCGGGAATGTAGTTACCGGCGGCCACGATGAGAGGGTTCTCGTGTCGTGCCGCTTTATCGAAGTGGCGCATGGACGCCGACTGAAGATACTTACTGATGGACTCTAAGTCCAGGTCGTCATGGAGGTCGACGTTCCTGACGAACCACGGGGCTCCGACGGCTATCCTGCAAAAACGGGATTGAATAATTTGAAATGTTTTTAGGTGTATGCGGGCCGCGTGAGCGAACACTACACTTGCATAGGTCATGACGGGGCGTATGCAAGTTTTGTAGAGTGTCACCTTATTTCTAAGGGACATTTTACTTCGCCTACATATCATCGGGTAGAGACGTCCTAGAATGAAGGCGGCACGGTCGCGTACCGTCTTAATGTGGGGGCGGAATGTCATCCTACTGTCGAGGGTGACGCCTAAATATTTGACCTTCGGGGCCCACGGTATGGGCTGGTCGAACATCATGATTGGGCGAACGGCGGGGGCGGGGGTGTTGACGCGCCTAGTCGGGAGAGGGATGCTCAGCGTGGTGTTCGGAGGGCGACCCCTTTTGAAGAGCACCGCTGTGCTTTTCGTGGGGTTGATGTCGATGCGCCACTTCCGGAACCACTGTCCCATGGTGGTAGCTGCGGTCTGAAGTCGTCGATGAAGCAACGCCTTCTTCCTACACGAGTAGTAGATGGCGGTGTCATCGGCGAAGAGCGCCAGATGGGTCTCCGGAGACCGGGGTATATCGTTGATATACAAACTGAATAGTAACGGGGAGAGGGCGGAGCCTTGCGGGACTCCGGCTGTGACGTGACGGGGCCGGGAACGCGTTCCCTCGACTCGATATCGGAACGAACGGTTCGACAAGTAGTCTCGTATGATGAGCACGAGTCTGTCTGGCACTCCCATGTTATACAGTTTGTATATCAAACCGTTGTGCCAGACTTTGTCGAACGCCTTCGCTATATCGAAGAAGAGGGCTCCTGTCGGAATGGGTTTCCGCCTGTTCAGCCCTAGTAAGATGTGCTCCGTGAGGCGGTGCACTTGATGGACGCACGAGTGTCTGGCGCGGAATCCAAACTGCTCGTCTATCAGAATTTTGTTCGCGGATACAAAGTCCCAGAGGCGTTTACGAAGGAGCCGTTCGTATAATTTGCCTATCGCCGGGAGGAGACTGATGGGGCGGTAACTCGCGGTTTCATTCTTTGGTTTGCCCGGCTTGTGTATGCCGATAACGTCCGCTTCTTTCCACGCCGCGGGAAAGATGCAGTTCGTCATAGCAGCATTTAATATCGTGGCCAACATCGTTATCAGTTGGGCTGGTAACAGTTTTAGCGCGCGGTTGCGGATGCCGTCGGAGCCGGGAGCTTTCCGTGGTTGTAGGCTATCGATCGCCTCCTTAACCTCGGAAGTGGTAATGGGGGGTAACGCGTCCGAGGGCGGCAGGGAAGCTCTGCGCTCGACCTCCCTGTCGACGAACTCGGTGTGTTCGGGGTCCGCGTGTTGAGTGCTGGTGGTGCACTGTTCTTGCAGTGCATCGGCCAGCAACTCTGCCTTGTCATCGTCATCGTAAGCCGGTGGTTGGCCTGAGGGGCGTACGAGAGGCGGCATAGTGGCTATAGTTTCGGACTTGAGGGTCCTAGCTAGTTGCCAGTATGCTTGGTGAGTGGGCGCGAGTTCTTCTAAATAACTATCCCAGTTTTCGTTTCGGGCGTCGCTTAAGCGGGATTTGACCTCCCGCTGTAAGCGACGCATCCGAGTCCGGTTTGAATCCGTGGGATATCGATCGTAGGCCCGGATTGCCGCGTTTCTAATTCTAACGAGGTCCCTAAGTTCGGGGGAAAGTCTGATGCGGTGGAAGCAGTCCTCCACATCGACTTGTTTCGAGGATCTTATGATCGCCGTCGAGACGTGATCAGTGAAGATGTTTATGGATTCGACGGTATCCTCGGGGGATGGAGTTGAATCCGGGCCGCAAGGGAGGATTGGTGGAGCGGTGTCAGCTAAGCACGTGCCCAGCTTCTTCCAATCCACCATGGTCCTCGTATCTGGTTCGCGGTTGAGTGGGCGACCGAGCTGCATGACGACAGGTCGGTGGTCTGAGTCGAGTTCTGACATTGCCTCGATGGAGCGTAAGCGCAGAGTTACGTTCCTCAGCAGTGCCAGATCTATTGTGCTCGGACGACGCGCGGCGTTGTACGGATAGCACGTGGGGGTCGGGGGGTTGAATACTTCGAATGTGAGGTCGTCTATGAACGCGTCGAGACGCCTACCGTTCACATTCGTGCGATGGCAGTTCCACCTAGTGTGGTGGCAATTTAAATCGCCTGCCAGGATGACCGCGTCCCCCATACCGAACAGTGTCTCGAGGTCACTGCTCAGGAGGGGTTTGTCAGGGGGGAGATAAACGGATGCGATGACGATCGGCTGGTGTCCCGTCAGCGCGATGCGGCACACTGACGCCTCGATATGTAAGAGCGAGGGAGTATCGAGAGGGACGCAGTGCAGGGCCCTCCTATAGTAAATGACAGTCCCGCCCTTGCGGGCGGAGAGTCTGTCATTCCTAACCATGACGTAATTCGCGACTTTGGGGTCGCGACGCGAGGGCTTTAGGAAGGTCTCCTGCACCAGAAGGATGTCGATGAGATTATCGCGGAGAAACTCATATACTTGATCGCGCTGACGCGCGAGTCCGTTAGCATTATAAAATGCTAACTTTATGGAACGCGGTTTTTCCCTACCGTTGCACGCCATTGATTACCGGTAATCAAACCAGCGTGCGCTGGACGGACTCGATGACGTCGATGTACTCGAACGTCGCGTTTAGGCGGTCTTCGGCCGTGACCGCTCTGCGCATGGCGTCGGCGAACGCACGCATGCGGTCGATATTTATCGCGGCGATGTAGTCGCGAATAATTGTAAAGTCGTTTGCAGCAGGCCGCGCGGGGCCGGGGCGAGGCGCGGGACCGGGCGCGGGGGCGGGGCGCGGCGCGAGCAGGGGCTGGGGTGCCGGTGGTTTCCCTGCCAGCGTGAGCGGCAGCGGTTTTGCCCACGCGGAGACGGTGGGCACCGGTGCCGGCACGAAGGCAGGCTTCGGCGCACGGGGCGCCGAAGTCTTTGGGCCGACGGTTTTTGGGGGCGCGTTGGCCAGACGCTTCCGCGGGGCCTTGGGGCATCCGCGGTAGTTGGCTGTGTGGCCCTGCTTTTGGCAGAGCACACAGCTCGGAGGTTCGGTCGCGGTCTCTTTGACCCGCGAACAGTCGGCTGTCGCGTGGTCACCGAGGCACTTTACGCACCGCGGACGCGCGTGGCAGTTACGCGCGGAGTGGCCGTACAGCTGGCAGCGGTGGCACTGCCCGGGAGTGCCTTTTCTATATGGGGCCTCGACGGTGACCCCGGATAAGCCGCAAACGGTGCGGAGGCTTGAGGCAATTCGTTTGCCTTCGGCGGTTGGTTCCAACGCGACTAGAACCATGTTATAAGCGAATTTGTCGCGCCCGCTGTGCATTCGGTGCACACTTATAATCGGGTACGACTGCCCGATGAGGTCCTCCTTGACCAGCTCGACGTCGAGCTCCTTAGGTACTCCGCGTATTACTACGCGGAGCTCGCGATCCTCCTGGAGCGCATAAGTGTGGAAGCTTATGCGTTCCTTTCGGAGGTGGGCTGTCAGCGCCCTGTGGTCGTCCGGTGAGGCCGTTTTTATTTGTATACCGTGCGCGATGTTACGCGCATGGACGACGTTAACGTTTTGTGCCTTACAGGCACGGGATACGCGATCCCACGCGGTCTTGTCTTGTAAAATTACCGGCGGCGGCGCGGGAATTTTGCGGACGGACGCGGGTTGGGGTCGCGGCGACGGGGTTGCGCGGCGAGGGGAGTCGGGTGAGACCACGACTTTTGGCCGCGACGCGTTTGCGGCCTTGGATTGTTTTGGCGCCGCGGACGGTTCCACGGCGCGGGCGCGTTTCTTTCCGCGCTTGACGGTTTGGAACCCATCGGAGGTTCCGGGTTCGGGGCTGGCGGCCGACTCGAACTCCATTTCCGACTCGGAGTCGGAGCCGGAGCTCGATGCGCATGACGCGATCGACGCGGGCGCGGGGGTGGGGGGCGACATCGGCGAGTCGCGGAGTACCGGCGCGGGAGGCGACAGCGGAGAGTCTCGGATTATCGCGGCGGCGGCGGACGAATCGTCGGGGTTCGATGCTAGCGTGGCCTTGTAGGCCTCAAACCGGGACATGATGTCCGGGCATATTTGTTGAACGAATTGCGCGAATAGCGCGCTGTTCGCGTTGTTCATGGTTCTTCTGTGCCCGGGGGGGGCGTCCCCGGGACTTAAAGCAAACTCGCCGAAAGGCGAGTCCCCTGAGTGGGAGTTCACCCCCTGAGCTTTACCAGCTCCAAGGGGGGGGAGTGCCTTTGCCGTGAAAACGGCAGTCGGCTGGGAATTGGGGTGGAAAGTTGGGAAGGTAGGGCTCCACTGGGTTGTGAGAATGCCACAACAAGCGGTGATCTCAGTGGAGTTTTAGTCTCGAAAGAGACTGTTTTGCTCGCCGAATATATAAATGAATTTAATATATGAAATGGGTGGGTGATAATGAGTTAGCGTTACGAGTGCACAACTCAAGTACAAACTGTTTTTACAACTCAAGGTCGCGACGCCAGCGACAGCGCGTCAAGAATGCACAACAATGCCGCGATCGGTGCGACAACGACAATGTTGGACAACTCGAGACTCACGTTCGCGACGGCAGCGACAATAATTTGCAAAAACGCGTCCGGACCGAACGGCGATGCAATCGGAACTGTACATAATTATAGCTCTATTGTCACATTTCTATAATCATCATTGATCTGTAATCACAGATTTCACTAAAGCTACACTATAAACAAATAATATTAAAAACAAACAATATTAATCTATTCTCAATTAGATCACAGACTTTAACAATAAAAAAAGGGTATATATGCTTGTGCGTGTGTCAAATACACGGTAGTGTGTGAAAAGTTTTTTTTATTGATTTTTTTGTATGCATAATTTAAAAAAAAAAAAAAAAAAAAAAAAAAAAAAAAAAAAAAAAAAAAAAAAAAAAAAAAAAAAATTAGCATTCTGCACTACTTCTCTATATTCTCTAGAAGTGTGTGAAATTTCATATTCCTCCCGCCGTGCAATTTTCGTAAAAAGGAGTACAAAGTTTTTACTTCACGTATTAATATAGGTATAGATAACCCAATGTAGTAGTAAATCACGAAATTATCTTTTTCTCAAATATGCACGATCAGAAAAAAAAAACAATTTTCCAGTTTTTTTTTTTATTCTATAAAGAACGGCGCGACTTTGTGCGAAATTAAGAAACTTGAGAAGTCTCTAGAAACTTCTTAATCTTTCCCGAGAAGCGGGATGAGGTATTTTATCCTGAAAGCTTGTAATATCTTAGTCTGACCCACAGGAATCGACCTAAAGTTCAAAACTATACCTCGTAATATTAAATCGTAGTCTGGTTGCATTCCCAAACTCACAATGGTTTTGTAACGCTAAATCTCATAAACTTCAAATATGAGTTTGGTTTCTATCAAAGTCAATACGTATTGAATGTAAACGCGCAATGAACATCGTCATCCTCGAGATGGCCTGCATCTAGACATTCGCTCAATTCGAGATTAAATCAAGAGTTTGATATCGATCGACATCCAGCTAACCGTCATATCTGACACGAGTAAAAGCTGCCAGCGATTGCCAACTTTCGCGTCTAATTGATTGATATGTTTGAGGAAATGTTGAGGAGTTTTCAAACATATTTTATACATCAGAATAGATTGGGCAACTGGATTCAAATAGTCATCTATTTTATTAGTAGTAAGGCGTGTTTCTTTTTATTAAAAATACACGATTTTGTACCGATAATGATAGAAAATCTTTAACTCAGTATTTGGCTGTCTTTATAGACAGACCAAGTCTGATAAATTTGAGTCGTAACTATAGGACTAGGATTGGTATTTAAAGAAAAGACATCTTGTCTGATAAACTGGCCATCGAAAACTATTCCGAGAAAACCGGATAAAATACCAAAAAGGCATTATTAAAAACCTGAATGAGACTTGAGAGACCAAACCATTTGTTTTCGCAAGTGGCTGGCTAGTACAAACAGAGAGGTAACAATTGACAACTGTTCTGAAATTTCCGTGTTCGCGACAGATGGCGGAATTCACCGACAAACGGGCCAATGCAAAAAAATTTGGCACTGTTAGGACAGGTGGTTTTGCAACCTACAATTCGTGACTCTTTTGGAATGAGTAATGCTGCAAGCGTTTTTGGGCCACTTTGAAGTCGTCGTGGCCCAAAGGATAAGATGTCCGGTGCATTCGTGTTGAACGATGCATCGGTGTTCGAATCCCAGGCGGGTACAAATTTTTCTAATGAAATGCGTACTCGGCAAATGTTCACGATTGACTTCCACGATGAAGGAATAACATCGTGTAATAAAAATCAAACCCGCAAAATTATAATCTGCGTAATTACTGGTGGTAGAACCTCTTGTGACTCCGCACGGGTAGGTACCACCATCCTGCCTATTTTTGCCGTGAAGCAGTTATGCGTTTCGGTTTGAAAGGCAGCCGTTGTAACTATACTTGAGATCTTAGAACTTATATCTCAAGGTGGGTGGTGCATTTACGTTGTAGATGTCTATTGGCTTCAGTAACCACTTAACACCAGGTGGGCTGTGAGATCAGCCACCCATCAAAGCAATAAAAAAAAAAAAAATGAATATAATTTGGTTATGTTTTGGTGGTCTATTAATTCGTAGTACCGTAACATTTAAATAAATAAATTTATGATAACACTTATTCAGAAATTATTTGCAAATTGAACAGAATTAAATCATTAAAACTCACTAAGAAAACTAACATCAATGAAAATAAAAGCATAATTCAAACACTGAACAACACTAATGAATATAAATAGAGAAGAAAAAAGCAAACATAAAAATACAAGTTTTATTAGCACCACGTAAAGAAAACCGCAGAGCCGCAGCGAACCTATTACTTAATATTAAAACAACGCCACCTTTTTATTTTATAAGCCTCGTAAAGTAAGGATAAGTCTGAAAGCGGCTTGGCTTAGAGTTGTTTGATCTGATGTCGACATCAAGTGCTTGCAAGAAAATATTGTTCCAGAGCTAACATTTGCTGGCGGCACAACCTTGCGTGGTGTCTTATCTACGTGCAAATAGTTGTTGTAGATGCAATGTCGGTGTGAATAAGTGGATTAAACGATAATTGACGTACAGTAGTCTTTTGTAAATATTAGTTTGATTGACTTATTTTTGATTTCGTTTGCACAGAGTGCCTATGTTGGTAACGCCTATGTTGGTAATGTTTTTGTGATATAAAACAGCGTTCTAAAAAATTGCATAGATAGGTCGACCAGCTCACAGTCCATCTGGTGCTAAGTCGATAGCGGAGCCCATAGACATCGCCCCGCCCTTCAAACCGAAACGCATTACTGCTTCACGGCTGAAATATGCAGGGTAATGCTACTTACCCGTGTGGACTCACAAGAGGTCCTACCACCAGTACACGTTTGAACTGGTACTGTGATATTATTATTGGCATGTTAATGTAGAGCAAAATTTACTTTATTTTGGTCTATAGAACATAAAAAAAACACCACAGCAAATTTGGCTATTATGTATAATTGTTTACTTAATGTAAAAGATGCTTCCTTATTATCTGATAAAATTAACTCCAATAAACTCTTAAGCTAATAAATTTGGCTGAATACACTCGAAACTTCTGGCTTCATGTCTAGACAGTTTTTTTGCTCTCACTGTCCATTCACATCCGTGAATAAAGCAACCCAGAGAAATTTCACGATTCTAAAAAGAAAAAAAAAACCACTAAGAATTCTTGAGAGAGGTTGATATTGTTTTCATTTTACAAGCAGCAGAATGATTTTAAAATTCCCGTTAATAAACTTGAGAGTATTTCCCGAGATCCACTTCTGTCCGTGGCCTGCCCGGAAGGAGCGAGCTAATTAATTACCTATTAATAAAGTTACGTAGCTATTTTCTTCTGGAGAACACTATTTTTAGTGAGAGAACTCTTTATTAGGGTTTTTATGTCGATGTTTCTAGGTAGACGACGATACTCGTTCTTATCGTGGTCATAATTAGGGGGTATATTCCAGAAATGTTCTCGATTTTTGGCTATACAATTAAACTAGTCTGCGCTTTTTATAGTATGATTTCTTTTTTAAATGATTCTAGTTTTTTACCAAGTCAAGAATTAAGTTTTATTTATTGATTATTCACGGGCTCTCGACCCAAATGGGATTAGGGTTAGGAGTTACCAGAGCCCGTAACCTGTGAATGCCATTACCCATTTTGAAACATGAGCTCTTGATTGTCACTCTTTATCTCTCACTCTTCAAACCAGTGTGCATTACTGCTTCGCAGCAGAACTAGGCGGGATGGTGCTACCAGTAAACGTAATATTGTGCACCTCAGTAAAACCTACAAATAAATTAGTACGAGCCCAGTTTTAAATCAACGACCGGGATTGCGAATGCATAGCAGAAACAAAAGAGAGCAAATATTACCGCAATACTAAGGCACGATAAGCTCTTTAATGCCTTTTTTCAAGATGAGGGCCCAGTCGTTTCGCGCAAATTTTAAAAATGAAAGAACACGTCATTTTGACCGAAAACGCGGGTAGATAACGGGCGTTTTTGTTGTATTTGAGCATGAAGGCTGCTGAAATCTTTGGTAAAGCTAGATTTAAATGGATGGATTGGCTACCATTGAAGATTTGCTACTCGTAAAGTAAAGTTTGCCCCTCGACGTTAAAAAGGTTTTACAAAAATCGACGGCGCCTCCTAAGTTAATATATACAAACTTGTAACGTTTCATCTTTTATAATTCCTCTACATTTTAAGATAAAATTGCATCTCTAAGTAAATATATTTTTGGCACAATCATAGAACATGATTTATCTTTATAGCCTTCTATGCTTCTATAGATATGTAGAATTCCTCGAATCCCGTATTCCCAGTTCATCATCACGTTACCTGTCTTCATCAATTACAATTTTTATCAGTCAAGTTCCTGTCGTTGTCTAACATCCAAGTCGAGTTTGATTGATGCGTTTTAAACACAGATCCGTTCGTCCTTACGCTTCGTTTGACTGGAATAATGTCAGAACGAATTTGGTGCGGGATTATTTGTTTGGTTTTATTAGGTACCATTAGCATGAATTCGGTAAAATTGTTGTTAAAAGACTTACCGAAGCTCACCTTGAAAAACGACCACAAAAACAAGTATTTCTTTGATGTAAAAAAAAGCATGATTATCTTTAGGCCAAAGATAAGCATATTCGTATTCTCAAAATTCCTTTTAAATGAAAAATATAATGATTTCCATATATCACAAATGAATGCGAAATCTCAAAATTATTGGCCTTAATCGATGCAAATTAGTTGAAGACAAAAAATATGGTCAGGTCAATACAACAAAACACTGATTAAAAATCGTCTTATAGATTGCAGGCGCTATAAAGCCCTGTTTTAATTTGATAACGTAAAAACCAAAAGTCATACTTATTCAAAAAGAAGAGAAGAAGCGAACGATGCCAGACACCGTCTTAATGAAACGCTAAGTTATGTAAAATGAACCGGAAAACTGCTGACTGAGTATTTTACGTACTGGTAAAAAGAAAAACTAAAGAATTTACTTCGAAGAATCAGTTCAGATATAGCATTAAGAAGAATCAATTTAGTTTACCTATTAGCCTCACGAGCGAGCAATTCAAAGACAAATGTCAATAACATCTATTGAGTATGTGGAATACATTACTTTTAGCGATATGTAGTCAACGTTAAACCTCCGAATTCTGGATGTGAAATAACGTAAAATTGTATCCAAGGATTTATTATACATGCCTTTTCAGGATTTTATTCTTTCTGTTTTGTTGTTTGTAACGTTGCTAACGGAATACGTACTAACTCATTTAGTCTCTGTAAATATATGGGCCGTCGATAAATCTCATTCGTGAGCGGGATCCGAAATGTCTTCGCAAGTGAAGTGTCATAAACGGATAGTGATGAATATCTTCAGAATCTGGTTTGATAAGATTTTGGGTTTATACGTCTGTTATTTGCAAATTATTTTGATTAGCTTGAATAGGCCCGAAGAATAATGTATTAGTATCGAGCGACAATCCCGGGATTCAAATTCCTCTAGAAGGTACCAACTTCAAGAAAATCCGTATCGACTTCCCCAACGCAAGAATAGTATTGTGTGCTAAAAATAAAATTACTAAATTTAATTGAACAAATACTAGTTTAAGGACGTTTTTTTTCAGTCAGCATCTGCTGTTATTATCTTGCCTATTGAGCCTGTGACTTATTGACATGTTCCCTTTTTATGGTCGCAAACCGTTATACGATATAATTAAGCCTAATTTCATTGTCAAAATAGGTAACGAGATCCTCGTTGCGTTGTTAAGCTTTGGTAACTTAAAGTCAAATTGGTCTGTGAGATGGTCCATTAGTATAGAACAAAACTTGTAATAAAAAATATTAGCAAAGAGATTCTAATTCGGATATAGGATATAGCATTTGTGTTTTTAACCTCATTTCTCAAGGCCAGTGTTTTATGAGCGAGATATCAAAATTTGGCAACGCTATATAAAAGCTATTGTGTTTCGGCACCTTGACGGATTATGTCAAAATCTTTAACTCGTTAGTGTTTGAATTATCAACTAGATGTAAGAATATTAAATCAAATAAAAGCTATTAAACTGTTTTGTTTTTTGTTTCAGGTAAATGCGATGAATTATTCTCTCCTTGGCGAGCAACATTGCTAGTTAGTACCCACAATACATTACCTAGATCCTTTTATGACTCCACGTGAAGCTTTTAAGTAAACTATAATAATAAATTAACGAGAACTTTGTTCGCTGTAGAATGCAACGATAAAATACACGTCATTTATGAGTTCATACTATGAGGTTATATTTTCCTAACTTTGCAAATGGAGGAGCATGTGTTTAGCAGTCCCTGCAAAACCTGGTACGTACTAGGTGATCAAATCAATATCAAGTTGCTGCTCACACGGTGGTGAGTGGTTAGTGTAGCCCTTGGACATAGCAACGCCAATGTCGCCGAGTCTAAATAATTGTATTGTTTAAAAGTTGTTCCACTTTCCTCTCACGGGCTTGGAGCTCGACTATCATCATGACCATCATATCATATGAACGAGTGAGACATGGAGTAAAAAGTTTTATATTCTTTGTATTACGGCTTCACAAAATGATACCATGATACCATAACAATTAAAGTATTTGCTGTTGACTTACCAATTGAGTATCGTTTTCTTTTGTTACTTTCACACACACACTTCTGCGAGTAATAATAATTGTTCAATGAATAAAAATCGAATTAAAATAAGAATTATGTAATCATGTGCTCGGTAAAACTATCGAGAGCTTAAAACGTTGGCGATTACTTGTCCTGTCATGTTAGCCAACACATGTCATATTGTCGTAAGATAATGGAATAAGCTAGCTATCTGAAGATATTTTTCAGTGTTGAATGTCAAGCCATTAAAAACAGATTAACACCGTAAAAACACCAAGATCCCTTAGTGGTATACAATTAGACATGGGCAAGCATTGGGCTGTTGCCAGTGCGTGAGATGACCAGTAAATAATATCGTTTTAAGAATTGATAACAAAGTGATAAGATGTGAACTATAATAATTGACACAGGTGTTTGACGTTCATGACACAGAACAGATATTCATTTATTTCAACACTAAATCCATTATTAATTTACTTAGTAATGTGAGTCATATCTATGATGTAAAGCTTAATAATGAAGGGAACATTTGTAGCTAATCTTAAATCTAATCTTGCAAAAAATTCTAGCAAGCAAGTGATCCAAATTTCAACTGCAAGTAGCGTTTCAAATACTTTTTCTATTTTCCCTGCACAATGCCTGAGCTTTCGGGGAAGGAAAGTAATTAAAAACTTACTTTTATAGTTTGAACTTGCTTTAAGCTCGAGGGTGGTAGATTAATATGAAGATCGCGTGTTCAAATGTTAAAATTTTATTTTAACTATTTCGCTTTTTTTATTATTTATTGTACGACTGCTTTTAAAAATGCATGTTCATGTCCCAAATGTAATGGTGTATTTGCACGACAAACATTATTTGTTGTTTGATATTGTAACATTATGTCGTTTATACTGACAAATCTATGTAATCCAAGTTATATTCCTAATGTTCTTGGAGTTTCAAGACAATGATACTAGTCTAAATTCACGCAGGTACCCTCCAAGTGAGAATTAATTAGTCAATGTTAAAGATTACCTATTACTGCTGCGAAGCATTAAGTAACTCAGATGGCGGCCTCAAAGTGCATTTAAAAGAACTCTCATCCAAATCAAGTAAACGCTCACAAAAATAGCTTGCTACAAATACGTAGCATACATACAAATAATACGTGTGTTACATAGATTATCCTCATTAAACTAGGCTAGCACAACACAGCTATTTATACCAATAAACACTAAGAGGTACAAATTGCTTGTTTTTTTTATTCTTCCTAGAAACAATCGCGCCTAATTAAAACATCCAATTTTAGAAGCGACCATTAATTCTGATGTCGTCCTTAACTAGACCTAATCTAGATTTAATTTTGTACGCCGAGTTTCCTGTCCCGCAACTGTTTTAATATTGTCATCTCTAAGTAGTCACTTCCTCATTATGACATTTGTTTATCAGAGTCCGTCACTTAAGTCACCTCCTTATTTTAATGGGTCAGTTTTAATCTATACAGTTTTATCTTTGCTGATTAGGCAAAATTATTATTGTTTAAAATAATTAATTGTCTTAAATATAATATATAAATAGTTTTTAATAACAAAGGGGCATTTCCATTTCCTATTCTCAATCATTTCATTGGTATTCACAATTAAGAACTTTTGAATTATTTTAAGAGCTTCGGTAATATTTTCGGTTGGTTATTACCAGAGTGAGCTTATAAGCGAATGGTTTATTTACATTCGCAGTAAAATGGCGGCACGATTAAAATCTTTATAACACGGGTGTACCACTGAATTCGCTATCAAATCTTTAACTTGTTTATGTAATTTGCAATTCGTTATTAGAATCGTTTCGGGTTTACGAAGGCCGTTTCAGAGGTACTTCTGAATTTTAATTACCGTAAAGTCTTATTTTAACAATGCTTCTCATTAATCGTGTCTGTTTATGCAAATTTGTACCTCTGGATTTATCAAATATTTTTGTAAGTGTCTTGTTATTTTGTTTTTTCGATTGTTTTTAAACAGCTTCACGCCTGGAAGTTCTTTTTATGTTAAGCGATAGTCCATTCTGGATAGTACCGTCTGGCTGACGTACCCAATTTTCTAATATTTTATAAGTAATGCACGTTATCTATCTATATATTAATACGTGAAGGAAAAACTTTGTATCCCTTTTTACGAAAATTGCGCCGACGGAGGAGTATGAAATATACCACACTTATAGAGAATATAGAGAGGGAGTGCAGAATGTTAATATTTTTTTAAATTATGCCTAAAAATACATTAAATCAATAAATAAAAAAATTACACACACTACCATGTATTTGACGCACGCACGCATGCATACTATTTATTTATTGTCAAACTTTTGTTCTTGACGTTTGTGGTCAAATTGAGAATAGATTAAATATTGTTTGTCTTTATTAATATTTACCTAAAGTGTAGTCTTGGCGAAATCTGTGATTATAGAAGTATAATAATTATTTGACAATAGAATCATAATAGTGTACAAACTTATAATTTCAATTAATTACAATCGAATTTCGACTACCGTGGGACCACTAGTAACTATAAAACCAAATTGACAACATACATACTCGAAGTGTGAAAAGAATAATCCTTTGAGACTCAATGAGATAGTCTTTTTCTAGATTAAAATACATCTGTAGAGTATTCGTCATCATTACTTTCCTCGTTTGTCGAAGTAAGACAGTAAAGTTTCAATTAAGTTTATCTAAGTATTTAGATGATATTCCAAAACAAATTGTTCTCGTTCCGAATTGTAATGAAAAGCGAAACTAACCCTCGTGCCGATATAAATTATTACAAGATCCCGAAAACACGACAAACTTAAACAATTCCGCATCTTTTGTTTAATACAGAATCCATTGTTGTACCCATTGAATTTCTATCAGGCTTGACAAATTGAAACAAACTGGAAAGTCGAGTTCCGAAGTTCGTTCCCTTCGAAGCTGGGGATCCATTAATTTACTGTGAGAAGTTGAATTAAATCATCCAAACCTTTAGCTGTTCGAGAATTTTTGGGACGTTCCTCGTATATTTCTAAATTGTTAAGTTATTAATTGGTAAAACGTAAAATTACGAATTTAGAAGTTGTATTTTCCTCTCCTGTTTATTTTATACTAGCTGACCCGGCAGACTTCGTAGTACCTCAATCGATAAATAAAAGACCTAAACTTTTGTGTAAAATAAACTTAAAACAAACAAAAGGAATCCGTCCGACGGGGGACACATCAAAGAAAAAACAAAATTGTTATTTTTATTTAATTCCGAACATTTTCATTCATTTATCTACCTTTTAAACCTTCTCTGGACTACCACAAATAATTCAAGACCAAAATTAGCCAAATCGGTCCAGCCGTTCTCGAATTTTAGCGAGACTAACGAACAGCAATTCATTTTTATGTATATAGATGTAATTATTGCAGGCTCTAAAAATATGTTCTCGAATGTTCTGTTTTGATCCTATACCTCATCGTCAATAGAACTTCAATCTTAGGTCTAGTGGTAAACCTTGGCTTTGTGGGGTGTGGGTGTATATGGGAACAGTTAACGCATAATGTCAGACGCCCGTAGACACTAGTAAACAGATTACATTACCATACAAATCACATTTGTCTGGTAACGTTTATGATTACGATATTAAAATGAGAACAAAACGAATACAATTCAAACCCTTTAGATCACATTTTTTTCCAAGCGAAATTATGAAGTATAATGAAGCAGAGGGAAGTTAGTTAGCATTAAGTATTCGTATTTCCAGAGCTGTCTCTTTCGAGGCAGTTAAAATTTCACTTGGCTAAGCAAAATTTTCTGCCCGCTGCAAAAATCTTTCCCTTTTAGGGCGAGGGGAATTCTTGCATAAAATTTACATCGGGCGGTCCATACAAATTACCATTTCAGTTCTTACTCTGATTAAATGTTGTAGAAAAAATATTGCGTTCTAAATGGAAGAGAAAATTCTTGGTTTTCCAGTCATTAAAAATGATGTTTTTTTTTGTTTTTTTGTTGCCTCTTCATCAAATGTCCGCTTAGTTGACATTTTAGTTTATAGCTTTTGGTTTTAAAAAAATCCACGTCACGTCGTAAGATTACTATCGAGTTATTCGCAGACCACTTCCAACAAGTCACTTTAGGAATCAATCAATTTTATGTTCAGCAGAAGTCCTATTGTACGACCATAACATTAATTTCAGAACACTTTTTTTAAATCATAAATAAACGTTATTGAAAGCAAAAACTTCCTTATAAACAGATTCGTTCCTCGTGTTCAAAATCAACAAAAACTTGGCAAGGTCTCCAAGATGGGGCATTCCAAAAAAGGTGTACGTTACAACTTCTTCAACGCTTTAGGGTGAGAAAACATCGGAGTCTAACTGAAGATATTTGGCAGGCCTCTACGGGCTAATGATCCACTTGATTGCGGTTAACTGTCGCTATAAAAATGTCTAGATGCTGCCAACTAAGGGAAAGGCGGTTGCTTTTACAAACTGTCTATTTTCTGGCTCGCTCCCGATATCACGGGACGATTGTCTATTGAGATCTTTCGCTATCTCCTCAACGATACTCCCGTTACAAAGAATTCTGTCTCTGTTTCTTTCACCTTTGTAACTAATGGTTCTGAAGATTTATTTTTCGATATTCTTAAGTACACAGTATTTTATTACCGCACTTTTGAATTAGAACTACAGTATAAATGTGCTAAGCATTTGATTTGATTTTTTATTTGATTTTGGGTGGACGTACTCACAGCCCACCTGATGTTAAGTGGTTACTGGAGCCCATAGACATTTACAACGTAAATGCGCCACGCATCTTGAGATACAAGTTCTAAGGTCTCAGTACAGCTACAACGGCTGCCCCGCCCTTCAAACCGAAACGCATTACTGCTTCACGGCAGAAATAAACAGGGTGGTGATACCTACCCGTGCGGACTCACAAGAGCTCCTACCACCAGTAATTACGCAAATTATAATTTTGCGGGTTTGATTTTTATTACACGATATTATTCCTTCACCGTGGAAGTCAACCGTTTGTTAAGTACGTATTTCATTGGAAAAATTGGTACCCGCCTGCGGGATTCGAACACCGGTGCATCGCAAGATATATCTTGCCTAAAGGCCACGACCACTTCTAAACAAATTAGTCTAGTTATAAATATTTCGATATCGATTATTCCGCAATCTATGTACCACTTAACGCTGAAGAAAGTAATTTAAATCACAATCGAAGAAGATTATCCTATTAGAGGCCTTGATTTGAAGTGTTACAAAAACAGGAAATAATAGGTACAACATGATAAATAAAGCATTGAATTCGATTTCCTTAAACAAAGTGCTTACTCATGGAAATGTACTAGGAACTATCAATAATTTTTCCATTAAAGAAACGTAAACGGGTGGCATAGGAATTATAGATTTCGTACGCCATTCATACAACACAGCGGGGGCTACTTGAAATCAATTTTGAATTCATAATTTAATTTCGACTCAGAATCTGGAAATGTTTAATTCGGTCTCTCGACACAGGGGACACGGTGAAGCGGCGTTCGTCCAACTTTGGCGTTCAACTTTTGAATGCGACTTTGAACAAATATGCGAATGTGGGCCCTCGTCTAACGTTTTCGATTCCCTAGTGCCCTACCAATATGAGTTTTTGACGTGGCACTCGAAGTTACATGCATATTTCATTTCTGGTGGCGGCGCGCTGCGGGTTTGCTGGTTTCAAAAATGAATTGTTGGAATTCGAAATTGTTTTTCAGGTATCGATTATTTGGTCGGCAGTTTTGTATTGATGATTTGTTTACGCGTAGTGTTGTTTTTGTGCATCTTTGATATAAACGGGGGGATAATAATAGTAAATTAAAGGGATGACATAAATTGATTGTAATGGTTCCGATAATGGTGGGGTACCAATTTTAAACCCTACCCTTTTCAACGACAGAAACCTAGGTTGACTTTTATTTAGTCGTCGTGGCCTAAATGATAAGACGTTCGGTGCATTCGTATCGAGCGATGCAACGGTGTTCGAATCCTATAGACGGGTACCAATTTTTCTAATGAAATACGTAGTTAACAAATGTTCACAGTTGACTTCCACGGTGAAGGAATAACATTGTGCTATAAAAATCAAACCCGAAAAATTATAATTTGCTTAATTACTGGTGGTAGGACCTCTTGTGAGTCCGCACGGGTAGGTACCACCACCCTGCCTATTTCTGCCGTGAAGCAGTAATGCGCTTCGGTTTGCATTGGTGGGTGGCGCATTTACGTTGTAGATGTCTATGGGCTCCAGTAACCAGTTAACACAAGGTGGGCTGTGAGCTCCTATATCAAAATGAATATGCTTACGCTGTTGATTAATGTGGACTAAAATAAAAAGCACCGAATTATGGTCAAGTTAGTCTTCATCCACATAATCCATACAATCGCAGTACCGAGTAATATTACACTTTTCCGTTCACATTATAAACGTTTCAATATTCGGGGCCTTCATTAATCACTGTAATTGACAGCGAGGGGGAGGACTTGTCCGTCGTCCGCCTCCCCAACTTCTGTATCGAGTTATAATGTTTTTGTTTTACTATCGAAATCGTAATGATAAAAATTTCACGCGCCGTAATTTGAGTTTTGTGGGATCCGTTTGATTGATTCCGCAATGGAATTATTAAAGTTATGAGAACAAAATTTTCTAGAATCGTTCATTTGGGCTGTTTATCTCTCTTCTTTAGTATATATGAATGGCCACCAAGTTTATTTCGTGGCAGATATAGACAGGATCTTAATACCCTACCGTATGGACCATTAGAACTAGCTTTGCCTAGTACCGCACGAAATAACCTCTTCGTCTAGAAGTTGTACGTGAAAGCGCATTAAGTACGCATTTACTTCAAGAATGCTATCTGTCACTAATCTTTATCCTGGTATAATCGCTTCTATTGAGCACATTCATCTTATAAATTGCTCAAAATTCTATGGTCAAGTTTATTTCACGATCGTCCAAACTAATTCCAACGCACATCTCAAATTACGTTTTCAAACTAGCAGTTTGATACCCGGTCTCCGTTACCATCGAAGTCAATTATCATTCGTTACGTAACAAGTTAATTCCACCCAAGTGCCGAAGTGAGTTCAGTGCGCGACAAACATCCTCCGCCCATCAATAATTCTCGGTAATAAACAAAAAGGAATCGCAGTAAGCAAAACTTGTGTTAACAAAACAAGAACTTATTTATATAATGATCAAAAGTTTTTTTTTTTCTCTCGGCTCGATCGGTTATGCTTATCCCCTGTCGAAAAGAATATACGTAAAGCAATTTAGGGAAGAAAAGGGAAATATTTCTTGCTCGGAATAGCATTGCTTAATGTAGCATAACGTTATTAATTTGATTGTTGATTGTATCTTTGATTACTAAATAATGCTCTGGGTCTATATAGCAATTCCGGTTGGGCCTTCCGAATTTGTTTTTAGTTTTCGAGGAGTTGTCTATAGCCCCAGATTGATATTGTTTCTTTACGCAATGAAACAATCCGATATTCTGGTTGATGATTTTTGATGGTGATGAAATTTCAGCTCCTTAATTTTTCATTGCTTAGACTGGTGATCGAGCTTAACGCCCACCTTATGTGAAGTGCTCACCTGAGCCCATAGACATTAACAAAGTAAGCCGTTACTCACTTTGAGACGTCAGTTTTAGAGTCTCAATTCTATTGTAAAACGGTTGGCTAATCCTTCATAACAGAAATATTACTGTGTCGTGGTAGAAATAGACAGGGAAGCGGTACCTATCCGTGCGGGCTCACAATCCATCGCACATCCAAACGCAAATCCACAGTGCGTTTCCAGATATATTTTTTGCCACGTACCATCCGGCTTTGGAATTAGTGCCCCTCCACGGTGTTTCCCGAGCGCTGACATGTCCTTCTTCAAACGAGGCTTGTGGAGAATACTTAACGGTAGACAGCGATTTGGCTCTGCCCCTGGCATTACTAACGTCCATGGGCGACGGTAACCACTCAACATTAGGTGAGTCGTATCCTCGTCTGCCTAAAAGGGGAATAATAAAATTATGTTTTTTTTTTGCGGTCTTGATATTACACGTTGTTATTTCTTCATCGTGGTAGTAATGCGTGAAATTGTGTTAAGAAAGTAGGTCATTAGAAAAATAGGTACCTGCTTGCGAGATTCGAATACAGCCATAGTTGTATACCTCAATGGGAATGCACCGCGCATCTTATCGGTTTCCAATCGGTTTCAATGTGTAATATAATATCTAATAGATATTATATTACACTACATAGTATGTATTATAAACAGCGATTACCACGGGGCTAATAAAAAAACACAATCTAATTGAACAATAATAAAAGTGGCAACCTATGAATATAATTCTTTCTGCCTTTCGAATAGGGTCTCTAAACAGACAACGCATGTTGCGAACTTTGCTCATTTACCCCACGTCTATGAATACGAGACTTTTATAAGGCTGCAAATGTTCTTTGGTAAAGTCCAGTCGGGTACAGCTGGTATCAGGCATCCCTCTTATTTATGAGGTTACAGGTTCGAAACTGGTAATATACCTTTGTTTATGTTAGATTTGTTGGATACCGTATTCAACTTCTAATAACAAAAGCCCACTAAAAGCTTCTAGTTAATTATTCAACTCTGGCAAAGTACTTCATAAGAAAACGACAATTTCAATTACGAAAAGTCAATGCCTTCATAAAGTAAAGCTTCGCCATTTTCTAATCTTTCATCCGAAAGCTCTCATTCATCATTAATGAATTCATTAATCAGCGTAGACGGGCCGAACTTTCGGAGCTTTAATCGCGGGGACTCTACGTGTCTTTTACGGTTTAAGTTCTGTAAATTAACATTTTAAATTGGAACCTTTTAGATATTTAGTGATTAAAATCTGTTTTGTCCGAGGAAATAGACAACGTGCTTGACTGATTAAGTTTAATCAATGCTGCTAATGGACATCATAAATATACAAACAGGCAAATTGTTCCTTTAGCGATGGTAAGGGGGGTACATGTGATTCTAAAATCTTAACTTATGAAAATATATAAATCGGTTGCTTAGAGTAAGTACATGATCTCATTGAGTCGAGCATTTGTGCCAGTGGACAGAAGCTTGCGGAAGGTTTCAAGCGTATTACTACGAAAACAAAGGCTATAACTACAGTTTTATGTATTTTTACTAGTTAGACACACTCTGATTGGCACTCACTGAAATCATCTACAGAATTAATTGTATGTCTAACATTCACCCCGAACATCATTAGATGTTCAAATGCAATTGAAAAAGTGTTGCCTAATAAAATTAACGTTTTACTAAATGCTATAATTAACCGGCTTGAAGTAAACCAAGAACCGGTTGTTACTGTCAACTAATGACTGATTTCTGAATCGGTAGAGGAGCATTAAAATTTGTCACCCCTGACTGTAGAGACGCGGCTTCGATTCCGCATGGGACAAACTTACTTGTGTTGAACGCGTCTATTTACTCTTCGTCTGGGCATTTAATATTTGTAAATAAGTACGTCTCTGGTTCCTATAAAGGAATTGAAGTTGAGCGTCGGAGATGATCGTTTGTGCCCGTTATTTATTCATTCAGAAACTCACCATGAAGTTTGTTTTCGGGTGCTCACGGCTGGCCTCAAGAATTGATTGAAACGGTTAAGTCTATTAAGTAAAGGCTGATTTTTTTAAAACAAAATACGGTTCGTCTACATCGAACATCCCTAGATTAATGAAGAGAATAAGTTGTCAGCTAAATCACTTTGTAGTCTTTACCGATGAATGATAGAGAGCTATACCACAATAAAGGTATTGGCCGAAAATAGCTAATTGAGTGTTGCCTTAAGTATAACATCTCGACTGAGCACCGGTTACAGTAAGCTTTTTTTATGCTTCTAGCTTAGTAGCGTTGGCTAAAAACCAGGATTAGACCCTATTGCAGTTAAGGCGTCTTGTGAGCCCGCATGAGTAGGTAGACTACTCTGCCTATTTTTGCAGTGAAGCAGTTAGGTTTCGGTTTGAAGGGTGAGGCATTCTGTATTGTAAAACTCACACTTAGAACTCTTGTCTCAAGGTGGGAGGTGGCATTTATGTTGTTGATGTCTATAGACTCCGGTAATCATATAATACCAGATGGGCTATGAGCTTATCTACCCATTTAAACAATTAAAAAAATCAAACCCATGGATCACTTACTCTTAATTAGTTCAAGGCGATCAAAGGTAACAACAAAACCAAAAATAATAATTTAAATAAAATTCCGACGTATTAGAATTTCATCTAACCACGAAGGAATTTTAAAACCAGTATCGGCTTGTTTACAGTAAAGTTTTCCAGAATAATTTGCAAGCGATTTTTATTAACTTTCAAGCCTCGATAAAAGTTGCGAGGCTCGAAGCTTTTTTCTGTGTTCAACTTTTATTTTGTTGATCTTTTTTACGATACAGAAACGAGGTTTTTCGCTTATTGAATTTATTATTGCGTTTCGATTCTGATGGCATCTGTTATTTGGTGTGCGGCATCTTGTTCTTGAATTCGTCTTATTTTTTTGATGATAAGTTATCCACTTAACGAATTAAATGCTAAATCTTGGTCTATAAAATCACGACTTCATCGATTGGTAATAATGAGTGCAAAGTAATTTCTAAACTTAGCTTTTAGTGAACATGTAAGCTCGTACCTACCGTGAGCATTTGTGAACACAGTTAAGGCTACTATTAACTGTGGTTAACTGATATAACGTGAAATGGGTCACTAGGCTGCGACAAAGATCTCATCTAATGCAAATTTTAACATGCTAACCCAACCTGTTTATAATATTATCTAAGTAACGGAATATTCCCGATTATCTTAAAAATTGCACACTTGGGTATCAACGACTGATACTACAAACATTTATCTTTATTTTGACTCAATGTCCTGACCTGTATAAAATGCATATGTTTAATTATAATGGTTTTTTGCTTTGCTATTAAATATCTTCAATTTTAATTATTTCGTCATCTTGTCTTTCTTTTTGGCATGAAGACAAATTTTAACTTTTTCGATGGGTGATTTTTACCTCTTTCTTTCTCATTTATGGCTCACATCTGTATGGTCTTCGGTCATCAGTCATCATGTTTAGATGTATTTTTTCCTTTCCAATAATTTCCATTTCACGGCCTACAATCATCAAGAAGGGTTGACGACGGCAAGGAGACCAGTAATTTAACTACTACATGATACAAGTCGAGCTATTTAGTACAAATGACAAGGTTAAAATGGTACACGCAATTTCTGTGGGGCAATTTGATTGATTTTGTTGTCTGTTTCCCAAGTAAAATAAATTCATTATCCTCCCTGCTATAATACCTTTAACTCCACTTTATCAGTATTAAGAGTCACAAAATAACATAAATTAAGCAACATGCAGCGTTTATTTGAACGTTGTATTTCGTAAAATCTTGCGAAATCTTTCATTTGTATATACCGAGCGTCGTTTTCTTAGCGCCTACGCAGACCCTGACACAAGGCTGTATGACTTAACGTTCCAAACTATAATCACCTTTAGAATAACACATTTACAGACTACATTCGTGTGTACGGATATTTTTTAGGCTCAGAACCCAAAACGACATGGAATTTTGAACTCTATTTTGAAAACGTTAAAGAATATATTTCAAATACTATTTTGTGAGGATTCCGTATTATTTATTATCAATTTACGTTTATTTTTTACGTTTTATGGTTTACTTTATTGTTTGCTTACGATAATTGGATGCTAAAATCATCTCGATTAAGATTGTATCTTCAAGATTTTATTTCACTTATGGGTATATATCTATCCATATATGTGGTATCCATATTTGGTAAAATACAGCTATATTTCAGAATTAACTGTTTGATAAGACATATGTACTTACATGGCATCAAAAGGTCTCAATATATGTATGACCAATAACCAAACGACATATTTTACATGGGACTCCTCGCTGTTTCTTAATGTTGTTGAATGGACTATTGGCTTATCAAGCCACGCAGAGCCAATAATGACTTAGAAGTACTTAGTGGTTGTATTGTATAAATCACTTGGTCACTTGGAGAAAATAAGGCTTGAAATGGTTAACTGGTCCCGATCCTCAGATCTTTAATTCCTTTATAATATCACCATAGCCCTAGAAATGTTAATCTAATTATATCAGAGGGAATGATCGAATATTATTTTGAAAGGGATACAAAAAGATTAAGAAAAAACTAAATCAGAAATAAACAGTGTCGCATTACAATTGCCAAGAGAAATAGTAAACACCGCAGAACGCGTAGGTTCACCACAAGCTAATGGTATGCGCATTATTATAGCAAATTCGAAATTAACAAGCATATTAGCTGTGGTTTTATGCGACAACGTAGCTCCAAGGTTTATTTATGCACGAATTGATTTGCAATACTCAATCGCCCTTCTAGTTTGTATCTTGTATCCTAATTTATTCACTACGATTGCTGGAGACTTCGAGAAATTTCGTATTATTTGCGGAAAACCGGTTTTTTAACCTCCACGAAGAGTGCATCCAAATCTTAATGTTTGTTTGGTAGCGCTTCGCTGTTTTAATAATAGAAAATGTGCCACTTTCAGTTTCTTGGAGTTCTGGCGTCTATCTATACATGTAGACGGGTAGTAATTTAATCAACTTTCTGCATAACGTTTTAGTTCGTTAGCCGAATTCCAGGACTAAAGTTTGCCTTTCTGCAGAACATTTCGTACGCCCGTTATTAGGATCAAATTTACTATCAATTACCTTCTGATTTATAGTTTCTTCATTTTCTTGATTTACACTAAACAAAGTAAAAGTTTCGTTGATTTCGATTTTAATTTCATTTCTTTTGAGTTCGTGCTAATCATTTATAGCATAGAAATTGCTACAGGACCATTCTACCTGTTTCTACTGCATGTACTTCAATTAGATGGTGCAAAAGCCTTATCCGTTCTAAACTTTTAATCTATGTCTGAGGGTTACCATACCCGTGTTGCCATAGTAAAAACTCAAAAACCCACAGATTGGTTTCGAACAAGTAATGTAGCTACACCACCTTGATGACCATGTTGGCTTAGTGCTAACCTATAACAACGGAATTTAAGTTGAATCCTAGTCGGATTCAATGCCTTTGTTAAAGACATTTGATATTTGGGGTATTCAAGTATGTGTTTCGTCATTACACAGGATTCAATTCTTGTTTGAGGCTGTTTGATGAGACACGTCTGATGATTTCATTTTTTAAATCAAGGATGTTGAATATGTTCCTAAATCCCTACGCCAGAATACCATGACATTACTGTTTAATCTTACCACCAGCATCCACCAATCATCTGTGACTCCGAAAGCATAAGGAATAAACATGATGAACGTGAAATTAATTCATTAACCTTAGAAGGTATCTGTTCACAAATCGCCATACCTTTTAACTTAGTTTAACTCAACTCTCAATTTACAGTTGACAAGTTAATTACTAAGCCACTATTAAGGCGGAAGATTTGTAAATAGGTAAATTTTATGTTCACTATATTACGAGGGGAATGTACATGGTGTTCTAAAGATATATTCAGAATAGCATAGAAAACTTTTTAATGCGAGCAATTGGGTTTTTTTAGTATTAATACTTAGTCTGGGTACAATGTTTCTCGTTAACTAAGTAAGGTAAAAATATGTAGAAATAATATTACTTCTGCTAACCTACAGCTTACTGAAACGTCGTGAACGGTAATAACTATTACCGGTGGTAGGACCGTCTTTACTGGTGGTAGAACGTCTTGTGAGTCCGCACGGGTAGGTACCACCATCCTGCCTATTTCTGGCGTGAAGCAGTAATGCGTTTCGATTTGAAGGGCGGGGCAGCCGTTGTACTGTTAAGAGTGAGACCTTACAACTCATGTCTCAAGATCAAGTTGTAGATGTCATGGGCTCCAATAACCACTTAACACCAGGACCGTGAATTTGTCCACCCATCTAGCACTAAAAAAAAAGGGTGCGTGTACTTATGTACGCACGTAAGAAGTTATATATTTTTTTTATGTTTTTTTTTTAAGTATTAAATAATTAATAATAAATATTTAACGTTAATCATTTAATCATATTTAGTATGAATTATATTAAATAATAATTTTGTCATTTATATTACTAAAAAAATGAATGCTAATAACACTTTTTTTTACGAGTGTTGCGCGAAAGTTCACCTGCGACTATATTCAGACTCGCCATGTTACGTCGGTCGTATTGTAATGAGTGACTTAGTGGGCAACTTCATTCTGTTAATTTTGTGTCACGGTGCGCGCGCATCGTAAAATTTCACTCTCATCAATTTTTCATAACGCCCCTAAAGAAGTATAACTTCAAAAAGATCCTCATCAAAAATATTTAAAACAGTTGTTTTGTAACACTCTGTATAGTGGCCGGTCGGAAACAGAGAAGGAGCACGCAAACTAATTCACGATTATAATCAGTTCAATGGATGGTTTTATTGTTACGAAATGAGTTTCAAAAAAAAAAAAAAAACATAAATACGTTACTATGAAGGTTGTGCGCTAAGGTAGGTGTTTCTGTGATGTTGTTTTAGCGATTCAACTGTTTTTAATTTTTGGTGTTAATTACACAACGATGTTCGATAATTTGACTGGTTTTATGCGCGGCTTCGGTTACTATATAGTAAACTAGCGGCCCGCTCCGGCTTCGCTCGGGTCTTTAACATTTTTTTTAGTAAGGATACCTAATTTTTGTTAAAAAAAAAATAGCCTATGTCACTTGGAGATAGTGTAGCTTCCAAACAGTGAAAGAATTTTTCAAATCGGTTCAGTAGTTTCGGAGCTTATTCAATACAAACAAACAAACAAATCTTTCCTCTTTATAATATTAGTATAGATATCTTAGTACTCGTTTACTGGATATTATCGGTTAGGATCGGTTAAGTAAAAAACTTTAAAAAACACACTAACTTACTTTCGGATTTATAATATCAGTTTGAATGATGAAGCTTACTGAAGCTTCCTTATTGTGTTGCGACTATGCCAAGATAACATTCTGAAGAAAAGTGAACTTGGAAAAACATAATGATAACATCGTGTAATACAATGTACAATGGAATGTCCTATAGATTGGTGCAGCAGAATAGTCTGGAACAGAGGAGATGGTGGGACATAGTAAGACGCGTCAAATCTATTCCCTATCAGCTATATAACGATTATGCACGCTGTGTCGAAAATCGATTAAGAAGAAGAATAACAAAATTAAACTCATTCTGTTTCATTAATTGACTTAATAATAACTGGTGGTTAGGTATTATGAGTCCAACGAAGAAGTTTTGCACTATCATTCCCATTGCTGTGACAAAGCACGCATCCATTTAATTGGTCAAAAAATTCCTACCAATTTATAACAGAGCAATAGTAGATAATAAAGTTGGAAGATCTAGGGCAAAAAAAGAGTACACCGGTCATCATATTATATTTACATATAGATGTATGTTTTTATTGAAAGGTATGTACCAATGTTGAAAGTATTAACAAAAATTATTATAATATTAGACAGCAATTTGACATATTATATTTAATGATTTTTTATAAGTTTTTCCGTTTGCATAAATTAGATCTATTTAAATTATGTCTCAAAATAAATAAGGAAGATATATATTATTTTGCTAATATGATGGCCGCCCGAGGTAAACGAATATTCAAAACTTATTTCATATCATTCTATAAATTTGACGTGAGTAACCACTGAACTCGCTTCGTTTATATCATTATCGACCATCATCTATCTATCTTAAATTTAAACGGCCGTCTGGTGTAGTGGTAAGTGACATGGTCACTACACAGGGGGGTCGCGGGTTCGAATCCCGCCAAGGGAAGATATTTGTATGATAAATATAAATGTATTTTGCAGGGTTATGGATGTATATTAAATATATGTATGTGTATAATAAAAATCTTACATTTATTTCCGTTATCTGGTACCTGTAACACAAGTTCTTTACGAACTTAGCACGGGACCAGTTAACGTGGCGTGATTGTTAGTAAATATTTATTAATTTATTTATTTTATCTTTTCCCGCGATCTGCATATTGCTCGGAAAACACCGGATAGCTTAGAGAGACTATTCGTGACAGGGAAGATTGAGGGAAAGAGACCGCGCGGGCGCAGTCCGACAAGGTGGTTCGACCAAATCCGCATCACACTATAGATCCCATTCCACGACGCCCTTCATGTGGCCAATGATCGAAGACGCTGGCGGGACATTACAAAGACCAAAATCCTGTCGACATATAATGGTCACGACCCTCAGCAGTGAGCAAACGACGCGAGGAGGAGGAGCAAATCGCTTAAGCTTGTCGCCGTAACTCGATTAATGTGACATGGGCGTTACACAGCACAGTGCGTGATTCCGTCGATGAAGATCGTAAGAATACCGCACTATTTAGTTAAATTATACACACACAAAGTGAATAAGCGTTTATTACTATTTAATACCGTATTATTGTGAGCAAGTAATTCTTTTTAATGTTCAAAATGTTTTCTTTTTTAACTTTATTTACTAAATTAGCTATGGTAAAGAAGGGGTTAAAATAATACAAAATTATATGATATAATATATTTTTTACGTCAGAAATTTAAAAAATAACACAGTTTAAATACTGATTTTGGAGTATATTGCTTGAAGCAAGGACTCTATTATCCTGTTTATTTCTGTCGCGACTATCTTGCGATTGAATAGATAAACTCGTTGTTTGGGTGGTTAACCACAATGTCTGTTGTACCACAAAATCCACGTTCGATTCCCGATCGAAAACAATATTTGGTATTTGCCCTGTAATTGTTATTATATTGTGTGTTATCGGAATACGAAACGATTAAGTTTACTTACAGTGTGAAGTGCATATAATTTATTTTTTTTGGGTAGACGAGCTCACAGCCCACCTGGTGTTAAGTGGTTACTGGAGCTCATAGACATCTACAACCTAAATGCGCCACCCATCTTGAGATACAAGTTCTAAGGTCTCAAGTATAGTTACAACGGCTGCCCCACCCTTCAAACCGAAACGCATTACTGCTTCACGGCAGAAATAGGCATGGCGGTGGTCCGTGCGGACTCACAAGAGGTCCTACCACCAGTAAAAACTTTCTTCTTAATTCCTTAGTCCAAATGACCTTTTACGAACCCTAGAGTAGCGTAGACTACTTCGTTAGCTATACCAGTTCGTGAAGATGGAGAAATTCCGAGATTCCTTAAAATAAAATAAAAAGTGAACACTTATTTCATTAACCAATCCACTCTAAAAGGTTTTAGACATAAACACATTTAAACATAGCTTGAAGGTCAACAATCGCTGGTCGCCTTCCTAAAAACTAAAAAAAAATCAAACTATATCAAGGTAAATGTACTAGGAAGTGTGCTATACAACAAATGAACTTAGGGCTGTCTTATCTAAGTAAAGAAATGTGTAGAAAATTACGTTGAGTATTTTTATAATAAAAAAATACAGTTGGTTTTGAAATAAATTATATTTTATTGAGCACTCGTGATCACACCTAGGAATTTGTTACGACATTATTGTGTTATCAGTGATTTCAATATCGTTGAGTAGATCTTCCCCTAGCGGGCTTCTATGCTAGTATTAGTACTAAGTGCTAGCCCTTGGATAATTTAGCAGCCACCCCTTAAAATTATTGCATTAAACTTTATTGAGTATGTGTATATTTATATTTATGGAACTCTATATAAATCTAGCAAAAAAGTTTATTTTGGCTTTTGGATATCCGATGTACAATGCCTTAGGCCTTATTTTCGCCAATAATCTAACATCTATGTATGTTTTTTTGTTTCAACTGTATTTCATCTAAAAAACTATGTAAGTCACAACCCTGTTACACAATGACCTCCATGCAGAAACTTAAGTGAAAGCAACTAACCATGGTCTATTATGGTTGCTGCCGATATAATACATAGTAAATTCTAAATGTTTCAATGACATGAACACAAGGACTACGGGAAGTGTTGAAAAGTCATTCCTTAGCGGGACTCGGCGTGAAAACTTTTTATAGTTTAAACAAGTAGCCGAAAATCGACCACAATAACTGACAAAATAAGGTTTAAATTTATTTTAAGCTTTACAAAAAAAATTGTTTTGTTTTGCGTAACATGTCATTTTTCCCTGGAAAAGTGAAGATATTTTTTTTTCAATAATTATTATTTGATCACACGATAAATTTACTAAACAAAAATGAATATCGCTTCTCAAACAGAAGAGAAAAAAGTACTGAACTTTTTTTGGTTTTGATTTGTTCAAATATAAATTTAGTGAATCCGCAAACTAAAGTGAAGGTAGGCAACGCGATCTCCCGTCACACGGGGTCGTGTACCCCACGTATCAGATTTTTAAGCGGGTACATTGCGTGCAGTGAAATTAAATTAAGATCTAGTTGGATTAGATTTTAGATAATCAGTGTTGTTTTTGTGGACGCTACGAATGCTTAATCTAGCCTTTGTTTAAACTATTTACTTACTACTATTGAAGTACCTTCTCTAGGCCTGCAATTAGCGGACTCTTAGGATTTAGGGTTGCCATCTTAGAATGCGCAAGATAAAAAGGCTTTAAAATACAAAATTATATGCATATACTTATAAAACACGGTCAGCTCTGCAGTATGATATTTGGAGCGTCGTGTAATCGTTTCTTCCACGCCACAGAACCGTGTTTCACGTATCGATAAACAAATTTAGCCGAGAGCTGGTTACCTTATTAGAATTTTTATCTGATCTGATATATAAAATGTATTATATTCGTTTTGGTGCTAACAATGGTATTATTATTTGTCAAATAAAAACAATGGACTCTCTGCTTTTCAACAATGTATAAAACTCCAGTAACCGGGTTCATCTGATATTAAGTGGATTCCCCGGCTGATCGACATCACGACAAGAAAAATCTTAAAGTTGAAGATTGAAGTCACAATCATATTACTCAAAGACTTTGTGCCACCATTCAAATTAGAACGGGGATCCTGGTCTCCACCTACCGCACTGAATATGATTGATTAACTTCTACATAGACTAAGAGTATTCTATCTGGGGCTACTGCGTTCATCAACATTGCGTTTCCAGTGATCTTTTTTGCCACTTACCATCCGGCTTTGGAATGAGCTCCCCTCCACGGTGCTTCCCGAGCGCTATGACATGTCATTCTTCAAACGAAGCTTGTGGAGTATATTAAACGGTAGGCAGCGGCTTGGCTCCGCCTTTGGCATTACTGACGTCCATGGGCGACAGTAACTACTCACCATCAGGTGGGCCGTATGCTCGTCAGCCCACAAGGGCAATAAAAAAGGACAGAATTCATATTTTGCCAGTAATCTAGAATACAACTCTCAAATACTAAGTGGTTCTATTATACACAACAATAAACAAATCATCGCAGACCGACTGAACAGATTATACTAATTAATCGAAAATTGTTGATTATCATATAACCTAAAAAAATTAAATTTAAAATATTCATTACCAAAATTTACGATTCGTAAAATTATCCGGACACAACCTAACTTGGCTACTACGATGCACCTTCGTATGCTTATAACAAGCTGTTAATAACCGCCCACATTTGACGGGTCACCATATATGTACAACGGGATTTAAATACGAACGAATTATCAGGAGTCTAAATTTTATAGTTTAAATAAGATAATTAAAGACGTTACCTTCTTTGGGAAACCGTTTTTTTTTTACTCGATTAAAAATGTTATGGAAAAAAATTGAGACTTTTTTAAAGTCGTCAACGTTATACATCACCGAGAAGATTGAGGTCGAAATTTTTACTGGTGGTAGGTTCTCTTGTGAGTCCGCACGGGTAGGTACCACTACCGTGCTTATTTCTGCCGTAAAACTGTAATGCGTTTCGGTTCGAAGGGTGGGGCAGCCGTTGTAACTATACCGAGACCTTAAAACTCATATCTCAAGGTGGGTGACTGCATTTACGTTGTAGTTGTCTATGGTGTCTATGGGCTCCGGTAACCACTTAACACCAGGTGAGCCGTGAGTTCCTATATAAAATTAGATATGCTTATGCTGTTGATTAATGTGGATTAAAATAAAATGTACCGAATCATGGTCAAGTTACCACTCGCCTATGCAATAAATAAATAAAAAATGGTGAACGAGCTCACAGCCCATCTGGTGTTAAGTGGTTACTGAAGCCCATAGACATCTACTAAATGCGGCACCCACCTTGAGACATAAGTTGTAATCTCTCAAGTATGATGCATGCAAGCATATAACTTTTTTTGCATTAATTTGGCTGTTGACGTCTTGATATTGCACCACGTATTTTACAAAACCTGTATGATCACGAAGACTAGTAAAATCAGAATTAACACAATGACAATATCTCGTCAAACCGACAAAGAATTTGCCGTCGTCATCTGCATGTATGATCGTGCTTGACGCGTGTCACCTGATTTTAATTTGTTTTTCATTGCGTATTTAAATCAAATTTTTAACGGTATCCTATCAGAAATTACCAGAACTTCTACAACTTGTTAACGTTTCCGACAATGGTCCCGATGTAGCCACTATAAAAGGGGTTTTTGTCAAAATAAAAAAGTCTCGTTTACTTGTATAATAAGCGATACTTGGAACTAAAAGTCGTATTTACTGCTTATGTGTGTACCTGATACAGATACCCTCACAATTCCATGCTTGGTTGGCTGCCTGCCACCCCGAAGGAAGTGGTTGCCCCCCTCTTATTCCCTTTTGCAGGAATGGATCGAGGAAAGTAATAATATTACCCCCGCGAGGTTATTAAATGGAAAAGATGTGTTCGAACTCTGGAAATGATGTGTTCAAATTCAATGTTCTATACGTTATTGTAACACGTACATTGTACATAATCTTAAGTGAAACATGAATGATTTTAGTTATTCCTATTCTAACCGCTTATCGCTAAGTGGGACTTAATGGATGGCGAGGGTAGGGAAAGAAGAATCCTTCAAACCAATCTTACCCGGTGATATTTTCTATTAGCGTTTTTTTATACAAATACAAAAAAAAAGTCTATATATGTTATATCTAACTATATAATGTAAATTAAATAATTAATTAGCAAACTTTTTAATACCGAGAAAAATTAAGAGAATCATGTTATTTCTACTTATTTTACACTCATTATATAATAGACAGATTAGCTTAAACTGTAACAACATGTTTTAGTACTGTACGGTAGGCAGCGGCTTGGCTCTGCCCCTGGCATTGCTGAAGTCCATGGGCGACGGCAACCACTCACCATCAGGTGGGCCGTATGCTCGTCTGCCTACAAAGGCAATAAAAAAAAAGTTCTGGGGGTTTAATGTTCACTACAAAAATGACCCCCTAATTAATTCCAATTCCGTCCCTGCATCCGTAACTCTAAATTACCGTGGTACTCAACGAAAACAGAATATACGCTTGCTAAAATAAAATCTCGCTTCGTTTATTTTACCTTCATAAGGTCTGGTATTGAAATAGATTCTATATTATGGTTGTTGTTCGGTTTTGTCTCGTGAATTATTATAATGGTTGTTTTGAACTATTTGAATTTGATTTTAGTTCTTGTGTTGTATCTTTATTAACTTAGTTTGTCGCACGAGTGATTTCAGATGTGTGATTTGTCGAGTTGTGTAAGGTTTTATGGATTGTTCACCAAGCTAAAACTAATTTTTGTTTTGACACATTAAGAGTTCTAAGGTCGAGTCTGGGCATAGGTCTTATTTATATGGAATTTTGTGTTATTTATTCCTTACTATTTTGTCTAGCATATACTTTTAGATCGCTATTGTAAATAATGTTGCTAATGTTATTATGACTATACAAATACAACAACAATTGGAATTTAAAATCTTTAAATTATTGGCACAAGTCGAAATGTTCTTAGCTTATATTTTAGCATGTTCAAAGCTCGCATCCAAGATGAAGGCATTTATCGTATACAGAACACAAGTCGCCCCCGTGCTGCAAGAGTTCATTGAATCCACGCCTCAACTGTTGTTACATTGCTGCGTTATAAAGGTATTTAGTGCAATGTAAAAAAAAAGTATGTGTGTGCAAGTCACACACGATAGAAGTGAAACTTATAGAAACAGTGTACAGTAGTATTAGCTCACGTAGTTTTCACATACACTAACACACGTTAAATGCTCAAATACAAGCAAGTATTAAACAGTGTGCAATATACATACACACCGACATCTGCTCTCTCGCTCTGGCTCACTAATTACAGGCGACTATGCTTAGAAGACGGGAGTGGAGACGCTACGAAGTATGGCACAAAGAGGAGAGACCGATAATATAAAATAGTATGTATATCCCTGTCTCATTCTTTGCTGGCTTCATCCTACACATATTTGTATTTGTGTCTCTTACCTGTCGTTTTTTCCGTTGCATCCGGTTTGAAATCACAACGATTCTAAAGAAGTTTCACTTCAAAACACATTCTTTCTTTCGTTTCCACTGTCGTAATTTCTTGTCTCCTGGAAACACCATGACACGACCATTCATCTACAGGATTAAAAACTGTCACTGGCCACCAGATGTTCGAAGCTCATAAGCTTTTTATAGACGTACAAATTTTAAAGTTCCCATAAAAATATATCCTGAGCTTTTACGAGTAACGTAAATCGGAACATAGTATGTTGCAACGTTGTACTTACGTTTTTTTTTTTTTCGTAAATACTTTTTATGTTGATACAGCGATTGCTTTTTAATTTTATTGCCGGCCATAATCGTTATGCGGTATATATTTTAATATTTTTAAAAACTTTTATGACGTGTGGGCGCGCACCGTGTTCTCTATGTCGGTAGTAAATTTTACGACAGAACATGCATTAATCTTTTCGAAAATACAATATAAATAGTTGAGCGATCGTTATGACTAAATCCTACTTGATTCCAAGCGGCAATATCGCTTGAACGTTTGTGACGTCAGAGCATAGTCGACTAGTTAGGACTGATACTTTTTACTGGTGGTAGGACCTCTTGTTAGTCCGCACGGGTAGGTACCACCACCCCGCCTATTTCCGCCGTGAAGCACTAATACGTTTCGGTTCGAAGGGTGGGGTAACTGTTGTAAATATACTGAGACCTTAGAACTTATATCTCAAGATAGGTGGCGCATTTACGTTGTAAATGTCCAATAACCACTTAATACCAGGTGGGCTGTGAGCTCGACCACCAATGTAAGCAATAAAAAAAATATGTTCCGGTTGGACCCGACCCATTGTTAAAGATTTTTGGCAATTGTTGTTTCTAAGACGGAGAATTCGTAGGGCCGATGCATATAGAACCTCCAGGCCGTTCTAAATAATATAATAATAGTTATATTCGCAATACCACGCTTGAGGAATTAAAGTTACATTCACGAGGAAGGTCAAAAGAAAAAAAAACAGAATATAATCCATGCCTTTGATCCTAGTTTAATCCTTCACATGACTTCACTTCCAAATAACTAATAGTTGCGACTTGTCAAAAGTTAGCCAAGCTTCGATCGTGGTACCACGGTTACGAGAACTGCACAAAACACCGCTGACCGTTACAACTAACACTTCGACTTCGAAACCAAGGAGTCGTATCAATAGTCTAGTGGTATAAGACAAAAATATTGATTCACTCATCGTAAAACATAATAAATAAAGAGCAAGCATTGTAAATCAAATTTACTTTATAAAACAAAGTTATTATTCGTTTATCTTTGGGTCTCGCAAAACAAAAGCTGTAAGATGTATTGCAGTCTGAAAACAGGCAATATAAGTAAGTAGGGTTGTCAAAAAACAAAAATGTTGGCGTCTGAGGGGGGCAGAGAGTAAAGTAACCAGTTAGCAGTTGTATACTCGTAAGTAGACAACATAGCTTAACCCTGCAGACCGACATTAGGTACAACCACTAGTAAACCCCAATTGTATTTGGCTTGAAAGTTAAGTTAGTAAGTTGGACGCTAAATTGAAAATCTTGTAACATTTTTTGGAGTCAGTCTTAGGGTGCAATTTTCGCAAACAAACTTATAGATGAAAATCTTATTTCGATCATAGAATTCGTAAGATCTCAGCGAAAATTTTAAGCCGATACTTTGGCGACGGTAGTTTGAGCCCCCTGAGTTTCTCGCCGGATCGTCTCAGTGGGTCGCGTTTCCGATCCGGTGGTAGATTCTGCGAAGCACGGCTCTTGCTAGGGTTCGTGTTAGCAACGCCGTCAGGTTTGAGCCCCGTGAGCTCACCTACTAGTTAAGGTTACGCTGAAATAGCCTCTCAAGGCTATCAGCTTAGGTAGGAAAAAAAAGGTAGTTTGAAATAATGAATCTAACTCTGTTTCATATGACATTGGGTTCACTTCATTCTTATTATACTGTTTACCTTACGACTTTTTTGCACTTCTGTTCCACAGTTACACTTAAACCAAAATAATAAGTGTTCACTATGTTAGATCAAGTGGGCCACTAACTCGACAACTCATTCAGCTCACTAAAAATCCCTTCAAATACTCAACCCTACCATTAAAAGGGAAAGGTAAAAACCGAATTGCAACAATAAAAATGATGTACGACTTTGCAAAGTAATCATAACTTTGGATCCCTCCGGAACGGATCCGGACCGAGCACGACTACTGAAATATGTTCTGACCGGCTTACTGAGCTTACTTAGAGCTAATTTAGGATGCAATTTTAATAAGACGATAACATAAGACATTTTTATTGTGTGAACAAGTTCGGTATATCTAGTCTCATGTGTTTATCGAAACTATTACTCATGCATGCCTCAAATCAAATGACTAAATTGAATTACACATTGTCCTCGCCTTCAAGCGAGGCTTGTGGAGAGTGCTTAACTGTAAACAGCGGCTTGGCTCTGGCCCTGGCATTGCTGACGTCCATGGGCGACAGTTACCACTCACCTACAGATGGGTCGTATGCTCGTCTGCCTACAAGGGCAATAATAAAAAAAAAAGAAAAAAAAAAAGCTATCCTACTCTCTAAGTCGGATGATACCTACCCGCGCGGACTCACAATCCGCCCTTCGACGAGTAAACGTGCTAATAACAAGCACGAAATTAAACTCCATTCTGAACACACACAGGACGGGGTCGGAGAACTCTAACAAAATCTGACTACACAATTTAGCGACCACGATTACATATTCCCGATGCAAACCGTTCAAGTTACCATGCGACACTAAAAACCTATGCGGATGTGTTTTTAAAGTATAATACACGCATACGCTCACTCGAAATTCGTTATTTATACAACACAAACGGATATAATACGAATAAACATGATATATTGGAATAAATGAATTAATGATGCTCGCATGCAAAACAGCGTAAGGGCCTTTACGTTAAAAACTCAGAGAGCGGAAGCGATTTAATGAGAAAATATTAAATATCTATAAACGCTACGTTGGTAGAGAATAAGCATCTTAAATTTAAGCTTCGCCAGTACCATGCATTTTTTTTTGTCCTACCTATTCTAGTAACCTCAAGGGGTTATTCTAGATTCGCCGAGCTAGTAGGTGAACTCACGGGGCTCAAACCTGACGACGTTGCTAACACGAACCCTAGCAAGAGCCGTGCTTCGCAGCATCTACCACCGGATCGGAAACGCGACCCACTGAGAAAATCCGCTGAGAAACTCAGTGGGCTGTGTCTATGGGTTAATTTAATCGTCGAGCCCTTCGCCGCGAGTGACGGGTTCGACGAGAACGATGACCGGTGCTTGAGGTGCCTAAAAGCACCGTCAGTGGATCGGGAGGATGTACCATGCATAATGTGCTTTCGTAACAAGCTCACGGCAATCTTGCAGTTGTTAGGAACCTATAGGAACCATGATGATGACCGCCATCCGTCTTGATTCTCGAGATTAAAGTCTCAATTGCACCGTAAATCGACTGTCAATTAATTCACAAATCAGATTAATGTATTTATTACAAACGTTTGATAAATTAATGCGAGCCAGCCCTAACGTCGCGTTCAATATATGCCATGTATTATTCAAAGTTATTTTTTGGCTTTAAAATCTGGGCGATGTATTAAAAAAATTGGTCGGTCATTCAACCGAAGTATAGTTGTATCGACACAATGGTGTGTTTCGTTGTAGTTTCCGGACTTAATGGTTTTACCGTTAAATTACCGTAAGTCGTTTTTTTCTTTCAGGTAAGAACGGAGCATTTTTAGCTAAGCATTTTGAAAATAAAAATCCAGAATCCAGTTGTAGCGCTTTAGAGACTAAAGATATGTAGAAGATGAAAAATTGCAGTTGTCGGTAAGTTCAACTTCAAATATCTACGCATTTTAAATAATGACGTATTAAAACAATATAAATGCATAAAATATATAGAGTGGGGTGGGGCAGATAAAACATTTAACAATTACACTACGTATGGATGATTTGTAATTAATAGTTGATGCTGGAGAAGATGAGTGGTATGGCTATTCCAGTAGCGACATAGATTATTGAGAGAAATTCAAATTGAGAGAGCACAACCATAATAGCTCATCAAGATCTTCATTGGCGTGGCTTGAAATCATGACCCATCTATCCAGAATACCTAGAGACATGCTTTACTACTTCCTCACCTAATTTTTCCATCTTACCCTCAATATCCGGTACCTAAATGCTTATAAATAATTCTAGTGTCATTCTTAGTTTTGTATGGACTATAGATGACATCGACTACTACTTCTGTTATATCATTACGTTTCATCAACACGACCTTGAGAAACCCCACCATTTTTTTTTATCACACTTAACCTAACCCAAATATGCTGATAAAAATACTTCATATTATATTATGTGATACAGAACAAATACGCGATTTGTCATCACAGTGGTCGCAGCCGTATCGCGGAGGTGAACGACCTCATTATCGGCAGCTATTGAATAAAATCTGGACCGATTTTTGACGCCAGACTAGGCTACACGTCACCACTGCGTCATAGTGTCGTTCGACTTAATTATTATCAAACGTTCTGTTAAATTATTTATCATTTGTAAATTTTTTAAACAGCAACGGTATTTTTTGTAAAAATACATTTACATGTCCTCTTTTCCTCTCTCCGACTAAGAAAGAAATATAGCGGGAATGACGTCAGAAATTTCGCACGAATGCACAAACCATTTGACTTAACAATACACAATTGGAGTCGTTGTGGCCTAAAGGATAAGACGTCCGGTGCATTCGTGTTGAAGCGATGCACCGATGTTCGAATCCCGCAGGCGGGTACCAATTTTTCTAATGAAATACGTACTCAACAAATGTTCACGATTGACTTCCACGGTGACGGAATAGCATAGTGTAATAAAAATAAAAAACGAAAATTATATTTGCATAATTACTGGTGGTAGGACCTCTTGCGAGTCCGCGCTGGTAGGTACCCATCACCCTGCCTATTTCTACTGTGAAACAGTAATGCGTTTCGGTTTGAAGGGTGGGGCAGCCGTTGTAACTATACTATACTTGAGACCTTGGGTGGCGCATTTCGTTGTAAATGTCTATGGGCTCCAGTAACCACTTAACACCAGGTGGGCTGTGAGCTCGTCCAGCCATCTAAGCAATAAAAAAAATAAAAAAAACACCAGAAGCTTATAACTTTTGATCTATTTAACTATTCTAACAAGACTTTCTTGTTTCAAGTAAGAGATTGACTTATTGTTATTAGTGATATTTTTTTTATTGCTTAAATGGGTGGCCGAGCTCACGGCCTACTTGGTGTTAAATGGTTACCGGAACTCATAGACATTTAGAACATAAATGCCACCACCCACCTTGAGATATAAGTCCTAAGGTCTCAGTATAGTTACAACGGCTGCCTCACCCTTCAAACCGAAACGCATTACTGCTTCACGGCAGAAATCGGCAGGGTGGTGGTACCTACCCGTGCGGACTCACAAGACGTCCTTCCACTAGAAAACAATAAATACTAAAATTTAATTGATTAATAAAGAGACATTTGCAGACCGTTTTCGATGGAATCCAAAAAGACTGAACATGAACTCGTAAATTGAGCCTAAAATACTTGTACTATTTTTTTTGTTTTTACATTGTTTTTACAAACGCAACATAAACTTGTCAATGCCAAACGGTACACCTACATTGAGATCTCATTATCAAAGTCCATGAACATTGGCAATGATGTTAATCTATATATTAATACGTGAAGCAAAAACTTTTGTTCTTGACGTCTGTTGTCAAATTGAGATTAAATATTGTTTGTCCTTGTTAATATTTATTATATTGTAGTCTTGGCGAAATTTGTGATTATAGAAGTATAAAATACAATCATAATAGTGTACAAACTTACAATTCCAATTCATTATAGTCGAATTTCGACTACTGCAGGACCTCTAGTATTTTTAATTTCATGAACGGCGGTCGTTTTAAAGACGGCTTTGTTTCACCCAGTATTTTTTTTGTTGTTGTTGAGATATCGGAATCACGCAAAAAACCGTCGTTTCAAAGCCAACAAACTCGTGGTTCAAGTTGAAACGGACCGGCGTTAAGGTTGTTCACCTCTGACCTCGCGTTAGCGGCGACAACAAAAACAACAAATTTTAAAACTATAAACTGAATCTCAATTACGGTAGTTAAAATAAATTTAATGTGACTTGATTATGAACACGAATTAGATTTGTTACTTCTGATTAAGGTGATGTGGTTTGCATAAGCGCAGCGATTAGCGGGGGCCATTATTGCAGAGTTTCATAGCAAACGACCACCTTGCTGCACATGTTTGCCGAGAAGCAATAGTATGTTCCGTTTTGAAGAATACAACAATCATTATCACAAATGAATCTAAGTCTTCGATCTCATATCTTAAGACTGCTTTTACGTTGTAATGATTACGCATTACCTGATTGCTATAACAAAACTAGCTATATATCTTATCATTATCCAAAATCCAAAATTAAAGCCGTTAAAACACTTTGCTGTTGGGAGGAAAGCAAACTCGCATATGTATGTACCGCCATCCCATCTATATCTGCCGCGGAACTGAAATTTTTTTCGGTTTGATAGCTGGAAGATCTAAGAAAAATAATTGAAACATTGATCTTAGTTTCTCGATTCATCCTTAATACCAGATAGGTCATGAATCAATTTACCCATGTTCAATAAACTTTAGTTATTTCTTGATTACTATTTGAAAATCAAATAGAAGAATTTAATAGGCATTCCAACATTTCAAACTTACGGTTTTACTTAAAAAAAAACCGTTTGGTTAATCTGAAAAGTGGACGCAAAACTGTGAGCCTGTTTATTTAGGAATATTAATTTAAACGCAGGAAATATGTCTTTAGTTACTGATAAAAAAAAAATTAATACCATAACATACCATAAACAAACTCGATATACAATACTAGCTGGCAACGAATTTTTTTGCCTAGCAATCGCAGTTTTGCAGTATCAGATGTCTCTATTAAGTGTGTGTTGAAACCATATGGGCTTTTCTTATTTTCTATATCGCGAATTATTATTCTTATTTTTTTATTGCTTAGATAGGTGGACGAGCTCACAGCCCACCTGATGTTAAGTGGTTACTGGAGCCCATAGACATCTACGACGTAAATGCGCCACCCACCTTGAGATATCAGTTCTAAGGTCTCAGTATAGTTACAATGGCTGCCCCACGCTTCAAACCGAAACGCATTACTGCTTCACGGCAGAAATAGGCAGAGCGATGGTACCTACCCGTGCGGACTCACAAGAGGTCCTACCACCAGTGAATAGTAGTTAGGTGAATAAGCTCACCGCCCTTTTGCGGGTGGTTAGATGTCAGATCCAAATCTCAATACATAGTTGTATAGAAGCTGTCCCATCTTTCGTACCGGACGCACGATTGCTTTGCGGCAGAATCACTACTAAAATTATAATTAGGAATTAAAATATGTGGCTTATTGGTTCACTGAAGAAAATCTTATCCTAGGACCGTTAACTTCAGAAGACTTAACATCAGCTTTACAAGCGACAAATTTATATTACCACAAAATAAAGCATTTAAAATAAATTAACGCAAAACACTAACATAAATCACACCGGACTTTAAAGCACTTCGCACTGCAAAAGCTCATTAAAGCGAAAAAAAACAAAACAGCAGACAAATAAATTTAAACTAATATACATAATACATGTCAATGACATTAGCAAAAGTAAAACATAATAATTATAATATTTTAATGTTACGAATTGATAATTGGAAAAGGACTACGTCAACTTTTTAAGATAATTCAAGTAAAAATGTGTGTCTTTTCGAGAAGCCAGTAAATCGTGTTGTGTCATTAGACAAATCGTTTGTACGAGGCGAGACGATTCCATTATTCTGGTTATTTAATTTATTAACTTATAGCGGGTTTCTAGAACGTCGAATTATCTGCCACTAAAAAAAGTGACGCAGAAGTATAACAAACAAAACTCTGTCCCATTATTTGAAATGGTAAGACAGGTCTTATGTAGTTTGTCCATCATCAGTCCATAGTGGTGTCTACATTTACCCGTCCACTGGTGGATGTAGGCATCTCTTAAATTTCGCCACGGATCCCGGTCTTCGACTCTCCTCATACATTTCTTGTTTATTTATGACCGAACACATAAGCATACTCAGTTTGCTTCAATAGACAAATGACCACACAACTGGAACACTGATCCCATCCCAAGTGATCCCACAACTGGAGTTGGAGTTCTGTTGTTGTCAATAGACTTTCGCTGCCAAAAACGATGACATACGATAGAAATCTTGCAAAAGATTTTTTCTTAAATTTATTAAATGAGTTTAGTAAAGTTGAAAAAATGTATAAAAATATATGTAAACGGTAGGTAACGGCTTGGCTATGCCCCTGGTATTGCTGACGTCCATGAGTAGACGGTAACCACTCACCATCAGGTCTGCCGTATGCTCGTCAGCCTACACGAGCTATAAAAAAATATATACTTACAAATGAGTTTTCTGTGTTTCGCTTTTGTTAATTTGTTTTTTAATCATTCATATTTATTAAATCGCTGTAACTCGCAACTAGCGCCAAACGGACAGCTGAGAAATACATTCGCACCAATACATTCAAAGCGTGACAGAGATAATGAGGTCGTTGAACTTTATTCCTCTGAAATACGCAATTTATGTAAATCTTTAAATGGACATTAAAACGCCGATTAGAATTGAATAATAAAAAAAATATAGGTTTTGGACTGAATTAGTTTGAATAAAATCACGATCTTAGGCTGGATAGAAGAATCTTCGATTGCTATTTAGCTAGCGTTAATCTCGTTGAGTCTGTTAGAGAGGTACATTATCGCGACCAAATATAGTTCTTACTGGTAGAACTGGGCAGAGTAATGATCTTAACACAAGTCGTGGCGTAAAGGACGTCCGGTTCATTCGTATCGAGCAGTGCAACGGTGTCCGAATCCCGCTGGCGGGTACCAATTTTTCTAATGAAATACGTACTCAACAAATGTTCACGATTGAATTCCACGGTGAAGGAATAACACCGTGTTATAAAAATCAAACTCGTAAAATTAAAATTTGTGTAATTACTGGTGGTAGGACGTTTTGTGAGTCCGCACGGGTAGGTATCACCACCCTGCCTATTTCAACCGTGAACCAGTAATGCGTTATGAGACAGTAAAGTCGTTGTGAGGCCGCTCTGGTAGATTCCATACAGTTTATAACAAACACTCTTCACTATGTAACAGCCCTATACTATACAATTGAGAGTTAGAGTTCATGTCTCCATGTGCATTACGTCATTCGCATTGATGTCCATGTGTTCTGACTGTGGGCTAGTTCACCCGTTGAGGCTATAAAAAAGAATGGTAAAACTGTCTGGCCAAACATTGAGAAACTGCATTTTGGGAGCACATTTATATTCAATAAACCTTAGATGTTATTACTGGCGGTAGGACGTCTTGTGAGTCCGCACGGGTAGGTACCACCACTCTGCCTATTTCTGTCGTGAAGTAGTAATTCGTTTCGGTTTGAAGGGTGGGGTAGCCGTTGTAAATACACTGACACTTAGAACTTATATCTCAAGGTGGATGGCGCATTTACGTTGTAGATGTCTCCAGTAACCACTTAACACCAGGTGAGCTGTGAGCTCGTCCACACATCTAAGCAATAAATAAATAAAAAGTGTATAAAATGGATCATCTTGTTACTTTCGCAGATCCCTACTGTTACCCGAAGTTCGATTTCTCTGTCGAAATCGATATCTTCGTTAACAGCGTTCGCTATCCTGAATTCTGGGTGTATTTGTTATTATTTCGAACGTGTTTCCGGGACACCCTATAACATAGCTCGAAGCCGTACGCTGTATACAGTCTCACGAATTCGCTCAAGTAATAAACATTCATAAGATTACGTTGCAAAAATGAGGTAAACCCGTCTCGGTGCTAAGATATTTCGTGTTGCGTTGTAGAATGTAAGCGAAATGGAAACTTCTTAAGACACTATCTAGATAAGGGGGCCTAGGTTATCTATCCGACATTCGGTTAAGTGGGTCGCTTCGGTAATATCTAAGGAAATGAAAGCTGTTCTATGCTGTCGCTTTGGAGATATAGCGACAGTCAGCGTGAGCGTGAACAATCTGGATCGATACGGGGACTGGCACCGATTCTTTTGAGTAACGGTGTATTTTGCACCATCGATTGCGAATCCTAGCGATTTGCGTAATTTATAGTGGAATAATAAATAATAAATAAATATAAATATTTACTAACTATCACGCCACGTTAACTGGTCCCGTGATAAGTTCGTAAAGAACTTGTGTTACAGGTACCAGATAACGGATATAAATGTAAGATTTTTATTATACATACATATATTTAATATACATCAATAACCCTGGAAAAGACATTTATATTTATCATACAAATATCATCAGACGGCCGTTTGAATGATCTGTGGGATTTGGTCTTTCGTCTCGAGTTCGAAGCCGTCATTATCGGCGTGATGGACAGGGAATCGTGCTAATAAATCAATGTATTATCCCTAAATGATACAGATAAAGTTTGAGTTAGTCGGAATTCCTAAAAAATATACCAAACTGAATTGAAATTTTTGTATCGCGATCAGGATTAACTGGTGACGTCACGACAGTTTTGATCCGGTGTTATCGGCGCATGCCGGCTGGCGTCGTCCGTTAAAACCGATTGACAATTAAATCCTTTCTCCCCGTGCTGGCCGGCTGTGAATAATTTAAAATTTCATTGGCGTAGTCCGGGCTACGGAATGTGGGATTTGGTAATTTTGGGACTATGCTGTGTAAAATTGAGGTTGTAAATTTTGGTTTTCGCTTTTACTGGTCCTAGAGTGAATTGTATGCTTGCTCAGATGGGAACCACTATACCTACTGCCCAACGCAATCAGTCGTGCGGCTTGAAACAGGGGACTGTAGGTAGTACATTTGAGACTGTGACCTCACTGTGACCTGACTGTCTCTAGGTGCGATCTCTATGCGTTTCTGTATCCAATTTCGGTAGTTCATTGTTTTATGGTGGGCCGCGGCTTGGCTCTGCCCCTGGCATTGCTGAAGTCCATGGGCGACGGTAACCACTCACCATCAGGTGGGCCGTATGCTCGTCTGCCCACAAGGGCCATAAAAAAAAGAACATTTTTGTAAATACATATTGAAAAGACATACATATCGACGCTTGAAAGGCAAACGTGACTAAGCGACAATAACTGCTTTGTACATAAATGATAGGCAATAACCATATTCGATGCGCAAAAAAATATATTTCTAGGTCTATTAAAATCATTTCAATCCTACAGCTACTAGCTAGATTCTACTACAGCTAGATTCGTTAAAATAAATTTTGTTTTCAGGTGTTTCAACTTTAAATTAGTTAAATTAGTTAGTTAGACGCATTGTCGCTTAGTCACGTTTGCCTTTCAAGCGTCGATATGTAAATAGATAAAATTTACTCAAATTTGTATAGAGCGCTCTGATATACTAACAAATCTATATTACACGAAAAATTGGCACTACACCGACCCAAGTTTTCGTTTCAGCTTAGCGAACTTAGACAAAAGATGAAAAAAAAAAAAGAGTTCACCAATTTTTTCCTCGTGAATTTTTCCTGCCCGTAAAGTTAGTTCTATTGTGTAAATGTGAAAATTTTGGCAAAGACAACTGACAAAAGTTTCTCTTATTACGTAATATTTAACTTATTCTTTATCTTATTCCGTGTCGTATTTTTTAAAAAGTATACTTTAACGTTTTACGTTACTTTTGTTAGCTTGACCTATTATGTATGTTTTTTTTTTTTATATTGCCATTGTAGGCAGACGAGCATACGGCCCACCTGATGGTGAGTGGTTACTGTCGCCCATGGACTTCAGCAGTGCCAGGGGCAGAGCCAAGCCGCTGCCTACCGCTTAATACTCTCCACAAGCCTCGTTTGAAGAAGGACATGTCATAGCGCTCGGGAAACACCGTGGATGTAATAATCTTTAAACGTTTTTAGCCATTTCATTTCTCCAATTAACTTGGAATTGTGCACACGTAGAACACGATGATAAATGATACTTTGGCTTAGTATCCTGACTAAAATAACACATTTTTTTTATTTTTTATTTATTGTTGAATTTACTATTTAAGCTTGTTATTAGTTTAGAGATACAAAATGGAAACTTCCAATGCGAGTGACCTGTTTCCATAATGTGGCTCGTAGATGTGTAAAAAATTTACGTGACATATTTTCTTGCACACAAATCGGTCGACTACGGCCGATACTAAGATGTCAACACGTGTATCTTCATTCAACACATTCACGAAACCGGTTAGGTACCACCACCCTGCCTATTTGTGCCGTGAAGCAGTAATGCGTTTCGGTTTGAAGGGTGGGGCAGCCGTTGGCATACTTGAGATCTTAGAACTGATATCGCAAGGTGGGTGGCGGCGCATTTACGTCTATAGGCTCCTTTTTTTTCCTACCTATGCTGATAGCCTTGAGAGGCTATTTCAGCTTCACCCTAACGGGGCTCAAACTGGAGTGTTGCTAACACTGACCCTAGCAAGAGCAGTGCTTCGCAGAATCTACCACCGGATCGGAAACGCGACCCACTGAGAAGATCCGGCGAGAAACTCTGGGCCTATAGGCTCCAGTAACCGCTTAACACCAGGTGGGCTGTGAACGTCCATCCATATAAGCAATAAAATAATAATAAAACATTCGGTCACTTTACAAATTCATACATTACAAACAAAACTAGGAACATCAAAGTTTATGTATTTAACTACTCATACAATAGTGTCCGTAAAAGTCATAAGATTTTTGTAAATATTTTTATTATTATTCGACTGAATATGGGCGCATCTGTTGCAGTTTCGAGGGTTGGTAAACGATTGAAAATTTAATATCTTCGTTTACATTTTTTTCTGCTATTGTTATGTGAGCTAAACTTACTCGCTGGGATCTTCAAACTTGATGCCTGTCTCAATTGATTATTACTTGGCGGTGAGCGTTGAGGGAATAGTCCTACCTACTCGTATGAGCTCCGCAAAGTTCACCAATTGTTCTTTTTTGGAATAGTTGTACCTCCCCCCAACTTGCGACCTTAGGAGGACGTCTCAATAGTCCAAATAGTTATACCATTAAAACAGAAACGCATGACTCCTTTGCGGTCAACAAGCAGGATCGTGGTAGTTATCCGGATGCACTGTCACCACTGATTACGAATTTTTCCGGGTTCGATTTTCAATACGCGACGCTATTTCTTCGTCGTGAAGTTCATGTTTCTTTAACAATTTTGTAACTGCCCGTGGTGTACGAAAACCAGAATAGTCGGATCGTTGGATGTGAGTGAGTAGAAAAGTTTCTAAGTGGATTTAAACGTCTGTCGTCTCTATGCTATTACGGGTTTTGGTATTCACTCAGCAATGTTCAAGCTATTTGAAGTCACACTTTTCAATTAAGCAAAGAATAACATTTATTTTTCTCGAAAGTGCCAGCCCTAAGCGCAGCTTTTTTATTTGGTTTTTATTACGGACCGAATGGCGGTTTCGCGCCATTCTCGCATCGATAACTCATTCTACTAGCATTTTTCAGTTTTATGAAATAGATTAAGTACACGCCTTTTGTTTACTTTACATTTGTTATAGTTCATATAGCAGATATTATATTACTAGTTCTTTTTGACCTACAATAGAAAGGCGAGTGAGGTGTTTATTCGTAATCGTAATTATTAGGGGCAGCCGTTGCAACTATACTTGAGACTTAATTCTCAAGATGAGTGGCGCGTTTACGTTGTAGATGTCTATGGGCTCCAGTAACCACTGGGCTGTGAGCTCGTCTATCCATCTAAAACACAGGAGAAAACCCTACACTGAAGGCCTTTGTTTAAAATTATTTTATAAATAATTGATTAACAACAGTGAGCAGTGAGATACGCTTTCCATTGCTGGTTAAGTTTTGTTGTAACGTTTTAACGTACGAAGGGTAACGGGAAAACTAATATCACTAAAGAGATAAAATGATTGGATGCCTTTTCGCTCGAGACGGCGGATTTTCATTCAACAAAGTAACTGCAAAGGGTGTCGGCGCACAAAGAAATCGACGACTTTGTGTAGCGCCGCCGCGCGGGTAGTTGTTTGTTTGTGGGTAATCTTATATTTTATTATAGAATCTTATTATACTCAAGTAAGTAACATTGTAATACAAAAGATGGGGCTTCTTAATATTTTTTTCTGTGATGAAAATGTTCGTCTACACCGGTTCACATGCCTGTGGCCCATAGACATATCGTCTTCTCGCATTAAAACTGTATAATCTCAAAACTTACTAATTTTACCGGATAACAAAACATGTCATATTTTTAATATTAATTATCTTTGCAACATTTATTTTTTACCAGTTACATTATCTGTCTTTTAAAATAAGATAAAATTATGTGTTAATTTTGTTAATAGTAGTCAAAATATAGGTAAACTAAAAAAAAAAAAACTAAAACTAAACTACGCTCTTTTGACAGTATTTATAAGAAAAATACTGGTGATACCAAATGTTTACGCATATTAACTCAAATTCGAATATTTTTGGAAATTGTGCACTTTTAATGCGAAAAGACGATATGGCGTGTATACTGCCGCTTTAGACTAGAGATCTTAAATGCTTTCCATGAAACGAAAACTATTTAAGGAATAAACATAACGTTGGTGCTTACGGGAGTTTAAAATACGCCCCGACACGAACGCGTTCAGATAAATGCTTTATCAATACCAATATGTACATACTAGTGTGAATTGAAGTATACATGTTTATATAACTACTACATATCTGTAAAATTGGAGCGGGTTATCTGACACGTTGTACGTGTTTTATTTCATTTATCTAATTGTGGATTGTTTAGGCCAAGTCAATATAAAATAAGCGCGACCTGAAAGTTGTTCTATAATGGAGGATTTGTAAAATTGATCCGTTGTAGTTTATCACCAAAGTGTGCCGTGTGGCACTCGGGGACTGCCGCGGTAAAGCTATTGCATAGCATTTTTTATCAACTTATGTAATTAGAATTAGACAATAATAATTTAATATTAAAACAATAATAAAATGAGACCACGCTATATTTATAAACATTAACAAAAGCAAAAAAATAATTGTCCCCTTCACACCCATAAGATAGACTACGCGAGAGAGAGATGGGCAGACTTTTCATGATGCGCATGCAGAGTGACGTCACGCCGCGTGCTTATTCACAAACACGACACAAGCGCAATATGTATATGTGTTGATCGCGAGCTACATGGTAGGTGGAGTGGGGGTGTTAGGTTTTATTTTCGTTACGGAATTTCTTGATTCGATCGCCGCGCTCAAAGCCCGCGATAAAAGCTATGCAATAACTTGAAAATCATCGAATAAGTCGATAGAGTAATGGGACAATCTAGACTCTAGTAATGGACTTCTATGGATTAATTTGTAACTTAACACCGGATTTTTTTTATAGCTTAGTTGGTTGGACGAGCTCACGGCCCAACTGGTGTTAAATGGTTACCGGAGGCCATAGACATCTACAACGTAAATGCCGCCATTCACCTTGAGACATGCTCTGTAAGGTCTCAGTTTTAACAGTACAACGGCTGCCCTGCCCTTCAAACCGAAACGCATTGTTTTCTCGTTCCATATTGCCATACTTTTATATGATAAAAAATATTAATGAACAGCGAAAAAGAGCAATAAAATCAAGAGGTTCAGACAAACTGACAGTTAGAGAGGTAGCCTTCGAAAGAATGCTCACGAAAAAAACGAAAGATAATTTGAAGAAAATAACCACAAAAATTCAATTGAAATATACCTGGCTTCATCGACTATTACCTTCTGTGTGCACGTTTGTTGCATAACAACGAGTAATTGACTTGAGATTTTACTCATAGGGCTGTGTGGTATCGATAGTACTTAGTACAATTACGATTATCGATATTGCGTGTACACTGGTTCTAAAAAACTGAAGAATATACCACAAGATCAGGTTCTCGGTAGACAGCGGCTTGGCTCTGCCCCTGGCATTGTTGAAGTCCATGGGCGACGGTAACCACTCACCATCAGGTGGGCCGTATGCTCGTCTTCCTATAAGGGCAAAAAAAAAAAAATTACGAGACGCAAAAACAAATTTCGACGTAATTTTAATATTTTTCCTTGTCGTATCACTCTTATCAGAGCGGTTGTTGTCGTTATTCAGTATAATTGTTTTTTTTTTTCAATTTTATTCCTGGTATTAAGTGGTTACTGGAGCCCATAGACATCCATAACGTAAATGCGCCACCCGCTTTGAGATATAAGTTCTAAGGTCTCAAATAAAGTTACAACGGCTGCCCCACCCTTAAAACCGAAACGCATTACTGCTTCACGGAAGAAATAGGCAGGGTGGTGGTACCTACCCGCGCGGACTCATAAGAGGTCTAACAACCAGTAACACGAGGTCCTATCACCAGTAGGGCATAACATCTCACGAGCAATCGCCACGTCTCCCTGCTTGTGGTGAGCTTGGTACATTCATGTAAATAACCGCCAACTACCAACTTGAATTGGTCGGTCCATCGCATGGGCAACCTTCCACGCGGTCTGGTGCCTTCTACTATGCCCTGAACGACAAGGCGCTCTATGGAGTCACTTTCTCGCCGGAAGATATGTCCAACAAATGATAGTATGCACGCACGTATCATTGGATATGGAATAATATCATTATGTCTAATTACATACAACATAAAATTGTCTGAATACACTGTATTGAAATTATTGAGCACTTGTAATAATAAACATAATTATTCTAATTAAAATTATGTAATCAATAAATTAAATAGGCTGTAACCATAGACGGATACGATAGTTGCGTCCCTATTTGATAAACTATAAGCACATGGCAACGCGAATTTAATGCCGGATTGCAAATTAAAAATTCACATATTATTATGTGCGATCTGAAAGTACCTTAAATGATAATTATTGGTGTACTTTAGGGAGTCTTAAGAATTTATACTGGTGGTAATAATTTTACACTGGTGGTAGGGCCTCTTGTGAGTCCGCACGGGTAGATACCACCACCTTGCCTATTTTTGCCGTGAAGCAGTAATGCGTTTCGGTTTGAAGGGTGGGGCAGCCGTTGTAACTTGAGACCTTAGAGCTTATATCTCAAGGTGGGTGGCGCATTTACGCCGTAGATATCTATGGGCTCCAGTAACCACTTAACACCAAGTGGGCTGTGAGCTCGTCTACCCATCTAAGCAATTAATAAAAAAAGAATAGAATAAAAATTAGAAAAAATCATTTTTGTTTGCGGTCATTCACTTCGAAATATCGATAAATTAATTAACAGGTCATCCAACACTAGTTAGACCGGTCTCAATCTTCACAACCACAAGTATAATAAGCCACCTAATATAATAGAGCGTGTTAAATTCGAACTAATGCATCATCCTATTCAGCTATCCGAGCCAATTTGCACAGGACCCGAAACAATAGAGACAGCGTAGCGTTTGTGGTTCATAATAAATTTGACGAGTGGTAGTTGCAAATAAATTGCAAGCAAGGCATCCGTTATGCCGCCCTCTGTAGTCGAATTATTCACTCTCGCAATCCGGGTAAAGCTCCCTCTAGAACCGGTCCGACAGGGCTGGAACAAAACATTGCTGAGGCCAAACATTTTTCACTGTCTTAACACGTAACCCTATTGGTACGCTTCGAATGACTTACTTAGGAAACGGTTTGATCTCACACAAACAAAACTGACATTTCAAACTTTAAAACCAACTAATATGTCTTATTGATTTTTGGAGGATTCGAAAACGCTATTTTTTTATTACAGGAATAAAAATATTCGACACACGATTTAATCTTATATATTTCGTTGCTATAGGACTAATAGTGACATATAATAAATAAATGTAACTATGCTGTTTTATATAATTAATACTTACCTGTATCCGTTGTACTTTTAGTAGCGTTAAATACCGCTCATATATTTCCGGCTCAAGAATTACATTAATATCTAAATTCATCCAAACGATACATACCAGAATATTCTTTGGCTCCAAAATAGACAGCCCTGTGTAGCTAAGCTTGTGCCTGCTGTAATATTAAATTATAGTGGCCCGAGTAAGGCATTTCGTAATGGAAAATTGTATCCGACCGTATGTTTTGTTTGAAACGTTATAGAGAGAAATAATTTTCGATTTTTATAACATTCCCTTTTTAGATTTCGCTTTAATGTTGCATTTGATCGATATGAGTATGTTTCTGCATAAGTAGTTGTTAGAGTGGTGACTGAAAGTTTAATGGTCTTTGATAGCACTGCTTTCTGCGCTGTCCCAGTATATTATTACTTAAATACATGGTACAGAGAAAGAGGAACCATACGTATAGTTTGGATAGACAACGATGATGAACGAGCTAGCAAATTTGACCTTACTCCAATAAAATACTGAAAACGTACTTCAATTACGGAAAGTTTACTATTTAATATAAAGAATATTTTACGCATGCACGGGTATGTGTTACTATCACGGATATTTCTTACACGAAGCAGTCATGCGATACAGTTTGATGGGTGGAACAATAGAAATGAGAATTCGAACTCACATCTCAAAATAGTGTGGTGACTATAGGTTCCGGCAACCCCTAATCACCAGATGGATTGTGAATTCGTTCGCCTATTAGAGCAATACAAATGGAAAAAAAATTGATCGTATCATGCATAGGAAATTCAAATTATTAATACTATTGAGAGCAAGCAATAACAGAGCTACTAAGAACACGTTAGGGCGTGTCGAATATTATAATGTATAACGGAACACAAAACAATGAAAATTATTGCAATACCATATGAGATCAGGAAGGCAATGTTTGCAAAGATAAAGTAAAGCAAACCTTAAACAAAGATAAAACCCGAACGGCGGATGTAGGAAATTGTGAAATATGAACCGGGGATCTGCACGTCATTTCTTTGCGTTGGAGAATTTATCATATAGTTAGAAGTGAAACCCGCTTACCGCATCGGGGACTTAAAGGAATTGGATCTTCAATGTTTGTTTCTTACCACATTGCTTCTTTTGTTCCTAGAAAACAAAAAGGAAAACTCTTATGGCACATTCACAAAATCCAATCAAGACAAGATAAATTTCACAGTAGTTACTTTATTTATCAAACGACTTACATCTAGAACTTGCATGGAAAGGGAATCATTTACAAGCACGCTTAAGGCCGCAATGCGTTTCATAAAAATCTAAAACCTAGATATATTTACATAAAAGAACACGCTAAATACGATGAAATCTTAAATAATAATTGGGTATGCCTTTAAAACGCCAGCGAATGATAAAATCGACATGCAAACGAATAAATTAACGCTAAAGCTGTTTAAATTGCGCTAAGATTCTTTCCGTTCTACGAGCCTTGAAATTATTAGTTTGCATTTTTTTATATATATTCAAAACTATTCCGCTTTATTCCTGTGTAATTATGATAATTTTATTAGAGGTTTTAAATTAATTTAGTTTAAGATTGATCGGAATATCTCGTTGAAAATCCAAACTATATAATGGTTTGCTAAAGCCATTATAGTTAAAGGTTTATCTATGAAGTGGTTTTTATTACCTTAGTTCAGCAGACAAGCTCACGGTTCGTTTGGCGGTGTCCGCCCACCTTGAGATGTGAGATTATAGTCCATGTTGTTTAACTTTAAAATTCCTATTAAAATACAAATTTTATTATGTAAATCAAATCATTTTGAATTAAGATGTGACCATCGACCAAACTACTACGTCTGTTGATGATCAATTAATAATAAGGGACTTCTGAAGCACAACAGGGGCCAAAGGTCAGTTCATATCACCGATTTCGTTTAATAATACAAACGATTTTAATTTAGAACTTTAGATACGGTTGAGAGTCCTTACATATTTCAGCGGTTCCCGACCAAAGGCCTCCGAAAATTGGTCATTCAACCCGATATTTCACGAAATTCCTCAGTCCTGAGACCCTTTGGGGACGATTTTGACAAATAGTTGCCGGACTAATAAATTTTCATTGAGCTCCGTTGATCCGAGGCTGTGATTTGAATCGTGTATTAAAATTTCATGAAATGTATCCGAGAGTTAAATTTAAGGATTCATTAGAATTCTTATTCCTTTGGAAATAATAAGATACTTCTGGCAAATGAGTCGCAATTCTATGCTCTAGTTTGTGTCGATTGGATATTGTGCATATCCATTTTCATAAAATTCGTGATGGATAAACTGTAGCCTTTGGTAAGTGCTGGCAAAACCTTTGCTGCTGAGTATCAACTGTCGTATTATCCAACGACTGACCTCATTTCTCATATAAATTACATAACTTTCACAAGGCCGGTAGTACAATTATGAAATGGTTACCCAATAGCTATACAGCTCCACAACTCAAAGAGAATTATGTCCCATTTGTTATCATTAGGAGAAGTTGGCATGTTGCTCACAGGCGTGACCCTGTCAACCGTCGACAAAGTTATATACCCGTTCTAAATTTAACACAATTAAGAGTTGGATTAATCCACAACTTAACTGTGATTATAACTTCGTGAAATACACGCCTTCGGAGTTCGCTTTCCGTATTAAACGATGTCATATCTCAAATCAACCCTGTTGTATACGGCATAGATCCCCAGCAATCTAAAAATTCGAATGAAGTACGTATCACTAATAATTCATTTTTATTAATATTCAAGCAGGGTCAGCAAATCATGAATTAAATTCACAGAACTTCTATCAGTAGTGTAACCGGTGCAACGATAATTACGCATCGTTACTGGGGCGTGAAATAATTGTTTTCCGATGATATTGACTTATGAACAACAGGAAAGTGTCCAATTTTATAATGATCGTTAAAAAAGCATTGAATATAGAAATTCTTAACCTAAATGTTTGAAGCAACTTGATTTATATCTAAATATGAAAGGAGCGATGTCCGTATCATGGTATAATGTTCTCTTTCCCTTATATTTTTGTTTATCAGGTTCCACAACATTAAATCTATGTTTAAATGTTTCATCATCACTTTGATCCTTAAGTATCTTTAGTTTAATCTGATTTCTTTGAATTAGAACACGGTCGGCTACGGAATCTGGATCCTCGGAAACTGTACCGTTTTATTTTAGTTGTATTTATTATTTGTTGTTTCAATTTATTATTATATAAAAGTAGATTTTTCCTTGAGTTATTTTTGTTCTATTCTCTCTATTTCAAACAAATATTATGAATGTGCTCATTTTATTGTGCGTCTTAGGTTCCAAACTTAGCAGTTATTAAAATACATATTTGTTTTCAGTGAAATCATTAGATTATAATCGAAAAAGTAGGTTTAGTGAAATTTTTGTCATACTCGTACGTACAAATACAGAAATGAGAGAAATCGTCCGTTGCCGAATAAGACGCTCACTTTAGGGAACGGAGCCCACAAATTATATTTTTAGAAAGGCTAGTTGCGGTACAACCTATTGTGAATCAGTAAATACATATACTGGTAACTACCACTATTCTATCTATTCCTTAAGGTAAAGAAGTCGTGGGTCCCTGATTAAGTAAAGACAGCAATATTATAATAAAATTGAGAGTCGATTTCATATTTCAAGGTCGCTGGCGGCATTCACTTTATGATGCTAATGGAATCTGATAACTTCGTAGCACCAGGTGTGCCGCGAATTCGCATTTTATCTAGAGCAATAAAAATAGTGGAATACTCAATTTTTCGCACAAAAAACGTTTCAAACTATTTATTTTTTGTTGCCTTTGTAGGCATACGGCCCACCTGATGGTAAGTGGTTACCGTCGCTCATGGACGTCAGCAATGCCAGGGGCAGAGCCAAGCCGCTGCCTACCATTAGGAATTCTCCGCAAGCCTCGTTTCAAGAAGGACATGTCATAGCGCTGGGCAAACACCTAGAACTCACTTACTCGGGAAACAAACTAGACTTTGAAAACATGTAATTTTCTAATGACAAGTAAACTTTTCAATATTTTCAATTCGGTCAAATTGAAAGAGCATCTAGTCAAGCCTAACGGCAATCTGTTGCTCCAGTTTTATTTCTCCGATAGTCGATCGTTGCCAGCTGTCCAAACCTTCCCTGTTTTGCGGTCAAGAAACTCCCATCGAGTTAGGATCCAATAGTTTGGCGCTAGCTAGCGCAGGACTTAACCTTTAAAATTTTTGGAGTTTTACCTTTTTGTTTTATAACGTACTTATAATTTTTTATTCTTGGTTTCAATGGAATTTAGGGATTTTTTGACCCCCAAACAGTAACAATAAATAAATTATTCCATTATTGTATCTACGAGTTTTTCATATGTTCTCTCAAAGCTATTTATCTTAACTTTATAAGGTTTCAATATTGTGAAACATCTATTTCTCAAAGCATCTCTCCATTTCGATCTACGTGTATAAAGAAATTCAAATCTGAATGGAGTAGAAGACGACCAGAGTCGACTTTTTTGTTCCCGAGTTTTTATTTCTTTCTTATTTTAAACTGTCTTCGCATGTCTCTGTTACAATGTTCGTGTTTTTAAAGTAAATCTTTTGGGAGCCACTTCAATTGCGGCTTATTGCTTCCACGGCTGTTCTTTTAACGGTCGTCCCTTAGAGAAAACGTATTGTTTAGTTTTGAATATATATTTTCAGTTAAGACCTTGCGACACATAATACGCTATTTTTTTATTGGCAGTGGAGAGTTTTTCTGGCGTTTGATGATATAATTTTTTGTTTCTCTAAAATTATTTTTCGCTTTTCTTCGAGTAAGTTTGAAGAGTGTTGTTAAAAATTGACGTATTTATAATCTATACTAATATTATAAAGAGGAAAGATTTGTTTGTTTGTTTGTTTCGAATAGGCTCCGGAACTACTAGACCGATTTGAAAAATTCTTTTTCCATTAGAAGCCAACATTGTCCCTGATGAACATAGGCTACTTTTTTTGGAGTTTACTCCTTTAGAATCGATTTACATATATAGGCCCGGGGTATGAAAATTATGGGGACCAAAATCGTACTAGCATGTCACACGAAATGCGTTATGCGCATTTCGTGTGACATGCTAGTACATGCGCCGGCAGTCCGCCACAAAGCCTCGTACTGATCGCGCGTTTCTCTCATTATTGTATTTTCATATATTTGTTAGTCGTTTGTTTTGTGTCTCGTTAATTTGTTAATAATCTGTAGTGTATCGTGTTGTCGTAATATAGAACTATTTCTCGTATTGTTTCGTTTAATTTTTTATATCCAGTAAACTCCAGTCGTGCGTCGGAGCGGACACACACACTTTTTTTTTTTTTTTTTGGTTTCATGTGTGTTTTAATGTTTACGAAGCGAAGCGAGGGCGGGTCGCTAGTGACATATAAAAACATCCTAGTATTTATGTTGATGACTTATTTACAAGAAATAAATTTATTGAAACGAATAAATTGAAAATGAACAACGATAAATAAAGTAGTACAATGATCACTTATGAACAAATATTTTTAGAGGGTAATTTAAAAAAGAAAACTGCGTATTTTCGGGAAGCTTCTATAAAAGTTAGAAGGGCCTCGTTACGTACTGTCTTCGGTGCTCAACTTACGAAACAATGACGGTAACTTTAACGGCGTTATCTCTGTTTGACGACGCAAACAACAGACGCTTTAAGCTCTTCAATTGCGAGTATTAAAGTTCGGAACTTGAAATTTGTTTAACGAATAAAAGTTTGTTGAATGCGTCAAATTTTGTGAAGATATAGAGTTGAGTAGGGGAGATTTTATTGCATAACAAAAAATAATATGCCGTCTTGATATATACATAAAACTTGACGTATGCATTAGCAAGATTGGTTTAACCTAGTAACGAATTCTTCTGGACGACCATTGTAGAAATAAATGGATCTAGATAGCATTATCTAAGTAAAATGCTTATTTTTATATCCGAATCTGGAAAGCGATTTCATTACCTTAGATTTTATCTACGTATGTCTATAAAAATGGCGTACCGCTATAAAAGCAGTACGATCAACATTTTACATAAAAGATCAAAATCGTTTCAAAATTTCGGCCATACACATCAAACGGCGTCCAAATATTTAAAGCTCAGTTATTTCAAGTTAAAATTATGACTTACTTAACTCATAATAACGCTTCGCCCGGATTCACGAAGAGAACTCCGAGTCCCGGCAGCCGTCCGCAACTTTAAACAAACCGTTGAGTGAACGAATGAAGTTCTGAAAGAAAACGTCGTCTTTCGCTGAAAGCGAAAAATATGGAAAATATTTTAAAGCAATGTAAAAGCCAAAACGTGTTGCTTGGAGATTAAATGACGTGCCTCCGGAACGAGGTAAACGAAACGACTCTTGGCTGCTGCGGATGTTTTTGGAAATTTCCTACAATAATATTTAGACGACATTATGATTACTTAGCGCGTAAGGTAAGAACTGAAAAGAGCGAAGAACTCCGTGGCGTATTAGACAATTAATTCACTAATGAAAACTCATTTTACTTTTGAGATATGACGCACAAAGAAATATTAAGTAAAGTGACAGTAAATACAACAAGCTATCAAATGAAAATGATCAAATGCCGTACATTAATAAAAACTATAAACATATTCATTTCTAGATCAATTTTGGAGTTCTAACGAACACCATTTACAATGGCTCTTTAAGGGGGTGTAGTTTTTAAAGAATCTCTTTTGAAGACTAGTGACGCTACGTTAACATTGCTGACGCCCGATTTCGACTCAGCATTCCATGCAAAACAAAGTTTTAGATATTGCTAAACAATACTACGCTAGCTTACCCGAATTTCAATTCTAAAACGTATGCGCCAACAAATATACCTTACCCGAATTTCGTTTTGTCCGAACAAACAAGACTAGCAACGCAAGCATAATTTCCGTAAACGTATTTCGTCTGAAAGTGATCGTGTAGCGCTCAGGACTTCGGTACCATTGTTCAGGGGTCGAAATGGCTTGCAAAATTTGTGAGTTTTAGCTTCCGGCCAATTTCGATTTGGTATTTGCTTTCTGGTACTGCCAGAAATTCTTTTGAATCTTCTGTACTTTTTCGTGCGAATAAAGTGAAATTACCATCCGAACCGAGCGCTTTTATTACAGAGGAAAGATGAAAAATCTGACAGGAAGCTAGAACAAAAATAGGGTTCCTCGTTTTAATAAATGTCCATTCAGAAGACGAACAAACTGAAAAAAACTAAAGGTTCTATGATTGTAGAACTTTACTTAAGACTTGCTTCAAGACTTGATAGTTCTACTAATAACGATCACAGCAAAAATCCCTTTTCTTGCTAATGACCAATTTATTGAGCAATATTTCTCAGTTTTGAAAAACAAAATACCCCAAAATATTAGATTGGTTTTATTTTGTTTGTGGACAAAAATAAAACGTTTTATTATCAAGACAAATATAAAATTTTCCGTGAATCTTCCCTTCAAAGTTTTTAATTTGATACATTGACATCAAGAAAACTTAGTGAAGTTTGTACACGTCTGAGGGTATTCTGCAAATACCGTAGATATTTCAACGGTTTCATACAAGGGGGCGGAATGGCTGGAACAGGGTGTGTCTTCATTAGAATCCGGAATGTGTGCCTTGAATTTTTAACGACATCCAAGGTGACAGCTGCATGATTGAGAACCGCAGTGAATATCCACAATCACGACCAGAGTTTTTTGTGCCATAATCCTTGAATATGTACTATGATCTTTGACAGCATGACACTCGTGATCTAGTGCTAATCATAAATCTTTTTAATAAAAAAATTGGAAGGTCTCAAAATTTGAATGCCATTTTATCAAAAGCCCTATATCTAAATAGTACATTCGCAAGGTGTTAGTTAAAACGCCCCTGCTTCCCTCCCATTGAGTTTAATTTATTTTTTGTCGTCTCCAGTTCAAATTTCAGTACATTTCGCGATAGATAGTGTCATATAGCCTCTGGTTTATCTTTGTCTAGATCGCGAACCTGCAATACGGCCCGCATCGCCTGTCGTTGTTGACAATCAAAACAACAGACTGGAACACTCAAAGAACGACTTCATTAAAACGTTAAACGTTTGTCGACACTTACATTTTTTCTCATGGTCTTGTTTCTTTTATTAGGCCCTATTGTGGTTCATAGGCCCCGTGAAAATCTCCATCAAGACGATCGGTCACGGTGCGACTGGGCCTTATCTGTTCGGACGTGATTTCATAGCGTGGAAATAATTTCTTATTATGACGTTCCCTTTTGTAACTTCAACGTGTACGGTTAGACATTTTAAGATTTCTTTCTTACTTATTTGTTTGAGTTGATTAATAGTTGTGAAAAGTTTTGAAGTGTATTCTTAAACGCGCCATTGGCTGTGGGTATCTTGTTCAAATGGCCTCGAGTTAATAAGGCACGTTCTGTTTTCAGTTTTTAATGTTCGATTAACGCATTATTTTTTTTATAATTTATTGCATAGATTTTTTTAGTTTCTTACGCTGTAATTTGTGAGTTAAGAAAGTACGTAGTATCACCATGAACATTTATATCGATTTCTTTTAATGTTAAGAGCTATTATTACCTACCTTCTTCAGAGTCTGCGTCACGATATTAATTAAAACATCTCTGTCAACAGCGCAATAAGTATCCATAGGAAAAGACGGTGCCGTGTTTCAAAATTTTATATCAACATTTGAAAATACCGTATTAATAATTAAATTAACGTGATAAATGAAGCTTCTCAAAGTTAATGTTTTCATTAAGCATTCGGCTACAGTAAATCAAGGGAGGGACGACGGAAGATCAAGGCTTGTGTTTGCACGAAAGACGTAATTACATAGCGCTGGAGAGGTAGCAAAGTTAATACCATTCATAACCGAGGGCTCGGGCTTATTGCGAGCGGTTTCATAAGCAAAGCGGGACTATTTATATGTTATAGTTAAGATACGTCTATTAAAAAAGTTCTGAATTTCCGGTACACTTTGCAAATTCATAAAATATTTAAAAGTTTAACTAGTTTGCAAGATTATTGACAAGATAAAATGATTACTCGATTTACTTAGTATCTTAACTTAGTGTCATCTTAATGTTTAAGAAAACATAGTATAAATATGGCACTGTTAATTCTTCTTGGGTTAGACATTATTTTGTTCCGAAAATAAATGTAATTCAGTGCTCTAATATTTTATTTTTCTGTTTTAAAAAAAAATGCTTTATTTTAAATAGTCACCACATTCTTGATTCTTTTGCGAATACGCGTATTAAATCGCTCTGCTACCATCTCCGCTGCGCCGAAACCGATACTTAGAAGTGGCAATAATGTAGACAGCGCCAGGATTATTTGGGACTCTAATTAAACAAGTTTTAACTTGAATTATGTGTTTTTGTGTGAGGATTTGTCAGGATTTCCGAGTTTACAATGTTGACAATATGAAAACATTAAAACATACATATGTATAATACATATATTCGAATTGTTATTGCGTATCATCTTTCCCGTTTGAAAGACCTAGGGTATGTGTTAGAATAGCATTTTTTTTTATTGCTTAGATGTGTGGACGAGCTCACAGCCCACCTGGTGTTAAGTGGTTACTGGAGCCCATAGACATCTGCAGCGTAAATGCGCCACACACTTTGAGATATAAGTTCTAAGGTCTCAGTATAGTTACAACGGCTGCCCCACCCTTCAAACCGAAACGCATTACTGCTTCACGGCAAAAATAGGCGGGGCGGTGGTACCTACCCGTGCGGACTCACAAGAGGTCCTACCACCAGTAATTACGCAAATTATAATTTTGCGGGTTTGATTTTTATTACACGATGTTATTCCTTCACCGTGGAAGTCAATTGTGAACATTTGTTAAGTACGTATTTCATTAGAAACAAAAAAAAAAATTCGAACACCCGTGCATCGCTAGACACGAATGCACCGGACGTCTTATCCTTTAGGCCACGACGACTTCACTAGCATCATCCAGTGTGTCCTCACCTTCGAGAGAGTATCTTAAATTGCGAAAAAGTTTCACCTTTCGCCGGAGAATGGGCAACAGCAATATCTGTGTACTATACACGGGTATACCGAAGATCGCAAAACCGGAGTTTCTTGATACGGCGAATTTCTGTCGTGAATCAATGATGCGTTCTAGTTTGAAAGGAATAAATATGCAACAATATAGGAAAGGATGTAACCACCTGACTTACGTGTCATTTTAGTTGGAAACCTAAATTCTGTGGTTCTTAGGATTGCTCATTATAATTCAGACAAGTCACTCTTGACCGCAAGACTTCGATTGTATAGGGATTTGTCATAACGCTGAACAAACACCACAGGAAATAATTGTTAGACATACAAAAGATCATTTACGCTACATTAATCCCGTAACAAATATGAACAGTCTTGATACTTGGGCCTCTAATCTCTTCGCCGAACCCAAACTTGTTGAAAGTTGCGTTAATAACAAAACATGTGGTCTTTAGTTACCGAACTATGTACATACTATACATACGTGTTTAGGGTACCGCAAATATCGGTCATATGTATCATAATATATCTGCAGACTGTAAGTTTGTTTTTTTGCCTTTGTAGGCAGACGAGCGTACGGCCCGCCCGATGGTAAGTGGTTACCGTCGCTCATGGACGCCAGCAATGCCAGAGGCAGAGCCAAGCCGCTGCCTGCCATTAAACCATTCAGTTTTTGGAGTCACCGTAGTAGCAATACTAGATCCCAAATGAATACTAGTTCGGATGTATTTTGTGTTGGTCAAATTAAAATGAACACGCAATGTAACACGAACAAAAGTCAGCTGAGCGGTACCAATAGATATTCATTGCTGACGTTTAAAAAAACGTTGCTAAAACGATCAGAATCGAGAATATGATAAAGTATGTGATAGATATATGAGAAAAGAATATGATAAACATGCTTCCATCCGCGAAGAAATAAAACACACCATTTTTATTGCCCATGTAGGCAGACGATCATACGGTCCACCTGATGGTGAGTGGTTACCGTCGTCTGTGGACCTCGGCAATGCCATGGCTAGAGACAAGTCGCTACCTACCTAAAAGCTTACCGACTGCAGTAGCTTACTTAATTTCGTACTGTATTTTTACACATTTACGGTGTAGATGTGTATGGGCTCCAATAACCACTTAACACCAGGTGGGCTGGGAAGTCGTCCACCCATCAAAGCAATAAAAAAAAATTCCTGACTACAAAATTTAAAGCTAAAAGCTTCCTTATCTGATGATTGACTCGGTGGTACAATAGTTAACGCCTCTCACTGTTGTGCCGAGGGTCGTGGGTTCGATTCCCGTCGATTACGTCGGAGAAACATTTGTGTGATGAATATTTTCGCTTGCTCTGTGTATGTGTTTATCTATACTAATATTATAAAGAGGAAAGATTTGTTTGTTTGTTTGTTTCGAATAGGCTCCGAAACTACTGGACCGATTTGAAAAATTATTTTTCCATTAGAAGCCGACATTGTCCCTGATGAACATAGGCTACTTTTTAAAAAAAAAATATTTTATTTTTTTGGTTTCATGTGTGTTTTAATGTTTCCGAAGCGAAGCGAGGGCGGGTCGCTAGTTATCTATATATGTATATGTTTGTCACTCTCTGGTACCCATAACTTTGGAGCTGGATGACCGTGCGTGATGTGTGACCAAATTATTATCTAATACTTATACAAATAAGTTGACCTAAAAAATACAGTTTATATTTAGGCAATGTTTCAATTTAATTTCGGATTCGAATGGTGTGAGCATTGCAATGATTTTAATGTTTTTTTTTACAAGTATATACTTCGTTGTTTGCATTACATTGAAACAGTAATGATAAAACGATCAAAGGTCAAACGGGCAGAATTTTGATATTGATCAAAACACACTTAAAATATTCAATAAGCGTTTGGTAGCGAGGCATAAAAACTGCCTATTCGCTGCCTATTGGCAAACATCTAGCGTCCACATGTTAGTACGTGATCGGCTTTGATGAATAACGATAAACAGAGAGGTTATCGCACGCTACGAGAGTGTAATGAATATCTTTTAATGTCTCTGAGCGACACACTGCTCTGATTATTCTTAGAAGTCATAGCACTTAAATTTTGTTTCCGCTTCTATTCGCTGGTAGCCTGAGAGAGTATTCCAGCCACGCGCGAACGGTTAAGTGAGCTCACGGGCTCGACCTGAGAGAATTTGCTAACACTAGCCCTAGCAAGAGCAGTGCTTCCCAGAATCTACCTTCGGATCAGAATCGCGACCAAATAAGAAGATCCGGCGAGAAACTCAGTGGGTCCGGATTTTTTAAATCACAAGTAATCACTGCTTGTAATTGACATCATTCTCCTGCCCTTCCCAGTCACCTGGGGTCGGCGCAAAATGTTTTCTCCTTCCATACTCTTCTGTCATGTACCATTTCTTCGCTCAACTCCCCTTTTACACATATCGTCTTTCACGCAATCCATCCATTTCTTCTTAGGTCTACCTCTTCCTCTATATCCTTCCGCATTCATAGTTAACACTCTCTTACCAACCTCATTTTCATTTCTTGTCATCACATGTCCATACCATCCCAAATTCGCACTTCTCATCTTCTCTGTCACATGCGCCACTTTTAGACTTCCTCTAACATATTCATTCCGTATTCTATCCATTCTCGTTACTCCACACATCCATCGCAACATTCGCATCTCTGCTGCATGCAATCGCAAAAGTTACAAGCAGTGTTATAAGCACTTAGAGCAACACTGCTTGTAACTGACGTTTGCAAATATTTAGTAAACAAACAATAACGATTTGTTTTGTGAGGCCGCAAAATCATTTGTACTGTAAAAAAAACAACCACGCAATACCTTAGTCAGTCACGAAACTACGTACAAATCGAGCCAGTCCCGTCTACAACGAATTATTCTATGACAGCCTTCGGTAGTCGGCATGAATACATTAAATTGAGGAAATCACGACGATTCAATTTACCGATTTATCTTTCATTGAATATCATAAATTTTACGATAATTACATTTCGCGTCCGCTCTCCGACAGAATATGTGTAGCTCATAAGCGACTATTGAGAGACATATAAACACATTGCTTTTCTTTTTCTTAGGTGATCGGACGAACGACCCATCTGGTGTTAAATGATCACTGAGGCCCATAGACATCAACAACGTAAATGCCGCCACCCACCTTGAGATACAAGTTCTAAGGTCTCAAGTATAGTTACAACGGCTGCCCCACCCTTCAAACCGAAACGCATTACTGATTCACGGCAGAAATAGACAGGGTGGTGATATATAAATTACATTGAACTTAGCATCCGATAGGAACGATTGGGTCTTGTACTGCAATAAAAAGACTAAGATTTAAGACAGTTTTATATGAACGGTCTGTGTCCGCGAACTGTATAAATAGAAGTTTCGAGATAAAACTGTAAATCTTTATATTAATTGACGCCTATGTCTCAGGTCTCACGGTTGTTGTTGTTGTAGTCCTAGGGTACCCCGCTGGTACATAGGGCCCTCACAAGTTGTCTCCACTTGACCCTGTCATCTAGCGCTTAGGTCTCGCGGTAACGTGTTGTAACTTTGATTCAATAAAATAAACTTTTGCGTCGCTTCAATCCTTGTACTGTTGTTGTATAATTTTCTATTTGTACTTACCTACTTACTAATAATAATTATTTTTGTTTCTTTTCAGGTAATTCGATTTCTACAACGCCACTAAGGGTATTTAAGAATAGCTTTTAAAGTATCTTCAGTTTCAAGGTTATGTGTGATTACAAGGCTAATGAAAACGTCGTGGCTTACGGAAACTTTGACAATTCCACTATTTCACTGATTTTTCCATTTAGATTCAGTAATCTCTTTCTCGGTCATAAGACCGAATCTAATCTGGACTAGTTTTTATAAGCACCCGATTGTTATAAACAGATGTAACAAAATCAACGAATTTACTCTATTAATTTATAAAAGTGATTAACGCTCAAACCTTTTGGTTGTTTTAAACTTTTTACAATTGCCGACGTTTAAACCGCTTTTTTGTAACGCGTTCTCCTTGGTCAAAATTCAAATTCAAAAGCAATTTAATTATGGATCTCTAACGTAAACTAATTGAATGTTATCCACCATCGGTCCCGATAGGAGCCACAGTAGGTACTAAGCGGAGATGGCGAGGCTGACTTAGCCGGCTTGTTTCGACGATTTCATAAGAAATAACTTAAGTTTTTTTTAATGAATAATAATATTAAGAAACTAGCTGACCCGGCAGACTTCATAGTGCCCCAATCTATAAATAAAATACCTAAACTTTTGTATAAAATAAACTTAAAACAAACAAAAGGAATCCGTCCGCTGGGGGACACATCAAAGGAAAAACAAAATTGTTATTTTTATTTAATTCCGAGCATTTTCATATTTATCTACCTTTTAGACCTTTTCTGGACTTCCACGAATAATTCAAGACCAAAATTAGCCAAATCGGTTTAGCCGTTCTCGAGTTTTAGCGAGACTAACGAACAGCAATTCATTTATATATATATAGATAGCTTTGAACAAATCACGCACTGTCATACGGCACCAAATTAAGATTCCCTGTGTTATTGATACCAGAGATTGACATGCATATATTTTTTTTATTGCTTAGATGTGTTGACGAACTCACAGACCACCTGATGTCAAATGGTTACTGGAGCCCATAGACATCTACAACGTAAATGCACCACCCACCTTGAGATATAAGTTCTTAGGTCTCAAGTATGGTTACAACGGCTGCCCCACCCTTCAAACCGCATTACTGCTTCACGGAAGAAATAGGCAGGGTGGTAAAACCTACCCGCGCGGACTCACAAGAGGTCCTATCACCAGTAAACTCACGAGAGGTCCTACCACCAGTAAAACTACCTTTAAATGGACAGTAAACACATAAAAAAGCAAACCTGTTCATCACACGAATTTACCCGATATGGGAATCGAACCCGCGACCCTCAGCGCAATAGTCAGGGACGCTAACTTGTTGCATAACTGAGTCGGTAAACTGACCAAAAACAAAAGTCTTATCTAATTTGTTTTTATGTCTCTATGACGTAGTAATGTGCATCGGAAACCACGGCCTTGACCGCTTGTGCTCGACTAACGTTAATTAATTGTAGACGGTTTTATGATATTTCGTCCATAAAAACTTAGTCACGTATTTAGTTCAGATAGTGGTTTTTTTTTTAAGTTAACCAGCGAAGGCTATTTCGTTGGCACATGATTTTCTTGAACGCGACCAAACAATTAAAGATGAATTTAGGTAGAGATTTCGTTATTACTGGTGATAAGACGTTTGTGAGTCCGCGCGGGTAAATACACCACCCTGCCTATTTTTGGCGTGAAGCAGTAATGCGTTTCGGTTTGAGGGGCGGGACAACCGTTGTAACTATACTGAGAACTTAGAACTGATATTATTATCTCAAGGTGGGTGGCGCATTTACGTCGTAGATGTCTATGGGCTCCAGTAACCACTGAACACCGGGTGGGCTGTGAGCTCGTCCACCCATCTAAGCAATTAAAAAATAAGAAAAAAAAGCTATTCGGAAAAAACATCAGTTCACTAATATGTATCAGACGCGTCATAATGGCGATACCCAACCCCCCGATCAGAATAGTAGAGTCCTCCCACCAATCCCCAGTTCTATTATTAAGTTCTAAGACGTAGCTTTGCCACATTCTATCCCATTCTGGAACGAATGGTCCTCCACTATGTTTCACCAGCTTTTTTTTCCTACCTATTCTAGTTACCTCGAGGGGTTATTCTAGATTCACCGAAGTAGTAGGTGAGCTCGTGGGGCTCAAACCTGACGTTGTTGCTAACACGAACCCTAGCGAGAGCAGTGCTTCGCAGAATCTACCACCGGATTGTAAATGCGACCCACTGACAAGATCCGGCGAGAAACTCAGTGGGCTGTGTCTGTGGGTTAAGTCACACGAGGACGGTGACCGGTGCGAGTGGTACCTAAAAGCACTGTCAATGGATCGGGAGGATCCGTAATGACGCGTTTAGGGCGACGTCGACTGTTTATCATTCGGTCTATAGGATCGGGAATTATGACCCAGCCATACACCACACTATTGAAATCACTTTCAGATCAAAACAATGTTATTAATGCACCTAGAAACATAACATTATTGAATAAAACGTATAGCAAACACGTTGCATCACAAATTCCTTTTAAAATTCAAGACGACCGGATCGAGAGCGGCGAGATACAACGAGATACGATTTAAATTTCAATGGCCGTCGGCGATGGTAAGTGCGCCCGGGAAGGAAGCGAATATAAAGTGATAGATTGACGTTTGCAGAAGGCCATCGCTGTTTTTGAATTCAGTTTCACATTTCCTTTTCCTTGTAAAACCAGTCGACGCAACTCCAGCTAAGGAGTTAAGTCACTAGCTAAAATTAAAAACGTACCTAACAAAACCGTATTAAGAGATATGATAGAGAAATGTAAATGAAAACTTGAATTGTATATGAGAGGGTCCAATATTAAGTATCCAATATATGGTTATAGGATCCGTATAGGTATTATAGGCAGGATTTTACAGGCATTAGTTAATCGGGTGTTTGTTCTTGATTTGCGACTTTAAATCTCATACCTTAAGGTGGGTGACGGCATCCAAGTAGCGATATCTATGAGCTGCGGTAACCATTTAACTATAGCTGGGCCGTGAGCTCATTCATCCATCAAAGGCAATAAAAATGTAACTCAAATAGGGATTCCACTTCCCATAACACAAGATAATGCGACATGGGATCGTTGTGACCAAATTGTTATGGAGTGGTTTATGCCATCCTACTGTCTATGGACTGATCCAACAGCTTGGCTCTCACCGAGTTCTATCGGTTCACGTCAGTATACAAATCCGATCAGGAGTATAGGCTGGTAGTGGACAAACATTGTATCGAACACATAGCCAGTAATTGATAGCTAATAAACTAGTTGTAATGTATTTAACAAACAATAGAAAGCACACGGTACCGTTCCATATAAAGCACCAACAGTGAACTTTACTAGAGCTCTTGTGCGACCACTTTGTCTCATAATCGCCTATTCACGGAACGCTGCAAGAATCCTAATAAACTAACCTAAATATTATAGTACGTGTAAAATTTGAATATACATATTACATATGCTAAATGAGCGTAGAATCGATATGTGTAGAAGGTGCATTTGTTTTTGTTAGCCAGCCTAGAGGATAGACCGCACTTTATTTACGATGAATTCTACGACTTGAAGCGACTACATCCACTCGATTAATTGTGAAAAACATTTTATTTTTTTCGAAATTGATTCCGGTTTGAATTACCTCTTAGTTAACTTTTTATCGGTTGCGAAGGAATATTTCGCTTAAGGGAAGATAGTTCATAATGATTTCCAGTATGATGACATTGAAATAGTCTACACTACGCGCTGTATAACACATAAAAATCACCTAACGAGCAGAGTCAACCTTCAACTCCAACTGCCTTTGCTGTATCTTGCAGTTCCTTGCAATATTACTAACAATAATTTCGATAGAAGATGATAGTGTAATTAGTAGTCTGCACATAAGATCAAAGCTATTTCGCGGTCTTCTAGACTTAGGAAATCAAACACAAGCAATCACTGATATTCGTATCATTTGGGATGTGAATAATTTGCTTTATATCACTAAATTCACTGAAAACAAAAAAAAAAAAATACTGGTGTTATTTACAAATTGTGAATTTCGCTTCTGCCTTTGTTGTTAGTCTATGATTTTTACAAATCCAACGGCAAGTGGGTTGTTCGTATAACTTTGTAGTACACGCGAGCACTAATATGGCCATGCCAAACATCGCTACGTTCTTTTGATTTCTTTGTTTTGATTCACAATGGCTATGCCAGGTTAATGATCAATAAATTAGTGTTTAGTATTTTGTGCAAATTTCATTGGCTCTTCATAGATCGCTGCGTTAAATAAATTTAGAAAATGATACCATATCAAAATTATTGTTAAAACTGAAGGATTGATTGTCTCTGAGCACAAATAGGCCAAACTGACCCACAGACACAGCCCACTGAGTTTCTCGCTGGATCTTCCCAGTGGATCGCGTTTCCGACCCGGTGGTGGATTCTGCGAAGCACTGCTCTTGCTAGGTAGGGCCAGTGTTAGCAATTCTCCGGTTTGAGCCCCGTGAGCTCACCTACACACGCTAGGGTAAGCTGCTCTCAAGGCTATCAGCATAGGTAGGAAAAAAAAAGGCCAAACTGCGTTCCTTCCTGTGTAGGGCACACCGAATCGATTAAAATAAAAGAAGCTAAGTACAGCTACCGATGTTTTTTTTTTTTTTGATTAAATATATTAGGTTTCTTTTATTATTTAAACATCTAATATATATAATTGAAAATAAACATGCTTTAACCGACTTCAAATAGAAAAAAAAAGATATTCCAAAACAAATTAATATACACTAAAAACTATAATCATCGAAATCGGTTGGCGTGATATTGAGTTATTGAGTTATTCATCTATTTGTCGCGCACGTACTTAATGCAAATTTAAGACTTATACGGTTTTCTCATGGACACCATTATCAGAACTGGACTTAATTTCAGCTTTCTAATAAAAATAGAATCATCAACATCGATTCACCCAGTCAAAAGTTATTAGGTAACAAACATAAAAAAAACATACAGTCGAATTGAGAACCTCCTCCTTTTTTGAAGTCGGTTAAAGATCACATATATAAAACATGTTTTATACTTCTGATAAATTTAACATTCACCAAATTCTCCACAATTTATTTTCATCTATTTCCAACAAACATATTTAGTTTAAATAATAAACATAGAAACAAGTCTTTACTATTGTCGAATTTTAAAAGAATTGCGACTCGAATTTATAAAGAGTCTAACCAAAATTAAGTAAGTTCCATTCCTTTCACGTGGCACCTCTGAGTTAGCGTACAGTGCTATTTCTGAGGTCTGCTTCCCGCGAAATGATAAAATTCTGGAACAAGTTTCCTTCCTCGGAATTTCTTGCGCATTTCAGCTTAGACAGTGGTATGGTTCTGACACTGCCAATGTCGATGTCTTTATAAATAGCTTGCAATATTTTTTTATATTTTGAAATATGCAAAAATCCATAAAATACCTTAAGCTTATGACTTGTACTGTAAAATTGAATGGAACAGACTAAGTCTAAATCTATTTCCGTGACTTTTTTACTACATTTTTTTTTTAATAAACCACACTGATTTCTAGAAAATACTCTCAAGAGCATTAGATAAATATCCGTCCAATACTTCCTAACATAGAGAGACCAATAGAAATAACGCATAGAGATAATAATTATGAACTGCACTAAAATACTTACAATCCAGAGGTCTTTTTTGCCACGTACCATCCGGCTATGGAATGAGCTCCCCTCCATGGTGTTTCCCAAGCGCTATGACATGTCCTTCTTCAAACGAAAGCCTCGTGGAGAGTATTAAGCGGTAGGCAGCGGCTTGGCTCTGCCCCTGGCATTGCTGAAGTCCATGGGCGACGGTAACCACTCACCATCAGGTGGGCCGTATACTCGTCTGCCTACAAGGGCAATAAGAAAATAAAATAAAAAATCCCAAAGTTGACGTTGGTGATACCGTTTGATACGGTATCACACTTATTCAATCTAACCTAGCATCGAATCTTCGTCTCTTGTAACTTGATCCGAAGCCTCAATCAAGCGCCCCCAGAGATTTCAGGGTAAAACAAATTCTCCAAGGAATATAAAGTTAATAATCTGCAAGATGTCGACGGAATTTTCCAATCTCTATTCTGATGAAGATCGGATCAAATCGCTTCAGTAATAAGAGCCTCTTTTAATAAAAATCAAATGACATTTGTGCTCTGTTGCTCTGAATATGATGTCAATTTATGGCATACGTACATCTATATATTAATACGTGAAGCAAAAACTTTGTATCCCTTTTTACGAAAATTGTGCGGACGGAGGAGTATGAAATTTTCCACACTTATAGAGAATATAGAGAAGAAGTGCACAATGCTAATATTTTTTTAAAATAATGTATAAAAGATACATTAAATCAATAAAGAAAACATTACACACACTACATACCATGTATTTGACGCACACACACATACATACTATTTATTGTCAATCTTTTGTTCTTGACGTCTGTTGTCAACTTGAGATTAAATATTGTTTCTCTTTGTTAATATTTTTTATAGTGTAGTCTTGGCAAAATTTGTGATTATAGAAGTATAAAATACAATCATAATAGTTTACAAACTTACAATTCCAATTAATTATAGTCGAATTTCGACTACTACGGGACCTCTAGTATGTTAAATTGCGCTTATTAATATTCTCTAATATTTAAAGAATAGATATTTGTTGTTGTTTTTGTGTTTGCGGCATATGTTGTTGCTGATTTTTTCTAATTCACTTCAAACAACAACTATATATCATAAATTCTTAAATTATTGCATGTCTGTTTGATCGTACAAAAAATCTACTGATTTTGATGATGAATGGTGTTTGAAATGCTACCAAGACTTAAATAGTGGTTTATTCCTTTAATCTTAATCACATAATCACGTAACTAATGAATATAAAGTTAAGGAGCATTATTAATCTTTTGTTTGACGACTGATTTTATGCAAGGTCCCTAATCTAAATTATATGCAAATCTAATTATCTATACTAATATTATAAAGAGGAAAGATTTGTTTGTTTGTTTGTTTCGAATAGGCTCCGAAACTACTGGACCGATTTGAAAAATTATTTTTCCATTAGAAGCCGACATTGTCCCTGATGAACATAGGCTACTTTTTTTTATTTTTTTTTATTTATTTTTTTTGGTTTCATGTGTGTTTTAATGTTTCCGAAGCGAAGCGAGGGCGGGTCGCTAGTAAGTTAATAATTTAACTTCGTCAAACTTCCAAAAAACCCCGGTACTAATGTCAACGAAAACCTATTCAGAAATTTCCGTAGCAATTTTTTTTTACAAAATTTCACAATGGCCACAGTAAAATTACACAACAACTTCAGCAAAAATATTTGATTAACATAATAATAAATTAAAAGAAAGCATTTATCATGTTAATTAAGTGCCCGCGAAAACATTCATCTCGTTCATTGTAACTCATTATGCTCAGACAATAGGAGTCGGCAGGATTCAGGATTGGACCCAGTTGGCCCGGCACAAAAGCTTCAATCGCTACACGAAAAAGTCTTTTGTTTTGTCAAAAGCTTTTGGAAGTCTACTACATCTTCATTTTGATATTTCAGAACTTGAGCACAGAATGAAGTCATTGTTCTCTTTTGTAGTACTAAAATCACCTGTCGAATCAATCGGAGCGTGCTTAGCTTCCTCAGTAAATCTAAATGTATTACAATGTACAATTATAACTATAAAAATCTATAGAACCCCAATGGGTAATGTTGTTTCTTATCTTTAGATACGTTACCGACCAATATATAGATTTCAGATTATTTGGGTATCTGTAAAACTACATTACCAAATGTTACATGTATTTATGTCAATTTAAATCATCTGATAGTCATATTGATCTTATTCACTATCGCAACTATATTTAAACTATTAAATAGTTAGTTTAAAGCGTTTAAAAGATATTCGTTCAAAGCTACATAGCGAAAACCTAGAAATATCTAGAAATATCGAAAGTTTGTGATATACCTAAATTACCCTAATTTTTGACAGTAAGTTTCTTACACTCACTATGCTAATGTCTTTTTAAAACACAAATCAAATACATGTTTTTGGCTACCGTGAATGCTGAATGACCCCTTGTGAGTCCGCACGGGTAGGTACCACCACCCCACCTATTTCCGCCGTGAAGCCGTAATGCGTCTCGGTTCGAAAGGCAGCCGTTGTAACTATACTGAGACCTTAGAACTCATATATCAAGGTGGGTGGCGGCCATTTGTAGTTGTCTATGAGCTCCATAACCACTGTTAACAGGTGGGCTGTGGGCTCGTCCGCCCATCTAGGCAATAAAAAAAAGAAACAATATCGGTTGCGTTAGAAGGTCTTATCTGTTAACTGTTGTCAAGTGCTCCCAGCTCCGACGCCTACAGTTAAAACAAGTTCAGCCGCAACTAGCCGCCACAATCGACCCTTTACTGTATCGAGTTAGACCGGTGTGGGCTCATTCGCGTTTCAAGGCTGAACCGATTTCCGTGTGAGCTTGCGATTCCGGAGTTTTTCGCATACAGAGGTCATATTAGACGCTATTTAAAGACGATTAATGTTACTTCCTTTGAGGAAGCGACAGCGAAACGACAATCCGTTACCGGTTATTTGATAAAACTGTTATTTATTTCATTAGCATATTGATCGATAGTTTCGCAAAATAGACATCACGTAAATGAACCAGCGTGTTTTAATGTTTTAACATGTAAGATCTTCTTCTTCTTCGTCGCTTTCTTCATTGCTGAAGGTCGTGTCCTTGAAACTTGACCGTTGCCTGTCTCGTGAGCTGTTTCCATCTCTTCTGGTTCTCAGCTGCTCGAATGGCGCTTGCGACTGGCAACCCAATTAGAGCGGTTACTTGATCACACCAACGGCTAGGTAATCGGCCGCGGGGTCTCTTTTCTTCTATTTTGCCCGAAACAATCACTTTGTCCAAGTTATCTGACTGTCGGCGGGCAATATGACTGAAGTAGCTGAGGATCCTCTGGTAACAGATTGTTGAAAGCCTGACTCGGATGCGAAGCTAATCCAGGATAGATTTATTTGTCCTCTTGGCCGTCCATTTTTTTTTGTCAATTTGATTTCGCTTCCATACTTTTGTTTACTTGCATTATGTTTTTACAATGAAGGTATTTTCTACATGCCCATTAAAAATATACTACGTGTTACAAAATACCCCATAAAAATATAATTAATTATTAAAGCCAAAAATTTTGTCAACCCTAATAAGCTGTCATGTCAGGGAACCAGATTATTTAACAGAAAGGCCTACGTACTCTATTTTACCTAATAATTGTTTATTTTCAATAGTTTTCCTATTTTCATTCATAAATGTTACCTCAATACAAGGATGTCATTGTACTCAAGTACTGGTTTCAAAAAAATGTCAAGTTGGATGTCAATTTCAATGTCTTTTATTTTTTTGTCGTTCCGCGCATTTGGTAGAAATATTAGGTACATTCTACGTAGTTTACTCTTTAATTTTACTGAAATAGGGTTTGCACATCAGTGAAAATAATTTTATTTTATTATTTTCTTGGGGTATAAAATATTATATAGCGTTACTACGGTTCTTAAATATTGTGAATGGACTCGTTATAAGACCTTGTAACACCCTGTATATGTGTATATTAAAAGAAAAAAAAACAAGATTCAATCTAAAATATAAAAATCATTATGTGTTATCCCTTTTCATATACATAGTTTGAGATTGCCTGTTAATATCAAAGACCGACATTGATATAACAAATTTCTATGTTTTATTAAAATCTTAGGTCTGTGTTTATCAGTTTACAATGCTTAAATATTACGCTGGTTAAGAATAAGGACGCATAAACTGTTTCTGATTTTTATTTATTTTCTAAATTGTGTTTTTATGTTTTTTATTTCTATTTTAGTATTTTAACGAATAAATAGAAGTCGTGAAGTAAATACTCGCAGATGCGGAACGCTAAAGATTTTTATTATATGACTTTAAAATTTAAAACCTTAACTCACATATAAAATATTTATTTGCTAAGCTAAGTATATGTGTATGTATATTTTATTTGCTTATGGTGTTTCTTATTTATTGCTTAGATGGGTGGACTCCCCAAACCGCTCTTCAAACCGAAACGCATTTATGTTGTGTAGTCTGCTGGCTTCGATAACCACTTTATTGATCTATTGTTATGGTGTTGGCTGATTCTCACATCTATGCAATAAATAAATAAAACAATCATTATCACTATGCAACAGACAAACTTCTCGAATATATTAATGCTTTATATTAGGTTGGTCTAGATGATGACCGAGCTTTGCTCGGTTTTTTTTTTTTTTATAAATTGTGTTTATCTGGTGTCTTAACAACGCCATCTGCTGAAATACCTTTAGTGCTATTGTGTCTTTAAAAATAGTATTATTATTCGTCAATAGATGTCTGGAAGAGGATTATTGAAAACACGAATAAAACAACATTTTCTGAAAATAAATCGTAGCTAGATCGATTTATCGCCCCCGAAATCCCCTGTATATTAAATTTTATGAAAATCGTTGGAGCCGTTTCTGAGATTCAAATTGTATACATATATTATATTAATATACAATAATTGCTCGTTTAAAGGTATAAGATTTGATAAGAGTTACGGAACCATGAGTTATATTTAAAAAACATCTTATCGTCGATAACTACGTCTGCCAGCCCGTAAGCCAACCTTCCATTTAAGGTTCGTGTGTTTAATTATTATTGCAAGCGCGTCGGAACGTGTACGCTTGTTGCCGGCACTTGATCCAAGGGCGCCCGGTTTGCTTCCTGGGTCGATACAACTAGGAACTGCTGCCTTAAGTCATATGAAGTATCGGAGTGAACCGTAATACATAACCGACTAAAACAGTTCCGTCGTTTTTTTTTTACCAACTACCATCATATCCTAAAATCCACCACGAAATCAAAAAATAAGACCACGCTATATTTATAAACATTAATAAAAGCAAAACATTAGCTGTCCCCTTCACACTCAAAAGCTAGACCGCCCGATAGAGAGATATGGGCAGACTTTTCATGCGCATGCAGTGCGACGTCATGCCGCGCGCTTATTCACAAACACTACACAAGCGCAACGTGTGAATGTGTTGAACGCGAGCTACATGGTAGGCGGAGTGGGGGGTGTTAGGTTTTATTTTCATTACGGAATTTCTTGATTCGGTCGCCGCGCTCAAAGCCCGCGATAAAAGCTATGCAATAGCTTAACAATTTAATAGTTACAGCCATATCTGTGTCACGCAAAACCGTATCTCAGTTTTAGATGTGTCCAGTCTTGAAAGTGTGATCTCTTAGTCGAGAAGTAAGCGCGTTGCTGCTGGGTCATCAGTGATTTGTAACTTACCAGCAGGTGTGCCGGAAGCTCTTGTAAAGCTACAAAAAGTAAGGTCAATCGCGGGACGTTTCACGAACCGTGCAAGAGAATAAAAATGCAGTAACATTTTATTTTTCGAGTCGCAAAAAAAAAACACAACTCGCTTCCTTCATCCTTCGGTAATAAAGGACCGCTTAAAGTCGTTTATCCTTTAATCTTGTCGCGCAAATGTCATCGTTAATGTCGAAATGACGTCGACTCGAGAACGCGCCTCAAATATATTTTACGACTGGTAGGTGTCATCTTTTGTACGTGAAAAATTTAAGCGTTTTAAAGTCACTTTACGGTGTAGACAATTTGGAGGTGCAAATTTTAATATGGCACTAGGATATAATTAAAATATTAATTCACTAAATCATGTTATTCGCCTCACTTTGTGTTAGAAAAACATGATAAAAGAATTTCTTTTATTAATTAACGAAAAACTATAGGAATGAAACCAATAACAAATTACATCGAAGGAGTCATGATCCTCAACCACGAGAGAACCAATCAGAAGAAGGGTAATAATGTAGTTGAAGCTGAAAGCTGAATAGTGGAATATTCGATTAGAGATGAGATATCGAACATTTACCATTAGTAAGCAGTCGATGTAAACTAGCTAAACTGCCACTGATCGACAATCGTAGATTTCTTAATTACATTCATCCCTGAGATGAAGACAATCGGGCCAACTTGATGCGAAGTAAAGCACGTAGACCATGACCTACCGCGATGGTTTGCGGGTGGAAGCGATCTGCCTGGGGTTCATTAAAACCTTTAACAACAACAACAGCAACAACATAGGATAATTAATCATTCCGTGTCCTCAATGATCTAAATTTAGGCAATACGAAAATTGAGCATTCGTAAACATATTTGAGTCAAACTAAAAACACGTCGTCAGTTTCCGAATTATCATATCTACTAAATAACATCTTCCGAAATAATGAACTGTCTCGAACTGATTCTAAAGATTAAAAAAATAAAAGGATATATATCAGGATACGATATCGACCTTCGTGAGATTGAAGTCATTGACTGGTGAGTTCGCGTTGGGCAGAGAATAGTAGACGGTCTCGTTTTGATCAATGACCCAAAGCAGTTTCTTTTAAGAACTCGTCGTATCCCATTACTTTAAAAAATACCTTGAAAAAAGGCAGTAATGGGATCAGCAGCGAATTTGAATGAACATCATAATAGTATAACATCAATGATCAAATAATACCCGGGAAAGTCGGTCAACATTTTATTTATTGCATAGATAGGTTAAAGGAGCTCATAGCGTCTGTGTTGGTGAAACTGGAAAGGACTCCGACACATCAGTAACTCCCTCCTCCTAAAAAAAGAGCTCATGGACCACCTGGCTTATTAATTGTTGATTACAGAGCCTATGGATATGGCTGTCATCTATCTTGAAACATGAGGTTAAAGTTTAACCTTGTATGAGGGCTATCCAATGCTTCAACTCAGAAAGAAGAATTGCTTCGCAGCAGAAAACAGTAGGATTGTGGTACCTACCCGTGTGGGCTAACAATTACAAGCTACTCCATACTGGGAATCTTTAAAAACCGTCGTTAGGTTTATCGGTCTAAAAGCAAACAGGCCTTACCTAATAGAGCACCTATTTTAAGCAGAAAAAATCTAACCTAAATAACCTCCCAGACTCAGCGACCGTAGCAACAAAGAAACGATTGGCGAACAACAAAAAGCGCGTACTCACAAATTAATCAAAAACGTACCGATACCAGTGACTGGGTGCCCGAAAACGAATCGTTAGCGCAAAAAATATTACCTGATAATAATAAAGCGGTTCAGGTTTGTTTGTGGCGCAAAAAAAAAACGGTTCACCTTGAGATCGACGCCGAATTGAGCTGCGTTTGACTCGGTTTATGTAAATCTGTTAGGTACCTTTTTTTGGTGAACGAACTAGCTAATGGCCGGGTGTTAAGCGGTAAATATAGCCACTGTGTCGAATGCCACTATGGGATGATAATGTCGAAGTGATATCGGAGCATGATTTGTTTGTGGAACAAACAATATAGTCAGGTCTTTACGAACTCGGTACTACTGGATATTATTGGTAATTTTTTTCTCCTACCTATTCTAGTAACCTCAAGGGGTTATTCTAGATTCGCCAAGCTTGTAGGTGAGCTCACGAAGCTCAAACCTGACGACGTTGCTAACACGAACCCTAGCAAGAGCCATGCTTCGCAGAATCTACCACCGGATTGGAAACGCGACCCACTGAGAAGATCCGGCGAGAAACTCAGTGCGCTGTGTCCGTGGGTTAATTTACGATAACCGGTGCTTGAGGTACCTAAAAGCACCGTTAGTGGATCGGGATGATCCGAAATGACATGTTTTGGGCGACGTCGACTGCTTTCCATTCGGTCCGCAGGATCGGGATATTGGTAAAGATGCGCTGGCGAAGTCAAGAGCCTCGTTATCAGGTTGCTGTTATCTGTTATCCTTAGTGTATGCTGGTATCCGTAGGCATCTGCAAACGTGAACTCCTCTGGCTTAATATAACTACTTACGTATATTTCAATGTGGAACTTTGGGAAAGAAATCTATGTGATAGCGGCGTAATACATATCGGTAATCTTTATCCATTTCACTAACAACTTTCGCGAAAACAAATTTCATTAATTGCAGTAAGATATTGTATATCAAAGATATAATAAAAGGAAGATCAAATAAATGTAAAATAAGAAAAGTTACATGGAATGTTACGATGATATGAAAAACAAAATTTTGCTAGAGATGATTCTTGACACTATCTCGAGAGCTCATCTCAGATAAGGAAGTTGGGAGTAAAAACAACGCACACTGTTTTATTATTCAAATCTCTCTCCCGGTTAACAGTGGCCCTAAGGGATAACGCATCAGTTTTTTGTACGAAAATATTTTTTTGGTTGCTTCAAAACTTTATAGTGAGGTAGGTACGCATTTTGGAAAACTTATTACTAATAGGACAATTAAAAGTTATCATTTTAGAATTGTAACCGAAGCGTGGCTTGAGAGATCCATCTTGCGGTGCACTGTGCTTGACCGGCAGTGCTGAGTTGTACGAAAATTAATAGTCCAACTTGTGGCCCAACTTTCAGAAAGTGGGCTGATAAGCACTTTAGTATTTAAGAGCTAATGACCATGTCATTGCGATGCGGTATAAATAGGCATAGCAACAACTAATGCGTAAACGAATCGCCAGAAAAAGACATACATGCATCATACTCTTGCATTTTTTTGTTTTCTTTTGAACATTGCTTTAGACTTATTTCCTTTCCGTCTCTAATCGGTATTTCTTAATATTAGCGATGGTCGCATTAACCTGTGCGGACATTGAAGTATTAGCTCGATGACACACTAGTATGGGGACATCACACGTCCTCATTACACACCTATCTCCTGACGTTTTAAATTGTATATTCTTATCGGACTTTTAAAACGATACAATTAATTACTGAATTTGTTAAACCGTTTCCGGATGCCGTCGCGATGCAATGTAACATTGATGTAAAGGATGTGATGAACAGAGGAAACATCAAATATAGGAAGTGTTTGTAAAGGACGCGTTGTATATGGGATCGCTATCGTTTTCCTCAATACAATAAAGGTCTCGCTGTCAATGACACGTAATTATCACTGAAAATACTGTAAGTGCTGTAAATTGCAGGCTTAGGTAGCGAGAGGCGAAAATCGAACCCTAAAATGTACTTCATGACTATCCGAGGACCACAATTTATCTTAAAAAAATAGGCACTATCCGCGTTTAGGTTTATGTAACGCATATAGCTCAGAGATGGAACAAAATCGAGCGAACACAAGCTTGTTGGGTATTCTCAGATTTATTTTAGAATCCTTCGGGTCTCCAAATGGGTAATTAATTGAGTTGGTGAGATATAGTATGGTTTACTGGTGATAGGGCCTCTTGTGAGTCCGCACGGGTAGATACCATCATCTTGCCTATACCTGCCGTGAAGCAGTAATGCGTTTCGGTTTGAAGGATGGGGCAGCCGTTGTAACTATACTTGAGACCTTAGAACTTATATCTCAAGGTGGGTGGCGCATTTACGTTGTAGATGTCTATGGGCCCCAGTAACCACTTAACACCAGGTGGGCTGTGAGCTCTTCCACACATGTTAGCAATAAAAAAAATAAAAAACGCACATACAAATTGTTTTCATAACTATCCAATATCCAGTACTAAATATGCTTTTGGTAGACTTAAAAAAAATCGCAGACCTCCAAGTACATTTGTAAATGTTGTCGAAAAGAGAATGGCTTATAAATAAACAAAAGTTTTATTTAATCGTATTTCTAGTGTATGTCGGAGATTATTGAGCGAAGCCGAACACACTCACGTTCCCTTATCATCAACTATTAAATGGCCCAATAAAATTTTCCACTGTTGAATATCATTATATTTTGTCCGTAATAATAATAATTTCTATGATAACAATATCATTAATAGTAAGGACACAGAGTTAATGTTGCAGCGTCGTGCATACTAATTGAATACACAACTCGGAACGGACACGCCTGAAATATTAATGCTCTCCACGGTTATACAGATAACATTTTACGATTTGATTGTCAGTATTTTTTTGCCGAGACAGACGCCCTTCGGCTTACGATGTTTCTTATTCACCGTTCGCTAATCGATCCTTTTCTTTTGTCTGCAGACGAAGAAGAATAACCCCAACCACATCAAGAGACCGATGAACGCGTTCATGGTCTGGTCGCAGATAGAACGCAGGAAAATATGCGAACAAACACCGGACATGCACAACGCCGAGATATCAAAAAATCTCGGACGCGTTTGGAAGACTCTGAACGACGAAGAGCGCCAGCCCTTCATCGATGAAGCCGAACGCTTGAGGCAACTTCACATGAGGGAATACCCTGATTACAAGTACAGGCCTCGCAAGAAGACCGCCAAGACTGACAGAAGCGGTACGCGAACCGGTTCAGTGCAGAAACCGAAACGGAAGCAAAGAGCCGATTCCAATAACAACAGAGGACTGTCCAGGCGACGACGACCCGTGCCGACTGTCCCGAGCGTCCCCGTGGAAACGCCGGCCCCTCCCCCGCTGCCCGCCTCTCCTGCCGGTGCACCTGATTCCCCGGAATCCGCCTGTCTGTATGATGACCACAACAGGCGCGATCAGGCGGATCTGACGGATCTCTATTCGATCACGGATCTCCTCCCTCTCCCGGCGGACTGCGAGGTTGACTTAGATGCGCTGACGACGGACATCGACTCGTTCGAGACCGCCTCCTCCTCGTCTGGATCCCACTTTGAGTTCTCGTGCACGCCTGACGTCTCGGACATGCTCAGCGAGATCGGCGTGGCGGGCGACTGGGTGGACCACACGTTCTCCTCGTATCTGACGTCATCTTAGAGCGGCGTCCGGGCCGCCTCGGCCGCTGCCGGCCGGTTCCACTGATCTCATGCGGTCGGCCAACGCGCCGCCATACGGAGGCCGATGACGCGGCGACCGCTCGCCGCCCCGCCTAGAGAGTGCCTATCCAAAATGACGTGTCGACATTTGGATTCAATGTACAAAGTTATTTAATAAGGATCGAGGGTGAAAATTGTTTTGGAAACAAACGACCGCTCCGGTCGCATTCTTCTTGTTTTCAATGTTCAGTTGAATCAGACGACGCCGTTCGGGAGTTCAATGTTCAAGGCTGTGTTCAAGATGCTTTTGTTATTCATTAATTTCAACAAATAGTTGAGATGATCTGTGAGAGGGCACGTCTCGGTACACAATCCGTCTACTATCCGTCGCCTGTAGTTGGTCGGGAGAGGGCTCTCGGCATCAGCATAGCATAGCATCGCATCGCATCGCATCGCATCGTCGCTTCCGTACTTTTTACGTGTACATTACACTTGGCTTCTAACGCGTTCAGTTACAGCAATGTTCTACGTCACAGACACACTTTCCTTTTTTTATATTAACATTTGTACGATTAGGATGAGCGATTAAAATTTAAGTTCTCGTTTGATATATAACCGTCTTAGATGAATGTATCGTTCGTGGAATAGAAAATAATTAAGACTAGATTATAGTCAAGTTCGCCTTGCGTTCTTTTCACTGTACGTATATTTACACTTTATATTTTGATGCACATGTAGTTTTATGGTAAGACATTATAATTTTTAATATCGGAAGCTGATCGTCATGTCATTGTAAGAATTTCGGGGTGCGGAGATTGAGTTGGCACAGGCGGGACCCCTACCAAAATGCTTCGATCGGACCACTAATTCTTTCAGTTCCATTTGGCTATTGTCTTTAAGATTACTGTAGAGAATTACGGTTGATTCGTTACCCTGTTTTGTTCTCTTGGCTCTTGGTAGCGGTCTGGCCGCCCGTCTTTTTTGTAAATGTGCAAGTTGGTATTGTAATGTTAGGTATCGAGTAAGTAATAGTAATCTTTGTTCAATAGTAAGGTATGTTGTATTATGTAAAGAGATGGCACTTGTGATTGCAAGAGGGACACTTTAAACCTTTCATTTCTTTCCTTCTTCACGCTGAACAATTCGAAATAACGTAAACAGAAATACATATCAATAGGAATGCTATTCGCGGGACGGTGGGGAAATGTGGTCAAGAACAAGAAAATTAAAGAAAAAAAAAACAAATTTTGCTGTTTTCGAGAAAAAAAAAATCTGTGATTTTAATTTTTAAAGGATTTTCTAAATTAAGATTCTAGTGGAGACTGATACGCATAGATTAGTTTTAGCTGCGCTAGCTTCTCTGACGTTTTAATATTGTTTTTTGAAATGTACATACATAACGGGTCATTCAACCTATTTTATATAGCATCGATGTATATAATGTATATTTTTGTATACCGTCACTGTGGCAAGCTCTGTTGTGACAGCCTATACCGTCTGTCGACTCGTCCGGACAATGTTTGGTTCGAGAAAAAACAAAAATGGTTTTATTTGCGGGGCAAGTATTCCTAGGTTACAGTGTGTTTTAAGGCATCGCGTGTGAAACAAACTCAGTAATGTAAAACTCGGAAGGCTCTTTATAATTTTAAATCAGTACGTTAATTATTAAAGTGGGTGTCTGATCGTGTGGTGATGCTTAAAAATTTTTGCAGGCTTTGCATGATCGAAACAGATCAAGCAGTAGACAATAACTTGTTGATCCTGGCAGTCCTGGCACACACGACCGCCGATACTCGGAATAAAACATAGTGTAGGCTAGGATTCCTTACATCGTTTTTAATAATGAACCAGAGATTTTTAATTTAGTGAAAACCTTACGTCAAATGCGACAGCTGACGGTTCATTAGCCACAGCTTGACACGGTTAACGACACCCTCAATAGTTCAGGCCGTCAAGAACACGGTATTGTCAAATTTAATTGCTTCGTGTCCGGTGTCTGTCAAAAATATTACTTTTTTTTTTTTAAGATTTCCGTTGTGATTTCGCGTGATCGCGGTGACGATCTCAAATCGTACTGCGTAAAGATATGCACCTTTCGTCAATTGATTGAAATCCATGTCAGTTACTTAGTTATAAAGTTGATATAAACACGCCGATTTGAAACTAAATAAAAAAACACTAACGTGAAATATTCGAACTGTCCCTAAATTAATTAAAAAAATAACGGAGTATTCGCTCTGTTTGTTAGGAAAGAAAAAAATGCTTTACCTATAATTATATTCTTGTAAATTGTATACTTATGTAAAAAAAAAAAAAAAACCTTCATGTAAAAATTATTTTAGTAATATTAAAATACGCTGAAACATGCTACATTGTATTATTCGCGTGTGCTGTTCTATATAAAAAAAAAAAATACATTACATGAGTATTGTTGAGAGGTAAATAAATAAATAAAAAAGCGTGCCTAATTAAAACGAAAAACAAAAAAAACGGACCTCTCACAAATACTCATCTAAAAAATAGTGAAGCTCAAAAGTATATACTTATTGATAAGGACGTAGCGAATAGAATAGAAACTGATTGTATTCTTGTAAGGTTATGTAAGTTCTTCATGCATTTTATGTGACTTAGTAACGAGAATTGATAAATTAACTTTTAGCGTATTTCTGTAACACGAGGCGTTATTTCAAAAGACGGATAGATGTCGCGCGAATACCAGAATTTGTGGTCTTAGGGTTTATGTTGTAACTATACTGAGATCTTAGAACTTATATCTCAAGTTGAGTGGTGCGTTTACGTTGTAGATGTCCATGGGCTCCAGTAACCGCTTAACACCAGGTGGGCTGTGAGCTCGTCCACCCATCTAAGCAATAAAAAAAAACACGTCATTGTCCTGCACGTTTTCTTTGTATTCGTTATTTTAACTTACAATATTGGGGTGTTCATACGGTAGATTTTCATTCGTGTAAAAACGAACGTGTGAGCGAGACAGAGCTATATTATACGCCACTGCAACATTGAAGGATTCGTCGCGCTCTTTACATGTCACACAAATTGACTAGATGAGCCCAACGCTCCTTAACGCAACGCATTCGCCAAATCATAGTGCATTTCTATAGCAGTCTGAAAATTTAAAAATATTAAGATGTCAAGTGATTCACATGTGGCATTGTATAACCATAGGTATTTTCTAACTAATTTTATCAATTTTTCAGTATTTCCAGTATTTTAATACACATTTACTCGGACGCTAAAATAAAAATTGTAAAAAATTACAACGCCTGACGTCAAAGCGTTCTAACGCCGCGACAGAGCGTTGAGTACTTATAGCGCTGGGGCTTTGTTTGACGGCATGTTACCATAGTACGTACGTACGTCATAGCGCGCCGTCAGTTTAGCGCTCTGACGCGCGCTAATTACGCGTTCTGTTTGACGAAGGCTTAAAGTTCTTTCGATTTGCTTGACAAGACCGTTGAGTATTCGTTTAAACGTATAAGCGGTATACGACATTTTGCAGTGCAAACGACATGTGAACGCTACTGTGTACAATGTACTATGTGCCACTATTCATTCGTTAAGACGTATACTGCAAATAAACGTGCAGGATAATGCCGTGTGAACCCAACCATATAATACTTTTGGTATTCATAATCGCTTAACATCGGATTGACCATGAGCCCTGTCATGCTAACTTTGTGGAACCACATCAATAAAACCCGCGATCAACACGCTCACGACCCAATTAAATACACAGGTCGCCCGTCAGCATTAGCTATTAAACAAAACCTTGTCAGTTAAAAATTAAAATTCCATTAAAACTTGCATTAATTCTCGTTATTACGTTAAAGGTATATTCTTCGTGCATTATTTTGCTTATGGACATGGAATTTGATGGTAATCGTGTACTTAATACCAAATGGATCACCTAATAAATAGATTCTCGAGTTGTTCATATATTCTTTTAGCAGAACTGATGTTTTTAATAATCGGATCGAATACTAGAAAAATCCTAGCAATTTGAGTGAAATTTATTGAGGTCCTTGTATTTTATAACAAATGTTGTGTCAAAACCCCTCGAATGGCACCTTAGGAAATACGAGGTAAGAAGGTTTAAGGGCACTGTTTGAAATATCCCTGAACACATACTTGGGTGGGATTGTGACATTATTGGTCATTAAATTTGGTAAAAAGTATTTAAATTCATGTCCACTTTACCTTATACTTAAAATCGTAATTTAACAGTAACATCGTGTATTAATTTGAAAAAAAAAAAACAATGAGCCATTTCTGAATCTGTTTAAATATTCAAATCCATCAGAATATGTCGGAGAAATTCATCTCAATCACATTCCGTTCAGTTGAATTGTCTCAAGGGCGAAGAACAATCACACTGTGTCCATAAACTCCAGTCCCCATGAAAACCAATAAAAAACCATCAAAATTCATGATCTTCCATCTCTATGCAATATTTTCTAAACTATCATTTGATTTTCTCTCTTTTGGAAGATTTTCCTTCACTACTTTACTTTCTATGCAACTTCTATTCCCTTTTTATTTGTCTTAATAAAAACACCGAATCAACGATATGAAAAGCAATATTATGATAGTGACACGACCGCTCAAATTAGTTTTAAAATGTTTTTTCAATGATAAAATTTATCACACAAGTGCTACTTAATATAGACTTGTATTATTGCAGTATCTAAAGATTTTTACACATAATAAACCGCTGGAAAATGCTTATTTTGTAACAAATTATCAGATAGACACTACAAAAATAGATCACACGCCGATTGATGATCAATTTGAAGAGTAATACGTTAATTTTCGCATCAAGCACCATTGGTGGACGATGACTAGTGAAGAAATTTTATTATTGAAAACGAAAATCATCCCGAACGCGTTTCGGTAAATCAACATCGAATTTAAATGTTGTATAAAATAGTTTAAAGCTTAATGTTGTTGTCCTCCATTAAGATTTGGAATTATCAGGGTTGATACGATTCTTTTAGATGTACGAAATAAAAAAAAAAATGATTCTACTAAGCCTTTCTCGTGTATTTCCATTCTTTGCTAGCCTTACTTCCCTCTCAGCCTTCTATCCTACTAAAGGTATATTTATAATATAATATGTACATAAGTTATTAAAAAAAATGTTTATATAAACGAGAAATTGTCAAAGCTACACTGTGAGAAAAAATTAGAGGGTATTTAATAATGATTAAGACGTCTTATATAAAAATATCAGAGACGCCATAGTTCTTGTAGTATACTATATATTTATAATATAATATGATACGATGTTATATACTATTCTAACTATATATGCGTGCATGAATGCTTGAGAACTTGCTTCGATAAAATATTAGGATTTTTCTTTAATTATAAAGAACAGTACAATAAGGCTATTTATATATGATGTAATGTGATTCAAACGATTATAATTAGTGATTAACAGAACTGAAAATGGTTGATAATATTCTCGTTATGTTGTTTGAAAAAAAAAAAAAGAAACTATCATATGTATTTATTACGCGGCAATATAACGCGAATTAACGCGTTTTGTCATTTTACATTGGATTGCGCTACACTAAGCTGTCTCCAGCGAAGCACCCGTATGACAATCGTTAATTCTCGTCATTGACCCACGAAAATGAAGGTGGAGTTTAAAATTTTTATCTATTTATTGTTGTTTTAATTCTAAGAAGTGCGTATTACCTATAAGGTTTCCGTTTTTTAAAACTGTCAAACAACGAATATTATGTAAAGATAGAATGCTACTTCACTAAAATAAGTTTTAATTAACAATTGTAATGATAACGTATAAATAATTGGTGTCTATGTTAAACCCGTGATTGGTCACAATGATACAGCGGTTGATGCGTGTTAAAATAAAATAAAAATATATAAAAATAATTACTCAACTTTATATAACAGTAGTTTCGTCTATTGATACGTATAATTATAAAATTAATGATAAATAATGAATAAATAAATGAAAATCGCACAATTCGAGTCGAAAATCTAATTTAAGAGTAACAATAATAGTTATTAATGGTAATTCTTAAGGGAAAGAGGTCAAACTCCTCTTGTTTACGTTTTGAAGCATTAATACGGGATATAAAGAATTTTATCTTTGCTTGACATTACGAGCGGGTTATCCGTGCATAGACATAATAAGTAAGCCGACTTGGTATAGTCAACTTATTTACTCTCAGCTCGTGTGTACGATCGTAAATGATAGAACCACATTTTCATTGTATTCGTCAAGTAAATTAAAATGGTAAACTAAATAAATACAGCAATTTCCGTCATATTGATATGAATATGCCACGAAAGTTTACGATATTCTTATGCAGTTCGCTCGTGAGTAGGTGCATGGTCACGGCTTTAGAAACACTTCTTGTCCGTACAATAATAACTTTGTTATAGCCAATTTATTTTCGATTATTTCACTTCTGATCGTAACTTGGGATAAAAACAAAACGGTCCATTATGTTACTGAAATCGTAATTAATATGTGTATTGTATTAAAAAAATAAAAATGTCCTTTAAAATATACCAAATCTACCATTGAACGTTAGTGAAATTTAGGAAGTGTTTCCCCGCAATTTCCGTTTTCGCCTCCCGTGTACATATTTCTTGTCGAGGCCACATTTAGGTGTTCGGAATAAACAGGCTTCCAATTCTAGTCTATGGAACTATTGGACGATCACCGTTTTCGACCAGTCCTCCTATCCCCTCTACGATGATGGCCACAAATAATTGATACCTGATATTTTTTATTTTGTATTTTTTTTTATTCAATTTATACCAAAAACTCGTACGATGCTTTTAGATACCGTTACCGATGGATCTCTTTTTTTTCTAATTAGCGTAAAGCTGTTACTTATTTTTGGCTGACCAAATGAACGTGAATACATTAGCATCCAAACAATTGGGATTTGAAGTGTGTAAATATTAGTAATACGTTTTTTGTGTAACGTTCAAAGATTGTGGACCCCTGTTGGGTTTATTTTATTACAATCAATTTGTCCAGCGTTAGTGTAAGGATCTTTATTTTTAAAATCAATGTAATATTTAGGTTTTAAAATGTGGATTTTGTGGTGTTTTTATTTCGATCGTGGTCGTTCCGATTTCTCGATTGGATTTCTTTTGTAAATTATTGTCTTATATATTGTTTAAGATACATAACTATAATTGCATATAATGTACGTAGTGTTTTTAATTGTTAACTATGAATTAACGACGTAGTTACTGTGTTTTAAGCGAACGTGTACATTTTTAACGTACTTGTTTCAATAATGAATATATATATTATTATATGGTAAAAATAAATCATCCAGTTTTTTAAAAATACATCAGATTTTTATTTTAATCTTCCCCGAAATCAACCCTAATTTATCCTGCTAAATAGATTGATAGAAACAGAACACTTACTAACACAACGCACACACTGACTTAAGATCTCTTATTTACATGAATTAAATATGAATAGAAATAGCCCATAGAATCTGGCTTGCTATAATCAATCACATAAAACAGATAAAGTATTAACTGGTGTGGTAATACCTACATCATTTTGCTGAAGAAGAAGAAACTAATGAATTGCAGATATCATATCATAGTTAAAGTTATTCAGATTGCGAGCAATAAAAACAGCGCGTGCTACCTCAGCCAATAATTTACTGAGTACTGGTGATTATTGACATATTCATACAAAAACAAATAGTCTTTTATATCGAGAATATTTTTCATAGCAACCGATGTATGAAGAACCCAATTAGGAAGGCACGTGGGATCTACTGTTACAAGAGAGCTTCGGTTGTCGTTTGCCTGATACTATTTACATGTAGAGTCAACAACAATGAAAATAACAAGCACATAATGTATGCTTAATTTAGCAAATTACTTGATTGAAAATTTTTTTTATTGCTTAGATGGCTGGACGAGCTCACAGCCCACCTAGTGTTAAGTGGTTACTGGAGTCCATAGATATCCACAACGTAAATGCGCCACCCACCTTGAGATTTAAGTTCTAAGGTCTCAAGTAAGCTACAACGGCTGCCCCACCCTTCAAACCGAAACGCATTACTGTTTCACGGCAGAAAAAGGCAGGGTGGTGGTACCCACCCGCGCGGACTCACAAGAGGTCCTACCACCAGACATCAACCTTAGGTATCTATTAGGATGAGTAGTATAATGATTTATTAAAGTACACTACAAAAAGCTAACAAAATTAAGCAAAAACACCGGCCTAGTTGTGCCCCTGGTATTGCTGATGTCCATTAGCGACGCTTATTACTTGCCGTCATTGCTTAGATGGGTGAACGAGCTCACGGCCCACCTGGAGTTAAGTGGTTACCGCAGTCCATATATCTACGACCTAAATGCCACTAACCACCTTAAGACATAAGTTCTAATGTCTCATGGTCTCAAGGTCTCTCTAAGGTAAGAAAATAGGCAGGGTGGTGGTACCCACCCGTGCAAACTCCCAAGTCGTCATACCAGAAGTAAAAAGCAAAATAAAAATAGATTGAAACAGCCTGAGATCACAGATCAAAGATTGAGAGAAAAGCTAATTAATTCGTATGAACCTTGAAACTGGATATTAGACAAGATGTGAATAAAGAAATGGAAAAATAAATCCTTGGCATTACAATATGATATACTAGTAAAAAAAGAAAATATTGAATGCAATTTTCGCTTTTTGAAAATATAGACAAGATTTTTTTCAGTCCAAACGAGAGAAAAAATACAATCAAAGCTAAAAATAAGGTAATAAAAACCACTCGATAACTAGAGAACGCGGATCGACCAATTAATACAGGAAGCAGGAAAATATTTAGCCAGTAACATAGCAGATAAGAGCAGAGGGCGCCCGGAATAACAAACCCGTGTTAGCATTCAGCCGACCTCCCTTGGTACGTGATGTTGAGGACTACGGAACGGATGCTAAAGATTTCAATTTACTCGATCAGATGCGTAATCTCGTTCGAATTGACGGGTTTTTATATTTTACTAGCTTTTGCCCGCGACTTCGTCCGCGTGGAATAATTCACAAATAATGCTTTATTTTAGAACAAATTTGGTCAGCATAAAAAAACGTTATAGTGAGCCAACCTTAACATATAGACATACGCTGTCAAGGACTTTTTTTAGATCTTTTAAAGGGTAACAATTCTCTCATACATTATTTTAGCGAAACTTTAATCGTTTCTGCAGCGCACGCAGCGGAAGCTCTCAAAAGGGAAAAAACCCCGATTTTGAAACATTATTTATTGGTGTTCCGCTTGTATTGGCCTTAGCGTGGTGTTATATAGCTTATAATAACCTTCCACAATAAATAGGCTATCTAACACTGAAACAATTTTTCAAATCGGACCAGCAGTTCCTGAGATTAGCGCGTTCAAACAAACAAACTCTTCAGCTTTATAATATTAAGTATAGATAAAGATTCTTGGATCGCTAAGGAAAATGATGTGGTGAAAATGGGTTTTGCTTAGTCTCTCCTATGGTTTATTAGAGAAGTTTATTTGTGTGCTTAAATATTTTATTACGTTAGAATGTGTCGTCTTTTACAAAATCTAGTATTTTTTTTATTTTTTTTTTAACAACGAGAGGCAAACGAGCAAGACGGGTAACCCGATGGTAAGTGATTCACCGCCGCCCACGGTCACCAGCGTTTACGCCAGTGCGTTGCCTACCCTTCAGGTAAGAATATGCTCTTTTCTTGAATAACCCAATGTCGCAGTTGTTGTATACAGTATGACTTCATGGAATTGTGTAGGTTTTGGTTTTGGTGATCTTGTACATAAATCTGAATAAACAATTTTGTGCTTGTAATATGTACTGATAAGCTTAAATTTGTTGTGAAAATAAAGTTTAGATATGCGATTGCTGTCATCGGTATCACGCGATGAATATTAATGAATAGTTTAAGTACAAAATGGATGTTTAAAAACTGATAAATTTCATGAAAATACAACAGTTTCTGCGTGATGTTAATAAAATAAATATACTAACTAATAGATACGATAATATGAATTTAGCGGCTCTGAAAAATCCACATCCTGTGATTCCGTATTGTTTACGACTATTTTGATGTAATATCTACCATGAAGTACCCCAAGCTCTCTGGTTTCAAAGGCATACATTATTTATTACTGGTGGTAGGACCTCTTGTGAGTCCGCACGCGTAGGTACCACCACCCCGTCTATTTCTGCCGTGAAGCAGTAATGCGTTTCGGTTTGAAGGGTGGGGCAGCCGTTGTAACTATACTGAGACCTTAGAACTTATATCTCAAGGTGGGTGGCGCATTTACGTTGTAGATGTCTATAGGCTCAGTAACTACTTAACACCAGGTGGGCTATGAGCTCGTTCACCCTTCTAAGTAATAAAAAAATACAGATACAAAAGCAATTATTCGAATGGAACTAGAACTTAAACGGTGTTGGAAGGCAGTGGTACCAAAAAAGCTAGACCACTTAAGGCGATTTGGTCGACGTCAAAAAAAAAGAAAATCAAATAAATAAAAGATCCATATTCGCGCTTCCTTCGTTCGCCTGCTCACTATTAACGGATTAAAAAAATACGACCCAATTCCTATATCCGCGGTTAAAGATTTAATTATTCGCGGATCTAATCAGTACATGCGCATTAATAAAAAGGCTTCCAATATGTACTTATCGAACCGAATATCCATTATAAGCGCTTCTTTCTTTCCTATTACCCGCTGCTGGGTCTAGGGCTCGACTAAAATCGTTCCATTTGCATCGGTCTTGGGCAGTCTATTCTAGCTCCTAGCTCCTTCTTCTAACTTTTAAGCGCACGGCATATTCACGAAACTTTTACCCCAAGATGGTCCATATGCTTATCATATTAAGTATTTCATCAACAAAAAGTTTCGATCACTTTTCGAAAATCTTTAAATTATTTTACCCTAAAAAAATCTTGGTACAATAATTAATTCAGTTCGCTTAGATTGGTTCGTTCGGATGAATGCTAACAGGCTGACCGAAATTAATCTGTGCGGTACGTGTATGGGCGGTTTTGTGGCCGTCTTACCTTCATGAATATACATGAGATGTGTCTTGTTCGAAATGTGCAGCTGTGATGCATGCCGGGTTCGTGGCGTCTCAATTTCAGAAATGATTTTAAATATGTCCTTAGCCTGTCGTTTGTAAAGAGATCCATTAGTGAGAAGAGGTATTAGGAGCCCGAGTGATTTGGTACGACCATTTTGTCTGTTTCTTTCGCGAAGCAATCAGGCATGCATTTTTGACAACGTCTATGCCACTGCCGTTGCTGACGTCAGCTGATAGGCTCGTCTACGAGAAAGGCATTAACAACAATAATACTACTTCTAAATATAGGACAGCCATTATCCAAAATAATTGAGAATTCGTCCTGGTGTATCAAAGTGAATGGTGACATTCACGTTGTGATATCTGTGAACTCCAATAATCCGCTGAAACTGCGTTCGTCACGAACTCATCTGCTTATCTAGAGCTATAAAACTGTATCTCCAAATAAATATTGTATACGGAAAGTTTGGGTAATTGTCTAAGGTTTAACATTCCTTGGTTGGTATATTAGTAATTATGCAATCATTCTTTAGCTTATGGTTAAGGCTGAAAAATCCTACTACAACCATTTGAATGACTCGATTTCAAAATTTACCACACATGGTCTCTCTGTCATCAAGAGCAAGAATGAATTAGACCACTTTCCTATTAGAAAGAAGACGGTCCGAACATAACAGAGTTTCTTATTTTAAAAGTTTCAGAAGTTCAGCCGCAGTAATTCCAATAGGATATTTAGATATTTGCTGAGCCTATTGAAACCTGAAAAAGCTAGAAAACATTATCCATTTCCACATCAACTACGACACCAGATATTTACGACACTGCCGTTGTTATTAGATGCTTGTTTAAATCCTTCTTATCAGTAAACAAACGTTTGCACAACAGCAACGACAGACAACTCGTCTGAATGATAAGATTAAACTATTTCTGTATTATTAGTGTACGTTTTTTATCCGTTTGAACTGTTGTGAACCATAATAGTGCATCTCTTCCTGAATATGAAATATTTTGCAAATTTTGTTGTTTATTTTATTTTGTTTGTTTCTAGAAAACGGAACAGGCGGCTTGGTATGGGACTTATGGTTCTTAAGGAATGTGGATCTCCATGATGACCTGTAGCTTGACTCGGTCAGTAAGTAATTACAGTCGGCATCATTGCGCCATTTTGAGAAGGTGGCATGACACGAAAACCCACTTGTCGTGGCCGCCGGGAATTACATACCTGATCCCGTGGACCGAATGGTAAACAGTCGACCTCACTCACCTACACGTCAAAAAGAAGCTGAAATAGCCTCTCAAGGCTATCAGCATAGGTAGGAGAAAAAAAAGGGTATATTGTGTTGAGTTCTGGGACTTCGAGCTGTAGTAGTTGAAGTTAAAGACGTGTTGCTGTTGTAGCTAGAAGGCAGCACTTAGCGCAAATCTTCCACCGATCCGGCTGTTTCACAATAGACCGACAGTCCGTTCATATTTTGAAACTTCAAATCTAATATTTCTGTAAGTTATTGTTAACATGACACATGCTTTGAATTAGAATTGTATTAAAAACCATCTCCTCGTCTAAAGCCCACGTTTGTCCACTGCTGGACATAGGCCTAACCTAGTTTAGCGCCATTTATCTACTTTTTTAATGAATGCATTATTTTAACTAGTTAAGTTCAACTTCCTAAGTGATTGCTGCTGCCCGTGCACAACGTTACGACAGAGTATGTCAGAGAATATCTTAAAATTCTTACCGTTCCTTTCAAACCAGATTGAACATCTTAAGCTGTGCCCGATTGTGTTGGTGGAGATTGTGTTAGGTTAGATATCCCGACCATCGTGCCATGGGATTAAGGTTCGATTCCTAAACGCAGTCAGTATCTTGTCTAATGTAAGTCTATTAGATGATTAGAATACGGGGTCTGAATATGTTCTTGTTTCGTAAGTACATGTTCCTAGCACATTCTACTAGGTATTAATTCTTCTGTCAATAAACTATTATTCGAAATTTTTCTGAGCTATTACTGCTATTAAGTGGGTACGTGTCATTCTGGAGTTTGATTTGGATTTGAGTTTAGCGTCCGCATTGAACCTTTAATTGGCATATTAGGATGGGATTCGGTGAAGTATTGTGGTAAGGAGGTCACGCGATGATCTTTGAATAAGAGGAAAGGGATAATTATTATTATTTTGGAATACAAAAATTCGCTGTACCAACTCCACATAGTGAGATAACGTGGAGATAAAGAAGATTATTATTTTGAAAATGGTAAATGTAAATTTGTAAATGTGTAAATTCTGCGAAGCACTACACTTGCTGGGGCCCGTAGTGGCAAACTCACTCAGATTGGGCCCGTGAGCTCACCTACTGGTCCGTAGCTGGAATACCTCCTTAGGATACCAGAGAAGAAATAGGGAAAAGAAGTCGCACTAGAAATAGGGGCAGGATGCGTGCGGGTTCATTAGTAAAAACATATAACGAACGCCTTTGATGGCGGCGTGAAGACCATTCTGACGGATTCCAATGAAAAACCTCAAGTGATGTATCGTGACTCGTAGAACTAAACAATTAACCCAATTGGAAGCACGGGCTCCGTGAAATTATAAATAATGTAGGAAGTAACGTGTGATTCAACTGGCGTGTTACACTATTGAATGCAATCGCCATTAACAGTATGAACTTAGTACAATTTGAATGAGGTACATTTTTGTAAGTTGGTTTTAATCGTGTAAGCTCGCTTTTACTCTTGGACCTCTTGTGAGTCCGCACGGGTAGGTACCACCACCCTGCCTATTTCTGCCGTGAAGCAGTAATGCGTTTCGGTTTGAAGGGTGGGGCAGCCGTTGTAACTATACTTGAGACCTTAGGACTTATATCTCAAGGTGGGTAGCGCATTTACGTTGTAGATGTCTATGGACTCCAGTAACCACTTAACACCAGGTGGGCTGTGAGCTCGTCCACCCACTAAGCAATAAAAAATTAAAAATAAAATCTGGTTAAAAATTATATTTTTTAGCTCAAGTTCACACTTACAGTGCACCTTACAACCTTGTGTTTTATCTGAAAATGAGTCAGTTCGTAACACGCCGATTTCTGGTTAATACTATACGCCCTTCGCAACGTATCGTGTAGATTTCAATGTTATATCTAATACATGTAATTACTCAGTAATTAGGGTAAGAGATTTAGGTCATTGTTTCAATCGTAATTATAGTTCGTAATCTGAGAAGCGTTTTGTGAGTTGCCGGTTGAATTATTTTACATTCAGATTTGGCAGTGATTGAAATCGTTTCAAGTTTTTGAGGTCGGTAGCTTCAATACTTTTAGCACTAATAGAAGATGTCTATAACATGCTTTAAACATATTGAAAACCCTTCTAAATCAATTAGATTTTCATTTCAAATGTCGAGGCGATAGTTGATGACCAACGACGTCGGTCTCCGCGGTACTGTGGACCTGCCAGGCCGCCCGGGCGATGCGGCTGTTGTTCCGGGATACCCCGCTGGACCAGAACCAGCCTGCCGGGTCGGAATGCGATATACCGCCGACCGGGTTGCTCTTCCACAGTATGTTCGGCGACGATAGCGACGACGACAATGCGGACCGCATCGCAGACCGCAGCCACCGAGACGTCGTCCCGTCCTCCTGGTCCCAGCGCGCTAGAGTGATGGTAGCGAGCGGCGCAGCCTTAGCCCCCTCAGTTCACCCCGTGACCATCACCGGGAGGAGAATGCCTCCTCACAGGGGCCGGGCTCGGCACGGTGCCGAGAGGGAAGAAGTGCTCTCCCTCTCCCGTTCCGCCGCCTCCTTATGCGAGATGATGGAACATCATAGCCACGACGCTCAGAAGCGACAAGTCCGGTCCTATTTTGGCAACGAGGACGTGTGCCCCGCCGTGTTCTCGTTACCGTCACTGCAATGGTGGCGAGACTTAGAACTCGTCCCAAGGTCGGTGGTGGTTTACGTTGTAGATGTCTGTGGACTATGGTAACCACTAAACCCTAGATGGGTCGTGAGCTCGTCCATCCATCTAGGCATTAAAAAAAAACAGTTCCATAGTTTCCGTTACCCGATTTAAATGAATTATATACATACATATTTGTCAAAGATTCGCATGATATTTTTCCATTTTTGTTGATTCTCAGTACAGGCAAAAAAAAGTTATTTATTACCCTTGTAGGTAAACGAGCATACGGCCCACCTGATAGTGAGTTGTTACCGTCCCCCATGGACTTTAGGAATGCCAGGGGCAGAGCCAAGCCGCTGCCTACTGTTTAATACTCTCCACAAGCCTCGTTTGAAGAAGGACATGTCATAGCGCTCGGGAATGCCGTGGAGGGGAGTTCATTCCATAGCCGGATGGTACGGATGGTACAAAAAATATCTCTGGAAACGCACTGCTTATGAACGCAGCGGTTCCAGATAATATGAAAGAACTCTGCTACGATGGCGGGAGGCGCGATGATAAAAAGGAGATGAGGAGATCATCTCACACAATTCCTCAGAGAACTGAATTCAGCACATTCCATTGAATGCAGCAGATCTAGTCTACCCATAGATTTGCACCATCTCGGTCTGTCATTTACTTGCAGTGCGATAAACCGTTTTTTTAATCTCCAAGCTTATTGTCAAAAAAGCTAACTAACTCCTAATTCTCCTGTGTCGCTCTAAAAACGTGTTTATTACTCTATCTCTACCTACTAATATCGAATTTCGCATTTTGGACCACATTCAAGCTAAAATTACAGCTCTTTCTAGCTATTTATAATATCTCTCTATCGGACGACAGTCTGCCGACCTTCGCGTCGTAATCGTGTCGTCGACCCACTGAAAAGGACAAGCTGTTTACGAACCGTATGAAAAAAAATCCTGTGTCTGCAATTTGACTGATAAACATACCACGCGTCTGCGCCCGAAATCCTATACGCAATTTAATATGAGAATGTCGCCATCCGAACTGAGATTAGAGGTCGTTTAAATCCCACAGGAATAGTGTCTTGGCCGCCAAACAAGACGAACTGAAACGCAAGTTTCGTGAGCAACCGATAAGCTAGGATAACTCCTTAGGGCTCGAAACATTCAGTGACATTCTAATAGCAAGGTGACATACCGCATCTTAGAGCATTAACCGTCAAATGAATACAACTGCCCATTTTGAGACACTTGATTGAGAATCACGTCGATTTGTTGATCCGTATTTAAAATCGCACGGTCACCCGACCCAAATTTAGGATTCCCTGTGTTATGGAGATCAGAGACTGAGAAACATATTTAAATACGCTTAAATATATATGTCGGAGAAGCCACAATTAATAACAGCATCGTCAGACATCGCAGGGGCGAATAGGGTGATCGAGCTAAGAGAAATATTGAGTACACCAATCACGTTTGTTGTTTTAGAACAATTTAGAAATCTTCTCTTGACGTTAGCAAACGACAACAAATGATAGTTCTTTGGACAGAGGCACCGCTCTTCAAGAAGACTGGTTGGTAAGTGTGATGGCGTCTACGCGCCTCCATCGGCTAGGCTCTGTTACGAAGTTAGCCGAGTTCCGACGATAACGCAATAGTGCTGCCATCTCTCGGAAATCGTGCTGTGTTTCGTTTGGCTACCAAACTAATGACTGTCTCCGACATATACATATATAGATAATAAGCATACAGAAAAATAGCAAACAAACCTGTTCATCACACAACGTTTACACGATGTGGGTGAGAATCGAACTCACAACCCTCAGCGCAACAGTCAGAGGTGCTAAATATTGCACCACAGAGTCGGTCCGGATCAAGAAAAAAAAAACTAGCTTGACCCGATTCATCTTGGCTTTGGGGTGAATCAGGTTACGTATGGGGACAATAGACTTTTTCGATAAGGCTGGCACTATTTAGTTGTTAGATAGGGTAGGTACCTATCTAACCTACCTGTCTTAGCTAATTAACGTTTTAATATCTTTAATGAGTTACAAAACTTTGATGACCAAACTAAACTATTTAATATTCTTAAACTCTAAATAAAAGTCATTTTCAGTTCAACAAAGTTAAATCTAACAACTCTACACAAAGTATTGTGACATCCCTGATTTGTCCCTATTCTACCTCCAATTCCTATTCACCCCAATCTACTGTATTAAGAAATCCGGCATGGAAAAAAAGGAAAAATTAAATGCTATTGTTTACGTTTTCAATTCTTGTCTGATTTCAATAGTGTTTTCTATGAAAATTGACCAGTCTTGTTATACGGCTACAAGAGTTGAATTGATTTATGAATAATGCTTAATGAGTAAAGTATGGTTTGCCATATTAATGCGTTGGCTATATTTTCAAAGCTACTTTAAATACCTACGTTATTTTACAAATTAGCATACAAGTTAAGGTCATGTGTCAGACGGCCTTGTAAAGAGCAGCGTACAAACAATTTGTCATTTTATACGTTTTACATATAGATAGTATTGCGAAACAAATAACATTGAATGTAGGTACACACATAAATATGTTTGCTGCTTTAAAATTCTCTTATTTATATAGCGAAGTTTGTCTCTTAAATGTTTATGTTTACTTAAACAAATCGTGGGGTAAATTTTAAGGCAATATTTACAAAATATTTTAGTGACAAAATGGAAACTATAGAACTGTTTTTTTTTATTGCTTAGTTGGGTGGACGAGTACACGACAACCCGCCTGGTATTAAGTAGTTACCGGAACCCATAGACATCTACATCGCAAATGCCGCCACCCACCTTGAGAGACATAAGTTCTAAGTTCTGAGTTTTTACAGTAAAACGGCAGCCCCACCCTTCAAAACGAAACGCATTACTACTTCACGGCAGAAATAGGCACAGTAGTGGTACCTACCTGTGCGGACTCACAAGAGGTCCTACCACTAGTAAATTGATACAAAATCCCGAAGTCACTACTATGTGAAAGTCTCAAGACAAAGGATGTTTAAGGTGTATTCTATAATTGCCGTCCGATAATTTCAGATTCGAACTTACTAGAATGTGTTTCAGGTTCGTTTGGGAAATACGTAGGTAGCATTATCGCACCATCTAAGTATATAATATTTCGGAAAAATTCTAAAGTTTGTCAAATTGGTTTTTTATTACACGATCTATGGATTATTTTTATGACCAAAGTCGTTTATGAGTACGCATCAGGCACGTGTATGCCCTCACAATAATCGATACTTGGTATTGGCTAATATTTTTCGCATTATCACGCGTAGTGCGGCCGGTTCAGCTATCCACCACGAAAAATTTGCTGCGAGTATTCAAAATCATTAAAAATAATAAATAAATAATATGTAAATAAATATTTACTAACAATCACGCCACGTTAACTGGTCCCGTGCTAAGTTCGTAAAGAACTTGTGTTACAGGTACCAGATAACGGAAATAAATGTAAGATTTTTATTATACACCTATATATATTTAATATACATCCATAACCCTGGGAAAGACATTTTATATTTATCACACAAATAACTTCCCTTGGCGGGACTCGAACCCGCGACCCCCTTGTGTAGTGACATGTCACTTACCACTACGCCAGACGGCCGTTGTGAACATATTTTTTTAAGTACTCTTTTCGATTATCTTCACTAAGCCGATTGGATTTGACTAACGCGATATGATCACCTTTTTTATACTCAGTGTAAATTTCATCACCTTGAATATTCACGAATCGATCAGCCATTTATTAGATAATAAAATAACACGAAGGTGACACAGTCAGGGAACCTAATCGTCGAGTTCAACGACCCCGTTATCAGTGTGACCTTTGATTCACCGATTGCGTTATCACGTCTGATAACAAGTGAAATGTACAGAGAGTGCCGGTGGTTTTATTTATGTGGGGCTTTTTTTTCAAGGTTTTGATGATTTTTGGAAAATTAACAGAAATTTCGAAGGGCCTGTTAAATTGAAGAATTTTAAGATTGTCGGGAGTAGTCAACGTGATTCACGATTTCACAGTACAGTAGTGATACTCCAGCCAATCGAAGAAGTAGATCATAAACCTAAATCGCGCCAGCATCAACTACAAGAAATCTTGCATAACATGTATTAACACATAATACAATCCTTTTTTTTATTGTTTGGATGGGTGGACGAGCTCACAGCCCACCTGGTGTTGAGTGGTTAGTGGCCCATAGACATCTACAACGTAAATGCGCCACCCACCTTGAGATATAAGTTCTAAGATCTCAGTATAGTGACAACGGCTACCCCACACTTCAAACCGAAAGGCGTTACTGCTTCACGACAGAAATAGGCAGGGTGGTGGTACATATCCGTGCGGACTCACAAGAGGTCTTACCACCAGTAAAAAATATGTAATTAGTGGTGGTAAGGCGTCTTAAGTCACGGGTAGGTAGCGCTACGCTGCCTATTTCTGCTATGATGCTGTAATGGTTTGAAGGATGAGGCAATCGTTGTACTTAGAACTCATGTCTCAAGGCAGGTAACGGTACTTAGTTTGTTGACGTGAATGCGGTCTGATAACCACTTCACACCAGGTCGACTGTGAGCTTGTAAACCCATCTAAACTAAGTCATATGTAATCTATATACTAGTAAGTACCTATATTTAACATTATGTTTATTCTATAATACTGAGATGTTATTTTAAGGAAGATTTTTGTTTTGAGTTTGTTCTTTTTTTGTTTTGTTGTTGTTGTTTGTTCTTTTTTTGTTAATGCACCTGCCATGCATTATCTCTGCACCACCCTATGGTCGACTGGAAGAGAATGCCCATGGCATTAAGTCCGCCTGTGTACAAGTTTTGTTTTGTGCATAAAGTATAAATAAATAAATAAAATAAATAAACGAACAAAAAAAAATAAGCTTCAATGCGACCGTAAAGTTTCAACTTAGGTTATCGCACTAATTAGAATAGAAAATTTTATATGAAAAATTGGTCTGCAATTTTTATTGCCTTGAATGATAGACGAGTACCTACACAGGCGATGAATTGCTAAGCATAGGTCGTCACAATGGGCACAGCTAAGCAACGGTCAACTCTGAAACGCTCATTAAAAAAGAGGCTTTTAATGTCGTCCTGGCCTAAAAGATAAGACGTCCGGTGCATTCGTGTTGAGCGATCCACCGATTTTCGAATCTCAGGCGGGCACCAATTTTTGTAATGAAATACGTACTCAACAAATGTTCACGATTGACTTCCATGGTGAAGGAATAGCATTGTGTAATAAAAATCAAGCACCAAAAATTATAATTTGTGTAATTATTTGCTTTTCTGTTTGAATGGTGGGGCAGCCGTTGTAACTATACTTGGGATCTTAGAACTTATATCTCAAAGTGGGTGGCGCGCTTTACGTTGTAGATGTCAATGGGCTCCAGTGACCACTTAGCACCAGGTGAGCTGTGAGCTCGTGCACCCATCTAAGCAATAAAAAAAAAAGAGTCATGGTATGGTTCATGAAAAAAACCCTGGTAATTATTTATGGATAAAAACAGAAACTCCACGCGTCTTTAGTATATTTTTTTATTGCCCTTGTAGGCAGACGAGCACACGGCCCACCTGATGGTGACTGGTTACCGTCGCCAGGGGCAGAGCCAAGCCGCTGCCTACCAAGCCTGCTTAAGTAGACTTTGCGTTTCCAGGTTTTAAAGAAGGGCAGAGACAGAGAAGATAGGGCCATTGACCTGTGCGGGCCACGCAAGGTCTGTACGAGAATAACCTTCAACTCTCCGGTCCTTACCTCAATAACCACTAATTCAACCTTAGAGATACCTTTACGAAATCTATGAATAGCAAAAATTGAAAACACATATTATCGGTCACACAAAGGTCGATGATAAGGGTTCAAAGACCTCGTCTACATTATCTATTTATCAGTGGTTTAGATGGTTTTTCATACGATTGTGACATTAGGGCGTTGACTTTGTTTTTATATTTTTATCATAGTTGAATTATGGATACCGCGTCATCTGGTTCTTAAAAAGTCATCTGGATTAGGCTGCGAATACTGTGTAGCAGAAAGATATACTCTTTGAGAAGGCGGCACGACATGAGAACCCTCTTGTTGTGGCCGCTGGAAACTACATACCCGATCCAGTAGACCGAATGGTAAACAGTCGACGTCGCCCAAAACACGTCGTTACGGATCCTCCCTATCCACTAACGGTGCTTTTAGGTACCACAAGCACCGGTCACCGTCCTAGTCGAGCCCATCGCTTGTGACGAAGGGCTCCACGAGTAAATTAACCAACAGACACAGCCCACTCAGTTTCTCGTCGGATCTTCTCAGCGGATCGCGATTCCGATCCCGTAGTAGATGCATTCGCGAAGTAGCTGCTCTTGAGCTGTTAGATCTCCTTCGGAGGAGCTCGGGCAGCTGTTAGCAAATCCCATCCTTCTTAGCTGAGCATTTGCTCGCCCACCTGTCCCGGTGAAACTGGAAAGGTATTCGGGCCACCAGTAATACTTCATTCCTAAAAAAAATAATCTGTTGCAAAACATTGATATATTTCAACATTGCGAGTACTAAAAACTGTACCTAAGTTTTGACATGAATGGCTGGCATATGGTGGCTTTAACTATAGTCAACGGACCTCTGGATATTTTCATTAGCGAAATATTGTGAAATTTTAGATACGCAAAAACTTCGATTTATAGCCCTTTCTGACAACTGTCTCAGAGAACAGTCAACGAAGTAAAATCAACAAAATTCATAGGATTTTAAAAATATTCATAACGCCGAAAAATTACATTTTTTTTAAATTAAGCGGTAGGCAGCGGCTTGGCTCTGCCCCTAGATTGCTGAAGTCCATGGGCGACGGTAACCACTCACCATCAGGTGGGCCGTATGCTCGTCTGCCTAAAAGGGCAATAAAAAAAAATATTTAAAACTCAGCGTTTGCCCTTACACCATACTTCACTATAGGTAGAGACTGATTCTTAAAATTGGCAACACTGCTTTCAGTCATAAAATAATACAATAAAATCAAATAAATAACTAATTAAATACATAAAGTTAACCCCACATACGATTTCAATCAAATGAACTAAGAAAAGTTAAAAATATATTTTATTATTTATGAGTATAGTGTTGTGGCTATACTGTTTTATTATAACGCAGTGCTGATTTTGGGCATTGTCCTTTGACGCCAACTCACCTTTAAGTATACTATTAATATTCTATTTTTTCGTTTATTAGTTTATTTTTTTTATTTTTTATTGCTTAGATGGATGGGCGAGCTCACAGCCCACCTGATGTTAAGTGGTTACTGGAGCCCATAGACATCTATAACGTAAATGCGCCACCCGCCTCGAGATATAAGTTCTAAGGTCTCAGTATAGTTACAACGGCTACCCCTCCCTTCGAAGCGAAACGCATTACTGCTTCACGGCGGAAATAGGCGGGGTGGTGGTACCTACCCGTGCGGACTCCCAAGAGGTCCTACCACCAGTGAAATATTCTGTATAAAAAATAAAAATAAAAAACTAAAAATCTTGCCTCAAAGACTTCACGCTAAGCGATAAATTCGCCATTTGTAAATCTAATTTAACCCTTTTAGTGCTTAGCTGTTTTTCACATGTTTTTCAGAAATCTCTCAAGGATTTTTTAGAAAATGTACCTTATAAAATAAGTGGGCACAAGATCTTAATTATTTTGCTGAAATGTAAATGGATTTTCGTAATTCTTTCTGTTATGTGTAAGGGGGTAATATCAAACTAGGCAAATGAAAACTATTTTTTTACTATAACTACATATTTAATTAAACAAAAAAGGAAACCGCGCAATAGCGGTAGGCAGCGGCTTGGCTCTGCCCCTGGCATTGCTCAAGTCCATGGGCGACGGTAACCACTCACCATCAGGTGGGCCGTATCCTCGTCTGCCTACAAAGGCAATAAAAAAAAAATAGTCAGTATTCCGACGTTATGTAATTTGTAAGCATTAAAGTCGATCTATCGACGTTTCGCGGTTTATTTTAACCTATGTTGTTTTGACAAAGCATTATCCATTAATTAATTAATAATAATCCAAAATAAACAAAGCTGTCTCTGTTTACGTGTCAACTATATATTAAATACAATAATTAGAGAATTTCATGAATTTAGTATCGATAATCTTTGTCGATTTTCCAAATAGAAAATCGTTATATTAATCTGTGTAATTAAGGACGAAATATTAAATCGATCTGTGAATAAATCGAGCGTCGTTACAATAAACGTTCTATGATTGCTTCAAAAGTTTTTTATCCAATAAAATATTATTTATTTTTATTCACATAATTATTGGGAATCATTTATATAGCTTAGGCTTCATTTATTGATGGGACAGTCAATGGAGAGACACACGCAAGTATAAACCAAAAACACAGTAATGTTTCTTTGTTTTGAGGGTGGGAAAGTTTTATTTATTACTTTTCTATTGCTTAGATGGGCGGACGAACTCACCGCCCTTCCGTTGTTAAGTGGTTACCGGGGCCCAGAGACATTATCAACATAAATACGCCAAAAAACCCACCTTGAGTTCTAAGTTATCTGATTTTATAGTACCTACAACATACACATTCTATCATTTCATGAGCGGAATCCATATCTTCAATCAAAAAATAAGAAGCTTACATTATCATAAAACTAGATAAAATTGATATATAAAAAAGGTCTTGTTCTCTTGACTTGTGCACGTGAAAGAAGTGAGACTTCTCTTGCGGTGTTTAATATTGTGGTCTTCTTCATTTTTCATCCATAAATAAGCTTTTAATAGGAAATGTTTTGTATAAGAGAGCTAGATTGCTTTCTCCTTTCCCTTTCTCCACGGTCGACCGGTGCGGGAGACGCTCTGTCTTTTTTCTCACTCTCGCTCTTCCGAAATTGTATATTTCCTCTCTAGCCGTAACGAATCTGTCGCGAGTCAAATTTTACTCTCATTACGCCTTAAGAAGTATCACTTCAAAAACGATAAATAAACTCAAGTGTACATAACGGCTGGACTGGAACGCACGATCGCTTTGCGAGAGACTATTTTTAACGAATCGATAAATAAAATAGGTCCCCAAAAGGGCATCTCCTTCATTTTTAAAAGATCTCTCTCCTCAGACCTTTCCTTTGGACGTTACACTCATAAACATTGCTCCCAATAGGCACGGTTGTTTGTGTTTAAACAGGTCTAAAAGCTTACCATCGAAATCAGATGTTGACTCGTACTGGAAAATGTTAGGTTTATTCTAAGAACCTATAGGAATTCGGGTCACAGGCCTCTCCATTCGTTCACTATCGTTAATCGCGTGCTTTTAGATATCTTTTTATTTCTTCTGGATTGGGATTGTACGAGAACATCAGACCGTGATGGATTGGGTAGCTTTCCTGAAGATTATTGATCAACGAGGCAGAGGCAAAGAGTATTGGGTATGTGGTGTCGCCTTGGATCACAATTATTATCATCACCATTACAGTGGTTATCAAAGAGGGAAACTAAAGCATTTGCCACAGAACTATACTGAGATCTTAGGACTATACTGAGACCTTAGAACTATATTGAGACCTTAGAACTCATATCTCAAGGTGGGTAGCGGCATTTACCTTGTAGATGTCTATGGGCTCCGGTAACGACTTATTACCAGGTGGGCTATGAGCTCGTCCACCCATCTATGTAATAATAAAAAAAAAGAATGAGCAGTAGCTGTATATTAGGGTCTATTTTTATTTACTAATTTTTGGTAGTATTATAAGTCCGTACGGATAGGTACCACCGTCTTTACTATTTCTGCCGTGAACCAGTAATGCTATTCGTTTTGAAGAGTCAAACAGTCGATATATTTTAATGATAAATCTATATTTATAAAATGAATTGCTGTTCGTTAGTCTCGCTAAAACTCGAGAACGGCTGGAACGATTTGGCTAATTTTGGTCTTGAATTTTTGTGGAAGCCCAGAGGAGGTTTAAAAGGTAGATAAATATGAAAATGCTCGGAATTAAATAGCAATTTTGTTTTTCCTTTGATGCGTCCCTCGTCGGACGGATTCCTTTTGTTTGTTTTAAGTTTATTTTATACAAAAGTTTAGGTCTTTTATTTATCGATTGAGGCACTGCGAAGTCTGCCGGGTCAGCTAGTATAATAATAAATTTGAACATCAGTTTCATCTGAATTTCGTTCAGAAACTTATATACGGTGTGTATTTTAAAACAAATGTACTTTTAGTCTTTCTAAGTGTTTAAAGAGAGTAAGTACATTGAATATTGTCGATTTAAAATAATACAAACGTATTCTTTTATCTCGATTTCAGTTCAAATTGACAGCCTTAGTAAGGGACACGGGTAGGTTAGGAACCCTTTCGCGAGACACACGAATGAATAAATAAGTACTGTCAATCAAATGGACGGTCCTACAACCGGAGGCTGAGGCATCCGTTTGGGTGAGTTTACGTCACATTTTAAGCCTTCGGATCTAGGCCCTGAATGTAATATACTTGTTTATAATATTAATGGTATTTTTAACCGACTTCAGAAAAGAAGGAGGTTTTCAATTCGACTGTATGTTTTTTTTTTAGTTTGTTACCTCCATTCCATTCTCACGGATCGTTTGGAACCTCTGGGTCTGCGGAGGGACTTCGGTTCCCTCTGTATTTTGTACCGTATGTTCCATGGGGAGTGCTCTGAGGAATTGTTCGAGATGATACCGGCATCTCGTTTTTACCATCGCACCGCCCGCCACCGGAGTAGAGTTCATCCATACTACCTGGAGCCACTGCGGTCATCCACAGTGCGTTTCCAGAGGTCTTTTTTGCCACGTACCATCCGGCTATGGAATGAGCTCCCCTCCACGGTGTTTCCCGAGCGCTATGACATGTCCTTCTTCAAACGAGGCTTGTGGAGAGTATTAAGCGGTAGGCAGCGGCTTGGCTCTGCCCCTGGCATTGCTGAAGTCCATGGGCGACGGTAACCACTCACCATCAGGTGGGCCGTATGCCCGTCTGCCTACAAGGGCAATAAAAAAAAACCACATAACTTTTGACTGGATGAATCGATTTCCATGATTCTTTTTTTATTAGAAAGCTGACGCTTCCCGAGTGGTCCAGTTCTGATAATGGTATCCATGAGAAAACCATATAAGTCTTAAATTTGCATTAAGTACGTGCACGACAAATAGATGAATAACTCAATATCACGCCAACCGATTTCGATGATTATTGTTTTTAGTGAATATTAATTTGTTTTGGAATATCTTTTTTTTTCTATTTGAAGTCGGTTTTTGTGAAAGCAGGGCTATTTACAATTATATATATTAGATATTTAAATAATAAAAGAAACCTAATATATTTCATCGGTAGCTGTACTTAGCTTCTTTTATTTTATAAGATTCGTCGAGCCCTACACGGGAAGGGCCGCAGTCTGACCTATTTGTGCTCAGAGACAATCAATCCTTTTTTTTGTTATTGCTTAGATGGGTGGACATGCTCACAGCCTACTGTTAAGTGGTTACTGGAGCCCATAGACATCTACAACGTAAATGCGCCACCCACCTTCAGAGATGAGTTCTAAAGTTTCAGTATAGTTATAACGACTGCCCTGCCCTTCAAACTGAAACGCATTACTGCTTCACGGCAGAAATAGGCAGGGTGGTGGCACCTACCCGTGCGAACTCATAAGACGTCCTACCACCAGTTTCAGTTTTAACAATAGTTAAAATAATATTTGGAGTAGGTTTTTGTTAAAGTATGTATATTTACAATTACTAGTGGTCCCGCAGTAGTCGAAAAAAGAAAATGATGGGCAGTAGTCTGTGTATTATGGCCTTTTGGTATTTGCTGATTTTTTGTGGTATTATAAGTCCGCACGGATAGGTACCACCGTCTTTACTATTTCTGCCGTAAACGAGTAATGGTATTCGGTTAGAAGAGTCAAACAGTCGATATATTAATGATAAATCTATATATACTAGAGGTCCCGCAGTAGTCGAAATTCGGCTATATTTAATTGGAATTGTAAGTTTGTACACTATTATGATTCTATTTTATACTTCTATAATCACAAATTTCGCCAAGACTACACTATAAAAAATATTAACAAAGACAAACAATATTTAATCTCAATTTGACAACAGACGTCAAGAACAAAAGTTTGACAATAAATAGTATGTATGCGTGTGTGCGTCAAATACATGGTATGTAGTGTGTGTAATGTTTTCTTTATTGATTTAATGTATCTTTTATGCATTATTTAAAAAAAAAATTAGCATTGTGCACTTCTTCTCTATATTCTCTATAAGTGTGGAAAATTTCATACTCCTCCGTCCGCGCAATTTTCATAAAAAGGGATACAAAGTTTTTGCTTCACGTATTAATATATAGATATTAATTAGGTACTAAATGAAGTATATTCACACAGATTTTTTTGTTCTAATGCAGCTTGTCTTTCTAGTGATGTTCTGTTAAAATATACCGCACGCGTTTCACGAAGCGGTCATGTTAACAGAGTCGCAACATCGTCTTCGTGGTTGACTGTCGGTAGCGACATTCACGTTCTCGTGTCTGAACGCTCCAGTGACCAGTGTGCTTAGTGCGAGCTTTTTAACGTTCTCGATAGCGTAAAAGTTAACTCAAATTTGTATGCAGTTGGAACGTTTGCCGTTCTCGTGTCTGAACGCTCCAGTGACCAGTGTGCTTAGTGCGAGCTTTTTAACGTTCTCGATAGCGTAAAAGTTAACTCAAATTTGTATGCAGTTGGAACGTTTGCCGTTCTCGTGTCTGAACGCTCCAGTGACCAGTGTGCTTAGTGCGAGCTTTTTAACGTTCTCGATAGCGTAAAAGTTAACTCAAATTTGTATGCAGTTGGAACGTTTGCCGTTCTCGTGTCTGAACGCTCCAGTGACCAGTGTGCTTAGTGCGAGCTTTTTAACGTTCTCGATAGCGTAAAAGTTAACTCAAATTTGTATGCAGTTGGAACGTTTGCCGTTCTCGTGTCTGAACGCTCCAGTGACCAGTGTGCTTAGTGCGAGCTTTTTAACGTTCTCGATAGCGTAAAAGTTAACTCAAATTTGTATGCAGTTGGAACGTTTGCCGTTCTCGTGTCTGAACGCTCCAGTGACCAGTGTGCTTAGTGCGAGCTTTTTAACGTTCTCGATAGCGTAAAAGTTAACTCAAATTTGTATGCAGTTGGAACGTTTGCCGTTCTCGTGTCTGAACGCTCCAGTGACCAGTGTGCTTAGTGCGAGCTTTTTAACGTTCTCGATAGCGTAAAAGTTAACTCAAATTTGTATGCAGTTGGAACGTTTGCCGTTCTCGTGTCTGAACGCTCCAGTGACCAGTGTGGTTAGTGCGTGTTTTTTAACGTTCTCCATAGCGTAAAAGTTAACTCAAATTTGTATGGAGTTGGAACGTTTGCCGTTCTCGTGTCTGAACGCTCCAGTGACCAGTGTGGTTAGTGCGTGTTTTTTAACGTTCTCCATAGCGTAAAAGTTAACTCAAATTTGTATGGAGTTGGAACGTTTGCCGTTCTCGTGTCTGAACGCTCCAGTGACCAGTGTGGTTAGTGCGTGTTTTTTAACGTTCTCCATAGCGTAAAAGTTAACTCAAATTTGTATGGAGTTGGAACGTTTGCCGTTCTCGTGTCTGAACGCTCCAGTGACCAGTGTGGTTAGTGCGTATTTTTTAACGTTCTCGATAGCGTAAAAGTTAACCAAAATTTGTGTGGTACGATTGCCTACGTTTGCCGTTAGGCGCGCTGTGTAACTTTTACGCTATCTTGAACATTAAAAAACTGGCATTAAGCACGCAGTAACTGAGCGGTCATTACGCCCATTTAATAATCTTCACTTTGACATAGGAAGTGGGTGAGCTCACGGTCGGTCTAGCTATATGGCTTCGAAGACCATATGCACCATCATTCGCCAATAATGTATCTTCGATTTGCATAGCACATATCATCATCATTGTCCTGCCCTTCGCCCAGTCACCTGGGGTCGGCGCAACATGTTTTCTCCTTCCATACTCCTCTATCATATACCATTTCTTCGCTCACTCCCCTCTTACCCATATCGTTTTTCACGCAATCAATCAATTTCTTTAGGTCTACCTCTTCCTCTATATCCTCCCACATTCATAGTTAACATTCTCTTATCAACCTCGTTTTCATTTCGTCTCATCACATGTCCATACCATCCCAAACGCGCACTTCTCAACTTCTCTGTTACAGGTGCCACTTTCAGACTTTCTCTAACATATTCATTCCGTATTCTATCCATTCTCGTTACTCCACGCATCCATCGCAACATTCGCATCTCTGCTGCATGCAATCGCCTTTCATCATCGCATAGCAAATAGGTAGTAAATATAGCGTTGTATTCTTCGTAATTAAATGCGACGTCATTAAACATTCTTCAAGGGAATCGATAATAAATTTGACCTATTAAGCAATTAAATCCCCCGCAATTAAAATAACAGCGCGTTATAAATGGTATATTGTATAGAACGTGTGAAAATTACTGCCCTGCGTGTATCGCTCACCCTTACTCTCGTATATGATGATAGAACAATGCCTGTACCCTGCCACGATCGGTTTATGAGTCGTGTATAATGATCGGTTAGCTGCGTGCCCTCGTGTGCTCCTGGTTTCGCATCTGTATACAGGGTGCTCTCTTTTATATATTTTATTTTTTCCCTACCTACTCTCGGGTAGCCTAAGAGGCTATTTATTCCAGCTACGTCCAGACGGGTAGGTGAGCTCACGGGCTCGACCTGAGAGACTGAGACCTGAGAGATCTCGACTTACTGAGAAGTGTTCAGTCGGTTCGTATAGTTCTTCGAATTGAGCTATATCTACGTTCAAATTGTTCAAATTGTACATAACAGTAAGATTTCCATTTATTTTTATGTCTGAAAAGTACGCGTAAATGTGTATCGTGTAATTATAATGCTCATAATACTGCTAGTACAGTATGATATTCATTCGTCGTTAAAAAGGATCTTGTTAAGTAGTTTTATAATCATCTTGACGCCACGTCACTGGTGGTAGGACCTCTTGTGAGTCCGCACGGGTAGGTACCACCACTCTACCTATTTCAGCCGTGAAGCAGTAATGCGTTTCGGTTTGAAGGGTGGGGCAGCCGTTGTAACTATAGTTGAGACCTTAGAACTTATATCTCGAGGTGGGTGGCGCATTTACGTTGTGGATGTCTATGGGCTCCAGTAGCCGCTTAACACCGGGTGGGCTGTGAGCTCGCTCACCTATCGAAGCAATAAAAAAAAAGTCGCGACTTAAAGGATAAGATGCCCGGTACACACGTGTTGAGTGATGCAACTGTGCAGGTGGTGTTCGAATCCAGCAGACTGATACCAGTTTTTGTAATGACTTATGTATTTGACATAATATTATTATGTTCACGACCGTTTCCTTATAAATTTGGTGTAATCATGTACAATATTTAAAAAAAATCACGTCTTTATAAATAGATAAACTAAAATGGGAAAATAAATTCAAATCAAAGACCGAAAAAAAAAATTAAGTGGTTAATTAAGAAAAACATAATTTTATAGAAATTATTGGTAAAAGTAAGGTCATTATCGTTATAATTTTTTTCTCACCCGTGCAACCAAAAAAATATTTCATATTTGTCCATCATTAAACCGGGCCAAGTATAAATAAATTCTGTAAATACTGAATCGAACGCCCTGTACACATCATATTTCCAAGTAATTTTCTTGAAAGGAAAGCTACGGTTATTGTACTATATTTTGTTTATTCATTTGTAAAATAGATTTTCGGAGGCGTTCGAGGTAAAACGGTAAAACTTTACGATTTTTCACAATGAACATAAATATCGTGTGTATTAACTTTAGTGTTAATCGAGAATAATGATTAATATAAAATTTAAATAAATTAAAAGTTTCTCAGAAGTCAGAAGCCTTCATAACAATAAATTCTATGTTTCACGGTTGTGGGAGGGGTCTTCTCTTATTATTATAATACCAACTTAATGCGATCGAAAATTACATTTATTACCGATAGGGTGTATTTATTGTAAGGCCGCACGGATATGACTTGGCTCTGGTAACCACTTAACATCAGGTGGGCCGTGCGATCCCCCGTCTACACAAACGCATAAGAAAGGTGGTGGTAAGATAAGATAAGATGCGGTAGGGAGCGGATTGGCTCTGCCCCTGGCATTGCTGAAGTCCATGGGCGACGGTAACCACTCACCATCAGGTGGACCGTGTGTTCGTCTACCTACAAAGGCAATAAAAAAAAAATTCAGTTGGTGACTTAAAAGACCAATATTTCACAAAAATCATAGTTTATCGGACCTTTTAATTCCACTAAGATTCTTAAATCATCTTTAAAATGCCCGAATTCCATAAATAAATAGCTAAGGACTGCGCGTAATCACAAGAGATCTGTTTTGTAATGTGGAACCCTAAAAAAATGCTTCATCACAACTTGGACAATAAAACAGGACGAGTTGAGGGCGACTTAATTTCAAACTAAAACTTTGATGCTCCTTGCTTTAAGAATGTCTAAAAAAATACGGGCGCGGTGGCTCCTATGGCTTTCCCTGGTTTTGTTCGAGCTCGTAAAACGGTGTCAGAAAATTGTTTTGACAATGCCAGTAATATTGCGGTTAAGTTGTGTACATATAGGTCGGATCGACGGTGAGGAATTTCGGCTATAATACATCTGACATACATGCAATTCACAAAATTGATTTTTGAATGAAATTGATTGAAATGGCACAATAAAACCGTGTATCTATGTCTAAAATATACTATAAACATCCTGTCATTAATCACGTGCGTTTTGAGAAGGGTATAAGTATGTGTTTGTTTGTTTGTTGTTGAGCAATGGCTTAGGGATATAGGGATATCGGTATATTTTAGATTTAGCGCATTGCAGTAACACTATTTGATAAAACTTAAGACTAGAAGATCTTATGTGATATTAATTTCTCCCGTAAGTCGATCCTCCACAACTATTACGACAAAAGCTTGTGTTAGTTATGTTATCGTAAAATACCACCTGGTCGTTCGTAGCTTCCGATTGCCAAAACTCGTCCTATTCTATTTTGCTCTAGTCCAGCCTTTCCCAAAGTGGGCGATAACGCCCCCTTGTGGGCGCTGGAGGACCCAAGGGGGGCGGTAAGAGACCCAAAAAAAATGGGGGCGTTCTGTAGAGGCCGGGGAGGCGATTTGTAATTTCATCTAGGAGGACTCATAGACACTGACTGAGCTCTCGCTATAGTGGTTCTTAACTAGGTGAAAAAATGGGGGCGTTAAAAAATAATTTATTCTCAAAGTGGGCTGTAGACAAAACAAGTTTGGGAACCGTTGCTCTAGTCAAACTGACACTAAATGTTGACACTGTCTGCTGAGACTTTTTGCAATTCCCTTTTAAAAAAGTGGGTGGTATAAAACTAGTATCAAACCTAGGTATTGTTACGCGCTGGGGTTCGGGATAAAGAAAACTTCCACCGAATTACAAATTAAAACTTTATTTAACATTTAGAACACATAAGGAACATTTTAAAATTCCCAATTCACTTCTTTCGCTTCGCTTCAGATCATCCGTTCGCTGTTTAGTAGAACCGCTTACCAATGGCCTTCGTGTCATCTCTGCATCGCTTTTATAGTCGATACGACATCTCTAATTATCGAGAACATTCCCGACAAGTAGAGTCGTTTCGATATGTGTTTCCGCTCTTTGATAATAGATGGCGTTGCACGTCTCGAGAGTTCTTGATTTTACTAGTTCCTTTGATATTCGTTTCTACTATTCGACGACAGATGGCGTTACTCTTAACGGCGTTAATGTATTTAAGCGGATACTGTATATATATACTGATACCTCGGGTTTTTTTCTTAAAGCACAGCTTAAAATATTTTGGTTCACGTATGCACTCAGCTCTACGCCCCCAGAGGTCTGCGCGTTTTACGACTCGAGTCAGAAACGGGAGTTAATCAACTGAGCGACGTAACTACCGCCGAAACGATTTTTAATTAAAGTATACGAGCTTTTTTAAGAAACCAGGATTTATTCAGGAAATTACTCGGTTTTGAACTGCGATTATGATGAAGATTTAGGTATTCTGAAAGCAATCTTCTTTTTAGCTGCCGCTGGTAAACCTATCGTATCTAGTATTGACAATGTTAGTACATCGTTAATATAATTTATGACGATTGCACTGGTTCACAGAGTTGATTTTCCGAAAATTCGTTCTCTTGAAACACCATAAATATACACACTCTTGTTTGCCGAATATGTAATTGCGAATAATCTTCCGGATTTAGGTACCAAGGCAGCATCATTGAAGTCTTTCGACTTAGAATGCAAAAGGTATAAATATTTTATGAATTAGTATGACCAACCAATTTTTAAAGAACACAGCAGCTGTTAGGTTTCAAGAGCCTTTCTCTATCTATTGATCAAACTGATTGATGGTAGAGCATAGTGGAAGCTCTCACGAGTAAATACTGGCATCGTGGCCGGAGCTTTCAAGCATTTCTGGTCGAAGAGTGGGACGGCCTTAACGCCTCCAGTTGTGTGGCGGGATTTTCGTTGTCCATTTGACATCGGGGGGATTGATATCTCCCCTCAAAACATCTAGAGCAGATAAAGACTTGGCTCAGATCAATTTAATATAAACAGTTCTCATTATACCGTTGAATAAACTCGGTATACCTACGTTATGAATGTGCTCAATTTAGAAATAGCACGTGCAAGTAGACACGCCTTATACCATTGGGCTTGGACTGCCTCATGCAATAGTAACGAAACTGCGGTAATAAAATAATATATTAAAATTTTAAATAATTAAATCCTCTTTGTTAGATTGAAGAAAAAACAATTGAAAATTCTTCTTCAATCAAATTGGACTCATAGATAATGTCACTTCAGAACTGTCAATTGAATTCTGCTGCATAGCTTTCTGATTTTTTTGTTATATTTAAGATTCAAATTATAATTCAGTTATCCTGGTGAGTTGAAGAGCTTTTACATATAACCTATGCTAATAAAACAAAAGTTTTGTTTTAATCTCGAGAATTTTTGGTTCCCAAGGTCTAGTTAATTGAGTGAAAAATATCGTTTTCGTATTTAAGTGTCAATTGCTAAAACTATTTATAGTCTAGTTTTACTCATACATTTGTGAGGTGAGAGGAGTATTTTTAAAACATTTTTAATAAGCTCTAATGAAATGAAATTGAATGTTTTTTTGGAGAGGCTCAAACGACGAAAGGAAAGATCTTCCACCGAGCGGGTGATATTGCTCGGTAGACCGACGGTCCGAATGTTGTTCGGAACTTGTATATATGCGCTTTATCTTGAAAATGTCGTAAGCGAGATTCAGGCATCTGTCAATTATCTTGCGTTGTATGATGGCTACCCGCCACAGTTTTGGTTCCATGGTTTCAAACCCAAGTGATATAATAGTAATATAACTAGTTTTATTAAAACTTTAGTATAGTGCAGTCGTCGCGTGCAAAAATTTTCGTTTATTTCTAGTCCTTTTAGCACCACGTAAAAGCGTATTTAAGACAGTATAGGTATGTACAACATTTTTATTATTATCATTATAATTGTTGATTTATATTGATAGCGTGAAATCTCATTGTACATAGGTACTTAATATATATATTTAAAAAAAAAATGTTAAAAGAAAAAGAAAAAAAAAAAAAAAAACTTTACAAGCAACCAGAATAGAACATTCCGCTCGCGCGTTCCGAAACTTGAAAGTTTGAATCTGTTTTACGTACCTCTCGATTGATCATCATTTTAACCTATGAAAACTTTTATATTTCATAAAAAAATAAGTTCAACCTTAAAAGTATACGAAGAGGGTTATATATTATTCATTAAATATATAATTATTATTCGTTTTATATGTAAAATATCATAATAAAGTTAACACTACCTGTGCAATCGACGAGATAGCGTTGTTAAAAGTTTAATATTATTTTATAATACGATCGGATCATAAAGAATCGTACATCAGTAGATTCAAGGATTCGTGTAGTTTAATCTAAATTCGATAGAATAATTACGTGTCTTTAATAATATCGAAAAAAATAATAGATTTCGTGTGTAATTCTAAACTTTTAAGATTTCGGTATTCAAAACGTCTAGAATTGGTGCATCCAAAAAAATTTAAAAGTCTTTGACGCCACACAACACGGCGCTTTTTAGAATCCGAGTCTTCGAGTCGTCTTAATAACTATAATACTAATTTTCAATCCCAATTAATAATGTTTACAGATATGTGAAAAAAAATCTATGTAGGACAATTGTTACTCTAAATTGGGAACCAGTTTCACTTAGGCTTTACGTTGTGTATCAGTCAAAAGAATGAAGTCTTTTGTATGTATTATGAGTAATTCGTCATCTTAAATTGAATTCTTGGGCCCACTTTGTTCCTGCTCTATGTAAACGATCTTTGTAGTCAATCTTACCCCTACTGTCGTCTCTTTGCATATGCTGATGATACAGCACTTATAGTTTCAGGCAACACGTGGGTAGAGGCAATTGAGAATGCTGAGTTTGCAATGCACCAGACGATGACATGGCTGAACCGCAACCTATTAACTCTAAACATTGACAAAACCAAATTTTTAACATTTGCAAGCAGAAAATCTGTCCAACCCCCGCGTGATTCCATTACTCTCAAGGCCCATGTATGTAATGGACGATATTCCGCATGTAATTGCTCGGAGATTGCTAGGACTGATAATATCAGATACTTGGGGGTGTTGGTGGATAGCTGTTTCAATTGGTATGATCAACTGGAACTTGTGACGACGCGCATTCGAAGTTTAATTTTTATTTTTAAAAAGCTAAGAGGCTCGGCAGATAAGCAAATATTGCTTACCGTATACACTTCCCTTTGCGAGTCGCTTATAACTTATTGCATCCCTATTTGGGGATGTGCCTGCAAGACAAAGTTTATTAATATCGAACGAGCGCAAAGGGCAGTGCTTAAGGTGATGCTGGGGAAGCCTTTTGGGTACTCTACTAGACAACTGTATCGTGACGCAGGAGTGCTGACGGTTAGACAACTGTTTATCCACAGGTCCGTTCTGCGACAGCACTCCTGCCTCCCATCAATGCCAGAAACTTCACTTTCCACGAGGAGACGAAAACCGGCCTTTGACACTATTGTTTGTAGGACGGAATTTGCCAGACGACAGATTTATTCGTCAGGTAGCAGAATTTATAATAAAGTAAATATATCTCAGCAGATAGATGGCTTAAATAGGTATGACGTTAAAAATAATCTGAAGTCTTGGCTCTTAAACTTAGACTATTTTGAAACAGAACAAGTCGTGTTGTAAAAATGTATAATGATGTATATATAGTATGATATACTGTTGATTTATTGTAGCTAATTTTAAATTAATATTTTATATAATAATATATAATATAATACATAATAATATTTTATACTTTATTGTATGACACACATACACACACACACAAACACACTAACACACATAAACTCACACACACACACACGCACGTACTATATTCTTACAGATCGTTCTTCCTGGTTAACTTTCTTTACCTGGTGACCTAGCACTGAACCACTGACTTTTGTAACACAGGTTTTTCCTAGCATAAAAGTCAGGGAATATTGTTATTGTATACCTCATAAAAAAGCCATGTATATTATTATACTAGTGTTAAGTATTTTTGTACGTGTTTGTATTTTAAGAGGCTTGAATAAATATTATTATTATTAATTCTAACTTCGGTTATTAAGACGTAACGGGAAGAGCGTTTCTGTAGATTAAATAGTAAACTTCCTTACTGTTTATTGCGTCTATTTCTTACACCGGTCACTCACATGCGCACGAATACGCAAACCCGCAAGTGTAGGACGACATTTGCGAATGATTATGCAAAGTTTTCGCTGCATTCGTGGTTTTCCAAGCTGTGTCGGTTTTTTAACAGACATCAAAGCGCGCGAACCTCGAACCTTCGCGTAGTCTCCCACACATTCGCTTGCCCAGTTGCGCCGACGATTGCGAAGGTAACGGACGTATCGCCATTTTCATAGTTCGTGACGTCTACTGTGTAGCGTATCTTCATCAAAAGGAATCCCATAAAAACAGCATGGCTGTTAATGATGTCTGGGAAAGAATTCAAAACTATTTTTCTTTTCAATGTTCTATTGACGAATTAAAAAGGAGGAGAAATTCGTGAGACATTCGTAAACAAGTGTAGGAGGAAGCGCAAACGGGTTCGCAAATTGAGTATGCGAACCCATTTGCACAGCCGCTAGGTTGGTAGGAGGTGGCCAAGAAAATGAATAAATGCGTTTACTTCTTCAAATACTCATTATGTTGTCTTTAATTGTTTTACAAATACGAAATTGAAATGCGCGTCCATCGTTTTTTTCTTCGTTTAAAATTTTGACAATTGGCGCCACTATTGCGTTTCCTGTTTTGTGATTGGTTCGTGCGATATGACGTCATCGTTGGCCAATCACAGCCATCAATGTATGACGCGACGTTGATTCGTTAACCCTGTTTGTTTTAAATTTCTTAAAAATTCCGACTATAGCTGTATTAGAAAAACTCTAGTTTTATATCTGCTGTTACTAGTCTGTGTTACGGTATTCAGGAATTCTTGTTTAAGCATCCGAGATAAAGTTAAAATATTATCGTATTGTATCGTTACGGAGCCGCTACGTTCTCGTCCGTTTACAAGCGCTTCTTCGTACATAATGAGAAAAACGTCGTGTCTGGTTTGTGCGCTGGTTTTTTATTGGCTATCTCTGGCATACGAATAGATATCTCAGATTTTGTCTATGCTAGTATGGTTTTAGTACATTTTAAGTTTTTTTCATTGCTCTCTTAAGTCAATGAGCTGTATTTTTGTAGTTTGCATCGTATGGAATGCTTCGATATTGTCGTGGTCATTAACGACCGGTACGCAATTGAATGTTTAAATTGATTGGCTGCTTATTAACACTGTGAGACTTAAAGGATATACACAGTTGCGCGTAGCGTGGTGATGGCGGGGGAAGCGGTCCGCCCCGGGTGGCACTTTTTAGGGGGCGGCAAAATTTCGCAATAAATAATAAAAATATTTGAACAATTTCATATTTTTATCGCAACTACGAATTTGGATCGATTAAACTTGCAACACTGTCTATATTGACTCGTGGGATTCCCCGTATTTTATAATAGTAAGGAAGTACGTGATGCTTTAATAATTCAAAGAAAGTTTTATTGATGGATTGTCAGTTGTCAATTTCAAAAAGTTCTGGAATTAATGTATAGTATACATCATAGTGAAGTACCTAAATAAAAGGGCGGCGAAATTGTCTTCCGGTCCGGGCATCTGACACCCACGCTACGCCATTGGATATACAGAAGCATACCCACTTTGGGCTACACCTGTACTTAGGATCCGAACTTTATATTCTAACTGCTCACATTACTGTCAAAAGCAACGGAGTCTTCGTTACCATAAATGAATTGATGCTTCGACCAAGCCCGGTAGCATTAGGTGGATATTTAGTCATAATTCAGACATATGTATATTATGTAACAGCGAATTCTAACAGTAGTAACATACCCAATACACGAAGAAGATTCAAAATCTCACGAAAACTCTTTACAATTAGATTAATCTCATTTAAAAGTCTGAGATGCTTCGTGAATTGTCAAAAAAGAGAGAGAGATAGAGAGTCACTAACGTCGGTTCCGATGTGAAATTGACCTTTCCTTTCTGCGTACTAGGAATATCAATGTCTTATGTCTCTAAGCAATCGCAATCGCCATAATACAATTTCTAGTCAGTGTCACTCAATTTCCTAACAACGAATGCAATTTTCTTTTAACACGCTGACAATCGACGGAGCTAGGAAGCCATTTGAATCGTTGTCGTCTGTCAAATGCAATGCAAGTATATTCTGCGTTGGTTGCGCTAAGGTTCCTCGTGCAATTCGTGTTCAGAAAACTAAACTTTTTACCATTTTCGCGTGTAAAACAAAATTTTCTTGCATTTCTCCCTCGTTTAGATCCCGTACCGAGTCCGTGGCGTTGACGGGATTTGAACGGGGTGGATATGATTTTTTGCACGCTTGGGATATATTCCTGTTTTTTTGGTTTTGTTTGTTATAAATAGTAAATGAACAGAAACTGCATTGATATCGATTATGGTGAAATAAAAACTTTTGTAGTCCATAACGTTCTAATTCTGTCTCTCGGCTTGATATTCAAAACCCCAAAAAGTTCGGATGATATTGTGTCTGTTGTATGCTAAGATTTGTCGTTTCTTCGTCGAAAATGTCTTACAAACTCAAAACAAACTTACAGCTGATGGTATTATCGTTATATACATTGTATATATATTGGGTTACTTGTCAGAGCCGTCATTGGTGTCTACAACAGCAGATGCAGGGGATGTCAGCAATCCAAGCCAAGCTGATAGAGGAATTTTCTTTCGAGAGGATTGCATTATTAATTCTCCCCAGATCCGGAAGTACCTGATAGAGCATTGGTATCATAACAAATTACCAACTGGACTTACAATTTCGATATGCCAAAAAAATAATTGAATACGACCTTAAGACCATTTTTTTACATGAATAATATATCTTGTTATTTCTTTCTAATCAGTACTTGATTACTTCACTCTATACTCTTCTTTTAAATTTTATATGTTTTATTTTAGATATTTGTTTACTGACCTATGGTTTTACGAGATTTTGAGTACTGTTTCTCAGTATTGTGTTCCATGGAACGTTCTCTCTGAAAATGTTATAAATGATTGCATGATAGTAATAGTAGCAAATAAACATTTAATTGTGTTAGTTTGGGATAATCACGTCATATCTTTTTTGAAATCGCACTGTATCACCAGAGAGGAGCAGAGTTCGTATTAGGTCAGTAATTGTCTCTCTTCTCACAAAAAATCTTGGTTGATTGGATATTTCAAAGAAAAACCGCTTAGGCAGAATTCGTCTAATCTTGACGTATTTACATCACGTTATACTCTACTTGAAAATATCTCGGTACAATTAGATATTCAGAGTGGTTCATTGCGTAATCTCTCATGTCAGTACGAGCAAGGCTATAAATGATTCGCACACAACATTGTTTATTGCTCCCGGCATGTCCAACTTTTGAAAACATGCGGGTCTTATCATTTTTGCCTTTATATTATACTTAATTTTTTTTTATGCAGCGTTAGTTTTATTACTAGCGAAAACTATTAAACAGTTTTAATGTTGAGTATAGCGGGCTTATATCTGGGGATAATTTAACTGATGGTAGGGTATCTTGTGAGTCTGTACAGGTAATATCTTTCAGTTCGAAGGGCGAGGCAGCCATATACTATAATACTGAGATTGCGAACGTATACCTCAAGAAGTATATACAGGGCGATGTGTGGTATATGTATGTTCCCTACTCAGAAAGGCTGTAACCCTGTGAAACTTGGTAGCGAACAGATTAAAGTAAAATCAAAGATCGGCCCAGCAGAGTGCCTTTGACTAGTAGCTTATAAATATCCCAAGACAGTCAAGCTTTGAAAGCTATTTTTGTCATCGTAGCTCAAATTATTTCGTTGGATTTTAAAATTCTCGAGCTGTCCATACATGATATAAAATTATGGACACCCCATCAACGCCGGCAAATAGTTCAGCGCCTGTCAGGCAGCTTTGAAAGGAATTTATTATTTTTATCATTGTTTCTTAGGAGCAACAGTGGCGCCCTCCTTAGCGTGAGGATTACGGAGTGAACGACGTGTGTATTTTGAATTAACTCTAAAATGCCATTATTAAAAACCACCAATATATTAATACTTATCAGGTCAGTCTTTTCCTTGTTCAAATTTATTTAACATTCGAAGACGAACGATCTGCCCCACCTGATTGAGAGTGGTCTACGCTTTTTGGATTTGAGCGATGCATAGCCGATCCTATCTTTTGAGAAATAATATTTGAGGGGGTGATGGATTCACTCTCCCCCCTTTGCCTTTTCATGAGTTCTGTCTCATGCGAGGCTCGGACGTGGGTTGTTGAGCGACAGGAGGTTTTAGTCGGTTGACTCCGACACACCCCGCCCGCCATCCCCAGTGGAGGGTGGGAGTCCGGCGATTTCCTCCAGACCAAAAAAAAAAGTAGTAGTCATAGAAGTATCGTAGATAATAGTTCGCAGCACCATTAGGTATGTCAAAAGTTATAGAAAAGGTACATGATATTATTAAAGAAACTTATTAATTTAAATTTAAATAAAAAGTAAACGCACTCAAGTGATTGTTACAGTGAGTGGTTCTTTTCGAATCTCAGCAAAATATTTATTCGTGTGACTTACTTTAGTTCTGTGGCCAGTAGCAAATCTTTTAAATTGTCTTTTTACGAAAACTAAATTTCCATAGGAAAATAGCAGGAGCATACCGTAGCCGGCGAGATGTTTTGTAAAATTTTAAATTTTTGCATCGTGCTCAGCATAAAGGAGATATTCTGGTTTTGCATATTTTGTTTTAGCTTCCAGCTTTTGGTTTTGGGTGAGGGATAATGTCTCTTAATTTCATCGGAACAAGGCTTTTTACAGTTTGCTGCTTTTCTCAAGCGCTAGTGTGCAGATTCATCGTTATTTTGATGATATTGATATGATTATTGTTTCAGATTCGTTTTATTACTTGAAGTATTTTCATTTCGAAAGATGTTTTTCGTGTCAATGTCTCCTAATAGATAAAATAGGTCTATATAAACAATTGAATGTCTTGAAAACAAAAATGAAGTACCCCTGGAGTAATCTGTAGGACCGTGCTGAGTTCATTTTAAATGCTGTAACTATAACGTGATTCAAATTATGATAACAGATAGAAATTTCAAATAAATACCTACCACATGACGACAATTGACCTCAACGAAGAAATGATATCGTGTAACAGAGCAGCTTTTTAGGCAAGCACGAGCTGGTGACACTTTAGGTGTAAAGCAGCCGATCGGTTTAAAAGGTTGGGCAGTCAACAAAGTTGAGATATCCACTTCACGCCTTAAAGTGAGGGTATCATTTGCTTTGTAATGTTCTCCGGTAGCACTCGAATACTAGTTTGGTAAACGTTAGGCACCAGGTGGGTCGTGAGGCAGTCTGCACACTTAGATCTTATTTTCTTCTTGCCCAATATGCCTCTTTTTCCATTCAGGCCTATCATAGACCCTTCACTCGAATATCCTCTTTCACTCAGTCCATCCAAGTTGTATATATAGGATGCCTCCCCTCCTCGCCATCTATGCACACTGAGATCTACAGTTGCTAATAATTTGATCAGGCTACGATTATGCGATTATCGATATTATTAATGATTAATAATGCCAGCCCAAAGTTGTCCACTGCTGAACATGCCCATTTCCAATTTACGACACTGAACAATCTTTGGCTTTCCTTGTCGTAACACTTGGACAAGGGACATACCACATTACGTTTGCCGGTGCGCGGTATCCACACAAAAACCTATCTGCTGCAGCGATCGTCGAGGCTACGACATGCCTCACTCAGAGCTCACTGTCACTTCAGCTTTGAACTCCAATTCCTGTAAATAAATCACACGTTGCCCTTTTATGGTAATGACAAAAATCAGTGGCAAAAACCTTCCCTGAAAGGCCAAAACTACGTCAATTCGTTTGAAAGTATATTTCATAGTGGACTAATTAAGTTTGTTAATGGCCAAGTCTTAGTGTTATAGCCTGTTACAATAAGCAGCTTGATATTCGCGTTCCTCAAGTGGCACTCGGTGAATGTAAGCAGCTCCTTCAACTTCAGCTTGTTCAGCCCAAGTCTGAGTGCTTGTTCAAGTATACTAAAACTTAGCACAGCTGGTATGAAGTCTTGAGAAACATCAAATTGTAATATCAATTGCAAAACTAGACCTAATTGAGGACCCACGCATAGATTAATCGAAGTATTTCTGTTTATGGTGATAGACTTAAAAAAATACTAAAGAATTAGGAGATTTATTTTAGCGAAAGCACTCCCCGCAATCTGTAGCGTAAGCTAAAAAAATATTTTAGCTAAAACTTTAAGGTGAAACTGATAAAATAACTAGTCTCCTATAATAATTTCAAGACTCAAAAAAGCTTCACTAAACACCTTTTAACTCGAAGCTTTTAACACTTGACCTCGGAAGCTCCGCTGTAAATTCAAAAAGAACCATCAATATGATAGCAGTCAATTTGCTCGAAAAGCTCCCCCAACTGAAGCAAAAAGATCCATAAACCCTGGCCGGGCAAGTTTGCCATCCACCGCTGAAGTTCCGAACAGCTTTATTAAAATTCAAACTAGACGAAACTTGTTATTGGAGGCAGCTTTCGTAATTTTAAGTCGGCTCTGCTTCTTTGGAACTTTTTTGCGTTCTTTTACTAGTTTTCTTGTCAATTTGTATTAGTCATAGGGAATATTCTAAAAAGCCATGTATTTTTGGAATACGAATATGACCCATATTGCTAAAATATGCTGCGCGCTGGATGAACGCTCATGGTATCCCTTAATGTAAAGTTAAGTTACCGTGACTTATATCCGTAACAAGTTGCATGCCGCTACCAACTTTAAAAATTTAATTGGAAACGTCTTGGGACTGACGCCTTTTAAATCGAACGCTTAACTGATATGCAGAGGTGGTAGTATTTACCCATGCATCCTATCACCGGTCGTCATCATCTTCATTATTTTGCCCTTCTCCCATTCACCTGGGGTCGGTGCAAAATGTTTTCTCCTTCCATACTCCTCTATCATATACCATTTCTTCGCTCACTCCCCTCTTACACATATCGTCTTTCACGCAATCCATCCATATTTCCTTAGGTTTACCTCTTCCTCTAAAACCTTTCCCTTAGGTGCCCACGTTGCGCGTGGTGGGCGCCCAAGAATATTCCCAACCCAAACTTAGCTCATGGGTGTCGTATAAAGCGGCTAAGAGCCAAAGCCTGATCGAAGCCAATACAACCTAGGCTCAAAGTCAACAAAAGCATTCTCTAAGAGGGTTGACTTCGGGCAGGCGGCTGACCATTATGACCATAATCTGGTCATTTTGCCAAATATTAGATATTATAGATATATGATAGATAGATATATGAGAACGAGTGGTGAAACAAGAAATTTACGCCGCCTTGCCTTTTTTATTATGATCTAGTTTAGATACGACAGAATACAACGACGTAATCGTACGGCTTATCATCAGGTAGACTGTGAGCGCTGTCATAGTTTAAAACTGGCAGGTTTATACGCCCCTTAAGCAATAAAATGTCACATCATAAAACAACAATTAACTTCCAACAGAAGCCCCAAGCAATTTCCTTTCACGAGAAATAAACTGAATATTTTTAATTCCCAGACTTGTATTTAAGCCGTGGAGCACACTGGACGCTGCGACCCGCATAGTTGTTCAGCGGAAACAGATAGAAGAGTAAAAAAGTCGAAACTGGCTACATAATTGAAAATGCCTAAAATAACGAAGGGAACCGGGCTTGGGTTTGAGCTTAGAGCGACGCATGTCGACTGAAATACCTTTTGGATTTATTTTTTAATGGTACGACGTGTCCTTGAATGATTCAAGTAATGATATTAATGATTGAGAGCGATAGATATTTGAATTTCGAATAAATTTGTTTTTACTTTGGAAAGTATCTATATAATGATAGTGGATACCTTAGAATTAATAAATAATAAAAGGCTTAATTGCGTTTTCTATACTCTATACTAATATTATAAAGAGGAAAGATTTGTTTGTTTGTTTCGAATAGGCTCCGAAACTACTGGACCGATTTGAAAAATTCTTTTTCCATTAGAAGCCGACATTGTCCCTGATGAACATAGGCTACTTTTTTTAAATTTTTTTTATATATATTTTTTTTGGTTTCATGTGTGTTTTAATGTTTCCGAAGCGAAGCGAGGGCGGGTCGCTAGTCTGTTATATGTTTAGTAAGAAAACAAAATTTTTTACAATTTATATTTTAAACAAACTAAATTTTCTTTTTACTGAATAACAGACTTCACTGACTGACACTGAAGAAAAATCCTTTTTACAAACTAAAGAGTTTTAAATAATGAAGGTCTTTCTTTACATATATTTTCTCGAAAATTCTAGAATTGACAGTTTAAAATAATTTGGTTTATGTCATTGGTGAACAGTGTTTTGCCTAAATACAACGAGTATATACTTTTGGTTAGAAATATTTATTAGTTTAACCTTAAAGGAACTATCTATATGTGTTTTAAGTTTAAAAATTTACAGGCTATTTCCAAAATAGATAAACAAATTCTGGGAATAAAGCGGTGTCGTTAGGTTATCTTTTTTTTGGGATTGCCTTTCCATCTTCTCCGGAATGGAAGTACTCGAGGGGTCAGCTAGAATATAAGTCTTTCCTACAGTTGCCCAATATCCAAAGCCGTCTGAAGGAGGCCTAACGGGATAACAGCAAGTGCTTCGTGAATGCACTGATATCACGCGGAAATGAGCAAGCGTGAAGAAACTTTTTTTTTATGACAAATGGATACAAATGGATACTAAAAATTATTAAACTTAAACTAAAAATGGTATAGTGTGTATATACCAAATTATTGAAGTGAAACTTCTTTATCGACGTAGGGAGAAAAAAACCTATGTAACGTTTTTCGGTTACGCGCCATCTTAATGACTTCCGTTACGCGCCATGTTTATTTTATTTCTATTCAGTTTGTTATCAACAGATGTCGCTGCACGTAAATTCAGCAATTCCTGAATCGCAGTGACGAGATGTTACACAGTTGATAGACGTTCTAGTATTTATCTTGCTAAATCGTCTCAAGGCTCTCAGCTTAGGTAGGAAAAAAAATAATGTTAAATCGTACCTACCTGGCGTCGGAATACCGTGATCATGCAGGCGGTTCCCCCGGGGTGCGGCTGCTCCATTGCACTGCAAGTGGTTGACTCTTGCGATTATTTTTATATTTTATAAGTTTCACTTCTACCGTGATTGACTTGCACACACACACATTTTTTTCATGGTGTTGAACGAACAGTCTGAATACAACAATGTTAAGTCTTTACTAACTTGCGGGAACTCCGAGATTTGGTGTTTTGCAGCAATAAGTTGAAGATTGTGTTTTCTTTGAACAAATTATAGTTGGGAATTGCAAACGTAAATTTGCAAGTAATTTGTTGTTATTTTTAAAGGCAAATGTTACAGTATATCAATATTTTTTCTATTTGCTGCTAAAAGACTACCCAAATTATGCACACGATACGGCCCTGTCTAAATAAAAAACAAAAATGATACTTCCAAATTGCCATTCAACTATAATAACCGAAGCGTTTAGTAGATTCGTGAGCGCAGCGCAGTCTTCCCCAATTTTCTTGGCGGAATTAACATGGAAATACCCGCTGAATTGCGTTACCAAAACAATGGGCATTCGGAAGGGACCCGGAGTGGGTGATTTTGTTTTATGACCTCATTTCGAGTAATCTGGCTGAGAATTTAACGCACCATTTGCGAAGATCCATCTTCAGCACGTTACGTGAATTGTATTAAGTTAACGAAAAATCGCGGTGAGGACGTTGCGGGGACGGGCCGTGGCCAGAACTCTGCCAATCCTTTTATTTCTGTAGTGGAGCACGGATACACGGTGAATGGTATACCTCACCTAAGATACAATTATGTTATAGTTACAGCTAAATCGTGATCAGGCTTGTTTGAAACGAAAAATGTCCGTGTCGAGGGAAAATCAGAAGTTAAAATAAGGACACTGAAGAATACAAGGACCAAACTTTTAATGTGCGTCTTGTTAGGCATCGAGCTATTGGGTGAGAAATGAAACAACTGGAAATAGAAAGGCAGTGATTATGAAATATCCCAGTCTATCGCCAGTTTTTGGTCAGCCTTGGATGGCCAGTTAATCTGATAATATAATCCTTAACGCTTGTGGAGCAGGTTTGTTGCTTTCCCCCTCTTCATCATCGAACCCATTTTACAAGGTAAATGGGAGTATTTATGATGCTTATGTCTATGGGATCCGGAAAATACTTAAAACCGTGTCAGCTGTGAGATCGTTTAAATAATTTAATTTAAAAAAAGTTGTGTGGTGTCTTAGGACACCAGATAGAAACGAAGTTCCTTATTATAAAAATATTAAATTTAAGTTCTATTCGAGGTATAAAGAAAATCATTATTCGGGTATACATTTGTTATTATGATTTTTTTATTGATAAAAATAAAAAAAACTACTTTACAAAGTTATCAAATTTATTTTATTCACAATGATTTATAAACAACATATAATAAAAATGTCATTTTTTGTACGTTGTTACAAAGTAAGTCTTACGTTACGGACGTTTTTCCCGGTTAGGGTACCCCTCCGCATCGTCCCATAAGGAGCTTCGTTCCAAAAATAGCCCTGAAGTTTTTGGATTTGCATTATTTATACACTATTAAGATATAGACATCATGCTGTAACCTGTACGAGCAACGGTAACCATTGATCTGGTGGGCCGTGATCTCGTTCAACTGTCTACAATATAAAACAAAATAAAATCTCATTGATTAAATGTTGATTTGTCTCTTCCACGGACGCTGTCATCATACAAAGAGTCTTTTAAAAAAAAAATGCTTGTGCGTAATAATCTCTGCTGTCTATCGAATTAATCCCACAGGAGTGACGTTCCATTTTCCTGGATCCAACACGCGTACATATGTTACGAAATTCGTATCTTTATCTTACGTTGGAATTCGAAGAGATTTTGACGTCGTTTTAATATTATGAACGACGACGGTGGATGAAAGGAGTGTACGACAAAAATTACAAGTATTGAGCTGATGATGTTTGTTAAATTTGTAAAATCAAAACAAAAAGTATGTGAAGTCGTCGTGGAGTAAAGGATAAGACGTCCGGTGCATTCTTCGTATGTAGCGATGCAACGGTGTTCGAATCCCGCAGGCGGGTACCAATTTTTGTAATGCAATACGTACCTAATAATTGATTGTTCACGATTGACTTCCACGGTGAAGGAATAACATGGTGTAATAAAAATCAAACCCGATAAATTATAATTTGCGTAATTACAGGTGATAAACCTCTTGTGAGTCCGCACGGGTAGGTACCACCACCCTGCCTATTTCTGCCGTGAAGCAGTAATGTCATTCGGTTTGAAGGGTGAGGCAGCCGTTGTAACTATACTTGAGACCTTAGAGCTCTTATGTCAAGGTGGGTGGCGGCATTTACGTTGTAGATGTCTATGGGCTCCCGTAACCACTTAACATCAGGTGGGCTGTGAGTTCGTCCACCTATATAAGCTTTAAAAAAAAGTGTTGATTTATTGTTTTTGATTTTAACTTTAACTGTAACAACTTTTTTTTTGTGAGCCAGCCACGTCTACGTTAGATGTTGTGATGTATACGGATACTATTTAATAGCTTAGTTAGCGAACTTTATGTTTTTGCTTAGCTTTTTGGACAATGTTACTCGTAGAATAAGCTTTCTGTATCTATGTTGTTTTATTCGAATAATCTGACCTTATATAGGTATTTTAATAGAGTTCTAAAAATATATTTTTGTTTTAGATAACTTTATTCGATATAAGTCTGTCTTGAAATATGTATATTGGTTTCTTTTTTTGTGTTATTGCTTAGATGATTGGACGAGCTCACGGTCCCCAATAAAATAATAATAAATAAATAAATATTTACTAACAATCACGCCACGTTAACTGGTCCCGTGGTAAGTTCGTAAAGAACTTGTGTTACAGGTACCAGATAACGGAAATAAATGTAAGATTTTTATTATACACATACACATATTTAATATACATCCATAACCCTGGAAAATACATTTTATATTTATCATACAAATATCTTCCCTTGGCGGGATTCGAACCCGCGACCCCCTTGTGTAGTGACCATGTCACTTACCACTACACCAGACGGCCGTTGATAAAATAGCTTTATTTGATTTCACAATAATTTGATAGAATTTAATAATTACATTACTTAGTACTACTTATGCAATTTAATCTCTTTCGAATATGGACCCCCTTAGAGTAAAAGCCTCCTCAAAAGTTTTTTTATTTTTTTTATTGCCTTTGTAGGCAGACGAGCATACGGCCCACCTGATGGTAAGTGGTCACCGTCGCTCATGGACGTCAGCAATGCCAGGGGCAGAGCCAAGCCGCTGCCTACTTTCCTATTTTCCCTATCTTCTGCAGTGGTCACCCATTCTCTTCCTGCTTTGGATGCAATCTCGTCACTATGAATACTACATTCAAATTCAAATAAATAGAAAATCTTACATAGAACCTTCTTGCCACTCGTGGCTGTTTACATAATGAAGACGCATTTCTCTACAGGGCTTTGAATATTGTATGAATTTAAACGTTATATTGTTTTTTTTTGTCTTTGATGGGAAGCTCAATAAATTCCGTGGTTATGTCTCGATGTCTGTGATGTGCTTTATACATCAGAGGCTTTTTTTTATTGAATGCTTTCGGGCTTTTACCGAGTGCTCGGTTTGTCTTGGCTTTTACCGTTAACAATGACAAGTGTCAGGATTCACGTTGATGTGCGTGATATGTGATTGACATTTTTACCAGAAGAGTAATCATAAGCTCGCTTGATATTAAAGTTGAGGTTTCTGTGTGTTATGGAGTGCTAAATATCGTCAGGGATATAAGCTTTTTTGTTTGCTTGTGACAAGTAAAAATAGTCTATTTCTCAGAGTAAATTACGTCGCAATAATATAGTAATGTAGCTAGTTTCTTTTTATTGATTTTACTTTTTGATGTTTGTAATAGATAAGACACTATTAATTACTTTAGGTATTTAGCTAAGTAGTAAGTAAATAAAATATATATAGCATAATTATAAAACAGAGACTACTGGGCATCCCACAATCGAATCTACTTGTTCGTCTTTAGATATCGGTAGCACGATTATTCATATACAAAACGCGATGTGCAATCGTTGCAATAACCGATAAAATCGTTTTAAGCGGGTCGACTTATCGGGAACCGTAATGGAGATTAAAATTTGAAGTAAATGCGCTCGTATAGCTATATAGTTCATCAAATTTAATAGTGTTCTCGCTTTTGGAGAAATACAACAATGCTTTTTTACGGTCACCATTAAATTCTATTATAATCATACCTAAAAGTTTGCATCAACTTTGAATGCATTTCCATTTTTTTTGTTTCTAATCCTTAACAAAAAAATCTGACCTTTTTATTATTTATTGCTTAGGTGATTAGTAAACTCACGGCCCACCTGATGTTAAGTGGTTCCCGGAGCCCATAGACATCTACAACGTAAACCACCAACTACCCGGAGATATTGGTTCTAAGGTCTCAGTTTTTACAGAACAATGATTGCCTCACCATTCAAACCGAAACGCATTACTGCTTCACAGCAGAAATAGGCAGGGTGGTGATACCCGTGTGGACTCACAGGACGTCCTACCACCAGTAATTACGCAAATTATAATTTTGTGGGTTTAATTTTAATACACAATGTCATTCCTTTACCGTGGAAGTCAATGGTGAACATTTACTAAGTACGTATTTCATTAGATAAATTGGTACCTGACTGTGGAGCTTAAAACGGCCACGACGATGACATATCTCTATATTTTAATACGCTTTTATTAGCTTCAGACGTATGTATGTTAGTATGTAACGGAATCTCAGAACATGATTTTGACCCCCTACAAAACGTCGGATTAACTCGAAATTTGATATACTTATTAAGGACCGATGACAATTCAATATTAAAAATTGAAAAAAAATATATTGAAAAAATTTAAATTCAACTAAAAAATTAAAAAGAAATAATAGTTTAAAAAAACTAACAAAACATTTTACTATAAATTTTTTACAATAAAATCATTTTTTCTTAAACTATTTTTAATTCAAATTTATTTTCTAATTTTTTAATTGGATTTTCTATAAAAGCGTATTTTGTTAGTTTTTTTAAACTATTATCTTTTATTATAACAGTGACAATGGTTCCAACTACTGTATTTGGTTCGGTCGCTCACTCGTAAAAAATAAAAATGTTTTTAACAAAATTTATTCATGTTCCATTTATGAAGATCATATGTAAGTGTTACAAATGTGTCCTTGATGTGAAAGTTCTGTGGACGATAGTGTCGATACGAAAAGTGTACGGGATTGGTCTTACTTAGAGACTGAAGCGATTTTAAGTACATTTAATTAGCTGATGTCTCACGAAACCGGATTATGATGTTTTGCTAAATATCGTCAAAATTAATAATTTATTTAGTTGGTCTAACGACTAGCGTGTCTAACGACGGGTCACTGACCAGTGTGCTTTGTGCGAGTTTCTTAACGTTCTCGATAGCGTAAAAGTTAAGCCAATTTTGTATGGAGTTGGACAGCGCCCCTAGCGGCAAACGTACGCAAACGATCCCATTCCATACAAATATGAGCTAACTTTTACGCTATCGAGAACGTTAAAAAACTCGCACTAAGCACACAGCTGAACCATATTCTCTAAGTTCTTTTGAGGCACGAACGTACTGCAAATTTTCTTGGCGTGTCTTTAAAAAAATGTGATGACATAAATTACTTTACATGTTATTCAAGTTGTTAAAAATGGTCCTTAAAAATGTGTTGTGGAATGTGAAAGTTAAATTAGATTTTTCTGGTTTCTATGTGCAAAGAATCTTCAAGTTTAGACGCTCGTAAATGCACTCTAATTTTTAAGAAATCTGTTTTTGTTGCACGCACCGTTTTTAGTTTGTTTTTTATTACCATTGTCTTTGTACAGTACACGTTTTTGTATTGATAGCTGTTTAACACGGAAAATATAATTAAAAAATCGCTACCGGCTTGTAACTAAGGCCGGTGTTAGATATGCTCTGTGATATGTTATCGCAACTGACTGTCAAACACAAGCTCGCAGACACGGCGACGACCTAAACCTACGTATAAAGTGTCTTTGTTTTTGTGTGTCATTACGCCTTTTATCCAAGCATTGCCCGAGAAAATAATAGGTTATGAGTTAAGCAGTGCGTCTGTTCGTTTTTTATTTCTCAAAGCCTTCTGAGGAAAATCAAGAAAGTTCAACACGTTTTCAAACAGTCAAAATTAAAATTATTATTCCAAAAACTTTCTACAATTTTTTTTTTTAATTTATATCGACCACCTTTATGAAATAGTTTAGTTAGCTTAGAATTCATATGAAAGCCATTCCGTACTTAATACGGTAGGCTATGGGTATGAGGGTGATGTCTATGGGCTACATCAATATCTTAACAATAGCTAGGCCTCTAGTGGGTAAATTTAAATACAAAATAAATCAAGTTAGCCATGAGTAATTTGAGTATGAAAAAAGTACAAATTGACCCAAAATCGGGTTATAAAAATATACTTGTTGGATGCTTCAAATTATCTCGGGAACATTGAAAAACAAAGTGACCGCATTATATAGTTCCCTGTCCCCAATATTTGTGAAGTTCTCGTCTTAATCCACCGCTTCTGACAGGGCCAATAAATATTTATTGCCTTCTAAACGTGTTGGCGCAATCGAAGCGAGCATAGCGATTTGGTTGCTTCATTTCTATTACACTAGATGATGACCGAGCTTTACTCGTTTTTTTTTTTTTTTGATAACGCCATCTTGTTGTGTCTTTAAAGCGGTTAGTTGCCCTCAATTAAGAAAAATAGTATTATTATTCGCCAATAGATGTCGGGAAGAGTCATAAAGTTGATTATTAAAACACGAATAAAACAACATTTTCTGAAAATAAATCGTAGCTAGATCGATTTATGCCCTGTATACTAAATTTTATGAAAATCGTTGGAGCCGTTTCCGAGGTTCAGATTATATATATATATATAAGAATTGCTCGTTTAAAGATGTAAGATAATGAACTTCGTTTCGCTGTGTGTAAAGTGTACAGATTACATAAAAATTGGATCACCTCAAAGCACAAACCCTACTCCAATTTCGGTTCATTGCCGATAACGTAAAGAATCTTCTAACTTAAACAGATTGTTAAAAAAATCTCCAGTCCGTTCTTCGAAAACATATATGGAGAAAACAATACAAAAAAAGCCATATATTTCATTTTATTTCTAAAAAAAACTGAATAAAGTGCTTTTTTATTGCAGCTAAAATTAAAATTTAGAAAAAAATAGTTACAGTAACTTCGTAATATTAAACGCATTGAAAATTAAATTTATAAAAATACCAGTAGTTATTACAATACTACCTATATAATAATCAGTAATTATTGATTGGCACGGCAGCCATTTTATTAATTAAGGAGTCTGAAATGATGCAGAGAACACTGCCCGCGGGAAAGTCTTTTGATTAAAATATCCCAACAAGAAACCGTGAAGAAGAAAAACGTTCTTCGGAAGTTGGACGATGTTTAGCTAAAACAAAAATAATCAGTTGAAATTGCACCCCGTTCACTTCCAAATCATGTCGGTACTACAATATCGCGATATGTGATTTTTTGTCATGCAGAGATTTTTTGTCATTGTTGTCACACAAAGGATTTCCCAACTAGATCGTTAACAAAACTCCGTGAAATATTTTTATTTTTTAATGAACTTCCTTGCACTGTGTTTGATAGACATATTTTTCTTGAAACAGAATTTGTGCTCAGTGGTAGATACATTAAGCAAGAAATTCAAGAGAAAAATACAAAACATCGACAGATTTTTTTTTCTTAGATTGGTGGACGATCTCACAGCCCACCTGGTGTTAAATGGTCACTGGAGCCCATAGATATCTACTGTGGAAATTCGTTACCCACCTATATAAGTTCAAAGTTCTAAGGTCTCAGTATAGTTACAACGGCTACCCCACCCTTCAAACCGAAACGCATTACTGCTTCACGGCAGAAACAGGCAGGGTGGTGGCACCTACCCGTGCGGACTCACAAGAGGTCCTACCACCAGTAATCGTTGATATATATTTTATTTATATACTAGGCAGAAGCTTGACTCTGCCTTTGGCTTTGCCGAAGGTGCCCGCTTACCATCGGTTGGGTTGTAAGCTCATGCTGAAAAAACAAAACAATGAAATAGATAAAATAATAATGACTCGTGTTTTACACAATAATTTTACGCTAAAACTAAACGCCGAAGTTCATGACTTGTACCATACCAGTGAGATATAAAATCTATTTGTGAGGTACATGGTTGATTTGTTAGTAGATTGCGTTGTAATTGCACGAGGCATTTCCATCGATACTATCGGCGTAATAAACGTCCGTCTGTTGACTTTAGTTACCGGTGTAGATTGTGAAGTTTTCGCTGGTGATTTAATAAGAAAATCGGAAATGGTGGGGCGTATTTTAGGAATGCGCGATGTCGAATACCAAATATAATAATAATAATAATAATGTTTTTATTGCAAGTAACCATGACTCATATAAATTGTTAATAAGACTTAGACCTATGTTAGTAGTTATATTTACATCACAATGAATTACTGTTGTAACATCCCATGGGAGATGGCACCACAGCGACCCATGTATACACAGTCCAGCCTGCTTGCGATCATGCTCAGGATACTGTTGGAGCTGGCTCTCACTCTGCTTACCAGAGATGCACACCTCTTACGCATGGTAGCGTAAAAACAATCTATGTACGCGTCTGCAAACATCCCTGATGCCATACAAAAGTGGGGCAGCACCACCAGCACCCTAAACGCGTTATTATATTGAACACGTTATTATATATCCGAGTAAGATTTTTTTTTCGTCCCTATAAAGGATGGTAATAATATAAATGTATTTTATGACAATAATTCCGGCAACCGCGTATTTATAGGAACTTGTGGTCTCGCAGTAGTTAGTCGAAATTCGACTATAATGTTAATTGAAATTATTTGTTTAAACATTATTATAGTTCTATTGTCGAATACTAATATATATTTCTATAATATAACCACAGATTTCGCTAAAACTTCACTATAGATAAATAACATTAAAGACAAACAATATTAAACTACTCTGAACATGAATTTGACCACAATTTTGTCAAAATTTGACAATTGACAATAAACAAAGAGTATATTTATATGTATGTGTGTGTCAAATACATGGTAGTTGTGTAATGATTTTTTTATCGAATTAATGCATTTTTTAGGCATAATTTCATAAAAATGTTGACTTCGTGATTAATGTAGATTATGCACCTATAAAAATAGCTTTTAAGACGAAGGTTCTCGTAAAACGTACCGAAGATTTCATGGAAAATTATGGGTGAAGCTTTTCCCCTTAGTGAGATTCCAATACCAGGATTATAAAGTCGATACTTTAAGGTGATGTTTTTACTGCAGCTGCATAGTTCTTTAAGTTCACACTTTAACACACGGGAAGTCATGACTCGTGAGACTTAAGATTTATACAACACATCAAAATGGAAGCTCGGTCACAAATAATGCATTAGTGGGAGATTTATCTAGATATGAGCCAGTTGTTTTGTGCCTTTGTAGATGGAGATTGTGTATCACAGCCAAACAAGTATCGACTTGTTCAACTCCCCAAGACGTTTGTTAGAAGTCGTCGTGGCCTAAAGGATAAGACGTCCGGTGCATTCGTATCGAGCGATGCAACGGTGTTCGAATCCCGCAGGCGAGTACCAATTTTTGTAATTATATACGCACTTAACAAATGTTCACGATTGACTTCCACGGTGAAGGAATGACATCGTGTAGTAAAAATCAAACCTGCAAAATTATAATTTGCGTAGTTACTGGTGGTAGGACCTCTTGTGAGTCCGCACGGGTAGGTACTATACTGAGACCTTAGAACTTATATCTCAAGGTGGGTGGCGCATTTACGTTGTAGATGTATATAGGCTCCAGTAACCACTTAAGACCAGGTGGGCTGTGAGCTCGTCCACCTATCTAAGCAATAAAAAAAAACGAATTGATCGGATTAGCACAATATTCGGCATATAGGCAGGATGCTTGGAAGATAGAGATAGTTTGCTTACATTTTTATTGACATCGTATCTGCCCTACTTATCAGAGCTGTCGTTGTACAAGCAGTTAGCCGGGACGATAGGCAAATCATTTTGCCTTGTCAAGCCCGAACATCCGAGTTGGTGATCAAGGCGCACAGGATTTAGCGGAGCAAGGGATGATTGGGTTTCGTCGCTTGATAAACTCTCGCTCCCAGACTGAGATAGTCATCTTTCTACGAATTGATAGGACTCGTGAATGAGAGCTTTTACACTTTATAGAAAATTTGTTGCATCGATTTAGTCGTCTTGGCCTAACGGACAAGACGTCCGGTGCATTCGTGTTGAAGCGATGCACCGGTGTTCGAATCCCGCAGGCGGGTACCAATTTTTCAAATGAAATACGTACTCAACAAATGTTCACGATTGACTTCCACGGTGAAGGAATAACATCGTGTAATAAAAATGAAACCCGCAAAATTATAATTTGCGTAATTACTAGTGGTAGGACCTCTTGTGAGTCCGCGCAGGTGGGTACCACCGCCCTGCCTATTTCTGCCGTGAAGCAGTAATGCGTTTCGGTTTGAAGGGTGGGGCAGCCGTCGTTACTATACTTGAGACCTTAGAACTTGTATCTCAAGGTGGGTGGCGCATTTACGTTGTGAATGTCTATGGGCTCCAGTAACCACTTAACACCAGGTGGTCTGTGAGCTCGTCCACCCATCAAAGCAATAAAAAAAAAAAATATACTAAATAATTGTAAATTCAAAATGTTTTTACCGTTTTTTATTGTCCCTGTAGGTAGGCGAGCATACGGCCCATCTGTTGATGAGTGGTTACCGTAGCCGCTGTCTACCATTAAATACTCTTCCCGACATCTTGTCTGAAGGAATTTGATGACGTCTGATTTGTGCTACTTGTGATATTAAGATTTGTCGAAACTCCATATAAGATGTGATCTTAGGCTAGATTTTCCTTATTATTTAATGGCGCTATACCCATCCTTGTCTGTTGTATAGTTGTCTCTGTTTGATGTATTTGTTATGTATATTATATATTTATGTAATATCAACTTAGAACAAAAGAATTTTATATAAGCGTTACATAAGCAACAAAAGCTTTTACGCCAACTAATCTTTTAATTAAGTCAGCAAGACTTATGATTAAATGAAGAGCTCTAATTTTGATATAATACGTAATTATCTTTGTGCTGAAATAGTAAACCGACCTTAGTATTATTCTTGAGAATGAGATATTAACATTAGTAATTAAGATAAGTCTAGACATCGCGAAAAATGGCTGTATACGAGACCTTGACCTTAAATTGGGGATTAATAATATATTTTTATTGAGTTTTTAATTTACCCATAATAATCCAATCCTGGCTTGATTGAATCAAGTAATATCTCCTTGTGGATGTTGTTAAAGTTGATTAATTATTCAGGGGAAAAGCCAGCATCAAACATGTTTAAGAAATTCTAATAATCTGTTGTTCCTTCTTCAAACGCAACCAAACAGAGATACAATACGTAGTGCTGTTAATGACTTCATTGATTGCTGAATTATTTTGTGTTCTCTTTAGTTATTTTTGGAGTCTGAAATTTCTTATATGGGTAGAGTTGTTTCAAAATCTAAATTCGTATAAAGTAATTGAATGTTTGACACACAGTTTCGTATCGAATGCCTCATAATGTGATGAAATCCAAGAAAGTGATTTTCTCTATAAAAATGACAGTCGCAATTCCGCGAAAATTCTTCGAAAGCTCTGAGAGCTTTTGTTTAATCCTCTCGCCGTTGCCGCTTTGGTCTGTGAGCGTTTTTTTGTCGTGAATTCTAAGAAGCTACTAGGTATTTTAATTTTGAATATTCCACTAATCTCGGATGTTTGGATTTGTATTTAAACTTTTTTATTTGTTTGAGCTTTCACAAGCTTATAGCTTGAGAAGCTTAGTCTCGAATTTCTATATATAATGTAAGTATTTTAACTAAGTAATTAATAAATCTATACCTAGTCAGGTCATAAATTCTGTCATATGTTTAATGTAAAATAATTGAAACAAGTTTATTCATTATGTAACCATTCATATACCAAAATGAACTTAACAAAACATAGATTCTTATGACACTAAAGTTTATTCAAAATGACCCCCGTGATTTTGAATACAGGCCTTCAATTTGCGCGGCCAGTCGTCTATCGCAGCACGAACGAGGTCCATGTCAATATCGGCGGCTGCCTTAATCAAGGATGTCTTGAGTGACTCCAAATTGGGATGAGGCTTTGAGCACGCCTTTTCCTCCAAGTGTTGCCATATCTTGTAATCTAACGGATTCAAATCTGGACTGGAGGAGGTCCAGTCTTCGTGCCGGATGAAGTCGATTTCACGCGCGGCCAGCCAGTCTTGTGTGCTCTTCGCTCTATGAGCTGGCGCCGAATCTTGTTGGAATACCCAGTGCCTGTTATTGAACATGGTATGAGAAACAGGTTCCACAAGGTTCGTCGGGACTGTATTTTGATACACAACTGCATTCGTTTTTACACATTTCTCACAAAAATGTACCTCTGTTAAGCCCCAATAAGAAACTCCCAACCATACCATGAGCGAGGATGGAAAATGACCTCGTTGGACACGCGGAATACGGTTGCTCGCTTCTTTACTACTGTGTGCGTACACCTTATCATTTTGTTTGTTGTAGCTCTCTTCTACGGTAAAAATTTTTTCATCCGAAAAAAGAATTTCCCGATATTTTTTCCCGCGTACCGCTTCAACAAAGCGCGGCATCTCTTCAGTCTCAGGTCCATTAGACGAGCATTCAAACGATGTCCTGTTTTTCTTCGATATGCCCGAAGCCCTAAGTCTTCATTTAACACCCTTTTCACAGTGGTTCTGCTTAACCCCATCTGAAGGGCCAACAGTTTCTGCTTACGTTTGGGATTTCTTTGAATTCGCGCCTTCACAGCTTTTATCACTGCTGGAGTCCTAACAGACCGAGGGCGACCACTTCTTGACCTGTCATCTACACTAGAGTCTTCATTGTATCGTTTGATGGTACGATAAACGAATCTTTTGGTTATATTCAAATTTTTCAGTATGTTAAAAATTTGAATTGGCGCGTAACCGCAACGATGCAACGCAATAACTGCAACACGGTTTTCTTTAAGCGTCCACTCTATATTAAAAAATGAGTAAAATTCTAAAAAGTATACATTTTTATTTTCATGAACAATTCGAAATTCGAATTCAATAAACTTTTTTGTGGCCAGCATTCTAAAAGAAAAGTTTTTACTATGTGACAATACTTATGACCTGACTAGTTATATTAATACGTGAAGCAAAAACTTTGTATCCATTTTTACGAAAATTGCGCTGACGAATATAGAGAAGAAGTGCATAATGCTAATATTTTTTTTAAATAATGCATAAAATATACATTAAATCAATAAAGAAAACATTACACACACTACATACCATGTATTTGACGCACACACGCATGCATAATATTTATTGTCAAACTTTTGTTCTTGGCGTCTGTTGTCAAATTGAGAATAGATTAAAAATATTGTTTGCCTTTGTTAATATTTTTTATAGTGTAGTCTTGGCGAAATTTGTGATTATAGAAATATAAAATACAATCATATTAGTGTACAAACTTATTATACAATTCCAATTAATTATAGTCGAATTTCGACTACTGCGGGACCTCTAGTTAAAATAATTATTAGTTTTTTTTTATAGATTTTTCGGTTCGGGTTGAAAATTTCTAGTTGTCAGGATTGAAACACGTTTCCGGCATTGGAATCGTTTACGTGTTATATGCGTACCTTGTTTTCGATTTGTTCGGTTTTTGGGAACGTCTGTAATATATTAATTCTGTGTCTAACAGACCCCGGGCTATCCTGTCAATCTTTTGTTTTACACGCCACGTTAACTGGTCCCGTGGTAAGTTCGTAAATAACTTGTGTTACAGGTACCAGATAACGGAAATAAATGTAATATTTTTATTATACACATACATATATTTAATATATAGGTACATCCATAAATAACCCTGGAAAAGACATTTTTATATTTATCATACAAATATCTTCCTTCGGCGGGATTCGAACCTGCGACCCCCTTGTGTAGTGACCATGTCACTTACCACTACACCAGACTGCCGTTAAAAATAGATAAAGTGATCGACATTTTTGTATATGTATTATGCACAGTTGTAAGTAATTTACAAAAAGAATTTCCCAAACGCGTCCTTATAAACTTTTTATGTCTTTATCACGTATTCGGGTCCCGAGGTGCGAACCCGTATAGCTCGGGTAGCCCACGATCTCAACATGGAGCATAGAAATAGTGCAAGAAATATTTGTGGTACAAATGTGGATTTCCTAATAGACCTGAATATTTCAGTTCCCGTGGTCTTTTTTTTTATTGCTTAGATGGGTGGACGAGCTCACAGCCCACCTGGTGTCAAGTGGTTACTGGAGCCCATAGACATGTACAACGTAAATGCGCCACCCACCTTGAGATATACGTTCTAAAGTCTCAGTACAGTTACAACGGCTGCCCCACCCTTCAAACCGAAACGCATTTCTGCTTCACGGCAGAACTAGGCAGGGGGTGGTACCACCCGTGCGGACTCACAAGAGGTCCACCAGTCATGGAAGTAATTAAACTTTTTGAGTGTGTGTGTGTGTGTGTGGCGCACTGAAGTTATTGCCTGGATTGCCTAACTTTGCCTTCTTTTGTTTCTAATTTATGCTTTAATTTTTTAGGTCTCTTAGAAATAGATTCATTGTCAGTATCGTCGGATTCGTTTTTCCCTGATTGTACTAGATATTCCGTCGCCTTAGCAACAGGAATCAAAATAATAACTTCAGTGCGCCACGTAGGACACACGTGGCCTACATCATTCTCCTGCTCTTCTCCAAGTCACCTGGGGTTGGCGCAACATGTTTTCTCCTTCCATACTCTTCTATCATATATCATTTTTCGCTCACTCCCGTCTTATCCATATCGTCTTTCATGCAATTCATCCATTTCTAAGAAGGTAGACTAAGAAGTCTACCTCTTCTTCTATATCCTTTCACATTCATAGTTAACACTCTCTTATCAACCATATTTTCATTTCATCTCATCACATGTCCATACCAAACCCAAACGCGCACTTCTCAGCTTCTCTGTCACATGCGCCACGTTCAGACTTCCTCTAACATATTCATTCCGTATTCTATCCATTCTCGTTACTCCACACATCCATCGCAACATTCGCATCTCTGCCTCATGCCATTTCGTGGCCTACATCGAAGTCAAAGAAAGGGTTAAAATAGTTTCTTTGATACACAAGTTTACTTACTGATTTGAAATGAACTCTTTAATGCTCCTTTACTATCCCACCATCAAAAACAATAGTCCGTATTCGCCACCTTTGCTTAGTTAAACCAATGACGTATCGTCCGATTCTAGAATTAACTGCCTTCTTTCTACGGTATCTTCTAAGTGCTACAAACATGTTCTTCAAGCGAAGTTCTAAGTCAAAGACAGGAACGCATACGAGAAAAGAAGAAGTGGATATCCTTCCAATTGTCGACGCCGGATACCTTTATCAAAATTACTTTGTTCACTACAAAGTATAAGAGTTAGGGGGTCACGAAAGGAACGTAGGCCCAGCCCATGGCTGAAGTGAGAATATTGAGAGGAGAGAATCGGATAGGAAGGAAGTTCGGGAGACAAGAGTGAAGCGTCGTCAGTCCACCAAAATCACGACGCTGCCGTATCGGTAAACATTTGAGTTGAATTTGAGATCAGTACACGGTCATATTTATGAAGACTAAACATAAAGACGGATGCAGTTATTAAAAAGCCAATCCAAGCCAGCCAAATAACAAACCAAATACAAAACAAGCCAAATAACAAACGTTGTTAAGGTCTGCATTTAAGTTAAAATAACACACACCACCAAGATCGATTATTAAGAGAATATAGTCTTGGTGACGGGATTCTAAAACTTCTTGAGGCGATACAGAGGACAAAGAATACCAGATGATTTTTGTCCAATGCAACATATACTTACTTGATATTTTTTGCCACGTACCATCTGAGTTTGGAATGCGCTCCCTCCACGGTGTTTCCCGAGCGCTATGACATGTCCTTCTTCAAACGAGGCTTGTGGAGAGTATTAAACGGTAGGCAGCAGATTGGCTATGCCCCTGGAATTGCTGGCTTCCATGAGCGACGGTGACCACTCACCATTAGGTGGGCTGTGGGGCAATAAAACAAAACTTGAGTTTTCCAATCAAGTGTAGAATGTAAATTATTGATGGAACTGACGTGTAGTGGTCATGGCGTGAATTGAACATGGACTATTCAAAAAATAATGGTCTAGCAATATGTACATTATCTGATCAGATTAAGAAATTGAACTTAACTGGACTCGGATATTGGGTGCGGTATAAACGTCCGGCTAAACGTCAGAAACGATCAATTTTAAAGCATGCCACATCTACCGTGTTTTCATAATCCACGGACCTACCCCACATTTTACCTTTCCATCGGGAACAATATTAAAAACACTTTATGTACAAACGTAAAAAGTTATTTTACTAATCTCTCATTTGGGCACACTCTTTACTTTTATTTCTTTATTTTTTATGTTCCGTTCTTATGTCAGTTTACGTTTTGGAAACCTGGGTATTAATACTAAGTTGCACTGTTTCAGTGTCTCAATTGTTAAATTGGGATAAAAATGGGATAAAATAGGTTGGGGATAAAGTTTATTTACATTTATAAGTATGTAAGTACCATTTTGTTCGATAATTTTTTGCCATCTTGAAGGTAGGGACATGATCTCATTGCTATAGAAATTTTGGGGCTTCTGATCAAAATACCGCGAAAATTGGTTTTGGCAGTCCTCTCGTGATGTTAGCCTGATACTGCCTAAAGAATTCTGAAGAGACCGAAACCGGTGGAAATCTGAAGGTGCAAGGTCAGGAATATACGGCGGATGCATTAACACCTCCCAGCCAAGCTCTCTTAATTTTTGCTGAGTGGCTAAACATAGCGTTATTATAGGTCTAGCGATGATTAAAAACCACACCCCTTCTATTGATTAATTCCGGCCGCTTCCTCTCAACTTCTTGCTTTAATCTCATCAGTTGTTCGCAGTACAGCTTAGAATCGATAGTTTTGCTTGGTGGTAGCAGCTCATAATGAATAATGCCCTTCCAATCCCACCACACACACAGCCTCACCTTGTTGCGAGTTAGCCCGGGTTTATTATGTTATTATTTATTAAGTTATTATGGTTTCCGGCGCCCCACAAGGTAGACGACCTGCTGAAGGTCGCAGGAATTCTCTGCGTGAGGCAGCACCGGGTTAGTCCTTGTGGCGAGGCTTGGGGGAACCCTATGTTCAGCAGTGGACGTCTAGGGGTAAGCCCGTTTGGGCGTAGTTGAAATAGCCTCTTAGACTAACAGCGAATTACTTAGAAAAAAAAGTGGGTTGAAAGATAGATGGTGATAGATGATTTTTGTTTACATAGCGATAGAACTTAGGACATTTTTTAAATTCACTTCGTAATTGGTGGTTACTGTCAAATTAATATTATTTATTTTACTTATTTTCAGTTTAAAAAGTTTGTCCAATGTGATTTTTTTTATATCTAGTGCTGGTCCCCTAAACCCATGTTCCTAAGAGGGATAACTGGGACAAATTCGGCTTGTCTTTATTAAATTACTAATTTTGTCATTTTTATTATTTTAAAACATGTGCATATTTTTTTTAAATTATAAGCTAAAGAAAATATTATAAAATAAACAGCAATTCTTATTCGAAAGTTTGTTTGTTTTGGAACGAATTCCTTATTCCTAACGTCACTTTATGAATGTTAGTATAGATTTTTAGTGCTTTCAAATGAAAATGGACCCTCAGAGCATGTCATCGATGGATAGGGAATAATTGATGTGCATTGCGGTAGGGGAGAGCACCGAACCCTGTGCTAATTAATGGTCACGGTGTCCAAGCGGTGGCTGTCAAAGATGACTGTGATGTTCTCTCGATCAAAGCTAGCAATCCATCATCGGAGTTCACCGCGGATTCCGTAAACCGGTTGAACGGTCGGTTCGTTCATTTGTCTATTTAGTTATTTTACGAAGGGCATTGAGAAATGACCCCCCTCCCCTTGAAGGGTCGTCTTTTATCATTAATTTTTTCCAGTCTCACGAAATCATACCTGTTAAGTCTTTTTGTTGATGTCCAGTCATTGTTGGTCGTATGTTCTGTCAGAGAGGCTGCACGCCACGACAACGGTACTTTTGATGGAAGTCTAAGTTTTTTACGATATCAATGCCCACAGCGACCAACTTTTATTTTTTATTTTTTTATTGCTTAGGTGGGTGGACGAGCTCATGGCCCACCTGGTGTTAAGTGGTCACCGGAGCCCATGGACATCTACAACGTAAATGTCGCCGCTTTCCTTTAGATATAAGTTCTAAAGTCTCAGTATAGTTACAACGGCTGCTCCATCCTTCAAACCGAAACGCATTATTGCTTCTCGACAGAAATAAGGGTGGGTGAAGTAAGGCAGGGTGGTGGTACCTACCCGTGCGGACCCATAAGAGGTCCTGCCAACAGTAATTACGCAAAACTCAGCGACTATTACGGTAGCCTTACTGTCAGCCACAAATCATCGATGTTTCTCAAGATATCTAAAGAGTTGGATCTTGTAGACCTGGTACTCAAAGATTCCGACATTGTTATCGATTGAGGCTAAATATCGGTGATCTTCTGTAAAGATGAACCCTCTGTACGCTATACAAGAAGTGACACGCTTTAGCATCAGTGCCAACGCCCATACAAATGGCCCTGAAACTAATTTTCTTATAGATGTCGAATAATATAATTCTCGAAACCTGTTTATTTTTCACACAAGTATAAGCGGAGTTAGCTGTAGAACAGTAACGAGCGCTCTCTCTCTTTCTCGTTTGACAAAACAAAGTGATAATTCAGCTTACCACAATCGTCCCGGCGATATAATCGCACGATTAATTGAAGCTCTTTTTCAAATGTCGATGAGCTTTTAAGCTCGCAACGATAAGCTGTTTACTCGAATGTTTTTTTTTGCAGAATACATTTTTCTTTTTCGAAAGTGCCTTTTTGTAAGCGAGTGATTGTGAGTTTGATATTGGTGTATGTGACAGAGACAGGCTACCGACGAGCCAATATCGAGTTCACGAAGACGGTAGTAGTAGTGGTGACTTAAGATATATTATGAAAAAAATCTTCTTCTTTTTCTCCACCTTATCCCGCTAGGTGGGGTCGGCACAGTTAATTTTTCTCTGTCATTCAATTCTATCAGCTATCATTTCAATATTCACTCCTCTCTCTCTCTCTCTCTCTCTCATAACACTCCATCCATGTCTTCTTTGCTCGACCTCTTTCTTCCCCCTCTACCTTGCACTACCATTTCCATACATCTCCTAGTCACATGCATCTTCTCTCTACGCATCATATGTCCGTACCACGCTAACCGTCCGCTCTTTAATTTGTTGATATTATGAAAAAATTATAGTTAGATATTCGAAAATATTTTTTTGTGACGTTCATTGCAGACGGTACAATTAGCAGGCGTGCAAGGTAAACGAACTCGGGTGACATGAAAAATAAGTTTCTACCGTCGTTTTTGGCTGCGAGTACACTAAATATGAACGTCGTAAATCATAATTGATTGAGATGAGGGGCATCTCCTTTTTATCATCGCACCTCCCGCCGTCGGAGTACAGTTCATCCATATATCTGGAACCGCTACGTTCATCCGCAGTGCGTTTCCAGAGATATTTTTTGCCACGTACCATCCGGCTATGGAATGAGCTCCCCTCCACGGTGTTTCCCGAGTGCTATGACATGTCCTTCTTTAAAAGAGGCTTGTGGAGAGTATTAAGCTGTAGGCGCGGTTTGGCTCTGCCCCACTGGCATTGCTGAAGTCCATGGGCGATGGTAACCACTCAGGTGGGACGTATCCTCGTCGGCCTACAAGGGCAATAAAAACAAAAAAAATCATAGCTCCGTTTTATAGTACTTTCTGAACGTCATGACATGTTCAGCGATCTAGTTGTGCCCTTGAATCAAATGGGTCGTATGCTAATCTATTTTAAGTAAATAAAAAAATAATCCTACATCTCTAATAGGTGGTGGCATTGGCATTGTTATATTAATAAGCTCCAGTGTAAGTTTGGCACACCGGGTAGCCCCTGACCTTTCCTGTTCCAATGTTAGGCCTTAGCAGACCAACGCTAATCTACCAATACGGCTTTAACAGTCAAAAAAATTGTAAAATAAAGTCAAGTCAAAATTTATCCACAACTAAAATTCCTGAAGCTTTTTCGTTCGCTTCAAACTTCAATTAGCTTCTACGGATATTTGAGTGGAAAGTTTCATTAATCGAATCTTTTAAGGGACTTAGATATCTTTGGATTTCATGACCTCTTCAATACGCTTTATCAATGATAAAGGTGAGCTTTTTATATTACAGTATACAGTACAATGGTTGTTTTTTAGATGAAACGCATTATTGGTTCTTGGCAATCATATGCATTCAATCAATCAGTCGTGGTTGCACACGATCTTATATACCTGCCCTTGGGATAGAGAGATATACCTTAATTTTAGGGAAGAGGGTAGCAGGAAAATATTGTTAGAATACCACTGCTGCGAAGGATAATGGAGCAGTCATTTAAAACTCCAGATTACAGGTCTTCGTCATGTGGTTAGTCGAAGTGAGCCTCGTCAGATCTAATGGCTTAAGTTGGCTTTGCCTAAGTTCATTTACTGGTGGTAGGATGTTTTGTGAGTCCGCACGGGTAGGTGCCACCACCACTCACCTATTTCTGCCGTGAAGCAGTAATGCGTTTCGGTTCGAAGGGTGGGGCAGCCGTTGTACTGTAACTGTACTGTCTTATTACTGAATTATAACAGTAACCTTTTCGAATATATTCAGTGTGTTCATTAATTATGTCTCTTTCTAACACAGTTTTAATAAGTTTTCATGGCAATATAACAAAACGTATAATATTCGGTGGAAACTGAATGCTATTTTGTGTTGTGTAAAGCTTAATTTCAAGTGTTTCACCAAAATAATATGTTCTAAACCTGGATTGTACAGGTTGATTGTTTTTTCGCGCGGAATCCAATAATGCGACTTCAGTGTAGGAACTAATTGCACTAGAGACCGTTACTCTGTGTTCCAATAATGCATTCACAGCGTGTTCCGCTTCGTAATTTGATTGTGTTTAATGTTTTTGATTGCCTCTGCGCTATTGTATCGGGTGATGTATCGCTTTGTGTCCTCGGATGAGAGAATCTAATTTGATGACGTGTTTTCACCGAGGACTAAAGATTTTTTTTTTTCATTTGCAACTAGAAATAACCGATAATCCAATTCGATTGAAATATAAAGAAAAGCGAATAAGAGGAACGTTGTCATACTATATTTTTTAAATCCAGACTGTGGAACTACAAATGAAGATTGACCGATATCTCGTCCACATTAAAAATTATCCTAGTCCTAGTTATTCCTAGTCGTACACTCTTGACAGAGTGGTCGTGGTCATGCATCAGTCGAATCCTGCGTCACCGATGTTCTCACGATGCGACGCCATGTGGCACGATGTTTTACAGAGTGAGAGCAATCATTTATGTTGGAGTGATTCACAGACTTTATGAGCTGGATCCATCGTGTTGGAGATCTTTTGCCCTCGACTTTCTCTTGCACCACCAACCGCTCAATGGAGTCCTCATTACGAGCGATGTGCCCGAAGAACTTGAGAATTCGTATTTGGAAAATGGTTGGTTTGGACAATGGGACACAATGGTAGGTTGCAAATCTACTAAGTCGTCGTGGCCTAAGGGATAAGACGTCCAGTGCATTTGTGTTGAGCGATGCACCAATGTTCGAATCCCAGGCGGGCATCAATTTTTCCAATGAAAAACGTACTCATCAAATGCTCACGATTGACTTCTACAGTGAAGGCATAACATCGCGTAATGAAAGTCAAACCCGCAAAATTATAATTTTCGTAATTACTGGTGGTATGTGCAGCAGTAATGCGTTTTGGTTTGAAGGGCGGAGCAGCCGTTGTACTGTAAAAATTGAGACCTTGGAGCTCATGTCTCAAGATGGGTGGTGGAATTTACGCTGTAAATGTCTATAGGCTCCAGTACTGATTTAACAACAGATGAGCCGTAAGCTCATCTACCGATCCAATGAATAAAAAACAAGTATTTTACAACTTGATGGAGGCGTTTAATTTGTGGAAAATAAAGTTGAAAAAAGTCTGTATTTCAATAAAGATGAAAAAAAAGTCAAAATTTATTCGATGATTATTAATTAAAGAAAACAACATCCTGTATTTTTCTGCACCTGCAGCAATGGAGTCGTAAGAAAAACAAACAAAAGTTTATTTGGACCTCAATCGAGTGAGGTTTGTTGACTTTTCAGTAGTTCAATCTAATTTGCAGCACATTTCAAATGTACGGTGAATTTGGAGGACGTATTTATTTTGTGGGATAAATAAAAGACTATTAATTTATTATCTTCAGCCGTAGGTACGAAGATAAGCCAGATTATAATTCAATTATTTCGTATAGTTAACTGGAAGGTGGAGGGTCTCCCGATAGGATCTCTAAAACTTAAGCTTCAATCTGAAAATTGTATCTTAACTTAAATTAACTCAATTTTTTTATTTTTTTATTGCCTGTTTAGGTAGACGAGCATACGGTCCACCTGATGGTAAGTGGTTACCGTCACCCATGGACTTCAGCAATGCCAGGGGCAGAGCCAAGCCGCTGCCAATCGGCCAGTTTTTGAAGTGTTAATAACTAAGATTTTTCTTTACAAATTGGAGTTGATTTTTTTTAATTGCGTAGATTAGCTTGTGGACTCTGATTCCATCTCATCTCAAGTGGTCAGTCGACTACCGGTTGGCTGGCCACTGACATCCGTCCCGTGATATGTGGTAGAACTCTGAAGTATAACGACGTATCCAGCCTTAAAACCCGAACGCAAAACTGCTGCGCGGCTAAATGTGGTAGCAATGCGTGTAGTCTTACAGTACACTTTAGTACAAGTAATCTTCCTTTTGGAAGGTGGTTCATGATCACGACTTTGTTCCTTAATTTGCACCTTAAAAAGCACCGACAACCAACACGTTCGCACCTCCGATAAGCCCTGAAGATCATACATTAGCTGGTCGCAAGAAAATAGATCACTAATATTGACTAAACCAACTATCACAAGTTTGAAGTTGCACCATGTTGCGTGTGGTAGTTGATCTTGAAGTGTTGCATCTCCGAATAAGAAGGTTGAGAAGTAATCTACAACCAGAGTCAGATGATTTCTAATATGTGTTTATTAATAGATTGCCTTTTTGCTATTGTAAAAAGCGACTATTGCAACTATATATTTTATATTTAATTAGCAGATCCCTTTAATATTGAAATGGCAATTTAAAATGTTTTTGCCGGAAGAGTGCTTTAAGGCTAAATTGTGTGTTAAATAATTAAATGGATAATGAGGGCTTATTGTTTAAATATACAAAATGAGAGTCGAGTTTGGGTATAGCATCTATGGCTCCTGTAACCCCATTTAACTTCAAGTGTCCGCGCCGCATCTGCTTCAGATTCCAAAAAAAAGCCTCTAAAATGTAATAATTATTCGAATAATCTTGACTTTACTGGTGGTAGGACCTCTTGTGAGTCCGCGCGGGTAGGTACCACCGCCCTGCCTATTTCTGCCGTGAAGCAGTAATGCGTTTCGGTTTGAAGGGTGGGGCAGCCGTTGTAACTATATTTGAGACCTTACAACTTATATCTCAAGGTGGGTGGCGCATTTACGTTGTAGATGTCTATGGGCTCCAGTAACCACTTAACACCAGGTGGGCTGTGAGCTCGTCCACCCATTTAAGCAATAAAATAAAATAAAATAAACTTAAACTCTGTAAATCTCGGTTTCAATACATCACAGTTCGGTGCATTGATCGCCGAGTGTTATTCGCCCGAGCATCGAACCCGCGGTGTCCTTGACCCGCGGTCTTTGGCTCGAGCCTACGTGCCCAACGAGAACTGAGTTACGTTTTCTAGATGAGTCATTGCGTCATGAGATTTTTATTACTTTATGCTAAGATAGATAGATAGAGTGAACATTTTATATTATTACTAGCAACCCGCCCTCGCTTCGCTTCGGAAACATTAAATTTTATTATTGATAGCTGAGTCCCGCGATGTTGCCTGTGATTATTGTTGCACCGCGGGTGACGCCGCGAGGCGAAGCTAATCTAAAAAAAGTAGCCTAAGTTACTCCTTATATCCTCAGCTACCTATCAGTGAAAGTCTCGTCAAAATCGGTCCAGACGTTCCAGAGATTAGCCGGAACAAACAAACAGACAGACAAAAATTGTAAAAAATGTTATTTTGATGTGTGTACCGTATATATATATATTCATATGCATGTAGTAAAAAGTGGTTATTTCAATATTACAAACAGACACTCCAATTTTATTTATATGTATAGATTAGTGCTCGCGCAATGATCGTAATGTGACCGTGGTCACTGACTTCTTAAGCTTTACGATTTATTTAATTAAACATGTCTTTTTTCTTCTGAATTATTTTTAAATATAGAAAAAATTTGCTCTTTCCAAATTTTTATTTAACACTAAAATTACTAAACATGACAAATCAAATAATTTTTTTTTCCTATTTGTCAATATATTTCTTAGTACTACTTACTCTTTGCAAATGATATGTCCGTCTATCCTTATCATTATCTCAATATTGGTTCTATTTTATCACGTAAATTTCTGCCTATGTCACTCTGACTTTATTATACTGAAAGAAAATCCATGTTGAAAACATTGAGTTTGCCTTTTGTACCATACCGTTTGAATTAAGTATCGATAAGTTTAACTAAACATAATTACACAGTGGTTATACGTAAAGAAATGAAATAAGTATGCATTAACAAACGTGACAAATCTGAATAGAACTGATAACAAAAGATTATTATTTATATCAATAAAATATTAGTTGTAACATTAAATGTATTATCTATTCTATTATATATAAATAACCATTTGATTGTTTCATAGTCTCCTATTATGAGATTATATATTCGTCAGCAGGTTATATTAGCTTTGATATTCATGCTTGAAACTGTGTATATGGTTTTTTTAGTTATATATTATATTAATTTTGAAATTATTTTAAACACTATAAAAAATTAAATTGCTTACGACTTTTTGAGTTAATTGTTCTCTAGCTTAAGGTATTAAGTTGTATGGTTAAGTTTGGTTTCCGGGTAGACGAGAGCTTATTTTACAGCTGAAAACTTAGGAATTATTTGTCTATGGGGAATCTACGTCTGTTAAATAACTGAATTTATTTAGGTTATTTCTTTTCGTTTCTATTATAAGATTTATTTACTCAAAATAGAAGCATATAAATAATATAGTATAGTATAACTATTAAAATTATTCTTATTGATGTGTTTAAATGGGTTTTGGATAAGAAGAGCGAGTGGCCTAATATTGGCCTTTATTGGTGTAAGGATTAACATTGGTCGCATCAAGAAATCTCTTGGTGATAATCTCCCAACTGTGTTTACCTTAATCCAATATCGTTTATGTCTCAGATTGTGAAGAATGCCATAAATAAGGATTTAAAAAAATCTTATGATATGATCTGCTTTATAAAAATTAGCAGCTAATACCCGTCAATACAGAAAAATGAGAAATCCTATATCAATGAGAGTAATTATTTTAAATGCTCAAAGAAGGATATTAAATATATGTAAATGGTTAAAAATAAGGAGGTATGGGTGAAGAAGAATAACTAGACGATTTCTGGTATTCATTATCCGATGTATAAGCGTAGTTAGTGATTAGAGAAAATACTATTTTCATTAGCAATGAATGTCTTTACTCGTCCCTATAATGTTATTTAGTTGAGATTTGCGATCGCTTTAGTAAGCTGGTACCAGAGGCGCAGTTTTCGTGACCACTCACTATCAACTTGTAACGGTCTTTGTCGAACAATTTAATATCGTGGTAACTGTCTAACAATCCATTAACAGTGGCTCGTTTCACAATCGTAATGCCGTCTTTTGATTTGACTTAAACGGTTAAAATGCTGGGACTAAACAGTAGATTTTTGTGCCTAGGTGTAAAAATAGTTTGTTCTTTACAGAAAATATAATGTCGTTTAATACAATTAAAAATGTTGGTCTAGCTTTGGTCACAGCGGTTTGAGTTACCTATATGCTTCTATAATATTTTATTTCGCTACTGTGATGAAATTTAGAGGTTTCCCGATAAAACAATTTGCATTAATTAACCATTTCCTATATTTTGCCATTATTTATTTCAAGTCGCCAATTGGTTTTAAAACATGTTTTATCTATACTAATATTATAAAGAGGAAAGATTTGTTTGTTTGTTTGTTTCGAATAGGCTCCGAAACTACTGGACCGATTTGAAAAATTCTTTTTCCATTAGAAGCCGACATTGTCCCTGATGAACATAGGCTACTTTTTTTTTTTTTTTTTGGTTTCATGTGTGTTTTAATGTTTCCGAAGCGAAGCGAGGGCGGGTCGCTAGTTAACTGTAAAGAAATACAATTTATAACGAAAAAAATAATCTAAATTAGCTATCTCATCTAGAATTTTATTATCAATGTTTTGCTTCGAAAAGAACGCATTGTTAATTTGCGTACCTGAGTCTTTTCTAGTCTTTTTACGATTCAACATCTGTTGCAGGTTTTGTATGGGTTGTGGGACCAGGGCTTTTTGCTTTGTTTTTTTTTATTGTCGAACACGGTAGACCGCCTATCTGATTGTAGGCGCTCACAATTCAATATGTAAGCTTCTCTCAATCGTTCCACTCGAAGCTGTGTACTTTAAAATTTTCGAAAGTCATAGGAAAAAAAAATACGATTTCATCTATATATAGGTATATAAAAATGAATTGCTGTTCGTTAGTCTTTAGCTAAAACTCGAGAACGGCTGGACCGATTTGGCTAATTTTGGTCTTGAATTATTTGTGGAAGTCCAGATAAATATAAATATACGCTAGGAATTAAAAAAAAAGAACAATTTTGTTTTTCCTTTGATGTGTCCCCCGTCGGACGGATTCATTTTGTTTGTTTTAAGTTTATTTTATACAAAAGTTTAGGTCTTTTATTTATCGATTGAGGCACTACGAAGTCTGCCGGGTCAGCTAGTTTTCTAAATAATTATTTTGCTTGTTAACTTATTTTTTTAATAATGACCTACTGCTTGCTCTTGTGAACTTAAAATAACTATTTTGCTGCCCCATTTCAAATTTTTATCGACTTAAATGAAATTATTAAAATTCTCATTTTTTCGACTTTTTTTTTTATTGCTTAGATGGGTAGACGAGCTCACAGCCCACCTGGTGTAAAGATGTTACTGGGGCCCATAAACATCTACAACGTAAATGCGCCACCCACTTTATTACTGCTTCACGGCAGAAATAGGCGGGGTAGTGGTACCTACCCGTGCGGACTCACAAGAGGTCCTACCACCAATAAACTTTATTGATGTTTAAGCGTCTTCATCTTATATAGTTTTACTGTGACGCATTCGTCACAGCTATGATAGCTGTGACAATACTTTTTAGACTTAGACGTCATATATCAAGCGAGTTCTTCTTTCTCATGTCACTCTTGCAGAGTGCTTGTGATCGTCATGTAGTGTTGGAAGGGGCAGCCTTAATGCGTCTCATGCTGTCCAGCCATCTATCCCCGTTCGAGGTCATTCTGCTGTACTCATTTAGGGGACCTGCCACTGTAGTTTTAGTTTGGCCGGTCCACAGCATTTGTGACCTCCCGCGCGGTCTTGTACTGTCAACCCTTTCTTTTACAACGTGGCGTTCTATGGACCGGCCATCTCTCGTCAAGTGGATGAGGCGGTTAAAATAATGACATTTATGGACTCTCGTGACCACTCAATATCAGATGAACCGTGAGCTTGTCTGCCAATATAACCCAAAACAAAAATGTTGACCTCACGTCTTGAAGATTCCCGTTCCACACCAATAAAAAGTCTAAGCTATAAAATACTTATAGCGCAGTGTACAATAGACGGACTGGCAAGGCGACCCGGTCGTGTCACGACCTCAAGATGGCATTGAACCCTCTATATAGTCTGTGCATAGTGTAGTGTGTAAAATGGAGGGACAAGCATAGCTCTATTGATTTTCTGTCGATAATTTTAATAGCACACTATAAGAGCTTAACCGAGCTTTTAAAGGTAGAGCGTATTGAGTATCTGACGGATGCAAAAGGTAATTTACGCAAGCAATTCTTTCAAACAGCGTCTTTTTTTCTGCGTTATCAGTCTTTCGGCGCGCGATGCATACTTTCCGCAAACAGAGCGCAATATGCGGCCTGTGCAACGAAGCAAATAATTAAGTTAAGATTATCATTAGTAAAACGGTCTGGTATTATCTTAGAGATTACGCGGGTGTTAAATTAAGCAAAAATACTGGTAACATTTCGTCCGTTTTTAAATATTTCAGAGATAAAATACGTACATTGCGATATTTTTGCTTTAATTAGGCAACCAGAATCAGTTATAATGACTAATAAAATTTAATTTTAATGGCATTAAATTAACATAAATTATTTCTTAAAATAGTAACGGAAATGGCCCGCAAAATGGGGCTTATTTTAATTAAACGATAAAAAAAACATTTAAGTTAGATAAAGGAGGAGAGATTGTTTGATGCCATAAAGAATATCCGCTTAATTCTAACAGGTTTGCATTATAAATGTGAATGATCTTACTCTTAAATCGTCTCGAAGTTTCGGAGCAGGTGGAGGTACCGCATGAAGCATGATTTTATCTAGAACGGCCCAGCCACGTAACGTGCCAATCGTAAAGACCAATTATTGTGAAATAACACGACGTAAGGTCTTATATACTAGGTGCTTATATACTATACGGAATAGGTTATTATAATGTGTTGTATATTTTTTTTAAAGAAAAACCGTTAACTTTCTCTGCTTGTTGTTCTGAGCAGTGAAATTGCGTTTCGAATCGAGTGTAAGGACTTTTTTTTCCTTACCTATGCCGATAGCCTTGAGAGGCTATATCAGCTTCGCCCTAACGCGTAGGTGAGCTCACGGGGCTCAAACTGGAGTGGTACTAACGCTGGCCCTAGCAAGAGCAGTGCTTCGCAGAATCTACCACCGGATCGGAAACGCGATCCACTGAGAAGATCCGGCGAGAAACTCAGTGGGCTGTGTCTGTGGGTTAATTCGCTCGTCGAGCCCTTCATCGCTAGCGACGGGTTCGGCGAGGACGGTGACCGGTGCTTGTGGTACCTAAAATCACCGTTAATGGATCAGTAGGATCCGAAATGACGTGTTTTGGGCAGGTCAGGACTGTATGAAAAGCGCCCGTCTGAAATTTTGATAGAAATAAGGTGCTTAATTTCATGATTATGTTTTAGTTAGATCAATAATTTTTTTAACATTTTACAGTTGCTCGCTTGATGATAAGTGGCGACCGCTGCTCGCGGATATCGCTAGTCCGGTTTTTTTCAATCGATTTCAACGCTTCCGAACTCAAACTCGTGAACCGTAGAAAATATTATCAGTAGTGTACAATTACCATCATTCTGACCGTACGCCAATAAAGCTTGATATATAACCGGAATATCCGGTTATCGTAAATCAGGTCGACTTTTCAAATGCACTTTTTGAGCAATTCCGTCGTTCATACCGAGAGATATTGTTCGTATAAATCACGAAGAACAACCGGTTATCCCGCCTCCATGTGTTGGAGGGTCGCGGTTGAATATTGAACTAGATGGGTGAATGGCCTAACTGGTGTTAAGTGGTCAACGAAGTCCGTGAACATCAAGAACACTGGCATTTAGTTTGAGATTAGATTTCGTTGTCAATTGTATAATGGCTGTGCATCCTTCGTGCCTTTTTTTATTGCATAGATGGGCGAACGAGCTCACAGCCCACCTGGCGTTAAGTGGTTACTGGACCCATCTACAACGTAAATGCGTCACCCATCTTGAGATATAAGCTGTAAGGTCTCAGTATAGTTAAATGGCTGACCCGCCCGTCAAACCGAAACACATTACTGCTTCACGGTAGGAATAGGCAGGGCGGTAGTACCTTCCCGCGCGGACTCACAAGTGGTCCTACCACCAGTGTGCTCTGCCTTGCAGCAGAAATGGGCAAGACAGTACCCGTGCGGGCTTAAGCTACCACGAATGGATTGAGTTAAATATTAGACTGAATAACAGCTTTTTTTGATAAGGATTTTAATATGGTCTGCCATGGTTTGGTAGGCCGTGACTTGGCTCTGACCCTGGCATTGCTAACATCCATGAGCGACGATAACCACTTACCATCAGGTGGGACCTATGCTCGTCAGCCTGTAAAGGCAATAAAAAATAATATTAACAGTAATAAAATAAAAACATTATAAGCTGACAAAAATTAAGTCTTTACGTACCAGTCTTGGTAGCAGATGTTATATATTTGAACAATAGTCACATATTGCTTTGAAATAGCCGAGTCCAAGCTGGCTGAGCCTTGACTCGCCCATCTATCCTGCTGAAACTGGAAAGGCTTCTGGGCCACCAGTAATTCCTCATTCATAAAAAAATGGTAGATAAGTAGGTAGTGGTAAAGCCGAAGGAGAAGTGGTAAAAGGTAATAGTGGTAAAGTAGTAAAAGCAAGTAGACCAGTATGAGTGCGCACTTGTATAGCTCTTATTATTTATTGGCTACAATAAAATCCGCCTGATGACTGATTACATTTTATTGATTTTATTGCTTCACTATCGGAATACGCTCACGCTCTGCGACTATTGGTATTATGTGAGGTATAATACCTGTTTTATAAAAACTATTTGAGATTGTCGATGTATCAAGTATGAAATGTACATACTGTGTTTAGTTATTAAAAACCCGCAATTATTATGCAAGTTGTTTTTAAAAAGGGAATAAAAAATCTAATTAATATTTTACGATTGAAATATTACGAATGAGGTTTTTTCGTACTTTTGGCGGGTTTTCTGTCAACCACAGATTATAATAAGGTGCGTAGACAACGCTGCCAGTGGCTATGGATTCACTTACAGTGTGCCACACAACTAAAGTACCATTTTTCTAGTTGGATATTTTCTGAAGAGTCATCAAACACAAGATCAAGTTTAAGGTGCAGTTCACGTTTTAACTCCACGAAGAAAAACAAAATATTTTTATTGCATTCCTAGAGAGACGAGCGGTATGGGCCACCCAATGGAGAGTGGTCACCGTCGCTCATGGACCTCGTCAACGCCACAGTTATGGTCAAGTCGCTGCATATCGCTAAAGATTTAAGTAAATGGACTTTTAACAATGATATTAATTCGTCGTCCGCGACCACTGAATCTGTAATATTTGAAACGTCCCAATTAATGTAATGACATTAAAAAAATCTCGAATTTGAGTAGTAATTAATTGTTAAATAGGAAGCAAAAAAATTGAATAGAATTTATCTTTGTTTTATTAAAATTGTAATTTGCATAATTTCTATAAAAGAAAAAAATGCATTAAAATACAATAATATAAAACAATTAATTACGAACACATGGTTACTATGCAAACAGGGGCACGTAATAATAAGCGCTCAAGTCATGGTTCTTTGACCCGGCCGTTGACCTCTGCCGGGTTTGTAGCAAAAAACCCTCTACATTATAATGATACTATTGTTTTCGATGCAAGGTTTGTTTGAATTATGGCGTTAATAAACAATTGTTTGATTTGTTTGAACCGAATCCAACCGGTTTTCTTTGGTTGCAATTAATATGATTTTAATTCATTTACAATTAATTGTTACTTGTCTTAGTTTAATTTTTAATGATAACTAGCTGACCCGGCAGACTTCGTAGTGCCTCAATCAATAAATAAAAGACCTAAACTATTGTATAAAATAAACTTAAAACAAACAAAAGGAATCTGTCCGACGGGGGACACATCAAAGGAAAAACAAAAATTGTTATTTTTATTTAATTCCGAGCATTTTCATATTTATCTGCCTTTTAAACCTTCTCTGGAATTTCACAAATAACTCAAGACCAAAATTAGTCAAATCGGTCCAGCCGTTATCGAGTTTTAGCGAGACTAACCAACAGCAATTCATTTTTACATATATAGATAAAGATAGAAGATTAAAAATAATACTTTTTGTATAATTAAGTTAAAATTGTTTTTTTTGACTTCGTTAGGTACCTCAATGAAAGCTTTTCGGATTGCTTATAAGGCCGCTAATTAAAGTTTTTTTTTATAGTTTTCTGTAACTAAGGAAGACAACGAAAATTTTAAAATTTGAAACACGAGACTAATCGTTAAATTATCTTCATAATTATGTACAAAATGTGTTGTAAACTTTTTACAATTATTACCTATATAAAATGAAGTGAAATTAAGCGAGATTATGAAACCGCAAAGTGGTTTTTATCAAGATTTATTGAGATTTTAAGCTCATATCTCGAGGCGAGGGACGATAGGATTCGAGTTGAAAAGTCTGCGGTCTGGGAGTGAGTCACCCAGTGCAATCGGGTCCAGTGACGTAACTAATCCCGGACTCAGACCAGGTATTTTCTAGATTAATACTTCTTTTTCTCCACCTTATCCCATTGGGTGCGGTCGGCACAGCTAATTTTTCTCTTCCATTCTCTTCTATCAGCCGTCATTTCAACACTCTCTCCTCTCTCTCTCATATCGTCATTCACACACTCCATCCATGTCTTCTTCGATCGACCACTTCCCCCTCTACCTTGCACTACCATTTCCATACATCTCCTAGTCACATGCATCTTCTCTCTACGCATCACATGTCCGTACCACGCTAACCGTCCGCTCTTTAATTTGTTGATTACCGGGGTTACTTTCTCACTTCCTCTGATATACTCATTCCTTATCTTGTCCATTCTTGTCACTCCACACATCAATCTCAACATTTGCATCTCTGCCGCATGTACTCCTTCTTCATGCTTTACTTTCGTCGCCCAACATTCAGATCTATACAGCACGACAGGTCTAATGATCGTTTTGTAAACTTTCCCCTTGAGCTGAAGGGGCATTCTACGATCGCATGCTAGATTAATACTAATGAAACTAATTTACTGGTGGTAGAACCTCTTGTGAGACCACACGGTGGTACCTCCCTGCCTATTTCTGCCGTGAAGCAGTATTGCGTTTCGGTTTGAAGGGTTGGGACAGCCGTTGTAGCTATACTGAGACCTTAGAACTTATATCTCGAGGTGGGGTGGCGGCCTTTACGTTGTAGGTGTCTATGAACTCCAGTAACCACCTAACACCAGGTGGGATGTGAGCTCGTCCACACATCTAAGCAATAAAAAAATAAAGAAGCCTAATAAAATGATAATTGGTGCCAGGACCTCTTGTCGGTCCAAACCCATCCTGCGAATTTACTCCGGGGGGTCCGGTAAGTACCATCTTAACTTTGTACATGCTGGAAAGAAGTAATTGGTTTGCGTTTGCAGACGGGAGCGCTGTAATTGGCGACAATTCAAACTTGGACCGGCATGTCTTAGGGCGGGTGGTAGCGTTCACGAATGTCTAAAGTATTGGTAGCCGCCAACACATTTGCTCATTTAAGCCATTTCTACTGACTCAGTGGCCTCTTACTAAACTACTCGCTAATGCTAATGAAAGCATGTTCAGAGAGAGAGAGAGAGAGAGAATACACTTTATTGCACACCAAAACACAATTTACATTCAGAAAACAATAAAAAAGCAGATACACTTGTAAAATAGGCGGTATTATCGCTAAAAGCGATCTCTTCTAGACAACCATTTAATTTACAGTAATTCTGGAAAATATAAAAATATAGCAGGTATGTACTATAGATAATACATTATTATAGAAAATATATACGTACAATAAACAACATATATACTGTTTACATAATATAATATGAAATTTCTGAATTCTCTCAATGCAAGTTTATGAAAATATGAAGTTCATTCTGTTCTATAAATTAATTCGGCTTTTCATTTCAAATTTTTGATTGTATATGCGTCTGATTTTCATGATAACACAAATAACGACGCTATATATTACACACCGACATAAGACTTGAGATATTTGGCATTTAATTGTGCGATTTCACCTTTTAAAACGGAAGTAATGACGATGAAATAAATAGATAAGATTGCGGTACTCACGTATGCTCACAAAATAGGCATGGTATATGACATTTATTTTAACGGTAATTAATTTGACGGTACGCAGCGGCTTGGTTCTGCCCCTGGCATTGTTGAAGTCTTTGGGCGACGATAACCACTCACCATCGGGTGGGCCGTATGATAGTATGCCTGAAAGGGCAATAAACATTTTTTTAGCACGATTTTGTTTATATTCCTAGACTCGAACAAGGTATATCAAATGCTCCCATCCCTATCGAAGTATCGACTGTCATCGGGCCTAAACATGAATACAATTTGTAAGATAAAATAATGATTAAGCTTACGAAACGTTGCGTCACGAATGGGCCGCGAAGCATGATTAAACTTGCAAAAGCGAAACACGGCCGAGTAAAGGTTAGGACGCGGCCAGTGATGCGAGAGCTGCCTCCATGAACTCATCATGATAACTATCGATGTTCGTCTTCGTGTTTGGTGAATTGAATTTACGCGCCGTAGTCGTTGAAGTGAATGTATGATACAATTTTGAGTTCTAAATACATCGTTCGATAGAGGCTGTGTATAAGAAAATGTGTTTTTTCCCAACCTATGCTGATAGCCATGAGAGGCTAATTCAGCTTCGCCCTAACATGAAGGTGAGCTCACGCGGCTCAAACCGGAGTGTTGCTAACATTGGCTCTAGTAAGAGCAGTGATTTGCAGAATCTACCACTGGATCGGAAACGCAACGCACTGAGATGATCCGGCGAGAAACCCAGTGGTTAATTCACTCGTCGAGCCCTTCGTCGCAAGCGACGGTTTCGACGAGGACGGTGACCGGTGCTTGTGGTACCTAAAAGCACCGTTAATGGATCGGAAGGATCCGTGAAAATGTGTGATAGATTATTATACTTTAAAAATTAAGGCCCTTTATATTGCTGGCTTGCTCCGATCCTGGCATTTGTGTCACACAGTTGATGGTTCCTACAGATCTAGACAACAATAGCCAATAAAAACGGTGTAACTTAGAAATTTTCAGAACGCTATTGTTATAAAAAACCGATTTACATGAAACATTTAATTTTAAATGATTGAACAAGTAAACTCTATGACCCCTTCCTCTTTGTGCCGCGTTCTGGTTTGAATGGCCTGCGGTTTTGGTATGGAACTAAGAATTAGTACCCATGTCTCAAAGTGAGTGGCAGCATTAACGTTATCTATGGGTTCCAGTAACCATTTAATACCAGATGAGTAATAAGCTCGTACTCTGGAAAAAAAATATCCATAAAGCGTCCAAAAAACAAGATAAATACAGCTGAGAAAAAAAATGGAACTTTGTTTTGTTTATCGATAGTTTTATCAGCTTGTCTACGACATCACTAAGCTAGCTGTATACCGATCATTGTCAATTGGATCGTGACCGAAATATACGTATCTGCTTATTATCTAAATAATTTTGTAAAACAATCCCCGCGTATACAATCTCATTTTTACTGCAGCCAAGGATTTTTCTTGCTGGCATTCCTCTTTGAACTGGGTCATTTTGCGTTTGTGTTTAACCGACTTTTATAAAATAGGCACTCAAGGTAGAATCAAGATATTTGGCGCAAATTTTCGTCTCAAGACTCACCAAGGCCCATGGCAGCATCTCAAATAATTTGCTAAGTTTTTAGAAAGGTGAGCTTATGTTAAAAACTCAATGGAACTTATTTGTTACCACCACATAGCATAAAACAAAGTCGCTTTTTCTGTCCCTAAATCTGTCTGTCCCTATGTATGCTTAAATCTTTAAAACTACGCAACGGGTTTTGATGCGGTTTTTTTTAATAGATAGAGTGATTGAAGAGGAAGGTTTTATAAGTATAATGCCATCCATTAAATAGTGGAGAAATTAATAATAAATTACAGTTTCCGAAGCGAAGCGAGGGCGGGTCGCTAGTATGCAGATAAATTAAATTATTTACATTTTTTTTAATCAAAATATCGATATCGGAAGCGCTCAAACCAATAATAAGTCGTACGTCCGTTTGTTGTGTTCACTTCTTACACGTCATTAATGTCGTGAACCATTTGAGCGGCATTGCAACCGCATAGGAACTCGTATCTTCTATCTTCTATCTATATAGGTATATATAAAAATGAATTGCTGTTCGTTAGTCTCGCTAAAGCTCCAGAACGGCTGGACCGATTTGGCTAATTTTGGTCTTGAATTATTTGTAGAGGTCCAGAGAAGGTTTAAAAGATTAGATAAATATGAAAATGCTCGGAATTAAATAAAAATAACAATTTTGTTTTTACTTTGGTGTGTCTCCCGTCTGTCAGATTCTTTTTGTTTGTTTTAAGTTTATTTTATACAAAAGTTTAGGTCTTTTATTTATCGAATGAGGCACTACGACGTCTGCCAGGTTAGCTATTCCATAATAATAATAATAATTACAGAAAAAATGACAAAATACACAGAGCTTAAAGAAGAAATAGTTTGAATTTGGAAACAGAAAAAAGTTTACATGGTCCCAATAATATTCTCAACCACTGGAGTTGTCCCAAACCACATCCACAACAGCTTAAAGCTTCTAGATTTAAAAGATAACATCTTTATTTCACTACAAAAGGCAGCTATGCTAAATACATGCAGAATAGTGAAAGTTCCTGCAGCTTGAAGAAAACCAAACTTATTACACGTAATAAAAACTAGTAGCATATTAACTTATAGCCACTGTATATTACTTGGCCAAAAGCCCGTATATACAGTTCTACCGGCTCTGTCGACAGACTGAACTGTGAAAGGGGAAACCTATGAGCATAATAATAATAATAATCTGGACCTGGCGCACGAGGTGACCGACATGTGGAGGGTGGTATCTACAGAAATAATCCCGGTAGTTGTATCGCTGAAAGGTTTGGTCCCTAAAAGCCTTTCAAAACATCTCGAGAGGCTTGGTCTCAAGGAAAAGTCGGTGGTGGCCCAAATGCAAAAAGCAGTCTTGCTGGACAATGCCCTTATAGTTCGCCGGTTTTTCGCCCAATAGTCACAAACGCTCCGGCCGATTGTTGCCCACCTCGCCGGAGTGTGTCCTGCCGTCTTCTCTGGCGAGGCAGTGTTTAATACACAAATAATAATAATAATAAACATATTATTTTCAAGAACAGCCTACAAACAGGTTTTTCTTAAATTAACAAACTTATTCTGTTGTTGGAATCCCCCTTCGGGTATAGACCTCCTCCAGCTCTCTACGCTTTTCTCAATCCCTTGCCTTCTGTATCCCTAATAATTCGTATTTGTCTCATGTCCATTTTAATGAAAGAAATACAAATGTAACGAAAAAAATATATCTAAAAGCTAATGACCGAAATTGAAAATATAGTTCGATACTAGTAAAAGAATATTCATTTGAATTTAGTATTTATTTCCCGTCGTACATAAATTACATTTCAAATGGCCTGTTGCGTTATAGTGAATGAGAGTGGACTGTATTATTAGTTTGATATTTTTATTAGTTCATAAGTGACAAATTAAAGAATTTAAAATTAATGAATATAAGAAATATGAAATAGATGTGTCGCCCTTGGCGGCTGGAAATGAAAAGGGGGTAAAGCGTCATAGCGGACGTCGCTCGTTGACACTTTTGACGTTCCGAATTCAAACATGGCCAGTATTGTAAAACGGCAGCTTCATAGGTATATGACCTATTTCATATGGTTGAATCATTTAGTAGCTTATCAAGTTCTCGATAGTCTATTCCTCGTAACATATTTTATTAGGTAGGATCAGATTTACGTGTCTTTGGTTATTTAATTTTGTGTCAGTTTGGATGGTTGACTTTTTGGCCGGATTGTCAACAGGGATATTTTATTTAATTGTTTTATGTTTTTCAATTGCTTAAGCAGATTGAGTCAGGCTATCAACAATCTGCTATCAGAGGATCCTAAGCTACTTCGGTCCAGTCGCAACCACCCTACAAGAAGCCGAGGACCGGACGAGGTGGAAACAGCTCACGAGACATGCCACCGTTAAGTTTCTACAGCCTTCAGTAATGAAGAAAGCGACGAAGAAGAGGATGCAGATTGAAACCTATCAAAACGGCGAATTATAAACCGCTTTGTATTTATCACATAAATGCTATGCTTTAATTTAAATTTGACCTGATTTGTTCTAGTGTGTAAAATATTCAGCAGCTGTCTAAGACGTTTGCAGCAAGATTCATATGACTATGATCGTTTGAATTTAGCAGGATTGGAATAAATCCTTCGTCATTTCATTGTAAACAATTACATACCTACAGAGTGATACTAAAGGATATTAAAAGCACCGTTAGTGGATCGGGAGGATCCGAAATGACGTGTTTTGGGCGACGTCGCGTCGGCTGCTTTCCATTCTGTCCGCAGGATCGTGAATGTAGTAAACGGCGGCCACGATGAGAGGGTTCGCTTTTTCGAAATGGCACATTGATACCGAATGTAGATACTTACTAATAGACTCAGGTCCAGGTCATCATGCAAGTTGATGTTCCTGATGAACCAGGGGCTCCGACGGCTATCCTGCAAAAACGGGATTGAATTACTTGAAGTGGTTTTAAGTTAGTGCGGACCACGTGAGCGAACTACACACTTGCACAGGTCATGACGGGGCGTATGCAAGTTTTGTAGAGTGTCACCTAATTTCTAAGGGACAATTTACTTCGCTCGCAAATTACCGGATAGAAATGGGCATCTTATCATATAAAAGCGATATATTTCACACAACCAGTTTGGGTGTCATCCTGTGCTAAAGGAAAACACGTTCAGTATCCGCTTATTAAGACATGCGACTATGCCATTGTTAGAATCCCACATTCAGTTACGATTTTTACTAATAAAATAAAATACTTAACTCATGTTTATTACTCATTTGCACGACGAAGAAATAACATCGTGTAAAAGTTAATTTCACTAAAATTTTAGTATACGTACGTATAGGTACGTAATTACTATAAACTTGAGATATAGAACTCTAATCACAAGGTAGGTGGCGGCATTTACGTTGTGATTTATAGGAGCTTGGATAACCGCTTAAAAACAGGTGGGCCGTTTGTTCATTCGGTCACTAGATATATAAAATAGCCGTTTTCTTAAGGAGGGATTCTAATAAACACCATGTGTTAAGAAAGATTTCATTCAATTCAATCTTTGGTAAATGGACTTTGTGGCAGTAACACCACAATTCTGCCAATGTCAACTTGACATGTGACAGCGTGTATCGCAACGCGCTAGAACTTGACATCTGTCAAAAACCCCGCGTTTTTGTCTCTTTCTGTTGCGCCATTACATTCGCCTGTCGTGTACACAATTAGTTTTGCAATAAATGAGTTTTGTGCAGACCATTTAGTTTGATTCGCTAGCACCATGTATATATGATATTATGTACATAAATATATATATATTCGTTAAATTGATTCGCTGAGAGACGGTCGCGTTGACTTGGAACTTATTATCTTACTCATCTATATTGGAATAAAAGTTTAACCCTTAATCCAAAGATATATATGTTTTTTTTGTGATTGAGGGTATACTGGTCCGGAGGCCTTTCCAGTTTCACAAAGACAGGTGGGCGAGCCAGGGCTTAGCTAGAAGCAGCCTGATTTACTAATAGCTACCCGAGCGCCTCCAAAGGAGACTTAACAACTCAAGAGTAGCTGCTTCGCCAATAAAACTACTACCGGATCGGAATCGCGACCCGCAGAGAAGATCCGGCGAGAAACTCAACGTGCTGATATTTAGGTTACGTTGCACGCCGAACTCTTTGCTGAGTTCGACGAGTACGGTTACCGGGGTCCCTAAGCCTGCTCCTAGTGTTAGAGCAGAAGGCGTCTAATGCAAAGGTTATTGGATCTGATGGATCCGAACCTCTAACTAGGTATCAACATACAAACGACCAACAATCAACGGCCCTAAACTAGAAATTTAAAACACATACAGCACAAGCCCAAGTCTTCTCGGAGTCCGGTCACACTGACTTCGGTCAAGAATCGAAGCGAGCCACCAGACCAGACTAACGAGACGGTCAATGAATATTAACTATAACTAGAGGTCCCGCAGTAGTCGAAAATCGACTATAATTAATTGGAATTGTAAGTTTGTACACTATTATGATTGTATTTTATACTTCTATAATCACAAATTTCGCCAAGACTACACTATAAAAAATATTAACAAAGACAAACCATATTCTATTCTCAATTTGACAACAGACGTCAATAACAAAAGTTTGACAATAAATAAATAAATAAATATGGATGCGTGTGTGCGTCAAATACACGGTATGTAGTGTGTGTAATGTTTTCTTTATTGATTTAATGTATCTTTTATGCATTATTTTAAAAACGTATTGGCGTTGTGCACTTCTTCTCTATACTCTCTATAAGTGTGGAAAATTTCATACTCCTCTGTCCGCGCAATTTTCGTAAAAACGGATACAAAGTTTTTGCTTCACGTATTAATATATAAATAAACAAAATCATTATTCACGATACACAGTACATATAAAGGTGAGTAACTAAAACGTTGATTGTTAAATAAGTTCTTGCAAAAACACGAAACCTACTTGCGAACGTGGAAAAGAATAAAAAGAAAAATAATTTCAAAGGCAAAATTTAATACCATATCAGATACCAAGCTCTTCATATCCTGTAGAGTTGCAGCTGGGCTTAAATTATCTAAACTATACATTACTCGTTACACGTGGCAAGGGCGGGCTCTTTTCGATCCGCAACCAGTCGTGTATTGCGTGCTATAATATTTTGCGGATTTTACTGATGCGTAGTGAGAATTCGATATACCTGTCCGAACTTGTAAGGACTGAGCGACAGCTCACGCCGGGTATGGACGTTATAATTTGTTATAGGGATTACATTTCTCGTGTGGTGTTTGATGTCAGTAACTCTTTAAAAGTTGTTTTTAGTGTTTTCTAATTATTAAGTAAAAACCATCCATCGATTAGTTATTGTATTGGCTCGGGAACGGTATTGTATTTTTTATTGTATTTATTACGGGATATCCTACCTGATTTGGGAGGTTCCAAACGTTGTATCTTATCTTGTCTTATCTTATACCTTTACACAAGCAATTCTTGTATATATATAATCTGAATCTCGGAAACAGCTCCAACGATTTTCATAAAATTTAGTATACAGGGAATTTCGGGGGTGATAAATCGATCTACGATATATTTTCAGAAAATGTTGTTTTATTCGTGTTTTCAATAATCAAGTCTTCCCGATATCTATTGGCGAGTAATAATACTATTTTTCTTAATTGAGGGCAACTAACCGCTTTAAAGACACAACAAGATGGCGTTATCCAAAAAAAAACCGAGCGAAGCTCGATCATCACCTAGTGAGTATAGAACCGTCCACAATCTGAACGAATCTCTTCCGTCAAAGCGCCAGACTGTGCAACTAATTTAATCGAGTTTCAAGCAATTAACGTCTTAATTGTTTCGCCGAAAATTACTACCCACCATGGGGGTTATTGGTTTTCCGACTAAACAAGAGTAAATGAGGTATTAATCGGATTCATTGGAAAGAATAAGTTTATCTGATTCCTACTCGTTTTTCATCTTTACACGATTTAAGATATTTGTGGAAGATATTTTTGGACAATAACAAGAGTATAAGTTAATGAATTAATCATCACTAAATAATAAGACTAAAACTGTACTACATTTAAGTCGGAACCTTTGCTAATCTCTGCAGAATTTTTAACAATTTTTGTGTTTAGTAATCTGAGAACAAAGTTACGGAATTGTATATCTCTCTATCTCTGTCTTTATACTCGAATTATTGATATTACTTCTTCACGATCCTTCTGAAGCAGGAGACTCCTTATTTTCCTACCTAACTCTCCCTCTTGATTTCTTGAGCTTGCGTAAATGTCCGTGCTTCCGATTTTCAAGCAAAATAATGACTAAAGACTGCAACTGATTCGTGGATGTTAGTTGATACTTAATTGGACATCATGATTCGAATTGAATAGTGAACGCCATTGTGAATAAGCTTTAGTAATCTTATTCACACCACATTTCAATTCATCTTCCCGTTATCTTGATCAATAGCCTACACTCGTCCGTTGATAGACATAGGGCGATCCTAACTATTCCTATAATAATTAGCATCGTATTCACTTTTCAACGACACAAAATGAAAAGATCGAAATTATACTATTTAAATTTTGAAACTATATTACGTCAATACACGTACTGACTCACAAATTGCCCGTTACCGATGACTAAGAAATAATTAAATCCTCACAAACCAATAATAATTTTAGCACGTACTGAAAAGACATTTTTTCTCAATAAAAATAAAGATTGAATTTCCGTGTCATAATTTTACGTTCACACCGTTAGAACTTTGAAAATCACGCCAAATTAGGATTCTGAGTTTACTGCGGTTTTTTTTAATTACACGGGTCGATGGCAAGAACCCTTTTTTGTGTCAAATTTGAGTCATTTTTTGTTTGATTGAGCTGCCCGATGATACTGAGTATCATTTATTGGATAAGCATCACGTAAGTTATATATAATGTTATATTATAATATATAGTATAGTTATATATACTGTCAGGCGGTCGTAACAATACTCTTGTCTTTTTTTATTGCTTAAATGGGAGGACGAGCTCACAGCTCACCTGGTGTTAAGTGGTTACTGGAGCCCATAGACATCTACAACGTAAATGAGCCACCCACCTTGAGATATAAGTTCTAAAGTTTCAAGTATACAATGGCTGCCCCGCCCTTCAAACCGAAACGCATTTCTGCTTCACGGCAGAAATAGGCAGGGTACCTACCCGTGCGGACTCACAAGAGGTCCTACCACCAGTAATTACGCAAATTATAATTTTGCGGGTTTGATTTTTATTACACGATGTTGTTCCTTCACCGTGGAAGTCAATCGTGAACATTTGTTAAGTACGTATTTCAATAGAAAAATTGGTACTGATTGATAAATTGGTGGCCCTTGGGGAAAGTATGCCGTTGCCACATTGTGTCCATCATGGCGTTTGACGTGTTAATATAAACAGTAACGATTTCTTGGTTTTATTGTTACAAATTTTACTGCAGTCACAGAGCTCAGGGTCATCGTCGTGACCAAGGCCTATCCTTTAAAAAGTTTAAATAAACAACTCGCACTAAAGGCGAGGCAAGTTTATGTACGTATTATGCAAATAAATATACGCGATTACAATAATTTTCATCGATTGTCCACGTTTTATATGTCAAGGGTAACATTGATAGGCTTGAGATAGTGCTGTGCGAAAATCGATATGAATAGCAATCAGTATTGAGCTCAATAAATCGGCTTAGAGCGATTATTTAAGCTTGACCGTAGTAAACCGTTGTTACTTTTTTGACCGTTGTTACTGATGGTAGGACCTCTTGTTAGTACGCACGGGTAGGTACCACCACCCCGCCTATTTCTGCCGTGAAGCAGTAATGCGTTTTGGTTGAAGGGTGGGGCAGCCGTTGTAACTATACTGAGACCTTAGAACTTATATCTCAAGATGAGTGGCGCATTTACGTTGTAGATGTATATGGGCTCCAGTAACCACTTAACACCAGGTGGGCCGTGAGCTCGTCCACCCATCTAAGCAATAAAAAATAAAATAAAATATTTTTGAACTCAAAGATCCAAAGTGTGTTTGGATTTGGAAATCGGTCTCGCCGTTCCGAAGTAATGCGTTTACCAAATGCCAGCATGTAATCTCTATTGTTGACTAAAATGATTTGCATCAGGTTTTGCATACAGGCAAGGTTTGATTTTTAACACACTTATATTGGCTCAGTCTCATTCATCAGATGATCAGTGTGCTTATTGCGAATTTTTTAACGTTCTCGATAGCGTATAAGTTAACTCAAATTTGTATGGAAATAGAACAGCGCCCCTAGCGGCAAACGTAGACGAACGTTTCAACTTCATACAAATTTAAGTTTGATGTATTGATCAGATCTATCAGTCAATATAACTTGTATCTATGTAACGGATTTTTGGAGCATCTTTAAGCATCCGATTAACTCGATAATTTACAGAGGTTTCAAGGATCGATGGATAGTACAATAATTTTATAAAATTTATTAAAGGTCCTAATGTCAGGATCGTTAGAATAAAAAAAAAAAAAAAATCGTTTATTGACTTTTAAAGCGTGTTTTAGGTTTTAAACAAAAACTACTTAATTTATATCGGTATCGTTCCCATTAAACGCGACTACAGGTGGAAAATAAAAAAAATTCAAACACGTTTTGACACTATACATTTATTTATTTATTTCGTTTATCTCCTAAACTTCTGAGATCCTTGTGTTGTTATTTTATGTTAAAATATTGATACTTTAAAACATTTAAGTAATGTAAACAAACAATTTTAATTGCTATTTTTTTCTATTGCGTTTTTTTTCTAAATATCATCTACATTATTAAATTTTAAATATTGGTTATTATTATTTGAATTTGATATCATTACGAATACGCTTCTCGTTCATTTCTTTATTAGAACAACAATATTTTCTCACAATCAAAAAGATTTAATTTAGATTTGTTTCTAAAAAGAAATGTCTTGCCTACTTATCTCTACTATTCCATTTAATAATATGTCTCCGATATGAAGATTAAAGGCATACAGAATTCAACGAAGACCACACTTAAATAAGGGTAAGACAGAGGACTGAATTTTGTAATCGATAAATCGATCGATTATTCATCGACTTTTCCCCACTAGTCGACTTGGAATTAAGTCTAGTACTACGGTTAACCAAGATATGTAATAATACATTTAGACCGCCATTATATCGATCCAAATGCAACGTTCATTAGACCTGCGCCGTAATTACGCGCTGTCGGCTTACGTCGAGAGTTTACGATGATGTAATGGTAATATTTATTGCCCGAAGGTGTTACGATCGGCTCGACTTGGTAGGCGTTTTCAGTATGTCGGCAGCGGCTCTGGAGGTCTGAAAGTAGCGTTGTTGGCGCGCTCTTGCGTGTGATAGGTCAGTGGTGGTAGGTCGCAATTGAGACAGGCGTCGTCCGGTATGATTCTGATGCGGAACAGTCCGGCGTTCTGGCTTGAAGAAGAATGACACAAAATTTAATTAAAAAATTAGTTCAACTCCAACAAAATAAATCGAGAACATCATTAATATTGTCGAAGTCCATTAAATATTATGCATTATTAAGGATATGTTGATAAAGTTTAAATAATATATATAACTAGCTGAGCCGGCAGACTTCATCCATCATTTCATCACTGGTGGTAGGACCTCTTGTGAGTCCGCACGGGTGGGTACCACCGCCCCATCTATTTCTGCCGTGAAGCAGTAATGCGTTTCGGCTTGAAGGGTGGGGCAGCCGTTGTAACTATACTGAGACCTTAGAACTTTATCTCAAGGTGGGCGGCGCATTTGCGTCGTAAATGTCTATGGGCGCCTGTAACCACTTAACACCAATTGGGATGTGAGCTAGTCCACCCATCTCAGCAAATAAAAAAGGTGGTATCCCAGAATACCCCGCTGGGTCAGAACCAGCTTCCAAAGAATGTACCCTTTCCAAAGATTTTTGAATGTAACCTAACAAGGCCCAAATCTTATATTCTCATTTCCATTTCCCATTGCACTTTGATATGGATTTTTTTAACTAACCAGGCGCACGAATTTTCTCTAAGCCAATTTCACTATAATTTAAAAGGAAAAATAAAATAAAAAAGTTCTACGTGATTGCAGTGGCGTTTGCTATGAGTAAATGCGCAAAAAAAAAGATTAAAGTTCAAATTCGCGCTGCGATAAACACCGGTCAGATCTGTGACTCTGTGACTCATGAATACGTGATGTTGATATTGTATTCTAAGATTTGAATATTGCGAGGAAATATTAAAATTAATATTTAAATTGCTACTTCGGTGACTCTATGAAAATGCTTAGTATGACCCCTTCATTGCATTATTTGCAAGAGGTGCATATTTCGGCCCTACCACTGCGTCCATCAACAGTACTTTTTAGAAATAATTTTTGCCGCCTGCTATGGAGCTTAAAATTAGTTGTCTCCATGGTGTTTTACGAACGTTGTGATCTTCTTCAGACGACGTTTGAAGAGAATTTCGGTGGGCTACAACCTGCTACTGATGTTCCTGATTCAGTAGATTGGACTGTGCATTTGGCAAATCACCAGTAAGTAAGCCCGCATGGGGAGGTACCACCGTTCTGCCAATTTCTATCGTGGAAGCCTTGATCCTTCGATTTAAAAGTCGTGAAAGCCGTTATGCTATAAAATTGAGATCTCGACCTCATTATTGAATGAAGGTTATCACAATGCAAAGGCAACGTTCGCATCATGATATCAGGTGGGCCATGAGCAGCACCGATCGGCAAACGACTAATAACATTTCGGTCTATAACAATATTATGTTTTTTTTTTTTTTTTTTTTTTTATTGCTTAGATCGATGGACGAGCTCTCAGCCCACCTGGTGTTAAGTGGTTACTGGAGCCCATAGACATCTACAACGAAAATGCGCCACCCACCTCGAGATATAAGTTCTAAGATCTCAGTATAGTTACAACGGCTACCCCACCCTTCGAACCGAAACGCATTACTGCTTCACGGCGGAAATAGACGGGGTGGTGATACCTACCCGTGCGGACTCCCAAGAGGTCCTACCACCAGTGATTACGCAAATTATAATTTTGCGGGTTTGGTTTTTATTACACGATGTTATTCCTTCACCGTGGAAGTCAATCGTGAACATTTGTTGAGTACGTATTTCATTAGAAAAATTGGTACCCGCCTGCGGGATTCGAACACCGGTGCATCACTACATACGAATGCACCGGACGTCTTATCCTTTAGGCCACGTCGACTTCATAATGTTTTTAAAGATATAAGCATTCGTCAAATCACTTTAGCGTCATAATTAGATCGTAAATGCTGCGCCGGAGTGGCCATTTTGCAAAACATTGATATAAAAAACCTGTGAAGGACTGGATGTAACCAAAAAGTTAAGGCGGTTTCATGATTGCGGTAGGCAGCGGCTTGGCTCTGCCCCTGGCATTGCTGAAGTCCATGGGCGACGGTATCAGGTGGGCCGTATGCTCGTCTGACTACAAGGGCAATAAAAAAAAAGATCCAAAATCTTTCACGGTAGAAATTATTAAGACAAGGGTGCCACCCGTAATTAAGCAAACTTACAAAATACTGATTTGATTTATTTGTAAATTATATAATGAAAGTGAACGTTTTGTTAAGTTATGACTGTTGTAAATTGCATACATATTCTAGAAAAAGAACCCAATCCCTTAAATCTAAAGAGTTTTAATTAATATTTAATTACATAAATCGAATCCAGAATTCAGAATATCAGAGTCATTAACCATTATGGCTACGGAGCCCCGTCTCGGAGGCAGATTCTGAATTTTCTAATGAATACATATCTAATACGTGTTCATGAATGATTTCATCGACGAAGGAGAGATGCGGTGTAATAAGATCGGAATCCGAAAAATTTGTAAATTGCTTGTATTATGGATTCACGTGTTAGTTTGGCCGCGCTACAATTGAGACGTCGCCAATGATCCGGCTCACGCAGGTGCTCACTGGGCATGGTTGTTTCGGTGTATTCCTGCACCGGATCACAACCGAGCCGTCGGCAGAGTGCCACCATTGTGGTTGCGACTTGGACACGGCAGAGCATACGCTCGTCGCCTGCCCGGCATGGGAGAGGTGGCGCCCGGTCCTCGTCGCAAAAATAGGAAACGACTTGTCGTTGCCGAGGTTTGTGGCATCGATGCTCGACGACGACGAGTCGTGGAAGGCGATGCTCGACTTCTGCGAGTGCACCATCTCGCAGAAGGAGGCGGCGGGGCGCGTGAGAGACGCACAATCCCGCCGCCGTCGAGCGGGGGCCAGGGAGGCGGATCTCGCCCAAGCCCTGGCCCTCTAAATGTTTCGGGTCTCCCTCACATATCGTTCTGGGGACCGGCGAGGGGGGCCTAAGAAGACGACGTGCAAGCTGCTCTGCACGCGTTTTACGCAAGAGCATCCGGGTGATGGAAGGCCGGCTATCCTCGACCCACGCTGGTTCTGGTCCACCTGGGTATTCCGTAGGATAGCTCATTCTAACCGGCGCCATCTAGGCGGGCTTCAGATAGTCTGCCGACCGAGAGGGCTGGTGGTCGTGGCGCCGACGACCGCCAGCCCGGCGTCCCGAGGGGGAGGGTGATGGGAGAGATGTGCACCGCACTAAACGCTTCACTTTCCCCCCTTTGCCTTTTCATGAGTTCTGTCTCATGCGAGTTTTGGACGTTGGTTGTTGAGCGACAGAAGGTTTTAGTCAGTTGGACTCTGACATGCCGGGCCCACCATCCTAGTCGACGGCGGAAGTCCGGCGATTTCCTCGAGACAAAAAAAAAATACCCAATGGTCCCAAGTAGGTTTGAAGCCGCATTCACGTTGTTCTGTGTGCTTAGTACGATTTTTTTAACTTCTCAATGGCGTAAAAGTTAACTCAAATATGGAGTTGGAATAGGTTCCCTTCGTTTGCCGCCAGGGGCGCTGTTCCATCTCAATACTTTGAGTTAACTTTTACGCAATCGAAAAGTTAAAAACTCGCACTAATCACGCTGGCTCCCTTTTGGACATACTAATCAACTCGGTCTGCCAAATATCTGCATTTTTTTTATTGCTTAACAATAAAACTAGGAACTGCATTGCAGAACTAGGCAGGGTGTTGGTACCTACCCGTGAGGACTCAAAGGACCTAAGTAAATCTGGAATGACTAAATCGGCTCGTTTTTTTTTTAAGTCGTTGCACCTTCCATTATCTATGATTCATCGTTGTACATCGTTTCGATGATATTTATTTAGCGCTACGGTCGTCGGCCGGGCGTCGCTCCGCCGCGACCTTCACCCGCGTCTCTCCAAGGTCTTGAGCCGAAGCCAGGTCCCGCCTTCCTGGAATCACGCTAGCGGACATCATGATAAATGACTTCTAGAAAATGTTAAAATGATTTTACTTAATTGTCCGACGAGCTTTTTTTGCAGGTGATGCCTTAATTAGCTCCCGTTTGGTGTTTCGTTTTATTGGAGAGGACGTGTTTTGAGATTGTTTTATTTAAATCTGTGTGTGCTAAATGACGCACGTGCATTGACATTGAACTTCTGCTAGTTCTAATCAGTCGTCGAATAATGTAAATGGAATTTGCGACATAAGTACAGCTGCGTGATTAATGGTGATAGAGAATTTTATGAGTCCTATTTTAGCTTGGTGGTAGCATTCTTGTTATATTGTCTATGGGTTTTGCTAACAACTTAATATTAGGCGGGTCATGAGTTGATATTAGGTGGGTCATAAGTTTGTCTATCTTCATTAAAAAAAGATACATTTTTTATTTATTACTACATAATTCACCGGACGTCTTATCCTTTAGACCACGATAACTTTATGAGCATGAAGTGTCCGTATTGTGATGGTCTTTGTAACAAATTTCGATCAAGGTGGCCAATGTCCTGTCAAACCACTCAATAAACTTACAATGTCAGATAATATATTGACAGGCAACAACAGGTGTATCGAACATAGTAGGACCCTCCGCGAAGGCGCAAATCTGGCATCAAGCCAGGAATCGATTAGCTTTCAATAGGCTCGCCAGTTCTGACCATTCCTGGTGCGTTTGGCACTTGGCACGGTGACCTTGAACAGTCCTCATTGGGGACCACCGGGTGGTCACCCTGACCTGACTCTGAAGGTCACTGGTGTCTGCCAATACTAGGCGGTATGGACACGAAATGGAGGTTAATGAACTAGATTTACGAATAGAGTTATTCAGATTTATAGGTCAAGCATTGATGAGAATGTTAGGTTATTTAGTTATTATTTTTGGTAATTCATTATTGAGAATATTCAATGCAATCAAAATGCAATTTTCTCAATAGTTAATGATAGTAAATTTGTTGAGTCTATTGATTTTTCACATCGAGAGTACTGTTTCTATGGTAGACGTGAAATCTTTTGCCTGTTTTGAGATTCAAAATTGAAGTTTTGTACCACAAATAACCTTTGTACCACTACGGTGGCTGTTTTACTCTTCAAAGCAAAGCACACGATTGGTCCGCATCAGGAATGTGGTGGTGGTCCCACCGGTAGTGGAGTTATTCATTCCGATAAATTGGAAGTACTGAAGAGATTCATTCTTCTTCTAGAATTATCGCGCGTATTCTGTTTATTTGTGAATTTAATTTCTCATCTGTCTTTAAATACAAGGGTATTTTATTGTTTGTAATGAAATCACACTTAACATATTGACAAATAAAATTAAACCAACCAAAAAAATTACAAATATACAAATACTGGTGGTAGGACGTCTTGTGAGTCCGCGCGGGTGGGTACCACCGTCCTACCTATTTCTGCCGTGAAGCAATAATGGGTTTCGGTTTGAAGGGTGGGGGAGCCGTTGTGACTATACTGAGACCTTAGAACTTATATCTCAAGGTGGGTGGCGCATTTACGTTGTAGATGTCTATGGGCTCCAGTAACCACTTAACACCGGGTGGGCTGTGAGCTCGTCCACCCATCTAAGCAATAAAAAAAAACCTGAAGCGAAGCGGAAGAAGCGAATTGAGAGTTTTAAAGTGTTTGTTGAGTGTTTTAAGTGTTCTAAGTGCTAATAAAGTGTTAACTTGTAATACCGGTAGAATTTGATTTATCCCGAACCCCAGCGCGTAACAGTATCTGGACAATCACCTGGTGTTCAGTAAGATTTCCTGACATTGATCTTCTCAAAGCGAGGCTCAAAAAAGGTCTCTAGCGGTCTTGACATTTCTGCCGCAACTGAATCGCTGTAGCCACAAATCGTCAACTTGTCCGCGTGTTCGTGACTAAATATATTCTATTCTAGTCAATGATATTTTATATGTAAAGTGAAGACTCGAAAACAGGCCAGTTGGGACGTTTCGTCTTTAGTCGCGTCTAAACAAATGCAATAATAATATAACAAGTGCAATCGTTCCAATTATAGCTATCTTTTTTACTCACGCGCTTATCCCATCTTTGTACTTTTCATTAATGCTACTTGTCAACATGTGTGTGCACTATATCGGTAGGTATGTAGATATATATGGCGCGATCAGATTTGAAGAGTCAGTTACTATGAAGATAACATATCTGTTGTATAAAAAATCATTGATTCTAGCCAATTACTTCATGTTTTCAACAAAATAAAATCGGGCGTTGAAAACGAATAGTGCACGTCAACTTATTCGAATGTCACGGCCACACACACACCAGGAAGGTTCTAGGAAAAATTATATATCTGTGTTCATTTCTTGTGTCATTTTCGCTTTTGTGCAGCCGCCGCGGAGCCCGGTGACAAATTAGTTTCGTCTAATTTCCTTTGAAATTTTCCCGCTTTGATCTCGGCCAGAGTGTCGGTTGGACGCTTTTTTTATTTATTTTTTGTAAAACTAAAATCAATTATATGAACACGTAACGAATTTTGGATTTTCTGGAATCTCGGAAGTAATTGGATGTGGATTTTTACAAATTTCAGTTTTTTTTTTCTACCTATGCTGATAGCCTTGAGAAGCTATTTCAGCTTCGCCCTAACGTTTGTAGGTGAGCTCGCGGGGCTCAACCGGAGAGTTGCTAACACTGACCCTAGCAAGAGCAGTGCTTCGCAGAATCTACCACCGGATCGGAAACGCGACCCACTGAGAAGATCCGGCGAGAAACTCAGTGGGCTGTGTCTATGGGTTAGTTCGCTCGTCGAGCCCTTCGTCGCAAACGACCGGTTCGACGAGGACGGTGACCGGGTTTCAGAGTACCTTCACAAGCTGACGCTTTTTTTTTTTGGTGCGCTTTATACTTATCTAGTCATCTCAGGGCTCAATACGCCGCCCAATCGAAATTCCTAAGTCGTAGGTAAAAATTTAGGATGTACTTACTTGTTAACTTAAAACATTTTTTTAAATCGCAACATTTTAGTCCAATCATTAATTTATGTTTATTCATAAAATATTTAGCTATGCCGTACTTAAATAGAGAAAAAAGTTGTTCCTAAATTTACTTTCAATACGTAATAAATTTTGTAGGGGCAGTATTGGGATATTTAATTTTCTCGTGTTTCCTTAACACAGATTTAGAATAACAAATACTTAGTTTACTATTAAAAACTACCAATATGGAACCATGAAATATTATATTGGTATCATAATATTTCATTTTCTATTTGAAATTGGAGTTTAATGGTAAAATAATTCTGTTTTCTAGACAGTGTAGTTTAAGAATCACTCAAACACACACACAAAGAACAAATTAAAGTCCATGGTCATGGTCAAAGTCATGGTCACTACACTAGGGGGTCGCGGGTTCGAATCCCGCTAAGGGAAGATATTTGTATGATAAATATAAATGTCTTTTCCAGGGTTATGGATGTATATTAAATATGTGTATATGTATAATAAAAATCTTACATTTATTTCCGTTATCTGGTACCTGTAACACAAGTTCTTTACGAACTTATCACGGGACCAGTTAACGTGGCGTGATTGTTAGTAAAATATTTATATTTATTTATTTATTTATTCATGTGTCAGTAAGGTTATTGGATCTAGCACGTGTTATAATTTGTATATTGGATAACTATTTTGACTTTAATTTGCCAAGTAACACCTTTGTATGGTTTTAAAAGTCTAAATCTTCAACTATAAAATTTTAATTACGAAATAATGACAAACTTTTGGGCTCACGATTTTTATGGTTGAGCAATAATATAATATATTAATATTGAATCCCTTTCCATTTTAAATAATATCGAAATAATATTATAATGAAAGTACGTTATCTATTTATTTTGATTATCTAAACGGCGTAGCCAATAGAATCGTGATGCTTCTTGTGGTGTTTTCACCGAATTTGAGGGTTAGTTTTTTAAATGCGCCGTGCCATTATGGCGACCGCGTTGTCGTGGTATGCTTGCCGGATCGATGTTATGCTCGCGGCAAAGGCTGTATCGAATGTCGCATATTTTTGACGTAATAGTCCGTGGTACTGATTTACGACGCTATTTTAGAGGTAGATCTGATGGTGGAGCGAATTGTGCGTCTACACGGCTAAGTACCACAAGGTGACGCGATGCTGGCGTGCTTTTTTGTTTATAGGAGGGAAAATCGTTACACAAGAGACTTCTATATCATGTCTTAAGGAACTCAATGGCCATAAACTGGTTACCAAAGCCGTAGACTTTGTAAGGTGAATTCGCAATCCACTTTGAGATATGTGATCGGAAATTCAATTGTGAAAGTTGATTCTGAACACGAACTAAAAAATACCGGCGAGTAAAATTTGAATCCTGACATGTTTAAGCTGTGGGAAGTTCATATACTGGACGTTTATCCTTTAGGCCAAGCCTTTGTCACGTTACATGGCGTAAAGGCGATGGATGAATAAACGTGGTAAAGGAGCGACGTCCTTTGCTAGTTCTTGAGGTTCTAAGCAAACCAGGAGGAACCAGTGAGATCAGGATTGTTAAAATTACACACGACCCTTTTCTGAGCGGAACCAACAGAAGCTTAAGAGCCTCAGCCAGAAGACGTTTTTGCTGGCGCTGTTGACAGTTTTAGACGAGAAGTCTACAACCTTGCTCAATGAGTTATTTCAATTAAGTAATAGCGTATTTGGTAGTAAATGTGTTATAATGTAAGGTCTTCATGTAATGCTATTTATAGTTTTTTTTTTTGTTTTTTTTTATATAATGAACCGCTTTTTTTTCAATATATGCAGTCGGTACCTGTAATTGTGTTAGCAATTAGTGTGAAATCAATGTATATGATTCCTGTAATGTTCCGTGCTGATGTTATAACATGTTGGTACCCAATAAATAAAATAAAGATGAAAGCTCCATCCGAAACCGAACTTTTGTCAAAGTCTTTCATAAGCGAGATTCGTTACCGTATCTATCTTCGAGGGAAAAAAAAACCCAGAACTAACGTAATAATTAACGATGCTCGTTTTCTTGTCGTCATATTCGAAAATAGCTTGTTGCTCAGGCGTAAAAAAAGTCCCAAAAAAAAATACTAAGCGTAACAAATTCAATCATCAACCATTGTTTTGGCTCGGTCCGCGGGTCCCGGATAGCCAATATTCCTTGCCAATAACAAAAATCGGTTACAATCAAGCTTCGTTTCGCGATTTTCGAGATATTTCCGAAGGTTATTTTGCGCGTAATTTTTATATCTGGCAGCAGCGCAGTTTCTTCTTTTTTTCTAAATTTATTTCTGGTACATACGTGAAGGGATCGAGACGTAGTGTTGAGAGGTACCCGTGATATCTATGCCAACTATGTCATTTGAGTAGCCCGATTTTGCGCACTATGTTACGTGTCAGTTTGAGGAAGAGAAAATTTAATTAAGACATTTTCGTAACATTGCCAACCAGTGATGAGGTTAAGGCGTCCCTTTCTCGTACTGTGCCGTGAAGAAATCATATTTTGTATCATTTTGAAGGGTGAAACGTTTGTCTCATTCATACGTATCTTTGAAGCTCGTATCTCGTAATATAGAAGAACGATGAGAGAAAAAAATATCATTTTGTATTTAGATGTTTCAATACGTAACAAATTTGTCCCGAATCAGTCACGGATTTTCGCAGAACATTCAAAATTAATTGCACGTTCTGTACCCTCGGTGATGCTGGGGAGTTCAAAGCGTCTAGAAGCATTAGGCGCGTGTGGTCCAAGGCACGAGTTTTAAAGATTTGGAGTTTTATAAGTTGCGGGAGTGGATGTTCGAGGTTCTTACCTGATAATAATAGTCTTCATAGCTTCAGCAGTTACTCGAGCAAGCAGGATAATACTCAAACCTGAACCTGATATCATCTATCGATAGCAAAACGGAATGCTTAGTTCAACCAAATGATACTGCGCTTTTTTCAAGTTCTTTAAAAATGTTATCAAAAAACCATTGTCGTTAGAAAAACAATAATAATTTTACACAACAATTTGAATCAATTAATCAAAAAGCAATTAAAATAAGTACTTTATTTAGCATTTTTTACGGTTTGTACGATAATACTAATAAAAAATTGATTCGACTCGAAGGCCCATTAATTTTTGTGTACTTAATATAAAAGATGCCATGCACAAAAGATAATTGTGTACTAAACATTTGATCTAATAAGGTAAGTAATACACAAATACAGGATTTATAGAATGACAGAAATAAGTTGCAATTCACGATATGTTGAGGAGAATAAATAAATAAATAATAATAAATAAATAAATATTTACTAACAGTCACGCCACGTTAACTGGTCCCGTGATAAGTTCGTAAAGAACTTGTGTTACAGGTACCAGATAACGGAAATAAATGTAAGATTTTTATTATACACATACACATATTTAATATACATCCATAACCCTAGAAAAGACATTTATATTTATCATACAAATATCTTCCCTTGGCGGGATTCGAACCCGCGACCCCCTTGTGTAGTGACCATGTCACTTACCACTACACCAGACGGCCGTTAAACGCTCGCTCGACCGCTCTCGCCTATAACTTAAATGCCTTTGTTTGGCAAAGAAAATGTTGATTGTTTTATTATTTTATATGAAATGTATTTGTGGTATCATAAAGTGGATGAGCCTATCGAATCAAAATCGACACAAAAAGCGCAAAATATAATATCAATTTAACGTAACCGGAATTAGTTTGTTTATTTTCTGTTATCACGTGATGAAAGGTTGTTTTCTTTTTTCAAAACTTCTTAGTTGTTCATTAGATTAGAATAGAATATTTGTTACATTTATCATATTTTCGAGAGCACCTTTCTTTTTTAACAATGAATCATTTGTTTTTTGACCATAACACGAGAAGCATAAGGTTGCTTTTGCTAAACACGGACTCGTGTGTATAAATAATGTTTTATTTTTTTATTGCTTAGATGGGTGGACGAGCTCACAGCTCACCTGGTGTTAAGTGGTCACTGGAGTCCATAGACATCTACAACGTAAATGCGCCACCCACTTTGAGATATAAGTTCTAAGGTCTCAGTATAGTTACAACGGCTGCCCCACCCTTTAAACTGAAACACATTACTGCTTCACGGTAGAAATAGGCGGGGTCGTGGTACCCACCCGTGTGGATTCACAAGACGTCCGACCGCCAATAGAGGTCCTACCACCAAGTGCTCTGAGGAATTGTTCGAGATGATACCGGCATCTCGTTTTTACCATCGCACCGCCCGCCACCGGAGTAGAGTTCATCCATACTACCTGGAGCCACTGCGGTCATCCACAGTGCGTTTCCAGAGATCTTTTTTGCCACGTACCATCCGGCTATGGAATGAGCTCCCTTCCACGGTGTTTCCCGAGTGCTATGACATGTCCTTCTTCAAACGAGGCTTGTGGAGAGTATTAAGCGGTAGGCAGCGGCTTGGCTCTGCCCCTGGCATTGCTGAAGTCCATGGGCGACGGTAACCACTCACCATCAGGTGGGCCGTATGCTCGTCTGCCTACAAGGGCAATAAAAAAAAAAAAAAGTGCCTATAAGGGTAATATATTAAAAAAAAAATTAAAAGCTTCCCCGTGTTAAGTCTAAAAGCTCAACTGTTTGACCTCAAAGCGCTTACTTTTCGAGCAGTGCTTTACAAAGCTCGTTACTTTCTTGTGACACGTTTCATATGTCGCTCGAGAAGAGTAATAAAGATCCCAGGGTAGAAGGTGACCATTCTTCGTCGGCTGCTGCGCGATTTCGCAGATTCTCAATCGATTTTAAGCTGCACTCTACAGAACGCTTCGTCGAGCGGAAGTTTATAAGATTCTCGCTCAAAATAAAGACGAGCGCATTTCGCGTATGTAATGAGTTTAGCTCTCGGCTTCGTGTTTACGTGTGAACTGTTGAAGGTCTCAAGGTTGAATGAACTAGAGTCAACGTTGTATATTTTTATTGGCACATTATCGTTTGTCGGCGGCTGTGTTCTCTGTTCAAGGTCGGCCTGTGTCCTCTTGCCCCCTAATGAGAGAGGATAGCCCAGCCCGATCACGTCCAATATTATGGAGCCAAGTGTATGATATCAATATTAATAATACGATCTTACAAAACGTATTTAAAGGTGACAGAAATAAAAATCATTAAAAAATCCTTACAGGACTTTTGTATTTTATATTTCTTATGTTAGTAATTTTGGATGTATGTCAGTCTGAGTAGCAGTCATGCGGTTCGGTTTGAAAGGCCTCATGTCTCAAAGTGTATTATGACAATTTACGAGTGATACATAACTAATACCTGATAATGGGTTGTGAGTTCTTTTTTTTTTATTGCTTATGAATAAACAGCCCACCTGGTATTAAGTAGTTACCGGAGCCCATAGACATCTACAACGTAAATGCGCCACCCACTTTGAGATATAAGTTCTAAGGTCTCAGTATAGTTACAACGGCTGCCCCGCCCTTCAAACCGAAACGCATTACTGCTTCACGGCAGGAATAGGCGGAGTGGTGGTGGTACCTACCCGTGCGAACTCACAAGAGGTCCTATCACCAGTAAATTCATTTGCCTAGAAGCAGAAAATCTAGATTTGTTGTTTTATTAGTGAAAATATTTAAGTTTTAACTGCACTTAACACTATTAGACAGTAATGGACAGTTATTTACTACTACACTACACCAAACGGCCGTCTGGTGTAGTGGTAAGTGACATGGTCACTACACACGGGGGTCGCGGGTTCGAATCCCGCCAAGGGAAGATATTTATATGATAAATATAAATGTCTTTTCCAGGGTTATGGATGTATATTAAATATATGTATGTGTATAATAAAAATCTTACATTTATTTCCGTTATCTGGTACCTGTAACACAAATTCTTTACGAATTTAACACGAGACCGGTTAACGTGGCGTGATTGTTAGTAAATATTTATTATATTTATTATTATTATTTATTTGTAATCTCACTCAATCTCACTGATAGTTTTTTTTATTCCTACCAAAAACGGCCAGTATCTTGTGACCAAAATTCGTGGGATATAGCTTTTCTGTTCTCGGCTGATGACTGGTTTTAAGGATACCATGGAGATATAGATGTAGAGAATTTTCAATGTTTCATCATCTTATAATGTAATGTGAAATAATAATTGGTCATTCGAAAAAAAAAATAGATGATTCATCGCTAACTTCTTAATAGTTTGAGGCGAACGTATTATATATGCAAATAACACGCTCACACATGTGGACGAATTAACTTTTATCCACGGATGAAACGTGCTAACTCTACGTGCTGGTGCGAGCGATTTTGGATTTTATTCCATCAGTGCTAAAGCTGCTAGTGGTATGAAATAGCATGAGAAATCAGTCTATGACAACCTCGATTGGAATTACGAAACTCAGCTTTACTAAATTGGAATTGAGAGCAATTTCCAGTGGTATAGTAATGTGTTTTTGCTTAGAAAGCGAAAGGACTTAAAAATACATTGCGTGACAGGGAAATTTACACCTAAACTTAATGCAATAGAGATTATTTTTATCTGGACCATAAGCAAGTACAGTGCACCCTGCTTGATGCGCTACAGTGCTGATTTATGACCGCAATAAATATATGGATGTTAATGTTTGAGATTATCTATAACGTGGCGTAAAGGTTTAAAGCGTTTGTAAGAATATACCTATCAAAGAAAATGTAATTGCGCTAATCATATAGCACGGGTATAGATAGAGACATCTATTAAAGTGTATTTTTTTATATCCGCGACTTTGTCGACAAGAGGATTGATTGAGGTCGTGAGGTCGAAACAGTTCTACTTAAATTACCGATGAGCTCATCTATAATGCATTTTCAGATGTATTTTGACCAAGTACCGACTTTCGACTTTTAGATGAATTTGTGATGTTTCGTACGCGCTATCATATGTTATTTTTGGAACGACGAACTAAATGATTAAATCGAAACAGGAATGAGGAGTTTCGCAGAAGAACCGGGGTGATTGATACAGTCTGAAGGATTACCAGGTTGAAGCGACTCGAAGAACTGATAGCCGCTGGGGCTGAAAAGTTCTCGAGTAGCGATCGCGAAGTAGGGAAACGCAATATGGGTAGACCCCCCAGGAGGTGGACTGTTTATGTGCTAAATGTCCCTCGATGCAGACCTGCATCCTGCAGTGAACATCTGTCAACTGATAATGAGCTGCATAATGCTCTCTTTTTTTTTCTACCTAAGCTGATAGCCTTGAGAGGCTATTTCAGCGTAACCTTAACTAGTAGGTGAGCTCACGGGGCTCAAACCAGAGTGATGCTAACACTGACCCTAGCAAGAGCAGTGCTTCGCTGAATCTACCACCGCATCGGAAACGCGACCCACTGAGAAGATCCGGCGAGAAACTCAGTGGGCTCTGTCTATGGGTTAATTCGCTCGTCGAGCCCTTCGTCGGACTCTTATCTTTTAGGCCACAAGGACTCAAATTTTGACAAAAACATTGGCATTTAGCTATTACGACTTCGACTTAAAGTGCCAGTACAAGTGCAGAGCATGGTAGACTAGAGTACGTAGAGTACACAATAATAATAATGAACAAACATATGCAAATCATCAAACACAAAAATCACAGAGCGCGGCTTTGGCAAAATATACACGTTTTATTTTTTACATATTGTAACGGATAACAATAGGAGCTTCTAAATAATCCAATATTGATTTGAATACACGATGTCATTCGTACATCAAGGGTCTTGACTCCTTCGAGGGAAGATTAATTTCCTTTTGAAGACGCTTCTCCATCGGTGACTATCCTTGATGTCATACAGAGCAAATGTCGACGTCACCCAAAACACGTAATTACGGATTCTCCCGATCCATTAACGGTGCTTTTAGGTACCACAAGCACCGGTCACCGTCCTCGTCGAACCCGTCGCTTGCGAGGATGGGCTCGACGAACGAATTAACCCCTAGACACAGCTTACTGAGTTTCTCGCCGGATCTTCTCAGTGGATCGCGTTTCCGATCCGGTGGTAGATTCTGCGAAGCACTGCTCTTGCTAGAGCCAGTGTTAGCAGCACTCCGGTTTCAGCCCCATGAGCTCACTTGCATGTTAGGGCGAAGCTGAAATAGCCTTTCAAGGCTATAAGCATAGGTAGGAGAAAAAAAAATTGGACAATATCTTGGAGTGCAAATCATACAGCTGCGCCGTATTCCAATATTAGCGTTTAAAAACGAAAATAGCGTTTGCAACGTCCTTTGCATTTCATAATAAACAAACGGGTTTATCGAAAGGTAATGTCGAAAATAACTTTTATAGCTGGAAGTCTGGTTTCGTTCGATGCAGCACGTTGCCGGCCAGTGGTATATAAATCATGTGCTATAGAGATTTGTAGTAATTCAAGGAGCATTGAGAGTGATGGTTTGCACCAGCTCGCGCTTGGTATCACCATTAAAACATCGTTTTATCCAATATACCATCCAATTGTGGAATGAAGTCCCAACTACGGAGTTTTGCGGTAGGCAGCGGCTTGGCTCTGCCCCTGGCAATGCTGAAGTCCATGGGCGACGGTAACCACTCACCATCAGGTGGACCGTGTGCTCTCGTTTGCCTGCAAGGCGAATAAAAAAAAAGTTTTCTGAAGATGTTAGTCTTCATACGAATCAGAGGTAGGAAGCAGCTTGCCTGTCCCTCTAGCTTTGATGGTGTCTAAGAAGGACAGTAATCACTTGCCATCAGATGGGCTCTCGGTTTGTTTGACCTCTGCCTATTAAAACTATGAAATTAAAAATACCAATTTGATTGGAATACCAGATGACCTTAACGGTCAAACGATTTTTGAGGAAATTGGATTTTAGGAGTCTGCGTTAGATTCTTCATCTGCGATCAGTCTCTGTCAAAATATTTTTTAATCTTCTATATTGGGATATTGCTGAAATATATGATTTTTGATAGATGTAAACGAGTAGATGAGTTCAAAGCCACATGATGTTAGTCGTTTGCCGAAACCCATAGGCATTAAAATACAAATTTAAAATTGAAAGGTATTTTATTTCAATATCTTCTCAACGCAATTCAGCATCCAATCACCGACAGAAAATAAGCTACGTAGCAGCTAGGAGGATAGCAAGATGAAGGTACTAGTATTTCGCACAAACAGAGGGGGAAAGAGTTTAAATCGTATGTCCTTCTCTGACTTTGGGACAAAGAGGAAATCATCTCGTTATCATCACTATGTAACTTCCAAACGACCCTCATAGATCACTGCTCCATCTAATCAACGAATGCCATATTTTGTAAAGTCATTGTATCTGTAAAGTTACGAACAATAAATCTAATGGGAATCGAACTTGTGAAACAATTGTCGTATCATAAAGTGGTCCATACTGCTTTGATGTTTTTAAATTGCTAAAACTTGTCGTTTTTCCATAAATAAATTATGAAGCATGTTGGCCTTGCAAATCTGATAAGTGCTCTACTGATAAGTGCCTCTTGTCGATTCGTTTGCGTGTTGTTGGGTGGAAAAAAGGCAAACTAGCATACAGACTCTAAAGTCTGCTAACATAATATACAACTTATTGATGTAGAGTAATGTTTGAGAGGTAATGACAAAAGGGTCTTCCGCCGAGGAGGTGAAATTCAAAATTTTTTGTAAAAGTCGCCAGCGAGATTCTGGCATTTGCCAAATATCTTGTGTTCTATGATGATTAGCAATCCTCTACAAATGTATTCACGAATACTGGTATTAACAAATCCCTTGTTGCTTTTTAAGTGTTAGCTAGGTAACGGGGGCTTGCATTATGACTAGGCGTTTCAAATTGTGATGGTCGTTCAGAATACAAACGCTTAAATCCAGAATAGCTAGTTTTTATAACAAGGAAAGTGATGATTTTTAAAAAGGTTAACAAGAAATAAGATAGCTCATCAATTCACGAAAAATCGTATTCACCAATTTCCCGAGCAACTGCCCCGGAAAAACCCTAGTACAAAATCGTGCATTTGACGAAATATGCGTCATCGCAGAAACTGATCACGGGACCATCGCTTGGTTATCTTCATGATGAGCAAAAAACCTAAAATTTATTTGTAGTATATGCCGGTTTTAATTTATTTTTTTCTTTATGAAACTAGAATGATTGATGAGCTCACAGCCCATCCAGGTTTTTGGCACATGAGCGAATTGATATTACTACATAAGTGTCGCGACCCATCTTCAGACATGAGGTTGAAGTCCTTATCGTGACGTAGCGAATAGTAAGGACTATTCCAACGTAAAAAACCAGACATAATTGATTCGTGGCAGAAACATACCTGCATATTCTGGTCGGACGTAGATACGTAGCTCAATGTAGTCGAATGTTCTAGATTCGTCTCCAACATTCTTCTGATAGTTACGTCCTTTCAGGGTCCTAAATAAGGGAGAGTCCCTGAGGTACAACGTCTGTTTTGCAAAGGCAGTTGATGCCTTCCCCTCCTGAACTCGAGTAGATTCTGTGAGATTTATCAGGTACCATAAACCGGTGCCTTCCATCACAACATGCAGTGCAGGATATGTTTTTAAAAAATATATATATTTTCCCACCCAATCGGCCGGTGCACATCACAAAATAAATAGTAACACACATTGAACCCATAATCACGCGGAGATGCGATCGTAAACATCGTCTTGTTTATTTTATCCTCAGTCAGTTTACAATATGATGCACGTTCAAACGGATTCACCTTGCGTGCCCTCGGCCTGTGCACTTTGATATTTTATTTGAGTCGTCCACCACTAATGTTCGGGGTCATCTTCGCGTCCGCATTTCTTTTTGTCTACCACTATTTACGTTTCGATATTTGGTTGCATCCATTTCTAAATATATTTTTGTCATATACCTACTTTTTGTACCTACTGCCAAATGGTTTTGGTAACCCCATCTTTCTCTGCGGCTGTCGTAAAAGGCGCTAAGGGTTTTACTGGAAAATGGGCACTAATGCATTGTAAGTAGGCAGGACGGTAGTAACCTCGAGAGGCTCATAATGACCGGTAAAGTGGATGGGAAAAGGCCTCGGAGGCGCAGCCCAATACCAGATCTGCATCGCTCTTGATTCCACATTTTACTATGCCCTCCACACTCCCAGAGACAGAAACAGATCGTCCGTGCGAAGGTGATATGATAGAAGGTTGGTCACGACCCTCAGGACTGAGGAACATGACGCAAGGAGGGTGCATTTAAAGTATTATACTAATTTACTACAATCGCCATTTAGTGGTGGGGCCTATTGTAAGCCCGTACTGGTAAATACTAGCAGTGTGCCTTTTCCTGTCATAAAGACCTTCATGTGTTCCGGTCTGCTGGTGGGTCGGCCGTTATACTCTAAATTCGAGTCTTAGACCTCATGTCTCAAGCGGGCGGTATTCAGGCGCTACGTCTACGTCAAAAAGATAAGTATCCGGTTTCAGTGCTCTCCCCTATCCCGGCGTTTCCTGGGCACCCACCACAGTCAATTATTTTCGATACTAGCTCTTTAGAACTGGTTATCAAATTAACATAGATTGACATTCACAAATGTGTTATCATCGTAAAAACATCTAAGTTGAAATAAATGAGCTGCTGGTATTTAATTCTAATTAACAATGAGTCAAATAAAAAAATCCTGGACATTATCACGTTCACATAATTCCCTATCTCTGAATTCTGCGAACGGTCGACAGGAAAATAAAAAGTACCATTCTGTACCATTGTATTTAATTTATCATTTCCACTAAACCTGAAATTTGTAATCGTTGCAGAATTAAAACCTTTGCTCTTCTAGATATGGCTTGAATTTGATCTTTAAATTAAGTTCTTATGTTTTTTATTTTATTTTATTTTTATCACTCATAGGAATCCTATATTCGAAGTAGCAAGCATTAAGATACGAAGGGTCCATAATGCGTTTTTCCAGCAATAAAAGTTTTATTCGAAATTTTTTATAAATCAAAACTTTTTTTTATTACTTCGATGGGTGGAGCAGCTCTCCACCCACCTGGTGTTAAGTGGTTACTGGAGTTACCGGAGCCCGTGGACATCTACAATGTAAATGCCGCCACCCACCTTGAGATATGACTTCTAAGTCTCCGTTTTTACAGTATAGCAGCCGCCCCGCCCTTCAAACCGAAACGCAGTACTGCTTCACGGCAGAAATAGACAGAGTGGTGGTACCTACCCGTGCAGACTCACAAGACGTCCTACTAGTAACTTTGCAATATTTGAAATCACATAGTAACTATTAAGTTTACCTAAACTTCAATATATATTTTTTAAATAAACAAAAAAAACACCCATGTTTAATGCTGTCGCCAATCTAAAGCACACATACACATTTTATGACTCCAATAAAAATTCAAGCATCTGTTTCTTTTAACGATCAATTCCAGTATAACGTTACATCTACGCTACCTAGACCGGAAGTCGCTCGTTACTGAAATTCCTTGTGTTTTGGTGTTTAGCCAAGTGCTGTGTCAAAAAAAAAATCTGAGTCTAGTAATGATTTTATTTAGTTTACAATTCACGTGTTACATTTTAGAATCGAACTTACATGATTATTAGTTTTTTGTTTTTTTTTTTTATGGTAGATTAAGGGCCTATTTCAGCTGCGCCCGTACGGGTAGGTGAGCTCACGGGCTCAACCTGAGAGAATTTGCTAACATTAGCCCCAGAAAGAATAGTGAATCGCGACCCACCGTGTGAATATCCGCCGAAACCCATAGAATTCACATGAGATTGAACACTGTGTTGTATAGCTGTGCACGGCGTTCCCTTTCTAATCGATTCACGGCCTAAATATGTAGAATAAACTGGTTCTACAGAATAAAACCGAAGCAAACATAAAAACTTACTAAAATAGAGCGGAGATGATTGTCCGTCCTTAAAATTGAGTCACAGTAATAACTACTATAGCAAATAGTGTCTCTTGTGGTTACCATACCCGATTCTGTAAACCGAATGGTAAACAGTCGACGTCGCCCAAAACACGTCATTACGGATCCTCCCGATGCATTAACGGTGCTTTTAGGTACCACAAGCACCGGTCACCGTCCTCGTCGAACCCGTCGCTTGCGACAAAGGGCTCCACGAGCGAATTAACCCAACGACACAGCCCACTTAGTTTCTCGCCGGATCTGCTCAGTGGGTCGCGTTTTCGATCCGGTGTTAGATTCTGCGAAGCACTGCTCTTGCTAAGGTCAGTGTTAGCATGACTTCGGTTTGAGCCCCGTGAGCTCACCTACTAGTTAAGGTTACGCTGAAATAGCCTCTTAAGGCTATCAGCTTAGGTAGGAAAATAAAAATAATTTGTGGTTACTTACCACACAACACGCAAATATTCGTGCTCGTATAACTAGCGTCATCTATTATCGGTTCGCGGAACTAGCTCGAGCCTTGACCGAGTGCACGGGTCGTTGACCTCGGCGCGAAACTCTGGCGCATCCGATGACGGCCAGCGGAGACGAAACGCGTAGGTCGGGTTGTTTTTTTTAGTATTTTTCAATCGTACTCTTTGCATCGACTAATATACTTACCGCGTTAGTCGGCTTATGATTTCACGTGAATTTTAGTAGATCGCCCCATAGACACAACCCATTGATTTTCTCGCCGAATCTTCTCAGTGGGTCGCGTTTCCGATCCGGTGGTAGATTCTGCGAAGCACGGCTCTTGCTAGGGCCAGTGTTAGCAACACTCCCGGTTTGAGCCCCGCGAGCTCACCTACACGTCAAGGAGAAGCTGATATAGCTTTTTTTATATTGTTTGGTTTGTTTTCTTCTTTGCAATGTATTCAAGAATCGTCAAACAAATTACGGTGACTAATTAATAATTATTCTGAGTTTTTTCTGATTAATAATTATGATTATATATAATAATAACAATAAGATCATCTGAATGATAGCAGAATAAATAGGATTTTTTACTAATTCCGTATTTAATTACTTTGAATAAATAAAAGTTAACCTTCTGATACTAGTCAGAATATTAGGCCAAAGTACAATAGTAAACTAAAATTCGTGTATTATTTACATCATGGTTTTTAGTTATTGCTCCTTGTGCATAATTTCTAATTAATGAAACTTTTTCAAAATTGGCGGCCATTACCAGAAATATTCCCGTTATGTATCTATATATTAATACGTGAAGCAAAAACTTTGTATCCCTTTTTACGAAAATTGCGCGGACGGTGGAGTATGAAATTTTCCACACTTATAGAGAATATAGAGAAGAGGTGCACAACGCTAATATTTTTTAAAAATAATGGCTAAAAGATACATTAAATCAATAAACAAAACATTACACACACTACATACCATGTGTTTGACGCACACACGCATGCATACTATTTATTGTCAAACTTTTGTTCTTGACGTCTGTTGTCAAATTGGGAATAGATTAAATATTGTTTGTCATTGTTAATATTTTTTATAGTGTAGTCTTGGCGAAATTTGTGATTATAGAAGTATAAAATACAATCATATTAATGTACAAACTTACAATTCCAATTAATTATAGTCGAATTTCGACTACCGCGGGACCTCTAGTATAGATAAAAGTGTGTTAAAAATGGGTACGTGTATCAGCATACAGCATGGTCATATTACCTGCCAACCCACAGATCTAAACTGACTTTATTTGAGATCTCTTCTGCCTTCTTCGTTTTAATACCTCTAGTTTTATTTATTTATGGCTTAGATGGGCGGACGAGCTCACAGCCCACCTGGTGCTAAGTGGTTACTGGAGCCCATAGACATCTATAACATAAATGTGCCACCCACCTTGAGATATAAGTTCTAAGGTCTCAAGTTTTTTTTTTGCTTAGATATGTGAACGAGCTCACAGCCCATCTGGTGTTAAGTGGTTACTGGAGCCCATAGACATCTACAACGTAAATGCGCCACACGCCTTGAGATATAAGTTCTAAGGTCTCAGTATAGTTACAACGGCTGCCACACCCTTCAAACCGAAATGCATTACTGCTTCACGGCAGAAACAGGAGGGCTGGTTGGTACCTACCCGTGCGGACTCACAAAAGGTCCTATCACCAGTGTCTACAGTATAGTTATGTATATTACGAAAAGAACAACATTCAATACTAATATCCCAAAGCTATATCAATAATATATTATGTACATTTATAATAGTATGATCGTATAGCTTTCAGAGTGCAATGAAAAAAGTATTAACGATAAATCGAATCGCCTTAATAATTCGTATAGGACAGACGGCTAATGGTAATTACAAGGGTATTATGTTTGAGTAATATTGTACAGACGCGCTCGATAGTGTTCTGTGTGCCTTTCACTTTTGTTTCGTATGGAAGAATAAAATCATACCGTAGTTGTTGGAGTTTCACTCCTAACTCTACTGAAAAATCTCTATCAGTATTGTAGGGCTAAGAACAGCACCATAAGTCTAATTGTTGATGCCGTGATTCACCAAGAAATGGACAGGAGCTGTGTGTAGGATATCAGCAAATTGCGATGTTAACCCCACATTTATTAGTGGTGAGGAGTATCTTCGGCACGGAAATATCCATATTTACTTTACCTATTATATTGTGCGTATTTCTGTCACAGGGTTATTATGTGCTGAGGTTTGAAGAGTAAGGTAGTCAAGTACAATATAAGCTCGATGAGTAAATTAACCCACAGACACAGCCCACTGAGTTACTCGCCGGATCGTCGCAGTGGGTCACGTTTCCGATCCGGTGGTAGATTGTGCAAAGCACGGCTCTTGCTAGGGTTCGTGTTAGCAATGTCATCAGGTTTGAGCCCCGTGAGCTCACCTACTAGTTAAGGCGACGCTGATATAGCCTCTCAAGGCTATCAGCTTAGGTAGGAAAAAAATAGTCCACTACGACTTCAAAACTGAACTAGCTAGCTCAATGCTGAACTAGTCCCTCCAAATATAGCCCTTAGAAAGCACTTGACTTGTCGCTTGTACCAGCAAATAACCGCTTCTCTCGTCCCATGACGAAATATTTAAATTACGCATTTTAATAATAGCAATCAGCTCGGTAGCTACGTCTCGTTTGCTTCATTTGTGAAATAAATTACTTGAACACTATTTCGTTTAATGAATTGGGTTAGTAGGTTAATCGCGATGGTCAAGTGGTATAATGGTGTGCCTAACAAACAATAGGTTTTAGTTTATATCATAGGTAAACAAATTAACGTTTCAGATACAAAGAATCCGGGGCCTGAATCATCATACACGATCCTGTGGACCGAATGGTAAACAGTTGACGTCGCCTTTTAGGTACCACAAGCACCGGTCACCATCCTCGCCGAACACGTCGCTTGCAACGAAGGGCTCGATGAGTATATTAACCCACAGACACAGCCCGCTGAGTTTCTCGCCGGATCGTCTCAGTGGGTCGCGTTTCGGATCCGGTGATAGATTCTGCGAAGCACTGCTCTTGCTGGGGCCAGTGTTAGCAACACTCCCGGTTTGAGCCCCGTAAGCTCACCTGCTGGCTTGGTGAATCTAGATTAACCCCTCGAGGTAACTAGAATAGGTAGGAAAAAAAACTGAATGTTTAAGCGCCCGGTGCATTTATGTCAACTGATGTGTCTTTGTCGGTGTACGAATCCAACAGGTAGGTACCAATTCAAACCTTTAGCCCAATTACTGTAGGTATAGCGAAAGGCTAGTCCGCAAAGGTAAGTACCGTTATCCTGCTTCACTCTACCGCAAAACAGTAATGCGTTCCTGTTCGAACGGTGGAAAAGTCGTTATACATAAAACTGAGATTAAGACTTCGTGGTGAATAACATTATCCACGCTGCAAGGACTACGGTATTACTAAATACTACGCACGATAGTACTACGCACTGAAAATGTGGTGTTGGAAATGTCTCCTCAGAATTCCGTGGACCGCGCACCGTAACAACATTTCGATCCTGAAAGAGCTCAACATCAAGGAGAGACTATCGTCAACAGTCCAAATACGAATCCTCAAGTTCTTCGGGCACATCACTCGTAATGAGGACTCCATTGAGCGGTTATTGGTGCAAGGGAAAGTCGAGGGCAAAAGATCTCGCGGACGATCTCCAACACGATGGACCGACCTCATAATATCTGTGACTCACTCCAACATAAATGATTGCTCTCACTCTGCGCAACATCGTGCCATATGGCGTCGCATCGTGAGAGCATCGGTATCGCAGGATCCGACTGATGCATGACCACGATCCTATTCGTACACTCTGTCAAGAGTGTACGAATAGGAAGAAGTGAACCGAGAGCTTGTTCAGTCGTCTAATGAAAGGAAAACAACAGAACGGCCTCAAGCTGTTAGTCAACGGCATCAGCAGTTGCATGGCAAGCCACTGCCCACCGCAGAGGACTCTGTTTAAACCTCGACCGAAGGAAGATCGGTGAAGGTACTGTTGGAACTACTCAAAATATCTGTTAATGCAGTTGAAGCTACTTTATTGTGTGTCTGTAGAATTGAGGCTGTGTTGCCAACGGTGAATCGGACTGGTAATACACAGTAATTTACTGTTGGTGAGGTTCATTGCCGTTTCACAGGGAATCTCTACAGCATCCTGCTAAATATACTAGTTAAATATACCCACTAGCTGTTAACCTGTAACTTTGCCTGCGCGAACAAGGAATTCTCAATTATTTTTCAAAAAATAATAAACTATAGTTTCCCGTAAGAATAAAATGTTCTTAATTTTCGAGATAAAAGATAAACTATCACTTTAAAAAAAAACTCGTCGATCCCTTCCTCCGTTTTGAATTTAAAGAAAGGTAAACAAACACATTAACAGACACACATTCACATTTATAATATTGGTATGGATTAAATCTACATTATCAACGTCGTCGTCTACAAGGTTCCCTCTGTATTCTGTACCGTATGCTCCATGGAGAGTGCTCTGAGGAATTGTTCGAGATGATACCAACGTCTCGTTTTTACCGAGTATTAAGTGGTAGGCAGCGGCTTGGCTCTACCCCTGGCATTGCTGATATCCATGAGCGACGGTAACCACTCACCACCAGGTGGGCCGTATGCTCATCTGCATATACGGAAATAAAAAAAAGTTCATCCATCGACATTTATTGTTATAATCAAACCAGAGTAGGCAAGAAGAAATCAAAAACAATACAACTCAATCCAGCCGCTAATTGTTTCATTACCCAAAATAAAATTGTAATTAAAACTAACTCGGTACACTTAATAATCTCTCTCAAGCCTCCATCAAAGACGTAATGCAATGCGACACACGTGCGCGCCCGGAGTTGTGGCACTGGCAACAACTATGTCAGTTGCTAGCTGTCAACGCTCGCACTGAAAAAACCGAACGCCGATGTCCTAACTTTTATGATTAATATTAACTAGGCGAGGTTACACCGTAAGATAGTTTTAATTATGTCTGCAGATTTAAGATTACATTTTCATAATCCACCTTCAAGGTCGTATGTTAATTGTCAATTGTCAGTTGAAATTTTCCGTTTGGGAAGCATTAGGCAGACAAAGGTCGCGGGGTTCATTTGCACAAAACATCGTTTGCTCTTTCAAATCACGTAGTCTTTACGATTAAAACATTCACAATCGCGATTACAGTTTGCTTGTTCGTCCACTACCAGTATTTTAATTTGGATACGAATATCAATTAAATAAATAATAAATAATAAATAAATAAATATTTACTAACAATCACGCTACGTTAACTGGTCCCGTTATAAGTTCGTAAAGAACTTGTGTTACAGGTACCAGATAACGGAAATAAATGTAAGATTTTTATTATACACATCCACATATTTAATATACATCCATAAGCCTGGAAAAGACATTTATATTTATCATACAAATATTTTCCCTTGGCGGGATTCGAACCCGCGACCCCCTTGTCTAGTGACCATGTCACTTACCACTACACCAGACGGACGTTAAAATTATAAATAATAATAAATAATATTGGTATTGTTTATTTGTGTAGGCAAAACGAGTTATTATAGTAATTATGATTGTTCTCGAGTCCGCGGCAATAGTAGCCCTTGACGCCCACGAATCATGAACTATGATGATGATAAATTGAAAATTAACGATAGGCGGCTTGGCTCTGCCCCAGGGATTGCTGAAGTCCATGGGCGACGGTAACCACTCACAATGAAGTGAGCCGTATGCTAGTGTTTTAAATACTGTTGCTGCTCCTAAATTCTGCCTATTTCTTACGTGAAGCAGTAATTTCTTTCGGTTTGAAGGGTCGGGCAGCCGTTGTAACTATACTGAGACCTTACAACTCATATCTCAAGGTAGGTGGCGGCATTCACGTTGTAGATGTCTATGGGCTCTGGCTACCACTTAAAACCAGATGGGCCGTGAGCTCGTCCACCCACCTAAGCAATAAAAAAAACCAAAACAATTATAATTGAGAAATGGTGTTTCGTGTTGTAAGCAGGCAGAATCCATCACGCGTTAAAGTAACCAAGTCCTGAATAGAATAGTCGTTTTTTCAATTGAGATTGAGAAGTTTTCAAATCGAATGATGCATACGTGGCTTAAAGGATCAGATGCCTGGTGTATTCGTAATGAGATACTTAACTATACCGGTGTTCGAATCCCTCAGGTAGATACCACATTTTTCTTTCAGAAATACGCATGTTATCATCTACTTCCATTGTGAATGCTAAAATAATGTCCAGTGTAAGAATATAACCGTATCCTTGAAAATAAAAAAGCATGAGGTCTCTCAATACGCCCTGCCATGTGTGAGCACAAAAATATATTCATTTTGATTGTTCGACTTATTACAATAATTTCATGACTGGAAGTTAAATTAAATTTTAATTAGTAATATGGTACCCATCGGGTCCAAACCACGATGACGAGTACACCGGATGACTTACTGATTAAGCCAAAAACCTTGGTCTCTAACGACATTCATTACATTGGTGCGCATGTATTTAGTAGATCGCCGACCAATTTAATTCGTCTCAAAGACTAACAATAGGCAACGGCTTGGCTCTGCTCCTCGAAGATGTTTTAAATACTGTTGCTGCTCCTAAATTCTGCCTATTCCTGCCTATTTCTGCCGTGAAGCAGTAATGCCTTTCGGTTTGAAGGGTCGGGTACAATAATTTCATGATTGGAAGTTAAATTAAATTTTAATTAGTAATATGGTACCCATTGGGTTCAAACCACGATACGAGTGCACCGGATGACTTACTGATTAGGCCAAAAACCTTGGTCTCTAACGATATTCATCACATTGGTGCGCATGTATTTAGTCGATCGCCGACCAATTTAATTCGTCTCAAAGATTAACACAGCGAAAAATGTTTCGGTAAAATACTCGAGCAATAAGAGGAGAGAGTAAGTATTTGCGCAAGTAAATATTATTTTCGTTCGCCCGCAGTCGACAGTCCAAGCAATTTGTAGTCGATATGGGTCCGTTTCGAAAAGAATAAAAGAGATAATTTGTTCAGAACTGACTCAATTCTGTTGCCTAATATTTAGTGTCACTGAGAAGTTTTATCAGCGTCATAAATGGACAGACAAGATTAGGACCTGAATTCCTCCACTCATCTTGAGTTATGTAGTCGAAAACGCAATTATGTTGTTTGTCCCTTTAAGCCATACTGACCTTCTCACGAGTAACTGATTTCATTTTTTGTTGTCTGCAATATGATTATCTATGAGAGGAGGTATAGCTTCTAGAATAGTCAAGTAAAGTATCTTTAATCAAAATTTGACAGAATCAGCTAGATGGTTCCGTTTGAGATAAGAATACCCTCAGTGATGTCATTCCAAGGTCTGGGCTAAATTAACCTTTAGGAGACATCTGAAGGACGTAGCGGGAAACTGTGCAGTATTGTTCCCATCTTGGGCTGAGATTCTCATAACCTACCATTTCTACCTAGCTTCATACAAGCAAGCGGTTCGAATGTGGGTACAATTTGACTATCTTGTGTGGGATGGAGCGATATTGTCGCGTCCGAGATATTGGTACCCGATTATCTTTACTCAAAAAATCACAAACATATTGTCTGCAACTTTTTATGTATATATATTCTTGATTGTATTGTAACATCAGCGACCCTCCTTCAAACCAGGAAAAATTATTATTTTTGAGCTGATAAAACATTCAAATTGCTTGTTATATGTCTTTATAAAGGAATTATCTATAAAGAGAATATTTATTATGTACACATTTTAACATATATAAGTATGTTTTTTAGCCTCTGGTACCCATAACACTGCGAATCTTATATTGAATCCGGATGACAGCGTGATTTATTCCCAGTTTTAAAAAAAAGTGTGTGTGTGTGTGTGTGTGTGTGTGTGTGTGTGTGTGTGTGTGTGTGTGTGTGTGTGTGTGTGTGTGTGTGTGTGTGTGTGTGTGTGTGTGTGTGTGTGTGTGTGTGTGTGTGTGTGTGTGTGCAAGTCAGACACGGTAGAAGAGAAATTTATAAATAAGATATAGATATAGAGATATACTGACTATCCCACTACACAGGAGCATACATATGGACAATGTTTAGTAGACGATAGTGAGGATGCTACGAAGAATCGCACAAAGAGGAGACCGAGAACGTCTAATGTGTTCTATCTTATTCTCTCGCCGGTTGAATCTTATCTACATTTATGTGTTTGTGTCTCTATGGACTTATTTTTTGTTTCATCGAGTTTGAAATCACAACGATTCTAAAGAAGTTTCACTTCAAAAATGTATTTAAAATTTTGATTTGACGTCTCAAAATTGGCAGCAATGTGGTCTATTAACTCCAGTAGCAGCATAAAACTTATAGATAACACAAATTAGAATTTAAAAAAAATACCACATTCGCATTGTCTCCTCTATTTATCATTAAACTATGTCATTTCGCTAACAAGTCTGGTCACGTAGGCTCACCGCCCGACCACCGTAAGCTCAGTTGGAGCGATGCATAAAAACTAAGCTTTGCTTTGAACTTTGAAATTCAAATGTGTAATACATCGATACGCCGCAAATACGGCGCGGTGAGTGGTTCGAGCTTAAAGCTTATATTATGCAAAGCTCGTAAGTCGGAGACGGCATTGTTATGGGAAGTCGGGTTTTCTATAAAATATGAGTAGTGTTTTTATGGACATGCAGAAGCAATTTGAATGTTTTATCAGTTCCAAAACAATCATGCTTCCTGGTTTGTAGAAGGGTAGCTGATGTTACAGTACAATCACGAATTTGACCTCATACGTCAAAGTAACGTTGATGTTTTTTGACTCTGCGTACATTTAATTCCGTTTTTACTATTTGTAAGGAGTTTGGCAAACTATCTTCACCATCATCTTCATCATCATCATGGTCGGTTACTTTTGTCAGAGAGGTCGTGGTCATGGAATCATTGTTGATTAAAGCCTTGACAGCTGTTCTCCATAGTTCGCGAACTGAGGCTTACTAAATACCAGATGAGCCCTTAGCTCATCCATGTCAATGTAGAAATGAGTATACTGAAAAAAGCAAATTATGAGGGCATATTAAGCAGTTTCCATTCAAAACAAAACCGTTTTTCACTATAGTTTATTATTTAAGTAATTTATTTGAATTAGTAAGAGACCTTGCCCTAGATAAAGCTTGCACGTGAAAAGGCCGAAATCTACTTTAGAAATCGGTGCATTTTCTCACCTCATAGGGTCGACTCTTTTTGGAAAACTTTACAGATTGGATAAGCTTATTAAATAATATATTTTTTTATATTGTGGTTAACGATGAGTAACGAGCATCCTTAGCCCACCTCCTTGTAAGTAGCTCCCCTCGATCATGGATATGCCAAAGACATAACCAAATAATCTCAAAGACATATCATATGGGTTTTGAAAAGACAGAAAAGGGGAGTGCGTTCCAGAGCTGAATGACACGAGTTAAAGTAATACCTGAAATGCTCTGAGGATGAACGAATTGGTTCCAGTAGTAGGGACGTAATCAGTTTCGATGGTCGATAGTAAAAAAATATATATATCATCTCAGACAAATACTCGCACATTCCATAAACATGCGTTAGAAAACCCAAAGAACATCGCAACGTTTCGCGGCATCCAACTGAAGAATCGGCTTGTTCTCAATTGCAAATGGGTTGAAGTGATCCGATCCATATAACCGGAAAACGGTCGTGGTTTGCGGTTGGCGGTAGGATTATCAAGGCTATGAGGCAAGTGTTTCCAAGCAATTAAAATAGGTAACTTTTTAACCTCGTTATCGAATTCGTTTGGTTACAGCTTGGGTAATTAATTAATTGGAAAAAAAAATTTGGGCTTCATCACAAGTGATTTTTTTTTATTACTTAGACAGCTGGACGAGCGCACTGCCCACCTGGTGTTAAGTGGTTACTGGAGCCCATAGACATCTACGACGTAAATGCACCACCCACCTTGAGATAGGAGTTCTGAGGTCTCAGTAATAGTTACAATGGTTGCCCCACCCTTCAAAATCTGAGAAAGGTATGGCGTCTACCTAGAAGCAATCAACAATTCCGGTATGAAAAGCAAAGCAGTCGCAATGGCCAAACAAATGAGACTCATGTCGGAAGGGTCCGAACCCTTTATTAAAATTTTGGTTTCTGTGAGATCTAGCGCTTGACACAGCGAAGATTGTGGCCACACGGATTTTTACCAGTAATTTGTGAATTTTACTTTCGCTTGCATCAACTATATTAAGAACATAAGCAGAACGCATTTAAACAATCTTTATTTACGAAAACTCTGCCAATTTTGAAGCGTTTTGTCATCGACCGATATTAAGAGCATTTTATTAATAACAAAATTGAAAATATAATGTCAATAAAAAGTGTTTTTTTGGAAGCGAATCTTATGGATACGTTGCCGCGTGTTGACTGATATTTTTTATTGTATCATAAAAGAGCTAAACATAAATACAGTTGGTTAACGAAAACAAATTTTAAAATTTGTTCAGAAACAAGAGAGTATTTTTTTTGTTTTTTATGTTTTTTTATTGCTTAGATGAGTGGACGATCTCACAGTCCGCCTGACATCTACAACATAAATGCGCCACCCACCTTGAGATATAAGTTCTAAGGTCTCGGTATAGTTACAGCGGCTGCCCCGCCCTTCAAACCGAAACGCATTACTGCTTCACGGCAGAAATAGGTAGGGCGGTGGTACCTACCCGTGCGGACCGACAAGAGGTCCTACCACTGGTAAAAAACGTTACCAGTACGTTTTAGCTAACTATTTTATACAATGACGTCAATTTGCAATGCGATACAATATGAAGCCCAATACTCGCATGGCGGAAAAATGCGAGGGCACTACAGACCCTTAAGCTGAAGTGCTTATGAATATCTCAGACCGTACTAGCTAAATTACTTTCACTACGCGTAATATCTTTATTGTAGTTCATCACTAAACTTTTTAGTTTTAAAAACACTATAGAAACACAATCAATAGTGGCGCATAGTTAGAAAATGAAACTATACAGGTTCATTTTAGACTTTTAGATATACTAGAAATATCAGACAACAAAGGCGATATATATTTTTTTTAAATCTATAATAGTGTTATGGTAAGTATATAGGGTAAACAAAGGAAAACTTAATAAAACAAGTTAATTTTTGATAGATACTCGTCTCTAACCAAGTGAAGGCGGCTGCATTGTTAAAAACCTAAATGTCTCATCTTACACTATTAACAAAACTGTAAATATATTGTTATTGATGGTCTTTTCTACGAAGTATTGAAGGCTGCAATATCTCTGTCGCAAGTCGCCAGTTTAAAGATAATGTGGTTCTTATATGGTAATGTGTTAATGCAATAGGAAAATCATACCGAGGGGGTCAGTGCTCGATTGACCGACTATTACTATCATGAACTTTTTTTTTTATCCTACCTATGCTGATAGCCTTGAGTGGCTATTTCAGCTTCACCCTAACGTGTGTAGGTGAGCTCACGGGGCTCAAACCGGAGTGTTGTTAACACTGACCTTAGCAAGAGCAGTGCTTCGCAGAATCTACCACCGGATCGGAAACGCGACCCACTGAGAAGATCCGGCGAGAAACTCAGTGGGCTGTGTCTATGGGTTAGTTCGCTCGCCGAGCCCTTCGTCGCAAGCGACGGGTTCGACGAGGACGGTGACCGGTGCTTGTGGTGCCTAAAAGCACCGTTAATGGATCGGGAGGAACCGTAATGACGTGTTTTGGGCGACCTCGACTGTTTACCATTCGGTCTACAGGATCGGGTACGATCATGAACGAATGTCTGACGCAGCTTAAACAATAATGAAACCAGACGGCGAAGAATCTGGATTAGATTTAGTTACAAAAGCTCTCAGTAGTATCAGTGGCTTGCCTTTGCATTGCTGGTCACGAGAGACGGTGGTCACTGATCGTCACATTCCACCGAATAAAAACAATTTTTTTTTTATAGCTTATGTGGTTAGACGAGCTCATAACCCACCTGGTGTTAAGTGGTTACTGGAGCCCATAGACATCTACAACGTAAATGCGCCACGCACCTTGAGATATAAGTTTTAAGGTCCCAGTATAGTTACAACGGCTGCCCCACTCTTCAAACCGAAAGGCATTACTGCTTCACGGCAGAAATAGGCGGGGTGGTGGTACCTATCCGCGCTGATTCACAAGAGTGCCTACCACCAGTAAATAAAATTTGAACTTAAAGTAGAATATCGAATAATAGGCACGGTTTTTGTTGAGTCATTAATTAGGAATAGTCTGTTCTCGCCTAAATCATAATTTGCTCGCAATTTCTGATCTCGCAAGATCTGTTATGGGTAAGTTTCGCCTGGACGGATGATAGATACGAAGAAAAATTTCTAATTTGTGGTTGAAATATTTGCCAGCCCTTTACTGAGTATGGCCCTAAATAAGTCAAATAAATTTAGGTCGAGTTTATCAACGCAAGTGTAATTCTGTTGATGAAATTTATGAACCCTTAAAGCACTTCTCCCTGATTAACGGTGAACGTTTCTTCGGCGAAATGTAATCAAATCGAGCCAAATTGTTGAAAGAAATAATATTTGTACTGAAAATGTGCTCTAGGCTATATTGGGCTGGTGTTTGAAGATACTGCAGCTGTTAGCAGTACAAGTGAAATTTCGACCTCGGGTTTTGGGCATATCCAGAAGCTTATGCAGCATAAGCTGCTTGCCATGAGCTTTGATTATGTATATATCTTCTTTTTTTCCTACCTAAGCTTAGCCTTGAGAGGTTATTTCAGCGTAACCTTAACTAGTAGGTGAGCTCACGGGACTCAAACCGGCTAACACTCATCCTAGCAAGCTGCTAACACTGACCCTAGCAAGAGCAGTGCTTCGCAGAATCTATCACCGGATCGGAAACGCGACCCACCGAGAAGATCCGGCGAGAAACTCAGTGGGCTGTACTGACTGCTGTTTTGTATAATATACATATACAAAAAACTGGAGAGACCTAGTTTCTTACTAACGCCATCTATTGAGATCGGAGACAAACGAATAGTTTTTCATATGATTTCTGTAATACAGTCGCGACCGCACACGTTGAAATTACGTAAATATCGGACAGAATGACACGGCTAACGCTGCCAACCTAATTTACTGGCAATGACACTGACATTGTGACCCGAAAACGTGGCCAATTGAAATCTGTAACGTTCGGACACAATGTAATAGAGCATTCGTTTACAAATTACTTAACGGTCATGCTTGCCCGAAATATCATGAGTAGTTTTAATGGTTGATCTTGAACTAAATGTAGCAAAATAGTTTATATGTGTCAGGAAGGACTCGGTTTTGTGTCTGAATTTGGATAATTTATTTTATTACGAACTATCACTCGTGACTTGCGCCTCGTTAAATTACGATCTTCTTTGTTGTACCGTAGTTGATAATTTAAAGAAGTCATCACAAATTTTAGATAACTAGAGGTCTCGCAGTAGTCGAAATTCGACTATAATTAATTGGAATTGTAAGTTTGTACACCATTATGATTGTATTTTATACTTCTATAATCACAAATTTCGCCCACTATAAGAAATATTAACAAAGACAAACCATATTCTATTCTCAATTTGACAACAGACGTCAAGAACAAAAGTTTGACAATAAATAGTATGCATGCGTGTGTGCGTCTAATACATAGTATGTAGTGTGTGTAATGTTTTTTTTTATTGATTTAATATAACTTTTATGCATTATTTAAGTAAAATATTAGCATTGTGCACTTCTTCTCTATGTTCTCTATAAGTGTGGAAAATTTCATACTCCTCCGTCCGCGCAATTTTCGTAAAAAGGGATACAAAGTTTTTCCTTCACGTATTAATATATAGATTTATTTCTCGGAAGATTGATAATAGAACTTACGTCGCAACGTGGTGGGTGTTTGAAATCAAAAAGAAAGACAAGGAACAACGTGTTCGCTGATAGCGGAAACACAATTAGGATTAGCACAACTAGTTTCGTGTGCACGGCAAGAAGAAAAACACGGGTCGGTAGCGAGTTGAACGCGGTCTGCATAATATACCGAACGAATTAAAACGGAAAGTGTTTAATTAATTACGCATTGATTTAAGTACGAGTATTTGTATCTATAAATATTATGTATGTTATATATAACTAGTCAGGTCATAAGTATTGTCACACAATAAAAACTTTTCTTTTAGAATGCTGGCCACAAAAAAGTTTATTGAATTCGAATTTCGAATTGTTCATGAAAATAAAAATGTATACTTTTAGAATTTTCACTCATTTTTAAATATGGAGTGGACGCTTAAAGAAGACCGTGTTGCAGTTATTGCGTTGCATCGTTGCGGTTACGCGCCAATTCAAATTTTTAACATACTGAAAAATTTGAATATAACCAAAAGATTCGTTTATCGTACCATCAAACGATACAATGAAGACTCTAGTGTAGATGACAGGTCAAGAAGTGGTCGCCCTCGGTCTGTTAGGACTCCAGCAGTGATAAAAGCTGTGAAGGCGCGAATTCAAAGAAATCCCAAACGTAAGCAGAAACTGTTGGCCCTTCAGATGGGGTTAAGCAGAACCACGGTGAAAATGGTGTTAAATGAAGACTTAGGGCTTCGGGCATATCGAAGAAAAACAGGACATCGTTTGAATGCTCGTCTAATGGACCTGAGACTGAAGAGATGCCGCGCTTTGTTGAAGCGGTACGCGGGAAAAAAATATCGGGAAAATCTTTTTTCGGATGAAAAAAATTTTACCGTAGAAGAAAGCTACAACAAACAAAATGATAAGGTGTACGCACACAGTAGTGAAGAAGCGAGCAACCGTATTCCGCGTATCCAACGAGGTCATTTTCCATCCTCGCTCATGGTATGGTTGGGAGTTTCTTATTGGGGCTTAACAGAGGTACATTTTTGTGAGAAAGGTGTAAAAACGAATGCAGTTGTGTATCAAAATACAGTCCTGACGAACCTTGTGGAACCTGTTTCTCATACCATGTTCAATATCAGGCACTGGGTATTCCAACAAGATTCGGCGCCAGCTCATAGAGCGAAGAGCACACAAGACTGGCTGGCGGCGCGTGAAATCGACTTCATCCGGCACGAAGACTGGCCCTCCTCCAGTCCAGATTTGAATCCGTTAGATTACAAGACATGGCAACACTTGGAGGAAAAGGCGTGCTTAAAGCCTCATCCCAATTTGGAGTCACTCAAGACATCCTTGATTAAGGCAGCCGCCGATATTGACATGGACCTCGTTCGTGCTGCGATAGACGACTGGCCGCGCAGATTGAAGGCCTGTATTCAAAATCACGGAGGTCATTTTGAATAAACTTTAGTGTCATAAGAATCTATGTTTTGTTATGTTCATTTTAGTATATGAATGGTTACATAATGAATAAACTTGTTTCAATTATTTTACATTAAACATGTGACAGAATTTATGACCTGACTAGGTACACATATGTTTAAGTAATATCACCTTCACACTACACCTACCAAGCTTCATCTCTGCACTCCCCTAAGGTAGACTGTTAGAGAATGCCTATGGCATTAAGTCCGCCTTTATACTTTCTAGTATAAGAAGTTATAAATAAATAAATTACTCCAAGGCTACCAGTTTGGTACTAAGCTTGTCATGTTTATGGGCACCGGTGTTCACAAGAGTGTCAGTTTCACTCACCTTGAGATATGAGGTTTTTTTTTATTATAGCCCCCCTGGTGTTAAATGGTTATTGGAGCCTATAGACGTCTACAACCTAAATGCGCCACCCACCTTGAGATATAAGTTCTAAAGTCTCAGTATAGTCACAACGGCTGCCCCACCCTTCAAACCGAAACGCATTATTGCTTCACGGCAGAAATAGGCGGGGCTGTGGTACCTACCCGTGCGGGCTCACAAGAGGTTCTACCACCAGTAATTACGCAAATTATAATTCCGAAGTCAAAATTCCATAAAATACATCCTATGATTCGAATAAGAATTATTGCTTCGCGAAAAACATACACAGGACCATGGGGCCGGACGTGTAGCCCTACAATATATCCTCATTGTCATTGCTAAAATCATACGAGGAGAGAAACCTTTTAATGCATTTGATCGCAGGGTGAATGAACTCTGCCTAGAATTAGCTGGTAAACGAAGTCCAGACGTCACAGTGTAAAAATCGCCGCACACTTTGAAACACGAAGTCCCCTAACATTGTTAAAACATTGTCCCACTGCTGAGACCGAAAAATGGAGCTACATCGTGGAAGGAGAGACGACAAAATTACGCAAAATCATTTTTTTTTATTGCTTAGATATGTGGACGAGCTCACAGCCCACCTGGTGTTAAGTGGTTACTGGAGCCCATAGACATCTACAACGTTAAATACGCCACACACCTTGAGATATAGTTCTAAGGTCTCAGTATAGTCACAACGGCTGCCCCACCCTTCAAACCGAAACGCATTATTGCTTCACGGCAGAAATAGGCGGGGCGGTGGTACCTACCCGTGCGGGCTCACAAGAGGTCCTACCACCAGTAATTACGCAAATTATAATTTTGCGGGTTTGATTTTTATTGCACGATGTTATTCCTTCATCGTGGAAGTCAATCGTGAACATTTGTTAAGTACGTATTTCATTAGAAAAAATGGTACCCACCCGCCTGCGGGATTCGAACACCGGTGCATCGCTCAATACGAATGCACCGGACGTCTTATCCTTTAGGCCACGACGACTTCAAAATATTCATATTTATTATTATTATTTTTAAAAATACGCAAAACGTCTTACACTGATAGCTTCGCAATCTAATGAATTAAGTTTATTTTATCACGCGTCCCTTCATGGTACATTAACAATATTAACGATATCATCTTAAGTGTATCCACACATTAAACTAAATCATCGCGTGCGAATTATGATTCACGATAAAAATCATAAAGAGCAATGACAAAAATTTAAAGTATCCCTTAAATTTATTTTTAAGCATTAACGTCTTAAGTAATATAAGTATAAATGAATAACACAGACGTTATTACAGAGTAAAAACGCCGGCAATTTTTTTTTTTTATATAATTTTTTTTTTATTGCCCTTGTAGGCAGACGAGCATACGGCCCACCTGATGGTGAGTGGTTACCGTCGGCCATGGACTTCAGCAATGCCAGGGGCAGAGCCAAGCCGCTGCCTACCGCTTAATACTCTCCACAAGCCTCGTTTGAAGAAGGACATGTCATAGCGCTCGGGAAACACCGTGGAGGGGAGCTCATTCCATAGCCGGATGGTACGTGGCAAAAAAGACCTCTGGAAACGCACTGTGGATGACCGCAGTGGCTCCAGGTAGTATGGATGAACTCTACTCCGGTGGCGGGCGGTGCGATGGTATATTGCCGTAAATGCATACGAGCGTACGGCCCACCTGATGGTAAGTGGTTACCATCGCCCATGGACTTCAGCAATGCCAGGAGCAGAGCCAAGCCGGTGCCTACTGCTAATTCCATATTATTTACGTATTAATTAGGCTTGATCGGAGTCCTGGCATTGCTGATAACAATTAGCGACTGTTTTTACTTACCATCAGCCGTATCATATACTTGTTTGTCTACAATGGCGAACAAAGTAACATTTACAATGCATTAATAATGTAAGTATCAGTTTAATAAGCTTTTGTCACGATCAACAGATCCGTTCTAAGCTAAAACTAAACTCCTGATTTTCTCGTGTATCATACAAGTATTTGAACAGTATGAAAGTGTTCAATTATTAATTGGATTAGAAGTTTGACCCCTTTCAGCCTTAGAGCCCATTAATTTTTCTGTCTGTGCCGGCAATAATTTCTGTTTTTAAGAGTCCTTTGGATATTTGCATGTCGCTACGATTGGCCATTAAACAAGATTGTTTTAACGTTTTTAATGTGTATTTTTTTTGTGTTTTTTTTTTTTTGCGTTTCAGCTTACAATTGAATTGACAGCCCATCTGATGCTATGCGGGCACCAGAGTTACAGCTCATCTTGAGTACTGTTTCTTATGACATGAGCGTTCCTATTCGAACGCGATGGGGCAATTCAAAGCCTAAGTAGCCCAAAACATGTCTTGTCTAATCTCTCGGATTTGCTCTCCGTGTTTTTAGGTTCCTCAAGCATCGGTCACCGTCCTCGTAGAACTCGTCAATTTCGACGAAGAGTTCGATGAGTGAACTAACCCATAGACACAACCCACTGAGTTTCACGCCAGACCTTCTCGGTGGGTCGCGATTCCGATCCGGTGGTAAATTCTGCGAAGCACCTCTCTTGCTAGAGCTAGTGTTAGCAAATTCTCTCAGGTTGAGCCCGTGAGCTCATCTACCTTTTTTTTTAATTGCTTCTAAATTGTTTATCTTTTGTAATTATTGTAAATTTTCTGTTTTGATAACAGTAGAAATATTCATAATATGTCATAAGAATCTATTCTAAAAAATAATTTCTAAAATAAATTGTGTAGCCACTACCATGAATTAAAATAGAAGTTAATCACAGATAAACAAATAGCTCACTGGTCTATCTTTTTTTATTGCCGTAAAGGCAGACGAGCATACGGCCCACCTGATGGTGAGTGGTTACCGTCGCTCATGGACATCAGCAATGCCAGGGGCAGAGCTAAGCCGCTGCCTACCGCTTAATACTCTCCACAAGCCTCGTTTGAAGAAGGACATGTCATAGCGCTCGGGAAACACCGTCGAGGGGAGCTCATTCCAACGCCGGATGGTACGTGGCAAAAAGGATCTCTGGAAACGCACTGTCGATGAACGTAGTGGCTCCAGGTAGTATGGATGAACTCTACTCCGGTGGCGGGCGGTGCGATAGTAAAAACGAGACGTTAGTATCATCATGAACAATTCCTCAGAGCTTGTAATTGTTTTCGTGGCTCCAACGAGCAACTACTTATTAACCGCCAATTTTCCATCAATAATTACGTATAGAAACGACAAGTGTAGATTTTCCCGCACTGTGTTCATTACGCTAATGTTCTTTTCGATAATTTTCATATTTTGTAGTACCCGATAGTGATTTTGAAGAGACTGTATTGTTTATGCGATGGTCTGTTCAATTTTAAAACTATCAAATGGTTTTAAAATTTTTTAAAGTTTGTTTAATTAGGTTTAAAACTGTTTTTACGTTTTATTTTCTTCAGTTTTCGCAAATTGAGACATGGTTTACTGGTGGCAGGACCTCTTGTGAGTCCGCACGGGTAGGTACCACCGCCCCGCCTATTTCTGCCGTGAAGCAGTAATGCGTTTCGGTTTGAAGGGTGGGGCAGCCGTTGTGAGTATACTGAGACCTTAGAACCATATCTCAAGATGTGTGGTGCATTTACGTTGTAGATGTCTATGGGCTCCAGTAACCACTTAACACCAGGTGGGCTGTGAGCTCGTCCACACATCTAAGCAATAAAAAAAAAAGGTTTTACTTATGATTTAATCCCGAGTTTATCAATATCATTTTTCGTATAGTTTACAGTTTCTGTGGTCTTCGTCAATAATTGAAGATTGTGCTATTTTTTATTTATTAGATGGTTCCTAAAGTTGTGTTTCGAATTGTTAGTAAAAAAATAGTGCTTTTTTGTGCATACATATGTAGGTAGGGCTCACGGCCCACCTGGTGGTGAGTGGTTATCAGGCAATACAACTTATTTGCTGCCACCCAACTTTAAACAACGTTAACTTTGAGAAACTTGAAAAAAAAAATGAGAACTGGTGGTAGGGTGTGAGTCTTGTGAGTTAGCGCGGATATGTAATATCTCCTTGCCTATTTTTGACGCAAAACAGTTTACAGAAAAACTGAGACATAGAACTCATATCTCAAGGTGGGTGGGCGTCATTTAATTTGTTGATGCCCTCCAAGATTCTTCTTATGACAAACCCTATGGATCTGTGGAGGTATAACGACGAAGGGAAAATCTTCCACCGAGCGGGTGATATTGTTCGGTAGACCGACGGTCCGAATGTTGTTCGGAACTTGTATATATGCAAGCTTATCTTCAAAATGTCGTAAGCGAGATTCAGGCATCTGTTAAATATCTTGCGTTGTACGATGGCTACCCACCACATACATATTTTTACCATTGCTGGTGACATAGTGATCACATTAACCATAGCGGCTAACCCTGTGATTGCTTGGTTTTGACTACAACAGAAAAAAATCTTTAGGTGATAAAGTAAAAAATTATGATGAACAAACACGAACTTTGGCCCGACTTTTCTAGTGCACGCTGGACCGTGCCTTCAAGTGATCGTTAATGTAAGTGTAATCTAGTCGTATCTGAGCAACAATACGGTAATAAAACACAGATAGCCCCCCGAATTGGGGTGTCCATGATTTTGTGACGTAGATTTTTTTAAGGTAAAAACTATCACATACCCTCAGACTTGCATAATGATTGCCCTTTGTACTAAAATGCATGATGATTTTTATTTTTTATTTTTATAGCTTAGATCGTTGGAAGAGCTCACAGCCTACCTGGTTTTAAGTGGTTACTGAAGCCCATAGACATCCACAACTCAAATGCGCCACCCACCTTGAGATATCAGTTCTAAGGTCTCAATATAGTTACAACGGCTGCCCCACCCTTCAAACCGAAACGCATTGCTGCTTCACGGCAGAAATAGGCGGGGTGGTGGTACCTACCCGTGCGGACTCACAAGAGGTCTTACCACCAGTAAATTAAGTAGGACGCCCGTTCGCCACCTATACATACGGGCTCACTTGACTCTTACTGATATCGAAAACAGGAGGAGAGAATTAGGCAGGTAACTTAATAAGCTCTGTAAGGAGCAAGACTGGTTACGTTGAAAGAAAAGGTGATAACAACCTCAAAAGGCCCATCGTGATCGGTAAAGTGTATGGGAAAAGGCCTCGGGGTACAGCCCGATACGTTGGTCCGACCAGATCCGCATCACTCTTGATTCCACATATAACAACGCCCTCCACCCCGCCAGAGACAAAAACATATGAGAAAGTGATACAGATTACTTTGGTCTGGTGGTCACACCCCTTAACATTGAGAAATACGACGCTAGGAGTTAAGGAGAAGAAAAAGTAAGGATTAAAACCGCATAGACTTATATAATCTCAGATCCTTTGATATTTCAGTTATATATTGTGTAATTCATCATGGCCACTCTACTCAGAAGTGTTTCTTATCACTAAACGAACTTTATGGTCACCGTACCTATCGGCGGAGCTTCTATCTATGCCCCTAAAAGAAAGATAAGTGCCCGATTCATATAGCTTTTAAGCATTCGATTCAAGCTTCGTCACGCGCCTTATTTGATTATTGTAGAGGAGGCTTCAAAGTATCTGGTGCCTAAGGTATTAAAATTTTCATAGAACTGTGAAAGTTTCCCTTCTTTAGATTTAAAAGACTAAGTTTGGGTTTGAAGGATAAGTCGTTTGGTATACTTGTATCGTATTGGCTTCAATAGGCAAATAAGGGAAGTGGTACCATCAAAAGGTCAAAGAACCAATGACATCAAACGCCAAAAAAATCTGGCGGGTGACCTAAATTGTAAACACATCAGGTGGAACTCACACACCACAACCCCGAATGGCAGGCGGCTTGACGCGTTAGTCGATGATCTCGCCTTCGATATCGTCGCTCCGCTAACACAGACTCACTACCCGCTAAATATCGCGCATCGCCCGGATATACTCGACATAGCGTTATTAAAAAACGTAACTCTGAGCTTACACTCGATCGAAGTAGTTTCAGAGTTAGATTCAGACCACCGTCCCGTCGTTATGAAGCTCGGTCGCGCTCCCGACTCCGTTCGCGTCACGAGGACTGTGGTGGATTGGCACACGCTGGGCATCAGCCTGGCTGAATCTGATCCACCATCGCTCCCGTTTAACCCGGACTCTACCCCGTCTCCTCAGGATACCGCTGAAGCCATAGACATCTTAACGTCACACATCACCTCAACATTAGATAGATCATCGAAACAAGTTGTAGCGGAGGACTTCCTTCACCGCTTCAAATTGTCCGATGATATTAGGGAACTCCTTAGAGCTAAGAACGCCTCGATACGCGCCTACGACAGGTATCCTACCGCGGAAAATCGTATTCGAATGCGTGCCCTACAACGCGACGTAAAGTCTCGTATCGCCGAAGTCCGAGATGCCAGATGGTCTGATTTCTTAGAAGGACTCGCGCCCTCCCAAAGGTCTTACTACCGCTTAGCTCGTACTCTCAAATCGGATACGGTAGTAACTATGCCCCCCCTCGTAAGCCCCTCAGGCCGACTCGCGGCGTTTGATGATGACGAAAAAGCAGAGTTGCTGGCCGATACATTGCAAACCCAGTGCACGCCCAGCACTCAATCCGTGGACCCTGTTCATGTAGAATTAGTAGACAGTGAGGTAGAACGCAGAGTCTCCTTGCCACCCTCGGATGCGTTACCACCCGTCACCCCGATGGAAGTTAAAGACTTGATCAAAGACCTACGTCCTCGCAAGTCTCCCGGTTCCGACGGTATATCCAACCGCGTTATTAAACTTCTACCCGTCCAACTCATCGTGATGTTGGCATCTATTTTCAATGCCGCTATGGCGAACTGTATCTTTCCCGCGGTGTGGAAAGAAGCGGACGTTATCGGCATACATAAACCCGGTAAATCAAAAAATCATCCGACGAGCTACCGCCCGATTAGCCTCCTCATGTCTCTAGGCAAACTGTATGAGCGTCTGCTCTACAAACGCCTCAGAGACTTCGTCTCATCCAAGGGCATTCTCATCGATGAACAATTCGGATTCCGTACAAATCACTCATGCGTTCAACAGGTGCACCGCCTCACGGAGCACATTCTTGTGGAGCTTAATCGACCAAAACCGTTATACACGGGAGCTCTCTTCTTCGACGTCGCAAAAGCGTTTGACAAAGTCTGGCACAACGGTTTGATTTTCAAACTATTCAACATGGGTGTGCCGGATAGTCTCGTGCTCATCATACGGGACTTCTTGTCGAACCGCTCTTTTCGATATCGAGTCGAGGGAACCCGCTCCTCCCCACGACCTCTCACAGCTGGAGTCCCGCAAAGCTCTGTCCTTTCACCCCTCCTATTTAGCTTATTCGTTAACGATATTCCCCGGTCGCCGCCGACCCATTTAGCTTTATTCGCCGACGACACGACTGTTTACTATTCCAGTAGAAACAAGTCCCTAATCGCGAAGAAGCTTCAGAGCGCAGCCCTAGCCCTAGGACAGTGGTTCCGAAAATGGCGCATAGACATCAACCCAGCGAAAAGTACTGCGGTGCTATTTCAGAGGGGAAGCTCCACACGGATTTCCTCCCGTATTAGGAGGAGGAATCTCACACCCCCGATTACTCTCTTTAGACAACCCATACCCTGGGCTAGGAAGGTCAAGTACCTGGGCGTTACCCTGGATGCATCGATGATGCATTCCGCCCGCATATAAAATCAGTCCGTGACCGTGCCGCGTTTATTCTCGGTAGACTCTACCCCATGATCTGTAAGCGGAGTAAAATGTCCCTTCGGAACAAGGTGACACTTTACAAAACTTGCATAAGGCCCGTCATGACTTACGCGAGTGTGGTGTTCGCTCACGCGGCCCGCACACACATAGACACCCTCCAATCCCTACAGTCCCGTTTTTGCAGGTTAGCTGTCGGGGCTCCGTGGTTCGTGAGGAACGTTGACCTACACGATGACCTGGGCCTCGAATCAATTCGGAAATACATGAAGTCAGCGTCGGAACGGTACTTCGATAAGGCTATGCGTCATGATAATCGCCTTATCGTAGCCGCCGCTGACTACTCCCCGAATCCTGATCATGCAGGAGCCAGTCACCGTCGACGCCCTAGACACGTCCTTACGGATCCATCAGATCCAATAACCTTTGCACTAGACGCCTTCAGCTCTAGGAGCAGGCTTACGGACCTCGGTAACCGTACTCGTCGAACTCGACAAAGAGTTCGCCGTGCAACCTAACCCATGAATCAGCTCGCTGAGTTTCTCGCCGGATCTTCTCAGCGGGTCGCGATTCCGATCCGGTAGTAGATTCATTCGCGAAGCAGCTACTCTTGAGTTGTTAGGTCTCCTTCGGAGGCGCTCGGGCAGCTGATAGCAAATCCCACCCCTCCTGGCTGAGCCTTTGCTCGCCCACCTGTCCTGGTGAAACTGGAAAGGCCTCCGGGCCACCAGTAATCCTTCAATCATAAAAAAAAAAAAAAAAAAGTTGATTTTTTAACAGATTTGGCTTCCACGGGGAAGAATTTATTGCTTGCAGTATAGTAGTATCAAACTCGTAAAAAATATAATTTGCGTAATTACCGGTGGTAGTGTCTGGTGAGCTTGCATGAGTAGTTACCACCTCTCTTTTTCTGCTGCAAAGCAGTAATGCGTTTCGCTGTGAAGATTAGGGAAGCCGTAGTGCTATTGAACTCCGATCCGAGGCCTCAAGGTGGATGACGCAATTTACGTTGTTGATGTCTATGGGCTCCGTTACCATTTAACGCCAAGTGAGCCGTTTATCAATCTTCTTGCTTATAAGAGAAATGTAATCCAAGAAGTTGTTCCACGAAGTCCTTGCAATTTCTACTTTCACTTTGATGATGGTGACGATGGGGATACTTCAATAAGGCAATATTTTGTGGAGGTACAATTCCTTGCCAATGGGTTCGCGCTTATGAATGCTGCTCACCAGAAATAGTTAGGATGATGGGATATGTTCATTAACAATCCGCCTTACCACTTATATATGTATGTCAATTTTTTACAGTTTCCATTCACATTCAGTCGTTTAAGAAGACCTACTCGTGGGATGTTTATTTATTGGTACTTTTTTTTTCTATAAGATCTCAGTATAGTTACAACGGCTGCCCCACCCTTCAACCGAAACGCATTACTGCTTCACGGCAGAAATAGGCAGGGCGTTGGTACCTACCCGCGCGGACACACACGGTCCTACCACCAGTAATTACGCGAATTATAATTTTGCGGATTTCATTTTTATTACACGATGTTGTTCCTTCACCGTGGAAGTCAATCGTGACATTTTTTAGTACGTAATTCATTAGAAAAATTAGTACCCGCCTGGGATTCGAACACCCGTGCATCGCTCAACACGAATGCACCGGACGTCTTATCCCTTAGGCCACGACGACTTCAAAGATGCAGATTTCAAGATTTGGGCCCCATCTATAAGAACATCACTCGAGATAATCATATCATCTAATTATTTTTATTAATCTTCTTCGGCCAAAGTCGAAAGAAAATACAAATTTTATTCACACAGGATGACGTGTAGTTCCCACAACGATCCAAACCCGGAACTGCGCGCTGGCATTCCGCCAACAACGATGAAACATAGAAAAGCTTTCTGTCACACAAACCGTATTATCATCTAACAAGCGTGTGCGCATGCCTTAAGTGTCTTCCGGATTTTTTTAAATGCGGGCCGGTGACATTGAAACTTCATTGTCAATGTGACATCCTTGTTTGTTTGTCGTTTAAATATTGTAGACGAGGATACGTTTGTTTTGTGCACGGAAATAGCAAATTTTGCAGAAACAGCTGCGCTTCATCAACTGGCAATTTCTACGTTTTAATCTTTGGTAAATATAAAATCTATCGCACGGCCAGTTTAACTCGTCGGAGGGTAATTAATATCCTATTATTTCTTGACTGGACATAGTTTCCTAGTTTTTCGTTGTTTCTTCCATAAAATGAAACTAGGACTGACAAAGCCTCGTCAAACATAACCGTTCAAACTGGTCATTTTATTTGTATTTGTTAGTCTGCTATCTGAGTAATTACTAAAAGTTGTCTTTCCAATTACAGTTTTTTTTTTAATTTTTAGCGTGACCAGCCTTGGTTTTAAACGTCTCTCAAAGTCTCCAAATCTAAAGGTCCTGCCCTTGAATCGACGCAACGGAAGTGATTCTTGACCTTCTACACAGATGCGGTCCAGTTAAGGGTCTTAAAGCCTCTTCCAATTCCTAGTAACCATTGGCCGATCGTTTCAAGTGGAACTAACGCGAGGCTTTCCTTAACTATCGTTTATTATTTATTGGAGGCAGGCAAAACCGCACGTCCGTGCGTGTCTGCCGACAAATGGAAACATGATTTGCATACACATTGTAACTACATAACTCTTGTGCATAATTATGCAAATAATGTGTTGGGAACTTAGTCATTATATTTCCCTACCTACATTGGTTCGGTATGAGCAGTACCAGACTGTGTCATGCGTCTGCAGCTTAATCGGCATAGCGTGGTGGGCTCGCATCAAATGCTGCGACTAAGGAGAATTAAAAATTTGTTCTAGAATTTTTTAATATACAATGAAGGAATAGTATAGGGTATTAAAAATAAAATGCAGAATTTACTACTCTATTGGTTATAGAGGGATGCGTCCCTGATGATGCGTCATCAGCTAGCAGGTGTAGGTGTAGTCAGTTGTCTATGTCAACGAAGCAAGCATGCTTGCGGGCTTAAGGTCTCACCTCAACCTCAACCTCACTTTAAGAATGAAGACTGTATTCATTGTTGTGTCTATGGGTATACAGTAACCACTCAACAATCCTAGATAGAAAGACGCTGATCCCAATGAGAAATAGAAGCAGAATGGAAAAGTTGACTACAGTTTATTTAAAAGCCCTTAAGGTTTTTCTCCACAGATAAGAATAATTCACCAAAATAGAACCTCTAATAGAAGAGAGGAAGGCAAGAGCACCCAGGACTCTTTCTAAAATTGAACCTTGGTTTCCGCAGAGATCCCGTTTGTGCTGATTGAAATCCAGTAAAAAGTTTAACTTGAAAAACTACTATAGCACTTTTTGAATCGAGAGGCGGTATTGGGAATAACGCTCCAACCAGTTCGATAAGACCCTCTAGTCTGGCGGCGTATCTTACTGCGGATCGTTCGGCAACCATCGCTTCATCACAAACTGCTTGTTTTTCTGCATTAATTTGCAGTAATTGAGTTTTAGGAAAGGTATACAAATAGTTTTCCCAAATACTGTATTCTCTTCTTATTCGTACACTCTTGACAGAGTGGTCGTGGTCATGCATCAGTCGGACCCTGCGATACCGATGCTCTCGCGATGCGACGCCATGTGGCACGGTGTTTCGCAGAGTGAGAGCAATACTGTATTAGTGATTTGTTTTTCTCTAGAAATCAATCAGGCCGACAGTTCTGCTGGTGGTTTGTTACGGTCGCTTATAATCATTAACAATGTTAATATCGTACCCACGCCGTTGGTCACTGCTAAGAACCCACTATAAACCGCTTTTGAAGAATGACATGTTATAGCGTTTTGTGAATACTGTGGACTCCCAGGTGATTCCTGAGTCGGATATCTTTTTTTTTGTTTGTTAAGTGGTTACTGGAGCCCATAGACATCTACAACGCAAATGCGCCACCCACCTTGAGATATAAGTTCTAAGATCTCAGTATAGTTACAACGGCTGCCCCACCCTTCAGAATGAAACGCATTACTGCTTCACGGCAGAAATAGGCAGGGCGGTGGTACCTACCCGCGCGGATTCACAAGAGGTCCTACCACCAGTAAAAAATTGTGGATGTAACTCAGGGTCACACTTTAAACGATAAATACAGTTGCTTCAGATGCTGGGGATGAACTACTCGTTAGGGTGAACTTCGGGTGGTGTGATGTTATGAACAGCTAGGGGGATTGTCTCGAGCAGTTTTCAGAGTAGGCCCAATAGAAATATGGTATACATACAGGTACATACAGCATCGTGTCGAATTCACTCCACAGACCCAGTGGAAGGACTCGTTTCATAAACTCAATCTGCTGTAGAGTCCCTTTATAATAATAATCAGATGTGCATCGAATCTCTATTTAAATGCACACGATAATAACCGAAGCATTTAAATGATTTTACTCGGAAAATATGTGCGCGCCACAGTGGCTCGATAACCAGCGAGTTTAGTTTACTAATTTTAATATTAATAGGTTTTCAGCACTGGTTAGTTAAACAAGCTCATTGGGTTACTTGGTTTAAGTATTTATTTATTTATTTATTACACTTCATGTAAAATTTAAATTGGGAGACTTAATGCCTTAGGCATTAATTATCTACCAGTCAACCAAAGTGCAGAGTAAATAGTGCAATGAAGTCTATATTAAATTAAAAATACAAATACATACATAATTACAAATACATACATAAATATATAAAATAAATTCACTTAACAAATAACTTCTTAATCTTACCTTAATAATATAATTATCACAATAATATAATATATAATATATTAATCTATAATCTTAATAAATTCATGACGATTCCGCTAACTTTTTCTAACAGCATTATTTCCTGGAACCCTTAGAAATCTAAACGCCTATTTGGAGTTCAAAAGGTCAGTTGTATCGTATAATGGCGGGTAGGGAGGTTTCCCCTTTTAAACGGAGATTGATGCGCTGCAGAAAGATGGGACCTACTCTAGGTGGGACTCACCCGTGACACAATACCCACTAGTAAATCTTCAAGTTATCTGAACATATTGATTTGCTTAGTAGTTTTTATTAATCACGTTCGTTTAATATTTCATAGTTATAGTTACCCTGAATCCTGCAGTAGATGGTAGTAAGATATCCCATGCTTCCCACTTGATAAAGCTCTATTGGAATCAATAGTAAGCATACTCACATATTTCCAGTAATTATGTATACCTACCCAAGAGAGCGCTGACCTGGAAAGTGTCTAGCAAAAGGTAAACGACTTGGCGTTGCTCAGTAGAGTAGAAACTGGGCGTCTTGGGCACGAAGCGGAAGGAGCTAGAGCAGACTGCCCAAGACCGATGCAAATGTAAGAATTTGATTCGAACCCTACACCCCAGACATAAGGTAATAGGAAGTACAATACCCCAGGGTAATAGGAAAGAAAGAAAAAGATATTTTTTTTTTTTTTTGCTTAGATGGGTGGACGAGCTCACCAGCCCACCTGGTGTTAAGTTAGACATCTACAATGTAAATGCCGTCACCCATCTTGAGATATGAGCTCTAAGGTCTCAGTATACTTACAACGGCTGCCCCACCCTGCAAACCGAAACGCATTACTGCCCGTGCAACCTACCCGTGCGGACTCACAAGAGGTCCTACCACCAGTATGTATGTATGTTACTATAAGCGTATTTCAAGAACTTTGAGTTCGTTTTCAGTACTTTTATAGCATGAACTGTGATCGTGCCAAGGTTTAACACAAACTCGGAATGCTCTTCGCGTGTACAAGCGAGATCAAAAGGAAGTGCAATTTAAATTTGGCACGTTACGCGCGTGCCTCTTTCAAGGCTACTGTCGTATTTCGAGAGCGTTTTCCTTTTTTGACGTACGTCAGATTAAATGGACTGTGGTCGTAAAATGAATTGAAACCGGCGCTGTTTAATTGTGACACTAAAAGTTATTTATACTGTCGAGATTAAATAGTATTATTGTTGCATTTTCAATAGAGGGTTGCACTAAGATGATATTAGTGTATTAAAGAACTAAATAAGGTCTCAAATATTTGAGAATGATGATAGATTACTCAGAAGTATTTTTTTTTACCCTTGCAGGCATACGAGCACACGGCCCACTTGCTGGTGAATGGTTACCGTCGCCCATGGACTTCAACAATCTCGCCAAGGGAAGGATATTTGTATTTTGTGTGATAAATATAAAATGTCTTTTCCAGGATTATGGATGTATATGAAATATATGTATGTGTATAATAAAAAAATCTTACATTTATTTCCGTTATCTGGTACCTGTAACACAAGCTCTTTACCAACTTAGCACGGGACCAGTTAAAGTGGCGTGATTGTTTTTTTAAAAAAAAAACACATCCACTTTAAAGTCGAAGTTCTACTATAATAAATTAACTAGCATAGAGTTTATCGCGAGTGCTCACAGTCTGTAGTCCATTGTATAAATTAACATTGTTAATGACATGGTAATTGTAAAATATGCTGGAATCGCTAGCCTGTTTGTCAATGTTTTCCAATTAAACACCAATAGAGAGTGGATTTAAACAATGCTTGAAATGAAAAATGATGTTGTTAATGCTTATTAGTACTAAATCGTAAAATCAATTTTGTGTTCTTAAAACATGCCTATGCACGTAATGTATAACAAATAATTGAAAACCTAGGATCCTATTATCGAGAAAGTCCAAGTAAAAAAACCTCAAAATACTATTACTTTGTACTGTTTAAAATAACAATTAAAAGCTTTAATTTTTCTTATACCAAAATTGTCGGTAGTTGACTCTATTTTTAAATGTCAATGTATAAGTAAAAAACGTGAAATTAAATCGTAAAAATAGTTTTAAATATGTCTGCGATATGTGGAAACCGATGAAAAAAACTAATTATTGAAAATTCTGGTAACGCGTAGGGCTTATGCTGTTTGAGAATAACTGATTTGTGTCAACACCTGTAACAAAACGAATACATATTAACACGTTTTACTGGTGGTAGGACATCTTGTGAGTTCGCACGGGTAGGTACCACCACCCTGCCTGTTTCCGCCGTGAAGCAGTAATGCGTTTCGGTTTGAAGGGTGGGGCAGTCTTTGTAACTATACTGAAATCTTAGAACTTATATCTGAAGGTAGGTGGCGTATTTACAGGAAATCACTTTAAAACACCTCACAAAGTATAAATAGCGACAGAACACCGAAATTGAGCTCATGTATATAGCAGCGTGATTCCCTCCACCTCGTATGTAATAGACATTACAAGGTAATCAGGACTTAACATCCATAATGGCACCGGTAGCGTCTGCTAAACTAGCTATCAGCTATTCCCAATAAAAAGGCGAAGCATTCATAAATGCACATTAGGTGCACACGCAAAAAACTCACTTCAATTGTCTGACTGGCAGCGGCTAGACTTCGAAAAGTCACAAGTGCCCTCTCCGAATTGGTTGGTACCTCGCGCAGGAAATAAAGCAGACGCGCTGAAAAAAAAGCATGTAGTACTCATTAACATCTGCGGACTGGGTAAGTGAAACGACCTCGCGGTGATTGCGAGGGTGCATGACCCTCGGGCTGTCGATTTGACTGTGAACCTGGTTGACGTGGATTGAGTTATTGACCTGAGAAACGGAACTACATGTTTAGCTATGAAATTCAAAAGATTATAGGATCTTAATGGTAATATTTTGTTTAGTTATCAAGTAGAAGACACAGATGCGACTCTGGCTTCCTCGGACTAATCCAAGAAGCCATCTGTCCGTTATATTGTTAATTATTCTCCTACCTAACCTCCTAATTTCACATAGATTCCGTGACGAATATTATCGTTAGACGTATTGCAGATCCACACGACTGGGTACTACCATTTATGTCTCAAAGCTATCGATCATCGAAGGATTCGACAGTTGCTATTCTAGTGCAATGAAGTCTTCAAGATTGAGGTTCGATTAAGATAAATTGCAGCGCTATCTCGTTTTGCAGACCCGTTGAAACTGAACTCTGAAAGAATAAAACTGAAGTGAAAAGTTAATTAATGTTTTTGTTGATAATAGAACAACCTCACACGATATGCCCACTAAGCCCTAATCTAGGCTGCAGTTAAAAACTGGTACAAATATAGACATAAATATATTAACGCTCTCCAACACCGTTTTATTTTGTTGTAGTAGTAAAAATAAGGACTGCGGTTGCTTAGCTTGGATAGATTATGCTTATCTACGTTTAGTTGGAACTAATATCATATAGCTTAAATTTGGGGTTAAAAATCTAAATTTTTTTTATTTATTGCTTAAATGGGTGGACGAGCTCACAGCCCACCTGGTGTTAAGTGATTACTGGAGTCCATAGACATCTACAACGTAAATGCGCCACGCACCTTGAGATATAAGTTCTAAGGTCTCAGTATAGTTACAACGGCTGCCCCACCCTACAAACCGAAACGCATAACTGCTTCACGGTTGAAATAGACAGGGAGGTGGTACCTACCCGTGCCGACTCACAAGAGGCCCTACCGCCAGTAAAACTGACTTTTAGGCAACATTACGCCAACACTGCAATGCATATTTTTCATGATTAACAGAAAAAAGCAAACAGCCATTTGAAGTGAACACAGCGTAAAGTGATAATCGTAAAAATAAAGCCAACCGTCCACTGTTGAAACGTTAATGTACGTTCGGAATCCGCCCGCGCTAATGCAGCGTCAAGTTGCAGTTTCGGTAACGTTTTGGCAGACTCTCAACTGTCACACGCATCGTGCTCGCTGGTACACGATCCGACCGTGCTCCACCTCATGATATGCTATGATGTACCCGTAAAACGGACAAAACGATCTAGGTCTGCCCAGATCGTAGCGAAGTAACAGCGAAAGTAACTGTTTAAATATTCTTGACAGCGAACAAAATGAACAACCAACCGAATTGAATTACGAGAAATATTATTAATTACAAACATGCCACGTTGAAAAATCTTTAACTTCAAATTACTTGAAATTGTCAGTGATTTTGTACAAATTAGGGGAAATCGTGAATTTATCTGTATTTTAAGGCAGGAGATGGATGTTTTTGTGTTTACTTCAGATATTTGAGTCAATTTGGTATTAAGTTCAATGTTCCAATTGTGGAACAACTTTCCCTGGATTCCAGTTATTGTCGGAAATGCCTTATCGGCTTTACATTTGTTTAGTATTAGATTAGTAAACAGAGTAGCAATAAAATCATAGCGAATAATCATAGTCATAGCTTTGTATATCAAAATAAAGCATATCATTAACTGCATCTCGTCCATTGAACGCGTTGCAAAGGAATCTCTGCCCAAAGCTCATATTAGTCTCTTTCGTTCTCTCATTCCAGTTCACGAAACCGTGTAATAGTTGGGAATTTACACAATACATTGAATATTTGAAATTTGAATTAATTAAAAGTATATTTTATACAAGTTTTTTATTGATCAAAAAATGTTTTCAAATACTTGCTTGGTTTCAAATACTGTATCTTTGATGTACCTATGTATATCAGTAAGCCCAAGGGGCTATTCCAGCTTCTCGTGGACGAGTGGGTGAGCTCACGATCTCAATCTGAGAGAATTTAGTAATACTAGCCTAGCAAGAGCAGTGTTTCGCAAAATCTACCATCGGATCGGAATCGCGGCTAACTGAGGAGATCCGGCGACAAACTCAGTGGGTTGTGTCTATGGGTAAACATGGCTCCACTGCCTTACCACCACATACTGCATATCTGATTATTTTAGTCACAACACACATGGCGTGTTTTTTAACTGGTTCCCAGTGGACAGGGCAGTTTTATTGTGTGGCCATAAAGAAGGTATTTCCTTAATTAAATAACACTTTTTTTAATTATCATTGTTCGCGGAATTTAATTGTCGAAGCGTCATAACCCCATTGCTGCTCAGTCTGGATTTGATTCCTGGCAACGGTATCTTTGTTAAGTTTGTTGAACGACGTGTTGTAGGGCTCAGAAAACATTGAGCTAATGGCAAAAATTAGCTTTGAAACCGTGTCGTGGAGATTTGGATGGATCATAGCTTTTGTCACATTTAGCTATAGTTGAGATATTATTATACATTTTATTTATTAGTCTGGTACATAATTCTCAAGTGTGCAACTCTCTGTAGTGTGGCGGCCTGCATTGACCACAGCAACAATTCAAATGGAACAGAACCAAAAAAAAACCATATCCCCGTTTCTCGGAAATGCGACGCGCGCAAATTGGCCCGAAAGCCTCTTTTGTGTCGCACAAAAAACCGCACAGAAATACATACGATCATTTGTCCATCTCTCACAATAGCGTACCGTTAACACAGGATGCTAAATAATAACACATTTGCATACAAAACGCGTAATGTACCGGTATTGAAAATGACATGGTTTTGAAAATTGGACGGCAATTTTCAGGTGCATTGCACCGTCGATGCTGTCTCTGTGTTTCGACGCATTTAAAACTTTCAATATTGCGAAGTATGGTCGTAATAATATAGACGCTCCAAATTCGATTCGTCATGGCCTTAAGGATAAGACGCTCGTATCCTAGCGATGCAATTATACAGTATTTCAAAATTCCACAGAATGGTAAAAAAAAATTTAAGGGAATAACTACTGTGATGGGTAGCCATTATAGAACACAAGATAACTGACAAGATGCTCGAATCTCGATTACAACAACATTCGGAACGAGTCAATTCGCCGGAAGGATCCTTCTTTGTTCTTTCTCTCAAAATGCATTATGCGTTTCGGTTCCTAAAGTAGGACAGGTGTTATACCATAAAAATGGTACCTTTATGTTTCTAGAAGATCCAGAGTCCAACAACCATAGGTCCTGAGCCGGTTCAACGACCAATGCACCGCAATACCAAAGCCATTCTCCAGCCTTTATTGATTCACGACTCACCTGGAATTATGAGGTCACAAGAGCCTATAGGCGTGAACCCAAAACGGAGATCCCTTTTTTTCATCTACTATGAGCTCAATTGTCTCGTTACCGAGAGTCGCAGTGAGAGCAACGTGGGCGGCGCATCATTGTTATCTAACCTCATCTAATCTATGTTTGCTTACTTGTTTGTAGGTCAACGAACCGGCTCATCAATTAATTTACTGTGCAATGTTTTTGAAATAGCGTAATATTCAGCGTAATGCCTTAGCGTAATATTCGGTGCGTCCTTGTGACGTAATAGAGTTTCGGTCAAAATTAACCTAAATTCGGTATGTGGCCTAATAATTAAAGGTGGTTTACTAGGATCAAATACAACCAATTACCTTGAAACATAATAGCACATAACATCAGCCCCCTCGCTTCCCATGGGTATCGTTAAGGCGACTAAGAGATTTATAAATGATTATTTTAAAATAATACTAAACTTTCTCTTTGGGTAACAAGAGATAAGTTCTCTGTTATTCGGGTGATGACAAACTTGTTAGTATAATCTTCATTCCCAGACAACGATAGGAGTTTTTTTTTAATTGTAAATAATGTTATATTTCGAACTTTAAATTGCTTGACAACCCACTTGATTTAGCTAGTTGATGGAACCCGTAGACCCCCGACCCTAATGCTCCTCTTCAGTCATAAGGTAGAAATCTCAAATGATTAATTTTTTTGATTACATTGAAGTACGAGCTCACGGGTCACTTGATGTTAAATGGTTACTGGAGCCCATAGACATCTACAATGTAAATGCCGCCACCCACCTTGCCCCGCCTTTCAAACCTAAACGCATTATTGTTTCACGACAGAAATATGCAAGGTGGTAGCACCTTTGCGGACTCACAAGACGTCCTACCACAAGTCTTCAACGTGATGCTCTAACCCAGTGTATGCGATCTGTGTTGGTTTCTTAATTTGTCCAACTAACTCCTCCTCTACAATCTTGGCTCCAGCGTTCTAGCTATGGGTCAGAACTAAAAGCAATAGGAGCATGACAGTACAGAAATTTGAAGCATGCCCCGCGCAAGTCCTTAAGATAAGATCAGGAATTGGAAAGTATTGTAGGTAAGTATTGTAAGTATTGTAGATATCTTCCTAGTACTTTATGTGATCCTGGACTGTTTTTTGTAATTTATCTATCCTGGCGACTCCGCCTAGAATTTGCTATTGGGTTTTGAGGACTCAAATCACTCACAAATCACTTAAATTAAATAGGAAGAAAAAAAAGATTCTGAAACGATTATATACTCTGTGCTATTTCAAAGCTTCTATGGAACTAGCGCGTGTGTGAATCGTAAACTTGAAGCGAACCGATTGACTGAAGACGAACAAATGAACTGTATTTAATATAATATGGACTTTATAATGACCTAATAATCGTACTTTTGTATTATGTGGGCAGACCAGCTCATCTGAGGCTTAGTGATCTAAGTCCATAATGTTAATGTTACAGTCCGATTTACGTCTTTACGAATGATCGTCATGTCAATCAAATATAAGTACATATCATTGTAGGACTAATAATTAAGTCGTCGTGGCCTAAAGGATAAGATGTCCGGTGCAGCTAACAGATGCCTCATTGGTAAATATGTTTTTATTTTTATAATTGCTTAGATCGGTAGACGAGCTCACAGCCCACAGACATCTACAACGTAAATGCGCCACCCACCTTGAGATATAAGTTGTAAGGTCTCAAGTATAGTTACAACGACCGCCCCACCCTTTAAGCCGAAACGCATTACTGCTTCACGGCAGAAATAGGCAGGGCGGTGGTACCTACCCGCGCGGACGCACAAGAGGTCCTACCACCAGTAATTACGCAAATTATAATTTTGCGGGTTTGATTTTTATTACACGATGCTATTCCTTCACCGTGGAAGTGAATCGTGAACATTTGTTGAGTACGTATTTCATTAGAAAAATTGGTACCCGCCTGAGATTCGAACACCGGTGCATCGCTCAACGCGAATGCACCGGACGTGTTATCCTTTAGGCCACGACGTTACAATGTTAGTGTCGCAAGTCAATCGGGTTTTTTCGTTTTATCTCGCCGTACCCCGAAACTGTCGATTTCAGAATCCGCACGATAGAAGGACGCTTCACTTCACAGGTTCGCCGGTTAGAACGCATAAAAATGCGAACGCCTTCACACCGTGTCACTCCGGCTAAATATATGGAGAATTCACGTTTTTATGAGGGGCATAAATGAAAAAAAAAAATGCATTCAACGTCATCAGTGTAATGTCAAGTCGTAAAACATATCTCGGAATATCTGATTCTGCAGAAGCACTCATTATTCCGACGTCAAACGGTCGTATGTCCGAATTCGCGTTTAAGCAACTATCATTTCTTTGCTATCGTCACGTACGTTCGAATTGGTGTGACGTGTCGCAAAAAAAATTGGATCTTATTGGTTTTTCGAGTGGTGCATTAAACGTTTTGGGATTTGCTATATGAATATAGGATTCGTGAAAAATGGAAGTCAGCTCTTAAATTGATTTATGATTGTGGAAATTTCTCGGGAGTTTTATGTTTGCACTCTTCCCGTCGTAACGGGAGCAAGTTAAGATAATACCTTAAACACATTGTTTGTTTACTCAAAAGAATTAATAAGCCTCAAATTTTTGTCACAAACTTCGGCTGTCATCAACTGAACTGATTTAAAGAAATACAGCGGATTAAAGGAATTAAACTAGCTCTTTTTATTGTCCTTGTAGGCAGACAAGCCCACCTGATGGTGAGTGGTTACCGTCGCCCATGGACTTCAGCAATGTCAGGGACAGAGCCAAGTCGCTGCCTACCGCTTAATACTCTCCACAAGCCCTTTTGAAAAAGGGCATGTCCAAGCGCTCGGGAAACACCATAGAGGGGAGCTCATGCCATAGCCGGATGGTACATGGCAAAAAATACTTCTGGAAGCACTGTCGATGAACGCAGCGGTTCCAGATAATATGGATGAACTCTGCTCCGATGGCGGGAGGTGCGTGCGATGATAAAAAGGAGATGAGGGGACCATCTCAAACAATTCCTCAGAGCACTCCCCATGGAACATACGGTACAAAATACAAAGGGAACCGAAGTCCCTCCGCAGACCCAGAGGTTCCAAACGCCTTCTAAAACAAAATCAAAATCAAAACATAAAACCCTCATTATTAGTCTATGTGATTTGGTAGTGCTTTCAACCTTACTGATTCTTTTGAACTACTCTGACTGCCCACTGTCAGGTTGTAAGTCGTCTTCAAAGACTACAAGAAATCGTCATTAGGACCGTGACCCGTTCCCCTTTTGGACACTTCGATCATTTTATTACCATCCTACAGGAATTTTGAAAGACGCGAAAACAATATGTTTACTTAAACGCAAATTAGGAGCGAAACAAAAAGTATTTCTCTTTGTCGGTGTAAGACTGACAAGTTGAGTGACAGTGATCACGAGTCGACTTGAATTTTACATTCGAGTTTGTCACAAACGGGGCATTAATTCCCGGAATTTATTTCCGAGAGTTTCCATTTTGTATTTGATTTGGTGTCGCGTTTTTTTTTTCGAGTGACGATTGAAGTGTGTTGCTCAAAGTTGTCGGATTTTTAAGATTTCATCGCACGGGTGGTCCTCTGTGTGGGACGTGAGAGGTGAAATTAGAAATATTCTACAAATACTAGGATCGCAGTTTATTCTAAAGATGAATCTGTAATAATAAATAAGATACTATGAATTTTTTATGGCATATATGGGTGGACGAGCTCACAGCCCACCCGGTGTTAAGTAGGAACCGGAGCTCATAGACATCTACAAAGTAAATGCCGCCCCCACCTTGAGATATGAGTTCTAAGGTCACTGTATAGTTACAGCGGTTACCTCACCCTTCAAACAGAAAAGCATTACTGTTTCACGACAGGAATAGGCAGCGTGGTGGTACCTACCCGTGCGGACTCACAAGAGGCCTACCACCAGAGGAAATATACGAAAAACATGAAATTTTGTCCTCAAACATGAGCCGTGAGGTGGGGGTTCTAAATAGTACTGAGCAGCAGCCCTTCCCTACAAGTTGGGATGATAGTTTCATTTTAAAATTACACGTAACGTTAAATGTGTGTCACCGTCAACAAAATATCCCTTCAAAATTAGTAAAAATATTATAGCATCTAAAACTTGAGTGAAATGCTGATAATTCAATGATTATTACTACACTGAACCTATGAGTAATACTATTTCAGAGTACGAAGCGTCATTGCTGACCTTATTTCACATAAATACAGTGTAATTTCTGCTACAAACACTCAAGTTTAATTCAATCGTAAATGATGTATACAAAAGTTTGACATCATGTTTAAAAAAAAAATATTTAATCTTTTTTATCGCGATTTTTTAATGTCCAATGGTTAGGGCAAATTAACATATAACCTTGTCAGCAGAATTTTAATCGATGGTATTTTAGTGTTTGTTTCCCTAGGGTATCACTGGTAGCTTATGGGGCTATTCAGCTACGCGCCGATGGGTTAGGTGAGCTCACGGGCTCAACCTGAGAGAGCTTGCTAACACTAGCCCTAGAAAGAGCAGTGCGTCGCAAAACCTACCACCGGATCGAAATCGCGACTCACTGAGTTGATTTGGCGAGTAACTCAGTTGTTTCCACTCGTCAACTGCGACGAAGAATTTGACAAGGACGGTGACCGGTGCCTGAAGAGCGTAAAAGCACCGTGAGTGGATTCAGGGTATCCGATAAGAGATTTTTAGTGTTACCCTGAAACCACAGCACCGTGGCCTCTCTTCACCTTTTAAAATGATAATGGTATCTATTGAATGAGTAGTGATGTAGCTAAGCTCTTGAAAATAGCAGATAATAAATACCATGACTAAGCTTTTAAATTTTGAAATCACTGATATGACAAACTGCTTTTTTTTAGTTTACGCAAGCTATAGATATAGCTAAGGCTATACTTTAGGCGAGATTTATCACTAAAAATACTTTTATCTACACTTTTATTAGTATAAAAAGCCTTATTCGAATTTCCTGTCAATTCTTCTCGATGTAAAAACTGCATTCCGAATCGATCGTAAAACTGTATCGATTTGATACCGCATAAAAATTTGTATTATAAAAAGTATTTTGATATTTTACAACTTTTTTACACTGTGTCTCGTTGTAGTATCGCTGCACTATTGCGGGTTGATAAACTCGGGTCAGTATTTTACAACAAACGCACGCCGTGTCCGTTAATTAGTTTATAATTACATTTATTGTAATAATATGTCATTCCATTTGTAAATATGAGTTTGGAGTGTCGGACTCCAAACTTCGCAAAGTGTACGCCATCGTTACCCCGGGACAAGTGATTGGCAGCGGCAACTGGCATTTGCCCATGGTATTGCTGACCTGCATAAATGACGTGATTACTCACCATCAGATAAACCGTATATAAGGTCATCGGTGTTTGAAAAGGGAAGAAAAGAAGCAAAAATAGACTTACCTACAATAAAGTTGTTTAGCCTTAGTACGAGTAACGCAGTTTATTTTTTGTTGCTGAGATGGGTGAACGAGCTCACAGCCCACCTGATGTTAAGTGGTTACTGAATCCCATAGACATCCACAACGTAAATGCGCCACCCACCTTGAGATATAAGTTCTAAGGTCTCAGTATAGTTACAGCGGCTACCCCACCCTTCAAACCGAAACGCATTACTGCTTCACGGCAGATATAGGCGAGATGGTGTTACCTACCTGTGCGGACTCACAAGAGGTCCTACCGCCAGTAAATTTTTTACCACCAGTCATTTTAATACAGTAGAGCAGCAGAGTAGAGCATGTTTCTGTACATAGCATATACAATTAATATTATAAGATAACGCACCACCGATTATACCTCGAAATAATCTCTTTTAAAGAACAAATAGTTATGGATGAGGAGCAGAGGTCATTTATCGAGATTTATACCAAATCGTGTAACATTCATTTTTGAAGGTTTACATAAACTTTAAAAAGGCGTCTCGCCGAGACGAATCGTTAAAAAACAATAAAATTTAACGCGACCGGCTCCTTTGATGTTAATTAAATATTATTTTGTTTTATTGACCGTAAACGAAGTCGGTACGAACGAAATGGAGTAATAAAGGAACAGTATTGTGAGTTGCTATTTTTATTTCGCAAACGAAATTGTCGTAACATTGTATAGTCTTTTTCCGCAAATATTTAAGCTTTAAGATTGTTGTATACTATGCAAAAGGTATTGAAAGACTTTCTTACTGCAAGCTCGGAGGCTTAGGAGACCGATGAAACTATTTTTCATTTTGAGAATGAGTCCCTGTTTCAAATTATTTCATAGGAAATCTGTAAGCTGTCATACTGTTCCTCTCATGTTGTTGCATTCAAATAATCTGTGACTGATATGAAAGTTTATGAACCTCGGTATCCGTATACTACTTCAGAAGCTGAGTAATAAAGGATAATTGTACGAAATAATAATTATTGTTTTCGAAGTTTTTTTACGTAATAATTTAAAAACAAACTGACCTAATCCGTGTCTGTTTAGTCTGTTTGGTTCCGTAGTATTTTCCTACCTAAGCTGATTGTCTTTGATCTTAACAAGTAAGTGAGCTTACGGGGCTCAAACCTGACATCGTTGCTAAAACTAACCCTAGCAAAAGCAGTGCTTCGCAGAATCTACCACCGGATCGGAAACGCGACGCGCTGAGAATCTTCCGTCGAGAAACTCAGTGTCCAGTGGTTCCGTAGTTGAAATGCAAGTAAATTGTTAGGAACCTAAACGCCTACGTTCAGAAAATTGATTACAATAAAGCCATTTAATTATGAAATCGACCCAAAAAGTCACTGACCCAATACTAAGGCATTAATTCTTCATTCACATTCTTTGCCCTGAGGAGGTGCAGCATATATCCAAAGAACGTAGTATATAAGTAGTTATTGTTTATGTTGGACTTATTGCAATCCACGCAGCTCATTGGCGGCTTAGTAATGGACAGACGAACTGGAATAATTTCTTTGGGTTTTTATTATGCGCCATTTAGCTAAAGACTCCTATAAGGGCTTTAGTTTTTCTTTGATATTAAGGGCCAATTAAGCCAACTGTATTGGTATCGGTTAAGGCGACAAACGTGTTGTGGGCTCCGGTAAACAATTAATATCAGGCGGAATGTGAACTCGGCCATCCCAGTTGAAGATCAATCCGAACGTGTGATTTCATATATGGCTATGCTTTGTGTATTTATAATATGATGATAGGGCTATCATACCGTATTTTTTAATTTTAATAAACCTCACACGCCATACGAAAACGCGTTCAGACGTGTTCAGTAACACATGGCATCTTTGACAAGCAAGTACAAATACTGGTCTAGAATCTTTCTTCTTAGTCGCACACTTCATTGCTGAAGGTTGTGTCCTCGAAAGGCTTTCGTGGCTGTTTGTACAATCATCTTCCACTTCGCTAGGTTTTCAGCTTTCCTCAGGGCGGTTGTAACAGAGAGTCCGGTGAGCGCGGTTACTTGATCCGACCAACGGCTCGGTGACTGGCCGGGGGGTCTTTCCCCTTCTACCTTTCTCACCATAACCAATTTTTTACGGTCGTCTGGTTGCTGTCGAGCAGTGCGACCAAAGCAATCAAGAATTTTTTGGTAACAAATAAGACATGAGACCTAGAATACCGGCCCAGTTTCTCCAGTCGTAAAGGTGACTAAGGGATTCTCAAATGAAACTTTGACCAAGTTTCAAGGTCTATGACCATTTCCACGGAGCGACACCCATGGTTTCCGATTGCATAATTACCTAATTCATGTCCTGATCTGCTAATTCAAAAACTACCGCAAGGCAGGTGAGTCGGACTTTTTGGTAACGACATAAAAACAAAAAAAAACACACATACATACACAAAATTAATCCGTTAGAGTTTTTAATCACACTCTGCCCGTACTCCTCACCTGAAACTAGAGTTGCATCGAGCCCTCTTGTAGAGTGTGGAGGCACTTGAACAATCTCAACTGAACCCGGAGACAGATTACACAGAGGGAATGCTACACGACGCCTGCATTGCACAGTGCTTACGAATTTATTACGCTCAGAACATACGTCTAATAATGGAGATAATTTCATGCGAACTAACATGAAACATAATATTTTACTGGTGGTAGGACCTCTTGTGAGTCCGCACGGGTAGGTACCACCACCCTGCCTATTTCTGCAGTGAAGCAGTAATGCGTTTCGGTTTGAAAGGTGGGGCAGCCGTTGTAACTACACCGAGAAAGGTCGCTGTGTAGTTCCCACCTTGAGATATGAGTTCTAAGATGAAATCATATCTCAAGGTGGGTGGCACATTTACGTTGTAGATGTCTATGGGCTCCAGTAACCACTTAACAACAGGAGGCTGTGAGCTCGTCCCCCATCTAAGCAATAAAAAAAAGGAAATTTTAAGGGTATTGTGCTGGGAAATGCCAATCGGGCTGTCTTTTTATCAGAAATTGGCCAGTGTACCAGATACACGTCCACATATCCCAACTAGAAATATATGGCCTTAGTAATACATTAATTCGAAATGGCCTAGACTGCTTCGTGGCGGAAATAAATCGGATATTTTAGGCCACACGTGCCTGTACAGGAAAAGACAGAAAGAGCTTATAGGTTACGTTAAAGGATTTCACTCTAAAGTGTACTTGTATAACCAGACAGATGAGATGGAGGTAGTGCTGAAGAATTAGGCGGCACAGTGGGATTATGTTAACGAAAATATTTACATCTTTTGTTTTTTTTTACAAGCATTAATGCTGTCACTTCGAGACAAGATTAAAGTATCGGAACGAAGTGTAACAGTCACGTAAATAGTCAAAGGACAAAAAATCACACCAAACTAAACAAATTGACAGTTAAAACAGTGTGAGTAACCTTTTTTTTTGGAGTTGTGAACCCATACTCATTAATAAAATGAAATGAACTAATGCCACAGTCAATTTGATTCAACTGCAAGTGTTCCAGGCTGAAGGGATTGTTTTGGTTTCCAATAGTCACACATAAGTACGTCATTCATAAGAAGTAATTATAATCTTAGTTAGCGATTTAAAATATTAGGCTTTTATCGATTCTTAAGATAATTAAACCACGCAAGCTTGAATAGTTTGGTCGTATTGGTCATATGCCTTTCGGATGATAAATAGGTACGTAACTCACGCCATTAGTAGAGTTTTTTTTACAGTTATTGCTTAGCTGAGTGGATGAGCTCACAGCCCACCTGGTGTTAAGTGGTTACTGGAGCCCATAGACGTCTTCAACGTAAATGCGCCACTCATCTTGAGATATAACTTCTAAGGTCTCAAGTATAGTTACAACGGCTGCCTCACCCTTCAAAGCGAAACGCATTACTGCTTCACTTCAGAAATAGGCAGGGTGGTGGTACCTACCCGCGCGGACTCACAACAGGTCCTACCACCTGTAAAAAAGAGTGTGAAAGAAACATTTTATTCTGAGATGTCCATGTAGAACGATTTCTAAACACTGTGCCGGCGAAGTTTCGGTACAAATGTCACGTTAAAGCGGCGTCGTCTCGAGGCGGTTGCGATGACACTCGCAACTGCTATCCGCTCTAATTGCAAGCATTATAGCGCTACAAACGACACGCGCTAGACTCGTACACCGAGTGTCGCGCGCTGCTCGCTGGGCGTTTATGAGTTTCGTAAATTTAATGCCTAAAACGTGTATGTAGGAATGCGAACTCTGTTGTCATTTAAACATAGTGCTGTTATGATATTTTCTTAGTTTTTCAGTGTTTACACAACGAGAACTCCAATTTACTTAAACTTTTAACAACTTGCTTTACAAAATAAACTTTTAATAACTTGCAGATATTTAAGAAGCATTTTAAGCTATTGCATACCTTTTATCGCGGGCCTTGAGCGCGGCGACCGAATTATGAAATTCCGTAACGAAAAAAACCTTACACCCCGCCTACCATGTATCTCGCGTTCAACACATTCACACGTTGCGCTTGTGTAGTGTTTGTGAATAAGCGCGTGGCGTGACGTCACACTGCATGCGCATCATGAAAAGTCTGCCCATCTCTCCCTCGCGCGGTCTAGCTTATGAGTGTGAAGGGGACAGTTAAGGTTTTGCTTTTATTAATCTATACTAATATTATAAAGAGGAAAGATTTGTTTGTTTGTTTGTTTCGAATAGGCTCCGAAACTACCGATTTGAAAAATTCTTTTTCCATTAGAAGCCGACATTGTCCCTGATGAACATAGGCTACTTTTTTTAAATTTTTAAAAATTTTATTTTTTTGGTTTCATGTGTGTTTTAATGTTTCCGAAGCGAAGCGAGGGCGGGTCGCTAGTGTTTAATATAGCGTGGTCTTGTTTTATTATTGTTTTAATATTAAATTATCATTGTCTAATTATAATTGCATAAGTTGTTAAAAAATGCTATGCAATAGCTTTATAGTTCCCGAGTGCCACACTTTTTTTTTTTATGATTGAAAGATTACTGGTCGCCCGAAGGCCTTTCCAGTTTTACCAAGACAGGTGGGCGAGCAAAGGCTCAGCCAGAAGGGATGGGATTTGCTAACAGCTGCTCGAGCGCCTCCGAAGGAGACCTAACAACTCAAGAGCAATTGCTTCGCGAATGAATGTACTACTGGATCGGAATCGCGACAAGCTGAGAAGATCCGGCGAGTGTCAAGGTAATTTGAAGCTTGACTTTTGAAGCTTGGCCTAATGAATACCATACCTTGTGTGTTTTACTATATTGATTTTAGCGAATATACCCACGTTCAATTCCTAGACAGGTATCATTTTTTACACTTAATACGTAACTCGAGATCCACAATGAAGTTCCTTCATCATACCTATTTCTGCCGTAAATCAGTAATGCGTTTCAGTTTGAAGGGCGGGGCAGCCGTTGTATCTATACTGAGACCTTAGAGCTCATATCTCAAGGTAGGTAGCGGCATTTACGTTGTAGATGTCTATGGGCTCCGGTAAACACTTAACATCAGGTGGGCCGTGATCTCGTCTTGCATAAAAAACATCGTATTTTAAAAGGAAAAACATAAAAACGATGAATTACTATTGTAAGCTTCTATGTACTTATAGGTATAATTTGACCTGAGTTGGGTGTCTCAATTGTATTAAACACCGCTGACTCCCTTCGGGATGGAATGGGCGACTTTTTATTTATTTATTGCATAGATGGCATCACAACTTAAATGTAGCCAACCCCCCCTTGAGATTTGAGGTCGATATCTCAATTATCTTTAGGTGAATTACAATTTTTGTGAGTTTGATTTTTGTCATACGATGTTAGTACTACGTCGTGGTACTACTAGTAATTCTTGAACATGATTCTTGTAATTAAATTTTTTTTTGTGGCTTAGATGGGTGGACGAACTCACAGTCTACCTGATCTTAAGTGGTTACCGGAGCCCATAGACATCTACAACGCAAATGCGCCATCCGCCTTGAGATACAAGTTCTAAGGTTTCAGTACAGTTACAACGGCTGCCTCACCCTTCAAAGCGAAACGCATTACTGCTTCACTTCAGAAATAGGCAGGGTGGTGGTACCTACCCGCGCGGACTCACAAGAGGTCCTACCACCAGTAATTACGCAAATTTTGCTGGTTTGATTTTTATTACACGATGTTATTCCTTCACCGTGAAAGTCAATCATGAACATTTGTTGAGTACGTATTTCATTAGAAAAATTGGTACCCGCCTGCGGGATTCGAACACCGGTGCATCGCTTCATACGAATGCACCGGACGTCTTTATCCTTTAGGCCACGACGACCTAAAACGCGACGCGACGCTTATAACTAAACTACTAAGTAATCTTTCACTTAACCAAACTGCTTTAAATATTCGATTTTAGTTTCAAAGATATATTATCATGGTACAATATTTGACCTCGTTCTTATTAACAATATATAGTGCTAATAAATAACAAACAATTAAACACGCGCGTTCGTTATATGGTCATCGTAATATAATGTGGTTTGCAAATGTTCTTCAAAAGGATATAATCCAGTACTTCGCTAAGATCAAAGCGGTGTTGCATCATAGAATAATTATAGACTAGAAGGTGCAATGTTAAGAATCCATCAAAAAATTATGACCTCAAAAATATGTTGATTAGTTCGTTTTTTTTTATTGCCATTTAAGGGACAGTCTATAATATGATTGAACTTATGTCCCAAAGTGGATAGCGGAGGTCACTGTGAAGTTTTTTTTATTGCTTAGATGGGTGGACGAACTCACAGCCCACCTTGTGTTAAGTGGTTTCTGAAGCTCATAGACATCTACAACGTAAATGCGCCACCCACCTTGAGATATAAGTTCTGAAGTCTCAGTATAGTTACAACGGCTGCCCCACCCTTCAAACCGAAACGCATTACTGCTTCACGGCAGAAATAGGCAGGGCAGTGGTACCTACCCGCACGGACTCACAAGAGGTCCTACCACCAGTAATTACGCAAATTATAATTTTGTAGGTTTGATTTTTATTACACGATGTTATTCCTTCACCGTGGAAGTCAATCGTGAACATTTGTTAAGTACGTACTGAGATATTGGTGGCCCCTGGGGAAAGTATGCCGTTGCCACATTGTATCCATCATGGCGTTTGACGTGTTAATATAAACAGTAACGATTTCTTGGTTTTATTGTTACAAATTTTACTGCAGTCACAGAGCTCAGGGTCATCGTCATGACCAAGGCCTATCCTTTAAAAAGCTTAAATAAACAACTCGCACTAACAAGAGGTCCTACCACCCAGTAAGTAAGAGGTAGATGATGGGTTTCGGTAGTAATTTACCACCAAATAGACCGGGCACTCGTCGGTAAATTTTAACAAAAACTGCCTTATTAGCTTATATAATTCTTGCATTTAATAGCTCTATGTATTGAGTCACGTCTGCAGCTGCGGTCGGGGAACAATTCGCAGATAACTTATTCAATTCGAAGCGAATACAAATAATAAATATTAATTTGAATATACAATATTGTTAAGAGTATTATTTGAAATTGCATTTATATGTTGTTCAAATTAATTCGTCTAATAAAATGAATGTACATTGTTTTGTAAACAAAGTGTTTCTGCGAATGTATCAGGCCAGAAATGTTCTAGTTTTACGTTTGAAATATAACAATTTTGTATTTTCCATTTTAAATTGAACTAGAGGTCCCGCAGTAGTCGAAATTCGACTATAATTAATTGGAATTGTAAGTTTGTACACTATTATGATTGTATTTTATACTTCTATAATCACAAATTTCGCCCACTATAAAAAATATTAACAAAGACAAACAATATTTATTCTCAATTTGACAACAGATGTCAAGTACAAAAGTTTGACAATAAATAATATGAATGCGTGTGTGCGTCAAATACATGGTTTGTAGTGTGTGTAATGTGTTTTCTTTATTGATTTAATGTGTCTTTTATGCATTATTTAAGAAAAATATTAGCATTGTGCACTTCTTCTCTATGTTCTCTATAAGTGTGGAATATTTCATACTCCTCCGTAGGCACAATTTTCGTAAAAAGGGATACAAAGTTTTTCCTTCACGTATTAATATATAGATTTCCGGTCAAAATTAGTGAAATATATTCAGGATACATGGCATGAATGTAATTAGTTCGGTTTATCTCGTATGTATTTCCGGCACCCATAACATAAGATGCAATCTTGGGGCGGTTCAGATCTGGAGCCACTGCGTTCATCTTTGGCGGCTTTGGAATGAGCTCCCCTCAACTGTGTTTCCAGAGTGCTATGACATGTCCTTCTTCAAACTAGGCTTGTGGAAAGTACTTTTTTTTATAACTTAGATGAGTGGACGAGCTCACAGTCCACCTGGTGTCAAGTGGTTACTGGAGCCCATAGACATCTACAACGTAAATGTGCCACCCACCTTGAGATATAAGTTCTAAGGTCTCAAATATAGTTACAACGGCAGCCCTATCCTTCAAACAGAGGTCTCAGAGACTTGCAAGAGGTCCTACCACCACCAGTATTTACGCAAATTATAATTTTGCGGATTTGATTTTTATTACACGATGTTATTCCTTCACCGTCGTCGTCGTGGCCTAACGGATAAGACCGGACGTCTTATCCTTTAGGCCACGACGACTAGGGTTATTATAGAGCTTTGATGGTTTAGCATCAGCTAGTTCATAAGCAGGTATGCATAGAAATAAAACAGCTTTATTGTATTTTTGCCAATATGACACAGCACACAGGTAAATGGTTGTTAATAAATAAACAGATTCCGTATAAGACTATATGAATAATGTAATTTCCTTGAAGGTGTTGTTTTGAAATGGGCTTAGTGCCTTCGTGGTAGGAAGTGCGGTTTAGGTAGCGGCGAGGCTAGGAGTGCGAGCCTCGCATTTCCCTTGTAATTGCCATATTGTGTGAGTAGAGCATAGCATAGCACAGTATTCTAAATTGCAATAAAATTGTTATATTTTTTTGACATTTTATTTTTTGTATTTTTTATTGCTTAAATGGGTGAACGATCTCACATCTGTTATTAAATGGTTAGTGGAGCCCGTAGACACCTATAACGTAAATGCCGCCACCCACCTTGAGAGATGAGTTCTAAGGTCTCAGTATAGTTACAACGGCTGCCCCATCCTTCAAACCGAAACGCATTACTGCTTCATGGCAGAAATAGGCAGGATGGTGGTACCTACCCCAACGGACTCACAAGAGGTCCTACCACCAGTAACGACGCAAATTATAATATTACTGGTTTAATTTTTATTACACTATGTTATACCTTCACCGAGAAAGTCAATCGTGAACATTCGTTAAGTATGTATAATATTTCATTAGAAAAATTAGTACCCGCCTGCGGGATTCGAACACCGGTGCATCGCTAGATACGAATGCACCGGACGTCTTATTCTTTAGGCCACGACGACTTCAAAACATTTAAATTCATTTATAAATTAGTGCAATATAAATGACACCAGACTACATGGAAGGCTGCCTATGACCATGTCCAAGTCCAGTCGGTAGTTGACGGCTATTGCCTATGCCGACCCGACAAAATACAGGATAAGAGCAAGGAAAAAGAAGTTTTTATTTATGGATACCAGAGTAGAACATAACACAGAATCTACGAAAGATGACAAGTTTCCCAAAGTTAAATTGTTCTATCTTCAGAGCAGCTGAGCTAACGGTTTTTTTTTATTATCCTTGTAGGCAGACGAGAATACGGCCCATCTGATGGTGAGTAGTTACCGTCACTTATGGACTTCAGCAATGCCAGAGGCAGAGCCAAGCCGCTGCCTACTATGATACTAAGCGATAATAATCGGAGCTCATAAAACCATAGCCCCATGAGTTGAGATCCAAACCGTAAGGCATAACTACTACTTAATCCATCACATTCCATCCAAATAATATAATTAAATTGCAAAATATGAACGAACGCCTTGAAGATGAAATTCAATACCTACTTTCATAATAACTGTATATTATTTGATTATCTTATTGTATTTCACGAAATGTCACTGGATAAGTGGATACCCTTTTAAATAACGCTTACATTGGACAACAGAAGGCTTAGAATAGCAACGGAGAATGCTCAGAACGTGTAGCAGAAATAAATGTGTCCCAAAATGGTACCTATGAAAAAGTTTTTTTTTTCCAATTTATATTATTTTTAATAAGTATTTATTTTATTATTTGTTAAATTTATATAATTCTATTTACCAAGTAACTATTTGTATATAGTCTCTTTTTAATTCGCAACTTAGAGGTATTTGCTTCCAGTAGGCATTAGAAAGAAAAACAATATTGTAAGACAGAAATAAATCCTTCCTTGGAGCCTGTACTTTGGAACTTTTGTTTGTTGATATTGACTTGTTTCAATTGTTTACTTATGTTAATCTAGCAATTGTTTGATATTTCAATCAATGTCAGAACCGACTTAATTTTGCTAGCAATAAATTTTGGTTTTTAAGAGCAGCAATAGGAATTGAGATTTCTTTTAAGCGAAACTCACCTGATGGAACGTGATCACTGTAATCTTTGTGATTCGTGTGCATGAGTATTGTACCATAAGACCCAGGTTTGATCCTTGGTCGAAGACAGTCACTTTGAGATATTTGGCATTCGGCATTTTGGTGTATCAGTTGCCTACGATGTGTGTTTTTCCATATATCAAGAAAAAATCCAACATCGAATTTGGAATTTTGTCCAACGATAAACATCTTATAATTAATTACAAATCATTTTCTAAATATCTTAACGTAGTCGACTACAAGAAGCACCTCGTGGTGCTTTTAACAACAAAATAGTAGGATTAAAATCTTTTACAAAATAAATTTACAGGTAACGGACAAAATTGCTATCACTGAATTCTCGGAATTTCAAGATGTGCGACATTATGTGATGCGTCACTTTCTTAGTGAAGAACGCTCTGCCGTCTTTATTTCGATAATCCACCGCGTATTAAGTTTGTTGGATTAATATTATTTTTTCCTGGTTCACGTTTTGAGGTCGTCGAACGTAATTTTAGCACGATCCTTGAAGATTTACAACGGTAATTATGACCGTATGACATATGCGGCGTCTGTTATTTTGGCTTGCGAAGGGCCCATGATCAGAGTAGACGCCTGGCGCTCTTGTAACTGAGAGAGGTATCAAATTTTTTAGGTAAATAAAAATAAAAATAAATTTACCTGCTCAGACATTACTGGTGGTAGGACCTCTTGTGAGACCGCACGGGTAGGTACCACTACCCCGCCTATTTCTCCAGCCCTCTCGGTCGGCAGGCTATCCGGAGCCCATCTAGACGGCGCCGGTTAGAATGGGTTATCCTACGGAATACCCCGCTGGGTCAGAACCAGCGTGGGTCGAGGATAGCCGGCCTTCCATCACCCGGATGCTCTTGCGCAAAACGCGTGCAGAGCAGCTGGCACGTCGTCTTCATGAACGACTTAGTATTGTGCCATAAAAATCTGATCTGCCTTTCTGTGTACGTAGCTGCTATACAAACTGAGACCTCATGTTTTAATTATGTCTCAAAAAACCTGACTGTTTCTTCACTACATAGTATAAAACAAAGTCGTTTTCTCTGTCCCTATATATGTCCCTATGTATGCTTAAATCTTTAAAACTACGCAACGGATATTGATGCGGTTTTTTTTAAATAGATAGAGTGATTGAAGAGGATGGTTTATATGTATAATAACATCCATTAAATAGTGGAGAAATCAATAATAAATTACAGTTTACGAAGCGAAGCGAGGGCGGGTCGCTAGTGGCTTTATAATTATAAAAATAAAATCCGCAAATATTGATAAAACTTCGTAATTGTAATTAGTTGTTGTATGGCGTATTTAAGCTCTTTCGAATAGGAAAGGTAAACACAGCCTTCTTTGCATATACTCTCGCGATGCAATCGACCGCATTAAACCAATACAAACGAAACTTCAACTTCACATGACTGCCTACGAAAGCGTTTTATGCGATACAAAATTAGCATAATTAATTTAACACCGCGATTTTATTCGGCGTAATGTAAATTGAGTTAAAATTCACCCGGGAGAGAAGCGAGGCAAGGGGCAAAGACACAACCAAACAAATATAGTGCGCACGAGTTGAATACTCGCGGATATTTTATTATCTGTAAACACACACGCACACATTAACGCGGCCTCAATGTATAGAGCGACGAAACAATTTTGAGATTTGACTTTTTCTGATTCGAAATTACTTAATTGAGTTCTTTTTTATATGGATCGCTGACGAAGTAAAAATTACTATTAAAATTTTTTTGATGATAATCAATATACAAATTAGGTTTGCATAGCATCCACCGAATTGCAAAACAGTTTTGTTAGCGTTAATGAAGTAGTTTATAATAGTTAATTATCTTTAATTTCACTTTAGCTTACACTTAAGAAACATAACACTAACATAAAAGTTTTTTGTACATTTATTATAATATTCATTCCTAGTGAATAATAAGAGTCAGGTGTCATTTATTTATTTATTACAAGAGTTTAATTTAATTTAATATAATATAACAGTTTAATTTAATATAATATAATGTGAGAACGAAACGTTTAGAGTAAAAGGGATGAATGTATGAGGAAGACAGGGACGGAAGGAAGATGGTTAAGATGGCGATCGGACATTAACAGTGTGAACATTTTACGACGTGTGTTAATGTGTTTTCGACATGTACCAGTATATACCACTTATCCCTATTCAGAACTATTGTCAAAAAAAAAAAATAGATTGAAATATCTTGTTAATATCACAAAACAAACTTGCATAATTAGCTTACTATTGAGGCAGTTAGGTACCTAAAGTCTCAAAGTGGTGGAATTCACGTTTCTGGGCACCCGTAACCACTTAATTCTAAGTGACTTGTGCGTATACCCGACTATGCAATTTCAATAAAAACATAGCAACATTTAAAGCACTTGTTGTAGACCAAACTAAGCTGTAGACTAGGCACTAAAATGTTTAATAAGCACTTACTATACTACTTTAATAAGCGCATTTACTGGTGGTAGAACATATTGTGAGTCCGCACGGATAGGTACCACCGTCCTGCCTATTTCTACCGTGAAGCAATAATGCGTTTCGGTTTGAAGGGTGGGGCAGCCGTTGTAACTATACCGAGACCTTAGAACTCATATCTCAAGATGGGTGGCGACATTTACGTTATAGATGTCTATGGGATCCGGTAACCACTTAACACCAGTTGGGCTGTAAGCTCGTCAACCCATCTAGGCAATGAAACAAAAAACTTACTGAACCGGTTAGTTTTGAAATTACATCAGAAACGAATCAACAAAGTATCAAGATCGCGCGCGCTCGCTATAATTATACAAGTGTTGATGTAAACAAGCGCAGACACGGCACTAACGCACACATGCCTACGAGAGCACACATTGAGACGTAGCATTGAGACAGGTCATGGCACTCGGCGTGTGCGCAACATGCATTTGCATCGTACTATACATAATACAACGCGTGAATCGTAAATCTGTGTGCATTTTTTTTTTGTAAAGCATCCTTACTCTTTGTAGCACATTAAAATGAAAGTATGTTTTATTATCACATAAAAAAATGTCTTTAGGAAATGATAAAAACTGAAAGAGGTGAGAAATTATTATTATTATTTTTTCCTACCTATGCTGATAGCCTTGAGAGGCTATTTCAGCTTCTCTTTGACGTGTAGGTGAGCTCACGGGGCTCAAACCGGGAGTGTTGCTAACACTGGCCCTAGCAAGAGCCGTGCTTCGCAGAATCTACCATTGGATCGGAAACTCGACCCACTGAAAAGATCCGGCGAGAAACTCAGTGGGCTGTGTCTATGGGTCAATTTACTCGTCGAGCCCTTCGTCACAAGCGACGGGTTCGGCGAGGGCGGTGACCGGAGTAAGAGATGATGTGTGAAGTGTTCTTTATAGGTAGAACGTATTTTAAGATAAACATCTCAACCCTATAACTGCTTATATCGCAAACGAATCATTGTAGTTTCAAAGATAGGACAGATACTGAAAATTACAATTGATCGGTCAATCTCAAGTTGGGAAACTCGAATCGAACCAATAAAGAACTAGATTTTGTCCAAATGAATATAACTTCAAGGAAAACAAAACTTTTTTAGTTTATTCCTCAGGCGTCTGTTCGCACTCACAGCTCACCCGGTGTTAATTGGTTACCGTCGTTGGGTCTTCGTGTCCCCTTACGGGGGCACGGATCGGGCCTTGGGGCAATACCCTCTGCCCGGGCTTGGACTGGGCAGGTGTGATGTTTCTGCTGGAAGATAATGAATGAGGCGATGATGCTGTGATCTGATGATGGTGGATGGTAAGATGATAGGTAGATGATGTAATTGATATAACTGTAGTGGTTAGATGGAGCTGATGATGAAGAGTTTTCAAAACCATACTTGTTAGGTGGATCCATCAATGCGCTATCCTCTTCCTTCTTCTCTGTTCCGTTTCTGCTCCTTCCGCCACCGACGCATCCTGAGGTCCCTAGTGGGTAGCTGTATACTTTTTTTTTAATTGCTTACCAGAGCTTACTAGAGCTTATAGACATCAACAACTTAAATGCCATTACCGATAGTGAGACACCAGTTCTAAGTGTCGCTCAATAGCCGTCCCCCACCCTTCAAATTGGAACGTGAAATGATATGAAATACGTACTAAACAATTGTTCACCATTGACTTCCAGTTTCCATGATGAAGGAATAACGTCATGTAATAAAAATCAAATCCGCACAAATTAGAATATGCGCCATTACTGGTGGTAGGACGTCTTCTAAGTCCGCACGGATGGATACCACCACCTTTCCTATTTCTTAAGTGAAGCAATAATGCGTTACGAACTATGTCTCAAGATGGACCGCGACATTGACATGGTTGGTGTCGATGGGTGCCGGTGACTTACCAGCAGGTGGGGCGTGGGCTCGTCCACCAATTTTGGCAATAAAAAAACCCAGTACTTATATACATATCAAGAGAAGTTCAGATTAGAAGTGAATACCTGAGTCCTATATCTCTTCAAACGAGTTTTTAAAATACTTATGGGTCTGGTCTTTGATATTTATGACTGCACTCATTAGCGGGTACGGTTTAGAGATAAAGAGATAAAAAATGTTACGTATTGTATTGGTGATAAGGTTCATCATCCTCTCCCGAGTTTATATAGTCATTTCATTAACGTGGGCTTTAGTTCGATTTAAAGAGGAAAAGGGCTGATATGATCGATAATTCCTTTTTTTTATTGCCTAGATGGGTGGACTAGCTCACGGTCCACCTGGTATTAAGTGGTTACCGGAGCCCATAGACATCTACAGCGTAAATGCCGCCATCCACCTTGAGAGATGAGTTCTAAGGTCACAGTATAGTTACAACGGCTGCTCTGCCCTTCGAACCGAAACGCATTAATTACTGCTTCACGGCAGAAATAGGCGGGGTGGTGGTACCTACCCGTGCGGACTCACAAGAGGTCCTACCACCAGTAAAAGTTCAGTTCAGTTCTTAACGTTGGCTCGTCACTTAGCTAATTAAAGCACTCGTTCGTTAGGTTCGGAGAGTTTCCTTCTCGACTGATCTCGCATATTAGCGCTATATTACTTTGTCCTTGTGAAGAAGCCGCAAACAAAGATTTATGGCCGCATCACGACAATAAAACTCGGTATTTTTATTGTTCAAGTTAATTTGTTTACGAGCGGGTGCTCTTTAATATATTTAGGTGTCGAGATGAGCACACGAGCCGGTCTCATCTGGTTGCCTTATAGACTGCATTACGTAGACCCCTTTGAGACATCAGTTCCAAGAACCAATTGTGCAGACACTGTATTAAAATTTAAGTAGGATTTCTTAAAATGCTTCGAGAATTAAATGGATAGTATGGTGGAAACTACCTTGTTTTGTTACTGGTGGTAGGACCTCTTGTGAGTCCGCACGGGTAGGTACCACCACCCCGCCTATTTCTGCCGTGAAGCAGTAATGCGTTTCGGTTTGAAGGGTGGACTAGCTGTTGTAACTATACTGAGATCTTAGAACTTATATCTCAAGGTGGGTGGCGCATTTACGTTGTGGATGTCTATGGGCTCCATTAACCACTTAACACCAGGTGGGCTGTGAGCTCGTCCACCCATTTAAGCAATAAAAAAAAAACTACCTGTGCTGGCTCACAAGACGCCTTACCACCTGTGTGTGTGCTTAGTGCCAGTTTCCCTTCGTTTGCCGCTAGGGGCGCTGTTCCAACTCCATACATATTTGAGTTAACTTTGACGCGATCGAGAAGTTAAAAAACTCGCATTAAGCACACAGTAATTACATAAAATATTTTTTGCGATATTAATTTTTATTAAACAATTATTAATCGTTCAATGTGGAAGTCCTTCATAAGCACGTGTTAACTGTAATGAATAATTGTGGGATTTGAATATCCGCGTAGTCGTAACGCTCTATACAACTACACCGGGAGCGTTATCTTTTAGACCACTACTATTTCGTTTACATATTTTTTTATGTAATAATAATAAGAAAAATAATAACATTTATTGCCTTTCACATTAAATAAAATAAAATACAAAAAAAAGGAAAGAAAAAAATTAAAATCCAAAAGGAGGTGGCTCAGCTAATACTGTTCAAGGTCGATAAATCGAAGAACTCTGATTTTCAGTCACCCCCTTTTCCCTTTGGTTCATTGCGGGAATTAAGGCTAGGTACGTATGTACAGACCTAGAACGTGGTATAAACAAGTATAAAAATAAGACATAAAAAAACAAAAATCAAATTAAATGGTGAACCCGAATACAAAACAAACATTAGCACACAACAACAACAACCTGTGGGCAGCCTAAAACGAAACAACGAAGAAAAGAAAATAAATCACGACAATACTATTACTGGCAAGCAACGCAATATTTACCTCTTGTGAGTCCGCACGGGTAGGTACCACCACCCCGCCTATTTCCGCCGTGAAGCAGTAATGCGTTTCGGTTCGAAGGGTGGGGTAGCCGTTGTAACTATACTGAGACCTTAGAACTTATATCTCAAGGTGGGTGGCGCATTTACGTTGTAGATGTCTATGGGCTCCAGTAACCACTTAACACCAGGTGGGCTGTGAGCTCGTCCATCCATCTAAGCAATAAAAAAAAATAAAAAAAAATTTACACTTGTACATTATTGAAAATAATTTGATTAAAAGAGGATTTTGACAAGCAAGGATCAAACCCTATATCTTAAGTGATATGCACACTGAGGCACTGAAATAACCAGTTTGTCTGTTTATTAGCCTCATCCACTTAGTTTACAAAAAATCTAGTCTAAACGACATTTAGTCTTCATAAATAATGGAGCTTAATCTGATTTACGTTAAGATACAAAGATTTAAGTATGGCAAAAAGGAATAGATATAATTATAATAATAATAATAATAATGTTTTTATTGCAAGTAACCATGACTCATATAAAATGTTAATAAGACTTAGACCTATGTTAGTAGTTATATTTACATCACAATGAATTACTGTCGTAACATCCCATGGGAGATGGCACCACAGCGACCGATGTATACACAGTCCAGCCTGCTTGCGATCATGCTCAGGATACTGTTGGAGCTGGCCCTCACTCTGCTTACCAGAGATGCACACCTCTTACGCATGGTAGCGTAAAAACAATCTATGTGCGCGTTTGCAAACATCCCTGATGCGCTACAAAAGCGGGGCAGCACCACCAGCACCCTAAACGCGTTATTATATTGAACACGGAGAGCGTTGTACGATCTTTGAGTATATCCAGCCCACAAGCTGCACGTGTAAAAGTTAGTACAGTAGGCCCTAAAGAGGGTGACCATGACTTTAAGTGAACACCGTGCAAATATATATAATGTAGAGACCAGAGTAGAAACATACCACAATTTGTTGATATAGAACAAAACTCATAGCATTGAAAGCCTATAGAAGATTAAAATGGCGAGGGTCGTGACATGTGTCATGTAGAAGGAAAGATGGCTAGACTAAAATATTTTTCATTACCATATGTGTATCTAGATTCGCGAATATATTTTAGAACAATGCTAAAGGATATTTTGTATTTTATTTTTATATATGCTAAGATAAGAATCTGTTTTTTATGCGAATGCTAAGTTATGTTAATTTAATTTCAAAACATTGGTAGTGGTGGTGAATCGAGCCACTATCCAGATAATATTATAAAGTTGTCGGAGTCCACAGACTTCAACACTTCAATATCCCACCTTAAGATGGGTTGAAGAGTCTCATAGAGAATGGTAGGTGACTGCATCTAAAGATATGAACAGGTAAAATGCTACCTACCTCTTCCTCACGTGCTCTTGGTACTCATGATGGGAATCGGAAGAACATTGCAAGCTAGCACGGAGAGATACCGCCATTATGCTTATTGCTTCCACGAAGCAATGCATTCCCCTATGAGGTATGGAATATTTTAGTAAAAAGGATAATCGATACTACATCATCATCTATTAAAGATGGCATTCACGTTGTGATGTCTATGGACTCCAGTGTGCTTAGTGCGAGCTTTTAAACGTTCTCGATAGCGTAAAAGTTAACTCAAATTTGTATGCAGTTGGAACAGCGCCCCTAGCGGCAAACGCAGGCAAACGATTCTAATTCATACAAATATGAGTTAACTTTTACGCTATCGAGTACGTTAAAAAACTCGCACTAAGCACACAGTATCCACTTAATACTTAAACATCTGGTAAACCGTGAGGCGTGATCACTTAAAATTTCCCCCGTAAGGCGTAATAATTGAAAAGTATCAAACTTGTTTAACACAGAAGAAAAAGCTTCTTGAAAGGATTAAAACTGTTCATAGTACGACAGTAAGTTATAATACAGTCTGTATACGGAAGGCCCGACCAATTATACTTGTGCACATAAGGAAGTGAACGCAAAGGTCACGAATCCTCATGTATACTAAGGAACATGCGATTTAAGCATTTATCTTGTAATTTTATATGGTTTTTATGTTTGATCATGTTTCTAGATTTGCGTATTATCTAGACTCAATTTTTGGGTATTTTGAATTTAATGTTATAATTGTGGCCAAGCTCTGTGCGGATCACAAAGTTCTGGTCATGTTTTTGATTTCATAGATGACCACTGTTTTATTTTGTCTGCGTGCTCTAATAAATATTCGTGATAATTCCTACAACTTCTTATTACCATTATACGTGCGACTAGTGGAACAGAGTTCATCGACGGTGCGTTTCAAAAGATATTTTTCCGCCGGTAAGAGTAACGCCATCTGTCGCCAAATAGTCGAACGAATAGTAAAGAATCTAGTAGTATCTAGAACGCTCGAGAAGTACAACGACATCTATTGTCAGATAGCAGAAACACACAATACTAAAATTTTATGGAATATTCTAGACGATTCTAGAGATTTCGCCTCAATTATAAAAGCGTTGCAGAGATGGCACGCAGTTAGTAATCGAAACTACTCGAAGCGAAACAGCGAACAGATCATCTGAAGCGAAGCGGTAGAAGCGCATTGAGAGTTTTAAAGTGTTTGTTGAGTGTTTTAAGTGTTCTATGTGTTAATTTATACTTTGGTGGAATTTTATTTATCCCGAACCCCAGCGCGTAATAGTATTCTTTGCCACGTGCCATTCGGCTTTGGAATTAACTCCATTCCGCGGAGTTTTCCGGGACACCATGCCATGTATTCTCCAAACAAGGCTTACTTACGAAGAGTGCTCGCGGTAGGCAGCGATATGGCTCCGTCATCCATTTTATGATTTGAGGAATGCATGACTACACGGCAGAAATAGGTGTTATTATTATTGTATTGTCTTATTTGGTTTTTGCAAGTCGTCGTACAATATTCAAATGTCTATAAATTTTGATGACACTTGGTTTTCCGTGACCATGAAAACTGTAAAGGTTCAAACGTCGGAAATAATGCAATAATGACAATAAAAAAGGCGAGATTAAACTGTAAAAATAGCTTTAATTATTAATGTTGTATTTCATTACGGTCATTGATTTTTATTCACACAAGAAATAATAAAACCCATGAACTAAATTTAACATGACATGGATATCGGCATTGTGAGGTTCGCTAAATCTTTGGTATATTTCTAATTGTAGACTCGTTGATGTTTTCCGGGGATACTGAAAAGGACGAAGGAAAATGTTAGGATTTCATTATGTGTGTGTACGAAAATAAAACATTTTTATGCTTTAATATTCGCTTTAAGCAATATTCAAATATCAAAAAATAACAACTTAGTCGATCGTGACCACGAAAACTGTTAACCATTCGAAGCGTCGGAATTAATATTTTTCTCCTACCTACGCCGAAAGTTCGGTTTTCCTCCCGCTGTACCCAGGGAGGAAAGTTACACTTTCTTCCCTGGGTACTGACAAGTGCGCATACGCGTTAGTGTCTACGTCTGCTCTCACGTACCTAAAATTCTCCGCCATTGTTGTGCTCGGGTAATTTGCAATATTGTGTTTAGTGTAAAAGTGAAATAAACAAAAGGCAATAAAATTTAATAGTGAAGTATTAAACAAAGATGAGTTCATCAGACAGTTCTAATTCAATTAGTAGTAGTTTATTTAAAAATTAAAAAACAGTTAAATTGTTTTTTTAAGAGTATGGGGGTTTCCGCCCCCCTTTTCCCTGCCAGGGCTTCGCCCCTGGACCCCGGCTCGCTACTCTATGAACTTTCGGCCTGGTAGGAGAAAAAATAGTATGTGCACCGCGGGAAAAAATAGGACATCTGATCCCGCGTGTTTGCCATTTTTCACGCGGGAGGAAATGTCCTACTTTTCTCCCTTAGTGCACAATGTACTATATGACAATAAAAACGCGAGATTAGGCGGTAAAACTAATATTAATAATGTCTACGAAGCCCGGCAACGAAGAAAATACACACTGTAATGTGTTTACCGGTTATAATGAGTTAATAAGTACGGAGCACTCAATGTAGTTCATCAAGATGGTAATGATCGGGTATCTTCAGATATGCAACAAGTCGAAACGCTTATTTCGTTTATATTGGCTGTGCGTCGACTTAGAATAGTAACAACTTCCGTATCATGAGAAGAGAAACGAATATATATATATATATTATTATTTTTTATACTATATTATACAATATTCTAAGTCTGTACACACGTAACTAGCCTTCATTCCCGCAAAGAACCAAAGGGAAACGGGGGTGACTGAGTATCAGCGCTGTTCGATTTATCGACCTTGAACAGCAATAGCTGAGCCACCTCCTTTTGCCTTTTTCTTTTCTTTTATTTGTATTTTATTTTATTTAATGTGAAGGGCAAATATTATTATTAATAAGGGAATTAGTGGGCAGCAGCGCTCCATAATTGTCAAACAAGCATAATTTGATCATCAACTGGTGTTTAGTTAGGACTGTGTGACCGGAGGGTAGGTAACAGCATCTTGTCATCGTGGCCTAAAGGATAAGGCGTCCGGTGCATTCGTGTCGAGCGATGCACCGGTGTTCGAATCCCACAGGCGGGTACCAATTTTTCTAATGAAATACGTACATAACAAATGCTTACGATTGACTTCCACGGCGAAGGGATAGCATCGTTTAATAAAAATTAAGCCCGCAAAATTATATTTTGTGTAATTATTGGTGGTAGGACGTCTCGTGAGTCCGTACGGATAGGTACCATCGCCCTGCCTATTTCTGCCGTGAAGCAGTAATGCGTTTCGGTTTGAAGGGTGGGGCAGCCGTTGTAACTATACTGAGACCTTAGAACTCATATTTCAAGGTGGGTAGCGCATTTACGTTGTAATAGTCTATAGGCTCCGGTAAGTACACCATATGACTAGGAGATGTATGGAAATGGCAATGCAAGGTAGAGGGGGAAGAGGCCGACCGAAAAATACATGGTCGGAGTTTGTGAATGACGATATGAGAGAGAGAGAGAGAAGTGACTGTTGAGATGACGACTGATAGAAGAGAATGGAATAGAAAAATTCATTGTGCCCACCCCACCTAGTGGGATAAGGTGTAGACAAAGAAGAATTTTTTTGCACACAGGTGTTTCATTTCGCTTAGAATCGTGCTGCCACTACTGGAGTGCACAGAATAGTCAGAATAATTCCTTTAAAATGGATATAGAAATCGAGAGGTCCTTTCACACGCTCTACTATCAAACTCGCCAGTAAAAATATGTTTTATCTGAAAATGTCAACTATACAACGAGCAGCAGATGCTTTTATCCATTGTTCATGTTTTAATCGGAAGATAACAAGTTTTTCCGGTTCATTAAGCGATTAGAGTTTTTATATTGTAACATGTATATAGGTCGATGGTATATAAGCGGTTTAATTGTTAGGAAATGGTTATTTTTCTATAAAAAATAATTAAAATTGATAGATAACATCACGAGTGGATGATAATGTGTAATATTTCATAGGGTCAAATGGGGACCGAAGCTTATGGTAAGATACGAAGCCAGAATGACGTCGCTTTCTCTCTACGTTTGAAACTAAAATGGCCTAAATGATAAGGCGTCCGGTGCATTCGTATCTAGCGATGCACCGGTGTTCGAATCCCACAGACGGGTACCAATTTTTCTAATGAAATACGTACTTAACGAATGTTCAAGATTAACTTCCACGGTGACAGAATAACATCGTGTAATAAAAATCAAACCCGCATAATTATAATTTGCGTAATTACTGGTGGTAGGACGTCTTGTGAGTCCACACGTGTAGTTACTACCGCCCTGCCTATTTCAGCCGTGAAGCAGTAATGCGTTTAGGTTTCAAGGGTGGGGCAGCCGACTATACTAGAACTCATATCTCAAGGTGGGTGGCGCATTTAGGTTGTAGATGTCTATGGGCTCCAGTAACCACTTAACACCAGGTGGACTGTGAGCTCGTCAACCCATCTAACCAATAAAAAAAAACTCGAGATAGATAGAATACGGTACTCACTCGTGTAGACCTACAACATGTTCCAAAACTAGAAAAATCATTAAATGAAGGGTCTGGTTAAGGAAATGATTCGGCTAAAATAATAGTAGCTAGAACTATGAAAGTGTAACCATTTGCCCGGATTGATTACTAACAATCTTAGACCAGAATTCGGTAATTAAATCGTGTCTATATAGTATTTTTATATTCTATATAGCACTAAATATAGTATTTTTTTCCTTAAGCTAAATCAAACTAAGATGATGAATATTAAACAATGATGTAAACGAACTTAAAGTCGTTGCACGGTAATTTAATGCACTTTGAATCCACCTCCACAGTCTTCGAGACAATAAACTCTGACAAGCGATCCGTCTTAAGCGATTTTAATCGTAAAATCAATATTTTGCTATGTCAAGCTTCTTAGGTTTATTTTGTGCAAAATATATTCATTTAAGAACTAAACGTGCCTCGCAATTTTGCCTATGTAAATTTATAAAATGAACTGTTGCATATTCCTGTCATAAATAGTCCTCGTGTCGCTCTACGATCTATAAACCACCATACGATTTGTAGATATATTCTTTAGGACGTAAGAGAAATCTCTTACGTGTTATTCAGGCCGACCGAGAGGGCTGATGGTCGTGGCGCCGACGACCGCCAGTCCGGCGTCCCGAGGGGGAGGGTGATGGGAGAGATGTGCTCCGCACTAAGCGCTTCACTTTCCCCCCTTTGCCTTTTCATGGGTTCTGTCTCATGCGAGGTTTGGACGTTGGTTGTTGAGCGACAGGAGGTTTTAGTCAGTTCGACTCTGAAATGCCCCGCCCTCCATCCCCAGTGAAGGGAGGAAGTCCGGCGATTTCCTCCTGATCAAAAAAAGAAAAAAAAACGTGTTATTCAGACTATTAACTATCTACAGGAGAAACTTAATCCAAATTCTTCTAGATATTTTTTCGTGATTGAGTAGAAACATCCAAAGGTAACATACACACTCTGACATTTAGGGTAGATAAGGCTAGACTGCTTGGGCTGTGAGACGTCCTTGTTCCAATGAGGTTCGGGAAGTCCTCGGCGGTAGGCAGTTGAACTGCTGTGCCTCGTCCATTGCTGGCATCATAGTCATGTGACCACTGACCTTGAGGTAGGACTTATAATCGCCTTCCTTCGAAAGCCAAAACGAGTGACCATATCGAGTTTCGAACCTCATTAAACATGCACTAATCAATTGGTGTCACGAGATAACAAGAGCGGTACAATGAACTTATTTCCATTAGTCTCTAGACGGCAGAAAGGATACTATGAGGTGTGGACACCAAATAGCTACCAAGGCTGAGGAAGTCACCGCATCAGCTCCCTTGATATAGTGCCCAACTTTGTTTTGATAATCGACAAGTTTTCCGCGTCCTAGTCGGTTACTCTCCTGATCCCAAGTGTTCAGTTTGTGATGTAGTGGAAGATGCTTTTCACATTATGATGGAGTGTGCGCGGAACGATGATTCGAGACAACAATTCTTTTCAAAACATACAGATTTTCGACAAGTTGGAGGTGTAAATTACGTATTAGCCTTTCCGGCATCCGAAATGGCTAAGTCACTTTATAAAATAGTTTTGGTGGGCCTTCAGAGACGATAACATTTTCCTTTATTTTTATAAATAAATATTTTGTTACTCTCTTTTGTTGCACAATGGAGTGTCGTGTCCATGTGAATAATCTCCTTAAAGAAAGATAAAAAAAAGATAGTCGGTTACTCTTGGCAGAGAAGTGATCATGTGGAATACTAGTTTAATAAGGCCTTAACAGCTGTTGTCCATAGTTCGCGAACTGAGGCTTGGCTCATGCACACGTTAAGTGGGGTTTTGGTAAAGATTTTTATCTGATCAGTCCTGATCAAGTTTTCCTACGCAACGGTAAATCAGTGTTTCAATTGAAACGACTGAATGGGAATTAAAAATTAAAGCATTGCAGGTAAGGCGATGGTTATTAAACATTTTAAAGTTGACTATCGGATTATTTCATTTTTCGACTTCATTCTCAAAGTGCGCATTGGCTGCTTTGCCCCTTAGCAGCAGATAGTGTGTTATCACATCGGCTCATCTACCTTAACGAAATTAATATTTTGATCAGTTAACCCCGAGAGCACAAAAGTTCTTAACTTCTAGCGACATCTATTGTTGAAAGACGAAAACACGAACCGGAAAATCTTGATCGAAATTTATAATTAGAACATTCGTGTTGTCAGTCTACCAAAAGGCTTCTATTTTTAAGTAATGCTAAGTACATATTAAGCTAAATAGGTTAAGTGTTCTAAGTATCTCTTACCTGACTAATGTATACGATGAACTGGTTAATTCTCGAAATAATTTGCCATACGGACTTTAAATATGTGTATTTTTGAATTCGTAGATCGGTGAACGAGCTCACGGCTCTTCTCGTCTATAGTGGTTACCGGAAGCCATAGACAACCCAACGTGAAAGCCGGTTTAAAGCATGAGGTCCAGGTCTCGATTGCATCTTTTGTCCTACCCTTCAAACCCGAATGACTTCCTTCTTCGCGGTAGAAGCATGCAGGACGGGTGCTACCACCCTTGTTAACGCCTTATCACCAGAAGAAAATGGTCAAATAATTACCACCACAATTCCCATAGTCTACCATAACACAACAATTCCATCCTTCCTACTACCGATCTCATACTTTGAAAATAAGTTATAGCATTTATAAACGGCAATATCCTCCTCCTTGCGTCGTATTCCTCATTGCTGAGGGTTGTGACTACCCTTTTGTATCACCTATATCGACACCTCCTACGTATATTATCGTAACCAACAAATTGACGAAAATGACATTTTTAGATTTTCAAATACTTTATAACATCGTTTATCGTTTCATCTAATAAAAAAATATATATTTGCAATAGAACCAAAGATATTGAGAGTGCATATTGTCGTATGTTCATATTTACCGTAGTAATATATCGTATAGTGCAGTTAATGTACTGTACGCGGGAGGCGAGTGATCGTTTAGCCGCGCGAAGGAATGGTAAGTAGTAGTACCGATTGTATACGCTGGAGAGGAGCACGAGCGCGCCTAATATCACATTTTAAAAAAATGTACTGATTTATATTATTTAATGGACAGTAAGTATAAGATTAACTATCAACTATGTCATCTAGGTCAAAGCGAATGATTGATGCAGTAATGAAACCGGTAAAACAATGTGATAATTTGATTGGCAAAAACCGGTAAACGCTAATAATTCAACTTATAGTGATGATGTGTGTACATCCAACCCTTTTGTGGAAAATACTACGAGGGTACAAGGTAATATATATGTTTTACACTATGAATAATGATTTTATGATTTATTTAAAATATAATAATATGAAATAGTATAATACCCACAGTAAAATATCGTAAGTATATATATACTATACTATACGTTGAATTTAGATCCTTCTCCAATATCGTAAGTAAATACTTACGATACTTTACTATTAAAAAAAATATAAATGAGCCCCGTATCTGTTCTTACGATATTTTACGTTGGAATTTCCTATACTTTTTTTATCCTATGTCACACTTAAGACATTGTACTTCGATATGAAGCATAACTTACTATAGTATTCTTTTCAAAAAATCTCAATAAAAAGATATTTTTGTTTTTCCTTTACACAGTTACCGCCCCTTTTTTACGCAGATATTGATGAGATAAACCAATAGATGAATTTGTTCTATTTTGGGTCCTATGTGTCATATGAACTGTAGACTAAAATGGTCAACGAAAATGAGTGATGATGAAAGAACATTGATTTTCAATAGGTTTTAAGATTTAGGAAACCGTGAAAAGCAGTAAGCCTTTATTGAAAACTTGGTTGTCAAACAAAAAACTAAGGATTTTCACTGATATGGAATCTAGGCGTAGGTTTACTTTGATATATAGATTCCCAAGGGCTGTTTTAGACGACCAGGAAAACTATTTAACTGTGTACAAGAAGATGTTTCTAAGCACATTTCCATTAAGTAAACAATTTGTCTATAAGTCTTTAGAAAATAAAGTTAAGTAAGGTAAGTGGCTTGATAGAAGCGGATCTGCGAGGGCGTCATACTAATCATCGCAAAGTAATAACTAGGGATGTTATCAGAAGTATATGCGATCACATAAAATCTCTTCAGCCTGTAGAGTCTCATTACTCTCGCCGAGGAAGTAGTAAAATTTACCTAGACGCAGATCTAAATTTCCATCGCTTGTTTGAGTTGTATAATAAGTGATTTAATACATTAACATACTCTCCAAAAGCTAGTTCTGAACGGCAATATCGCGACATCGTTAATGCATACTTTAAGATTAATTTTTATATGCCAAAGAAATACCGATGTGACAAGTGTCATATCTATAAGAATATATCTAGTCTGACACTATATGAAGCACATACTAAAAATAAAGAGATAGCTCGCCAAAAAAGTCGACCGTTAAAGAACTGGCCAAAGTATCAGATGGTAAACTATTAGTGGCCACTTTCGACTTTCAAAAGTTCTTATTGCTCCAAATGGTAATATAAGTATACTTTATTATAAACGAAAGCTTTAACTGTTTAATTTTACAGTTTTTAATGTGGCTGAACAGGAAGGTACTTGTTTTATGTGACATGAAGTCCAAGGGAAACGCGAGGCAAACGAAGTGGCTAGTTGCTTATATACAAGTACATCTCCAAATGTAAGGATCAAGGTACAAGCGAGCTTCGGTTGCCGCTTTTATTTTTAAAGTGACAATACATCATTGCTTTTTAGAAGTTGGTCATAACCAAAACGAGGGCGACAGTGTTCACGCCTTAATAGAAAAATGTGCCAAGAATAAACTTGCTTATACACTTATATATTATTTGAGTGGTTTTGTTTAGTACGCTGGGCTAAACAAAAAGGAAAGCCTTATATTGTAGAAGAATTACAACACACCGATTTTTTTAATTACAAAACGTTATTAAAGGGCAATGGGTTTAAAAGTACTAACGGAGAAAAAGTTCAATGGAATAAAATAAGAGAGGTGTTTAAAACCTGAAGATCCTTGTAAATTACTATATTATATAAATATGATTTAGCTGCCGAAGATTACCATACTTTATGTATAAAAGCGTCTGCCAGGAGACAATGTGTAATAAATATTGATGTACTGTATGCCAATAGGCTGCCGATGATACCTCAGGCGAAAAAAGATGATTTGATGAGCATGTGCAAATCTTAAATCATACCCAGCGCTCATTATGATTTTGTCCAAAGCATACCAGATACTGTTAACGACAGTTTTCCGGATTTAGATACAGACTAATGTTTTAATAATTAATGTAATAATTTTATTAATATTACATAGTTTTTATTAATTTCTTTTAATTTTTTGTACTGAAATTTTTAATATATGTTATTTTAGAACAATATTGATTGAATTTTTTACGAATATTCAAGTAATGAATAAATATCTTTTTCTTATTAGTAAAATATATTTTTATTTAGTTGATAAGGAGTACAGGGATGAATCAAGAATTCATAATATGAATTATATTTTAAATTTCATATTTCATTGCATATTTTAAATAATACGTGCATTTTTTTAAACAAAATACTATTTCTTTTGGATAAAGCAAATTGATTTAGAAAATCCGTAAATTAATAAAACAATAAATACAATCTTTATAATAATATAAAGATTTTATTTCATGTTCTTAATACTACATACTATTAAAATAAACAAAACCACCATTGATTAATATGTTAAGATTATTTTCTTAGAGAGAATGTTTATTTGGACTGTTTTGATTACGAAATACATTGTATTTCAGTATACTCGAAGATAATTATTTTATTTTAATTATTCCTGTTAATAGCACTTATGCTATGAACGTCTTTGTTGTATTGTATATTATGGTAACTGTAACCCAAGACACATTATTATTTGATAAGTTCCAATGTAAGTTATCGTACGTGTAACATACCCTACTTAATCCTACATATATATCAACGTAAAGTATAGTAAGTACTACATACAACGAAATACCATTGATATTTTCCGTAGTAGAAAACCGTATGTGACTTTTAAGAAATTCTAGCAAAAAATTCAAAAAACCTTTTTAAAGTAATATTCCGTTCCTAAAAATATATCTGTATGCCAATTTTGATTCTTAAATGAGCTGATTTGACTTCACTATCATCAAAAATCTGCTTGCATAACTTTGAATTGCGATACTGTAAAGTTGATAAAATAGAGTTACGATATTATACGTAGGAGGTGTCGATATATCAATATATAACACAACAATAAGTATACGTCCGACAAACGATGAACAATTAAAACACAACAAAAGTAATAACGCTTCTTTTTAATTCACTAGCAAAATCGTTTCTGCAATTGTCGTTATATATAATAATATATTTTTTGTATTCTTCAATACAAATCTATACAATTGCAATAGTTTTCCGTATTGTGCAATCGTAATAATTGTTGTGACGTAATTGATCGTTGAGAGGTCACTTTAATGCCACGAGACTTGATTATAAGGCTGACCGTACACCTAGCGACTGTTTATTTATCCTTCGCAGATAAATCTTACATAAAATTCTATATCTAGATGCTGAGATAATGTGAAAATAATTTCTAACAATTATTGCTAATTAACATATTAACAATTATTATAGACGCGCCTTAGATTTTAAATGCAACAGCTAGTCATTTTGCCGTAAATCGAGAGATGTGAATTTATCGAAGTTTAAACCTTGAAATAAACTCTAACATAAGACATTTCCTAAATTACTAAGATTTGTAGTCTATGCTATAATTACTGTCTACTGGAGGATAGTATTGTCCAAAGTTGGATGATACGTCGCAAAAAAGATCTCAGCTGGCATGGATGGACCTCACTCCGGTGGCTGGCATTTCGATAGTAAAAATGGGATCATCTCAAATAATTCCTCATAGCATGTTACTTGTTCATCGTCAAAGTCTACTGTCAACACAAGAAGATGCGTATAATTGTGTCGAAGTTCCTTATGGGACGATGCGGAGGGGTACCCTAACCGGGAAAAAACGTCCGTAACGTAAGTTTTTTATTATTTATGTATAGTCTTAGTGTGATGGCTATACAGTGTCTAATGTATAGTCTACGTGATGACGGTTATTATTATTATTCATATAAATAGCTGTTTCTTTGTATATTATTAATATATATTTTTTATAAATCATGGTGCTTAAAATAAAGTTGATTACTTTGTAAAGTAGTTTTTTTTATCAATAAAAAAATCATAATAAAAAATGTATACCCGAATAATTATTTGCTTTATACCTCGAATAGAACATAAAATTAATATATTTATAATAAGGAACTTCGTTCCTATCCGGTGAACCACGACACCACACATCTTTTTTTCAAATCAATGACCTTCCAAGATTTATGAATATTGAACAAATCTTTGGTCGCAGAGTTTGCGTCGAGCCTTATCTGTGCATACGTGACGGCAGACAGCAAGACGCCCGTCGCAATCGATATAAACACACGCGAATCGATATCTAACCTTATCCATTTAAATATTTATCAAATACGACTCTGCCCTTATCTCGTCACAGTACAGCTGGCATTGTTTTTCAATTAAAATCATTACTAATTAGTTTACATTACGAAGTCGTCACGACTGGTACCAAAGTCTAATATTGAACAGACACGTCACTTCGGTAGATAATAATAATAACCGGGAACAAATCACACCCGGTCATCTAGACCCCAACTAGGATTTTCTGTGCTTTGGGAACCAGAGGCTGATATATGCACATACTTATAGATGCTTTTTTTATTGCTAGATGGGTGGACGAGCTCACAGCCCACCTGGTGTTAAGTGTTTACTGGAGCCCATGGACATCTACGACGTAAGTGCGCCACCCACCTTGAGATATAAGTTCTAAGGTCTCAAGTATAGTTACAACGGCTGCCCCACGCTTCAAACCGAAACGCATTACAGCTTCACGATAGAAATAGGCATGGCGGTGGTACCTACCCGTGTGGACTCACAAGACGTCCCATCACCAGTAATTACGCAAATTATAATTTTGCGAGTTTCGTTTTTATTACACGATGTTATTCCTTCACTGTGGAAGTCAATCGTGAACATTTGTTGAGTACGTATGTATTTCATTAAAAAAATTGGTACCCGCCTGGGATTCGAACACCGGTGCATCGCTCAACAAGAATGCACCGGACGTCTTATTCCTTAGGCCACGACGACTTAAACTACCTAGACAAAGAGAGAATAAAACTATTCGTCACATAAATAGTGGCCTGTTGGAAAAGAATCCACGACCCTCGGCCGAGTAGTCAGAGATGCTAACCACTGCACCAGCGAGTCGGCCAGTTTTAGTATGAGATGTTATTCCTTCATCGTGGAAGTTGTTCTTGAACACATGCTCACTGTACATCTACTGATGGACCAGCTCAGTAAAAGAATTTGAAGCCGGCTTAATACCACCACTACTTATGAATACAGTGGACATCTTAAGTAGTTTTTCAGGGTTCTTCTACTTCTGACAGGAAATAAGCAGGATAAAATATTGTAACTGTGAGGTATATTTTTAGTGGAGATAACTAGTTTTAATGGTATGTAGGGTTTTGAACTGATTAAATTGATCGTGTCACGACTAAGCGCACACGGGTCTTCCACGAGTGCGCAGATTCAATGTAGGGCGGCAAATGCGACTGTATTTTTGAAGTTATACTTCTTTAGGCGCGTTATGAAAAATTTATGAGATTGAAATTTTACGATGCACGCGCACCGTTACACAAAATTAACAGAATGAAGTTGCCCACTAAATCGCTCATTACAATACGACCGACGTAACTTGGCGAGTCTGAATGTAGCCGCAGGTGAACTTTCGCGCATGTACACTCGTAAAAAAAAGGGCTATTAGCATTCATTTTTTAGTAATATAAATGACAAAATTATTATTTAATATAATTCATACTAAATATTATTAAATTATTAACGTTAAATATTTATTATTAATTATTTAATATTTAAAAAAAATAATTATAAAAATAAAGTATAACTTCTTACGCGCGTACATAAGTACACGCACCCTTTTTTAAATAAGTAGTATTTGATGGGAATCGAACCCACGACCCTCAGCTAAGCAATGAAAGGCGCTAACTACCGTCCCATCGAGTCAGTCAAATCTGATCATTGTAGGAAGTCACCAAGAATATACGTTTAGCTGAACGGGACCAAGCCACATCCGAAGCCCAAAAATGTACTATGTATAGAAAAGCGGTAAAGAGCACCAATTTGCGAAACAAAGCTTAAGTCGTTTCATTAGGTTTCAATTCCGGGGAACCGCAATCTAAAGTGAAGGTAGCTGGTTCATGGATGTCCTTGTTCAAACGGCATAGGCAAGGTAGGCTACGTAAAATAGTCCAGATCGCTGTGTCTATGAGCACGGACATCTTAGCTAATAAAAACAACTGCGTTGATACACTGTGCGTTTTGGCTGGTCACTTTAGCACGTATAGCGGTAGGCAGTGGCTTGGCTATGCCCCTGGCATTGCTGACGTCCATGGATGACGGTAACTACTCACCATCATGTCACAATTATCAGGTGGGCCATACGCTCGTCTGCCTACAAGGGCAAAAAAACGTATCATCGCTCCTGGAAAGAGTTCACTACTTTTCTTTATCCTTGGGCACTATGACGCGTTTTTCAAATGGGGTTTAACGGGCGTCTTCAATAGTAGGCAGACTTGCGCCCCTGGCGAAGTTAATACTTACGGACGATATCAGCCTTCACCATCGGTTGACCGTATCCGCGTTTTGAGGTTGTAAAATAAAAAACCCTTTTCCATTCCTTGTTCTCTCCTACGGAAACTACGTAAAATCTAGATTTATTTTATAACTCTATAAAGCGTAATGGCGCTATCGACGTGTTCATTCGAGTGTCAAATTAGTGTCAGATATCGAGCTAAGTCTGCGGCGCGGTCTAGAATACTGAAACGTAAAGTCTAGGTTCTAGGATCCGTTATATTTAATGGCTGACCTCGCCGAAGTCGTAAATGCGACAATAATGTGGATACCTATTCTTTAAGACCAGAATGTTTCAGCCGTTGTTATTTAATAGAATCAGGCGTTTTGTTGCCTATTTGTTCGGTTTGAAGATCATCATTCCAAGGCGACCTCGACATGTTCGTGGGTTATTTAATAAATAATATATCCATTTTTAATATTTATCAATAAAATGAATGCTTACCGGCGGATTTCAATGGTCAACTCGTCAGATGCACCATGAAGAATGGCTGGACTTGTGTGGTTATTCGTTCAAATATACTTTATTATCCGAATAAAGTTTTTAGGGAGAGAGAGATCAGAATAGTTTCCCGGAAAAAGCAGACTATTTTGCCAATTACGGTCATTTACACCCAAAGCCAACTTTAATTTAGACACATCCTCTTTAACCCTTTGACTGTCCTGTAGGTCACCAGTTCCCTACGTGGCGCACTGAATGAATTATGTCGATTCCTGTTACTTAGGCACCGGAATATCTAGTAGACTCTGAGAAGGACCAATTCGAAGATACTCAGAATCAATCTATTTCTAAGAGACCTAAAATACTGATTTTTTTTGGTTAGATGGGTGGACGAGCTCACAGCCCACCTGGTGTTAAGTGGTTACTGGAGCCCATAGACATCTACGATGTGAATGCGCCACTCATCTTGAGATATAAGTTCTAAGGTTTCAGTATAGTAACAACGGCTGCCCCACGCTTCAAACCGAAACGCATTACAGCTTCACGATAGAAATAGGCGGGGTGGTGGTACCTATCCGTGCGGACTCACAAGAGGTCCTACCACTACCACAGCCCCTTAGGCTACCACCGAAGAACTATGGAGAAAAAAATCCTGCGTTTCTATCTTGTTTTAAATAGGCATTTTTTTTTCAAATTAATCTCACAGTGGATGGAATTTAACCACGCTCCATAATCTATGTCGAAGTATGTAATATAATTAAAATTGCAGTTTGCATTTAAACATACAAAATAAAGCTAAAAACAATACCCTCTTTCAGTAGTGATCGGATAAAAAATAATCTTATAAAAACGTTTGACTCTTAACTCAGATGAGATCTCCGATAGCTCATGCACTAAAACCAACCGGCGTATGAAATTATCATATAAAAAACATAATTTAAAAATAATAAACATGTACGGGCAACTGTTGATAATTTCTTTTATTGTCCAATGCTAATAGCACCGTCTTATGCCACACGTAATGTACGAAGGTGGTGTTTTATTAAATTTCCGTGAGTTGCAGACGTGAATAGAGCTTTCGCGGAAGCCAATTTCAGTAAACGCTTTTACCTTATGCTGTCAAGATGCCTGAATATCTGACGCTTCGGGGAAGCACAAGTTTCGCGATGCCGTCCACATTACAGTGGACAAAACTAGGTTTTTTTATTGCTTAGATGGGTGCACGAGCTCGCCTGGTTTTAAGTGGTCACCGGAGCCTATAGACATCTACAACTATTACTGGCGGCACGACCTCTTGTGAGTCCGCACGGGTAGATACCCACCCCGCCTATTTCTGCCGTGAAGCAGCAATGCGTTTCGGTTTGAAGGGTGGGGTAGCCGTTGTGACTATACCGAGATCTTAGAACTTCTGACTCAAGGTGGGTGGCGCATTTACGTCGTAGATGTCTATGGGCTACAGTAACCACTTAACACCAGGTGGGCTGTGAGCTCGTCCACCCAACTAAGCAATAAAAAAATGTTCTCCCAAAGAAAATAACTAAATAAAGTTTCGCTATCGAGTGATTATTGCGCGTTATCCCTCGAATTATTGTGCCCATGTAAATAAAGAAGTAAATTATGAATATCATAGTACACGGTCGACCTGTCACGAGAAACATTTAAAACGCTCCGTGCGTTATCGTTGCCGGCTTATTCAATTGCAATAATAAAAATTAGTGATGTGTATTTTATTAGTTAATAATAGCGTGGAGTTAAATCGTAGCGTCATAATATGATTTCGTAAAAAGCTTCGTGTCAGTCGTTCAGCATAAACGGACTCTAATACGTCTGAGTTATTATGTCTTTTGCGAGTGTACAAGCGAAACGGCGCCGTCTGCAGTAAGATGTGGTAACTCGGCTGCACATAAATATTTGTTAAGATGAACGACATCCTGGCTTTAAGTAATCACACTAAAGCCCTATTTAATAAAATTTAATAAAAATTTTCACTGGTGGTAGGACCTCTTGTGAGTCCGCACGGGTAGGTACCACCGCCCCGCCTATTTCTGCCGTGAAGCAGTAATGCGTTTCGGTTTGAAGGGTGGGGTAGCCGTTGTAACTATACTGAGACCTTAGAACTTATATCTCAAGGTGGGTGGCGCATTTACGTTGTAGATGTCTATGGGCTGCAGTAACCACTTAACACCAGGTGGGCTGTGAGCTCGTCCACCCATCTAAGCAATAAAAAAAAAATAAAAAAATTTAACTGACCCATTATTAACTATATTAAAACATTGCTCGTTAATTATAATTTGCGTAATTACTGGTGGCAGGACCTCTTGTGAGTCCGCACGGGTAGATACCCCCACCCTGCCTATTTCTGCCGTGAAGCAGTAATGCGTTTCGGTTTGAAGGGTGTGACTGCCGGTGTAACTATACTTGAGACCTTAGAACTTATATCTCAAGGTGGGTGGCGCAGTTACGTTGTAGATGTCTATGGGCTCCAGTAACCACTTAACACTAGGTGGGCTGTGAGCTCGTCCACTCATCGAAGCAATTTTTTTTTTTTTTTAAATATGTGATTATTAGTATTCTGAGTTAGGTTATACATCACATCATCATCATCGACCTATAACAATCCACTGTTCTCCAATTGCACGCCACTGAGCACAATCTTGCGCTTTTCTTATCCAGCTCTTGCCAGCCATCCTACATGGATCATCCGTTATCATACCCGATCCTGTAGACCGATTGGTAAACAGTCGACGTCGCCCAAAACACGTCATTACGAATCCTCCCGATCTATTAACGGTGCTTTTAGGTACCACAAGCACCGATCACCGTCCTCGTCGAACCCGTCGCTTGCGACGGACGACTCGACGAATGAATTAGCCCGTAGAGACAGCCCACTGAGTTTCTCGCCGGATTTTCTCAGTTGTTCGCGTTTCCGATCTGGTGGTAGATTCTGCGAAGCACTGTTCTTGCTAGGGCCAGTGTTAGCAACACTCCCAGTGAGCGCCCCGTGAGCTCACCTAAACGTCAAAGAGAAGCTGAAATAGCCTCTCAATGCTATCAGCATAGGTAGGGAAAAGATCCGATATGGCAATTCAGAATTATGTAGAATGTACCAATTAATGTCATCGTATTAATAGCATGCATATTGCCAACACATGCCGGCGGGATGTGAATCCGTTGTACCCAAGAAAAAAAATTGCTAATTATATAAAGTACAAAACGAATATACGTAGTTTTTGATGACATCAGTTTCCCTATTCCTTTGTCAGTAATTACATTTAAATTACCAGAAAGCGATTAATTTAACGATCGAAAAAGATAAAACTCAATTAATGCATTTTAAATGGTAGGTACTTATTGTCGTGACTTCTACGTGTTTGTTTTAATCAGATGCAACACGAAATTGCACTGTTGCCAAAGTACGTTACAAAGCTTGCATCTAAGTTAAGTACAGATGGTTTAGATGTTTTAAAGCTTATTCAAAAAGAAACTTTGGCATTTCAACTAAATATTATTGTTACGCCAGTAAGAGTAACGCCATCTATCGCCGAATAGTCGAACGAATATCGAAGGATTTAGTAGCACCTAGAACGCTCGAGAAGTACAACTCCATCTATTGTCAGATATTGGAAACTACTACTAGAGATGTATGGAATACTCTCGATTGTTTTAGGGATGAGGCTATAAAAGCTATAAAAGCGTTGTAGAGATGGCACGCAAATTATAGTTCGCGTAATCACTGGTGGTAGGACCTCTTGGGAGTCCACCAATCTAAGCAATGAAAAAACTTTACAGGAAAGCCATTCAAAGATTAAAATTTGGAAAAAAAATGTCATAACATAAAACTCCTTCGACTATTTGAATTGAGTAAACTTAATTGTATTACTAAATTATGTATACTATCATCTATTGATTGAAACATATCATCATGTATACCGCCCTGTCATGTATACTAAATTCATAATTAAAACACAATTGCAAAGATAAATGTCGCGTATTAAGTCAAATGTCGTTTGAACCAGCCTTTCACCCTCGATACGGTGTGTAAAAGAAACAAAAAAAAAAGAAATAATTTTCGCTCACCAGTTGTCTTTCTGTTTCAAACGTATCTTATGTACGCGCATCACACATCCGCCCTATAATTAAAAACTAATTCAGCAGAATTGAAAAGAACAAAAGGCAATTAATAACTCACGATCACCGCACGACTTAATGTTTCTTTTGAAAGACAAAGACTTTGACAAGAATCCTCTACAAGAACTTAAATGTCGGTTCCGGTCTGTTTAAAAATGCAACTTGCATTTGGGATACTGAATCATACGTTGCTTCAATCAAAAATAAGGCTGTGCAGCAAAGGAGAGAAACAAATTAACATGATTAATTAAATTAAAAATTACTAGCGACCCGCCCTCGCTTCGCTCCGGAAACTGGTGGTAGGACCTCTTGGGAGTCCGCACGGGTAGGTACCACCACCCCGCCTATTTCCGCCGTGAAGCAGTAATACGTTTCGGTTCGAAGGGTGGGGCAGCCGTTGTAACTATACTGAGACCTTAGAACTTATATCTCGAGGTGTGTGGCGCATTTACGTTGTAGATGTGTATGGGTTCCAGTAACCACTTAACACCAGGTGGGCTGTGAGCTCGTCCACACATCTAAGCAATAAAAAAAAAAACTGTAATTTATTATTGATTTCTTCACTATTGAATGGATGTTATTATACATATAAACCTTCCTCTTCAGTCACTCTATCTGTTAAAAAAAAACGCATCAAAATCCGTTGCGTAGTTTTAAAGATTTAAGCATACATAGGGACAGACAGATATAGGGACAGAGAAAGCGACTTTGTTTTATACTCTGTAGTGATTGTTCCTGATTTTTTATTTTTATTGCCCTTGTTGGCAGACGAGCACACGGCCTACCTGCTGGTCAGTGGTTACCGTCGCCCATGGACTTCAGCAATGCCAGGGACAGAGCGAAGCCGCTGCTTACAAAAAAAAAATCTGAGCCTAAAATGTATTCAGAGAAGCTTTATTCTAATTGTCTCCGTCTATTTATTGGTAGAAGCGGATATTTGGTGCAAGTTTTTTAGATCTACTGCTAGGTATGTACGTAGTGGTAGCTTTAGGTAAGTTGAATAGTACAACCGAAATATATCAAACTATTTTACATTTACTATAAATGCGATATGTTTTTGTTATCCTAAAACTGGTGAATCTGTTTTTGTGATACGATGGTGGGCTTGCTGCTCACATTAATTGGGTTGAGTTTTTGTTGTGTACCGTTGCGTGGAATTTGTCAAATATCAACAAATTATTTATTAATTAGATGGGTGGACGACGGCCACACACCTTAAGATATAAGTTCTAAGATCTCAGTATAGTTACAACGGCTGCCCCGCCCTTCAAACCGAAACGCATTACTCCTTCACGGCAGAAATAGGCGGGGTGGTGGTACCTACCCGTACACAAGAGGTCCTACCATCAGTAAAATGAAGCACAGGCAGAAACTAATTCCCTGCGTAGACCCTGACATTTCAGACAATTAATCCAATAACCAGCCAACATGCGGCGCTTAAGGTCTTTAATAACGATTCATTGAAAAGACTCAAAAAATAAAAATAAAAACACAATTCAGTTTATAAACAATTGAGGGGTATAATTAAAAAATTGAGCGGACTTAAAAAAAATCCGAACGCAGACGATCCCCCATCTAAATGTAAATTGAACTTTAAGTTGAAGAAATAAAACCATCCATTAGCAAATATATTGCTATTTTTTCCTCTTCCATCCAACTTCTTAACTCTTTAGTGAAGTCAAAGGCACTTTGTTTTACTTAAACCGGGAGGTTAAGTTGTACGAGGACTTGGACTGTAATGAGGGACTTTTTTTGAATTCGGGCATTGGGGGTCAATTAATAAAGGTGCTGTGTTGCGCTAAGGATAATTTCAAAAAGTGTTATATAGCAAGTCGGTATTTAGATGGGAAAACATGATAAACGAAGATTTATTTTTTATTTATTGCTTAGATGAGTGGACGAGCTCACAGCCCACCTGGTGTTAAGTGGTTACTGTAGCGCATAGACATCTACAACGTAAATGCGCCAGCCACCTTGAGATCTAACTTCTAAGGTCTCAAGTATAGTTACAACGGCTGCCCCACCCTTCAAACCGAAACGCATTACTGCTTCACGGCAGAAATAGGCGGGATGGTAATCAAACCGTGAAGAAAATACTATATTTATGCAACGAATCAACGTATTTTTCAATAAACTTTGATATTCCAACTAATTTGAAAATTTGCACACGTTTCAAGTATCGATGCTAATACAATTAGTATAATTACAGTGGCCTAATATTTTGACCTGGACCGTTTTTTTTTTTTTTTTTTTTCCTTGTAGGCAGTCGAGCATACGGCCCACCTGATGGTGAGTGGTTATCGTCGCCATGGACTTCAGCAATGCCAGGGGCAGAGCCAAGCCGCTGCCTACCGAAATTATGATTGAAATCAGGTTTATTTTTAAATTTGATTTTGGCTTGATCTTAGAACGTGCTATATTAATTTTTAAACTATACCTATTTTACTGAGTAAAAGCGTTAGAACGCTATCTCATAGTTCAACCTCATTTCCAATTATGTAGCGTTTCTGCATCGTCACCTGATGTGAAAACTTTGAAAGACGTTGAATTTTCAAAACATTAGTCATTATTTTCTTTTTCTTAAAAGAAATATCTATATATTAATACGTGAAGCAAAAACTTTATATCCCTTTTTACGAAAATCGCGCGGACGGAGGAGTATGAAATTTTCCACACTTATAGAGAATATAGAGAAGAAGTGCACAATGCAAATTTTTTTTTTAATAATGCATAAAACAACCATGTATTTGACGCACACACGCATGCATACTATTTATTGTCAAACTTTTCTTCTTGACGTCTGTTGTCGAATTAAGAATAGATTAAATATTGTTTGTCTTTGTAAATGCTTTTTATACTGTAGTCTTGGCGAAATTTGTGATCATAGAAGTATAAAATACAATCATAACAGTGTACAAACTTCCAATACAATTGATTATAGTCGAATTTCGACTACTGCAGGATCACTAGTTTATATTATTATGTTAATAGGGTGGTCAATAATGATGATATTAAAAACCCTAAATACGTCCCTGGAACCGGCTAAAGTTTCAGCTATCTCCCTATTAGCATAAAGTTGGTAAAAGTATTAAAGTTTGCCTCGAAATTGATAACGTACCACCTACCAGATTTTAAGTGGACTTTTGCATAAATTTATTACCCGAAAATACATATTTATTCGAAGTAACTCGCTTAAGTTAGGTTAAAGCCAGTGATTAATATAGGGAGACCGTATTACTTACTGGTGGTGGGCTTATTGGTGGGGCTTGCTACGAGCTTGCAGAAGTAGGAACAACCATCCTTGTTCCAGGATTCCAGAAATATAACCCTCTTGCTTATTCTGCTACGAAGCTAACATGATTTCCAGATTAGAGGATAGCCGTTATTCCAATACTACTGAGATTTTAACTTAAATGTATATTTTTATGTTAGAGAAGACTACGAGAAATTAATTCTCCTAGCAACTTCTGGTAATTATTACCTTTATTAAATCTATCATTAACAAATGATTGTTGCTTCATTGATGCTTGTTGGACCACTAAAGTGGCGGATGGAAGGCGATTGCATGCAGCAGAGATGCGAATGTTGCGATGGAGGTGGGGAGTCACGAGAATGGATAGAATACGGAATGAATATGTTAGAGGAAGTCTGAAAGTGGCACCTGTGACAGAGAAGCTGAGAAGTGCGCGTTTGGGATGGTATGGACATGTGATGAGACGAAATGAAAATGAGGTTGGTAAGAGAATGTTAACTATGAATCTGGAAGGATATAGAGGAAGAGGTAGACCTAAGAAGAAATGGATGGATTGCGTGAAAGACGATATGGGTAAGAGAGGAGTGAGCGAAGAAATGGTATATGATAGAAGAGTATGGAAGGAGAAAACATGTTGCGCCTACCCCAGGTAACTGGGAGAAGGGCAGGATAATGATTATTAACAAATGACGAACAAACATAAGCGACATGTGCAAAGTACAGTAGTGTTTTAACAGATGTACCCCTTCAAAGTATGTGATTAAGGTAGCCTTGATAATAGTAACAGTGCAGCTAATCAGAAGAACAATCCAGAAGAAGATTCATTCATGCGTGGTGCTAGTGTTCTTGCCTATTATTCTTAATCACTAATTCCAAACATTCGTCACGGTTCTGGACGAACACGTCGAATGAAACTGTGAAGAGTTTGACCAGCTCAGTGGCTTTCTCGACGGATTTTCTCAGTGGGTTGCGATTCCAATAAGGTGATAGATCCAGCAAGGCCCTTCTCTCGCTAGGGCAGATGTTAGTAACTTATCTCAGTTCGCCTATCAGTTAGCGTGAAACCAGAAGAGCTGCTATTAGCTAGGAAAAAAATGCAAACACGGTATCTAAACGCGTTTGTGATGTCTTTGTTTTTCATTAAGATATTTCCGTTTAATGGGTAACGTTGTGCTATTGCCGTTGAAATTTCAATCTTAATACTCGAGTCCTATGAGTGTCTTTGGAGCGCGATAACGGTTTGTAGTTGCAGTATTTTATTTTCTGGTCGTTGATAGCACAAAAAAACGAATAATATCGCCATCCATAACGTATGAAGGCAAAGTATGTTTTATACTACTTAAATATCGATTTTGAATTCGCTACCGGGCGTAAATAATTCGTTAATTAAAATTAATGTAGTGTCTGAAATGAGGATGAATTTATGCAAGTGCGCTTCGGATTACACAAATTGAAGCATTCTCTAGTCAAGGTCAAGGACTAAACACTAAAAAAACTAGACCAAAACAAACTAAATCAAAAGTCAATGTAATTTAATTCATAAATGAAGAAAAACAATGAACATAAGTGCTGATATTTTATATGATATTTTTTATTTATATTTCATAAACATACGGATATTTTAACATCTTATTACGGATCTGGAAAGATCAGATCCGCATTACGCCCCATACAGCGATTGACCAGGTTTCTTCTATTCTGCTGAGAGTCAGAACCGAAGGAACCCCCAGCATTGAGGATTCGACTCAATAAGAGGAGGAGCATTTTCATCCTTTCATCAGGACCCTGCATAGTTTGCAGAGGGTTTTTTCTACCACACGTACCTACGTATCTCTGATTCTCTTGTCGTAATACGTTTAGACTGCGATTTGCCCACTAAATTTCTCGCCGGATCTTCTCAGTGGGTCGCGTTTCCAATCCGGTGGTAGATTCTGCGAAGCACTGCTTTTGATAGGGCCAGTGTTAGCAATACTCCCGGTTTGAGTCCCGTGAGCTCACGTCAAGGAGAGGCTGAAATAGCCTCTCAAGGCTATCAGCATAGGTAAAAAGAAACTGCGATTGCTAAGTCAACTTAAATCATGGACGTTCTTTGAAAAATCTGTAATTCGCGGGTCAACGAACCCCACGATCGCTGCAGCCGATGACGCATTACCGTATACAGCAACGCTTGTTTTGTTCGCTTAACATTGCCTGCTAGCCAAATATCAAATTTAAAAAAACCCGATAAACATTTACCTTTTATTTCGCAAACGTCTTTAAGGAAACTAATACACGGTATTTCGCATTTCGCGAGATTTAACACTTTAAGTGTCAATTAGGTAACGCGGGAGGAGGGGGCGACTCCCATTTAAAAAGCTATTTATGGTGATATCATTGTTATATAGGGGTGACACAAGAAGATTAATATTTACATGCTACAGACAGTAAGAATCAGAAAATCTCACATTCTAAAGTCTAGATATCTGAGGCGCAGACAACAAACACCCCGAGATCGCGCAAGAAACATAGAAGCCGGAGGGAAGGTAGATTTTTATTACCTCGCTGTCTCATTGCGACTTTCCTAATGTGACTTATGATGCCTTCTGAATCATAGCGTCTAAGTTTTATTTAAATTATATTGTGGTTTAAAATTGTACTTGGATACAACTTTAAAATTAATACACTCACAACATACAAGACATACAAGACTTCTGAAGAATAATTATGAAGACTTTGACTTTTGAAACCTACAACACCGATCTGGTGTTAAGTGATCACCGTAATCTGATGTCTTTATGAAAGCTACCATTCTACTTCCAACACCAACGAATGCTGCCTCTCCTGAGATATGAGGACATGAGACATGAGGTCTTAAACTCAACTAATATTATAAAGCTGAAGAGTTTGTTTGTTTGAACACGCCAATCTCAGGACCTACTGGTCCAATTTGAAAAATTCTTAAATATAACATCACGCTAGGACCAATACAAGCGGAGCACCAATAAATAATCTTTCAAAATCGGGGTGAAAAAAATACACCCAAATCGTCAGTAATAAATCAAATTTTTTACAGGTTTTTTGGAACGAGTTCCTTAAGGGACGATGCGGAGGGGTACCCTAATCGGAAAAAAACGTCCGTAACGTAAGATTTTTATTAGTAATGCACATAGTATACGACTTAACTTTGTAATAACGTACAAATTAGTAATGCACACAGTGTACGAATTAACTTTGTAATAACATACAAAAAATAACATTTTTTTTATCATTCATTGACCACGATCTCAGAGCGTTCGTTTGCGCACTAACTCTTATGCAAACAACCGTGAATGAAGTGTACCACAATAGGTTCGCACGTTACCGAATGACCGTGGGTTGTTGCGAAACCTCCAGTTTTATTTTCTTTATATATTCTCGAATAGAACTTAAAATTAATATTTTTATAATAAGGAACTGCGTTCCTATCCGGTGTCCCACGACTCCACACATATTTTTTGTTTTACTTTGTTTCACTTTGTTACAGCTTATCTTCGTCGTGGAAATGGCGGATTTGGGTTTCGTTAGAGAAATCTGTCTGCGGAATTCGACAAAAAAAGTGCATCGCTCGACGGACGTTAGCCATGCAGCCTTTAGAATATGGATAATTATAAATTATTCGAAAACCAACAAGCGTAACGTTTTTTTTTTTTTTTTTTTTTTCCCTACCTATGCTGATAGCCTTGAGAGGCTATTTCAGCTTCGCCCTAACGTTAGTAGGTGAGCTCGCGGGGCTCAACCGGAGAGTTGCTAACACTGACCCTAGCAAGAGCAGTGCTTCGCAGAATCTACCACCGGATCGGAAACGCGACCCACTGAGAAGATCCGGCGAGAAACTCAGTGGGCTGTGTCTATGGGTTAGTTCACTCGTCGAACCCTTCGTCGCAAGCGACGGGTTCGACGAGGACGGTGACCGGTGCTTGTGGTGCCTAAAAGCACCGTTAATGGATCAGGAGGATCCGTAATGACGTGCTTTGGGCGACGTCGACGGTTTACCATTCGGTCTACTGGGTCGGGTATGTAATTTCCAGCGGCTACGATGAGAGGGTTCTCATGTCGTGCCGCCTTCTCAAAATGGCGCAGCGATGCCGACTGTAGATACTTACTAAGGGAGTCGAGCTCCAGGTCGTCGTGGAGATCCACATTCCTAAGGAACCAAGGCGCTCCGACGGCTATCCTGCAGAATCGTGATTGAATAACCTGAAGGGATTTCAAGTTGGTGCGGGCTGCGTGAGCGAACACTACGCTTGCATACGTCATGACGGGGCGTATACAAGTTTTGTAGAGAGTTACCTTATTACGGAGGGACAGTTTGCTTCGACTACAAAGCATTGGATAGAGTCGTCCTAGAATAAACGCGGCGCGGTCGCGTACCGTTTTTATATGGGGACGGAATGTCATCCCTCTGTCGAGGGTGACGCCTAGATATTTGACCTTCGAGACCCACGGAATGGGCTGGCCAAAGAGAGTGATGGGACTAACGGCGGAGGTGTTTGCGCGCCTACTACGGAGTGGGATGCTCGAAGTGATGTTCGGAGGGCGACCCCTTTTGAAGAGCACCGCTGCGCTTTTCGTGGGGTTGATGTCTATTCGCCACTTCCGGAACCACTGTCCCAGGGTGGCTACTGCGATCTGGAGTCGCCGATGAAGCAGCGACATCTTCCTACACGAGTAGTAGATAGCCGTGTCATCGGCGAAGAGCGCTAGATGGGTCTCCGGAGACCGGGGTATATCATTGATATACAAACTAAATAATAACGGGGAGAGCGCGGAGCCTTGCGGGACTCCGGCGGTCAGTTGACGGGGACGAGAACGAGTTCCCTCTACTCGATATCGAAACGAACGGTTCGACAAGAAGTCTCGTATGATGAGCACGAGTCTGTCTGGCACTCCCATGTTGTACAGTTTATAAATTAAACCGTTGTGCCAGACTTTGTCGAACGCCTTCGCGATGTCGAAGAAGAGGGCGCCGGTCGGGATTTGTTTACGCCTATTTAGTCCTATCAGAATGTGCTCCGTGAGGCGGTGCACTTGTTGTATGCACGAGTGTTTTGAGCGGAATCCGAACTGTTCGTCAATGAGAATTTTGTTCGCGGTAACAAAATCCCAGAGGCGTTTCCTAAGGAGCCGTTCGTAAATTTTTCCTATCGTCGAGAGGAGACTAATCGGACGGTAACTAGAAGTTTCGTTTGTCGGTTTGCCCGGCTTATGTATACCGATAACGTCCGCTTCTTTCCACACCGCGGGAAAGATGCAGTGCGTCATAGCGGCATTTAAAATTGTAGCCAACATTGCTATCAGTTGGACTGGCAAAAATTTTAGCGCGCGGTTGTGGATGCCGTCGGAGCCGGGTGCCTTCCTAGGTTGTAGGTTGTGGATCGCGTCTCTAACTTCGTCAGTGGTAATGGGGGGTAACGCGTCCGAGGGCGGCAGGGAAGCTCTGCGCTCGACCTCCCTGTCGACTAACTCGGTGTGTACGGGGTCCGCGTGTTGAGTGCTGGTGGTGCACTGCTCTTGCAGTGCATCGGCCAGCAGCTCAGCCTTGTCATCGTCATCGAATGCCGGTGGTTGGCCTGAAGGGCGTACGAGGGGAGGCATAGTAGCGGTAGTTTCGGATTTGAGAGTCCTAGCTAGTCGCCAGTATGCTTGGTGGGAGGGCGCGAGTTGTTCTAAATAACTATGCCAATTATCGTTACGCGCGTCGCTTAAGCGGGAGTGGACTTCGCGTTGTAGACGACGCATCCGAATCCGGTTTGAATGCGTGGGAAGACGATCGTAGGCCCGGATTGCCGCGTTCCTAACTCTTAAGAGATTCCTAAGATCGGGGGACAGTCTGATGCGGTGGAAGCTGTCCTCCACATCGACTTCTTTAGAAGATCTAATGATCGCGGAAGATATGTGATCGGTAATGATGTTTATGGATTCGACGGTGTCCTCGGGGGATAGATTCGAATCCGGGCCGTAAGGGAGGATTGGCAGAGCGGTGTCGGCTAGGCACGTGCCCAGCTTATTCCAATCCACCATGGTCCTCGTAACAGTGACTGGGTTGTGGGGGCGACCGAGCTGCATAACGACAGGTCGGTGGTCTGAGTCGAGCTCTGACATTGCTTCGATGGAACGCAAGCGCAGAGTTACGTTCCTAAGCAATGCCAGGTCTATAGTGCTCGGACGGAGCGCGATGTTATACGGATAACATGTTGGAGTTGGGGGACCGACTATTTCAAAGGTGAGGTCGTCTATAAACGCGTCGAGACGCCTACCGTTAACGTTAGTACGATGGCAGTTCCACCTAGTGTGGTGGCAATTTAAATCGCCTGCCAGGATGACGGAGTCTCCCATGCCGAACAGTGACTCGATGTCACTGCTCAGAAGGGGCTTGTCCGGGGGGAGATAAACGGATGCGATGACGATCGGCTGGTGTCCCGTCAGCGAGATACGGCACACTGACGCCTCGATATGTGAGAGCGAGGGAGTATCGAGAGGGACAACGTGCAGGGCCCGCCTATAGTAAATGGCAGTCCCGCCTTTGGAGGCGGTGAGTCTGTCATTCCTAACCATGACGTAATTCGCGACTTTCGGGTCGCGACGCGAGGGCTTCAGACAGGTTTCCTGCACTAATAGAATATCTACAAGATTATCGCGGAGGAATTCGAAAATTTGATCGCGTTGCCGCGCGAGTCCGTTAGCATTGTAGAATGCTAACGTAAGGGAATACGGTTTTTCTCTACCTTTTTGCGCCATTGATTACCGGTAAAGATTTTTATAAAGTGCGGGACACGGACTCGTATACGTCCATGTGATCGAACGCGGCCGCGAGTCTCTGTTCGGGGGTTACCGACCTACGTATCGCGTCTGCGAACGATCGCAGACGGTCGAAGTTAACAGCGGTGACGAAGTCGCGCACGAGCGCGAAGTCGTTGACGGCAGAGGGTTGCGGGGGGCGGAACGCGGGCGCGGGGCGAGGTGCGAGCAGGGGCTGGGGCGCGGGGCGTGTCGCGAGCGAGGGCGGGGGTGCGGTTTGCGTTCCCGCCTTCGTATATGGCAGCGGCTTTTTCCACGCTGAAACCGTGGGAACTGCAGCCGGCACGAAGGCAGGTTTCGGCACTGAGGGTGCCGAAGTCTTTGGGCCGACGGTTCGCGGAGCTGGGAGGGTTGAACGCTTGCGCGGAGCCCTAGGACATCCACGGTAGTTCGCGGGGTGCCCTTGCTTAAGGCATAGGACACAACTTGGGGGTTCGGTCGCGGTTTCCCTATCTCTAACGCAATCTAACGTAGCGTGATCGCCGAGGCACTTCACGCAGCGGGGACGCGCGTGGCAATTACGCGCCGAGTGGCCATATAGCTGGCATCTGTAGCACTGCCCGGGAGTGCCACGTTTATGGGGGGCTTCGATGGAGACCCCGGATAAGCCGCAAACTTTCGAGAGGCATGAAATTTTCTTTTTGGCCTCCGGGGTTGGCTCCAACGCGACAAGAATCATATTATAGGGCTGCTTGCCCCGCCCACTGTGCATCCGATGCACACTAACTATAGGGAGTGACTGAGCGATCAGATCCTCCTTAACGTAGTCGATGTCTAACTCCTTGGGGACTCCGCGCATTACTACGCGGAGCTCGCGGTCCTCCTGAAGAGCATAGGTGTGAAAACCTATGTTCTCCTTTCGGAGGTATGAAGAGAGGGCCCTATGGTCGCCCGGCGTTGCGACCTTTATCTGAATCCCATGCGCGACGTTACGCGCATGGGTATAATTAATTTTATTTGCCTGAAGGGCCTGGGAAACGCGGTTCCACGCAGTTTTTTCCTGGAGAATCAGCGGGGGCGGGGCAGCTACTTTAGGAGCGGGCGCGGGTTTGGGACGCGGCGGTGGGGTTACACGGCGAGCGGAGTCCGACTCCGGTGTCACGACTACCTGCGGGCGGGAGGCGGTCGCGGATTTAGTCTGCTTCGTCGTGGAGCTCCGGGACTCCACGGCGCGAGTACGCTTTTTACCGCGCGTTACGGTTTGGAACCCATCCGAAGTTCCAGGCTGAGGGCTTGACGCGGATTCGAAATCCATCTCCGATTCGGTATCGGAGCCTGAACTCGAAACTATCGAGGTCGCGACGGACGAGACGCGCGATGACGTAGTCGACGCGGGCGCGGGGGTGGGGGTAGCGCTAGGCGCTTCTTGAGTCGCATCGTCGGAACGTGCGCTCGAACTTAACGCGGCGGCGGGGGGCGCGCGGCGTGCCTCCGAGGCACGTTTGAAATACGCGGCGACGGACGCGGGGGGGGAGGGATTGCCACGGGCGGCCCTATACTCTAAGTACTCGGCCCTAATTGACGGGTACCTATCCCGGAGGAACCCGACAATATCCCTAATATCTTCTTGCTCCATTTCTTCGGTCTTCTTGCCCGGGGGGGGCGGCCCCGGGACTTTTGTTGAACTCGCCGAAAGGCGAGGCCCCGGATAGGATTTGTAACCCCCCTGTGCTGCAGGACAGCAAGGAGCAGGGGGGGGGAATGCCTATGCCGTGAAAACGGCAATCGGCGGGGAAAAGGAAAGGAACCCGCTCGGGCTGTATAGTGCTACAGCAGGCAGAATCGCGAGCGGGGGTCTAGTCTTGAAAAAGACTGTTGTTTTGGGAAGGGTTAGGAAATCGCTAGCCTGTGAGTGCCACAGGAAGCCTGAACGTAGCGATTGGTTTTGCCTTGAAAAAGGCAGTTGGTAAGGGTGGGTTCGCGGTTACAAAACTTTAGCGCACAAAAATGGACCTCGATACGCAGATCGCAAGCGACCAACGGATCGGCACGTCCGCACTACTGAATTGTACGCACGATGTATTCACGGTCACTACACTGTCGAGCACAACTGTGAGTTCAGAGACGCAGCTCGCAAGCGGGCCACGGATCGGAAAGCACGTCCGCGCACGACCGAGTCGTGAGCGAGAATGTTTTGAAGCGTAACGAAGACTTGAATTTGAACATTACGTAATTGTGATGCTTGTAAAAAACTAACTTCAGAATGTGGAACAAAATGCTAATTAATAATCGTGAATATCTTAAAAATTGTGTTATTTTTACTGCAGTTTATGCCACATTTTAAATATAAAAATAATGTGCACACGTATTTAGTTTTAAATCCGGCAATACACTAAAGGGTGTGGCTGAAAATTAGCGCTGTTTGACGCATCCATTTTGAACAGCATCAGCTGAGCTACCTCCTTTTGCCTTATATTCTTTCTTTTATTTATTTACCTCTAATAGTCTAAATATATGTTAAATCATTTATTATTATTATCCACTATATATGTATTTAAAATCTTATTAATTATACAATATTTAAAAAAAAACCTTATTTAAAATACAATTTAAAAAAACACTATACAAAAAAATTAGATTGCGGCTAATGGCGGTGTCTACGACACAAGCCACCAGTGGTTAGGACTCCAGAATGAAAAAACTTCTCACAATACGCGCCGCATCAAGGATACCTTCTGTACCAGGCCCCTAACCCAGTTTGGATAATTAAAGTTTCTTAAGGTGTTGGTCGAAGCTTTTCGTTATCAGATCGTGTACCGACACATCCACGGGAACAATGATGTTTGAATCAACATGCCATATGGCGGTAGTCTCGTGGGCCAGGTCTAAATATTTTACTCATTTGTCCTTTTCTGCCTTCACGTGGTTCTTGTCATGAGAAATGGTGATATCATCCAACACTGCTATCTATATATATATATAAATGAATTGCTGTTCGTTAGTCTCGCTAAAACTCGCGAACGGCTGGACCGATTTGGCTAATTTTGGTCTAGAATTATTTGTGGAAGACCAGAGAAGGTTTAAAAGGTAGATAAATATGAAAATACTTGGATTAAATAAAAATAACAATTTTGTTTGTCCTTTGATGTGTCCCCCAGCGGATGGATTAAGTTTATTTTATACAAAAGTTTAGTTCTTTTATTTATCGATTGAGGCACTACGAAGTCTGCCGGGTCATCTAGTTATTATTAAAATAAAGTCGGATTCGCGACAAAAATAATGTTTAACACCTAAAAAGTCTTTCGATATTATCATCCGTTAAGGGGGTATCTTATTATCTCCTCCCCGTTCCAGTGCACCTTAATGTAAGTTACGGAGCGCCATTGTGAATTTTAAATTGTCTTGTCTGGTTGTAAGCGGTTGTTTTCAAGTACCTACGGGCACAAGTACAGAAAACATTTCATACTTTATCTATCTAGGCTTTTGTGTATTTTAACTGGCTATACTTCTGAGCTGTTGAATCAATCAATGTAAATAGGGATTTTTCTGTTACTTGACGCTTATATTGAATGAGTCAAGTACCCGTAGATCTATAAGTAATTAAGCCAAAAAAAATTAGTACAAGAAATTTTATTGGTGATAGGACCTCTTGTGAGTCCGCACGGGTAGGTACCACCAGCCTGCTTATTTCTGCCGTGAAGCAGTAATGCGTTTCGGTTTGAAGGGTGGGGCAGCCGTCGTAACTATACTTGAGACCTTAGAACTTATAGCTCAAGGTGGGTGGCGCATTTACGTTATAGATCTCTATGGGCTCCAGTAAACACTTAACACCAGGTGGGCTATGAGCTCGTTCAACCATCTAAACAATGAAAAAAGAAAAAAACCTTTTCGTGTCTGTTTGTAAGCCAATTACCCTGTTTTGTAACTTAGGGTTAACTGGTTTTAGCGCTATTTACGAAAAATGGCATGAATAACCATTAAAATTAAAAAATAAACATAATGTATTTCATAAAATTAAATTAAATCTTGGAGTGTTAGTGATTGTCGTTTCATTTTGTCTACTAGGCGAACACCATTTTATCATAACTATCTAACTATAAACAGGGCAAGGGTTAAGAATCATAATTTGAAAAACGTAAATGTCAGGTACATTCATTCATTCGTCAGTTATTCATTTTAAAAATATATTTATTGATACATGGAGCGGTGCTCTCTTCTGAAATGTACGATTCCTTGATTAAACGCAGGGTTTACAAATTACCTGTAACTTTGACAGCTACAAAATTACCATCTATCCAAAACATTTCAAGATGTTGATAAGATCTATATTTATAACGCGGTTATTAGATATTGTAATGAAAACCTAAAACACAAAACGGTTAGGCAAGCTAAACCACTAGTGAAAAATGGTTGCTTACATTGAACTATATGGACACAGAGAACTTAATTAAAAGCAAGAAATAGCAGTAGATTTATTAATTTTGTATCTTTTTGTTTATTTTTTCTTATTAATTTATTTTATAATTGTTTATGACTACGCTCCCCACATATGTGCAATTGTTTGATGTGTTATTTTTATTACTCAAAAATTTTTATTATCTTATATGTTAAATCTTGTAACGCATGTTTTTGGGCGTAATAATTATTAATAATAGTGATGTCGTTTTGAGGTCAATTATATACATAGTAAATCGCATTTTGGTCCTCACGATACAGGCTATGCTTAGTGTGAGGATCATTGGTACATTTTATATTGTTGATGCCATCTGCGTAATCTCTCAGTTTGTTAAATATGTAAATAGTCATAGGTCATGATTTAAGAGTTTATGTAGTAAATAAAGAAATTATTATTATTATTATATTATTTGTTTTTAGTTAGAAGAAGGTATATGAAAATGTCTACGTTACGTTAAAATAACTGCCTTCGATATAACTTAATTCAGACGCTTTGGGGTTAAGCTTTTGGAAATCCTTCCTAAGTGGATGCTTACAACATAAAAGGCATCAACTGCCAAAATTTCAAGCCTGCAGTCCCAGTGGTCTCGGCTCTGCTTTGATGAATCAGTCAGTCAGAACAAGTAAATTATAAATGTAGAATAGGGATCGTAGCGCTTAAAATTAAACTCCCACTGTTCCAAAATCTTCTGTTATAATAATAATTTAATAATTAATTAACACTGTTATTACATACGCCTTGCTCGTTTTTTAACCGTCTTCGCCATCTTTCTTTTCTCTCTCTGTCTGTCATTCTCTTTTCCTTTTCTTTCCGTTTTCACTCACATCTTAACGTTCCGTTTCACACTCTTTTTATACGTTCCATTCTTACCAATTCTACATAAAAATGGAGGCTACACAGGAGGCTACATTGGAGGAGCATATGGCCCACCTGATGGTGAGTGGTTACCATCGCCCATGGACTTCAGCAATGCCAGAAGCAGAGCCTAACCGATGCCTACCGTTAAATAAACCGTTAAAAGTAAATATGTTAAAGTTTTTATGCTTACTAAATATTTTCTACCCACTTTGAGTTACTAGTTTATTCCCACGTCTGTTTCAGAAGCAACGTTTTAACATTTCGTAATATCTCCAGTAACGTTCTCCTTGTATGTGTCCAAAGTATGCGTAAGCTTGTCTGATTTTGAAGGTTATAAAAAGTGTCCAGACAAATGAATATAATTCAGATATCGTATTATATGGATGATCATAGGTGTTAATTTCGCGGTTGTTTCAGAACAATCTGTGGTGTGGTCCTGCGGTTTGCACCGGGCTAATTAGTGGAAATGGAAACAACCACTGAACACTAAGTGGACTGTTCTGTCTGGCCAAATTTTGCCTGTAATGGCTGCCAAATTTTCAATGCTCCCGAAATTCTTACCAACACTACGACAGATTACACATAATTCACTCATTTGTCCGTTGTATTAATTTGTGAGTTAATCTGCAAAGAATATTGGCTAACTAGTTCGCTTTTTTTGCCAACCATACAAAATGCAACTTTTTTACCAATATAAGGAACAGATTTTTGAAAATATTTTTTCTCTTAGCGTTGTTAGCCTGAAGAACTCAACCAAATGAACTGAGCAAGTTGAAAGTAGCTTGCTATAAGAAGATTCAATCTCCAAATAGTCTGTTTTCAATTAATTTCACATAAGTTGTAATAAAATCACTCGAAACACCTGAGACCAAAATCCCCTTTGATAATAAATAAAAAACAAAAAGCTGTCCAACATTTCGTCGGGAAACTTTAAAAAAAAACGGTATCGGGTTCAGTGCAGTCCACGACCCCATAAACCCATAAACCCGTAGGAGGTTACGCTAAAAACCTAATAGAATTTGCATAGAAATTGATACAGTCCGAGCGGTCTGGCCGTTTTTGACGCGTTACTAATGGTCCCCAAATTTAACTTTTCGAATACAGAAAATAAATGAAACTCAGTTTGCATAAACATGTAAAGTGGAGGAGGAACTTGAGGACGCAGCACTATAATAGCTATTATATATCAAACACTATTATGTATAATAAAGCCGTAATACTATATATCTAACGACATAGAACAAGGCAAAATAAGCTTATTTGAAATCAAACTGAATGATTTCTTACGAAACTAAATTTCTTGAAAATAGAAAGCCACAACCATAGTTTTCATCAAGTTTGCTGAGCTTCGCCTTCTAGCGTCGTCAATCGAGTACCGATTCCTGAACCTTTTTTTTTTTATTGCTTAGATGGGTGGACGAGCTCACAGCCCACAAGTGGTTACTAGAGCCCATAGATATCTACAACGTAAATGCGCCACCCAGCTTGAGATATAAGTTCTAAGGTCTCAAGTATAGTTACAACGGCTGCCCCACCCTTCAAACCGAAACGCATTACTACTTCACGGCAGAAATAGGTAGGGTGGTGGCACCTACCCGCGCGGACTCACAAGTGGTCCTACCAGTAACTCGTTATAAAAACTGCTAACAAACAGTTAACTACGACAGTGATCGATAGAGACGCGTAGTAGAGCACCGAAATGCCCCATCATTGCTTAATCCATTTGCACTGGCCACACATTTTCCAGACCGCGCATTGTAATCGTGCAGCGAACTTAGATTAAAACATAAATTTCTATGTAGAATCGACACGCTTTTTTTCTTTGATTAAGGATTCCATACGACTTGAAGCAGTCCGGCTGTGAATCTAAGTCTTTATGACCCAAGGCACCTGAAACTTTTACTGCTTCTTTCATACAAAAACTTACAGAAACAAATTAGCTTGTCTATGAAATAGGTAAATAAGATAAGACGATCGCAGCACAACTTGTTGAATGGAATTACGCATATCACAGAAACAAACCTAGCTTATTGAAATTAATCTATATGTATATAAATGAATTGCTGTTCCTTAATCTCGCTAAAACTCGAAAACGGCTGGAGCGATTAGACTAATTTTGATTTTGAATTATTATTAGAAGTCCAGAGAAGGTTTAAATGTAGATAAATAAGAAAATGCTCGGAATTAAATAAAAATAACAATTTTGTTTTTCCTTTGATGTGTCCCCCGTCGGACGAATTCCTTTTGTTTATTTTAAGTTTATTTTATACCAAAGTTTCGGTCTTTTATTTATCTATTGAGGCACTACGAAGTCTGCCGGGTCAACTAGTCATAAATAATATGTACTGTTTCGACATCTCAGCAAATCTATTCTGTGGCGAAAATAAGGAAAAATGCCCTTATCGATTTTTGACGTCATGATAAATGATGTGTGCCGTATGAGAGGTGGCATATTGTACGAGTCGAGAACAATATATTATCTGAAGTGAATCAACGTAATTGTTTTGGTTTCGTTCATTGAAAATTACATACGTGGTATGAGTTTGGTTAGTTCAGTTACTCGGACTAAGTTGGTATTGTTTTCCAGGACTTTTAGTAGTTGGTTTTCTTGGTTGAAGAAGATTTTTTGTAGGTTTTTTAACGTTATCAATAACGATATCGAAGAAGAGGGCTCCGGTCGGGATGGGTTTCCGCCTATTCAGCCCTATTAGGATAAGCTCCGTGAGGATAACACCGTAATGACAACTTATCACTAACATTTTCAGTAATCATTTTTTAAACAAAGCTAGTGTGTCAGTGAGAACAAATTAAAAACTAGCGATCTTCCCACACATGTATTTATTATTATCACATGCATACATCCATATTATATAAAACAAACTAAAGCTCATGTAAAAAAAAGTAAAAAAAAAAGTTTTAATCAATTACAATTTCACAATTAAACAAAGATTCTACCGCCAAGCTCCTCAAGATCGAATGGCGTAAGTGCTACAAGCGAAAGCACTAAAGCACAGTTCAAAATCGCATACAGTTTCTTTGCAATTTTGCGATTTAATTGAATTCAAAATAAGTTTAAAAAACACATACACACGAAACGTTCGATAAAAAGGAAACAGAGGACCGGGAATGAGTGGGCGGAATGGTATGGGAAAAACGACTGCGCGCTTCAGGGTTCGGTGGGTGAATACGCACTGGCACAACCAACTGAGTTTCTCGCCGGATCTTCTTAGTGCTAGGGCTAGTGTTACCATATTCTCTCAGATTGAGCCCGTGAGCTCACCCACCGGTCCACGAGAACCTGGAATAGCACCTTGGGCTTACGGACATACATACGTATATCAAACACACAGCCGAAATATTTTTTGATCAATAAAAAAACTTGTATAAAATTTAGTTTTGATTAATTCAAATTTCAAATATTTGATCTTTTGTGTAAATTTCCATCTATTACACGGTTTCGTGAACTAGAACGAGAGAACGAAAGAGACTAATGTGAGCTTTCTGCCAAGCACTGCTCTTGCCAATGCGAGTGTTAGCCAATTCTCTCAGGCTGAGCCCTTGAGCTCACCTACTCGTCCGAACGTTCCCTGAATAGCCCTTTAGGCTATCAGCGAATAGGTAGGTAAAAATAAAGCAGTGGCATGTAATAAATATGCGGGTACCAAGAAAATGGTAGATCATATCATAAACTCACACTGGTTCTCACACGCAGCACCTCTATTTCTACCAGTAAATATGCTTGTTGTGATCAATGTCCAGATTTAGAACTCAAATTTGAGTAGTACCATTTATCCTCTTTATTTTGTGGATTTTAATGCGCCAAACTTATCCGTTCGTCATTCAAGTTTATACTTTTCTTTTTCTATTTCTAAAAGCTCAATAAATAAACATTCATCCAAATGCGTAACAACCGCGAAAGCATAAATTGGTAAAATTGGGAAAGTATCAAAGCTCTCAAAGTTTTTACAGTAATTAACATAAAAGCTATACTATATCTACCTACTTGTGTCAGCAAACTTTGTCATTGATTTGGATTAATTTGGATATTTGGACAAATAGGCAATGACAAAATAGTTAAGTACCATTTTCTCCATGGTCAAACGGTTTTTATTTATTATTATCGATTGAAGAGTTTTAATGCCAGCATTTTTTTATAAACCAGAATAAAATGTAATACTTAAACTGAATCCAAATCTAGTGGTATCAGTGCTTATGTTCGATATTCGGTCTTTGGCCGGTCTTTTTATTTAATATTCTATTCGTCAGAATTATTCTTCATAGATTATTTTAGTTTAATAACTCTTGTCGCACATTTTAGTTTGTCATCTACGATTGCTCATTCAGCATTATTCTGTGTTGCAATTGGATAGCAAATGACGATTTTTTTCTTATTGCTACTCAACGTATAACTACTCAACGTATCTGATGCTTAGTGATTACCGATACCATAGAAATCGCTACAAAATTGCCACCGTTAACAAAGAAACACATGGTCTTCTACCATTCAGTCCCAACCAACCATTCAGTTCAGGTTCAGATGTGACCTGAGAAATTATCGTCTTGTATACCTCAATATGGACAGGGGTATTTATGTTGTGATGCATATTGGATTGGGTACCACTTAAAGTTCAATAAGGAATTTACTAGAAATCTAAACGACTAAACATCTACCCAATAAAAAAAAACTATTTTATCAGCATGTTTCCATTTATGGCATATTCTTCCGGTGGTAGATGCATCAAAACTCTGTTCTTGCTAGGGCCAATGCAGGCCACCAGCGATTGGATAAGAAAACAAAGGCAAATCCGTTTCAATTTCATCTATTAACGTCATAAACTCCCAATAGGAATTAAATTAAAAATCATTTATTCAGAACCTATATATGTGTAGAATTGTAATATTATTAAAATTACCATTTAAATAAAGAACGTGTCTCTGATATTACTAACACTATAATAAATAAATAAATAAATGAAAACGCGACATGCTGTCAATCGTTTGACAATTTGCCTATCGATCTTAAACTTAAAAGAAACGAAACTTTAAATAATATTTACAAAAGATCTGAGCGTAAAGACCCGAGAACGCTCAAGACGCCATTCCCTTCAGTTCATTAATATAATAGCCATCACATAGCCGAGGAAATTCAGACTTGACCGGTTTTTTTCGTTCGCGCAACGGACAGAACGCTTTTTGTCCGCCATAGCAATTTCGCACCCTCATTTGTATGGAAATGCGGGCATACCGTTTATATCTCTGTTTGCTTCTCTCTTCGTATTTTTATGGTCTTTGCATTTTCGAAAAAGAAAAAAAAAACTTTACTGCATTAAAAGGGAGGGGCTATGACGGTCGACTCGATTTAAGCGGAGTGCCTTATTTTGATTGTTCGAGAACGGTTTTGCAATTCTTCAAGAATTTCACACCGGAATCGTTCTGATAAAAGGTATTATGGTTTTCGCCAAAAAAAATCTATTGAGCTTTGAGTGTTCGGTTTCTGCTTGATTGCTTGATCCACACCGACAACTTTGATACAAGACGGAGGTTAGGTTAGATTGCAATGAAATTGTCCCAAATTCTGATATTAGTGAGATAAAACCTTTCAAACTCCATATCTGTTTATTTATGAACATACAGCCTAACTAATGCTGACAAAGCATCGAAGCTCCTTGATATCATAACAAGAATACCACCACAGCCCCTAAGATATCGAATAAACATTAACAATTCTATTGTGAACAGAACCAAAGCATGCTATTCATATTCGCGACAGTAAACTCTCAGGGTAGCAGTAACTACACGTGTTGTCTCACCGAACCTCCTACCACGAGTAATTACGCAAATTTATAAATTATACGGGCTCTTTTTTATAATATCATGTCATTTCTTCATTCTAAAGTCATTATGCGCTTTAGCCACGTAGCCCCATGAGAATTATGGTGTCTCTCTGTGGGATTTGAGGACCTGACAAAGCTGCATCGCTTCGTACAATTGCACCGGTCATTTTATCTTTTAATTCATCCCTTGCTGAAATTCTTGATTGATTTTTCGTAAGACGGTGTCTAAAAACTTGAAATAATCTCCAAGAGTGAACTTCGGAAGAGTGTGTCCAAAAAATTTTAAATAATCTTCAAGAGCTTTTTCCAAGTGAAAATTCTCCTAATCAAGTGACGAAAATATTAAACTAATTCGATTTATACTTTGAAGGGGGATTCTTTGATCATTATCCTTGTTTTTATCCCTTTTTTAAAGAGGAGAAATTTAATTAATTACTCGTTAAGCTTTAAGGGTCGTTGCCATGGTTACCGGATTAGCCCTTTAGACCTTAATTAGAAATAATCTTGAAACAAATTATTTATAAAACGTTTGTGAAAATTTTGCATTCATAATTATTATAACATGTAAAAAATGTAATGCTAAATATATTATGTGTAATTTTTATATTTTTTAAGCATTGCAAGTGCTTCTTATTGTTTCAGGCATAAAGCCTAAGATACGTCTACAGTACTGACTGTTGTCCGCTTATGGATATTAGCATTGGGGTACAACTGGTGGTAAGACCTCTTGTCCGCACGGGTAGGTTTTTTTTTTATTGCTTAGTTGGGTTGACGAGGTCACAGCCCACCTGGTGTTAAGTGGTTACTGGAGCCCATAGACATCAACAACGTAAATGAAGTTCTAAGGTCTGAAGTATAGTTACAACGGCTGCCCCGCCCTTCAAAACCGAAACGCATTACTGATTCACGGCAGAAATAGGCAGGGTGGTGGTACCCACCCGCGTGGACTCACAAGAGATCCTACCACCAGTAATTACGCAAATTATAATTTTGCGGGTTTCATTTTTATTACACGATGTTACTCCTTCACCGTGGAAATCAATCGTAAACATTTGTTGAGTACGTATTGAGTACGTGAGGTACCACCACTCTGCCTATTTCTGCCGTGAAGTAGTAATGCTTTTCGGTCTAAAGGGTGGTGCAGCCAGTTGTAACTATACTGAGACCTTTAGAACTTATATCTCAAGGAGTGGCGGCATTTGTAGATGTCTATGGGCTCCAGGAACAATTTAACAGCAGGTGGGCTGTGAGCTTGTCCACATATCTAAGCAATAATAAAAAAAACATCGCCGTAATAAGCTACACTAAATTTAAAGCTTATTAAGATAACAAATTTCCTATGCATTTTATTCTTGCGCCATCACAGGTAGCTAAGTAAATATTATAGCATTCACTACACCAAGGGAGGTGGTAAAATAATCTCTGAAAGAAGTGCTTTAAAGGATTGGGGATGAATTTTATTCTGGAAATATTTAATGATCGGGCGTCTTGTGAGACCGCGCGGGTAGGCACCACCGCCCTGCCTATTTCAGCTGTAAAGCAGTAATACGTTCCGATATGAAGGATATAAAAATGAGTAGCGGCATTTACTTTGTTGATGTCCACGAGCCCCGTAACCGTTCATCTCCAGATCGGCCGTGAGCTTGTTCAGCCTTTTAAGTGGTAAAAATATCAAACGTAAAAATGCTCTGTATAAGCTGAGACCTCAGAACTATTATCTCAAGGTAGGTGGCGGCATTTACATTGTAGATGTCTATGGGTTCCGGGAACCACTTAGCATCAGGTGGGCCGTGAGCTCGTCCGCGCACCTAAGCAATAAAAAAATAGAGACTGTAGTCTGAATTACGCGGTCTGGAGACACGATGAATAGTTTAGAAGCGGCCGAACTGAAAATAATTCTGCAACTACATATTTCCATTGTCCAGAGAAATTAGGATTCGTGGTTTTGGTAGAAAACACTCCGTGAGCTATATAACCCGGCTGCGAAGTTGTAATACAATTAAGAGATCTGTGTCCATTCTCCGGGGAGCGCTTGTGTAATTAAGTAGTTTTTGTAATATTACTTACATAGAGCGTGTATGTGTGAGGTTATAGTACAAGTTTCCTCGAGTTGCAGTTCTGGTAATGCTTTAAGTTTGAGTCGCTCATACTCGGCTAGTGATGTGAAATGATTTTGTCGATAGTCTCTAAAATAAATAGTGTATTCATAGCATTTCGTTCACGATTGACTTCCACGGTGAAGGAATAACATCGTGTAATAAAAACCAAACCCGCAAAAATATAATTTGCGTAATCACTGGTGGTAGGACCTCTTGTGAGTCCGCGCGGGTGGGTACTACAACCCTGCCTATTTCTGCCGTGAAGCAGTAATGCGTTTCGGTTTGAAGGGTGGGGCAGCCGTTGTAACCATACTTGAGACCTTAGAACTTATATCTCAGACAGAGGAGATTACTTCGTGAAACAGGATTCCGCGCGTCGATTGATTTTCATTTTGTTACGCGCGAGCGTAACGTAAAATATTTTTATAGCGAGTTGCTATCATAGAACACGAGATGTTTAAAAGAAATCTGCATCTAGCTAATGACATTTTCAAGATAATCTTGTTGTATATTTATAAGTTCCGAACCACAGTATTCGGATCGTCATTCTACTGAGCAATTGTACCCGTTGGGAGGAAGATCTTCCCTTTGTCGTATCACCTAAATATAATGTACAGAAATTGTCATTTTCATATCATTATAGTCTTCTTACTTTTGATTGGTCTTTAATCTGTCTATTCCCTATGACACCAAAGATGTAATCTAATACTTATTGCCCCCTAAATGAGCACTAGTGTCAGTGTATTATTTTTATTTTATTTTTCCTACCTATTCTAGTAACGAGGTGTTATTCTACATTCCCGGACTAGTAGGTGAGCTCTTGCGGCGACTGACGACATTGCTAACCTAGCAAGCCAAGCAAGAGCTGTGCTTCGCAGAATCTACCACCAGATCGGAAACGCGAACCACTGAGAAGACTCGTCGAGAAACTCAGTTCTTTTACTTATTCTTCAACAACTATTAAAATACACTTATGCGTTATATAGTATGTGATTGATTTTTAATTCTTAATTTAAGTTAGCAGTCATAAAATGTAGTAAAATTCATAGCTTCATTTCATTACATTAATTTTATCTATGTTGGACTGTTAAATAATTTTTAACTATATTAAACTAGCCTAGTTATTTAATGGATCGACATCAATGCGTAATCAAAATACGCAAAAGAATATTTCAATGGTGTAAAAAACGTAACAAAATAAAAGTTTATTTACCGTTAATGATCCCAACACTAGTAGTTAATAGTAACTCGTCTAGTAGGTACCGTCTTTACTCTCTTAAGACAATTTCGAACAGTATACGCCATTGCATCCAGTTAAACTCACGTTCCGAGGTGTTATTCTAGACTTTTCGATCAACTATTTTCTTCAGCTTAGTTGTAGTATGTTTGGAAATTTTCGGATTTTTTTCTTACTTTCGCGCCCATTTATTCTTACTGAAGATATACTGAAGATATATGAATGTACCACTCGATTGATGGAAAGTTCTCACCCCCGATCTTACATCTGATATGGTAACCCTTATTTCCAAAGCATCGAGGCGACTCGTTGTCCATTGCAAAGTAATTGCTTTAAGCTCAACAAGACGAGAGCGGTGTCAAAAAGCTGTGAGATGTTATATTTTATGGTGAAACCAATGTAAAACACCTGACTCGGCCTGGTCTGACCTCTAAAAAGAGATATTTCCATTCTTCCTAACCCTGAAGCCCCTATTCTCATTTATTGGTGTCACAATCACGAAGGTGAGTATACATCGCAACACCGAATTACAATTTTTACTAGTGGTAGGACCTCTTGTGAGTCCGCACAGGTAGGTACCACCGCCCTGCCTATTTCTGCCATGAAGCAGTAATACGTTTCGGCTTGAAGGGTGGGGCAGCCGTTGTAATTATACTTGAGACCTTTAGAACTTATATCCCAACGTGGGTGACGCATTTACGCTGTAAATATCTATGGGCTCCAGTAACCACTTAACACCAGGTTGACTGTGAGCTCGCCCACCCATCTACGCGATAATAAAAAATAAAAAAAATTTGATCGCCCTAGATATGTTTCATAACAAGACAGTTTATAATCTTTAATTTAACTTTTACATATATAACTAGCACGGTATTTACTTGAATTCTCACGAGTCGTGGCCATATCTAAAACTGCTTTTGCGGTTTAATCTTTCGTTTTTTTTACCGTAATCATATTATTTCCGACGCTTTGAATACTTTTTTCAATTAGTCGGTCAACCATACCCGACCATGAAAACTGTAAAATTATTTTTAATTACAATTGCTATTATATAGAAAACCTATTGCAGGATCGGTCTGTGTACTTTTATTTATTAGCGTTATTATTGTATTTAAAAAAACCAGCAGAAATAGGCAGGATTGTTATACCTGCCCATATGAGATTACAAATCTCTTACTATCACTACATCACTCTAACCGGCGCCATCTAGGCGGGCTCCGGATAGCCTGCCGACCGAGAGGGCTGGTGGTCGTGGCGCCGACGACCGCCAGTCCGGCGTCCCGAGGGGGAGGGTGATGGGAGAGATGTGCGGAGTATTAGGCGGCAGGCAGCGGCTTGGCTCTGCCCCTGGCATTGCTGAAGTCCATGGGCGACGGTAACCACTTACCATCAAGTGGGCCGTATGCTCGTCTGCCTACAAGGGCAATAAAAAAAAAAAGTGCTCTGCACTAAACACTTCGCTTTCCTCCCTTTGCCTTTTCATGAGTTCTGTCTCATGTGAGGTTTGGACGTTGGTTGTTGAGCGACAGGAGGTTCTAGTCGGTTCGACTCCGACATGCTCCGCACTACATACACATAAGGCATTAATTCCTATTACACGACATTCTTTATTCATTGCGAGTGTCGTTCGAGAGATTTTCGCCTCATACTTAATTAGGATTATTAGCAATTTAACAATTGATCCACGCCGAAGATTTGCGAGTACAGCGGCCATCTTGCCTCAGCTCACGGATGAGCAAAGTATTCTGCTGTCGTTTTTTTTTTTTTTATTGCTTAGATGCGTGGCCGAGCTCACAGCCCACCTGGTGTTAACTGGTTACTGGAGCCCATAGACATCTACAATGCAAATGCGCCACCCACCTTGAGACATAAGTTCTAAGGTCTCAGTATAGTTATAACGGCTGCCCCACCCTTCAAACCGAAACGCATCACTGCTTCACGGCAGAAATAGGCAGGGTGGTGGTACCTACCCGTGCGGACTCACAAGAGGTCCTACCACCAGTAATAAATTTGATGAACTACTCCAATGAATTTATTAATTATCTTTAATGTGGAGTGGTTACAGAATAAGACGCCTCCAATTTCTATACACGTCCGTCGCGAGTCTGGGTTTTATCTATATAGCTGCTAATACAAAATAATCGTTCATTTTAACGTTTCCCACGATCATCGAGACTATTCATTGATTTTTATATGGAAAACAATTGTTTCCGTGGAGTTTCGATTGCGATCTTTTGTTATAGAATAAGGACGTTAATTTTAATATATATGTAACCTCTATACGATTAATCTTAAAAGAGGTTAATATGATATAAAGATGACATAAATAGAATTTCGAATATTGAAACATAAAAACATTAGAAAGAACATGAGACATATAAAAAGCATTTGTTTCTCTTTAAAAGGGCAACTCAATTTGTGCAATAGATTTATGAAGCTAAACTGTATTTTGATATAAATAAATAAATACATTATAAAGCAACATTTAAAGGTATTGCTTCACCACTATTTTTATATCTTTTTATATTTTATTAACTATTTCAAAAATGCTTTTTATATGTCTCGTGTTCTTTCTAATGTTTTTATGTTTCAATATTCGAAATTCTATTTATGTCATCTTTATATCATACTAGCTGACCCGGCAAACATTGTTTTGCGATATATAAGATTTCTAGGGAATTTCTAGTGTAGAAAAAAAAACTAACTTATTGTAAGTGTGTAAGGATGTGGTAAATGAGTGAAAGAGGTATGTAGTGCTGTGAACGATGAGGGATGAATATATAATAAAAATAACAAAACCTCATTCAACCACATAATACCTCATTATAACAAAAAAAAAAGTCCAAATAAAAAAAAATATGTTAGGGGTGACAACCCTAATCACTTAGGGTTATAAAAAATAGATAGTAGCCGATTCTCAGGCTTACTGAATATGCATAAAAAATTTCATGAGAATCGGTCAAGCGGTTTCGGAGGAGTATGGGAACGAACATTGTGACACCAGAATTTTATATATTAGATTAACCTCTTTTAAGATTAATCGTATAGAGGTTACATATATCAATTTTATTTTTAGATACGTTTCAATTGCATGCGATATGGGTTAAAAGGAGACTACAAAAAAAAAGGTAGTCATAGATTACTCGGAATCTTACATACTAGTTGAAATCATTGTGTCCTATAATATAATACGCTCTAACCAATCGATGTACCTGTGTTCAAATCCTGCAAGCTGGTACCTTTTTAAAAGTAATAAATAGCTAATAAATAGTTATCAAGAACGACTTTGAGGACAAAGACATAATATTAAGTAATATAAATCAAACCAGCAAAAAGTATAGATTACGCAGTTACTATATAATCAAGATGTTTTACTGGTGGTAGGACCTCTTGTGAGTCCGCAAGGGTAAGTACCATCCTTCCTATTTCTTCCGTGAAGCATAATGCGTTTCGGTTTGAAGGGTGGGGCAGCCGCTGTAACTATACTGAGATCTTAGAACTCATATCTCAAGATGGGTGGCGGCATTTACGTTGTAGATGTCACCAGGTCACCAGAACACCAGGTGGGCTGTGAGCTCGTCCACCCATCTAAGCAAAAAATAAATAAATAAAGTAAACCTCAGGTCTCATACTGGGTGGCGCAATTCACATCTATGACGTCTGTAGAATATAAAAAAAAGGATTAATCTAAACTGGACCGCACACAGTGTAGGACAGCGGGATGGATGTAATGTGCTCTGCGTCAACCCTGTCCCGCCGTCTCAATAGCCCCGACTGGGTCCCGGCCCGGTCCGAGGTAGGGGCTGGCTGTGAGCGGCAGGAGTTTTTAGTGAGGTTCAAGTCCCACATACCCCACCTGCCGCGCGGGTCAGGATCCAGCTGTTCTAATTTAGAAAAAAATAACCATACACAGTAAAAATCCTAATCATAGATTATCCGATGAACTCATTCGCCTGAACGGAACATCAATTCAAAAAGCATCTAAATATATGTAATTATTGACGAAACACCACTCGTTACTCGTGCGCGATTAGTTGCGGAAACGACCCTAAATACTGTAATTAATATTTATCGCAAGCTAACACTGAGCTCATAGGTCATGCCGGAGCTGACTTATGAGACCTTTTAATACGAAAAAGATTAAGTCTGAGTCTTATTTTGGAACACACGTATACCGACTTTATTTGTACCACTCGCGAATGCAGTTCATGCTTTACACCAATGTTTTTGATCTACATCAAGGATGAGCAACATTTTTAATAAATTTAAATTTTACTTTTTTTTTGGCGTGCCGCACATAGATTAACTCTTATTAATAGTTTACGAAACTTTATCTATCTATACTTCTATACTAATATTGTACAGTGGTTTTTACTGATGTTATAACTACTGAACCATGCATCCGATTGACTTGAAACTTGGTATCCATATGTACGTTATGGATAGGCTAATATTTATATGAGTGTTGGACTCCCTAATAATAATGACAATAAATAATAATGTTAATTTTAAATGCCCAGCGAAGCGGGCGAGTGCGGCTAGTTTATAATAAATATTAGAATAAAATTTTTATTATTATTTTAAGTACAAATTTTAATGCAAGATTTACACAAACCAGAAAAAAAACGAAAAACGAATTGATGGGAGAAAGTCGATAAAATAAATTCAAGTTTAGAAAGGCTTGGCGGGCCGCGTGTTGCTCATCCTTACTCTCTAGATACCCTTTGAGTGAAGTGGTCAACAGAGCTTTTAGACATTAAACCGAAGTCTCAATGGTATTGTAAATCCCACCACCCAACCTGGAAAGCATGACCGCATGCAGAACAGGCCCGATGGTAACACATTCATTTCACCTTGCTGGTTCTTAATACGCCATATCACAATTTCGCAGTCGCATGGTGTATTCCGAGCGCTATGACATATCCTTCTTCAGGAGAGGCTCGTAGAGAGTATTTAACGGTAGCCAGCGTCTTGACTCTGCCTCTGGTATTGCTGACAACCATAAGCGACGGTAACTACTCACCATCAGGTGGGCCGTATGGTCTGCCTAATCGATATATATAAAAATGAATTGCTGTTCGTTAGTCTCGCTAAAACTCGAGAACAGCTGGTCTAGCCAGATTTGACTAATTTTGATCTTGAATTATTTGTGGAAGTCCAGAGAAGGTTTAAAAGGTAGATAAATAGGAAAATGCCCGGAATTCAATAAAAATAACAATTTTGTTTTTCCTTTGATGTATGCCCCGTCGGACGGATTCCTTTTGTTTGTGTTAAGTTTATTTTATACAAAAGTTTAGGTTTTTTATTTATCGATTGAGGCACTACGAAGTCTGCCGGGTCAGCGATTATATATAAAAAAATGGCTAGTAAGACAGTAAAATAAAAAAAAGTGTATAAGATCGTATTCCGTGAGTCATACGTGCCCTATAGCTTAGATTAGGTATACCCAAGACCAAACTTTGGCCACAAGAAAAATAATATGGAAGTAGGTATATACGCTTTACAAAGACCCCGAATTAATCCGACCTGAATTTGATCAAGAACAGAATAAATAATGGAGATTTCAATTCGCCAATTTCAATATTTGAAATTTGAAGCTCGAAAGCCAAACAGCGATGCGGTTCGGTTTTGAAACGAATCCGCCCGCGGCGGCAGTCGCAATGGTAATATCGGATTAAATTAAAATTATTTTTGAATTATTTCTTTGTTGTAGTCAATACGCGGAGCACTGTGGATTTGGTTATGCATAATTGATCGAATTAAACCTTGGCGGTTGCGACTGGCAACCCAGTTAGAGCGGTTACTTGATCACACCAACGGCTACGTAATCGGCCGCGGGGTCTCTTTCCTTCTACTTTGCTCGTCACAATCAAAACGTCACGTCCAAGTTATCTGACTGTCGGCGGACAATATGACCGAAGTAGTTGAGGATCCTCTGTTAACAGATTGTTGAGAGCCTGACTCGGATGCGAAGCTGATCCAGGATAGATTTATTTGTCCTCTTGGCCGTCCACGGAATTTGGAGCATTTGTCTCCAGCATCACATTTCAAATGCGTTTATTTTCTTGCGCTCGTATGCCCTAATTGTCTAGGACTCTGCCCAGTAGAAAAAGATTGAGAAAACTAAGGTTCAGACGAGTCTCATTTTCGTGACGTTAGAGACTTTGCGATTTTGCCATATTCGTTTGAGCTTGGTCATCACTGTTTTGGCCATTTGCGTCCTCCTCCTTATCTCTCCCTCACTGCCCCCGCGGTCGGTCAGTAAGGACCCGAGGTATATGAACTCGCTGACGAATTCTAGATCTGATAGCTCTCCAGTTCTAGAGAGTTGACTGTTCTCAAATGAAGATTTGAAAATAAAGATTTTTTTATTGCTTAGTTGGGTGGACGAGCTCACAGCCTACCTGCTATTAAGTGGTTACTGGAGCCCATAGACATCTACAACGTAAATGCGCCACCTACCTCGAGATATGAGTTCTAAGGTCTCAGTATAGTTACAACGGTTGCTCCACCCTTCAAACCGAAACGCATTACTGCTTCATGGCAGAAATAGGCGATGTGGTGGTACCTACCCGCGCGGACTCACCAGAGGTACTACCATCAGTACAAATAATAATAGTAAATAATAATTACCCCGCCATCTCCTCATGTCGACCAGTTTTGATTACACGTACGGCCAGACGGTTGGATTACAAGCGAAAAATGAATTTCGTCTTCTAGAATACCACCACATTCCTCAGAGTACGGAACTGCTCTGGGCATTATCTGTCGTATAATTTTCAAAGGCATTTAGGTTGTGCCTTAATACCTTTCGTTTGACCACATTCATTTCTTTTTTGCAACCGGAGGCCTGACGGAGAAATCCCATGTTTTCTAAAACATGTCCTCAATAAGAAATATCAAACGAGGATCCGTGAAATTGTTTCACGTAAATATTTCACAATAAAGTTTTGCCATTTATAAAACGCTTCTTTTAGCTAGGTATGTAAGTTTGTTTGCATGTAAGGTAATCTTTGAATGTCATTTTCACCAACTTCAAGATGTCCGATTGACTATGTAAACTTGCAGGCCCATCTAAGACTGTTTTTTTTTTCCTACTTATGCTGATAGCCTTGAGAAGCTATTTCAGCTTCGCCCTAACGTTTGCAGGTGAGCTCGCGGGGCTCAAACTGGAGAGTTGCTAACATTGACCCTAGCAAGAGCAGTGCTTCGCAGAATCTACCACCGGATCGGAAACGCGACCCACTGAGAAGATCCGGCGAGAAACTCAGTGAGCTGTGTCTGTGGGTTAATTCGCTCGTCGAGCCCTTCGTCGCAAGCGACGGGTTCGACGAGGACGGTGACCGGTGCTTGTGGTGCCTAAAAGCACCGTTAATGGATCAGGAGGATCCGTAATGACGTGTGTGACTGATGACGATACAATAATTACATAACACCACTGTAATATCGACAAGATAAAAAGATGAAAGTATTTCATTTCTTCAAAAAATACGCATATTTAGCAAACTGAGGTAATAGTTTGCTAAATATGCGTGTTTTGTTTAGAGCGTGGACTGTATTTTTGTGTGCTAGCTTCAATAAAAACTAGATTCAGAGCGAAGGATTTATATTTTTTGATATACAACACGTGCACGTACGGCTAGAATATTTTTTGTGCAATTGCAACTAGCTGTGTTGCGTCATTTAAAAACAATCATATAAAATTTTATGTTTATGATTGCCCTAAGCAGTTTATTTATTTTTATTTTTACACAAAATAAAATAAATTCTTTTAATTCTATTGTTGATTTAACGATTACACGGCCTACTTGTTGAGATTATCCAAGCAGATAGTCTTTGCCATGTTAATGCTGTCATCCTTAAAACTGTCAAAGTTTTCGGACATAGCACCATTCTGTCTATAATATACATCGAATTATAATATAGAGAACATTTTAATCCGATGTAAAACAAATTGAAAATTAACGCAAACAGTGCTAGCTAGTAATCACAAAGTGAAATTATAAAATCGACTTCGCAATGAATAATACGCGTATAAAATAAATATTTGCCCCGGAATATCCCGAATAGTTCGGGCGCTGTTTAATTAAAATTTTGCGAGCGTTGCCGAAACTATTTTACGTAAAATGTACATACGCTCGGTTACGTACGGTTCGCATTACCTATTATTTTTATTATATTCGTTATTATACAATTTACCATTTAGTTTTAATGTAAATCGTAATTCCTAAAATTTTGTTGATTTAATTTTTACTGAATTCGACGGGGGAAGACTCACGCATAGTTACGGGTGTAATTTAAATATTAGAAGACTCCTTATTCTAAATATTTTCGGTAGGCGAGCTCAAGGAACGTTATCCTGAGGGCACGTAGGCAACAACTCTGCCTGCATGTGTATATACCGTCACTTACCGAAGTCAAACTTCAATTGTATAACGTAACGTAACGCCTGTTTCATCTTCGAAACCGGAGCTACGGCTTGGTGATAGAAATAGCCAGAAAAACGGTACATTCCCGGGCGGGCTCACAATACGCGCCACCGCCGAATCTTCTCAGCGGGTCGCGATTCCGATCCGGTAGTACATTCGCGAAGCAGCTAGGTACTCTTGAGTTGTTAGATGTCCTTCGGAGGCGCTCGGGTAGCTGTTAGCTAATCCCATCCCTCTTGGCTGAGCCTTTGCTAGCCCACCTGGTCCTGGTCAAACTGGAAACGCCTCCGCGCTACCAGTAATCCTTCAATACCAAAAACAAAAGCTCAAGGTCTGTTATGTTGAGGGCATATACACATAATAATAACTCCGCCTCCATGTGTATATGCCGTAACCCACCGCGAGACATGAAGTCAAACTTCAATTTTATAATGTATGTTTCATCATTGGAACCGGAACGACAACTTTGTGATAGAAATAGCCAGAAAAACGGTACATTCCCGAGAGGGCTCACAATACGTGCGGACACCTGTAATTACGAAATAGTAATAAATTTTTGGTTAAATCAGCGGAGCGACAGTTAGTGACCCTGACTATTGGACAGAGGGTCGTGGGTTTGATTCCCGCATCGGACAAACATTCGTGTGATGAACAGTTTTGTTTGTTCCTTATCTAGATATCTAGATGTATGTCAGCCTATGGTGTCTATAACACAAGGAATCTTAATTTGAGGCTGGATGACCCTGCATGGTTTGTTTTCAGTTTTTTTTTCAGGTATATTTATTGTTAAGCGTTCTTAATAATCTCTAATAATACATTTAAGAATCACTACATATTTTATTTATCTTAAATTTTAATATTTAAGAACATTAATGGTAATTGAATAATCATTAATCAATTGGGATTGCTTTAAGATCATTTTGATATTGATGACCGGACAATGTTCTACACATTGAAAATTTAAACTTGTCCGAAGTTCACCGTTAATGTAATCTGTTACGGATACCACGGATACCACAAGAAATATATAACACGTACAAAATTAAAATTAAATTTCCCCAAAAAAAAAACAACACATTCTTGTTCTTAAAAATTTTTCATTGGGGAAAGATTTTTTTTTCTTATCTGATTAAATAAATTAAGGTTTTAGTTTAATCTCAACGTTATCTTAACTAAGATCAGTAAAAATGTTTAATTTAAGTACGTATTCTTTGTGAAAAATTGGAGTACAAGACGAAATGTTGTTTTTTTTCTCTCGGTGAAGTTTTTAATAAATCGCAAAAATCACATTATAATAATTATCTTACGTGTAATTTCAATTTCTGTAAACTTAATGTTTTATTGTTGTAGAGACGCACTTTATCTGTACATGTAATAACTGTCGGACAAAGAAAATTTACATTGAAATGCGCTGTAAGGTTATCCATTCGCGTAGGGAATTGACGAAGATAATGTTTTTTTTTGAGATTTTCATATGTATATTGGACGTGTTGTATGTTGTCATAGAGGACGAAGGAGCGACGTTGTAAGTGAAACTTCTGAAGGTAATCACCATCAGATATGGACAACACGTCTTGAAGAGGAAGATAGAAAAAAGTTATCATTAAGTTATGCTGTGGTGTGTGGTACAATGGCTGCCCCACCCTTCAAACCGAAACGCATTGCTGCTTCACGGCAGAAACAGGCAGGGTGGTGGTACCTACCCGTGCGCGCTCACAACACGTCCTACCACCAGTAAAAATGTTGTTGTGTGTCCATTGTTAGTAATTGTGGTCGATTTTTTTTCATTGCTTAGATGGGTGGACGAGATCACAGCCCACCTGGTGTTAAGTGGTTACTGGAGCCCATGGACATCTACATCGTAAATGCGCCACCCACCTTGAGATATAAGTTTTAAGATCTCAGTATGGTTACAACGGCTGCCCCGCCCTTCAAACCGAAACGCATTACTGCTTAACGGCAGAAATAGGCAGGGCGGTGGTACCTAACCGCGCGGACTCACAAGAGGTCCTACCACCAGTAATAAGAATTTCGACAATCAAGCGATCACTAGGAAAACATAACAGCAGTGGTCAGTCAATGAATACCCAGCCTTATAATTGACAACGCAGGTGGCCTGCCCGACGAAAATCCTCTATACAAAAATTCGGATTAAGGCTTTAAAAATTAGCTGAGACCCCTATAATTACATGCGGAAACATATTTCATACGTTCTGACACTTACTCGTTACGGTCTATTGCTCTGTACTCAAACTTAAACCAAAGTATTTTTTATTTATTTTATGAACAGATAGACAGATAAACTTATATCTGTTATGTTTTGCCAGGAGCCCATAGACAACAACAGCTACCTACATAGCTACATGCCAAAGCCTCAACTAGATTTTACAAAAGGGGAGTGCTCCAAGGAACTGTTTGAGATGATTCCATCATCTTGTTTTTACCATCGCACCGCCCGCCACCGGAGTAGAGTTCATTCATACTACCTGGCGCCACTGCGTTCATCCACAATACGTTTCCAGAGATATTTTTTGCCCCGTACCACCCGGCTTTAAAATGAGCTCCCCTCCACGGTGTTTCGCGAGCGCTATGACAGGTCCTTCTTCAAACGAGGCTTGTGGAGAGTACTTAACAGTAAGCAGCAGCTTGTCTCTGCCCCTGGCATTGCTGAAGTCCATGGGCGACGGTAACCAGTCACCATCAGGTGGGCCGTAAGCTGGTTTGCCTACAAGGGTAATAAAAAAGCTGTAGCGCCCTTCAAATAATAGGCATGAATACTTTGCGGCAGATCTAAGCAGGCGTAATTACCCAACCAAGCCGGTTCAATATACCCTTTAATTACCTACGCAAAATAACAATTGTGCCAGTTCAATTTTATATTACACGATGTTATTTCTTCATTGCGAAAGTTTGTTAACAAATGCACGGCGTATATTTAAGCCACGATTCTAAGTTAATAATTATAACTTCTAATGAAAATAATTTAGTATCTCAATCAATTAATTATTATCTTATGAAAATCATTGTGAAAATATTAAAATAGTCAAAAATAGTCGTATTCGGTCGGCGTGCGGCTATCGACGACACCACATCCTTCTTTTTTGTGCAGTGAAGAAGTCCCGCGTTCCACTTTCAATGAGATAACTTTATACAATAAATATATATAAATAACTTGGAACAAATCACGCACGGTTATCCGGCATTAAGTTAAGATTCCCTGTGTTATTGGTACCAGAGACATACATACTTAAAAACATTTAATATATGTGTAATATAGATAATAGAGACGCAGACAAAGAGTAAAAAAACTTGTTTATGACACGAATGTTTCCCCGATGCGGGAACCGAACCCGTCACCCTCGGCGCATCAGGGCTGCTAACTACTGAACCACCGAGTCAGTCAACAATACAATTACAGAGTTAGCCTCGCCGAAGTGGCGGCAATTATATTGTGATGCCTAAGAGTATTCCAGTTAGGCCGTGAATATTAACCTATCCAAATTTCAGTACCTTAAGTGTTTCCTTGGTTTCTCGTCACTTTGAGAAGGTAGCATGACACGAAAACCCTCTTGTCGTGGCCACTAGATTACATCTCCGATCCTATGGACCGAATTGTAAACAGTTGACGTAGAATTGTAAACAGTTGACACATTATCACGGATCCTCCCGATCCATAAACGGTGCTTTTAGGTACCTCAAGCACTGGTCACCGTCCTCGCCGAACCCGTCTTGCGACGAAGGGCTCGACGAGTGAATTAACCCATAGACCGAGCCCACTGAGTTTCTCACCGGATCTTCTCACTGGGTCGCGTTTCCAACCCGTTGGTAGATTCTGCGAAGCACTGCTCTTGCTAGGGCCAGTGTTAGCAACACTTCGATTTGAACCCGGTGAGCTCACCTACACGTCAAAGAGAAGCTGAAATAGCCTCTCAAGGCTATCAGCGTAGGTAGGAGAAAAAAAAAGGATATGTTTAATAATCATAGTTTAATTTCGCGTTTATTATTTCCATTCCCTATGTGACGTATCGAATTTTGTATATGTTAATATTTATTAGTCTTTACAAAATGTTTGCGTGTTTGTTTACCCTCAAGCTATGCGTGGGCACATCCGTTTGACTTTAATCTTGGCTCAGTTGTTGTTTGGATTTCAGGAAAAGTTTTAAGCTAGCCACAGTACTAGTAAGATATAGAAGGTTCACGCAAATCATCGAAGAATATATGTAATATATTACATTTAGCCATAGTAATTTTTTATACGGCGAATTACTTTCTTTGATTGCCACCTGTGGTTCGAGAGCGCAGCCAGGTCCCATTAGGAACTTTTTTTTATGTTTAAGTTCCTTTGCACTCAAAAACAACTAGCTATTTATTTAGTTTGGACCTTTTCTTAAAAATCAGAAGTGGGTTTTTTTTATCAATAGGATGAAATCATTCCATATTTACCGAACGGTAAATAAAAGAAGAACCAATAGATTCATTTCACTTCAAGATCGTCTTAGATATAAGTAATGGTACTTACTTTACAGAATGTTGGTTCGTTCCATGCAAATGGAAATTATTGGTAATGTGTATGATGTAAATTTGCGTAAGTGTTTATTATTCGCATATAGGTTTGTTTATTTTATTTACTAAGTGCATTATAAATGTGACGGCGTTAACGATATTTATGTTATATAGCACGTGCAATAGGAGTGACTCACACAAGCCAGGTGCGCCGGCCGTGTCGTGCCACTCGTAAACAACAGCTGCAACAGAAGTGACTCATAAGCCAGCTGCGCCGGCTAGTATAAAAAGGCGGAACGTGCCTTGAAATGAACATTCGTTCGACTGCGTTTGCCCGGTGCACTTACTATATCGTTGTTACGTTGTGTGATTCAGTGACTGTTGTACGTACTGGTTAAAGTTGGACAAGTGTTAAAGTGAATTGTCAAGTTAACATATTGTTGATTAAATCAGAAACCAAAGGTGACTTCGTTTTACTTGGTGTTCAACAAGATAATATCTACCCTCAAGCCAACATCAGAAGTGAGATCAGGACTCTACTCTCACTGGCGTGACGTGTTTGAACATGTTCGAAGTACAGCAAAAAAAACATGATGCAGATCAGAATACTAGTAGTGGTACGCTACAAGAGCGTGAATGCAGCATACGTAAGTCGTGTAATAACGTCTCTGTTACCTCGATGGAAGATCTGAGCCACGAAGAAATCGTCACATCTTACGTTCTGGCTCATGTTGCCCAGTTTGACTGTCGACTTCATCACATGGCATTTACTAACGGAAATACAACACGTAACAAGCTATTGCAAGAAATTAAGGCAAGTGAAAATCTCAAGTGAAACTTCGATCGCAATAATGGATCTGTCATGACGAGTGGGTAGTTCCGACACGAATCGTTTTTAAGCCAATGACTACTGCTAGAGTTACATGGCACTAGTACAGTAAACCAGGACATGAGACTGTGAATTGTCGCCGAAATTTTAGAATCTACTCGATTCAATACCAATAACACTACACGTTCGATGACTTCGGGCTCCAGCAAGCAAGCAAACAAGCAAGCAAGTTTCCGTGGGGAAGAAAAATTGACACATCTGAAGTCGTCGTGACCTGTAAGATAAGACGTCCGGTGCGTTCGTGTCTGGCGATGCGGCAGTTTTCGGGTTCCGCTGGCGGATGCAGGTTTTTCCGGTGAAGTGCGTGCTTGTGCGTGCTTGACATGTGTTCGCGGTTGGCTTCCTCAGTGTGGGAGTAACATAGTGTAAGAGAGGTGGAACCCGTAAAATTGTAGTTTGCGTGGTGGCTGGTAAGATTTGTTGCGGTAAGAAGTTTGCATGGTGGTAAAATGTCTTGTGAGTCTGCACAGGTAGATGGAGGTGAGACTTCCGCGGTCGCGGCCCACCCAGTCCGCGAGAACCGGACAGATCGCCTCGACGGTACGGAGGCCGGCCGACGGGTCCGCCAAACGACGAGACCAAGCCTCCAGCACGGACTGCCGATATTGGAGCCCCCGCGCTCCGGCTGCACTTGCGCTAGGGCGCGCCGCCTCGTAGGAGACTGTGAGGTATCATTGAATAACTCTGACTGCGATCGCGCGCTGCCGGCGTCGCAGCGCGGCGACGTTCTCGTGGGTAAGGACGTGGCACCAGACGGGTGCTCCGTATAAGTGCCATCGACCGCACGGGTACCATCACCCTGCCTATTTCTGCTGTGAAGCAGTGGTGTATTTCGGTTTGAAGGGTGGGGCAGCGGTTGTAACTATACTGAGAGCTTAGAACTTCTATCTCAAGGTGTGTGGTGCGTTTACGCTGTGGATGTCTATGGTAACCACTTAACACAAGGTGGGCTGTGAGCTCGTCCACACATTAATACGAAGAGCATAATCAAACGAAATTAGATACGAAGTTTAAAGGGCCGTTTAAAGTAGTTGAAGTATTGGATGGTGTCGATTTAATTTTGACTCTCACACATTCGCTTAAGGCTCGAGCTGCTACTTGCCTCGCAAAAATACAGCCTGGTAAGATATCCTGGCCTACTATTAAAGAGATGCTGACAAAATTATCTAATGATGCAAGACCACTTCGACCTGGTTATTAAATTTGAAATGGAAAGCAAAAAGGTACCAGCTGAAGCCGGTATCCGGCTATGGCAACTTATAAAGAAGATTCCCGACGCTAATGTGCCAGAACAAATAGCCACCGGATTTGTTATATCAATACTGTCGCAGTGTGATGAAAGAATCCGTCGGGAATTGAACTCTGTCGTTATTACCACAAAAAATCGTCTAATTTCACACATTACGTGGCTTACCCTCAAAAGAAAAAACGAAGATCCTGATACAGAACCAAAACGCTCTCGAAGTTTTTCTCCGTGGAAGCTGCCATTTCTGCGGAAAACCTGGGCATCGTGCCGAAGGGTGTTGCGACAGATACTGCTCTCAAACTTTTTTCGATATTCCAGCAAAACCTGAACAACCTCCTCATCCGTGGGCGCCCGGCTCTCGCCTGCAAGTCAGCTGTTACGTGTGCGGTGATGCGAGTCATGTAGCTTCTGGGTGTTCCATGCGCTACAAGAAGAAAAACGACACTGCTCCAGGTGCTGTGGCAGGTGCAACCAGAGACGTCAACGTGTGTTCCAGAGCTTCAGTGTGTTACAGATAAGTGGTTTTGGCTTCCCCTTTATGTTCCATTCAGGGTCAGAATGTAGTCTTATAAAACAAAGTCATAGTAATTTATTCAATGGTAAGCGGTTTCATGAACAAGTCACTCTTTGATCTGAAAGTAACTTAGACCAATCATGATGGCAAGAGCATTTAAGGGATATTCAACTCGCCCTTAATAGTGCACGTTGTCGAGTAACAGGGTTTACTCTAATAGAATAGACGTTTGCCGTTCAGGGTAGTTCACTTGAAATATCTTAAAGTTTCAACAGAGTGATAATCCCTCTAGATTAGATCTTGATTTAGCACGGTCGAAGACCGGCGAAAACATAAAAAAAAGGGCACAAACAGAAGCTTTTTTTAGTCGAGGCAAAGCTAAAGTCAAAATCTTTTCCGCTGGGGATTTTGTTTTCGTAAGTTGACCGAAAATGTAAAGGTCCCTTCAACATTACTGCAGTTTTGGAAAACGATAGGTATAAATTGAGACATGTAAATAGTTCTAATAGAGTGTACAAATTTCCCCATGAAAACTTACGTGAAATACCTCGAGGCCCGTCAGGCCTACTAGAAATTTCTGAAAATTATAGTGACGATGACGTGACGGCGTACACAGATGGGTTAATTAATCTTGTTCATGAAACTGATCTTAATGATGACGACTCTATCACTGACAATAGAAGCGACATTTTTGTCCGCAAATAGCGATACAGCAAACATAGTCTGTGGGTAGTGATACAATGTCTGTAAGCTCAGGCACCTCAGGTGCAGGTGTTGGAAATGTAGAAAACGATGGTCGGTCTCGCACTATTTCTGAAGAAATTCCGTATAAATGTTCTGGTTTAAGAAATGTTTTAACAAACGCTACCGTACACGCAGATTAAAAAAAAAAAAAAAAGAAAAAAAAGAGAATTGTATGTGGCTAGAGAGATGTTAATCCGGACTAGCAAAAAAAAAAAAAAAAAAAGAGAAAAAAAAAAAAAAAAGGTGTGAAGTCATTGAAGGGTCTGTCCGGTCCAATGGCTTGGCTATAGGGATTTTCATCCAGATTAGCCACAACAATTAGCTACAGGGATTGCGATTCGGTCTAGCATTATCCGGTCCAGTTCGAAAAACTGAAGGGATAACAATTCCGGTCTAAGTTAAAAGGGACATACTTACATACCTGAAGAGTTTTAAATGAACTGGCCCAGGTATGTAAGCAGTCTGAAGGTTATTTATAGCCAGTATAGGATTTTCTGAAGAATTATGCGAACCGAACCGTACTAGATTGTTAATATCATAGACCACGTTTTAAGTTGCATCCGTTAATGTCAGGATTAACGAACACGTTTGTTGTTCACAGACATACCATAAGAATGCGCGCACGAGGACGAGCGCACGTCAGTATGGCCGTGACGGCGTTAACGATATTTATGTTATATAGCACGTGCAATAGGAGTGACTCACACAAGCCAGGTGCGCCGGCCGTGTCGTGCCACTCGTAAACAACAGCTGCAACAGAAGTGACTCATAAGCCAGCTGCGCCGGCTAGTATAAAAAGGCGGAACGTGCCTTGAAATGAACATTCGTTCGACTGCGTTTGCCCGGTGCACTTACTATATCGTTGTTACGTTGTGTGATTCAGTGACTGTTGTACGTACTGGTTAAAGTTGGACAAGTGTTAAAGTGAATTGTCAAGTTAACATATTGTTGATTAAATCAGAAACCAAAGGTGACTTCGTTTTACTTGGTGTTCAACAAGATAATATCTACCCTCAAGCCAACATCAGAAGTGAGATCAGGACTCTACTCTCACTGGCGTGACGTGTTTGAACATGTTCGAAGTACAGCAAAAAAAACATGATGCAGATCAGAATACTAGTAGTGGTACGCTACAAGAGCGTGAATGCAGCATACGTAAGTCGTGTAATAACGTCTCTGTTACCTCGATGGAAGATCTGAGCCACGAAGAAATCGTCACATCTTACGTTCTGGCTCATGTTGCCCAGTTTGACTGTCGACTTCATCACATGGCATTTACTAACGGAAATACAACACGTAACAAGCTATTGCAAGAAATTAAGGCAAGTGAAAATCTCAAGTGAAACTTCGATCGCAATAATGGATCTGTCATGACGAGTGGGTAGTTCCGACACGAATCGTTTTTAAGCCAATGACTACTGCTAGAGTTACATGGCACTAGTACAGTAAACCAGGACATGAGACTGTGAATTGTCGCCGAAATTTTAGAATCTACTCGATTCAATACCAATAACACTACACGTTCGATGACTTCGGGCTCCAGCAAGCAAGCAAACAAGCAAGCAAGTTTCCGTGGGGAAGAAAAATTGACACATCTGAAGTCGTCGTGACCTGTAAGATAAGACGTCCGGTGCGTTCGTGTCTGGCGATGCGGCAGTTTTCGGGTTCCGCTGGCGGATGCAGGTTTTTCCGGTGAAGTGCGTGCTTGTGCGTGCTTGACATGTGTTCGCGGTTGGCTTCCTCAGTGTGGGAGTAACATAGTGTAAGAGAGGTGGAACCCGTAAAATTGTAGTTTGCGTGGTGGCTGGTAAGATTTGTTGCGGTAAGAAGTTTGCATGGTGGTAAAATGTCTTGTGAGTCTGCACAGGTAGATGGAGGTGAGACTTCCGCGGTCGCGGCCCACCCAGTCCGCGAGAACCGGACAGATCGCCTCGACGGTACGGAGGCCGGCCGACGGGTCCGCCAAACGACGAGACCACGCCTCCAGCACGGACTGCCGATATTGGAGCCCCCGCGCTCCGGCTGCACTTGCGCTAGGGCGCGCCGCCTCGTAGGAGACTGTGAGGTATCATTGAATAACTCTGACTGCGATCGCGCGCTGCCGGCGTCGCAGCGCGGCGACGTTCTCGTGGGTAAGGACGTGGCACCAGACGGGTGCTCCGTATAAGTGCCATCGACCGCACGGGTACCATCACCCTGCCTATTTCTGCTGTGAAGCAGTGGTGTATTTCGGTTTGAAGGGTGGGGCAGCGGTTGTAACTATACTGAGAGCTTAGAACTTCTATCTCAAGGTGTGTGGTGCGTTTACGCTGTGGATGTCTATGGTAACCACTTAACACAAGGTGGGCTGTGAGCTCGTCCACACATTAATACGAAGAGCATAATCAAACGAAATTAGATACGAAGTTTAAAGGGCCGTTTAAAGTAGTTGAAGTATTGGATGGTGTCGATTTAATTTTGACTCTCACACATTCGCTTAAGGCTTGGTGTTCAACAAGATAATATCTACCCTCAAGCCAACAAATGTTTAAACCCGGAATATTTGCGTAGTGAAGACAGATGGGTTGCGTTTAAGTAATTTTGCCTTTGTCTCAGGATTAGATGAGCATGATTTTGCTAATATGACGAGCTCGCAGCCCTTCTGATATTAAGAGGATGTACGAGCCTTATAAATATCGCCAGGCGAATTTTACAGCCGAAAGACACATTACAAATAATGCATTTGATAGTTCCTTTTAGAACATTTGGCTGTTTTTTCATTAGTAAAATTAATTAATCAGAATCACTAGCTTCTGATTAACCACACTACAGCTGTTAATTATTAGAATATGCAATCACGAACTAATTAAGTTTCAAATGCCTTATTCACCTCGTGAACTTCCTTGATCATTATTACCATTTGAGTAAAATAGTGGATCGGGATCGCCACGGTGTCTGTCAAAGGATATGCACGACATTTTTCTTGAATGACTGTAAAAATATTCAATGCTTATTCACAACAGTTTGAGTGGTTCCGTATGTTTTAATGGACTAAGTTCCATTACCACATACTTATACTACAAATCATCATAATTCTCCTGCCCTTCTCCCAGTCAACTGGGGTCGACGTAATATGCTTTCTCCTTCCATACCTCTATATTATTTACCATTTCGTCGCTCACTCCCCTCTTACATATATCATCTTTCACGCAATCCATCCATTTCTTCTTAGGTCTTAGGACTCAAAGTTATACTACAAATATCGAACCTAATATTTTATTACTAAAAAATAAACGGCATGATATAATTCAGACCGAAAACTTATACACCACGTCAGAGAAAAAAATATAAACCTTCACAACAATATTTTTGGAACGAAGTTCCTTATGGGACGATGCGGAGGGGTACCCTAACCGGGAAAAAACGTCCGTGACGTAAGATTTTTTCTATTTAGTGTGTTACCAACAGATCTCGCTGCACGTAAATTCAACAATTCCTGAATCGCGGTGACGAGATGTTACACAGTTGATAGACGTTCTCGTATTTCTCTTGCCCAATCATACTTACCTGGAGTAGGGGATACCGTGATCATGCAGGCGGTTTCCCCAGGGCGAGACTGCTCCATTGCACTGCGGAGTGGTTGACCCTTGCGATTATTTTATAGTAAGGAACTTCGTTCCTATCCGGTGTCCCACGACACTACACTTATTTTTTTTTAGATGGGACAGTACAGCCTTTTTATGTCATAGTTACAATATTGTTGCGGTACCCCAAATGCAGCCATAGTTGATTCACCCAAGAATGTTGTCCGTGGAATGTAGTTCATAATTTTCGTAATACGGTCCGATATATTCAGCGTCCGAGTATTTATGATACGTTCAACTATTTTATGAGGATTCTTCGAATGATACATAGCTCTGTGCTCTTGGAGGTAGTTTGTTGAATATTTGAGTTTGAGCGCTGTATCTTCTTATGACGCGTTTATTTACCAGACGGAAGGTTGCACCACCAAATGACCATCATAGCCCCACTTTTGGGCTGGCATGTAGTGCATAAGTTCACTTAACCAAATCGAACTGTCTTTTTTCCCCTAAGCGTCTGAAGCTCGGGGAAAGAGAACTCGGAAATAATGGATAGCGCTGGGACATCGACATGATGATGATTGGTCTTAGGGTCGTGTGACCTACTATTCTATATAACATAATAAATAAAAAGTAATACTATTCAGACTAGGTGATGACAGATCAGTAATGACAGATTACTGGCGGTTGGACCTCTCGTGAGTCCGCGCGGGTAGGTACCACCACCTTGCCTATTTCTGTCATGATGCAGTAATACGTTTCGATTTGAAGGGTGGGGCAGCCGTTGTAACTATAGTTGAGACCTTAGAACTTATATCTCAAGCTGGGTGGCGCATTTATGTTGTAGATTTATATGGGCTCCAGTAACCACTTAACAGTGGGCTGTAAGCTCGTCCACCCATCTAAGGAATAAAAAAAAAATCCTCCTTCCAGCCCCGTTCCAAAGAGATTTGAAAATACCTTAGCGCTAATTTGACTTTTGGCATCACGGACCTCCTGCATCGATTACGAACAGATAAACATACAAACATGCATCACATGTAGGTATCGGATAATACGAATTCATTTTTATAAATTTAACACAAAGTTTAAGTCGTAGTTTATCTGTAACTGCGCAATACGACGCTATCGTATTTCTCCTCTGTTGACAGATAACGTGGATGGTGGTATCGCTGATGAAGTCAGTAATATAAATTAAATCTATAGTCCGATAATGATTAGCTCTGCGGGCCTAAATGATCTGGAACCGATTCCTTTACCTTTCGTCCCAATTAAAACAATCAATGTGGTGCCGTTGAATATGACTAGAGGGATTGAAGGAACTAGGAACGGAATTTGAGGGACCTTCAGCGTCCCTCTTATTTCTCGTTTAAAAAGAAAACCTTTCACGTTCCATAGGAAAGGAGGCTGGAAGTAAGATAAGACCAGCAATAGGGTAAACTATAATAAAAAAAAGTACGTGCTTATTTTTTTACTTATCCAGAGTAATAAGTATGGGAGGAAATTCATCCGGTCAATTGTTAAACTTATAAAACGTCAATGATAATGTGGGTTGCTTGTCTATGGCTGTCAATATTACCTGGGATGACAATGTCGATTGAGCCGATTGAGTTCGCACGCACGAGTTGGAGGAAAGGCGGTTTCCATCCGATTCATCTGTGATTAGTTGTGATTCGTAGTCATGAAATCATTAAATAAGATATTTATTAGCTCTATCTGTTATGATAATTTGCGTCCGAAGAAAATAAATGGTAACAGTGTATCTAATTATTGCAAACCCTTGCCATAATGTATCGGGACCTCCAGTCGATTTGACGCATATTACTGGTGATTCTTGAACTAAAAAGTTAAGTTATCCAAGGATTCTGGTGCTAAAAAGCACAGGAATCCTTGGTTGGTTTTATACTTCAAGAAATGTGAACTTTGAAATATAACAAACGTAACTCCATTCGCTATTACCCGCTCTTAATTAGGTACATCGAATACAGAAGATTAATTGTTATCAAAATTAAAAAATAATTTACTTTTTAAATAACGTCAAAATAAATTATAACTCTCAAAATTACCTGGAATTAAGTATTTAAAATTGTCATACGCCCCCAAATAAATATTTATATGCTGCAGAACTTTGATTGATTCACATATCGTCCAAAAAAATCGTACGTTTGGTCTATTTTTGGGCATCCCTGATCCTAACGCACGTAAAATTTGCCATAGGATAAACAAGTATTTTTATTTATAATATTTAATTGTATTCACTTCTGCATAGCGCCATCACCGATCGCAAGCCGCACGCACGCCTTATCGCAAGTTTTAGTTTTAATTACCATTTTAAAACTAATTAATTATGTCAGTTTTGTAAAACATTATTAGTTTGTATGAGAGCTGTAGTTCTTCATTGCCCGATGACCTATTAATAATATTCGATAAAACACTGGAATATTCCTGATACGAAGATTATTATTATTAGTTTAAATGTTTTAGTGTTTTTATTTTTATACACCATCTGCTATCTTCTATCGACGATTTTTCGATAGTTTGATTCAATTGCCCAATCACCATTTAGTGGATTTGACGCATTTAACTTTTCGGCATGAATTCAGATAGCTTACGAATATTTTAGCTACTTCGGAACGTAGTTATCAAATAATATGAGTATGACTACGCCAATAACAACTTTTAAGCTCTAGAAGCCAAAACGCACAATGGTAGGCTGTAGTCGGTGTGGTGGAGCTCGATGGGGTTTAGTCGGTAGTCGGTTCTGCGGGGCTAGTGCTTCGCGTGCCTTTTTCAAGGCGTAGTTTCCTGTAAGGAATTGGGAGAGGGGAAGGACCTCGGACCTTCTCTTCTCCCCTTCTTCCTCTCAGGAGGCGCCGAAGTCCGACATAATCCGGTCCGTTACCCCCCTCGACCGGGTATCCGTAAATGGATTCCCCAGCGTTAAAAAAAAAGGCAGCGTCTAGGAATGGTAGGCAGCGGCTAGGCTCTGCCCCTGGCATTGCTGACGTCTACGAGCGACGGTGATCACTTACCATCAGGTGGGCCGTATGCTCGTCTGCCTACAAAGGCAATAAAAATAAATTGCTTCGCAACATCTGTCCTGGTGAAATTGGAAAGGCCTCCGGACCACTAGACATCAGACATCAATCCCTCAAACATAAAAAAGCAATTCCTTTGAAGCATGAATGCATAAGACGAATTTACGGCAATTCCGTCATCTGTTTCTACCATCGCTCGGAACGAGGCTACCGTACTTTCCTATTAGTCCTTTCTCTATTGAGTCATTGGATCCATAAAGGATATTGAGAAATCATACAATCACTCACCATTGGCACTTGAATAAACTTTTCGCCTCAGTGCTGAAACAAGGTTTCCTAATGAGAACCTAATATTTCCAATGTCCATGAACAATATAAACTACTTCTCCGCATTTTCTATTACCACCATAAGCAGAAAGTATACTTCATTTTCAATTTTGAGTATTTGTAAGCACTGAACATTGAAAAATGTTATTGTAGACTTTTTAATTAAAATATACTTTATCCTTGACATTGACAGTGTCCATTCGCGGTGCGTGCACCACGTATATAATAAAAAGCCGATTTCAATCTTTAGTTTGTGCTGTTAAAATTTAACTGCAATGTACCCCATTATCCGGGTTTCATCTTGGCCGTAAAATACACTGTACACGTACAATGAGAAAACACTTGGCAATAAATAAATGTACAGCTTATTTCCTTAATAACATCTCATCCAAAAATAGTATTTCGGGTGGTGTCTGTTTCTTGTGTGGTTTCCATAACTGCTTGGATGTGTGAAGGAGCCACACGGCCCGTCTTAAGTTAGCTGGTTACTAGAGCCCATGGAGACCAATGCATGAATACCACCACCCTTTTTGAGACATAAAATATAATCTAAAATTAAGTCGTCGATGCAACGGTGTTCGAATCCCGCAGACGGGTACCAATTTTTCTACTAAAATGCGTACCTAACAAATGTTCACGATTGACTTCCACGGTGAAGGAATAAAATCGTGTAATAAAAATCAAACCCGCAAAATTATAATTTTCGTAATTACTAGTGGTAGGACATCTTGCGAGTCCGCACGGTTAGGTACCACCACCCTGCCCATTTCTGCCGTGAAGCAGTAATGCGTTTGTTTTGAAGAGCGGGGCAGCCGTTGTAACTATACTGAGACCTTAGAACTCCTATCTCAAGGTGGGTAGCGGCATTTACATGGTAGATGTCTATGGGCTCCAGTAACAACTTAACACCAGGTGTGCTGTGAGCTCGTCCACTCATCGGAGCAATAAAAAAAAGTACATAACCCCACAACGTACATTTATTGGGTCCCATAGAATTGAGAAAGTTTTTTTTTTAATCGCTAGGCTCCAATTTAGGATTCCCTATGTTATAGTACCAGAGACTGATAAACATACTTATATATTATGTTTAAATGTATGTATTAATGTAGTCACTTTTAAAACGCTTACTGGGATCGTTTATAAATGTAGAGATAAAGAACTCCTCGTGAATCATACCTTTTTAAGCATATTTTTAAATCTCAATTTTCAATTTACACAATCATATCTTTGACCATATTTTTCTGGAAGTCGTCGTGGCCTAAAGGATAAGACGTCCGGTGCATTCGTATCGAGCGATGCACCGGTGCTCGAATCCCGCTGGCGGGTACCAATTTTTCTAATGAAATACGTACTCAACAAATGTTCACGATTGACTTCCACGGTGAAGGAATAACATTGTGCAATAAAAATCAAACCCGCAAAATTATAATTTGCGTAATTACTGGTGGTAGGACCTCTTGTGAGTCCGCACGGGTAGGTACCACCGCCCCGCCTATTTCTGCCGTGAAGCAGTAATGCGTTTCGGATTGAAGGGTGGGGCAGCCGTTGTGACTATACTGAGACCTTAGAACTATATCTCAAGGTGTGTGGCGCATTTACGTTGTAGATGTCTATGGGCTCCAGTAACCACTTAACATCAGGTGGGCTGTGAGCTCGTCAACACACCTAAGAAAAAAAAAAAATCTCTCATTTACATTTCTTTTTCAACTGAGATCTGATTTTTTTTGTATAGTGTTCCTAAAATGAAACAAAACGTCTTCTATCGTTATATCCGACATAAATAATAATTTTGTTTATCTAATTATGTGTCGAATTGTCTATTCGTATGAGTAACAGCTGCACAGTGACCTGTGTGCCATTTAACGAGTGTTTTTGACGTTTACAACTATTAATCATGTTCGCCGATAACCCACATGCCGTGTCGCGCGGATCACATATAGCATTAGCTCGCTTCTGTTTTCGTGCGGGAATAGATATTAAATATAAACATTCGATTTAAATTCATAGGGACGGGCTATTTGTTGGTGCTTATTACTGATGGTAGAACGACTTGTGAGTCCGCACGGGTAGGTACCAACACTCTGCCTATTTCTGCCGTGAAGCAGTATGCGTTTTTGTTTTAAGGGCGGGGCAGCCGTTGTAACTATACTGAGACCTTAGAACTCATATCTCAAGGTGGGTGGCGGTATTTGCGTTATAGATGTCTATGGGCTCCGGTAACCGCTTAAAATTGGGTGGGCTATGAGTTCGTCCACCTAATTATCCAATAAATAAATAAAAACAGTTTATTTATCAAAGTTTATTTAGTGCGTAAATGAGGGGTCGACGAGCCACTACTTTTGTTCAGTGGTTATGGAAGTAAATTGCTGTATTTTATTTTGAGTCATGGAATGGCAGTATCAATAGTAGGTATGGCTAACATACTTGATATATATGAATACTCCGTGACAGAAATAGGTCAGTTAGTACCGATATAGATATTAGATATAAATGTAAGTGAGAATGTTGTAGGAACAGCTAATAAGTGGATAGTGTTGCGCACAGATAATTTATAATCTTTGTGAAGCAAAGCCGTCTTCATTTTCCGAATTCTGTCTCATGAATCTGCTTAATAAGATTATATCGAGCGTTGAAAGGATAGGTGGTTTAAGCAGCAATTTTGCAACTTTGCATGAGAATCATTTAAAATTTAAAATTTGGAGAAAAATATCATAACGAAAAACTTCTTCACCTATTTGAATGGGGTAAACTTAATTGAAGTTCAATTAAAAACATTGAATTGTGGATACTAGTACCATTTTTTATTATTATTTATATAGTTATATAGGACGACCACACAGCCCACCTGGTGTTAAATTGATACTAGAGCCCAAGACATCTACAACGTAAATGCGCCACCCACCTTGAGATATGAGTTCTAAGGTTTCAGTATAGTTATAACGGCTACCCCACCCTACAAACCGATACGCTTTACTGCTTCACGGCAAAAATAGGTGGGGCGGTGGTACCTACCCGTGTGGACTCACAAGAGGTCCTACCACCAGCTACCAAATGAAACGGACTTTTAATTTCAAAGATAAATGTCGTTTAAATCAAATAGAATGTAACCCCTCGATTCGCATTCCGTTTTTTCGTCGAAAAACTAATTGTCACGTCGATCGCCCTAAGGTTACTCGTACAAAAATCACGCCAAGATCAGCACAACGCGAATTTGTCGCCGCGAAAGCATTCCGCTAGCCACGTAGGTATGCCGTGCCAGTTCATGATCCGCAATGAAAGCTTTTAATGCATTAAAACTATAAAAATGACCGTTTTTCGTTTTTACTCTAACAACGAACGTTAAACGTTTCACCATATTTTAATGGCGATATAGTTGGGCCATAAACTCGAGTGATTTATTTTATGGGCGGTGCTAAGACGGGGTGCGTTTGCGGGCGACTAGTTTTTGCTATTTAGTTACAGAATCGAATTATTTGCATGAGAGTGTGGCGGGTAGCCATCATACAACACAAGATAATTGACAGATACCTGAATCTCGCTAACGACATTTCAAGATAAAGCGCATATATACAAGTTCCGAACAACAACATTCGGACCGTCAGTCTACCGAGCAAATATCACCCGCTTGGTGGAAGGTCTTTCCTTTTGTCGTTTAAGCCTCCCAAAAGAGTATCCATTAAAAGAATTAGACCAATAAGAAGACCAAGATTACCAAGAAGCCCAAGATTAGACCAAGAAGAATCAGAAAGAAGAAACCTCTAAAAGAATTAGACCAAGAGGTTGCGGCCGAATTAAATTTGCTTAACACTAGACGCGAAGTTTGAGTGATATTTTTTCATTAAATACGCTTGCACTGCGACTCCAACTTTTTTGTAGCATGAGTTTTGGCTGGATTAATGGCCATACCCTTAAAGAAGACATTCGAATTAGATAATGGAAGTGCTTAAGAACTGGAAACACGATATTGAACGTCTTGTGTTTTTTAAAGGAACAAATAAAATGTTTGGATGTTTTACGATATCTGTAGATTGCGTTTTGGCATCGCTAATATCCTTCCTCTCTTGTAATAAAATTTATATTCAGTGCATAATTATATATGTTAGTTGGAAAATACAAAGCTAAGTATTGGGTTCACTGTATTAATATTGCGGTATTTTGGTCATGTTGCACGTAGGGATACCAGCAATTTGGAACGCCTTGTGGTGACCGGTAAAATAGAGGGAAAAAGGCCTAGGGGTAGAGGTCCCAAACGATGGTCGGACCAAATAGCGGAGGAACTGGGGATACCTATTAGCGACGCACTCCACCGGGCTGCAGGGCGGGATCGATGGAGACAGTTGGTTGACGAAATCGGACGGAGTCACGATCCTCAGCAGTGAGGACCCGATCGAAGAGAGAAAGAGAGAGTATTAATTTTAATTTTATCTGTATTTTCATTTCCTCCAACTAGGTGGACCGACGACTTAGTGCGCACGCCGGGAAGTCGTTGGATGCGGAAGGCGGAGGACCGCATTATGTGGAAGGAATTGGGGAAGGCCTATGTCCAGCAGTGGGCAGATAAAGGCTGATGATGATGATGATGTATTTTCATCGGGTTTTAATATGTTTACGAAAATGTTATACCATTAGAAATATTTGTATCTAATATAAAGAAAACAATAATTTGGTGGGTAACCACTTGAATGAATATAAGTATTTATTGATTGACTCGTTAATGCAGTAATTAGTGACTGTTCCGAGGGTCGTGGGTTCGATGCCCACATCAGGCAAACATTCGTGTGATACAGGCTTACTTGCATGTTTGGGTGTTTATTATCTAATTATCTATACGTGTGTTTAAACGTATATAGGTATGTGTCAGCCTCTGGTACCCATAACAAAGGGAATCCTGATCTGAAGTCGTCGTGTCCTAAAGGATAAGACGCCGGTGCATTCGTGTTGAGCGATGCACCGGTGTTCGAATCCTAGGCGGGTACCAATTTTTCTACCGTGAAGCAATGATGCCTTTCGGTTCGAAGGGTGGAGCAGCCCTTGTAACTATACTTGAGACCTTAGAACTTATATCTCAAGGTGGGTGGCGCATTAACGTCGTAGATGTCTATGGGCTCCGGTAACTACTTAACACCAGGTGGGCTGTGAGCTCGTACACCCATCTAAGCAATAAATAAAATAAAAAAAAGAACTGGGGCCGAGAGACCCTGTGTGATATGTTCCCAGCTATGTTTAAATATTTATTGAAATGTCACATTAGAGTGAAGTTCATAGTTAACCTTAACGATAGGTCTGTCATTAACATGTTAATAGACCGACGAGTCGACAGAAGTTCTTTGTAATAGTAGGTACTAGAAATTAAATAATTTAATTGCCACCGTTGCCATGGTATATCGGAACTTCGAGTGTATTTATTTAATCGAGAATGACGGTGAGATGACGTATCTAGGCACCTGATGTTAAGCTAATAGCATTGTAATTAAATTACAGTTAAACTTTTGGCATTGCTGAAGTCCATGGGCGACGGTAACCACTACTCACTATCAGGTAGGCCGTATGCTCGTCTACATACAAGGGCAATAAATAAAAAATAAAAAATAAAAACTTTCCGTTTTTATTGTCATTTTAATATTTATTCATTTTATGTACAGTTTTCGTGATCTCAATCCATTTATATATTAAAAACTATATATAAGTTTATATATTTGTATATTTAAAAACAACGTGAAAAGCGAAGAAAATATTAATAGCATCATCCTATTAATATTTTCATTCATTCATCTTGAATACAATACAATTGAGGCTTATATATTAATATATAGGGGCTGTTTCTTAGATGCTGGTAACCATTTAACACCAGATGGACCGTTGGCTCGTCTGCTAATCTAGAGCTATTAGTACAAAGCGTTTCTTTTGCGTTAAAATCGTTAAAAGCTATGACACTTTTTGCTTTTGAAAACACACACTAATTATTTACGATCTGTTTTGAATATAACACCCAAAGTTTATCCAAAGCTTTTCGAATTTCAAATTCATTTTGTATTGTTCAAACGCGATATATTTCGAGTGAGCTTCGGATTGCAAAAATGTGGGCATCCGATAGCCTTTTGTGCGTCAAAGCATAGTTCAGCTTTCATTCGTATTTCCACTTTCAGTCATTTTACACAGAACCTGCCTAATTCATAAACTTGATCGCTATCATTTTGTTTTTTTTTTATAATGCTTAGATGGGTAGACGAGCTCACAGGCCACAACCTGGTGTTAAGTGGTTACTGGAGCCCATAGACATTCACAACGTAAATGCGCCACCCACCTTGAGATATAAGTTCTAAGATCTCAAGTATAGTTACAACGGCTGCACCACCCTTCAAGCCGAAACGCATTACTGCTTCACGACAGAAATAGGCAAAGTGGTGGTACCCACCCGCGCAGACTCACAAGAGAGGTTTTTTTATAGCACCAGTTCTATAAAAAAAAATGATTTAATTGATCGAAGATGTTCTCACGACCAAATTCCCCGATGAAGAAACCATTGTTTGATAAAAATTATGTTATCATGAAAATTATATGAGTTCCCGTAATCGCCTGGGCCGCATTCCACGGAATTTTCATTATTAACGCACTTTTATTAGCTTTATTTGTAAGTACACTGCGACATGTCTACAAAAGACGCTTGGAGGTTGAAGAAAGTCTTGGCGACACGGCGTGCTCTCCTTCCGCCTTACGCAGGTCCTCTCGGGGCATGGCTGCTTCGGGAGGTACCTGTGGAGGGTTTGCAGGAGAGAGCCACATCCGGGTTGTCACCAGTGCGGGCATCCGGATGATGACGCTCAGCACGCACTCGAAGCGTGCCCGCGTTGGGAGCACCCGCGGCGAGATCTCATCGCGGTGCTGGGGAGGGACCTCTCCTTGCGGGCTGTCATTGCCTGCATGCTAGAGGACGAGAGTTCGTGGGAGGTCATGGCCAGATTTTGCGACCTGGTCATGGCGTTCCACGAGGCTGAGGAGCGCGAAAGGGAGTGGAATCCCTCTTCGGCTCCTCAGCGAAGAAGGCAGGGTGGGCGACGCGGGCACAATGCTCCCGTTAATCTCCCGTAGGGACTGTTGGGTAGTGGGTGTGGGGGCGCCCGGTGCTCTGCTGTCGGTTCCGTGGTGAGGCGGCGCAAGGTGGCTCCTATGCGCCACTCACGGTGTCTCCCGAGACGACGTCCTGCGGGATCTTCCCAGGGATTGGATCCCGTCCTATTGTCAGAACGGGTACCGGCGACAGCGAGCCTGCGGCGCGCATTGTGCGGTACCGTAGGTTTCGTGGAGTCGGAGTGGTGGAGCTCGATGGGGTTTAGTCGGTAGTCGGTTTTGCGGGGCGGATCCTGCGTGGTAGACGCCGCGCAGCGCCTCGCGTGCCTTTCTCAAGGCGTAGTCTCCCGGTAGGAATTGGAAGAAGAGGAGGACTTTGGTCTTCCTCTTCTCCCTCTTCTTCTCTGGAGGCGCCGGAGTCCGACATAACCCGGTCTATTACCCCTCTCGACCGGGTATCCGTAAATGGATTCCCCAGCGTTAAAAAACAAAAAAAAAAGTTGAAGAAAGTCTGCAGCAGTAGGTAGCGGCTTGGCCCGTGCTGGAGGCGTGGTCTCGCCGCTTGGCGGACCCGTCGGCCGGCCTCCGTACCGTCGAGGCGGTCCGCCCGGTTCTCGCGGACTGGGTGGGCCGCGACCGCGGATGCCTCACCTTCCGGCTGACGCAGATGCTTACCGGCCACGGATGTTTCGGCCGGTACTTGCATAAGATAGCCGGAAGGGAACCGACGGCACAGTGCCACCACTGCGCGGACCGCGACGAGGAAGACACAGCGGAACACACATTGGCGCGTTGCTCTGGATTTGACGAGCAACGCGCCGCCCTCGTCGCGGTCATTGGAGAGGACCTCTCGCTGCCGCGCGTCGTGGCTACGATGCTCGGCAGCGACGCGTCCTGGAAGGCGATGCTCGACTTCTGCGAGTCCACCATATCGCAGAAGGAGGCGGCGGAGCGAGAGAGGGAGAGCTCTTCCCTTTCCGCACCAATCCGTCGCCGTCGAGCCGGGGGCCGGAGGCGGGAATACTCCAGTACGTCCCGGCCCCTGTAGGTGGCGGCCTCCCCCCGGTGAAGGTTAAGGGGCGACCTGAGGGGATGAGGCCGCGCGGCGCGCTACCAGCACTCTAGCGCGCTGCCGTGGAGTGATTAGAGCGACCGGTCGACGGTGTATCGCGTCCCGACCCGGCAGGCTGGTTCTGGTCCAGCGGGGTATTCCGGGACACCAGCGGCACCGTCTGGGCTTCCCGACGGGCTGCCGTACCGAGACGGCCGACGTTTCAGAGCCTTCGATTCGCCTCGAAGGCTCCGTCGGCTGGGCGTCCTTGGGGTGAGCCGCGCCGTCTGGTAGTAGTGTTGACCGCGATAGCCCCCCTACCTCATCCGGGTTCTGACCTCGGAGGGGATCGGACGTCGGGTGTAAGAGTGCAGGGGAGTCGTTTAGTGGGTGGGTCCTAAAATCCTTGGGCCCGCGGTCTGCTCACAACACCATGCAGACCGTTGAGTCTCACATACCACGCGCGCCCCTTTTGCGCGGGGACCTCCTAGGAGGATCGGCCCTCTACCCGAAAAAAAAAAAAAAAAAAAAAGGTAGCGGCTTGGCAGTACTTCTAGGATTTCTGATGCCAATAAGTGAGAGTAATTATAAAATTTCGTCGTTTATAAAATCTAACCATTCTGTATTGAGGTAATGAGTCAGCGATGAATTATGAAATGCAATAAAACAATCAAAAGTTTCAATCTGTGCTTGTAATAACTAAAGAAATAATTGACAACCCACACACAGATACAAATACGGAGGATTTAATTAAGATAAAAACGCTCGTATGATACATTTATTGTTTCTAGGTTAGTCGCTTAGCGCAGAGGTTATTGAGAAGTTGTATTGTTACGCCGGTAAGAGTAACGCCATCTATCGCCAAATAGTCGAACGAATATCGAAGGATCTAGTAGTACCTATAACGCTAGAGAAGTACAACGCCATCTATTGTCAGATAGCGGAAACAAAATACTCGAAATGTGTGGAATATTTTCGATAATTCTAGGGATATGGTATCGGCTATAAAAGCGTTGCAGAGATGGCACGCAGTCAGTTAGTAATCGGAACGGTATAGTTCGGAACGACTCGAAGCGAAATAGCGAACGGACCACCTGAAGCGAAGCGGAAGAAGTAAATTGAGAATTTTAAAGTGTTTGTTGAGTGTTATAAGTGTTCTAATTGTTGTTACAGTGTTAATTTATACTTCGGTGAAATTTTATTTATCCCGAACCCCAGCGCTTAGCAGTATTTATACCGTAAATTTGTTGGAAATACATATTCTTATTCTTATTCAGTACAACAACACAGTGACAGTAGCTGTGGTCAGCTAACATTAAGATTGACTGTCTCCATCGCTATCAAATAATAGTTTGTTAATAAGCGACCAGGTAGAATTTACCGGAATGTTAAAATTAACAGTGTATCGGATGCCGAGTTTAATTAAAAAGGATTTTATTTTCAGCTTTACCGTCTGCGGAACGGGTTTGATTAATTTTAAAGTGTATTTAATTAGATGAGCATAAATTTAAGTTTTTAATCAAACGCTGTGAGATTATTTTGTTTGTTTGTTTACTTTAAATCGTTGAATATAGAATTATTATTAAGTATTTATGATATTTTGTAAATACGAAGTCGAATTGTTTTTGAAATATACGATATCAGGGGAATAAATTAAATATTTATGTAAAATACCGCCTCGCTTGAAGAAGGGCATGTCATAGCGCTTGGGTAAATATGGAGTGGAGTTCAATCCAGAGCCAGCGGGTACTACATGGCATAAAAGCTTCTGGAAACGCATTGTGGAAGAAGGCAGCGGCTTCAGAAAGTAAGGATGAACTCTTGGTCTGGTGGCGGGAGATAATAATAATAAATAAATAATAATAAATAAATAAATATTTACTAACAATCACGCCACGTTAACTGGTCCCGTGCTAAGTTCGTAAAGAACTTGTGTTACAGGTACCAGATAACGGAAATAAATGTAAGATTTTTATTATACATATACATATATTTAATATACATCCATAACCCTGGAAAATACATTTATATTTATCATACAAATATCTTTCCTTGGCGGGATTCGAACCCGCAACCCCCTTGTGTAGTGACCATGTCACTTACCACTACACCAGACGGTCGGGAGATGCGATGGTAAAATGTGGATTAAGGGCTCATGTCGTTCGTATAAGTAGTTTTCCTTAAATTTGAACTTACCGCGTTATCACTTCACTTACTGAATGATTGAATGCTTGGCCTAAAGGTCTAGGCCATAAACTCAAAAAAAAAAGATTGAATATTAATTATTAGATGTCACTGTCAATCTGTCATATGACAGTTGACAGTTGGTTAGAGGTTAGGTTTTAAATATTTTTTCGGTTAAATGAACGTTATGAAAGAAAGTTTTGTGTGTGATAAAGAATTATTGCAAAAATAAATTAATTAAACCTGAAGAAAGGGCATTAAATGTTGTTTCTTGTTGTTTTTTCAGGTGAGTATTGTTAGCTATAAACGTTTTTGTACAAGATACAGTGAAAGTTAGTAAATAAAAATCTTGTTGTTTTTTTCAGAGAAACGCAATGTCGTCATTTCTTTATTGAACAACATAAATACTATTATATGTATATATTAGAAAAGTAACAACAATAACAGTTTTTGTTCACAATTAATCGATTGACTTGGTGGTGCAGTAATTAACGGCCCTGACTGTCGCGCCAAGGGTAATGGGTTCGATTCCCACATCGGGCAAACATTGTGTGATAAACAGGCTTTTTTGCTCTTACCTATATTTATATGTGCATATTTAAACATATCGCCTTTTCGCATTAAAAGTGTAAATTTCCAAAAATGCTCGAAATTGAGTTAATATGCGTAAACATTTGGTATCACCAGTATTTTTCTCGTCAATACTGTCAAAAGACCTTAATTTAATTTTTCTTTTTTTTAGTTTACCTATGTTTTGACTACTTTTAACAAAATTAATTCATAATTTTATTACATTAAAAGACAGATAATGTAAATGGTAAAGAATAAAAAATGAATGTTGCAATTAAGATTAATATTAAAAATATAACCTATTAAACCTTTAAAACACTCTTCTGTAAAATTAGTAACTTTTGAGATTATACAGTTTTAATGCGAGAAGACAATATATGGGTATGTTTATTAGTCTCTGATACCCATAACACAGGGAATCATAAATTGGGGCGAATGACTGTGCTTGATTTGTTCCCAGTTATTACTATTATTGCAGTAACTGGATACAAGTTTCCGAATGTTCGTAAAATCTCTGCGTTACATACGCACACAATTGAAAATTTAACCCACAGACACAGCCCACTGAGTTTCTCGCCGGATCTTCCCAGTGGGTCGCGTTTCCGACCCGCTGGTAGATTCTGCGAAGCACTGCTCTTGCTAGGGTCAGTGTTAGCAATTCTCCGGTTTGAGCCCCGCGAGCTCACCTACACAAGCTAGGGTAAGCTGAAATAGCCTCTCAAGGCTATCAGCATAGGAAGGGAAAAAAAAATTGAAAATGAAAATAGCGCTAAACTAGTAGATTATCTCACATTCTACCTGGCATTAAGTGGTTATAGAAACCCATCCTACATCACAACGTCAATGAGACCAGGTCTGTCACCAGCCACAACTTTCACCAGTATTCCACAAACCGTTCAAACCATAAAGCTGCTTTCAGACTACGCTATAATATAATAGCATATAGTATAAGGTATAGCTCATAGCAAAACAATATCGCGCACCATATATTGTTATGGACAAGTTCACACTGTACTGTACTAAATATATTATTGGCTAAATAGACGCTGCTATACTATATGACACTATAATAAAGCGTAGTCTGAAAGCAGCTTAACTATTTTAACTGTCTCGCAGTACGTCATACCACAGCCAGTGAGCATTTCGAGTCGAATAAAAATTCTGAATAAACAACAAAAGTGCCCCAGAACAAAGACCCGATGTTTATAAAAAGCCGCTAATAACCACTGCGATAAGAATTTATTGGCCTGTTTTAGATAATTTATTATCTTTCCTCAGATTAATCTCTGAATACCGTTTTTGAATTATGTCAATTGTTCGTATTCTGTTACGATTTGTTCTCTCTTGAAGCTGTTAGGGCTGTGCTATGTCTGGTTACAATAATTATGAAAGGAAAAAAGGAGAATCAATATTTGCGGGATTTTTTTATATGCAGTTAAGTATAGGTCATATTGCCCGCCGACAGTCAGATAACTTGGACAAAGTGATTGTGACGGGCAAAGTAGAAGGAAAGAGACCCCGCGGCCGATTACCTAGCCGTTGGTGTGATCAAGTAAGCGCTCTAACTTTTTTTTTTTTTTATTGCCCTTGTAGACAGACGAGCATACGGCCCACCTGATGGTGAGTGGTTACCGTCGCCCAGTGCCAGTCGCAACCGCCATTCGAGCAGCTGAGGACCGGACGAGATGGAAACAGTTCACGAGACAGGCAACGGTCGAGTTTCAGGGACACGACCTTCAGCAATGAAGAAAGCGACGAAGAAGATAGGCGCTCACGTACCTTCGAGTGTTAATTGAATAATGCTTATTGGAAGGCCATTAGAGTGTGAACCTCGTCTTAAAACGTATGGTAAAATTCTTAGACTCATTGTATGAAGGAAAAATCGAAATTATTCTAAATGAAGCACATGATTGTATCGTCGCAGTAAACCTGGACTACGATAATATTCTATGAACTCCGATAGTCACTTAATGCTTGTTGAACCATGAGCTCATCTGCCAATCAAATCCATGCCAAAACTTAAATCAGTTTTCATGTGAATTCATAAGTTATACTGAAGTCCAATACTGAAAATACTTGTAAATTCAAAATCAAGATTTCAAACCCTATCCAAAGTTGAGGTATTATTATTGGAAGTCGCCGAGATCAAAGCGCGGCGTCCACAAAGCGTTTAGGAATCTACTAATTAACATAGGTACCGTCCATCTGTGGGACCAGGCCTAATTGTGTAACTCTAGAAACGTTCGATTCGCGATGCGGTGATCTCAAGAGCATCAAGCTGCTTTTTTTTTTACTGACTGCTGCTGACTTTCACTGATAAGTAGCTGATAATATAAGGAGTAACTAAGGTAACTTTTTTTAGATTAGCGTCACCCGCGGTACGACAATAACTGCGGTAAACATCGCGGAACTCATCTAGTAAAAAAAAATACGTAATTATCGAATTACCCAATATTCATAGTCGATAAATACACTCCTGAATAAAACTTTGCATTAATCAGAACGAGACCATGAGCCCATTGGCTTTGTGGTCTCGGCCGAGATAGCACCAGCAGTGTCTTCTTCATCAACTTCTTCAGATTCTGAAGACAATAGGCAACAGCCATGAGTAAGTCGTGTTGTGAGCCCACCCGTTTATGTTTCTATGCCTCTCTTTCGTCGCCATTAAGCAGCAAAAAGCGCTCTTTTAGTATTCCCTATAATGCGATCACGTATGGGATTTTACAGGACATTCGCAGGAAAACCATGGTAACCGACATAGCCCGAAGGATTGCGACATTGAAGTGGTAGTGGGCAGGACACATTGCTCGTAAAACGGATGGCGTTGGGGCCAGAAAGTTCTTGAGTGGCGACCGCGTACCGGAAGACGTGACGTGGGTAGTCCTCCCACAAAATGGACCAACGATCTATTGAGGCTCGCGGGGATCCACTGGATGCAGGCAGCGCAGGACCGGTCTTTGTAGCGAGGCTTGGGGGAGGCCTATGTCCAGCAGTGGACGTTTGTGGGCTGATAAGAAGAAGCCATTGTGAGCTAGTATATCTAGAGGCGGTAAATATTTCAATGTCTATAAGTTAAGGTATCAACTTAAAACAAGGTATTACTGGTGGTAGAACCTCTTGTGAGTCCGCGCGGGTAGATACCACCATCCTGCCTATTTCTGCCGTGAAGCAGTAATGCGTTTCGGCTTGAAGGGCGAGGCAGCCGTTGTAACTATACTTGAGACCTTAGAACTTATATCTCAGGGTGGACGGCGCATTTACGTCGTAAATGTCTATGAGCTCCAGTAACCACTTAACATCAGGTGGGCTGTGAGCTCGTCCACCCACCTAAGCAATAAAAAAAGGTGGGCCGTGAACACGTTCACCTATTTAGTCCAATAAAAATGAATCAAAAGCTCATTTGTACCGTGGACTGTGCTGTATTTTATGTAAAATTGAGAATTTAGCCATGCTATTTTAAATTGATCGTTTGACTATTAACAATAGATAAATTCATCTTTCATTAACAACTACGTGCAAAAGAGTTATTCATATTAGTCGAATTATTGTAATTTTAATTTTAATTTTATTCGTAAAATAATTTTTCTTTGCGCCATTAGAATTTACTGGTGGTAGGACCGAGGTAAGTCCGCACGGGTAGGTACCACCACCCTGCCTATTTCTGCCGTGAAGCAGTAATGCGTTTCGGTTTGAAGGGCGGGGTAGCCGTTGTAACTAAACTGTGACCTTAGCACTCATATCTCAAGGTGGGTGGCGCATTTACGTTGTAGATTTCTATGGGCTCCAGTAACCACCTAACACCAGGTGGTCTGTGAGATCGTCCACCCATCTAAGCAATAAAAAAAAATCTTCGGTCGGAGATACCCCATGCCATCAGTGGTTCTGGTTCATAACGATATATCCTCAAGATTCTGAGGTTCCATTTATTTCAGCCGCTTGTGACGCAGCTTAAGGCTAATTGTGGCTAAAGCTGTCTCATTTTTAATGACCAAGTTTTGTAGAATTGAAAATCATCAACGGCCGTCTGGTGTAGTGGTAAGTGACATGGTCACTACAAAAGGGGGTGGCGGGTTCAAATCCCGCCAAGGGAAGATATTTGTATGATAAATATAAAATGTCTTTTCCAGGGTTATTATGGATATATATTAAATATATGTAGGTGTATAATAAAAATCTTACATTTATTTCCGTTATCTGGTACCCGTAACACAAGTTCTTTACGAACTTACCAAGGGACCACTTAAAGTGGCGTGATTGTTATAAAAAAAAAAAATTGTGATTGCTATTAATTTAGCGAATTAGACTCCTGACTTACAAATTCATTGCTGTCATTTATTAAGTTCGTAGGTATTCTATTTGTACTTGAAGAGTTTACGAAAGAGATTTTTTCATGCATTTGTCGAATCAGAATCAGAAATCATAAAGATAAATGAAAAAATCATAGAATTATTCGTTACTTTGTGTCAAAAAAAAAAGATCATTAAAGTATTCAAATTGTCAGTTCCTTTAGATTAGTTTGCCGTAAAAAAATTACCACATACACATTATTTTATCCAACTGTCCAAGTGATATGATTTCTCATGAATGTGATATTTCCTTATGATTTCTCAATGAATGAATTTCCAATCTACGGAAATACTTTTACCTAAATAATAGATCTTTCTTTACTTATGATGTTGCTGTTTTACAATACTGAACATTTCAAACGTACTTAATTCATAGCAGTAAATTCAATTTAATGAAATTTTATTTTAAAATTTATGGAGTCAATATAATTTGAGAATAAAAAACATCGGTTAAAACGTATTTTACCAAGATAAAGACAGATTATATTTAGCTTTGAAGGTTATTAAAAGGTATCAGAAAAAAAAATAAAAAATATGCGCCCAACGTGGGGCTCGAACCCACGACCCTGAGATTAAGAGTCTCATGCTCTACCGACTGAGCTAGCCGGGCTTGACAGTGCTAGTTAAAATTTTGAATCATATATTAATTTTACACAATCACAAAAAAATGTACAATTTTTAAAATTCATACTATAAAATTGTTTCTTCATTCCATCATAACGTTTACATGTCTAGACAAATTCATTAATAGCAGATATAAATAGAATCCTTTTAGCAGAGTGCCTTTTAATTTAATACATATTTAGGAAATATGTTGTCAACTGTCGTCATTGCGGATTGAACTCAAACTGCAGTATAGGAAGCACTTATTTATTCCACACGCACCTTAAAATCGTATACATTAACGATCAATTGGTTTTTATCTTTGAACCTTTTAAAAACGTAAAACACGAATTTTTATATCATGACATTTTTCCCTCAATCTGCCAGCCTGTCTTTTTGCTTTCAGATGTCTCCCGTTGTTAGTCTGTGTGTGAAAAAACCATTCACCACACATTCAACATAATCTAATATTTGTTTGATGTTAAACATTTTGTGTACAATAATATTTAAATCATAATTTGGTGTTGATTTTAAATCTTAATCGTGATTTTAAAACTAAAATTAAAGCTTTCTTCAGATTTGGGCTAAACGAATTAAATTGGTTATTAATCTAAAAACATTAATGTAGACAGTGGCTTAAATCTGTCCCTGGCATTGCTGTAGTGCATGGGCAACGGTAACCAGTCACCATCATGTGGGCCGTATGCTGTTCTCCCTACAAGAGCAACAATTTTGTGTTTTTTTATTGCTTAGATAGGTAGACGAGCTCACATCCCAACCGGTGTTAAGTGGTTACTGGAGCCCATAGACATATACAACGTAAATGCGGCACACACCTTAAGATATAAGTTCTAAGGTCTCAGTATAGTTACAACGGCTGCCCCGCCCTTCAAACCGAAACGCATTACTGCTTCACGGCAGAAATAGGCGGGGCGGTGGTACCTACCCGTGCGGATTCACAAGAGGTCCTACCACCAGTAAGTATACGATCGCTTATACTATCACCCCGTCTACAAGTCTAGAACATAAAAAATAACCAAATTGCCTCTAAAGACAGGTTCCGGGTTTAACTCGGCGTTTATCACATTACCTTCAAGCGATCTAAGTCGTCTAACAAAAATACTGAATAACTAATTTTATTTTTTCAATCTCCTTGCACACGTCCGTTTACTTAATTACCTTATTATAGTAAAGTGAATGAAGCGTGTCCCATTTGACAGATAGCGTTCAATTACCTTAGATAACAATGTTTACATGAACTAGGAAGGGCCTTGGCGGTGTCATTGTCGAAGCAGATAAAGAGTACTTACTGTCTTTAAAATTTTAAATCATTTTTTTTTTTTAAGATATAAAAATACATTTCTAATGAACGAATATAAAAAAAAAACTCTATTCTATATTATTACTGGTGGTAGGACCTCTTGTGAGTTCGCGCGGGTAGGTACCACCACCCTGCCTATTTCTGCCGTGAAGCAGTAATTCATTTCGGTTTGAAGGATGGGGCAGCCGTTGTAACTATACTTGAGACCTTAGAACTCAAATCTCAAGGTGGTTATCTATGGGCTACGGTAACCACTTAACACCAGGTGGGTTGTGAGCTCGTTAACCTACCTAAATAAATAAATAAAACGGCTATAGGTTGCCAATGTGGTTCATGCCTTTTTTATATGTTGGGGAAAACAATTTACGGATGCACGGTCGATGAGGATATGGTCGGATTCAAAGACGACTGCCAACTAAAACCCATCGATCATTCTCTCCCTATATTCGATCACCGCCTGAGACAGACCTCGGGTCAGGGATGGGGGGATCCCGCGGCCATCAATACAAGCCTGGGTTAAAACCTGCAATCACTGCAGTTTGATAGCGCTGTGCCACATAATTCTTCTTCTGCTTTCCGTGATCTCTGATGACTGGCGATACCTAACTTGTCGCGACCTTAAGAAGAAAGTGCGCTCATTGTGCTCATATGGAGCAATGTAACTAATTATAATTTGCGTGATTACTGGTGGTAGAACCTCTTGTGAGTCCGCGCGGGTAGGTACCACCACCCCCTCTATTTCTGCCGTGAAGTAGTAATGCGTTTCGGTTTGAAGGGTGGGGCAGCCGTTGTAACTATACTTGAGACCTTAGAACTTAAGGTGGGTGGCGCATTTACGTCGTAGATGTCTATGGGCTCCAGTAACCACTTAACACCAGGTCGGCTCTAAGGACGTCCACCCATCTAAGCAATAAATAAAATGTCGGGGCTCACATCATGCAGACACATACCAATAGCTGTAACCACGAACCTCTCACATGTTCGGTGCGAACATTGTATGTAGCACCATCCTGTATATTTTGTTCAAATTGGGAAACCTGTCATGTCTAGAAAATCACTTAACAATCGACAAACTTTGTTCTTTCAAAGTTGGCTAACATAATCTTATACCTTTAAACGAGCAATTCTTGTATATAAATATATATAATAATATATATATAATCTGAATCTCGGAAACGGCTCCAACGATTTTCATAAAATTTAGTATACAGGGGATTTCGGGGGCGATAAATCGATCTAGCTACGATTTATTTTCAGAAAATGTTGTTTTATTCGTGTTTTCAATAATCGAATTTATCGACAATCAACTTTATGACTCTTCCCGACGTCTATTGGCGAATAATAATACTATTTTTCTTAATTGAGGGCAACTAACCGCTTTAAAGACACAAAAAGATGGCGTTATCAAAAAAAAACCTCATCATCATCTAGTCATCATCTAGTTTATACTAAATGCAACAACAATAATCGCATTTACTTCCTTATGGCGCAGTTGGCAGACTACACGTCTGTAAACATGATTTCAAACGAACTCAGTCCTTATTCCTTAGGCGTTAAGATAATAAACAATAGTCGCGCGTGTTTACGTTTAAAATCTGCAGCGTGCATGACGCGATTTGAGTTAGCACGAGAAAACATGTTTTATTAAAATTTTCCATTTCTACATTTGTGTTTTGATTCATAGAGTGTTTGGCGTAGAGGCGACTCATACCCGATCCTGTAGACCGAATGATAAACAGTCGACGTCGCCCAAAACACGTCATTACGGATCCTCCCGATCCATTAACGGTGCTTTTAGGTACCACAAGCACTGGTCACCGTCCTCGTCGAACCCGTCGCTTGCGACGAAGGACTCGACGAGCGAATTAACCCATAGACACAGCCCATTGAGTTTCTCGCCGGATCTTCTCAGTGGGTCGTGTTTCCGATCCGGTGGTAGATTCTGCGAAGCACTGCTCTTGTTAGGGTCAGTGTTAGCATCACTCCGATTTGAGCCCAGTGAGCTCACCTACTAGTTAAGGTCACGCTGAAATAGCCTCTCAAGGCTATCAGATTAGGTAGGAAAAAAATTAGAAGCAAAATTGTTGAATGGCAAATTGGATTAACGAAACTCTGCTAAGCTCCTCTGTAACTTTTCATCGCTCATGGACATAGGCAAAGTAAAAGGCTGAGTTAAGGGATAGCTTGGCTCTTGAGAGCCCTTTTCAGGTCACGTTTGAAGAAGGCATGTCATAATATTCAAAAAAAAACGCGGAGGGATATTCTTTTCACGGCCACATGGGAGACGCGACCAAACTGAAATGCACTGCGGATGAATGCAGTGAAGATTGTAGTAGCGCGATGGTAAAAAGGAGATGTCATTTCAAACAATTCCCCTGCGGAACACATTACGGAATAAAACCTAAGACCGAATGGAGATCCATTGCGTTCCATTAAACCTGATAAAAATAACTAAAAGCACCTAATAAAACTAAGATATGAATAGTAAAAATTTATAAGTGGTGGTGCAGTGGTTAGCGGCACTGGCTATGGCGCCAAGGGTCGTGGGTTCGATTCCCACATCGGACAAACATTCGTGTGATGAATAGGTTTGTTTGGGTGTTTATTATCTATATATTTAAACGTATATAGATATGTATGTCAGTATCTGGTATTCGTAACACAGGGAATCCCAATTTGGAGCCATATGACCGTACGTGATTTGTTTCCAGTTATTATTATTTATTTATTATTATAATGGAAATTGAGAATGCTTTACTTATTTACCCCGCAATATGAATATCATTCAGGAATACGTGCGGTACACATGATCAACGACATGATTACTATAATGCGTTTTCTCTATAAGGTTAGTTTTATGAGGCAATAAAAAATAATTAGTCAACATAGCGATATGGTAGGCTGCAATGTGCTTATGTTCACGGGCTTCCCGTCCGGTGGTCCGCATGCTCTTAGAAGTCGATTAAAATAACAACGAATTAATTAAAAATAACAATTCTCTCATTTGCGTGCTGGAGGTTCGTACGAGCAGTTACTAGGATTGAGCCGATTTCACCGTGAAGCTCCCCGTAACCTTAACTAGTAAGTGAGCTTCCGGGGCTTAAACCGGAGTGATACTAACACTGGCCCTAGCAAGAGCAGTGCTTCGCAGAATCTACCACCGGATCGGAAACGCGACCTACTGAGAAGATCCGGCAAGAAACTCAGTGGGCTGTGTCTATGGGTTAATTCGCTCGTCGAGCCCTTCGTCGCAAGCGACGGGTTCGAGGTGGACGGTGACCGGTGCTTGTGGTACCTAAAAGCACCGTTAATGGATCGGGAGCAACCGTAATGACGTGTTTCGGGCGACGTCGACAGTTTACCATTCGGTCTACAGGGTCGGGTATGTAGTTTCCAGCGGCCACGACCAGAGGGTTCTCATGTCGTACTGCCTTCTCAAAGTGGCCCAAAGATGCCGACTGTAGATACTTACTAACTGAGTAAAGTTCTAGGTCATCATGAAGATCCACGTTCCTGAGGAACCATGGTGCTCCGACGGCTATCCTACAAAATCAGGATTGACTCTGTTCTGACAACCTGTTGACAGTATTTTAAGTTTGTACAGAGCCTTTCGGATATAATATATCAACGCCTTTGGGTATGTCTGATGCTGGAGCGGTCTCGTTCCATAGTTCATCAAGAATGTTTGTACAGTCTACTGTGCTATTAGTAAACGATGCGTGTCCTTGCCCTAGGGATAACTGGTCCGGCGCAGTGACCTTGCTGGCAGTAACAATAATAGCCGTCAGACTGCTACTTGTTTTACATCAAACATATAATTGGATGCATTGGATTTGAGCAAGTTGTGGCCAGTCAAAAATGTCTATACGAGCCTTGCTAATCTAAATAAACAAGTATCACGATGAGCTGGCGTTGTAATGTCTATAGGTCCTATTTTTCTGGCCCAATTAAAAAATATACTATCACAATTTTGCCGAAATCGAATGACACCTTCTGTCTTCTCATATCTATGACAGACACAACTCGACATCCAACGTTCTAATGAGCAAGCTTTGTGGTCGACAATCTTAAGGGGTGCATCGCAGACAATCCCCCGTCGGAGCACCGGTACCCGCGCCGAGTAATTACCCGGTAATTATAATGTTTGCATAACAACTCCCGTGCTCGGAATTCAGGGGAATAATTATATTAAAATCTCGCTGAGGTTTTTGTGGATCGTTGAAATGATTTAAGCATGTTTGAGCTTTCGTATTTAGTTAGTAGGAACGAAATGACATTTATACACCTCGAGCCACTGAGTTTCTCGCCGGATCTTCTCAGTGCGTCGCGATTCCGATGCGGTGATAGATTCTGAGAAGCACTGCTCTTGCTAAGGCTGGTGCGAGCAAGTTCTCTCATGTTGAGCTCGTAAGCTCTCCTACCCGATCACATCGATCTGGAAATGACCCTTTAGACTAACAGAAAATAGGTAAGGAAAAAAAATAGACCTCACACAAAAACCGTGGCAGATAACCAAAAGTGATTTTAAGGGCAATCATCTAAATTACAAAATTAAATCTTACCTAAAATTAGCATAACACATGAGATATTCTTTGAATATTTAACGCTCATTATTTTAAATTATATCATTTTAAAGGTGTAAGTTTCTGTTGAAACAATTCTCTTTTTCACGTGTGTGTTTGAATGTGAATCTGCGAATGTGTTTAGGTTAGTTAAATAGCGTTCAAATAAATATAACACACGAATGGCAACTAACTTCTGCAACGATCTTGCGTTTCTCTGAGATACTGGCACCGCTTTAGAGGCCATCGCACTTGATGGCTCAAATTTATAGATCAAAGAACGAACAGAACGAAGAAGACATACATTTGGGATATCCCACCAAAACATCAGACGAACAGATCGCTGCCCCTAACAATAAGTATTCTATATTCTGTTGAACCTTTTACACTTGACAACCGTGGCCTTCCGCTAAATAGTGTCAAAGTTGGAGCATTCCTGTTAGGAAGCATTTTATGTATGCTGAAGAAGTAATTGAAAGCAGCTAAAGTAATTCTGATATAAGCGTTTAAAGTCGCATGGGATTCGCAGGAGATAAGGTCTATTTCCGCAAAACCGATGACGATGGAAAATTTAAATAGCGCTGTTGAATTGTGACGTCATTATACACACTCTGTTTGACGAAGAATATAAGCGCTTACAGCTTCCTAGTTTTTTATAGATTTGAAGGTTAATATTAGTAATTATGATATAAACAGCGTAAATAAATAAATAAATATAATATAAATATTTACTAACAACCACGCCACGTTAACTGGTCCCGTGGTAAGTTCGTAAAGAACTTGTGTTACAGGTACCAGATAACGGAAATAAATATAATATTTTTATTATACACATACATATATTTAATATACATCCATAACCCTGGCAAAGACATTTATATTTATCATACAAATATCTTCCCTTGGCGGGATTCGAACCCGCGACCCCCTTGTGTAGTGACCATGTCACTTACCACTACACCAGACGGCCGTTGTCCCATAATTGCGACCACCCATCTTGATATAGGGGTCCTAAGTGTCAGTTTTCTAGCATAACAGTGACCCTATAAAACGGCATTACTACTTTACGAAATAAATGGGTAGAGAGGTGGTATCTACCTGTGCAGGCTCACAAGATGCTGTACCGTCACTAGAAAACTTAAAATAATTGATTTTTTTATTTATTTCTCTTTTTTCGCAAACTCCTTATTGTAATGTTAATTAAGTCTTTACCTATAAAATACCTTTAATACACAGAAAGTTAAAGGATTTTTCATATAAATATTTTTTACTTTTAACAATCAAAATTTACATCTACATTATCGATCTATCTCTGCCGGTGCAATGGTGGCAAGTTGTCCAAACTTTGGAAAAAATAGCCGAACCACTCTGCCTATTTCTGCCGTGAAGCAGTAATGCGTTTCGGTCTGAAGTGTGGGGCAGCCATTGTAACCAAACTGAGAGCTTGGAACTTATATATCTCAAGGTGGGTGGCGACATTTACGTTGTAGATGTCTATGGGCTCCGGTAACCACTTAACACCGGTGGGCTGTGAACTAGTCCAACAATCTATGCAACAAAAAAAAATCATTCGAATGTCGAATTTATTGCCAGTCATACATAAATTCTTTTTCAAATGGCCAGTATTTTTAAACGGCAACTTAATACCTATTATTATACTCAATGTCACTTCCACAACCAAGACTAATATCAGCTCACATGTTAAAATCCTCCGAAAAGTTCACGCTATAGAGCGCGACAAAAATTCAGACAAACATATGCTCGAGTAACATTACGGTCCTTGAGCAGTCAAATATAAAATATTAGTTAAGAAGTGACATCGAATGTTACTTTGGAGCTATCGTGATCTGAAGGAATAGATACCGGTGTTTTTTTTATTGCTTTTGTAGGCAGACGAGCACATGGCCCGCCTGATGGTGAATGGTTACCATCGCCCATGGACTTCAATGCCAGGGGCAGAGTCAAGCCGGTGCCTACCGCTTAATACTCTCCACGACCCTCGTTTGAAGAAGGATGTTATAGCGCTCGGGAAACACCGTGGAGGGGAGCTCATTCCATAGCCGGATGGTACGTGGCAAAAAATACATCCGAAACGCTCTGTCGATGAACGCAGTGGTTCCAGATATAATATGGATGAACTCTGCTCCGGTGGTGGGCGGTGCGATGATGAAAAGGAGATGAGGGGATCATCTCAAACAATTCCTCAGAGCACTCACCATGAAACATACGGTACAAAATACAGAGGGAACTGAAGTCCCTCCGCAGACCCAGAGGTTCCAATCGATATATTCATTTAGAATGTTCTTCTTCTTCTCAATCGTGTCACTCTTGACAGAGTGGTCGTGATCGTCATGTAGTGTTGGAGAGGGTAGACTTGATGCTTCTTACGATGTCCCGCCATCTCTCCCCGCTCGAGGCCATTCTACTGCACTTATTTAGGGAACCTCCCACTGCATTTTTAATTTGGTCAGTATAATGTTACGAATATTCAAATCCTGTATGTAGGTAGAAATCTTTGTATTGAAATACGCACTCAATACGTGACGACCGGCTTCCACAATAAAGAAATAATATCATGTACATAATGCAAAATAAACTACGCAATAAATTTAATTTGCATAAATACTGGTAGTAAGGTACCTTGCGAGCCCACACGAGTGGGTATCACCTATTCCTATGCCTACTCATACCCGATCCTGTGGACCGAATGGTAAACAGTCGACGTCGCCCTAAACACGTCATTACGGAACCTCACGATTCATTAACGCTGCTTTTAGGTACCTCAAGCAGCGGTCACCATCCTCGCCGAACCCGTCGCTTGTGACGAGGGGCTCAACGAGTAAATTAAGCGATAGACAAAACTCACTGAATTTCTCGCCGGATTTTTTCAATGGGTCGGGTTTCCGTTCCGATGGTAATAATAATAAATAAATAAATAAATATTTACTAACAATCACGCCACGTTAACTGGTCCCGTTATAAGTTCGTAAAGAACTTGTGTTACAGGTACCAGATAACGGAAATAAATATAAGATTTTTATTATACACATACATATATTTAATATACATCCATAACCCTGGAAAAGACATTTATATTTATCATACAAATATCTTCCCTTGGCGGGATTCGAACCCTGCGACCCCCTTGTGTAGTGACCATGTCACTTACCACTACACCAGACGGACGTTGAATATGATGGTAGACTCTGCGAAGCGCTGCTCTTGCTATAGCCAGTGTTAGCAACACTCCCGGTTTGAGCCCCGTGAGCTCTCCTACTCGCCCGGTCACGCTGTTAAAGCCTCTCAAGGCTATCAGCTTAGGTATGAAAAAAAAATTATTAGCGAAGCGAAGCAATTATGTGTTCTAGTGTGCAAACTGGAACAGTAGAATTACTGAGCAATTGAGACTATATCTGTTCTTATGACCACTTAACATAACATAAGCTTTTTCGCTCATCTAAGAAAAAAAAACCATAATAGAGCTCGAAACCACATTGTAAATTTCATAATTTTCATGAAAACTGCAAAAAAAGGTTACTGTTTAAATATTAACTACGTCATTCACCTCAGTGCAAGTTTGAAGACACGACGGTTGAAATCAGACTTTCCAGTTAACTAATTAATTATCAGTTACAGACGAGCTAGGAGGTACGGTACTTAGTGATATTAGTTTGGTATGTTTGAGACGTATTCTAATTGCCTAAGATAGTTTATGGTTTAGTTAGTAGATATTATGGTAGGGTCACATCGATAGATATCACCATCTATGTTTGCCGCGAAGCAACCATGTGACCTATGTCTGCTATGTCTGTAATGTGGGTGGCGGTTAGTGTACGTTGTCCTACCTCTTTAAAATAATCTCTAAGGGCAATACACGGATGGCTTCACGAAGCTACTTTTGGGTTCCAGTAAAACGACTGAATCTGCGCGTTCGTGACGCTTGCCAGGGCATGTTGGAGTTAAACTACTAGAATCCCATGCTTACTGGACTCCGAACGGGTAATCGTTGGAGCCACAATCGCCTGACCTCTCGATCAGCGAGTCTTCTAGACAGGGTTACCAACTCGTATCGATCAGTCAAAATCGACTTGGGTTCCAGTTGGTCTTTAAATGAGATTCTTTTTGGGATTCTCGCCTCGGCGTTCCCTATGCTGAGAAGACCTGAAACGTTCAGGAAGCGAGGATTTAGGTGCTATCCTGTATACCAGCCACCTCGTCTTGAGGACGACGTAACTGTTGTGGAGACAGTCATACTCCGACACCAGCTTCTATCAGATGGTGACATATCATGTATCACACTCTCAGGTGTTCCATTGGAAGAAAATTTTATTCTACTCATATACAGTGCACATAACTTTTTTATTTTTATTTATTCCATTGACATGACCACAGCGTGGTATGGACATGTGATGCGTAGGGAGAAGATTCATGTGACTAAGAGATCTATGGAAATGGTAGTGCAAGGTAGAGTGGGAAGAGGTCGACGAGTGACGATATGAGAGAGAACGGGTTTTTACTGGTGGTAGGATCTCTTGTGAGTCCGCGCGGGTGGGTACCACTGCTCTGCCTGTTTCTGCCGTGAAGCAGTAATGCGTTTCGGTTTGAAGAATGGGGCAGCCGTTGTAACTATACTGAGATCTTATATATTATATCTCAAGGTGGGTGGTGCATTTGCGTTGTAGATGTCTATGGGCTCCAGTAACCACTTAACACCAGGTGGGCTGTGAGCTCGTCCACACATCTAAGCAATAAATAAAAAAAAGAGTGCGTGTTGAGATAACGGCTGATAGAAGATAATGGAAGAGAAAAATTAGCTGTGCCGACCCCACCTAGTGGGATAAGGTGCAGAAAAAGAAGAAGATTTATTGTATTGATGGATGGACGATCTCATGGCCCACCTGATGTTAAGCGGTTACCGGAGCCCATAGACATTTACAACATAAATGCCGCCACCCACCTTGAGATATGAGTTCTAAGGTCTCAGTATAGTTACAACGGCTGCCCCCCCTTCAAACCGAAACGCATTGCTGCTTCACGGCAAAAATAGACAAGGTGGTGGTACCTACCTATGCGGACTCACAGAAGGTCCTACCACCAGTAAAAACATACGGGAATTGTAATTAGAGTTATTAAATATTGCAAGCGTAAGCAGTGCCGCTGGTGCATTATTAAACCTTGCACCGCTGCGAAGTGTAATAAAACTGCAGCGCTTAAACGCACGAGAGCTTTTGAAACGCGCGTCAAAAACGCTTTATAGAAAAAAGTAAGAAGATCTCTCCTAAACAAGTCAAAGAGTTCCGCCTTGGAAATCATGATTCGCGAATCGGGATAGCCGCAGTGCGTTATTAGCTGTTTTATATTTTAAATGTATGTAGGACGTAATATTTGGTGTTAAACCTAAGAGATTTCTATGCTGCCATTTCCACAAAAAAAACAAAGCCGAAAACCCGTTTTTAAAAAAAAATCTATATTTTATAAAATACTAATATTATAAAGCTTAAGAATTTGTTTGTTTGAACGCGCTAATCTCAGGAAGTACTGGTCCGATTTGAATTCTTTCAGTGTCAGATAGCCCATTTATAGAGGAAGGCTATAGGCTATATAACATCACGCTAAGACCAATACAAGCGGAGCACCAAAAAGAATGTTTCAAAATCGGGGTTATTTCTACCTTTTGAGAGCTTCCGCTGCGTGCGCTGCAGAAACGGTTAAAGTTTCACTAAAATAATGTATGACAGAATTGTTCCCGTTTAAAAGATCTAAAAAAAAACCGCGACAGCGTTTGTCTATATGTTTAGCTACAAGACTGAACTGATTCACTACCCTGGTCAATCGCGCATTGATTCTGAGCCCGTATCGTGACAATACACGCGGTTGATTACAATTTCTTGAAGAAATCAATACGAACTAACTCCCCAAACTTATCGTGATACACGTCTGTCCTTGGCGATGCCGAGTGGACGCAAGAAACGGTTTTATATATTTTAAAAAAATGTGCGCCAATCATCAAAGCTACCACCATGAGGTGAACTGTGAAGTCGTCCATCTGTTTATTTAAATAACCGAAATAGTAAATAAGAAAACAGTTACGTGAAGATTTTTTTAATGGTATTAAAAATTAAATAAATAATTATTAAAAATAAGCATTAAAAACAAGCGGTATTAAAAATACGAGAGCACAAAACAAGAGAGAGCTGTAAAACAAACAGGCTTCGTACAAAATCAATTCATAATTATTCGAAATTAAATTTATGAATACGAACGAATTAAAGAGGGAAAATAATAATCCGAAATGCGAATTATTTTTTACAGACCTTAATTACGAATCGTTCGTTTTTAATAATTCGTTAGTTAAACACGATTGATCTCGTAAATCGAATTTCATTGCTTTCTTAACCTTTAAAATTATAATTTTTTTATTGATCAAAAAATCGCACTGAGGTAAAATCTGAAATTTGCTTTTGGAAGACCTCAGTCTAAAAGAGTCGTATTGCTTTACAGAAACATACAGTGGCCTGTGTAGCGGCAACATAATGGTAGTCTAGGATAATATAGCGGTCTACCACAATGTGAGTCCACGCGGGTAGGTACCACCGCCTATTTCCACCGTGAAGCAGTAATGCGTTTCGGTCTGAAGAGCAGGGCAGCCGTTGTAACTTTACTGAGATCTTAGAACTTATATCTCAAGGTGGGTGGCGCATTTACGTTGTAGATGTCTATGGGCTCCAGTAACCACTTAACACCAGGTGGGCTGTGAGGTCGTCCATCCATCTAACCAAAAAAAGCATTCAGAATTACGAGCTATTTATCTTATTCATTACCACTCCCGCTTTTCCGTAAAGCTATAAATCAAGGCAGATTTTGTTAGCACCAGTGAGTGTTTCTAAATAGCAGAGAACGATTGTTTTACGGGAGTAGTTTCCAGTGTAAGTGGATCGAAAGACGAAAATAAAGACGTTTATTAGACTTTACTAAGTTGAAAGTTCATTAAGCACTGTACGATTTGTAGTTTTTCTAATAAAATAATAGATGGATCCATCCAAATATGATATAGAAACAATTTCTTGTCTCAATATAACAGTCACTTTAACATATAATACACAAGTAAATGTTAATCTAAATAATTTGGTACTAGCAAAATCCGGAAACGTTTCGCTGCTGTAAGCTACCATCAAGTACTTTACAAATCTCATATTACGCCGGTAAGAGTAACGCCATCTATCGTCGAATAGCAGAAAAGAATATCAAAAGAACTAATAAACTCGAGAAGTACAACGCCATCCATTATCAAATATCTGGCCTTTGCTTAGTCTACTTGTAAACTCCACGCAAAGTGCTCCCGGAACATGGATTGGAGATAGGACCACTTTTTCCTTTGTATCGCCCCACTGCTCGGCACAGGACAAATAGTGTATTTCTAGATATTAATTACCCCATATAAGATCAAGTTACATGCTAAGCTCCCTATAACTATGTCCATCGATGATATGACCATCAAAGGTCCATTAAATCTTCACCCGGCTATGGCTTTGATAATATCGGCATAAGGATCGGGCTATGCCAGAGACCTTTTCGAAAATGCCATCAACAACTGCATTGATGAAAATATTATCTGTACTGTCGTTATCCAAGGGCAAAAAGAAAATACGTTTTAAATAGACTAAAATATATATCCCACATTTTCTCCTTTATTCATAAACGTGCTTTTTAAGGTTCTTAATATTGTATATTCATTTTCAAAGAGCCTTATATTCGCTATCTACTTGGAAAGTAATGTTGTTCCATCACAAAGAGGAAAATATATTAAACATTTTTTAAGTATACATCGTCATTACACTAATGAACATTCACATATTTGCATACGCATCGTTTAGGCACGGTACACTGGTTACGCCGAATTTTTTTCTCGAATACTATCGCCTAAAAAAGTGTTAGTAGACGACTTAAAAAATTTTCGACAGAACCAGCTTAGTTGAATGGGAAAATCGCCCACTAATCCAGCGCAGAAGAGTTTGATATCGGAAATAAGTATGTTCTCCTCATCCCTTTTTTATTGAGATTATTTTATTTATCAAAATTTAATCAATTCATTCAAAATGCTTTATTATCAATATGATACAAAAAGCTTACAAATACGGTAAACGTTTTTTAATTGCACACAGAGATAGACCGTTATACCTACTCAAGACCACCATGTAATATTAGGTAGGTACTGGTAGTGGTAGGACCTCTTGTGAGTCCGCGTGGGTAGGTACTACCACCCTGCCTATTTCGGCCGTGAAGCAGTAATGCGTGTCAATTTGAAAGGTCGGGCAGCCGTTGTAACTATACTGAGACCTTAGAACTTATACCTCAAGGTGGGTGGCATATTTACGTTGTACATGTCTATGGGCTCCAGTAACTAGTTACCATCAGGTGGGCTTTTTTTTTTTTTTTATGGTTGAAAGTTTACTGGTGGCCCGAAGGCCTTTCCAGTTTCACCAGGACAGGTGGGCGAGCAAAGGCTCAGCCAGGAGGGGTGGAATTTGCTAACAGCTACCCGAGCGCCTCCGAAGGAGACCTAACAACTCAAGAGTAGCTGCTTCGCGAATGAATCTACTACCGGATCGGAATCGCGACCCGCTGAGAAGATCCGGCGAGAAACTCAGCGGGCTGATGCATGGGTTAGGTTGCACGTCGACCTCTTTGTCGAGTTCGACGAGTACGGTTACCGGGGTCCCTAAGCCTGCCCCTAGTATTAGAGCTGAAGGCATCTAATGCAAAGGTGATTGGATCTGATGGATCCGTAAGGACGTGTCTAGGGCGTCGACGGTGACTGGCTCCTGCATGATCAGGATTCGGAGAGTAGTCAGCGGCGGCAACGATAAGGCGATTATCATGACGCATAGCCTTATCGAAGTATCGTTCCGACGTTGACTTCATGTATTTCCGAATTGATTCGAGGCCCAGGTCGTCGTGTAGGTCAACGTTCCTCACGAAACACGGAGCGCCGACAGCTAACCTGCAAAAGCGGGATTGTAGGGATTGGAGGGTGTCTATGTGTGTGCGGGCCGCGTGAGCGAACACCACACTCGCGTAAGTCATGACGGGCCTTATGCAAGTTTTGTAAAGTGTCACCTTGTTCCGAAGGGACATTTTACTCCGCTTACAGATCATGGGGTAGAGTCTACCGAGAATAAACGCGGCACGGTCACGGACTGATTTTATATGCGGGCGGAATGTCATCGATGCATCCAGGGTAACGCCCAGGTACTTGACCTTCCTGGCCCAGGGTATGGGTTGTCTAAAGAGAGTAATCGGGGGTGTGAGATTCCTCCTCCTAATCCGGGAGGAAATCCGTGTGGAGCTTCCCCTCTGAAATAGCACCGCAGTACTTTTCGCTGGGTTGATGTCTATGCGCCATTTTCGGAACCACTGTCCTAGGGCTAGGGCTGCGCTCTGAAGCTTCTTCGCGATTAGGGACTTATTTCTACTAGAATAGTAAACAGTCGTGTCGTCAGCGAATAAAGCTAAATGGGTCGGCGGCGACCGGGGAATATCGTTGACGAATAAGCTAAATAGGAGGGGTGAGAGGACAGAGCCTTGCGGGACTCCAGCTGTGAGAGGTCGTGAGGAGGAGCGGGTTCCCTCGACTCGATATCGAAAAGAGCGGTTCGACAAGAAGTCCCGTATGATGAGCACGAGACTATCCGGCACGCCCATGTTGAATAGTTTGAAAATCAAACCATTGTGCCAGACTTTGTCGAACGCTTTTGCGACGTCGAAGAAGAGAGCTCCCGTGTATAATGGTTTTGGTCGATTAAGCCCCACAAGAATGTGCTCCGTGAGGCGGTGCACCTGTTGAACGCATGAGTGATTTGTACGGAATCCGAATTGTTCATCGATGAGAATGCCCTTGGATGAGACGAAATCTCTGAGGCGCTTGTAGAGCAGACGCTCATACAGTTTGCCTAGAGACATGAGGAGGCTAATCGGGCGGTAGCTCGTCGGATGATTTTTTGGTTTACCGGGTTTATGTATGCCGATAACGTCCGCTTCTTTCCACACCGCGGGAAAGATACAGTTCGCCATAGCGGCATTGAAAATAGATGCCAACATCACGATGAGTTGGACGGGTAGAAGTTTAATAACGCGGTTAGATATACCGTCGGAACCGGGAGCCTTGCGAGGACGTAGGTCTTTGATCAAGTCTTTAACTTCCATCGAGGTGACGATCAGGTGGGCTATGAGCTCGTCCACTCATCTAAGCAATAAAAAAATAAAATAAAATAAAGTAATTACAGGAGACCACATCTTGATTGCTATCTTCGAATTTATCCTTGTTTATGGATGTGGAAGCATTCAAAGTTTCCCATAGAAATGCACAGAATAGTAGTTTTCAGTGTGCAAACTATGTGCTACATAGTTTTTAGCATGCCTATCTATCAGCCGCATCACGGACATATTTAAAAATAAGCACTATATTACCATTAAACTCAATATGTATAATACCGTTCAAATTTTGAAATTAATTCCCAGCCAACTCAGTGACAATTTAAATTCGCAACGAATGAATCCTATTTAATTATTCATTACTTATTAATATTGTATTGTAATGAGAATTGCGCTTAAATTTTGCGTTTCGATTCGCTTACAAATAATTTCGAAAATTATTTTTTTGGTTGTGTCAGTCTCAACTTCAGCCTAGTAATGGTTATTCTATCCATTAAGCCTTTACGTTGTTTTATCGGCAGAAAAAAAATACTGCCCTAGTAGTCTTTTTTTTTATTGCCCTTGTAGGCAGACGAGCATACGGCCCACCTGATGCTGAGTGGTTACCGTCGCCCATGTACTTCAGCAATGCCAGGGGCAGAGCCAAGCCGCTGCCTACTTTTTGACAAGGAGCGTAACAGTTACCCCAAGAGTAATAGAGTACAAGTAAATAGAGAAAGACTAGGTTCAGAGGTAATGTCACTATATGACCAACCAATACAGCCCGTTGTATGTGAGACAACCCAATATCTAACTTGACAGCCGTTGCGTAGTAGCATCACATCTTATCTTTAAGGTTCAAGCCGGAGCATTCGGAAAAAAGGGTAAGCTAAGCTACTAATACTATAATAAATAATACTGTATAATAAATATACATCCAAACGTAAAATCATACAAAGCATGTAAAATATGTAAGCACAGAAATAAACAACCTAAATGATTTTTGTAGGCGACTGTACCCGCAAAAATATGAGATGCAATGATGAAGTTTGTCGGTCACGCGTCGCGAGCGACCAGCCAAGCGTGTAGATTTTTGTGAATCTTCAATTTTCGACTAAGGTTTCGTACAGAATACTCTATAGGAACTATTAAAAAACACAAAACTATCTTTTTTTTAGTGATAAAAAGATGTACCAGTGATAACCTATAGTCACTTTTGCCAATTAAAAACACAACCCAAACGCCGCCACCTACCCCAAAACCTTGAGGTCGAAGACTCAATCGTATGCATAACTAAATACTTCGCAGCAAAATTGGACAGAAATTGAGAACAAAATCGCGCTATTAATGCGTTTTTTTAACTTATAACCTTAACTGCAAGCGCCCCTTTTTGTATCTTGATCATCTTACAGAATATACATTTGTGGAAGTAAAGACGAAAGGTAGATCTCTAGACCGACGATCCGAATGTTGTCGTTCGGAATTTGTTTAAATGCTAGCTTATCTTGAAAATCGTCGTAAGTGAGATTCAAGCATCTGTCAAATATCTTGTGTTGTACGTACGATGGCTACCCGCCAGACATGAAAAAATTAGTATACGTGTGTAGCCTAAGAAAATAATGCAGTAATTTTACACTGTGAACAGAACTTAAGCTACACTGGAATAACAATGGGAATGCAATAAAATTTTAAGAATTGTTATCTCTGTACCACGGCTACAGTCAGATACCCGTTTTTGTCAGCGTATATAGGTATACAAGCTCACGGTTCGCCTGTTGCCAAGTGGCTACAGTCGCTTACAGAAGCGATGGACTCTCATTGCCTTCAAGCCTTCAATTTGGTCAAAGAAGCACGTACCATGGTCTTATTGGTCACGTAGAAGCACGTACCATGGTTAGTAGTATCTTTGAATTTTTATTGAACAAAGATGGGTTTACGATTTTTCGGTGTCTGTGTGCATGTGTATACGTGTGCGTGTGCATGAGTGTGTGTGTGTGTGAGTCAATTTGTGATTGTATTACTTCAATTGTTTTCTCGTGTTGCCATTCAGTGATATATAGTTTGATAGTAACCTCTGACAAGATAAATTTTAAGTGAAAAGCTTAAGTTTATTTTCAAAACACGGTTGAAGAAGAACATGTCATAAGTCTCGTTGAGAATTTGTTATTAGTTTTACATTAACTCAAGTGAGCAGGGAGCTAAAGGCTATCATCCACCTGGTCTTTTATACTGGAACACGCTTCATTGCTAGTAGAAAGAAAGGTGGCACAAAACCGCGTCCCTAAATTGTCATACCACTAAAGTCTAAGATAACGATTATGGGAATGATTAGATGTAGCTAATTTGGGAAATAAGGTAAACAATTATTTTATATTCTTATGCCGGGAATTGCTAATAAATTCGATTGCTAGTTTACTAGTATTAGGACCTCATATACTTACTGGTGGTAGGACCTCTTGTGAGTTCGCACGGGTAGGTACCACCCCCCTGCCTATTTCTGCCGTGAAGCAGTAATGCGTTTCGGTTTGAAGGGTAAGGCAGCCGTTGTAACTATACTGAGACCTTAGAAATTATATCTCAAGGTGGGTGGCGCATTTACGTTGTAGATGTCTATGGGCTCCAGTAACCACTTAATACTAGGTAGGCTATGAGCTCGTCCACCCATCCAAGTCATAAAAAAGATACAAAGCTACACATTGTTATTTATACAGAAAAACTTTCTGACTTGTGTAGATTTCATCCAGGTCCAATCGCTTCCACTAACCTTATCTATAACTGTTATACTTATATAGTCAGAAAGCAATCCATTGGGATTCATCGATTCGGATCGGCTGCCTATAATAAAAGCACACACCATCACCACACCATCACACAGACTTTACAAACTTTTATTAGGTACATTTAATTTACACAGTCTCAGAACCGAATATTAGTAAACCAGATCAGAGGCAACAGCTTGTAAATATGTAGTCAGAATTTATGTTAATAATACGAATACGAATTGCAAGATTTCAGAAATGTTGCGCAGAATTATAGACAAACAGATAAATTGCAAGTTTGTCGCGCAATCCTTGACTAGAGGTGCGCCAGAAAGAAGTCTTTGAAGAAAAATGAATAAAAATTGATATTGACCGAGAATCCGCTCAGATAGATTAAGTTTACGTTATCGGTTTTCTAATTTGTACTATCCTGAATGAGACCGGCATTAGATAATGGCTTTTAGTTTGCTGACAAAAATAATGTAAAATACATTTCGATCGATTTTGTTACTTGTTTGTTCGTCCGTGCGTCTTTTATCGAACTGACTTGAGACTTTGCTTAGTTAAAATTTTCGCTTCAGACAAGAGTTTCATCATACCAGTTTTATGCTGATGTGTCAATGAGGAACTTGTTGAAAAAATAGGTTGTCTTTTTAGTCGGTTTACTGACGATAGTTGAACGTGACAACGTCATAAGAAAATACTGATGGAATGGTTTCATTTTTCAAAAGAAAATTTTAATTTTATTTGTTTGATAGATATTTTGTATGGACAATTGACACCACATTCACTTTTCACTGAACTTCATACTTGACGAAAACATGTAAATGTATTATTGTATAGCAGCTGTCCACGCGGATGCATCGCTCACTCAAGTAAGAGAGAGACAGATGTCGAACGCTGCCGAACGCGGAGGCCGATTGTGCCTCTTTGTCGCTCGTTGCGCGCTCTCGCTTGCACTTCAAGCCTTAAATGGAACGCCTCAATGAGTCATGTTTTTTCGTGCGTGCAGCCGGTTCCATCGAATTATAAGATGTTGTTACGTCAAAAATAAGTATACATAAAATGAATGACAAGTTACAATTCAGTTTGCACATTGGTACGTGTCAAACAGTCCCGACCCTATTCAAAGTTCCCTGTAATGACATGACCGTACGAAATTCAAGCGAAACCTTGAGACAGACAGACAGCACAATAGACGGAGAAGGAAGCTTGTGGTCGGGGAAACCTGCTATTTTACAAGCATGACACGCTCTTCTACATTGAATTCAAGGGTATGGATGTGGTATTTTAATTATTTCATTAACATTTCCCTGCTTAAAATGGATAAAAAGGAAAAATGCCATTCCCTACGTAGAGCATGTCTACACTACCTCAGGACTCATAAATCACAATTTTATTAGAAACTCACCAGACAAATAATACAAGTCGTATTTTCGATTGCTTTGATGTTTTTTGCTTCGAAGTAAAAATATATGAAACTGTTACATATAACTATATATGGCTCAAATGTCTTAAATCGGTTTAAATGGATATACCTAGCCTACAGACGCCATAATGTTAATCTTACCTCCAACTTTATACTAAAAAAAACTTCACCTTTTTAAACAAATCCCCAGAAAAGATTAGCTGGAAACCACTTGAACATTCCGAAGGACTTCATTAAAATGCAACGTGGCTTCAAAAGATTTAAGACCAAACTCAGCAAGATCTAGTTTAAAAAGCTTTCGATTCAGTTTCAGAAGCACGCGTCGTAGAACTTAAACTTTGCTAAATGCCACTTGTCTTGGCTTTCTTCGTTACGGAAACTTTTATAGACTTTACCGAATTAATTCTGTTATTACTATCATCTGATATCATTGAAAATAGTTCAGTTAATTTTTCTGAAAACACGAGAAATAAGAAGCTGGTTCAACACTTACACTAATTTCTAGAAATGAAATGGCCGAATGCCTTCAACATCTTGAAACATCATTCTGTGGCATAATGTTCTTGGTATAGAAGAACTCTAAGATCATATTATATACTATAAGGTAGAATATTGCAGGTAAAAAGCATTTGCTGTAATTTAAGCATTATTTTAGACTAGGCACCGAACCTCCACCGAAATCCTTAATGAACGGACTTTTTTTAACTCTACGTTTAAGGATCCGAGCTTCCTCATCACAAAATTCGGAAGAACTGGCGATTGCTCGTGAGGCGCATAGCATCTGCCCACAGCAACGACACCGTGACCTACGACAAAGAAGAAGGAGGGCGGCTGCCGATAACATTACAAACAAACGCACGACCGCTCCAAGGACGCCTGATCAACAGATTCGTTAGCATATGTATAGGATTTCGGCCATCAAGGTGGGTTCAACCTATTAGGCCACATAGGCGGATGGATGTAATGTGCTCTGCGTCAACCCTGTCCTGCCGTCTCAATAGCCCCGACTGGGCTCCGGCCCGGTCCAAGGTAGGGTGTCGGTTGTGAGCGGCAGGAGTTTTTAGTGAGGTTCAACTCCCACACACCCCAACTGCCGCGCGGATGGGGATCCGGCGATTTTCTCCTGTGGAAAAAAAGGCCACATAGACACAGCCATTGGTCCACTAAACCAGAACCATTTTGCTGGGACGTAGCACTATACACAGTTAACTGGATTTCCTACCTTAAATTAATATGGCCGTTAGATTGCATTAAATTGCCATGTGGCTTTAGCTTCTTCAGGCTTCGTACCTACTAGTTCCTGCTCATCGAACAAAGAGGAGAAGATTGTGCCTATGCGGGAATATTAATAAAAACATGTGCATAATCGATCCTAATTTCGATCCGTCCGTAGTGTTACTGACTTAATCTAAGCCCAATCATCTATTCAAAATAAACAATTCCTTTCATATCTTCAAGCACTGCTGAAAAAGTTTTCAAAGTACCACATCATTGGTTCCCTCACTCGTAAATTGAATTTCTTATTCACGCTTATCGCATGATAGGCTGTCAATTATTATAAAGAATCTTCAACGTTTTGGCGGTGTGCCAGCTCGGGAAAACCACAGTTGCGGGTCCGTGACCAATTCATATGCTAATTAATATTATAATTAGGTTGAACGAGTCGTACGCTGCGAGGCGTATTGTTTTTTCATTTATGCCTGGCAGCCACTAGGCAATGAGCAAGCACGACACTTCAGTTTCCCCACAACAATCTGTACAGAAATAGTCAGAGCTGTGGAAGACGACTGGGATCTTTTTACCCTATCGTTGGAAATTGCGTAAAGTATAACGCGCGCTATAACAGTTCCATCTTAATTTTTTTTATTGCTTAGATGTGTGGACGATCTCACAGCCCACCTGGTGTTAAGTGGTTACTGGATCCCATAGACATCTACAACGTAAATGCGCCACCCACCTTGAGACATAAGTTCTAAGGTCTCAAGTATAGTTACAGCGGCTGCCCCGCCCTTCAAACCGAAACGCATTACTGCTTCACAGCAAAAGTAGGCAGGGTGGGTGTACCTACCCGCCCGGAATCACAAGAGGTCCTACCACCAGTCCAAAGCCCACCATCCATTAAACGCAAGTTCTTTCAAAATACTTTGTTAGATGATGTTACTCAACTTTGAAGCCTTGAATATCCCCACCTCATCTATTCACTCCGGATTCACCTGGGAAATTGCATTTTTTGAGTACTATACTTAGTAGTAGAGCTTTGAGCACTGCAATCGCCTACCATAGGGTTGGTACCATAATGGCCATATCTGTTCCAGTTTGGTAGCCGTTATAATACATATAATTGAGACTTCGACATCATGAGTCAAAGTCGATGGCACGATACACATTGTGATGGCTACGGAATCCGGTACCTCTTAATACCAAGTCGCCCATGACCTCACTCAGCTATCAATGCAATACGTGTTGCTGCTGCAACGCTTTTGGAGCTAACCCTAGGCAGCGACCTGGCTCTGCCCATGGCATTGTTAACGTCCATGTGCAATGATGACCACTCACCATCACATAGGTCGTATCCTCGTCTGCCTACAAGGACACTAAAAAAGTGTTAAGACTTTACGTCTCTAAGCGGATAGCGAAGGACTTATCCTAATACTTGCCACGAGCTTGTCCGTTTTAATGAAAAATACAAATCAGAAATATTACTCATTCGGTTATAAAGTTATTGGTTATATACAATATCCGACAGTGGAAATTCTGTCAAAACAAAATGAATCATTTTACATTGAAATTAATAATTTCATAAAACTTAATATAAACATCAAACAGACGAACAAGAAGACAGGAAGCGAACAGCAAAACGTGTTTGTCATAAATGTGTATAAATATTAAACTCTCACCTTCAACCACCCAAAATTACAACGTATTCGCGCTTGGTGCATGGCAGAAGCGGAAACGGTTTATTAAACTTAAAAAAAAACGATATCAATGTCGGAAGAGGATTATTCCCAACAAAAGGACCTGTTGAAGTCCCTGGAATCAGATAATCTCTGATATTGATTGTCTGCCAAGCAGTTTGTCATTAGACTGTTTGCCAAACCATACTAATAATATAATAATGTCAGAGGATCGGTCAAAATGAAAAATTACCCTCAAGGCTAAGGAAGCAACGGTGGGTAGCGACTGGAATTGCCAACATCCATGAGTGACGGTAACATTAGGACGGTAGTATTAATAACTCGTGCATACCTGAATATCTCAAATATACCAGTAGATAATGGCGAAATGCCCGAATTGAGACTGGCCGAGAACACTATAATTGCTATGGTCTATCAAATATTGGTGTCTCTTTCGCTCTGGTTAGATTTCTTCAAAGAACTCATAGTTGACTTAAGCCCACTACGTATATGATATTATAGGATTATGTGTTTTTATTTTATTCTATTTTCTCAGTACAACAAACAAGAGATGCCCGGTTTAAGTTAGTTAATAACAAGTCAAACAAATGAAAAAGAGGAAAATATTTTATATAATTACAGAGTTCGATATTTTTGAAGTGACAACGTCTTATAATTCGATGAAGCCGGCTGCACGCACGAAAAAACATGACTCTTGCGGCGTTACCTCGCTCTGTGGCGTTCCATTTAAGGCTTGAAGTGCAAGGGAGAGCGCGCAACGAGCGACAAAGAGGCACAATCGGCCTCCACGTTCGGCAGCGTTCGACATCTGTCTCTCTCCTACTTGAGTGAGCGATGCATCCGCGTGGACAGCTGCTATACAATAATACATTTACATGTTTTCGTCAAGTATAAAGTTCAGTGAAAAGTGGATGTGGTGTCAATTGTTTATAGCAACGATAACAGCGGCGATAATTGAAAAATGAAACCATTCCATCAGTATTTTCTTATAACGTTGTCACGTTCAACTATCTTCAGTAAACCGACTTTACAGACAACCGATTTTTTTTTCTTGCTTGGGTGGTTGGATGACCTCACAACCCAACTGATGTTAAGTGGTTATTGGAGCCCATAGGCATCCACAACATAAATGCGCCACCCACCTTGAAATATAAATTCTAAGGTGTCAAGTATAGTTACAACGGCTGCCCCACCCTTCAAACCAAAACGCATTACTGCTTCACGGCAGAAATAGGCAGGGTGATGATACCTACCCGCGCCGACTCACAAGAGGTCCTACCACCAGATAATATAGTCTTAGAGAATTTGTCACTACTCGGCCCCTCTACTCAGTGACGTCAGGCGGTGGGGCGAGAGTCACGTCATCGCGCCAGGTGCCTATAAATAGCAACGCCTTTGCTCGAAACATTCATTCGATCGGTGGCGTTCGTGAGAGAAGGTAGTCGTGGACATGGTGTGCGTGAGTCATTGTTTTAAGTCTCTGTAAACGTGTCCCAACTGTAATTTTTTTAAATGGTTCTTCTTCTGATTTTTAATATCAGAAGTGGGATAAAGGACTCAAATAGCCCACAGTAGAGTAAAACTCTGAACTTTGTTTTGTTTTACAATTACTGCTTACTTTGATGCTTTCATACTTTTCTCAATCCGTGGACCTTACCCAATGGTGAGGATGGTACCTCACGGGCATTGTCGCCAGCTCGGGCCCCTCAATGGTTCCTGCGGCAGTAGCACGCAAGCGACGTGCCGTTGCCTACGCGCGCCCATCTACTTTTGGCGTGCATACTGCACGTGTTGCTCGCGTGCCGTAACTGTGCGCGTTTGCCTACTTCAGGCGTGCAGACTGCGCGTGTTGCTCGCGTGCCGCTGCCTGCGCGCGCTCGCCTGTTTCTGGCGTGCATACCGCACGTACTGCTCGTGTGCACACTGCACGTGATGCTCGCGAGCCGCCAACTTCACGGTGCCGTACGACTGGCAGTGATGCAGAGGGCGATGTCGCTCGATCTGCGGCCTGCTGCTTCACTCGTTGGGGCTATGATGCCTTTGGATTATCTATCAGGACGGTCGAGCGGGACGCCCGCCACACATGGTGCAGCCTCACATCGTGGGAGCAGACTGGAGCTGGGACAGCTGCCCTGCCGAACTTTCGAGAGGCGCGGTCCTAACAAGATCTTTCGCACGCTTCCGCATCATCGAGGACCGGTTGCCGGTTACGACACCATTAACGTCGACTCCGTTACTGCATCCGAGCGCTGGAGGGCGCACTCCGACGTCGGCTTCGGGGGCCAACGAGGTGTCCGTGGCTGATGCGGAGACGCACGGAACGGGCCAAGCTTCCAAGGCGCTGCGTGATGCGAGCGTTGGCACGGCGGACAGGATTGTTAGTGCACTTTCTTCATTGCTTCAAGTAAGATCTAAGCATTATTACATCTCAAACTTTGACCCTAGTGTCCATGAATTTGACACGTGGTGTACGGAAGTAGATCGAGCTCGCGAATTAAAACGTTGGGACGATCGCGAATGCCTAGGGCGAATTGGTGGTTGTTTACGTGGTGATGCTAAAACTTGGTTAGACGAGTGGGTGACCGGAGACCGCACGTGGACAAATTTTAAAGCAGAGTTTAGATCGTTGTGTCCACGTGAGGTTGATATGGCCACTGTCCTTTATGACGTAATGAGCACAAGCTCCAACAAATTCACTACGTATGCAGAGTACGCACGACAGTCTCTTTTACGTTTAAACATCGTCAAGGGGCTTTCGGACGAATTAAAAATCGCCATAGTGATTCGAGGCATTTCCGATCCTCAAGTAAAAGCGGCGACGGTCAACGCTAAGCTGCAGTCAAAGAATTTGGTCGAATTTTTGTCGCTATATGTGTAAAACCTAAGGGTGCACCTGCTCCTAGCAATCCTGTTCGCCCACCAAACACTAGCACGTTCAATTCACGTAAGCGATGTGCCGGTAGCTGCGTAATATCGGTTAATTTTTGGGAAAATTAGAACAATCTGGTGAGTCGAATTATTTTTATTTGGATCAGTCCCGTAACATTAAAGCAAGACTTCACAGAAGTTTGAATGATTTCGACACCGATGGAAGCAATGTGGCTAAGTTAGTAAAATTTGATGATAATGATGATGATGTTGGATGATGATGTAGTTGAATCTGGTAATAGAACCTATAACACTCATGATTACATAAAGAAAAGTTGCCTCTAAATAGTGCTACTGACGAGTTAAACGTAGAAGACTGTGATGAGTGAGGTGAGAGTACCTCCATCGAGTGGTATAGCTGATACCATCACTATTTGGTCGTACTGTACGCACTTGTCCGTAGTCGTAACTGCAATTCATTTGTGAGTTGTTCAGACGGTGATGGGCGGCTGGTGGTATAGCGGATACCTTGGTCTCAAAGGAGACTATTGTTGTGTTGGTCTAGTAATGACCTGGGAGTCGCTGACTCTATATTGTGAAGTGATGTGTATTGGTTTTATCATTTGTAGTAATGATAATATGGGTGGCATAAATGACACTAGCTGCGCCGACAGCCAGGCCAAGAACGTTTTATACGATCTGAGTTGTTATAGTTTCTGATTATTGTTTTGACCTTGTGTTGTCAATGATTGTTATGGTTCAATTTTTCGGTTTACTACGACCCGGTCAGTGTGGCCGAGCGGGATGCCTCTGTTCAATGATTTCAGTGGGGACTACGGGAAGACAACGCAGGCTGCGGCACTGCACATGGTGCCCTGGCGTGGCAAGTGGTCTCCAGATGCAGTGGTGGTGCTTGCCGGCCGAGGCGCGCAGAGGCGTCTCGCTGATCCGCTGCTTGGTGGGTGTGCCTGCTGGTGGCGCCCCTACTGATCAGCACCCGGCGTTAGTCGCACCCGACATTGTGGCTGTTGTTTTGCCCCGACATTGTGGCAATGCCCCGACATTGTGGCTGTTGTTTTGCCCCGACATTGTGGCAATGCCCCGACATTGTGGCTGTTGTTTTGCCCCGACATTGTGGCAATGCCCCGACATTGTGGCTGTTGTTTTGCCCCGACATTGTGGCAATGCCCCGACATTGTGGCTGTTGTTTTGCCCCGACATTGTGGCAATGCCCCGACATTGTGGCTGTTGTTTTGCCCCGACATTGTGGCAATGCCCCGACATTGTGGCTGTTGTTTTGCCCCGACATTGTGGCAATGCCCCGACATTGTGGCTGTTGTTCTGCCCCGACATTGTGGCAATGCCCCGACATTGTGGCTGTTGTTCTGCCCCGACATTGTGGCAATGCCCCGACATTGTGGCAACGCTTCGTAGTTGATATTGCCCTCTAAAAACCCCGATAGTGGTTATTGGATGGTAATGCTAACGGTTATGTTTCAATGTTTGTTGGCATTTGGCAATTGACCATGACGCAAGTGATTGTTTACTCAGTGTCTGAGAATCCGGACTCATGCATTGGCGAAACAATTAACTTTAAGCGTTTGTCTATACCGTATGTGCCTAACGTATACGGATATTGGTGGCCGCCTATTCTGATATGATCACTTGAAGTGCACACTTGTGGTCTGGTTGGAGTGGGTGACTGCTAATAATAGCAAGAACAAACATTGAGCAGCTTACTAAGAGTTTTCTGTTTTAGATGACGATGAATACGATGGGCATTTATCCAATGAGAATGAGTCCCATGGTGATCTTGTTAAAGAGGAGCAGGAAGACCAGGTTGGGGTTGTGGAGGGAGACCAGCCTGAGGGGAACCAAGCTGACGAGGCCGTTCAGCTGTCAGGAGAGGCCGTCTTAGAGAATTTGTCACTACTCGGCCCCTCTACTCAGTGACGTCAGGCGGTGGGGCGAGAGTCACGTCATCGCGCCAGGTGCCTATAAATAGCAACGCCTTTGCTCGAAACATTCATTCGATCGGTGGCGTTCGTGAGAGAAGGTAGTCGTGGACATGGTGTGCGTGAGTCATTGTTTTAAGTCTCTGTAAACGTGTCCCAACTGTAATTTTTTTAAATGGTTCTTCTTCTGATTTTTAATAATAGTAACTTAGTAGTTGGTAGATAGAATATGATAATAGCCTACTATCTCTTAAATCTTTAATAAACTATGTATTGTATTGTGACCGTGTTTAGAAAACGGAAATATAACTTAAAGGGGAATGCCCATTTTAGGCCCAAAGCGGACAATAGATTATAGAAAAAATACTTAGTGCATTAATTTTGTCATAAATAAATATGCATTTACTTTCTTGCAAATAAGCGCCACTATAGTTTACAATAAGTAGTTTAAAAAAAGTAACTCTATTGAGAAAACAAGGATTTTTATTTTTGCGGGAAAAATATTGCCAGCTTCAAAACCTTTTACGTATGAAGTAAATATGTTGAGTATATAAATAAAACATATAAATAAATAATTTTAAGTATTATCATTAATCAATCGATTTTAATGGATTTTATGCACATAAAATAACATCGAAGACATACCCATTGGACTTTAACTTGTAACTATACTGAGACCTTAGAACTTATATCTCAAGGTGGGTGGCGCATTTACGTTGTAGATGTATGTGGGCTCGAGTAACCACTTAGCAACACCAGGGTGGCTGTGAGCTCGTCCACCCATCTAAGCAATAAAAAATACTTTACTAGTATTGTTATTTAATTATGTATAACTAAAACAAAAACATAAAAAATAATTTGTACTCGTAAAAAAAAGATTAAGATATAAAATTATTTATAAAAAAAATATTATTAAAAAATTATTTATTAAAAAAAAAAAATTAATTTAAAAAAAAAATCGATATATGAATTTCATGTAATTATTTTTCTTTATACTGACAACACTGAATTTAATCTGACTGACTGACACTTCGCTTGCTGCTTGTGGTGTTGTGCTTGCGTACAAAATGGATGTGTTTTGATTTTTCTTCGATTTATTTTACTTTTATCAATAACGTTTCATACTACGACTAAAAAACATTACGTGAATTGTGGTTTTACCCTGACCGAGATTTAAAACCGTGTATATGCTCTCCTTTGCTATTTTTAGATGATACTAATTGTGTATGAAGATGAAGAAAATATAGATATTTAAAGAATTAAGTGTGTTTTGTATACCCTATTGGATAAAAATACATTAGGAACATCTTAAACATTAAGAAAATAAAAGTTCTTGAAGTATCTCACAATCCGACACTTATTTATATAGAAAATTAACCTCAAAACGAGTTTTTATTTTTATTATATTTTTTATAATAGTGGCGTCAATTTCAATATATTTTTTAGATATCCAATAATACATTTAAGAATTTGAATCAGTACATTTTTATAGTAATATTTGATGTCCATCTTGGGCCTAGCACACTATGGAGAGTGGGCATTCCCCTTTCATGCACAAAAATCGCTGCCTCTCATGACACACGCATCGAAGTGCAACACGCTGTGGTGCATGACCCTGCACGGGGTAAGGCTAAGGCCATCTATTTTGAGGTGAAAACTGTGGGTACAGTGAAAATATTAAAAGATAATCATTTGACGTTTACTAGCATTTATTGAATTCCTTCACATTACATGAAACAGGCTTAGACAGTATTAGAAATTGCTAGTCACTTAACTGTTGAATCTTAAATACTCCTAACCAGATACTTTTAACAGAAATCGGTCCTCTAACGTTCATGAATTAAGGGACTATTTTTGTGTTCTCCGTTCTCTGAGGCAATATAGCGAATAGGTATCTTGGTTTTTTTGGTTACTTATTCGGTTTCATTATTCGTAGACCTAGGAGTTTTGGTATCAAGATAGACTCCTCGTCTCTTTCTTCGCCTTACTTCGTAATGAATTAGGAAGTTTCTAAAAGGAAGCTTAGCTAAATTGCTCAATAGCTTAAATAAATTTTCAGTACATTGCTGAATACTTTTATCCCAAAGACTACCACGCATAGGTATCTAAAGTAGAAACAAACTAAATCAAAAGTGTCTTTTTTTCATTGGTTTTTATTTTATTACTTAGATGGGTGGACGACCTCACGGCCCACCTGGTGTTAAGCGGCTACCGGAACCCATAGACATCTACAACGTAAATGCCACCACCTACCTTGAGATATAAGTTCTAAGGTCTCAGTATAGTTACAACGGCTGCCCCACCCGTCAAACCGAAACACATTACTGCTTCATGGCAGAAATAGGCAAGGGATGTTGTACCTGCCCGTGCGGTCTCACAAGAAGTCTTACCACCAATAAAATTCATATTATTCCATATTCTATTCCTAATTTTTTAAATCCAATGATACTTTCATCGAATTCCCTATAACAGTAGGCACAAGTCCCTCAAACATTTATCTCAACAATAAATGGCAGCTTTTAAATTAAAGTCAAGGCTAGCTTAACGGTGCCGTGAACAGCGCGCGGTCATCACCACAATCACGAGTTCAAGCGAACATGCCTCTCCAGAATCCACGTTGTGTTTATTAGCAGATTTATAAATAGTTTGTGCATCGAACGCATTAGCGCACGTCCAAGGTCGAACCTTGCACTCCACGGACTGTTAATATGACTTTAACGATGCTCGCATGTTTACTTTGTGTTAAATTAACTTTAGGTATTCGAGATTCGTCTTAAATTGTCACTGTTTTTGTCCATTACTTTGTTCGAACTTCCATATAGATTCGTGTTTACAATAAAGTTGTTCATAAAACATGTTTAGATTAAGGGGAAACTGCGCAGATTCGAGATCCCGAATTGGATTTGAGCACCCGACATCTGAGCGGGAATTATTTTCTCAATTGTAGCAATTTATTTATTTGTGCCAAAGACTGGCTTATCGTGAATTATCTAGAGAGTCCATTTATAATTAAAGTATTAATTTAGTTTATACTTTTAACTTGTTCCTTTTGAGTTATTGACATAAGTTCTCTATTATCTTTAGACATTTTTAATTTTAAAATGAAAAAATTTTTAGACATTTTTATTAATATTTCAACAAATAGTACTGTTTTTTTTTATTATTATTATTGTATTCCATTTTCGAGCCGATGAATTTCCAATGCTATGTACGCCATTGTTGTCACATGCATCAGGCCATAAATTAAATAGTTTAAATTTATTTTCAGTGTTAGATGTTTGTGATGTGGCAGTACTTATTTAAATAAATAAATAAATTATCCTTTCTTATTCGATCCTGTGATTATAAACTCTGCAAAATAATATTTTACTTCGTCTTGATAATTAAAACGAGAAATCATGACAGTAAATTAATTACGACCTCCTTAAATTTCTATTGGTGATTCTTTTTCAATTGTACGAAGTATCTTCTTGATCACGATGCACAAGACAATCATTTCGAATTCTTTTTAACTACGCAATTTCCTAACACTCGATCCAATAACGTAAACACGTAATTTCCGTTTAAAACAATGACCAGATGCATTACGAAGCGGAGCATTAAACAAAATCTCATTATATTAAACTGCAACCAATTTGCTGGCGAAAAACTGCAAAGCCGAGGTAAAAAAAAAAAGTGGAAAACGCTCTTCGCGATACGGACCTAATTTCCTGGTCGTTGGGTTTAATTACCATCTATAAAATTCTATTGTTTTACTTTCATCGTCCTAGTGGCGGGACTTGTCAGGTCGTCAGAGGAAATGACGACCCGCCATTTTGTTGACGTTTAAATTCAAAATGGCGGGTTTGCGCGGGCTCTTAGTGTTTCTTTTTATCATTAACATAATTTAATGGCGCGGTTTGTATTGTTGCGAAAATACATTTACAAAAATTGCTCTAGGTATAATCGAAATTTTAATTAAAAAAGTAAATTTATATTTGAGTTTTACGGATTTCGTTTTTTTTTCGTGTTTTTAATAGAAAACACGTAACAATCTGACGATAAGCTGTTACCTGAACAAGAGGAAACACAAAATTAATGATCTCCTACTAATACTGAAGATAAAGATTAGAGTGTGTTATATTGAATATATAACACATTTTTTCAGACTGTCAATATATCTCGAATATGCTAGGTTACTATGTAGTGACTAATATCTTTGGGCCCGCGGTCTGCTCCCAGCATCTGCAGTCTGTCAAGTCCCACATACCCCGCGTGCCCCCTAGGCGTGGAAACCTCATAGGAGGTTCGACCCCTGCCCGGAAAAAAGGTTATCTATGCTAGGTAAGATTTTCATAGCTAAATTAAACTTAACCTAAATCCTAATTGTCAAATATTTTTTATTCTTTCAATTGGGATTCAAACATTTAGCCCACGACCTTAACTTGTTCTTTTTATATAGGTACATTTTCCGGCTGGCGTTTATCTAAAACCACACTTTTAACTTATCGTTAACATTATCGTGAACCTCAAAAAAAAATAAACGACAAATATATGGATAAAAATACATACGATTACTTATTGTGTCTGCAAATAAAAAGAGACAGAAAGAGAGAGAGAGAGTGAGAGAAGGTATTCTTTACTATACATCAAAAAAATAAACAATGCGAAACATTAAATATAAGCGTAGCTGTTATGGTAATTTTTTATTTTTTATTTTTATTGGTTAGATGGTTGAGCGAGCTCACAGCCCACCTGGTGTTAAGTGGTTACTGGAGCCCATAGACATCCACAACGTAAATGCGCCACCCATCTTGAGATATAAGTTCTAAGATCTTAAGTATAGTTACAACGACTGCCCCACCCTTCAAACCGAAACACATTACTGCTTCACGGCAGAAATAGACAGGGAGTACAGTACAGTACAGTATATACAGTACCCATCCGCGCGGACTCACAAGGGGTCCTACCACCATAGACTTATTAACAATTACAACAGAGTTTTCATATATGTACATGTATAAATGTACAATATATTTATGTACAAACACCTACCTATTCAATTATCAATGTATAACAAACACCCCAGTCATCCACGCCCACGAAAAGTGTCAATTATTCGAAGCATCGGAAATTATAAAAAAGTACACATCAATTTTAGGGACGAGATTACAAGCATTAGCGATTTTAATTTTTGCCTAAGATCGGCAAAAACCAAACATAAATTGAATGTTTAAGCCCTAAAACCAAAACGACTTAACAAACGACAATTCAAATCAAATACGTAAAAAAAAAGAAAACATTAAATAATAGCACGCTTAACAACAATTTCCCATAGCAATAAACAGCTCATAAATTCAATTACTTAAATGTAAAAATTGATTTACATTCAGCTCGTGGCGTCGCCGGCGAAATAAAATCATATAACACCGCAGCCAGAAATCGGCATCATGCCAACAATTCCCCGCTGCGTACAAAAAAAAAACGCACAATGCCATCCGTAATTTTAATGGGTCGAAATAATAAGCCCCTGGTCATATATCACTTCGGTATGGGGCTGCATTTGATTTTTCACATGTTTTGGCGTAAGCTTGGCGATGTTTTGCCAGGATTGAGTCAATATTTTATGTGTGATGTTCGTTTAAATCCAGATCTGGTTAGTTTTTCTGATATTTTCACTTAGCGTCCAAAATTTTACAGCACCAAAATAAAATTTCCTGCCTGGGTACTGGAAAGAAACCTACGAGGCAAGAAGATATACTCAAACCATAAACACCAAAGGTAAAGCTAGCAAAGATAAAGACATCGCTCGAGAATCAATCACAGAGGCTTTGGAGACAGTGGTTAAGGTTAAAAACTACTAGATAAATGAATCACTGAAGCGATGATGAAGACAGCATTTGTCTTTATAATTGTATAGCTTTGATCCTTCACCTACCTAAATTTCAAATTCTAACCACTTCCCTTCGATCTGACTAATTGAAACTCAAGATACTCACTCGCCTGCTTGGTGCTAATAAAATAAATAAAAACACCTTAATAGTGACTGAACTGAAGCATCCACACTTTCATAACTTTTTTCATTGCTGTTATGACCGACTCGAAAATCAGCTGATCAATTTAAAATTATTGCAACTTCAGTTTGTCTCATAATTTTGAAAAAAAAAACTTGTGGTCGGCAACTCCCTTTTGCGATTTTATCGAGTTAGTAGCTAACTAAGTAATTGAATGCTACGAACAAGATATCTGATGGTCTATCGATTATTCGTGTATCGTTATCGATATCGATATCGCTATCGATTGCTATTAATTAATCTGTAATCGTTACAATACCAGCTGCTCACTTGTGTGCGATTGTGCAGCAGTCATCTTCATCTCAATCATTTGGCAGTTTTTCATATTTCCGTCTCACCAAACTTTCACCATCGCATTTTGCTTCAATAAATTTTACTGATCACAAAAAAAGCACTTAAAAACTCCCACAAATGAAACCTCGAACGAACTTTATATAGTTTCGTAAAACTAAAACTTTCCAAACAATTTTAAGTTTAATGAAAAAATAAGTCTTAAGAAAATATTTCAAGAAGAAATTCTCGTCTCTCGTTCAAAGTTGGACAAGACGGAGGCTGATTTATTACAATCCCTAATTTTAATTCACGGTCTAACCGATGAAACTCTGTTATGTATAGCGCAGTGAGCTTTCGGAATTTTTCATTCATGTTTGTAAAATTGGCATCAGAATTCTATTTGAAAACCGTTGAAGGGCTTGAGCTATAAATGCCCTTCGAACAGGCTTCATGATGATCAGAAATAATCGAACCTTTTATTGCATATATGAATGGACGAGCTCACAGCCCACCTGGTGTTAAATGGTTACCGAAGCCCATAAGCATCTACAACGTAGATGCCGCCACCCACCTTGAAATATGAGTTCTTAGGTCTTAATATGGCTGCCCCACCGTTCAAATCGAAACGAATTACTGCTTCACGGCAGAAATAGGCAGGGTGGTAGTATCCGTGCGGACTCACAAGAGTTCCTACCACCAGTAAATCTGTGCTAATTCCATGTGAGATCGCAACAAACTGACCTACACCGGCATTAAGAATTCAAATGCTATACATCATAATGAAGTACAAATTTTCTTCAATTCACGATGCAATCATGTCATTAAGAGCGCGGCGTCAACGTCCCAGGCTACTTACCGTGGAATGACCGTCGTTATAATTCCGAGAAACGAACCTTTGATGTCGTATGATGCGTGAATTTCAAGAAAATGATGGTTCACGATATTAATTTAATACAATTATTTCTTAAGCTAAGAGTCTCTTTTAAATGCACAGTTATCTTTATTGTTGTTTTGTTTTTCGGATGCATCCGTTGCTTAATAGTAATTATTTGTTGTATTTTATCAAGAATTGTGCACAGGTATGTATCTTTTACTGGTAGTAGGACTTTTTGTGAGTTCGCACGGGTAGGTACCGTCACCCCACCTATTTCTGCCGTGAAGCAGTAATGCGTTTCGGTTTGAAGGGTGGGGCAGCTGTTGTAACTATACTGATACCTTAGACCTTATATCTCAAGGTGGGTGGCGCATTTACGTTGTAGATGTCTATGGGCTCCAGTAACCACTTAACACCAGGTGGGCTGTGAGCTCGCCCACCCATCTAAGCAATAAAAAAAAAACATAGGCGTCTCCCAGACCTCGCAATAATGACCAGCCCTCCGCCGCCCGCATCCAGCATATTCCCTCGACCTTCAACATCCCGTCAGAGCACCACGTGGGAGACCTACTCACCCTACGTCTTCCGCGATACGCGATCGCCCTAGCCAATGCATTCTACTGGAATTAAAGGATCTTAAAATCACATTTAAATACAACGTAAATTCCATTATACAAACTTTTACCTTTCCGAACGGGGTTCTGAAACTGCTATACTTTAAGACAAATTTTTTTTGTATGGAAACTAGCGACATCTTGTAGCAGGTCCCCCTAAACATATATTTTGTTAAAGTTAAGGAATTTAATTATTGTATAACTAAAAACAGAAAATAAAAAAAAATATATTTGTTATAGAAAATTTACAAAATCCTTTATTAAAAATAAACTATAGGATAAGTAATATGTTACTGCCATCTACAGGAGCAATGGGAAAGTAATCGGAACGAAGCCATCTAGTGGCCGACGCCCGTAAACATTTTTATTGAATGCTTGGGTTGCTTATCTATAACTAACTTATGTGTATTATCTATGTTTCCGAAGTCATACTAAATAAGGCATGAGAAAAAAAAAACTAAAAAGTATACTTTAATTTTAGTGTTATAAAAAATCTGTTGAAATGCACTTTTTTTGTATTCCTTTGATAGAACAGAAACGCATTACTGCTTTAAGACAGGGTACTAAGCCGTGCAGGCTCACAGGACACCTTAGCCCCCTTATAACTACAATCTTTGCGATTTATTTTATTGTTAGTGAGGTATTATTTGTTTGTCGAATTTATACCACACCTCCCAATTGAGATGTTATGCTAACGCCATGAATCGTGGTCTCTTGTAACCCCTTAACATCAGATAGACTTCTATCTCCAGTTGAACTGTGACCTTCGTCTATCCATCGGCTGCGAGAAATTTCACATAGACCATTCGATATTACAAAACCACATTCTTAACACATGTAGCCCTGCCATTAATATGATACGTCATACTTTAACAAAAAAAAAACTGAAATAGCTTGGCTGTTCTTCAAGAATTCCTCGACATTGTCAAAAATATTATTAATAATTCTCTGTTTCGCAGTTCAAAGTTGAACGAACTTTTTATGAGAGCTTTATGATTGTCACTCGAAGCGCCGAACTAATGGCAGATCTTTCATTACACATCATCTTCACGCGCAAGTGTGAAGTTAGATTTGACCAGGCTTAGAGTTGTTTTAGTGGGTACCAACACATTCAGTGGTCTACGTTTTTTTGTCGACACCTCCAATCACCGATTAGCAGTCAGAGTTAGCATCTTCGTAAAGAATATTGTTCCGCCGGTAAGAGTAACGCCATCTATCGCCGAATAGTCGAATGAATATCGAAAGATCCAGTAGCATCTAGAACGCTCGAGAAGTACAACGCCATCTATTGTCAGATAGCGGAAACACAATACTCGACTTGTGCGGAATATTCTCGATAATTTTAGGGATGTGGTATCGGCTATAAACGGGTTGCAAAGTTAGTAATCGGAACTACTCGAAGCGAAACAGCGAACGGATCACCTGAAGCGAAGCGAAAGAAGTGAATTGAGAATTTTAAAGTGTTTGTTGAGTGTTTTAAGTAATCTAATTGCTAATACAGTTTTAAGTTGTACTCCCGTTTATCCCGAGCCCCAGCGCTTAACAATATTTCTCAGTCGGAGCCAAGACGCACTGGTTTTCTATCTCTTTTCCACAGACACAGCAAAGGAGACAAGTTTTCAGCAATTAGATGTTAGCTTAATCAAAATTGATATTCGAATCTCAAATGAATATGTATAAGCATTTTGCAGATATTTATTCCTTAGTTAATTTATTAGAAGTTGTGCAGCTTACTAAAATTTCTCGATAAATATGAAAGTTTAAAAAATTTCATGAAAAATAAAAATCGTTTTTGTAAATCCTGTCATTCCATTTTTGGAATGTGCTCTGTTTTTTTTTTTTTCATTTATATTGTGGTTATTATAACCTCTGAATAACTTAATCTTGTGGAAAAAATGACAATGGAATTCGAATGTGTTTAAAAATGACGATCTTGTCAAAAAAGAGAGGAAGGCATCTTTTTCACTCTCGATTTAAAAAAAAAGATTCAATTGGTTTTTAGAACATAAAGTCTCATTTAGAAATAGTTTTTTTTTTATAAATAATAGTGTTTGAATCTTAAATCAGAATATTCTAACAAATTCTTAACAAAGTTAACGAAAAATTACATTTCCAAGAATTGGGTTTTCCAAGAGAGTGTGTCCTGAGCGCTGTGACTTGACCTTCACTCCATTAGTCGAGTGGTTAATGAGCCTCACTACAGTACCATACGACCCCTGAAGAATTCCCGACCGTGGTTATTTGATATCTGGATGCACTTGTGCTTGTGTATAATGCGTATTCTAGTAATTGTGTTACGTAATCAAAACTAATCTTACGATTTAACCTGGCATTTTTATTGTTGTATCGTTTTTATCGGTTATACAAAATTATTTAGTATTTTAAACAGTAAAAGTAAACTATAAAGCCGAAAAAGTACTAATTACTGGTGGTAGGACCTCTTGTGAGTCCGCGCGGGTAGGTACCACAACCCTATATATTTCTGCCGTGAAGCAGTAATGCGTTTCGGTTTGAAGGGTGGGGCAGCCGTTGTAACTATACTGAGACCTTAGAACTTATATCTCAAGGTGGGTAGCGCATTTACGTTGTAGATGTCTATGGGCTCCAGTAACCGCTTAACACCAGGTGGGCTGTAAGCTCGTCCACCCATCTAAGCCATAAATAAAAAGTAGTCTGAATTATGTATTCGCTTCCCAAAAACTGAAGACAGTTATATTAATAATATCATAGTAGACAATCCGAGTCTAGTTCCATGAATGGTTCTAAAGTTATTTAGTTTTTTTTTTTATTGCCTTTGTAGGCAGACCGGCATACGGCCCACCTGATGGTAAGTGGTTACCGTCGCCCATGGACTTCAGCAATGCCAGGGGCAGAGCCGAACCGCTGCCTACCTACCGTTTTTTTTAAATTAAATTGAATTGAGGTAGGCAGCCCGTAGCACCGCTCGCTATCAGCTGACCCGTATGCTTTCGGAGGCAATAAAAAATGCACACCGTTTCATCTTGTGGCTATTAAATAAACTGCTTTTTTTATTCGAAGGATAATCGCTTACCCAGAAACCCTTAAGAGGATGCCTAAAGATGATTCAATCGACCTTAATTGCGAAGTCGTTATTGATGATCGCTGCGTTTGTAACTTTACCGACAATGCTTAACTTAGTTTTTCGGAAAATAATATAATTCATATACTAACTCTGGCTCATTTTGTTTTTTATTTTTTATTCTTTAGACGGGTGGATGAGCTTACAGCGCACCTGGTGTTAAGTGGTTAATAGAGCCCATAGATATCTACAACGTAAATGCGCCACCCATCTTGAGATATAAGTTCTAAGGTCTTAGTTAGTTACAACGGCTGCCCCACCCTTCAAACCGAAACGCATTACTTCTTCACGGCAGAAATAGCCAGGGTGCGGACTCACAAGAGGTCCTACCACAAATAATTACGCAAATTATAATTTTGCGGGTTCCTTCACCGTGGAAGTCAATCGTGAACATTTGTCAAGTACGTATTTGATTAGAAAAATTGGTACCCGCCTGCGGGATTGGAACACCGTTGCATCGCTACATACGAATGCACCGGACATCTTATGCTTTAGGCCACGACGACTTCTAATTCTCGATCATCTAACATGATAAAAACTATCCTACTATACTAGGCACAAATTGATCTAATCTACAAATAATATTTCTGTGAAATTCCATCCATATCCATTTATCCATAGTAACACCAATACAAACATCCGCATTCATATAGTTAATATACATAAAACAATAGTTGATTCAACATTGAATTGCCGATGATTTTCAACCGTCCATGAGGTCGAGAAAAATCTATCTATCTGTATATATAAAAATGAATTTCTGTTCATTAGTCTGGCTAAAACTCGAGAACGGCTGGACCGATTTGGCTAATTTTGCTATTTATGGAAGTCCAGAGAATGTGTAAAAGTTAAATAAATATCAAAATGCTCGGAATTAAATAAAAATAACAATTTTGTTTTTCCTTTGATATGTCCCCCGTCGGACGGATTCCTTTTGTTTGTTTTAAGTTTATTTTATACAAAAGTTTAGGTCTTTTATTTATCGATTAAGGCACTACAAAGTCTGCCGGGTCCGCTAGTAAAATATAAAATGTACATCATCATTATCCTGCCCTTCTCCCAGTCACCTGGGGTCGGCGCAACATGTTTTCTCCCTCCGTAGTCTTCTATCATATACCATTTCTTCGCTCACTCCCCTCTTACCCACAATCTTCTTTCACACAATCTATCCATTTCTTCTTAGGTCTACCTCTTCCTCTATATACCTCTTCTATATATATACATAAATATAAAATTTACAATCACTCGAAATTGAAGCGTAAAAAAATGGCACGTAGGTTATCACATTCTATCGTCATTGTAGTCGGTAAACATGGCCCACTATTATTGAAAAGTGACACACAAAGACCCAGGTATTATTTTACTGAAGACAATAAAACTCACCAAAACTAGGTCAGAACGCAATACGCGCGTATAATTACAACTTACATGTTTATCAAACCCGGAACATATGAATACAGAAATGATTCATGCAGGTTCATTATGCACAATTTATCGGCAAGTATACACGGTCCTTTGACATAATTTCCCTTTGTTTCAACACAATTTTTCCTCGAACAAAGTGACAAAGATGAAACAGGCGCGCCTAATTAGCTGTTGGAACACGCAATTCAGCATTGCGTGCGTTTCGGTCGCTTTTGTTCCTTTCGGCTGCTATGAGTCATTGGTGCAGTAGCTATATTATCGGCCAATAAATAACATAATTTTGTAGAGCTATAACAATAAAAAGGTGGGAAATGCCTACCGAAATCAGTATTATTTAGAACATTATTTCTATAACATTGAAGCTCAAATTCATTTTTTTTAATGGCATTCTAGCTGTCTTTAATTTATAAACAATTATTTAATGGGTTCTTAAAAAAATATTAAAGATTCTGGATATTTCGGCGCTTTATGATCAAGGCTAGACTAAACTTCATGTACTAGATACGAACTTACAATATTAACAATATTACTCTTATGGGATTAGTTATACTTGTTACACTGTCATAAGCTTAAGAACACATTAATCACAATAATTTTATATTTTTAATAAAAAAATACTATTTATAAGACTTTATTAGGCAAAAGGTATGTGTTTTTTAAAGTGATCGTAAATATTACATTCCAAGCAAATATAAGTTATCGAATGAGCACCAGTGTACGGACGGGTTTACGATACGCTCTAACATCAGCAAAATATCTCGAATTATCCTAAGAATTGATTAAACAAACAAAATTTAATCAACAATTTTAACATAAATCGCAATTGACGCAGCGTTTGTAAACACAATGAGTTCCCGTATGCTCGCAGTGAGTCGCTAAACTGCGATGCATTTTTTTATGATATGACAATGCACTTTCGCATCTCGGTTCGCAGTGTTCGATGCAACTGTAAAAGCGACGATTCGACGCGCTCTCAATTATTGGTATTCGTTTACGTATTATTCAATCGTATGTTTTCGTTAAGGTCTGTATAACTGTACCGTCTTTGTTGTGATCGTTGCAATTGCGGCCCAGAGGCGTGTTGTCTTCTTTAGGTATCGCTTCCTCGTTGCTGAGGGTCGTGACCCTGGAATTTCTGACGCATTATACTAAGTAACCCAAGGTGGTCCAGGACTTTTAAGGGAATTTTATTGAGTCTTAAAAAAATTATACATCTCTAAAAGACGGTTTTAAAACAAAAACTTTAATGGAAATAAAATCTCGTTATGTAAGACCTCTTTTATCAAATATTCCTAGCAGGAATTTGATACTAATGTAAGTTTTTTTTAAGGGATTTTATGACTATGTCTCATTTTAATTTTAATGAAAACTTTTTTATATGGAAAATGATATTATGAAATGAAATGAAGTTTATTAATATGAAACATGGCATGAAATGAAATGGAAACGAAATGAAATGAGATGATATGGGATGACATATAATCTCAGTAAAATGGAGATCATTTACTGAGACTTTTTCAGTGGACTTTTTGGAGGATCCGGAGAAGTTACGTCCAGGCGCTGTGTTTGATTTTCCCACATTTGTGCACTTTCACAGATATTAAACAGTTAATAAACCACCCTTATCACACATTTAAACCTGAAGAGACACTAAATAGACAAAATAAAACAAATCACATAACTTCACTCCTCGCGTTCCCGCCAAAAAGTCTATAGTAATGTAAGATACAGTTTCATACAGCTTTATACGTCTTTGACGTTATATTTTAGATTCCTGTCAAGGTCATATTTAATTAGTTTAATTTTATCATCCTTCTTCCATCGTCCTTCAGATAGGTTGATATCGTTCCACTTAGACGATGCGACTAAGTCCATACAGTGCCTATGAATCTTGTATCTGCCACAAAAGGTATTGATCACCTGAAGACATTTCGCCCGATCAACTATTTTAAGTGCTTAACGGCAGATAGCGGCTTGGCTGTGCCTCTGACGTTGAGTACGTGCACGCGCTAACGGTCACCACTCATCATCAGGTGGGCTGTATGCTCATCTGCCTACAAGAGCAATAAAAAAAAAACAATTAAGCTACAAAAATAGGGCTTATGTAAGAAAAAGTATATAAATAGCACTTTAATGTAATTTTTGCGTGGCGCATTTACGTTGTAGATATCTATGGGCTCCAGTAAACACTTAACCCCGGGTGGGCTGTGAGTTCGTCCACCCACCTAAGCAAAAAAAAAAAACAAAAAAAAAACTAGCCTGTTGCAACAAATGTAGTAGTTAAATAAATACCTATGCATAATTTCAATGTAAAACACATGTACATTAGCGTATGTGTATATAGACAAAATAAAACAAACCGTTTCATAAAACAATAAATATGAACTTTGTATATATTTCCGTACGTACATAAAATGAAAATAAATGCAAATTTCTACAATAATAGCTCAGTTGAGAAGAGTATCAAATGTGAAATTCAGGCAGGCTTGAGAAAATCCGTAGTGTTGGAGCAGAAAGTGTACTGGTGGTATTACCTCTTGTGATTACTGGTAGTAGGACGTGTTGTGAGTTCGCGTGGGTAGGTACCACCACCCCTCCTATTTCTGCCGTGAAGCAGTAATGCGTTTCGGTTTGAAGGGTGGGGCAGCCGTTGTAACTATACTTGAGACCTTAGATCTTATATCTCAAGGTCGGTGGCGCATTTACGTTATAGATGTCTCCAGTAACCATTTAACAACATGTGGGCTGTGAGCTCGTCCACCCATCTAAGCAATAAAAAAAGTAATCACACGTTGATTAAAAATTTACGATTCTAGAACTTGTTTCTCCAATGCTATTTCCTATTTCGATTTCATGAAATTTCAAAATTGAATTATGAATTGTTACTCTTTGGGATCAATAGGTACCTATGCGTGCTATGAATATTTTGAATATTAAAAGACCTGAATAAACTAGGTCAATCAATAATGACAGTTGTATTATATGTACTACATTGAGCTACTAGCAGGCCGTATTCTGGACCAACATGGAATTTCCAGATACGAAGCAGTCATGCGCTCTCTAAGCCAAAACGCATGACTGACCTTTGGCGTGATAGCCGTTTTACAATGCTATTGAGACTCAGTCGAAGAGCGCCATAGACATCAATGTCTACTGGCTCCGACAACTATAGAACATATTTTAACCCAACTAAAAAAATATTCTAATACAAAACTAGCTTACCCAGCAGACTTCCTAGTGCCTCAATCGATAACTAAAAGAACTAAACTTTTGTATAAAATAAACTTAAAACAAATAAAAGGAATCCTTCCGATGGGTGCCACATCAAAGGGGACACAAAATTTTAACTTTTTTAATTAATTCTGAGAATTTTCATATTTATCTACCTTTTAAACCTTCTCTGGACTTCTACTAATAATTTAAGACCAAAATTAGCCAAATCGGTTCAGCTGTTCTCGAGTCTTAGCGAGACTAACGAACAGCTATTCATTTTTATATGTAAGATATTAGTAAAATAAACATGAACAAAAAAGTCATGGGCCATTTTCGTTACATTCCACGGTAGTGTTATCATCTTTCGCTAAAACAATATTTATCTTTTGATGTTTTCATGGTGATTACACAATGAATAATACATAAAGTACCGGCCAGGCATCCGCGGTTCGCATTAATACCCGGCCATGTATTATTTATCTAGTTTTATGTATAACTGTAAATAATGTTTTATACATCAGTTCAGTTTGATTACGTGAACGCATTGATATTGTTCTAATGCAATAAACTTATATTAGTTGGACGTTTGTGTTTAGTTCGCAGCGGTGAAATAACATAGATAAGTTTTCGGACTACACTCGAAGAGAAAACAAAAATAAACAATCACCTGATAAGTCGAAATACGATTCAATACACTCTGTATAGTGTTTTCGCTTCTTTGGGGGAGCCGGTGACAAAATGTTACCGTCGACTGTGTAATAATAATGTAATGAATAAATAAATATTTACTAACAATCACGCCACGTTAACTGGTCCCGTGGTAAGTTCGTAAAGAACTTGTGTTACAGGTACCAGATAACGGAAATAAATGTAAGATTTTTATTATACACATACATATATTTAATATACATCCATAACCCTGGAAAAGACATTTATATTTATCATACAAATATCTTGCCTTGGCGGGATTCGAACCCGCGACCCCCTTGTGTAGTGACCATGTCACTTACCACTACACCAGACGGCCGTTATGTGTATATTTGCAATCCTAGAACACGACCAAGCTTCTGCTTTTTTTATTGCTTAGATGGGTGGACGAGCTCACAGCCCACCTGGTGTTAAGCGGATACAGGAGCCCATAGACATCTACAACGTAATTGCGCCACCCACCTTGCGATATAAGATCTAAGGTCTCGGTATTGGTAACACCGCTGCCCCACCCTTTAAACCTAAACGCATTACTGCTTCACGGCAGAAATGGGCAGGGTAGTGGTAGCTACCCGTGCGGACTCACAAGAGGTCCTACCACCGGTAATACCTGCGTTTTGTTACTGAGAATGACTGTATTTAAATCTAGTTCGAAGAAAAATGAATAATAGTGCTCGGAAAATCATGTAGGGACATTCATTATAAAGCATCACAAACTCGAATGATATGTGTAAAAAAAAAAACTAGTAAACTGGATGTCCGCAGTGGTTTAAGTAGAAGCTACTCCAGTGACTAGTAATACTGTGATAAGAATTGTTGGATCATCTCTAAGCATTCTCAGAACACTACAGGTGGAACATCTGCTGTAGAAAAACAGAAAGAGCCAAAGTATTTCCGTTAAATCAAACCATATTGACAAATAGTTTGGTCATTGAACAGTAAAAATATTTATCAGAAATACTAATACATTACAGAGACGCCTCCCCTGTCACAAAATCTTTTGCATCACACACAAAAAAAACATTAAGTATTTATTTTTTTGGGATATCATTACAATGGCATGTAAACAACACCACGCTTTCCTTGCCCGAATGATTCAAATAAACAAATTAAAAGGACACGTCAAATGTGACGGGACGTACGCAATTCTTTCGAGAGCATCTCACTTTCACTCTGTAATTTTTTTGTGACACAGTATCGAGGGAGGCAGTACGTCAACTCGATTCGTTTCATATTGTTGTTCTTAAAATATCTTACGTTTTACGGATGCCAATCTTTCACAGTCTCAGGCCTAAGATTTTTTTATTACGAAGGCCACTGGATGAGTTCACGCCCCACCTGGTGCTAAATGGTCACCGAATTAATAATTGGCTTGGACATAAACAGGCAAGACGATAGTAACTATTCGTGTGAACTGATAATACGCTATCAGTAAATGCCGATTTCAACGACAATCAAGGGAAGTGACTTGGTGCTATTTTGGGTACATCTCAAACAAAATCAAGTGAAGAAGTTATAGAAGCTATCGGCTAAAGGATAAGACGTCCGGTGCATTCGTATCAAGCGATGCACCGGTGTTCGAATCCCGGATGCGGGTACCAATTTTTCTAATGAAATACGTACTTAACAAATGTTCACGGTTGACTGCCACGGTGAAGGAATAACAGATTGTGATAAAAATCAAACCCACAAAATTATAGAGCGTAATTACTGGTAGGATGCTTAGAATTTCCTGTAGCTGTTTATTATCATGATAGTTTTAAGGTCGTCTAAACTGTAGAACAAAAAAAATAGTTTCTTAGACCTATTTTTTTATATTTTATTGCTTAGACGGGTGGAAGAACTCCCAGTCCACCTGGTATTAAGTGGTTACATCATACAGTCATAGAAATCTACAACGTAAATGCCGCCACCCACCTTGAGATATGAGTTCTAAGGTCTCAGTATCAATACATCTACATCATCTACAACGGCTGCCCCACCCTTCAAACCGAAACGCATTACTGCTTCACGGCAGAAACAGGCAGGGCTGTGGTACCGGTGTGAGCTCACAAGACGCTCTACCACAATTCACATTACGTCTCAAGCTTCGAAATGAAACTTTAAATTCCTACAGTACCTATCAACATTCAAAGAGATCTTTTACATCAGTTATTGATTCAATTCGCAACGAAAAGTGAAATAAATTTCCGAAAGCAAAACACGCTGAGCTTTCTGTTTTACAATGAACTGTGACCACAAAAACGTATGTTAAGGATGCAAAAAAGTATTACATTTCTCAACAGTGATATTATGTTCTTATGATTTGCGAATCCGTGATTGTAACTTATGAGGACCGTGTACATTCGGTTTTATCTCCATTCGATTAATATCTTCGATTATAATGTTTGATATGACATCAAAGAGAGTTCATTTTATCTTTCTTACTTAACTAGGTCGAGAATTTAGTTCGTGTTTTTTTTTTTTATATTTAATCTATACTAATATATAAATCTACAGTGGTTTTTACTGATGTTCCGTTATAACTACTGAACCATGCATCCAAATGATTTGAAACTTAGTATCTATGTAGAAAATACATCTACTTAATGGGTAAGCTAGTATTTATATGAGTGTTGGATTCCTTAATAATAATAATGACAATAAATAATAATGTTCATTTTAAATGCCCAGCGAAGCGGGCGAGTATGGCTAGTGAGATTATAAGTGTCTGATTATGGTTTTGTGAGCCTGATGGGGTGGTCCTGCGTACTTCTTCCGCTAAGCAATCACGAGTTCCTATTAAAAGGTAGAACAGCTAGTACACAATTGAGGCTTCGAAGCATGGATTAAAGTGGATGACCACATGTTGTAATTTCAATGCTGCTCTACGTAGACTGTGAGCCTGTGAGCTTTCCTTCTTCCTCTTGTTCCCTTATCCCACTACGTGAGGTTAGTGCAGCATGTCCTTTATTCCATTCAGGCGGATGACATGTCATCTCTATGATATGATAATGTCATCTCTATACTCACACTCTTCTCTCACATATCCTCTTGCACACAGTACAAGATTTCTTAGGACCTCTGTTCCTCACATTTTCGGCTACTTTTAAATCCAGGATATTTTTAGCTACATGATCTTCGTATGATCATCTTCGTATAACATGATTTTTTTATTGCTTAGATGGGTGGACGAGCTCACAGCCCACCTGGTGCTAAGTGGTCACTGGAGCCCATAGACATCTACAACGCAAATGCGCCACCCACCTTGAGATATAAGTTCTAAGGTCTCAGCATAGTTAAAACGGCTGCCCCATCCTTCAAACCGAAACGCATTATTGCTTCACGGCAGAAATAGGCAGGGTGGTGGTACCAACCCGTGCGGACTCACAAGAGGTCCTACCACCGATAAAATGATCATGATCATACCAAGATAACCTTCCGCTCTTTATTTTCACGGTCACTAGTACTAGTCTTCCTCTTAAATACTCATTTTAGTCATGCATGTGGTTTGTGAGCTAAACGTCAAAAGCAAGTCAAATCTGTGCCTTTTATAAGCAGTGAAAGTGTGTATCACAATGGCCCGTTTACATAATATCTCTGAGCAGACAAAACATTGTGTCATTCTCGGTGACCTAAAATTTAATGCAGTTCAATAATGCATTAGTGTTTTGCAATAGGTTCAGATAATATAAGCTCAGTTTTTTTGAGTTTTCCTTGATGTTCTGCCTTAAAATAATTATTCTTTTTTTTTGACTTACCTCTAGGTGAGAGTATCCTGTGAGGAAATGTGTGTGCGGCCTCAGCGACCTGTGGCTATTGATTCTGCGACATACCATAGCACGAGCATCTGCTCTTCGATTACAATACTTTTTAAATCCGCCCCTAGGATGTACCGAAGCCCAAATTCACAGGTACCATTATCATGGTGGTGATAATGGTCTGGTGCGAAGCTTCCCTGCACACTGCTATGAAAGGTAAGAAGGGTAAATTTCAATACGATTGAGACTTCCCCATGAGCTCCGGTCTCAACGAGGGTGGTAGCACGGCCTGGCGATGTCTGAACGTGTTCATTTTGGAAGAGAGGTCTCTTACCCAAAAGTAACTATAGTATTGGGATTCCTGATGTAAGTGTCCCAAAATGTTATATTTGCGGCGTCAGTAAAGCGCATTTTGCACTCAAGGGTATCTAGCCATCGTAACGTTTAGATTATTTATACAAAATAAATGATATATTCCGGTCGAGATTTGAATTCGAAATTTCCGTTCACATCATGCTGTCCCACCCTGCAAATCGATTTTCGGTAACCACTTTATATCAGTATATATATATATATATATTCGCTACCTATTTGCTGGTAGCCTAAGGCGCTATTTTAAGTCCGCCTGAACGAATAGTTGAGCTCAAGGACTCGAACTGAAATAAATATTCTAACGCTAGCCCTAGCAAGAGCAGTGCTTCGCAGAATCTACTACCGGATCGGAATTTGAAGTCGTCGTGTCCTAAAGGATAAGACGTCCAGTACATTCGTATGTAGCGATGCACCGGTGTTCGAATCCCGCAGGCGGGTACCAATTTTTCTAATGACATACGTAGTTAACAAATGTTCACGATTGACTTCCACGGTGAAGGAATAATATCGTGTAATAAAAATCAAACCCGCAAAATTATAATTTGCGTAATTACTGGTGGTAAGACCTCTTGTGAGACCTGGCGGGTGGGTACCACTGCCTTGCTTATTTCTGCCGTGAAGCAGTAATGCGTTTCGGTTTGAAGGGTAGGGCAGCCGTTGTAATTATACTGAGACCTTAGAACTTATATCTCAAGGTGGGTGGCGCATTTACGTTGTAGATGTCTATGGCCTTCCAGTAGTCACTTAACATCAGGTGGGCTGTGAGCTCGTCCAACCATCTAAGCAATAAAAAATAAATTACGACCCCCTGAGAAGATCCGGCGAGTAACTCAGTCGCTGATCTACATGATCACCAACAAGCCGATTGTCTCTTTTGGAATTCGAAGTGCATAAAATGAGGCCGCGAGCTCTGAACGAAACAATTACAAAGATAAATGTGTACTATTGTATGCACGTTTCAAACAAATGCATCTGGATGCGTCAAACAGCCTTGAGATCTTCGCCTCGAACGCGGAAACGCGAGCGCTTGTTTACGTCGTAAGTAAAATTAAATTGTTACAGATGTACATTAAATGGAACAGTTACATCACAACGTATCGTCATCAGGACGGGACTGACGCTTTATCTTTATATTATACTAGCTGACTCGGCAGACTTCGTAGTGCCTCAATCCATAAATAAAAGGCCTAAACTTTTGTATAAAATAAACTTAAAACAAACAAAAGGAATCCGTCCGACGGGGGACACATCAAAGGAAAAACAAAATCGTTATTTTTATTTAATTCCGAGCAGTTTCATATTTATCCACCTTTTTAACCTTCTCTGGACTTCCACAAATAATTCAAGACCAAAATTAGCGAAAACGGTCCAGCCGTTCTCGAGTTTTAGCGAGACTAACGAACAGCAATTCATTTATATATATATAGCGACCCGCCCTCGCTTCGCTTCGGAAACATTAAAACACACATGAAACCAAAAAAAAAAAATTAAAAAAAGTAGCCTATGTTCATCAGGGACAATGTCGGCTTCTAATGGAAAAAGAATTTTTCAAATCGGTCCAGTAGTTTCGGAGCCTATTCGAAACAAACAAACAAACAAATCTTTCCTCTTTATAATATTAGTATAGATAGGTTCTATTTTCAATCTATCTTTCTATTTACAATCTAAATACATTGATCGAATTCCTACTTGAATTATCAAGTGAACAAAAATGTTATGCTAAAAAGAAACGTAAAATAATAAATTGCAAATTATGCAAAAATTGCAATTTTTTTTATTACTGGTGGTAGGACCTCTTGTGAGTCCGCGCGGGTAGGTACCAGCACCCTGCCTATTTCTGCCGTGATGCAGTAATGCGTTCCGGTTTGAAGGGTGGGGCAGCCGTTGTAACTATACTTGAGACCTTAGACCTTATATCTACATTAACCACTCACCATCAGGTGGACCTTAAGCTCGTCTGCCGATACAGCAATAAAAAAAAAATGTACGGAAATGTTGGAGTAAATAGCAAATATAAGTCATGACAGGCTCCTGATCGTAAATTAAAGATTGCATTAATAAATCTACTACCATATTTCAGATGGCTTTGAAATGTTTTTGGTCTGAAGTCAACACTTTGTACCTACGCATCACCGATAGCCAGATCAGGGTTGGTCTCTATTACATCGAACCACTGCATTCATTCACAGAGCATTTTCAAAGATATTACCGCCATGCACCATCTAGTTATCGAATGAACTTACCTCCGTGTTGTTTCCTAAACTCTCCTTAAAAAAATCCTCAGCTGTAGCCAGCGGTTTGACAACATTCCTTCCGTTGCTATGAGTTAAGGTTACTTTCGAAACAGGCAATGAAATTGAACAAGAATATATACTTTTTATTGCTTAGGTTGGTGGACGAGCTCACTGGTGTTAAGTGGTTACTGGAGCACATAGACATCTACAACGTAAATGCGCCACCCACCTTGAAATATACTAAGGTCTCAGTATAATTACAACGGCTACCCCACCTTTCAAACCGAAACGCATTACTATTTCACAGTAGAAACAGGCAGGGTGGTGGTATCTACCCAGGCGGACTCACAAGACGTCCTACCACCAGTAATTACGCAAATTATAATTTTGCGGGTTTGACTTTTATAACACGAGTTATTTCTTTCATCGTGGAAGTCAATCGTGAACATTTGTTAAGTACGGACTTCAAAATAAAACAAAATTTAGAGATTGTCTTCGATTGGGAATTAAAGAATCTGGAACAAGCGATACACTAAAAACCATATAAACAAGGAATTGCTGCTACGTAAAAGTTTCTTCAGAAAGTGGAGTGTCATTTTTTTTTTATTGCCCTCGTAGACAGACGAGCGTACGGCCCACCTGATTATGAGTGGTTACCGTCGCTCATGGACTTCAGCAATGCCAGGGGCAGAGCCAAGCCGCTGCCTAAAGCTTAATACTCTCCACAAGCCTCGTTTGAAGAAGGCTCAGCTACCATTCTCCATGAAATCAATGATCAACCAGGATCTAAATCTTTGTCTTGCACCGCACACACGTAATCACACGTACGAGGAAGTTATAAAAACGTAAATCAAATATAGCGTATTATACGTACAAACAATTACTTATTAAAAAACGATTTACACGCACAGTACTTTGTTTATACATTTAAATGCCTTAGTACTGACTAAACGGTCAAATAAAATTAGAACGCCCGGTAATAGTGCATAACGCTATCCAATTTAGTATTTAGTGACCCCAAAAATAACTCAGAACTGAAGGTCATGGTTTTTTTTTGACATTCGTTCTAAGGTCTCAGTTTTTACAGTACAACGGCTGCCCCCACCATTCAAACCGAAACGCATTACTGCTTCACGGCAGAAATAAGCGGGGTGGTTGTACGATATTTACAGATATTAGTTCCACCATCTAATTGAGACAAAAGGTGACAGACTCAATTTTATTGTATAACTACTGTCTGTACTGTCTACATAATATCACCACGAATTGAGTTCGAAAAAAGAAACGATCCAAAACACCCGTTCCTTGTCTGCTAACGTTACAAAGACTTTTTCTTAATTCGTTTTTGCAAATTATTAAATATTTCAAAGCAAGCAAAAGTAATGCTTAATAACATTACCAAAGTACAACGGAATAGCTTGGAGCGAACACGTAGCCATTCTCATTAACTTCGTTGAATTCTTCGTCGCAAAAACGTTCTGTGACATTTTAGAGGCATACAGCAGTAACGCGACGCTTTATGTGTCAAAAGCATTATTTAAAATGTAACTAACGTGTCAAATAATGACGTCTCTTATCCGACCACAACGGGGCAAGGCAAAACCGCCGTCATCAGAAACGTGTCTTGTCAGATCCCCCGGATTCACTCTCGGTGCTTTTAGGTCTCTCAAGCACCGGTCACCGTCCTCGTCGAACTCGATTTGCACTCACTCTAACCGGCGCCATCTAGGCAGGCTTCGGACAGCCTGCCGACCGATAGGGCTGGTGGTCGTAGCGTCGACGACCGCCGGTCCGGCGTCCCGAGGGGGAGGGTGATGGGAGAGATGTGCTCCGCACTAAGCGCCTCACTTTCCCCCCTTTGCCTTTTCATGAGTTCTGTCTCATGCGATGTTTGGATTTTGGTTGTTGAGCGACAGGAGGTTTTAGTCAGTTCGACTTTGACATACGCCGCCCGCCATCCCCAGTGAAGGGCGGAAAAGTCCGGCGATTTCCTCCTGACCAAAAAAAGCCGCTAGATTTGTAATAATACAAGAAACAATTAAGTTAATGTTTACTTAAAATGGAGTCTTCAAGAATAGGCCCACTGCGTTTTAATTACTTGAAATAGTTTGGGAAACTCACAGCGCACCCCTCTAGGTAAGAGATATGATGTCCAATCTTCAATTGGATTGTAATCTTTGTAACGCATAACTGCTTCTAGGTCTAAATTGGTAGCTTGGCGATATCTTCCTATATGGTTTCGCAAAGCCCCTCCGACCAAATTCTGGATTATTGTGCTCCTCTCTTGGCTCGCCACCAATTGCCTTGACTATGCTTAGATTCATAAACCAGCTGCCAGCCACATGAGAACTAAGAACATAATCACAAGAAAAAGTCGACACACCTTCTCTAAATCATGGTGATTATTAAAATAGCTACCCCAATAAACGCTCCCATGATATTGACTCTTCCAGTAACAGCTATATCGTGCAAAACGCTTACTTGCACCCAGCTATTTCAGTTTTATTGCATTTATAACGTTATTATTATGCTTCGTACCGCGCAATTATTGTTTATAACGCAGGCCCGCGTATCAAACGCCCACGGTTTGATCGAAATGGACGCGAACATACGGGCATTCATCAAAATACGTTTTGGGAACGATACGGAATATCCTTCTTCACACGAGGCTTTCGGTCGTCAGCAATATGTATGACCGCTGATTAGTAGCGTATGCTTTTACTGGTGGTAGGACGTCATGTGAGTCCGCGCGGATAGGTACCACCGCCCTGCCAATTTCTGCCGTGAAGCAGTAATGCGTTTCGGTTTGAAGGGCCGGGCAGCCGTTGTAACTATACTGAGATCTTAGAACTTATATCTCAAGGTGGATGGAGCATTTACGTTGTAGATGTCTATGGGCTCCAGTAACCACTTAACACCAGGTGGGCCGTGTGCTAGTCCACCCATCTAAGCAATAAAAAAATTAAAAAAATCTATCTACGAAACCAATAAAAAGGGTTATCCTGTAACAGCTTGTCCGGCCTTTCAACAGGACTTTGACTCTTTCGGAAAGCACTCTTCGATTATTGTTATTGCATGACATTCAATATCTTCATCACATTTTCAAGCTTTCCTTAAAACCTCATAAATTAGGTAACAGAAGTAACAGAACTTGTTCAGAGACCGCTTGAATTGATGCCACTCTTCGGGGCACAGAATGTTTTTTTTTTTTTAAATATGCATAAAAATACATTAAATCAATAAAAAAAAATAATTACATACTACTATGTATTTGACACAAACACGCATGCATATTGATTGTCAAACTTTTCTTATTGCTTATAGTTTGTGGTCAATTTGAGAATAGATTAAATATTGTTTGTCTTTATTAATATTTGTCTAAAGTGTATGGTCTTGGCGAAATCTGTGATTATAGAAGTATAATAAGACAATAGAATCATAATAGTGTACAAACTTATAATTTCAATTAATTATAGTCGAATTTCGACTACTAGTTTAAAAAAATGCTCAAGCATCTACCATACAAGCATATTTCATGGATTCTTTTGAAAGCCTCAATTCGCGAGTTCCAAAGAAATATTTAACATCTCGAGCACTCTCAAAGATGACACTAAACGAACAGAAATGTATCCGAGTCTTGGAAGCAACGAGAGCAGAGTCCATCAAGCAAAACTGAGTAAAGCGAGACCAAGTTTCTAGAACTTGTGAATTCATTTGTCTGTCTTGAAGTTTCGTCTGCACCGGACACACGGGCGAGCAGTGCGTCTAGCTTAGTTAGATTACATAATAGTTAAGGTAACTAATGCGTGACATATTTTTCTTTGTCCTTTATGGTTGAGCTAGAAAGTAATAAAGGTTGATTGAAATTATTTAGGGCGTCATGTCAAAAATCACATACTTTGAGATTTAGCTTTATGTTTGCCTACGACTCGCTTAAATCGAAGAAAATATTATATCATTTTATAGTTCATTTACTTTCAACAAGATTTTGACGTGACAACGTCTTATAATTCGATGGAGCCGGCTGCACGCACGTAAAAACATGACACATGCGGCGTTACCTCGCTCTGAGGCGTTCCATTTAAGGCTTGAAGTGCAAGCGAGAGCGCGCAACGACAAGGCACAATTGGGCTCCGCGTTCGGCAGCATCGTAACTAACAAAATATCTATCAAACAAATAGAATTAAAATTTTCTTTTGAAAAATGAAACCATTCCATCAGTATTTTCTTATGACGTTGTCACGTTCAACTATCGTCAATAAACCGACTTTACAGATAACCGTTTTTTTTTAAGATTAATATAAGCGAAACTGTAAAACGAATAGAATTTAACGAGAAATTCAAATTTATTTTAATCGAAAGCATACCAGTGTGCGATCCTCAGTAAACAATCTAACATATCAGCCAACTTATCCACCGTTCTTGCGGACCGTGCGTCTGTCAGACGGGTGTGAGTGACCCGCCGCGGCGCCTACACCACACTAGCCATTCACCCCGGCGCTGTCCAGACGACCTGTTACACACCTCACTTGCTCACCACTAGTCTGCTTCGAGTCTGTGTCATATAGATGGTAACATTATACAAAACTTTTAAAAACTTTGAGTGTTTATGGGCTGTGCCAAATTCTTTTCTCATTAGCGAAGACTAGCAAGCAAAATGAGAGCCTGTCTGTATTTGAAAGCAATCACAAGAGTATATAAAGATCGCCATTCGAATCTGTGGACCGAATGGTAAACAGCCCGCTTAGCCCTAAACACGTAATTACGGATCCTCCCGATCCATTAACAGTGCTTCTAGGTACCTCAAGCACCGGTCACCGTCCTCGCCGAACCTGTCGCTTGCGACGAAGGGCTCGGCGAGTAAACTAACCCATAGACACAACCCAGATTTTCTCGCCGGATCTTCTCAGTGCGTCGCGATTCAGATCCGTTGATAGATTCTGCACTGCTCCTGATTTCTTAGGTGTTCTTTGGAGGCACTCGGGCAGCTGTTAGCAAATTCCACCCCTCCTGGCGGAGCCTTTGCTCACCCACCTGTCCTGGTGAAACTGACTAGACCTCTGGGCCACGCCTCACTTAAAAAATAATTTCTGTAAATCTCCACTAAACGTAATATTTGCATACTTTGCGAAGATCAGTTTTCAGTTAAAATCTACCTTGACCAAAATATAATATCTTAACATACTTTCATCAGCATGACCTGTATCTACCTATGTATCGGATTTTTTAGATGTAATTTTAACAAAATTTAAGGCGCCCTATCAAATCGAATCTTTGCACGTGTTTTACGGATAGAAAACTAAACAGTAATTGTGTTACTATTTTATAATATAAAAAATTATATTACCTACATATATTCATACTTATGCATACAGTTTTATATTAGCATGTGCAAATATATAACATCTATATTCGACTAGATTTTATTCAAGCATATTTTGGTAGAAGTTAAACTATTTTTGCTAACAGTGCAAGTTTCAGAATAGAAAGTATGTATAATATGCGCAGCAATCTATGCACTAGAAGTTATTATGAATCCTGGATTTTGAATAACAGATTTTTTTATAAGATTTGGCACTAAAAAGACTCTCTGGCACCGAAGCTTTATAATTATATAGAATATTATCTAAATTCTGAGATTTTTAATTTGAAAGTTGTTAGAAAAGCTTCAGAGGTTGTGGTTTAGAAGGTTACGCGTTCAAATTACGACGGTAACACCAGTTAAGGAGATAATGGACGAAAGGGAAGAAGAAATTGCTTGTATATGCTAGCTTATCTTAAAAATGTCATTAGCCACATACAAGCATCTGTTAAATATGTGTTCTATAAAGGCTACCGCCATATATGTGCATAAGTGCAAAAAAGCTTTCGGACATTTCGACAATTCGCCATCGCGTATCTGGAAAGCATCGCCGTTAATTTCTCTTACAATATGCGGGTCTTATCGAACGGAAATATACAGTCGGAACGATTTTCCGAATCGTCCAAAAGTATGCGTCAATATTCATAGTGGATTATTTTAATTTTATATTAAATCTTCTGTGTCTACGTAAAGTATGAGTTATTTGAAGCATTGAATTTTGGAGTGATTAAATTAAGTTCCTTAAATAACTATCAAAACTTTTAAACCAACATGCGCTGTGTCATATTAAATCGAGCAACCAAAAATCCAGCTTAAATAAATTCAACAAATTAAATATTTTTACGATTATTAATGTTCATAAATTAATATGAGTCAGGATAGTTAAACACTTGCCAAGGATACACGATATAATGAATCATTTGGGAAATGCAGACTAAAAAGTCAGGCGGAGCGTTTGGTACGGTAAAAGTGACGCATTGTTTGTTATCTTTTTGTTGTTTTTTTATATGCGGATTTTTGGCATTAAAGTAAATTGGTTAGCATAAATCCTAATAAACGCCAAGTGGTGAAATGTTAGCTACGCGAAATGTACGATTTCTTCTAATATCGCTTATCTAAACACCTATGTAATTATAAAAAGCTAGATGATGACCGTTTTTTTTTTTTATAACGCCATCTTGTTGTGTCTTTAAAGTGGTTAGTTGCCCTCAATTAAGAAAAATAGTATTACTATTCGCCAATAGATGTCGGGAAGATTTGATTATTGAAAACACGAATAAAACAACATTTTCTGTAAATAAATCGTAGCTAGATCGATTTATCGCCCCCTAAATCCCCTGTATACTAAATTTTATGAAAATCGTTGGAGCCGTTTCCTAGATACAAGAATTGCTCGCTTAAAGATATAAGATAACTAGCGACCCGCCCTCGCTTCGCTTCGGAAACATTAAAACACACATGAAACAAAAAAAAAAAAATATTAAAAAAAGTAGCCTATGTTCATTAGGGACAATGTCGGCTTCTAATGGAAAAATAATTTTTCAAATCGGTCTAGTAGTTTCGGAGCCTATTCGAAACAAACAAACAAACAAACAAATCTTTCCTCTTTATAATATTAGTATAGATATAGACGACGAAAACTGTAAAATTTTCGCTAATTTGGAAATAATAAACCTGACATACTCCTGAAATTAGTAACAGCAGGGAATTTAATATAATGTCCGCTTGTTTTTTTATCCCTATCCTAGCGAACCATTGTTTTACTGGTGGTAGGATAGCTTGTGACTGGGTAGGTACCACCGCCCTGCCTATTTCTGCCATGAAGCAGTATTGCGTTTTGGTTTGAAGGCGGGGCCAGCCTTTGTACTACAAAAACTGAGACCTTAGAACTCATATCTCAAAATGAATGACTCCATTTACGCTATAGATACCCCGATAACCACATAGCGCAAGGTGGGTCGAGATATCGTCCACTAAATGTATACAATTACCACTAAGCATTTTTTATTTTATTTATTTATTTCGTTTACGTCAGATTTTGCATCCATATTACATCCATTAACAATAATATTTCATATAGAATACCAATATTAAATAAAAACAATAACTACAATTTCCGAATAAAATAAAAAATAAAAATGAATGTCAAAACTACCTTAACCATAAGATTGGTTTGGATCCACAGTGCATAATATATAATGCATTCCAATTCCTTAATAAACTTTTAAAGATTAAAAAGTTCAACTGACAGTCTCAAAGTTTTTAAAGGATACTAGAGGTCCCGCATTAGTCGAAATTCGACTATAATTAATTGCAATTGTAAATTTGTACATTATTATGATTGTATTTTATACTTTTATAATCACAAATTTCGCCAAGACTACACTGTAAAAAATATTAACAAAGACAAACAATATTTAATCTATTCTCAATTTGACAACAGACGCCAAGAACAAATTTTGACAATAAATAGTATGCATGCGTGTGTGCGTCAAATACATGGTATGTAGTGTGTGTAATATTTTCTTTATAGATTAAATGTATCTTGTATGCATTATTTAAAAAAAAATATTATTGTGCAGTTCTTCTCTATATTCTTTATAAGTGTGGAAAATTTAATACTCCTCCGTTCGCGCGTTTTTCGTAAAAAGCGATACAAAGTTCTTGCTTCACGTATTAATGTATAGATATGCTAGTCTGACGTCTGACGTGACGTAGATTTTTGTCGATAAATAAAATAAATTTAGGACAAAACGCATCGTTAGAGATTTAATAGCCCCAAGTTACAATACACACGATACAACCACAAGTACACAGACGGACACAAACACAAAAGTCCCCTTAATCTGCTCGTTAAAATTTCGAGACGAGAACACGTATTAATTCATACTAATTATCTCTCTAATTCGTTCGTCTGTGTGGACAATAACATTGCTATTGCGCATTACGAAAGATGATTCAAGCCTTTTCGCTTTGTGTTTTGTGATGGCCAACACGGAAACGTAACTTTATGAACGTTCATTTACATAATTAAAACTGCTTTTAAACAGTTAAATCCCGCTTTTATGAATTTTATTTTATGATTAATTTTCAAATGACGACGAATGATACGTCAGTAAATTCCAACTTTAAAAAAAGAACTGTAGAGTATTCAAAACTATCGAAATATTAAAGTCCATACTACCTGGAGCCACTGCGGTCATTCACAGTGCGTTTCCAGAGGTATTTTTTGTCACGTACGATCCGGCTGTGGAATGAGCTCCCCTCTACGGTGTTTTCCGATGTCCTTCTTCAAACGAGGCATGTGGAGAGTATTAAGCGGTAGGCAGAGGCTTAGCTCTGCCCCTGGCATTGCTGAAGTCCATAGGCGACGGTAACCGCTCAACATCAGGTGGGCCGTACGCTCGTCGGCCTAAAAGGGCAAAAAAAAAAATTTAAACGCGATATTTAAATTTTCTTTGTTTTTCAATTTTAATATTAAACCAAATTTTCGATTTTATATACATTTACTTGTAGTATTAACTTAACTTAGAAGTACCATTTATCTGTGCATTTGAGACGTGATCCATGACCCACTTTGAGACAGTCTGTGGTCTTGATTTTATAGCGGCTGACTCATTAAATAGAAACAGTAATAGTTCGCGGCAAAAATAGGTATTATTAGCATAGAACTATATGAGTATACCTACAAATGAAGACTCAACCTACCACCTACCGCCTACCGTGGTAGGGATTTACCACCACTTAACGTCATTAGCCGTAGGCTGCGAGATTGGATTGTTTTTACGTTTACTTCTAGAAGGAGATTAGGTGATGCTTATGAGTATAGGTGACTATTTGTCACAGATTAGCTTTAAGCTCTATGTAGTCGTCGTAATTTAAAAGACAAGACACGCGCTGCTTTTCATCCAATGACTTCTGCGATAAATGAATAGCATCGTGTAATAAAATACATTAAACCCGCAAAAAATATGATTTGCGTAATAAATTGTGGTAGAGTCCGTTATGAGTCCGCACAAGTAGGTATCGACACCCTGCCTATTTCTGCCAAGAACAAGTAATACATTTCGATTTAAATGGTGGGGTCTTGTACCATAAAACTGATACTTAGAACTCATCTATCAAGATGAGTGGCGGCATTTGCTTTGTTGATGTCTATGAGCTCCGGTAACCACTTAATAAGCCGTTCAATTTACTTAGAACAATAAAAAAAGCACATATAAGTCATTAAACAAGTAACTAAAATCACTTAAACAACAAAAAGTTTATTGTAGAGACAGACTCTACTTTACGCTCTGATAGAGTCGTTAAACGAAAGACAAATACGCAATAGTAGGTTGTGATGGAGAATAAAGACAGATTAAAACTAAAGTTTCTACATTTTGCTCTATAAGGGTCGCCAAGTGAATTTTTATATATTCTACAAATGTGTAGTGTGTTTATGGTAAACAGCTATTTTATTGCCTATAAAGATAAATAGAAATGCATACCTTGCATCTGATGGTAAGTGGCTAAATTAGCTCATGGACATCAGCAATACTAGGGGCACAACATCTGTCACTGACCGAAACAGAGAGTATGAAAAAGTATACTAAACAGAATTTATTAAAAGAAAAATTAGAATATAACAGGTTTAAAAAGTAGAACATTCCAGTTATTTCATTACATCAAATGTAATGTCTGCTCGTCTGGTGTGATGGATACCGAATCATTATTGTCACAAGGTGAATGACCCACGCTGATATTGGATGTTGGGGTAGGCAGCGGCTTGAATCAGCCCCTACCATTGCTGAAGTTCATGGGCGACGGTAACCACTCACCATCAGGTGGGCCGTGTATTTGTATGCCTACAAGGGCAATAAATGAAAAAATGTCTTAATCCCAATTTCATTGTAAACAGTCGTCCTATTGTTCTGAAATACAAGATTGTTGAGGCAAAATCCAATAACTATTTAAAACCAGATTTTTTTTATTTAGATGGGTAGACGAGTTCACAACACACCCGGTGTTGAGTGTTTACTGGAACCCATAGACATCTACAACGTTAATGCGCCACCCACCTAGAAATATAAGTTCTAATGTCTCAGTATAGTTACAACGGCTGCCCCACCCTTCAAACCGAAACGCATTATTGCTTCACGGCAGAAATAGGCGGGGTAGTGGTACCTACCCGTGCGGACTCACAAGAGGTCCTGCCACCAAAATGGACCGTAAACTTATCTATTTCAGTTAAAAGAAAATTTGTACGTTTGTTTGCTTGTGCTCTATTCACGTAACGCTCATCCCGTTGTATGAAAGCTTCAGCAAATGGTTATAGGTATTTATGGGAAGTACTCTGGTGTACTGCAAATAATTGTCCTGATGCATCACTTTATTTAAAAAAAATTCAAGTAATTTTTTTTTTTTATTATTGCCTTTTTATGGACGTCAGCAATGCCAGGGGCAGAGCCAAGCCGCTGCCTACCATAGAAACGAAATACTATGCCAACCCTAAGACGTAAGGAGCTCGCCGTAAACCGGCACTTCAAAGCGCACTGCAATTATCTAGACATATTTGTCGTAAACTAAACTAGTTACAGATCCTATAGAACCAATTGTTTCTGGCTATTCCATCTCATGATGTTTTCCTAATTACAGTGGACCCGCGGTAAACCGACAAATGTTTTAAAGGGCATTGTCAAACTAACGAATTTGTCGGATTATGCAGTACTGCATAAGACCTATAGTCCGACTTCTTTTTTAAAAGTCGTCGTGGCCTAAAGGATTAGACGTCCGGTGCATTCGTATGTAGCGATGCACCGGTGTTCGAATCCCGCAGGCGGGTACCAATTTTTCTAATGAAATACGTACTCAACAAATGTTCACGATTGACTTCCACGGTGAAGGAATAACATCGTGTAATAAAAATCAAACCCGCATAATTATAATTTGCGTAATCACTGGTGGTAGGACCTCTTGGGAGGCCGCACGGGTAGGTACCACCGCCCCGCCTATTTCGGCCGTGAAGCAGTAATGCGTTTCGGTTCGAAGGGTGGGGTAGCCGTTGTAACTATACTGAGATCTTAGAACTTATATCTCGAGGTGGGTGGCGCATTTACGTTGTAGATGTCTATGGGCTCCAGTAACCACTTAACGCCAGGTGGGCTGTGAGCTCGTCCATCCATCTAAGCAATAAAAAAAAATAAAAAAATACTTTGTAATCCGGCAAGTTACCTATACACATATGCCGTATGCACTTGCTAAACTACTAACAGATTAATTACGATCTAAGCGAACCAAAATATCACGTTTAACAATATTACAATACGTAACACACAATGAATAAACAGTCAATAATGAACTCACGTTAGGCCACACCATCATATGTATGTAGTCAAATTAACCAATCAGAATCAAAACAATACCTACGCGTCGAGAACAATAGTGGTGGCACATACAAGCAGTAACCTATTCAATCATGAATTGTCTACATTAGCGAAGAGCGTCAAAAAATATTCAATATAGACATGTCAGGTTACAATGGGCGCCGTATTAGACAGGGGCTGGATTACCGCGAATCCACTGTATTGCCTAAGTTTCTATTTTTCAGCATTGCTTAAGTTTTTCAAGCAAAGCACAACACCTACCGAAAAATCTATTTTACTGGTGCTAGGACTTCATGTGACTCCGCACGGGTAACCACCCCGCCTATTTCTGCCGTGAAGCAGTAATGCGTTTCGGCTTGAAGGGTGGGGCAGCCGTTGTAACTATACTGAGACCTTAGAACTTATATCTCAAGTTGGATAGCGCACTTGCGTTGTAAATGTCTATGGGCTCCAGTAACCACTTAAAACCAGGTGGGCTGTGAGCTCGTCCACCCATCTAATTAATAAAAAAAAGTGTGTGTATTTTTTTAAAATTGTATACGATATAGAGAAATCGCTGGGTCATGTTGAATGCAAGCGGCAACGGACCGACCCGTACTGTAGATCATTGGAGTAGCCGATGCTCAGTAGTAAACAGTGGACGTCTATAGTAATATAATCGTATATAAAATATAACCCCGCTGGTGTTTGTAGCCTCCTTGATAATGTCCGTCCACCTGGTTGACAATGTTCCTCGACTTCTCTTTCCTTCCACGTGACCTACAACTATTAATTTTTCCAAGCTCTCAGGATTTTGTAGGGCCACGTGTCCGAAGTACTTGAGGAGACGCTGCATACAGATTGTCCCGGGCGCCATTAAGCAGGCCGAATGCAGGCAACATTGGAGGAAGCTGGTGCAAAAACTGGACCAAGGTGGTCACGACCCTCAGTAATGAGGAAACGACAAAGAAGAAGAAGAAGAAGAAAATATAACGTCTATAACACAAACTACCAAACTAAGATTCGGATCTCATATCTGAAGTTATATTGCATTGCTATTGGCTCCGGTAGCCACTTGACACCAACTAGACTAGAGCCAAAAAAATAATCTCTTCAAACTGCAAATGTAAGCTTCAGAAAACCTCTATACCACTAAATTAAAGGTATGGAAAACCTAAAATAAAAACATCAAGTATAAATTTAATCGTACGGGTACGTATTACAGGCGGTTATGAGCGGGAGCTGATCGTTCATAAGGCAGTAATGGGCATGCAGGTCAGTCACCGCCGCGTCTGCTGTGCACCTATATAATACAGACTTACATGCAGCTATGAAGAGAAGTGGATGCGACATCACGGAGCTTTGAGGGCCTGTCGATTTTTTGGACACGGGATCTTTGAAACTATCTTAACAAGACATGTAAGGACTTTGGTTATATATGTGGTAGGTCAAACTAAATAACCGCTAATTCTTCCAACTCTCAGAAACCTGGCGTAGTAGAATTCAGAATCAATACGAACTAGCTATAATCAAAACAGGTTTCCGCATTTTGACGTGACAACGTCTTATAATTCGATGGAGCCGGCTGCACGCACGAAAAAACATGACTCATGCGGCGTTACCTCGCTCTGAGGCGTATTTTCTAATGACGTTGTCACTTTCAACTATCGTCAGTAAGCCGTCTTTACAGACAACCGATTTTTTTGTTTCCTTACTTAATCGTTGGTAACCTTTTTTTTTTTTTTTTTTATTTTTTTTTTTTATGATTGAAAGTTTACTGGTGGCCCGAAGGCCTTTCCAGTTTCACCAGGACACGTGGGCGAGCAAAGGCTCAGCCAGGAGAGGTGGGATTTGCTAACAGCTACCCGAGCGCCTCCGAAGGAGACCTAACAGCTCAAGAGTAGCTGCTTCGCGAATGAATCTACTACCGGATCGGAATCGCGACCCGCTGAGAAGATCCGGCGAGAAACTCAGCGGGCTGATGCATGGGTTAGGTTGCACGTCGACCTCTTTGTCGAGTTCGACGAGTACGGTTACCGGGGTCCCTAAGCCTGCCCCTAGTATTAGAGCTGAAGGCATCTAATGCAAAGGTTATTGGATCTGATGGATCCGTAAGGACGTGTCTAGGGCGTCGACGGTGACTGGCTCCTGCATGATCAGGATTCGGGGAGTAGTCAGCGGCGGCAACGATAAGGCGATTATCATGACGCATAGCCTTATCGAAGTATCGTTCCGACGCTGACTTCATGTATTTCCGAATTGATTCGAGGCCCAGGTCGTCGTGTAGGTCAACGTTCCTCACGAACCACGGAGCCCCGACAGCTAGCCTGCAAAAGCGGGATTGTAGGGATTGGAGGGTGTCTATGTGTGTGCGGGCCGCGTGAGCGAACACCACACTCGCGTAAGTCATGACGGGCCTTATGCAAGTTTTGTAAAGTGTCACCTTGTTCCGAAGGGACATTTTACTCCGCTTACAGATCATGGGGTAGAGTCTACCGAGAATAAACGCGGCACGGTCACGGACTGATTTTATATGCGGGCGGAATGTCATCGATGCATCCAGGGTAATGCCCAGGTACTTGACCTTCCTGGCCCAGGGTATGGGTTGTCTAAAGAGAGTAATCGGGGGTGTGAGATTCCTCCTCCTAATCCGGGAGGAAATCCGTGTGGAGCTTCCCCTCTGAAATAGCACCGCAGTACTTTTCGCTGGGTTGATGTCTATGCGCCATTTTCGGAACCACTGTCCTAGGGCTAGGGCTGCGCTCTGAAGCTTCTTCGCGATTAGGGACTTATTTCTACTAGAATAGTAAACAGTCGTGTCGTCGGCGAATAAAGCTAAATGGGTCGGCGGCGACCGGGGAATATCGTTGACGAATAAGCTAAACAGGAGGGGTGAGAGGACAGAGCCTTGCGGGACTCCAGCTGTGAGAGGTCGTGGGGAGGAGCGGGTTCCCTCGACTCGATATCGAAAAGAGCGGTTCGACAAGAAGTCCCGTATGATGAGCACGAGACTATCCGGCACGCCCATGTTGAATAGTTTGAAAATCAAACCATTGTGCCAGACTTTGTCGAACGCTTTTGCGACGTCGAAGAAGAGAGCTCCCGTGTATAACGGTTTTGGTCGATTAAGCCCCACAAGAATGTGCTCCGTGAGGCGGTGCACCTGTTGAACGCATGAGTGATTTGTACGGAATCCGAATTGTTCATCGATGAGAATGCCCTTGGATGAGACGAAATCTCTGAGGCGCTTGTAGAGCAGACGCTCATACAGCTTGCCTAGAGACATGAGGAGGCTAATCGGGCGGTAGCTCGTCGGATGATTTTTTGGTTTACCGGGTTTATGTATGCCGATAACGTCCGCTTCTTTCCATACCGCGGGAAAGATACAGTTCGCCATAGCGGCATTGAAAATAGATGCCAACATCACGATGAGTTGGACGGGTAGAAGTTTAATAACGCGGTTAGATATACCGTCGGAACCGGGAGCCTTGCGAGGACGTAGGTCTTTGATCAAGTCTTTAACTTCCATCGGGGTGACGGGTGGTAACGCATCCGAGGGTGGCAAGGAGGCTCTGCGTTCTACCTCACTGTCTACTAATTCTACATGAACAGGGTCCACGGATTGAGTGCTGGGCGTGCACTGGGTTTGCAATGTATCGGCCAGCAGCTCTGCTTTTTCGTCATCATCAAAGGCCGCGAGTCGGCCTGAGGGGCCTACGAGAGGGGGCATAGTTACTACCGTATCCGATTTGAGAGTACGAGCTAAGCGGTAGTAAGACCTTTGGGAGGGCGCGAGTCCTTCTAAGAAATCAGACCATCTGGCATCTCGGACTTCGGCGATGCGAGACTTTACGTCGCGTTGTAGGGCACGCATTCGAGTACGATTATCCGCGGTAGGATACCTGTCGTAGGCCCGTATCGAGGCGTTCTTAGCTCTAAGGAGTTCCCTAATATCGTCGGACAATTTGAAGCGGTGAAGGAAGTCCTCCGCGACAACTTGTTTCGATGACCTATCTAATGTCGAGGTGATGTGTGATGTTAAGATGTCTATGGCTTCAGCGGTATCCTGAGGAGACGGGGTAGAGTCCGGGTTAAACGGGAGCGATGGTGGATCAGATTCAGCCAGGCTGATGCCCAGCGAGTGCCAATCCACCACAGTCCTCGTGACGGGAACGGAATCGGGAGCGCGACCGAGCTTCATAACGACGGGACGGTGGTCTGAATCTAACTCTGAAACTACTTCGATCGAGTGTAAGCGCAGAGTTACGTTTTTTAATAACGCTATGTCGAGTATATCCGGGCGATGCGCGATATTTAGCGGGTAGTGAGTCGGGGTTAACGGAGCGACGATATCGAAGGCGAGATCATCGACTAACGCGTCAAGCCGCCTCCCATTCGGGGTTGTGGTGTGTGAGTTCCACCTGATGTGTTTACAATTTAGGTCGCCCGCCAGAATGACAGAGCTCCCCATACCGAGCAGCGCCTCGATATCACTGCTTAGAACGATCTTATCCGGTGGAAGATAAACGGACGCGATAACGATCGGCGCGTGTCCCGTCAGTGAGATTCGGCACACTGATGCTTCGATATTAGCGAGCGCGGGAGGATCGAGCGGGACGCAATGCAGGGCTCTTCTATAGTAAATGACGGTACCACCACCACGGGCAGAGAGCCTGTCGTTCCTGACCATGTTATAGTTCGCGATTTTAGGGTCACGGCGCGCGGGCTTAAGTAGGGTCTCCTGCACTAAAAAGATATCAATTTGATGGTCACGCAAAAAGTCAGAAACCTGATCACGTTGATTTGCGAGACCGTAAGCGTTAAAAAATCCTATCGTCACGGATAGGGGCTTTATTCTACTTGTATACGCCATTGATTACCGGCGGAGTGTGGGGAGGACGTACGTATTTAATGACGCGTATACGTCGGCGTATTCCTGCACAACGGCGATAAAGTGTTGTGCAGTGGAGGCAGCGCGAATGGCGTCGCCCAAAGCGTTAACGCGCTCAAAGTTGATCGACTGAAAGAAGTCGATCGCTAAAGCGAGATTTTCGGACGCGGTCGGAGGGCAAGTCGCGGGAGAGGGACGAGTCGCGGGGGCGGGACGAATCGCGGAGGAGGGAGTTGTAGCCGTGTTCGTGTACGGCAGCGGTTTCGCCAAGGCCGAGACACTGGGCACCGCTGCCGGAACGAACGCTGGCTTAGCCTGCGGCGCAGAGGGTGCTGAGGCTTTGATGTCTGGGCCGGAAGCTCGGAGGCGGTTTTGGCGGGCGACGCGGCGATTTATTTTCGGGGCTCGGGGGCATCCGCGGTAATTTGCGGGGTGACCCTGTGTTCGACACAGGACGCAGCTAGGTGGTCGTTGGTAACCTAAAGAGCTATTCCAACTACGCGCAAACCGGTGAGCTTACGAACTCAACCTGAGAGAATTCTAACACTGGCTCTAGAAAGAGCAACGCTTCGCTGAATCTCCTACCGGATCGGAACCCACTGAACAGATCCGGTGAGAAACTCAGTGGGTTCATATTTCTGCAAACGACCCTGTCCAAATTTTCGCAGCTCCTCAACGATGTCTCGGCATTTAGTATAGGTACCCGGATAAAGTACAAAGTCTGGAGCAGTCAACATCCCGCCGCGTCAGATATTCAAATTCGGTTGAAAATCTGCCACCTCACTTGTTTTACGTTCAATCTAGACTTTTAGAGTGAAAAAGCTACTTGCTTTTAGTATGGCAATTTCGTACACATCATAGGTTTATGTTGATAAAAATTATGTAAAGTTGTGGGAATTTATTATTTTGATCATCATGATGATTTATCATGTATGTTTATATTATATTCATCTTATCTAAGACCTCTGATCTAAATATACATACATCACCGAATTAGAAAATGACTAATATATATTTTACTAGGTCTGTTAACATGTGCTGCATTGACTACCCGATTATCTCTCACAATCTCTCCTCCACAACTATTTGGTGTTCCATAAAATAACACGAACGTCTAAATTAGTAATAAACGCATAGCTATTACAGTTAACAAACCAGTGTTATTATACTAAACAAAACCTGCAAATTCGTGTTATTACAAGCTAAACAAGTGGTCAGACTGGTAGTGGAACGAATTTAGGAACATCGGGAGGTTGAACCGCTATTGTAATAAGACCATTTTTCGTTTCTTTTTTTCGACTAGGTCATTCAATGATTACCAGAACTCTGCCCACCTTGAAGGGTCGTCATAGGATTGAAGCCCCAATTGTATTTTAATAGCTTTCCAATCCTTCACAATACATTTTTCACGACAAAGGCATAACAACTTACCCATGTGAAACGCAATATGTAAAACTAGTCTACTAGAAATATTACTCAAATCACCAAAGCTACATGCTGTAATGGTAGCATCCGATGAGTCTGTAAATTGGAGAAAAGTATTAATAATAATAGGAGGTAGATTCTAAAAATTACTAGTTTACATGATACTCAGGAAATACCACATAAGTTGACTAACTTTTACAGTTATTTTATGTTATTCAATTCGATCACGTCTTCCGAACTGTTATTTTCTATGTAGTTTTGAAATGTAGGCTTCATTTCATACATACAAACTTGATGTAGCCAAAAAAGTTTTCATGACGAAACCTTTGAACCGATTTTGATGAAATTCTGTATCGAAACAGTTTTAACCCTTTGAAAAATATAGATTACTTCCCATCCCGCCTGAGTTAAGGTCTTCGCTCATGCGATATTTAATAAAGCTCAGGCGAGCAAAGCTACGGAGGCAAAAAATCTTATACTATATGGACACCGAACTACAGACTTATAAAACCTAAAATGTGCACTCGCAGAAGATTAGCGACAACTGAAATGATTTTAAAATCCAATGGTCCAATGATTTGTCCTACAGCTTTGGTTCCAGAGTACGTCCCAAGTGTCTCTACAAATTTGTTACAGTATTTTTAAATATTTTTTTTTTGTTCAGATTGTTGGACGAGTTCACAGCCCACTTGGTGTTAAATAGTTACTGCAGCACATAGACATATACAACGTAAATGCGCCACCCACCTTGAGATATAGGGTCTAAGGTCTGATCCGGTGGTAGATTCCGATAGAATAGTAGATTCCGAAAGATAGAAGCCGGTGATACCTACACATGACTGCTCACAATACGCTCAACGACACTAGTATTCATAACACATAAATATGGAAAAATTTACGATCACTATCTACGGAGAGGTTATTGCTCTATTTCAGAGCCAACAAAACAAACACCGTCGTTTTCTGATAAAAGTAAACCACCGAAATGCCCGGTCTCACCCGGATATTCCCATAAATGCAATGCCTAAAACTTTTTCATGGCATAAACCGTAAAACCTGTAACCCCGAGCGGTCATAGAAAACAATAGACCTCGTAATTATCCTATAAAAACTTAGATGTTGCCATCTCGAATATTTTGCACCTCGTGTAGGGCGACCATACATCTGGTGCTTTATTGATTTAGGCAATACTAGTTTGACTGTACAATCTCGCGATCATTGTTTTTGTTTTTGTATATACATTTTTAATGTTATTATTTTGACCGGCTTGTTGGTTTAAGGTCCTAGGCATTATTGTGTTAATTACAGGATTTTTCATACAGAAAGAAAATTTTCGGAAGTCTGGCAGTTTGGTTGAATTAAGGCTACATATCCCGAATCAATATCAACATATCTCTGGGTTAAACATAAGGCATATTTGAACTTAACACCGGATTGGCTGTGAGCTCGTCCATCCACCAAAGCAATCAAAAAATATTAAAAAAATTGTATAAGTATGTTGCGTAAATTTATTAAATATCATGTACCAAAATATGCCTAGAAAAATACAGAATTAATCTGAAATGAAGGCCACCCCATACAAACGTAACGAGCGTGCAAACCTATAAAAAACTTTTCATATCCCTTGATATACTGGGTATCCGTACACGCCCGTGTTCCATTGCTGGCCGTGTAGCGTTTAACACTACATCGAACATATTAAAACTGTCAATGAACGCAGTACATCATTAGTGATGTATGCACGCGTGCGAAGGGACCGGTTTTATTACGGACCAACCGGTTTTATAGTTCCGACAACGGCCGCCGCGGATGGGGGCGCTGCGAGAACGTTTTACGAAATTATGGTTTAACGGGGCCACGAAGTTTACTATTAAATTTATTAAAATACATTAAATTAAGATTTTTATTTAAGACTAGCTGACCCGGCAGACTTCGTAGTGCCTCAATCGATAAACAAAAGACTTTTGAAAAATCAAAGGGAAAACAAAATTGTTATTTTTATTGAATTCAGAACATTTTCATATTTATCTACCTTTATATCTACCTTTTAAACCTTCTCTGGACTTCCACAAATAATTCAAGACCAAAATTAGCCAAATCGGTCCAGCCAATCTCGAATTTTAGCGAGACTAACGAACAGCAATTCATTTTTATATATAGAGATATATAGATATAGTGTAAATATATTTAGGTGCTATGTTGAACAATTCAAGTATAGCTTGAGGTTTAACCATGTGCCTTAGCTATTGCTAATGTCTATGAGCTTTCAATAGCATGAAGCGTGAGATCGGCTACTTTCTAATTTCATAAAAATAATATTAAGCAGTGCCCTTTTAGATAAAGTCTACAAACTGAAAGTCTGACGGTATTCCTGTATGCTGTATGCCGTATGTGTATTACTGTATGCTGTATAGAAAGGATGTCATAAGATATAGATTTTTGATAGCCTTGAATATTCATTGAAGATGCACAACTTAAATTGCTCTTATATTTGATAAAAAAAAATATTGCTTGGTTGACAAACTCTCGACCCACCGGGTGTTAAGTAGTTACCGGAACCCATAGACATCTACAACGGAAATGCTTCCACCTTAATATATGAGTTCTTAGGTCTCAGTTTTTACACAATACAACGGCTGCCCCGCCCTTCAAACCGAAATGCATAGTAAGTAAGCAGTAGCTTCACGGCAGAAAAAGGCAGGATGGTGGAAATATAGACCTTAGATTCCGAATAAAAACCAAAAGCTTAAAACCATATTTGACGTTTACAAATCTGCTTGTTCTGTCAATTTATAAACACAAATCCTCATTCTACTGTAATTCCCCTCGAAACTCGCTTTTGTCATGCCGACCTAAAATAATTCGAGACTAAAACACATACATATATGCCGAAAAACATTATTTACGAAAACCTCTTATGACCACGACAATACCACAACAAAAACATTGACAAACACACATCGCGTGTTTAATGGCCGCATTAGCATCGCGCTCGGTACCGGTGCAATTACGAAAGGCATTAGCAATCGTTACTTTATATTGTGAGAGATGTGGGCCAGTTCTGTTCTTGTTGGAGCCCGTAGACCTAACAATTCGAAGCAATTGCACTAAGAGAATTGCTGTTCTACTTTTAAGACAAAACTCGCCTGTGATATATTGCCGATATAGACAGAGTGGTAGTACCATAATATGCTGTTTGTAAGATAAAACAGTAATTACTATACAATAAAGCCTTCTACCGCATGTGTCAAAGTGAGACGCGGAATTCACTTAGTGATACTATGAGATCCGTTGACCTATTGACATCAAACAGCCCGTTTATTTTTGAAGAGTCGAAATTGTAATCGTCATCACGATAACGACCGCGATTACAATAGCCTTCGACAATCGGCCGCCGGGTGCACCCTCTAATCCGGTTGTTTTACGACTGGCCTTTTGTCGCTGCCGTCGGTAGATTCCTTCCCATTTTCATTTATCGCCACGTATTGTGTGCCAGCAGTTTTACGTACCATGATTCGGCTTAGTGTTACACGGGACGCCATTGTTCTGGGCGCCGGGGTTTTTGTCAAGTTTTTATGTGCACCCCGCTAAGTTTAAGTGCCAATAGTGATATTTGCCTTCGAAGTAGCTCAAGCAAATTAAGTGGATAACATAAATTGCCAAAACATAATTTAGTCAATGGAAGAGGGCTCTAAGTATAAGTATGTACCGAATTGCTTACATCCATAAACGACAGTAATCACTCACCATCAAGTGATGCTCGTCTGTTCTAGTATTTTCTTTTGCATAGATGGATGGACGACTCACAGCCCACCCGACATTAAGTGGGTACCAGAGCCCATAGACATCTACAACGTAAATGCCACCACCCACCTTGAGATATAAGCTCTGAGGTCTCAAGTATAGTTACAACAGCTGCCCCACCCTTCGAACCGAAACGCATTACTGCTTCACGGCAGAAATAGGCAGGGTGGTGGTACCTACCTGTGTGGACTCACAAGAAATCTTACCACCAGTACAATAATCTAAAAAGGTAAAAGAATAAAATAAAAAAAACTTCTGAAGTGTTATAAATTACACATGACATATTAAGGTGACTATTGCGTATATCTTGTACTCCACATTCCATATATCCTAAACCGACCCGTTTATGAACTCAATCCAAGGACTGGAAGCTCGTTTCTTTAACTACAGCAATAAAGATCCGAATGTTTACCAGAAATTTTCATTACATCCTTTTAGGTATAAGTACCGACAATCAAAACGCTTAGGGTCTTGGAGTAGGCCGGCATCTGTGCTAAAACCGTGTCCCACCGATCCAGCCATATTGCGCTGTCTAAGAAAGAAACACAAGCGGAATGGATTAAATGATCGATGACATCTGACCGGAGGATCTTGCCTGATAGCTTTGTGTGCATGTTTCCACCAGCGTTTGCTAAGAAGAGCTTGTGGTTTATCTGGTATTATGCGATTACTCAAATGAACACCCAGTAGGAGCGCATAAACATCACGTCTTGAGGCATGGGTCGATCTCCGTTATATTGTTTAATCGCTCTCTCGCCCTTCAAACGGCAACTTTTTTTTTTGCTCTATCTATTCGCTGCTTCGGACACATCATGCGATCTCCTAGATATGAATTAGAGAAGCTCATAATTGCGGGTCGTATAGAGGGCAAGCGCGCCGTGGGCAGAACACCAGCCACATGGTCAGATCTAGTAAGAGAAGCACTTGGTGGTAGTACCATGCGGTCCATGCCACTCTTGATCGAACACAGTGGAAGAACGTCACATGTGGTCGCGATCCTCAACAGTGAGGGAACGATATAGAAGAGATTCGCTGCTAGCCTAAGGGGCTATTCCAGCAACGCCCAGACGAGTAGGCAAGCTCATGGACTCAACCTGAGAGAATTTGCTAACACTAGCCCTAGCAAGTGCTTCGCCGAATCTACCACCGGATCGGAAATGCGACCCACTGAGAAGATCCGGCGAGAAACTCAGTGGAGTGTGTCTATGGCTTAGTTCGCTCGTCGAACTCTTCGTCGTAATGGACGAGTTCTACGAGGACGGTGACCGGAGCTTGAGAGATCTAAAAGCACTGTCGTGGCGTGCAACCTCTTTGACAGGACATAAGACCTACAACGACTAGACACAGACTAAGACAGACACTTGACAAGAATTAAAAAATAAAGAGAAAAATGGAACGGGGCGGACGTGACTAGCGGCAGGCAGTACTTTTTTTTACTTCCTAAAAGACGGACACGAACCAGACGACAAGGAACGAATTGACCGTTCTCATATGTACATAAAATAGACGACAAAAGAACTAAGTATCGAGAGTAAATCTAGGGATCCAAGACATGTTTCGGGCGACGCTTGCGTTGCCCCGTCGCGGTCGAGTAAGAAACCGCAATCCTTGACTGCTTTTTGAAGTCTTCATTTGCACGTTACATCTGTCATTGAGGCTCATGTGGTTGATATTGTATATGAACATGGGCAGTGACGTTAGCGTTGTGATGTCTATGTCAACCTGAAAAAATTTTCAATACCGCGTCAAGTATAGGATTAAACTTTAGCAGATCACAGGTCTGTAATTCTCTTCGTTTTATGACTGTTAAAGATGGTAAGTAGGTAGTTACTGTCGCCCACGGACATCAACGTCGAAAGCGTAGGCGGTACGTTTCCACCTACTGGGCTGATTTGAAAAGCAATGTGCGAAGCGATGAGGGAAATCGACTGAAGGAAATCTTTTCAAAATTCTATACTATATGAGACAAAAGACATCTTCCTGGTGTTAAGTGGTTACCGGAGCCCATGGACATCTACAACGTAAATGCTTCACTCACCTTGAGATATAAGTTCTAAGATATAAGTTCTAAGTATTACGCATTACTGCTTCACGGCAGAAATAGGCAGGGTGGTGTTACCTACCCGCGCGGACTCACAAGAGGTCCTACCACCAGTAAAAAGTTTATTCTTAAAGTGCCTAAAGAAGTTTCACTTCGAAAAACAATGTTGCAGTCACCTCTTGTCCCGCAGACCGCAGCGTAAAACAGATCCCTCTCGCTAATGGGTCGCGGTCGAAAACACTCCCTGTTTATTTTTATTGTCAATATAAATCTACCCTAACTGTCTTGATAATCGTTGCTAACTGTACAAATGATAAATATAACAACGCCTTATGTTTTATCACATTCGGGGTGAAGAACAATTCAATTTGAATTTTAGTTGTGCCTCATATATACATAATTATTTTTTATTTGTTTATATATTATACTTCATGTAAAATTTACATTGGCGGACTTAATGCCTAAGGCATTCTCTACCAGTCAACCAAAGATAGTGCAGAGTAAAGAGTGGTCTTCTTCTTCTTCTCAGTCGTGTCACTCTTGACAGAGTGGTCGTGATCGTCATGTAGTGTTGGAAGGGACAGACTTGATGCGTCTCACGATGTCGCGCCATCTCTCCCTGCTCGAGGCCATTCTACTGCACTCATTTAGGGGACCTCCCACTGCAGTTTTAACGCCCCAAGGTATATGTAGGACTAAAGAGTGAAAAAGAGTGGTAGGTGCAATGAAATTTATATTAAGTTACAAGTATGTACATACACAAAAAGCATATATATACATATATACACAATCACATATACACATTCATATAATAATATATACATACATTAACATGTATAACATAATTATCTTAGTTAAATAGATTTTGTTTTAGCAAAACTCGTTTGTATGAAATTTCGACCTATAACGTGGGTTTTATATTAAACTATTGGACATGACCCCTAATGGTCGCATAGAGATTAATCTATTAGATCAGATACAAATTAAAATTCTAAATGTTTTTTGCATGCCGACGAAGATTACGCACCATCTTGCTATGAATCGTCGTTGGAAGATACAATTAAGTTATTACCTACCGCTAAACACTGTATTCAAGACTTTTAGCGCTATTGGGAAAACATATGAGATTAAAAAATTTCGTACGAAAACAGTTTTCCAAAATTAAATTTCTCAAATCAATGAATAGTTAAAAATTATTGTTGATTAAACTAGACGCCGTCAAATGGTCTACAGAATAAAACGCCCGGTTCACCTTTATCGAGCGATGTGAGGGAGTTCAAATCGCGTAGGCAACTTTTCTAATGAAATAAAGGTAACGTCCACGCGGGTAGATACCACCACCCTGCCTATTTGTGCCGTGAAGCAGTAATGCGTTTCGGCTTAAAGGGTGGGTCAGCCGTTGTAACTATACTTGAGACCTTAGAACTTATATCTCAAGGTGGGTGGCGCATTTACGTCGTAGATGTCTATGGGCTCCAGTAACCACTTAACACCAGGTGGGCTTTGAGCTCGTCCAACCACCTAAGCAATAAAAATAAAATAGAAAAAAGAATGTTCACGAAAGACTTCCACAATGAACGAGTAACATGGTGTAATGAGAATCATACGCTCGTAATCATGTCCTGTGAGTGAGCCCGTATGATTAGGTAACAACATTCTCTCTATCCAGCGGATCCCCGCGAACCTCAATAGATCGTCGGTCCATTTTATGGGAGGCCTACCCACCCTACGTCTTCCGGTATGCGGTCGCCACTCAAAAAATTTCTGGGCCCTACGCCCATCCATTAGATCCTCTGGATGCAGGCAGCCCAGGATTTATTTTTGTGACGAGGCTTGGAGAAGCATATGTCTAGCAGTGGACGCCTGTGGGCTGATAGAATAGAAAAAAAGATGTGTGGTGTCGTGGGACACGGGATAGGAACGAAGTACCTTATTATAAAAATATTAATTTTAAGTTCTATTCGAGGTATAAGGAAAATAAAACTGGAGGTTTCGCAACAACCCGCCGTCAGTCGGTCACGTGCGAACTTATTGTGGTACACTTCATTTTTTGTACGTCATTACAAAGTTAAGTCGTACACTGTGTGCATTACTAATTTGTACGTTATTACAAAGTTAAGTCGTACACTGTGTGCATTACTAATAAAAATCTTACGTTACGGACGTTTTTTCCCGATTAGAGTACCCCTCCGCGTCGTCCCATAAGGAACTTCGTTCCAAAAAAATCTCCATATTTCTGCCGCGAAGCAGTAATCCGTTTATAACAATTAAAATTTGAGCTTAGACCTTTTGTCTCAAGGTATGGCGCCCCATTAACATAGCAGTAAATGGACCCCGGTAAGTGCTTAACACCACATGAACGGTGATTTCAAACAACTCAAAAGGACAAGCCATCTAATTCACTAATCCCTTTCAGCTTCAGAATGTCGACGACCACAAGACCTCAACGCTTGACATTATTAAAACTTTTAAATTAAAAATGTCAATTATTTAACTCATCTAAAATGAGCTTTGCGTTCCCGTAAAGTTCAAAGCATCTCAGACGAACCGATGATAATAAACTGAACCATTCTACGTTTTTATATACTTAGTTTTAATTCATTTATCAGCCAAATAAACTACATACTAATCATAAAAAAATCACCAATATAAGATATATCATAATAAAAATATAATGAACAGGGTCGGACCGAACCATTCATTACAGCAGAGTGCTAATTAACCATTAATTTTATTAAGTACCTTATAAGAAAATGATTCTCTTACAAGGTGCTTGATGGAAGATCTTCCGTGGAGTGCGTGACGATGCTCGTCAGACCGACGATTATTGTTAAAGACTTTTTACGTATAGATAGATCTCATATTAATTAAATTTTAAAACAGATCTAATATAAGAAGAGAGTAGTTTGTTTCAGCTGTGTGTGACACGTCTGAACTACCTAGATAGCGCTGTCTTAGTGTTGATAAGGCTCTCACAGTCTTCGGAACTTATATTAGTCAAGATAGTTTTCTTGTAGGCCTGTATACTTTTTTATTGCATAGATGGGTGAATTAACTCACGGCCCACTAGTGTTAAGTGGTAACCGGAGCCCATGGACATCTACAACCTAAATGCCGCCACCCACCTTGAGATATGAGTTGTAAGGTCTCAATATAGTTACAACGGCTGCCCCACCCTTCAAACTGAAACGCATTACTGCTTCACGGCAGAAATAGGCAGAGTGGTGGTACCCACCCGCGCGGACTCACAAGAGGTCCTACCACCAGTAATTACTCAAATTTTAATTTTGCCGTTTTGATTTTCATTACACGATGTTATTCCTTCACCGTGGAAGTCAATCGTGAACATTTGTTAAGTACGTATTTTATTAGAAGAATTGGTACCCGCCTGCGGGGTTCGAACACCGTTGTATAGCTAGATACGAATGCACCGGACGTCTTATCCTTTAGGCCACGACGACTAGAGTTCCTAGACTGTTCCTAGAGTCTAAAATAATTTAGATGATACGCGGGACGATAATCTTCAGCGGATATCAACCATTTGGAAAATAATGTCAACTACTTATTCATAAACTGACAAATGTACTTATAACTTTAAATAATATTATGACACAAAATCATGTTTACTATCCATATATTCATAAAGATAATCTTTATATTAATGGGATCAAAATTTCAACGGTAATACACGTTAATTTAGTCGTAACAAACAAAATAACTTAACCACCCGTAACAATATCCGATCAGAGAGTATGAACTAATTAAGCTATTAATGAATACTGCGTGTTACAGAGGGATGCCTTATAAATTATTGGCAATAAGACGTCCCCGCTTCTCACCCCCTCGCGCCCCCTCCAAAACTGTATTTGGGGAAATTAGCTGTGAGCCACTCAAATTGAATTGAGTTTTGCCACAGTTTGAGAAGCACAGTGTGATAATACAAAGATCTTGTGAGTACAAACAATTTAGATGAACTCCCAAGGTAGATGACTTTACTGGTGGTAGGACCTCTTGTGAGTCCGCACGGGTAGGTACCGCCACCCCGCCTATTTCTGCCGTGAAGCAGTAATGCGTTTCGGTTTGAAGGGCGGGGCAGCCGTTGTAACTATACTTGAGACCTTAGAACTTATATCTCAGGATGGATGGCGCATTTACGTTCTGGATGTCTATGGGCTCCAGTAACCACTTAACACCAGGTGGGCTGTGAGCTCGACCACCCAACTAAGCATTAAAAAAATAAGATGAACTACCAAGATAGATCACTTGATTTGGCTTTAATTACTAAAAGCAAAGAGGATAGATCGTATCCTGAGGAAGAACATTCTAGTATACCTGTTTCTACTCCAAATCGATCATCCTTATTAGAATATATGTACTGACTAGAAAAAAATAACAAACTTTCCGTGCGATATTCATACGTGTATATTTACAACAGAGCTTTAACCCTCACTAGATTCTGTATCGATGACAAACTTATGACGATATGGAAGTTTTACTTACAGCGTGGGTTCTTTGAACAGATTTGAGCCGTATGTTAAATATACGGAAAATAAAAAAACTTCAGAGGTGTCAAGGGACACCCGGATGGAACAAAGTTTCTTTCGATTAATTAGTGAAGGAATTGTAATTTTTTTTTTAAGTTGTAATAGTAAATTACGGCATTATGAAGAAAAAAAAACAATACTATGAACTAAATTACTATTGTTGAAACGCTATCTCGAGAAACTGTACTCATTACGCGGACCAATCGGATACGAGCAATGTCACGCGATAAGCGCCTACACGTTGATTGGTCAGAATGACGGATCTAAAAGTGTCGTGACAACTTTTCGTAAGAATTTTTTCCGTCTAGCCCCCTTTCACAACGCGCGATAAGGAACTTCGTTCCAAAACTTCGTTCCAATAATATAATACTGGAAGACGCAGTGCAGGACGCCCTCAGGCTCGGTGGAGTGATGATCTGTGCAGGGTAGCTGGAAGGAACTGGATGAGAGAAGCCGAGGATCGTGCTCAGTGGCGAACAATTGGAGAGGCCTATGTCCAGCAGTGGACTGCTATAGGCTGATGATGTTAAATATACGCTTTAGATAACACATACTTCATTATAATGTTGAGTTGTATTACTGTATCATTTGTACTGTGGCGACATTATAGTAGGGCTTTACTGAATAGACCGATGACTTTCGGCAAATTTACACTGCGCTAGTTTGAGTGGTGCTGTTCCGAGTGATCGGTATTAAGGATTTTATTGATTAATCGATTATTTTTTTGTGAAGGACAATCGATTTTATTTATCGATTAATAGATATGGCAATTAAAAATTAAATAGTCTAGCATTCCTCAGCATATGATCTACCACTGACAACTTATCCTGAAATAATTTGGGCGTCAGTTGTATCAAAAAACGACATATTTCCATTGCATTCAAGTGATACGACAGGAATAATGATGAAAATTAGATTCTTTTTTTTTACACAAAAATCGTGTTATGACTTTTTCTTGTGATACTATTATCTAAAGTTACAAGAACATTTTAACTATTTAAAATATGTAATAATTGTAAAGGTAAGTGACGATTTGATTGAAATTAATATAGTCTACTCTGGTGGCGAGTCGTGTAATGATAAAATGAGATGACAGGAACGAACAAATTTACTGTCGTTATAAAAGGATTCATTTGAAATCCTATTGGCAGCTTATTATTCCTTCCTATTCTGCGGTAGCCTAAGGACCTATTCCAGATTCGCGCGGACTGGTAAGTGAGCTCACGGGCTCAACCTGAGAGAATTTACTAACACTAGCCATAGCAAAAGCAGTGCTTCGGAGAATCTACCACTAGATCAGAATCGCGATCCACTGAGAAAATCCGGTGAGAAACTCAATAGATTGCCTATATGGGTTAATATTGTTAGTTCCTAATAACGTACACAATTTCTTAATTATTTATGACACAATATTACATTCTCGTTTCTCAGAATAAGACCGCTCCATCGACAAGTTCAAGACTAGTGGGAACCACTGGCGCTCTCGAAGGATAGCAACTTACCGAAATGACGAAACATTTAAACGGATTTCCTTGGTATTGATGTCGGTATAGTGGTCGCCACAATAACGAACGATATGAGAGAACAGTATGCTGCGTGTCGAATTACAAAATCAAACATATAACAAAATCAAACATAATTATATATATTTAGAATTCGTCGTGGCCTAAAGGATAAGACGTCCGGTGCATTCGTGTTGAGCGATGTACCGGTGTTCGAATCTCAGGCGTGCACCAATTTTCTAATAAAATGCGTACTCAATAAATGTTCACGATTGACTTCCACGGTGAAGGAATAACATCGTGTAATAAAAATCAAACCCGCAAAATTATAACTTGCGTAATTACTGGTGGTAGGACCTCTTGTGAGTCCGCGCGGGTAGGTACCAACACCCTGCCTATTCCTGCCGTGAAGCAGTAATGCGTTTCGGTTTGAAGGGCGGGGCAGCCGTTGTAACTATACTCAGACCTTAGAACTGATATCTCAAGGTGGGTGGCGCATTTACGTCGTAGATGTATATGGGCTCCAGTAACCACTTAACACCAGGTGGGCTGTGAGCTCGTCCAGTCATCTAAGCAATAAAAAAAATCATATTCGATATTCAAGTTTTCTACGATCTCTATTAACAACTTAAAATCAAACAGGCAGTTAGCACATTGAGCTACTTACAGTGAATATAAAATTCTCACATTCGAACGAACTCATTTTACACAATTTACATAAACATTCACGAGAATCTAATCCGAATTGTGAATAAATTTGGAATCAAAATAACCTTTTTTAACGTGACCATCATTTAACCCCGAAAAGGGCAGAGAATTGATCCGTATTATAATCCCCGAAGGGTTAGATTTGACACCACGCGAGGTACCCGCCGACCGTGTAATAAACTCAATATAACAACTTGTTTAATATGAATTTGAAGGAGAGTCGGTAACGCGCCGTGACGGGATAAAAAATGTTTCCACATTACCCTTTATAGGTGGAGAGGTAACGCAGGACGTATTAGCGGGAATTCGTGTGAACTACATCGTGTACTGACACTCAGTACAATCCATAACATAAGGCCCATAGCACACGGCGTATTTTAAACGCGCAGTCAACGCGCTTCAAACGAGATTCGCACGAACTTTGTAAACCTAAGCACAGGCGGTGATCGTACAACGGTACAGGCGCGCTTTTCTTTTTCTTACTAAGCTGATGGTCTTAAGAGACCATTTCAGCGTAACCTTAACTAGTAGGTGAGCTCACGGGGCTCAAACCTGACGATGTTGCTAACACGAACCCTACCAAGAACCGTGCATCGCAGAATCTACCACCGGATCGGAAACGCGACCCACTGAGAAGATCCGGCGAGAAACTCAGTGAGCCGTGTCTATGGGCTAATTTACTCGCCGAGCCCTTCGTCGCAAGCGACGGGTTCGACGACAACGATGACCGCCGCTTAAGGTACTTAAAAGTACCGTTAGTGGATCGGGAGGATCCGAGATGACGTGTTTTGGGCGACGTCGACTGTTTACCATTTGGTCCGCAGGAACGGCAATGTAGTTATGGACGCATTGTAGTCGCTCGTAGCTTTTACGTTTTGATCAGATCAGTTCAGTTGTACAATAGCGTCGGTTGAGACGAAACTGCTTACGCTGGCTTTAGCACTGCCTATAAAAAGAAAAAAAAACCTAAAAATAAGCGAATCTATTGGATAGGCCCATTTGCGAGTGAAAGAATATTATGTGGTCATTACAACACCACATTTAGAAGTTGGTAAATCATAGAAGAGGGGAAAAGTTTTCTAAACGTTATCGAATGCCGTATTCGTCATTCCAAGAACTTCTTTTGATTCTAAAACCGAAGTGAACGATTATTTACAATATTGTTTTGACTATAAAGCGGTCGGTGTCAAAAGGTTCCAATTTAAAACAAAATACACGCGTCCCAGACAGTAAACTATTATTCCAAAAGCGCCGCGGATAGTCGGGGCAGCGCGACGGCGTGAGCGCGCGCCCCTCCTCTACCCCTTCACCGCCCCCTCGTACGCGGTGTGACAAACGCGCGTGTGAAGCGCTCTTTTATCGTGTTTTACGCGTGTTTGAAGCTATATAAACGCAAAAATCGGCAACTACAGCGTTTTAAATACGCTGTGTGTTAGGGACCTAAGGCTTTATCGTATATGAATGTGTGTATTTTGGAGCATATTAAATTCTCACTCAATGCCTTCATGTAAACGTGAGCTTATTGTAGAATGGTATTTGTGTAACTAAAATAATAGCCTGAATATGAAAGTATTACAACCGTGTCGATAAATGAGGATAGTGACGTCAGTATACCTGGAAACCGCTGAGGGCGCTTCGTAATTTGTATTTTTTTTATTTTATTGCTTATATGTGTGGACGAGCTCACAGCCCACCTGGTGTTAAATGGTTACTGGAGCCCATTGACATATATAACGTAAATGCGCCACCCACCTTGAGATATAAGTTCTAAGGTCTCAAGTACGCTGCATACAACGGCTGCCCCACCCTTCAAACCGAAACGCATTACTGCTTCACGGCAATAAATAGGCAGGGTGGTGGTACCTACCCGTGCGGACTCACAAGAGGTCCTACCACCATTAAAGTATTAAACAGAAACAAAATCTTTGGCATCCGCGATTCGAGAGAAAACAAACGTAACGCACCATTAGTGAAATACAAATTTCAAAGAATGTTCAAGAAAATTATTATATTTCTATTCCACCCCTAGCTCCCGGAGTAAAGACAACGATTCAGTAGACAGCTAATTTTACAGCCCCCTAGCACTCAAGCCCTTTGAATTTTGAAATAGACGTGAATTTGACATATTCATTATGATCTCTAACAAAATCTTTGCAAAAATTTGAAGCAATACACAAATACAATTATACATAGGTCGGAGACGGGCATTAGTTTGGCAGCTAAACGAAACGCAGCACGATTCACGAGAGATGGCAGCACGATTGCGGTATCGTCGGAACTCGGCTAACTTCGTGCTACGACAGAGCCTAGCCGATGGAGGCGCGTGGACGCCATCACACTTACCAACCGGCCTTCTTGAGGAGCGGTGCCTCCGTCCTAAGAACTGTCATTCGTTTTCGTTTGCTAACGTCAAGAAAAGATTTCTAAATTGTTCTAAGACAACAAACGTGATTGGTGTACTCAATATTTGTCTTAGCTCGATCATCTTATTGGCCCTATGAAGTCTGAAGATGGGTTAATAATTGTGACTTGTCCGACATACACATTCAACTGAATGTTAGAACTTCTTTTTCTTCTTTTCTTATTCTTCCTAGAGTTTCCCGGTCTAGTTCCAGACCATTTAGTGTCAACTGAGTGGCAAACGACTGAAATAAACTGTTCATTATTACACTTAGACAAATAATATGAGAACCAAACAACGACTTGGAGAGTCAAAAAGCTACATACTAATTCAGAATGTGAAAAAACCCATAGTGTAGTTATTTTGTGTAGAAATTTAGCATTGAGTAATTCCAAAAATAAAATTTATAAATCAATAGGTACTTTGATATAATTAAAACACCAACCTATTTGGAATTGTGATATGATTTATTAATTGTACAATAATGTTTAATTATGTATAAACAATAATATATTTAACGTGTTTTGCATACGAAGCGTTACGTAATATAAATTTTCAAATCATGGAAAAGGACTGTATGTAAACTAAGAAATTAATATTAAGAACTTAATTTTTCTCCAACTTGGATATTCAAAGAGGATTAACGGCCAGTTTAGTTTCCAGCAATTCACAAACACGCACAAACATGATAGATCAGTGTAGTGCTGGCGCACATCGTACATCAACCTCTAGCTATGTATTTTCAACAATCAAACATACGATTGGATCTTACTAGAACTTTTGTCAATAGTGGACCTCTTTGATATGGGAAATATTTTATTGCTCTATAGGGACAGACTACATGTGCAACTGCAAATTCATAATACGGTATATCACCTTTAGATTTACCATTAAACAGTTGCTTTACTGTTTCTCCGTACACTAAGGCACGGGTCCTTTGATTTTAAATGGAATAGTTGAACTTGGAATTCGAATTGAAAACAAGTTTAACATTCAAACAACTTTGTATAGAATGTCGTTATTAGCATGTCGACGCACATGGTATTAAATTATTCCTCTAAAGGAATATTATGATCGTCATATCAGCAGTAGAAAGCAGTTTGCCTTCATGAGCGATGATGATTCTTACTCTCAGATCGACCGTAGGCTATCTACAAAGGATACAAAATAGATTATAAAAATTGTTATACAATGCGCGCAATGTAACACAAATAATGAACCGGGACTCTACGACACATGTGATGCGTTTGACGATAAACTTCACGATACATTGCGCATTCACACATGAACTCCTTGCTTAAAAACAATTTATGCTTACTGTTCACCGAGTAGATGTTATTTTCTTTTACGTTAAGGTGTCCCTAAAGAGCTATTCCGGCTATGGACCGGTAGATGAGCTCGCGGGATCAATCTGAGAGAATATATTAATACTAGTCTTAGCAGGAGCAGTGCTTCGCAGAATCTAACACCGGATCTAAATCGCGACCCATTGAGAAGATCCGGTGAGAAAGGCAACGAACCCCAGGATAGGTGGACGAGCAAAGGCTCAGCCAGGAGGGTGGGATTAGCTAACAGCTGCCCGAGCGCCTCCAAAAAACCTAACAACTCAAGAATAACTGCTTTGCAAATGAACCTACTAGCGGATCGGAATCGCGACCCGCTGAGAAGATCCAGCGAGAAACTAAGCGGGCTGATGCATGGTTTGGTGAACAGTATGTATAGTACTAACGAATGTATCACAATATTATTCATTGCGGTAGTTAAGTTTACGTCCAGTAAGGACCATAAATATATAACCTTAGATTTCAAGTCACGTCGTTATTAAAGAGCTAGTAAAAAATGTAATTTGTCGAAAGTTCCCCGACATTATGAATTAATGGTAAGAATTATTATACGTTTGGGAGTCGTTCTAATTCCAATATTATTAAGAGGACAGCCATTTGAAGTGGGGGCTTCATGGGGTTGCCAGCTATTAACTTCATTTATTCACATTTGTATTTAATTATGTTTTCGTGGCGGACATGCAAGCTTTATAACCCTTCCTATTTATTGACAAGTGCAGTATTTTTAGGGCACAAACTCTAATCCTGATATTGTGTTTGTAGAGATTACGACGAAGGGAAGATCTTCCACCAAGCGGGTGTATTGCTCGGTAAGACCGACGGTCCAAATGTTGTTGTTCCGAACTTGTACATATGCAAGCTTATCTTGAAAATGTCTTTAGCAAAATTCCGGTATCTGTCAAATATATTGTGTTCTGTGATGGCCACCGCCAAATGTGGTTTTCGACCACCCCATCATCACAAAAGCAAAGAGCTCCTCAAAGTTTTTATCGCTTATATTTTTTATTCTTAGCTGAGTGGACAAGCTGACGACTAACGGATGCATGAGTTCTAAATCTCAGTTTTATATTAAAACTAATGAGTATGATACAAATAAATATCACAAAAACAGAGATAGATTACATTACACTCATTTTTAACTGACTTCGAAGGACCCTTCCTTGAGAATTGAGAGCAATTCTGGTTTTTATGTGTCTTACTTAGAACTTTTTTCTCGTTGAACCGATTTTAATACGCGGTCCCACGTGGTGGTATGAGCCATTGAGCCACCTTGAGATATAGGTTCTAAGGTCTCAGTATACAAGTTAAGGTTTTTATTCTTCTACGAAATCATTATGATCATCATGAGCAGTTTGACATCAGGCAGGCAGTATCTCGTCGAACTAATAGAAGAAACAAACCCAGAAGCGGATTACCCGTAAGGCCAACTAGACCCGTGCCTAGGGGCGTGTAGTTACAAGGGGCGCGCGAGCTCAGAATTTTAAATTAATAAAGAAAATAACATATCGACGATTAAGAACTATATGCCTCAACTAAATGTCCTGGTCTACTGAAGTCTAGAATTTGATGATACAACGTCATCGTAATTTTACTGGTGATAGGACCTCTTGTGAGTACGCACAGGTAGGTACCACCACCCCGCCTATTTCTGCCGTAAAGCAGTAATGCGTTTCGGTTTGAAGGGTGGGGCAGCCGTTGTAACTATACTGAGATCTTAGAACTTATATCTCAAGGTGGGTGGCGCATTTACGTTGTAGATGTCTATGGGCTCCAGTAACCACTTAACACCAGGTGGGCTGTGAGTTCGTCCACCAATCTAAGCCAAAAAAAAATATTGCAAAAACAACTAGTTAAAATTTATAGTATTATGATGGTCAGTTATGGCCGGTACAGGGGCGCCGATAAAGTGATTGCCTAGGGCGCTCTGGACCTTTAATACGCCACTGAACAAACCAGAGAAGTAGGCTACAATCCAGGGCTTAGTCACACGCAAGCGTTTCCCCGTAACAAGAAACCGGTCGGAACTGAAGCCCGCTTCCTATTGTGGTTTCTGCTGGTAATTTCGAGGTTTTTGCTAAAGTTGTAAGTCTTCAAGTCGTTCATGCGCTCACCGAGTTTCAAATGTACCAATTTCGAGTTGTTATAAATATTATTTATACGAAAAACAAAACCGAAGTAAAATAAGAATATATTCAAATCAGTCAGACCAATAGGACCTCTAACGTGGCAGAATCTAGATAATAAATAATTACTATCGATTTTTTTTATATCCTGGCAACCCCGGGAACGTCATTTTGACTTAATATGTCACAGAGATCAAGCTATCTTTTATGAAGTATAGGTGTATCGACGGTAATTTTATTTTAGCAACGTTAACTTCAAGATACCCTCAAAATCGAATGTTCCAGTGCTCGCCTTTAAACCGTTCATACCAACACCTCCAGATATCGATTCACTTCACGCATTCACATATTCGTCCTAGATTTATTATGACAAATGACATTTAAAAAAAATACTGTGTCAATATATTTTGTCGTCTAAAACTGAACAATATGATCCGAAGAGAGAAAAGCAAAACAATTTACAGAACAGAAAAATATAAAGAACTTCTTTATGTTTGTCTATTAATATATATATAGTAGATATGATACTTTATGACTGATTAGATTAAGTAAAAACCACACATTCACATAATCTTTTTTATTTAGAACATCTTACACACAAGTGAATCGATTTAATGTTATCCACCACAACAAAGTGTTCTTAAATAATAATTCAATACAATACTATGACTGGACACTCACGGCATAATATCGATGGGCTCTGGCGACCACTTAACATCAAGTACGCCGTTAGCTCGTCTCATAAAATAACACATCTTAGTGTTAATTTTGGTACGTGCAACTTATTAAATGAATATAAAGGTAATAAAATATTCGCGAAACATTTTCAGTGCAACACCATACCGTGTCTTTAATGAGAATTTATTAACGCGATGACAGTTTTATCATCTGACATTGTTTGTATTTAAATCTCTTTAGCGTATGTGTTTCGCGTATTATCCGCTGTATTCACGGTCGTCCAAAGCAATAATATATGGCTGACTACTTTATTTCTTAGTGTAGTTATCTTATTCAGTTATATGCTAATGGAGCAAATCTTATAGCTGGGTTTGATTAAAGCGTATATTTGGGTCGATATTGAAGTCGTTGAAGTCGTCGTGGCCCAAAAGATAAGACGTCCGGTGCATTCGTGTGTAGCGATGCACCGGTGTTCGAATCCCGCAGGCGGGTACCAATTTTTCTAATGGAATACGTACTTAACAAATGTTCACCATTGACTGCCACGGTGAAGGAATAACCATAGTGTAATAAAAATCAAACCCGCAAAATGATAATTTGCGTAATTACTGGTGGTAGGACCTCTTGTGAGTCCGCACGGGTAGGTACCACCGCCCTGCCTATTTCTGCTGTGAAGCAGTAATGCGTTACGGTTTGAAGGGTGGGGAGCCGTTGTATACTGAGACCTTAGAACTTATCTCTTTATTTATATATTTTTTTAACTTGTATCTCAAGTTGGGTGGCGCATTTACGTTGCAGATAACTATGAGCTCTAGTAACCACTTAACACCAGGTGAGCTGTGAGGTCGTCCACCCATCTAAGCAATAAAATATGTATATGTATAATTAACTAAATATCCATTTACTCACTACTGCCGCAAAACAGTATCGTTCTATTTTTTCTCAAAACAAGTTGCGATATACACGTGCTCCAGTGACGCTTTATAACCCATCCGCGAAAACTGGCATTACCTCTTAAGCTACCAACGAATAGGTAAGTAATTTAAAAATAACCCTTATAATTACGAGGCTGGGAGCCATTATGAGATCTACGTCCATCCAAATATCAATCATATAATTTAAGCTTCGCCTGATGCGGCCTTTAACCTATCTCATACTTACGACTAACTCACGATCAGTCTATTAGAAATGACAAATTCATCGAGATAATCTAATCCAATGACACATTAATTTGACCATAAGAAACACAGTAGCCACATCTCAGAAGCGTGTAATGGAGGCGTAGACATAAATTAACCAATCAAGGGGTTCCGTTAGCCGACGGTAAGTGGCGCCACCTATCATTAGATCGTCTGCGCGCGCGTCTCGCTTATGTTGTTATGATTTTAAAAGGATTTAAATCTCTTGTTTTATTTACATTGCTCGTTAGGTTTTGGACTAAAATACGTAAGGGTAGCTTTTATGATTTCTATGTTTATGATGTCTACATTTATGTCTATTTCTATGATGTCTAGCTTTAATATTCAAGATATTCAAGATAACCAATAGAGTGCTACCCTCAAAGCGTCATCAGCATACATTAAGCACATGTCATTGTTCCTATAAAAGCACATGCAATTATTAATGAATGGTAATAATGGATGAATGGTAAATTATATAATATTATAATATCTTGCACTGCACTAAAATTCGCATGTCAAATAATGACAAAGCATACACGCTGCTTTTAACTTAATATGTAATAACTCATTTTCACTATACTTGGCAAATAAATGATTTTCTTTCTTTTTTCTTTATTCATCTTGTATAAAACCAAACAAGCATAAAATTAGTACCTATTTACGTATTATAACTGAAGCAGTAATAATTTCTAAACAATTTATACAGTACATACGTGGTAGAAGTGAAACCTTCAGAAGTATTCTCATTCTATCGCACACTAAATCGATTGATAATTATATAGCTAATAAAAGGCGTATGTGTTTGTCTGTATTCAGTGTCATTGTGTCATTTTCGTTGTATTAAGCTCTAAATCACAACGATTCTTTATATTTTTCACTGATGGTAGGTCCTCTTGTGAGTCCGCACGGGTAGGTACCACCACCCCGCCTATTTCTGCCGTGAAGCAGTAATGCGTTTCGGTTTGAAGGGTGGGGCAGCCGTTATAACTTTACTGAGACCTTAGAACTTATATCTCAAGGTGGGTGGCGCATTTACATTGTAAATGTCTATGTGCTCCAGTAACCACTTAACACCAGGTGAGCTGTGAGGTCGTCCACCCATCTAAGCAATAAAAAAAAAATTAGCAATATTCACTTCATCAGTGGACTAAGTATGCCTTTGAAACGAGCGGGTATGAGATTTGATCCATAGTAAATCAAAGTCCGAATTGAGTCGTGATATTCCTAAATAGTATCATTGGATAGTTTTTCGTAACTTGATTTATATTATTCGGCCCGACTGTTATAAAATTCGTTGAGAGATTCCGACAAAACAATGCAAGAATTCGAAGCAATGTACATCTAACAACTAATCATCACCACAATTGCAACACACGTGTCGTGTTGAGGCAGATCCGTTATTCTGTTTCTGGGCCCTGTGTACGTTTCCAACACAGTGTATAGTATTAACAGTTAATTCACTTTCACTTCAATCGAATATTCATTAAAAAAATATCCATAATGTTAGGTGATATAATCCTATAGACGCCACGGTAATTGTCAAACAAAATGTTCTTTCTGTGTAGTTCTTGATAGACCATCGCATTGAGAAAAATTGCGATATCTTATACCTTTAAACGAGCAATTCTTGTATATGTATATATATATATATGTCGGCACACGTCAGGGATGGCTAAGCGGTAGTTTCGTCATCACTCGTATTCGATTGAACTCAGTTTAGTCAATAAAACTTTTCAATAATAGTTAGTGAAACTCAACACACACAACTTTCACAATGACAGGATAAACCGACAGTTTCGTTGCACATACCGACAGACCGACTGACTGACTGACTGACCATCAGAGACTCACTGCTGAGACGGACGGAATCACTGTCTGACACGAATGCTACGACTCTGTCCACGTACCGCCATTTTATAACTGTGGCGTTACGGAGTCTACCCTTCATTTTGTGATATTTATCAAAACAACATTTCATCATTTAAAATAATAATCAAAACCACCGTCTTAATATTACTAAAAGTCGTCAACCACGACACGGCCATTCTGTCACTTTGACGTTTGTGTATCGTTGATATTCCGAACTATTGACCCGGATGCGACACGGCCATCCTGTGTTACACACGTCCTCGTGTGTTAATCTGAAACAAAAGCCAATACCGCACAGTATCATTCACGCTCGGCTATATCTGACCACTCTACTAACATAAAAGTCTTGTGTCATCACAAATTCTATAACGACATTGAAAGATTACACAAACGAAAATAAGTGATTTACTACTGCTGCAAGTTCTCCCCGTACAATTCATGTACACAGTAACTAAGTCATCCTTGTGACTACAAGTGTTCAATGATAGTCATCCCTGTGACTACAAGTGTTCAATGCTAGTCATCCCTGTGACTACAAGTGTTCAATGATAGTCATCCCTGTGACTACAAGTGTTCAATGATAGTCATCCCTGTGACTACAAGTGTTCAATGATAGTCATCCTGTGACTACAAGTGTTCAATGATAGTCATCCCTGTGACTACAAGTTTCAATGATAGTCATCCCTGTGACTACAAGTGTTCAATGATAGTCATCCCTGTGACTACAAGTGTTCAATGATAGTCATCCCTGTGACTACAAGTGTTCAATGATAGTCATCCCTGTGACTACAAGTGTTCAATGATAGTCATCCCTGTGACTACAAGTGTTCAATGATAGTCATCCCTGTGACTACAAGTGTTCAATGATAGTCATCCCTGTGACTACAAGTGCTCAATGCTAGTCATCCCTGTGACTACAAGTGTTCAATGATAGTCATCCCAGTGACTACAAGTGTTCAATGATAGTCATCCCTGTGACTACAAGTGTTCAATGATAGTCATCCCTGTGACTCTAATCAACAGTCATCCCTGTGACTCTAATCAACAGCTACCGGCACGTCGCTCCGCTCGGCCGGTGAATAGTTGACCCATCGAGCGCCAACAGACGGCGTTTGCGTCCCATATCTCGTATTGGCTGCAGCAATCACGTGTCGATTGCGACACGGCCTTCCTGATTGTACACGTCCTCGTGTGATGGTTAACCTACATCAAAAACATCCACGAGAACACTTGTTCCGCTCGATACCTCCTGACTACACTTTACGACTTATCGGAAATTTAAAGTCATCAAAGCTTTAAACTGTTTAATACCATTTTAACCAAATCAAACAATAGGGTATACAAAGTTCATTATTTAGCAGCCAGAGTACGTACCACAGTCGTTCATCAAACTTCAAATTTACTCTGTACAAATCAGGCATAGCTTACAGGAACTCAGATCAAAGAGAACTTCCGAGTAAAAATATCTAACGCCACGGCTCTCCAGCCGACCAGCAATCGCAATTGCCCTCATGATGCGCATCCACAGCGTGGATCGCCCGTGTGCATCACCCGCTGACTACACACGATGGTCTTTACAGACCCCGACCTCCGCCAGAGCCTCAAGAGACAACCGATTTCTACCGGGCTACGACTACGTAATAGCTACTGGTACGGTCGAACACAATACGACCGATAGACTATCCTTACTCGAGTTTTCACCACAATTTAAGCTTGCTCTTCATTATCATCATTTACATCAACCTCGACTGGTATGTGTCATGCTGGCATTTTTCTTAGCCTATCATGTGGGTATTTGTAAGTACGTTTTGAATTTAAAGCTTTCAATGTGTAACGGTCACCATCCAATACTTCAACTACTTTAAACGGCCCTTTAAACTTTGTATCTAATTTCGTTTGATTACGCTCTTCGTTTTAATGTGTGGACGAGCTCACAGCCCACCTTGTGTTAAGTGGTTACTGGAACCCATAGACGTCCACAGCGTAAACGCACCACACACCTTGAGATAGAAGTTCTAAGGTCTCAGTATAGTTACAACCGCTGCCCCACCCTTCAAACCGAAATACACCACTGCTTCACGGCAGAAATAGGCAGGGTGATGGTACCCGTGCGGTCGATGGCACTATACGGAGCACCCGTCTGGTGCCACGTCCTTACCCACGAGAACGTCGCCGCGCTGCGACGCCGGCAGCGCGCGATCGCAGTCAGAGTTATTCAAGGATACCTCACAGTCTCCTACGAGGCGGCGCGCCCTAGCGCAAGTGTAGCCGGAGCGCGGGGGCTCCAATCTCGGCAGTCCGTGCTAGAGGCGTGGTGTCGTCGTTTGGCGGACCCGTCGGCCGGCCTCCGTACCGTTGAGGCGATCTGCCCGGTTCTCGCAGACTGGGTAGGCCGCGACCGCGGAAGACTCACCTCCGGTTACCTGTGCAGACTCACAAGACATTTTATCACCATGCAAACTTCTTACCGCAACAAATCTTACCAGCCACCACGCAAACTACAATTTTACGGGTTCCACTTCTCCTACACGATGTTACTCCCACACTGCGGAAGCCAACCGCAAACACTTGTCAAGCACGCACAAGCACGCACTTCACCAGAAAAACTTGCATCCGCCAGCGGGGCCCGAACACCGCCGCGTCGCCAGACACGAACGCACCGGACGTCTTATCTTACAGGTCACGACGACTTCAGATGTGTCAATTTTTCTTCCCCACGGAAACTTGCTTGCTTTCTTGTTTGCTTGCTTGCTGGAGCCCGAAGTCATCGAACGTGTAGTGTTATTGGTATTGAATCTAGTAGATTCTAAAGTTTCAGCGACAATTCACAGTCTCATGTCCTGGTTTACTGCACTAGTGCCATGTAACTCTATCAGTAGTCATTGGCTTAAAAACGATTCGTGTCGGAACTACCCACTCGTCATGACAGATCCATTATTGCGATCGAAGTTTCACTTGAGACTTGCACTTGCCTTAATTTCTTGCAATAGCTTGTTACGTGTCGTATTTCCGCTAGTAAATGCCATCTGATAAATCGAGAGTCAACTGGGCAACATGAGCCAGAACGTAAGATGTGACGATTTCTTCGTGGCTCAGATCTTCCATCGAGGTAATAGAGACGTTATTACACGACTTACGTATGCTGCATTCACGCTCTTGTGGCGTACCACTACTAGTATTCTGATCTGCATCATGTTTTTTTTGCTGTACTTCGAACATGTTCAAACACGTCACGCCAGTGAGAGTAGAGTCCTGATCTCACTTCTGATGTCGGGGCGCGTCAGGGATGGCTAAGCGGTAGTTTCGTCATCACTCGTATTCGATTGAACTCAGTTTAGTCAATAAAACTTTTCAATAATAGTTAGTGAAACTCAACACACACAACTTTCACAATGACAGGATAAACCGACAGTTTCGTTGCACATACCGACAGACCGACTGACTGACTGACTGACCATCAGAGACTCACTGCTGAGACGGACGGAATCACTGTCTGACACGAATGCTACGACTCTGTCCACGTACCGCCATTTTATAACTGTGGCGTTACGGAGTCTACCCTTCATTTTGTGATATTTATCAAAACAACATTTCATCATTTAAAATAATAATCAAAACCACCGTCTTAATATTACTAAAAGTCGTCAACCACGACACGGCCATTCTGTCACTTTGACGTTTGTGTATCGTTGATATTCCGAACTATTGACCCGGATGCGACATATATATATATATATATATATATATATATATATATATATATATAATCTGAATCTCGGAAACGGCTCCAACGATTTTCATAAAATTTAGCATACAGGGGATTTATTTTCAGAAAATATTGTTTTATTCGTGTTTTCAATAATCAACTCTTCCCGACATCTATTGGCGGATAATAATACTATTTTTCTTAATTGAGGGCAACTAACTGCTTTAAATACACAACAAGATGGCGTTATAAAAAAAAACCGAGCAATGCTCGGTCATCCTCTAGTAATAATAATGGGCATTAATTGATGAATTTATATTAAATATTTATTTGAATGACATAGGTAAATGAATAGTAAGAAAAATAATAAAGAATAGTTGCAAATTTTTATGTATATTTGTATTTTTTTCCGTTGATCTCAAAAGAAAGCTAAATACGGGACAAATATACGGTTTTTATTTGTTTCTCACTCCTCCTTGCGTCGTACTCCATATTTCTCACGATTGTGAGCACTTTCATCCAATTTTGTAAATATTTGTTTATGTTTTGTTAATTCTCATTTATTGTTTATCTTAGTTAAGGGTTTTCTGCAGAGTTTTCTTCGGTATTCACGAGTGGTGGACTTATTTTAAGCTGGATATGACTGGATATATACGGATTAATTTTGCGTTTATTTTTTTGACACTTCGAACTAAAAGTGTAAATTACTTTTAGTTGTCACGGGCTACTGAAACTATAATAAAAACGAAAATAATGAACGCCAACACCGCTAGATTATAGTGTAAAAACAGTTATAATTTGTACATTGTATATTCTGTGTTTATAATATAACTAGCGACCCGCCCTCGCTTCGCTTCGGAAACATTAAAAGACACATGAAACCAAAAAAAAAAAAAAATTAAAAAAGTAGCCTATGTTCATCAGGGACAATATCGGCTTCTAATGGAAAAAGAATTTTTCAAATCGGTCCAGTAGTTTCGGAGCCTATTCGAAACAAACAAACAAACAAATCTTTCCTCTTTATAATATTAGTATAGATCAAATCAAATCAAATCAAATCAAAAAAGTTTTATTCGACATAAATGAAAGTACATACTTGTTGAACGTCAAAAGAACTACCGCCAATTCACAAGAATTAGCCTCCGTCCTGAGAAGAATTGGCAAGAAACTCAGCGGGCACGTCTTTTTTTTTTTTTTTAATATTAGATTATTTTTTTAATATTAGATTTTTTTAAATATTCATTTCATACAATAAGTAATTATAACATAACAATTATTACAATATTGAAATGCCCGGAGCGAGCAACTCATTCCCACTTTGTGCAATCTTCTAGTCTAATGGAACTCATCGAAGTGACTGCATCTCACATACACTGTGACAACGGAGCCTCTTTCGCCATAATCAAAACAAAACACTGATAATTGTCGGGTTATTAAAAAAGAACTTTATTTTTCATCGAAATAATTAATTTATTTGTTTATTGTATGTATGAGTATGAGTCGTTTCGTTTGCAATTTGTTATCTTCATAAACCGATGTCAATAGAAGTGCTTTTAATGGCAAGGCAGAGAGCGTCAAGTAACAGCTTTTGAAGTCCTAGTTGCAATGAAACTAGTACTAATTTAAAATAATATTTATTATTAACTAAGTTGAGCATTCTTACCGTCTTTTTCAAGAAGTTTTTTCAATATTACATAAATAATTTAAAGACTTAATTATATAAATTCGTTCTATATTAATAATGTAATGAAAATTTCAATGTTTTTGTAATCTACTTGTTCTATATTTATAATATTAGATTATCAATTTTAAAGTATGTTTGTTTGTTTGTCCTTCTTTCACGTCGAAAGGAAGCAAGAGCTTTATTTATTTATTTATTTATCGTATGGCATTCGTTTACACTGCGTGGTTATAATTTAAATTTACAGTTTGTGAAATAATCGATAGTTTCTTCTGTTACATTTTTGAGATCTTCCACTTGGCCTGCGAATCTCGTTAGTGGGCATTCCATGACAATGTGGCATACAGTTTGCTCTGAACATCCGCATTCACAGCTTTCATTTTCCGTCCAGCCCCATCTCTTCCGCAGTTGGTAACAGTGACCAACTCCCGTTCTCAGGTGGTTAAGCATGCACCAGATTTTCGTTTTTCTTTGAAACCAGGTGAGCGGGAGTGTGGATTCAGCTCGAACAGTTCAGGTGGGATACATCTGGCTGACCATTCTTTAACCCAGGCCTCGTTTGTGTTCCAATTGGAGTGTGGTTGGTGTGCCTGTAATGCCGGTGGGTTTCGTGACTTCAATCTCGTCGATTTGAAGTTGGCTAGGTCCCTGTTGATAGGCAGCTCGAGTCGTCTAAGCGCCTTTTCTATCTCTGCGTATAAGGGGTGGGTGCGGCGAAGGTGGGGTGGGGCAATGCTGCTCAGAGCCGAAGGCCAGTGCAGAGGTGTTGGTTTTAAGTAGTATTCTGTCGTCGTATATACAATGGCCAGGACGGATGTCCTCAGAGAGTTGGCTTAGGCTCCCCACGTTGTCCCTGTCAGCTTTTGTATTGTTCCTGGTTCTCAGTTTCGCTACGACGTTGTGCCACCATGGCTGTGTAGTCGGCATACTACCTTGCAATAAGGCATAGATGTACGTATATCCAGGATCCGACATGGCCCAAAGTATAAGACGCGATAGCAGTGTCTAACCAACTACACCTGGGCTCAAAGCCTGACAGGCGACAGACGCTAAGGAAATACGAGCCAAGTGTGTCACAAGCGTCTTCCACGACGAAGGAATATATCGTGCCAACATCAAAGCCGCCCAATTTTATGGATCCTCATTCAGATCATGCAGTCAAGCTTGAAGGGTTAAGGAGGTTACCTTGGATCTGTTCCAAGGTGCCAGCAGTCCGCATGTAGCATCTGTGGACCGTATGAACTAACTGATTTTTTTTTATTGCTTAGGTAGGTGACTGAGCTCACAGCCCACCTGGTGCTAAGTGGTTACTAGAGCCCATAGACATCTACAACGTAAATGCCCCACCCACCTTGAGATATAAGCTCTAAGGTCTCAAGTATAGTTACAGCGGCTGCCCAAATCTAAACGCATTACTGCTTCACGGCAGAAATAGACAGGGTGGTTGTACCTACCCGTGCGGACTCACAAGAACGTCCTACCACCAGTAATTACGCAAATTTTACTTTGTTTGATTTTTATTACACGATGCTATTCCTTCACCTTTTCATTACCATAACAAAACTAATGTTAATTGAATATAAACTCTATTAGAAGCGAACAAACGACTTAACCCAACAACCACTCAACTTAAACAAATGAGTTCGAAAGTCAAACTCTAAATGTCGGAACATTCTGAACTTTGCAGGGACTATTCGGGTCACGTGCGCACCCCGCCGAAGAGCTCGCCTCTCTGGAATCTGCATTGGTCTATGGTTCAAGTCCATGAATCAACTTCGAATAGCTTTGAATACTAAACTAAAAACTTGTAGTAAATAGCAGACGAGCTATATAATATTCATTTTTAGGAGACCACTTACCGGTGGTAGGACCTCTTGTGAGTCCGCGCGGGTAGGTACCACCACCCCCCTATATCTGCAGTGAAGCAGGAATGCGTTTCGGTTTGAAGGGTGGGGCAGCCGTTGTAACTATACTGAGACCTTTAGAACTTATATCTCCAGTAACCACTTAACACCAGGTGGACTGTGAACTCGTCCACACATCTAAGCAATAAAAAAAAATAAAAAAAATTGTACTAGTTAATTGCAAACTAACAAAACCGCTACCCTAATAACACGTATATTGATTATAATTTAGTTAATAGTCGTCTGAATGTTCTATTAACTTATCAAATACCTACTGGATATTGTCTCAATCCCCTTCTTTAATTCAATTTCCTTTTAGTCCACTATCAATTTTATTTTATACCGTCCAATTTCAGTTTTCTTACAAAAGAAATGCTTTCCACTTTATTTTAACCGTTTAACTAAATGGGCTACATTTCCTTTGCCTTTCCAATGATCGAACGAACCAAAAAAATTGATTCCGTAACAATAACGTTGAGTATTAAACATTTTGCGCGGCAATTTTGAAAAAAACATTATCTGTGAACGACATTGTCTATCTACAAAAAAAATATATAATTATCTATAATAAAAGATTATTATTCAACTAACGCAAATGAAAAACACCCTTTCCATAAAAAAAAACGGAATCAGCTAAAAAATCGCCGGCTTAGCCCCCTCGTTTTCTTGATAAAATCAATTCAATTTTTAGATTCTCTCTGCCTGTCATATCGGGCTAGGTGAGGGAGCGTGACCAGAATCACAAAACGGTAACAAATAGTCCAAATTTTATACCGTAAGTAAATTACAAAACTTTATGCTTTTTTAATACGCTTTTATTAGCTTCAGACGTATGTATGATAATATGTTACGGAATCTTCGCTTTATAGAAAAAGCACCCTACACTTTTTTACAATAAAATATTTTTTTTCTTACACTTTTTAACTCGAATTTATTAAAATTTATTTTTTATTTTTTAGTTGGATTTTCTATAATAGCGTATTTTGTTAGTTTTTTTAAACTATTATTTATTAATAAGGGCTTTTTGTTGATACCGAGATGTAGATACAGTCCTTCATAGTCTTAGATACCAAAGTATACACACGAACGGATAAGCAAAACAAAATTAAAACTAGCGATGATCCTGTGTTTGGTTGATCTGAGTCTCTTTCCGGTTTTGATCTCTTTGGAAATCGGTGTGGATAGTAATAATTATTATTTTATCAAAATCTGGTGGTAGGACTTCTTGTGAGTCCGCAGAGATAGGTACCACCACCCTGCCTATTTCGGGCGTGAAACAGTAATGCGTATCTCAAAGTGGGTGGCGGCATTTACGTTGTAGATGTCAATGGGCTCCGATAACCACTTAACATCTGGTTAGCTGTGAGATCGTCCAGGCATCTATGCAATAAAAAAAATAAAAAGAATCTTATTAAGTATAATTTGATTACAATTTCTAATAAAACTTTTCGTATTTTTTCTTATTTACAAAAAAAAATTTGCAACCCACCTTTTTCAGAATCTTAGGCGACCATTAAAAAAATCTGAAATATTCTTTATTTAAACTAATAATGTAAGAAACAGCTAGGAAATCAGTAAATATATTATGAACCAAAATTATTCCGTTAATCCTTATTTGATTTACTGTTTTTCATTTATACTTTCATATTGAAATTCGGCGCTGCGTTGATTCGCTGACAAGTTCCAAACCTTCTGATTTGTGCGAAGCGTTTCATCAAGTAAACCGGAGCATGAGTTCGATGAATGTTTATCTTTTAAATCGGGCAATAAGGATTTTCGTATAAAGATACTGTTTTTGAATAGAAAAGTGTTTGGTTCGCTTGTTTTGTGCGTGAGTATTCCTCGCGTTAAGAAGTAGGTTAATTTACTGACCATTTAGTATGAAGCGACTTTTGGGGTTCATAGATAGCACACCGTGAACATGATCTTACGTTACTAATTTTCAATTTTATTATTACTGCTAGCGCCCGTCTCCGGCTACGCTCGGGTCTTTAACAAAAATTTCAACGAGGTTTTTTTTTTTTATTGCTTAGATGGGCTAGTACGAGCTCACAGCCCACCTGGTGTTAAGTGGTTACTGGAGCCCATAGACATCTACAACGTAAATGCGCCACCCACCTCGAGATATAAGTTCTAAGATCTGAGTATAGTTACAACGGCTACCCCACCCTTCGAACCGAAACGCATTACTGCTTCACGGCGGAAATAGGCGGGGTGGTGGTACCTACCCGTGCGGACTCCCAAGAGGTCCTACCACCAGTTATTACGCAAATTATAATTTTGCGGGTTTGATTTTTATTACACGATGTTATTCCTTCACCGTGGAAGTCAATCGTGAACATTTGTTGAGTACGTATTTTATTAGAAAAATTGGTACCCGCCTGCGGGATTCGAACAGGATTAGGCCACAACGACTTCAAATTATAATTTTTTATTTTTTTTTTATTTATTTATTTTATATTAATTTATTTTATTCTATCATCAATAGTTTTCGCAGGGCACACGATGTAAAGAATATTTTAGGTATTTTTTTACACCTTAGGTTACATTCTTGGAGTTTTAGTAAGGATCCCTAATTTTTTTCAAAAAAGATTATACCCTATGTCACTCGGGAATAGTGCAGCTTCCAAACAGTGAAAGATTTTTTTCAAATCGGTTCAGTAGTTTCGGAGCCTATTCAATACAAACAAACAAACAAATATTTCCTCTTTATAATATTAGTATAGATAACGAAAAAGTGGGTTTTTTATTATTACCTACCCGACTCGTAATATGGTTTTCGTTAGCACTAAAGTAAAATCTGCTACTCTTTGAGAAAAATAATCTATATAGTATGCATGAAAATAAGTGGCATCCATTAACTAGAGTTGCATTCTATCCGATACCAACCTTATCTTATACAATCGGGAATGCATCTATCGTACTCCACTACAGACATTCTCTTTCAATTCTTTCATTATCCACTATAAAGAGTCCTACAATCAATTTCTAGCCACGAACCGCCTCGACCGAATTAAGTTTGCGTTACTTCTCGTCTTTCTGGTAAACGCTATAAGGTTCAAACTGTAAATGTTGATGTTGAATTTAAGTTGCGAAGTGCTGAGTCTGTCCATTCATTGTGGGTAGCATAGATTGATGGCCGGGTAGAAGCTAGCTGGTTTCGTGTGCAAAGACATTTTCCAAATACGATTTTTACGTCGTATCGGATTGAATGTTTTATCGGATATATTTTACATAATATGTACTTAATATATGCACTTACTTTACAATAAAACAATCTGTTTTAGATACCTACTTATTAGAAAAATACTATTGAATATTGAATTATGTATAATATTTTTCTAATAATAAATTTAGAACACAAACACAAACAATGATCAAAATGAATACAAACCAGTTATTGCACTATTTATAATAAAACTTAGCTACTGTAATTATTTAATTTTTATTTTGGATTTTATTTGTTGAAAAAACAATTGCCTAACAGTTTGGCTTTTTGGAATAATTTGTATCATACCCGTATTGTGTGTTGGGAGATAAAAGTATGTAGACATTATCACAACAAAGTGAACTAGACGGGTACTGTTGTGGGAACTAGTACACTTCAGCCTCAGAACCGGGTCTTTTTATAGGCCACCACTATCTTTAGTCGGTTATCGCTTTTTTTTTCCTACCCAAGCCGATAGCCTTGAGAGGCTATTTCAGCGTAACCTTAACCAGTAGGTGAGCTCACGGGGCTCAAACCTGACGACGTTGCTAACACGAACCCTAGCAAGAGCCGTGCTTCGCAGAATCTACCACCGGATCGGAAACGCGACCCACTGAGAAGATCCGGCGAGAAACTCAGTGGGGTGTATCTGTGAGCTATTTTACTCGTCGAGAACTATGACTGGTGCTTGAGGTACCTAAAAGCACCGTTAATGGATCGGGAGGATCCGAAATGACGGGATTTGGGCGAGGTCGAATTGCTTAGAATGCGTACACAGGCGCTTGGAAAAGAGACGCATACTTTCTAAGATTTCAGTCATTGCAATAGTTCCCGGAATGTACGTCAGTTGTTAGCGAACCAGTATCACTGTATCAGAGCCGTCAGCGAACCTAGCAACTGGAAATAGATATATAATCAGGCAACAATTGAAATGGACAGATTATTTGTTCCGTTTTGTAGCTGTAGATAAATAATAAATGAATGCTTACAGCCTGACCGTAACCGGGTACGTAAAATAAGAACAATTAATTTATCGAAAATATAATGAAAGCGTCCTTCTTCAACTATGACAAAGCTTTAGGTAACGGCTTGACTCTGCCCCTGGAATTAATGATGTCCATGAGTGACGGTAACCACTTACCACCAGGTAGGCCGTATGCTCGTCTGCCTACAAAGGCAATAAAAAAAATTAAAAAAAAACCTCACGTAGGCTATTTCGTCCTTAAGCAAAAAGGAAAATATTAATGTGACCACGATATTAACGAAAAATCGTATCGTAAGTTATAAATTGACGTCTCGGTTAGTACAGATTACGAGGTGGAAGTAAAGTTGATATATAGGAGACGTTCAAAAGAATTTTAGCCGTTCTGAACGAAGATGGAGATAGGTGTATAATTTAAACTAGACTTTTTGAAATATATCGCGGTCTGGATTTTTAAATTGCATCGTAAAGACGCGAAGAACGTCTACGGACTAGCTTAAGAATATGGTGAAATAATATATTTAAATTTTCTCCCTTTTTCTTTATTCTGATTTGTTAATACTGCTGACTAAGACCTTATACTGGTGGTAGGACCTCTTGTGAGTCCGCACGGGTAGGTACCACCACCCCGCCTATTTCTGCCGTGAAACAGTTAATGAGTTTCGGTTTGAAGGGCGGGGCAGCCGTTGTAACTATACTGAGAACTTAGAACTTATATCTCAAGGTGAGTAGCGCATTTACGTTGTATGTATATGGGTTCCAGTTACCACTTAACATCAGGTGGGCTGTGAGCTCGTCCACCCATTTAAGCAATAAAAAAAGAAACTATTGACATAATTATTGACATAGTAAAACGAACTAATTCTATGTAAATCAAAGTAATGATAATTATATATGTTTCAGAATTTTAAAATAAAATCCAATGACATATGTCATCTGTTGAGTCATGTATGTGTGTTCAATCTTCTCCCTTGAATATTTGAAATTGCGTCCATCTCGTTACTGATGAGTTGACATATTATGAACAGCTCTGTTCCGCAATAACATTTTAATAACATATTATAATATGTTTGGAATGTGATTTAAGCCGTAAAAGTAATTTTCACTACTCATGAATATCATAATACAACCGGGATAGTAATACCATTTATAATGATAATATTGTAACAACGCTAAATAAAATAAAATACTCTTTATTTACGCTCACATTCTGTGAATTTAAATGATAATTCCGCTCAAAGTTCGACCACAGGGCTACCACAATTTATTATTATTAATCATAGTTAAAACCGCTAGTAACGGTTAATATTAAATCTATAGTGAAAACTCAAAATACAATATAATAAATAAATAAAATAAAAAATATAAAGCCTTTTATTTCTTGCATTTAAAAAAAGTGACATTACAAAAATTAAAAAAAAATTGTTGATAATACATTAATAATAATAGATACTAATTATGATAGAATTCATAATAAATTGTGTATAATATTAGTCGCATCAACATAAAAGATATAAAAATCATAGTTAAAACCGCTAGTAACGGTTAATATTAAATCTATAGTGAAAACTTAAAATACAATATAGTCGTTGTGAAAATCCTTGAACTGCTGCGAGAGTTATAAATGTTACGTTGAATTAAAAGTGTGTTGGATCTAGATACGACTACAGTTAGCTAAGAATTCTCGTAATTCATTTATTTATCATCGCACCTCCCGCCATCGGAGCAGAGTTCATCCATATTATCTGGAACCGCTGCGTTCATCGACAGTGCGTTTCCAAAGATCTTTTTTGTCACGTACCATCCGGCTTTGGAATGAACTCCCCTCCACGGTGTTTTCCGAGCACTATGACATGTCCTTCTTCAAACGAGGCTTGCGGAGAGTACTTTATGGTAAGCAGCGGCTTGGCTCTGCCCCTGGCATTGCTGACGTCCATGAGCGACGGTAACCACTTACCATCAAGTGGGCCGTATGCTCATCTGCCTATAAAGTCAATAAAAATTTAGTTCCATTGGTTCTAGTTACGTCATAAGGACTAAGTGTTGTTTTGATTGAAATAGCGGTTGTACTTTTCCTTGTATCGGAAATGAAGGTCCTGTAATGGCTGACTCAGTGCTCGCTTGTTGGTCCTAGTGAATCTGGAAATGTTATCCGCCGCGGCGATCCCAAAAAATAGGAAGAAAACACCGATTACTGACTTTCGAAAGCAGTAGGCAAGCAGTAAGGTAGATGGGCAGTACTTGTAGGCTCACAGTGTAATGCCTTCATGTGCTCATCACATATCAACAAGCTTTTGGGGTTTTTTTTTCCCAGATCAAACGATCATAGCAGTGGCCACCCACAGCAAGAGATATGGTAGTGCTATTCTAGACAAAACCCACAAAGCCAATATGACAATTAAATCAACAAAAAAATTATTATAAAATTGAAACTAGAATCGATTTATTAATTTCATGTTTCCATATCAAAAACCGTCTATTCTAGTTAGCGCCTTTTACATTATCTCTGGACTACCATATGACTCATTTTGACAATCAGTCACAATAATTTTTAAATCTTTTTTTCTCGAATGACCTAATTGAATATCGTGTTACTGTTTATAATTTTATAACCGCTATAACCTTGCTTAACTATAATCTATATCTATACTAATATTATAAAGAGGAAAGATTTGTTTGTTTGTTTGTTTCGAATAGGCTCCGAAACTACTGGACCGATTTGAAAAATTATTTTTCCATTAGAAGCCGACATTGTCCCTGATGAACATAGGCTACTTTTTTTAAATTTTTTTTAATATTTTTTTTTTTGTTTCATGTGTGTTTTAATGTTTCCGAAGCGAAGCGAGGGCGGGTCGCTAGTCTTATTAATAAAACGCGTAGTATTATGAAGACGTGTTTAGTAAGTAGTAGTAGGTAAGACGTATTTTGTGCTGTCACTTCAGTTTGACACTTCGTCTAAAGATTGTACACTACAAATTCTACTGGTAGATACCACCACCTGTTTGACAAATATGTTTTATTTATTGCTTAGATGGGTGAACGAGCTCACAGCCCACCTGGTGTTCAGTGGTTACTGGAGCTCATAGACATCTACAAAGTAAATGCACCACCCACCTTGAGATATAAGTTCTAAGATCTCAGTATAGTTACAACGGCTGCCCCACCCTTCAAACCGAAATGCATTACTGCTTCACGGCAGAAATAGGCAGACTGGTGGTACCTACCCGTGTGGACTCACAAGAGGTCCTACCACCAGTAAACCTGTTTGCCAAGTCTTTTTGCTACAGAACTGAGACTTAGAATTCATAACATAAGATGGGCAATAATGCTGTTAATGTCTATCAACTCCGCTGACCACTTAACACCATATGACATTATTGATATTATGATCTTGTTCAGATGTCAGAGCAATAAATATACAAAAAACTGCTTTTCACGTCTCGCGTTGAGGTCGAGGGCAGCCTCAAGCAGCAGTTGTTGGAAGCTGCTGTAAAGATTTATCATCAAACCATCTGTACCCGTCCGCTTCGCTGGGCATTTAAAATTAACATCATTATTTCTCACCCCCCACAAATATTCTCATCATTAACGCTCCCGCAACTGGTGTAGGGAGTCCAACACTCATATAAATAATAGCGTATCCATTAAGTACATGTATTTTCTACATGGATACCAAGTTTCAAGTCAATCGGATGCATGGTTCAGTAGTTATAACGGAACATCCGTAAAAACCACTGTAGATTTATATATAAGTATAAGTATAGATAGACTGTGAGCTCGTTTATCTGTGTAATTACATATTCTACCACGTTTTTCAATAACGTTGCGTGTTCATGTGGCAATCTGTAATTGATTCGCCGAATTCCGGGTTCAACAAGATATGCGTCAACTGTTGAGTCGCCGAATTCCGGGTGTGAATAGTCCGGAGTTTGGACTCTTAACAGATATTCTACTATTATGTTTTATTCTTTCTAACACATTTAAAACATTTTGAATGTTACTGTCCAAAGGTTAACATGAACCCTTGGATGATATGCCGTGGATACATGGTGTCCGTCATGACGTTCAACCTATTCGCTGGTAGCCTAAGAGGCTATACTAGACAGACGCTAGAGGTGGCTTTTACTGGTGGTAGGACCTCTTGTGAGTTTGCACGGGTAGGTACCACCACCCTGCCTATTTCTGCCATGAAGCAGTAATGCGTTTCGGTTTGAAGGGTGGGGCAGCTGTTGTAACTATACTTGAGACCTTAGAATTTATATGTCAAGGTGGGTGGCGCATTTACGTTGTAGATGTCTATGGGCTCCAGTAACCACTTCACTAGGTGGGCAGTGCGCTCGTCCACCCATCTGAGAAATAAAAAAAATATATAAAAATTAGCAATTGTCGCCGCCACCATGATAATCCTTTAACCATAAGTACGTTTTAAAAATTGAATAATTGAACTATTATTTTAAACATTACTCCTTTTGTAATTACATTGAAGTGTTTTTTTTTTTTTGTGAATCCATTTCAACCGCAAACGCCCGTATTCGACCACAGATTAATAACGCGCAAGCCATAAGGACATGCGCGCGGAGCACGTCGCTTTTAAAATAGCCAAAGATAAATTAATGTTGTTACTCACGCCGCGACTTGAGTCACGCACTAAAACTGACATTTCTCGAATGTGTTATTGACAGACGTTTTCTGTTTTTTGTTTTTTTTTGTTTTGATTCATTTATGATGGTACGTGGCTTCTGTTGTCATCATTACACTAAATCAAAAATGAATTTTTAGCACGGTCGTCCTCTTTAGTTTCCTAAACCGTCTAACAGCTTATGATAAAAAACGATACAGTTTTTATTCTCTGAATGCTCTGAGGAATTGTTTGAGCTGATACTGTCATTTCGTATTTACCATCGCACCGCCCGCCACCGGAGTAGAGTTCATCCATACTACCTGGAGCCACTGCGTTCATCCACAATGCGTTTCCAGAGATCCTTTTTTGGAACGTACCATCCGGCTTTAGAAGGAGCTCCCCTCCACGGTGTTCCCCGAGCGCTAGGATATGTCCTTTTTCAAGCGAGGCCTGTGGTGAGTACTTAACGGTAGGCAGCGGCTTGGCTCTGCACCTGGCATTGTTGAAATCCATGGGCGACGGTAACCACTCACCATCAGGTGGGCCGTACGCTCGTCTGTCTACTAGGGCAATTAAAAAACTCCAAGGAAGACCTCCATCATAGTACCATCAACAATGGACAGGTAGAACGCGATTAGTTTTTTTAAATCTGTTTTTGTTACAAACAGCGATGGATAGTTGGAGATATTCCTAAAAAAGAAGAGTAGGTACCAGAAAAATCTTTCACGATTAGTTTTTTTTACCATTGTACGTATTGAAGTTGCGTCGTGGCCTAAAGGATAAGACGTCCGGTGCATTCGTATCTAGCGATGCATCGGTGTTCGAATCCCGCAAGCGGGTACCAATTTTTCTTATGAAATACGTACTTAACAAATGTTCACGATTGACTTCCACGGTGAAGGAATAACATAGTGTAAAAAAAAAACGAGACACATTGAGAAACTGAGTATTTTGTGTCCATTAGCGAACACCTGGTAACAATAATAGCCTTGCCAATCTAATACATGTCGATAATATTACTTTGTATGGACACAGTTGCAGTCACAAATAAACACTAGTATTAACCAGTAATTATATTCATTTAATATAATTATCTCACTTCCGATAACACCCTGAACCATTAGTCACTACTCCCAATATAACAGCTAAACCTCTATGATGCCACATAACCAAGAAAACTTCTCAAAAAAAAGTTCAATACCCCACTAATAGCTAAAAATTTGCATTTAAGGTGACCACCGCGTTATTTATATGTCTAGACTGGTTAATATAACCGCGCCTTTCTGGACGGACATTGTTATTAAATTACGAGTATTTTAGCCCTGACTGTTTCCATTTAACTCTGCAGTATAGTAAGTTTTCGGTTGCTGCACCTGAGGATATTATAATAAAAAATAAAAAAAACAAATAATATGTGTCTGATAATCGCCAAATTAACCCGCTAAATTAGATACATTGTGACAAAAGGTCATTAATTTTGCCTTAACTACGAGCTTCGATAAATACTTAGAATCGGGCAAAAAAGATAAATAGACAGCATTCATACGATTATACTTGTACGAGTAACGCCACCTATCGTCAGACAACAAAAACGGATAGCGGGACGAGTTTAGAATATTCTCGGACTTTCCAGTTACATCGAGAGTGTTCAGTGGCCCTGAAAATGTTCTCAATATACGTAAGATGAGTCTAGAACATTCTCAGACGCTCCAGTTTTATCGAGAATATTCTAGAGCGCAGGCGCTATAAAAAATTTCTATTCGAAGTGAAACGAATAGGAGAATTGGGGGAAAAGGGAATTGTGATGCTTGTGTCTACCTCAACTGTCGTAATAATTAAATAATAGTTAAATTAAATACAAAAAAATTAAGACTTTAACCTCATGTCTCAAAATGGCTAAAGACATTAAAGTTGTGACTTTGTAAGTTCATCTACCAGTATAGAGAGATGAATAAGCCCTTGACTTTAGTAGAGTTAATTAAAAGACTTTAGTTAGTAGTTTTTGGGAATATTTGTGGCCGTTATAAATACCTCCACGACATCTAAGTAGAATTTTTAACCTATTTGGAGATCAAGAGATGGAAGCTGGAATGCCGTGAGAGCAAGTTACGACAAATAAGAATGAAAGATGACACTGACAGATGACTAATGAAGAATGCAACAACTTTTCCTAAAGCAATACTTTTCTTCTTCTTTTTCTCCACCTTATCCCACTAGGTGGGGTCGGCACAGCTGATTTTTCTCTTCCAATCTCTTCTATCAGCCGTCATCTCAACACTTTTTAGCGGTAGGCAGCGGCTTGGCTCTGCCCTTGGCATTGCTGAAGTCCATAGGCGACGGTAACCACTCACCATCAGGTGGGCCGTATGCTCGTCTGCCTACAAAGGCAATAAAAAAAAAACTCACTCCTCTCTCTCTCTCATATCATCAATCACACACTCCTTCTATGTCTTCTCGATCGACCTCTTCCCCCGCTACCTTGGACCACCATTTCCATACATCTCCTAGTCACATGCATCTTCTCTCGACGTGTGATATGTCCACACCACGCTAACCGTCCGCTCTTTAATTTGTTGATTACCGTAGCTACTTTCATACTTCGTCTGATATACTCATTCTTTATCTTGTCCTAAGGCAGTATTCAATTAGAAATATATAATACACAAGCGTGTAGAAAGACATAGCAGGGTCTAGGGATAAAGGATATTTATACTAAATGCCCTTTTGTGTAATTCAATTGCTGTGAAATGACCGCATCTCAAATTACGATGATCAACTACGTGGTTGTGTACCGCGACAGACATTATTGTTCAAGATCGTGCCCACTGCTTCTATAGCGTTCCGAGTAACCGCCAATGTTGTCACAGGGCGGTTTTTTGCTTTTTTTTAAGCAAAAGTTTTTATAAGGTACTCTTTTTCAAAAATCTTTTAGGAATTAGAGCTAAATATATGAAAATGCTTTACCCATAGACACAGTCCACCGAGTTTCTCGTCGGATCTTCTCAGTGGATCAAGTGCTCTTGCTAGGGCCAGTGTTAGCAACACTCCCGGTTTGATCCCCGTGAGCTCACCTACACGTCAAAAAGCTGAAATAGTCTCTCAAGGCTATCAGCATAGGTAGGAAAAAAAATTAAGCTCAGCATTAAAAGGATTAATAATAAGTAAAAAATACAAAATTTATTCGGTTCTTAAAACAATACATTTTTTTTGTAAGGAAATATTAACCTAACATATTTTTACAAACGACATCCATTATGATCATTTATGAGCTTCCATAAATACTGTCGTCGGGTCGGTACCTCCATCCCGCCTATTTCGGCCGCAAAGCGCAACGACCTTTGCTTAGCGTTAAACATGAGGCTCTCCTGAAATATTAGTCCGAAGTAAACTAGAATATTACGATGCAAGTTGTACCGAAACACACAAAGTTTGCCAAACATCTGTGCAAACATTTGTCATTGGCGGGTGCAACGCACTGTATTTAATTTCGCCTTGTTTGTTAAGGGCTTTTTGATAACCGAACGTTTTGAGTCATGGCCATTTGGTCGTTGGCCCGAGGCTTAAGCGAATAAAACTAAATGTCTTACCATAATTATCCTAGATTGTTTTCCGTAGCCGAGAGAACAAGCTACAGGACTATAAGTATTTAAGTCTTTACTGTATAGGTACTGTTACACATGCTCTAAAATAGCATGCTAAAAAGCGTGCTATTGTGTATGCTCAATACGAGCATGCTTATGAACAGTTTACATTTGCTAGCAATAGGCATGCTAGTTTTAAGTATGCTATTTATTTATATATTGTATGTATGTATTTGTATTATACCTGTTGCAAACGACTGATCGATACTAGCATATTCAATAAGCAAAGTTGTTTAGACGCGCTTAAAGCACGCCCCCTACCACCCGCGCCGCAAGTAGCATGCTCAAATGTCGCACGCCTGTTCATTTTTAAGCAAACTCGAAATAAGCATGCTACTTTTGAGCAACATTCCGACACACATGCTACGAAGTAGCAACTGCTCAATAGAAGCATGCTTTCATGCTTGAAATGAGCAAGTGTAACAGTACCTTAACTCACATCAAAAAGTTGTTTCTCACTCTTGATGATCACATTATGTCATTAACGTTTTTTTTTCCTACCTAATCGTTGGTAGCCTAAAAGGTTACTCCAACTCCACGTGGACCGATAGGTGAGCTCAAGGGTTCAACTTAAGATATTTTTATTGCTTAGAGTTGTGGACGAGCTCACAGCCCATCTGGTGTTAAGTAGTTACCGGAGCCCATAGACATCTACAACGTAAATTCCGTAGCCGACCTTGAGATATGAGTTCTAAGGTCTCAGTGTAGTTATAACAACTACCCTATCCTTCAAACCGAAACACATTAGTGCTTCACGGCAGAAATAGGCAGGGTGGTGGTACCTACCCGTTCGGACTCACAGGAGGTCCTACCACCCGTATAATTGGTAAGTGAAAATAGTATAGTGAAAATATCGCAAAGTTCCGAAAACATATTCTGCCAACTGAAGTTATCTTATCTGTGAAGTTATCTTAGACTGAAGTTAAGTTATCTTATCATAGCTTATATTATAGCATGTAATAAGATTGCAATATATCTTATGAGGTAAGACAGTCGCACATAAATCATCAATACACAGTCGCATTAAAAATTGTATAAGAGCATCGTAAATCAGTGTTCAACAAAAAAAAAAAATTTGCGTATATCTTTACTTATTTTTATCTGAACATACAAAATATAATAACCAAAATCGAATAAGCTATTTTTAAATATATTTTAGATAAGCTTTTTTTTAAATCGCTCTCAGCCTATGTTTGCACCAAAACCCGTTAAGGTGCCGTAATTAGTGCAACGCTACGGTCAGCAAAACAAATCGTTAGCGCAAAATATTGATTACACACTGCAAATGTTTGCGTTTAATTTTACTAATGATCGCTTCGGTGTTATTTTTTTGTTCGTTCGACCTTAGATTAACATATTATTAATTTAAATTATTATTAGATTGGGTGCGGTTGACGGTGATGACTTGAATTAATTTAAAAAAAAAACCCGAAAGCAAACAGAATACCACACTATCATTAAGTTCAGAATTTAATACCGACTAGCTGACCCGGCAGACTTCGTAGTGATTCAATCAATAAATAAAAGACCTAAACTTTTGTATTAAATAAACATATAACAAACAAAAGGAATCCGTCCGTCGGGGGACACATCAAAGGCAAAACACAATTTTTATTTTTATTTAATTTCGAGCATTTTCATATTTACCTACCTTTTAAACATTCTCTGGACTTCCACAAATAAATCAAGACCAAAATTAGCCAAATCGGTCCAGCCGTTCTCGAGTTTTATCGAGACTAACGAACAGCAATTCATTTTTATATATATAAATTTAGAAAAAATCAAATGCACCTAAAAGTCCCCAAATCTCATGGATAAATATGTTTGTTTGTACAAGTCACGTGATAAACTCAAAACTGTGACCAAATATATTCGAATTGCTTTCATGGGTGGCGTAAAACTGACTCAGTGGTGAAGTAGTTAGTTGCCCTGACTGCTACCAATCTCCAGGCTCCCTCCGTCATTAGTGACCATCAAGACCATCGCAATACTTATTTACGCTATATAACAATATTTTAACTTTCCTGCTAACATAACTTAACGCCTAACGAATATCGTAGGATCTAGTAGCACCTAGAACGCTCGAGAAATACACCGCCATCTATTGTCAGATAACGGAAATATAATACTCGAAATGTGTGGAATATTCTCGATAATTCTAGGGATGTGGCTATAAAAGCGTTGTAGATATGGCACGCATTTAGTTAGTAATCGGAACTACTCGAAGCGAAACAGCGAACGGATCACGGTTTGTGAGTTTTTAAGTGCTAATACAGTGTTAACTTTTAATTCGGTAGATTTTTTATTTACCCCGAACCCCAGCGCGTAACAATAGCATTACGTTCCTGCAAACCTTACTTTCGAAACAAAGAATGATTGATGTCGCATTAGATCAGGTGCATCCGAATGACTCACCGATGCATAATCACGCGCATTTTACTCACAAAGAAAATGAGTTTTCAGAGCTTCTCGTTCGTAATTAAGTTACTCATCGATACGGTCTAGTTAACGTAAAACAATTACGATTTTTTTCCGGAAACAACAAAAATAAGCGTTGCCATTTAGGAGCGAGTTGAACTCGTTTTGTTTAACATGATTTATTAATAAATAAAATTTGATTTTCCGTCTGTATTTTTCAAATCGACGTATTTCTTCAAATCGAGCTTCTATTTGGCTAGAAAATCTAATCTAGCTATCTAATTATTAATTTACATAATGGAATTTGGATTTTCATTCTATTTAAAAAAATATTGACTATCTATATTTATATAAAAATGAATTGCTGTTCGTTAGTCTCGCTAAAACTCGAGAACGGCTGGACCGATTTGGCTAATTTTGGTCTTGAATTATTTCTGGAAGTCCAGAGAAGGTTTAAAAGGTAGATAGATACATATGAAAATGCTCGGAATTCAATAAAAATAACAATTTTGTTTTTCCTTTGATGTGTCCCCAGTCGGACGTATTGCTTTTGTTTGTTTTAAGTTTCTTTTATGCAAAACTTTAGGTTTTTTTTATCGATTTAGGCACTACGAAGTCTGCCGGGTCATCTAGTTAATAAATAAAAATTGATTTTCCGTCTGTATTTTTCAAATCGAACTTCTATTTGGCTAGAAAATCTAATCTAGATATCTAAAGACGTTATTAATTTACATATTGGAATTTGGATTTTCATTCTATGTAAAAAAAAAATTGACTTAATATTATGTATGAAATTTTTTTTGTTGTAGTTGTAGACAGACCAGCATACGGCTCACGTGATAGTAGGAAGACATTGTCGCCCATGGACATCATCAATGTCAGCGTTACTGCTAGGCCGCTGTCTACTGCAGAGCACTCTCCTCAAGCCACGTTTGAAGAAGGGTTTGTCATAGCGCTCTGGAAATACATACGCTTTGAAGTCGTCGTAGCCTAAAGGATAAGACGTCCGGTGCATTCGTATCTAGCCATTCACCGGTGTCCGAATCCCGCCAGCGGGTACCAATTTTTCTAATGAAATACGTACTTAACAAATGTTCACGATTGACTTCCACGGTGAAGGAATAACATCGTGTAATATAAATAAATATAATGGCATTGCTGAAGTCCATGGGCGACGGTAACCACTCACCATCAGGTGGGCCCTATGCCCGTCTGCCCACAAAGGCAATAAAAAAAAAAAAAAAAATCAAAATTGCAAAATTATAATCTGCGTAATTACTAGTGGTAAGACCTCTTGTGAGTCCGCACGGGTAGGTACCACCGGCCCGCCTATTTCTGCCGTGAAGCAGTAATGCGTTTCGGTTTGAAGGGTAGGGCAGCCGTTGTAACTATACTGAATACTGATACCTTAGAACTCTTATCTCAAGGTGGGTGGCAGCATTTACATTGTAGATGTCTATGGGATCCGGTAACCACTTAACACCAGGTGGGCCGTGAGCTCGTTCCACCCATCTAAGCAATAAAAAAACAAAAAAAACATCGAAATGTTGTTTTGATTTAGTCTAATTGATTTAGTCAAAAAATTCGTTATTTATTTTCAACTGTATTTTTTCGGACAAAGCTCCAAAGCAGCTGAGCCGGTTTCTTGTTCTGTTTTCATACCGGAAATATCCAGAATATGTACAAAAACTATTTAAATGTATGTACATGGTTTTAAATTTGAAGGCAGAACTCCGTGAATGCGGGCTCGCCTAATAATTTCCACTTCCCTACTGCACTCGCTTAATTATCATTTTCTCATTTTCTTTTTTCTTAACTATACGCTAGATTTAATACAACCAATTCTTTTTTTTGTTATTTGTTATGGCGTAGAGCATAACCTCAAAGTTATCGGTGTCAGGAACTGGAAGGAGAAAGCTCTGAACAGAGCAGTCTGGAGAGACATACTGGACCAGGCTAAGGCCCACCCTGGGCTGTAAGGCCTAAGACGATGATGAATAATTTTTTTAAGTGGTCAGAATGAACATAAAAAATTTATTATTAATTATCGTCTTCCCGTATGTTAATCAACCGACAATATTTTTAACTATATTATTATATTAATAGATATTGTTTAGTTTTGAAACTAAAATTGAAGCTATGGTATAAAAAAAATCTTGAAGTGAAAAAAATATCAGTCACATTACAAGCGAATGATGTTTTCGATCGATTTTTTATAATTCAATGCTATTCTATGCTATTGCGTGACGATTGAGAGGTGTTTTTTTGGCAATAAGTAATGTTATTTTTTAATTATTTATAGCTTAGATTGGTGGACGAGCTCACGGCTCACCTGGTGTTAAGTTGTTACTGGATTCCATAGACATGGATAATACACATAAATTATTTATAGATAAGCAACTCAAGCACTCAACAAAAATGTTTACGGGCGTCGACCACTAGATGGCTTCGCTTCGATTAGTTTCTCATTGCTCCTGTAACATATTACCTATCCTATATTTTATTTTGAATGAAGGATTTTGTAAATTTTCAGAAATCACAGATTGATAAAATTTAATCAATTTGTCTATAACAAATAAAGACGTATGATTAGGCTTCTTAACACCAGGTTGGCTGCCAACTCATTCACGTAACTAGGCAATAAAAACACCTACTTACCTACCATGATAAATACAAGACACGACTGCTTTGTGCTATAAGCAGGCGGGTACAAAGCGCCGGTCCGTATTAGATCCACCTTATCCCTCTAGGTAGGGTCGGCTCAGCGAATTTTTCCATTCCATTCTCCTCTATCAACAATTATGCAAAACTGGTGGTAGGACCTCTTGTGAGTTCGCACGGGTAGGTACCACCGCCCCGCCTATCTCTGCCGTGAAGCAGTATTGCGTTTCGGTTTGAAGGGGGGGGGGCAGCCGTTGTGACCATACTTTTTTTTTTATTGCCCTTGTAGGCAGAAGAGCATACGGCCCACCTGATGATGAGTGATTACCGTCGCCCATGGACTTCAGGAATGCCAGGGGCAGAGCCAAGCCGCTGCCTACCGGCATACTGAGACCTTAGAACTATATCTCAAGGTGTGTGGCGCATTTACGTTGTAGATGTCTATGGGCTCCAGTAACCACTTAACACCAGGTGGGGTGTGAGCTCGTCCACACACCTAAGTAATAAAATAAAAAAAAGGTTGCATTTGTTCACAAATACCTATTGTTTCATAGTGGAAGTAAAGGCGAATATGAAGAAGAATATCCTCAACCAGAAGGATGCCGAAGACCGGATAAATCGGTGGAGTTGAAGTTAGAAGGCGGATCTTGGAACTAGACCGGGAAAACGCTAGGAAGAAGAAGAGAAGAAAGTCGCGAACGAAAATATTTCTGGATGTTTCGTGGCTGACGCAGTCGCCATCGCCAATTTCGAATCCATCCGGCGTGTTCGGAATCGGACAATTAATTTTGCACGGAAAACAAATGTTTTGCACGAATTTCGACAGATTCTTGATTGGGAAACGTAACGCGCGTGTGTATGTATATATATTTAGTTACAGCGATACATCAAGTTGAATGAAATAAAGATCAAAGAAGCGAATGTTGTATTTTCATCGCACGAATTCGTTTCGCTTCCCGACAGGACGGACAGTCTTGGCTTTTGTGAGAGAGACCTCTCTTTTGTAAATGATTTCGTTTTGTTTGACGCGTCGCTTCTTCGACGAATTTATTGTTGAAATTTTACGAAAAACTTCACCGGAGCTGCGATCAATCAAACGGCCACCGTCCGAGACCTGAGGATTTCTCCGGACGAGATATTATGAAGTTGGAATAAAACACTTTTCAAATCAAATCAAATCAAAAAATTTTTATTCAACATAAATGAAAGTACATACTTGTTGAACGTCAAAAGAACTACCGCCAATTCACAAGAACTAGCCTCCGTCCTGAGAAGAATTGGCAAGAAACTAAGCGGGCATGTCTTTTTTTTTTTTTTAAATATGTAATTATTATTTATTTATTTTTTAATATGAGATTTTTTTTAAAATATGAATTTTTTACAATGAGTATTATAACGTAACAATTACTACGATATTGAAATGCCTGGAGCGAGCAACTCATTCCCACTTTGTGCAATCTTCTAGATAATCATTGACTTTATAGTAAGCTTTATTGCACAGATGTTCTTTAATAGTTTTCTTAAACCTATGTATATGTAGGTTTTGAACATATTGTGGGATTTTGTTGTACAGGCGCACAGACAAACACCCGAATGAATTTCGTATCTTATGTAACCTACTCATCGGCTTATTTTGAAATAAGCCCTGCAAATTATAATTGTGTTTATTTACGTCAGCTTTTTTTTATTTATTGCTTAGATGGGTGGACGAGCTCACAGCCTACCTGGTGTTAAGTGGTTACTGGAGCCCATAGACATCTACAAAGTAAATGCGCCACCCACCTCGAGATATAAGTTCTAAGGTCTCAAGTATAGTTACAACGGCTGCCCCCACCCTTCAAACCGAAACGCATTACTGCTTCACGGCTGAAATAGGCAAGGTGGTGGCACCTACCCGTGCGGACTCACAAGAGGTCCTACCACCATTACTATACGGCCGTCTGGTGTAGTGGTAAGTGACATGGTCACTACACAAGGGGGTCGCGGGTTCGAATCCCGCCAAGGGAAGATATTTGTATGATAAATATAAAAATGTCTTTTCCAGGGTTATGGATGTATATTAAATATATGTATGTGTATAATAAAAATATTACATTTATTTCTGTTATCTGGTACCTGTAACACAAGTTCTTTACGAACTTACCACGGGACCAGTTAACGTGGCGTGATTGTTAGTAAATATTTATTTATTTATTTATTTATTTATTTATAACAGCAAATAAAAACACGTTATTATCGCCCCACCATAATATCAACTGTGAGCAGGAATGAGCACATTTCACTTAATAATCTTGAAAGCCTAGCAGATGCTCAAAGTAGCGCCCTCGTTATCGGAGCTTTTAAGCAAATAAATAAAAGTCCGCTTTAAACGGATATAAATTATTTAACAAGAAAATCCTAGTGTCGGATTTGTAAGAACTAATCCATGGAAATAAAAATGTACTGTCAGAGCTTTTAACTAAGCTCCGTAGGAAGTTGCCGTGTGTTTTCTTTTAAGTTTTTAATTATCACTTCTCTTCACAGAAGCTTCTAGAATTTAGAGAGAAAATTAGTAAATCAATCCTGGTTTAGTACTGAAGAATTTATAATGATATTCCCGAATATTCCTACTCTTTTGAAGTTGGCTTATAAGCAACAAAAGCGGTATAGACCGCAATCAATTAACAAAAAAAAAAAACAAAAAAAAAACGAAAGCACAAATAAAATGCATTTTTCTAACAATTTATAAGTTTGCTGTGCCACCCCGGCATTCATTATTAACACGTACACAGTTCATGCGACTTCAAGTCGGTAAACTCCGAGCGCGTTTCTAAAATTGTAAATGAAGCAGATGGTCATGGCATAGACTGTAAACAACTACAAAATGAATACTGCCTAACCGTCTAACATGAAACTAGGAATTGACATTTCAGTCATTTTGCGGTAGGCAGCGGCTTGGCTCTGCCCCTGGCATTGCTGAAGTCCATGGGCGACGGTAACCACTCACCATCAGGTGGGCCGTATGCTCGTCTGCCTACAAGGGCAGTAAAAAAAATTAAGTTGCATTAGAACGATACGAATTAAAACAATGTTTATAACTATAGTGTTGGATTGTTTTTTGGCATTGATTGGTTCACGAGCTCACAGTCCGTGTTATGCTAAGTGGTCATTGGAGCTCATAGACACCACAACGTCAATGCCACTACCGATCTCCCACAGCCACTCCCATAGACACAATGCAATGAGTTTCTCGCCGGATCTTCTCAGTAAGTCGCAATTCCGATCCGGTGGTAGATTCAGCGAAGCACTACTCTTGCTAGGGCTTGTGGTAGCAATTTCTCTCAAGTTCAGCCCCGTAAATTCATCTGCCTGTCTGCAAGAAGCCGAAATATCGCCTTAAGTTGTCGTGGCCTAATCAAGTCGTCGTGGCCTAAAGGATAAGACATCCGGTGCATTTGTATATAGCGATGCAACGGTGTTCGAATCTCGCAGGTGGTCACCAATTTTTCTAATGAAATACGTACTTAACAATTGTTCACGATTGATTTCCACGGTGAAGGAATAACATCGTGTAATAAAAGTCAAATTATAAAATTTATAATTTGCATAATTACTGGCACTTACTGCACGGCAGAAATAGGCGGGGTGGTGGTACCTACCCGTGCGGACTCACAAGAGATCCTACCACCAGTAATTGTGTTTTGGTGTGCAATAAAGTGTATTCTCTCTTTCTCTCTCTCTCCCTCTCTAAGTATTGTTATTTTTTTAAACTACACTGTGGCTTAGAACAGTTAACAGTCACGCAAACCTTTGTGCATAGCTTTTTTTCAGTGTAATTTTCCACCGGCACGTTGCTCGACTACCTATACAATATTCATTAAGTAATTGTGTACTTAATAACTAATTAAACAAGTATCCGTTTGCTTAATTCTTATTAAATACTAGCTGCATCCGTCCGATTCGCTGGCCATTTAAAACTAACATTATTATTTCTCACCCCCACAAAGATTCTCATCATTAACGCCCCCGCAACTGGTGTAGGGAGTCCAACACTCATATAAATATTAGCCTATCCATTAAGTACATGTATTTTCTACATGAATACCAATATCAAGTCAATCGAATGCATATTTCAGTAGTTATAACGGAACATCCGTAAAAACCACTGTAGATTTATATATTAGTATAGATATAAATGACGTTATAACAGATTTTGATAATGTGGCGAATAAAAAGGCCACTACCGCATCTAGGTAGAAAGACTTCAACCTATTTGAAGGAAGTCGAGAAAGAAAAGAAAAAGAAAATTACAGATTAATAGCCAAAATGAAGGATGAAAAAATTAAAATTTAAAAGACATTTTAAAAGACTGATTGACACACCATATAGATACGCATGTTTCATTAAAGATACCTAATATGAAAAGTCTTTATTGGTAAGCTCGAAATGATAGCACCGCAGTGTTATAAAACCCATTATTTTTAAATACTAGTTATTCCGAAAATTTCGAAATCTATCTACCTACAATATAATTCCAATAAAACACCTGACGCCTGACTGAAATTAATTTCTGGTGTCACGGGAAATTTTTGCTCATAAGTTTTTCTAAGGAGTAAAATGTTACCGAAAAATAATGTGTTCTGTTAGAATTAATTATAATAATAAACTGTCTGCCAATTAACGTAATTTAATTTGAATGACAAATATATTCTACAATTAGATTTTTAATTAAACTTTAAACATTATCCAATATCGTCTACCAAACTTAATTCAGATGAAATTTCCGCTGACTACATAAAGTCTATGTGACAAGATAAATATTAAATTAATGAAAAGTTTTGAGAGGATACCGTCGGCAGAATAATTTGAAAAAGTTGGAAATCCTTAGCTGTAGCTTCAGCAAATAAGTCTTAGCATCGGCCACTCACCGCCGTGGATTTGTCAGACTGCACTCGGCGAGGGCTGCGACGTGCCACCGAAGTAGCGTCACCAAAACAAGAAATGAAATTATTATTTCTTACAATTAATGAAATCATCAGATTAACTCTATCGAAGCTTACTTTAGCTATTACATTAAGCATCGTATCTGTATGATTAACTTTGCGTTTATATTGTACTTATCTATAGTTAAGCTCCGATATACGCAGAATGATGTCATCCATATACACCCTACAACCAGATAGTTGTAGCTAGAAATTTGTTTTCTATGATTGAGGAGAATCACTACGAAGGAGAAACTCTTCCACCGAGTGGGTATTATTTTTCGGTTGATCGACGGTCTGAATTGTTTTTTTTTTCCAATGGAACGATTGTGATTAGTCCGTGCGCTTGTCCGCTAAACTAGAAAAGGTACATGAACTTGAAAGCTCAGTCGGGAGTAACACATCCGAGCGCACCCAGCGGAGGCCTAACAGCTTAAGAGTAGCTTCGCCGACGCCTAAAATATTATTCGCCGACATCCGAAAATATTATCTTATCTTATCGTATACCTTTAAACGAGCAATTCTTGTATATATATATATCATCTGAACCTCGGAAACGGCTCCAAAGATTTTTATAAAATTTTGTATACAGGGGATTTCGGGGGTGATAAATCGATCTAGCTACGATTTATTTTCAGAAAATGTTGTTTTATTCGTGTTTTCAATAATCAACTTTATCGATACCTAATCAACTTTATGACTCTTCCCGACATCTATTGGCGAATAATAATACTATTTTTCATAACTGAAAGCAACTAACTGCTTTAAAGATACAATAACACTAAAGCTGTTTCAGCAGATGGTGTTGTTAAGCCACCCGAAGCCAATGAGTGTTTGGTTTAAGGTTAGACCAAGAAAATGAATTGTTTATTTATATTATTTGCGTTTTGTTAACTCACGTGTTCACTTAAAAATGCCTAAACGATCTTGGAATATTTCATCATTTTATCAATATGTAATTCGTATTTAAATATAATTTCTAAAAAACACAATTTATAAAAAAAAAAAATACCGCGCAAAGCTCGGTCATCGTCTAGTGCTGACTGATACGCTGACTAATATAATAATAATAACTCGCTAAAACTGAAGAATATAATAAAACCTCCACTTCAGTCTATTCAGTTACCTGACAAATCAAGAACATGTATTTTTATTCTGCTGACGCTACACAATACCGACGCGAGTCGGGTATCCCTCCAGTCCAGGAAATTGAGTGAATGTTTTCCAATTTAATCACATCTGCCGTGATACTTCGAAGCGTGTCTGTTTTCGGAACACTTTGCTAAGGTACCAACGTGTCTAGATTTTTTAAAACGAATTGTATAAAGTGTTGATCAAAACATGTATGGCTAGAGCTATAGCAATCAGCAGTCTTCTTACAATCTAGCGACGTGTTTTTATATCTGAAGACAGATAAACCTGGTCTAGTCTTTCTATTTACTTACTTTATTTAGGTAGGACGTCTTGTGAGTCCGCACGGGTAAGTGCCACCACCCCGCCTATTTCTGCCGTGAAGCAGTAATGCGTTTTGGTTTGTAGGGCGGGGCAGCCGTTGTACTGTTAAAAGTGAGACCTTAGAACTCATGTCTCAAGGTGGGTGGCGGTATTTGGCGGTGGCGTTATAAATGTCTATGGGGTCCGGTAACCACTTAAGATCAGGTGGGCCGTGAGCTCGTCTGCCCATCATAGCAATAAAAAAAAAATACAGACATAAAAAGTTCTAAATTGCTTAGACAATTTGCTATTAACTGTGTCTCTGAAAATCGAACTCAATCAAAATCTCATGAATATAATATAATTAATTATACTAGAGGTCCCGCAGTAGTCGAAATTCGACTATAATTAATTGGAATTGTAAGTTTGTACACTATTATGATTGTATTTTATACTTCTATAATCACAAATTTTGCCAAGGCTACACTATAAAAAAATATTAATAAAGACAAACAATATTTAATCTATTCTCAATTTGACCACAGACGTCAAGAACAAAAGTTTGACAATAAATCACAATAAATAGTATGCATGCGTGTGTGCGTCAAATACATGGTATGTAGTTTTGATTTAATGTTTGAGTTAGTATTGATTTAATATGCATTATTTTAAAAAAATATTAGCATTGTGCACTTCTTCTCTATATTCTCTATCCGCACAATTTTTGTAAAAAGGGATACAAAGTTTTTGCTTTACGTATTAATATATAGATGACGCGCCTCACTCACTAGGCAAGTTTTTTTTTTTATTGCTTAGATGGGTGGGCGAGCTCACAGCCCACCTGGTGTTAAGTGATTACTGGAGCCCATGGACATCTACAACGTAAATGCGCCACCCACCTTGAGATATAAGTTCTAAAGATCTCAGTATAGTTACAACGGCTGCCCCACCCTTCAAACCGAAACGCATTACTGCTTCACAGCAAAAATAGGCAGGGCGGTGGTACCTACCCGCGCGGACTCACCGAGGTCCTACCACCAGTAATCACTGAGGTGCTACCACCAGTAATCACTGAGGTCCTACCACAGTCCTACCACAAGCTGTTCTAAGTAAATTAACGAATAATTGCATATAACATAATACGAGGGCGGCACTGAAATTTTCGGGAATTAACGAAGTGACACAACATTACTATTTAAAAATGTATTTATTGCTTTTCGAAGTATTCTCCGCGAAATTTGACACATTTTTCCATACGATGGAACCAATCATTGAAGCAACCATTACATTCGGAAGTTGGGGTCTCCAAAATGGCCGTTTTGTAGGCGTCCACAGCTTCTTCAGGTGGTGAAAATCTCTGTTCACGCAATTTATTCTTTATTTTAGGGAAAGTATAGAAATCATTAGGGCTTAGCTCGGGGCTGTACGGTGGATGGTCTAATAATTCTATGTTTTCTTGCTCTAAAAACTCTTTTGTTCAGTGCGCGGTGTGAGAACTCGCATTGTCGTGATGGAGGATAACGCGGCGATTGTAGTTCTCTTTACGGAGTTCAGAAACGACCTGTGTGGCAAACAAATGCTAGCATACCATTCTGCATTAACCGTTCTTTGTCCCTCAAGAGGAATAGTCGTAACATGGCCGGTTTTGGAGACAAACGTGGCCACCATTTTTTTTGCAACACTCCGTGAACGAACAATTTTTGTTGGCTTTAACTCATTTTCGAACACCCAAACTCGTGACTGGTTTTTTGTTTCGGGTTCGTACGCGTATATCCAGGATTCGTCACCTGATACAATGTTGTATACAGCATTTGAGGATCCTGCGTGGAATCTTTCGAGAGTTCTGACGCACCAAGTAACGCGAGCCGCTTTTTGCTCTTCACAGAGCGAATGCGGTATCCATCGGGAAAACAACTTTTTTACACCTAATAGTTCATGCAAGATTATTTGTATTTGACTCATGCCAATGTCTAAAGTTGCCTGAATTTTGCGGTATGTCACATGTCGATCTTCCTCAATCAGCTTACGCACAGCATCAACGTTTTCTTGGGTGACTGCAGTTTTTGGACGACCTTGCCGGGGATCATCATTGAGCTTGACACGTCCACGTTGAAACTCAGCAAACCAGCAATAAATTATGGTTTTGGATGGGGCTTCATCACCAAATGCAGAAATCATCCGGTCAACACACTGTTTTTGTGTTAAACCACTTCGAAAGTCATAATAAATCATCGCTCTTGAATTTTCTCGAGTCAATTCCATTTTCTCAACGACTAAACAAGTTTGACAAAACCTCGTGACAAGACAGAGAATATTTTTTTGAATAAATAAATGGTATTCGATTTTTAAAACCAAGGAGTTTTCAATTAAAAAGATTTTAATATGACAGGAACAGTGGAAATATTCCATTCCCGATACTTTTAGTGCAGCCTAGTAACTAAATATTTGTACTAATAATGAGAGCGGCTTCCTTTAATTACAGTTTGTTTGAAGCTGTTTAAGAAACTAAAATATTTCTTTTCTGAAAAAAATGATTTTAGTAGCAGCGCTACATCGGACTGAAATGAGGGTTTTCCACTCAGACCATGACCCGGCGTCTTCAAAGGAATATAACGTTATAAGTTATTAAATATGTAGTAATATGGAACGCTGCTCTGATTAGATTACATGAACTGCTTTCTATCATAGTTCTGTTTTGTCAGTTATCTATAGAGAGCTGTTAATACCTTATTTAAAATGATTCTATAGTATGGAAATAATATATTCTGAAACTGGATAGATATGTACCTTTGTACATATAACTTCTCGATTTGAAAGGTTATAGTAGATGAAACTAAAAGACTAATAATTAGTACTTTTTTATTGCCCCTGTAGGCAGACGAGCATACGGCCAACATGATGAGTGGTTACCGTCGCCCGTGGACTCCAGCAATGCCAGGCGCAGAGCCAAGCCGCTACCTACCGTTAAGCACTCTCCAGAAGTCTCGTTTAAAGAAGGATATAGCGCTCGGGAGCACCATGGAAGGGAGCTCATTCCAAAACCGGATGGTACATGGCAAAAACGATCTCTGGAAACACATTGTGGATGAACGCAGTGGCTCCAGGTAGTATGGATGAACTCTTCTCCGGTGGCGGGCGGTGCGATGGTAAAAACGAGATAATGGTATCATTTCAAACAATTTGCATTTGTATTGCTTTGTATATAGATTACTATACAACCCAACTGATGTTAAGCGTTGTTGTCGCGTATGGGAATTCGGTAAAGGCAGGAGCGTAGCAAGAAAGAACAGTATAAACATAATTACGGGATCTTATCTACTATCTACCCTCCTCACCTAAAATCTGTCTACATTGTTTCTAGTCTGTTTTTCGGGGTTACTGCTTGAACTCAGGAAATCAACAACAACATCACGTCTCAAGTTAGCTTAGTTAGTAACGACTTAACACCGGGCAGATCGTAAGTATGCTTGCTCAATAAATTGAATAATAATTAATTCTCGCTTTTTTAATACGTCCCAATCCTACTTAACAGCTCTATAGGTATACCCCATTTCCTTTACCCCCAGAGTTCAAATTAACTCGACGTACGTACGTGACTCAGTAATTCCTGTTAGATTATTCATACAAATAATCTCTTTATACATGTAATTTCAGCTAAGTGTACCCTCTAGTGCCGTAATTGTGGCTTTAATTAGACACTAGGTTACCTAGACTAGCTGTTCGTACGTATTTCGTTCAACAATACATTCTCAAATCGGTAACCGTTTGAGTTTACGAATAAGGGAAGATCTTCCACCGAGCGGGCGATATTTGCTCGGTAGACCGACGGTCCGAATGTTTTTGTTCGGAACTTGTATATATGCGAGCTTATCTTGAAAATGTCGTAAGCGAGATTCAGGCATCTGTCAAAAATCTTGTGTTCTGTGATGACTACCGCCACAACCGTACTCGTCGAACTCGGCAAAGAGTTCGACGTACAATCTAACCCATGCATCAGCCCGCTGAGTTTCTCGCCGGATCTTCTCAGCGGGTTGCGATTCCGATCAGGTAGTAGATTCATTCGCGAACCAACTGATCTCGAGTTGTTAGGTCTTCTTCGGAGACGCTCGGGCAGCTGTTAGCAAGCCCCACCATTTATAGATGATCCTTTGCTCGCCCATCTGTCCTGGTGAAACTGGAAAGGCCTCCGGGCCACCAGTAAACTTTCAAACATAAAAAAAAATCTCAAATGGATTTTGAAATCAGCGTATACAATAGTTTCTATGTGAAAGGAATTTCTGTGTCACGGATGATTGAATTTTCAAATATTCACTTCTATCTAAGTGTTTGTATTATGACTGATATTATTAATCTCTTTCTGAAGTAATTTTATTTCAGCAGAAACCGTCAACCATTTTTAATTTTTAAGTGATTCTCTCGACTTTAAAATGACACAAAAAACCCTGTGATTTTCGTTCTAAATGTAAAATTTACAGTGGAAATATTTTCACTTAAATATGTATTATATACCACGTTATTCAGAAAGAGCGCCGAACGGGACTTAGTTATGGCCGCATTATGCGTTTGGGTCCTGTAATGCGACTGTGAGTTGAGCGTGTACTATCAACAAGAAAAGATTTAAATTTATTATATTACGTTCAATAAATTCAATTTCGGAATGGTCATCTTTGAAACGTTTCAAAAGTAGAACGTTTAAATAAAAATTAATTTTTCATTCTAATAACCACAAACAATAAATAATTCTAATAAATCATAATAATAAAAGTAGAACGTTTAAATAAAGATAAATTCATAATTCTAATAACACAGGTTCTAAGGTACATGCTAGAATGCGGGATCACCAAGTCAACAACTCGAGTAATGATAGATGAGTCATGTTTCAGAAACCCAAATCTGTTTTGGACTAAGCCCCCGTAGAAATTAACGTAATATACAACAAAAACTATAAAGTTGGACGTTCTTAAGTGATGGCCCATTAAATACCTGGCAATTGGGTTTATAATTAAATGAATTTTAGAACACAGACGATTTCTTTTCTCCGGATCTTCTCGGCTCGCCGCGACTGGTAATAGCCACATTCGCGATACAGCTGCCCTCGAGCAGTGAGATATTCGGACTGCTCTTAGAAAACCTCACCCCCTTTCCCCAGAGTTCGCGCTCGTCCAGATATTCTAGAAAAGGCCTCCAGAAAGCCAGTAATCCTTTCAGCCTAAAATAAAAACAGCTCCGTGATTTTATGCACTGATAGATCTACAAATCGACTGATAGTTTGGGGACCAGAGAGAGCGACACAATTAACTCTTTTATTCACAGTAACCGCAATTTTTTTTTTTTCTGATTTTAGAATTCAAATTCGCATTTACAAATTTAAAACAGCCAAACAATTCCATAACACACACAAAATAAAAACACAAGCCAAAAAAAAATCTGTTACAAAATAATACTTTAATCCGCTCATCTTTTGCACTCGACTGTACTCAAAGATAATGCACTAAGAAATAAAAATGCAGAGTGACCCGGGAGCTAACACTTGTTAAATCATGCAAAATTTAAATTTATGAATCAGAATCGTGTTGCCAAACACCTTCTTACTCAATTCTTTCAATGATTCAAGTAGTTGGGAACTTGGCAGGTTCTAGACTGGGCACCGCTGTGTACTCAGTTTATAAAATTTACAAGATAATCAATGGAAACTATTCTTCTTTTCCTTATCCCACTACTTGTGGGGTCGGCATAGCATATTTGAAGTCGTCATGGTCTAAAGGATAAGACGTCCGGTGCATTCGTATCCGGTGTTCGAATCCCGCTGGCAAGTACCAACTTTTCTAATGGAATACGTACTTAACAAATTTCACGATTGACTTCCACGGTGAAGGTATAACATCGTGTAATAAAAATCAAACCCGCAAAATTATAATTTGCGTAATTACTGGTGGTAGGACCTCTTGTGAGTCCGCACGGGTAGGTACCACCGCCCCGCCTATTTCTGCCGTGAAGCAGTAATGCGTTTCGGTTTGAAGGGTGGGGCAGCCGTTGTAACTATACTGAGACCTTAGAACTTATATCTCAAGGTGTTACCACTTAACACCAGGTGGGCTATGAGCTCGTCCACACATCTAGGCAATAAAAAAAACAGCTTATATAGTATAGTTTCGCGGCAAAAATATTCAGTGTGGTGATCTCTTTCTTCAAACAAGGTTTGTGGACAGTCCTCAGCAGTGAGCAGCGGCTAGCATTGTGGTGAGCACGATAGTGACCACTTACTGTCCTCTGGGCCGTAAATCGTCTGCGTGCATCTGCGAACCCGTGCGATTTCAAAATACGCCGCGCTCATGAATATTGTGATTGCTATAAATATTATGAGAACATTTGTTCGTTTTCACTCTCTACTTTTTTAAAATATTATATTATGTTTATATTGTACTGTCGGCTTCCCATCAGTTGGGCCATATGCTCGTCTGTCTACAAGGGCAATAAAAAAAAACCTTGTTCCTCTTCGATAGGCGACACAATCGGGATTGTCACAATCAATCTTACCTCAGGAGGATTATGACACAAACTGTCACCAACCCGCTGACTGACCGCGATAACTTTTACTTAGCCTGATGAGTTACAAATCTAATCCGAACTCGCTTCGGTGATATATTCCCGCGCCACGACCAAAAACGTCTACAATGAATTCGTTAATTACATTGAAGCAGACGCGAAGACATATTGCTAAGTATGACGCTGGGCCATGAAAATAGCGAATCACTCCCAAATATAAACCTTACAATCGTCTTTTTCTCAATCACGCTTCAAAAAAAGTCTGATCGCCAGTATACCGCGCATCCTAACATCCTCATAGCAAAAGCATTGATGGATAGCATGTTATTGGTGTGCAAAATGAGAAATGTAGAAGAGACAGTGGCCGAGGTTGGCAGCGGCTTGGCTCTGCCCCTGACATTGCTGAAGTGCACGGGAGACGGTAACCCAGATATTCGCCATTCAGATCGCCATCAGATATTCTCATGACATCGGAGCAGCAACCATCAACAATGTCTTTGATTCATTAAAAAAACTAAAGGTTCACTTGCAGCGTCCATCAAAAATTCCATTAGATGGTAACTTCGACAAAGTAGTAGGCAGCGGCTTGGCTGTAGGCAGCGGCTTGGCTGTAGGCAGCGGCTTGGCTGTAGGCAGCGGCTTGGCTGTAGGCAGCGGCTTGGTTGTAGGCAGCGGCTTGGCTCTGCCCCTGGCATTGCTGAAGTCCATGGGCGACGGTAACCACTCACCATCAGGTGGGCCGTATGCTCGTCTGCCTACAAGTGCAATAAAAAAAAAAAAAAAAGTTGCATCGTACTAGACTCGGTGGAAGCCTTGGCGATATCGATAGGAGTACTGCATCTAAGCCATTTGTTTTACAACGCCCATTTATTTCAGGTCTCCGGATTTTTGGATCCGGCGAGAGACTTAACACGTTTTAGCAAATTATGTCACGATGACATTTGAGTTGGATTCATTTAACGAGTTTTCTACTTACTGCTTTTTTTATGTTGTGATAGACAGAGACAAGTATCGCGAACACGGTGGCAGCTTTTGCGTTGAAATTGGAATGTATGACTGGTTCGTTACAGAAATAATACTGAATTATGATAACGCTAATCGCTGTTTCCATGGCCGCGTGCTTAGGGGAAATTCTCACCGGGTCTCGGAACGCAGCGAATCCCTGATTTATGCGGAACCCATACAAATGCAATCTGCTTAATTGCCGAGTGCCTTAGCCGATAAGACACCGCTCAGCCACTCCAATAGATCAAAAGAGCTTACGATAACATGAAAAATTAAAATTCAAAATTTTCGATACGTATGTAGTGTACAAGTTTTAACGGTAGTTAGGCTACGTGTGAGTCCGCACGGGTAGGTACCACCGCCTTGCCTATTTCTGCCGTGAAGCAGTAATGCGTTTCGGTTTAAAGGGTAGGGCGGCCGTTGTACTGTAAAACTAAGACTTAGAACTCATGTCTAAAGGTGAGTGCTGGTGTTTACGTAGCAGATGACTATGAGCTCGGGTTACCACTTAACACCGGGTGGGCCATGAAGTCGTTCACTGATAAAAGCAAGAAACAATGCGAGTTGTTGACTGGTATACACCAGGTACTTTTTTTTTTCCTGCTTATTCTAGTAACTCGAGGGGTTATACCAGATTAGATACAGAACTAGTAGGTGAGCTCACGGGGCTCAAACCTGACGACGTTTACCGGGTACTATGTTCTCACAAACGACCCCCACGGCGATGGAATAACATCGTGTAATAAAATAAAAAACCAAACATTTTAACTCACCTGCTTGTTAATAGAATAGGTGTAACGTGGCGTGATTGTTAGTAAATATTTATTATTTATTTATTTATTTATCGTCAGTCCATACTGGGTTTAGTGGAAAATACCCGAACCCACGGCCTCCTAGTAATTAATTCATAAAGTTCATGTGTTATTCAAAGTTATGTGTTCACGCAACTGAGAAGTTACACATCTTAGGCGTTGTTGAACTATTTGTGTATTTATTAGTTATATTTATATTATTTTAATCATCAATAATAGTAGTAATAGTAATCATCTATATAACATTTTTAAGCTCTATAAATAATTACAAATACAGTAAAAATACATTCTGATGGTCTATTTCTGCAAACGCGACAAAATCATTACAGCTTTAATACAAAAAGCTCGTATTTCAAGGATAAAGCTCGAAAACAAATTCGAAATAAATACTCCAGCCTACCAACCAGCCAGTAATTTGAAAGATTGAAAAACCCCTAGAACGTTGGCAAGATCCTCACACTTGATGTCTGCCGAAAATCCACCCTTTTATTATTTGAGGGGAAAATATCGAAAAAGAAACCTACGTTCATTAACTGAGGGTGTAAGTTACCCGGCTTTCTCGAACATATGATATTCTGGATTACTCGATATCGAAGCACGACATTTTTTTTATCCTACCTTAGCTGATGATCTTGAGAGACCATTTCAGCGTAACCTTAACAAGTAGATGAGCTCACCGGGTTCAAGCCTGACGACGTTGCTATCACGGACCCTAGCAAGAGCCGTGCTTCGCAGAATCTACCACCGCATCGAAAAGGCTACTCACTGAGAAGATCCGGCGAGAAACTCAGTGGACTGTGTCTGTGAGTTAATTTACTCGCCGAGCTCTTCCTCGCAAGCGAGGGGTTCAACGAGAACGACGACCGGAGAACGCGACGTTTTAATAAGACATTTTTTATTGACAAATATAAAACAGCACACGACATCAGCAACATCAGGGTCATAGCTAAGCCGTCTCCTCTCGCTTACGACATTTTGAAATTGATGATGTAGTGAGCTCTGCTCCGATTGCAGATGGTACGATGTTAGAACATAGTAATCAGCATCATGATTTCCATAAGCCATCGCTTATTTCAGAGGTTTCAGTTTGAACCAACTTAGCTTGATTACCGTCTGTTTACATGTTCGTCGATGCACACCATGACAATTTATTTCGTGTAGACCAGGGGTTCCCAAACTTATTTTGTCTACTGGCCACTTTGAGAATAAATTATTTTTTAGCGCCCCCATTTCTCTTCACATACTTAAGAACCACTATAGCGAGAGCTCAGTCGGTGTGTAAGAGTCCTCCTAGATGAAATTACAAATCACCTCCGAAGCTTCTACACAACGCTCCCATTCTTTTCTAGGTCTGTTACCGCCCCCATTTAGGCCTGCAGCTCCCCCTTTAGGGAAAGGCTGGTCTAGACCATAGATTTTGTTTGTAATTGTAAAACGGAAAATATGTTTTTTTTTTTTCAATCTACATATCGGATCCATTCGGGTCTGAAATAAATGATCAATATTACATACTATTACTTGTAGTTCTAATTACAACACATTTACATGTGTAACGGTAATTGTTACACCCACCGGCAGCCGCAGTGGAGAGAATGAGATCTTAACAAAAATTTGCTCAGGGCGCCTTATAAAATAAAAGAATGAAATGCAGTCAAACAAAAGTTAAAAAGATATTAGATTAAACACACGCGTACACAATAAAAGGAAAATTAAAATATAAAAAGAAAACTAAAGCTACTTAAACTAGATTGTTACAACAATAGAAATATAAAATTAATGGAGGGTAATTAACATGTATGTTCTGCGATGAAATATTAAATTATAAAATTATACGTATCTTTTTGATAAAATACGGTGATTCAGAAGTTAGGATCCTGGATTTATTGATGTTACACCAGTTCCCTCGCGTCAGTCAGAAAGTACTCAGATCAGGAGACTATTCCGGGACGTTACGTAACACGGAGCGTATTCCAATTTATAAAAGTCACGATTTACGGGACTATTGGAACCCGATAAATCAAATCGGGCACAAATAATTAACTTGAATGTGAAACATTCTTATACAGTTAAATAATGATGTGTACTTTCTTGACTTTTCCTTTAACTAGTTGGCGCAGCTTCTGAATGAGTCGCTCCTAGCGCATGCATGCCTATTTAAATAAAATCGGAACAAAAGATGGCCCGATGGAGAGAGCAAGCGCCAGATTGACTTACAACAAATACGCAAATTAGCAATACGGTGTTACACATGTGAATGGAAATTTCTTACTTTTTTGAAACATTTTCTTTTATATTTAGTTATATTATAAGAGTCAAAATATGCGCTCGATCGATCTAAAACATAATAATATATTCTTGTTACGTTTGAAATAATCAAGGAACACTACGTCTTACATTAATGTATGTATTTAATCCATTTCGACCTTCGAAAACCAACTGCGTCAATATATCGAACGACCCAATGATAGCACCGGTTCTGTGTTTTTAATTTGTACTTTAAGTAAAATCGGAGAGCATACGAGAAGCGGGCGTCTATTAAAAAAAGACATTTGTTTTGTGAACACAGGGGTCGTGCACCCGCCTAAAGCACTCGGTGGATCAAGGATATATTTATAAGTACGCTTATATAAGAAATACATTTATAAATTGTCCTTGGAAATTTTATATTACATATTGTTACGCCGGTAAGAGTAACGCCATCTATCGCCGAATAGTCGACAGAATATCAAAGGATCTAGTAGCACCTAGAACGCTCGAGAAGTACAACGCCATCTATTGTCAGATAGCGGAAACAATATCAAATCAAATCAAGTAAAAAAAAAATATTCAACATAAATTCTTTTGAAGTCGTCGTGGCCTAACGGATAAGACGTCCGATGTATTCGTTTTGAGCGATGCAACGGTGTTCGAATTTCAGGCGGGTACCAATTTTTCTAATGAAATACGTACTAAACAAATGTTCACGATTGACTTCTACGGTGAAGTAATAACATCGTGTAATAAAAATGAAACCCGCAAAATTATAATTTGCGTAATTACAGGTGGCAGGACCGGTTGTGAGTCCGCGCGGGTAGGTACCACCGCCCTGCCTATTTCTGCCGTGAAGCAGTAATGCGTTTCGGTTTAAAGGGTGGGGCAGCCATTGTAACTATACTTGAGACCTTAGAACTTATATCTTTTTTTTTTTTTATTGCTTAGATGGGGGGACGAGCTCATAGCGCACCTGGTGTTAAGTGGTTACAGGGGCCCATAGACATCTACAACGTAAATGCGCCACCCACCTTGATCTCAAGGTCCAACCACTTAACACCAGGTGGGCTATGAGCTCGTCCACACATCTAAGCAATAAAAAAAAAATGAAAGTACATACTTGTTGAACGTCAAAAGAAAAAGAGACTAGAGATGTGTGGAATATTCTCGATAATTCTAGGGATGTTTTATCGACCATAAAAGCATTGCAGAGATGATACGCAGTCAGTCAGTAATCGGAACTACTCGAAGCGAAACAGTAAACGGGTCACCTGAAGCGAAGCGGAAGAAGCGAATTAAGAGTTTTATAGTACTTGTTAAGTGTTTTAAGTGTTCAAGTATTGAATACAGTTTTTCAGTTGTACTTTGGTGGAATTTTATCTATCCCAAGCCCCAGTGCGTAACAATATCATATAAAATTGAAATCTTATGCGAAGTATCTTGGCTGGTTCAGCTGCTAAATTTGTTTAATAGGTCGATGATTCACGCAATGCTAAATAGTCATCGAACTTATATAAGGCCCGCCATGACTTACCCGAGTGTGGTGGCGGCCCACACACATACACACCCTCCAATCCCTACAATCGCACTTTCTTAGTATAGCCGTCGGAGCTCCGTGGTTCGTGAGAAAAATTGAGTTACACGACGACCTGGACCTCGAATCGATCCGAAAACACAAGAAGTCAGCGTCGGAACGCTACTTCGATAAGGCAATGCGTCATAATAATCGCCTTATCGTTACCGCCGCTGACTACTCCCCGAATCCTGATCACGCAGAAGCTAATCACCGTCGACGCCCTAAGCACGTCCTTATGGATCCATTAGATCCAATAACTCTTGCATTAGACGCCTTCAGCTCTAACGCTAGGAAAGGATAAAACATTAAAGTAATAAGTAAATGAAAGTGAACCTTGAAGTGTCAGTGCTTACAGTTGAAATCCGATTGAGCAAACAATAGTAACATTTTTTTTTGTTTTTATTGCTGTTATTATTATTTATTGTTGTTATTGTATTTATTTTTATTGTATTTAGATTGCGCTGAACTAATTTTAATTGAAATATATGTTTTTTTCTAATTGTCTCACAACTTACAGGAAAAATCTGTCGCAGATCATCTCCCAATTAAATATAAATTAATCTTAAGCAATGAATGAAATGTAATCAAATCTTAGCTGTATATTTTTATTTTTATTTTTGTTGTTAATGCACTGTCGATTGCACCTATAATTGAGGTGACATCTGCCATGAACTTTTGTCAATTGTTCAATGTTTTGTATTGATGATCACTTTGTTGGCGCAACTTAATAAATAAAACTAAGGAATTCTGCAAATGGCATAATTCAAAAACGAAACGCGCAGTTCCTTGCGTCCTTCCTAAACTAATATCGGAGTGAAGCCAGAGCGTCCTTGCTGGAAACCTTGACCAAAACGTACGAGGTCCAACATAACTGCGCTTTGTAATCTTACTGCATACTGTTTTCTCAGCATAGAATAAATAATGAGAGCTGACATAAAGTGGTGGTAGGACTTCTTGTGAGTCCGCACGGGTAGGTACCACCACCCTGCCCATTTCTGCCGTGAAGCAGTAATGCGTTTCGGTTTGAAGGGTGGGGAAGCCGTTGAAACTATCCTGAGACCTTAGAACTCATATCTCAAGGTGGGTGGCGGCATTTACGTTGTAGATGTCTATGGGCTCCGGTAACCACATGACACCAGGTGGGCTGTGAGCTCGTCCACCGACCTAGCAATAAAAAAATCTAGAGAAACATAAAAATATGTGCTCTGGAAAGCGGCCAAAGCATGTCGTAAATACAATTTTATTAAGCTACACCTTTTAACCGACTACAAAAAAGCAGAATTCTATCTATCGATGTTTGACTGTATTTTAATGTGTTTAATTGTTAAATTTAATTACCTCAGACGCTCTTTTCTGCTTCACGAAAACAAATGGCTGGGTGGTGGTACCTACCTGTGCAGGCTCACAAGAGGCCCTGCCAGTCATATATTTGGAATTTTGTATTTGTAGCCAACAATTTTTTTTTTACGTAGCCTTTTTCTTCTTAGTCATTATAATAGTATGTATATCGAATATTACGATGACAGAATACGAAATTCCATTAAGCAATTCAAGCTACAGAGTTTGTCAAAGAAATAGACCGAATTCATCCACCGAAAAACATTAAGATAATCGGGTAATAAATTAAACTAATAAAAATATCAATGTCCTGTCTACGTCAGTGTTAATCTGTGAACTAATCGTAGGTGCCATAAACGATTCGAGTCGAATCGACCTTGTACTTTCTGACTCAAGGTTCTATGTCGAACAATGCTAAGCTTTTGTAACATCGCGATATCAGGGTCGTGACGTCTTAGGACTTAAAGAAATCTTTTTGGGAAAAAAATAACAATAATTTATTGGAACGAAAGCTCCTTATGGGATAATGCGGAGGGGTACCGTAACCGGGATAAAGCGTCTGTAACGTAAGATTTTTATTAGTAATGCAACCAGTGTACGACTTAACTTTGTAATAACGTCCAAATGAGTAATGCACACAGTGTAAGACTTAACTTTGTAATAACGTACAAAAAATTACATATTTTTTTATCATTCATTGAACACGATCTCAGAGCGTTCGTTTGCGCAATACACTAACTCTTATGCAAACAACCGTGAATGAAGTGTACCACAATAAGTTCACACGTTACCAAATGATCGTGGGTTGTTGCGAAACCCCCAGTTTTATTTTCTTTATACCTCGAATAGAACTTAAAATTAATATTTTTATAATAAGGAACTTCGTTCCTATCCGGTGTCCCACGACACCACACATTTTTATTATTATGTTATAGTCATAACTGGTGTTCTTATATCTATTGGTTTACCTTTCGATACGGGCCAGCGCGCACGTCATATTGCATACCGATGCATTTTATATCAAAGTTATTCATTTTCGAGTTTAGTTCGTGTACCATCATTAGGAAGGCGTCGCTTACTCGAATAATGTCACTTTTATCATATAAACAGTCACCAATCAGTGCAAGCATATCAATAAACAATTAATCAATATTGGAGTTGCTATCATTATCACAACAGAGGGTTGTGTGGACAAACCGTACTCTTTCTGTTCGCTCAAGAGCGTGAAATCGATTTAATACTAACTTCCCGATGATCCTAAATCTTTAAACTGTAAATATAGGCCGAGAGCCGGATAACTCAATAATCAATTTATGAGTTAACCGATCGATTCGGCGCATACAATTAAAAACAATTATCTAAAAAATTTCATACATACATTTCTTGTCAACCGTAATTTTCGTGAGCACGAAGCTTGGATTTTACTTGGGTTAAGATAACGGAAGCATTTTTTTATTGCTCAAATGGGTGGACGAGCTCACAGCCCACCTGGTGTTAAGTGGTTACTGGAGCCCATAGACATCTACAACGCAAATGCGCCACCCACCTTGAGATATAAGTTCGAAGGTCTCAAGTATAGTTACAACGGCTGCCCCACCCTTCAAACCGAAACGCATTACTGTTTCACGGCAGAAATAAGCAGGGCGGTGGTGCCTACCCGCGCGGACTCACAAGAGGTCCTACCACCAGTAATAAAGCATACGAGATAAACAAATAGAGCAGTCCTCCTAACACCTTTAACAAACAGACTTAGTTTAAAAACTTAAACGAGGCTTAAACAGTAAACCGGACAAACAATTTATTTCACCTTTTCTTATCCTGTCCATTAACGATGCTTTTAGGTACCTCAAGCACCGGTCACCGTCCTCGAAGAACCCGTCACTTGCGACGAAGGGCTCGACAAGAAAATGAGCCCATAGACAGCCCACTGAGTTTCTCGCCGCATCTTCTTAGTGGGTTGCGTTTCCGATCCGGTGGTAGATTTTGCGAAGCATTTAGCTCTTGCTAGGCCAGTGTTAGCAACACTTCCGGTTTCGTCCCGTGAGCTCACCTACACGTTAGGGTGAAGCTGAAGTAGCCTCTCAAGGCTATCAGCATAGGTAAGAAAGAAAAAAAAGTTTGAGCTCGTGAGCTCACTTACCAATAGCGTAACTGGAATATCCTATGCTACCAGCGAATGGGTAGGAAAAAAGAAAAAATCTCTACCTGGACTTTCATCTCTTCATAGAAATAAGCAGACTATCCCAGTCGGTACATTATAGCATGCCTTAACGGCAGTGCTCAAAATATTATCTAAGGAAGTAGTGGAAGTCAGACAGTTGTTGTTGTTGTGGTCCTAGGGTACCCTGCTGGTACATAGGGCCCTCACAAGTTGTCTCCACTTGACGCTGTCTTGCGCTTGCTCCTTGACATCACTCCAGGTCACGTTGGCAGTCCTCACCTCGATCTCTGTGGTACTTCGCCAAGTACGTACAGGCCGACCAGGTCTTCTCCAGCCAAGCGACTGCCACTTAAACGTGATTGATGCTGCGTTGACTCAGATAAGACAGAGACTGTGTTTAATTCGATTTTGATTTCGGTTACATTTACCAACTTAACCTACATATAAGTAGATACTCCATTTATTTTTTCAACTATATTTCCCTCTGAACGTACGCATGTTTCGAATCACGTTTTCAATTTATATATCCATTAAGTACAGAAGTACACATGGAAGCTTAAATTGATTTCTCTCGCAAACATACACGAAGAGTTAGGCCGGCTCGTGATCCACTTAACATAGATGTTGCCTACATCGATCACAGACCTAACACGTTAAAGTTCAATGGAGCTAAGGGCCTGTATACAGGGTGCTTTCTTTAAGGGCTCTATTATACATATTGGCACGTTTCCTTTTACCTTTATACTGAGTAAGGGTGTCCGAAAAAACAGCTTAAATACTGATCTTAATATCATTGAATCTGTTCCAAAAGTTTGGTATAGTATAATTTTAATAACGTCCTATTTTCGATAAACATTTCACGTAAATTACCCTTGTAAAAACATAACCATTTCTTGTACTAATTGTGAAGCATGTTCCCTATTTGCTGAAGCACCAACATCCTGCCTATTTCTAGCGTTAGGTATTGCGTTTTGTATATCCGGTTGTATCAAAAGCAGTTGATTCTTGGTACTGGTGTGCCCATTTGTCTATGATAACGGATGTTAAGGGTCTCTAAATCCCCCTCGAAACAAGTTTTTATTCTCGCCCACCACCGAGCTTCACTTCATCGAGCGATCGCGAACGCATATACATCTTTAACGATTAAATTATCTACTACACTCACATTGCACTTCATTATTATTTGTTCTTCAGTTTTTATCTTTTAATAAACCTGTAAACACGAGCCAAATCGTTTCATTGAAGAGAACAACAAGACATCCAGCAAGGAACAACGGATAATTCAAAAATGCATCAAAACCCTATAAAATATTTGAGAAGTCTTTAGAACGCCCTGTATTTATTCCGTCGCTCTATTTCCCTCGAGACACTCGTTGAACGGATTACCTGATCAATTCTCACTTCAAAGACATCTTATATTAGAAAAGTTTTTGGTTATTCCGTATGTGGCATGAGGCATAATAGATCCTGCGACTACATTCGGATTTAACCGACAATGTTCAAAGGAGTTCTACTCGTGTACACATCAAAGGGGTCTGACGTACTTCGGTCACGTAATGAGGAAATACAAAACTCATCAAATCACTGAAAGAACGATCTGCCGATAAAATTATTCTTGGAAAACTGGCGGGAGTGATTTGACTGCAGTTTTACCTCTTAAAAGAAACCCCAATAGGAGTGGAACTAAAAAGTCAAACGACTTGACGAATTTAGCGATTCTGGGCAGGGAGATTTTGATTAAGGAGATGTCTTAAGTGCCTTAATTTCGTAAATTTAACACTCTGAATTGATTCTTAGCGATGTAGATACGCAAGTTAATTTACCCTACCTTTAGTGTTTAGTATACAAATCCACAATACCTACAAATCTATAAACTCATACTAAGCATGCCTTAAAAGTGAAAACATTTTAATAATAAAAGTCTGTTCGGTTATACAGTTTATATAAAACCCAAACTATATTTTAGTAAGATGAGAAGTGTGTCTTCTGCGGTGGAGAAGATACACTTCTCAGAGAATATCTCGTAGTATCTACGATATACGTCCCGTATTGAAGTAAAGGACGACCTCTGATACCTCAAAGTCAGCAGTAACAACTCAAATACGTTGTTTTGTGTATGTATAGTCCCATAACATAATATATATTGAATCATAGCTACTAAAACGCTGAGAATTGAGGTTTCAATAACGCTAATCTTATCAAATACAAATACAAATTCAAATAAAAAGCATTTTAAGATTGCTTCTCGCCACACGTAAAAGTAATATATATATATATATATATTTTTTTTTTTAACATGCGGTAGGCAGCGGCTTGACACTGCCCCTGGCATTGCTGAAGTCCATGGGCGACGGTAACAACTCACCATCAGGTGGGCCGTATGCCCGTCTGCCTACAAAGGCAATAAAAAAAAAACATAATTTCAGTAGGAAATCCTAAGTTAAAGTTAAACAAAATCTTTGAATGGAAGCGCCGACGATCAGTACAGATATTCAGAAACAAAGCCGGGATCTAGTGAATCCGCTCGAGGTCCGGTACCTTGCGTTCGTTTTACCAAATTACTGAAATTTCATTCGGCTTGTGGGGTCCGAGGGAAACATGTGGGGGCAATACAATGATATAGTACGTGATATGGATATGGCATTGCCTAGTACGGTTTTCAATAAAAAAATATTCAAGTGTGTCTCTAGCTAATGTAGAGATCATTTGCAATCATTGCCCTCTCTAGTAAGCGCAGCGTCAAAATGGAATAGGTACAAACGAAGAGACCTACACTCAGTATTGGGTGGACACGTGTTGAAGAAGTGATCATCCTCCGTGGTCGTGACTACCATTGACTCCCATATTCATTGAGGGAGTTGTCTTGAGTATGCATAGGTATATTATATGATATATAACATATTTTATATTGAAGTGAACGATGTTTGCCATGTGCCCTACTAAGTGTAGAGCGCAAGGTATCGTTTCCGAAGGTCTATTTTACATTGGGATTGGAGTTGGTATATATTCCTTTTCTTCCATTCCATTGTGCATATAAAGAGACTTAGTCCGCAATCTCTGGATGTGTAATGGATTAGATCTATGATTTTATGATTTTAATGGATTATGAATGTAAATAAATTCTTTATAACTACGAGTATAATTTATATATGTTTTATTATAAATTGACAGGTTAGTAAGTAATCTTCAATTAATTTTAAATTTATTTTATATTTGCATACTTTTTATTCAAGTAAGGACATGCTAGAATGACAAAAAATTATAATACCTTTATTTACCTAGGCGGCACTGAAAATTTCGGGAATTAACGAAGTGACACAACATTACTATTTAAAAATGTATTTATTGCTTTTCGAAGTATTCTCCGCGAAATTTGACACATTTTTCCATACGATGGAACCAATCATTGAAGCAACCATTACATTCGGAAGTTGGGGTCTCCAAAATGGCCGTTTTGTAGGCGTCCACAGCTTCTTCAGGTGGTGAAAATCTCTGTTCACGCAATTTATTCTTTATTTTAGGGAAAGTATAGAAATCATTAGGGCTTAGGTCGGGGCTGTACGGCGGATGGTCTAATAATTCTATGTTTTCTTGCTCTAAAAACTCTTTTGTTCTGTGCGCGGTGTGAGAACTCACATTGTCGTGATGGAGGATGATGCGGCGGTTGCAGTTCTCTTTACGGAGTTCAGAAACGACCTGTGGCAAACAAATGCTACCATACCATTCTGCATTAACCGTTCTTTGTCTCTCAAGAGGAATAGTCGTAACATGGCCGGTTTTGGAGACAAACGTGGCCACCATTTTTTTTGCAACACTCCGTGAACGAACAATTTTTGTTGGCTTTAACTCATTTTCGAACACCCAAACTCGTGACTGGTTTTTTGTTTCGGGTTCGTACGTGTATATCCAGGATTCGTCACCTGATACAATGTTGTATACAGTATTTGAGGATCCTGCGTGGAATCTTTCGAGAGTTCTGACGCACCAAGTAACGCGAGCCGCTTTTTGCTCTTCACAGAGCGAATGCGGTATCCATCGGGAAAACAACTTTTTTACACCTAATTGTTCTTTTTTTTTTATTGCTTAGATGGATGGACGAGCTTACAGCCCACCTGGTGTAAAGTGGTTACTGGAGCCCATAGACATCTACAACGTAAATGCGCCACCTACCTAGAGATATAAGTTCTAAGGTCTCAGTATAGTTACAACGGCTACCCTACCCTTCAAACCGAAACGCATTACTGCTTCACGGTGGAAATAGGCGGGGTGGTGGTACCTACCCGTGCGGACTCCCAAGAGGTCCTACCACCAGTGATTACGCAAATTATAATTTTGCGGGTTTGGTTTTTATTACACGATGTTATTCCTTCACCGTGGAAGTCAATCGTGAACATTTGTTAAGTACGTATTTCAAAATACGCATGTTCATGCAAGATTATTTGTATTTGACTCATGCCAATGTCTAAAGTTGCCTGAATTTCGCGGTATGTCACATGTCGATCTTCCTCAGTCAGCTTACGCACAGCATCAACGTTTTCTTGGGTGACTGCAGTTTTTGGACGACCTTGACGGGGATCATCACTGAGCTTGACACGTCCACGTTGAAACTCAGCAAACCAGCGATAAATTGTGGTTTTGGATGGGGCTTCATCACCAAATGCAGAAATCTTCCGGTCAACACACTGTTTTTGTGTTAAACCACTTCGAAAGTCATAATAAATCATCGCTCTTGAATTTTCTCGAGTCAATTCCATTTTCTCAACGACTAAGCAAATTTGACAAAACCTCGTGACAAGACCGAGAATCGTTTTTTAAATAAATAAATGGTATTCGATTTTTAAAACCAAGGAGTTTTCAGTTAAAAAGATTTTAATATGACAGGAACAGTGGAAATATTCCATTCCCGATACTTTTAGTGCAGCCCTCGTATGTACCGGGTCTCTGGCAAATAAATCCTTTGAATTGAATTGGAAAGTGCGTTGATAGTGAAATTACCACATCCATCTAGTTCTCATTGTGAATGAATGTATTTTGTGTAGAAATTTACCCAGTTTTATAAAAGCAAAGCAGACGAAATGAGCTTAGCTTGAATCGTAGCGAGTGTGCGGCCACTCAACATACTGAGCTGAATGCGAACTCCACTCAACACATTCAGTGGATTATTCTAAGAATTTAACTTAATTAGAACATTTTCTGTGTAAATAAAATACTTTATGTTTTTAATGAAAACATTAACTAGATATTTCGCGTTGGGATATTTTCGTTTTTTATTGCGCAGAATAAGAAGTCTAGGTCACGACCCACCTGTTCTGGGTGCTTAGTGCGAGTTTCTTAACGTTTTCGATAGCGTAAAAGTTAACTCAAATTTGTATGGAATGGGATCGTTTTCCTACGTTTGCTGTTAGGGGCGCTGTTTCTTCTCTTATTTTATTTATTTATTTACATAAGTACTGCCACATCACAAACATCTAACATTGAAAATAAATTTAAACTATTTAATTTATGGCCTGATGCATGTGACAACAATGGCGTACATAGCATTGGCAATTCATCGGCTCGAAAATGGAATACAATAATAATAATAATAATAATAAAAAAACAGTACTATTTGTTGAAATATTAATAAAAATGTCTAAATATGTCATGTCACACCGAAAAGAAGAAAAGAAGAAATGTTAATATAATGTCAAGCAACAACAAGTCAGTTATAGAACAAGAAATGATCAACGATTAAAGTTAAAGTTAAGGTCCCTTTTCCCTTCTCTTGATGTTAGCAAACGAAAACGAATGACAGTTCTTAGGACGGAGGCACAGCGCTTCAAGAAGGCCGGTTGGTAAGTGTGATGGCGTCTACGCGCCTCCATCGGCTAGGCTCTGTCGTAGCACGAAGATAGTCGAGTTCCGACGATGCCGCAATCGTGGTGTCATCTTTCGAGAATCGTGCTGCGTTTCGTTTAGCTACCAAACTAATGACCGTCTCAGACAGGTATAACAATGTATAATAAAATTTGTATCACATGACGTTTCTATAACATCTGATATTGCTAATGTCCCAATCATAACCCATTACTGGTGCTATGACCTCTTGTGAGTCCGCGCGGGTAGGTACCACCACCCCACCTATTTCTGCCGTGAAGCAGTAATGCGTTTCGGTTTGAAGGGCGAGGCAGCCGTTGTAAGTATACTTGAGACCTTAAAACTTATATCTCAAGGTGGGTGGCGCATTTACGTTGTAGATGTCTATGGGCTCCAGTAACCATTTAACACAGGGTGGGCTGTGAGCTCGTCCATCCATCTAAGCAATAAAAAATAAAAACCATCACCGATCTCTAAACCAGAATCAAGCGTCCCTTACCAAGATCGCATAGTTTCGGACTAACTACCTCAGCGTCTACAAGACGATCGATTATTCACAATACTATACCTGCTTACCGACAAGCCATAATGTCAATACAGATCTAATCTGTATAATTAAGTGGTCGGTCCATGTTGTCTGTATGAAGTTGATTAAGATCACAATCTGTTATGAATTATCGAATCGTCTCGATGTTGCTGATTTAACAATTTTGTAATTTTGGATTAGTTTTCGTAAGATCGCAAGATTCGCGTGATTGTATTGCCGTCGGCTCGAATTAAGGACATGAGTGACTCACTTGATTACTATGTCAACAAGATCCCATAATACGTTCAATTACTAGATATTCATACAACTGCTGATTTAACAATTTTGTAATTTTGGATTAGTTTTCGTAAGATCGTAAGATTCGCATGATTGTATTGCCGTCGGCTCTAATTAAGGAAATGAGTGACACGTTTGATTGCCATGTCAACAAGATCCCAGAAAATGTTCAATTATTACTAGATATTCATACATCTATATACTAATACGTGAAGCAAAAACTTTGCATCCCTTTTTACGAAAATTGCGTGGACGGAGGAGTATGAAATTTTCCACACTTATACAGAATATAGAGAAGAAGTGCACAATGCTAATATTTTTTTTAAATAATCCATAAAAGATACATTAAATCAATAAAGAAAACATTACACACACTACATACGTATTTGACGCACACACGCATGCATACTATTTATTGTCAATTTGTTCTTGACGTCTGTGGTCAAATGGAGAATAGATTAAATATTATTTGTCTTTATTAATATTTTTTTATAGTGTAACCTTGGTGAAATTGGTGATTATAGAAGTATAAAATACAATCATAATAGTGTACAAACTTACAATTCCAATTAATTATAGTCGAATTTCGACTACTGCGGGACCTCTAGTTCAAGAAATTAGTCCAAAGGACGTTTGTGAAACAATATAAAGAGGCAAATGATCATTTACTATTTATTACTGGTGGTAGGACCTCTTGTGAGTCGGCACGGGTAGGTATCACCACCCTACCTATTTCTGCCGTGAAGCAGTAATACGTTTCGGTTTGAAGGGTGGGCAGCCGTTGTAACTATACTGAGACCTTGGAACTCATATCTCAAGATGGGTGGCGGCATTTTTGTTGTATATGTCTATGGGCTCCAGTAACCACTTAACACCAAGAGAGCTGTGAGCTCGTGCAACCGTCTATGCAGAAAAAAAAACTATTTATATATTACTTTGTGGGAATGAAGCGTTCATTTATTTCATTTCGTTGGTTACTGTCGCCCATAGACATCAGCACTCGAAGGTGATGACATAGACGTTAACCCACTTGGATCGCCGCACCACCACCACCTCATCAATCGTTCTGTTAGGGCATGATCGCTTCGTGACTGGAATAGCAGAATGGCTGTCCCGCCCGGACAAAATTACAGTATGCCTTACCACTAATACAAAATCAGTGGTTCACAGAAACTAAAATTAATTTTAAAACCAGGTACAAAGTATCAATGACGTATTAATGATATACCAAATACACAATACGAATACAGGGAAAAGAATAAAAATCTCTCTTCCTTATGAAAGCTCTGTTTCAATGATAACATGAAATGAGGAGTTTTTCTGCATTTATTATGGAAAACTTGCTTTAACTGACTGCTTTAGTCTCACGCATCTCTAAGTACAATTTTCCTGGCAATCTTATATGAAAGCGCCTTGTCTTAACCACCACCTTAACCAACAACTTAGCACCAGGTGGGCTGTGAGCTCGTTCACCCATATAAGCAATAAAAAAAACCCAACGAAAGTCAAACCGAAATTATCGTCACTTACCTAAGGTCATGACATCTAAGTCTTGTTTAGCAACTGACTCTTAAACGCACCAATGCGTCGCGCTATATTAGACAGAATTCTTGAACTTTTTTTTTATTGCCTTTGTAGGTAGACGACCATACAGCCCACCTGATGGTGAGTGGTTACCGTCGCCCATGGACTTCAGCAATGCCAGGGGCAGAGCCAAGCCGCTGCCTACCGCTTAATACTCTCCACAAGCCTCGTTTGTCACCACATGTCATAGCGCTCGGGAAACACCGTGGAGGGGAGCTCATTCCATAGCCGGATGGTACGTGGCAAAAAAGATCTCTGGAAACGCACTGTGGATGACCGCAGTGGCTCCAGGTAGTATGGATGAACTCTACTCCGGTGGCGGGCGGTGCGATGGTAAAAACGAGTCGTTGGTATCATCTCGAACAATTCCTCAGAGCACTCCCCATGGAACATGCGGTACAAAATACAGAGGGAACCGAAGTCCCTCCGCAGACCCAGAGGCTCCAAACGCCTTGGTAACATTAATCAGAAATGCCCCGCCACCGGCTTGTCTGATTAATGTAACCAAGTAATGAAATATTCGACCAAGAATTTAGATAGACGCGGTGTTTCCGAAAGACTTATATTAGTTTCGAAATAATTCACTGAGCCTGCATCTCGGAAAAACTAAACAAATCGCTAGAGTTTGCCTCTACTATCAGTACATTCGATTGTGGTACGGTGCACGAATTTGGTGGATTCAATAAAGACGAAATCTATAGAAAAGTACGGGTGACCATAGCGGTTATTCTAACTGTACTGGTACTCTGATAAAGCAGACGTGTTCTGAAATAGTAGACTTTTGTAGTTGTCGTGGTCTAAAGGATAAAATGTCCAGTGCATTCGTATCTAGCAATGCAACGGTGTTCGAATCCCGCAGGCGGGTACAATTTTTTCTAATGAAATACATACTTAACAAATGTTCACGATTCATTTTCACCGACAAGGAATAGCATCGTGTAATAAAAATCAAACCCGCAAAATTATAATTTGCGTAATCACTGGTGGTAGGACCTCTTGTGAATCCGCACGGGCAGGTACCACCACCCTGCCTATTTCTGTCGTGAAGCAGTAATGCGTTTCGGTTTGAAGGGTGGGGCAGCCGTTGTAACTATACTGAGACCTTAGAACTTATGGCGCATTTACGTTGTAGATGACTGTGGACTCCAGTAACTACTTAACACCAGGTGGGCTTTGAGCTCGTTCACCCATCTAAGCAATAAAAAAAAAATTAAAAAAATATGAATAGTTTTGCACGCAGAAAAGCCGTTAATTATGATGCTGACAGATACGCATTTTCATTAACAGCTACGCATATAATACTTTTGAAGTTTAATCTGAATTTGCATTTATTCAAAACATTAAAATTTTGCGCCATTTAACGATTGGAAATCGGCAGCAGAATTTACGGCATAAGCCTGATTTTATACCAGTACTTTATATATTAAACGGTGCACATATCAAAGGTTAGGACTATAATTTTTGTACACAATTCCTGTACCGCGTCACACTACACCTGCCTTTGATAGTTTCGTTCTAAAACTTTTCTTTGCGAATTCCCGCAGTGTCTTGACGAAGTTGGCTCGTTAGTTAGTATAAAGTTCGATTCCGTGTTGAGAACCTCACTGTACTTCAATTATTACCGACTGTTCTTATTTTTAGTTTTTTTTTATTGCTTAGATGGGTGGACGAGCTCACAGGCCACCTGGTGTTAAGTTGTTACTGGAGCCCATAGACATTTACAACGTAAATGCGTAAATGCGCCACCCACCTTGTGATATAAGTTCTAAGGTCTCAAGTATAGTTACAACGGCTGCCCCACCCTTCAAACCGAAACGCATTACGGCTTCACGGCAGAAATAGGCAGGGTGGTGGTACCTACCCGTGCGGACTCACAAGTGGTCCTGCCACCAGTAAACTCAATCAGGTCTTTTTCTACGACGATCCCAGTTGACGACAGGCGGTCACGATTGAGTGAACAGCTGAAATAAGAGGTCCTTTTGTTAATTCGTTTTTAGGAAAGTAGATCTTACAAAGTAGTCAACATCATCACTGCTCTGACAACAGGGTCTAATACCTATTGCAAACTAGAATCTGAACTGATCTAAACCTCATTAGGGAAGAGTTTAACACTAAGTCTATGTACTCAACGTCTTTCCTTGGTATTAGGAAAGCTTAGCAGAATCGTTCACGACTCAACCGAGCTTCGGTGGCTAAAACTGTCCAGAAATATGTTGAATTCCAGGGTACAGCCTACCAGCAGACAGCGGTAGGCCGAAACACCAGTTTTACATGCCCTCAGTGTTGTTAATGTCAATGAGCGACGCTGGCAACTTACCATTCGGTGGTATGCTCTTCAACCTACAATGGCAATAAGGAAACCTACGTAAAAGGCTTCTTATCAAAAACTTATCGACAAAGAGGATTTCATTCCAAAGCCAGATCGGTACGTAGCACAAATGACGCTTTGTAACACACAACGACTCATACATACTCTTTACAGTACATATTATGTATAGTCTATATGTAGTAGTGTGTACGGTGCGGTGACGAGTCGCCATGACGCGTCCTAACGGATCCATCAGATTCAATAACCCTTGCATTAGACGCCTTCAGCTCTAACCCGGTAACCGTATTCGTCGAACTCGGCAAAGAGTTCGACATGCAACCAAACCTATGCATCAGCACGCTGAGTTTCACGCCAAATCTTCTCAGCGGCTCCCGATTCCGATCCGGTAGTAGATTCATTCACGAAGCAGCTGCCCTTGAATTGTTAGGTCTCCTTCGGAGACGCTCGGCCAGCTGTTAGCAAATTCCACCCCTCCTGGCTGAGCCTTTGCTCGCCAAAAACAGCGTCGCCATGCGCAAGCGACTGTTTCTTAATATTAATATTTTATTTTTCATTATGCCACATTAATTTCCTGTTGTAAACTATCATTTTATGCATCTACACATTTACTGGTGGTAGGACCTCTTGTGAGTCCGCACGGGTAGGTACCAAACGCTGTCTATTTCCGCCGTGAAGCAGTAATGCGTTTGGGTTTAAAGGTTGCAGCAGCTCTTGTAGCTATACTGAGACCTTAGAACTCATATTTCAAGGTAGGTAGCGGCATTTACGTTGTAAAATGTCTATAGGCTCCGGTAACCACTTAACATCAAGTGGGTCGTGAGCTCGTCCGCCCATGTAAGCAATAAAAAAAAACCACGTGTGGCACTCAGGGACTACCGCGCTAAAGCTATTGCATAGTATTTTTTATCAACTTATGCAATTATACTTAGACAATAATAATTTTAAATTAAAACAATAATAAAATAAGACCACGCTATATTTATAAACATTAAAAAAAGCAAATCATTAACTCACTCATAAGCTAGACAGCGCGAGAGAGAAATGGGCAGACTTTCATGATGCGCATGCAGTGCGACGTCACGCCGCGAGCTTATTCACAAGCACTACACAAGCGCAACGTATGAATATGTTGAACACGAGCTACATGGAAGGTGGAGTGGGGTGTGTTAGGTTTTTATTTTCGTTACGGAATTTCTTGATTCGGTCACCGCGCTCAAAGCCCGCGATAAAAGCTATGCAATAGCTTAAAAAACTATAAGCGTACAAAATAATATCAGTGTTTCACATCTGACAACCTTCCTGCTCATTTCTTTTAATATTAGACATATGATCGTCCCAAATTGTTATAACAACTCAGAGCAGTAGTATCGTTGGATCGTCTGAGATAACGAGAATCAGTGTCTCACTATCACAGCGGCCTTATTCACGCACAAACAAACCTCTTCGTACATAAACAGAGTACATCAATTATCCGGAGCGGTCATTTACCTAAATTATGTGCCATTATTACGCGTAATTGGTGACCACGATGTAGCCGAGATAATCTTAGTAGAATAGGTATCTTGTGTTAATTGTCTCTCACAATGATATACGAACACTATTATGTACGTATGGGAAATTAATGCGTATTACTTTGGATGAAAAGGTTATATATATTTTTTTGGTTTTCTTTTATGTTCTTCTTATGATACATATAATTAGATTAGATATACCTAAGTGTATTTATGACGGATATATAGACGGCCAGGAGAATCTATCGAGAAACTTGTTGTTCAGGGTAGGGTCAATGGTAAACTAAATGTAACTATACTTGAGACCTTAGAACTTATATCTCAAGGTGGGTGGCGCATTTACGTTGTAGATGTCTATGGGTTCCAGTAACCACTTAACACCAGGTGGGCTGTGAGCTCGTCCACCCAAGTAAGCAATAAAAATAAAAAAAAGAACTCGTGGCCGAAATCCCATGCGCTGAACTGATCAGATGAATATCCTTACCATCTTTACCTTACTTAACGAGTGCTTGAACCAAACCTCAGTTCGCGAACTATAGAGAACAGCCGTCAAGGCTTTAATAAAAAGGATTCCACGTGACCACGACTGCTCTGCCAAGAGTAACCGACTATAATGATGAAATTGTAAATGATAAATTTAGGATAGGATTGGGATGTCATGTGGTGACTGTAGCTCATAAGCAACGTGGATCCCAACACTCACTTTGAGACATGAGGTCTAGGTCTACATTTTATAACGGCTGCCTTACCCTTTCATCAGAAAGCATGCCAGCTTCGTGCTATAAGTAGGCAGGATGGTCGAACGCCGACTTACAATCCACCCCACTACTATATAGTTCACAAAATATTTTCACTAATGCTCAATGTTCCAAATTCAAATCAGTAAGGGTACTATCTCCAGTTTTCGTTAGCCGTAGATAATATTAAAACTAGTACCACAATTCAATTAGCGATGGTTAGCGTGGTGTGGACATGGATGCGTAGAGAGAAGATGCATGTGACTAGGAGATGCATGGAAATGGTAGTGCAAGGTAGAGAGGGAAGAGGTCGGCCAAAGAAGATATGGATGGAGTGTGTGAATGACAATATGAGAGAAACGAGTGAGTGTTGAGAATATGACGGCTGATAGAAGAGAATGGAATAGAAAAATTCACAGTACTTACCGCACTTAATGGGATACGGTGGAGACAATGAAGAAGTGCTACAGCTTAATCTTGGATTATTTGTTGTCATTATATTACCGATGCCTCGAACACTTAAGTTACGAATGACAGAAAAACGTGAGATTAAACCAAAAAGCTTACCATAGATTCCCATCATCAAATATGTCGGGAGCTCGGATCCGATTCCTCATTCTGAGGGTGGTGACCATCTCCTCCCATTATCCATCTCTGGATGATGTTTCGCATTCGTTTTCGTTTTCGTTCTGTACTCGGCAGCGTCGTAGACTCTGGTACCAAGAGTGGTGCGGATTTAGTCGGACCAGCGCATTTGACTGCGGCCACGAGGTCTTTTGCCTACAATCTTACCAATTACCATAAATTTTTCAAGATTGTCACCGCTCTTTCTGGCCATGTGACCGAAGAACTCAAAATATATCCTCTCGAGGCAGTTTGTAGAGAGCACAGTTTGGATATTGAGGTTTTTTAATATGGATGCGTTAGTCCGATATGCTGTTCACGGGATTCGTAGCGTCTTCCTCCAGCACCACATCTCGAAGGCAGTAATGGAGTGGCGATCAGCTGATATCAGAGTCCAATATAAACTTGTCTTAAAAGACACTAATACACTCATGTCGGAAACCAAGAAATCCACGGAACCTATTCTGTAATGTGAACATTAAATTTTCCGTTTACAACTAAAACGTAACGTTATTATATTAGCCGAAAGTATTTTAACTACCTCAAACTGTCAAGTTTGAGGTAGATTCATCAGATTCATCAGATTCGCTTGTAGCTCGCACTAAAATTGATTAATTCGTGATAATTTGCTATTATAACATCATAGAAAATATAGTCTCATTGTAAATTATACTATTTATATAGCACACATATGCTTTTATAGATGGTCCTAAAACTTACCAAGTGTGAACAATCTGAACTATCCAATGGAGCTCAAATGGTTTATTGGAGGTCTCTCACTGAGTCTAGACTGACAAAACTGGACGTATTATTTCTTGGAAACTACTAATTATGAAATGAGTCATTCGCACCAATCCGCCACTAGTTTATGAAGGAAAAACAACACATTCTCTCTCCGCGCATTATTACTCTGATAAAAGAGAAATGAGAGTAACAAAAGGCCGCGAAGTAAAGGCGCATAAAAGCCGAACCTAACTTGCACAGACCCGACAAAGAATGGATGTAACATAATCTAAGACCTTTGACGGATAGTGGCAATGTTTCTGTCTCAAGTGCAGTGGAGTGGCGATTGTCTTTGAGGCCTATTTCGTTGGCCACATAAATCGCTATCGAATAATGAGTTTTTGAATAATAAAAAATATATAACGGGCCCCTAAAACGATCGTCCCCCTCTCCTCGGCGTGTTATCAATTTGGAACTAATGGCCCAATTTGGATTCAACCGGGTACGTCCTGATAATAAAATTCATCATGGAACGCTTCCCAGGGCAAAAATTAATATTCGAATGATGTAACCCAGCAATGGTATACGTCGGTCTAATTTATGAACGATAGCGAGCTATAGCAACCTATGTTATAAGCTCTAGCTCATAAAATAGAGGAACACACATTTACAGGATAAAAACAGTACCGAATAACAAACATTCTAATATTCGATTGGGAGGTCAGTTAGTTAGTATTAGTTAGTTACTTAATACCCGCTCGATTTTGAAAACATTGCACCCATATAGTAAACTACATGTACATCCCCCGCGAATGAAAAGTAAATTTGAATATTAAGTGAATAAAACGAAGGAAACAAGGGCCCAAATCCAGGTTACACTACAATAGCGTAAAAACTCACAACAATCCGTTATTGACATAAAGACAAAACTCCGTGGTACGTTTCTCAGCTAATCTCTAGCACCTGGAAAACCAGATAAATAAACATCTAAGCAAATGCGTACGGGACAAATATTCACAAATGTCTTCCGAGTCGAAGGAACAACGGCTATAGGTATACTAATATATAAATCTACAGTGTTTTTTACGGATGTTCCGTTATAACTACTGAACCATGCATCCGATTGACTTGAAACTTGGTATCCATGGAGAAAATACATGTACTTAATGGATAGGCTAATATTTATATGAGTGTTGGACTCCCTAATAATAATGACAATAAATAATAATGTTAATTTTAAATGCCCAGCGAAGCGGGCGAGTACGGCTAGTCGTATAATAAAAATCAATCCGGCAAAACTTTTATATGCATTAGCTTAGTTATTGGTGAGGGTAGACCCTAGGGTATGGTAAGGTTGCTGGTGGTAGGTCGTATTGTGAGTCCGCACAGCTAGGTACCACCACCCTGCCTATTTCTGCCGTGAAGCAGTAATGCCTTAGAAATCATAACTCAAGGTGGGTGGCGGCATTCACTTTGTAGATGTCTATACGCTCCGGTAACTACTTAACACCAGGTGGACTATGAATTTGTCCACACATATAAGCAATAAATAAAAAGTTTCTAAGATGGATGTAATATGCTCTGCGTAAACCCTGTCCCGCCGTCTCAATAGCTCCGACTGGGTTCCCACCCGGTCCGGGGTAGGGCGCCGGCTGTGAGCGGCAGGAGTTTTTAGTGAGGTTCAACTCACACATACACATTTTCTCCTGTGGGAAAAAAAAACCCAATACACGGCACATTTCTCCCGCGAAGCAGCGATATGTTCCGGCTTAAAAGGTGGTACAGCCAATACAATTGAGATTTCAATGTCATTGACATTAACGATCATGAAGACACAAACACTTTTCACGATTCTGAATCCAATAACGCTTTTGCTTGTAACTCGCACCGCATCATTGAAACGCAACGATGAATTACTGCAAATTAAAATTGTTTAATGAATCAATTTTATTACTCGAGATTTGTTTTTCGGTTAATTGAGACGTTCTAACATCGACCTGCTTAGGAAAGTTACGTAACTAATTGTAGAATATTAAAATTAGGAATATTGAGTTACATTATTGGAGGTTCGAATTCAGAAACTATAATTTTTAATATTATACGATGAAGCAATGACATCGTATAATAAAAATCAAACCTGCCATAATTACAATTTGCGTAATCACTGGTGGTTAAGACCTGTTGTAAACCCGCCCGGGTAGGTACCGGCATCTAGTCTTGTTCTACTGCGAAGCAGTAATGCGTTCTAAGACAGCTATAAAATTTAGAGTTCCTGTGTCTCAACATAGGTGGCGCCACATTGGCATTATGATGTTGATGGTTTCTGATAACCAAACAACAACAGGCAACATATGCAGTAAAAATAGAAAAAATAATCTAATTTACGGAACTATTTAGGTGTGTAAAATATCACAGATTCAAATATATTTTTTATTGCATAGATGGTGGTGGTCGAGCTCACAGCCCACCTGGTGTTAAGTGGTTACCGGAGCCCATAAACATCTACAACGTAAATGCCGCCACCCACCTTGAGATATGAGTTCTAAGGTATCAGTATAGTTACAACGGCTGCCCCACCCTTCAAACCGAAACGCATTACTGCTTCATGGCAGAAATAGGCAGGGTGGTGGTACGTACCCTTGCGGACTCACAAGAGGTCCTATCACCTAATGGTATAAAATCAAAATATCGATTTTAAGAGCAAAAAGTCTGATCAATATCAGAGAGGCTTATAGGTACAAAGCCAGTTTTTACCTTATTTTTCAACAGCTTCGACTTTGTAATTTAGTTTACAATATGCATACCGATTACAAACATACGAAACAACAATAATGACACTAAGACCCCGAAAACTTAGGAAATTGGCTCTGATCGGGAATCAAAAAAAGATCCAATAACAGAATGACAAGCTCTAGTGATTTCAATGGTCGACCACCGGTGGCCAATTAGAAAGAGTATAAAATAACAGCGCGAAGGCAACGCGCGGTGGCTACCAAGTGTTCACTAATTGGCGACACTCGAAGCGAGTTTATCGTTCGAGTCTCGACGACTTCCTACTTTCTGTCGAGAACTATTCAGTCGACGATTTGCAGTTTTGCTTATTTTTCACGTTCGACTTTGGTATGTTTTGGCTCTCCGTTATGGGGGAAGTGTTTTACGTGTAATTTTTATAACGGTCTTATTCTTAATACGGTACTGGAGTTTTATAAGCTCTATGGTAAAAGCTGAATCGGTGGTGCAGTTGCTAGCGCTCCAGATTGTTGTGCCGAGAATCCGATGGGTTCGATTCCCACGTGGGGAAAATATTCGCGTGTTTGCTCTTTGTCTGTGTGTTCATTATCTATATATGAATATATTTAAAGATATTGTCACGCGGTGGGGTTCGGGATAAATAAAACTTCCACCGAAGTACAAATTAAAACTCTATTAAACACTTAGAACTCTTTAAAAATTCTCAATTCACTTCTTCCGCTTCGCTTCAGGTGATCCATCCGTGCGCTGTTTTGCTTCGAGTAGTTTCGATTACTGACTGACTTCGTGTCATCTCTGGAACGCTTTTATAGTCGATACGACATCCCTAGATTTATCGAGAGTATTCTGAGCAAGTCGAGTAGCTTCGATTTGTGTTTCCGCTATCTGACAATAGATGATGCTGTACTTCTCGAGCGTTCTCGACGTTATTAGTTCCTGAGATATCTGTTGCGGCTATTTGGTGACAGATGGCGTTACTATTACCGGCGTAGCAATATATAAGTTTGTATGTCAGTATCTGGTACCCATAACACAAGAAATCCTAATTTAGGGTCGGTTGACTGTGCGTGATTTGTCCCCTGCTATTAAGTAATAAAAAAAGACGGACAAAAATATAGTACTATCCATAAATCATCATTAATTCCACCGAATACAGCATTGAAAATTGAACGATCTCGGTGGTTTTCTCCTCTGACATCTGGTATGGTTAAAATACCAGAGGTCATCAAAACAGTTAGATTCCGATAACATATACTTGCATACATACTGGGAATTAATAATTTGGGTCTACGTAAAATTCTCTGAGGCCTGAAGAATTCCTGTGTCTGTAAAATCAATAAAAATATGAATTAGAAGAATACTAGAGTGGAATTGTATTTTTTTTATTGCTTAAATGGATGGACGAGCTCACAGCCCACATGGTATTATGTGGTTACTAGAGCCCATAGACATCTACAACGTAAATGCGCTATCCACCTTGAGATATAAGTTCGAAGGTCTCAAGTATAGTTACAACGGCTGCCCCTACCCTTCAAACCGAAACGCATTACTGCTTCACGGCAGAAATAGGCAGGGTGGTGGTACCTACCCGTGCGGACTCACAAGAGGTCCTACCACCAGTGACAAAATAAGACTAAGATCCTATTTCAATATATGGGGTAAATCACAAAGATCGTACTTTTGTCGTCTCCCACCGAGCGGGTGAAATTGCTCGGTAGACCGACGGTGCGGATGTTGTTGGTCGGAACTTCTTTTTAAGTAAACTTATCTTGAAGATGTCGTTAGCGAGATTCAGGTGTTTGTCAAATATACTAATTATGTTCTGTGATAACTACCCACTACACAATAGATGTTGAGGATTTCATAATAACTAGTGGTCGCCCGGTAGTCGAGATTCTACTATAATTAATTGAAATTATAAGTTTGTACACTATTATGATTCTATTTTCAACGACTTACACTTCTATTACACTTCTATAATCACAAATTTCGCCAAGACTACATACTACAACCCGACTCGCATACCGACATACGACTATTTACACAGAAATCTATATATTCATCCGCAAAGCAAATTTTTTTTACGAGTATTACGCGTATTAAATAATAATTGTACGTAAATAATCAACAAAATAATTATTTTAAGACCAACAATTTTTGATATTACCTATTAAGTTTGTATTAAAATAGTCCAAGATGATTATATTTTTAGCAACGGCTTAATAATTTAAATAAATAAAAAAAAATACAAAAGTGGGCAGGAACGATCGACACAGAATATTAAATCTAAGACAAGTGAACGCTGCGCGCGCTTCCAGCAAAAGTGATCCGAGGTGGCGTGATGTCCCCGATGGTCGGTCGGTTGCCCCTCCAGATGACGAGTTGCCCCTCCAGATGACGTCACGAGTCCACGTGAGTGCTCGTCGTCAATGGCTCCGCCCATCGACTTTGACTTAAGAGGGAGTCGCCTCTAATACGGCCTCTCCTGACTGGTGGACGTCCACGTTCACCTCGATGTCATGACCGTCTTCAATCTCTGACGATGCAGGACTCACTGTGTGCACAGCGTTGCTATCGGGGTGTTCTATGATATCGTCATAGAAATAGATTGTTTGCATTACAATCATGATTTTGGTACCATGAACCATTAGTTAAAGTTAGTAGTTTTTGTGAGCATTTTACATCACATTTCAGTGCGTTCATGTATAGTAGGCTCTTGTTGAGTTACGTTAGATGTACTGACGACACGGCACTGTTACCATATCGGGTGTATAATATACTGTGAGAGTAAAGTCTGGTTGACATGGCCAAGTTAACATGTCAAGCTAATACACTCGTAACGTGAACTGCGTTACCACGTCACACCTTTACGTGAACTTTGTTACCACGTCATAACATATACGTGAACTATGTTACCACGGTACAAGATCTACGTGAACTATGTTACCACGTAAATCTCTGCGTGAACTATGTTACCACGTTACAACATCTACGTGAACTATGTTACCACGTAAATCTCTGCGTGAACTATGTTACCACGTAAATCTCTGCGTGAACTATGTTACCACGTTACAAGATCGACGTGAACTATGTTACCACGTAAATCTCTGCGTGAACTATGTTACCACGTAAATCTCTGCGTGAACTATGTTACCACGTTACAACATCGACGTGAACTATGTTACCACGTAAATCTCTGCGTGAACTATGTTACCACGTAAATCTCTGCGTGAACTATGTTACCACGTTACAATATCTACGTGAACTATGTTACCACGTAAATCTCTGCGAAGCATGCAGTCAACCCCAAGAATGTTTGACATTACGCATCACTGGTGACTCAACTAGTGCCTGAGCCCTACGAGGACTCGGCCTAACCTGACCTCCACCAAAAATTAAATCAACTCGTGAATCTGTAGACTAGCGTTCGCGAGTCAACCAGAGGGCCCATTATGCCCCGCATCATTATTAAAGTTCCGAGTTTGTCAGTCAGACCTCTGACCATCTTAATACAGAGCAACGATCTCCTGGCGCACTCGACGTATGAGGCAAAGCAAGCTGATGCTAATTGCATAGCATTATAAAAAATATTGGCATACTCTAACTTTCGCGGACACAACGGCTTAAAGTCTTTTACGAAGTTACCCCACGTCCGGTCACTAGACAATCACACGTGTAACCAAGTACGCTCATCACTCTTAAGACAGCCCAAAACTCGTGACAAATACTCAGTGCCTTCCCAGTTAAGGATCTAGTCCATTCTACTTCCTTACACAATGTGTCTATGTATTGCACGGCAGGGTAAAACTTAGAAATAAAGTAACCATGAGCTAGATCTGAATTTACGAATCTAATGGATTCGGTTAACTTCCGTGCTGATGTGGTAGTTGCCTTTTTATTGTCACAACGCGTGGTGGAACTATTTTACATCTATTCTCAAACGCGGGTACAATCGACACGGCGATGGAGCAACACGGCGTCCCGTTTGCATGATCACCGACCTGGACAGTCGGACTGTTGTCTAATTGACGTATTGATGGAGTGTGTTGCCGACTAGTAACATTTTGAACCCTTCGAATGTTATTTCCACCCATCGAAACTGAGCATTCAGTCTCGAGCATGTTCTATCGCGTCAATAAAAATAGACCCTAAGGTCGGTTGTGATAAAGTCGTTGAGCTAGTTACTTGGTGATTTATTACATTTCATAAGAGGGTATCCGACAAAAAAAAAATCTACTTCGCACCAAGAATCGATATCATTAACGCTGGGGTCAAAATTAGAAATATAAAAATGGTTCGACCTTACTTTGGACAGTGTACTTAATGCTCCGATGATCCTGTATGTAGCGTCGTACGCGCGGGACTCTGACGGCGGCGGTGATGTGATTCCCAACGCCACCACGGGTCCGGCGCCACCACCGTCCGCGGTCGAGGGTCGTGCGTCTTCTATCTGCGACCCTAGCGGGCTCGACTCACGCGCAACGTTCACATTTGAGTTTTAAGCAATTAAACGCGCCAATATTATTCTCCAATATTGGTCTCGAAAATTCGGCGAATGCAAGCGTCCTCCTACCCTGCTTCCAGTTACACGTATATCGGTCATTACGTTGTTAATTTAATGCAAATTTTAAAAATAAACTGTACGCCAGGATAACCCAAAAGCGGATAGGGCACAAGCCCTATCCCACTTCTGATTTTAGCAACGGCTTAATAATTTAAATAAATAAAAAAAAATACAAAAGTGGGCAGGAACGATCGACACAGAATATTAAATCTAAGACAAGTGAACGCTGCGCGCGCTTCCAGCAAAAGTGATCCGAGGTGGCGTGATGTCCCCGCTGGTCGGTCGGTTGCCCCTCCAGATGACGAGTTGCCCCTCCAGATGACGTCACGAGTCCACGTGAGTGCTCGTCGTCAATGGCTCCGCCCATCGACTTTGACTTAAGAGGGAGTCGCCTCTAATAATATAAATACCGGCGGTTAGCATATTTCTATTCATTCGTATTCTACCTGTCCTAAAGTGTTATTAAAGAGAATATATTATTTCGTGTAGATGAAAAGTGTCTCAATACCGCCCTGCCTACTTCTGCCGTGAAGCAGTAATGCGTTTCGGTTTGAAGGGTGGGGCAGCCGTTGTAACTATACTGAGATCTTAGAACTTATATCTCGAGGTGGGTGGCGCATTTACGTTATATATGTCCATGGGCTCCAGTAACCACTTAACACAAGGTGGGCTGTGAGCTCGTCCACCCATATAAGCAAAAAAAAAAAAAAAATTGTCGCCGCCAACCTGATAATCCTTCATACACTAAGGATCGGGTAGAGTAATACCGAAAATGACTTTAATTTTCGAGAATAATAATCCGCGAGTCGCACAGCCACAGCCACGCCAAAATACGAAACCATAAATCGATCGAAACTGTCAACAGAACAATCGTCGAACGAAACTCGTATTAATTAAACGGTCACAGGATAATCATATTTAATTGAAACATGAGAATCTCATTACACGCGACAACGAATAACCCTCGGGATTAACTAATGCTCGCTCAGTCGTTGACTGAACTTCATTAATGTATCACAATGAACATTATAACGTGAATGAAATCGAACAGAACTCGATTTGAATTTTTTAACCTAATTTTAACACGACAACCAGTGGTAGGTATTTTTACCACTGAGTTTCTCGCCGCATCTTCTCAGTGGGTCGCGTTTCCGATCCGGTGGTAGATTCTGCGAAGCACGGCTCTTGCTGGGTTCGTGTTAGCAACGTCGTCAGGTTTGAGCCCCGTGAGCTCACCTACTGGTTAAGGTTACGCTGAAATAGCCTCTCAAGGCTATCAGCTTAAGCAGAAAAAAAAAGTATTTTTGTGCATCGAATTTGGCATTCATTTTTTTTATTTATTTATACTTATTGTACACAAAAAGAAAATACAATAAAAACAGATTTAAAGAATGTCTAAATACTATGTACAAAGGCGAGCTTAACTCATTCATGAGTTTTCTTCCAGCAAACCATTATCAGAGAGAAATACGATATATAAGAGGGGAATAGTGTACAATATAAGAGCTATTAAAGCATGATTTTTAAACTAAGCATTAAAAAAAAAAATTTATCTAATATTAAATGAAAAATATATATAAATAAAAATACATAAAACAATAACTTAAATACGATTAAAGTGACAGGAAATGTTTCTTCATTTGACTCTTAAAAACTTCTAGAGAGGAACTAGCACGAATAGGTTGAGGGAGAGAATTCCATAATCGCACTGCTTGTATTGTGAAAGAGCCACTATAGCGACTAGAGCTGTGTATGGGAGTTTTTAAAAGAAGAGAAGTAGCTTGTCGACTAACTTTGCCGTCAGGAATCAGATATTCAAAGCGTTCACGGAGATAGATAGGGGCATCAGGATTGTGAAGAATAGAATAGAGAAAAGAGAGGATGTGGCAATCTCGACGTCGCCTAATCGGCAGCCACCCCAGCTCAGCCCGGAAATCAGAGACATGGTCATACTTCCGGAGACCAAAAATGAAGCGGATGCACAAATTCTGCAGACGTTCGAGTTTATCTAAAAGCAATTCAGAAGCATCTAGAAAACAGATATCAGCATAATCGAGAAGAGGAATTAAAAGCGTTTGGGCAAGATAAATTTTAGTGCGAAGAGGCAAGAATTTTTGAAGGCGTTTCAGAGACTGAAAGGAGTAAACTGTTTTTCTGCTTACTTCGGAAACGTGATTAATCCACGAGAGGTGACTGTCGATGTATAAACCTAGATTTTTGACACATTTCGAATACGCTATCGGAACGTTGTCGTAGAGGATGGGCGCTAACGAGCTGTAATCGAGAAGGCCGCACATATGCCTACCACCAACAATGAGAGCTTGCGATTTCGAAGGATTCACCAAAAGACCAAAGGACTTGGCCCAGTTGTAAATCGCAGAGAGATCCACGTTGATTGCCGAAATGGCAGCCCCAACGTCAGCAACCCTCGTATGACGATATAGCTGCAAGTCGTCTGCATAGAGATGGAAGTGTGAAGATAAAGATTGAGAAATTGTGTTTATAAACACAGAGAAGAGGAGAGGAGAAAGTACGCCACCCTGTGGAACACCCGCAGTGAGGTCACACCACTCAGAGAAAGACTCTTCATAGCGAACCGACTGCGAGCGTCCACGGAGGTAAGAATTAAACCACTGAATTACCGAAGACGAGACATTAAGAGAGGATAGGATACCGAGAAGAATGTCAAAATCAACTGAATTAAAAGCATTGCTAAAGTCCAGTAAAACCAAAATAGTAATTGATTTCCGCTCCATGGCCAAGCGAATATCATCGGTGATTTTCACCAACGCGGTGACAGTGCTGTGACCTGGACGGAATCCAGATTGATACGGACTCAGTAGGTTATTCGAAGAGAGGTAAAAAGACAGTTGTTTCTGAACAATGCTCTCGAGGACTTTGGAAAAGATCGGAAGAATAGAGATGGGACGGTAATGGGACAAAGAAGCAGGTTTTGCAATTTTAGGCAAGGGTAGGACATGAGCCTTTTTCCAAAGTGACGGAAAGGAACTGGACTCAAGAGAAAAATTTATTATGTGGCAAAGGACAGGAGCAATTTCCTCCATGATAAGTGTGAACATTTGAAGCTGCAGATTATCACATCCTACTGCCTTGGTGGAAATGGATTGAAAGGATTTTTTAATATCCCGCTTAGCAATTGGTGTAAAGGAAAAAGAAGTATTTAATGGCTTAGAAAGATTTGAGAGATGGTTAAGAGTAGAAGATTTGATGGTGGCATCGAGCGTGACTGGAGGCTTGGCAAAATGCGCATTGAGTGCGTCAATATTCGCCATCACGGTATTCTCCTCAACAGCCTTACCGATACCAAGAGACTTGAGAAATCGCCATACTTGTGTAGTATCGAGATTCGTTACGGAATTGTGAATGTGGCGTCTCTTTGCATCCCTACACAGGCGACTGCAACGGTTGCGAAGTTTTTGTAGACTGCCCAGTTTTCCTCAGACGAGTTCTTCCTATACCTCATTTTTGCTTTATTGCGCCTACTCATAAACAACTTAATTTCATCAGAGAGCCATGGTGCAGGCAAGTGCCTAACCCTGATTCTCTTGAGAGGTGCATGGTTGTTGTAGAGATCTAATAGTAGGTTGTTAAAGGCAGCAACTTTACTGTCGATGTCATTGCAATTGTAAACAGACGACCAGTCCAGATTACCAGCATCAATCCTCAAACGCTCGAGAGCAATATCTTTGAAACTGCGGAGAAGGAGAAATTTAGATTTGCGTCGAGGACAACGAACTTTGTAAGAAAGGTAAATAAGGTCGTGATAAGAGAACGAAGCTGATAACTGTCCATGCGTTGAAACTTTGGAAGGGTCAGAGACAATAATGAGATCTAAAAGAGAAGGAGTAGAGTGAGGAGCACGATGAGTCGCCCCCAAGGGAAGAGGGTGCATGTTTACAGAAGAGAGTAGAGAGAGGAATCGCTGAGACCGTGCGTCATCCCTGATCAGGCAAGTGTTGAAGTCTCCAAGGATCAAGACATGGTCATATATAGAACATACATTTTCTAACATACTTTCAAAAGATGAGAAATAATCAATGTGACTTGAAGGACTATAAAAAACACCGAGAAGTATCTTGGTGTGCTGGATAGCTACCTCTATAAAGAGGTGCTCAGCAGATTGAGTATATTCGCTTGGTGACTGATCAATGACTGCATGCTTCAGATCAGCACGGAGGTAGATTGCAACACCACCACATCCGCGACCCGTCCTGTCATTTCGCAAAAGTTTGTATCCGGGGAGTGCATATTGCGAGGATGGGAGTGAAGGCTTAAGAAAAGTCTCAGAGATAAGCACAGCGTGAACATGGTCTGAGTCAAAGGAAGATAACAGATCAGGAAAATGTGCGTGAACACTTTGAGCATTGATGTGAACAACGTTGAAACATTTAGAAGAAGACGAAAGGGAATAAGCAAGTTGATCGCGTAGATGAGTGGAATCATCATTATCAAACGCACTAGCAAAGCTTCTATCAGAAGAAACAGAAGAAGAACATGACAAAAAATTATCATCAGTGTCACTGTACATGAAATGCTTTAAATAAGTAATAAAAAACAATAATACCAATAAAATAATAAACAAAGACAAACGAAAACAAAAAAAATTAAAATTACACCTAAAATCCTTAATAACTTCTAAAAATACAAAATATAATATTATCAAACTAACCTCCAAGAACAACAAATTAAAAACAATTATTTTAAATCATCAGTGATTTGGTATACCTACAACTAAAATTGATGGCCAAAAGCCACAGAGCCAAAGTTCTATTGTAAAGGAGGTAGGTAGCATACCAAAACATGTCATTGTGTCAAACTTGTCAAAGTCTTAGCAATGTATGTTGAAATACATGATTATACATAACTAAGTCTAACCAACAAACACAAACTAAATTAATTTATATATCAAAATTAACAAACGCCAAACAAGTAAAACAGAAAGATAGACATAAAAATGAGTATGGAATACATCAAAGAATTATAACGAAGTAAAATAATTAAAAATAAATATTATGCTATACTTTCCATAAAATAAATAAAGTGAAACATTATTATTTAGGCGGTTTACGGATCCTCTTGTCCGACGTATTCTTGACCTGCAACTTTGTGGTTTTCACGGCTTCTGCAGACTCATCACCAGGCGCTGGTGCCACAGGGTACTGATTTATCAACAGACGGAGCTCAGCGACAGTCTCTATCTTCCGACGTGTTTTATCAGACAGCTGGATTACTATCTTGCCTTCTGATGTCCAGCACTGCTTAAGGCCAAAGTGTTTGCGAGCACCCAGAAACGCATCATGGCGGGACTTCGTCAAGAATTCAGACAACGTTAAACCAGAACCCTTCAGCAACACCTTATTCTTCCAAACTTCACTTCGATGGCTATGGCATTTGAACCTTATTAAAACTGGACGAGGCTTGCTTTTATTAGCTCCAAGATGATGACAAGTTACTATGTCAGTTGAAATAATATGACTCAATTTCATGGGACCTTTTAAAATATCCAAAACAGTAGCTGAAGGGTCTTTATTATTGTTGACCCCATGAAGCAACAGTACTTTTCGACGAGACATCATTTCGTGTCTGTCCAAGCCCAAAGTAAGCAACTCGGTTTGAGTTTTCAAAGCAGTTAGTGCATTACACACAAACGATTTAAATTCAGCAAACTCACGGGATAAACTCGCTATGGTTTTATGTGGGAGATCTGTGGTAGCTGCATTCTTCAAATCTTCTTCGTGTTGTGCCATTCTTAAATTCAGTGTTGTAGACAAGTCTTCCAGTTGTGCAAATAGTTTGGAGTAAATATCCATGGTGATGATAATTAAGTTTTTAGTTTGAGTGAGTTCAGAGGAGAAATAATTGTTGAAATGAGAGTATTAGAGGTCAGTGATCAACCTGGTATCAATAAATCATAACAATATAAGCTGTATTATATTTAAATTAAAATAAATCTTAGAACACAAATTTTTTAGTATTGTCACTTAGACTACCCTCACGAAAAAAGCATTCATCGCTGTCTTTTACAACCTGAAATACTTAATTCAACTATTACTATGACACCATCCTGCTAGTAATGCAGAAACGGTACTTAATCTCCAGTTAGACCTTGGCTGCTGTTTGGAAGTACAAGGGCAATAAAAATAAAAAATAAAAAACCATCATCGTGTTCTCATGTACTTCGGTCACATCGCTCATAGAGGCCACGATAACTTAGAGAAGCTGATGGTTAGTCGTTAGGTTGGACAGTTAGTCGGGTTGACGGGAGAAGATCACGCGGACGCTCACCTACCTGCTGGTCTGATCTAGTAAGGACGCTCACCGACCTTCCAACAACTGAGGCTATAAAGACCGCCAAGAACAGGAAGACGTGGGGAAGCATAGTGCATCGAGTGATCAACATTTCAAATTAGACAGGACCTTCAGCAATCAAGAGACCGACTGAAAAGAAGACAGAAGATATAACCATCATATGTTATGTACTAGGATAAAAAGATAAGAAGGAAGTGAGCTCTGGTACTTCGACTGCAATATCCCCAGTATAGATCGATAAGTTTGCTCACATAATAAATAAATAAACTAAAAAAGCCCTTTTATTTCGGGCAAGTGACTTATAAAAACAAAATTATATCAACTTAATCTATGTAATTAGTTAACTAACAATTATGTTTGTTGAATTCTATTAGGTACTACTTCGACTTGCAAGAACCCATCCTCGGGTAAAAGCTTCCTCCAAGGATAGCCAATCTTCTCTTATTTGGGAAATTTTAACCCAATTTATAGTAGCTAGTGTCTTTATATCTTCTTCCCATCTAATATATGGTCTTCCTTTCTTTATTTTTCCTAGTGGGCCCTTCCATATATTTTTTGTCCATCTCTGGTCTAGTAACACAATGCGACTTGTTAATATTCTGGGGAATTGTTCGAGACGATCCTTCATCTCCTTTATCATTATCACGCCTCCCGCCATCGGAGCAGAGTTCATCCACACTATCGAAAACCACTACAAATTCAAATTCAAATTCAAAATCATTTATTTCAACTTAGATGTCAGTATGACACACTTGTTGAATGTCAAAATACAAATAACAATGTTAACTCTACCACCGGTTCCAAAAAAAGCCACAGTCCTGAGAAGAACCGGCGAAACAAACTCAGCGGGCTTTTTTTTTTTTTGTTTTTTCTCAAATATTTTCTTTTTTTTTAAATAAATAGAAATATTCACAATAAAAGAAAAAACAAGTCTAAAAAAATAATAATAATAATGAAAAATGAAAAGGCCAGGAGCGAGCGCCTCATTCCCACGTAGTGCCATCTAGTAAATAATCCTTAACTTTTTATTATGCCTTGTTGCACAAACGTTCCTTAACAGTTTTCTTAAATCTATGAACAGGTAGTAGTTGAACGTTTAGTGAGATCTTGTTGAAAAGCTGTACACCCAGCCCCCTAAAAGAGTTGCTTATTTTCTTAATTCGAGCCGCCGGCAACGCAAGCCTATGTTTGTTCCTAGTGTTCACATTGTGCAAATCGCAGACTCTGGGGAATTCTTCAATGTTTTTACGCACGTACAATAAATTTTCAAAAATGTATTGGGACGCTAAAGTTAGAATTTTGATTTCCGTAAACTTGTCCCTCAAGGATTCCCTCGGGTGCATATTATAAATAGCACGAATAGCCCTCTTCTGCAGGATGAAAATCGTTTCGACATCGGCGGCATTGCCCCATAGCAAAATGCCATAGGATATAACACTATGAAAATAACTAAAATAAACCAGGCGTGCCGTATCTTCATTAATATACATTCGTATTTTATTTACCGCAAACGCTACAGAACTAAGCCTACTCGCTAACTTGCATATGTGAGGGCCCCACTGCAGCTTAGAATCAACTGTTATACCAAGAAAAACTGTCGAATCCACAAGCTCCAGTGTCTCTCCACTTACAGTAATATTAGTGTCAACTTGTCTAACATTAGTTGTGGTAAATTTTATACATTTTGTTTTTTTGTTATTTAATAACAGATTATTAACACTAAACCAATGTACCACGCGCGAGATAGCATCATTCACATCGTCATAATCTTCCAAATGTCGTTTAATTTTAAACAATAATGATGTATCATCAGCGAATAATACGACCTCGTGACGGGTTTCAATAAACTTAGGTAAATCATTGATATATACAAGAAATAGGAAGGGACCCAATATGGAACCCTGAGGAACACCCATATTAAGTAAGACACCGGAAGATCTCGTTCCTTTAACGTCTACCTTTTGGATTCTTCCGGATAAATAAGATTTAATAAGTTCTAATGAAACGCCCCTAATACCATAATGGTGTAATTTCCTCAACAATGTATTATGCTCAACACAATCAAAAGCTTTAGATAAGTCGCAGAAAACCCCAAGGGCATTATGCGACTCTTCCCAAGCCTGAAAAATATTTTTAATGAGATCTACACCTGCATCAATAGTTGACCGACCTCTAGTGAATCCATATTGTTTGTTATGAAGCAGGTTATTGGAATTGAAGTGGTTCAAAAGTTGTTCCAGAATAATTCTTTCAAAAATTTTACTCAATGTAGGTAGTACTGAAATGGGCCTAAAGTTAGAGGGGTCAAAAGTACTACCAGATTTAAATAACGGTATTACACATACACGGTAACATTCATAGATAGTGCGATTCCAGATTATTTTTTCCACGTACCATCCCTCTCTGGAATGAATTCCTCTCCGTGGTATTTTCCGAGCGCTATCACATGTCCCTCTTAAAACAGGATTTAGAGAATCCTTAGTAGTCGGTAGGTGGCTTGGGTTTGCCCCTGGCAGTGCCGATGTGCATGACTAACGATGACCACTCACCATCAGTTGGGTAGTATAACCATTAAGTGAATTACTAATACTTGTAGCGGTATTATTAACTCGTGGATACCGGGTCGGAGATATGCCGAATAATTACCGAAAACACTATATAATCCGGAAATCAACTAACGTATTTTCAAAATCTGAAAATGTATAGAATACTAGCTGGTCCAGCAAAGCTGGTTTTGCCATATAAATTATTTCTAGGAAAGATAAATAACCTAGATACCGACAGCAGCCCATCTGCCGGGCTGATTTGTGAATCTAAGCCATCCAGGGTGCCACACAAACGCATACACGAAAATCATTCAAATCGGTCTAGTCGTTTAGGAGGAGCTCAGTGACAAACACACGCACAGAAGAAATATATATATAAAGACTATACCAACAAAACTTCGATAATAATCGTTAAACATCCCATTACTACACGTGATAGCATCGTATCTATGTCCTGAGCATGTGTCACGCGAGCCGGCTGACTAAAATAGCGTGTATCGGGAAAAAAGTCGAACCTATGATTCAGACGCGCTTAAAATATTACTCCGGCCTATAGGAGTGTGGCCCGAGATGCAAACGGCAGCGTGTTTTTCAGATGCGTTTTAATAAAAACATTATTTTAATTATGTTTTTGAAGTGAAAACTTCTTTAGAATCGTTGTGATTTCAAACCGGATGCAACGGAAAAAACGACAGGTAAGAGACACAAATACAAAAATGTGTAGGATGAAGCCAGCAAAGAATGAGACAGAAATATACATACTATTTAATACAGCGCCATCTGTGAGACTTTTTAATACTAACGTGTGTATGAAAGCTCTTGTAGTGAATTTTTATTTAGGATTATACGTGAAATTAAAATATCAATTCACAGAGGGCGCTACCTTACAATTATTTACTAATGACAAAATTTTACATATACTTAAGACGTTTTAATTTTGGAAGGTTTCACTTCTACCACGTGTAAATTGCACACATTTTGTTTTTTTTTTATTGCTTAAGTAGGTGGACAAACTTTCGACCCATCTGGTGCTAACTGGCTATAGGAATCCAGAGACATCTACAAGGTAAATGCTACCACTTACCTTGAGATATGAGTTCTAAGGTCTCAGTATAGCTACAACGGCTGCCCCAACCTTCAAACTGAAACGCATTAGTGCTTCACAGCAGAAATAAGCAGGGTGGTAGTACTTACCCGTGCGAACTCACAAAACGTCCTACCACCAGTGATTACGCAAATTATAATTTTGCGGGTTTCATTTTTACAACACAGTGTTATTTCCTCAACGTGGAAATCAATCATGAACATTTGTTAAGTACATATTTCATTAGAAAAATTGGTAATCACCTCGAGATTCGAACACCGGTGCATTGCTAGATACGAATGCACCGGACGTCTTATCCTTTAGGCCTGGATGTCTTCGAAGTAGTATTACTGGAATAAATTCACGCTGAATTTAGTCTTCGAAAGAGAAAGAGAAAGCTATACTCTTTACAAAAAATGACGTTAATATTTGGTGAATAAACAGGAGAAGAACGAACGTAAACTTAGTACGTGAGTACTTTTTAGTGATTATTGTCCACTTCGATAAAGCGGCACGATACATTTCCGATCCTGCGGAAAGAATGAAAAGCAGTCGACGTCGTCAAGTTTGAGCCCCGTGAGCTCACTTACTAGTTAAGGTTCCGCTGAAATAGCCTCTCAAGACTATCAGCTCAGGTAGGAAAAAAAAAATTGTAATGAAAATGACATAAAACTTGTATAATTTAAAAAATCCCGTATATAAATCAGGATTTACTATGTCTATGACCGGCATGTCTATCTCCGGCAGTCTCTTAACACCAGGTGGACTGTGAATTCATTTTACCAGTGCTTACAGTTAAACTTTTGTTAAGCTAAAATCATGCATATACCGACAAACTATAGTATAGTCATATATTTAAAAAATTGTATTTTCTTTATTTTTGTGCCCCTTAATAGACTTAACTAGAATAACTTTTGAATCAAATACTACAATATGACTACGATAAATATAAATGTCGTCTAATGCAAGAGTTATCGGATCTGATGGAACCGTTTTTTTTTTTTCCCCTACCTAAGCTGAGAGCCTTGAGAGGCTATTTCAGCGTAACCCTAACGTTTGTAGGTGAGCTCACGGGGCTCAAACCTGATGACGTTGCTAACACGAACCCTAGCAAGAGCCGTGCTTCGCAGAATCTACCACCGGATCGGAAACGCGACCCACTGAGAAGATCCGGCGAGAAACTCAGTCGGCTGTGTCTGGGAGCTAATTTACTCGTCGAGCCCTTCGTCGCAAGCGACGGGTTCGACGAGAACGGTGACCGGTGCTTGAAGTACCTAGAATCACCGTTAGTGGATCGGGAGGATCCGAGATGACGTGTTTTGGGCGACGTCGACTGCTTTCCATTCTGTCCGCAGGATCGGGAATGTAATGGATCCGTAAGGACCTGTCAAGGGCGTTGACGGTGACTGGCTCCTGCGTGATCAGGATTCGGAGACAGGTCAGCGGCGGCAACATTTAGGCGATTATAATGACGCATAGCCTTATCGAAGTAACGTTCCGACGCAGTCGTCATGTATTTGCGGATCGATTCAAGGCCCAGGTCATCATGTAGGTCGACGTTCCACACGAACCACGGAGCTTCGACGGCTAACCTACAAAAGCAGGATTGTAAAGACTGGAGGGTGGGTCCAAATTCCTCTCTCAGCAACACGATAGATTCGGCCCCGCATGGTGAGGGTATTGATATTAATCTCTAATAACAGTAAAAAATACCAAATCGAATACACAAAAGTAGTTTCAATTACTGTTTCATCGCTCATGACGTAGACCACGAAAGGGTTCGAGAGCGTGCCGTCCTCATGGGAAATCTTTTCGACGCCAACGAGGGTGAAGTCCGGATTAACTTACGTTTAATATGTCAATGCGATGCCCCCGCCGCTGGCTGCATCACGTTTTAGATTATTGAACGATTTTTAATTTAGTCCGTTAAATAGATCAAAACTATTTAGTTTAGGGATCTCCGAGGTCCTTTCCCAAGTCATTGACACGGACGATGAACTCCAAGGCTTGGCCTGGGGTATTTTTCTGCCCAAGTACCTCCGAAGGAGTCCTGATAGTCCTTCACGATTTCACGTACCATCGGGTCGGACTCACGAGCCGCCGAGATGATCCGGCCAAAATCTTGGCGCGCTGACATTGTGTAATAAGAGTCAAGTCGAACTCTTTGGTGGGTTGTCGATGAAAATAATAACCTATTAGTTGCTGCTACAATTAAAACTAACAGCCGCACTAAAAGAGCTAAGAATCGATCAGATAGACCCGTAAGAATGCGCCTTCATTAGTACCTGGCTTTCGCGTCTGGTTTAAGAATGGACTTAGTATCGGTCACGAATAAGGGGCTCATCACATTGCGAGTAGCATTCCCACTTCATAAAGAAAGGTCATACACAAACAATAAATCCAAAACCAAATTTAATGTTACAAAGCGTGATCTGTTAATCCCAATGCTCGCTGCTAAACAAGTTTCTGCTTGTAGTTATGAGGAGTACAAGTGAATAACATAATCCCATCTAATTTTTATTTATTTTCTAGCTGACCCGGCAGTCTTCGTAGTGCCTCAATCGATAAACACAAGACCTAAGCTTTTGTATAAAATAAACTTAAAACAAACAAAAGGAATCCGTCCGACGGGGGACACATCAAAGGAAAAACAAAATTGTTATTTTTATTTAATTCCGAGCATTTTCATATTTTAAACCATATCTGGACTTCCACAAATAATTTAAGACCATAATTAGCCAAATGGGTCCAGCCGTTCTCGAGTTTTAGCGAGACTAACGAAGAGCAATTCATTTTTATATACATAGATTGCATAGATAGCTGGACGAGCTCACAGTCTACCTGGTCTTAAGTAGTTACCGGAGCCCATAGACATCTACAACGCAAATGCGCCACCCACCTTGTGAGATATGAGTTCTAAGGTCTCAGTATAGTTACAACAGTTGCCCCACCCTTCTAACCGAAACGCATTACTGCTACACGACTGAAATTCCTCACAACAGGTCCTACCACCAGTAAGAATCTGATACTTAAGATACTTAAGAATCTAATACTAAATAGTAAAAACTTTCGTTTCTTTTTCACGTGTCTATATAATTTAAAAGAAAATTTGTATTTAGGGATTGTTGGAAATACAAAATGATTACAATTCGAAGTGCAGCCTTGATGCTTTATTTATTTTTATTTATTTATTTATGTACACACAGAAAACAAAACATAGTACAGAGTAATAGGAAAATTATGTACAAAGGCACTGCTTATTTCTATAAGAAATCTCTTCCAGCAGACCTGCGAGAGGATAATGAGAATAATAATAAAAAGTGATGAGTGTGTGTAGAACAAATAACACATAACTAAAATAACAAATACAACATGAGAATTATAGTAATGCACATACACATAGCAAATATTATAAGTAACACAGTAACACTCGTATATACGAAGAGTATAGAACCATGATCATTCGGTTGATGAGAGATAAAATTGTTTGACCTTGTATTTAAAAACAGAAACAGACTTGCAAGCTCGGATGTCAGCCGGCAACGAATTCCACAGTCTGACCGCGTGCACAGTAAAAGAGTGAGAATAGAAATTGGTTTTGTGGGAAGGGAATAACAAAACAGAACGTTGGTTGGACCTGCAGGGAGCATCAGGAGAACGAATGAAAGAGAATCGCTCACGTAAATATAAGGGAGAAGTGGACTTATGTAGGATATTGAATAGGAGACATAATATTCGAGTATTCCTACGAAGGCGTATAGGGAGCCATTTAAGTTCTTTGCGAAAATGAGAAACATGATCGAATTTTCTGAGATTGTATATAAAACGGATACATAGATTTTGCATCCTCTCAAGCTTGTTTGAGAGCTCCTCAGTGGCATCCAAGTAGCAGGCATCGGCGTAACCAATTATGGGTAGAATGAGAGCTTGGACGAGAGATTTTTTGTATGCTAAGCTAAGAAGCCCTGCAGACATCTCAACGAGTGCAAGGCGAAGTGCACCTTCCTACTAATCTCAGCAACGTGAGAACTCCACGAAAGATGTCGATCTACAATAACACCCAGGTTTTTAACTGAATCGGTTAGAGTTATTTGAGTCCCATCCAAATAAATTAGGGGGAGTATAGGATCGCTGAGTCTACTGCGCAATTGTTTACCACCTATAATGATAGCCTGTGATTTTCCCGGATTAATGTGCAGACCGTAGGCTTTTGCCCATTCACTGATAGACTTCAGATCACTGTTCATCGCAGCAATAGCCGATTCAACGTCAGGCTCCGAGAAGTGGCGATATAGCTGGAGATCGTCTGCGTAGAGGTGGAATTTAGAAGATATAAGCCTAGTGACCGAGTTTATAAACACAGAAAACAGAAGAGGAGAAAGAACACCACCTTGGGCTTTCTTGATTAGTGAACTAGATTATTGGACTTGAAGGTCCGAATTGAATTCGCAAGGGACTAATGACGTAATGGCATAACCACTTGACCAGTTAAACTGTGAAATAATTTAACTTTCTGCAACAATAAAAAAAGATGCGTAGTGAGGGGCGGAAGGTTTTTTTCGTTACGGAATTTCACGATTCCGCTCTCAAGCCGCGCTCAAGGCCCGCGATAAAATCTATGCAATAGCTTAAAAAGTCAAAAACTTCAGAAAACCCTGAAAATAACACGTCATTCTCAGTAAACTTTCACTAAAAGCTGTATGTGAAAGATTTCATTAACTGATTGCTGTGTTCGGTGAGCTGCGGAAGTGTGACGCCATTTCTTTTGAAACGCCGAAATGTTTTCGCTACGTCTTATAAATTTCGGAGAACATCATGAAAGGAAATTTCCAGATGTATTCATTGGTAACTTTGTTTGAGTTTATATCAACTACTAGCTGACCCGGCAGACTTCGTAGTGTCTCAAACAATAAATAAAAGACCTAAACTTTTGTATAAATAATCTAAAACAAACAAAAGGAATCCGTCTGACAGGGGACACATCAAAGGGAAAACAAAATTGCCATTTTTATTTAATTCCGAGCATTTTCATATTTATCTACCTTTTAAACCTTCTCTGGACTTCCACAAATAATTCAAGACCAAAATTAGCCAAATCGGTCCAGCCGCTCTCGAGTTTTAGCGAGACTAACGAACAGCAATTCATTTTTATGTATATAGATATGGATTGAAACTCGCAACCGCTACCTTGTGAGCGAATCATTTGTATCAAGTCTTCTACCATAGACAATGAGGTAATTTGATGTTGAGTGTCGGAATCTATAGACATCGCAATATGAACCCGACGTCATTTGAGACCCTCCTTGAGACATGAGTTATATGGCCCAGTTATATAGTTAAAGAACGTATAATTCAAGTCAGACCGCACGGCTATTTCACGACTGACTGGTGGTGGATATAACCCCCAAATTTAAATTTTTTGTGGAGCATGAAAGTAACTCTTGAAGAAATATCAATTAGTTACATTGTCTATATTACTATTGAAAAGCGATTGCATGCAGCAGAGATGCGAATGTTGCGATGGTTTTGTGGAGTAACGAGAATGGATAGAATACGGAATGAATATGTTAGAGGAAGTCGTCGTGGCCTAAAGGATAAGACGTCCGGTGCATTCGTATCGAGCGATGCACCGGTGTTCGAATCTCGCTGGCGGGTACCAATTTTTCTAATGAAATACGTACTCAACAAATGTTCACGATTGACTTCCACGGTGAAGGAATAACATCGTGCAATAAAAATCAAACCCGCAAAATTATAATTTGCGTAATTACTGGTGGTAGGACCTCTTGTGAGTCCGCACGGGTAGGTACCACCGCCCCGCCTATTTCTGCCGTGAAGCAGTAATGCGTTTCGGTTTGAAGGGTGGGGCAGCCGTTGTGACTACTGAGACCTTAGAACTATATCTCAAGGTGTGTGGCGCATTTACGTTGTAGATGTCTATGGGCTCCAGTAACCACTTAACACCAGGTGGGCTGTGAGCTCGTCCACACATCTAAGCAATAAAAAAAAAAAAAAAAAAAAAAAGGAAGTCTGAAAGTGGCACCTGTGACAGAGAAGCTGAGATATGCGCGTTTGGGATGGTATGGACATGTGATGAGACGAAATGAAAATGAGGTTGGTAAGAGAATGTTAACTATGAACGTGGAAGGATATATAGGAAGAGGTAGACCTAAGAAAAAATGGATGAATTGCGTGAAAGACGATATGTGTAAGAGGGGAGTGAGCGAAGAAATGGTATATGATATAAGAGTATGGAAGGAGAAAACATGTTGCGCGGACCCCAGGTGATTGGGAGAAGGGCAGGATAATGATGATTGTATATTATTGTCTTAGTCAAATTAGGATTTTATCACCGGTATAGTTAAGCGCTACGATAAGCCCGGCGTGTATTCCTGTAAGCCTGCATGACCCTGCGACTTCAGCGATCTATTTCGTTGCTTTGTGACCCTGTCCAATACTCTGCGAATGCGGGTTTTATTTCCGGTCATTGTTACACAAGCTCTTTGTGTACGTTTTCTTTCCTTATCTACGAGATGACAGGACGAGATTTTTTTTTATTACTTAGATGGGAAGACGAATTCACAGCCCACCTGGTGTTAAGTGGTTACCGGAGCCCATAGACATCTACAACGTAAATGCGCCACCCACCTTGAGATATAAGTTCTAAGTCTTAGTATAAGGTCTTAGTATAGTTACAACGGCCGCCCCGCCCTTCAAACCGAAACGCATTACTGCTTCACGGCAGAAATAGGCAGGGTGTTGGTACCTAGCCGCGTGGACTCACACACAAGGTCCTAACACCAGTAATTACGCAAAGTATAATTTTGCGGGTTTGATTTTTATTACACCATGTTATTCCTTCACCGTGAAAGGCAATCGTGAATATTTTCCAAGTAGTTCAAATACGTGTTTCGTCAGAAAAATTGGTACCTGCCTGTAGGATTCGAACACCGGTGCATCGCTCAACCCGAATGCACCGGACGACTTCAAAACTTCCTAACTTGGGGTCCGCAGAAGCATCTAGACGAAAGAAACCCTTCAAAACGAATTGATAGTAATTATTCGAATTGCTAGAACGCGGCAATTACCCTCAACGGTAACGTATGCTCGTTAAAAATACCGAGATCCCGGCGCGGCGGAACGAACACGGCGCATCTTGGCGAGGGCCGCCACACAAACAAACCGCATTGACTTACCCTTTTGACACGAACGCTCCCCTATTTCCAGTAATGAGCCGTCTTTATACGAGCCTCGTTTCGGGTTTTTATTTTTGACATTTTTAAATTGAAGCAAAATAATATTGTGCCGTTGGTTTCAGAGCAGAATTACGAAAGATAATGTCGTTACAGTTCCAATGGTCTTCTTCCATCGGAGTGAATACGACGTATCTTGTTTGTCTTAGTTTTGTTGGTGATTAGGGATGTCTAAAGGTGTGTGTATGTTTTTTTAAATGAAAAGATTTTTTATTTTTTTATTGCTTATATGGGTAGACGAGCTCACAGCCCACCTGGTTTTAAGTGGTCACTGGAGCCCATAGACATCCACAACGTTAATGCACCACCCACCTTGAGATATAAGTTCTAAGGTATCAAGTATATTTACAACGGCTGCCCCGCCCTTCAAATCGAAACGCATTACTGCTTCACGGCAGAAATAGGCAGGGTGTTGGTACCTGACCGCGCGGACTCACAAGAGATACTACCACCAGTAAATAAATGTTGTGATGTGGTTATTAAAAAGAAAATTTAAGCGGACCTTGTAACTCAATAGTCGCCTAACTATAAACAACGTGGCATGAAGTAAAATAGAATCTAGACTTATACTAAAAGGAGATTTCGTTTTAAGCCTTGATTTCTAAGGAGTCCTTTGAGGCGCTTCGCTTCGGGTGCAACAGTTGAAACGGTATGAAGTGGATGAGGCGGGGCTACCCTCGGGCTCCCAGGAGCGCTGTTTGATTCTCAACAACATACGCGCCGGCTTCACTTTAATTGCTTCCCCAAATGCTTTTGTCTCAAACGGAATGTAAAGTTTTTCTTTTTCAATTTGTTTATATGAAAATTAAATAAATAATATAATAATAAAAGATATTAGGTTTTTTTAGGGAGACAAAAATAACACACACACACAATAAATAGGCTTGAAAGTATTCTAGAATATTGTTTCTAGAAGATTTTTTTAACAGATCACAAGAGGTTTTGAACAAAAGCCTCTTGGTTTTGGTACATCTGCATTTGGTACAAAAGCCTCTGCACATTTACTGGTGGTAGGACCACTTGTGAGTCCACGCGGGTAGGTACCACCACCCCGCCTATTTCTGCCGTAAAGCAGTAATGCGTTTCGGTTTGAAGGGTGGGGCAGCCGTTGTAACTATACTTGAGATCTTAGAACTTACTTCTCAAGGTGGGTGGCGCATTTACGTTGTAGATGTCTATGGGCTCCAATAACCACTTAATACCAGGTGGGCTGTGAGCTCGTCCACCCATCTAAACAATAAAAAAAAGGCCCAATGGAATGCGGTTGTGATTTTTGGAGGCAAGACGTAGAATCACTTAGAATGGGTAGACGGATTCGCGAACATCCTGATTCTAAGTGATTACTAGAGCACATAGACTTCTCTACGTCATTTCTTTATGGTTATTACATTATTTTGTCTTGACGCCGTTCGGGACATATCGTATTAAGCAGGTACCTACTTTATTTGAAAGAAACGTAGCTGCCTGCCTGATTGGAATACCGGCACAGGCGTATCGCTAGGTGCAAGCACCCTTATCTTTTAGGCTACAACTTCCCGAACTTCCAAATTCACTCGTGTTAGCAGAGTCATAGGACTCCTCGTGGTTAGCAGAGTATGAATTAAAAATAATCGTGAGTCGAAACTATGGAGCCATCAATCTTTTTCGGTCGATGAGAAACTTTATCTTAGCAATGCGAGTAATGTACCAAAACAACGTTTCAGTTGAAAGTTAGCAAAAACACACAGTGAGTACACGGCCTTAATCGAATTTCGTGTTCACGTAAGCATTAGGGCGGGCTGTTCATAATGCGATTACTGATTTACTCCACAGTCGCCAAACTTGGAAAATTTTGGTTTTGACTGACTCAGTGATGCGGAGTACTTAGCGTCTCTGACTCGAGCTGGATCGAGAGGGTCGTGGGTTCAATTACCACATAGCGAAAATATTCGTGTGATGAACAGGTTTCCTTGCTCTTTGTCTGGGTGTTTAATATGGTACTGGTATTACTGGTGGTAAGAATTGTGATATCGCGCGAGTATCGTATATTTATTGTCCGAAACCCTTTATATATTTTGCAAGGAGGATTTGACCACATGTCACAAGATAGGCGCGTACAGGTTGTGATTTCTATGGGCTCCTATGACCATTTCACGTACCTCTGTTTACCCGGCTGCTGCGATAATTTAAATGGAAACTGACCTTATTCAGACTCCAAGTAATGCTTGAGACTAATTCAGCGATGAAGGAACAAAACAGTGGATTACAGATTTTAACGGAAGTGAGCCCGTACCCAATGTCCTGCGTGTTTGTCCCTCAACACAAAATTGGGATATAGAGTCTCCTCCTCGCGTCGTTTCCTCACTGCTGAGGGTCGTGACCATTATAATTCGACATGATTTTACTCCTTGTGATGTCCCGCCAGCGCCTCCGATCATTGGCCGCATGAAGGGCGTCGTGGAAAGGATCTCTATGGGATATAGAGTAACTGTTGTTTTAAAGCAATCAACAAATCTAAATTATATTTCAAAGTGACAGTCGCAACCTTTTCATGTTTTATATTTATTTAAGCTTCTGTACGCAGACGAGCATACGGCCCACGTGATGGTAAGTGGTTACCGTTGCTCACGGATGTCAGCAATACCAGGGGCACAGCCAAGTCGCTGCCTGAGTTCCGAGTATAAATGAAAAGCTTTTGCCGTGAGTCTGATTACATAAACGACAAAAGCTATCACAATCTGTATAATTATATAATAAATTTTATAAATCATAGCTATAATACTATTCACGAATATCTTTGTTTTAAGACGTCATAGTGAAATTTCAGCCATACATTACATGTGGTCCCATAGCCCAAATCAGTTACTGTTCATTTATTTATAGCTTTATATACTAGACAGTATAAGGCGGACTTAATGCCATAGGCATTCTCTGACAGTTTACCTTAGGGGGGTACAGAGATGAACCTTGGTAGGTGTAGTGTGATAGTCATATTACTTAAGCATATGTGTATATATAACATACATAATATCTAAAGATACAAATACCCGTACTTAAATAAATACATATACATAAATATATACATATAAATAAATATTATCAATTAGATGACTCTGCTAACTCTCTGGTTTATATTATACAACATGAGCTTACATATCTATTCGATGCTTAAATTCGCATTGTGAATGTACCGACCTTAAATGCATAGGTAGGTATGTACAGGGTGATTAATCGACTAGACGAAGTTGTATCTACAGTGTGTTTCGCTTTGCACCCAACAATGATGGATCACTGTGCAGTCTGCTAGTTAACTGGAATGCTTGGTCGTACGTCATACGATTATGTCGTGGTTACTGTTTATTTTATGAGGGCGATCAGTTTTTTTTTTTTTTGATGTGACACTTCTTTAGTTGCATGAGGGTAAAATTTTTACAGATGTAACGTCACGCGGGTATGCAACGGAAGTGGCGTAACATTTTAATACAGCGCCATCTATGAGATTTTTTAATACTAACGTGCGTATGAAACCTCTTGTAGTGAATTTCAATTTAGGATTATACGTGACGTTAAAATATCGATTCACAGAGGGCGCTACCTCATACTATAAAAGATGATTTACAATTACAATTTACTAATGACAAAATTTTACATGTACTTAGACATTTAGGATAATTCTATTTTAATTTTTGAAAGTTTCACTTCTAACACGTGTGAATTGCACACATGTTTCTTTTTTGTTTAATGTCTGCGAAAGTTTTGCTGTTGTTGGCGGTCGCAAAGTGACGATATCGACGGAAGAAAGCGGATTTGTCATCACTTGAAAAACCCAACTTTACACCAGATATACGACAAAGAGAATATCTTCTACCGGGTGATATTGCTCGGTAGACCGACGGTCCGAATATTGTTGTTCTGAACTTATATTTATATGCAAGCTTATCTTGAAAATGTTGTAAGCGAGATTCAGACATTTTTCAAATATCTTGTGTTGTAAGATGGCTACCGCCACATTTGTATATACCTAATCAGTATACAACAATATATAATCTAAAACCTATCTTATTATATGTAATACTAGCAACCCGCCCTCACTTCGCTTCGGAAACTGTAATTTATTATTGATTTCTCCACTATTTAATGGATGTTATTATACATATAAAACTTTCTCTTCAATCACTCTCTCAATTAAAAAAAAAACGCATCAAAATCCGTTGCGTAGTTTTAAAGATTTAAGCATACATAGGGACAGAGAAAGCGACTTTGTTTTATACTATGTAGTGATAAATACATAACAATTTTCAACTTTCTGAATATGAATTATGAATTTTTGAAATTTTAATAAAAATTCCTAGAGCTTTTCTAGTTACGACAAGTTCGCTTTCATCCATCGATAAATTGTGATTCGTACTGACTCCGGTAGTTATTGAATACTAAATTGGTCGCCAAGTAGTCTGCGCGTCAGCCTATAAAGTAAAACAAGCCGCGACTTGGCCTTGTCCTTAGGATTTTTGACTCTATCGGCAACCGCTCATTATCAGCTGGACCTTATGCTTGTCTAATGCCATTGAAAATCTCTGAATACTGAACCTAGGGTTCCGATTTTGAGTAAAGATCAAAGCAAGACATGTGCTATTCAAGGCCTCGCTGTGTTCGTTCATGTCTTGAATATGCTTCCTGCTTAGATAATGTCTAATGAATTCCACTCATGAACGCTCCAGAAAATAATTCCATTAATTCACTCTATATCATTTCGTTCATTAGATTAAAGCGTATTCTTAAATTTATATTGAATTAATGTAACACAAAATAAAATAGACATTTCGTTTGTTTACATACATTTTCTCTAGTCCATACATTTCTCTCTGTAATAAACGTACATAAAAGCTTACTTACAGAAAGGCCGAGGGCACACTGACCGCGATAAATCAGTGGAATGATTTAGGCCGTGTTCACACCATCCCCATTTTTATTCGGCGCCGTTGCCCGCACACATCTACATATTTGATACATTTTCAGAAGGATCACATTGATCCGAAAAATTCGGATGTGGCTTATCGTCAAAAATATTTGTCGATTAGCAGAGGTGCCAGCCCAAAGGCTGTTAAATAGTGTTACGCGCTGTGTTTCAGGATAAATAAAATTCTACCGAATTCCAAGCTAACACTGTATTCAACACTTAGAACGCTTAAAACACTCAACAAACACTTTAAAATCGCAACTCAATTCAATTCAACTCAATTCGCTTCTTCCGCTTCGCTTCAGGTGATCCGTTCGCTGTTTCGCTTCGAGTAGTTCCGATTACTGACTAAATGCGTGCCATCTCTACAACGCTTTTATAGCCTCATTTCTAGAATTATCGAGAATATTCCACACCTCTCTAGTAGTAGTTCCTGCAGTCTGACAATAGATGGCGTTGTACTTCTCGAGCGTTCTCGGTCCTTCGATATTCGTTCGACTATTCGAAGATAGATGGCGCAACTCTTACCTGCGTAACAATAGTTACTAAAGCGAACATAAAACATAACGACACGTTTGCCGCTTTAATTGGAATCAGACATTGTTATTTTTTACTGACATGAGCGACGGTAATGAACTAATCAGAAACCATAAGCTCATGTTCTTTGCCTCTTTTGTTACTCAGACTGGTCAACAATCTTTCGGCACCCAGGTGCTACTAGAGCCCACAGACATCAACAACACAAACACCGGCACCCACCTTGAGACATGACCTCTAAGCCTTCGGGGAGCGCCGCCTCCGGGGTCCCATCTTGTGATCAGAGGCATCCGTGTTGAGATCGGCACGACCGGAATGCGATACCTCATACTGAACTATCGTCGGAGCTCCGCGCTCACATCAAGTTCACACAAAGTTGGTACTCACACGTTACGGCTGTTTTGTTATTTCAATATAGAAACATTATTAAGTTCATCGAATATTGACCAAAATAGTGACCGCTATATTTTAGGATAGTAACTAAGCTGTGAATAGTGTCAAGATGAGTTCGTAGGGCGTCTACGACGTAGACTCGTAGTAAGTGCTACGCGGCCATATCGATCGATTATGTCTGAGTTATACAAAAGAGTTTCCCTTATAGAAGTATTTATTACCGTCAAAATTCATAGCTTGTTAGCTTTGTATTATTCATAGCTTGTTGGCTACTGGGAATTGGTTATATTTAGACAGAGACACATTTCACAAATAGTTTAACATAAATAATTTTCATGATTTCTGATGGTAGTTGGATGGCTTGTTCTAAGGACGCGCGGATAAGTTCCACCTGTTAATTTTTTCCGTGATTCAGCCATGTACTTCGATTCAAAATGCATTGCTAATTCACGAAGCGGAGTATAAAAATATACTATAAATTGAAATTCTATATGTCTATCTACTCTGGAACCCAGTTAAAACCAGACGATCCGTGAGTTTGTCCACACGTCCGTGCCACAAAACAACATATACGATGGTATAGTGTGTACCTAAACCCACCTTACAACAATAGGACTGTTGTATTTCATAAAACCCAACCCGGAAGCATAATTCCTTTGCGACCCAAATAAGCGGTAGCGGTTTGGTAGGCAACGGCTTGGCTCTGCCCCTGGCATTGCTGAAGTCCATGGGCAACGGTATCCACTCGTCATCAGGTGGGCCGTATGCTCGTCTGCCTACAAGGGTAACAAATAAATAAAAATCTGAATCGTGGTCTCAGTAAATTGTCTACGACTAGAAGAAAACAAAATTAAATGTATTTAGTTTTTCATCGCCAAACTTTCAATGTTTATGCCACATCCAAAACTTTGGTATTCCCAGTCAAAATATAATGTTCTCCCTTCAAGAATAATACGGCGATAACTAACGGGAGATGTCAAACGGTCGGGATATAGTCAGAACGGTGATTTCAATATTATTTAGTGGCGGCATTATCTGAAATCGATGATCGAACATAGCTATTTAGACGAATATTCTAAGATGCGTACTGTTCTCGTATTCTCGGAACCGTTCGTAAGTAGGTTGTATTGTTATCAGGATGCATTGATCTTTCCAAATTATACCTAACTAGCGACCCGCTCCGACTCCGCTCGGGTCTTTAACAAAAATTTTAACTACATTGTTTTATTCTTTTAAATAAAATAACACTTATTGCGGCATAACTATAATAGTTAGACATATGCTGTCCCGACACTTTTTATAAATAATAATGTGTTCTAAAAAGTCGTAGTACATTATTTTATTCTATCATCAATAGTTTTCACAGGGCACGCGATGTAAAGAATATTTTAGGTATTTTTTTTACACCTTGGGTTATATTATTAGAGTTTTAGTAAGGATCCCAAATTTTTTTCAAAAAGTTTATAGCCTATGTCACTCGGGTATAGTGTAGCTTCCAAACAATGAAAGATTTTTTCAAATCGGTTCAGTAGTTTCGGAGCCTATTCAATACAAACAAACAAATCTTTCCTCTTTATAATATTAGTATAGAGTATAGATAATGTAGATGTACATAATACTAAGTGAGCACATGGTCGTTGGTGCCCAAAAGTTCTTAAGTGGTGACCGCGTATCGGAAGACGTACCGTGTCTAGGCCTTCTAGAAAGTGGACGACCTATTGAAGTTTGCGGGGATCTGATGGATACAAGAAGCGCAGGACCGATCCTTGTGGCGAGGCTTGGGGAAGCCCAGAAGTGGACGTCTCTGGGCTGATACATAGATAAAGGTCGTAGGCACGGAATATCAACCACTTCGACACACAAACATGAGGTGTCTAGACTTTCTGATGGCGGTAAGAATTGAGTCCCGACATATGCGCATCGACATACGAATATAACGATCTTCTTAACTGGCTAAGGAAGTCTCACGCTTTTGATATCATTGCTCTTCCATAAACAATACCATGCATGTCTACGCTCGAGGTAAAAAATAAGTCGTTTTGTGGATCTAATGTTTTAATCTATATTTAATCCGACAATTATGTAACATTTGTTTCTGAAATTGTAGAAAGTTAAAAAAGGCGCCAAAGTGGTAGGTGAGTAATGGAATGCACAGATAATGTAAAATGTTTCGTAAACGTCAAACGTCATTTTGCGTTTCGTTTCACGTTATGTAGATATTGAAGACTGGAAAATCCTTGTAGACAATACTTAGCCTAAGCTTTTGTAACTACTCCTAATAGACCGAGCGGCGAAGAGATATCAATAATATCCGCTTTAAATCCAGTTGCCCATGAAACTCGTCTACCAATCGGAGTTATCTATCTATATACATAAAAATGAATTGCTGTTGGTTAGTCTCGCTAAAACTCGAGAACGGCTGGACCGATTTGACTAAATTTTGGTCTTAAATTATTTGTGGAAGTCCAGAGAAGGTTTAAAAGGTAGATAAATATGAAAATGCTCGGAATTAAATAAAAATAACAATTTTGTTTTCCCTTTGATGTGTCCCCCGTCGGACGGATTCCTTTTGTTCGTTTTAAGTCAGCTAGTTAATAATAGAAAAAACAATTTACCTGATCCAATTTAATTTCTGAAATTAATATGAGTAAGTTGAAGTTTAAAAGCTCAAAGTTTGCTCGCCGCAGTTCGGAAGAGCTTCAGGCGATCAACAGTTAAGCCGCACCGAACTTCACAGCTTGAGCTAATATTTGTCTTCATCTGTATTGAACAAACGCTCAATGCAGTTTCATTGTAAAAATAAATAAAACTATTTTCATTTTAACCTTAGACTTCGCCTTTGACTGTAGGAACATAAATAACTTGAATAATAATATATATCAATCAGACTTGGTTTTTATTGAATACAAACATACCACCGCCCTGCCTGTTTCTGTCGTGAAGCAGTCATGGGTTTCGGTTTGAAGGGTGGGGCAGCCATTGTAACTATATTGAGACCTTAGAACCGATATCTCAAGGTGGGTGGCGTATTTACATTGTATAATAGATGTCTATGGGCTCCAGTAACCACTTAAAACCAGGTGGGCTGTGAGCTCGTCCACCCATATAAGCAATAAAAAAAGGGACTGACTGCCAGTTTTTCATACAAGTTCATACAACCGCAACTAGAACGTGAGTAGTTCGTCTTCCAAACTGTATATTTTATTTACGTTCGCCGAATGTAGCAACGGATACTAGAAGAAGTAGTATTTATTTATTTATTTATTTAATTATTAAGTTGCACCAACAAAATGTTCATGAATTTATATTAAACTAGTGGACCCGGCGAACTTTGTTCTGCCACACGATTTGTTTCAAACCACTGAAGTAGGAAACCTATGGAAATGAAACGTCAACAAAAAATTCGTGCCACTGTGACGTCATCTGGCCACAAAACATGGCGGTTTTAGTGCTGCCCAGAAAATTTTAATGTTAGTAGGTTTTATCGATAAACGTTCTTGGCTCATTTTATTTTAAATATTGTTGAGTGAATGTATTTGTAGAATTTATACTTTAATAGGAAGTAAGTATATTGTTATGTGCAAAGATGATGTGATTTAGATATTATGTGAAATCTAAGACGAGTTCGTGCTTCAAATTTGCCAAGTAAACGATATGACGATTTTTAAAATTTGCTACACTGATTTTATAAAGTTATCGTTTGCCGCAAAACATAAAGATATGGCGTAGTACAGTGCCATCTGCCCATTTCTAGCATGCTGAATGTTATCGTATTTTGAGTACGTGTTTTTCTTAGACTATTACAATCTATTTTAATTGTTTTGCTGACTCTAAAGTCCGTAACACACTACCGCAGCGCACCTCAAGGAAGGTACGGCGCACCATTTGAATCACTCTCACTTGAGAGTGGTTCAAATTTTAAACTTATCAAGGGACCGCCTGATAAAAAAAACACCTACAGAACATTTATTCGTTAATAAAATTACAAACATTCCTTGTGACTTCCTCTCTAAAATCACTTAATGATTAAATATTTAACGAGTTGACAATAGTGTTATAAAACTATTTTATTTAAATAGTTCCGACGACTTTCTTGAGATCCTATAAAATATGTTTTAATTATTATTTTTGGTATTTTTTAAGCATGTTAAAATAAGAAATTTTATATAAGCAATCATATTAAATCGATATCAAAGTCAATAAATAATGTACAACCCAAAACAGACGGCCGAACTGACGTGACAATGACATTTGGCGCGCTAAACATGGCGGATTTTCGGCCTCATTAGACGGAGACGGAGACATTTACGTATATTCATGTTTCATTTTATGTACGCACTGAAATACTGTTATATTGTTTTCCTGCGAGTTAAAGTGGTGAGTAAGAACGAGATAGATATATGTTTATGTATGTGCCTTCAAAATGGGTGCTATTTATATAAGCAATTGTACGTATAGAACAATATGTCGTGTCCCTACTATATAGGTCTATGTTTCAAACACATCAACCGGTCAACTTCAAAATTCTACTATAATTAACCATAGAATATACTTATTACGTTTAGCTGTCAGTTGCGTTTTGTTATTCCATATCAGTTGCGTTTTGTTATACCACGTTTCATGTCGCGCCCCACGGGAACGTGACGAAAGTTATGTCCTTTTCCTGGTTTTAAGCTACCTCCTCACCAATTTTCAGCCAAATCAGTTCAGCCGTTCCTGAGTTATAAATAGTGTAACTAACACGACTTTATTTTATATATATAGATTAAAGTATTTAAAATGCATTCGATTTTCTTTCTCAAATTTAATATAGGTGCGTACGCGGGACGGACTTGTATCTTATAAAGCAAATAGACACAGAGAAGCGATGCAATTCCACAGCGGTGTGTTTACATTCAATAACTGTATTTAATAGCGATTTCAGGACTCTGCAGACGGGATACTAAAACCAGGAATTCGTCTTAGCAACTATTAACTTAACAACTGTTTTGAAATCGTCGTAGCCTAAAAGATAAGACGCCCGGTGCATTCGTGTCGAGCGATGAACCGGTGTTCGAATCCCGCCGGCAGGTACGCATTTTTTCAATGAATTACGTTCACGTTTGACTTCCATGGTGTAGGAATAACACAAACTCGCAAAATTATAATTTGCGTAATTACTGGTGATAGGACGTTTTGTGAGGCCGCACGGGTAGGTGCCACCATCCCGCCTATTTCTGCCGTGAAGCAGTAATGCGTTTCGGTTAGAAGGGTGGGACAGCCGTTGTAACTATACCTGAGATCTTAGAACTTATATCTCAAGGTCGGTGGCGCATTTACGTCGTAGATGTCTATGGGCTCCGGTAACCACTTAACATCAGCTCGTCCACCCATCTAAGCAATAAAAAAAATAAAAATAAAACATTAATATGTCTACACGCAGACGTAACTTCATATTTATATAATATGTAGAGGCAAATATACAAGCGAGGCAATTCCACAGCGCGGTAACTGTGTGTTTACCTTCAAGAACCGTTTCTATAGTTTCGTGGTATCGCAAACGGGACATAAAATGCATAAAACATATTTCCATTCGATTAAAATTAATTAACGGTTAAATTATAACGTTTATTTAATTAATTTCTATACCGAATTATTTGTAGACCTTCACAGATAATCAGTAATGTGTATTACGTGTGTATACCTGGGAATATACCTGGGATATTTCTCTCGTGAAGCAATCATGTGTAGAAGGATATATCAGGGTGGCGACGACAATTGAGACACTTTACATCCACAAGAAATAATATATTCTCTTTAATGACACGTTAGGACGGGTAGAATACGAATGAATAGAAATATGCTAACCACCGGTATTTATATAATCATCTTGGACTATTTTAATACAAACTTAATAGGTAATAATAAACATTGTTTATCTTAATTATTCTGTTGATTAGTAATGTACAATTATTATTTAATAATATCGAATTAACCACCAGACAACCTTGAAAAATTGACTGTGGTGGGCAAGGTAGAAGGGACCCGCCGGCCGGCCACCAAACCGTTGGTCAGATCAGGTAACTGCGCTCACTGGACTCTCCTTCACGACACGACCTTCAGCAATGAAGTATGCGACTAAGAAGAAGAAGAAGAATATCGAATTAACTTAAATAACATTGAAGGTTTATTGCGCCGGAAGCTGTCAAGCGGAAGGCGCCAATAAAATATTAGAAGTATACAGAAATATGAATCAAATATTACTAGACTTTTTTTTTATTGCCCTTGTAGGCAGACGAGCATACGGCCCACCTGATGGTGAGTGGTTACCGTCGCCCATCAGCAAAGCCAGGGGCAGAGCCAAGCCGCTGCCTACCGTTAGACTATAAAACTACTATACTAATACTAAGACTACAAAACTAATAAGTTCTATATAGGTATATTGCCTAATCATTAGGATGTACCTGAACTAGTTCGTAAATAATAGCTCACATATTGTGTGAGGCCGGAAGTGTTACTCGATAACACATGCGTTTGGTGTATGAGACATTCGTTATAGAATTAAATTGAAACTTCGATTTTACGTCTTAAGGTAGATAGGGGCATTCATGTTGTTATCTCTATAGTCTCGGATAAGGCTGCTAAAACAGCTAATATATACAGATTTGAATAATTGCAACAATATTATCACGTTCGTGAGCTCTCATTATAGCCTCAGTGTGGCAATCCGGGCGAGAAAATTATGTTCTTCATATTAAAAAATTCACAAATAATAACGACACACAACACAGTTGCTCAGTAAATTAGGATTCACTTAATAATACGAAGTGGAAAAACTAAAAATCGTCAAAAAAAAATCAAATTTGATTATATTATAGGGGATAAATTGCAGTATCGAACCCATAAAAAAAGATATTTGAAACTTGAAGTCTCTAGTTTCAACGCTTTTGATCAAAAACTGCCTTTCAGCAACGCGAGTCACACAACCCTAATGAAGCCCATGGACACAGCCCACTGAGTTCCTTGCCGGATCTTCTCAGTGGGTCGCGTTTCCGATGCGGTGATAGATTCTGAGAAGCACTGCTCTTGCTGGGGCCAGTGTTAGCAAAGCCTCCTAGTTTGAGCCCCGAGAGCTCACTTACACGTTAGCGTCACGCTGACATAGCCTCTCAAGGCTAAAAAAGACAAGGAAAAAAAACCTAATGAACACCACAAAGAAAATATTTTTAAATATATTTTTTCGGTCCACACATTTGGAAAAAAAATTATCGGGTGTAAGCAAGTTTAATAGAGCCGCTTGCCACTTTTATTTCATTCAACCCCACTGCGTCTCTGACACGATTACAATATTTGTTTCTTACTCAAGTACTTTACAGATGATGCTTCATATGCATGCAAAACTTTTCAAGAGCCAACGTTTCTCAAACTTTGTTAATACACTTTATACCTTCATACATTGCTTGTTTACGTAAACAATTTTGATATGTTAACATTTACGTAACTCGCATTATATCCGTGTGCTATTATAATAAAAACTAAATAAACAGACGCGATGGACATATAATTTACGTTCGCTCACGTGCATTTTGTAATGATTATTTGCATATTTTTCCCGGAAACATGAACGAGGATTGATTTAACGCTTCATTTGGCTGTACGCTCTCATAAGCGGATATTATTTGTGTTTGGACTCTGCAAATTGTTGATTTATTAATTAATTGGTATGTTTTATGTAACTACCGGGTTTCTCTTCAGGTAAAGAAAGATATTATTTACGTGAGGTTTGTGATGAGGTTTTGGAACGAAGTTCCTTATGGGACGGTACCCTAACTGGGAAAAAAAACGTCCGTAACGTAAGATTTTTATTATTTATGTATAGTCTTAGTATGATGGCTATACAGTATCTAATGTATAGTCTACGTGATGACGGTTATTATTATTATTCATATAAATAGCTGTTTCTTTGTATATTATTATTATATATTTTTTATAAATCATTGTGAATAAAATAAAGTTGATAACTTTGTAAAGTAGTTTTATTTTATTTTTATCAATAAAAAAATCATAATAAAAAATGTATACCCGAATAATTATTTTCTTTATACCTCGAATAGAACTTAAAATTAATATTTTTATAATAAGGAACTTCGTTCCTATCCAGTGTCCCACGACACCACACCTCTTTTTATGCGTAGCGTATATTATCCTCAGAAAACTTCATAGGTTGGTCAGTAAAACAATAAGTATAGTTAAATGTTTATTCATGTTAGCGACTGTTGGGAATAACTGGGTTGATAATAAATAACTTGAACTTGAAAAATGCCTCGCGTATAATATAGAACAAACATGAAGAGACGAAGTGACAAGTAGACAGTATAGCCAATATAATTCGTACAAAAAACAGTACTGGCAACATAAATATGGGTGCGTTCTTATATTCCAACACTCCCTCCTGAACGCAAACCCATTTTACTTATACAATACAAGTGTTTTTCTAGCGTTACACCCTTTGTTAAATTATCAGCTATCATATTAGAACCATTAATAAATAGAAATTTAACTTTACCCTTTAATATGTTTTCTCTAAGAAAGTGTAATCTAATATCTATGTGCTTAGTCTTAGGTTTATAACAATCTGTTGACGCTAGTCTTATTGCACTTTGATTATCACTATAAATAACTAACGCACTGTCCAGGCCTTGGCCCAGTTCTTCTTGTAGTTGACGAAGCCACAAGGCCTCCTGGGTCGCCGACGCCATCGCCATATACTCGGCCTCTGCTGTAGATAGGGCTACAGTCTGTTGCTTACAGGAACTCCAGGATATGCATGCATTTTGATAGATAAAACTGTAGCCTGTGCATGATCTCCTGTCTAATGGGTCACTTGCCCAATCTGCATCGCAATACCCAGTTATTGCTTTAGAGTCTTCTTTGACATAACATAACTTGAGATCCTTGGTGCCCTGAAGGTATCTCATGATCCTTTTAACTCCAAGCCAGTGTTGAGCCCCTGGATTGTTACAGAACTGACTCAATTTATTCACTGCAAATGTGATGTCAGGTCGTGTTACCTGTGCCAGATATATAAGACAACCAACTGCTTGCCTGTATGGGAAATTGCTGTTTTCATTTTCAGGTTTCTTATCAAATTTTATATTTACCTCTATGGGAGTACGCACTGGTTTGCACTCAGACATGCCAAAGCGTTCTAAAATTAAATTGATATATTTCTCCTGATCAATCATAATCACACCTGCCTCACGGTTTCTTTTAACGTTTATACCAATACATTGCTGAATCTCACCTAGGTCTTTCATACAGAACTCTAACATTAATTTTTCTTTGATTTCTATAACTGTATCTTTATCATTTGTAAAAATAAGAAAATCATCGACCCATACTGCAATATATATCATTTTAAACTTACTTACTGAATAATAAATACATGGGTCAATCTTAGACCTTTCTAATCCTATTTTAATTAAAGTATTGTTCAATTTTAGGTTCCATTGCCGGCTAGCTTGCTTAAGTCCATAGATTGATTTATGGAGGTGACATACCTGGGCATTTTCTTTGTAACATTCTGGCTGTGACATGTAAATATCTGTGTCAATGTCACCCTGAAGAAATGCACTTATTGCATCCATCTGAATCATTTCCAGGTCATACTTAGCAGCTAAAGCAAGCAAGAATCGAACTGAGGAATATCTGACCACGGGAGCATATACCTCATCATAGTCATTTCCTTTTCTTTGAGCACATCCTTTGATTACTAATCTTGCTTTAAATCGAACAATATTCCCTTTCTCATTTGTTTTACTTTTAAATACCCATTTACATGGTAAAGCTCTTTTGTCTGTTGGTAAATCTACTAGTGACCAAGTTTTATTCTTTGTCAAAGAGTCATACTCCTCCTGCATGGCCTTCTTCCATTGCTCAGCATGCGGAGATGAAAGAGCTTCATAAAGAGTCTGAGGGTCATTTAAGTCAAATATAGGACAAAAATAACTCACATCCGGGTCATCCTCCTTTACATACCATGCTGCTCTGCGTGGACGTAAATTTATATTACGTGCTGGAGTCGGAATATCCACTGATCTCTCTGGTATATAGGATGGATCATCATCATCTCCGGACTGATAGTCATCACTGGAGCTCTGGTCCAAGTTGTGTTGAATTTCTTCCTTACAGGGTTCTTCAGGTGACTGCATTCCAGGACTGTATTCCATACTGCTGTCAGTTAAACAAGGTAAGTACACAGAATTATCAAATTTTTGTACATTTTCTAAAAATACAACATCTCTACTCCTGATGATTTTATTAGTGCCTGGATCTAGCAATCTGTATCCTTTGGTAGACTCACAATAACCAACAAAGATATATTTTCTAGATTTAGCATCCCATTTTTGGCGTTTTTCTTTAGGTATTTGAGCCATAACTTCAGAGCCAAAAATCTTTATATTAGATAAATCAGGTTTCTTACCGGACCACATTTCTATAGGTGTTTTACCATCAATTGACTTTGTAGGTGATCTATTCATTATGTAAGCCGCTGTTGCTAGGGCCTCTCCCCAATATAATTTTGACAAATGAGCATCAAGTAACATACATTTGGCCCTTTCTACCAATGTTCTATTCATTCTCTCTGCAAGGCCATTCTGTTGGGGTGAGTATGGAGTACTAGTTTGGTGTTCAATCCCATGCCTACTTAAAAACTCATCAAATTCCTTGTTACAATACTCTCTTCCATTGTCTGACCGAACAATTTTTATCTTAGTACTAAGTTCATTCTCTACTCTACTTTTAAAAGCTTTAAATACTTCCAGAATGCTCAATTTATCTTTCAAAAAATAAACATATACTTTTCTAGTGAAGTCATCAATAAAGGTAATAAAATACTTCATGCCTCCCAGAGATGTTTGCTCCATCGGTCCACATAAATCAGTGTGGATGAGCTGCAGTGGTTGTGATGCTCTCGAACCAATATTATTGAATGGCAGTCTGCTTTGTTTACCTTGGAGGCAGGTAGTACATCTGATTATACCTTTACTTTGTTCTTGAAATGGGCTGACTCCCTCTACACACTCTGGTAACTTGTTTACATCTGTGAAGTTCAGGTGTCCCATGCGCCTATGCCATAAGACAACATCATAAAAGTTATTTGAACATGTTAAGTTTGAAAAAACTTCTCTGTGAGTATTTAATTGGTACAAGTTGTTGATTAGAATAGCTGAACACAGGAATTTATTGTTTTTGTCATAAATATCACATGATTTATCTCTAAAATTTACTTTACAGCCATTTTTCACCATTGCACTTACTGATAGGAGATTGGCAGCAAGTTTTGGAATGTATAGAACATCTTTTACCTGAATTTTAATTTGATCCTTACTATTTATATACAAATTAACCTTTCCCATATTCTCCACAGGTAGCGGTGTCTTACTGGCAACTGTTATGGTGGGTATCGGTGGACTTACTATATCATACATCCAGTCACATCTGTTAGTCATGTGCATTGAGGCACCGGAGTCCACATACCATTGGTCCGTATTCATAGTCATTGGTGAAGCTGAAAATGCTGCAACAAAACTTTTACTGGTGTCTGCTTTCTCTTCATTTTTCTTCTTTGTGACACGACAATTCTTTGCAAAATGTCCATGTTTATTACAATTATAACATCGGGGCCCTCTATTGTTTTGGACCTTAGCAGTATTCCTTTGACTGGCTACTTTCCTAGTGAAGAACGCTGTGCTTTCTGAGCATTGAACTTCCTGCAGGAGCTTCGTTTTAATGGAATCTGCGCTAATCTTTATCCCTGAACTCTCCAGACCCATTATCATTGGCTTATATGTTTCAGGTAAGCCAGCTAGCATGAGTGTACCGAGCCACTCATCATCAATCTCAAACTTTATATTCCTGAGTTTGTGAGCAGTTGACATGATCTTGTTCACATAGTCGTCTACGGTTCGTGAGCTGTCCAATGTAGTTGTGATGAGGTCTCTTAACAAGGCTACTCTTCTGTACAACCCGCTGTCATCAAAAGATTGTTGTAAACTGTCCCAGACTTCTTTACATGTATTTGCACTTTGTACATGCACGTAGTTGACAGGATCTAGTAGGAGTATCAGCTTAGACTTTGCCTTTACTTCTTTCTTTTTATCCTCGTTGGTTCCATCGACACAGTCCCATAGATCTTCTAGTTTAAAATAAGCCTCCACGGCGAATTTCCAACTCGCATAATTGTCTCGTCCTACGAGCCTGTCTATGTGAAAGGGATTGTGGCTAGTATTGGACATCTTTTTCATGTATTAACAGAGTTTTCAATAATGACGCTAACTTCGGGTACCTAACCTCTTCGAACACGCCGGCCGGTTTTTCTTTTTATCAGTTCACGGAGTTTTTCGACTGTTAGTTACTAATTTCAACCATTACAACCACCAACCACGCTCTGCTACCATGTTGGGAATAACTGGGTTGATAATAAATAACTTGAACTTGAAAAATGCCTCGCGTATAATATAGAACAAACATGAAGAGACGAAGTGACAAGTAGACAGTATAGCCAATATAATTCGTACAAAAACAGTACTGGCAACATAAATATGGGTGCGTTCTTATCTCAAATATATTAAGTGTATAATCTATGGTTCTTATATTCCAACAGCGACCGCGTTGGATAACGACCGCGTTAACCATTGACTAAGGTATACGGCTTATTACTAAAACTAGTAAGCTAAGCGGGTCGGAGTATTATTCCCCTACTTTAGTATATAGTATTAGTGGGGGGGAAGCCCGCGCAACCTATCGCGAGCCAAGTTTGTTTTCTGTTATCATACTAAGCTTGCCTCACGGATTCACGCGTTTGTAGAGATAAAGAGTGGCTATTGTCACGCTAATTATAAACCATAGTGTCGTGTTCATTTTAGCAGACATAATCGGCGTTACCTGGATCATTTTATTAAAAAGAATCGTGTTCATATTCTATATCTCCAAATTAGTGCAAAAATTCATTCAAAATAAAAAAACTCGGCAACGGACAGCTTAGCTTTGCTTAGCTTGACCGTGTCCCAGGCATTGCTGAGGTCCATGAGCTACGATAACCGGTCACAGTCAGTTGGGCCGTATGGTCCTTTGCCTACGACCGCTACAAAAAAAACACTTGTTATTGTTGCGTTATTGAATTACCAACACCCAAATATAGATTATATAATAATAAATTGTCCTTCTTCAAACGAGGAATGTGGACAGTACTTAACGGTAGGCAGCGGCTTGGCTCTGCCCCTGGCATTGCTGAAGTCCATGGGCGACGGTAACCACTCACCATCAGGTGGGCCGTATGCTCGTCTGCCTACAAGGGCAATAAAAGAAATGAAAAATATATAAACTTTCATATTAATGTAGAAATGGGATTGTGGCACAAAAAATATAATTTTTCTATTTTTGCACTTTTATTCTTCTTTCCTAAAATCTTTTAAAATATAATAATTGAAAATTAATTAACACTTTTATTTACGCCTTGCTCATTGTAACCGTCTTCGCCGTCTTCCTTTCCTCTGTCATTCCGTCTGTCATTCTCTTTTCCCTTTCTTACCGTTTTTTCTCACTTAGATCTTAACGCTCCGTTTCACGCTCTTTTCATATGTTCCATTATTACCAATCCTTTTTTTTCTTGGGCTGGGTGCCGAACCTCCTAAGAGGTCCCCACGCGCTCCATTAAGCGCGGTATGTAGGACTTGACGATCTGCTGATGTTAGGAGCAGACCGCGGGCCATTATAATTTTTTTTTTTTTTTTTTGTTGCTTAGGTGGGTTGACGAGCTCACAGCCCACCTGGTGTTAAGTGCCTACTGGAGCCCATAGACATCTACGACGTAAATACGCCACCCACCTTGAGATATAAGTTCTAAGGTCTCAAGTATAGTTACAACGGCTGCCCCACCCTTCAAGCCGAAACGCATTACTGATGTACGGCAGAAATAGGCAGGGTGGTGATACCTACCCGTACGGACTCACAAGAGGTCCTACCACTAGTAATTCTACATTAATGACGTTAAGTATAGGTATAGATAAAAGGCTAGGTGGAGTGACGATCTGTGCAAGATAGCTGGTAGCTGGCAGGATCGTGTTTAGTGGTAAGCAGTTGGAGAGACCTATTTCCAACAGTGGACTGCTATAGGTTGATGATGATAGATAAATGAGCCTTTGGTCCGCCTGTATCCCAGTGCTTGACCACCACAAGAACTCGAAGTCTCACTTGCATTGTATACAGTTGCTGCAGCCCACAAACCTCAATGCGTGATTCGGCCTGGAAGGTGATACTTACCCGAGCAGGTACAGAACACGGCTTATCCGAAATCTCAAGGCGGAATATAAGCCGACAATCTTAGCAGCGCCGAGCCCCGTTGGAGACACCGTTTTAATTAAAGGCCGGTAATTGACCCATAAATAGTGGGGCGACTGTCGCGCGACCACCCGCCGAGAACTGTTAACAAACTGCCTGGAATTATGAGGCGTAAGACTTTAGAATAATCTTGTTTATATTGTTATACCCCTTTTTTATCGTACCGACTAAAAGTCGATATATCGCCGAATTTGGAAATCGGCTACCGCTTTTTGGTGTTGCCTATTTTTGTTTATTGCTTAGGCTTGGATAGACGAACTTACGGCCTGGTATTAAGTGAGTACCAGAGCCCTACAACTTAAATGCCGCCACCTACTTTGAATATAAGTTCTAAGGTCTCAGTATAGTTACAACGGCTGCCCCATCCTTCAAACTGAACGCATTACTGCTTCACCGTAGAAATACTCACAAGAGATCCTACCACCAGTAATTCACACCTTGCTAAGATTTTTGGGTGCAAAAAAAAGAGATGCAAAGCGATCGGTCTACGATTTAACTGCTTCGAAGTCGTATTGGACAAAAAGGATATGACGACATTGGGTTAGGACGCTCAATGTACTTGTTCCGAACGATACAACTAGGTCGGTGTTAAAATCGCGCACGCAGGTAACTAAACTAAGTAAAGACACATTTACTATGTGTTCACGAATAACTTCTACGATAAAATTATTTTTTTAGCGAAGCGTAGCTTTTCTAGCGTATAACAAAAACCAAACTTGTAAAAGGTTCAAATTCACGCGGGGGAATATTATTTTCTTTTTCTTCGGGCCGGGTCCCGAAACTCCTTCGATGTTCCCACGCCAAGGGAACGCGCAGCATATGTGGGATTCAGTGGCCGAAAATGTTAAAGATCGGGCTCAAAAATATGTATTAAGGACCCCCACTAAAGGACTTCTCTGCACTCTCGCCCGACGCCCGATCTCCGCCCGAGATTGAACCTGAGCAAGATAGGGGGATTCCGTGGTTAACATTCAGATGAATCAGACGAAGAACAGATTAGACGCGTAGCTCTTCCTAAGGACACCTGTCCGACGGAGTCGTACGGAAGCACCTCTGGTCGCCCCAGACGGCACCGCTGGTGTCGCGCAATATCCCGCTTCACCAGAATCAGTCTACCGGATCGAAACGCGATTCACCGCCATATGGACACTTTTTCACAGCAGTTCCGTAGAAATGCAGCGCGCTATAGTGAACAGCAGCCTGATTCAATACCTATTTCTGATCTAGATCAATTTATTAGGCTTCACGGCAACTACTGCGATACTTTTATAAGAGCTACCTAATTCTGATCCAGGTCAATTTATTAGGCTTCACGGCATCTACTGCGATACTTTTGAAGAGCTATAGCTCAAAAATGCGTTCGAATATTTCGATAGAGAACAACATTCATGAAGAGAATATTTAAAAATAACAATTTACAAAACAATATAGAAGAGTTCGAACGCGTTTTTCGACGCGCAATTTCGTATTCATTTTCAATTCGATTCATTTTTAAATATTTTTTATTTATCATTTCATATGTCTGACGGCAAATGGATGTAACGATGGTGGATTTGTATTTCGAATTAATTTCAGAAACGCACGTATAATTGTATTACTATCAAACAAGGTGTAATTAATATTGAACGGCCGTCTGGTGTAGTGGTAAGTGACATGGTCACTACACAAGGGGGTCGCGGGTTCGAATCCCGCCAAGGGAAGATATTTGTATGATAAATATAAATGTCTTTTCCAGGGTTATGGATGTATATTAAATATATGTATGTGTATAATAAAAATCTAACATTTATTTCCGTTATCTGGTACCTGTAACACAAGTTCTTTACGAACTTATCACGGGACCAGTTAACGTGGCGTGATTGTTAGTAAATATTTATTATTATTATTAAAAATATTTATAATATGTAGAAGAAGTCAATCAATGTTTGTGAATATGTTTGCCGTTTTTTTTTGCGAGCGAAGATTTTTTTACTTAGAAAGATAAACGACCTCCCGGCCCACCTACTGTTAAGTTGAACCAGAGCCCATAGACATCCTTGAGATAAGTCTCAGTTTCCTAGCACAACGGCTGCCCCACCATTAAATCGGAACGCACTGCTGCTTCACGACAGAAATAGGCATAAAATCGACACTTTAGGATAGCCACACTCTACCACCAGCTTCGGGGACTACCAACACCACATACCTACCACAGGTGTTAATATCCGAGAACATTAATTTAATGAGACAAAAGGTTTAGATTTAACACGGAGCTCTAAATAGTATCCCAGTATTCTCCGGAGCGAACAAGCATTGTAACCCAAACAGAGCTCAAACAAATAAATACACCACTGGAAATCATAAAAATATTAATTTCCCTAACTGCGCTACACGAAGTAATCGAGACACACGGTGCGTTTGAACGGCTAGCGTCATTAGCGTGCACTCTTCTTAATTTGAAGCTGTCAGTGTGTGTCCCCGTTATGTGAAACGACAAGTGGTAGGGCGTCTTATGAGCCTACACGGAAAGGCATCACCACCCTGCCAATTTTTGCCATGAATACATTTCGCAATACATTTCGGTTTGAAGTGTGGGACAGTCGTTATAACTATAGAATAGAGATTTAGACCGCTTCGTTCTGCGCTGGCATTGCTGAAGTCCATGGGCGACGGTAATCATTCACCATCAGGTGGGCCGTATGCTCGTCTGCCTACAAGGGCAATAAAAAATAAATAAAAAACGTTCCATACCGAAAGACATAGCGTGGGTAGACCTCCGACGACCTATTGAGGTTCAGGCAACGTAGGATCGATCGTTGTGGCGAGGCTTGGGGGAAGTCTATGTCGAGCAGTGGACGTCTGTGCGCTGATAGAATAGAATAATTTATATCTATATTTTCTATACGCTCCGGTTAGGTTTTAACAGCCGGTGGTCCGTGAGCCCAATTATGCCATAAAAATTCATTATAACGGAACTTTTCAGACTGACGTAGCTTTTCACTAACCAAAGATCTGATCAGTGTTGTTGTTGTTGTGATAATAAATAAAAGAGATAAAGAAGAATTAAACTAAAAAAGTACTTGGTCAAACTCCCTGCCCGTGTGTGGTCCAAACGTGTGTTGGATAAAAACCGTTATTAAAAACGTAGTACGGCACGTAATTCACGTGCTTTTTAACATGCAATACGGTTTCCGGTGCTTTACATGGAACACAGAGAGATTCCCAACGATTCAAAAATGAAAGCTCCATTTTTAAGCTCTTAATAAAGTATAATGGAGCTTTCAATGTTGTTATTCGTAGACTATTAAGTGTAAGCGCTATTACCTGACTAATGACTATATTACATCGTGTTGACCGCATATTGGAATGATAGATACCCTACTAGACACGTTCTTACGGATCCATCAGATACAACTTGCATTAGACGCCGTCAGCTCAAACACTAAGAGTAGGCTTGGGGACCCCGGCTACCGTACTCGAAGATCAGCCTGCTGAGTTTCTCGTCAGATCTTCTCAGCGGGTCGCGATTCCGATCCAGTAGTAGATTCATTCGCAAGGCAGCTGCTCTCGAGTTGTTAGGTCTCCTTCGAAGGCGCTCGGGCAGCTGTTGACTAAGCCTGGCTGAGCCTTAGTCGCCCACCTGTCCTGGTGAAACTGAAAAGGCTTGCGGGCCACCAATAATCAGTAATCCTTCAATTATACAAAAAATAATTAAATATGGGAATGGTTTTGTGGAATGTAATCAGACATGTATTTTTGAACTTGCGTAATTACTAATGACGCTAAATATCTGTGAGCCCACTCGTGTTGGTAGCCAGCCTATTTTTGGGTCCCAAAACTGTCATGCCAGTTAGACGATAGGAACCTAGCTATTACAAGACAATTAAAACGTTGACCTCATGTCTAAAGATGGGTAATGATATTCGGGTTGTGGTATCTATGGGCTCCGGCCACTACTTAATATCAAATGAACTTTGAATTATACTTTTCATTTAAGAGATCGGTGCTTGCAATGCTATTGTTGCCGGGATGAAATTTAACCAAAACTTTATGAAATACTGAATAATTTGTTGCATAAATTTAAATAAGCACTTTCATACCATAATAAGCTACCATCATTGTACGTTTAAACCCTATGCATAAATTCACTCCTCGTGTTCCCGCCAAAAATTCAACTGTAAGCTATCTATGGTAAAAAAAAAACCCTTTTACGTCAAACTTTTTTGACAAGGAAGTGACACAAGTCATTAACCGTCATTTTCCCTATTGAAATGTATCGTGATTAAATGTACAAATGGGCTCAGATTCAAAAATCTAATTACTTAAAATATGTACATCGCTGACAATAAATCCGAAAAGGTTTTAATCGCAATAAGCGATTTGTATTCCATATTACTATAATTATATAAATAAGATAGTAAGAACGTTGTGTTTTTGTGTATCTCTCGTAGTCGTGCTTCTGTATGTAATTAATGAAGGCCGTGCGAACCGAAGCGTGACTTCTTTTTTTTTGTTATTTTCATCCAAAATTTTCCTACTTTTTTAAAAGAATTACATTTAGTACGGTAGTTACAATTTTGTCTAGATATTAATTAAACTATTTTGGGGTGGGTCTTTATGTAAAAAATTTAGGTTATAGATTAAGAATAAGAAAGATCTAAAAAAGTATGTACAAATTTTGCAGAATTGTGCAGTTTACTAATGCATTTTTTCTTCCAGTAACGACACAGATTAAAAACTTTCCTTTCCTTTTTTATGAACTTATGAAAGCTATCCTCGTTCCACGTTGAGTGACGCTAAAGAAACATTAATTCTACATATTCCTTAAAATGTAGCACTCCTGCTTACGTCACATAATAGGATATATCAAACACATATATTTATACATAAGATTGCATAAGATATATTTATAGTGTAAGTTGATGTACATAATAATAAGTGCGTATTTTGTTGCTTTTATTTTGTTTTTAGTTTTTTTGTGTAAACTTTACGTTCTAAGCTTTCCTTTTTTTTTCCTTTATTCACACATTATAATAATATGTGATTTTGATGGTGGAAACAATTTTTAAATATTATAAGTTCATTTTGTTCTGTTGATTTCCCAAATAAATAAACATCAAATAAGGATATGGTTTTCCAAAACATTTGGTATAAATATCCCGCACGATAACCCCTTTATATCTGGCTCGAAAGATAAAATGCATGCATTAGGTACTGGATAGGTGATGCAGGAATCTCTTGAGAGATCCTGGGCCGTATGTTCGTGTATGCTTATTTATAATTAAAGCTTAGAACATATTGCTCTATCCTAAGCTAGGTATGATCACTGTAGTAACTGAACGTTATTTGACAACTGCTTTTGACAGCTGACAGAACAGAATTAAGATGGATTAGACTGTAGACCGATTCTTAGGAAATATTTATTTTTACTGCTTAGGTGGGTGGACGAGCTCACAGCCCACCTGTTGTTAGGTGGTTTCTGGAGCCCATAGACATCCACAACGTAAATGCCGCTACCTACCTTGAGATACAACGGCTGCCCCGCTCTTCAAACCGAAACGCATTACTGCTTCACGGCAGAAATAGGCGGGGTAGTGGTATCTACCCGTGCAGACCCACAAGAAGTCCTACCACCAGTAAAAGTCAGCAGAAATAAAAATTAATATTAAATATCAATATATAAAATGTAAGCCTGATTAAAATTAATAGTAACGCATTAAGGACCTAGGCAAAATATTATAATGAATTGTAATACTAAACAACACAGTCACTGTTGCCTGGTGACATTAATATGAGGCACAGTCGCATAGGGAACTCTACGAACATCGTTTTAATAAAAAAAATAACATGTGTGCAATTCACACGTGTTAGAAGTGAAACCTTCAAAAATTAAAATACAATTATCCTAAATGTCTAAGTATATTATTAGTAAAATTTTGTCATTAGTAAATAATTGTAAATCACCTTTTATAGTATGAGGTAGCGCCCTCTCAGAATTGGTATTTTAACTTCACGTATATCCTAAATTGAAATTCACTACAAGAGGTTTCATACACACGTTAGTATTACAAAATCTCATAGATGGCGCTGTATTAAAAATAATTAGCTAGTAAACGAATACACAAACCAATATAGCGTGTATTATTTCTCGATATCCCTTATTCTCTCTCGTTCAATCTTTCTCACTATAGCTCTCTCCCACCTCTCACTCCATGGCACTGTGCGTGATACAACGTTCGCTCTGTCTCACTTTTTCTCTCTCGATCTTTCTCACTTGCTTGCTCCCTACTCTCACTCCATGGCTAGTTGCTTCATGCTACGTTCGCTCTCTCTCAATCGGTCTCGATCGCTCTCTCTCTCTTTTTCGATACTTCCGTTGCATACCTGCGTGACGTTACATCTGTAAAAATTTTACCCTCATGCGCCTAAAGAAGTTTCACTTCAAAAAGGGGGGAATCATGGGACTCTTAGTTTGTATTTCATTGAAATCAATAGTTACGTATTACAATTATTTATATGAACGAGCGAAATCGTGCACAGAGGTTCAACACTTAATGAATATCCGACATTTTCACTAATGTCTTAGATTAATATGTTAAAACCATGTTACACGTTCCCGAGAGATGTTCGCTTAAATAACGATGTTACAGTTTCAGAGTCCATAACGGTTTTGGTCCAATGATATAAATAATTTACCTTAACTCATCGTAGTGGATAGCTTGGAAGGTTGATATGATAAATTTTAGGTTTCAAGGGACCACTTCCGAATCTGAAACTGCTATAAACTAGCACAACTGACTTCAACGGACAAAAGTATTTAAATAATCGTTGCCTTAGTATGGAATTGGACATTTAATCATTTTGTGTAAAATGAGACTCCGATGCTTAATATCAGAGAGGCCGTGAGCTCATTTGCGAACAGCAATGATTTATAAAACCTCATTTGTGAACTGATTCATGCTCTCAGTGCTCGGAGAAATATGTAAATCTGCTGACAAGCAGTAGAACGTGCCATTGTGATTTTTTTATTAAAAACAACTGATGCAATTTTTTATTTTAAAATAAGAGAAAGAGAAAGACAAAGAGAGAGAGAGAGAGACTATTCTTTATTGTACACAAAATGAATAAACGATGAGTGTTCACGACGTTCAGGGCGAGAGAGGGGACGGGGAAGGCAACGGGAGGAGGATGCGCCCGCGGCCTGAGATTCGTGTTCGTCGACCAGCCAGCGTGACACGCGTCAACATTTGTTATTATAATGTATTTTAAAAGTAATTAAATAAAACTATCATAATTCTGTCATGCGTGGTTTCTTCTTCACCATCGTCATGAATTGAGAAACATTAAATACAAGAAAAGTACAGTTGGCGGTATTATAATAGCGATCTCTTCCCGACAACCATCAGGTGGACGAGAATATATAAGATTAGTTAATATTAACTGTTTCCTTAATATTACGCATGTAAACAACTGCTTAAGAAGGCATTTAAGAGTATTAATTACTAAGCTACCCCCACTATTCCACTATGACTTATACTTTTTTATTTTTTTTTATTGCCTAGTTGTGTGGACGTGCTCACAGCCCACTTGGTATTAAGTGGTTACTGGAGCCCATAGACATCTACAACGTGAATGCGCCACACACCTTGAGATATAAGTTCTAAGGTCTCAGTATAGTTACAACGGCTGCCCCACCCTTCAAACCGAAACGCATTACTGCTTCACGGCAGAAATAGGCGGGGCGGTGGTAACTACCCGTGCGGACTCACAAGAGGTCCTACCACCAGTCATTACGCAAATTATAATTTTGCGGGTTTGATTTTTACTACACGATGTTATTCCTTCACCGTGGAAGTCAATCGTGAACAATTGTTAAGTACGTATATCATTAACAAAATAATTGGTACCCGCCTGCGGGATTCGAACTCCGTTGCATCGCTATATACGAATGCACCGGACGTGTTATCCTTTAGGCCACGACGACTTCAAAATTACTATACTATAGTTACTATACTATAGATATAATTACTATTGTGTCAATAGACACAATAGTCATAGTCGACGAGTGACTACTGTCGCACAAAACTATTCCCGATCCTGCGGATCGAATGGTAAGCAGTCGACGTCACCCAAAACACGTCATTTTGGATCCTCCCGATCCACTAACGGTGATTTTAGGTTCGTCAAGCAGCGGTCATCGTTTCCATCGAACCAGTCGCTTGCGACGAAGGGCTCGGCGAGTAAATTACCCCGGATCTTCTCAGTGGGTCGTGTTTCCGATCCGGTGGTAGATTCTGCGAAGCACGGCTCTTGCTAGGATTCGTGTTAGCAACAACATCAGGCTTGAGCCCCTTGAGCTCACCTACTCGCCCGATTACACTGATATGGTCTCTCAAGACCATCAGCTTAGATAAAAAAAAACGCACAAAACATTCAGACTCGAGCAGCCGACCGAGGCGGAGCTCTCTGTTGTTATCGCTGTACACTTGAAATTTAATAAATGGAATTTATTTGAAAAGTGAGTCTTAATTACTGTCACTATGGAAGGCAATGATAATGATGAAGAGAATAGCGTCAGAGACGCTGACGTCATCATTATCAAAACACCAGGAACCGCTGAATCCGTCATATGTATATACATACATTCATAAATATATGTCGTGGATAACGACTTTTAGTTGTCGTGGATAACGACTTTTAGTAATATTAAGACGGTGGTTTTGATTATTATTTTAAATGATGAGATGTTGTTTTGATAAATATCACAAAATGAAGGGTAGACTACGTAACGCCACAGTATAAAATGGCGGTACGTGGACAGAGTCGTGGCATTCCGTGTCAGACAGTCATGCAGGCCATATCGGACGGTCGGTCCGTCTCAGTCAGTAAGTCTCTGACAGTCAGTCAGTCAGTCAGTCAGTCGGTCTGTCGGTATGTGCAACGAAACTGTCGGTTTATCCTGTCATTGTGAAAGTTGTGTGTGTTGAGTTTCAATAATTATTATTCAAAAGGTTTTATTGACTTTTTATAAACTGTGTTCAACCAAATACGAGTGATGGCGAAACTACCGCTCAGCCATCCCTGACGTGAGCCGACATATACAAATATGAACAATTCCATAATTTTAGTTCTGTACACATAAATAAGCAAAATTCTGAATATGACGAACGAAATAGCACAACGTTATGCATTATTCGCAATGATGTACAATAAATTATAGTCTACTCCGCAATTATTTATCTCTGAAAAAGAGCACTAGACAAGAGTACTGAATGCTATTTTATTTTACAAAAACGGATATTCGCGAATCAATCTTCCAGTCGGGACCGAGGTAGCGACAGCAAAAACACAACGTCTCGACGGTACACTTAAAACGCAGACTACGGTTTGTAAAACAGACGTAACAAACAAATTTGTATGAACCAACCCCCAAAAAAATGAGGTCGAATTAGAATTCCATCGTATATAACTGCATGATTTATAGACTAACTACTCAGTCTGGCCATAAATAACATCAAAGTTAAAAAAACATGAGAAAAATTCGCGTCCAGCTTAAGTTATGCGCTAAAGTTATTCGTACACAAAACTATGCTGTGTTCAGAACGAATGATGGTCATCTCTTTTTGTGACGCAAAGATTACGGTTAACATAATATGCTGCTGAAACAAGAGACGGTGTAAACTCGAGGGCTAGGCCAAGGAAAAAAGAATTAGCTAAATACTACTCGAGCAAATTGATAGAGCGATAACAGCTCAAGAAAAGCTTCCTCGCGTGTGCATTCCTTGTATCGTTTGTGTCACAAATAAATGCATAACATCGAAAATAACCTCAATAATTTATTTAATTATTAATCTAAGTTTTGGCTGTATGAACTATTTCCCTTGTCTATTCAGAAGCAAAAATAATTTTAAAATAAATTATAAAATATATTAATGAATAAATAGATGGAATAAAATGACATTTACTGAACTCCAGGGAAATTACAGTTTATTAATTAAACTTAATTATTGTTTTTTTTAAATTGAAAAAGAAATCATTGCAATTAAGTTGATTTAGGCATTCTCATTTTGCGTTTAGCAAGACAAAGTTAGCGCTGCGGTCGTAAATAATTATATCCGATACAGACCTACAAACGTAAGTTTTGTAGATTACAAAAATATATCACTTATCTGTCAAAGATGTCAAATGTACTATTACGCACTTTACCATAGATTATACACTTAATATATTCGAGACACTTTACCTTTAACTTGGACTATATGCCGTGCTTCTTGTCAAATTTAATGATCCTAGGTCAACAAGAAGTGTCCTGTGAGTATTTATTAGTGACAGAATAGGGCTGTATGGCCTTTTCATTGTACTAGCATAGAGCAACCAACAACTTTATTTATTTCCAAAAAGAGCTAAAGCTTTGGTTTCAACTGGCGAAACAGACTCATTGAGTTGTGGTTTTTTTTCTCGTTTAATTACAAAATTCTTAAATTGGTAACTTTATGGAGAAAATACATTAAAAAACTTATGAAACAAGCCTCATTTTTAATGTACTAAACGCTACATCTAGATTCCTGTAGTTCGCCAAGTCAACAAAAACTGGCAAGACGGAGCTAACTTATTGCGTCCATACCGGTCTGTAGATTTGTCAATGTTCATTCCTTTCACGGAAGGCAGACGCGGTGCACATTTCGGTGGTAAATCAAATAGCTGGAACGATATTTAGAAAATATTTAGATTCCCATACACCGTCGTGACCTAACGGATAAGACGTCCGGTGCATTCGTGTTGAAGCAATGCACCGGTGTTCGAATCCTGCAGGTGGGTACCAATTTTTCTAATGAAATACGTACACAACAAATGTTCACGTTTGACTGCCACGGTGAAGGAATAACATCGTGTAATAAAAATGAAACCCGCAAAAATTATAATTTGCGTAATTACTGGTGGTAGGACCTCTAGTGAGTCCGCGCGGGTGGGCACCACCACCCTGCCTATTTCTGCCGTGAAGCAGTAATGCGTTTCGGTTTGAAGGGTGGGGCAGCCGTTGTAACTATACTTGAGACCTTAGAACTTGTATCTCAAGGTGGGTGGCGCATTAACGTTGTGGATGTCTATGGGCTCCAGTAACCACTTAACACCAGGTGGGCTGTGAGCTCGTCCACCCATCTAAGCAATAAAAAAAAAAAAAAAACACCCCGTATGCATAAAACGATGACTATAAGGCTAGTAGTGATACAATAGCACTAAAGATCATAATTCAATGAGCCAAAACAAGGTATTTTGTACTTAACTAACCTCTTAATCCTACCCTAGGGGTAGAGGTCCCAAACGATGGTCGGACCAAGTAGCGAAGGAACTGGGGGTACCTGTCAGTGACGTACTCCACCAAGCTACAAAACGGGATCGATGGAGACAGCTGGATGACGGAATCGGACGGAGTCACGATCCTCAGCAGTGACGGACCAGTCGAAGAGAGAGAGAGAGAGAGCGAATCTCTTAATTACTGTTATGTGATATTGTCATTTGATGCTTACTTAGTGTCGGTTTTTATTCAAGTACTTTAGCTATATAAATGTGCTCATGCGTTTATGTTTTTAAATCGTTTTTTTAACTACTTAAGTATCAATGCTCAGACGAGCTCAAGGGCACGGAATAAGAGCAGTGCTTCGCTGAATCTACTACTGGATCGGTAGTGCATCCCACTAAGAAGATCCAGTGAGTAACTCAATTGGTTATGTGTGTGGGAAATAGATATTGTTACGCGCTGGGGCTCGTGATAAATAAAATTTCACCAAAGTACAACCAAAAACTGTATTCAACACTTACAACACTTAAAAGGCTTCACAAACACTTTAAAGTTCTCAATTCGCTTGTTCCGCTTCGCTTCAGGTGATCCGTTCGCTGTTTCGCTTCGAGTAGTTCCGATAACTGACTGACTGCGTGCCATCCCTGCAACACTTTTATAGTCGATACCTCATGCCTAGAATTATCGAGAATATTCCACACATCTCTAGTATTGTGTTTCCGCTATCTGACAATAAAGTAAAGAAGGGCGTAAAGATCTCGAACTTACGATACGCTGATGATACCACATTAGTGGCGTCATCAGAAGAGGAAATGGAGGAGCTGCTGCGACGTCTGGTTATAGTTAGCGAGGAAATGGGACTAAAGATCAACCAGTCCAAAACAAAGATCATGATCGTGGATAAATACGGCACCCTTAACGAGAATAATATTCTTGGCCAATACGACATCGTCAAGACTTTCGTGTACCTCGGCTCGATTATTTCCAATAAAGGTGGATCGGAAACCGAAATAAGGCGACGCATCGGAATGGCCAAATCCGCTATGAGCCAGCTAAACAAAATATGGAGAGATCGAAACATACTCAAGAAGACGAAAGTGCAAATTGTTGAGACGCTCGTTTTCTTAATCTTTTTGTATGGGGCTGAGACCTGGATCTTGAAAGAGTCTGACAGGCGACGCATAGACGCGTTTGAGATGTGGTGCTGGCGGCGCATGTTGCGCATCCCTTGGACGGCTTTCCGGACGAACGCTTCCATCCTCAACGAGCTAAAAGTTGACCAGAGGCTATCCACCAAATGTCTATATAGAGTGCTCCAATACTTTGATCATATAGCAAGAAAACCCTCTGACAACCTGGAGAGACTCATAGTGACGGGTAAAGTGGATGGAAGACGATCCAGAGGTCGTAGCCGAAAAAGGTGGAGTGACCAAGTGTCTGAGTATCTGGACATGAGGCTGAGCCACGCACTTCACTGTGCCACTGACCGACATAAGTGGCTAAAAATTACAAAAAAGGTCACAGGCGGGCGCATCACGATGCTCAGCAATGAGCGATCGACTGAAGGAGAAGGAGGATCTGACAATAGATGGCGTTGTACTTCTCGAGTGTTCTAAGTGCTACTAGATCGTCGATATTCGTTCGACTATCCGGCGATAGATGGCGTTACTCTTACCGGCGTAACAATATAATAAAATTTGTATAAATACATCTTGAATGAATACAATCTTGTATGAATACAATCTTGTATGAATACAATCTTGGTCATATAGCCAAAAAACCCTCTGACAACCTGGAGAGACTCATAGTGACGGGCAAAGTGGATGGAATACGATCCAGGGGTCGGAACCGAAAAAGATGGAGTGACCAAGTGTCCGAGCATATGGGCATGAGATTGAGCCACTGTGCCACTGGCCGACATGAGTGGCTACAAATTACAAAAAAGTCACAAGCGGACGATGCTTAGCAATGAGCAACGAACTGAAGGAGGGGGAGGAGGAGTATGAATACACTTTAATGAACTTCTTTGATCAGGTTAAAATTCTACAAATACCCATAAATTTATTACTCTGATGGTCTAGCTGTCTTTTGGAATAGATTGTGGATAATAGATGTAGTGAGCAGTATTTACATTTTAGCTTTATTTTTTTTCTGTTACTATTGTGTGTTAAATTTTCTGTAAGTATAAAAATAAGGAAGCCGTCGTGGCCTAAAGGATAAGACGTCCGGTACATTCGTATGTAGCGATGCATCGCAAAATTATAATTTGCGGAATTACTGGTAGTAGGACGTCTTATGAGTCCGCACGGGTATATACCACCACCCAGCCGATTTCTGCCGTGAAGCAGTAATGGTGGCGGCATTTACTTTGTAGATGTTTATGGGCTCCGGTAACCACTTACCACCAGGTGGGCCGTGAGCTCGTCCATCCATCGAAGCAATAAAAAAAATCAAACGAAAACACATTTTTTTTTTATCCCACTAATGTTTCTTACCATGCAAGCATTGTTACTCAATTGAAAATCAACTGACGCGCGAGGTGAACGGCCGCAGGGGAACTCAGGAGACGACTACACCCACCCGCATTGCATTGAGGATTCACCTAATATTGGCTACTTAAAACAGCTTCGCCTTTTTAAGAGAGATCTCAATGTTTCCTGTCAGTTTTAGAGTTACAGTGTACCCGGTGTATATCACTTTAGTTTCTTCTAAAGCCCCGTATATTCCTATACAACACAGCAATAATTTATGTTTAACTGGCCACCCGCCCTCACTTCGCTTCGGAACTGTCATTTATTATTGATTTCTCCACTATTTAATGGATGTTATTGGAACGAAGTTCCTTACGGCAGGCTTGGAGGGGATAGGGATTTTGCTGCGCGACCGAACTGAAAAAAATGTGATAGTAAAACCGTAAGAAAAAAAGTGTGTGTGTCCGCTCCGACGCACGACTGGAGTTTACTCCTCAAGAACGATTATAAAATAAATATTCGTGCTATTCCATGGTCGTCAATATCCAAATAAAATAATGAGAGAAACGCGCGATCAGTACGAGGCTTTGTGGCGGACTGCCGGCGCAGCAGCCCGGCGTCACCTGCGATAACGCGGCCGCGCGTTGGCTCCTGATTGGCGCGCGCACGCATCACGCAATCAGGAGCCAATCAGGCGCATAACGCATTTCGTGTGACATGCTAGTACGATTTTGATTGGCGCGCGCACGCATCACGCAATCAGGAGCCAATCAGGCGCATAACGCATTTCGTGTGACATGCTAGTACGATTTTGATTGGCGCGCGCACGCATCACGCAATCAGGAGCCAATCAGGCGCATAACGCATTTCGTGTGACATGCTAGTACGATTTTGGTCCCCATAATTTTCATACCCCGGGCCTATATATGTAAATCGATTCTAAAGGAGTAAACTCCAAAAAAGTGTGTGTGTCCGCTCCGACGCACGACTGGAGTTTACTGGATATAAAAAATTAAACGAAACAATACGAGAAATAGTTCTATATTACGACAACACGATACACTACAGATTATTAACAAATTAACGAGACACAAAACAAACGACTAACAAATATATGAAAATACAATAATGAGAGAAACGCGCGATCAGTACGAGGCTTTGTGGCGGACTGCCGGCGCAGCAGCCCGGCGTCACCTGCGATAACGCGGCCGCGCGTTGGCTCCTGATTGGCGCGCGCACGCATCACGCAATCAGGAGCCAATCAGGCGCATAACGCATTTCGTGTGACATGCTAGTACGATTTTGATTGGCGCGCGCACGCATCACGCAATCAGGAGCCAATCAGGCGCATAACGCATTTCGTGTGACATGCTAGTACGATTTTGATTGGCGCGCGCACGCATCACGCAATCAGGAGCCAATCAGGCGCATAACGCATTTCGTGTGACATGCTAGTACGATTTTGGTCCCCATAATTTTCATACCCCGGGCCTATATATGTAAATCGATTCTAAAGGAGTAAACTCCAAAAAATCAGTGGAAAAAAAGTGTGTGTGTCCGCTCCGACGCACGACTGGAGTTTACTGGATATAAAAAATTAAACGAAACAATACGAGAAATAGTTCTATATTACGACAACACGATACACTACAGATTATTAACAAATTAACGAGACACAAAACAAACGACTAACAAATATATGAAAATACAATAATGAGAGAAACGCGCGATCAGTACGAGGCTTTGTGGCGGACTGCCGGCGCAGCAGCCCGGCGTCACCTGCGATAACGCGGCCGCGCGTTGGCTCCTGATTGGCGCGCGCACGCATCACGCAATCAGGAGCCAATCAGGCGCATAACGCATTTCGTGTGACATGCTAGTACGATTTTGATTGGCGCGCGCACGCATCACGCAATCAGGAGCCAATCAGGCGCATAACGCATTTCGTGTGACATGCTAGTACGATTTTGGTCCCCATAATTTTCATACCCCGGGCCTATATATGTAAATCGATTCTAAAGGAGTAAACTCCAAAAAGTGCGTGGAATAAAACCGTTAAATGAGACGTGCGCAGGCGCGACAGTCGCATACACAAGCGAGTAGTGTATAATACCTTTCTCTTTCTCCCTCTTTCTTTTCGTTCTCTCATCCATTCTCTTTCTATTATTATTTCTATTTTTCTATTTCGATGTAATTTTATGTTGTCAAACAAAAATAAAGAGACATATTTTGTTATTTTAGTTGATAATTTGAATTACGATGTTTTTTTATTTTAAGTAATTTATTATTTCCTAAAATACTGAATTTCCTAAATACTTTTTTTTTACTTTTTTACTTACTTAAATAAAAACTAATCAGCAAAATTTAAGAGAAAAATCAAGAAATCCTACATAAAATTGAGCACGATTTTTTTTGCAATTTGTGTCGATTCTACATTAGCCGAAGGAACTTCGTTCCTACCTGGTGTCCCACGACGCCACATAATTTTTATACATATAAACCTTCCTCTTCAATCACTCTGTATAATAAAAAAAAAACGCATCAAAATCCGTTGCGTAGTTTTAAATATTTAAGCATACATAGGGATATAGGGACAGAGAAAGCGACTTTGTTTTATACTATGTAGTGATAAAGCATTGGCATAGGCGTTGTGTGGAGTAATTCCTCCCTAATGTAAGGGCTGCCTCAAAAATTCTATATCGAAAAAAATCTGTCTGAATTACCAATGATTCTTTTATCACGAAAATCTAACGTTTCCAATTGGTGGTGATAATATATCATGCATCAAACCAGTTTTGAAACGGGTCTTTAATTGGTAAACAGCAGTTTGATTCAACTAATACTCTTGGTGACATCCATGATCTACGAAATCACTCGTCACGAAGAGGACTGAAGATTCTTTTAACTACAACTGCAGTGGAAATAAAAACAGAGACACACTAGTTTGCCATTATCACAAGTACATTCAAGTTATTCGCCTTTACGTACGCTCTTTCATTATTATTTTTTTTATTGCCTTTGTAGGCAGACGAGCATACGGCCCATCTGAAGGTGAGTGGTTACCGTCGCCCATGGACTTCAGCAATGCCAGGGGCAGAGCCAAGCCGCTGCCTACCGCTAGCCGCTGCCTACCGCTATTTTACTAGATGATGATTTTTTTTGATAACGCCATCTTGTTGTGTCTTTAAAGCGGTTAGTTGCCCTCAAGAAAAATAGTATTATTATTCGCCAATAGATGTCGGGAAGAGTTGATTATTGAAAACACGAAGAAAACATTTTCTTAAAATAAATCGTAGCTAGATCGATTTATCGCCCCCGAAATCCCCTGTATACAAATTTTATGAAAATCGTTGGAGCCGTTTCCGAGATTCAGATTATATATATATTAATATACAAGAATTGCTCGTTTAAAGGTATAAGATTTACTAGACAGTAAATAAAGAATTCACACGAAATCGTATTGTGTCGAAAATAATCATACAATTCAATATTATAATATACAGACGTATCCGAAACTCGAAAATCATCAATATCCGCCTTATCGCATCACTAGTAACATCTAATATCCGAATTGGCGTTCTCTTATACAGAACAATGATACTTTTGAAATATTTTCAAGCGAACTTCGACTTTATCACGTTCGTGTTAAGTTGGTCGTGTAATGTAGACGTAATTTGGTATTTTCACAGTCCGTGGGGAAATTATGTAAATGGATATAGGGGTACAGTTGGCAGGTATTTTGTCAGATAAACGTTATTTGCACAGTTCGATTAGGTATCGCACAATACCTAGGTATTTTGGAGGCTAGACATCCCTGATTTTATGTTCACATTTTATATGTTCAATTCACATGAGAGTTTACTAGATAACGCGAACATCTTATCTAGGTCAGAGGATAGGTCGATGAACTCACACCACTCACGACTATTTAGCTTCTGACCTATTCAAATCCTCGGGGATTAGAATGATAATTTATAACTAATTATTGGTTTGTCCGAACTATAATTTTCTTTTTTTGCTTTATTCTTATTTTTAGTTCGGTTCTATACCATCAATATATTTTTCTTTCTGTTTATAAGATTGAACAGAAGACAGTGCTAAAATCATTGGGTCTTATTGTACCAATAGACAAAATATAAATAAACAATGTACGTATCGCAAAAATTTATGGTGGGAATCGTCTTAGCTTTTTTTTCTACCTAAGCTGAGAGCCTTAAGAGGCTATTTCAGCGTAACCTTAAATAGTAGGTGAGCTCACGGGGCTCAAACTTGACGACGTTGCTAACACGAACCCTAGCAAGAGTCGTGCTTCCCAGAATCTACCACCGGATCGGAAACGCGACCCACTGAGAAGATCCGGCGAGAAACTCAGTGGGCTGTGTCTGTGGGTTAATTTACTCGTCGAGCCCTTCGTCGCAAACGACGGGTTCGACGAGAACGATGACCGGCGTCTTAGCTGTATCTTGGTATTGCTGACGTCCACGAGCGGTTATAAGCACTCACCATCAGATAGGTGATGTGTGCCTATGTGGATAAGGATACACATAGGCGGACTTTATCAAATTCCCCATCGGGCTTCTCCACCTATATCATTATCATTCTATAGTCGCCCAAAGTTGGACGAAAGGCTCTCTCAATTCTCATGATGGAGTCCGGTTTTCAGTTCTGATCACCTATTTCTTCCTGGCCATCCTTCTTGGCACCACCTAGCCGTGGGACGTCACACATTAGATCTTCCGATTTGCGGTCTCCATTCTACAATCCATCTTTTTTTTTTTTTTTTTTATTGCTTAGATGAGTGGACGAGCTCACAGCCCACCTGGTGTTAAGTGGTTACTGGAGCCCATAGACATCTACAACGTAAATGCGCCACCCACCTTGAGATATAAGTTCTAAGGTCTCAATTATAGTTACAACGGCTGCCCCACCCTTCAAACCGAAACGCATTACTGCTTCACGGCAGAAATGGGCAGGGTGGTGGTACCTACCCGTGCGGACTCACAAGAGGTCCTACCACCAGTAAACAAGAGGTCCTACCACCAGTAAAACCATCATCTGCTCTAACGATCGTCGCTTTTACGGCAATTATGCTTGCCCACTACCACTTCAGCTTGCCGATTCACTAAAACATGTCCATGACTATGTCTCTGTCGAATAACCTCATTTTATCCCTCAGAGAAACTCCGAGAGCGGTTCTTTCCATAGCTCACTGTACGACCTCGAGCTGACGGACCACATTTCTAATGCTAACGTTCTCGTGGTAAAATTCTTATTCTTATTCTTATCTATACTTCTATACTAATATTATAAACAGGAAAGGTTTGTTTGTTTGTATTGAATAGGCTCCGAAACTACTGAACCGATTTGAAAAATTCTTTCACTGTTTGGAAGCTACACTATTCCCGAGTGACATAGGCTATAATCTTTTTTGAAAAAAATTTGGGATTCTTACTAAAACTCAAATAATGTAACCCAAGGTGTAAATAAATTACCTAAAATATTCTTTACATCGCGTGCCCTGCGAAAACTATTGTGATAAATTAAAATAATGTACTACGACTTTGTAGAACAAATTATTTACAAAAAGTGTCGCGACAGCATATGTCTAACTATTATAATTATGCCGTAATAAGTGTTATTTAATTAAAAAAAATAAAACAACGTCAAATATCGTTGAAATATTTGTTAAAGGCCCGAGTGGAGCCGTAGCGGGCCGCTTGTATACAAATAAACAGAGAGACTGAACGAAATTATAAAGGTTCAATTTTAAACCACTTAGAAACGAAGTCCCGTGAAAAAGTGGCCGCGTTGAAATTTGAAGGGATGTTGGTGTGACAGATGTCAATATTTAACATCACGACCCCAGACGGTTCGTAGCCAATCAGATGTCATTCAGTGACTAATGGCGGGAGGCGACGCGGCGACGTGCTGATTTTAATTCGAATCCAAAATTCATCAAGTAATTGCGGATTCAAAAAGAAAAAATCGCGTTGATGCCACCGTGTGTAGTTTGGGGTAACCAGACTGTAAATTTTCTACTATTTACCAAGACAGTTTTTATTCACTGTAGGTTTTCAAAATTTCCGACATTTGTTTTTAATATATCACTGAGAAAATATAAATAAACTTAAATTTCGTGTTGTATTCATCTGAGAATAGAGTAGTACCGCCCAGCCCAATCCTATCCGAAGCAAACTTTCATTTCCTATTGGAATGTATAAGTAAGCCATCCTAACAATGTAATTGAGCATTCGTATTAACAAAACGTAATCTTAAAAAACTTGCTTAAAACATTATTACCTACCTTTATAACTTCCTACGATTAATGTCTTGTACTAGTTTATATTAACACAAATTTTTTTGTTTATTTACACAAATTAACACAATTTAACACAAAAAAAATAATTAGAAACTCTGAAAATTTTATCCACATTTAAACTTGGTAACCCTAACCCGTAACATGCAGGGAACATTAATTAGTAAACAGTCTACTGTCTGAGTGTTGCAACAAAAGCCGATTCTTTTACTACATTAAAGAATAAAATGGTAGTTTTTTTTACTAACTTTTTTTTACATCCGTACAAAAGTACTAAGTACAGAATACACAAGCTCATAAACCGTTCTGTGAATTTTAAATGTTGATAATTACTCGATGCGAGCCAGGAAGCTTTTTGTGAAGCTCAAAAAGGAATAGGAAAAGTTCTGTGTGCCGCGAACGGCAACGAGCTTTTTTGTATGCGATGCTACAACGATAGTAATTGTTTAAAGCTTTGTGTGTATGTTTATATTTCAAAAGCTTATTTAGTCTATTATTATGATAATTAATACTCTCATAGAATTTACTTCGACTTCCGAGATTAGTAGAAATAATTAAAAGTACTTCAAAGATTTAATTTATTTTTATTTTATTATTTCCTTTGTTTTCAATATGTACTTTACAACTTCAGTGGTCATCGACAACGAAGTCGAGATTAACACACAAAAGTTTTATAGTTCTAACTACTTTTCATAGAAGATAGACGGTTAGGGTTGACCAACTGGTCGGTTTGTTATCCCAGCTCCAAGTTTACCTGATTGTAGGTAGTTGCAGGAGCCCTCAGTCTGTACAGACTGAACATCTGTGAATTGCACGAAAACACGGTTTACCTTGAAAAATAAGACCCAAATCAGGAAGAATTTAGGAAGAAACAATCAATTAAGGATTTTGCTCCTAGAGACGAGTTTCCCATTTGTCCTGATGTCCAACAAATTACTATCATAGTAGGATCTTATAAGCGTAAAAGAGTGATGCAGAAATGAATAAGAGACCTGGTCCTCTTCCACCACATCTCTTCTTCAACCCGTGTCCGCCCAATGCTGAGTGTAGGTCTCCTCGCATGCACACCATTCTCTTCGGTCTCTTGCCTTTCTCATCCAGTCTCTACCAACTACTTTGCCCAGGTCATCGGTCCACCTCGTTGGCTGTCTGCCCACGTTACGACGTCCAGTACGAGGTCTCCACTCCAGTGCTTTTGTGCCCCACCGATTGTCAGTGCGACGGCATATGTAGCCGGCCCACTTCCACCACATCTAAAGTGGTGAAATTCCCAACCTAATCACCTTGTCAATTCCTACTACGAAGTCTGCTCTTTTCGAACCTTATGTGGTCATGAACCCGATATCATTGGCCCTTTTTTATTTCAAAATGAACGGTGCCATTCACACTGTAGTCTCCGGTGCTAGCGAGCCAAATATAATTTGTTATCTTAAATTGCCTTTATAACATCGAGCCGTCGACCTGTACAAACTTAGTCTAGACTTTAACTTAGGCTAATTCCTACGATACAAACTTGTCTCTTTTAAAGTATGATAAAACCATTACCGGTCACATTAGAGAAGCTTAAATTAATGTACCGATTAAAAGGGCAGTGTATTTGTGAGTAAATTATGCACCAAGGAATTTTTTTGGGTAAATTTTGCTGGTGTTGCCAGCTTTAGTAATAAATATACCGAGTTCGGCTCATGCTAGGGCGATATCGATGCCGTTGACAGTTTGGCTGTAAACTAACATTATGTAACTTTTTTTGGCTGAGCTATTTCACTCGCTGACTTTCTTATTTTCCTTGGTTAAGCAAAGGTATCCCGGCTCACTTAGTATGAAGTGACCAACATAACGACGTTCACGATCGACATTCACGTTGAACAAATAATATCAAGTATCAAAGTCGAAGCGACTGAAATTAGAATTCCGTTTAATTAGCCTGGATCTATTCTAAAGCTCCGAGCAACTTTAAAACATGTAACGAAACCAGATTTATGAATTTACTTCTTTAATAATAAGGTACATATTAAGAATCACTACCATAAGTAACTATTTCGAACAATAAACAATTAATGTTGATTGAATAATACAAAGCAGAAGGTTAATTCCTAATGAAAAGATGAGAAGAGTGCAATTTTAAACTAAATTGTACCCTATGAGAATACAGTACAGCTTAAATTCGTTTGAATTATACATTAACTTGAATATCTCACCTTAAAACCGTTTACTTTGTTAGTACGTTTATTTAAAGCTCTTTAGTACCAACCCTGTGATGAAGGATTCATGAACTACTTAAAAGTACTTCATAGTCATGAAAATTTTAAAATCTAGAATAATTAAAGAAATTGTGTATAAATTTTCCGAATGTAATATCTAACAATTTTATGATGAACATTTCGTCTTCGTCCATCGAAGCCTAAAATAATAATTCTTACAGCCATTAACATACAAGGACAAACAACGGGGTATTTAATCAAAGCAGAAATGTACTTTTGATTGCAGTCCCTTGCAGCGTTCGCTCCCTGTGGGGATGAATATAGGTCACCCAAATACACGACCCTATTTAGGGCGACACACCCGTTTCACGACAATCGTACATGACGTAACATTTGGACCAACTTGCTGGCAAAAACACCGCCATCCAGACCAATTATTATTAAACACTTAACCTGCGCGAAAAATTTACATTTTAACGGATCATCAGTGAAATATGAAATATGTTGTTTTAACAAAGACAGCGTTGTTATTCTTTGAGATAGTTACGAAATATTTCAATGAGTTTGACGAGTTGAATCACTCGGCACTTCCAACGATACCAATATCATACTTAATCGTTTAGATCACTCACTTCATCACTTATGACATTAATTTGCTTTTCCCGACAGCAGCTCTTTATAGTTTGGTCGTCAAGTCGGAACCTAAGCTCCCATGCCTCCTATTAACTCTTCTTATTAGTTAATTGGAGGGTCAAAGACCAAACAGCTTTCCTGAATGCTTTTTGAAGCTCATCGCTTAGAGTATTTTCGTGTGGCTATCCTGTCGATTCTGACTATATAGGAGCTTCAACAGTGGGAATGAGTAAATTGAGTAATGACTGAGTATTAAAATTACGGTGGTTTAGACGAGAACTCGCGATAGTTTAGCGACAGAAACAGACAAGGTATTGATACTGTTGCTCGGTAGTAACAGATGCGTAACAGCTAGTAACAGTTGGAATAGTACTCGTTATGATTCGAGGAGACCATTATTGGAGTAGTAATCGGAGATACTGCTACCTGTGTTAGATATTCTGGCTGTCTTGTTACATTTTCAACCATCAATAAAAGTATCCTAGATATAGCTAACCGCTTAAGCCCGTTTTGAAAGAAAATCTCTATAGTAGATTGGGAGGAATAGGGACTAGAGATAAGTAGTTTAATTTAGTCATCAAAGTTTTGTAACTCATTAAAAATATTAAAAAGTTAATTACCTAAAGTTAGGTACCTACCTAACAACTAAATAGTGCCAGCCCTATCGCAAAACTCTATTGTCCCCATACGTAAACTGATTCAACCCAAAGTCAAGGTGAATCGGATCAAGCTAGTTTTTTTCAGTTTTTGTGTGTATTTTATAATGAACTATGTATAATAACACATCGTATATAAAAATTTAAGCCTCCGACACCATTTTAATCTCAATTTTATTGGTATTACTCTAAGAAAAACCTTTGAATATTTGTGTTGGATTTGGAAAGGGTCCCGAATCCCCCTAATCTATGCCACTGCGCTTAATACATACACACTTCTTTGTAGTACATAATCTCTGAGAAATATCAATGCCATATTTCACGAGCTAATAACGTCATGTAATTAAATTATTGTTCACGTATCTAACTCGACTGAGACATAAAAGTTATGCCGACTCTCGAACCTAGTACGAAACTTAATAACATCAATTTTAGCGAGTCGTTCAATGAATATGAATGAAGACTTATTCACCGCTCTCGCGTATTCAGTTCATTTCACAGATAATATCAACTTATTATAATACGGTCTAATCTGAGCAACTTTGACTCCTTTGGGTTAAGTCGATATTTTTTTTGTTTATCTTCTAAGTTTGATGTCCAAACTTGCTATTAATCGCTCAGATATTTATTTGACTTAGTCTCAGTTACATTGTAACAGGATAATCGATAGGCCGCCTATTTAATTAAATTTAAAAGTTGCAGTGCTCATATCCAGTAGGGTAATGTATAGTCATGAGCAAAATGACGACGTAAAAAAGTACACTTAGTGAAACTTTTTTTGTTGTCAAATAATGTGGCATTTACCCTATCACCGAAGTGCGTAATAACCTACTAGGGTTTGAAACTGCGTAGTTGCAGCTACACGTGCTTCAGCTGAGTTCGTTCACCCCTTGAACTTTCGAGATGTTACACACTGTGTTTAAAGTAAGCTTAACGCTCATGCGTCTTATTTATCACATCAGTGCGATTAGTGCGAGTTTTTTTACGTTCTCGATAGCGTAAAAGTTAACTCAAATTTGTGTAGAGTTGGAACGTTTGCCTATGTTTGCCGCTAGGGGCGCTGTTCTAAGCACACGGGTACTGTGTAGGTGAAAAGCTCACTGCCCACTTAAAGTTGAATGCTATTGGAAACTTGATGTAAAAATTGCAATTGTGTATTTCTCAAATCGGTATTACTGGTACGTGGTACAAACAAGATAGTGGTATTAGCGTGTGGAAGCCACGAATAATTTTTTACTGGTGTTAGGACCTCTTGCGAATCCGCGCGGGTGGGTACCACCACCCTGCCTATTTCTGCCGTGAAGCAGTAATGCGTTTCGGTTTGAAGGGTGGGGCAGCCGTTGTAACTATACTTGAGACTTTAGAACTTGTATCTCAAGGTGGGTGGCGCATTTACGTTGTGGATGTCTATGGGCTCCAGTAACCACTTAACACCAGGTGGGCTGTGAGCTCGTCCACCCATCTAAGCAATAAAAATATATATATATATATATATACCACTAGTCATTGATCAAACATTGATAATAAAATGCCCGATATTTCCCAGAGATATACGTGGCTTCAGTAGCTTTAGATGCGACCAGAAGCAGATTCTAGACAATTAAGACTGCATGAGCCGAGAATGCCTATACTATATGCCATGCCACTATATGCCTTCGTACGGTGCTGGAATTCTTCGGACATATTGCTCGTAAAAAGGGTCACAATCTAGAACAGCTGACGGTAACAGGCAAAGTAGATGGCAAACGTCCCAGAGGACGCAGTCCCACAAGATGGTTGGCCCAAATACGATCTTCTCTGAACATCAATTTCCACAATGCCCTTCATGAAGCTAAGGATCGCAGGAGATGGAGGGAAATCGTACGTTAAAAACTGATGCAGCGGGGGAGTCACGACCCTCAGTAATGAGGAAAACGACGCGAGGAGGAGGAGGAGCCGACAATGCGCCATCCATCCGTCTGTGTCAACGAAAAATTCGCCATATTTATTTAGAAACAATATAAAAAAAATTGACGAAATACGACAGTATCGCGCAGAGGAAATTGAAAATGTCTTTCAGAATATGAAAGAGATCGTAGTACCTACATTCAATTTTCTGACAATAACGACAAGTCGACATAATTAGAAATGCTTTTTTTGTCAATCAATGATAGACTCAACAACAATTCAATTAGTTATTAACTTTAGTAAACAGCGGCTAGGCTGTGCCCTCGTCATAGCTGTTAATCCTGTCCCGGTGAAACTGGAAAGGACTCTGGGCCACCAGTAATCGCTCATTCAAAAAAAAGCTACTTTTTACAAAATTATTATTTATCATGTCTAATAGTTTTTTTTATTGCTTAGATGGGTGGACGAGCTCACAGCCCACCTGGTATTAAGTGGTTACTGGAGACATCCACAACGCAAATGCGCCACCCACCTTGAGATATAAGTTCCAAGGTCTTAAGTATAGTTACAACGGCCGCCCCACCCTTCCAACCGAAACGCATTACTGCTTCACGGCAGAAATAGGCGGGGTGGTTGGTACCTACCCGTGCGGACTCACAAGAGGTCCTACCACCAGTAGAATAGAATATATCAAATATACCAATTAGAATATCTTTAGTAATAAGAACTTTAGTAAGCAGCAGCTAGGCTGTGCCCTCGGCTTAGCTGATGTTTATCCTGTCTTGGTGAAACTGGAAAGGAATAGGGGCCACAAGCAATCAGTCACAAAAAAAAAAGCTGATGCTTACAAAATTATTATTTATCATGTCTAACAACAAGTCACTAATTCTTAATCACTTTTAAAGGCATGAAACATTGATATATATAAGAATCTAACGGAATTTAGATGAGAAATAGTTTAATATATGAGTATAGATGAGAATTTCCAAATAAACCTCCGAATATTGAAGGCAGCGTGCACATAGTCTGCCTCCGACATGTCTTTTACAGATGTTTGCTTTCGAACCACAGATGTTTACTCGTTCCCATATAAAAACGACAAGTTGATACGTAAAAATGTCTATCGAGTTTACGAAATATTTTCGTGATTCATTTCAATACGGATACTTGTAAATGTAAACCCCTATTACACGTAACATGTTTCTTCTTCTATATCGTTCCCTCATTGCTGAGGATCGCGACCACGTGTGACGTTCTTCCACTGTGTTTGAACATGGGTGGCATGGACCGTATGGTACAGACTACCACCAAGTGCTTCTCTTACTAGATCTGACCATCTAGCTGGTGTTCTGCCCACGGTGCGCTTGCCCTCTATGCTACCTGCAACTATGAGCTTCTCTAATTCATGTCTGGGAGACCACATGATGTGTCCGAAGAAGCTCATAACACGTTCCCGGCAGATGGAAGAGAGACTTTTTCGGATGTCTAGCTGCCTTAGAATGGACTCGTTAGTTCTCATGGCAGTCCACGGTATTCGTAGCATTCTCCACCACACCCATATTTCAAGGGCATCGATCTTTTACCTGGTATTACTACTTAACATGTACCTGGTATTAAAACATTCAGAGCTTCCTCTTTTGTACTCTACAATGCGGTTCGTATAATAATACTATAAATAATAATTCATCATGTTATGGATCCAGTGCGTCTGAAATGAACTATATTGGAATATATTTCACTATCACTTACACTTCTCCAGCTGTATTTAGGAAGTTACCTTTTCAATTGGTCCTAAAACATAGATAGGCCACTTCGATAAAACGGCACGACACGAAAACCCTCTCATCGTGGCCGCCGGTAACTACATTCCCGATCCTGCGGAAAGAATGGAAAGCAGTCGACGTCGCCCAAAACACGTCATCTCGGAACCTCCCGATCCACTAACGGTGCTTTTCGGTACCTCAAGCACCGGTCACCGTTCTCGTCGAACCCGTCGCTTGCGACGTAGGGCTCGACGAGTAAACTAACCCTCAGACAGCCCACTGAGTTTCTCGCCGGATCTTCTCAGTGGGTCGCGTTTCCGATCCGGTGGTAGATTCTGCGAAGCACGGCTCTTGCTTGGGTTCGTGTTAGCAACGTCGTCAGGTTTGAGCCCCGTGAGCTCACCTACTAGTTAAGGTTACGCTGGAATAGCCTCTCAAGGCTACCAGATTAGGTAGGAAAAAAATTTATAAATGATAGATAGGCTGATGAACTACCTGGCTGAGCCTTTGCTCGCCCACCTGTCCTGGTGAAACTGAAATGGCCACGAGTAGTCCTTCAATCACAAAAAGAAGGCTGATGAATTATCGATTACCGCAGAATTAAACGCGTATGGATCTCCAAGCTTGTGTAGCCGAAATCATAAATTACGGAGCGTGCCGAAACATAGATAAACATTATAAGGATAGTCGGAGAACTATAATTATGAACACATAACGTATTTCCTTAAGGAAGCATCAAGAAATAACTCGTCGATTTGGAGCGAACAATAAATCTAATAATAAATAAATCAACGAGGAAAACGTTTCATCAATCGTTCTCGGATGTCGTCGTGTATTCGTGCATTGGCTTGTGAATTCGGTACCGATTTGTCCAGGGACGTATCCGGGAACGAAACGATGGGACCCTAAATATATTAAATCCAGGGACAAACAAGCTGAAAACTGTAAACGATGGTTTTAGATCCCCTTGCCTTTCCTAATAAGGAAAAATTGTACCAAAAAAAAAACTATGGTTTTATTGGTCTAGGACCTAGGTGAACAGACTTGCTCACGATACATGCGTTTAAAAGAGATTGTAATCCAGTTATTATTATTGATAACAGATTGAATTCTCGATCAGCAGTATGGATCTACAAATTTATTATGTGTTGTGGAAATGATAGAATTACACATGAGACAATACTTCAAGACCCATGGTGGATAGCGGCATTTAGGATTTGATGTCTTTTAGTTCTGGTAACCATCTAAAGTGCTTTGAGTATAAGATTGAGACTTAGATCTCGCGTCTCAAAATGAGCATTCATCTTGCTTATAGGCCCTAGTAAATATAGTTTTGAAGTCGTCGTGACCTAAAGGATAAGACTTCCGGTGCATTCGTGTTGAACGATATGCACCGGTGTTCGAATCCCGCAGGCGGGTACCAATTTTTCTAATGAAATACGTACTCAACAAATGTTCACGATTGACTTCCACGGTGAAGGAATAACATCGTGTAATTAAAATCAAACCCGCAAAATTATAATTTGCGTAAATACTGGTGGTAGGATATCTGGTGAGTCCGCACGGGTAGGTACCACCTCCCTGCCTATTTCAGCCGTGAAGCAGTAATGCGTTTCGATTTGAAGGGTGGGGCAGCCGTTGTAACTATACTGAGACCTTAGAACTTATATCTCAAGGTGGGTGGCGCATTTACGTTGTAGATGTCTATGGGCTCCAGTAACCACTTAACACCAGGTGGGCTGTGAGCTCGTCCACTCATCTAAGAAATAAAAAATAATAAAAAAAACACCAATAGAGCCGTGTGCTCGTTCTCTTGTTGATAAAATAATAAACAATAGTTTAAAAAAACTAACAAAATACGCTTTTATAGAAAATCCAACAAAAAAATTGAAAATAAATTTTATTAAATTCGAATTAAAAATTGTGTAAAAAAATTATTTTATTGTATAAAAGCGTGGAGTGCTTTTCAGTATATTATCAAAATAACCCTTCTACACATATCTGTTCATAAAATATTTATAACTACTGATACGTACTGACGATTTTGAAGTCGTCGTGGCCTAAGGGATAAGACGTCCGGTGCAGTCGTGTTGAGCGATGCACCGATGTTCGAATCTCAGGCGGGTACCAATTTTTCTAATGAAATACGTACTCAACAAATGTTCACGATTGATTTCCACGGTGAAGGAATAACATCGTGTAATAAAAATCAAAAGCCGCAAAAATTATAATTTGCGTAATTACTGGTGGTAGGATCTCTTGTGAGCCCGCGCGGGTGGGTACCACCACCCTGCCTATTTCTGCCGTGAAGCAGTAATGCGTTTCGGTTTGAAGGGTGGGGCAGCCGTTGTAACTTACTTGAGACCTTAGAACTTGTATCACAAGGTGGGTGGCGCATTTACGTTGTGAAAAAAAAAAAAAATACCATGCACCCCACGCTTTTTTTACAATAAAATCATTTTTTCTTACACTATTTTTAATTCAAATATTATTTTAAAAAAAAATCTATTTTTAGTTGGATTTTCTATAAAAGCGTATTTTGTTAGTTTTTTTAAACTATTATTTTTCACTTTTTAATTATTATTTTTTATATTTAATTGCCATCGGTCCTTAATAAGTATACCAAATTTCGAGTTAATCCGACGTTTTGAAGGGGGTCAAAATCATGTTCAAAGATTCCGTTACATACTAACATATATACGTCTGAATTTAATAAAAGCGTATTAAAAAGACATCAATCTGTTGATTGATAAATTACGAAAAGTTTACAATAACTCCTTCAAAAAACCTCAAATACGTCCCAAACTCCGTACGGGCAGCACAAAAGGGCCCCTTCAGATGTCACGGCGGCGCCGCTGTCAACGGCCTCTTTCATCTGAAGACGCCTTTATCCAACTTCCACCAACTATTATAATACTGAGACATCTATTTAGTACTGATTTATGTGGCACAACGTTCCCTTTGAAGACTCGTCTCTCTCACGGAAACCCCAAAAGTACGTAGGCAAAATGAATTCATATTTTCTACGTTTTCACTTATTTACAGACGCAATTGGCGCTGTTTTGCCCATTTTCGTATATAGGTAGAGCGAATTTAACTTTTTCCCATCGATGGAACACGGGCTTTCGGCTTGGTCGTGAAGACTTCACGTCATCAAAGTCTTTGAAATATGTCGGATCAGCAAATTCGTGAAGAAAGTGTTCATGTGTAATGACGTATCCATCTTATCCGTCATATTTCGGGTAGTTTGCTGGGTTCAATAATACGCAGAGAGCTTACACGCCCACGCTTTCCAGGACAACAGTATTTATAATTCGACTAAACTTTGGTGCAGCCGTCTGTCTTTTTTTTATTGCTTAGATAGCTGTACGAGCTCACAGCCCACCTGGTTGTTAAGTGGTTACTGGAGCCCATAGACATTTACAACGTAAATGCACCACCCATCTTGAGACATAAGTTCTAAGATCTCAAGTATAGTTACAACGGCAACATTACTGCTTCACGGCAGAAATAGGCATGACGGTGGTACCTACCCGTGCGGACTCACAAGACGTCTTACCACCCGTAATAATGCAATTTATAATTTTGCGGGTTTGATTTTTATTACACAATGCTATTTCTTCACCGTGGAAGTTAATCGTGAACATTTGTTGAGTACGTATTTCATTAGAAAAATTAGTACCCGCCTGCGGGATTCGAGCACCGGTGCATCGCTCAATACGAATGCAACGGACGTTTTATCCTTTAGGCAACGACAACTTCAAAAGGCCACGACAACTAAGCATATAAATACAGCGTCTAATATTTTACGGCAAATTACGAACAATTAATTACATTCTGTGCCCCTTTACAGCATGTTTCCAAAAATATCGGTATTTTCAAAAAGAACCCAAGGAAACCATAGCGACAAGTGTTTTAAATCTACCCGAAAAAAAATTATTTAATGCCCTCATTGTTCTCGGCGAGTTTATAAACTTGGAAATTGCGTTTCCACGCGGCAGAACTTCGGCGCTTTTGCTGCTAATTTCCCAAGAGTCGTATTCTTGGCTACCCGCTGAAACTCGTTCAACTTCTTTTCGGTGTTAACTCCGTTACCCACGTGTCCGGTAAGATTCTGATAATTTGGAACGCGAAACTATTTTTTGATTTAGTTTCGTGATTTTTAGATTCCCATTCAGAATTTATGGAGACCGCGTACAGGCAAGCGCAGCGTTGGGCGCCCCCCTGCCCGGTGGACCGATAACTTGCGGCGATATGCTGGGGAAGATTGGACGCGGAAGGCGGAGGATCGTTAATTGTGGCGGACTATGGGAGAGGCCTACATCCAGCAGTGGAACTTCTGTTCCACTACCCAAGAACCTCCATGAGAATTTTCTGACTGGCCACTAATGAGTAGAAACCATAACCCAATCATCATTAGTCCTTAACTGATTTTATAGGTAAGGCATTTTCGTATTAGAAAAATGAACAATATAATTATAGGCTAAGCCACCATTAAGAATTTGTATTCCACTACCAAATAATCTCCATGAGAATCTTCTGACTGGCCACTAATGAGTAGAAACCATAACCCAATCATCATTAGTTCTTAACTGATTTTATAATTAAGGGATTATCGTATCAGGAAATATGAAAAATATATAGCGTAAGTCACCATTAAGAATTTGTCTTCCACTACCAAAGAATCTCCATGAAAATTTTCTGACTGGCCACTAAACCCTAGCCCAACCAATTTTCCTCATTTGTTGGATTAGTCCTCAACTGATTTTCTACTTAAGGCACTTTCTTATCAGAAAAATGAGCAATATTTAGCATTAAGCTTACTTTAAAATGCGGTATCATTTGCTTATTGGAAGATACCAAACTACACTTAATAGTATTGTTTGTAACTGATGGACCAATGATCAAAGTAATCATTCGACAAAATTATAATAAACTAGCGACCCGCCCTCGCTTCGCTTCGGAAACATTAAAACACACATGAAATAAAAAAAAAAAAAAAAAAAATGTTGCCTATGTTCATCAGAGACAATGTCGGCTTCTAATGGAAAAAGAATTTTTCAAATCGGTCCAGTAGTTTCGGAGCCTATTCGAAACAAACAAACAAACAAATATTTCCTCTTTATAATATTAGTATTTATAATATTAGTATAGATACACATAATAAAACTTAACATAAGATCTGAAAAAGTCAGTATTATTAATAACAAGCTGAAATAAATTTTTTTTATTGTCAAAGTAATAAAATTATTGTAATATCATTGATCCCTGGTAAGTGTGCAAATTTTGAATTTATTCGGATATCTTGAAATGCGAAAAATTCCGTCGCATGTTTTTTTAATGAAGGAAGGATTACTGGTGGCCCAAAGGCCTTTCCAGTTTTACCAGGACAGGTGAGCGAGCAAAGGTTCAGCAGGAGGGATAGGATTTGCTAGCATCTGTCCGAGCGCCTCCATAGAAGACCTAACAACTCAAGAGCAGCTGCTTCGCGAATTAATCTGTTTCATGGATTCAGGTCGAGCTAACAAGCACGCAAGCTGGAAGCGATAGCCGAGCCATGTCGTGGATGATTTGGCAGACAAGTGCACAGCTGAAGTACCACCCGATGTTAAATGGTTACCGGAGCCCTCACAGCGTGATTGCCGCAAACATGAGATCAAAATCTCAAACGGCCGTCTGGTGTAGTGATAAGTGACATGGTCACTACACAAGGGGGTCGCGGGTTCGAATCGCGCCACGGGAAGATATTTGTATGATAAATATAAAAAATGTCTTATCCAGGGTTATGGATGTATATTATACATATTTAAGTGTATAATAAAAATCTTACATTTATTTCCATTATCTGGCACCTGTAACACAAGCTCTTTACGAACTTAGCACGGGACCAGTTAACGTGGCGTGGTTGTTAGTAAATATATATTTATTTTATATATATTATTTTTAATTGCATCGTCTAAAAATGTATACATCCCCGTGCTGGCTCACAAAACGCACAAAATCATTACTATCATCAAGCGCTGTAAAGATCGAGATACGATGTAGGCATGTTATGTTCAAAAACTTAATGCGTCTTAAATTTAACCGACTTAAAGACTCATTTCAAATCCCGATCAAACAGTTCTTGAGACTCCATCGGTCATCCGGAGCGGCTCAATCATAACAAACCTAATGTTCTAACCAGAGAGTCTGAGTAAAACATGAAAGGTTTCCGAGCCAATCTTTCCAGGGCCTTATTGCTCATAATTTAGACGGAGTTCTCCTTAAAAACGGCCGTGTAAGTGAACACGGTTATAATAACGGGGAGCGAAACCTTTCCTGCTAAAAGCCCGGAGTAGTTTTGGGCCCTTTTCCGGCCATCCTACCTCATAAATGGAAGGAAGTCAATTTTTCCAAGAAAAATAAACGTGTTTTCGTTCATTTTAGCTTCGGATTGCGGTGTGAATTTCCTCGTTGCTCTCAAAGATGTTCTTAAAAGGTTTCTTAAGGTTTTATTATTGCTTCTGAAGACATTAGAATACGACTATCTACAGTATGTGGTCTTTGCTAATAGACCCAATTGAGGTCAAAAGCATAACTCAACCACTACCTACTTATTAGTCAAATGAACCCATATCCTTCTCTAGCCTCTCAAGCTACTACTGTTACTCCCTGTCAAACGTTCGTAGTGATTGAATCTCCATATTTCACTTAACTTTACTGGTGGTAGGACCTCTTGTGAGTCAGGACGGGTAGGTAGCACCACCCCGCCTATTTCTGCCGTGAAGCAGCAATGCGTTTCGTATTAAAGGGTGGGGCAGCCGTTGTAACTATACTGAGACCTTAGAACTTAGATCTCAAGGTGGGTGGTGCATTTACGTTGCAGATGTCTATGGGCTCCAGTAACCACTTAACACCAGGTGGGCTGTGAGCTCATCCACTCATCTAAGCAATAAAAAAAAAACTATTCTGCTTACGACACAATTCCTACAGTGTACTGGTAGAGAAGAGAGAGTGGAAAGCACAGTATTGACAGTTTGTTCCAGAAGGATCTTATAACTTTATATATAAGTTATATTATACTTGTCGGGGGAGATACAGATGGAACGTTTTTAAAAAGTGTGACGTCAGCATTGCTGACGTCACGGTTATTGCTTTGTTGACGATAACTCATGTTTGGGTTTCCGAAACAAAACTTCACGAGAACTTCACAAGAACTTCGTATATTGCACGAGAAGCATAACAACGTTACAGAGATATCCGTACAGTACAACGGCTCGGACACGAATCAATCAGTGCTAGACAGCACGGCCGTATTTATGGGGCTTCGTACCCGTGAGCGTGATGACACGTTTTAAACACGTGAGCGTGTTTACACGTTTTTCAAACACGTGAGCGGGTTTACACGTTTTTCAAACACGTTTTAAAGTATTGAAATTACAATAAAAGGAACTGTTTAACATCAATTTCTTATCACAGAGTAATTAGTTGATGATCAGTAGGTAAATAGTCATATTTGCGCCGACACGGCCATACTGACAGGCGGTGCGCGCTCTGCACCAGCCGCCCATGTATGGTGTATCACCAGAGAGTTCTTGGAGTCCATCTGAAACAATGGAATGTCTGTTTCTGAGATTGGTATCTGTGTACCTTTTTATGTTACTTTGAAAGTAACTTATTTTGTGTAGTTTTATATTGTGACGTACATTGTAGTGGACGTACACTGTGGTACTTATGTAGTGGACGTACACTGTGGTACTTATGTAGTGGACGTACACTGTGGTACTTATGTAGTGGACGTACACTGTGGTACTTATGTAGTGGACGTACACTGTGGTACTTATGTAGTGGACGTACACTGTGGTACTTATGTAGTGGACGTACACTGTGGTACTTATGTAGTGGACGTACACTGTGGTACTTATGTAGTGGACGTACACTGTGGTACTTATGTAGTGGACGTACACCGTGGTACTTATGTAGTAGGCGTACACCGTGGTACTTATGTAGTGGGCGTACACTGTGGTACTTATGTAGTGGGCGTACACTGTGGTACTCATGTGGTGGCGTACACTGTGGTACTCATGTGGTGGCGTACACTGTGGTACTCATGTGGTGGCGTACACTGTGGTACTCATGTGGTGGCGTAATTTTATTAATCAAAAATAAAAACTTATCCTTATGCAGATTGTTGATTTTGTTGTTCGACCATCCTGGTTTGTGAAGTAGATGGTAGAGGTTCATCGGCTGATGCTGGTGGGTAGTCTTCTTCCACCGATACGGTTATCTGGTCTACAGGTTGTTGCTCAGCGGAGGCGGCATGTGATCCCACTTGGGCGGTGCACGCTCTGCACTAGCCTCGTTGATTCTCGTAGGTTTTCTTTGATTCCCATTGATCTGCAGGAATAAAAAGTTTCTCTGAGTAGCGCATCTGTTATACTTGCATTACTTGTAACTATGTAAGTTTGAGACTATTAATGCGATTTTATTGTAGGGTTCTCGGAGGTTTTCGTAGATTTCTCGGAGGTTCTCGTAGATTTCTCGGAGGTTCTCGTAGATTTATTGAAGGTGTGATAAGAATGTGTAAGGTGTTGTTCGTTGTGTAAGGATATCATGGTCTTCAGATGAATTTTGTGGTGAAATTTTAGTAATCAAAAATAAAAACTTATCTTTTGTTTTCATTGATCAGTTGATTGTTGATTCCGTCTCCAGGTTGTTGCTCCCACTTCTGATGTCGGGGGAGATACAGATGGAACGTTTTTAAAAAGTGTGACGTCAGCATTGCTGACGTCACGGTTATTGCTTTGTTGACGATAACTCATGTTTGGGTTTCCGAAACAAAACTTCACGAGAACTTCACAAGAACTTCGTATATTGCACGAGAAGCATAACAACGTTACAGAGATATCCGTACAGTACAACGGCTCGGACACGAATCAATCAGTGCTAGACAGCACGGCCGTATTTATGGGGCTTCGTACCCGTGAGCGTGATGACACGTTTTAAACACGTGAGCGTGTTTACACGTTTTTCAAACACGTGAGCGGGTTTACACGTTTTTCAAACACGTTTTAAAGTATTGAAATTACAATAAAAGGAACTGTTTAACATCAATTTCTTATCACAGAGTAATTAGTTGATGATCAGTAGGTAAATAGTCATATTTGCGCCGACATACTCTTATAAGGGAATTGTTATTTCTCCTTCGCTGCTCATTGCTTCCTTTGCCTTCCAGTACCTCGCTTGTTTTCCTGATTAGATTAATTTAAAAATTGATGGCAATTTTACGGTTGTTTTACGGCACCTCCTTATTTGCCACGTGATGTGATTACGGATAGCATCCAAACAATTTTATGACAAAATTTATGGCATTTATTCGTTACTGTAATGTCACGAGTAATAGAATTTCAGTATGACAAAAGATTCGTGATATGCTCTTTTTTGTTGGATGATCTAGGTAATGAATGTCTGTTGTGGGCAGCGTGTCTATGCCTTTGACATTGCTTATATGTTAAATAGTAATTAAGGTAAGAGATAAGGCTGTATGGTATGATACCTTCGCCTTTACAGTTGCAAAAATGGAACTATAGTCGGATTTTTAATTAGACGAAGCCAGCTGACAGTAGCTAATGTCACTTTGTGAAATAATGTTGCTATATTTAAAGTAATAGTGATGGGTTCGGTTCTCGTTCAATCACATGAATGAACAATGAGTGTGAAGAGTTAATCATTAAATTCAAACTATAAAAGAATATTATTTATATTTTACATTAAAATTGTATTAAAGTGCTCCAATATACGTTACTAGTAGTATGTAACTACAATCAGTTTTTTTTTATTTTCATAACCTACCTATAATTGTTATATTTTATACATCTATAGTTTCAACTATATGATGTATTGGAAATAGGACAGTCTAACAAGCTTCCCCGCAATGTTTTTCTTAATGTTTAAAACACTCGGTATTCAGTTCAGGTAGATACTATAGGAACATAATATTTCGTCGAAAACTCGTTGGTATGTACAAAACACGCCTAAAATTCGAATCCCGTACCCGATATCGGCAATTCGGCACACCAACTATTCACTAGACAATCGAGGCAATTTCATTAATTCAGGAGTTTTTTCAATCGTTCACTTTGTCACAACACTATTTTTATTTCATCAAAAACTGACAACACAGTAAACGTCAGTTGACTTCGTCTAATAAAAAATCCGACTATACTAAATGTTACTGTTAAAATTAAATGTTATGTGTATTATCTAAGCTAATATGTTTGAGTGACAGTAAACATTTACTTTGACATTGGATTGCTAAATAATCTAAAAAACTGCTTTGTAATGGCTTTATTAATGTAATAGTTATGATTAACTTTTTTTTTCAAATTTTAAACGTGAATGTAGTTATGAAAGAAATCCTTTTCTCTAATCGAAATCCTGATGCTTCTTAAGCATTATAACATGTTCTTCTTCTAATGAAAAGAGAGTCTTCGGCTAAATGCCACAGCTTGTCTATGCCACTAATATGGAAGGTGACCAATCACCATCAGGACGGCCTTATGGTCGATTACTTTCTAGGCAAATATAAAATAGCATCCGTCTAGGATCTTGATGTAACTATACTGTACACTACATCAAAGGACAGAAACGATATTGAAATATAATAAAATTATGTAAAGAAGTAAGTTCAGTCTTTCAGTGATAAATAAAAAAAATATTTACGGAAGACCACATGACCACAAAGAATTATCGATAATCTTTATATATATAATTCTACTGTACGTGTGTATGTCACTGAACGGCTCCTTAACGGCGGGAATGATATTTTTTGTATGCGTTTGGGTGACGCCCTGGATCGCTTCGATTCACAAATCAGCCCGGTAGATAGCGCTGCAGTCGGTATCTAGGTTATTTGTTATTTATCTATACTACTACTAAACGGCTGGTTCGACTTGAACGAACTTTTATGTATGCATTCATTCATTCATTTTTTGTGTGCAGGACAACCTCTGTCGGGTCCGCTAGTATAATATAATGTTATAATATAATAATATAATAAAAATAGAAAAGATGTGTAGTATCGTGGGACACCGGATAGGAACGAAGTTCCTTAATATAAAAATGTTAATTTAAAGTTCTATTCGAGGTATAAAGAAGGATTATTCGGGTATTTATTTTTAATGTGATTTTTTATTGATAAAAGTAAAAATAATAGCATGGGTCAACCACTCCGCAGGGCAATGGAGCAGCAGCCTAACCCTGGGGAAACCGCCTGCATGATCACGGTGTCCCTACGTCAGGTAAGTACGATTTAGCAAGCAAGAGAGATACGAGAACGTCTATCAACTGTGTCTCGTCACCGCGATTCAGCAATTGTTGAATTTACGTGCAGCGACATCTGTTGATAACAAATTAAATAGAAAAATCTTAAGTTACGGACGCTTTTTCCCGGTTAGGGTACCCCTCCGCATCGTCCCATAAAAATATTGATAACTGTATCATTTTATTCGTTTTAAATCATCTGAAATTAGCTTTCGATCGACAAGCAGGCCGGGTGCCGCTGGATTCTGTAATCGAAACTTGCCCTACTGTTCCCTCTATATACATATCTTTAACCCTTATTATGGAGGGCCTCTTTCAGGCTATAAATTATAATCGAAAAATAAGGAATACTGGTGTTGTCAAAAACGCGGAAATTATGAGCGCGTTTTCCGCGTTAAAGTTCCGCATTAACTTTTATTAAAATTTCTTTTTTTTTTTTTTGTTTATATGTTATCATTGAACTGATTTGTTTTTTTGGCTATTCGTTTGCTGGGTTGCGTTATTAATATTTATGTTTATTGATATAGAATAGGGATGGGAAAAATTCGTGAAAATTTAATAACAATTTCGAATGTTCAGATATTCTGTCGCGTTTTACGTTTGCATGTTTTTGAGGACAATCCATTCGGTCATCAAACAAAATATTTACAGAGCAGCAAATAAACACCTACCATTAAAAGGGCATACGAATTATTATAATTTTATAAAAACGCATACATAATTATAGTACTAAATCAAATTAAGTCACGAACGATAGAAACTCGTTTTGCACATCTTAGGACTTTTATTTTTATTGCATTAATGGGTGGACGAGCTCACAGCCCACCTCGTGATTACCGGAGTCCATAGACATCTACAACGTAAATACCGCCACCCACCTTGAGATATGAGTTCTAAGGTCTCAGTATAGTTACAACGGCTGCCCCACCCTTCAAACCGAAACGCGATACTGATTCACGGCAGAAATAAGCAGGGTTCCCGCCTGTGCAGATTCACAAGAGATCCTACGACCAGTAATGACAAGAGGTCCTACCGATAAGCTTACCGAACTTACTGGAAAATGCGCTGACCTTTACCGAATTCTGTCGCGAAACATTCGTGAGGTTGCATATATCATGGTGCGGGAGTCAATACCTCTCTCTTTCGCTTTACGCAGGACGTGACTATGTTTGGGCCCTCGGCTGATGGCGACGGCCGGCTCTTTGAGCCGGCTCCTTCCAAACGTCGGGGGTCCCGATGAGGCGGCGCGCCGCCTATACATGGGGGTGGTGCGGTCGATGGCACTATACGGTGCTCCGGTATGGTGCCAGGCCCTGACCCGCAAGAACGTCGCCGCGCTGCGACGTCCGCAGCGCGCGATCGCGGTCAGGGCCATCCGAGGATACCGCACCGTCTCCTTCGAGGCGGCGTGCTTGCTCGCCGGGGCGCCACCCTGGGACCTGGAGGCGGAGGCACTCGCTGCTGATTACAGGTGGCGTAGCGACCTCCGCTCTAGAGGGGAAGGGCGCCCCGGCGAAGGTGTAGTTCGAGCGCGGAGGCTCCAATCTCGGCGGTCCGTGCTGGAGGCGTGGTCTCGCCGCTTGGCGGACCCGTCGGCCGGCATCCGTACCGTCGAGGCGGTCCGCCCGGTTCTCGTGGACTGGGTGGGCCGCGACCGCGGATGCCTCACCTTCCGGCTGACGCAGATGTTGACCGGCCATGGGTGTTTTGGCCGGTACCTCTTCAAGATAGCCGGAAGGGAACCGACGGCGCAGTGCCACCACTGCGCGGACCGCGACGAGGAAGACACAGCGGAACATACATTGGCGCGTTGCTCTGGTTTCGACGAGCAACGCGCCGCCCTCGTCGCGGTCATAGGAGAGGACCTATCGCTGCCGCGCGTCGTGGCTACGATGCTCGGCAGCGACGCGTCCTGGAAGGCGATGCTCGACTTCTGCGAGTCCACCATCTCGCAGAAGGAGGCGGCGGAGCGAGAGAGGGAGAGCTCTTCCCTTTCCGCACCAATCCGTCGCCGTCGAGCCGGGGGCCGGAGGCGGGAATACGCCCGTACGTCCCGGCCCCTGTAGGTAGCGGCCTCCCCCCGGTGAAGGTCAAGGGGCGACCTGAGGGGGTGAGGCCGCGCGGCGCGCTATCAGCACTCTAGCGCGCTGCCGTGGAGTAAATAGAGCGACCGGTCGACGGTGTATCGCGTCCCGACCCGGCAGGCTGGTTCTGGTCCAGCGGGGTATTCCGGGACACCAGCGGCACCGTCCGGGCGGCCCGACGGGCTGCCGTACCGAGACGGCCGACGTTTCAGAGCCTTCGATTCGCCTCGAAGGCTCAGTCGGCTGGGCGTCCTTGGGGTGAGCCGCGCCGTCTGGTTGTAGTGTTGACCGCGGTAGCCCCCCTACCTCATCCGGGTTCTGACCTCGGAGGGGATCGGACGTCGGGTGTAAGAGTGCAGGGGAGTCGTTTAGTGGGTGGGTCCTAAAATCCTTGGGCCCGCGGTCTGCTCACAGCACTATGCAGATCGTTGAGTCTCACATACCCCGCGCGCCCCTTTTGCGCGGGGACCTCGTAGGAGGTTCGGCCCTCTACCCGAAAAAAAAAAAAGGTTAGGTTTGGGTATATTAAAAAACGGACTTTTGTGAGGTCTATCAGGTCTCATACTCACTGTAAAGAACTTCTATCTTGCCTCGAAACGACCTCATACGCACTGGCTGAGACTCCTTCAAAAATGATCCCACAGCCAACGTGTTAAATCTACGTTTGTGAGTTTATCTATGAGTTCAGGTTACAGACTGTCGTGGCGTGCAACCTCTTTGACAGGACATAAGACCTACAATGACTAGACATAGACACAGACTAAGACAGAGATTTGAAAATAATTCGAAAAGAAATGGAACGTGGGCGTACGTGACCAGCGGCACGGCAGTACATTTTTTGACTTCGACAAAGACGGACAAAAAGACGAAAAAGAACGAATTCACCGTTCTCATATAAGACAACAATAGAACAAACGACCGTTCAAGTGACCTTCGACCGTTCACAGACGGTAAAGCAAAATGACTCTTCTTGTTATTTCAATACCCTATTTTAGAGTACTTCATGATAGCACACATATTAGTCCAATTCTCCTCTAAAAGGCATTAATGCTTACGGATTGTATTGATTGTGTGCCATGAAATCGATTTTTATTTCTAATTATCTCACTACGTCGAAGTAAAGGCCGATATGGATTGTTTTCCGTCTAAATAAAACATTTAATCAAAAATAATGTAGTCCAATTAAATCAGGATTGTAGTATATTTCTAATTTACAGTGTTTTTTGAGAACTTTATTACTTAGTAGACAAGTTTTGATAACGGCTAAACCCTAAATAAAAATACACGTATTACGTAAATTTCCATCAGAATAGTTCCCCTTTTCCTTAAAGTCAGTTCGGGCAGCAAAGAATAAGTCACGTGAAGGAGTTGCGACAATTTGTAGGCAAATGCGGGTAGTTTACACCGAGCCGAATGTACCTGAGGTGAGTGTCTGTGCAATATCCGCTCCTCTCTCATATCCGCCGCTCGCTCAACGTCTTTAGCGGGTGTACTCGAACATAAGCGACAGCGTTAAAAGTGATTAATATTTGTTATTATATGATAAAAGTTGTCATAGATTGGTAATGGTAAACTACCGCTCGAGACGTCAAATCCTCAACTTACCATATACACAGACCTCAGTTGTCATAGTTCTATTACAGGATTGTTGTTACTTATTTATGTTGGTCATAAACGTTAGGAAAACCAGAAACATCGCTAAGCCGATGTACATTGTTGAATACTCTCCGCTAGCCTGATGAAAACGCTCGGAATTGAATTAAAATAACAATTTTGTTTTTCCTTTGATGTGTCCCCCGTCGGACGGATTCCTTTTGTTTGTTTTAAGTTTATTTTATACAAAAGTTTAGGTCTTTTATTTATCGATGGAGGCACTACGAAGTCTGCCGGGTCAGCTAGTATTATTAATAATATTAGTATAATATTATAATCAATATCTTTTTCAACTATTTGAATGGCTTGTTAATTGTTAATACCAAATAAAACGGACCCTTAATTACAAAGATAGATGTCGAGTATTATCGAAATTTCGCTTAAGCCAAATAGCATTTCACCTCTCGAAATGCTTATAAATTACACCACACGAGCGGAGTCACAAAGGCAGGTAAAGTGCTGGAAGTCGATATTGCGAAGTAGGCGTTTTGGACTCTAGTCTGAAACTCTAACGAATATTTGATGTGTGAATACCGTGTAACAAGAAACTAGTATTCGTATCTACAATAGCCTTTGTTCCGGTATGTTTGAAGCTATCTTAAGGCGGACCACGTTATTTAAGGTACATTGAACACTCCTATAACGGTAGGCAGCGGCTTGGCTCTGCCCGTGGTATTACTGAAGTCCATGGGCGACGATAACCACTCACCATCAGGTGGGCTTCGCTGGTCGTAAGCTATGCTCGTCTGCCTACAAGGGCAATAAAAAAGATGTGTGGTGTCGTGAGACACCGGATAGGAACGAAGTTACTTATTATAAAAATATTAATTTTAAGTTCTATTCGAGGTATAAAGAAAATAATTATTCGGGTATACATTTTTAATTATGATTCTTTTATTGATAAAAAAAGTACTTCGCAAATTTATCAACTTTATTTTATTCACAATGATTTATAAAAAATATATTATAATAATATACAAAGAAACAGCTATTTATATGAATAATAATAATAACCGTCATCACGTAGACTATACATTAGATACTGTATAGCCATCAATACTAAGACTATACATAAATAATAAAAATCTTACGTTACGGACGTCTTTTCCCGGTTTTTTTTTTTTTTTTTTTTTTTTATTGCCCTTGTAGGCAGACGAGCATACGGCCCACCTGATGGTGAGTGGTTACCGTCGCTCATGGACTTCAGCAATGCCAGGGGCAGAGCCAAGCCGCTGCCTACCGCTTAATACTCTCCACAAGCCTCGTTTGAAGAAGGACATGTCATAGCGCTAGGGTACCCCTCCACTTCGTCCCATAAGGAAATTCGTTCCAAAAAAAAAAAAACTCAACGCTGACTTATATAATAGGTACAAGTCCGTCTGTTACAAGAAGTAATACTTAACTCCCAAACCGCAACGCGTATAACGTCTAACGTTAATCGAACAGCACAAATAAATTTACAATATGGCTAAATTAAAAGCAAATCGCCTAGAAACGGTCCAAGTCTTTGATCGCTACATCGCTCGCTCGGCCCGTTTGATCACTCGACTGAGCTAATAGAAATGGAAAGGAAAAACTTTGTAGTCACACAGTATAAATAGATTATAGTAACATCAACAGTACAACAGTAACATCACACCGAGACTCGTTTGAGAAGAAATTGCTCTTGAGTTTGTTAGGTCTCCTTCGGAGGCGGTCGGACAGTTGTTAGCAAATACCACCCCTCCTGGCTGAGCCTTTGCTCGCCCACCTGTCCTGGTGAAACTGGAAAGGCGTCCGAGCCACCAGTAATCTTTCAATCATAAAAAAAGTTACTTACTTAAGTTACTTTGATGCTTTTTGAGTCTCTTAAGTTCCCACGCGCATTTTCATTGAAATAAATAGAAACCGGAATATGATAGGAATGGTAGTTAACTTAATGAAAACATCCATTTGCTGTTCAAAAACTGTATAAGAGAGAAACAGCCATAAACAATTCTATGGTTCTAAGTGATGCAGGTCTACCCGGGTGAGCTCTTAAGACGCCCCACTACCCAATTTATAAGTTTTTCGGGTTTTATTTTTATTACACAATGTTATACCTTCATCGTGGAAGTAATTCGTGAAAGCACATGTTTTATTGGAAAAATGGATATCTGTCTGCCAGAATTTGAACACTGTACAGTCACATTGCACAATGGATGTCTTCTTTAAGTCAAGACGACCTCAATGCAAACGCATCCAATACCTATCCACGAACGACTTTCATGTTAAATAAGATTCATTTAATATTAGCTGACCCGGCATACTTCGTAGTGACTCAATCGATAAATAAAAGACGTAAGCTTTATAAATATAAATTTTATTTTAGATATATATCGATTTTATAAAGAACTAAAGATTAATTTCTTGCATTATAAATTACATAAAATAAACTTAAAACAAACAAAAGGAATCCGTCCGACGGAGGAGGACACATCAAAGGAAAAACAAAATTGTTATTTTTATTTTATTCCGAGCATTTTCATATTTATTTACCTTTTAAACCTCCTCTGGACTTCCACAAATAATTCAAGACCAAAATTAGTCAAATCGGCCAGCCGTTCTTGAGTTTTAGCGAGACTAACGAACAGCAATTCATTTTTATATATATAGATAAATAGATATAGATTAATTTATGAAATAAAAAGTACAATTTTATAAATTATGCGTCAATTCTGGCATATTTTTTTATTGCCAGTGTAGGCAGACGAGCATACGGCCCACGTGATGGTGAGTGGTTACTGTCGCCCATGGACTTCGGCAATGCCAGGGGCAGAGCCAAGCCGCTGCCTACCATTAATCGCCCAGCATCTTTTATAATTTCAATGTTAGATGAACTAAGCTACTAAACCATTTGCATATTAAATTAACTGTGGCAACCCCACCCAAACCGACCGCACGAAAGCTAATGTCGCATACGAGTTTCTTGATCTGCTGTCGACTTTATTGCGAGCATCGTTGTTATAAGTACGCTTATGAAGGAAAATTATATTCATTTATTTTGTCGTCATACATTTTTTCTTGTTGGAATGTTGTTTGATCGCTGAAGCCATTCGCGAATATATAAGTATTAGGTAGATACAAAAAAAACATGTATCGCATTCGGGGATTGCCGCGGTAAAGCTATTGCATAGCATTTTTTATCAACTTATGAAATTATAATTAGACAATAATAATTTAATATTAAAACAATAATAAAATAAGACGCTATATTTATAAACAAACATTAACTGTCCCCTTCACCCTCATAAGCTAGACCGCGCGAGAGAGGGAAGGGCAGACTTTTTATCGCCCGCTTATTCATAAACACTACACAAGCGTAACTACTAACTAAGACTAAGAAACTGTTGACTTCGGGAGCAGCCATCTCCGTGCCATCGAGCAGAAAATTTCTCCGTGGCCAGATCTGTGAATTTCCCTTAAATTTTTATAGATTATACCACAGCAATCAACTTAACCGAATCGGATGACTATACCTTAGTCGAGCTGCACCGTTGAAGCTGTATCGTCTTTGAGCTGTATCAGTTGTGCTGGATCAAGCAAGCGTTAGCTCACATAACAGACAAGCAATTAAAAGTCGTCGTGGCCTAAAGGATAAGATGTCCGGTGCATTCGTATCTAGCGATGCACCGGCGTTCGAATCTCGCAGGCGGGTATCAATTTTTCTAATGAAATGCGTACTTAACAAATTTTCACGATAGACTTCCGCGGTGAAGGAATAAAATCGTGTAATAAAAATGAAACCCGCATAATTATAATTTGCGTAATTAATGGTGGTAGGACATCTTGAGTCCGTACCGGTAGATACCACCGCACCTATTTCTACCATGAAGCAGTAATGCGTTTCGATTTGAAGGGTGGGACAGCCGTTGTAACTAAACTGAGACCTTAGAACTTTATCTCAAGGTGGGTGGCGCATTTACGTTGTAGATGTCTATGGACTCCAGTAACCACTTAACACCAGGTGGACTGTGAGGTCGTCCACCCATCTAAGCAATAAATAAATAAAAAATAAGGATACGTCAGAGCGTCGGGATACATCCATTATCTCATTTGACTTATTAGCTTGTGTCCCGGTGATTATAATGAAAATACAATTTCGTCGTGAATTTCGCAATTATCATTATCTTTTCAATACATTCAGCTATTACATACACAGAACCCAATCATATTTTAACATCGAGTGTACTATATTGTCGACATCAAAATACCAATCGTGCCGGTCGTATTTCTAATTTCCTGTTCCCAATAACTTTTATTGATAAATATAAAAAATAAACTTGTACAATAAACCTGAGTAGTAATAACAAAAGAAAAGTTTTTTAATCAATCCTTCCAATCAGTTACGTTTATGTCAGTTCAAAGGTAACAAATTTTCTATGTATTTTGTATTATTACGCGCTGTGGTTCGGGATAGATAAAATTTCTACCGGAGTACAACTAAACACCGTATTCAACACTTAAAACACTTAAACACTTTCAAATTCTCGATCCGCTTCTTTCGCTTCGCTTCAGGTGATCCGTTCGCTGTTTCGCTCTACTGACTGACTGCGTGCCATCCCTACGACGCTTTTATAGTCGATACCTCATCGCTAGAGTTATCGAGAATATTCCACACCTCTCTAGTAGCAGTTTCCGCTATCTGACAATAGATGGCGTTGTAATTCTCGAGCATTCTGGGTCCTTCGATATTCGTTAGACTATTCCGCGATAGATGGCGTTACTCTTACCGGCGTAACAGTATGTATGTATTTTATATAGTTTGCCTATATTCATTTCGTTGTTGAATATTTAATTCATAAGATTTTTGTTTTAAACGAATGTGCTAGCATGGATTTTGCACAGTGTGCTAATGCTTAAACATAAAATAATATATAAGACGCCCGATAATCTTATTTCGCCGGCTATCCTCAGAGCTATCCGTGTTTTGATTTTCACAGCAAATAGTGACATGAAATAAATATGGTATTTTGATGTCGACAATATAATACACGCGATGTTAAAATATGATTGGGTTCTGTGTATGTAATAGCTGAATGGATTGAAAAAATAATAATAATTGCGAAATTCACCACGAAATTGTATTTTCATTATAATCACCGGGACCCAAGTCGTAAGTCAAGTAAGATGGTATGGTATCTATCAATTTCAAATTATATTTTTTTAATACATAATATTTTTATTATTTAGTTTCTAAAACGACATAGAGTAGTTTATTAGTTTTTTTTGTGTATTATATAAGACATTTTAGAAAAACGAATGGATTCTACCGTCGAATAGAATTTCGAGGAAAAGCTGAATCGCGCTAACAATAATTTCAAGAAATCATATTAACAGAACAAACACCAACATAATTTTAATGCTTAATGCTTAATATATATAAAATGAATTGCTGTTCGTTAGTTTCGCTAAAACTCGAGAACGACCGGACCGATTTGGTTAATTTTGGTCTTGAATTATTTGTGGAAGTCCAGAGAAGGTTTAAAATGTAGATAAATATGGAAATTCTCGGAATTAAATACAAATAACAATTTTGTTTTTCCTTTGATGTGTCGGACGGATTACTTTTGTTTGTTTTAAGTTTATTTTATACGAATGTTTAGGACTTTTATTGAACGATTGAGGCGCTACGAAGTCTGCCGGTTCAGCTAGTGCTTAATATTTTCCTAAGCAGCAAGACCAAAGCGGCTGATGATCATCATGGTCAGCATACATTTGGAGCGGAGTCCAGATGTGAACATTAACTATCAATCTGTCAATCTCTGTAGCAATGGAAAGGCTGGTACCGAACCTGGAAATAAAATTTAATAGGTTTACAATAATGTTTTTTCTCGCTCTCTTATGACTTTCATGAATGATTTTAAATCTGAAAGTATCTATATATTAATACGTGAAGAAAAAACTTTGTATCCCTTTTTACGAAAATTGCGCGGACGGAGGAGTGTGAAATTTCCCACACTTATAGAGAATATAGAGAAGGAGTGCGGAATTTTTTTTTTTTTAAATTATGCCGAAAAGATACATTAAATCAATAAAAAAAACATCACACACACTACCATGTATTTGACGCACACCCGCATGCATACTATTTATTTATTGTCAAACTTTTGTTCTTGACGTCTGTGGTCAAATTGAAAATAGATTAAAAATATTGTTTGTCTTTATTAATATTTTTCTATAGTGTAGTCTTGGCGAAATTTGTGATTATAGAAGTATAAAAGTATTTGAAAATAGAATCATAAATAGTATATAAACTTACAATTTCAAAATTATTATAGTCGAATTTCGACTAGTGCGGGACCACTAGTATTTTCAATTTCGACTATTAAAATAAAGCAATAAGCATTTCCTTAATACATTCGAACAGCCGTAAATATCCGAATTGGATTAGCAAAACCGCCGTCCGTCGGTCTATTCAGAGTTGAAAATTTAGTGTCGACCGTGTGAATTGCTCAATTCCTCACGAAATGTCGACGCTCTTACACTCCCAATGCTATGCTATGCGTAGCGACGCGATACGACGCAGTGCGTAGTGAATGGTCAAGAGAACATAAACATTTTTATTCGATAATTTAAATAATCAACTTTATAAATCGCATTCGTGAATTATCGAGAGGTCGTGCTATTTTATTAATCCCCTATATAATCCCGTATAACGTAACGTAAACAGCAACAATACTAAATTTTAGTGAACAAGCGTAAAAATTTATAGCTATAACGGTAGAGTTGCGGATCACAAAAAAGTTATTGTAATCGATTATTTTAGCATCGACGATTCTCAAAGAGTTCTTTCACGAAACACGATTATAACATCTCAAACTTTTGCGACCACAGACTTTTTCTCAAATTTGTAACTCACACTCACACAAATGTTATTCGTGGTACTCACTTCGGTAAAATTACTCGATTACGAGACCACAACGTTAATATAAACTCGCACCCACAAAATAACACCGGGTACGTTTGCCGCTAGGAGCGCTGTTCCAATTGCATACAAATTCCAAGCAAACTTGCTCGCTATCGAGAACGTTACAAAGCTCGCACACAGTTCAGGAGTGGATTGACCACGAATCCGTGAATTTTAAACGACCGATAGTTTGGTATCTATATACCAAACTATCGGTCGTATATATTAATACGTGAAGCAAAAACTTTGTATCCCTTTTTACGAAAATTGCGCGGACGGAGGAGTATGAAATTTTCCACACTTATAAAGAATATAGAGAAGAAGGGCACAATGCTAATATTTTTTTTAAAATAATGCATAAAATATACATTAAATCAATAAAGAAAACATTACACACACTACATACCATGTATTTGACGCAACACGAATGCATACTATCTCAACTATATTAAGTGTATAATCTATGGCATACTATTTATTGTCAACCTTTTTTTCTTGACGTCTGTTGTCAAATTGAGAATAGAATATTGTTTGTCTTTGTTAATATTTTTTATAGTGTAGTTTTGGCGAAATTTGTGATTATAGAAGTATAAAATACAATCATAATGGTGTACAAACTTACAATTCCAATTAATTATAGTCGAATTTCGACTACTGCGGGACCTCTAGTTCATGAAAAGTTACAATCTAGTCCGCGTGTCTTTCGCATACCGACTCAGCGTCACAAACGAAGCGACCTGGTATAAGGCGAAGGTACCTGATTTACATCGAGAAATAAATCTTTAAAACACAAAACCGCCCAAAGCTAGAATATTCAAAATGAATGCAAGGTCGAACCACAAGTTTTCATTGCTTTAAACTCGATTAAGCTAATAGCTAAACCAAAAGCAAATTACAACGTTTTTTTATTCATGGTTGAGATGTGTGGACGAGCTTCACGGCCCACCTGGTGCTAAGTGGTTACCGGAGCCCACAGACATCTACAACGTAAATGCCGTCACTCACCTTGAGATATGAGTTTTCCGATCTCAGTACAGTTACAACGGCTGCTTCACCCTTCAAACCGAAACGCATTACTGCTTCAGAAACAGGCAGGGTGGTAGGTAGGCTTAAAAAATGAGTGACAGTTGAAAAAGTATAGCTCGTAATGTACCACGAACATTATATCCCGTCTGCCACATAAAACATGGCCGTCTTCGTGCAAATTACATGCTGCTTTGGCCTTTAATCAGAACATCTTTCTTCGGGTTAAAAAACGAAATTCTTTAGAATTTCTTTTTCAATATAAACTTAAAATTCTGAGTACGATCGTTGAAAAACATAATATGTAAATTGATTTTCGTTAATTGTTATCATCTTTTCTCACTTCAATCTAATTTTTGAAATAATTATCAATGTGAAATTATACGATTTGAAGAAGTTAAAATCCTCAGAACAACAACAACAGTTTCAAAATTTCAAATTCAAATTCATTTCATTACTTTGTAAATAAACGTATTAACATTAGCCATCGTCAGCAAGTTAGTTAGATAGACTTTAAGATCAAACTGTTACCAGTTTATTGGGGTTTACTTACGTACCCTAAAATGTTCGTACTTTCTATTATAACATAGATACTAATTATTGTTATTCACTATTATCCAATATATGCCAAAAAAAAGTGAAAGATGTTGGTAAGAGAGTAGCAGATCTGAAATGAAGTTAGGCTGGACACTTAACAAGGCGAAACGATAATAGTTGATGTAGGACAGTGACGGAACGGTGGCCAAGATTAGGTAGTAAACATGCCGGAAGACATGTCCTTACGGATCCATCAGATCCAATAGCTTCAATAACTCTTGCATTAGACGCCCTCAGCTCTAACACTAGGAGCCGGCTTAGGGACCCCGGTAACCGTAGTTGTCGAACTCGGCAAGGGATTCCTGCATCAGCCCGCTGAGTTTCTAGCCGTATCTTCTCAGTGGGTCGCGATTCCGATCCGGTAGTAGATTCGTCAGTAAAGCAGCTACTCTCAAGTTGGTAGATCTCCTTCAGAGGCGCTCGGGCGGCTGTTAGCTAATCCCACCCCTCCTGGCTGAGCCTTTGCTTGCCCGCCTGTCCTGGTGAAACTGGAAAGGCCTCAAGGCCACCAGTAATATTTCAGTCATTAAAAAAACCTATTGCAGGGTGGACCGATGATAATCAGGAAGGCGGATAGATGTGGATGTGAATGAGGGACAATCAAACATTATGACATAAAAAAGGGCTGAAGATAATGAAGAAAACGTGATATTAATTTGTAGATGTCTATGGGCTCCAGTAACCACTTAACACCAGGTGGGCTGTGAGCTCGTCCACACGCCTAAGCAATAAAAAAAAAAAAAAAAATAAAAAAAAAAAATGTGTTTTTTTACTCTAATGGGTTAACTATACAAGATCTTTCATCGGCTGTCCTACTCATTGTACCAACCGTAAGGCATGATCACATTGGCAGCAATGAGAAGGATGATAATACCTCACAGTATACGGTTTTGCTTGCATGCAAACATGCGGACATCCCAAAACATTTATGCTTAGATTACATTTTGGACAAATGAATTTTTTTATTGCCCTTCAAGCAGACGAGCATACGGCCCACCTGATGGTGAGTAGTTACCGTCGCCCATAGTCTTCAGCAATGCCAGGGGCATAGCCAAGCCGCTGCCTACCATATAATACTCTCCACAAGCCTCTTTTAAAGAAGGACATGTCATAGCGCTCGGGAAACACCGTGGAGGGGAGCTCATTCCATAGCCGGATGGTACCTGACAAAAAAGACCTCTGGAAACGCACTGTCGATGAACGCAGCGGTTCCAGGTAATATGCATGAACTCTGCTCCGATGGCGGGAGGAGCGAATATTATTTGACTACCCTGAAATTAACGTAATACCTTAATAAGGGATCCGTTTTTCAGGATATGTCTGCAGAATCATAATCATGGCAAATGTCCCTTGATCCGAACACGGTCAAATAACTCGATACAAAATGTACCGGGCGTCTTATATTACGAACGGCGCTACGTAACGCTAATCTATCTTTTCGCACATAAAAAGATTAATTCGAAAGTTGGCTTACACTTCATGAGACCTTACGTTGCTCTCGGGTTAAACTACGGTACTTGGTGTCAAAGGGCGGTACATAAAATATTTTACGAGCACAATAAACTTGGCTCCCAGACCAAGTACAGTGGGACTCTAATAACATGCTCTTGTTTAATGACCGAGAAAATTGCCGAGACCCGGGGGCTAATGAAGTTTTGTAATGATGCTAAACTCAATTGTAAAACGTAAATGTACTGACAATGTCATCGTGTGGTTGAAGGTCACAATTATTTCTTGGAGAATTTTTAATTAGCGTTGGCTCTCAGACCAACTACAGCCAACTGGACACTAATAACAACATTTTAAAATGAGTTGCCAAAGATATTAAAAATAATCAAAACAATCATGCAATCAGTTTTGGTTTTTATGAAATACTAGCTGACTCGGCAGACTTCGTAGTGCCTTAATCGATAAGTAAAAGACCTAAACTTTTGTATAAAATAAACTTAAAAACAAACAAAAGGAATCCGTCCGACGGGGGACACATCAAAGGGAAAACAAAAGTGTTATTTGTATTTAATTCCGAGCATTTTCATATTTATCTACCTTTTAAACCTTCTCTGAACCTCCACAAATAATTCAAGACCAAAATTAGCCAAATTGGTCCAGCCGTTCTCGAGTTTTAGCGAGACTAACGAATGGTAATTTATTTTATATATATAGATTAATGTTTTTTTTTTTTTTTAATCACATTATAATAGGTATCTAATATCGATCAATGCAATATTTTAAACATAACAATTGCTGTGCCAAATATCCTATATTAGTACACACACGTAAAAGTGCAGTTACCTTTAGCCGAGTTTGAGAAAGATTGTGCAGTTATTCTAAAAAACAATAGCTGTAGCTGCAATAGTTGTCCCGCAACTAAAAGCAATCGATTAGCAGGCCGTGTCAACAACAATGTCAGACAGGAACGTCGTGTATCTATCCGCAAACCCATATAGGCAATGGACCAAGTTATCATCACGACTTTCTCATGCAACTTAAACACACGCAAACACGTATATTACGTGAACGGGTAGCGCTTAATCTATTGACGCAATTAAACGTTTATTTATAGTTGGACAGAGATATAAACATGTAAATGAATGCTCCGTGGGAATAACGTCGGATTGTCGCGTCCGAAACGAGACAGATTTATAGCTATGTCCGTGTCCGTACGACCGGCCGGCTTGGCGCAGGAGAACGATTTGTCGCAACCTCCACGCTGCTTTGGGATGAGAATTAAACATGCATACATATAGTCCGGGCATGTCCCACTATCAATTAGTACATACGGTTAGGTACTTACCCGACCACTCCAGATACTTGGAACAGCAATAAAAACTTTATGTGATAGATAAACGAGCACATAACCTTACATACGCACGTAACTGATGATAGAGCCAACAGTTTAAGTAGGTATCTACTTAGTCTGGCCATAAATACTGTAACAATTAAAAATAAACAAAATATTACATTTGAATTTGGAATCTGTCATTTTTATATGATTGCTTATTGAGTTTTCTCATTATGGCGCCAATACATTGTACAATATTTTGCGATATTAAAATGGAGTGGGGTTATAAAGAGAACCGAATCGCTGTGATTGCATTACACAATGTAGGTATGGAGCCAAATGCAATTTTTAAAACTCTCCATACGCTTGGTATTAGTACATAGGCGGCACTGAAAATTTCGGGAATTAACGAAGTGACACAACATTACTATTTAAAAATGTATTTATTGCTTTTCGAAGTATTCTCCGCGAAATTTGACACATTTTTCCATACGATGGAACCAAGCATTGAAGCAACCATTCCAGGATTCGTCACCTGATACAATGCTATATACAGCATTTGAGGATCCTGCGTGGAATCTTTCGAGAGTTATGACGCACCAAGTAACGCGAGCCGCTTTTTGCTCTTCACAGAGCGAATGCGGTATCCATCGGGAAAACAACTTTATGACTAAAGTTGCCTGAATTTCGCGGTATGTCACATGTCGATCTTCCTCAATCAGCTTACGCACAGCATCAACGTTTTCTTAGGTGACTGCAGTTTTTGGACGACCTTGACGGAGATCATCACTGAGCTTGACACGTCCACGTTGAAACTCAGTAAACCAGCGATAAATTGTGGTTTTGGATGGGGCTTCATCACCAAATGCAGAAATCATCCGGTCAACACACTGTTTTTTTGTTAAACCACTTCGAAAGTCATAATAAATCATCGCTCTTGAATTTTCTCGAGTCAATTCCATTTTCTCAACGACTAAACAAGTTTGACAAAACCTCGTGACAAGACCGAGAATCTTTTTTTAAAAAAAAAAATTGTATTCGATTTTTAAAACCAAGGAGTTTTCAATTAAAAAGATTTTAATATGACAGGAACAGTGGAAATATTCCATTCCCGATACTTTTAGTGCAGCCCTCGTAAAATGTTTGTGTACCGAGCTATTAATAGGTGCAATGAGACCTCCTATGTTTGTGACAGAAAAAGATCTGGCCGTCCACGTAGTATTCGTACGAAAAAGGTGATCAAAGCAGTAAGAGAAAGAATTCGAAGAAATCCTGCCCGAAAGCAAAATATTTTATCTCGGGAGATGAAGATAGCACCTAGAACCATGTCGCGTATTTTAAAAGATGACTTAGGACTTGCAGCCTATAAGAGATGTACTGGTAATTTCTTAGCTGATAATTGAAAAGAGAATAGGGTGGTAAAATCGAAACAACTACTGAAGCGGTACGCAAAGGGAGGTCATAGAAAAATTTTGTTTTCGGATGAGAAAACTTTTACAATTGAGCAACATTTTAACAAACAAAATGACCGTATTTATGCTCAAAGCCCTAAGGAAGCTTCCCAACTAGTCGACAGAGTGCAACGTGGGCACTATCCGACTTCAGTGATGGTTTGGTGGGGTATTAGCTATGAAGGAGTCACTGAGCCATACTTTTATGAAAAAGGTATCAAAACATCAGCACAAGTGTATCAAGATATCGTTCTTGAGAAGGTAGTGAAGCCCCTTAACAACACCATGTTCAATAATCAAGAATGGTCCTTCTAGCAAGACTCGGCGCCAGGTCACAAAGCTCGGTCTACGCAGTCTTGCTTGGAAACGAACGTTTCAGACTTCATCAGAGCTGAAGACTGGCCGTCGTCTAGTCCCGATCTTAATCCGTTGGATTATGATTTATGGTCAATTTTTTGAGTGTACGGCTTGCTCTACACGCCATGATAATTTGGAGTCCCTAAAACAATCCGTACGATTGGCAGTGAAAAATTTTCCCATGGAAAGAGTGCGTGCTTCTATTGATAACTGGCCTCAACGTTTAAAGGACTGTATTGCAGCCAATGGAGACCACTTCAAAAAAGCTTTTTATACTTTAAATTGTTTTATATTTATGTATTAAACTAACACACTGTAAAAGTAATAAATGTTATTTGCAATAGAATTTTTTTTTCCTTTGTCTCAGTATTTATGGCAAGACTAGGTATATATTAATGCCACATACATTTGGTAGGTTGCTAGTAATTAAAATTTGAAACAAGTATTTCCTACTAGGCCATTCATAGCTATAACTAAAAAAAAGGATTGCTTTGATTGTAGTAGTAGAAGTATTGCTAAGATGTCTAATGTGGCAAACAGAAATCGACGCGACGATAAACTATGTTTTCCAAAATCCAAAACTACATGAGACTTAGATGATTTTAATTAAAAAAAAAACCTAAAAGGTAATGTTATTAGTGAAAATTATTATCACATAAATGATTTTCTTAGGGATGACATTTAAAATAAATGGATTTTTAATTATTAGTTGAATTATGGATGAATTAATGGTAAATTATATAATATTGTTAGAGAATTTGTCACTACCCGGCCCCTCTACTCAGTGACGTCAGGTGGTGGGGCGAGAGTCACGTCATCGCGCCAGGCTAGCCGGCCGGTTTAGATCGTCGGTCACTTGGCTGCGGGCGCTCGGATGCAACGGACGTGTAATCTAGTGCTAATTATTGTGGTGTCGTGATTTATTAATTCCTAGTTGTCGTAATTGTTTTTCGTTCTGATAAATCATCCTTAGAGTCTCATTTTCTTATTTTTAAAAAAACCTCTTTCACTTCTGATTTCTAATAATATTATAACTATGCACTGCACTAAAATTCGCATGTCAAATAATGACAAAGCGTACACGCTGCTTTTAATTTATGAAATAACTCATTTTCACTATGCTTGGCGAATAAATTATTTCTTTCTTTCTTTCTTCTTTCTTTCTTTCTTTGTATGAATATCACTGAAATTTTGGGTTTGCTATTATTAAAAGATGTTCTTTTCTCCTTTCATTTTTTAAATCGCGTGTCTGTGTGCAGCCGAGAATTCATGTAGTGTGGTGCATTTGCAAAAAATCGGTAATTGTTTCAACTATATACATAAACGAAAACCTTTTAAAACATTTTATCAATTATGTTTCATATATTCGCATCGTCTGTGGCTTCTTAATAAGTTTTGGTTCGAAACATAAGACGGGTACTGAGTTTCTCTGAGACTTTTTTACTGAGACTCTTAGCAGCGCCTAAAGGTCACATGGCAAGGCCAAAGATCGCGGCCTATTTTTAGGCCCCTTGAGTTTCGGATCTTCTCAGTGGGTCGTGATTCCGATCCGGTAGTAGATTCATTCGCGAATCAGCTACTCTTGAGTTGTTAAATCTCTAGTGGAAGCGCTCGGGTACCACTTTGAGAAGGGAGCAAGACATGAGAACCCTCTTGTCGTAGCCGCTGGAAACTATATACCCGATCCTGTAGACCGAATGGTAGACAGTCGACGGCCGCCCGAAACACGTCATTACGGGTCCTCCCGATCCATTAACGATGCTTTTAGGTACCACAAGCACCGGTCACCGTCCTCGTCGAACCCGTCGCTTGCGAAGGGGACGAGCGAATTAACCCATAGACACAGCCCACTGAGTTTTTCGCCTAATCTTCTCAGTGAGTCGCGTTTCCGATCCGGTGGTAGATTCGGCGAAGCACTGGTCTTGCTAGGGCCAGTGTTAGCAACACTCCGGTTTTAGCCCCATGAACTCACCTACACGTTAGGGTGAAGCTGAAATAGCCTCTCAAGGCTATCAGTATAGGTAGGAAAAAAAAGCTCGGGTAACTGCTGGCAAATCCCACCCCTCCTTGCTGAGCCCTTGCTCGCCCACCTGTCCTTATGAAACTGGAAAGGCTTCCGGGCCACCAGTAATCCCTCAATCATAAAAAGATCACGGCCTTCCATCACCCAGTTGCTCTTTATCATAAATCCAACGCGCAGACCGAGAACGTGCCATATTAACATTTCGCTCAAAATATTTAGAGGGGCGGATGAAATGCACCGCGGTCAAACGTCCTTCCCGCGATATTTCACATATCTATCTCAGCTTTCACACTCAGTACGACGGACGACTACTTACGAAGTTATTCGACAAAATATGGATGTTACACCAAATACTGTTTGTTACACTTAGTGTAATTAAAAAAATATATATGTTTCAATACGAACAATAATTGTACCGCAATTTTACAATAATACACAATAAAATTTCGATGTACATACACAGTTTGGACATAAAAGTTAACTTTCAGTAGGTACCTAATAATTCTTGGCCTGACTTGGCGTTTCTTACGATCGGCGAACATTTTTAGAACGGATTTGAATCTTTACAGTGGTTCCCGGGGGCTGCTACGTCCAAACCTGCCTTTTACATATCTCTAGTAGCAATAAAAGGTATTTTATTGAGTATGAGTTAACGTTTACGCTATCGAGAGCGTTAAAAAACTCGCAGTAAACACACAGACTGATCGAATTATTTAATAAAACAGCTACCGCACACCTTCTTGGGCCGCTCTTGTATCAAACTTGACTTATACTGAATGTGTTGACCGCGGGAACCCCCTACTCTGACCGGGTTCTAACCCCGGACATCGGACATCGGGTGTAAGAGTGCAGGGGAGTCGTTTAGTGCGGCGGGACCCTAAAATTTCTTAGGCCCGCGGTCTGCTCCCAACACCTACAGATCGTCAAGTCCCACATACCTCGTAGGAGGGCCTCGTAGGAGGTTCGGTCCCCGGTCCGAAAAAAATAATAATATTATGAAAATATATTCTTGATCAATTTATTACAATAATAAGCAAAATACCATAGTTAAGGAAGCTTTTCAAAGTATTTTTCACAAGTATCACATTAACATTGAGTACCTGTTACCATAGCTTTGATAGCATAGGTATACTTTACAGTGTGTACAAACTTCTTAATAGGTAAATATATTTTTGTATAGACTTTTTTCTTGAGTAGACAGTAGTTATATTCATTATGGTAGTGCTTTGAATTAAATTAATACTTGTGTCTGTAACTCTTTACAATCAATGAGCCTGTGTAATGCAATTTTGAGCACGATATACACTTGTAAAGATTTTTTTACTTTGTCTAGTCCTAATGGGGTTGGCCGGTTAAAGCTTTTCTCAGATGTCGCCAGCGTAGCTTGTTCCCTTGTCACAGAGAGCCGCCATTTTGTGTGTTTTGCGTTCGTGATATTTCGGCATTTTGTGACTTTGATACGGTTCTTATTACTTTCTAAGTAGTGCTAAACAGTTTTACAACATGTATTCCAACTGGATAGTTAAAGAATTAAAGGAGGAGTTGAGAAAACGTGTTGCATCTTTACGAAGAAAAAAAGTGGATTTTGTCGAAAGGTACAATGTTGATGTTTTATTTTAACTTAGAAAACTTCTCTCAAACTGTTTCCGGTAGCTATTATAATAATAATATTAAATTGTGTACCTTAGGAACTTTATTCCTTGTAGCATGTGCAAAAAGAATTGCTCATATTACACACATTACCTACCAACTAATGTATTATTTTGCTTTTTTCAGATTAGAGCTACATGACCAAAATTTTAATTTTGAAACAAAATGAAAAAAATGCTCTAGCAAAATATGCTAATATATATGATTTGCTAGTGGAACCATGTGGCATTTTCAATAGCCAAGAGCGCCCATATCTTACTGCATCTCCTGATGGCGTGTTGGGCGAAGAAGCTATAATTGAAGTGAAATGTCCATACGCTAGCAGAAAACATGAAATAAATATAACAATGGTGCCTTACTTAGAACAATGTAACGGGATATTGTCTCAAAAAAAAACCTACCCATATTATTATCAAATCCAAGGACAGTTATACTGCTCAGGCAAAACATAGTGCAACTTGGTCATTTACACCTACAAGGACATCAGTGATTTATGTTGAAAAAGACAATAATTTTATAAATAATATGTTAAATAAATTAGATATCTTTTATGAAAATATTTTCAAAGAAGCATTGTATGAAAAACATCTGTATTATAACTATACACACTTGTCGAAATAAAAAATCAGGAATATTTTTAATTATTTTTATTGACAATTCCTTCTCTAATATTACATAAGTAACTTCTCTACTTTTTGTTTCTTCAGAAACTGGTTTCATATTCCATGAAAATATAGATGGTACAGCACCTTTCTTCAGATATTTATGTTAATGTTTGACACCTACAACACAAAGAATAACATTTAAATATACTATCACAAGGAAACCTGACCATAGTTTCAAAATATTTGTTATTGCAATGGATGCAGCGATTTAGATAGAACTTTCAATAGTAACAGCTGATAATGAACAATAGCTCATGAGGAATGTGTTTCCTCCAGTCTGATTTTGTGTTTGTTAAAAGGTTCCTTACAGCATAAATCTACTTGCAAAATTTGTTAGCAACTAATAGTATGCCTAACTAATTATTATTGGATTTTTTTAATAAGAGAACAAAGATGTGTGCTACACCTAGTCATGCATTATAAATATTTGATAGAAAGAAGCATACCTGTGTATTTACTAATGTTTTCATAGTCAGATTCCACAAAGTGTTTACGACATAACCTCGAACTTTTTGTGGGAGTACTTTTTTCGCGTCAAATGGCCTTTAACCACAGTCTTCTAATTTTCTTGTCCTTCGGGAATTGATGTACTCCAATTTCTGAGCATATTGGTACAAAACAACGCGTCATTGTGCTTAAAATAATTTTTAATCAAAAATTCCAATACAAATATTGAATGTTATGGGAACAATGCACACCAGCGCCACTTTGACAGTTGCCAACCCCATTGATTATTGTCATTCTAATAATATAGCATTTGTTTGTGAAAAATCGGAGAAAATACAAAAATCGGATCTAGCAACACTGACCGCTTATCGAAAGTTCAAGGCCCTTTACTGATATCTTTGACAGAACTTGCAATCGCTCACATCAATAAACATTCAAATTATTATTTATTACTCACTACTGTTACTAACTGATAAAAATGTCAGTTAATGCAAAATGACTAAAATAGTGAAGTACCTACATATTTACATCACAAACTATATCTTGTGCGTGTCATAACTCCAATAGAGAAGTCTCGAACACCAAAGGTCTCGAGCGGATTTGACTCTTTAAATTAATATTTTATTAAAAAAAAACGATGTGTGATTTGGAAATTTTAAAATTAGAATCTAGAACAATCACATCGTCCGGCATGGTCGAAGTAGGTATCGTTCATCTTTACATTATTATTAGCATTCTGTACTTTAAAAGCTTATTTTTATTGTTAAAAACTGTACTTTTCTGTAAAATTACGTTAATTACAAAAAAGGTTTTTTGAAGCCACATTTATATCAGAAAAACCCGCGACCATGGTATGCCTAATATTTTTCTGTCTACTTAAGGACAATATTTTTGGCTGGTGACTTAGTGTGTATCCTTCTAATGCTACTTAATAACTATCTATACCCATCACTAAAAAGTTTCTAACTAACAATAAATCATTTTAATGGAGGTTAGATTTTCTTAACTCAACTGTCAGTTTTGTTATAAAATAATTTAATATTGTCAACAATGTGTTTCATAAGCCATGAACAATAGCTGGCTCTTATCTAAAACACTTTGAATTTCAAGCCAAGTAGTAAATAGCTTAATGAATTAGGGCATACCCTAAATTTTTTGTTCAAATGCCTTCATTACTTTCAATTCATTCCTCACACGTACTTAATTTGCTTTACAATAATATTCACTTGAGAATATTAGTTTTTTATTTTGTTGTTTAGTATTTTATAATTTTGCCACGTACCATCCGACTATGGAATGAGCTCCTCCACGGTGTTTCCTGAGCGCTATCACATGTCCTTCTTCAAATGAGGCTTGTGGAGAGTATTAAGCGGTAGGCAGCGGTTTGGCTGTGCCCCTGGCATTGCTGAAGTCCATGGGCGATGGTAAACACTCACCATCAGGTGGGCCGTGTACTCGTCTGCCTACAAGGGCAATAAAAAAAAACAAGAAAAAAAATAACACTTATTAAAAAATATTATTGTTTTCAGTCATACTTAAAACAACATTCCGAGTTTCGTTCAATTAATGTTTGGAAAACCTGGTCCTCCGACAATGAAGATCATCATGTTGTATGCTATGGTAAAAAAATACACTACCATAAATTTATGACACTTAATAATGAAAGTATTACACAATACAAACATTTGGAAACAATGGATGAAAGGAAAAAAGCCTTGAAGAAATTAGCGAAATTATTAGATGAAAAAACTAATTTAATTTGTGAAATGGAATTCTACACAAGGAAACAGTCTGAGAATGATGTTAGAACATATTTAAACCTGATAAAACAACAGTTTGAGTTGCAAAACATAGAACACCATTCAGGGAAGATGAAACCATTTGGTTTGTATTTTTTTTTACTTAGTAATCATCTTGTGCCTTGTTTCCTACAGCCCACGGACACTAACAAATTTAAATAAGATCATTGTCATCACATTGGTACTGTATTAGAGTAATATCATTACTTGCAAAGATAATTTTCAAATAACAAGAGATAGAATTTTATTTTGTTTTTTATGCTCATCCTTTTTGGAGTTTGGTATGAACTTATATTCAAAGCTTATACTTCAGTTCTATCCTTATTTAATGTATGTGTTGAAAAAAGAGCTATCTGTACATTGATAGTACTTTAAACAAGCCTTAAATAGTATCCTCTGTAGTTCAGCTATTTCCCAGGCATTACTGACTTCCATAAGCAATAGTATTCACATACCACCAGGTAGAATGATGTTTGTTTGCTTTTGAAGATAACCAAAAAGAAACATCTACTTTCTCGAGATATATCTACCTTGTTATGATTGGTTGTCTGTATAAGTGATAGTAGTAAGCTCATACAACAATCCTGCCTAGTTGAGCCATGAAGCAGTCATACATTTGAGTTTAAAGAGTGGAACACTCTTTATGCAGTACAAAGTAAACTTCAATGGCAAGGGTCAGCAGGGTTACAAAATATATTTTTGTAACTGTACTGTATTCTGTACTAATAATAGTGGGACTTTCAACTAAAGGGTGACCAAACTAACCAAAAGATATTCTTCTTGATTTAAGAACATTGTCTTCTTATAATTGTTATGTTAAATTAGTATGTTTTTTGTTTTTACAGTGTGCATAGATGGCAACACTCCACTATTATATTTGGGTTTCTTGCAAAGGATTATTTATTTCTTGGGCCGTTTCTGCATATACACAACACCAGAAATGGCTCCAATTTGTACTCTCTTCATGGAAATGGCACACGAGGCTGGGTGAGCCGTACAAACTTAATTATTAGACAACAAAACACATAATGTACTGGTGGTAAGATAAGGGTTAGGTGCAAATCATGTAACATGTCTATCCTGATATTGTGTTTGTGGAGATTACGACGAAAGGCAGATCTTCCACCAAGCGGGTGATATTGTTTGGTATTTACTGGTGGTAGGACTTCTCGAGAGTCCGCGTGGGTAGGTACCACCACCCTGCCTGTTTCTACCGTGAAGCAGTAATGCGTTTCGGTTTGAAGGATGGGGCAGCTGTTGTAACTATAGTGAGACCTTAGAACTTATATCTCAAGGTGGGTGGCGCATTTACGTTGTAGATGTCTATGGGCTCCAGTAACCACTTAACACCAGGTGGGCTGTGAGCTCGTCCACCTATCTAAGCAATAAAAAAACCGACCGTCTGAATGTTGTAGTTTGGAACTTGTTTATATGCAAGCTTATTTTGAAAATAATATAAGCAAGATTCAGACCTTTGACAAATATCTTATGTTGTATGATGGCTACCAGACATAGTGTTATCATTTTTTATTTTGAATTTTCTTTTCTATTTCATGATTAAACAATTATTGTCTTATAAATTTCTTTCATGTTTCAGCTTCAAAGACTATTCGTCGCTAATCATTCTCGACAAAATAAACGAAGGCAAATTACAAGACTTAAATGGAGTGAATGGTTTTCAATCGGGTAATTGATGCAGATATTCGAACTTGCAGCAAAAAAATGCAAAGCTTTAATCTTCTATATCAGTATTATACATATATACAGTATATCAGTAGTATAATACGTGCTTTAAAAATGTTCACGACTGACTTCCACACGGTGAAGGAATAACATCGTATAATAAAATCAAACCCACAAAATTACAATTTGCGTAATTACTGGTGGTAGGACCTCTTGTGAGCCCGTGCGGGTGGCTACCACCACCCTGCCTATTTCTGCCGTGAAGCAGTAATGCGTTTCGGTCTGAAGGGTAGGGCAGCCGTTGTACTATTACAACTGAGACCTTAGAACTCATATCTCAAGGTGAGTGGCGGCATTTACGTTGTATATGTCTATGGGCTCCGGTAACCACTAAATACCAGGTGAGCTGCAAGCTCGTCCACCCTTCAAAAAAATAAAAAAAAACCCCATCAAAGCAATAAAAAAGAAAACTGGTGGCCGAATTCGACTTATTTACTTCATACTGTAATTCATTCTAGTGTAAGATTCGAACACTATTTTTCAAGAAAGTAATTTCCCAAAAACGAATCCTCATTCAAAATAAATTCGCATGTTAAAAGGAGTATTAAAGATTTGCGCTAAAGGACATGGGCCATTTTCGGCCCAGCTACTAGTGCTCTCAAGGACACGAATGAAATATCTATAGAAAAAAACATTTCATTTTTACATACTTATTATAAAATTTAAGGGTATTTTAATGGTGGGATAATTAAAATCATAAATAAAAAGAAATTAGCAGGACTAAGCTACATTGAAGGCTGCCCCGACCTTCAAACAGAAACGCATTACTGCTTTACGGCAGAAATAGGCAGGGTTGTGGTACTTAACCGTGCGGACTCACAAGAGGTCCTACCAAACATGCATATATCATATAAACATAGATTATGTAAATGTTCACCTACATCATATAAATGCTGGACATAATCTTAATAATCCTAACTACCCGCAATATTTACATGATCACTTTACCTTGTAGAACACACATTAAGACTCTCCTCAATTGCCCTGTTCATAAAACACATGCTTACGCAAAATCGTTTTCTGTACAAGCAGTTATACTTTGGAATTCCCTCCCTCCAAGCACACGAGCGCGCAAAACCATAGCAGCGTTCAAGAAATCTGTTAAAGAACACTATTTATCCTTACCATATTAAATAAAAGTATGTATATGTATGTGGGTGTGTGTTTGTATGTATATATATATATATATATATATATATTGTTTTGTATCTTGTAATATGTATATATTATTATATGTAATTTTTACTGTGTGCACTGGGTTTGTGTTCCTAATTCTTCTTTCCTTTTGCGGGTAGGCCCGTCAAAGGAAAGAAGGAATTAGGAAGAATCCAGTAGGCTGGAAAAGATTTCAACATGAAATAAGTAGTACCCTTGTACTCTGTATCCTTATTGTCGTGTTTCTTCTAACAGCTGTGTGTACAAAATATATAAAATAAAAATAAATAAATAAAATACAGGAACCACTGCTGTTGTCACAGCCCGGTGCGATCTGGACTCTGCCGTTGACATGTTCATCGCTTCGTCACCAAATGTGAGTATATAATTATTACCTTAGCTTACAGACGTGCGTCCCATCTGATGGAGAGTGGTCACCGTAATGCTCACGCGTGTCACAACCTCCTTTCATTGCAGCAAATTTCATGGACTTATATCCTGATTGGTGAGCAATCCTTATTTCAGGCACCCTGGAGACTGCGATCTATTTTAGTGCAGGAAAACGTGTACGACCATTTCAAAAGAGCCATGAAGTGGAAACACGACTTGGGATGCTCTGAGAAAAAGCCGGATATCGAATTAAGTGACCTTATGTACGAAATCAAGGGGAAAAAGTTTATCTTCGATTACACGGGGCGCGGTGACGTCACCGGGGTCACGATAGAAGCCTACAGGACAACAAAAGAGCTGTTGCAGTTGCTGGACAATTGTAAACCTTATTACCTCAGCTTATGGGCCAGCGACGTGGCCGAAGCGGACGAGGTTGCGCTGAAATGTTGCTCGAACGTCGTTTGGTCGAACGATCTTGCCAATTTCGCGTCTCCCGTTGCACTTTTCAATATAATATTCCCTATTCGTGTCCAAAACGCGGAAAATGGCGACGAAATTAAAGAATTAGTCAAGGATTGGACTAAATTAAGTTTCGGTGAACGTAAACATGCCTTACTGACTTCGCTGCAAGGATACATAGGGGGCATTGAGTCGAACACCGAGACGTACCGCGAGAATGAGTTCGCTCAGAGATTAGTCGACGAACAATCTGGTTCTTTAATTACACACGGTAACGTGTTAATTAAGGTCTTGAAGAGAACTACCGAACTGCGTCCTATGGTGGAGGACTTTTCGTATGAATGCATCCGGTCAGCTTTGTTTGGCCTCGGTACCGTTGTCGATAAGATTGAGGATGGCTTGTTGGAAGCGTTTAAGGCGAACGGCGTGCCGATCTCGCGTCCCACTATACCGATTGTCGGTTACTGGACAGCTCTGTACAGATACAAACTGATTTGGTCCAGTTACGGTACGATATTCGCTAATTGAGCTCGGGTTTTTGTAATAAACGCTCACTTCGTTAGGACCGGTGATTCAGAGTGAATGAGTAAAATATGACCCCACCCCTACATCAGTGTGCGTGGTGCGAGTTTTTTAACGTTCTCGATAACGTAAAAGTTAACTCATATTTGTATGCAGTTAAAACAGCGCCCCTAGCGGCAAACGTTCCAACTCTATATAATGTTGACTTAACTTTTACGCTATCGAGAACCTTAAAAACTCGCACTACGCACGCTGGAGACTCGATTTCATTATATACTATAGACGTTACTGCCATTGTACTATAGAACTGATACTTGAAACTCGTGTCTCAAGGTTGTCTCGTGTGGCGGCATTTACATTGTTAATGTCCTTGGGCTCTGGTAAACACTTAACACAGAGAGGGCCATGAGAGCACTAGTTGCTTATTAAAAAATACTTTTTATACCAGTTCTTAACAACAATTAGATTTTTAAGCTGAAGTTGAGAAAATAATACTTTTAGGTAGGTAGAAAGAGCATTTAAAAACACTATTTTATAAACAAACATTTTTGCTTAAAAATATTGTATATCGTTATTTTGTTGTACTGGGGTTTATCCTTAAATATATCGATTTTATAATTTGTTAATAAAAAGATATTTTGAAAGCTATTTCGGTTTTTCATTTCGGAAATCACTTTACTAGTTTGCGAGGAGAGGATGTGCGTGGTAATATGTGAAAAATGTTAGAATGAAGAACCAGATTTTAGCGCCATGTTTGGGGCTAAAGCATCTTGAGGGACACTGCTACACAAAAACAAATTTCTCAAATTCAATACGGTCACTTACTGGTGATAGAACCTTTTGTGAGTCCGCGCGGGTAGGTACCACCAGCCTGCCTATTTCTGCCGTGAAGCAGTAATGCGTTTCGGTTTGAAGGGCGAGGCAGCTGTTGTAACTATACTGAGAGCTTAGATCTCATATCTCAAGGCGGGTGGTGTATTTACGTCGTAGATGTCTATGGCCTCCAGTAACCACTTAACACCAGGTGAGCTGTGAGCTCATCCACACATCTAAGCAATAAAAAAAATAAAAAAACTTAATATTCTCTGAAGTATGAGATATGAATTTGTGAAATTCTGTTCAGTGCACTCCACAATTGCGTCTATCTGCATTTTTTGATAAGAGCAGATGGCAGACTGGCTCACGACCCAGCCGATGTCAGGATTTCGTGGTTACCGAAGCTGCCATTTCGCAACTGAATGCTGTTTCTCCTCCTGAATACCTGAGATTAAAGTCTCCGCTACCTTGGATAAATTTCTTTTACTTTAGCGGGAACCCGTGGCTATTTCTCTTCAAAAATAGGATGGTGGTACTAGCTCACAATGCTTATTACCACTAGTTAAGAATTAAGCTAGCGCTACACTATAATGTAATACCCACTGAATAGTTGGAGAGTTGCTGAAACTCACACCACACAACAACGATATATCACAACTTATAAATCAAATATATATAAATTTTATAAAACAAAGTCGCTTTCTCTGTCCCTATATCCCTATGTAGGGGAAAGTGGGGGAAACGCGAACGCTGGGTAATGCCGAATTCAATGGTTCTAATATGTTAGAAAGATATATCCTAATTTTATTTGCCGCCATTTCGGAGATCACGCCACCACTGATACCAGTCAATAACACGGGAGACGCGGACGCACGTACTTAAAAAGGTATGCATTTTTCAATATTTTGTATGTTTTAGATGTAATTTTTTGGTAAATTCAAGTTGATGTAACTTTATTTCTATCTACAATAATAATTCAGCTTTTACATAGTGGAATAATCACATATTACTCAGCTAAATGATAATGATGTAGTAGGCAAAATAAATTTAACCAAAATTGTTTTTTGACCTTTAATTATTTTCGATTCCGCGGGGTAAAGACGAACACTCCATGTCGGGCAATCTCGAACATTCGCCGTTACCCCACTTCCGTTTGTTGGTACCCCGTTCAAATTTTTTTTAAATATTATTACAAATACCTTGTACTTACAAAAGAAAGACCGAACTGAAGTATAGTTTAGAAGATCTCAAAAAGGCTATAGACGATGTTAAAACCAAAAAACTCTCCCTGCGTAAACATATAATGTTTCAAAAACCACTAATTTTGACTATCTAATGAAAGAAGTGTTAATACAGCCATGGTCTGGATGAAAACCTTTATTTACAGACAATCAGGAAACGTAAGAAATCAAGAAGAAAACGGAAAGATGGCAAAAAAAGAACCCAAATAAAAAGACTGAAATGTAATGAGAGAACACCTTCAAGCAAGAAGTATGAAAGATTATTAAAGAATTTGAACAATATAAAAAAAGACTTTAGTGACTCTAGTCAAAATACGAAAAAAAAGAAAAAGGCGAAAAAGAAAATAAAGACTACTTTTTTATTATTTTTTGTAGAGATAAATATATTGATCCTCCCGTTGAAGACTAGATTGTGTGCTATGTGTGCAAAAGATGGGCTCACGAGAGTTGTACTGACGGACAGTCAACATCGTTAGGTTTTAAATGTGGTGTGATCTATGTCGTTAATAATGTTAGTTCGTAATCACCCCACTTGGTGTTCGTATTTACCCGACTGATGTCGGGCAAAGCCGAACACTAAGGGTTTTGTTTTTCTTTCATATTGTTGCAATTTATTAAAAATATATAAATGATGATTAGTGAATAAGTTAGACAGATAAGTAAACTTTATAATTAAAAAAATTAAAAAAATCTGTGATTAAATTCCATTGTTTTATTTAAGTTTTCCCTTAGGTGTTCGTATATCCCCCACTTTCCCCTATGCTTAAATCTTTAAAACTATACAACGGATTTTGATGCGGTTTTCTTTAATAGATAGAGTGATTGAAGAGGAAGGTTTATATGTATAATAACATCCATTAAATAGTGGAGAAATCAATAATAAATTACAGTTTCCAAAGCGAAGCGAGGGCGGGTCGCTAGTCTTAAATAAAAGGCAAGGCAAACATATCGCAACACGGAAGTTTTAGTTTTAGTCCTTCGGATGAAGGAGCCTTCAACTGATCTGATGCTAACCAGCCAACGAAAGCTTTAGACGTCGTGCATATCGACACTCGTCTGTAGACTTTGGTTCGAAATGGTAAAAGCTGCCCTCGCGAGCGGAACACGAATAATTTTGCGGAAGAAATAGCCGTGGTCCCGGCGCGGTAATACCGGCTCATTATAAAATAGACAAAGCTCTTACGAAAACCAGTAAGTCTCGGATCGATTCGATATAAATAGTGCTTCCAATTAAATGTCAAGTCGACGGTCGTTCCGATTTCGAACAACTAAACAAATGAAGAGCCGATTAGACATTTGTATGAAGTTTACAAGTAAATAAGAGCCGTGTGATATTAAAATAATTTTTCTTAATTTTTATCGTAAACAAATATTATGCATCGAAATTAAAGTGTGAACAGTATGAGAGCCATGACAAAGAGTAAGAGTCAAGTGTACAGTGTTGGGAACTATCTGATGACCGGCAGAGTTTTGGGGAAGGGACACTTCGCACGCGTCGAAGAGGCCACACACAGAATTATAGGCGCTAAGGTAAGGAAATATCTAAGGATCACCGTGCTACTAATCTATTAGAAAAGACATCCGATTCCCATTTACCGACACAATACAGAAAAGGTATATTAATGGTTTTAGAGGTTTATGCACCTGTGTGTGTTTCGGTGCATTAATTAGGTTTTCATTTTAATTAAAAAATAAGTATCTGCGAAATAAGAATCATAGAATATTTTGGTATTCATTAAAGAATCTAATTATATTTTATCGTAAACATTGAACTGGCGTACACGAGTGTATATAAATTAAGACTTGCTCACATAGGCAGTGGCCTGATTCTGCCCCTAGCATTATTGATGCTCACGAGCGATGGTAACCACTCATCATCAGGTGGACGGTGTGCTTGTCTGCCTACAGGGGCAATACATTTCTTTTTGACCATGCATTGACATGTGAACTAGCACGACAATTGCGGTATTTTGTCTCACCGAGTGCCCGAGCTATGAAAAATTTATAATATTTCATTTCTACCATGTTATCATTCACAACTTATTTTTATTTTATTTTTTTATTGCATAGATGTTTGGACGAGCTCACAGTCCACCTGGTGTTAAATGGCTACCGGAGCCCATAGACATCTATAACGTCAAATGCCGCCACCCACCTTGATATGAGTTCTAAGGTCTCAGTATAGTTTCAACAGCTGCCCCGCTCTTCAAACCGAAACGCATTACTACTTCTACCTGTGCGGACTTACAAGAGATCCTCCCACCAGGAATCTGGGCTAATTAAATAAACAAGGTAAACAAATTGGGCTGTGTGCCAGCTGATTTTACCACCGAACTCAAGTATTGTACAACTAGGATTCTTTTCAATTTCTACGAAAGTGGAATAGAACTGAACGCGTCTTCAAGCAAAGCCTATAACAAGTCTAAACACAAACTATTAACCATGACCGCGTCACACGTTCGTATGCCTCTTAAGGCAATATAACAGCGCATGAACCGATGTTAATTTCATCCCACAGACATAGCCCTCTGAGTTTCTCGCCGGATCTTCTCAGCGGGTCGCGTTTCCGATCCGGTGGTAGATTCTGCGAAGCACGGCTCTTGCTAGGGTTCGTGTTAGCAACGTCGTCATGTTTGAGCCCCGTGAGCTCACCTACTAGTTCGGCGAATCTAGAATAACCCCTCGAGGCTACACGAATAGGTAGAAAAAAATTCGTACATTACACCAATACAGTACTACTAAGGTGTCGTCAATCCTTGCCTTTCAGGTGGCAGTTAAAGTGATAGATCTAACATGTATAAAAGAGGAATACGCACGCAGGAACCTGCATCGCGAACCAAGAGTGATGGCGAGACTGCGGCATCCTTGCATCGCTGCTTTGTACGAAACGATGATGGTAAAAACCTATTTCGGTGCGACCCTTTTCACGTCGCGAGGTGGCTGACGACATTAACAGCTGGTGATAACACCACATCAGCTTGCCCGTCCGTCTAAAAACATGGAATAGGCTTTAATACTCCCTAAGAATATTTTTTACTCTCGTAGTAGATTCGCAAAGAACCGGCCCTTGAGTTGTTTCAATGCCGCCATATAGTTATAACGGCTATCCTACCCTTCAAACCGAAACGGATTACTGTTTCACGGCTGAAATAGGCGGGATGGTGGTACCTACCCGTGCGAACTCACAAGAGGTCCTACGACCCGATACTACTGCGTTGGTGTATTTGTGTGTGGTGATCAGCACGGGCCGCGCCTTTACGTGGTGATGGAGGCGGCGGGCGGCGGCGACCTGTGCTCGCACGTGCTAGGGGCTCGCGGGGGCGCGCGGGGCCTCCCCGAGCACAGGGCACGTGCTCTCGCCGCACAGCTCGTCTCCGCCGTTCGGCACATGCATGCGCGTGCCGTGGTGCATCGGTAAGTGCGTTAGATTCTTCCTTTTTATTCCAATACATTGTTAGATACTTAACTATTACTCATACCCGATCCTGTAGTCCGAATGGTAAACCGTTTACGTCGCCCAAAGCGCGTCATTACGGATCCTCCTGATCCATTAACGGTGCTTTTAGGCACCACAAGCACCGGTCACCGTCCTCGTGAACCCGTCGCTTGCGACGAAGGGCTCGACCAGCGAATTAACCCATAGACACAGCCCACTGAATTTCTCGCCGGATCTTCTCAGTGGGTCGCGTTTCCGATCCGGTGGTAGATTCTGCGCAGCACGGCTCTTTGCTAAGGTTCGTGTTAGCAGCACTCCGGTTTGAGCCCCGTGAGCTCACCTACACGCAAGGAGAAGCTGAAATGGCCTCTCAAGGCTATCAAGCATAGGTAGGGAAAAAAATAGCTGTAACTACCTAATGATGAAAATTCTTCAAACCCCTCCAAACGTATTTCGATAAACACGCATACAATATCGTACATATTAATAAATGTAACGTCTCTAAACACAGGGATCTTAAAATGGAAAACATCATGTTGGACAGTACAAAGCAGTTTATAAAAATAGTCGGTAAGTTTATAATTATTCATTCCCCTGTAATAGACATAGGTACGTGCGACTGAAAATGCGCGCTTAGTTTTAAGCAGACAACTACAAGCAATAATCCCATAAGAAACTGTTGCTCTTTCCTTTAACTGTCAGTACGTAGAACTTGCACCTTAACCACTTAATTCCCATTGCGTTTTGAAGATTTTATTGCTTAGATGGGTGGACGAGCTCACAGCCTACCTGGTGTTAAGTGGTTACTGGAGCCCATAGACATCTACAATGTAAATACCGTCACCCACCTTGAGATATGAGTTCTAAGGTCTCAGTATAGTTACAACGGCTGCCCCACCCTTCAAATCGAAACGCATTACTGCTTCACGACAGAAATAGGCAGGGCGATGGTACCCACCCGTGCGGACTCACAAGAGGTCCTACCACCAGTAATTACGCAAATTATAATTTTGCGGGTTTCATTTTTATTACACGATGTTATTCCTTCACCGTGGAAGTCAATCGTGAACGTTTGTTAAGTGCGTATTAGATACGTTACGTGTTTCAAGATTTCGGGTTATCGAATCTTTGGAGTTCGAGCGGCGGGCTGAGGACGCCCTGCGGCTCCCTGGAGTACGCCGCGCCGGAACTCTTCATCGACGGAAGGAAATACGGGCCGGAAGTCGACCTCTGGAGCATGTGAGTTGAAATGATCGTAAAACCTCCCTTCGAATAGCCACTTAAAACGACTTAAACAGAGCACGTCCCCCCACTAGTAATAGGATTCGTAGAATATTTGTGTAAACGAGGGAGAAGTCGCATAAGAACGTCAGACCCTAAAGTTGGATTCCTTGTACTGTGAGAACCAGAGACTGATTTAGATACATATCTAATATATAAAATTCTCTATATACTATACATTTTTCAGCCATGTTTTTTTGGTTTTATTTGTGTATCAATAGTATGTTCAGTAGGTCTGAGAACCGGCTACTATCTATTTTTCATACCCCTAAGTGATAAGGGTTATCCACCCCAAACATTTACTTTTTATTTTTATTTTTTGGAAAATTTTTTTTTTTTTTGGTTATACCTAATGAAGTACTATGTGGTTGAATGAGGTTTTTTTTTCTACACTAAAATTTCCCTAGAAATCTTATTTAAGGCAACACAAAGTTTGCCGGGTCAGCTAGTATCTATATCTTAGTACGTAAAGCAAAAACTTTGTATCCCTATTAAAGAAAATTGCGCGTACGGAGGAGTATAAAATTTCCCACACTTATAGAGAATATAGAGGAGTGCAGAAACTATTATTTTTTTAATTATGCATAAAAAATACACTAAATCAATAAAAAAAAAACATTACGCACGCTACTATGTATACGACACACATATTAATATTGTTTGCCTTTAATATTATTTGTATATAGTGTAGTCTTGGCGAAATCTATGATCATAGAAATATAATAGTATTTGACAATAGAACCTTAATAATATTCAAGTTTATAATTTCAACTAATTATAGTCGAATTTCGACTGCTGCGAGACCACTAGTACTTTTAAAAATGTATATTTAAAAAACACGATTGTAAAAATAATGTAGAGGGGTACAATGTCTATAAAAAGCAACGCCTTTGCCCGAAACGTTTTCCGTCACGTCACAGCTGGAGTCCCGCAAGGCTCCGCCCTCTCCCCGTTACTATTTAGTTTGTATATCAATGATATACCCCGGTCTCCGGAGACCCATCTGGCGCTCTTCGCCGATGACACCGCCATCTACTACTCGTATAGGAAGAAGGCGTTGCTTCATCGACGACTTCAGACCGCAGCTACCACCATGGGACAGTGGTTCCGGAAGTGGCGCATCGACATCAACCCCACGAAAAGCACAGCGGTGCTCTTCAAAAGGGGTCGCCCTCCGAACACCACGCTGAGCATCCCCCTCCCGACTAGGCGCGTCAACACCTCCACTCCCGCCATTCGCCCAATCACGATGTTCGACCAGCCCATACCGTGGGCCCCGAAGGTCAAATATTTAGGCGTCACCCTCGACAGTAGGATGACATTCCGCCCTCACATCAAGACGGTACGCGACCGTGCCGCCTTCATTCTAGGACGTCTCTACCCGATGATATGTAGGCGAAGTAAAATGTCCCTTAGAAATAAGGTGACACTCTACAAAACTTGCATACGCCCCGTCATGACCTATGCAAGTGTAGTGTTCGCTCACGCGGCCCGCACTCACTTAAAGTCATTCCAAATTATTCAATCCCGTTTTTGCAGGATAGCCGTCGGAGCCCCGTGGTTCGTCAGGAACGTCGACCTCCATGACGACCTGGACTTAGAGTCCACCAGTAAGTATATGCAGTCGGCGTCGATGCGCCACTTCGATAAAGCGGCACGACACGAGAACCCTCTCATCGTGGCCGCCGGAAACTACATTCCCGATCCTGCGGACAGAATGGAAAGCAGTCGACGTCGCTCAAAACACGTCATCTCGGATCCTCCCGATCCACTAACGGTGCTTCTAGGTACTTCAAGCACCGGTCACCGTTCTCGTCGAACCCGTCGCTTGCGACGAAGGGCTCGACGAGTAAATTAACTCTCAGACACAGCCCACTGAGTTTCTCGCCGGATCTTCTCAGTGGGTCGCGTTTCCGATCCGGTGGTAGATTCTGCGAAGCACGGCTCTTGCTAGGGTTCGTGTTAGCAACGTCATCAGGTTTGAGCCCCGTGAGCTCACCTACAAAAGTTAGGGTTACGCTGATATAGCCTCTCAAGGCTCTCAGCTTAGGTAGGAAAAAAAAAAAAAAAAAAAAACGAAACGTTTTCCAGTCATCGTTCTCGTCGAACCCGTCGCTTGCGAGGAAGGGCTCGGTGAGTAAATTAACCCACAGACACAGCCCACTGAGTTTCTCGCCGGATCTTCTCAGTGGGTCGCGTGGGTCCGATCCGGGTGCAGGCAGATTCTGCGAAGCACGGCTCTTGCTAGGGTTCGTGTTAGCAACATCGTCAGGTTTGAGCCCCGTGAGCTCATCTACTGGCTCAGTGACACGACATGGTCTCTACACCATCAACTTAGGAAGGAAAAAAAAAACGAAACATTCATTCGTTTGGCGGCGTTCGTGAGGGAAGGTACTCGTGGACACGATTTCTGCTACTCGTTGTTTTTAAGTCTTGGTAAATATGTGCTTTGAGTCAAGAGAATACCAAACTGTTACTTTCTCTATTCTGGTTGTTTAGTGATTTATTTTAGTGTCTATATTGAATTAGAGTCCATTGATTAGAGTTTAAGAATCACAAATTTTGTAATGTTTAAATGGTTTTTTGGAGGAATATATACGACAAAGGGAAGATCTTCCACCGAGCGGATGATATTGCTCGGTAAACCGACGGTCCGAATGTTGTTGTTCGGAACTTGTATATATGCGCTTTATCTTGAAAATGTCGTAAGCGAGATTCAGGCATCTGTCAATTATCTTGCGTTGTATGATGGCTACCCGCCACATCACTCCCCTCCGAGACCGGAGGTCGTGTCATTTTAGTTATCGTTGTCCGTGCTGAGATTAGCTTGCAAGTGCCAGTGCTGCTCGAAGTTTGCGGTGAGTCGAAACTGAGCTTGAATGCTGCGTGATTGTCGCCAGTGCTGCTCGAAGTCTGCGGTGAGTCGAGACTGAGCTTGAATGCTGCGCGATGAGGCAGTGTAGGTGCGTGCCGTAGGGCCAGGAAGCGCGGTGAGTCGGCTGCGATGGTCCTGTTGAGGCTGCGATGCTAGAGCTTGCTGTGGGACGACTGTCGATGGCTTGCTTTTATCTGCGAGAATGCGGGGATTGTGGTAGCTGAAGTTCTTGATGCGCTGATGATGAATCAGAAGGCTGCGATTGATCACGTCGGGGTCACCAGTTGTAGGAATATACGACGAAAGGAAAGATCTTCCACCGAGCGGATGATATTGCTCGGTAAACCGACGGTCCGAATGTTGTTGTTCGGAACTTGTATATATGCGCTTTATCTTGAAAATGTCGTAAGCGAGATTCAGGCATCTGTCAATTATCTTGCGTTGTATGATGGCTATCCGCTACAGTTTTTTTTTTTTTTTAAATGGTTTTTCTTTTGTGTCCTTAATGTATATACTTAGGTATACATTAAACACTCTGACAATGAACAAATTCATCATAAAAATGTTTATCGACCCACTCTCGGCCAGGTCCGGTCTGGGGCGCCAATTACTGCACCACCCAGTTAATTAATCAGTAATGGCGACGTGCACTTTCCAGCGGTGTGATCGTGTATGGTATGGTGACGGGCGGCCTGCCGTTCAGCGCGGGGTCGGGCGGGGGGTTGGGCGGAGGGTCGCGCCCGCAGCTCCGCGCCGCCATCGCCCGCGGCTTTACCAGGAAACAGCGGGCGGCCCTGGCCTGCGTCTCTAACGGTAGGTCAATCAGCTGTAGCTACTGTACATTCACATCCAGATTCAAGCTACGATATAAAATTCTTCTCTAACACCGATTAACGTTGCCGCAACTAGTTTTTTATGGTCTTTATAGGCAGTCGAGCATACGGCCCACTTGATGGTTAGTGTCGTGTTAGTGTAGTTAGTTTGAAGTCGTCGTGGCCTCAAGAGTAAGACGTCCGATGCATTTGTATCTAGCGATGCAACGGAGTTCGAATCCCGCAGGCGGGTACCAATTTTTCTCATGAAATGCGTACTTAACAAATGTTTACGATTGACTTCCACGGTGAAGGAATAGCATCGTCTAATAAAAATCAAACCCGCAAAATCATAATTTGCGTAATTACTGGTGATATCACATCTTGTGAGTCCGCACGGGTAGGTACAATTACCCTGCTCATTTCTGCCGTGAAACAGTAATGCGTTTTGGTTTGAAAGGTGGGGCAACCGTTGTAACTATACTGAGACCTTAGAACTCATATCTCAAGGTGGGTGGCGGCATTTACGTTGCAGATTTCTATGGGCTCCGATAACCACTTAATACCAGGTGGGCTGTGAGCTCGTCCACCCATCTATGCAATAAATAAAATAGTTATCACCGTCGCTCATGGACTTCAGCAATGCCAGGTGCACGGCCAAGTTGCTGCCTACCATTGAGTACACTCCACAAGCCTCATTTGAAGGACATTTCATAGAACGGGAAACAACACCCCATTAACGGTGCTTTTAGGCACCACAAGCACCGGTCACCGTCCTCACCGGTTAGCGAATTAAGCCATAGACACAGCCCACTTAGTTTCTCGCCGGATCTTCTCAGTGGGTCGCGTTTCCGATCCGGCAGTAGATTTTTTTTTTATTGCTTAGATGGGTGGACGAGCTCACAGCCCACCTGATGTTAAGTGGTTACTGGAGCCCATAGACATCCATAACGTAAATGCGCCACCCACCTTGAGATATAAGTTCTAAGGTCTCAAGTATAGTTACAAGTCACAAGATTCTGCGAAGCACTGCTCTTGCTAGGGTCAGTGTTAGCAACACTCCGGTTTGTCCCGTGAGCTCACCTACACACGTTAGGGTGAAGCTGAAATATCAGCTGAAGGCTATCAGCATAGGTAGGGGAAAAAAAAGGGAAACACCGTGGGGGAGTTTATTCCAAAGCCAGATGATAAGTGGCAAAAAAGTAGTATAGTAATGCAATGCAGTATATATAGTAGTATATTTAAACTATAAATAGTAGTTATAGTATGGTTGAATTCTACTCGATTCGCGGGCGGGGCGCTGGTGAATGAGTAAATTAAAAATACTTATTTTTTCATATCTGATTTGAAGGATGGCGGCGTATGTGTTATCACGAGAACCATCATATATTCCTATATTTCAAGGAACGTCATAGTCGTTATAAAAAAAAACGAAAGGAAATTCAAAAAAAAAGTTTATTCATTTTTAAAAATATCTTATTCACTAAAGACTTAAATTGTAATTAGAAAACATTTTAATATTATTTTTATACGTTAAATGATTACGACGCAGTTTGCGGCAATAAAGTTCATGTTATTGGAATCGATGGACACCACCAGCTGTCGCTGTCTCTGTCGTGCGACTGATGACGTCACTGCAAAAATGTTCGAAAGAGAGCGACTATAATCGGGTCTCTTTCTAATATACGACGTGCAGAAACTGCTTTTCAATTAGTTCTCGGATATAAAACTTGATAATCCAATTTGAGTTATCGGTTTAAACATTTTGGATTAGAGTTAAACAAAAAAACAATGGCGTTAATTTATCGTTCTGTTTCTTGTTTATCTGCTTGCTGTGATTGATCTGTGAACAAAACACATTACGTGAATTTAGTATTTTTTTTATTGCCGGCTCAGCTTATCGCCCACCTGATAGTCAACACCACTATCTAATAAACATGCATTATTATGAATAAATCGAAAAATCGGATCTTCATATAACTCAAGGAAAAAATCTCTCGAGAAACCTTGAAAGAAGTCCTGATTTTGTTCGCCAATCAAAAAAAATAAAAGTCGAATTAAGTGATCACCGTCGCTCATGGACATCAGCAATGCCAATGGCAAAGGCAAACCGCTGTCTACTGCCAACGGGTTTTAATTCGTTAAGACTTTCTATAAATTAACGCGTAAAGGGCAAAGACAAATTTCTGATTTAATCGGGACTGGTAGGTCCCTTAGAGGCAGGAGTTCTAAATATCAACCGATTTCTGAAGTAACACGGTACTTACGCATTGTTTTTTCCTCCCTAATCGTTGGTAGCTAAAGGGCTCATTACATACGCGCTCACTAGTAGGTGAACTTTCGGAGCTCATCCTTTGGGAGCTTGTTAGCCCTTATAAGAGTAATGCCTCTCAGAACCTATCCCCAGATAGAAAACACTATTGTTCCAATGTGGTCCACAACACGTAGTGCCTTACGTATTTTGCATAAAACTATCACCTGTCTAATGATCCATGCCCTTCCATTATTACATCAGTCGATATCATGCATAAAACTATGACCTGCTTAATGGATCCATGCTCTTCCACTAATTACATCAGTCGATATGAGTACACCGGGCGTCTTACATAATTTTCGTCAAACGACATTCTAAATCTCACGTCACAGATTGCAAAACTTTCATACAACACTTGCTGGAACCGAATGTGGACCTCCGCATGAGGATCGACGACGCAGCGTGCCACCGATGGCTGAAACGACCAGGAATGAAAATGAAGACTCATCCGTTTGCCACTATAGACCCCAAGACTAACAGAGAGGTGAGATCACTAGATGACTTGACCAGGGTCAAGGTTGTATTCAACAATGTCGGCGAAAACCTATTTGCTACCCTTTAAGTCTGATCGGAACGAAAGCTTTTATATTGTATGTAGTGCTGCGACTTAGGGATTAAGGGTCATACATAATACCAGTCTGTCCGGTTTTATAACAATTGAGGTAGCTTGATCGGGCTTTTATACCGATCGATGACAGGTATGCCTTAGTCCAGAGGTCGGCAACCTTCTGAGTCGCAAGAGCCAAAAATTACAATTGACTAAATTTCAGTTTTTCAAAGAGCCACAATTTTTTTTCTTGCCAACAATTACGTACTTGCATAAATAATTTTTTTTGATAAAAAAAAACATTCATAAGATAAATATCTATTTATTCTTATATAAGTAGGATTTTTTACAACAAATTAGATATTATATTTGGTATTATTAGATAATCACTTATCATTTAAGTAAAAAATGAAAACAATTTAACATTTCCTTACAACAATAGGCTGAGAGATAGAAATGGTTCCCAATCCTCGTTAGTCGATTCAGAACATTTTTTTAATGTTTTTTTAATAAAATAATATTTGCGTTTGGAAACTAAAGAGCTGCAATTTTATATCCAAAGAGCCGCATGTGGCTCGCGAGCCACAGGTTGCCGATCCCTGCCTTAGTCGAACCGACTAAAACCCCTTTCGCTCAACAATCCACATCCGGAAGCAGGCAGGTGTTGCCTTTAGCTCGAAACGCGTTAAGCACCTTACACATTAGTTGCGTCTAAAAAGAATATATTTCATAAAATTTGTAACTCGAAACCGCTTAGATTTACAGGCAAATATCAGAGCTGTGTGGTCAAACGATAATGGACGTGGTTGCGCAAATAAAAGCTGACCCCTTCGGCTCGACAGCCGGCATGTACAACATTAAGGCGCACTTGTTCAACATGAGGGCTTTGCCAGGGACAGACTTATTATGGTCGCCGAATAGCATCGAAGCTAGACCCTTGTCGCCACCAGAATATCGCGCCAAGCAAGAGAGGACCGAAAGTCTAGGCAGTAAAATTGAAATTCCTAAAACTGCCCTCCAAGCGAGCCTCAAATCGGCTGTTGAAAAGAGCGACGTAAAACTTCAGAACAGAGTCAAACCCCCACCGTCTAGAATGTACGATAACGGTGACTGTTTGTCTTCAAGACTGCCCAGTATCGACGAACATTCCAATATGGAGACAATAAAAAACAACAGGGTTATAACGACGAGGAAAATCATTGATGAATTGAAACCTAGACTTAACAGCTGCCCTAATAGGGTAGGGAATGCTTCGACGCAGTTTTACAGGAAGGCAGGCGACGCGCTGCCGAGGTGAGTAGCACTGATCCACGAGCTGATCAAACAAACAGACATATGTACAACATAGTTCATTCTTATTCGATTAATGTATCTGAGCGCGCATTTGGGATGGTATGGACATGTGATGAGACGAAATGAAAATGAAGTTGGTAAGAGAATGTAAGGTAAGGTAAGGTAATGTGGAAGGATGTAAAGGAAGGATGTAAGAAGAAATGGATGGATTGCGTGAAAGACAATATGGGTAAGATGGAAGTGAGCTAAGAAATGATATATGATAGAGGAGTATGGAAGGAGAAAACATGTTGCGCCGACCCCAGGTAACTGGGAGAAGGGCAGGATAATGATGATGATGTATCTGAGCGGGTACACGATAAGGACGTGCGAACCTGTGGGGGGGCCGTGATGTTCAGCAGTGGAAGTCTGCGCTGATGATGATGATGTGAAAAATAAAGATGGCTATTTACTATTTAGGGTTGATAATGGTTTACTAATTGTTTTCAATTTTTTTTTATTTGGGCGGACGAGCTCGCATCCCTCCTGGTGTTAAGTGGTAACTGGAGCCCATAGGCATCTACGACGTAAATGCGCCACCCACCTTGAGATATAAGTTCTAAGGTCTCAGTACAGTTACAACGGCTGCCCCACCCTTCAAACCGAAACGCATTACTGGTTCACGGCGGAAATCGGCAGGGTGGTGGTACCTACCCGCGCGGACTCACAAGAGGTCCTACCACCAGTAATAAATGTCATGAGCAACGAATTATAGCCTAATATGTAATTGTTTTTTCTTTTCTTTTTTTTTCTTTCTTAACGAATATATTTCGTACGCAATTAAGACATTAATTCTAATCATTAGCATATATTATTTTGAAATTATCGTAATACATTAATGAGTTTCCCAAAAAATTAATTTCATTTTTTTTTTGTAAATTGACAAGGCTCCAATTAGTTAATTGGTGATTTTGTCCTGTGACACATTATGATGCACAAATAACTCATCTTGTCGGCACGTCTCTGTTGTTAGTTGGAGAACGAGTGAACTGTTGAGCGCTGCACCCCGGATCTTGTACCAAAGTAATGCGACTTCCATTAAAAGAGCTTCTTTGGGGTGAGCATTTATCGTTTACTTTAAAAAAAAAACTATAAAATACGTTTTTTGACGAATCGCGAAAATTGGAAATCCATGAGAAAACCATATAAGTCTTAAATTTGCAATAAGTACGTGCGCGACAAATAGATGAATAACTCAATATCACGCCAACCGATTTCGATGATTATTGTTTTTAGTGATTTGAAGTCAATTTTTATTAAAGCATGTCTATTTACAATTATACTTATACTACTTATATTTCTATTTTTATATAGATATATCTTTAACTTGAGCTCATTACGAATTTTCGTGATTCGTCACAAACCACAATTCCTAGTTCCTGATATCCGTATCAGGAATCCGTGGACGTAACTATTGACCCTTTGCACGCGAGAGTTGAGTATCCGCTTTGGTGCGGAAATTCGATGCACTGTGTAAACTATAGAAATTACTTTATTTAATTTTGATGATTGACGTCCTGTTTGTATTGTTACGCGCTCGAGTTCGGTATAAATAAAACTTGCACCGAAATACAAATTAAAACTCTATTAAACACTTGGAACACTCAACGAAAACTTTAAAATTCTCACTTCTTTAAGTGAGTAAGTTTTGTGAAGTGATGTGAATTTTAAGCGAAAGCGCTTCGCTTCAGGTAATCCGTTCGCTGTTTCGCTTCGAGTATTCGCTTCCAGATTACTAACTGCCTTCGTGCCATCTCTGCAACGCTTTTATAGTCGAGACGACATCTCTGCAATTATCGAGAACATTTCCGGCAAGACCAGTCGTTTCGATATGTGTTTCCGATATTTGATAATAGATGGCGTTACACTTCTCTAGCGTTCTCGATATTACTAGTTATTTTGATAATCGTTTCTGCTATTCGACGACAGATGGCGTGAACTCTTTCTGGTGTAACAATACGTTTTTGATTGATGTTCTTATCGTTCTTTTTGTCGTTTATAATTAAATCATGCGGTAAGCGATACCTCACCGCTCGAGTGCAAGGAATAAAACTCTTGTTTACATTTAGACAATACGCGGACTTGTTCGCCGATACAAGTCCGTTTCACAAGAAATACGTGCATTAATTAATACGAAAACGTTGATGTTTTAAAAACAATAAAAAAAAACTTATTTTTGTCACAAACCGAAATGTGTTTTTTTTTTTCACAGGAACATCACGAGTCCTCACTCTTCATCGAACAGCCATAGCAAGAGCGAAAGAGCATTGCCGGTAACGAAATACATTTCTATATTTTATTTATGTGTTTATGCTGTCGGTACTGGTGACGCTGTGACCTACAGACAGTGGTAGATTTACAGTAGGGGCAGTCGGGGCAAGTGCCCAGGGTGGCAAATTTTTTAGGGCGGCAAAATATTGAAAGTATTTTTTTTTTTAATCTTATCAAGATTGCTCAATACAATTAATTAATTCTATTAATTAATCATTTTCTTTTTAATTGATAATTTAAGAAATTCATTCACCTATTATTTGTGAATTATAACATTGGCACTTTTGGTGAAAATTTATAATCAAAATGATTTAATCAATTTGGGCTGGCTCCCCATTGGGAGAAGCCCTATCAGGCCGCGTGACAATGGGCTCGTTGTAGAGGTCCACATTTATTAAACAATAGCCATTAACACTGTTGGTTATGAAGAAGACGTGTAATTGATTCAAAATGTTCAAGGTTGGATGGTATTCAACGAGACGTGACCGAGAATCGACTCCATTACAAAGACTGAGAAGGACAGCGCCGCTAAAGTAGAAACGTGTTTTCAGTGAATGTAGTAATTGTGAAAATAAAATTTTATTATGAAGAAAATGCGTTTATCATATTTTCTACGATTTTCATTGGACGAATTGGCGCAGCCATTGCCCTGACTTCGTCGAATGCGACGGCGGGCGAGACACGTGTAGTCCAGTCATTTTAGGCCAAATTAGGCGAATATCTCGAATTGGTCGTCGTGGCCTAAAGAATAAGACGTCCGGTGCATTCGTGTGTAGCGATGCACCGGTGTTCGAATCCCGCAGGCGGGTACCAATTTTTCTAATAAAATACGTACTTAACAAATGTTCACCATTGACTTCCACGGTGAAGGAATAACCATAGTGTAATAAAAATCAAACCCGCAAAATGATAATTTGCGTAATTACTGGTGGTAGGACCTCTTGTGAGTCGCACGGGTAGGTACCACCGCCTTACCTATTTCTGCCGTGAAGCAGTAATGCGTTTCGGTTTGCAGGGTGGGGCAGCCGTTGTAACTATACTGAGACCTTAGAACTTATATCTCAAGGTGGGTGGCGTATTTACGTTGTAGATGTCTATGGGCTCCAGTAATCACTTAACACCAGGTGGGCTGTAAGCTCGTCCACCCATCTAAGTAATAAAAAAAAGGTAAATGATAGCCTAGGTGGTGCGATGACCTCCGCAGGGTGGCCGGCATGATGTGGATGAGGAGAGCCGCAGGCCGGGCTCAGTGGTGTGGATTGGGAGAGGCCTATGTCCTGCAGTGGACGACTGTGGGCTGTTGATGTTGATGATGATGATGACGATGAAATGATAGAGGAGTATGGAAGGAGAAAACATGTTTCGACACCAGGAGACTGGGAGAAGGGCAGGAGAATGATGATGATGATGATGTATTCGTGCGAACCTGTGGGGAGGCCATGGTGTTCAGCAGTGGAGCTCTGCGCTGATGATGATGATGATGATGTGAAATATAAAGATGGATGTTTACTATTTAGGGTCGATAATGGTTTACTAATTGTTGTGGGTTGTGAGCTTGTCCACCCATCTAAGCAATAAAAATATAGTACATTGTGCACCAAGGGAGAAAAGTAGGACATTTCATCCCGCGTGTAAAATTGCAAACACGCGGGATGAGATGTCCTACTTTTTTCCCGCGGTGCTCATACTATTTTTTCTTCTACCAGGCCGAAAGTTCGTGGAGTACCGAGCCGGGGTTCAGGGGCGAAGCCCTGGCACGGGGTAGGGGGGGGCGGAGCCCCCCATACTCATAAAAAAAGAAATTTAATTGTTTTTTAATTTTTAAATAAATTACTACTAATTGAATAATAACTGTCTGATGAACTCATCTTTGTTTAATACTTCAGTATTAAATTTTATTGCCTTTTGTTTATTTCACTTTTACACTAAACACAATATTACAAATTACCCGAGCACAATAATGGCGGAGAATTTTAGGTGCGTGAGAGCAGACGTAAACACTAACGCGCATGCGCACTTGTCAGTACCCAGGGAGGAAAAGTTACACTTTCTTCCCTGTACAGCGGGAGGAAAACCGAACTTTCGGCGTAGGTAGGAGAAAAAAAAAATGACACTCACCTGTTGTCGCGTCAGTGCACGGGCATGTGCGCGGGGTTGGCCATGGCGGCCAGGCGCGTGTAGGCGGTGTGCGCGCGGGCGGCGGGCGCGCTGTCTCCGCCCACCGTCTCATTCTTGAACACGGCCACGCACTTCCACTGGTTCAAGTATTGCACTGTAAAAACCAATAACCGTTACTTTGCCAGTCCCACCACATCAGTAATAATAACGGCTTTTTTTTTTGGAACAAACTTCATTATGGGACGATGCGGAAGGGTACCCTAACCGGGAAAAAACGTCCGTAACGTAAGATTTTTATTAGTAATGCACACAGTGTACGACTTAACTTTGTAATAACATACAAAAAATAACAATTTTTTTTGTCATTAATTGACCACAATCTGAGAGCATTCGTTTGCGCAATACACTAACTCTTATGCAAACAACCGTGAATGAAGTGTACCACAATAAGTTCGCACGTTACCGAATGACCGTGGGTTGTTGCGAAACCTCCAGTTTTATTTTCTTTATACCTCGAATAGAACTTAAAATTAATATTTTTATAATAAGGAACTTCGTTCCTATCCGGTGTCCCACGACACCACGAATCTTTTTATTCCTACCTAAGCTGAGAGCCTTGAGAGGCTATTTCAGCGTAACCTTAACTAGTAGGTGAGCTCACGGGGCTCAAACCTGACGACGTTGCTAACACGAACCCTAGCAAGAGCAGTGCTTCGCAGCATCTACCACCGGATCGGAAACGCGACCCACTGAGAAGATCCGGCGAGAAACTCAGTGAGGTGTGTCTGTGGGTTAAATAACGGCACAGCTAAGCCGCAACCTTCGGCACAGAACTGCTTTCACACACCTCATTTGAAAATACATCAAAAGAATCAAAACTGAATTCCGACAACTCAACAGGGATGTACTCTGACTATGGCAAAGTGCATACAACGGAATCATCTCCAACAATGCCATATGTCAGTGAGTCATACCGTAGACAAAAAAGTTCAGTGAACATTTCACTTGTTGACCCAAGGAGGTCTAACTCTCAATGGTTGTCACATCCTTAAAAACTACTTGTTGAGATCATACCCTTCGTTTACAACTCTACATTCGATGATCGAAGAATATGTCTTAGGAAACTATACATCTGGAATAGATATCAAACAAGTAAAATTTAATTCAACTAAACGATTGACATGGTTATTGTCATTCCTTACTATTCCATAGTCTGACGCAGCTGTCGTCCCCCGACGAGGCCAGAAGCGTCCCGGTGGGGTTCCACGACACCCTCCACACGCACGAGTAGTGCTCGTCGAAGGCCGCCATTACTTCACTCTTGAACCGCACGCCCAAGCCGTTCGCGGAGATGGACGATTCACTGTAACGTCACAATAATAATTTAAATGTTGTATTCCAACGAGTGCAAACTAAATAGAATACACAAAACAAAGGTTTTACTGGTGGTAGGACGTCTTGTGAGTCCGCACGGGTAGGTGCCACCACTCCGCCTATTTCTGCCGTGAAGCAGTAATGCGTTTCGGTTTGAAGGGTGGGGCAGCCGCTGTAACTATACTTGAGAGTTGAGACCTTAGAACTTATATTTCTCAAAGTGGGTGGCAGCATTTACGTTGTAGATGTCTATAGGCTCCGGTAACCACTTAACCCCAAGTGGGCTGTGAGCTCGTCCACCTATCTATGCAATAAAAAAAAAGTGCTCAAAAGTCATGCAATATTTATTCTCTCTTCTTCATCGTCTTCATCGTTCCCACACCGCTAAAGATCGTGACCACATGTAATTTTCCTCCATAGTGTTTGGTCATGAGTGGCATGGACCACATGGTATAGACGAACATACCTGTTTCATGGACCGCATGGTATAGACTACCAGGTATAGAGTAACATACCTGCTATATTTTTTATAATTTCCAGAATTTCTCTAAATTAAACGGTTGTCTGGCAGAGATCGCTTTTAGCCTATTGTTACAAATCTATCTGCTTTTTGACTGTTTTTGAATGTAACTTGTGTTTTGGTGTGCAATAAAGGGTATTCTCTCTCTCTCTCTCTCTCACTACCACCAACCACTTTCTGAACCAGATCTGACTATCTGGCTGGTGTTCTGTTTATAGTGCCACAGAAATGAATCATTTTCAGATGGTTCCTAAGCATCATTTGCTTACCGGCTCTTCTGTGAATTTTAACGGAAATTTTACACTTTGCATCATCTGTAGTCATGTCAATGACAAGATAATGAGGTACTCACGAAAGTGGTTCAATTTTAATGATTCTCAGGTCCTTGGCGGCTACGGCGAGGAGATGGAACGAGCGGCCGAGGTTGGGAGCGAAGGCGAGGTCGTTGACCGGCTCCTGGACGGATGACAGACAGTCCGTTCTGGTCCAACGACGAGATGTTTCACTGTATCTGAACACAAATTTATTTACTTAGTAATTTTGTTTTTTTATTAATTTTTTATTAGGCACACAATACACATCGTTTTTTTTTTTTTTACACAATACGTTCGGTCTGTCTGTCTACCAAGCAATATCACCCACTCAGTTGAAGATCTTCCTTTTATACTCTCCAAACTATGACAAAAATCTTCCCCGGGCTATAGACAACTATAAAAATTTGCAAATCTACATTAAATACAAATACTGGTAGTTTTAAATCACTGCTAACAGTAGACATTGTCAATAGCAGGAGCACATCCAAGTCACTGTCTAGAATTATCATTATTTCAAGTAATAAGTATTTTAGATATTTACATATATATCATTATCCTGCCCTTCTCCCAGTCACCTGGGGTCGGCGCAACATGTTTTCTTCTTCCATACTCTTCTATCATATACCATTTCTTCGCTCACTCCCCTTCTACCCATATCGTCTTTCACACAATCCATCCATTTCTTCTTAGGTCTACCTCTTCCTCTAAATCCTTCCACATTCCTAGTTAACACTCTCTTAACAACCTCATTTTCATTTCGTCTCATCACATGTCCATACCATCCCAAACGTGCACTCCTCAGCTTCTCTGTCACAGGTGCCACTTTCAGATATTTACATATAAAAAGTATAATTTATGAAAAGTATAATTTATCAAGTTAAAAAAAAAAAAATTAGTGTATATTTAATACATGTAACCCATGTGTTACACTTCATAAATTACATTCAAAAACATATCATAAATCAATACTTACTCATAAATAAAAACTTTTCCATTGCAAGCTGTGCTCTTATCAGATGGCACTGATGCTAAGGCATTTGTTGTGTTAGGTTCATCACTGCCTACTGCCAACATTGGTGGGTTTCCTACCCTAGAAAAAAATATGCAATATTGAAGAATTATATTACAAAGTAGTCATTAAAACAAGCCAACAGAACAGTTTTATTTTACACAGTAAAAACAGTTTTGCTCCCAAAAAATCTCTCATACTCTCACTCTCAACCTCTAAACTAAATTCCCTGTTGTTTTATGAGTATCTGGGGAGTTAAAAGAGCTCTCTGTTGACTACACGTTATTATTGTTGTTGTTGTTGACTGTTGTTGTTGTTGACTACTTATTCTACATAAATAACTATATCCAGTTACGATCAGATGGGCTATTTACTACCTGCAATGACAATACAAATACATATAATAGCCGTCAAACTTCTTGAGCATTTGTTGACGTAGTGGGGGTAAGTTCGCGCATGGTACACTCACGTGCAAAAACATTATTTACGCTGCGTCATAATGCAATTAAATTATTAAAATCAACATATGTATTTATTTATATATTTATTAGAACATCAACAAAAAATATAGGTTAATAATTGTAATAATTTAATCTTGGGGTAAAATAGATATTCCTTCTATTAAGTCAAAACTAGAGCTGTTGCCAGGTCTTGGTTCAGTTGAAGCGAAGCTGCTATTTGTAATTTTTTTTTCGTTATCATAATCTTGACCATCATCATCATCACTGTTTTCATCACCCGAGTCGCCATCATCGTGATGAGTCGACATAGGGCTCATCGGTGTAGTTTACAACTCGGTCGTTCGATCTTCTTTTTTGTCTAATTAATTATTTTTTTAAGATATTCGATTCGTAGTAATCGAATGTTACTTTTTTCAATTACCAGCTTCCGATTATTTTCTGTTTTTTTTTTCATCTGAAGCCTAGCTCTTTCATAATTCGTCGTAAACTTCATTCCGAGCCATTAAAATGTATATCTTCTTTAAATTTTTCGAAGCCTTTCTACGGTACGGAGTTTCGCTGCTTGTTATGTAGTTATTATGATTACATCTTTTTATTACAGATTGAACGAAACAATCCATTCCGGTAACTTTCTTCTTCCCTGATCTTTTCTTACCCGGAGTCCGAAACACTGCGAGCAAGCCAGAGCCTTTAGCTTCGTTAATAATGCACCAAACAGTACTCACTGATGTTTTTCTTGCTTCCGAAGTCTGTTTTACTTTATCCATATCATTCTTCCCCTGTTTTATAATGAAGCAATATACGTCGTACACAATTTTTCTACCCTTTCTTTTGAATACTACACCAGTTTGTCGCGGCATAGTGTATTTTTTATAAAAAATCAACAAACACTCAACATAAAGCAATGGCAACAAAGTCAACAAGTAATTATAACAAATAACTTAACAATTAATAACGATAGACTTTTTACTGTACGCAAGCGTACTTTTGGGAGCAAGCGGAAAGAGGGCGCGGTGCGGGGCGCAAGGTTCGACTGATCTACCAATAACGCGCTCGATACGATTTCCCCTGCCGTCGCGCCTCACCCTCACCACCAAAGTGATCTAAAATTCGGTTCTGCGCAGTCAAGGTCATTTGCTCAAGAAGTTTGCCGGTTACTATACCTACCTAGACAATGAAGGGTTCCACGATAAACAACTGATTGAAACTTTCGTCGGTATTTCATGCTGGAGGGTCCATTGAGCCAAATTCATCACATCCGGAGCCTCATATATTCTGTAAATCAAACAAAATGTTGTTTTCGCTTCAACCAGATTAAAATGAGAAGATGAAGAGCAGTATTGCTATACCAGTAACAACATAGCCTTATGTGGATTCTGAGGTTAACTATTTATCTAGAATGACACAGAATTAATTCAAATGAAAATGGTAATTAGCTGAATTTAATTGTTGAAAATGTAGAAAAACAGGTAATGCAGCTTAGACTACATTAGTAGCTGCCAATATTGTTGCATAAATCATCACTCACATTTAGGCCCAAATTCTTAACCATCTAGTAAAACAGCCTACAAATTAGAAAACAAGACTGCTTCATTGCAGAAATAGGCAGGGTGGTAGTAGCTATCAGTTTATGCTTGAAATAAGTAGTACCAGGAGGTTTTACTGATGTGTAGTGTTATGGTTCAACATAATACCTTATAATGCCATCAGCTGAGCATGTTACTAGAAGTAGACCTAAATGTTTGGGTCCAAATTTAACATCTGTTACTGAAGTTCTTGAATCAACGAGGTTTGACCGCTTCAGCCATGTACGTAAACTCTTTTCAGAGCCTGTTGCTGTGGTGTCACCTGAATACAATATTGAATACATATTTATTTGAACCAATCATTTTGAAGTACATACTCCTACTATTCTGCACTTGGCTTGTGTATATCTCTGCATGACTAGTAATGGTGTTAAAGATGATTAAATAGGCCATTCTTTGATCACAGTCTTTCACACTTTGTGTCTGTTAAAATTTATATTATTTTGCAACTTCCAAGCCAGGTTTCCTAGATTGTCTTTTTTTTATTGCTTAGGTGGGTGGATGAGCTCACGGCCCACCTCATGTTAAGTGATATGAGATCTAAGATCTCAGTCTGTCCTACCCAATACAAAAGACTAATGAAAGTTTTCAGAAGTACATTGAATGTACCATGATGCAAACCTATGAAAAGCAGGCACCCTACACCTTACACTCTGCAAAAAATGGGTAATCTGTGGCGAAAACTTGTAAGAATATACTATAATCTATATACATAAAAATGAATTGCTGTTCATTAGTCTCGCTAAAACTCGAGAACGGCTGGACCAATTTGGCTAATTTTGGTCTTGAATTATTTGTGGAAGTCCAGAGAAGGTTTAAAAGGTGAATAAATCTAAAAATACTCAGAATTAAATAAATATAATAATTTTGATTTTCCTTTGATGTGTCCCCCGTCAGACGGATCCCTTTTGTTTGTTTTAAGTTTATTTTATACAAAAGTTTAGGTCTTATATTTATCAACTGAGGCACTACGAAGTCTGCCGGGTAAGCTAGTTATACATAAAATAAATTATAAAACAACTCATCTAGAAAAAGTAATAAATTTAATGCTAAATGGTATGAACAAATGGTTCCACATACCCACTTCCTCCCAAATAGCAGCTGTTCTATCAAAGGAGCAAGTCGCAATGACCTGTCCAAACTCTGGGTGGGCCCATGTAACTTTCCAAACGGAGCCGTGATGGGCCTTCCAGCTCGCTGTCATCCGCCAGCCTCCATGCCCGTCTGTGTCCCATATCTAAGATAAAAAATTACATATTCTAAATTATTAACTTTCACGATTGCTTATTACTACGAAGCAACAAAGATTTCGTAAATTACCAGAAGTATAAAAAAATTGCGTTTTACAACTATACGTACGTAAAACAAAGGTACGTACTCTAATTAAAAATAATATAAAGAATGTACCTTTACGTATTGATCACTGGAACAAGTGGCCATTCTCTCTCCGTAAAAGTCGTACGCGACATCGTGAATAAGGTCTTTGTGATCGGCATGTATCGTTTGGGCCTCGAAAAGGTTCGTAGCTATGTTTTCACTCATTGTTATTATGAACTAACAGTGTTTTTTCCGTTACATTAATCCCAATTTATAACCTCAAATTCACAGAAAATGACATTAGACATTAATGTAATGACAGTAATAGTTCCATTTTTCAATATGAAAGGCGAAAGTATCACATCATACAAACTAATTTTTTTTGTACTCTGTTAAATGAAAAATAATGTAAAGTAAAAAATGATATGGATGAAATTAAATAAAATGAGGTGAGATGGGATGAAATAAAGTCACAGTAAAATGACAGTTATTTACAGAGACTTTAGTGGACTTTTTGGAAGAGTCCGAAAAGCCATGTCAAGCGACTGTTTCATTTTCCCACATATGCGCTTTTACGGATGCAAAACAGTAATTAAAGCACCATTACTACACGTTTAAGCCTTCATCAAACAGAACGCGTACTTAGCGCGCTTCAGAGCGCTAAACTAACGCCGCGCTATGACACCGAGATGTATTGTACTACTACGGTATTATACCGTCAAACAGAGCGCCAGCGCTATGAGTGCTATAGCGCTGACGCTATGTTATATTGACGGTATGTTACCATAGTAGTACAACACATCTCGTCGTCATAGCGTAGCGCTCTGACGCGCGCTAATTACGCTTTCTGTTTGACGAAGCCTTTAAGCATGAAGAAACACTAAATTATAAAAAAAAAACAATACACACAACTTCGCTCCTGGCGTTTCCGCCAAAAACTCGTTCATTTGTGTCTGTCTGTCCATCTTCTTCTTTAGGTCACCACAATTGTTTTACAGGATATCCTTTAGGATTTAATCTCATCCCCAGCAATTAAGCGGTCCTTCCCGGAGTGGCACCCATGTAGATTAAATGGGAGAAACTTGTGGTAACTTGGGAAAACTTGTGAAAGAGCCTCAATCCATGGATGAAAACAGCATAGATAATAATAATTTATAATGTATAATTTATAAAAGGGAAGCAATTCAAGCAGTTCGTACCCCACACGACAGAAGACCAATGCTGTAAATAACAGTGGTCTTTCGTTAGACGTTAGTACCCGCCTTACCATGTTTTTCTCCCAACATCGATGTCGTATTTATTACCTACCATTCCTACACTAAGATCTATAGATGTGACTACTTGAAACTGAATTGCCAATAGAAAAGGCTCATGATATGGTTTGAAAAAAAAACAATTAAAAATTATAGGCATTTAATAAAATTAGTAGTGTACTAGCTAATTTAATTACATAGATTAACAAGGAAGCTAATATTATTTATAAATATAACAAATTCATACACAAAAATACATCAATTATTAACATTATTGTCAAAATAAACACGAAAACAGAACAATTTAGATAGATGCAAAATTTGTATATGATTAACTAATTATGAGTGTGATAATTTTCATTAAACAGATCTCCAATAACTTGACCAATTTGTCAAATAGACAATTACGTATTTTTTTTTAATTTACAACACACTTTAAGTGTTCAATGATAATATTTAACATTTGTTAAATAAAAAGAGGAGTTGAAAATATGTTATGTATATTATTTTTAAATTACAAAGAATCCGTTCCTAAGGATCCTATACTATTAGGTATTGATGCCGGAATATTTATTACAAATTTACTTTATTTAATTTACATTACAAACACAACGAAAGAGACAAAAAATTATTTAAATATTGGAAATTTTTAAGTCCGTAATTTTACGAACGGTATTAAATTTGGCACAACTATTATTTATATGTGTATAATTATATTAAAATTAACTAAATGTCTTTCAATTATTATTTTACAGTTTTAAAAATATTCTACCTAGGATTATGAAAAGTCAACAACATTTCATTAAATTTTTATAAAATATGGCAATTGAGATTGCAGCTCAGCTGATAATAAGTGGCAGGCATCGCTTAGAGACGCTACAGTGTAACGTCTGTTAATAGGACCTAACAAACTTAAAATGAATTCGAATGGTTCTGAAAATCAGTTCTTTTAGGGACAAAACTTATTCGTATTGAGTGACGCGCCTATACCATTACTGATTGGGCGTATTGTGGGGACACATTGGTATTGCCATCCTATTACCGGTCGCCTAAAAGGCTGCACAGCCGTTAGACGACTTTCCCATAGTGGAATGGACACCGATCAACGCTTAATACCATCAGGTCCCTTACCCAGGTCAATGGCATAGAAGGAGACATAAAAATTACTGAAATGATGCTACAAGCGTTTATAAATGAATTCGCAGTCAGCACAAATAACTTCAATGTTAATTCTACTATTAATTTGGCAAAAAAATGTTTTTTTTTTTTTGTATTTCCATAAGTAATGTCTACTTTACTTTTTGTTTTGCTCCTAACATCCTACCCGCAATCTTCAGTCTATGCCTGACCGTGACGCTTGCAACACGCCGAAATATCGACAACTCGTGAAATGTGAAAACCATAGTATGAACCTGTTAAATAACAATTGTGTAATATAAATAATTTTAAATAATAATGTGTAATTTTAGCGAAAGTTCTTCAAACTTCCTATATTGTATTATGAAGTTTGATGTACTTTTGCTTAAAATAAATTAGAGCTCCAAAACTTTATAAGTACACCTGGAACTTTCTAAGATTTATTAAAGCTAGTTCTCTTTTTCAATTGATCAATTTCTAAAGCCAGCTTTCTGTTTGTCTCAACTAAAACGTCTTGGTTGTAGGTTAGATTCTGAATCTGCTCATTCATGTTGGACAGTTGTTTCTCCAAATATAATTTTTGTTTTGTCAGAGCCATCATGATGTGCAGGAAATAATTTCTATTGTCATCTGCGACGTCGGTCAGTGTAAGTTTAATAAAATCTTTTAATTCATCTAAGGATTTATTCTCCATTACGTCAACGCAAGGAGTAGAACTAGAATGTTTGATTGGTAGATTTGTATTTGATATTCGAGCTTCTTCGGCAAGTCCGTTGGAAGGTAAAGGGGATGGAAACACTAAGTTATCCATCGTTCTGCTAGTTAAAGGAGTAGATATCTTACTAATGTTCTTTTCAGCGTCCAACTGGCGATACCTTGCTTCGTGCCTATCGCTTTTCCTTTCATGGTCCAAAGACTTACTGCCTTCATCATCAAAATCATTGTTCGATTTATCCAGTCCCATCATGACAAGAAATGAATCTGCTTTGGCATCACCTTGATTAGATATTTCGAGATTATTTTTTGGGGGTGTGTCGCTTATGAAAAACATATCCGAAGTTCTTGTACGAACCGGAGAGTGTACTTTAGTTGGCGAAAGACATTCAGTATCTTCTCGCAGGCTGATTTCAGCTGAGAAGGCCATCTTTCGCAAAGGTTGAAAAGTAACCTTTCTAACTTCATCTTCGTGACCTCTAAGTATTTTGAATGGAATAGTTAAATCTCTCAAATCGTATATGAGGACTACGCCATTTTTCGTACCGAAACCGACTTGGTTTTCTGTGTTCACGGCCAAAGAAGTCAATGTGTAAGCAGCCTTAATAGTCGAAACTATGTTCTGTAATCGAATATCATAAACGTGCATGATTTTATCGTAGCCACAGGAAAACATAACGTCTCGATTGATCAGCGAGTACGCAATGTCACTGACCGGAGCCCCGTGTACATTTTCAAAGAACACTTTATCTTTATTCGTGGTTACGTCTCGGAGCACGATGTGGCCTTCATCGGTTGCTAGCCCCAACAGCGAGCGAGCATCTTGATGAAATTTCATCGCCGAAATACTTTTCGAACAAGGCAGCTTGACCGTTAAAACCGGAATGTTTGATACAAGACCGTAAATGACCGTGTCGCCATTTTGCATGGTCGCTGCTAAACTAGTATTCTTGGCATTGTAGCTGACGAAGTTTACAGCGGACTGGTGTGAAGGTGTTGGAAACGTTTTTATGACACTTCGGTTCTTCGTGTCCCATATCATTACATTACCGTTCTTGGTGCCTACGGCTATGTTACGATGGCCATCTCGGTGGAAACTCGCACACCAACTGTCTTTTAATGATAAATGCTGTAAACTCCGGACGTCGTGATCCGCTGCAGATAATATTTCAACTAAGCCTTTTGAATTCACCTGGAACGTTAATAAAATCCTTTATGAATATGCAAGCATTAAAAATTATAATATATATTTTTAGTACACTAATTATTTCTGTGTGCAGTTTAACACAATTAGAAACAATCGAAAAAGTGGCTATTACCATCATGGGAGTTCCTCAATATTTAGGGGAGGCAAAGTGGGAAAACGTGGGCTATTGAGAATTCGCAAGGTGAAGCAGTGACAGACCTTGACAATATTTCCGAAACGTTGAAAGAGTTCTATCAATTTCTGTTTCAAGACCCTAACTCGCACTATTTCGATCCTCAGTATGCAGATAGAGCCGAATATTCTTGAGGATGAGGTTTGTATAATAAAATACCTTAAGAAAGGGAAAACCAGTGGAAAGGAGACCGATTGAAACCATCAAGCCATCTGGAGAATATTGTGTTGAAATTTTCCATAACCTACGTAATAAAATATGGCAATTTGGAACTTGGAACTTGGCTCATACAATTTTCATCACGTTGCATAAATCAGTGCTCCTTGAATATATGTACAGAGCTTATAATGAGACTTAACCACGAAAACTGGTCGGATGGTATAAATGTCGGAAGTCAGAAGTTTCCGATATGCAGACATCACTTTAGTCACGTCGAGCCAGGTGGAAGAGCTGCTCAACAAAGTGGAACATGTCAGTCTTGATTTTGGACTTAAAATTAAACGCAGCAAGACAACAATCATGATTGGCGACGGTGCTAATAATAACTTGCCGGAGGTCACAAGAATTGTGAACTGTGATGGCATACAATGATATATTTACAAACTTGGGCGCATTAATTTTATACAGTAGAGGATGCATTGAAGAATTAAAGCGGAGTATGGCTATTTTGAGGTCAGCCATGGACAGGATAAAAAAAATATGGGGGAATCGAAACGTCACGAAAGTCACTAAAGTTAGAGTTGTAAGATCGCTCATCTTCCCCATTTTTGTACAGGAACTCAGCATTAAGCAGCATCTCTCTTCCATTATTCAGGGTCACATTCTCACATAAATGCTACACATGGGGGTGACGACTCAGCAGAACGCCTTGTGGTGCAGCGCTAGATTGAGGGTACAACACCAAACAGCAAATTACCGTTACAGTGGACAGATAAAAAAAGGCCCATCACAAGTGGACAAGAAAGTTCAAGAGGAATGGTGACGAACACAACCACCTGAACTGATGACCACATCCACTCTCCTAAGAGTGCAAATTACTAAGAGGAAAAGAAAAAGAGGCAGTATAAAATGTCTTTGTAGATTTTGTCCCAAAGGCTCCAGAGGCTCCAAAATGCTTGACTTCATCCAGAAGGGCATTGACAAAATTTCACTGGCAGAGAAGTATCAATCTCACGAGTGCTTATTTTGATTGATAGATTGATATATCAATATTTAAAAAAAAAGCTAACTTTCTGTTTACAAAAACAGCAATTTCATAAGTAAAAGCTTAATATTAGTTCTTATGGATGTGTAAAACTGATATGCTTAACTGTGGTTGCCCTTTGGTAACTTGATCGCTACGACAGACCAATCAGATGATCATCAGATGGCTTTGCTGACATTTTGTATGTTTTTCAAAATAATGTGATTGAATTTCAAAATAATATTATATAAAAATGAATTGCTGTTCGTTAGTCTCGTTAAGAATCGAGAACGGCTAGAACGATTTGGCTAATTTCGGTCTTGAATTAATTGGTAAAGGAAATAAATATGAAAATGCTCGGAATTAAAAATAACAATTTTGTTTTTCTTTCGATCTGTCTCCCGTCCGTCGGATTCCTTTTGTTTGTTTTAAGTTTCTTTTATACGAAAGTTTAGGTCTTTCATTTATCGATTAAGGCACTACGAAGTCTGCCGGGTCAGCTAATCCTAAATAATTGTTAATGCTTTGAATTATATTTTACCTGCAATATGTATTTGCTGTCGTCGCTCCATGAAATATCACGTAGCAGACCCTCGTAACATCCGTAGGACTTTTTCAGTTCCCACGTTAAACAATCATACAGTAACAAACGAGAACTTGCTGAGGTGAAATACATTTTATTAGTTATTCATCAACATTTAGAACTACGTAAATTGACATATGCGGGACCAGTGAACTAATCACTTATAAACTTGTGAGTCTCAAATACAATTATTTTGAATAAAACGTTTATGAAAAACAAAACAAATCGAAAATTGTGTCTTGCTATACGCGGAATTTTGACATTAGCACTTTGACAGCTTTAAGACACTGACACTCATAGATTATACACTTAATATATTTGAGACTGACACTTGGCAATCAGGTAATCCCATAGACCTAGGTTTCATACTTCAGTCGCTAATCCGTTTGATTCTAATAGAGTGTGAACTGAAATGGTGACATAAAGTAGCACCTTATTAAAGTGAAACTGAACTGTTTCATTTGTTTCCTCAACATTTAATGAAAGAGTATAATAATATATTATATACTCTTGTGCACTTCCCTAAAAACACAAAAAATAATATTTGTGTTTTTAGGTGTTAGGTTAAGTGCACAATCTGTGAAGGTGAATTTTTTATGTGAAACATCTATAGCCGCACGTAAAACCGATTTCTAGCGTGGCGACGAATGCCGTGTCGACGCGTCGCCAAGCTATATGATGGTATATATATATATACAGTATATATGCAGTAGTGTGTACTGTGTGCGACGCGTCGCCATGCGCAATCGACTGTACAATTCAATTCTCTCCCACTCGAGCCGGCGTTAAGCCATCTCTCTCGCTACACTGAGCTCGGGTATCTATAGTGTATACTCCATAGTGTATACAGTATCAAAGTGTATAATCTATGTGCAGTGTTGTTTACTACAGTACACATAACCTGTGTTTTACTTGAAAACAAATTGTTTTTTCGTAATATTTTATTTTATCATTATGACATATTTAGTTCCTATCACAATCTGTTCTTTTCTGCATATTACTTTTACAAAATAATGTCGGTGTTTCACATCTGCCAGGCGTCCCGTGACGCCTCACATTTTTTTTCACTGCTGGACATAGCTTCTCAAGTGTCTTCAAAAAATCCATTAACTATTATACATTACATTCCTGCCATTAAATTTAAAGATTCTTAATGCTATTTATCTTACTCGATGTTATCACATCTTAATTTAATTATTTTTTATTCAATCCTATTCTTTAATCAATTTTCATTTTATTTTACATCTCTCTGTTCCATTTTATTTTCTCATAAAGTCACGTGTATGGACTTTTGATAAAACATTCTTTGACTTTATTACCTAAGTTTCTTATACCAGTTTAATAGAGGAAAAAAAAATATGACTGACGTGTTGCTTGTTTTAAGTTAGAGATAGTAATTCATTCCGAAAAGTATCGATTAAAATCGATTCACAATACATTCGAAGCAAAGAAAATTGATCGCTTTTCGAGTTACTGGGGCTTTGTTTTATCTGAAAAACTTTACATAGAAACGAATCAGTAACTCATGTTACACAAAAATCAATTAATCAAAATGCAAATGGTGCAATATTAACCAATGTATTTAATGTAACAACCATCAGAGCAGATGATTTACACACATTAATAATTTGTTTTTCTCCTACCTACGCCTGAAGCCTTGAGAGGCTATAATAGCGCTACCCTAGCGTGTATGTGAGCTCTCGGGGCTCAAACCAAGAGGTGTTATTAACACTGGCCCTAGCAAGAGCAGTGTTTCGCAGAATCTACCACCGAATCAGACACGCGAACCACTGAGAATATCCAGCAAGAAACTCAGCGGGCTATTAACAAAAACATATATGTACACCGTTATATCTGTTAAGATAATAGAAAGGGCCTGAAATCTTCTAGACTGCTACACAGTTATTAGCAAATAAGACGAAAATATGTGTACAAGCAATTAAGCATAAATTATTTATCGATTCTTCCTTTAATCGATCTCATATTTCATCCCAACCAGATGTTCCTCCCTACCGGTGTCAACTCCGGATCCAGAAAAATCTCAACACAAAACTAATAATTTTATTAATTTAATTCAGTTTAAAACATCCAATCTAAAGTAAGTACCTAAATTAAATAATCTTACAACTAATATTGCCTCAAGCATTAACTAGATAAGATTTGTAAAAGAAAACAATGAACCGGTAAATTTAACGTCAAATAATAAACTTAAAGTTCAACGTTTACACTTTAATATTCGCATACGTTTAAAGATACTTTTAAAAGATTTAAGATCTTTAAATTCCTCTATTTTGTAAATAAAAAAAATGGAGAATGTTTGTTTTGAATGTTCTGTTGACATCAATAACTACAACGCTGTACAACAGCCTAAAGCTGTAAATGAGTCGTCTATTATCAAAGGTGGCAGGTGGCAATCTGTGCATTTGGACAAAAAAATGTTATTGATATGTCAATACAGATTGATTTGAATATAATCGTCTCCTTCAAAGAATACGGTTCAAAACCTGCATTAAATAAAGGTTAATAGTTAACCTGTTATTTATCTAAGATGTCGTTCCGAAGAGTTTTGTGACTGCCAATGGAATACAAAGTCAATAATTCGTTTTTCTGATTTACCAATAATTGTCCAAAAGTCAGATTGCCGGCTTTGATAATAGTCGACTCAAATAACCTACTCTTAATTTTATTCAATATCATATCTCAAATAAGTGTTTTGCTATTGCTCGCAAGGTCTGGGGCGACCAGAAACCCACTGTTTTGGAACCAACACAGATCTATTGGAATTTATTTTTCAGGTATTAGAAATGTTTGTCCAAACCCGAATCAGGCATCAACTACTTACCTTGGACAAATTTTCTTGACCTTCTCAGTAAACTAGATAACTTTTACCATCTAAGACACAGCAGTTATGTAGTAATGGCTCAGAGGGTTGTTCTCTGTCACCACGGAGTCATCAGCCAGAAGAATTGTCATCTGCATATGGCAATTTATAACCATATTACTGAAACTCTCTACTTATTAACAAACATATTGGATGTTCGTCATTGAAACCTTTCATTGGGATTTTTGAGAGAAGGTTTTGTGTTTGTAAATTATTTGTTCCATGCGAAAACGACAGAAAAAGAGAACGAGAATAATTTTGAAATCTTTAATAAAACTTTTTCTCTGGTTTCAGAATGATCACCGACATCCAGCTAGCGGTTTTCTCCAACATTTTGGGAGTCTCCATATTCTTATTAGTTATCCTGTATCACTACATAAATGCCAATAGTTCCAAATGATATAGGTAAAGATATTTAAAGAAATTAGTTTTAATTAGCCTTAAACATGATTCTGACAATTTATTGAGTTCTGAAAAATTATAAAATCGAAAGCTGGAGTAACACATTCTTCACTGCTGTTAATAAAATACTTTACAATTAAATAAATGATCATTAAAATGTATATAATACAATTTGCATCTGTGAAAAAATCAGCCATAAAATCATATCGACCCTTGAAAGGCAAACGTGACTAAGCGACAATGCGTGAACTTTACAGTAGACTAATTTAAAGTTGAAATACCTGAAAAAAAATCTATTTTAAGAAATCTAGCTGTAGGATTGAAATGATTTTAATAGACCTAGCAATATATTTTTTTTGCGCATCGAATATGGTTATTGCCTATCATTTATGTACAAAGCAGTTATTGTCACTTAATCACGTTTGCCTTTCAACCGTTAATATTTGTAAACAAATTTTACAGAGTGGCAACCTCTTACACTATTCTCTTAAACTATTTTTGTAAACTTTAGAATTGTGTTGGTATGATGGTCTTTATTGAGACTAATATTGAACAGAAAATTGGGAAGAGACCTAAGTTAATTTCTTTATGTATATTTTACAGTACAACTTCAAAATCAGTTTACTCTATTTTTTATTTATTGCTTTGATTGATGGATGAGCTCACGGGCAACCTGATGTTAAGTGATTACAGGAGCCCATAGACATCTACAGCGTAAATGTTGCCACCTACCTTGAGATATGAGTATGAGATATGATGTTTCAGTTTGTATAGTAAAACGGCTGCCCCACCCTTCAAACCGACACGCATTACTGCTTCACGACAGAAATAGGCAGGGCGGTGGTACGTACCGGATCGGACTCACGAGATATCGTACAACCAGTAATTACGCAAATTATAATTTTTTGAGTTTGATTTTTATTACACGATGTTATTCCTTTACCGTAGAAGTCAATCGTGAACATTTGTCAAGTACGTAGGTATTTCATTAGAAAAATTGGTACTCGCCTGTGGGATTTGAACACCGTTGCATCGCAAGATACGAATTCACCGGACGTCTTATACTTTAGGCCACGAAGACTTCAAAATAATTAGGCGTGCATCCGCCCTTTATGGTACTAAGTTCCATACATAATGACTGTACAAAGTTTCTACTCAGTCACTAATATAACATGTTCCGGAACAAACATTCAGTCTCAAAATGTGTGTCATATATTGGGCAGATATTGGGTGGCACTAAATTACTGTTATAAAACATTATACAGTTCAAAGACAATTCTTTGAACTGTATAATGTTTTATAACAGTAATTTAGTGCCACCCAATATCTATAGTATCGATATAGTTAATATTAATTTAAGTAAATTAATTCAATTCAAATAATTTTAAGAAATTAAAAAAAAGTTCAATAATACTACTGGAGGTCTAGGTAATTGGTATTACTATCTGTAAATATGGCATCGCCCGATTTCGCGAGTCGAATACATAATTAAAATTATTTTTACAGCTTGTTTCATTCAAGTCTGTATTTATTTTTCATATTATAATTATGTCTAGGGTTATTAATAGACTTATTTATACGTATTCTTTTGTTACAGGTCAATCGCGGCCATTGTAAAAGCATTGGTGTCTCTAATAAAAAATGTGCTTTATATTAAGATGTAAATAAAAGTTTTACTCGAATTATTTTTGTTTCAATTATGATGTACATTGTACAAATACTTTTTTATCGTTTCAAAAATATTCTTTAGGGCCAAGAGGAAACATTGTTTTGCATAGTACCGTCGAATTAGAGCTAATTCCGTCCATTTTTTTCTTTTTTTCCCTTCCTATGCTGGTAGCCTTGAGAGGTTATTTCAGCTTCACCCTAACGTGTGTAGGTGAGCTCACGGGGCTCAAACCGGAGTGTTGTTAACACTGACCCTAGCAAGAGTAGTGCTTCGCAGAATCTACCACCGGATCGGAAACGCAACCCACTGAGATCCGGCGAGAAACTCAGTGGGCTGGACCGTCCATACTACCTGAAACCAGTTCGGTTAGCCACAATGCTTGAAAATATGTCACGTAAAAATATGTATGTACATAAACCAAATAAAATGTTTAAAATGAATTATTTCCTTTCGTCAAAGTGACGTTTAATCAATAGTAATTTAATGTGATAATAAGATAGTTTTCAGCTTCTCGTAAATCAACGTCTTTACGTCTTTTCCCCAAAGGAAATCTACGTGAGTAAAAGGTTCAAATGGAACTTTATACATTTCTTTTGCGTTGCCTAAACTGGAATACAGCTTCTCGACATCGTCAGGGTGAGCGAGCCAGTCTTCGTCGCTGTAGAAGAGATACACAGGTGTCACAACTTTGTACAGGTGATAGTGTGGGGGTTCTTTGTTACCGTACAGCTTTAAGTTAAAATATCCGTAATCAAACATTTTGAAGTCACCAGACATTGTTCCTTGGCCGAAGTGCACGATCTGCTTAACCGACGCTCCGGCTGGCATGTGCCCGTATAGTACAGGAAGATTCGTCACGTTCAATTGCTCATAACCAAAACCGGTAAATAGGAAGATCACATTACTGCACAAGATTTCCGCCAACGGCAGAGTACCACACAGAAGCAACTTTAGACTCCGAATGAGGTTATTGTCCGGTAGAAACTCGTGTATCCCGAAAATTTTGGTTATGTAATAAATTAATGGAGTTCCCGGCGTGAATAGTCTGACGATTGGTGATCTTACTTTCGTCATAAAAGCTACAGGAGATAACGCTATCATTGCAGAAATTTTCTCGTTATATTCCGGCCTCTCAGATGTCATAACAAAAAATGTGGTGGTACCTTGAGAATACCCAATATATTTTAACGATGAGGTATTTTTAGATGCGAGGACGTAGTCGATCATCGCTGGTAAATCATAGTAACCTATTTCATGCCATGAGAAGTCCCAGAATATGGCGTCCGATGGATCTAAGATTAAATGTTGTTTTGAGTGTTTGTTGCCACGAGCATTCCCCATCCACACATCATAGCCTTCTCTGGCAAGGAGGAAGGCCAGTCCGCCTTCGGGGCCTGCAACAACAAAATCATCCGAACTTCCAAGCAAACCATGCATCAAAAACACCGCTGGTCCTTTATTAGGTATTCGAAATAAGGTTAAACAATATTCATCCTCAGTCGTTACAAAGTGTTTTTCCACTTTTTGATTGTATTTCTCAATAATTTGCTCAATCGAAAGCGTAATGTCTTCATTCCCTAAACCGGCGTGGTAATTTGCAACGATGTCGTCAAAATGTTTTAGTACAGTTTTGTTGATAAGAATCGGCAAATGACCACCAAGGGCGTGGATTACCGTGCCCGATAATGACGTAATCGCACCCCTGCCGCTGCTTATAATTTCTTCGGCCACACGAAATGGCCCAGAAAAAATCGGTAGTTGATAAAACATATCTATAAGAGCACTCACGGTATTGGAGGTAGTTGACAGTGTATAGCGGATTAATTGTCCGCCCACTTGATTTGTGGAGATAATAACGACCACAATCAAAGTAAAGTTTCTCATGACGAGTGCGTGCTGATGGTGTTATTAGCGAACTGTGGATTGTCCACATCTCCGTCAGTAGGTGGCCTTGAATCCATTAGGTATGTTTTTTTTTGGAAATGTTCATTTCCGCGAATGAATTGCAAAAATTGAAACAATTGAAATTAAATAGTTTGAAGTTTCTGTGTCTAGGTAGGGTAATTGAGCCGAAAGCGAGCCGAGAGAATATTCTGGTACCGCAGGCACCTTGTTGAATGTGTTACTCACACAGCTGCTTTATCTGTATGCCTCTTGGTAATCCATCTCTAATGGTTTATTCGTTAATAATAGAGGAAAACAGGATTAAAAGCTTAAGTCCATAAAAATCTAGTAGGAAGTAGGAAGCGATTTAGCTGTGTCTGTAGCATAGCTGAAATCTACGAGCGACGCGGTCATCGTATGGGTCGTATGCTCGTCCGCTTAAAAGAGCACTATGAAAAGAACACCGCTTCTTCTTTAGGTCACGATGATGACAAAATCAGTCTTTTTGTTCTTTCATCTATATATGGAAGTACTTATTGAATTCTATAGACATCTAAAGTGATCTTCGCAAAGATTAATAATTAATTGTAAAGCTGGCTGTGTACAGTGACGTCCTGGTGCTTAATAGACCGCTTTCACCGTAGATAATATTGTTGATCAGCTTCATCGCTAAAAAAAGTACGAAATTTGCGCGTCATTTCGTATAGCTTAAACCCTTTTAAAGCTCCGATTATAAATTATACTGTAAACTAATTTAAAAGAATCTGAATACTCAAATCGTAGTGAACATGCCGCTTGTTTGGCCAAGAAGCGAGTTTTACGCAGATCAAAATCATTCTAGATTTTTTACAACACTTAATTGTAATTGCGCGACACGTTTCGAATAATAAAGTTACGAAACATAAAAACATCATGTTGGCGTTTTATTATTGTGCATTTCCACAAATAACTGTACAAAGTTCACTTTCTAGGAAACGTGAGATACCTATAAGAGAATCTCAAATTGCACGCGAATGAACTGATTTGTCATTTATTATGTTAGAACAGTTTGAAGTAAATATTTTTTATTGGTTTTCAGTGCTAAAGGCTTAATGGGAATGCCGAAGTCGACGTTCATAGGACTTCATAGTTTTTTTATTTATTGCTTAGATGTGTGGTTTGTTAATTGTATTCTCGGGATATTATGCTCCGAACACATAAAAGTCAAACACACCAATTCAACAATATAATAATATAATATGTGTGCAATGTTCTATTATAAAGTAAAAAGAGTAAACAAGTCGCTAGGCACTACAAGGCACAAATTACAACTAAAATTTTAATACGTTTTACAATCAAGTTAAATCGATGCGCGCGAATCTCGTAGCATACGTCACGGGACACCTGCGCGTTCGGGAACTCCGATCGCATCCGATTACGCCCGAGTGCGACCGAGTGCTGCACGCTACAGATGGGAGGACGAGCTCACAGTCCACCTGGTGTTAAGTGGTTACTAGAGCCCATAGACATCTACAACGTAAATGCGCCACCCATCTCGAGATATAAGTTCTAAGGTCTCAGTATAGTTGCAAGGGTTACCCCACCCTTCAACCCGAAACGCTGCTTCACGGCGGTATAGAATAGAAATTAAAATTATCTCTTAAGGGTGGGTTATAGGCCGTCTATATTTATTATTATTTTTTGTAGTATTTCAAGAAACCACTGGGTGCCAGGGTTGGTTCTTAGTTATTTATTAAATTAGCCCGCAAATAATAACTAAGCTGTTACTTGTCTTTTTGAAATGTCTCAGCGAATGTAAAAGAAAAAACAGATGAAATTAAAATACACATAATTAAATATTTATAAAGAATATTTAAAGCATATTAACGCAATATATTGTGTTTAAAGTAGCTACCAACATATTGTTTATTTCTTTAGCGTGTAATCCATGCCGGTTTGAGAGATGAGACGACAACCATCTATCTATATATAATATATAAAAATGAATTGCTGTTCGTTAGTCCCGCTAAAACTTGAGAACGGCTGGACCGATTTGGCTAATTTTGGTCTTGAATTACTCGTGGAAGTCCAGAGAAGGTTTAAAAGGTAGATAAATATGAAAATTTTCAGAATTAAATAAAAATAACAATTTTGTTTTCCCTTTGATGTGTCCCCCGTCAGACGGATTCCTTTTGTTTGTTTTAAGATTATTTTATACAAAAGTTTAGGACTTTTATTTATCGATTGAGGCACTACAAAGTATGCCGGGTCAGCTAGTTATACAATACAATTGAGACTTCGACTGCAAGGTCTCTCAAGGACTGTCTCATTACATTATCGTTATATACCTTAAACACTAGTAAACGACAAGAAGCCGACCCTATGTGAAACTATTCACATATCGTAAAAAAAAAAAGATGCCTAACCCTATCCGCTACAAAATAATTTACAAAACTTGTATGTATTTAATCACGCAGTAACGCACTGCGCAAATAAAAAATGCTGAATTCACTTTTAGTATCTACTTTCGCGATTCAATTTGTCCTATTTTATACTCTTTTAAAACTAAATAAACACGTTTTTCGAACATTGTGACGCTTTCACACTGAAAGCTGTGAGACGTGTTGCTATAAAACATTATTGTCTTTCGGTGGCTCTCCGTTAGTTGGAGTCAGCTCCAGTTTATACTTGTCGTGGCATAACGGATAAGACGTCTGGTGCATTCGTGTTGAGCGATGCACCGGTGTTCGAATCTCAAGCGGGTACCAATTTTCCTAATGAAATACGTACTCAACAAATGTTCACGATTGATTTCCACATCGTGTAATAAAAATGAAACCCGCAAAATTATAATTTGCATAATTACTGGTGGGAGGACCTCTTCTGAGTCCGCGCGGGTGGGTCCCGCCACCCTGCCTATTTCTGCCGTGAAGCAGTAATGTGTTTCGGTTTGAAGGGCCCACCCTTCAGTAACTATTGTTGTAACTAGGTATACTTGAGACCTTAGGACTTATATCTCAAGGTGGGTGGTGCATTTACGTTGTGGATGTCTATGGGCTCCAGCAACCACTTAAAACCAATTGGGCTGTGAGCTCGTCCACCCATCTAAGCAATAAAAATTAAAAATACTCTTTTAACGTCGCTTGTCTTATAAGCCCACTGAATTTCTGGCTGTCTACTGAGTTTCTCGCCGGATCTTCTCAGCGGGTCACGATTCTGATCCAGTGGTAGATTCTGCGAAGCAATGCTCTTGCTTGGGCTAGTGTTAGCAAATTCTCTCAGGTTAAGCCCGTGAGCTCAGTAGCCGGAATAGCCTCTTAAGCTACCAGCGAATAGATAGGGGAAAATATTTTCTCATAATGCTAGTGTTTCGCTTTTTCGCCAGAAGCCGCTAGCCGTTCCCTACTTGAGTTTTCGAAAACAATCCAGGTTTGGTCCATACGTTTGGACACTGATAAAGTATTCCGTTCGGAAATTTATCCAGTTTCCAGTTTACTATTGCTTCTTTTGAGCCATTTTCAATTTTTGAAGTTATACTTCTTTAGGCGCGTTATGAAAAATTAATGAGAGTGATCCAGTTCCGATTGCAACACCATTTGGTCCGGACGCGTTTTTGTGAAAAATTGTCGCTGCCGTCACGAACGTGAGTTGTGAGTTGCCCGACATTGTCGTTGTCGCATTGATCGCGACATTGTTGTGCATTCTCGACGCACTGTCGCTGGCGTCGCGACCTTGAGTCTCAAAAACAGTTCGAGCTTGTTGTTGTGCACTCGTAACGCCAACTCATTATCATTCACTCATCTCATCTATTAAATTTATTTATTTATTCGTCGTGAAAAACAGTCTCTTTAGAGGCTAAAACCCCACTGCGATCACCGCTTGTTGTGGCATCTCACAGCCCAGTGGGGCCCCACCTTCCCAAACTTCCACCCCAATCCCAGCTGACTGCCGTTTTCACGGCAAAGGCACTCCCCCCCTTGCTAGCTGGCACAGCGCAGGAGGTATAACTCCCACTCAGGGGACTCGCCTTTCGGCGAGTTTGCTTTAGGCCCCGGGGACGCCCCCCCCCCCGGGCACACAATCACCATGAGTGACGCTAACGCCGCGCTATTCTTCAAATTCGTCCGCGACTTCTGTCCGGACATAATTTCGCGATTCGAGGCCTACAAGGCCAGCCTTGACGCGCCGGCACTTCGCGACTCTCCAATGTCACCCCAGCGCCGACACTCCGCGACTCGCCGTTATCGCCCCCCACCCCCGCGCCCGCGGTATCTATCGCGTCTTCCGAGGCCGCCGGCTCCGGCTCCGAGTCGGAGTCGGAGATGGAGTTCGAGTCGGCCGCAAGTCCGGAACCAGGAACCTCCGACGGGTTCCAAACCGTCGTCGCACGCGGTAAGAAACGCGCCCGCGCCGTGGAACCGTCCACGGCGCCGAAGCAGCCCAAGGCCGCGAACGCGTCGTGTCCTAAAGTCGTGGTCTCCCTTGACTCCCCTCGCCGCGCAACCCCGTCGCCGCGCCCCGGGCCCGGGCCCACGCCCGTCCGAAAAGTTCCCGCGCCGCCGCCGGTCATCCTGCGCGAAAAATCGTCGTGGCATCGCGTGTCCTTGGCCCTTGAGGCCCAAAAGATCAATGTTGTCCATGCGGGATATTCCTCGCATTCAGATCAAGGTTGCCACACCTGACGATCACAGGTCAGTTACCGCGTACCTCCGCAAGGAACGCATAGGTTATCACACCTATGCGCTCCAGGAGGACCGTGAACTCCGCGTAGTAATACGCGGAGTCCCGAAAGAGCTCGACGTCGAGCAAATTAAGAACGATCTGGTAGGTCAGACCTACCCAGTCATAAGTGTGCACCGGATGCACAGCGGTAGAGACAAATTCGCGTACGATATGGTGCTCGTAGCACTGGAACCCACACCGGAGGGCAAGAAAATTGCCTCATGTCTCCGCACCGTGTGCGGCTTATCGGGGGTCACCGTAGAGGCCCCCTACAAACGTGGTGCTCCCGGGCAGTGCCACCGTTGTCAGCTGTACGGGCACTCAGCACGTAACTGCAACGCGTGACCGCGTTGCGTAAAATGTCTAGACGATCACGCGACCACCGACTGCTCGCGCGTAAAGGAGACAGCGACGGAGCCGCCGAGCTGTGTACTCTGCCGTAAGCAGGGTCACACGGCCAACTACCGCGGATGCCCCAAGGCCCCGCGGAAGTGCCCGGCTAACGCGCCCCCCAAAACTGTCGGCCCAAAGACGTCGGCGCCCCGCGCGCCGAAACCGGCTTTCGTACCGGCTCCGGTGCCCACCGTCTCCGCGTGGGCAAAACCGTTGCCGTTCACGAAGGCAGGAACGACACCGGCACCCCAACCTCGGTACGCGCCGCAACCACTACTCGCGCCACGCCCCGGCCCCGCGCGCGCCCCCACAAACGACTTCACAATCATACGCGACTACATCGCCGCGATTAACATCGACCGCATGCGTTCGTTCGCCGACGCCATGCGCAGGGCGGTCACGGCCGAAGACCGCATATACGCGACGTTCGACCACATGGACGTCATCGAGTCCGTCCAGCGCACGCTGATTTAACACCGGTAATCGATGGCGTACAACGGGAGACTAAAACCCCCTTCTTTGAAGTTAGCATTTTACAATGGTAACGGACTCGCGCGTCAGCGCGACCAAGTTTATGAGTTTCTACGCGACAATCTCATCGACATCCTTCTGGTGCAGGAGACCTTCCTAAAGCCCTCGCGTCGCGACCCCAAAGTCGCGAATTACGTCATGGTTAGGAATGACAGACTCTCCGTCCCCAAGGGCGGGACTGTCATTTACTATAGGAGGGCCCTGCACTGCGTCCCTCTCGATACTCCCTCGCTCTTACATATCGAGGCGTCAGTGTGCCGCATCGCGCTGACGGGACACCAGCCGATCGTCATCGCATCCGTCTATCTCCCCCCTGACAAACCCCTCCTGAGCAGTGACCTCGAGACACTGCTCGGTATGGGGGACGCGGTCATTCTGGCAGGCGATTTAAATTGCCACCACACTAGGTGGAACTGCCATCGCACGAATGTGAACAGTAGGCGTCTCGACGCGTTCATAGACGACCTCACATTCGAGATATTCAGCCCCCCGACCCCCACGTGCTATCCGTACAACGCCGCGCGTCGTTCGAGCACAATAGATCTGGCACTGCTGAGGAACGTAGCTCTGCGCTTGCGCTCCATTGAGGCAATGTCAGAACTCGACTCAGACCACCGACCTGTCGTCATGCAGCTCGGTCGCCCACTTAACCGCGAACCAGATACGAGGACCATGGTGGATTGGAAGAAGCTGGGCACGTGCCTAGCTGACACCGCTCCACCAATCCTCCCCTGCGGCCCGGATTCAACTCCATCCCCCGAGGACACAGTCGAATCCATAAACATCTTCACTGATCACGTCTCGACGGCGATCATAAGATCTTTAAAGCAAGTCGATGTGGAGGACTGCTTCCACCGCATTAGACTTTCCCCCGATCTTAGGGACCTAGTAAGAATCAGAAACGCGGCAATCCGGGCCTACGGTCGATATCCCACGGATTCAAACCGGACTCGGATGCGTCGCTTACAGCGGGAGGTCAAATCCCACTTGAGCGACGCCCGAAACGAAAATTGGGATAGTTGTTTAAAAGAACTCGCGCCCACTCACCAAGCATACTGGCGACTAGCTAGAACCCTCAAGTCCGAAACTATCGCCACTATGCCGCCTCTCGTACGCCCCTCAGGCCAACCACCGGCTTACGATGACGATGACAAGGCAGAGTTGCTGGCCGATGCACTGCAAGAGCAGTGCACCACCAACACGCGGACCCCGAACACACCGAGTTAGTCGACAGGGAGGTTGAGCGCAGAGCTTCCCTGTCGCCCTCGGACGCGTTACCCCCCATTACCACTTCCGAGGTTAAGGAGGCGATCGATAGCCTACAACCACGGAAAGCTCCCGGCTCCGACGGCATCCGTAACCGCACGCTTAAATTGTTACCAGCCCAACTGATAACGATGTTGGCCACCATTTTAAATGCTGCTATGACGAACGGCATCTTTCCCGCGGCGTGGAAAGAAGCTGACGTTATCGGCATACACAAGCCGGGCAAACCGAAAAATGAAACCGCGAGTTACCGCCCCATCAGTCTCCTCCCGGCGATAGGCAAACTATACGAACGGCTCCTTCGTAAACGCCTCTGGGACTTCGTATCCGCGAATAAAATTCTCATAGACGAGCAGTTTGGATTCCGCACCAGACACTCGTGCGTCCATCAAGTGCACCGCCTCACGGAGCACATCTTACTAGGGCTGAATAGGCGGAAACCCATTCCGACAGGAGCCCTCTTCCGACAGGAGCCCTCTTCTTCGATATAGCGAAGGCGTTCGACAAAGTCTGGCACAACGGTTTGATATACAAACTGTATAACATGGGAGTGCCAGACAGACTCGTGCTCATCATACGAGACTACTTGTCGAACCGTTCGTTCCGATATCGAGTCGAGGGAACGCGTTCCCGGCCCCGTCACGTCACAGCCGGAGTCTCGCAAGGCTCCGCCCTCTCCCCGTTACTATTTAGTTTGTATATCAATGATATACCCCGGTCTCCGGAGACCCATCTGGCGCTCTTCGCCGATGACACCGCCATCTACTACTCGTGTAGGAAGAAGGCGTTGCTTCATCGACGACTTCAGACCGCAGCTACCACCATGGGACAGTGGTTCCGGAAGTGGCGCATCGACATCAACCCCACGAAAAGCACAGCGGTGCTCTTCAAAAGGGGTCGCCCTCCGAACACCACGCTGAGCATCCCTCTCCCGACTAGGCGCGTCAACACCTCCGCCTCCGCCATTCGCCCAATCACGATGTTCGACCAGCCCATACCGTGGGCCCCGAAGGTCAAATATTTAGGCGTCACCCTCGACAGTAGGATGACATTCCGCCCCCACATCAAGACGGTAAGCGACCGTGCCGCCTTCATTCTAGGACGTCTCTACCCGATGATATGTAGGCGAATTAAAATGTCCCTTAGAAATAAGGTGACACTCTACAAAACTTGCATACGCCCCGTCGTGACCTATGCAAGTGTAGTGTTCGCTCACGTGGCCCGCACTCACTTAAAATCATTCCAAATTATTCAATCCCGTTTTGGCAGGATAGCCGTCGGAGCCCCGTGGTTCGTCAGGAACGTCGACCTCCATGACGACCTGGACTTAGAGTTCATCAGTAAGTATCTACAGTCGGCGTCGATGCGCCACTTCGATAAAGCGGCACGACACGAGAACCCTCTCATCGTGGCCGCCGGTAACTACATTCCCGATCCTGCGGACAGAATGGAAAGCAGTCGACGTCGCCCAAAACACGTCATCTCGGATCCTCCCGATCCACTAACGGTGCTTCTAGGTACTTCAAGCACCGGTCACCGTTCTCGTCGAACCCGTCGCTTGCGACGAAGGGCTCGACGAGTAAATTAACTCTCAGACACAGCCCACTGAGTTTCTCGCCGGATCTTCTCAGTGGGTCGCGTTTCCGATCCGGTGGTAGATTCTGCGAAGCACGGCTCTTGCTAGGGTTCGCGTTAGCAACGTCATCAGGTTAGAGCCCCGTGAGCTCACCTACAAACGTTAGGGTTACGCTGAAATATCCTCTCAAGGCTCTCAGCTTAGGTAGGAAAAAAAAAAAAAAAAATAAGAGAGTGAAATTTTACGATGCGCGCGCACCGTGACACAAAATTAACAGAATGAAGTTGCCCACTAAAGCCTTCGTCAAACAGAACGCGTAATTAGCGCGCGTAAGAGCGCTAAACTGACGCCGCGCTATGACGCCGAGATGTGTTGTACTATTAAAGTAACATACCGTCAAACAGAACCCCAGCGCTACAAGTACGCAGCGCTATGTCGCGGCGTTAGGACGCTTTGACGTCAGGCGTTGTAATTTTTTACAAATCTTATTTTAGTGTCCGAGTGAATGTGTATTAAAATACTAGATGATGCCCGAAAAAATGATATAAATAGTTAGAAAATACCCATGCATATACAATGCCACATCTGAATCACTCGAATTCTTAATACTTTTAAATTTTCACACTGCTATCGAAAGGCACTATGATTTGGCGAATGCGTTGCGTCAAGGAGCGTTAGGCTCATCTAGTCAATTGGTGTGACATGAAAAGAGCGCGACGTTAAGTACGCGGCGCTAAGTACGCGTTCTGTTTGACGAAGGCTTAAATCGCTCATTACAATACGACCGACGTAACTTGGCGAGTCTCAATATAGCTGCAGGTGAACTTTCCGAACCGTACTGAAAATTACCGAATTTATACGATGTCAAGAAAAGGGATGTTCAATATGCGTGTTTGAGGATATTGTTTAATCGATTTTTTTTCAAATTGATTAAATTTTAAATAAAAGAAATAAGTTTAATAAAAATAAAGTATAACTTCTTACGCGCGTACATAAGTACACAAAACCTTTTTTTTTTGGGCGAACAAAGCCGACAGACCTAGAAACCTTAAGTATTTAACCTTAATTAAGCATTAAGTCTCAATTGTGTTGTATACGATTGTCTCACCCTTGAAAGGGAACTTATTGCTTGGCAGTAGAAATACGTAGGGCAGTAGTACACACCTGTACTTATTCTTATTCTTTCTTTCCTATTACCGTCTGCTGGGGTGTAGAGCTCGAATCAAAATCTTCCATTTGCATCGGTCTTGGGCAGTTTGTTCTAGTTCCTCCCTCGTCGTGCCCAATACGCCCAGTTCCTGCTCAGCTCAGCGACGCCAAGCTGTTCAGGGACGGCCTCTCTTCTTTTGCCAGACACTTTTCAGGTGAGTGCTCTCTTGGATAGGTAGGTGGGCTTTATTAATGTGCGATTAATCCATCGCCCCCAAGCAGACATTAGTAGAGAGAGAGAGATCCTTACGCGGGCACATAATACACCTAGAAAAAGGTTTCATCGAGGCGTAGATTAAAAACACAATTATTGTTTAATTATTAGTTGATTTTACTGTGTGTATTAGTTGTGTATTGTGTGCTGCCGGTCATGACATATGGCGCTGAAACGTGGACATTGACCGTAGGTTTGGTCCGTAAGTTCAAAGTCACTCAGCGTGCTATGGAAAGGTGTATGCTCGGAGTTTCTTTGATGGATCGAGTCAGAAATGATGAAATTCGTCAAAGAACCAAAGTAACCGACATAGCCCTAAAGATTAGCAAGTTGATGTGGCAATGGGCCGGACATACGTGTCACATATATAGCTTATGTGTATGACATGTGTTTTTATTAAAAAATAAAATAAAAATACACTAAAGATACTTGGTTTTTCGCGGAACTATCGAATCTACATTTGAGCGTAGAAATACATAGTCGGTGTATAGCATATAGCATAGCCATGTTAGTGAAATATATTCTTATTAATAAACTATAGGCATATTTTGTTATCAATAACAATTACCAAGCTAAACGGTTTTTGAGTTAAGTTTCATCACGCTATTTTTTTCGATACGGAGTAGCCATTGCATACAAAACTTTTAATAATTGAAATTTTTCAAAAACTTCTTTGATTATGTGATATGAAACTGTTTTTGTGATTAAATAATATTGTTATATAAATAATCACTACATTTTTAACTAAAAAATCATGTTCGTTCATATATTTTCATTACACATTAATAATTTATAATTATAAACATAGCAAAATAAATTATGCAATGTTCGCAAAGTCATATACATAATTTAAATACTTTTACGCTTTAAAATGTAATGTATTATTTTCATTTTACTATTTCCGACGTTACAAATAGGCCAACCATTGATTGATTTGGAACTCTGCGCTTATGCTTAACGATTACGTTTCCCTGTGCTTCTGTTGCTGCCACCAATAGCGTTTAAGAATATCTAATAAATAATAAAGGTACTATCATAATCTATGATGAATAAAGGGAAATGATGAATAAAAGGCCTTTGTTTTTGTTATTAACGTTCTATATTTTTGAACAGGACCAGTCTACCGAATCGGAATGCGATACACCGCTAATCGCTTAGGTATTCTTCCACAGCAATTGTTGCGCTATGTACCTGTTCTTTTATCGTTTGTGGTACCCATAACACAAATGAAAACCCTAGTTTGGAGTCGTGGATATCTTTTAAGTTATAAATGTTGAAGATAGTAAAAAATAATTGACCCATTAAGTAAATGGTATCATTGCCATCGTGATGTGTGTGGTGCCTGCCGTAAATAATTAAAAAGGGCAATCATGAGCTCATGAGGTCTTCTACTCATACAGAATATTAAAAAACTCTAAAAAACTCCCTCTTTCGCATGATGCTGCTACACCCTGATATTTTTAAAAGTCTTGGGAAATAGGACTTTTATTATAACCAGCTTTGGTCACTAATCGAAATTCGACCGTCAGTAATCATTGACACATTGACAGTAATCATTGTTTAGACCCATTTTTCATAGTACATTTTTTTCCTATTTTGTTATTATTATTTCGAATAAAAATGACTTTAACCAAAATTGTTTTTTTGGCAGCCCCAAAGTTCGTCAATTGGTTAACAAACAGAGGGGAAAGTATTGCTTTTTCCATTTAAAAATGGACGTTAGTTTTATATACTCCTAAAAACAAAGAAATGAACGAACGCAAGAATTTTATTGCCACGAAATAATATCCCTGCCTAGTCTGATTTATTTACGAGGTCGTGAAGATATTTACTCCACACTAAAATAGTCAACGCAGTGTAAACGATTTTCGCTTAGAAAACACATAATGCTGACATACGAATCTGTTTCCGACCAGAGTAGGTACCGTATGAACAGTGCTGAGTTAGCGATTACATTTCTATAAAAGCGCACGCTTCTTCCCTTTACCTCACAATCAACTGTTGGCAACATGAAGACTATATACGCATTGCTGTGTCTGACGCTGGTGCAGAGCATATCCTGCAGCATCTTCATGACGAAACAACACAGTCATGATGACATCATTCAACACCCTCTGGACTATGTCGAACAGCAGATCCATCAGCAGAAACAAAAACTACAGAAGCAAACCTTGAACAAGAGGAGCCACCAGCACTCTGACTCGGATTCGGATTCGGCGTCTCGTGCGGCGGCGTCACATTCAGCCTCCCAATCGTCGAGTTCACAGAGCTCCAGTTCACAAGAGGATGAAACTAAGCACGTGCACGATAAGATGAACGTGAAACACCACTCGCCGATGTATTCTGTCATTATGAAACTCAAGAAAGAAGTTGATATCAATCACGGCGATTCCGTCGTTTGGAAGAATATAGAAATGGCCTCCGGCCCTAACTCGCCGGTTCAGACAGAGCAAGATATTGAGGATATTTTCGGTGACTCCCTAAAGACGTGGGATCATTTCACTGACGATGCAAAGAAAAATACCTTCCACGACGCTATCAGTGAAACTCAAAGGGAAAACAATGAGGACTTCCACCTAAACGCTACCGAGCTGCTCAAGAAACATCAATACCCCGTAGAAGAACACACGGTCGCCACCGACGACGGCTACCATTTGACTGTCTTGCGCATTCCACCCACGCACCAAACCAGGGACGATAAGAAGAAGCCGGTCGCGCTTCTAATGCACGGCTTACTCGGAAGCGCTGACGACTGGTTACTGATGGGTCCCAGTAAGTCACTCGCTTACATGCTCTCTGACGCCGGCTACGACGTATGGCTGGGTAATGTTCGTGGAAATAAATATTCCCGCTCTCACGTCAGCAAGCACCCAGCACTCAATGACTTCTGGAAGTTTAGCAATGACGAGATCGCTCTTCACGACTTACCCGCTATAATTGACCACGTTTTGGATATTAGCGGCCAAGAGAGACTTCATTACATAGGCCATTCTCAAGGCGCGACCACCTTCTTCGCTCTGATGTCCGAACAGCCTTCGTACAACGAAAAGATCGTTTCGATGCACGCGTTGTCTCCTATTGTTTACATGAATTATGTACGCTCGCCCCTCTTCCGTATGATCGCGCCCACGAGCAAGTTCTACCAATATATACACGACCAAGTCGGTCACGGAGCCTTCGAACCTGGCAAACACTTGATCGAAACCTTCGGCGGCGCCGCGTGCAGGGAAAAACTCGGTTGCAGGCACGTCTGTAACAACTTGAACTACGTCATATCGGGTATCAACGTTTACAACCAGGATGCGGATATAGTTCCCGTTGTGATGGCCCACCTGCCAGCCGGCACATCCGCCCGGGTCATGAAACAATACGGTCAGAATGTGGCGTCGCACGATTTTAGAAAATACAACTACGGAGCCGAAACCAACATGAAAGTGTACGGCACTTCGGAACCACCTAGTTACGACTTGAGCAAAGTCAGCGCGCCTGTCAATCTTTACCACAGCCACGATGCCTGGTTGGCTCATCCCAAGGACGTGGAGAAACTCCAAGAAAACCTACCTAATGTGAAGCAGTCTTTCGAAGTTCCAGAGCAACAACACTTCACAGACCTGGACTTCCAATTCTCGAAGAAAGCCCCCGATACCGTATACCAGAAACTGATGGAAAACATGCAGAATAATAACTCATAAATAATTACGTGTAAATAACGTTTGGTGCTAAATAAGATAAAATACATTCAATAAATTTAAATTTAATTCGTTTTTTTAATATTTGTGTTGCATTTAATAAATCCGTCCGTTGAACATGTGTTTTTAACTCTCATTTATTGAACCCAAGTATTTGATTAGTCAAAAAATTAGTTAATCTCACAATTTATGTACTTTAAGGATTGTGGTCGTGACAACGCCTTTTGCAATTTCAGTTTAAAGATGCATACATACTGCACTATTATTGAATAAACTAGAAACTTCATTATAATCGCCTTATCATTACCGTCACTGACTACTCGCCGAATCTTGAACACGCAGAAGCCAGTCACCGTCGACACCCTAGACACATCTTCTATCAGATCCAATAATCATTGCATCAGACACCTTCAGCTCTAACGCTAGGAGCAGTCTTAGAGACCCCGATAACCGGTGACACTTAACCGCCACAACCTAACCTTCAGCCCGCTATGATAGATGTCTATGAGCTCTAGTTAACCACTTAACACCAGGTGGGCTGTGAGCTCGTCCACCCATCTAAGCATTAAAAAAAAACATGCTTCTGACAGGCGGCAAGCCGTAGTCCACTGAGTTTCTCGCCGGATCTTCTCAGTGGGTCGCGATTCCGTTCCGATGGTAGATTCTGCGAAGCATTGCTCTTGTTAGGGCTAGTGTCAGCAAATTCTTTCAGATAGAGCCCGTGAGCTCACCTACCCGTCCACGCGTAAATGGAATAGCCCCCTAGGCTACCAGCGAATATGTAGGGGGGAACAAGTACGGCAATTTTTTTTCTAAGACAACTGAAATTTACCCTGTGACGCAATATTTAGTGCCGTTGACTCGCTGGTCCGGGAATTGACCGTGTGCGAGTTGTCCCGGAATAATTTTAAATATCATTTATTTTTATTTAAAATATCACTTCCACTAAATACCACAAGACGGGCAACAACATTCTTGTTGTGATGTTTATGGACTCTAAATTGACTTTTTAACTTTAACCATTTCAGGTTTACCCCTTCCAAACCAACCAACAAATCAGGTAGGTACTTATTTAAACTAGACGAGTACCACAATTTAACCTTTTAAAATAATGAAAAACACTGGTTTTACCGGTTGAAATTATTGCACTTCGTAATTTTATTCTTAGTTATTTTCTTGAGAAAATTATGTGTGAAGATGCATTAAAGTCTAAAATAATGGTGTTCTTTATGTTCTTTTAGATTCTGTATAAGTTTTTATTCAAACCACATTCAAACTAGTGCCAAAACAGTGTTGTCATTAACTAACTACCTCTATATGCAACAATTGTAAACGAACGAAGTTGAATATTTAAAAACAATCAAAAGATGGCAGTACGAGCGCTACAAAATTAAACCAATCAGATTGTTTGACATTTAAAACCCCACGCTTTGTTTTGACATTTTATGCACGCATCTGTCATCAAAGCGCTAACATGTGAGCGAAATGGAAATATAATTTCCAGTGTGCTAGATAGGGATAGTTGCGCGACGGCGCATTTAATTCCCGCCGTCTCCCGTTCGACAGTTGAGCTCGATTCCGTTCACAGAACGTAGTTCATGTCGATTATTTTTGTTTTTGTTGAGATACAGTGCTGTCAAATGTAATTTTATGTACTGAAAAAATCTAACAGTTGTGCTCAGTGGTCGAGAACCAAAACAAAGTGTTTGCATGGATTGAGTGATCAACTATGTTACCTCCCACGGCCGGTCTCTCACAAGAACAGCGCGACCGGACCGAAATGGCATTCCAACACCGACGTGACGTGAGGGAATTGACCCGAGAAATCATCAGGGACGCTCGCGTCGCTAACAGACAACAGTCCTCATCTCCTGGAGGTACGCCGGTCCAAATCAAACGACGCCACGTTTCCGCCATTCTTGTCAAATTGACATGATGTGTCAAGGTGACATTAACATGAAAACAATGCTGTTTTCGGCTCGAAATTACGATAAAAATAAGATGCGACCCCATTACTAATGTATACAAGTCAAATACAAAAGAATTTAGGTCTGTTACGTCATCAAAGCGTACGTTCTCAAGAAATAAAAATGGCGCCAAGTCGCCACATTGCTTATCAAACCTAGCTTTAGAAGACTTTTTTAACGAATCTATTCGAAAAAGTAGGTTAAATATCTTTGTTGTTTCCATAAATAAGCTTATGCTCTTATATAATATAACTGGTGCTGTAAAACAGAACAGAATTGGCACGTGTTCGGGTTATTTTTAGCTCGTTCATTAGCTACGTAATGTCGGCCTACATTGCATTAATCAAGAGAGTATTTTGTCTCTTAAATAACTTATAAAAACACTAAAATATTTCATTGATAACAACAAAAAACTTTGTTGCTGTGTTTGTTTTTGTTGAATTCATATTGACTTTATTAAAATGTCTAAATGACAGGAAATTGACAGCGGTCAAGCCATACAAGATGGCTGCTGTCAAACCATTTGGATCACGCGGTTCGCTAGGCGGCGACACTTTGATTGTTTTTCATGTTATTATTATTAATAAACTTTCATAACAAAAACTATTTGCACGCCTTGATATTTTTCAATCTAAACAGATACTTGCGGTTGGGTTTAGTTATCAAAATGTATAAAGTAACATACAGAAGACATATGGTAGGATTCTGATCTGAGCTCAAAAAATGAAAAATAAAATCCAAAACATAACTAAGACTGAAAAGGGAAGAACGGATCAGTGCAGGTTGGAGAGGTTGGGCATACACCCTCTTCACAAAACATAACTGGGGTATTGGACTCTTTATGAGTAAAATAATCATAAATGAAATTTTATTATTCTAAGATAGGATCATTTAGTTTAAAAATAAATGTTATTTATGCTTTATATTTCTCATTCAACACGAAAAGCATAAGATCTATTACAGATATTTAAAAAGTTAAGGTAATTAATTAAAAATACAATACATAACAGACCTTATATGAAATATTATAATATAAGGCAAATGGACTACCTTACACTTACCTGAATAATTCCATCTACTCTGGAACAGATACAAAATATTATAAGAGAATATGGATTTGACAAATGTGTAAATCAAACCCATAAAATAATAAATTGAATAATGTTGAATGTGATATATCCAAATAGTTTTAGAACACAAAGTGCAAATTCAAGCTATTTAATCATTATTATGTGCGAGTTATTTATTTTACATGCTTGATATTAGATGACCTATATCCAGACTGAGTATGAGGGTGAAACAGAAGGATTATAGAATATAAAGAAAAGAAACATCTTAATACATTTATAGTTTTTCAAAATATTTCCAAGCACCATTTGAGTATTAATGCGTATGATGAAACTATTAAGAAAAGTAGTGGACCCACTCGTTAGGATTCTTTTTGACAAACTTAAAGTGCCCCTTTGGATTTTCTGGAATTCTGAAATTATATTCCTTCAAAGTTAACAATGTTACTCCAGAAGATTCTGATCATTTGGTAGTTTGTATAGTTTATTTTGCTGACAAGCATTATCCTAATGAAAGATGATCCTATTGTGAAGATGCTGTTTTAGAAATGTATCCCAAACAGTTTTTTATCAAATATATGGTATTAACTTTGAATACACTTTGTAGTGACCTTTTTTATTGTCCCGCATAATCATGATGAAATAGGCAGTCCCAAAGATTGCACCAATTATCTTCTTCCACACGTAATGTTGTTTCTTCACTATTTTTGGAAGATTGAATCTTAGTACCATGATCATTACCAAAAAACTTAGGGTTTGTCACCTGTGATAATATCAAACACTTCATTGGAGATACTGCAGCTAAATATTCTCTATTTTCTCTACTTTTTTTTGATTGAAGGATTACCGGTGGTCTGAACACTTTTCTAGCTTCACCAGGACAGGTGGGCGAGCCAAGGCTGAGGGGGGGGGGGGGATATTTACGCCAGTTTTTTTTATTGCTTAGATGGGTGCAGAAGCTCACGAACCACCTGGTGTTAAGTAGTTACCAGAACCCATAGACATCTACAAAGTAAATGCCGCCACTCACCTTGAGATGTGAGTTCTAAGGTCTCATTTTTACAGTACAACGACTGGCCCACCCTTGAAACTGAAACGCATTACTTTTTCACGGCAGTAATACGAAGGGTGGTGGTACATACGCGTGCGGATTCGCAAGACGTGCTACCACCAGTAATTACGCAAATCAAAATTTTGCGGGTTTGATTTTTATTACACGATGTTATTCCTTCACCGCGGAAGTCAATCGTGAACATTTGTTAAGTCAAATTCAAATTCAAAATCATTTATTTCAACTTGGATGTCATCAAAAACACACTTGTTGAATGTCAAAATGTAAAAGAAAATGTTAACTCTACCACCGGTTCCAAAAAAAGCCACAGTTCTGAGAAGAACCGGCGAAACAAACTCAGCGGGCTTTTTTTTTTTTTTGTATTTTCTCAACTATTTTCTTTTTTTTTAAACAAGAAAACATATTTACAGTATACGAAAAAACAAGTCAAAAAAATACAATTCAAATAAATAATAATAATAATGAAAAATGAAAAGTGAAAAGGCCAGGAGCGAACGCCTCATTCAGTACTTTTTTTATTTTAGAAAAATTGGTACCCGCCTGCGGGATTCGAACAACGTTGCATCACTTGATACGAATGCACCGGGCGTTTAATCCTTTAACTACGACGATACGTATATTATGGTTATCAAATAGACTTACATACATGGCATACATGTATTGTTATACATTAACACTGACACTTCAGTGCATGTCCACAATGATGATGGAGTAAAACTCATAAATTCATAATATTTGTGTGGGAACTAACTGATTGTTGGGCGTATTATATTGACCGTGCACAAGTAAATGTCTCATCCTGTCAATTACTGCCACGAAGAATTACGAATATCAGCAGTTATATTATTCGGTAACCATACTCGTCGAACTCTTAGTATCCGGTAACCATACTCGTCGAACTCGGCAAAGAGTTCTCTCGGCAAGAGTTTCTCGCCGGATGTTCTCAGCGGGTCGCGATTCCGATCCAGCAGTAGATCCATTCGCGAAGCAGCTGCTCTTGAGTTGTTAGGTCTCCTTTGTAGGCGCTTGGGGAGCTGTTACCAAATCCCACTCCTGGCTGAGTCCTTGCTCGCCCACCTACCCTGATAAAACTGGAAAGGCCTCCGGGCCACCAGTAATCTTTCAAACATAAAAAACAAGTAATTAAAGTTATATAAATATGTAATATAGTTGAGAGCTGGCGTCTCAAGTTGGGTGGTGGTACTCAAACTTCGTAGTACATACCGGTAACTAAGTAAAAATCATGTCACTGAAGCTACAAAAACCTTTGTATACTTAACTTGCATCGTGTCGGATGATGCTAGCAGGTGGAGTCGCGTTCTTATATCTTAGTTACGTAATTGAAACGTCGAGATAATAGACAGCCAGCTTTTGTAATTTAAAACAATAGCTCTGAGTTGCTTTGTTCTGTAGGAACACAACTAAACTGATATAATTAAATGAAAGACTAGAATTAAATGGAGAGACTGCAGTAGAACATTGGATGTAAATCTATATTGACTTTTAAGTAAAATAAATGTATAAACGCTCCCATCATAATTCAACGCGAAAATACCGTTTTAACTGTATTGGCATTCACATTTAATCTGATTACTTGCAAGGTTCGACCCCTCATGACTCTGCCTTCTAAGTTTTGTTGAAATAGTATAGGTAATAAAAAAACACGTTCAAAATATATTATATCCCTTTTTAATTTTTAATAACCATACATACCATTTCTTTCCCATTTTCACTCCTAAACTATCAAGCCAGTTCGAAGTGTGGGATTCAGAGAGAATTAAAGTGAACATTGACGTCACTGTTTGGGTATAGTGTTTTCTGTGCTAACACGAAATTATATGCCATTCGGATACATTTTTACATAGTTATCGTAGCCGTCAATATTAGTTATACTGGTTTACTGGTAGTAGAACCTCTTGTGAGTATGCGCGGGTAGGTACCACCACCCTGCCTATTTATGCCGTGAAGCAGTAATGCGTTTTGGTTTGAAAGGTGGGGCTGCACTGTACTGAGACCTTGGAACTTATATCTCAAGGTGGGTGGCGCATTTACGTTGTAGATGTCTATGGGCTCCAATAACCACTTAACACCAGGTGGGCTGTGAACTCGTCCACCCATTAAAGCAATAAAAAAAAACTAACAGTGGCCTAGATTAAGCGGTGTTTTATGGATGATTCTTAAATTAAATAAATACGCGGAGCATTCTTTTAAGGAATACTCTATCGAATGTTTACTTAAGAGCAACAAAATAGGCTATATGTGATCACAACTACCGATCTCTTGCTAGACGTTAAACACATGATTTGCCGGATTTAGCTAACGCCCGAAGTAAGCGGCTTTTTAGAGGTTTTATGTCTTATAAGTATTCTTTCGGCGATATATCCTAGCTCGAATTTAAATTTAATTACATACAAATTATAATTTAAGATGTTTTAAATCTTTGACTTCACTCAACCTCGATTTATTGATTTCTTAATGTTTTACATTATTTTAATTCTTCAACTTATTAAACATTCCATTCGCAAGCAAAAGTCGACAATGCTATTTGTTGTCATGCAAAACCGCGGGCAAGGTCCGACTAATGTGTACGACTTAATTTACATTACGTTGTCGAAGTTCAATGCTCTGTGGTGCTTGGTGCGAATTTCTTAACGTTCTCGATAGCGTAAAAGTTAACTCACATTTGTATACAGTTGAAACAGCGCTCCTAGCGGCAAATGTAGGCAAACGCAGTAATGCGCTTCGGCTTGAAGGGCGGGGCAGCCGGTGTACTGTTGTAAGTGAGACCTTAGAACTCATGTCTTAAGGCAGGTTGCGGCATTTACGTTGTAGATGTCTATGGGCTCCGGTAACCACTCAACACCAGGTGGGCCGTGAAGCTCGTCCACCCATATAAGCAATATATTTTTTTATCCAAATGCATACACATTTGAGTTAACTTTTACTCTATCGAGAACGTTAATAAGCTCGCACTAAGTACAGAAAATATAAACGATTTAATTTCGTATTTTGTTCGTATTCTGCAAAAAAACATGAAACAATTTATGCTAGAATGAGATGGAAGCAAGTCACGCCTAGCACTAAACACGATTTTTTCTACTTAATCAGAATGTATCCTTGAAGGGATTACTAAAGTTCATAGATATAGAAATGACAGGAATTCCGCTTACCACCTTGAACTTTGAGGTTACTAGGCTGCACTAAAAGTATCGGGAATGGAATATTTCTACTGTTCCTGTCATATTAAAATCTTTTTAATTGAAAACTCCTTGGTTTTAAAAATCGAATACCATTTATTTATTTAAAAAAAGATTCTCGATCTTGTCACGAGGTTTTGTCAAACTTGTTTAGTCGTTGAGAAAATGGAATTGACTCGAGAAAATTCAAAAGCGATGATTTATTATGACTTTCGAAGTGGTTTAACACAAAAACAGTGTGTTGACCGGATGATTTCTGCATTTGGTGATGAAGCCCCAACCAAAACCACAATTTATCGCTGGTTTGCTGGGTTTCAACGTGGACGTGTCAAGCTCAGTGATGATCCTTGTCAAGGTCGTCCAAAAACTGCAGTCACCCAAGAAAACGTTGATGCTATGCGTAAGCTGATTGAGGAAGATCGACATGTGACATACCGCGAAATTCAGGCAACTTTAGACATTGGCATGAGTCAATGACAAATAATCTTGCATGAACAATTAGGTGTAAAAAAGTTGTTTTCCCGATGGATACCGCATTCGCTCTGTGAAGAGCAAAAAGCGGCTCGCGTTACTTGGTGCGTCAGAACTCTCGAAAGATTCCACGCAGGATCCTCAAATGCTGTATACAACATTGTATCAGGTGACGAATCCTGGATATACGCGTACGAACCCGAAACCAAAAACCAGTCACAAGTTTGGAAGTTCGAAAATGTGTTAAAGCCAACAAAAATTGTTCGTTCACGGAGTGTCGCAAAAAAAATGGTGGCCACGTTTGTCTCCAAAACCGGCCATGTTACGACTATTCCTCTTGAGGGACAAAGAACGGTTAATGCAGAATGGTATGCTAGCATTTGTTTGCCACAAGTCGTTTCTGAACTCCGTAAAGAGAACTGCAACCGCCGCATCATCCTCCATCACGACAATGCGAGTTCTCACACCGCGCACAGAACAAAAGAGTTTTTAGAGCAAGAAAACATAGAATTATTAGACCATCCGCCGTACAGCCCCGACCTAAGCCCTAATGATTTCTATACTTTCCCTAAAATAAAGAATAAATTGCGTGGACAGAGATTTTCATCACCTGAAGAAGCTGTGGACGCCTACAAAACGGCCATTTTGGAGACCCCAATTTCCGAATAGAATGGTTGCTTCTATGATTGGTTCCATCGTATGGAAAAATGTGTCAAATTTCGGGGAGAATACTTCGAAAAGCAATAAATACATTTTTAAATAGTAATGTTGTGTCACTTCGTTAATTCCCGAAATTTTCAGTGCCGCCCTCGTAGTATCAATTACATTGGTACAAAAGACGCCCCTCCCCCTCTCTTTAAATCAGAACGCGCTCACGCATCAATAATCATATCTTTATATTTCAGTCGATCAATTGTCCGCTTTGGCAGCATGCTCCTGCATGTGAGCTTTGCGTTCTCTAACTTAATCTACTCAATAATAGGGTTGTTTCCTGTATTAAATGTTTTTTTTAATAATTATTAACGATCGTATATATGATTAATTAATGGTAGGCAGGGGCTTGACTCGGCCCCTTGGCATTGCTGAAGTCCATGGGCGGCGGTAACCACTCACATCAGATGGGCCGTACGCTCGTCTGCCTATAAGGGCAATAAAAAAACTGTCCTTTTCTAGTACGCGTAGCAAAAAACCTTGTAAAAATTAGACCAATAGTTGTCCGAATTGTACAGTATATAGGCTGTTTTAATCTAAATAAAATACATAAGAAGAATTTAACGAGAATTTCTATTAATATTAAAGATACGATAATTATTAGAAGATGATAGATATATAGTTTTATGAAAGATTATAGAACTTGTAAGTGTAATTGTTTCGGAATACTCTGAAACTTTTCCGAAAAACATTGTCAAATTTCAGCGAATTTACACAAAACCATAATGAATTAACCACCTAAACCTTTCTCCTTGAACCGCTTCGTTGATTTAGGAAAACCATAAGAAAATCCGATATCAGAAGAGTACATTGTATTATAATAAATATGAAGTGATTTTAAAGCCGCTTTGAAAAATTCGAAACATTATGTGCATCATTAATACTGAATTATTTAGAAAAAGCAATACTAACAATAATATTAATGTTAATACTTTACTCCTTAAATAGGGCTTAACATTTTTCTAAATTATATAAATAAAAAATAAAACAGCATATCCCTGCTACATTATTTTCTTGTAAACATACATTACGATTCGGGTCAGTCGGGGAAAGTATTGTAAACAACGACGGCCTTGATTTAATTCTTGCGTCACCCTCGCTAGTACGTTGACCCCGCGATCGATAAAACTCCCCCCACTCACAGTTCCGCGTCATAAAGAAACGCTAATTTAATGCTCACTCATGATTGATGACCATGAGTCGATTGATACATTACCGTTATAGGGATATTATTATTACTAGCGGTCGTGGAGTGGTCGAAATTCGACCATAATTAATTTAAATTATAACTTTGAAGGTTATTAAGGTTGTATTATCAAAGAACATACTTATATAATAACAGATTTCACCAAGGTTACATTATAGACAAATAATATTAAGACAAACAATGTTATTCTATTCTCAATTCGAACACAGACTTTAACATTAAACAAAAGTATATATGCGTGTGTGTGTTTCAAATACACAGTAGTGTGTGTAATGTTTTTTTATTGATTTAATGCGTTATACTCAAATTCCTTTACTGTCTCAGCCTGTCGTCTTTGGAATAGCCTTCCCCCGAGTTTTCGTGAAGCATGTTCGGTTGATGTTTCCAATGTTTCAATGTTCAATGATCAATGTTTTTGTGCAATAAAGAATTTTCAATCAATCAATTTAATATATTTGTATGCAAAATTACAAAAGAATTGCATTCTGCACTACTTCTCTATATCTATATATTAATACGTGAAGCAAAAACTTTGTATCCCTTTTTACGAAAACTGGGCGGACGGGAGGAGTATGAATTTTTCCACACTTATAGAGAATATAAAGAAGAAGTGCACATTTCTAATTTTATTTTAAATAATGCATAAATGATACATTAAATCAATAAAGAAAACATTACACACACTCACATGTATTTGACACACACGCATGCTTACTATTTATTTATTGTAAAACTTTTGTTCTTGACGTCTGTGGTCAAATTGAGAATCGATTAAATATTGTTTGTCTTTATTAATATTTTTCTATATTGTAGTCTTGGCGTTGAAAATACAATCATAATAGTGTACAAACTTACAATTCCAATTAATTATAGTCGAATTTCGACTACCGCGGGACCTCTAGTTCTCTATATTTGTGGGGAATTTTACACTACTCCATACGCGTAATACTCGTAAAAAAAAATTGCTTCGCTGATGAATATATAGATTTCTGTGTAAATAGTCGTATGTCGGTATGCGAGTCGGGTTGACCAGGTGAACACTTTGTACATGTCGTGCACTCAGAGGATATATTTTATCTATCAAGTGGATACAATATATTGAGAGGCGCAAGGCTGCTCTTGCTTTAAACGACATTTTTGCAAATTTACAGGAAAACCATTTAATGTTAAAAACTTGGAAAAAAAAATCGTAACAAAAAAAACCATCTTTAGCTCTTTGAATAGGATAAATTTGATTGAAGTTCAATTAAATACATTGAATTGTTGATATTAAATACCGAATACGCTTCAGGTGGTCCGTTCGCTGCTTCGCTTCGAGTAGTTCCGATTACTAACTGCCTTTGTGTCATCTCAGCAGTGCTTTTACAGTCGACACGACATCCCTTAGATTTATCGAGAACATTCTGGGCAAGTCGAGTAGCTTCGATGTGTTTTTCCGCTGACGATAGATGGCGTTGTACTTCACGAGCGTTCTCGATGTTACTAGTTCTTTTTAATATTCGTTTCTGCTATTCAGCGATAGATGGCGTTACTCTTACCGGCATATTATTACCAATTAAACCAAAACTTATAATACCTTTGTTTATTTCCACAGTAAGAAACCGTTTCCCTTCGACTTCATCGACGGACGAAAATGAGAGCGGCACAGACGGCGAGGCGGACCGGTCGCGCCGGCAGACCATCCTCCACGGAGTCTCCGGCATGCAGCCCCAGGGTCAGATAGTGACAATACGGAAACGTCGAGGGAACCTCGCCAAGCATTCGGTGAAGATATTGAAGCGATGGCTGTACGACCACAGGTACAACGCGTACCCGAGCGACGCCGAGAAAATAGCGCTCAGCCAGGAGGCCAATTTGAGTGTCTTGCAGGTGAGCAGAACGAATAAGCACCTCAAATTAATTTAGAGTCGTCGTGGCCTAAAGGATAAGACGTCCGGTGCATTCGTGTTGAGTGGTGCAACGGTGTTCGAATCCCGCAGGCGTATACCAATTTTTCTAATGAAATACGTACTTAATAAACGTTCACGATTGACTTCCACGGTGAAGGAATAACATCGTGTAATAAAAATCAAACCCGCAAAATTATAATTGGCATAATTACTGGTGGTAGGACCTCTTGTGAGTCCGCGCGGGTAGGTACCACCGCCCTGCCCATTTCTGCCGTGAAGCAGTAATGCGTTTCGGTTTGAAGAGTGGGGTAGCCGTTGTAACTATACTGAGACCTTAGAACTTATATCTCAAGGTGGCGCATTTACGCTGTAGATATCTATGGGCTCCAGTAACCACTTAACACCAGGTGGACTGTGAGCTCGTCCACCCAACTGAGCAATAAAAAAAAATATCTTGACACGATTCTAAGAGAGTATATGTAATTTCGTTTAAATGTGACTAGCTTACAAAACCTTAAAAATCCGAAATGGAGGTAGTTATAAAAAAAAACATGGACAGTAGCGCACGACATTTCAACAATTAAACTGCGGGTGTGTGTGAGAGAGAAAACGAATAGTTTCATTTCTCTTTATCTTATAGATCTTAAAACTTATTTGCTACGTTATCTCAAAGGTGACTTCGAAGACAGTTTTATAAAAAACGTTGATTATCAATAGTGCCTAAAGAAAGAACGACAAGGTGTTTACAAACACAATAAAAAAGGCAGTGGCTCTCAAACCTATTTTCTACTACACACCGGTGCATCGCTCAACACGAATGCATCGGACGTGTTATCGGTTAGGTCGCGACGAGTTCGAACGACTGGGATAGCTTTTAGTCAAGGGAAATTAATGAATGAATGGTTTTTATTGTTCCTAATCCGTGCCAGGTATGTAACTGGTTCATAAACGCGAGACGTCGCATCTTGCCGGAGATGATACGTCGCGAGGGTCATGATCCGTTACACTACACGATCTCACGCCGCGGACGGAAACAACCCTCGGGTGCTTCCTCCAGCGCGTCCAATTCTGGAGTCGTTGTCGCTTCTTGGGACGGCGCTGATGTTGAGGTAAGACATAGAAAGGTGGTGGAGTTTGTCCACAACAGGACAGACCTCTCATGTTATTCAACAAAAAAGTACCTGCAAGCATCTGAAATATACAGTCGTTTAGTGGGTAAGGCACTAAAAACACCTTTAGGTCCATGATCAACTCCTAACACCTACAGACTGTCAACTCACACAGGTTCCGCATACCCCCTAGATGCGAAAACCCTGTATGAGGTTTGGCCCTTACCAGAAATAAAAGCATATGTAACCAGTCAAGTTTCCACCAGCTGCCAAGTTGATAAAATATGAGTATTTCTCGAAACACTTGATGAATAAATCACTTCTGATCTCTATTCTATTCAAAATGTATTGATTTTTATGGTTTTCAATTATTCATCTGAAATAGTGTTAAAATTCATTGAAGTTATGAATAACTAAATAATTTATTTTAAGTTAAAAACAACGATTGTTTCAATTCTCGCATTAAATCTATTTACACCATTAACAGAATGATCCAGACCGCAGCGCAGAGCAAGAGTACACTGATGGTCTACTGGTGTATCGTAGTGAAGGAGATGACATTGCAGACGGTGAAGAAGGCTACTCCTCCAGTGCGGTCAGCGAGGAAGAAGTGAAATACGATCCTTCTGTGTGGCAGTCGGTCATCAGATACGGACCAGAAGATAAGGAGATACATCCCGCTGTCAGAGGGTATGTTGATATTTTTAAAAACTGACAGTTACTGTGTACTGATGCTGTTCCTTTATTTAAACCCTGGTAAAACAACAGTATAATTATATTTCTTTGAACTATAAGATAACATTAATTAATTTTGTGGTCCAGTAATTTTGGTAATCAAATACCAGTATATACAAGGGAACTGTTTTCGTTACCTATTCTTGGCACGAAAATTAAAACTAAAAATATTTAATATTCAACAAGTAATGTGTATGGAAATTATTAATGCTTACTCTATTCTAAGAGTTACAGGTTTGAACTCAGAGGGCGCCCTCCTCCTGATGTTACTATTATGCACTTATATTATACTTCAATTTGTTTTTGTATTTAAAGTACGGCGTCGGCGGTGGTGACGGTGCGCACGGCGGAGGGGGCCGTGGAGGGCGACGGAGAGGGGGGTGAAGGGGAGGGAGAAGGCGGCACGCCGGGGGGCTGGCACCCACAACTCGCACATTTGCCGCAACTGCCGCACCCGCTCAGGAAACGGCTGCAGGCATGTATACCGATCACAGCCACGACTCTTGTGCTCTATTGTTCAACTTGAAACGGTTCTATTTTTTGTTTTGGTCACAGACAAATTGAGAAATTTTAGTTTGTAAATTAAACTGAGAATTTATGTAAAATATTATTACGCGCTGGAGTTCAGGATAAATAAAAATTCTACCGAAATACAAATTCACACTCTATTTAACTTAAAACACTTGCCTTTAAAATTCTCAATTCACTTCTTCCGCTTCGCTTCAGGTGATTCATTCGCTGTTTCGCTTCGAGTAGATCCGATCACTAACTGCCTTTCCCTGTAACGCTTTTATAGTCGATACGAAACCCCTAGTATTATCGAAAACATTCCTGACAGGTCGAGTAGTTTCGATTTGTGTTTCCGATATTTGATAATAGATGGCGCTGTGCTTATCGAGCGTTTTCGGTTTTACTAGTCCTTTGATGTTCGTTTCTCCTATTCGACGATAGGTGGCTTTACTTTTACCGGTGTAACAGTATTTCATGACAATTGAAAGACTTTTTGGCGGGAACGCGAGGAGTGAAATTGTGTGATTTGTTTTATTTTATCTATTTAGTGTTTCTTCAGGGTTAAATGTCTAATAACGGTGGTTTATTAACTGTTTAGTATCTATGAAAGTGCAAAAATGTGGGAAAATCAAACAAAGCCACTGAATGTAACTTCTCGGTATCCTCCAAAAAGTCCACTGAATAAGTCTCAGTAAATGACTAACATTTTACTGAGATTATATTTCATCCCATATCATCTCGTCTCATTTCCTTTCATTTCATGCAATGTTTCATATTAATCAACTTCATTTAGTAAAATCATATTTTATATAAAAAAAATTTTTTCATTAAAATTAAAATAAGACATGACCTAAAGGTCTTCCTTTAGGTCATGTCTTATCACTCTTACTAACTAAGAAGTTACCAGGTCATAAAATTCCTTTAAAAAAAACCACGACTATTGATGTCCGGAGCCGCGAGCCGCACGAGGGTTCGTTGCCTGGGGGCGTGGCTGTGACGTGGGTCGTGTTGCAGGTGGTCCCGGCGGCGGGCGAGGGCGAGCGCGACAAGTTCAAGTGCCTGTACCTGCTGGTGGAGACCGCCGTGGCCGTGCGCCAGCGCGAGAAGGAAGCCGACGAGCTGCCCGTCTAGTAGCGGTACCACCACTCTCGTCTGTACGTACCTTATCCTTACCTATATCCACGGTGAAGGAATAACATCGTGTAATAAAAATCAAACCCCAAAATTATAATTTGCGTAATTACTGGTGGTAAGACCTCTTGTGAGTCGGCGCGGGTAGGTACCACCGCCCTGCCTATTTCTGCCGTGAAGCAGTAATGCGTTTCGGTTTGAAGGGTGGGGCAGCCGTTGTAACCATACTGAGACCTTAGAACTTATATCTCAAGGTGGGTGGTGCATTTACGTTGTAGATGCCTATTGGCTCCGGTAACTACTTAACACCAGGTGGACTGTGAGCTCGTCCACCCATCTATGCAAAAAAAAACCAACATTATCAAATATCAAATTCGAAATCAAATAAATAAATATAAATATTTACCAACAATCACGCCACGTTAACTGGTCCCGTGATAAATTCGTAAAGAACTTGTGTTACAGGTACCAGATAACGGAAATAAATGTAAGATTTTTATTATACACATACATATATTTAATATACATCCATAACCCTGGAAAATACATTTATATTTATCATACAAATATCTTCCTTTTGCGGGATTCGAACCCGCAACCCCCTAGTGTAGTGACCATGTCACTTACCACTACACCAGACGGCCGATACACATTTTTTTTTAACTTACAGATGAGAGAATGTTGTAAGAACAATGAAGAAAGAAAAAAAAACAGTAATCTTCCACATTTGTACGTAGAGAGACGCACCACAATATTATTATTATGATGTCATGTTATAAATTATATTAATCGTATGTTGTAAAATGTTCCTGTAATAACGAACGTAGGTTGTATTATTGTATATCGGAACCGATTTTTAATTATCGTGTGCTTATCGTTACGTTACACGGCGACGCGTCTGAATATGTAAACGGAGCTCCGATACCTCGTAGGTGGTAGCTTCAAGACTATAGAACTTTGTGAAATATACTGTAAAATTAACATAAATATATAAACATTAAACAAAAAAATATTAGCATATTAACTAACACGTTCACCACGTTAGTGTTACGTTGGTCGCGTCAAGAGAATTGTTATTGCAGCAATGCCGTCGCGAGTTATTCTATAAATTTATAGTACATATATCTCTAACATATACATGATATAAATATTTTTAAAACATCAAAATGAAATTCGTGTTCAATACTTAGTTATTAGTGCACTGTCGCCTCTTTCATACACTTGATTCGATTCTAAAAGACGAAAATGCAACGGAATGTTAATTATGTTTAGCAAAAAAAATTATCTATAGCTTGTAAATCCTAGAATCGACAAATCGGATACTCATAACAAAACCAGTCTTGTGAAGTAGTTGTACAGTGATCATAAAGAAATTAATCGATCGCTACGTTCGTGTAATATGTATCAAAGATTTGTAATGAAATCGCTGAAATTCGTTTTGTTTATCGAAGTACCCACCAATTGATCCAGAATGTGAAATTATGAGGTAAATAATTGTGTTCGGCAGCGGAATTAATGCGATAGATCATACAAAATCAAAGGACAGAAATAAAAAATATATGAGACATTTGGATCACGTTCAGCTAACATCCTTTAGGGCAAAAACACAACATTTATCTCAAGGTAACACAATAATAAACACTCCTATTAAGCAAAACGAATTAATCTTTAATTTTCATTGCAAGTGGAACACCTCCTCAAAGCCACATCATCCATTCGCGATCCGTTAGAACACATTTTATCAACGTCCGGACTATAGTGTACTACGTATTACTTAATGTACGTTTTGGCCCCAAATGAGGTCACACGTAAGTCGCGTTCATTTGATTCTCTAAATATTGGGCTGAAATTTTTAACTATTGACTCTGTTCCTTTATAAAATGCAATAAACCTAATTTGATGAATTAGGACAGATATTATGTACTTCTTCAATAGGAGAGGATGCCTTGCCTTCTATTATAGCTATGTCCAAGATATGGCAATGTTTATAAGCAATATTATAGGTGTGCTAGTCTACAGATAATAATGAAACAACACACATAAAACATACTGAAGTGTCTTTATACAAGTTGATAAGTTTTCTACTTAATCCTAACTAATTAAATTATTATAATTAAGCAATGGATTGTCGCCAAACACAGCTTGCTCGTTGACTGACTTTGATCGGAATTTTATACAAATTTTAACACACTGTCTTATTAATAATTGATTCCAAAGTAAAGTTGGTAACACTAATTATTGTGTGATTTGTTTCTTAAAAATACTTTATTTTTCTTCTTTTCTGTTCAAATGACTGCTATTGGCAGTTTTATATTTTATTAGATATTATTTATTATTATCTGGTATTTAATGTGTTCAAATAAAAAAAAAAGGTATAGGATATGTATTTTGTAACTGGAAACATTTAACCAGTACTAAGTAACGGTTAATTATCATTTGATATACAACTTGATTTATATTAAAATCATCCTAGATATATTTTAATAAGTTCATGAAGCTATTATTAAAAATTCAAGTCGTAATTTAAATTTCAAAGTATTATCAACAAAATTTATTTTAATTCGAATATATGCAATACGATGAGTATATTTAAGCGCAATATTTTCCGAGTAATTTCTTTGTGCGTTGACTTTGTAATTTGGTTTCTCAGTAGATGTAAACTGTGAACAGGAGAATTATACTATATTCAATGGTATTTTTTCTATTTAGTTTAATTAATAGAAGATAGTTTTTAGTTTTAAAGAAATAAAAAGCATATTTTATAAGAATGAAGGTTTATTTGTCTATAACATGTCGATTTTAATATTTAAGCGCTTAGTTCTCTTATAATTCATAAAATGGCAACACTATTAATACAAATAAAAATAATGGCATAGTTAATGTTTTGTTAAGTGGTATTTTTTAACTTACAATTGACAATATGTATGCAATAAGTCAACATTTCTTTAATTTTACCTGAGTACAATAAAGTAGAGGTTATATTTCGTTCTCAACTTCTGTAAATAATTGTGTAAGTTCTTTTTAGCGAATAAAATAAAATTGACAAAAACAATTGTTTACTTTTTAATTGTAATCAGTGCTATATACTGGGTTGATGTGAATAAAATAATACATTATATAAATACACATACATGTTAATTTATGTATAAGTTACTTGGACGTTTTGGAAAATAAAACTTCATTGGAACAACCCTCTGTTGAAACTGAATACAGGGTGTGAAAAATCTCGACCTTCTCAATTACTAGATGCTACAACTCCAACTTATCACTCATGGTAGACCGTCTTGTGATCACGGGTTGGGGCCACCACCCTGCCTATTTCTGTCATGAAGCAGTAATGCCTTTTAATTTGAAAGATGTGGCGACTGTTATAGTGAAAAACCTGAGACTAGAACTCGTGTCTCAAAGTGGGTAACGGAACTCGCATGTTGATGTCTATGGGCTCTTGTGACCACTTACCCCGGTTGTCCTGGAGGTCGTCCTCCCATTTTACAAAAAAAAAACCACGTTGGTAATAGTATTTTTTGATTTTGTTATTTCTCTATGGCTGGCAATAAACTCTAAATTCAAATTATGAATTTTCTTTTAAAAATGTGAACATCTATTTTCAAATTCATTTGTTTTTTGATTATTATTTTGTATTCACTACGTTTGTATGAATATGGACATCATAAAAATACGAGTTGATAATTATGGAATAGGTACGTGCTCCGTCACGATAGCAAGGCCGCACAAACCAAATAGTACCAGCAGTGTCAGATGTGTACGGTGAGGAAAGGAACTGTGTGCTTAGTGCGAGTTTTTTAACGTTCTCGATAGCGTAAAAGTTAACCCAATTTTGTATGCAGTTGGAACAGCGCCCCTAGCGGCAAACGTACTGTTATACGGGACTTTGAAAAAGTCCTTTTAAAAAAGATTTTATTCGAAGATACAAAAATTCTACTTGGAGAGAGTGTGGCTCATAGTAACGACGCAGGGTGACTGACTTCGAGCCAACGGGGCTCTAGTATATGTTAGGCCGGAAAGTGCTGATAGAGGCACTTTTCGGTCTTAGGTAAATTAATTAATATACTAGGTAATATTATAACAGTACGCAAGCGATCCCATTCCATACAAATATGAGCTAACTTTTACGCTATCGAGAACGTTAAAAAACTCGCACTAAGCACACAGGATACAATGATCAGAAGCACACGAATCTCCCGTTAGCCGCTCGTTTCCAGTGCTCCCACACGACAACATGCGATCTCACATGGCACAATATAGAGTCAGATAGACGGTCTCTAAGCTACAAATGCTAGAGTCGTGTCTTGCGTCATCCATCCTAGCCACTAGTTCTGCGCGGACAAACAAAAATCCAATAGCCGAGAGGCAGAGCAGAAAAATTATCACTGTGATGCCAGAAATTACAATGGCAAAATACCATTTGCCACATTTGAACTGAAATAAAATATTATTTATAATGACTGAGTTTCCATACACTAAACAGCAATTTCGTAGGTAAAACCTAATTTAAAGCCATGAGGGCTATTTCATGGGCCACCTAACTGTAAGTGACTATTTATTAGCATTGTCTAAATCACCCTTTCCCAAAGTGGGCGATAACGCCCCCTTGTGGGGCGCTGCAGGCCTAAACAGGGGCGGTAAGACACCCAGAAAAAAAATTAGGGGCGTTGTGTAGAAGCTTGGGAGGCGATTTGTAATTTACTCTCTTAGACACCGAATGAGCTATAGTGGTTTTTAAGTAGGTTAAAAAAAGGGGGGCACTAAAAAATAATTTATTCTCAAATTGGGCAGTAGACCAAATAAGTTTGGGAATCCCTGGTTTAAATAATAAACGATTTAATCAAACTCATTTATTTTGTACAATATTCAATTTGTTGAAGCTGTTACGTCGCTTGGCGCCGCTGTCGGGACCCGGAGACTTCCTCTTGCCGTCGCCACCGTTGGGTGCCGTATCTTCGATCAAAATATCTTGACTTGGGAGGTTAAGGAGCAGCCTGTCAAAACTGCTGCTGGCTTTGCTTACATCTTGCCTCTGATCAGCTTTGAAAGGAAAGAAGAATAATAAAAAACAAAAAAATATATATGAATTTGAATGAAATTGAATAACAACATAAAAAGCTTTCCCATCGATTTTCCAGCTTCCTTCAAAACTGTCGATCTTCGCATATAAACTTACAAACCAATTTTTTTTTAATTACTTGGGTGGGTGGACGAGCTCACGGCCCACCTGACGTTATGTAGTTAAATGCCGCCACCCACCTTAAGATATGAGTTGTAAGGTCTCACTTTTAACAGTACAACGGCTATCCCGCCCTTCAAACCGAAACGCATTACTGCTTCACGGCAGAAATAGGCGGGGTGGTGGTATCTACCTGTGCGGACTCACAAGACGTCTTACCACCAGCCAAATCCAAATTTAACATCATTTTGAAACACATCCATGTACATAATACACATTTGCACGTACACATATACGTGAAAATTAGTTTTTCAACAAGCAGGTCTATGAAATTACGTGATTCGTTCTATGAAAATGACGCTTTCCATTGCCTTTCATTCCACCTTGTACTCCTGTTCGGTGGTGAAATTTTCAGGAATTCTTTCTTAGCGGATGCTTACAACATAAAAGGTATCATCTCATCATCAGGAATTTTTACTGGTGGTAGGACCTCTTGTGAGTCCGCACGGATAGGTACCACCACCCCGCCTATTTCTACCGTGAAGCTGTAATGCGTTTCGGCTTGAAGGGTGGGGCGGGCAGCCGTTGTAACTGTACTTGAGACCTTAGAACTTACATCTCAAGGTGGGTGGCGCATTTACGTTGTAAATGTCTATGGGCTGCAGTAACCACTTAACACTAGGTGGGCTGTGAGCTCGTCCACCCATCTAAGCAATAAATAAAAAATAAAAAAATCACGCACGGTCATCCTCCCGCCCCAATTTAGGATTCCCTGTGTTATGGGTACCAGAGACTGACATAAATACTTATATACGTTTAAATATATACATTTATATATTTTAAACAACCGGAAAAAGAGCAAAAAAATCTGTTCATCACACGAATGTTTGTTCGATGTGGGAATCGAACCCACGATCCTCGGCCTTAGCTACTGCACTACCGAGTCAGTTAGAGAATATTTTGAGATATGACTATAGGTAGATACAGGAGAATATTGAGAATATCTTTGCCGTCTTTGAAGTCGGATGACACCTATTGCAATCCCTAAAAACCCTGCCATTTATAAGCGAATGGGTTCACTCACTATAGGAGCTCCAAACTAAATAAGATAATCAGGTAACCTTTGATCGACTTCAAAATAGGAGGAAGTTATCAATGCGTCTGTTTATGTTTTTTTTTATCTCAGAACTTGTTTCTAGATGAACTATTTTTTATGTTTTTTATTTATTTATTTAAATGCCGATTGCCTCTCATGTGATCCCATTTCATTTTAAGATCTGATTAGTATTTTCGGAGTTATCCGTAATAATGAAATTTCTATTGCCTTTGTAAGCAGACGAGCATACGGCCCACTTGATGCTAAGTGGTTACCGTCGCTTATAGACATCACCAATGCCAGGGGCACAGTCAAGTCGCTGCCTACTGTTAATAAATTATATTATTTATTATATTTTTTTTTTAATTATTCATATTTAATTAACTTCGACTGCATTAATGTTGTTCTTATTTTATTATGTGGAAGTATATTTTCTTTTTTTCTGACGTTTTTATTTACATTTAGTTTTATTTATTTATTTATTTATTAAGTTGCACCAACAAAGTGATCATCAATGCAAAACATTGACAAATTGACAAAAGTTCATGGCAGATGTCACCTAAATTATAGGTGCAATCGACAGTGCATTAACAACAAAAATAAAAAAAATGTACAGCTAAGATTTGAATACATTTCATTCATTGCTTAAGATTAATTTAATTGGGAGATGATCCGCGACAGATTTTTCCTGTAATAAGTGAGACAATCAGAAAAAACATCTATTTCACTTAAATTAAGTTCAGCGCAATCGGACAACTCCGAAGGAACATTGACGGAGACCGCGCTACCGTGGACATTATTGTAGTCCCAAAGGATTCTGTTTAAGGGAGAGTAAGCACCTAAATTCGAACGAGCGGGCTTTCTTATAAACGGTTTATATTTCTTCGTTCTTGGTAGGTACTTAGGGGCTGATATTTTTATCTGAGTTAATAGATTAGGTGTGTCGGTTATTCAATGAATTAATTTGTACAGAAATATATATATATACATAATTATATATAATTTGTATATCTATACATATAAATAAAATTGGAGTGTCTGTTTGTAATATTGAAATAACCGCTTTTTACTACATGCATATGAATATGTAGATATACAGTACATACACCAAAATATATTTTTTTACATTTTTTGTTTGCCTGTCTGTAAGTTTGTTCCGGCTAATCTCTGGAACGGTTGGACCGATTTTGACGAGACTTTCACTGATAGGTAGCTGATGATATAAGGAGTAATTTAGGGTACTTTTTTTAGACTAGCTTCACCCCGCGACGTCACCCGCGGCACGAAAATAACCGCGGGTAACATCGCGGGACTCGGCTATCAATAACAAATTTTAATATTTCCGAAGCGAAGCGAGAGCGGGTCGCTAGTACCTATAGAATATGGTTTTTTATAACATTTTGATAAATATAAATCTACAGTGGTTTTTACGGATGTTCCATTATAACTACTGAACCGTGCATCCGATTGACTTGAAACTTGGTATCCATGTAGAAAATACATGTACTTAATGGACAGGCTAATATTTATATGAGCGTTGAACTCCCTACACCAGTTGCGGGGCGTTAATGATGAGAACCTTTGTGGGGGTGAGAAATAATAATGTTAATTTTAAATGCCCAGCGAAGCGGACGGATACAGCTAGTATTTTGATAAATTCATTAACTGTTTTTTGGAGTGAGGGAGAGAATTAAGTTGAACATTCTAACCCTGATCATTGCTCTTCATCATCTGTTTCAATCTGAACTCCTCCTGCGCTAATTTCTGGCGTCGTTTCCTCTCGGCCCTCGCGGCCTCCGTCTCGCTGGCCATCTCGCTCGGCTTCACTTCCTGCTGCGATATTACAACGAAGATAACACTGGTTTTCTCGCCGCTTAATTACTACATGCAGTACAATTCAGTACATTACTTCTGGGCGAATTATTTACAACTTTTCGCGTTAAGTTTGTACTTTTTTATTTTTATTGCTTAGATGGATGGACGAGCTCACAGCACACATGGTGTTAAGTGGTTACTGGAGCCCATAGACATCTACAACGTAAATTCCCATTCACGTTGAGGTATAAGTTCGAAGGTCTCAAGTATACCTAGTCAGGTCATAAATTCTGTCACATGTTTAATGTAAAATAATTGAAACAAGTTTATTCATTATGTAACCATTCATATACCAAAATGAACTTAACAAAACATAGATTCTTATGACACTAAAGTTTATTCAAAATGACCTCCGCGATTTTGAATACAGGCCTTCAATCTGCGCGGCCAGTCGTCTATCGCAGCACGAACGAGGTCCATGTCAATATCGGCGGCTGCCTTAATCAAGAATGTCTTGAGTGACTCCAAATTGGGATGAGGCTTTGAGCACGCCTTTTCCTCCAAGTGTTGCCATATCTTGTAATCTAACGGATTCAAATCTGGACTGGAGGAGGGCCAGTCTTCATGCCGGATGAAGTCGATTTCATGCGCCGCCAGCCAGTCTTGTGTGCTCTTCGCTCTATGAGCTGGCGCCGAATCTTGTTGGAATACCCAGTGCCTGGTATTGAACATGGTATGAGAAACAGGTTCCACAAGGTTCGTCAGGACTGTATTTTGATACACAACTGCATTCGTTTTTACACCTTTCTCACAAAAATGTACCTCTGTTAAGCCCCAATAAGAAACTCCCAACCATACCATGAGCGAGGATGGAAAATGACCTCGTTGGACACGCGGAATACGGTTGCTCGCTTCTTCACTACTGTGTGCGTACACCTTATCATTTTGTTTGTTGTAGCTCTCTTCTACGGTAAAAACTTTTTCATCCGAAAAAAGAATTTTCCGATATTTTTTTCCCGCGTACGGCTTCAACAAAGCGCGGCATCTCTTCAGTCTCAGGTCCATTAGACGAGCATTCAAACGATATCCTGTTTTTCTTCGATATGCCCGAAGCCCTAAGTCTTCATTTAACACCCTTTTCACCGTGGTTCTGCTTAACCCCATCTGAAGGGCCAACAGTTTCTGCTTACGTTTGGGATTTCTTTGAATTCGCGCCTTCACAGCTTTTATCACTGCTGGAGTCCTAACAGACCGATGGCGACCACTTCTTGACCTGTCATCTACACTAGAGTCTTCATTGTATCGTTTGATGGTACGACAAACGAATCTTTTGGTTATATTCAAATTTTTCAGTATGTTAAAAATTTTAATTGGCGCGTAACCGCAACGATGCAAGGCAATAACTGCAACACGGTCTTCTTTAAGCGTCCACTCCATATTTAAAAATGAGTAAAATTCTAAAAGTATACATTTTTATTTTCATGAACAATTCGAAATTCGAATTCAATAAACTTTTTTGTGGCCAGCATTCTAAAAGAAAAGTTTTTACTGTGTGACAATACTTATGACCTGACTAGTTAGTTACAACGGCTGCCCTACCCTTCAAACCGTAACGCATTACTGCTTCACGGCAGAAATAGGCAGGTATAGTATTTCTCTCAAGGCAAAGGTTTCGAAACTCGTTCGTAACTAATAATGTATAGAAGTGAAACTTCTAATGCAACTTCCAATATGGTTTCGTTAAACGTTCAACGCTCCTGAGGAGGGGGAATAAAAAGAGACAGAGCGAGAGTGAATGCGTGGCACTCGAACGCATGCACGTAGTATACCTGGCCAGTGCGAGCGTTAGCAACGGTTAGCGTCCAATATTTTAATGAAGTATTTAAAAATACTAGAGGTCCCGCAGTAGTCGAAATTCGAACTATAAATAATTGGAATTGTAAGTTTGTACACTATTATGATTGTATTTTATACTTCTATAATCACAAATTTCGCCACGACTACACTATAAAAAATATTAACTAAGACAAACAAATTTAATCTATTCTCAATTTGACAACAGACGTCAAGAACAAAAGTTTGACAATAAATAGTATGCATGCGTGTGTGCATCAAATACATGGTATGTAGCGTGTGTAATGTTTTCTTTATTGATTTAATGTATCTTTTATGCATTATTTTAAAAAAATATTAGCATTGTGCACTTCTTCTCTATATTCTCTATAAGTGTGGGAAATTTCATACTCCTCCGTCCGCGCAATTTTCGTAAAAAGGGATACAAAGTTTTTGCTTCACGTATTAATATATAGATATATATATTTCTTTTTCTATCTATAATTTAAAATTTAAATAGTATAAATGTTGGAGGTGTCGCATCTCTTATACACAACATTCCCTATTACAAGAGCAATCTGATTTAAGGATGAAAAATGAAAAAAACCACAATAGTACACATCGAAAAAGAAGTTTCACTTCATTCACGTGCACCAAGTTGCACGCGCAACGTTTTTTAATTCACTCATATTTTACCGCGTAATGTTGGTTTAAGTAAATTTAAAGAGGTCCACTTTTTGACAGTCCAAAATCTGTACGCTTATGTGCGGCCCCTCAATAGAACTTTGGATGTGATTGCTCGGCTTGATAATTGAAAATTATATTCCAGTTTCCTAGTGGTCCATACCGGTAAACTAACATTTATGGTATACCAACATAACAATTATACCAATAATGACCGTTAGCAATTCGGATATGTTAGGACTGTCTACATTATTTTGAAAACCATCTTAAAAATCAAAATAGGCCAAACAAAAACATAACAATCAAACATTACAAATTTTCAAATAATTTATTTGTAATAAAACAGAGCAATGTAAATCCCAGATTTCCCTACTAACTAATCTATATTAATTTAACTACAAAAACACAGCAATTCCATACAAAAAGTCTTAAAAATTCTATCTGTTCAATGAAAAACTATGGAATTAAAAAAGATACCATTTGTCTCAGTTTATTTTGAGCACAGAAATAAAAAAATACCTATCAAATTTTCTTCAACTTAAAGAAGGCAAAAAAATTACTTTCCTAAGACTAATGCCCGTATCTTTAGACGTTTCGTAAAATAGTCCTCCACTCTTAACTCATCCGATGATGCTCGAGAATTCCCTCCAAACTTACTCGAGTTTGGTATTTTTAGTCGACCATTACAATATTCCTCAACTGTCCTCGAGTGAGGTAATAATGATGAAAATTTGATCAAGCTAGCATCAAACCCATAGAGTTCTGTAGTCTGTGGTCATTGTTTAATGTCAAAGTCAAGCTGCCGCTGTCTGTTTGACACTAGATGAACTTGTTTGATGTTTTGGTTGCTGAGTTATTCGTAAATATGTGTGCGTGCGGTAAACCTGAAAGTGTATTATTTATTTTCTAACCTATTATTATTTTACATTTCGGATCCGGCTTTGTATTTTTATTCGCCGCTTTTGTGTGATTTTGGTTGCATCGTGTTGTTGAAGTGCTTTTCCACAACCACCAGTTTATTATTATATAAATAAAACTTATAATCGCATTGACTTTATTTATCAGGTAGTAAGCAAAATATGTCTCTTATGTAGGTAAATAAAATAAAGAGTTTCAAATGTCTAACCTCGAACTATTTACTTTATTAATAAATATTATCAAACTTAAATTATCAAAATATGCGGGAATCATGCACAGATCCAGGCCATTGCACAACAATATCATATATTTCCATTTGCGGTCCACATACTATTTGGACATCGATAGAAAACCAGCCTTGAGGAACGTTCAAGGTACGTCGCGACGTACCTTAACTTGACAGTTCGGTCACTTCACTCCGGTTAGGAAATTTTTCCAAGGACGTTTGAGTGGAGTTTATTTTTACGACTAAGCATACCAAAACGCGCGTTGGAGGTTGAGTCGAGTCGAGTTACGCTCGTGTGAACGACTAAAGATACGGGTGTAAGTATAAATAATTAGTTTCTGATTTTTTTATTTTGTAAATAGCTCGCCATTCGGTTTTCTTTTATTATTTCTTCTACACAATGTGAATAATTTTAAAATTACGTTTCTCGCGTCTTGTTAACAATTTAAATGGTTTCAACACATAAAATTTTTAAAAGTAATAATTTTTATCCATCCAAACGAACACACAACTACTATAATATTCATAAGACATTACATTAAAACGTACATCACAAGAAAGTTTCACATGAACTCAATTAAAAAAAAGTGAACAAATTCCAAGGATCTACCTCGAAATTTCCTCGACACTACCAAACTCAACGGTATTTTATTTAATTGTGAATACCTGCTTTCAAAGCAGTCATCAAACTCAAAGTAGGTCAGGATATACCTTACGGGAATCGAGGAAGATCCACGTCATTGTTAATTGTATTTTTCATATTTCATTTTTCCTTATTATTATTTGAGAAAAAACAAAAAAAAAAGCCCGCTGAGTTTGTTTCGCCGGTTCTTCTCAGGACTATGGCTTTTTTTGGAACCGGTGGTAGAGTTAACATTGTTATTTATATTTTGACATTCAACAAGTGTGTTCTACTGACATCTAAGTTGAAATAAATGATTTTGAATTTTCTAATTTTTGGCCACATTCATCAAGTAAAAATATTGACTTGGAGGTTCCTCGACGTGCACTCTATATAACCTCGCTCGAGTCGAGGAAGAGGAAGTGTTGAAGTAACGTTTTAAAATACCAATTTTTGTTAAATGATATAGTTTTCGTATTTTTAACAAATTAAATGTAACAGCAACACGCGTTAAATACATGTTATTTTTTTTATTTTTTTATTCTAACAAATTGTAAATAGAATTATTGGGGGCTTACCGATGACACACGAATACAAAATCGAAAATAAATTTCATTCCCGACTAATTTCAGAAAGAGATGGAGACTTTGTAAATCTGTCTCTTTCATGCGCTACGTGAATTGATATGACGTATACGTGCTGTTCAGTCGCGCGAGAGAGAGATAGAAGATTGCGGGTCAAGCACACATAATTTTTATTTTTTCCCAAAATACCAAGTGTATTTATTATCTATGGACAATACGGTATGTACGGTTTCTCTTTTAAAATAGATTTATAAAACAGTAAAAATATAATGAGTTTATAAAAAAATATAAACAATAGATGTAAAACATTATTTGGTTTGCCTAATACCTAATACCTACTTAAGGCAAGATGAAGAGTGATTAATGACAGTAAAAAAAATTTGGCAAGTCAAAATGGCGGCTGAGTTTATTGAGGTTCTACTGGTGTATATGGACAGCAGAACTCCCGACACACGCAATGGATCCATTAACTTTCTTTCAATGCCAATATTGGTAGGACCTCTTGTGAGTCCGCACGGGTAAGTACCACCACCCTGCCTATTTCTGCCGTGAAGCAGTAATGAATTCCGGTTTGAACCGTTGAAACTATACTGAGATCTTAGAACTCATATCTCAAGGTGGGTGGGGGCATTTACGTTGTAGATGTCTATGGGCTCCGGTAACCACTTAACAGCAGATGGGCTGTGAGCTCGTCCACCCATCTACGTAATTAAAAAAAAAAGAAATAAAAATGAGCACAACAGCTCAAGGCGGAAGCCCCGTCCTATTTATTTAGCAGTTACTGGAGACAGTAGTATTTAAAAAAAAACCAATGTAATTGCAAAATGGGAATGTGGACATTTTTATAATCAAATCTAATAACATTATTTACTAAAATACCTATTATTTTGTTATTCTTTATTTACATCACCAAAACAATGGTACGATTGAGTAAAGTAATGTTTTTAATACCTCTTCATCGTGCCATTTCAATAAATCACAAACACACGAGCATACACACACACGCAACGAACAACAGGTCAGTTAAAAACACTTTCTCATCGCTAGAAAAGCCTAACGCAACCTATTCTATTAATTCGAAAAACAATATTTTTAATTTCTGTTCGAGATTCAAGTACTGATAGCCTGCTAGTTCAAATAATACCTACATCAAAGGTTTAACATTTTTTTTAATATTTGTCATCATCATCATTCCTTCCTATTACCCTCTGCTGGGGTGTAGGGCTCGAATCAATTTTTACATTTACATCGGTCTTGGGCAGTGTTCTAGCTCCTCCCACGTCATGCCCAAGACCCCTAGCTCCTGCTCCACCGAGCGATGCCAAGTTGTTCTGGGGCAGCCTAATATTTGTATTAATGTATTTTGTCGTTCTGAGCTATGCATTTTTTTGTTATCGTGATCGGACTTCTCTGGCTGGCAAAGGGAATATAGACCATACAGTCAAACTTAGATGATAGGCAGATAAAAAATATCTGATGAAATAGGTACTACAATGTTCACGGATAACTACAAAAGAATCATATCGTATTATAAATCAAACCCGCAAAAACGGCGATGCACTCAATAAAAATAGTCTGTGTACTAACTGTACGATTTCCGGACATAACCGGCTTACTCCGCTTAATATTATTGTTACTGATGCTAAATTATTTACACATAGTAAACATTACTGAATTCATATTAAATCTTTATAACTGTAAAATATTCTGATGTAGTCAACGAACAACAATCATTTAATTGATACACGTCAAGAAGAGGTCTAGAGAATGATTTTGTGGCACAACTAAAACTACGATTTCGACTCCGGTTGGACGTCACCCGGAGACGTAGACTTGTGGCCCGCGTCGTCCGGAAACCTCTTCTCGACCTGCTCCGCGACCCATTTCTTCACTTCTGTTCCGTCCAGAAGCCGTCGTAAAAAATGGTCGGTTTGATCCAGCAACCCTGCGGGGGATTAGGCTCGGGGGCCGACCGCCGACCACAAGGTTCTTGGCTGGCATGCCGAAGTTAAGGTTCACATTGGGAGGGGAGCGGTCGTAAGACTCGTAGGCGAAGTGCCACGGACCAGAGCACTCGTAGTAGTTGGGGAATACCGGAGCACCCACTGGTGGAGGTGCTAGCCTTGGAGCGTACATTTGTAGCGGTTGTAGTACGAAACTTACGTTGGAGTTAGGCCTCACAGGGGCGCGGGGACGGGCTGCGGTGCGGGTGGCGGAGCGCGGGGCGGTAGTGCCGCCAGCATGGGCTGCGCACGAGCCACTGGAGCACCTTCTTTCCTCGGTTTCACGGGAGACGGCTTCAGCTCAGCCCGGTTGGCAATGTTCAAGTTATTTCAGAGTGGATTCTGTTCCGATAAGGACAGACTCAGATTTGTTTTCTAATAGGTCAATCAAATCAGCAGCAACACTGCCTCCGAAGCTGAGAAGTGTCTCTCGAAGAGCATTTGTTACCGCACACTGGAAAATACATTAGACAATTTATAAAATGGCTCCTTTGTATGAAAATTTGAAAATTTTAAATAATGAATAAATAAATACCTTCCGTGACTTGTAAATAGCAAATCCTTTAGTGGCGGCGAATGAAGTAGCGTAGCCAATATTTTCCCTGTATATATCGAAACTCTTTACTTTGATCGATACAAACGCGACGACGCCGGCGCAATACTTCCCGTTGTTGAAGTCGATGAAATCTGCAATACAGTTTGTCCTTGGACAATATTTCAATGTTTTATCAGTTTTGTCGCCTTATTTTTAAACATCTTTATTATTCAAATTATGAGTTGAGAAATTATTCTAGACGATTCCATCATCTCTATTCAAAATTATCTAACTCACCATCTAAGTACAGTTTACTTGTTATCCAATAAAAGTTATAATAGAATAATGTGTTTACTAGTTTAATAGTTTTTCTCAAATAGCACTTTAGGTTTTATTGAAATATTAAGTCAAATACATTAGAACCCACAGCCAAAGTACTGTAGGAACATGAAAACCAATTGAAATAGCAAAACGCGTTCATGAAAATGAATGAGTTAAATAAATACTAAGAAAAAATTATATCTAGCTGCATAATTTTAGCTCCACCTCTGTCTTTATGAGTACACCGTGCCACATAGCCTTTATGCTTGTTTACAGTACCGTAACTAAAAGAATCTATTCTTTTGTATAGAAGGTAGTTTTAAATAATTCATTCAAAAGGTTTGTTAAAATTCAAACAAACCCAATTCTTGTTTGGTGACACTCCAGCTCCAATTGTTGAAACCCCACTGTGATGACCATATTATGAGCGTTGTCTACGCTGATGCTGTCATGGTCATCTTCAAGCATATGTCAGGATTGGCAAATTTGGTGAGCAGTCAGCTGTAAATAGGTATAGGATTCTTGCACATTCAAATTTTGATTATTAACTTAAAATGGAAATTATGAAAGAAAATTAAATTACTAGCGTAACTTCTAATGAAATAAAAAATATTCTAGAACTTTTCATATCTAAATAACAGGTAATCAATTTGTGAATCTCATATTCCTTCAATTGTCGATCATCACAAGATTTATCAAAACTAAACCAGAAGAAAATACTAATTATTTATACTCTTGTATAATTACTAAAATGCCCATGTTGACTGTCTACATACACATCATGAGCATCATGAATGCATTCAGGTTCAAGGATTGGATAGCATTTGTTTTGATACAATTAGAATTATGACCTAACTGCCATTCAGAAAGGGTATCTTTATGTTTAAGCAATTGATTAACAGTAGGTATGCTTTAGCTTGTACATTCATTGCCCCCTTATGGCAATAAAAATCTAATAGTAAAACAATAGGAATTTAATTTCACACAGCTACAAGTTAATTACTTTTCAATTATTTTCAAGTTAATTAATTACTTATACAACACTTTATTTACAATGTTCAACTGCTATAAAATTTTAACGCGTACCTAAAGTAATTTTTTTTCAAAAGCTTAAATCAACACAATTCACAATATGATATTCTATTCTATTTCTTACAATGTATACTTTTTCAGATGATCAAAACAAATGCATTTTCGTCCAATACTGTGTTGCATGCAATCAATCTAGTCACATTCTTGATCTTTCCGATTATCATTTTGTGATAAAATAGTAATTAGAGCAGACATTTCGAATTTTCCTCAGAAATTACGCTTCAGAAACTTTTCAGCAGCTTTCTAGGTAAATATGTTCACTTATTTGCGGTTATTAAAGTACGTAATATTAGATAGAATTTACCATTTTTAATTGCAATTTTGACTGGGAAGCCTGGTTTCCGTTCATCTTGGAAGTGTGGAAGCGGTGCCAACGCAATAAAAATCAATCAATTTTTTAGTCTTCACGAAAATTCAACAAAACAGTCTTTCGTCGAAGACTGTTTTCGAAGTCTTTAGATATCAACGTAAATATTATTAGTTTGCAAATACTATAAAAGAAAAACATTTTCGATTCAATCACCTACTTTCCGTAACTAATATTTTCTTAATGTTTTTGTGTATTATCTATGTCATATGGTTCGAAATCTATGAAAATAAAATATTATGACTGTAGTATGCCGTTGGGAAACGGAATCCTGACCTGACATCTGTCAGTTATCATGATCAATGATGGAAAGGCGCTGATATTTACTTTTCTATACCTAGTAAGTGGTATTTGAATTGTGATGTCTATGAACTCCAGTAAGCACTTTACAACCAGGTGTACCATGAGTTCATTCAGTACTATACAATATGAAAACGTGTTTGACTCGATTATAAGTTCTAGATGTAACTAAAATATTAAACAAAAAGATGGATAATCATATAAAAAATATAAAATAAATTATAAATACCTTGAAAAAAGTTTTAACTGGCAAAAATACAAATTGATCAATCTCCGATCCACATGAAAGTCTCTGTTATTTTTTCGCCTAATCTATATTTTGTCAATGATAATTCTTTTCTATTATTGAAGTCAGTTTTAGTAACTAAGATTTTAGTTTTGTCGACTGCCTTCGCCAATCATTCATCCATGGCAATCTCTCGCATGGTTTTTTTTAAATGGTCATGATGTGTCAAATGGCATCAATCAGTCGGGCGTCGCGTCCCCTTATGGGAGCGCGGAACGGGCTTCGGGATACCCTTTGCCCGGGTTTAATCTCCCTTCCAATCGAGGCAAAGGGATGAGCTGCAGATTGAGCTGTTGCAGGTCTGTACTGATAGTGGGTAAGTGGCATAAAGCGCTGTGGCGGACTATATGTACATAACCTTTTAATCCTAAACAATATATACACTTAATATCAAAGACTTGTAGGCAGCGGCTGGCTCTGCCCCTGGCATTGCTGAAGTCCATGGGCGACGGTAACCACTCACCATCAGGTGGGCCGTATGCTCGTCTGCCTACAAGGGAATTAAAAAAAAAAGTTCTAATTGAGCAGAGTTTGACTCAATTCCATTAAACTTTTTTTCTACCTATTCGCTGCTAGCATAAGAGGCTATTCCAGCTACGCCCGGACGGGTAGTGAGCTCACGGGGTCAACCTGAAGGAATTTACTAACACACAGTCGTCGTGGCCTAACGGATAAGACGTCCACTGCATTCGTGTTGAGCGATGCACCGATGTTCGAATCTCAGGCGGATACCAATTTTTCTAATGAAATACGTACTCAACAAATGTTCACGATTGACTTCCACGGTGAAGGAATAACATCGTGTAATAAAATGAAACCCGCAAAATTATAATTTGCGTAATTACTGGTGGTAGGACCTCTTGTGAGTCCGCGCGGGTGGGTACCACCGCCCTGCTGTTCCTGCCGTAAAGCAGTAATGTGTTTCGGTTTGAAGGGTGGGCAGCCGTTGTAACTATACTGAGACCTTAGAACTTATATCTCAAGGTGGGTGACGCATTTACGTTGTAGATGTCTATGGGCTCCAGTAACTACTTAACACCAGGTGGGCTGTGAGCTCGTCCACCCATCTAAGCAATAGAAAAAAAAAACTTGCCCTAGCAAGAACAGTGCTTCGCAGAATCTACTACCGGATCGGAATTGCGACCCACTGAGAAGATCCGGCGACAAACTCAGTGGGCTGTGTCTATGAGTTAGTTCGCTCGTCGAACGTCGAAATTCAAAAAGTTCGACGGTGACCGGGGCTTAAGAAGCCTAAAAGCACCGAGATCGAATCTGGGGATCCCACAAGACATGTTCGGGTGATGGCGCGGCGGCTTGGATTCACCTAGTCGCGGTCGGATAAGTAATTAGCGGCGGCCACGATAAGAGGGTTTTCGTGTCGCTCCGCTTTGTCGAGGTAGCATTCTGGTGCTTCTTAAGATACTTACAATTCGGTACTATACATACCACAGTGCTCCGGCAGCTATCCTGCAGAAACGGGATTGGATGACCTAGACAGAATTAATGTGTGTACATACGTCATGACAGAACGTATGCAAGTTTTGTAGTGTCATCTTGAGGCTCGAAGCATGTGCCCACAGCAAAGCACAAGAAACCCACAAAATTAAATTTGTGTAATTGCTGGTGGTAAGACCTTTGTGAGTTCGCGCGGGTAGGTACCACCACCTTGCCTATTCTGCCGTGAAGCAGTAATGCGTTTCGGTTTAAAGGGTGGGGCAGCCGTTGTAACTATACTTGAGACCTTAGAACTTATATCTCAAGGTGGGTGGCGCATTTACGTTGTGGATGTCTATGGGCTCCAGTAACCACTTAACACCAGGTGGGCTGTGAGCTCGTCCACCCATCTAAGCAATAAAAAAAAAAAAAAAATTTATTATGAAGTGTCATAGGTCTAATTTCAAGACCACTTCATGATTGGCCACACAAACAAATGCAGGCAAGATGTAAATTTTATTTATTTACAAATTATTAAAAACATTAGCAATGCTCAATGCGCCCGGGACTTGTAAATTTATTCAGATCACTGCTCTCTCCACTCGGCGCCATCCACTGAGAGCTTATCATAATTCGAACCGATTAAGCTCCAAGTTTCGTTCACTTCAGTTCCTTCGAATTTGAGGACGAGTGATGATCAGCCCAACACTTCCCCACGCAGAGCGGCGCGTCACATCCACTGCACATCTGCGCCACAAACTTCTTTCTTCCAGCGACTTGGCAGCAGACGCAGCGTCGTCTCTTGCTCGATCCAGAACCGGTCTTAATCAGCACAGGAAAATGGTTCCCCTCTAAATCTAGAGCCGTTGTTGGGAGGCTGGGAGGTCGCGTCACAGAGCTCCGCGGGAAACGACGGAGCAAATCTTCAGCAATTCTGTAGCGAAATTCCGTTGAGTTAAACAACAATCAGTTGTTTTTCTGTATACGAGATAAGAGTTATAAAGGCTCGTGTTTAGTAATCGTTTGAATATTTGTATGTACCATTTAACGCCTCGCCGTCCCTCGAAAACATACGCGGATAGCTTCTGATCTTTGATGTCCACTCCTCTCATGTATTTGTTATAGTCCAAAACAATTGACGGTGTCGGTATGTTGTTAGATGCTTTAAGACGTTTAAGTCTTTGTGATAAGTCGATAACAATGTTACGTCTTTCCAAGTGATTAACGCGACGTCCCCGCAGTGCAGCGACGCAGCCTTCGCTCTGTAGGTTAGTTTCGTTGATAGATTTGATCTCTCGAGGTAGTTGAGCATTTTGCCGACACATCGAGCCGATGACGTCAGTACGTCGCGACTTGAGGTAGCGCGCCAGTTGCAGCTGGCTGTGCCATTTGTCCACGACCACAACGTGACCCACGTCGAAGTATCCGTCCAGCAGCTTGAGAACATTCCCAGAGAATTTATCTTGCGATCTGTCTTTGGACCTTTCGAACACTGTGGAGTCTTTCTCTGTAAACATGACGCACTTGAGCAAATAGCCAGTTCTGCCGCATAGTTCTAAGCACTTGATGCGTTGATTTTCATTAGTTTGTTCGCAGCGCGGCAAAGCACCTCTGTCGCTCATATGAAGAAACGATTCGCCTACACTAAGATGTTTTAAAGGGACATACAAACTTGAAAATTTATCGTTACAATGCTCGACTATAGGATTTATTTTGGACATTTCTTTTTCGTGAAAACCAACGAGTGAAGTTTCGTTATTGTCTTTAGAGAATAAAGAAACTTTAATAAGACAAGGAATCTGGTCTCAGACATGATGTTTCGGAAGGTCGGCATGCTTAGTACTCCCGACATCCAGTACTCTCGGAGGGACGCCCTCACGCACATCGACATGTAGATGAGAACTGCAAAGAACCGATATAGCTCGTCGACTGTGGTTTCCTCCCACTCCAAGGGCTTTGGTTTGGGGTCGATCCCATTAGAAACGTCAGTGAAAGCTTGCGACGCATATCGGTTAGTTTCTTGCACTATCTGCTCCAAAATCGTTTGATCCCATATATTAAGAAAACTGTCGACGGGTTCTTCAGATGTGTTCGTACCCGGGGTCCGTGTGTACGTTTCTTGAACACTTTGAAATGACGAAAAATCTTCAGACCAGGAGCAGAGATTGGATATCGGTATAGATGTATCTTCATATTCAATTTTAACTCTCTCCGAAGCGAATACTCCTCGTCAAGCCCCGTCTTACTGTCTAAAGATTGAGTTTCGTCATTATTTTCTATCTTCACCTTAATACTTAGGTTCTTAAGGTACTCTTCCATCACACCACACGAAATGAACGTGCTTATATTTGAATCCTCTGACGCTGGAGTTTCTTTGCGTTTTTGTGTGATATTGTCAATATCTGAACACATCTCCTCGGTGTTACTCAAAGCAGCAAATTCAATTTCTGTATCAGGAGGAACTTCGAATTCTAGTTCTTCTGTCTTTAGCTTCTTTATTGCTTGTCTCCCAACTTACGTGTACCATCAAGTTCTTTTTGAACTCTGTTACAGAACACCGGCAGGTCGTCTTCCGTTTCTTCTTCATTGGTCAAGAAATGTCGAAGTTTAACTGCTTCCAACTTCAATGTTGCAAAGCCTGCAGTCTCATCGTCGCTATCATCGTCATCTTTTCTGAATGCGAAAGGTTATTGCACTCTTCTAAGTCACACTTAGGATGGGATATTGTTTGGATAACAGTATGGTTTTGTTTTTTTATTATCGAGCTTGCCGAAGAAGATGCGATCAATTGTTTTCTGCTTCGTTTCCGTCGTCTGTCAGTCTGTATAGAAAAATAATAATTTAATCTTTATTTTTAAGTTTTTCAGTTTTTATCCATTGTTTGATTGTATATACATAATTTAATACTGGTTTCTTTATATTATGTATGTACAAGCATCAAAATTTGTTGAAATGATTCATTGGTAATATATGGGACAATTTATTTTAGGAAAAATTTTAGTTACTATACTAATTTTGTGTTAGATTCCAAAATGTGTTGGGATACTAAAATTAGAATTTTAATTTCCTTAAACTTATCTTTCAAGGAATTCGCTAGTGTATATTATAAAATAGCATACATAGCCTTCTGGTGCAAAATAAAAATTTGACATGAAAATGAACACCAGTAGGATTTCCCATTATCCGCAGTCATTGACATTGGCAATTCCAAGATCACAGCTCCTCCCCTACTTACCTCTGATGACTTTTCAAGCCTCATTCGCGCTTGGGGACCACAAGTTCCAAATTCAATCGTTCATTCTATAGGCAGACGGTATAGGGTATAAACAACTACTTACATACGCTCTATCGACCATTGCAGCAATCCCAAGAGAACAGATGAACTCTGCTTCGGTGGAGAGTGGTGCAGCAGTTAAATGGATATAAAGTGATCATCTTGAAACAATTCTTCATACCATTGCCAAGAATATGCGATTATTATTTTTATTGCTTAGATAGGTAGACGCTCACAGCCCACGGTGTTAAGTGGTTACTGGAGCCCATAGACATCTACAGCGTAAATGCGCCACCCACCTTGAGATATAATTCTAAGGTCTCAGTATAGTTACAACGGCTACCCCACCCTTCAAAACACTGAGTGGACTAGCATGTAGAGCTGATAGCTCGCATTTGCGTGTGTGATTTACCTTGTGCCCCGAGGTGACGATACATTGACCAGACCGTGGTGCTAGAAGATCACCTACACTATACGGTGAATCACTCCATACTTCCTGTGTGGAAACCGGTGATAATTTTCTTTCTGAAAAAAAAGTACATTAAGCAAGGTTTTGGTCTAGCATGGCTTCAATATGATACATTCTAAGCACTACCCTTAGATAAATTTAATGCAATTAAAATTGATCTGGTCAAAAATATGGGTTGAGACGCTACTAATGATCCAATAAACTTTAATGATATAAAATTAATGCGAATAAAAACTGTACTCTGAAGTTTCTGGAATAGAACTGAGGCTCATGTTCATCACAACGTACATATTATACAATGCAACATAAGGACAAAAAATCGTCGTGGACTAAAGGATAAGACGTTCCGTGCATATTAACTCATTTTTGCACAAAGTTGCGATTTAAAAGGGCTTTAACTGTCTTTGATGTGCTATGGCAGTTAAAACCAATTTTGATGAGGTTTTATAAATTATATTATGTGAATAATAAATTTATCGGTTTTTGCTTTGATAAATTATTAGACTTAACAATAAAATTTATTATGACGTCCGGAAATAAACTTAATATTTAAATCAGCACTTGTAAGTTACAAAAATCAAAAACATTTTTATTGAAATAGGCACTTTACTAACATCAAATTTCTACGAGGGAGAATGTTAATGCTGCTCGTGATATGCAGTGGGCTTGTTATGGCTTTGTCGTCGCTGATGTCCATTAGTGATAGTGACAGCTCTCCACCACCCATCAGATGGGCTGTGTGGACATGTCTAAAACGGCAGAAACAATACAGCCACTTCAATCAAAAGTGATCCTTGAATTGTACTGTTAGTACCTATTTACTTCGAAGTGATCTTCACAAAAATAACAGGTGCTTATAGTTTCAATGCTGATCGATCTCTCCTTGCGAGCGTTAACCATTTATTTCTAGTTTCATTATTTTTGGTACGTTCATCTTCTTTTAGATAATTTGGCTCCAACGCCTTTGGCATTGATTTTGCCAATGTCAAAGTATTTACAAAAATGACAGGTGCCTAGAGAGGGAAAAAATTACTAAATCTAAATACAAATAAATTTGGTCGGTTTTTCCATACGTGAATCTGTGGTTTTAAGAACAGCACAAACAAATATATGTTAGACTAACTACTTTAAGAGATAAATATTATTAGCAGATAAAAATTTAAACAGAATATTTACATGTTTAGAATAGACTAAAGTTAATAAACAATTAATATTAATAGGCCGGGGAATGTCATTGCGAAGGATATCATAAAGAGGGGATACGATATTGGGGCAGTCGAAGAAAATGTGATCCAGGGTACCCTCATCTAATCCACACTCACAAAGAGAATGGTCACGGACTCTAATTTTGGCAAGAAAAACAGGGGAGCAAACATGGCCAAGTCTAAGACGGATTATAGCTGAGACAATTTTTTTAGGAAGATGGCAGTGGGAGGAAAACCAAGGCTTAGAAGGCAGGGTCGGTTGCAAGTTACCATAATGCTTACCTACTGACTGACGAGAAATCTGCCAGCTTTCATTCCAAGATTGAAGCATATCAGATTTTGCCAGAGAATGTAAATCTCGAGGAAATATTTTGTTATACTTGTTACAGCCCATAACAACAGCCTCCTTGGCACAGGAGTCAGCAAGCTCATTCCCACAAATTCCGCTATGACTTGGGATCCAGACGAGAGTGACATCAAGTCCGGAGCAGTGACATTGAAACAGAGTTTCTTTAATTTTTAATATAATTTCAAAATTGACTTTTGAATGCGATGGAAATTTAGTTATGTCTTGAAGACAGCTAAAGGAGTCCGAAAAAATTATCGATTTACTTAGACCGCAGGTTTTAATAAAAAGAGCTGCTTCTAAAAGAGCAACAGCTTCACCAGAGTACACAGAGGAAGTCTGAGGGAGTTTGTATTTTAAGGAGATTTTAAACTTGGGGATCCATACCGCAGCACCTACAGGACCATTTTGGGATAGTTTAGATGCATCAGTGAATAGGTGATAATGATTAGGCCATTGTAGTTGTACTATGTTCTGAAATTGTAAATTTGCTCCTGGGGAGTCTTTATGGATCCCAATATTCAAGAAGGTAGTGGGACGAAATAAAAGATAGTCAAAAGAGAAAAGAAAGAGGGGGAATTTATCATATTGAGAAATTGGAGAAGCTAAATTTTGCAGTTTCTTATACGAGTTGACAAGAGGAGGTACAGATTTATGATGCCAGTATCTAGAGGTTTCGGTCAGTTGAGCTAGTTGGGAAAGTAGAGCTAAAAGGGGGTTTGAGAGAGAAATTACTTTGTAGAAAAATCTATCAGCTAGAAACTGTCTACGCAAGGCTAAAGGAGGTTCAAAACATTCAACTTGTAAGGCATTTATAGGGGGAAGGCGATGCTCGACTTCTGCGAGTCCACCATCTCGCAGAAGGAGGCGGCGGAGCGAAAGAGGGAGAGCTCTTCCCTTTCCGCACCGATCCGTCGCCGTCGAGCCGGGGGCCGGAGGCGGGAATACGCCCGTACGTCCCGGCCCCTGTAGGTAGCGGCCTCCCCCGGTGAAGGTCAAGGGGCGACCTGAGGGGGTGAGGCCGCGCGGCGCGCTACCAGCACTTTAGCGCGCTGCCGTGGAGTGAATAGAGCGACCGGTCGACGGTGTATCGCGTCCCGACCAGGTCCGATGAGAAGAATTTTCACTTAAGATGCGAACTATAATAGATCTGTCATAAAACAAATTGAAGATAAAATTCACAATTCTAGGAGGCATGTTCAGGTTAATAAGTTTTTGTCTAAGTAAATGAAGGTCGACATTGTCGTATGCAGAGGAAATATCTGGAAAAACTGCTATAACATGACGATTTTGAGAGAATGCAACACGAATATCTGAAGTGAGGAGGCTCAGGCTGTCCAATGTTCCGTAACCTCGTCTAAAGCCAAATTGACTATTAGGGAGAATAGACCTGTTTTCAACTATCCATTCTAGACGATTTTTTATCAAATGTTCCATAATTTTAGCTAGCACACTCGAGAGAGCAATAGGTCTATACGAACAAGATTGAGCTGGATCCTTGCCTGGTTTTAGAATTGGGATTATCAATTGAGTTTTTTCATGAGGCTGGAATAGAACTGGAGAGAAATATATGATTTAAAAGATTTAGAAAGATTTTTTTAGAAGAGTCAGATATTTTTTTTATAAAAGAGTACGGGAAGCCATCTATACCTGGGGCTGAATCTCGGAGGTTGTCAAGAACACAGCATAGTTCTGCAAATGAGAAGCTGGAATTCATGGGTCATTAGAGGCGGAGGAGGGAATTAAGGGACAAGGTTTAAAAGGCACAAAGGGTAGGCAGAGTTTGGAGATAAATTCAGGAAGCCAAGACAAGGAATTAGAATTAATATTGTTATCAGATTGGGATTTACGAAATGCTTTTATTTTTTTCCAAATCAAGCAGGCAGGAGTTCTTGGGGAGAGAGACTCGCAAAAATTACCCCAAGCAAGAGATTTCTTTTGTCGCAAAAATCTTTTAGTGATGGCCGAAATTTTCTGAAATTCTAGGAAATTCTCTAAAGAGAGAATTTTAGAAAATTCAGACTCAGCCTCCTTGCGTTTTTGGACTATTTGGGAGCATTCAGCATCCCACCATGCTGGTGAGGGAATTTTATTTGAAGCTGAATTCTTTAAGGGAATGGTTAGTTCGGCAGTGGAGGATAAAATGGAACAAAATTCTAGGTACAAAAATAGAGGATTTTCATCATTTGCATCAGGAAGAGATTCAAGATTATTTTGAACTAAAGATGAATACTTTTGCCAGTCGGCCTTGTTAAGTCTGAATTTCAAAAGGGGTTCATATGGAATTGAAGATGGGATGGAAGAATCGGCTAGAGTTAGTAATATTGGAAGATGATCACTGCCATGGGAGTTAGACAGAACAGACCAAGAAATCGAGTTAACTAAAGAGGGAGAGGACAAGGACAGGTCTGGGACACTTGGACTTTGGGATGGGGATACTCTACGGGTGGCAGTTCCATCATTAAGTAGACACAAATTTAATTCATCAAGTTTATCATGAAATAATGAGGAATTTGAGTCACATAACTCAGAACCCCACATTGTATGGCGTATATTAAAATCTCCTAAGACTAAGAGAGGACATGGAAGAGAGGTTAAGAGTGTCGAAAATTCTTGAATAAGGTTACTATTAGGGTGAGGGATGTACACTGAGACCACTGTGATGTTAAATCAGTGAACTGCCACAATGTTAATTGCTGAGGAATGAGGAGGAAGGGTAATGCGAGAAAAAGATATATTTCTTCTGACCAAGATAGCAGTTCCTGCCCAGCCGTCGTCTCTGTCATCGCGGAGACACGAGAACCCGCGCACCCTAAGCAGAGTATCCGGTCTCAACCATGACTCCGCAACAGCAAAGAGGACAGGGTTATATTGATTAGATAAATAAATTATTTCTTGTTTTTTGTTTCTGATACTACGACAGTTCCATTGTATGAGATTAAAGCGTGAATCTGAATCAAGACGTTGTTCTGTAGTACATCATTGAATTTTGATAAAATATTTAGAAGCAGCATTGACATTAATTCCGCGAGATTATCATTTGTAGCAGGAGCACAGGGGGTCGGAGTGCTAAGAGCACAACCATTGGGTAAACAAGAGTTAGGAGGGCTAATAATATCGTTGTGAGCATGACGATCATGAGACTTGGAAAGTATTGGTTTAGACGATTTTTCAATAAAAACAGTTTTTTTGTATGATGAAGTTGACGGAGTATGACGAGAAGATGAGGGGAGGAAGACGGGAGGGTATTCGAAGATGGAGCTGATCGGCTCAGGAAGATAGGTTTTTGGGAAGAGAAGAATTGGCAACATCGGCATAGGAGGTGCGGACTGAAGGAAATCTGCGAGCTGCCTCAATATAACTAATATTTTCTTCAGACATAACCATCTTAATTGATCTTTGACGGGCATGTTCGGGGCATTTCGGGTCAGAGGCGGGAGACGGATGTAGTCGTCGTGGCCTAACGTGTAGTCGTCGTGGCCTAACGGATAAGACGTCCGGTGCATTCGTGTTGAGCGATGCACCGGTGTTCGAATCCCGCAGGCGGGTACCAATTTTTCAAATGAAATACGTACTCAACAAATGTTCACGATTGACTTCCACGGTGAAGGAATAACATCGTGTAATAAAAATGAAACCCGCAAAATTATAATTTGCGTAATTACTGGTGGTAGGACCTCTTGTGAGTGAGTCCGCGCGGGTGGGTACCACCACCCTGCCTATTTCTGCCGTGAAGCAGTAATGCGTTTCGGTTTGAAGGGTGGGGCAGCCGTCGTTACTATACTTGAGACCTTAGAACTTGTATCTCAAGGTGGGTGGCATTTACGTTGTGGATGTCTATGGGCTCCAGTAACCACTTAACATCAGGTGGGCTGTGAGCTCGTCCACCCATCTAAGCAATAAAAAAAAAAAAAAAAAAAAAAAACAACCAGAGCAGAACAAGCAGGTTATGTTATTTTCTGGAACACTACAAGAATTACCTTCATGGGGGCCTGCGCATCGAGAGCAGCGGGCTTGCGATCGACATTGATCACGAATGTGCCCAAAACGACAACACTTTAAACACTGAATAGTGGGAAGAGTATATATGTTTACAGGGAGGGAAACGCTGCAACAATATACATGTTTAGGAAGAACTTGCCCAAGAAAAGAGAGGACAACTGTACCCGTTTCCCATACTGTTTTTCCATCTATTTTCTTTTTCTTATTCATTCTTCTGGCTTTAATGACGGTGGTTGAAGCAGACCGACACTCAATCCATGAGACTAGGTCCTCAAGAGACCACTCTACAGGAATTTGTATCACGACACCCATCCTGGTAACTTGAAAGCGTGGAATAATTGCTGACAATTTGTTAGATGAAAGTAATGGGTTTGTTAAAAATGAATTCGCTTCGTTATATAAAAGTAATAGCAGCCCTATTTCTACCCATGTTTTTAATTTCATCTATCCCTGAGATCTTACCATTGTAGATAATTTGAGCAATTTTAAGGGTACGGGTGTGGTTCAAAACTGGGGCAAAGTCACCATCTGAACGAGATACATGGACAACAAAAGGGCCAGAGTCAGTTTCAGAGTAATTAAGAACTGAATTGTTATCAAAACCTGGCCGGGTGTAGGTATGTTGAATAGAGGCAGCTGCCGGTAAATGTGGAGCTGATCTTTTTTCTGGGACGCTTAATACGTCTTCCGCAGGGCGTTTTTGTGAAGCTTTTACAGGAGAATTAAGCATTAGAGAAAGATCGTCCATCTCTGAATCTAAAGAAGACCTCCCTCTGTCCGGCGGGACGTTTTCGCCCACCGAGGACGACATTGACATAAAAAATACACTTACCAGTTAAATGAAACTTAAACTAATCCACCACCAACAAAAATAGGGCAACACAATTCTTAAAAACACAGAAAAATCGGGAAAAACACTAAAAATAATCGAAATGCGTGTGATCTGACAGATGTCCAACCATATACCTCTTTGGCACGTTAATAAACAGCTTTTCAGGTGTGGTTGGTCAGGTTGAGCTTCTACACAAAGGCACCGCACAGCATTTGTAATATTTCACATTCATTTTACATTTTTTCAAACTATCTTGTAAGTAACTTTAGCTTGTTTTTTTGAACATTTTGAGACATTTTGGCGGGAACGCGAGGAGTGAAGTTGTGTGATTTATTTTGTCTATTTAGTGTTTCTTCAGGTTTAAATGTGTAATAACGGTGGTTTATTTAACTATTTAGTATCTGTGAAAGTGCACATATGTGGGAAAATAAAAGAACGCCGCTGGACGTGGATTCGCGGGAAAAAGTCTCAGTATTTTACTGAGATTATATTTATCCTATATCATCTCATCTCGTTTCATTTCGTTTCACTTCATGTTATCATTTAAAAATATGAAATTATGATTTCGGCGAACCACTAAGAAGATGTGGTGACAAGCTCAGCAGGCTGATGGGCTAAATGTCGCGTCGAACTATTTAACGAGTATGGAGACATATGCTTTGGATGCTATAATATAAGTAAAGTTATGAGTGAATTAGAAATATTTAGTTACACAGCTGTACCTACCCACCGAATTTGATTCAGTAATTTTCACAATCTCCTTGACATCATCTTTTTTACTACTTTTACAATTTGCCTGGTTACTATGGATTTTTTGCCTTTTTCTAAAGTCTGCTCGAACTGCATTGTTGCTACTTGGTTGTCTACTGCCTTCTTGGCAGTGAAATCTTGATGGTAATACACCTGGCACTAATATTAGTCTCCGGCTGAATCCTGTTTTATATCGATAATAGTTTTCAATGTCTTTCTCCATCTGTAATAAAAGGGAAATTGTTATTAAGGAATGTTAACTGCCATCTCCAGTTTCTGATGATCATGAAGAGCATTTTGCAAAGAAAAAAACTGATTTTATGTCTATAATTTCATGAAAAACTTTTAATGTCCAGTCTAGATGATGTAACTTTGTAGTAGCATGCAATTTATGATTAAAATAGCTGTTGAAAGCATTGTCTAACAGTTTCCTTGAGTTGGTTTGAGTACGGTATTGGAGTGTTGTAGGTGAAATTAAAGAGAACTGTTCAAGTCGACAATTCGTATGATACTGTTATTATTTAGTGTGTGCAGTTACAAATATAAGGTTAGGCGAGCTGCACACTACAACACTTTTGCCATTACAAGCATTTTATGCAAGGCCCACCTAATTTTAAGTGCAGAGGTGTCTTTCCTTATGGCGCAAGGTGTGTATTGGACATCGGTGTAACAGTTTTAGGGGGATGCCAGCCTTTATCAATGAACCTGTTACCTATTCCTTTTTGATCACGCATTTACTAGAGGGCACTAGACTGATTGCACATAGGTGCTATATGGGCTAGACGATTTTGGTTAAGTCGTTGCTATCGCTCATCGACACAAAAGGTACTACCAATTCACTGCCTACACAATAATTGCAATTAAGTGAATGTACTTATTGTATATTAGTATAATAACTGTTCTGAGGGAATAGCCTAACTTATTATTTAGAGCATTTCTTTAATGACACCATTTTAATTGGTAAAATTTTTCAGCTTTAGGAAATAATTAGTTTAGCTGAAAATCTACTTTTATATTGTTTTTATACCATTATTTAAGTATAAATCAATATTCCGAGACCGATCAGTGACTGAACACCTGGCCATAAATTAAGATTATCTGTTCTATGGGAACCATAATCAATAACAAAGAAATAAAAACATATTATAAAAGCCTATAGACAGCTATAGACAAAATTATTAATTGTTCTTAATTGTACACTGGCACTGGCAACATTCAACCAGAAATGCTCAAATGGGCTTGCGAAGAGTACTTAAGGTAGGCAGCGGCTTGGCTTTGCCCCTGGCATTGCTGACGTCCATGAGCGACGGTGACCACTTACCATCAGGTGGGCCGTATGCTCATCTGCTACATTAGCAATAAAAAAAAATGCATAAAAAAGGCAATAGGTAGTAGGGTTTGAATTGCTACCTTCACTTTAAATTCATAATTGTTACTTCCTTGCTGCATTTTTGTAGTAGCTAACCACATAATTGGGCTATTGGTTGCACATAAAACTCATTGAAAAATGAGAATAGTCTCAGGAAATGGCAGCTTCCTGCTCTTCAAACAGTACGTGTGAACTTAAATAATATAACAATGGCTAAATAAATATTAAGCGTTGGGGAATTGAAAATATGAAACATAGCATAGCTTCATATCAGTTTTAATCCAATGAAAGCATAACCTCAAAAAGAATAGGTCAATTCAAAGAATTTGATTATACGAATTACAATGGTCTTCGCAAAAAAATATACTTGATTTCGCCGATACATTTTTACATTCATTCGAGCACATTCCAACCACTTATTTCGCAGATCTGTTTTAGCTGGGACATGAATGAACAGCTTTTTGGGTGTTTTGATAGTAGTATTCCCACAAGAAGGCACAGCACAACATTGATAATAATTTTTCACGTTCATAACTCAAATTTAAACAATTTTGCATATTATACATTTTGCTTGTAGTTTTATTTATTGAAACGAACATTGTCGGGTTTTTTTTTGTGTCCGGCACGGTTTGTGCTTTAGCCAGTGTCAAGTAATAAGAATATTTATAATTCGCCGTTTTAATTACAATGAATAATTAAAAACGAAGGAAGCTGTCTGTGTTGACCGTTATTAATATCAGTGTAAGTATGAATCAAATTAGCAGCGTGGGACAGTATAGATAAATTATGTTGAGAAAGTAATTTGATTAATGTAGTAATTAACTCTGCAAATGATAATATGAAGTTAAATGAAATGAAGTTGATTAATGACATGACATCAAATGAAATGAGATGATATGGGATGAAATATAATCTCAGTAAAATGGCGGTCGTTTACTGAGAGTTTTTCAGTGGGCTTTTTGGAGGATCTCGAGAAGTTACGTTCAGCGGCTTTGTTCATTTTCCCACATTTGTGCACTTTCACAGATACTAAACAGTTAATAAACAACCGTTATTACACATTTAAACCTGAGGAAAGCCTAAATAGACAAAATAAAACAAATCACACAACTTCGCGTAAAAAGTCAAAAATTCGTAATGTTTAAGGGTCAATTCCCACTGAAAGAGCAGCGGCGCGCAGCGGCCGTAAGAGCAAGTGACTGAGCGCGGCGCCGCAAGGGCAGTGTGGCGCCACGCGGGCAGTGCGGCGCCGCGAGAGGCAGCGCGGCATCCCGAGGCGCCGCAATGAGCCTCCGCGTGGTAGCTTTGAAAACTAGAGTGCGATCTACTTCATTCAAGGAGTTGTGTGGCAATAAATATGGTGGATTTGGATTTATGTATCATAGCACTGACTGTAGACAAGATACCCTCTAGTAAAATGACGCGAAATGTGCAAGCGGCAGGGCGGGCGGGTATGAAATGGTCGCTCGCGCACAGCCGAGTCTGTCAGCTGCACCGCGGTCGGCTGCACGTCAGCTAGCTGCGCCGCGATCAGCCGCGCGGCGCCTTTTTTGACTAGTCGGTAGAAAGCTCGTGCAGCCTCGCGACGCCACGCTACCCTTCTTTGCCTTCAAATGACTATGAACTTTTTAATCACGTAGATCAGATTCAAAATAGTTTGTAATATTTTGCCTCAAAAAGACGCTGCCGGCCGCTGCTCTTTCAGTGGGAATTGACCCTTAATGTCACTTTCATAGATTATACACTTGTTACTTTGTTCCATTTCATGAAAACCTTGGCGTCGTACCTACCGTAGTCGTATCCTTTGCTTTAATGTCAAAATTACTCAAAATGAAATCCATAGATTACAACCTATGAATGAATACATCATAAATACCATAGATTATACACTTAATATATTAGAGATTAATACGTTATGAAATTACAAATTTTATTAATTGATTAAATTGATTCTTAATATTTATAAGTATATTTATGTAACCAAATTCTGAAGATATAAAATCAAGAAGTTACATATATGTACTTATTTAATAAATATCTGAGATTATATCGAGAACTTCGAAATAATGAATGAATTCTTGGAAATAGATGGAAGCATTTTGGAAGGGGTAAAATTAGTACTTTTTTAAAGTCAATTCAAAATACATTAATACAATGCAATCAGCCTTCAATTGCTGTTCTTCTAATGAGTTTAATTTTCTAAACAAACTGATCAAGTAAAGCATCCAGTGGGTAATACACACCCACACGAAAAGGGAACTTAATACTATTACTTCACAACAATTATTTACTGTTCTTTATTTATTGAATAAAAGCTGTATTATTGCTACTATGTCAACAGTAATAAGATTATTACGGTAACAAAAAAATAGTAATTACTAAATTAATGCTTGTGAAATACTAGGTTCAAAATAGAAGTGAGCCCTATATTCGTATTTTGATGAGAGAAGTGAGTCTTGGTGGCTTATTCAGAAGGATATGTACTAATATTCTTGGAGTTAATATGTGGAATATCAGTAAAAAAAAATTGCTTATATGTGTGGATGAGCTCACAGCCCATCTGGTTTTAAGGACAGGACAGACCAAAAATCCAACAATATAAATTAATTTATAGCTTGAAAGAATCTATAAAATGTTTTGTAAAGAAGCATATTTATTATTTTATATTATATAAAGGAAATTTGTAAGTTGTTTTCTTTCACAGGGTGGTCAAGTACTCAGGAATTCAATATCATTAAGTGCAATTCTGGGAATACCTGTACGTATTTTAAATATACGAGCTAACAGGAGCAAGCCAGGATTGGCACCCCAACATTTAAAAGGTATTAATAATGATCACAGTTGTTGCAGTTGAAAAGAAGTTTATACCTTTTAATTTTTAATTAAGCAATTTTGCTTCTTAGTTTAAAAGGAAGTCTTATAACTGCATGGCATTATAGAATTTAAACTTTGGTATATGGAATCGCCTTTTTTAAACTAGTCCTACAGTTGAATTAGCCCATTATTGTTTGAAAAGATTAATGAGCACCCATAAGCATTCACTAAAACTAAACTGCTATATTTTATATAAGAGTATGTGGATATATATGAGAATTCCTTAGGTTCACCTTAATTTCGCTCAGTATTCTTTGGCATAAAGTTAAAAGAATAAATGTTTTAGTTTTATGTTGTTTATGTTTGTAGGTGTAGAGCTAGTAGCAGAAATGTGTCAAGCCAAACTCAATGGTGCTCATATTCGGTCAACGCAATTGGAGTTCAAACCTGGAAAGATTCGTGGAGGACATTATGTTGCTGACACACGCACAGCAGGGTGAGCAGATTAAAAAAAATGCAATTTACAATTTTTAGTGTAACTCATTGCCGCCATATAGTAACTAAAAGGTTATTTTGTCATTGAATTCTCTGAACTTTGCAATTTTAATGACAATATGGGTTAGCAACCTAAGAAAAACCATCACCGGGCTTAGTCAATAGACATTTAGGAATTATATTTAGGCATCATGCAGTAAAAAGAAAGTTTAAAATATTAATTTTATTATAATTAAGAGCTTTAAATGTTTTTTTTATACATTTATCAGAAAACGCAATTTATTGTTATTTGATTCTGAAGTACCGAATATCATTATATACATTGTACTATATAAAAAACGAATAAGGTCTAGTTGAATCCATTTGAAGATTAGGCAAAAGAGAGTCGCAGTAGCGCGATAGCATTTGACAGTGGCCAACCGAAATCGCTCGACAGACAGCACAGTCTTTTTTACATTCTATGCTGCGAATTGTTCTCTCAACAATGTTAACCCACTTCAGTTCCTTTTTAAAGTATATGTAAGCACATTAATTGTAGTCTAGTAAATAAACAACCATACAATAAATACTGCTCTTTGTCTCTCATTATTGAAGCAATCGTATATGACTTTTTTTTTACTTCTGAGGGGTGATGATGCTTGTCACCCGGTGTATACAAACATATACATAGTCCATATAAAGATTCTTATGTGGAATGTTCACAAGCAATTCTTTGTCTATTATGATTAATAAATTGTATTATGGGTGAGCGAGAGAGAGAGTATTCTTAATTGTACACCAAAAAATAATAAACAATGCGAAACATTAAACACAAAAAAGTGTTTAAAATAAATTACTGATTTGACACTGCGGTCTATTACTGTGTTTCCATTTTCTTAAAATGCCAATTTTGTAGTAATTACAATCAATTTGAATCAGGTGGTTTATCAGAATAAGCTTATTACAAAAAATACTAATTCCGCTATCTATCTGCATACTCCAACAAATGTATATAACGTTCACAGTTCAATCAGCCTTTTACTCCAAGTGGCGCTACCCTGTGCAGTAATGGCGGACGGCCCCGTCACTCTGGAACTGAAGGGTGGCACCAATGCAGAGATGGCCCCGCAGATCGACTACATGACCGAGGTCTTTAAACCTGCAGTCAAACATTTTGGTGTGGATTTTAATCTAACGATACATAGAAGAGGGTAAGTATTATAATAATAATATTATTATTATTAAAGCTTCTAGATTTAAAAGATAACATATTTGTTTCACTACAAAAGGCAGCTATAGTAAATACATGCAGAATAGTAAGAAAGTTCCTGCAGTTTGAAGAAAACCGAACTTACTATACGCAATAAAAACTAGCATAATTATTAACTCATAACTAATGTATATTACTTGGCCAAAAGCCCGTATATACAGTTCCACCGGCTCTGTCGACAGACTGAACTGAGAAAGAGGAAACATATGAAAATAATAATAATAATAATTACATTTATTAACTCCACAATACAAATAACTTTTCAATTAATATGACATAAATTTCTAATTCTATCTAAACAATATTACAATATATTAATTATACTGACAGTGGAGGTAAAAAGGCCGCTGCTCAGCTTTGTGATAGCTGAAACTATCGCTGCTATTCTGCCGCTGCCATTAATTTTAATCTATAAACTAATCTAATCTTAAAATAATAAACTATACTACTAAAACTAAAATAAATAACTAATTATAAAAATATCTAATATACCTAATTAAAATATGTGGCATATTAGTTTAACTAATATGACCTCCACTCAAACTTAATGTCAGTTTTTGGTTTGTACGAAAAGAACAGATTGAGACCTTAATGATGTGACTGCAAGTTATTTCATTGTTAAGGATGGTGTTGGTGGTGGAAGCATAAGTAATCGGACCCGACATGTTAAAGGATAATATTTTATTATATTATATTATGTAAATGAAAAAATGTATTCACAAATAAATATCGAACGAACCCAAGCCGAATGTGTCCCACAAGGACGTTGACCTCATACCTAAGTTGAGGTTACATTGCGTGCGTTGTAATGCACAATAGCTTTTTTAAATACAATATTAGGAATCAATGATACTAGCTGGTTTGTTTCCGGAAACCTCGCACGCGGTATTCTTACTATATTATCCCCGTAACGCTTTTGACTCATGTGAATGAGTGAAATACCCTCATTTTTTGACCCCACTTCGCACTATCACTTTGATTGAAATTGACTATATTATCTCAAAATCTTCTTTAAACTGTGAACATCAGCACATTTTCAGCAAATAGGAAGAAAAAGGTTTCAAACATATCAGGCAAACTTTTATTTTTTATGTAAGCTACCAAGGAAACAAGGCTACGGTGTGCTGTGACAATTATTAATCTTGTAATGGATCTATTTGAGAAAACTTGTAAATTGATTGTCTCGTGGTAAATGCGCCACCCACCTTGAGATATACGTGCTAAGGTCTCAGTATAGTTACAACGACTGCCCCCACCCTTCAAACCGAAACGCATTACTGCTTCACGGCAGAAATAGGCGGGGTGGTGGTACCCACCCGTGCGGACTCACAGCACGTCCTACCACCAGTAAAACCACCAGTTTATTGTGTATCTTTTCTTTTTTAGATTTTAATGTGTATTGTGTGCCTAGTAAATATATAAATAAATCTATATATTAATACGTGAAGCAAAAACTTTGTATTCCTTTTTACGAAAATTGCGCGGACGGAGGAGTATGAAATTTTCCACACTTATAGAGAATATAGAGAGGAAGTGCACCAATGCTAATATTTTTTTAAATAATGCATGAAAGATACTTTAAATCAATAAAGAAACATTACGCACACTACCATATATTTGACACAACACATATATAAATACTAGCTGACTCGGCAAACACTGTTTGCCATATATAAGATTCCTAGGGAATTTCTAGTGTAGAAAAAAAAACTAACTTATTGTAAGTGTGTAAGGATGTGGTAAATGAGTGAAAGAGGCATGTAGCGCTGTGAACGTTGAGGGAATATATAATAAAAAAAAACAAAACCTCATTCAACTACATAATACCTCATTATAACAAAAAAAAAGTCCAAATAAAAAAAAATTTTAGGGGTGGACAACCCTAATCACTTAGGGGTATGAAAAATAGATAGTAGCCGATTCTCAGGCTTACTGAATATGCATAAAAAATTTCATGAGAATCGGTCAAGCGGTTTCGGAGGAGTATGGGAACGAACATTGTGACACGAGAATTTTATATATTAGATACTCTTTGTTTATTGTCAATTGTCAAACTTTTGTTAGTGTTTTAAGTCTGTGGTCAACATGAGAATAGATGAATATAGTTTGTCTTTATTATTATTTATGTATAGTGTAGTTTTGGCGAAATCTGTGATTATATTATATAATTATAATAGTATTTGACAATAGAACCATAACAATGTTTAAATATTAAATTTCAATTGATTAAAGTCGAATTTCTACTGCAGGACCACTAGTAGGTAGGCAGCAGCTTGGCTCTGCCCCTGGCATTGCTGACGTCCATGAGCGACGGTAACCACTCACCATCAGGTGGGCCATATGCTCGTCTGCCAATACGGCAATAAAAAAAATTATTAATATCTGTATATGAACTTCCTCGTGAAGGTACTTCCCGAAGGGTGGTGGTCACGTGACGGTGGAGGTGTCGCCCCTGCGGCGCGTGCAGGCCGCCGACGTGACGCGCGGGGGCGAAGTCGCCGCTGTATACGGCTGGAGCTATGTAGCTGGCTGTCTGCCCATTAAAGTAAGGTTGTTATTGGTGGCCAGAGCGTTTTTTTATTGCATAGATGGGTGGACGAGCTCACAGCCCATCTGGTGATAAGTGGTTACCGGGGCCCATAGACATCTATAACGTAAATGCCGCCATCCACCTTGTGATACAGGTTCTAAGGTCTCAGTATATTTACAACGGCTGCCCCACCCTTCGAACCCGAACAGCAGAAATAGGCAGGGTGGTGGTACCTGCCCGTACGGACTCACAAGAGCTACCACCAGTAAATACGCAAATTATAATTTTGCGGGTTTGATTTTTATTACACGATGTTACTCTTTCACCGTGGAAGTCAATCGTGAACATTTATTAAGTACATATTTCATTAGAAAAATTGGTACCCGCTTGCGGGATTCGAACACCGGTACATCGCTCAACACGAATGCACCGGACGTCTTATCTTTTAGGCCACAACGACTAAACTATCTATATCTATCTGTAGATTATCTCAGCCATTTACCACCAGACGGGACATGTGATGGTTCTCCGTGTCCCTCAGACACAGCCCACTGAGTTTCTCGCCGAATCTTCTCAGTGGGTCGCGTTTTCGATTCGGTGGTAGATTCTGTGAAGAATTACTCTTGCTAGGGCTAGTTTTAGCAACGTCGTCAGGTTTGAGCCCCGTGAGCTCACCTACTAGTTAAGGTTCCGCTGATATAGTTTCTCAAGGCTATCAGCTTAGGTAGGGAAAAAAAATCCATCTGGACCAATAAAAGGAATGTTTGTTTCGCAGATGGCTTACTCGATGGCGGATGGTGCTAAGGAGAAACTCCGCGGGATCTGCAAGAACATTCACATAGAGTGTTACAAAGAGGAAACGCACTTCGCTCCCGAAAACGGTAGCGGTATCGTGTAAGTAAAATAACATTCACGGATTGTGTACTTAAAATTACAGGTTACAGATGTGTTGGGAATAACTGGGTTGATAAATAAATAACTTGAACTTGAATAAAAAATGCCTCGCGTATATTATAGAAAAAACACTTTACATACATGAACAGACGAAGTGACAAGGCAAGAAAAAAGTATAGCCAATATAATTGGTACAAAATCAGTACTGGCAACATAATAAATATGGGTGCGTTCTCATATTCCAACAAGATGTAGTAGTGAGAAATTATTTTCCTTCGGGAAAACTCGAATCTTTATCGGAATACGATGACACCCGAACTGTCAATGAATGATCGTATTAAATGAGTGACATTTTCATATCCATTAATATCACTATTAAGAGATCTTAGAACTTATATCTCAAGGTGGAGGCGCATTTAATTTGTAGATGGATATTTACCAGTGTATTATACGAAATGAGTTCCCGATATTTTTAAGTAATAATTGTTATATTTGTGACGTAGTTTAAAAATCATAATTATGTTACAACCACCTTCTGTAACTTTGAAAATACTCCGTTTTATTGTAATTAGTAAACAAAACATTATCTCTACTTTAAAACATAATTAAAAATACAACATAATAAAGCATATTGGGAAATATTTACAGTAATATAACTCAATACCTGCCTAAATTTTATATCATTGGCGTCATTTATATATTTGAATTGCGTATTATCCGCTCTATAAATATATTGGTCTGCTTATGCGACTTACTCCTACGGCTCTAAGATGGGTACTGAAGCTATTTGAGAGATCACGATAAATACGAACTTTTCCGAAAAATTACGAAGGAAAATCTTTTCTCACTATATGTGTAGTCATTTATTGTTGCGTGTATGCAGATTGACGAGCAAGTTGTCCTCCGGCTACATTCTGGGGGGAGATGCTCTCGGCAAGAGAGGGGTGGATGCTGTCGAGGTCGGGAGGACGGCGGGAGAGATGCTCAGGAACGCTATCAGATCTGGTGCCTGCGTCGATAGTTATACTCAGGTGGGCGATGACTTCCTCCAATTATATTTTGTATTAATTTATATTTTAGAATTTTGTTACGACGTAACAGGTTATATAACGTTATAACGTGTAACAGGATCAATTGATTGTATACATGGCGCTGGCGGACGGTCGGTCCAGGGTTCGAGTCGGGGAGATCACGCTGCACACGAGAACCGCAATACACTTCGCTGAACTCATCGCTAAGGTGAACAATGTTTGAAAATTATTTTCGTAATTAAAATTATTTACTCACCAGTAAATAAGGCTCACAAGAGGTTCTATCACCATATAACCTCTTGTGAGCCCGCGCGGGTGGGTACCACCACCCCGTCTATTTCTGCCGTGAAGCAGTAATGCGTTTCGGTTTGAAGGGTGGGGCAGCCGTTGGAACCATACGAGACCTTAGAACTTATATCTCAAGGTGGGTGGCGCATTTATGTTGTAGATGTCTATGGGCTCCAGTAACCACTTAACACCGGGTGGGCTGTCGTCCACTTATCTAAACAATTAAAAAATTTAAAAAGAACACGAGCGCACGGCTCATCTGTAAGTACCTCAGCACGCCTATTAGTCATCGTGGCTTATGAACGTCAGCGATGACAGACGAACATTTTTTATTTATTTTTTTATTGCTTAAATGGTTGGACGAGCTCACAGCCCAGTGTTAAGTGGTTACTAGGGCCCATAGACATGTACAACGTAAATGCGCCACCCACCTTGAGATATAAGTTCTAAGGTCTCAAGCATAGTTACAACGGCTACCCCACCCTACAGCCTGACAGCCAATGAACTGTTTATTTTTGTATATCCAGGCGAAGTTTAGCATACAGCCGGACGGGGATCAGAACGTGATCGAGTGCGACGGCGCAGGATACCACAATAGGAACCTGCCCGTCTAGCCGCAGTGTGGAGGGAGCCTTATACAGTACGAGATCTTTATATGAGACCAGCGGACCCGATAGACGTTGTCCTGCATACACCAAATTGAATGAATGAATGAATGAATGCATACACAAAAAATCATTCAAGTTTAGTTGCAGTATAGATAAATAAATCTAAATACCGACTGCAGCGCCATCTGTCGGGATTATTTGTGAATTTAAACATATGTACACGAGTGCGTCCAGGGCCCGATGAGCGAGCGACTTGTCCTCGGTTTTTTATTATTACTCGTAAAATCGTGCGCCGTTATTTCAGAAAATTTATTATACTTAAAATATTCTAGTCGTAGTCAGAATCTTTAGTGCGATGTTTCAATTTAATATCTATCATCTATCGTTATATATCTATCATCAATCAAAACTATTTAAAACAATAGAAACATGACAGTGACTGGCCGTAACGCTTTACATACAAAGAGTATTAATATGATGCTATACAAATAAATCGACCAAACCCGTTTTTCCCGAGAGCTCATATATTTTTTCTTTTAATTTTGTTAACTCTTCTTTCATTTAAAGTGCTGTGTGCTTAGTGCGAGTTTTTTAACGTTCTCGATAGCGTAAAAGTTAACTCAAATTTGTATGGAGTTGAAACAGCGCCCCTAGCGGCAAAACTAGGTAAACGTTTTTTTTACCTTTCCTGGTTATTCTGGTCATTTTATTAAGCCTAACTAGTATACTGTTGAATATGGCGGTCGAGTGAGCGTAGTTACTGAATTTCATGGGCCACCAGACGGGCTCGGCTGGATCGCATGCAGCGTACTGATAGTCTGAGTAATAAAAGCACTGACTTCTTATGAACAGTTGTATTTAGTCTGAATTAGAACATTTAATTATATTGAAGTGTACTGAAGACGCGTCCGTTCGCGTGAGAGGCGCTTGAACAGAGAGCGTACAGAGTAGTGAATGACAAAACTGAACATTAACATAGATTATTACGGCTTGTACTGACCTAATACAGATAAACAATTTCGTTTTTACAGAGTAATAATTACACGTGAATTTGCGTGAACACATACATTATTATATTGTCATCGGTTCTCGTGGTGTGTGTAAAATTTTCAAGTTTATCAAATGTATTGAAGTTGGGGAAAATCACATTGATAGATTTCACTACGTCAATAGATCAGCTGGATCTGCTAAAAGTGTGCTAACGAGTTTAATTGTGTGCTTTGCAACATTATAATGATATTATATCGGAAACGAATTGTAACATGATAACAATTCTTTGAGTAACTTGTAACGTTACTAATGTTTGAAATAAAATATCGTTGAGAAAATAATTTAGTTTCTCTTTTACCTTTATTTACAGATAAATAAAATCGGCAAAAGTGTTGACTTTATCCCACCGACAATGTTACTAACCTAAGACCGGTTGAACTTGATTCTCATTTTGTTTTTATTGCTTCTGTATGCAGATATGATGCAATTATTGATGGTTAATCACCGTCGCCCATGGTAATGTCAGGGCACAGCCAGACCGCTACTAATCACTGAGGACTTTTCCAACCCCATTTGTTACGGGTCTCTGGGATGGAGTCTTGTTTAAAAAAAACTTACTTCACTTATTAAAATAGGGAAAATAAATAAATAAATATTAAATTTTTTTTGGTCACAACCATTGCGTTGGAATATAAGAGAAACATAACAACAGAGTCGTGTCCGTTCTCAGGAAAAGCAACGGAGAGTTTAGTCCCGAACTGAAGGTGTGTGCATGGACAAACTAAAATAAAAACTTTTCGTTATTAGTGAAAAAAAATTAACTTCCAAATTCAATTTTATTCCAATTCTAAATGAATGAAAATTGCGATTACAAATTACAAGAACTAGTGTATATTACAATCCGGTACTGAGCTTAGATTAGCGGTGGCTGCTTGCTTCTCCTTGGAGAAAAATTTGGGTATTCGAAAAAAAAAAAAGATCACATCTGTTCAATAATATATTTAAAAAAACCATTGTACTTAAGATTATAATTTTGATTGAAACGAAAATAATTTATATATTTGAACACCAAAATGTGTGTACTTGTGTGCGGTAACATTTATAAATAAAAAGATGTTAATTAAAAAAAATTAACATCAGCATGGAAAGACAAAACCACATAGAATAAAAAAATTAATTAATAAACTTTAAATTACAAAATATTGTATTTGTCTAAGAGGGTAGGAATAAAATTCTATGCGAATATGAAACGACACTATAGAAGGATATACTTCTAGTTTAATATTGTCTTGTTTCATCGAATTTCAAATCACAACGATGGTAAAGAAGTTTTTACTTCAAAATTAGGTAGCTTTTTTTGTGTTAAGCCCGGATTGATAGTCTACTTGGCATTTACTGGTTAGTTCCAAGTAAATTCTGCAGCTCACTTTGAAACTGGGGGAGCTTGGACTAGTACATTCAGACCCTGTATGTCAAATATATTAATCACTATGATTGGAAATCGAGTATGGATCATGGAGTACCTACGGCTTTTAGTATCACTAACCTAGTTAGATCGGTTTCAACTATGCATTCTAAAACAACTAATATTGCAATTGCCAGTGAAAATAAAATTTAAAAAATATCTAGAATCTTCGATTTTATAATAAAATTTTATACTAAACTAATATATTTTATTTAAAAAAAAAAATTTCATACGTTCCAAAGGAAGAATTTTAGGAAGAAAATACCCTTCTAAAATAAGTAGGTAATTATCTTACCGTGACTATTCTATGGCGCTTTTGACATTGAGTTTTATTTGCAGCTCCGCGATAAGTAATTCGTTTCAACGTTTTGGTATGGTCGTGTAAATATTTGATTTTAGATTTGTATTAAAATGACAACACTTCATTGAGCGCGAGTTAAAAAAAACTACAAGACATTTATTATGAAAATAATGTTAGTTGCTGTCAAGAATTCAAGAGAAATATAAACAATAAAACTAATTGTCAAAAACGCTATTTATTATTTCATATAGAAAAATTCACAACACCAATATTTACATATACAATTTTCGAAAAGGAAATCGGCTTTTTCAATAATATTCCTAAACTCTTTCGTGTATTAGAAAAACATAAGAAATTGAAAAAAAAAATTACATAAAGTAATAGTGTTGTTATAAATTAGTCAAGTTATACGCAATTAAATTTCGGTCAGCGGGACATTATAAAGTGACAGCTGTCAATATGTCACCTAGTTGTCATATTATTGAAACAGCCGATTCGGCGAATGTCAGACGCCGCTTTGAGTAAAATGCATCCCCACGAGGTTAAGTTAGATTTCGTACAATACGTACATAACATAATTTGAAATGACCCGTCCCTCTCGTACGTATCGCTGAATGTTAGCGTGCGACAAGGTCGGAGCGACTATACAAAAATATGGATAAAGTTGTGTCTGCATCGTGCGCTTTTGTTGTGCTTCTCGCTAACGGGCGAAGTTTATTCGGACTTCTTAGATTTTTCGGCTTCGGGCTCCGCCGGCTGGTCCTCGTACCTGCCGAGAAACATCCGATACTAATGTGGCCAGTTTAATGAATTGTGACGTCATAAACCTATTTCTTTTTACGAGAAACCAGTTAATTTTTATCAAGAGAGATATTTACTGATTCTGATCGTTCATTTATAAGCTTCTTTTTTTTATTCCTACCTAAGCTGAGAGCCTGGAGAGGCTATTTCAGCGTAACCTTAACTAGTAGGTGAGCTCGCGGGGCTCAAACCTGACGACGTTGCTAACACGAACCCTAGCAAGAGCCGTGCTTCGCAAAATCTACCACCGGATCGGAAACGCGACCCACTGAGAAGATCCGGCGAGAAACTCAGTGGGTTGTGTTTATGGGTTAATTCGCTCGTCGAGCCCTTCGTCGCAAGCGACAGGTTCGACGAGAACGGTGACCGGTGCTTATGGTGCCTAAAAGCAATTGACGTGTTTGTGTTTGTGGTAGGCAGCGGCTTGGCTCTGTCCCTGGCATTGCTTAAGTCCATGGGCGACGGTAACCACTCACCATCAGGTGGGCCGTATGCTCGTCTGCCTACAAGGGCAATAAAAAAAAAAGACGTCGACTGCTTTCCATTCTTTCCGCAGGATCGGGAATGTAGTTACCGGCGGTCACGATGAGAGGGTCCTCGTGTCGTGCCGCTTTGTCGAAGTGGCATAATTAGCGATTATAATTTATACCAGCGGTCGGGGAACCGGGGTAAATTACCCCAAAAGGGGTAAAATGAAGTTTTGGGAGTAAAAAGTACATATTGAAGTGAAACTTCTTTAGAACCGTTAAATTTTTAGTTATTGTTTTCTTTTCAAAATTATCATGGGAGCTATATAATATGAAAGATGCTAAAAAGCGATTGCGTTTTTTTTTGTTCTTCCCCACGGGGTAGCAACTTGCACAAAAATATTTTGGGGTAATAATTAAAAAACTTCTCCGACCTCTGATCTATACTATTAATAATTTTGTCTCCCAATGTCTCCCAAAAATGTCTTGGCAGAGCCAAGCTGCTGCCTACCGTTTAATACTCTCCCATAAGTCTATCAAGCGTCGATATGATTCCAGAATGAGCGAGTTGGTATTCGAGAACCAGTGAACAAGTGGGGTTGTGTTGCGGAGTACGTACTTGAAGAGCGCGGGCAGGTCCCCGCGGAGGAGCGCCAGGGCGAGCGGGGTGGCGAGGCAGGCGGGTACGAGGTACAGCAGCGCGGGCTGCGCGTGCTTGAACACGTGCATCACCAGGATGGTCGCCAACAGGCCCAGGATGTACGCGCTGAACGTAGCCCTGTGACACACGTGCACGTATTGTTAGGCACGTTTTAAACACACGCGGGGCTGAAAAGAAAATCTAGCAGCGGAACGTACACACATTAGAAAAATAAATTTATTGTAAACTAGCGACCCGGCAAACTTCGAAAGGCCTTAATCGATAAATAAAAGACCTAAACTTTTGTATAAAACAAACAAAAGGAATCCGTCCGGCGGGGACACATCAAAGGAAAAACAAAATTGTTATTTTTATTTAATTCTGAGCATTTTCATATGTATCTATCTACCTTTTAAACCTTCTCTGGACTTCCACAAGTAATTCAAGACCAAAATTAGTCAAATCGGTCGAGCCGTTCTCGAGTTTTAGCGAGACTAACGAACAGCAATTCATTTTTATATAGATAGATTTTCTGGTCCCAGTACACACCTGAAGTAAAACTCAGAGTTCCGTTTGAGGCTCTTATCGAAGCGCAACAGGAGAGCTATGAAGATGCCGGGCACCACGATATCACCCAGCCCCAGCATGGCAAAGTTGCTCGCGTTCAAACCGTTTACCAGCAAATCTTGAGGGAACACCACTGCAAGGGAATCATTATTATTTTACTATGCTTCATTACATACACCCACAAGTTACATAGATATTTCAGTATTGCTGCTGCATCTGCATTAGTACTCTTAAAAGTGAGATCTTAGAACTCATGTCTCAAGGTGGGTGGCGGCATTTACGTTCTAGATATCTATGGGCTCCGGTAACCACTTAACACCAGGTGGGCCGTGAGCTCGAACACCTATCTAAGCAATGAAAAAAAAGGTTGACAATTTTCCTTATATCCTATACAAGTTTAATTCTATATGTAATTCTCCTCACGTGGTCTTCTTCATTACTTGGTTGTATTTTGATTCCCTGATAAGACATTAATTAATTTTCCAGTTGATGATGCTCTTGCGCCTGTCCTTGGCGTCACGTAAATAATCAGGTAGCTTGGACATGAGTTAACCGATATTTTATTGTATGTGATGCAATATTCGGTACACAATCATGTCAGGATCCGTAAACTTTTACTGGTGGTAGGATCTCTTGTGAGTCCGCGCGGGTAGGTACCACCGTTTCGGTTTGAAGGATGGGGCAGCCGTTGTAACTATACTGAGAAGTATGCGATATGAAAAAATATGATCTCTCTGAGAAATTATATTTCAAAGTGGGTGGCGCATTTACGTCGTAGATGGCTATGGGCTCCAGTAACCACTTAACACCAGGTGGGCTCGTCCACGCATCTAAGCTATAAAAAAAAACTCACGTTTGATAGGAGCCTCGAAGCTCTTGGCGACGGTCACCATGACGTTGGTACCGAACACCCAGAAGATGTCGTACAGGAAGAGTCCGCAGAGCAGGATGCAGCCGGTCACCACGTTGTTCAGATGCAGAAGCTCCACACCGTTAATGGCGAACGCTATTCCAAACAGATTATTGGCGATCCAGTGCTGTCAAAGACAAATTTTAGAGTTAAATCCTTAACTATATTAGTCGTTAACATTTTTACAGGTGATTTATTATTAATCATAATTCTATTGTGTGCTCGTCGTTAGTTTGGCCCCAAATGACGTCACGCGTAATAAAGGTGCTTCGGACATCTGTTGTGAGAATTGTGAGAAACAATTCTGGTGTCACATTGTATAATAATGAATACGTGTTGAATCAAGTTTATGTTTTGCAATCACGATAAATGCATGATTTGATCATTTTCTATACATTACACACCTTTTTGTATTTACACTGATTACTTCATGTTATCATTAATCATTTATGTATAAAAAGTGAGGAAACTTTGCACGTTTTTTTCATTTTTAATATAACCAAACCAAATCAAAAAGTCTGGTAGATATACAATATACAATAAAAATTTATATTTCATAACTGAGAAACACATAAATAATAATAATAATACCTTTTTAAGCAAGTACCAAGCTCCAAGACAGAGCGAGATGAGCAAACAGATCACATCATAGGATGTGAACTTGTAATTGATGATATCCTGTTTGTTGTCTCTCTCACCACGGGTGAAATGAATATGGAACGGAATGTTTGGTATCGAAGCTGGTACCAGGAACGAGATGATCGGACTGTTGACAAAAATATGTAACATTAGCTAATGCTATAGAAAAGCTACAAGATAGTATCTGACATATATACCTAAGCAGATGACTCAATGCCAGAACTCCAAGGAAGAAGAAGTAGCCAGTTAGTAGCAGATTGATATACTCCTTTGAGAAGAATTGGAAGAAAATATATAGTCCGAAAAGAGCACATGATGCAACCAACGGGAACATCAGAGCATCTTTGTTGGACATTGTTTCATGACGCTCTCCTGCTTTCTGCAAACAGAAACAAAACATGATATATTTTCTATCTGTATGGACAAGCAAGCAGATAGTGCCTAGAAGTAGAGGTAGTCTTCCTGTGTAGGTAGTCCAACCAGTGTGTTAACTTTCATTTTGTTTACATTTCATTATTCATAGAACATTTTGATTTTTTTATTCCATATCTTGGTAAAGCACAATCCTGTATGAATATTATCTATAACATAAGCCTTGAGCCATAGATTGTTCCTGAAGACATTAAATAATTCTCATAACTATTCATAAATACATGGTGTTTCATTGATTTCATACTTTGTAAGTGTACTAAGTCAGTTACCTAATGCCCTAGTTTTCCTCAAATGCATAGATCTTACTGACAGTTGATTTAAAATTGACAAAAATTACTATACAGACTACAAAAATAAATAAAAAATCATTAAAAAGTTGTACTACTGTTACACAAAATCTGACTTTATCTGCAAGGATTTCAGTAGGTGCTTGTTTTTATTTTTTTATTCAAAAATGGAAGTTTGTGTGTTACATAAAAACTTTTGGTTTGAGTTCCAAGTTAAAAGTTAAAAGAATTAATGTTGTGGTTTGGATGACGGCAGTATAGATCACATTTTCCTCAATTGTCACTTGAACAACTCCTTCATATGGGACCAAGTTATTAGCGAACTGAAAATTCAACAGCCGGTAAGTGTTCGCCACCTCCTCTCACTGTTCCCAGACGCCCGTATTGCCATTATAAGAAAAAAAAAAGAAAAAAAAGAATTAATGTTATTTATCAAGTACTACTGTAAGCATTCTCAAACATTTTCGATAACTTTATATTAAAGGCAAATATCATGGTTTTTTTTTCTAATAGGAAAGTGATTTTTCAGTGAAGTGAAAAACAAGAAAATAAAACCAATGTCCATTAAGAGCAAGATATACATAAGAGGATTTTTAGTCTTTAATGAGTTTCAGGAGCAGATAGCTTGCTGGCTGTTTTAAAATCTTGGAATAAACAAAATGTACTGTACAAATATGTTCAGGTTCCACACATCCACATGCTGCATAAAGTACCCAATATCTACATTAGAGCCATCTTCAAAATAATGGCACATTGTAGATGTTTTAGGACATGTCAGGTCAGGCATAAATCTGAATCCTTGAACCAAAAAGTGACAGCAAACATGACTAGACTTGGATAGTTTTCACAAAAGATCTACTAAGGATTAACTTAGAGGCACCAAAAACTAAACTCAAGTTTCTCCTGAAGAGTTTTGATTCAATAGTACAGTGCATACATGCATATTAATTCACAATTATGTTATTCAATATGTAATTCATAATAGTTTTTTTTTTACTGTGTCGTCTTGTTAATTTACAAGGAATAAACATATTACGGAAGCAAATTATAATGACAATTATACTCAATCAGGTTTTCTCAAAATTGCAATGATCATAGATGAATGGGTTATATGAAATTAGAATTGAAAATTGATTTGTCGAGACAAAAAGACGCGAAACGATTCGATGCATTGAAATATAATTGAAGGTTTTCTATATCGAAAACAAACTGCCACGACGATAAAACGTGTCGCGGTCTTTCCTATTTTACATTGTTGTTTACCTTTTTAAAACAAGACAATTTTATCATATAACTTGCTAAATACCCGCCAGGACTCACCTTTTGCTCGTTTAGATATTTCACCGATCGAAATGAACCGAAAAATATAGGTAAAATAGCCATTATCACTAAACTTAAATATGCAATCGCAATCCCTTCAATACTTGAAGGAGGCTTCTCAGTTACATTTTGTATAGTTTCCTTAACACTATCTTCGATGTTTATAGGTATTTCTGAGGCCATATCTGCCATTTCTTATAGAAAATAATGCAGAAATACAATTTATAAGACAACTTTCCCCTACGGATAGTTTTTGACAAGAATATGACAAGTGTACAATTTTACTAAGTTGGCAAATGGCATTTTCATACCAGTGTTGTGCAAAGACTAAATGAAATCGATTAAAACGACTCCAAATTACGATCAAACTAAAACAATTCAAGGTAGTTTTCCAATTACAGCACAAGAGCGCATTATGCGGCATAATGCTCAACTAAGCTTCAGCATAATTCGGCATTGTGCGTCACTGAGTTGCATTATGCTCTGTAATTGGAAAACTAATCCTGATTAGTTTCGGCATTGTGCGTCACTGAGTCGCATTATGCTCTGTAAAGGCGAATTTACATTACGAAATTAGTGGCATGAAATTAATTTCGTGACATTAGTTTTACCAACAGTTTCACGTGTAATTTAATACTTTCGTGATGCATGCATTAAAGTAGGCAGCGGCTTAGCTCTGCCCCTGGCATTGCTGAAGTCCATGGGCGACGGTAACCACTCACCATCAGGTGGGCCGTATGCCCGTCTGCCTACAAAGGCAATAAAATAAAAAAAATTCATGCATGCAAATTAGTTTCGTGCCCTGCGCGATTTTTTGGTGAAATTAGTGTCATGCAACTAATTTCATAGTGTAGACGCGACGTGAAACTAATGTCGCGAAAGGGCCTGCGCTGTGCGGACGTGTGTATTGTTAGTTCGGACGCGCTTCAAGCGTTGAAAATGGCAAACCAACGATGGAGTACAGAAAAAAAATTAGATCTTATTAATGAATATCAGCGACAAGGACGTCTCTGGGACCCGAAACACCTACAGTAAAAAAGCAAAATTATCTTCACTCATTCGAAAATAGTTTTTATAACTCTCAGGATCTTCATCTGCTAATTCAGACACTAACTTCATTTCTCCTAAATGCCTTCTTGTTGACCATCCTCGAATCTACCAACGTCTTTTTTTAAGTTTATAGGTATATAAGCATTTCTTTAGCTACACTGAATATAGCAAATTATAGCTTTGATGCTGTTGGCGCCATGGTTACTGCGATACTGTGGATTTCGCGACACTAATTTTTTAACGAAATTACTTTTATTTACCGAATTGAATTTTATCCAGTAAATTTAACGAATTGAATTTTATCCAAATTAAGTAGTCTTAAATTAATCAACTTCTCATTTCATTTTCTATCAATTTAGATCAAATTATTTTATTATATTATTTATATTAAAACATGATATTATTATAAGAAGAAAATATATGACTTGGCTTAAAGATTTGGTAACCAGGTTGACAATTTTATATTTAAAAAAAAAAGCGATGGACATCAAATGTCAACATCAGAATCAAAATATGTAGGTAGGTAGGTATATATATTAAATATTAATATACTATGTATGTACTTTAACAAATATACAGGCACAGTTGACACTTTCATTTTTCATTCCTCCCATGTAATTATGTTCGTGTTAAACTAGTCAAGATGTTATGATATAATCTTGAAACAGTAAAAAATCAATAGTTCATAACAATTTGAAAAAACCATGGAAGTTCCTGGCGGCGCTGAGGACGGTTTTGTCCGGGAATGGGCACCGTGTTCGCATATTTTAAACTTAATACCTCCTAGGATACAAACTGGTATATTTTCTAGTGAGCTGTGCTTAACTTGTGTTGATTCTGTTAGTGAATATATTGCTTTGGGGACTAACGTCGGTCTGGTTTACTGGTACGACAGGAAGAAGGGGAATATTCAAAGACTACGCTGCGAGGTAAGTTCACAGGGATTTCCCCTAAATCCATAATTTTATCATGCATATTCAATTTAAAATTTAATGTTCAAGTCGTTAGCTTTATTCTGTAAATAATTTTAAAAAGCTGGTTCCAGAATTTTCTTTACTATTATTTTCAATGTTTGTACAAGTGCTTTGCCACATAATTAAACTGTTTCCCCTTCTGTTTCTCAGAGAAAGTTTAAGTATGTCAAGGTTGTAGGTTTGTAGACATATAGTTATATTAAGTTACAGGAATTTTAGTAAAATTATGTACATATAATGCAACAAATTCATGTTATACTACAAATTTAGTGCAAGATACACACAGCACAGTATATATTAATGTATACCAACATATTATAAATATATAAGGTATGAACTTCTAATTGTACTTATTGATATAATTTAAAATAAGATTTCAAGATGTTGCTTTGTGAAAACAAAGAAATGACATTTGAAGTCTATTTTATAGTAATTTCGTTCACAATTCTACTTAGTAATTATTTTTATGACATCATAATCCTTTATCTCTGTTACCACTGTTTTATTGATATTCTACATTAAAAACTGCTTTTTAAACAGTGCAAGAGCAGAAAAAGTTAATTATAAAGGAAGTCCACTATCTTTACAAATATTATAATGAAAAATGTGGTTGAACTAGTAGTGTGTGTAACTAATTTAGCTAAGTTTGTGGTACTTAATAATTTAGTTGTTTCTTTTATTGTATAGACTAGCTGACCCGGCAGACTTCGTAGTGCCTCAATCGAGAAATAAAAGACTTAAACTTAAAACAAACAAAAGGAATCCGTCCGACGGGGGACACATCAAAGGAAAAACAAAATTGTTTGTTTTTATATAATTCCGAGCATATTCACCTTTTTTTCACCTTTTAAACCTTCTCTAGACTTCCACGAATAATTCAAGACCAAAATTAGCCAAATCGGTCCAGCCGTTCTGGAGTTTTAGTGAGACTAACGAACAGCAATTCCTTTTTATATATATAGATTGGTGAATAGTTTATGGCCTATTTAGTATTAAAAAGGTTAATGAAACCCATAGATATTACAGTATATTTTCACCCACCATGAGGCACAAGGTCATAGTCTTAATTGTATAGTAAAATGGATGTGACAACCTTTAAATCAGAACCATGAATAATCCATGACAGAAATGAGCAATACATCAATAGATCAGAAGTAATATAATGTCAATAATAAACATGAGTTTCAACTAACTTTTTTTACTAAACTTTTTTTTACCAATTATACATAGATATTTACTACAACATTTTGCACATCAAAATTGTCTTATCCAAAAAGTACTGAATTTTTATATTAACAAGACATACACACACATTGGCTACAGATTGTAATGAATAAAATTGAAAGAAATAAATACATTCCATGAGTGTCACATTATAATATTCATGGTATAGATAAGAATGTTAAATCGTTATAACTGTAAACAGAATGATTATGTTGTTTACATCAAATAAAGAGAAGTATTAAATACTTCCTTGTATTTGTATTTATTTCATAATTTATTGTAAATAGATTTTAAGATAAGGCCCCCTCTTTAAATTGCTCAATACTGTGTTGAAAGGTTCATTGACTTGATAAAACCTTGATAATTACATCAAGTTGTGAATAAAGGTTCTTATTGCTGTAGATGTTTAGCATAAGCACATGACCCATCTGATATTAAGGTTATAGGAGCACATAGACGTCACTATGTGAGTATCACCCACCTAGAGAAATAGAGTCAAAGTTTCAATCATATAATGGACATTGTTACAAATTGAAGCTCATTATAGCTTTGTACCAGAACAGTCAGGTATTATTGGAACTTAACTGACTGAATGGATAGGTAAACTAGGAATGAGTGCACAGAAATAATTTAATCAAAGGGGGATAGGGATAAAAATAGATTATGTAATTAAGATTAGGTTGATAGAGTGTAACACAGTATGATTAGCCAGCCTTAAACGTGTGCCCAATCATTTTGTTTCAGATATCAAACTCTCCAATAACTTATGTGAAAATAGTGAACACTGTTGATTATATGGTCGGTGCTGGTAATGCACACGGTCAAGTTACCGTCTTCCAGATACCCAAGGAGCACCCAGAAAACGTTCCTGACACATTCAAACCTAAAGTTGAACCCAAAGTGGAAAGGTTTGATGATTTTTATTTATTTCAAAGCTGTTATACATCTACCAGTTTAACTTTGCATGAATATTACTTTCGTAAAGACCAAAAATATCAGTGCAGGTACAAAATTGAGTGTCAGTTGGAAAATTCCTTGCCCTTATTCCTTTACTTGCCGTCCAAGACAGGTGTCTTATGAAATATTGTAAATTACCCACAGGTATACTATAGGCGATCTACATAAAAGCGAAATAACTTCGATAGAATGGTCGAAGAACGGGATGCGATTGTTCTCGGGCGACAAAAACGGTGTTATTATAATGACGGAAATCGATTTTTATATGGTGAGTACCGTTATCGATTTAAAATAAATAATAATCGTAACTATTATTAACACATCGTATTTACAGTAAAGATTATAGAAGTCAAATAAAGTTATTAAATAGGTTATACGTGCGCGAGCTAAGACACGTCCGTACAGGTCGATGCCTAATACCTATAATCAAATTGCACAATAGTCGGTGTTCGGACGCTCTGCATTTTATACATAAGCATTAATAGAGAGTCGATCTATCGACGGCTCTCGCTCAAATGGGTCAACTGTATGACGGAGTTGTACGGAACTAGGGTGTTGGAACTAGGACGGTGTTACCTAACCTAGCGGGCTCAGATTGACTTAATAATTCAAAAGCTATTTACTGAAGCATCATCCAGGCATCGACTCTTCGCGCCCACTGAGTTTCTCGCCGGATCTTCTCAGTGGGTCGCGTTTCCGATCCGGTGGTAGATTCTGCGAAGCACTGCTCTTGTTAGGGTTCGTGTTAGCAACATCTTCAGGCTTGAGCCCCGTGAGCTCACCTTCTACCCCGGTTACGCTATATCTCTAGACCAGCGGTCGGGGAACTTTTTAAATTATTACCCCAAAATATTTTTGTGTAACTTGATATTACCCCATAGCGAAGAACAAAAAAAACGAAATCGCTTCTTTTTAGCATCTTTCAAATTATAGGCCCCATGATAATTTTGAAAAGAAAACAATAACTAAAAATCTAATTTAAACATTATTTATTCAATTTATCAATGTAATACACACGATGCCTACAATAAAATACCTGGGTCAATCACGTGAACTATAATGCAAATAATGTGTTCTATCTCATTCTCTCGCCGGCTGAATCCTATACATTTATGTGTTTGTGTCTCTATGGACTTATTTTTGCGTTTCGTTTCATTTCGTTTCATCGTGTTTGAAATCACAATGATCCTAAAGAAGCTTCACTTCAATATATACTTTTTACTCACAAAAGCTTCATTTTTACCCCCCAAAATTACATTTTACCCCATTTGGAGTAATTTACCCCGGTTCCCCGACCGCTGCTCTAGACCATCAGCTTAGAAAAATAAATTTCGATTTTTCCGCTCGTAATCAAAGTTCCCTATTCGTTGCAGCACCTCTGCAAGTCGATGGAGATAGTTAACGAAGGTCACGAGATAGTCCAGATGAGCTATTACCAAAACACGTTGCTGGTGTCGAGCGTGTACCGCGGGATAGTATGCGAGAGGAGCGCCGACGGTAGGACGTGGCACGTCACGCAGCTCGGGAAGAAGGAGAGGAAAAGGTGAGGTGCTTTTACTGGTGGTAGGACCTCTTGTGAGTCCGCACGGGTAGGTGCCACCACCCCGCCTATTTCAGCCGTGAAGCAGTAATGTTGCCGTCGTAACTATACTGAGAACTTAACACCAGGTGGGCTGTGCGCTCGTCCATCCGTTTATGCAATAAAAAAAATGGCTTTCCTGTAAAGTTGCAGAATGGCACTTAAACCGAATACCCTTTCACCTCCCGTTATTATCTGTAACAATTGTTTGGTCCGGGTTGGGCAGCCTGTGCGCGCTGGGGGCCGTGTTCCAGTACTCGTACCGCACGGGCGCCGCCGCCGCCTACTGCGCGAGGCCCGGCCTGCGCCTCTGGAGAGCGGACAGAAACGGGAACGTCCTCCACACGCTGCTGTTCAAGGTACGAGAGCTACGTCGTCTGACAGTCGCGACAGTTCCGGTCTTGACTGTTAGAGCAACGACGCGTCATCCGGTGTTAATTGAACCACAAATTGGAAAAAGGGAATAAATAATAAAAACAATAATGGAGATAATTAAAAAAAACTTTATAACTTTTTACTTTCAACTTATAGGCTCACGTAACAACACTGATATTGAAGAAAATATAAATTCTTAATTATTTACTAATAGATCTGGCTGAAATATATATAACTCATTTATATATATACATGTAAATGTGTTGGATTTATTCCCTTCTTCCAATTTATAAGATTTATATACAAAATAATTCCAAATAATGGACATTATGGTCCAATTATTGGTTTCTGAAGCGGCTTCTAGTGGTGCAGCCCACTATGTGTCTCGCTGTTACATCGTCTTCTCGCATTAAAACTGTATAACCCCAAAACATACCAATTTTACAGGAGAGTGTTTTATGGATTTGACATGTAATATCTTTAATATTAATAATCATATTTGCAATATATTTTTTTTATTTTTTTTCCAGTTACATTATCTGTCTTTTAAAGTGAGATAAAATTATGTATTAATTTTGTTAATAGTAGTCAAAACATGGGAAACTAAAAAAAAAAACTAAAACTAAACTACGCTCTTTTGACAGTATTTATGAGAAAAGTACTGGTGATACCAAATGTTTACGCATATTAACTCAATTTCGAATATTTTTGGAAATTGACACTTTTAGTGCGAAAAAGCGACATATGCTCTCCTCAATAATAACGCAATATAAATAATAATGCAGACTATAGCATTCTTGAATACATTGTCTCTATATAAAGACCATTTATTGCTAAAGCGCGGCAGAACAGATTTGGCTTGAGCAGCGGAAACACACATCGTGTGTACTATTTGTTTTATCAAATAAACTCAGTGTCAGTCACAATTTCCTTTTTTTTAAAAAGCTCCTGGATCCACCCCGTAACAGATCTTCTCAGTAGGTCGCGTTTCCGATCCGGTGGTAGATTCTGCGGAGCACTGCTTTTGCCAGGGCTAGCGTTAGCAATCTCGTCAGGTTTGAGCTCGTCAGGTAGCTCACCTACTTATTAGGATTACGCTGATATAGCACCTCAAGGCTATCAGCTTAGGTAGAAAAAAAAACAGCGCCCTTAGCGGCAAACGTTCCAACTGCATACACATTTGAGTTAACTTTTACGCTATCGAGAACGTTAAAAAACTGCACCAAGCATACTGAATATACCTCGGCATATGAGATTTCAATAGTATTGTAAAACGGTAGTCCTCCTCCTCGAGTCGTGCTCCTCATGTCTGAGGGTCGTGACCACCATCACCCAGCTTCAATCTTAGGATCTTTTTCCACTTTCCCCTGTCCACGGCGTCATGCAGCGCGCTGTACACTGTACTGTCCAAAGCGGTGCGGATCTGATCGGACCAACGAGTATGGCTGCGGCCTCTAGATCTGTTGCCTTCAACTTTTCCTGTGATCATAAGTTTTTCCAGGTTATCGCCGGTATTAAACGGTAGTACTAGCCTTGAAATCGGTACAAATGACTGTTCCGTGTTGGAAGTTAGAAGCATAACAGATCTCCATTCAGCACCTTTTTTATACATCGTCTCAAACTTTTTCGTTTGTGTGTTGCATGTCGCGTGACGGTCGGCCGCGGAGTAGGGATAAAGTGAAAGGCGCTCGTCAGAGCAGCCAAGGCCAATATGGCGGCGCCTATAGTTCGCAGCAGCTGAATGTAGCGTGTAGTGTATAGACTATTACTCATTATGTGCCAGTGCTCCACGCTATTTTGTTTGTTTTTGTCAGTGTTTAATGTAAATGCTGTTTGTCAGAGTTAAATCTTATACCTTTAAACGAGCAATTCTTGTATATATATATATAATCTGAATCTCGGAAACGGCTCCAACGATTTTCATAAAATTTAGTATACAGGGGATTTCGGGGATCGATAAATCGATCTAGCTACGATTTATTTTCAGAAAATGTTGTTTTATTCGTGTTTTCAATAATTAGCTCTTCCCGACATCTATTGGCGAATAATAATACTATTTTTCATAATTGAGGGCAACTAACCGCTTTAAAGACACAACAAGATGGCGTTATCAAAAAAAAACCGGTCATCGTCTAATGTCTATAATGTGAAAAAAAAATTCACTTTTACCGTAGTTTCATAAAACCACACAATTCTTTTTTAATTTTTTTTTTGGTAATATTTAGTTTCGTTTTCCAGGAAGCCATATCGAATCCGCTAACGATAGCCGAACTACTGAATCCCTCGCAGAAGAAGCACTCGCACAGCGACCAGGACTACAACCTGGGACCGCTGTTTGTATTCCGCGAGCACTTCCTCGTTTCGCACAACGAGCACATCCTGTACATCCTGGACCCGAGGTCGTTGACCGCTGTCGCTGTTGTCGACGATATGAGAAAGTATGTAACTATTATTTATTTATTTATTTTTTTAATAAATACTAGCTGACCCGGCAGACTTCGTAGTGCCTCAATCGATAAATAAAAATTGTTATTTTTATTCCGAGCATTTTCATATATATCTACCTTTTAAACCTTCTCTGGACTTCTCTGGACAAATAATTCAGGACCAAAATTAGCCAAATCGGTCCAGCCGTTCTCGAGCTTTAGCGAGACTAACGAACAGCAATTCATTTTTTTAATATATAGATAGGGTTGCCAGTATACAATAAAATCAGGGTAATAATTTTGTTTCACTAGGTATTTCAACTTTCGTCTTCAATTATAGCCAACACAATACGCACAAAACAAATCTGACGAATGGCTTTATGCACACAATGAAAATGAAAATTAATATTAAACGGTTTTGTGTGTGTCGAAAGAACACCCTAAAAATCCAAATCAACGTGTTATCGTGTAGGAGGACGTGACGTTTAGGAGGATATGAGTCATTCAACTTGCGTCTAAATTATGTTCCGGTGAAGCACAGAATCAGTTAGCTAAGGAGCATAAACGGTCATAAGTGATCATCGCAGTCCGTAGATGTAGGTATATCGCGAATATTTTGTCTCAAAAAGGCAGTTGGCAGCGGGTGTCACCGCCCAACTCGTGTTTACTTCTCTTCTAGAACCCTTATTTAAATGTTGACCTCTTCTGTTACAGGATTCTGTCAGTTTCCGTGAATAAAGACGAGATCTTCGTTCTCGAGGGTCCAAGGTCGCTGGTCAGACTGGCCCACGCTCCGGAACCCGCCGCTCTGGCCACAGGTCTGTTCAATAACCAAAACGTCACATAAAGGGATTCGCGATTTGATCCTCCAATTCTCATTGTCTAGTTCAAAACTACACATTATTTGACTTATATCGTAAATTATATTGATGAAATATGATTCGTATGACAATACGTGGTGACTCGAGTACTACTAACTCTAAACATATTAGGAATTCCATAATTACATTATGTACTTAATAGTTATAAAACTGATTTAGAAGATTTGAGTCGACTATTATCAAGGCCGGCAATGTGACTTTTGGACAATTATTGGTAAATCAGAAAAACGAATTATTGACTTTGTATTCCATTGGCAGTCACAAAACTCTTCTGAACGACATCTTAGATAAATAACAGGTTAAGTTAATACTTTATTTAATGCAGGTTTTGAACCGTATTCTTTGAAGGAGACGATTATATTCAAATCAATCTGTATTGACATATCAACAAAAAAATTTTGTCCAAATGCACAGATTGCCACCTTTGATAATAGACGACTCATTTATCATAATATTTAGGACCAACATGACCGAGACAAATTAATAAATATAAAAAGGTGTTTAACACGCAAATCGCTCGCATGGCGATTTCAAAAATACTTAACGTTCGAATAGTTGATGAATAATAAAACAAAATCACATTCATGTGACGTATGTCAAATGTGACAGATGTCAAATGTTAGATTTGAAGTTTTTCACTTAGAAAATTAAAATAGTTTTCAACATAAACAAGTGCCTGCATGTCTCATTAATATGATTAATGGTTGTGATCGAATGTGTTCACAAGAAGAGTGCCTTAGTCCGGGAATCAGTTGGAGCCTCGCTGGAAACTACCTATAAGTGATCGACTGGATAGTTTCTCAATACTAATGTGATTAAGCGTACTGGTAAAACTAAGTGTAAATTAAGTATGACTTAATATTTTATGAAGCTGGCGAATTAGAAGCATCCGCTTAAAGTGTAAGATGGATTGGTTGATTGCTGTATTACCTACTATTTCAATATAACTAACAACTGTCCAACGAAGGTTGAAAGAATAACATGGTGCATTAAAACATTAATTCGCTTAGAAAAACTTTGACTTGTGCACGATTGGCGACAGTTAGGTTGTGATGTGACAGTGGACTCGAATGTCCTGGTATACATGCGGTATACATACTATGAGCTCGCACGGGTAGGTAACATTCTGTCTATTTCTGCCCCAATCATTTATACAATATTTGAAATAATTCTTAAAAACGAAATACTTCGTTATGGTTGTGAATCTAAACATTAAGCCCCCTTTTTTTAACAAATTTAATGGCAACTACACGGCATCGTGGACATATATGTCGAGTAAACAGCGTGGTGAAGTTTTGGGGGGTCGAACACACGGCGCCGTGGCGTGTAGCATGATCAAATTGTTCAAATTAATAGTCCGAACCCTAATCCAACAGTTGATTATAAGATCGCTACTTTACGCATATGACCATTTGCGTCACGTAAAGTTATCGCAACGGTGGAAATGGTACCGATGGGTACATTAAACATGATTGCTAGCCACGGCGCCGTGTGTTCCGCCCACGATTCTCTTTTTTATGTTTGAGAGATCACGAGTGGCCCAGAGACCTTTCCAGCCCACGATCCTTTACGGCGCCGTGTAGTTGGCATTAAATGTGTTAATTGAAAACATTATGGCTCAGATATAAACGATTGAGTTTAAAACTGGACAGGTTTATGCCAACGTGAACTATGAAAATTATAATGTTTTGATGGTTTTAATTCGACAGTATTAATTCGAGATTTTAGTTCGAAATTTATCATTCCGTTTCTTTTACATTTTATACGAATTGTATTTGTGTGTGTGTTTTATTAATTTTATGATGGCCATATTAGACAATAAATAGAAAGGTTTGAGAAATAAGCGGCTAATTATTATACATGTATTGTTGTTCTTATCTAAATAAACTCAAATAAGGCCTTGTTAGTTATGAAACGATTTTTGAATGATTGCCATTGCGACAGAATTATTTAACCGGTTATTATTACCGGGTACAGTGAAGACTGCGGGAAGGACGCTACGAGCAGACAATTTTATGTACCCTCTACTTTCTACGCCGCTTTTCGATGTTACCACTGGAACGCGATAATGACTCGATCCGACAATATCCAGCGAGACTTATCCTAACAAAAAAACTTATCATCTCTTCTTGGATAAACGAAAATATCTTTTTTTTTCCTAACTATGCTGATAGCCTTGAGAGGCTATTTCAGCTTCGCCCTAACGTGTGTAGGTGAGCTCACGGGGCTCAAACCGGAGTGTTGCTAACACTGGCCCTAGCAAGAGCAGTGCTTGGCAGAATCTACCACCGGATCGGAAACGCGACCCACTGAGAAGATCCGGCGAGAAACTCAGTGAGCACATTGAACATATCAGTGTCATTATAAACGCTTTAATCAGCTCTGACCGAACGCAGACTAGAGTGCGAACCTAATTACTGGATTGAGTTTCACAAACCGCACTTTTAACCACTGAACTCTGCTGCATATAGCGAAACTAGTCATATGAACAATTGAAATAGCCGAATATAAAAACTTTAAGCATCACCCCGGCTTCAAGATAGAATATGAGCGGAATCCAAATTGTTAAAAAAAACTGTCTATACTGTAAAAGTGTATGTTGTAGGGGAGGATTGTTGAGTTCCACTGGTATCAACACAAATAAGAACAAATTAGTATGTGGGTACACCGGTTTGTCTGCTTCTTTGTCTACTTCTAACATCCTTCCGGACTTTTTGTCGCGAACACGAGGATGAAGTTGTGAGATTTGTTTTATTTTGTCTATTTAGTGTTTCTTCAGGTTTAAAGGTGTAATAAAGGTGGTTTATTAATTTGTTTCTTCAGGTTTAAATGTGTAATAACGGTGGTTTATTAACTGCTTAGTATCTGTCAAAGTGCACAAATGTAGGAAAATGAAACAAAGCCGCTGAACGTAACTTCTCGGTAGCCTCCAAAAAGTCCACTGAAAAAGTCTCAGTAAACGACCACCATTTTACTGAGATTATATTATTTCATCCCATTTCATTTCATTTTGTTTTCATTCATCAACTTCATTTCATAATATCATTTTTCATATACAAAAGTTTTCATTCAAATTAAAATAACATTTGACCTAAAGGTCTTAGTTACCAGGTCATGAAATCCCTTAAGAAAAAAAACATCCTTCCCGCATAGTAAGTGGGTAGACTGGTTTGTCTGCTCCTACCATACTCCCAGAAGTCTTCAGTCCATTTGTTATCGTGGCGCTAACAAAAGCGCCAAAATACTGAGAATTCTTTTAAAACAAAAAATAACAGAATAGTCGCGGAACTTTAAAACTATTCGTAACGCACAATAAAGTTTTAATTGTAAAATAACATACCTAGTGCCATTTACTGATGAATTTGTTTTTGTTTTACATCAATTATTATAGTTTTGCTTTACACAATTCATTAACTTTGTTTTGTAAATTCTTACCACGTCATGTCTAGGCTCGCACACACTAAAGTGGCAACAAGCCGCAGCGCATCGCGGTTTATCGCCCTTAGTACATATACGATAATCTAGTTTATATAAAATGTATTAGAGTGATGTTATGCGGTGCGATGCGATGCGATGCGGTCCGCCCTAATGTGTACGATCCTTTACTGAAAACCGGGAGCTATCAACAGGCAACCGGACGACGATAACAAAAGTAGTCCTAAAAGATCCTAATTAAAATAAAAACGAGCATTGAATCATTATTTTTGTAATTATTAATAATTTTTACATCAGTAAGGAAATTACAGTGGCCAGTGGCCTTGTCTGATATCAAAAATTATCTGTTAGAATTGAATTTTGTTCATGACTTATTAGATTTTAATATTTTGCTCGGAAACCTAATACTTTTTCATAAATAAAAGTAGATAAGTCACTCTAATAGCATCAGCTATCTGCCATTCCGCAAAAAGCAGTCAAGCTGTTTCGTCACAAAAAACAAACAATTTGCGTGTTTGTAATGAGTACCGTTTAAATTTTCTTTTTCTTGCTTTTTCTCACTTCATGTGCGGTCGCTGCTATCATGCTTAGCTCACTGAGTATCTCGTCGGATCTTCTCAGTGCGTCGCGTTTCCGATCCGGTCGTAGATTCTGCGAAGCACTGCTCTTGCTAGGGCCAGTGCTAGCAACACTCCCGGTTTGAACCCCGTGAGCTCACCTACACGTCAAGGAGAAGCTGAAATAGCCTCTCAAGGTTATCAGCATAGGTAGGAAAAAAAGAAAAAAAGAGTTGTCATGCTGCATAGTGATTTGTTATGAGTTTCACGACCCGTCGCCTGGCGTCAAACTTCCTTGGGTTATATCTTCAGTGCTATATCCATTGCAACTTGTCATAGAGACGACCTTCTGCTCTCCGTTTTGTTTGGGGTTCCTTTTACATAATTCATTTTATGTTTCATGATTTGAATTTTATTGTTATATACATTTACACTAAATTGTAGATTTTTATTATCCAATAGATAAAAAATATCAGGTTTTATTCGTTTTTATTTTTACCGTATTATATTTACCGTAAATATGCATTTAGTAAAAATCAGTTTTTCAATCTGGGTTGAAAGAGAAAGTGAATATATATTTTTTTAAGAAAAATAAATAAATCAACGATAAATAAATCAATAATGTTGAATCATTTCTGTGTAATCGTGTAATTTATATTTTAATATTGAAGATTATATTTTATTGTTGTTTTTTTTGTCGATACCAAAATAAGAACCAATTTGTATGTAGTGTGTAATAATTTTAATTTATATATTTAATACAACAATATATTATATAGCGTCTAGTATGTACATATTGATTTAATGTTGAAAATAATGTAATGATCGTTGCTTGCTTGCTTATTGTGAATAGTTTAATTTTATATGCTAATTTAAATTATAATGTAACTTGATTGCTGACGGTATTACAAAGACTAAAGGTGAGCAATTTATTCCAAAAATATTATCATACTTAATTATTTTTTATATTTGTAATTTATTTTTACGTTTTTTATTTTAAGTAATTTTAAATCTGGTATAATAGCAGTAAAATATTCGCCGTTGTTAAGTAATGCGAATTTATGAATGTATTGCGCCTAATGTACGATTTGAAAACGGCCTACGCATGAGTTCAGATCCCTCTTGTTATATTTCGTCCACATGAGTATATTTTTAAATATGGCTTAAGACGCGGAAAGTTCATTATTCGCTTCGAATCGTAGTTCGATAAACGATTTTTTCGAACCAAACCTATCGTTTAAAATATGCAGAAATATCAAGGTAGATTAAGTAGGCAATTTACCAAATTTTTATTTATCAAACAAATTAATATTGAAATATTAATGAAACAGATATTCATAAAATAACCTCTCAAAACCGAAATTAAAAATTCCACACAAACAAGGAAAACAAAGTCACGAAAATTAATAGATACAAAATATATTATTATATAATTCGTTAGAAGTAACATGCAAGAATTCGAAAAATTCAATTTATTGAGAAGATGAAAATTCTACCTTATCCTGCTAACATTAAGATTCACCTTCTCCGCTGTATTTAAAATGTGACCGTGAAGATTTACTCGGACTGCTTCCAAAATGGTAAATTACTTAGTAAATGTAATAAGATTATATTATACATTATGAATGAATTAGGTAACAATAATTCTAGTATTAGATAATAGTGCCTTTTTAGAGTAAAATTGTATTATTAAATACAATTGGACAATAATAATACCTAATAATAATTTTATATTATTTTTTTAAGCACGTAATGGTGCCGTTTATTTTATTTAGTAATTTGGTTCATTTAATTGTGCTCTTCGTCACTTGTACTTATATGTACTTATATACTTACATATGTACTACACATGTACTTATATAATACCAAAAAACAATAGTTTTAACTTTGCAAGGTTCGTAATTATTAGCTTATAGATTTTAGGAATTATTGAACTTAAATTGTTTTTATAAATCTAATGTTACCTTAGTGCACAGTTGATTCAACTGGTAGCCATATTGTTTTGCGTAACATCGATAATGACACAGACTATACAAAATAATTTTCTTAACTCTGACTTTAGTATTATCTATGGTTGTGACGAATCGTATACTTAATTAAAATTACTTTTCGATCCAGCAGTGAAAAGTCTAAATTATTGGAAACGTCGGAAATAATATGGTGACAATGTTTAACGCGACATTAAACCGTAAGAGTCTTTTTAATTATTACTTTTTAGTTTGACGGTTAAAATGTCATATCGCTGTTATAATAAAATTCATCTTTATGGGTTTTGTTTGTGCATAATTAAATTAAAATTAAATTTCTATGAATTAAGTTTTTACTTTGTCCGTGATGATATCGCTGGCTCAATCAAATAGTAGGACTATTCTCAATAAATATATCTCCAGAACCAATGGAGTGTAATTAACAAAAAAAATATTAAAATATGGAAAGCGCTGTTAAAAAAAAGACCATGCAACGCTGAAGTTAAAGTTTAACACTGCGTATTATCGAGACGTGAATTTCCGAATTAATTTATAACAAAACACGCACAAACTGGCTTCATGGTAGCAAAATGCTTGACTTTTATTTATTCATAAAAAAAAGTTATAAAGCAAGGATATATACGTTTAACATTAGATTGTAAGGGCTAGTGTAGACGCGCTTAGATACCGTTGGCACCTTCACAACGCTGTTAGTCGATATTTACATTTCTCTTTTGTTCCACTACAAGCGATCGAGTCAGTCGTGTTATTGTGTAGCCTTAAAGCACTAGTTTAATGTATTTAAGCACGGCCATTGTACTTATATATGAATATACAAATGTTTTAAATTATTATTTTGCATTTTTATTTTACGCTTTTTATATTACCTTAACGAGGCATTTTGTATTCCTGTATATTCGTGTATCTGAGGAATGGCTATAGGTTTCTCTGTTTGTAAGCACGACCCGTACTGTTTAGTGTAGTGCTACGCGCTAACCAACAAGAATAATGAAATGCTTTTAAATTAAACCTTTGAGCGCGAACCGTCGATAGATCGACGCTCTATAAATGCGTATAAAGCGCGGAGCGTCTGAGTACCGATAACTGCGCAGTTTGAATATAAGCATCGACTGTCCGGACGTGTCTTAGCGCCCACATGAATAACGTTTTTTATAAGTTAATAACATTTATAAATAACCATTTAAAATTATTTTGCTGTGAATTGATTTTTGTATTTTTGTGAATTTAATCAATGTTTTTTACAAGGATCTTTTTTTTTTCAAAAATACTTTAATAATTTCTTCGAAATATGAGATAATTAGCTTAGCACTAAAAGGGTTAACGAATGTAATGTGATATTTCAAAATCAATTTCCTATCGAGGCGGAAAATTGTCGCTAAATTTAGGTAGATCTTTGGCTCTTTTGCGTCATTTTTCACAACACCATTTTTATCAGTATAATGATATGTTAGTGTTAGCAATTCGCTCAGGTTCATTCCGTGAGTTCTCCTACCCGTCCGTCCGCACGTGGTTGGAACAGCCCCTTACATAACCAACGATTAGGTAGGGAACAAAACCAGCAGCCAATATTAATTCAGTAGCAAGGGAATCTAATACTTAACTTGGAACTCAATTTAAGATTAAAGATTAAAATTTTCCTCTAATCGCTTTAGTGTCTGTGGTCAAACATTTTAATTAGAATTACTTTTTAATGTTTAATAACTTATCCTTCTAAAGTTATTTCGGAGAGACAGCTAATGACAAAATGTCGAATTAATTCATTTTATTTTAAATAAAATATTCTTCGAATATGAAAATGACTAACCTCTCTTTTCTTTAAGAAGAGGAAAGGCGACAAACTTCTTTTTGTTTTTGTTTAATTGAGCAGAAGAGTTCATGGCATAAGGACATACATACAAATATATACCTTAATGACGTCATCATATTCTAATTTTTCATAAGTTCCGGCTTAGTAAAATATTTATCTTTACTGGTGGTAGGACCTCTTGTGAGTCCGCACGGGTAGGTACCACCACCCTGTCTATTTCTGCCGTGAAGCAGTAATGCCTTTCGGTTTTAAGGGTGGGGCAGCGAGAGCACTGAGACTTTAGAACTTATATCTCAAGGTATATGGCGGCACTTACGTTGTAGATGTTTATGGGCTCCGGTAACCACTTAACACCAGTGAGCTCGTCCACCCATCTAAGCAATAAAAAGGTTACTTCACCGAAAAATCATAGAAGATGTCCTGCACAAACTCGTGTCACTTGAAACTTAAAAAAGAGTCAGTAACAGTAGAGCTAATACTGGTAGTTTTTGGGTCTGAACTCTAGAAAAATCGATAATCGATCTCCTTAGTCTACATAATCATAATCTATTCGAATCTAACTCCTCATTCACCAGACTTATTGTTTTGCCACAGACGAATCAACGAACGGCATGACAAAGTCTCTGACAACGTCAATACAGCAGGCCGTGAACACGGTCCGGGACCTAACGCACATCGACCAAACGGTCCCCTACATCACGAGCGTTCTCGAACAGCCAATATCGATTTTCACGAAGAACGAAGTGCTGGACAACAGCCCGATAGCGAGCGCCGAAGAGTGCTTCGAACTGCCTCCGATCAGAATCTTACCGAACGACATATCCGAGAACGTCTTAGAATCGATTGTCGGCGAGTATCGAGACGTGAACGATGGATACGAATCGAGGGGCACGAAAACGGATGAGCTGCAGAAGAAATTGGATTTGTTTAGTAGCATTATCGTTAAGAAGTGCGACGAGCAGCTGATACATAGCAGGAGGAGCAGGCGGAGGGAGGCGGGGTCGGGGGGCAGCACGCCGAGGTTGTCGACCCCGCCGAGGAAGCCGCCCGATGACGTCAGCTACACCAATCCGTGCATCATGAACGTTAGCATTTACGGGTAGGTCGAAAATATATACAGAAAACAAAACCATTTCAAGTATTAAGTTTGGTAGGCAGCGGTTTGGCTCTGCCCATTGCTGGCATTGCTAAAGTCCATGGGCGACGGTAACCACTCACCATCAGGCGGGCCGTATGCTCGTCTGCCTACAAGGGCAATAAAAAATAATAATCGAGGTGTGAAAGGATAGATGGTTTGAGCGATATCTCACTTAATACGCAACATTTGTCTTTGTAATTAAGGGTTTGCTTAATTTTGGTATTAGTAAAAGTAGTTTTAATTGTGCCGTGGGCCACTGTGTGAAGCGTGTTCATTAACCCATAGACAAAGTCCACTGAGTTTCTCACCTGATCTTCTCAGTGAGTCGCGTTTCTGATTCGGCGGTAGATTCAGCGAAGCACTGCTTTTGTTAAAGCAAATTCTCTTAAGTTGAGCCCGTGAGCTCAGTTACCTGTCCTGGCCTAGCTAAAATAGCCCCTTAGGGTAGCCTAAGGGGCTATTTTATTCATATCGTGTCAGTTATTACGTTTGTTTTTCCTCTACAGGCATTACCAAGAAGAGAACGACGAAGCGCTCGCGAAACAGATCGAGGAGAAAGAGAAGATCTTAGCGAAAATGCTCAACTTGGAATCGCTGAGCATAAAGGCGAAACCTCTGCCGCAGCGCGCCGACTCCCCGCCACCGCCGCCCTTCACACGTGTCGAAATAAAACCGGACACGGATCGAGAGCGACCGGCGAACAGGAAACCGGAACCGCAGAAATCGGTAATAATCTCAAATAATACGGATCTGGTGCCTAAAATCGTCGAATTGCCAAACACGTGGAATTTAGAGAATATCGAGTTGAAGTTAGATTTGAACAGCAGTAACAGCTTCGGCGATGGACTACGCTCGCCCGACGACCACCTCGACAGCGAGTGGGAGATCATATGATAACACTTACGGAGCCTTTGAATGACACTTTTTTTTCCTACCTAAGCTGATAGCCCTGAGAGGCTATTTCAGCGTAACCTTAACTAGTAGGTGAGCTCACGGGGCTCAAACCGGAGTGATGCTAACACTGACCCTAGCAAGAGCCGTGCTTCGCAGAATCTACCACCGGATCGGAAATGCGACCCACTGAGAAGATCCGGCGAAAAACTCAGTAGGAATGCTCTGAGTGGGAAACTCACTACAGCAGTCCGCACACACTGCCCTTGCTAGTATTCATTTACGCTGTACACACATTGTACAGGGTCTGTCGTAATTAATGGATAATCCGTTAACCGGGGGTAGCCCGGATGTCTAATTCTAAGAAAATCTACTTTATATGACCGGGCTGCCAACAATACGAAGGTGTCAATAACTTTTGTGTTTTTTTCTAAAATCTTCTACCGTGACTAGTAATTAGGCCATAATTTTTACACGCTAAGATATTTCATTGTGATAAGCTCTTTCGCTCCTACAAAGTAATATTGCTTGTCTAGTACTGATTGTTATACCTATTTAGAATCTACACATACTGAGCATTTTTATAAAACAGTAAGCACCCACAGTTCAATGCCTTATTTTTCCACAATCAATGCTTATAACATGGCTAAAAGTAAAAAATAAAAATAACTTATAACTCTAATATTCATAACTTTAGAATGTATGATGCCTAAAACAGTAATTTTATGAAATAGTACAATTATTTGCGAGGAAAATAAAAAAATATTAAAATAAAAAAAACTTATTAGTAAAAATTGTGGCCAAATTACTAGTCGCTATGGCGTCTTCTATGGAAGATTTTAGAAAAAACAAAAAAATATTGACAACTTTCGCAGTGTTGGCAACCCTGACATACAAAGTAGATTTTCTTAGAGTTAGACATCCGGGCTACCCCCGGTCAACGGATTATCCACTAATTACGACAGACCTTGTATACTTAGCATCATTTTATTAAATGAAATCAGTTAAGACATAAACTTAAATTTCCATAGCATAGTGTCGTGCGAGAGGATGCAAACATCGCGTTGATTCGCTTTTATTGTATTTTGTTGCTAGTAAAACTGCCAATAGAAATTTTCAATTCAACTACATTAATAATTGGAGTTAATGACTATGTCAATTGAAACTTATGTTATACTCTCGTCTCGGATAGTGTTATTGAATCCATAATATAGGACTATAACTTCAAATTCAATTTTTTAAATTAAAATTCAATTTCTATTCCAAGGTTAGATTTTTTATTATTCTTATAAAATTAATAAAACTAAAAAAAAAAGTGCAATAAATATATTACTAGAAGGCATTTAATTGACAAGTGTTTTTTTTCGTTATATTCTTTGAATTTGAATGAATGATATTGATGAATTTGAATTTTATAAAATTTGGTTCAAGCTAACTGACAAAGTAATGTTCTAAAACAAATCAAAACAGACATCGTCAGGCTGGATACTAATCGACACGAAACTGGTTTTCGAGGAGGAATAAATTAAACAAACAGGCAGGGTTTTTTTTGCGAATTATTTGTTTATAATTGATATATATGTAGGATCAGGGGTGGACATTATCTTGTTGAACACCAAATAAAACGAAGGCACTTTTTGATTCCTGATTTAATCAACAATATGATAATTCACTTTGACACTTATCGAACCTTAACCAGTACGTACAACAATCACTTAATCACACAACGTAACAAGAATATAGTAAGTGCACCGGGCAAATCCAGTCAAACGAATGTCCATTGCGTTTTTTTTTCCTACCTGAGCTGATAGCCTTATGAGTCTATTTCAGCGTAACCTTAACTAGTAGGTGAGCTCACGGGACAAACCGGAGTGTTGCTAACACTGACCCTACCAATAGCAGTGCTTCGCAGAATCTACCACCGTATCGGAAACGCGACCCACTGAGAAGATCCGGCGAGAAACTGTGTGTGTGTCTATGGGTTAATTCGGACGGTTGCCGGTGCTTGTGGTACCTGAAAGCACCGTTAATGGATCGGGTCCATTGCGAGGCACATACCGCCTTTTTATAATGGCCGGGGCACCTGGTTTATCTATGAGTCACTCGTATTGCACGTGCTGTATAATAGAAATATCGTTAACGCCGTTATATATGTAATTAATCATAATACCATGCAAAATCATTTAAATTTCAATTGTAAACGTTTATAAGCCACGGAAAATTCATATTTTTTTATTAATATCCAGTAAAACTGAGACAATACGTACAAAATTGTTCGCGTGGCGTGACAAAGTACGTACTTTGGTTCAGTACGTATGTACCTACTAGGTTTATCATAATCGCCTAATGTCAATTCGAACGAGTGTTTAAATACAGACTATAAAGAAGTCGTCGAAAATAATATTTTAATAAACTAGACACAATAAGCGTGGCTTGTTTAGTTCGAGTTTCGTGTAGCCCGCATTGGAACTCGAAGGTAGTTAGCGCACTTACCCGCTTCTCGTCCCCCGCGACCGCAAATGCAGATTTTAATCGCCGATATTCATTAATCTTACGCTGTTTTTGGGTACAACTTAACTATTCCAAGTTGACGAAGTGCTCGTGAAATGTTCACGCGTAAGTAAATTTCAAATAATGCATTTTTGAACAATGTGCACGCATTACAGTAGAAAGTTATCACCGTCATATCCCGGTCAAAATTGTATACATATGAATAAGAACTTAGTATTATTGTATAAGTATTGATGCATTTATTATATAGATTAAATTTTTTAACACGAGCTTACAACTTGAATGCTTGTATTCGCTTTCATTGGATTTTTTTAACTTGTTCAGTCCACGCGGTTGAAACGGTTAGCACGCAATCGTCTAAGGCAGGGCTGTCCAGAAAACAGCTTCTTTTCAAGTTGCGATGAATGTTTAAGTCAGAAAATAGTTAGGATAATAGAATTCTTTGTTAATATAATCAATATTTGGCACAATTTATCTTTATTATTGTAACATTCCTTTCCCAGGACATCATTTAAAAGTGAAGCTATCTCTTACTATTATTGGGGAAGTCCGGAAAGTATTTAGTTGTTGAAAAAAAAATATCTGAGGCCCTCCAGCTTTTGTATGTAGTTTGGACAGCCCTATGTGCTTAGTGCGAGTTTTGACGTCCGCGATAGCGTAAAAGTTAACTCAAATTTGTATGGAGTTGGAACGTTTGACTACGTTTGCCGCTAGGGGCGCTGTTGGAACTGCATACAAATTTGCGTTAACTTTTACGCCATCGAGAACGTTAAAAAACTCGCACTAAGATCACTGATATTTGAAGCGACCACTTTTATGAACCGCTAGTTATAAGCTATTATTGTGATCAAATTATCATGAACAACATTATTAAAGTTCGAACATACTGTAATTACATTGTTTTTTTTAAATTTTATTATTGTATTATTTTTTTATCTTTTTATTTATTTAAAAGTAATGAGTTATATGAGACAGCAGCCAACTGAATCGATGTATCTAGGTTTTATTGCTTAAAACATAAGACGTAGAAAAATATTTTTACATTTTTTTTAAACACAAAATATTTTTTTAAGTTATTTTTATTTGCTACTATAAATTTTTTTGAGAAGCCAATTTCTAAATTTTTCATTTTGTCATGACAATATCGAATAGAAATGTGAAGTCAAATTTTATTCGCTGTAATCTTTATCGTATCTTGAATAATTGTACAGGTAACTCGTATTGTCACTAAGTACACGAGAGCATTAGATGTTGATATTGATTTAAACAAAATCATCATGATGTCTTGAGGCACGATCTCCTATTCCTCCCATATTTATTTATCTATATAAGGGAATCCTTCAATTTAATTTTTAAGACGGCCAATGAACTTGAAAATTTGTAGTCATATCAAGGTGTGATCATCGGGTGATATTACAAGAATTTTATAAATTTGGCCCAATATCAATGATCAGTCAGTAAAATAAAGATAATATTATTTTTAGTTTTAATGCGGCTTTTTTAGTATTCAATTTATCTCAGACTAAATCTTAATGCAACATGTCTCATATAACAGTAAGGAAGTGGAAATCTTATCAAAAAAAAATTTACCAAATTGTATTCATCTTTTATTATGATATATTTTATTTAATTAAGAGACAAATGTTTTGAATATTATTATGATTAAAGCGATCAAAATAATTATGTACAATGAAAAGCACTGATAGAATTTTTGTGATAATTTGTTTAGGGTTTCGAAGCGAAGCGAATAAATAAAAGCATTAAGAATAAAGCATTTGACGCTAATCTCTTGTTTTATTAACACGTTCAACGCCATATGAAAAACTGAGCATTTTCATTCAGGCCACGGTGCTCACCGATGAGCCTTATCTTACACAACTCGAGCCATGAGGTTAACCTATGAGCCTTTTAAAATATTCAAACTAGACTGCAAAAGTTACTAATTATCTTCCGTGCAAATTATCGCATTTTATAAATTTTAGAATGTAAATCTCAAGTTAATAAAGATTACTGATAGCCTGATTTTGGCTTGGCCCGACTGGGTCTGGGAAAACAGTACGCTGGGCCCACCGATGAGTCGTAAAGCGTACAACGTGTGAAAGGACCCCTCTAACTTTGACCTTTGTACCCAGACGTGCCACATACTACAATATTGCTGTCGTTCTTGTGTTACGCACACCATACAGTCTAACTGGACTAGACCCTAAGACTACCGGGAAAAAACAGCCTCATTGCAGTGGTCCTTGTGGAGGTAACGACAAAGAGAAGATCTCCCACCGAGCGACTGAAGTTACTCGGTAAACCGATGGTCCGATTTTTTTATGTAACCGATTACTTTATGCAATGCATCTATGGTCCGAATCGTTTTGTTTGAATCTTGTATAAATATATGCAAGCTTAATACAACTTTCCATACCAGTACCCTTATAACGGCTATATCAACCAACTCAATACTCATAGTAACAAAGTAAGTTATTTCTTTTATGGTTCATTTCAAACTAAATGTAAAACATAATGCATTTAAAAAATGCTCACACAGGTTAACTGTTTTGAACTTCTCAGTATTTTCGCCATTAACAATATAATTTTTATTGCCCGTGCAGGCAGACTAGTGCACGGTCTACCTGATGGTGAATGGTTACCGTCGCTCATGGACATCAGCAATGCCAGGGTCAGAGCCAAGCCGCTGCCTACCGCTTAATACTCTCCAGATCTAAGGTGTCATGTTATCAAACTTGTATTATAATGCGATCCTTGACTTAATCTGGTGGTAGGACCTCATGTGCGTCCGCACGGGTAGGTACCACCACCCCTCCTATTTCTGCCGTTAAGCAGTAATGCATTTCGGCTTGAAGGGCGGGGCAGCCGTTGTAACTATACTGAGACCTTAGAACTTATATCTCAAGATGGGTGGCGCATTTGCGTTGTGGATGTCTATGGGCTCCAGTAACCACTTAACACCAGGTGGGCTGTGAGCTCGTCCAACCATCTAAGCAATAAAAAAAAAATCGCCGAAGACCTACTGGAGACGGAGTGCAGTGGTTTGTGACGTGAGACATCCTGCCTCAAAGCGGCGTCTACTCCCGGAGGTACGCTACTAAACAATACAATAGCGACCTCAACCTTACGTTTCAGTGTGCTTAGTGAGAGTTTTTTAACGTTCACGATAGCGTAAAAGTTAACTCGAATGTGTATGCAGTTGGAACAGCGCTCCAAGCGGCAAACGTAGGTAAAACAGTGGCAACATTCATTTTGTTGTCTATGGACTACAATTATATCGTCACACGACAAGCTTGCAAGCACCGCAGACTCAACTGTTCATTAACAACAAACCAACCAACTCCATATTTTAAGAAAAACAAAAACCAATATATTCATACGAAACTTTATTTGCATAAACACAATGTCACTATCGTTGACTACAATAAATAAAAGTCTTTTCCAATTCCAATGAGCTGCCGAAAATTATAAACTTAAAATATTCTCTCCTCGTCGTAAGTACGTAACGCAACAAGGAGGTCGACCGGAGACGACCGGACAATCCCGGACCCTCCCGAACACTCCCGGACACTCCAGAGCGGCGCCGAAGTGTCCAGATCGCGCCCGACCGACGCGGAACACACTCGCTTTTACATTACATAATTACGCTAACTACTAACACTTTATTAAATTTAAACTAAACAAAGCTACTTTCTAATATTATATGGTAACATATTGTGATGAAGAAAAGAAAATTAGGAACGTTACATATAATTTGATAAGATTTTTTTTTAAGTACAAAACAAAAAAATGTGAGAAATTTTAAAGCGAAACTACTGCGCATTAGCCCTTTTAATCGTTAATATATAATTTCGCTTTGAGCTCAGTCTGAAGGTAGCGTCATACTTTTTTATTGATTAATGAGATTCAAAATTGATTATGTCAACAAAGCGACGTTATCTTCAGTGCTACACGAACTCAGTGCTTATTGCGAGTTTTTTTTTTAAATTCTGGCGGCAAACGCTTTTCCAACTCCATACAACACTTGTGTTAACTTTTACGCTATCGAGAGCGTTAAAAAACTCGCACTAAGCACACTGACGTCACCCCCAAGCAAACAAACACATCTAACAGCTTAGAGCTCTAAATCAATTATCATAAGATCGATTTATCGAAGCGACCACAAATAGCCGCCACGTTTATATCACTACAAGCTTTAAATATGAGGCGATCACCCATATTTGGCTAATAACTCGGCTAACAGCACCGTCACTGTCATACGACTGTCAAATCTTTACTATAGGTTATGCATTTATTTTATTTAGTTTAAATCGTCAAGGGTCACATTGGAAAGCCGAAGTTAATTTATGCTCTCTTACACCAGTTGCACAAAACATGTACTTAGTCGGTAACGGTAATCTTTTAACATCAATTTTATAATTACAACGAATTTACCTAAATCAGCCTTATGCGAACCACAATGAACAAATCATGGAACCTGTGACGAAAAAAAAAACCAAACAAGCACCAATTTCCCATAACGGTTTTTATCTATCTTTCCATTTTACCTTAGGCCGGTTACCTTATTTGCAAATGTTAAATCCACTTCGCAACATACCTTGAAATACAAAGGCATTGAAAAGTTTTTTTTATAGAAAACAATTTATTTGTAACATTGTTCGGTTTCCGGTAACTATTAAAGGACCTTTTCATTAATTATATAGAAATATTTGCACAGCTGAGGAAATTGGAGGTATTTTTCTTTCATGCTAGAGAGAGAGGAAAGAGAGAGAGAGAGCGCACTAGCATGCTATGACGTCAATGTTCAAACTTACCCTAACACTCCCTTGTACGAAGAGAGCACTTCAGTCCCCACCAAGAACCTTAAGTAACGTATCTTAAAGTACCAGCGAATCACATAGATTTTATTATTAGACATTACTCCTATGTAAAGGATATGTGTCATACTTACAATCACCAAATCACAATATAATGAATTGTGACGTCAGAGATACTAACTGAATTCAGTCAGTGGTATCAATTGTCTATTCTTTTGAGAAATTCCAACAACAGCTTTCCGTGTTGATGATGTAGTCAATAAGCCAGATGATTCTACAATGTGTTTGTGAAAGGCAACTCCTCTGTTACACCCGTAACACAGGAGAATGCTTTTATCTTTAGTCTTTTTGAGACACACGTGAATTGCCTAGTCTTTTAGTGTTTGTTACCTTTACCAAAAAATCGTAATACATAATATAAACGTCGTATATAATTTATTTATTAGTAATAAATTATTCTAATTATCCCCAAAAAGGTCGAACGACGTTTCATAAACCACAAATAAAATTTAAAGCTATATTAACATATGTGTTTTATAAGCTAATTGCTGATTGGTCTGCGCGAACCCCCAACCCCCCTCATCCCCGCCCGCGTTACGTCACAACATGCCGCAAAATTTAACCCTTGTCATTGGTTCCCGCTGCCGCGAAGCTATGAGCGCGACATTAATATAATATGTATTTTATAAGCTAATTCCTGATTGGTCAGCACGCCCACCAACCCTCCTTATCCCCGCCCGCGTTACGTCACAAATGCGGCAATATGAGCGCGATACTTAACAATTAAAAATATAGTAAATATATATAAAGATAATGCCCTAATTTAAAGATACTAAAAGAGATTCATTCGGTCGCCGTATTGCTGCCTCAAACTCAAGGTCACGTCCCACAGTTGAGAACGACCTCATTTTTTATTGGCCTACATTTACGAACAAGTAAACCGCTTGAGCGAGCGTTGCAGTGTGCAGTTCATAAAGCTTATAAATTATCAACTGTGATTAGTGCGAGTTTTTTAACGTTCTCGATAGCGTAAAAGTTAACTCATATTTGTGTATGTAATGGGATCGTTTGCGTACGTTTGCCGCTAGGGGCGCTGTTCCAACTGCATACAATTTTTTTTTTTTTTTTGCTTAGATGGTTGGACGAGCTCACAGCCCACCTGGTGTTAAGTGGTTACTGGAGCCCATAGACATCTACAACGTAAATGCGCCACCCATCTTGAGATATAAGTTCTAAGATCTCAGTATAGTTACAACGGCTGCCCCACCCTTCAAACCGAAACGCATTACTGCTTCACGGCAGAAATAGGCAGGGTGGTGGTACCTACCCGCGCGGACACACAAGAGGTCCTACCACCAGTTGCATCGGGTTAACTTTTACGCTATCGAGAACGTTAAGAAACTCGCACTAAGCATACAGACCCCTAACCGTGAACACAGGAAAACAGCGAAAATGGGTCAGTCTTAGTCGCGACGAATCTATAATAGCTCGATATCTACACGAACATCTTAGATATTATATTCTAATATTTATAATAATTGTAACTGTAACAAGTACAAACATTTTAATAAGTCACACGAATACGTTATTTTGGTAGAGATGCCAATTTAATATCGTTAAAAAAAAAATTAAACAACTTATTTATTTCAAAGCTTGCAACACCGCGATATCAACATATGGCAACAAAACGAAATCGAACGATGATATTCACAACTTAATTAATGACATTTGCTAATCGTCATAAACTCATTAAATGTATTTTACAACATTTTTGGGCCGCGTAAATATTATACTGTTGATACAATACAGTCTATGTTTATATAACGATTATTATTTCGTCGACGCGTTTCTGATTATAAAATAGAAAAATTAAAATGCAATCATTATTTTGGTTAACGTTCAATTAAATATTTATTCAGAGACGGTTCAATCGCGAGTCGAACCATCCATCCATCGAGAGAGACATTTAGAAAATACTTCCACAACAATTCCATTTCATATCAACGAACTAATATTTTATAATGCAGCTAGTGCAAAATGAAGTTATACTTTTTATAATTAATTTCCAAATTAATTGTTTCTTCACTATATTACGCTACAATTGTTACGGGCCGCCTCATTAAATTCACGTTTCGTAATAAAAAGCTTTCAGACACGCGCGCAGACAAGCTCACACAAAACTTTCAGGGTTCCGTACAAAGTTATTTCTAAATAACAACATCACTTTACACGCCATTAGTCTTTTCTTTCAGTCTTACGACATTGTTCCCCCGCTGTAGGCCGAGAGCCGGCGGCGCCCCCCGCTACTTGACTAGACACGCGCTACAAACATATTCCAAAACAAAACGAACTGTGAGGGTAGAAGACAATCGCCCTTTACATTCGGCTCGGCGTCAACTAGCTCCCGGACTATGAGCTCTTAAACCTATTTTTGGCAGTGATCAGCTATTCGTGATATATTTATCCTTCATATTCATTCAATATTACATTATGTTGAAGAGACAGACAATTTATTTATTTTTTATTTTATTCCTTAGATGTGCGGACGAGCTGACGGCCCACTTGGTGTTGAGTGGTTACCGGAGCCCAGACATCTACAATGTAAATGCCGCCACCCACCTTGAGACATGAGTACTAAGGTCTCACTTGTAACAGTACAACGGCTGCCCCATCCTTCAAACCGAAACGCATTATTGCTTCACGGCAGAAACAGGCAGGATGGTGGTACCTACCCGCGCGGACTCATAAGAGGTCCTACCACCAGTAAAACAATGGTCAAACACTAAAAACCTCGGATAACATACTTAAAAAAAAATTTACTGTAAAAAATATTGTTAATACGTCGGTTGTAATTTTTCCTTTTTGGTAAATATTATTCTAATATAATGTAACTAAGTTTACACATGTTCGCTAATTATCAAAAATAATTGTTCAATAAAAATTATTAGATAAATTTTTTAAGATATGTTAGGCCGTAGTAAATTAATTGTATCATTCACCGAGTATTAAACGAAAAACATCTTTATGACGAAGACGATACGTTTCATTTTCACATTTTCAAAGTCATCACACATTACGATGATATAAAATCCAATCGATATTTTGGATCAATGTTTGCGTTATGCTATTTTACTTATATAATACATAACGAGTCTTATTATTATGTTTTGAGATCTATAAGCCAATTTAAATACTGATATTTCAGTTTGAAACAATAATACTATCGATAAAAAACTTATCGAGTCCGAAGAGAGCGTTCCGCAAAAAACTATCGATATCTAGACGCCTTAAATTAATAATACAAGGAAACTTAATCGATAAAGATTCGAACGAGAGTATTTTGTTAGTTAAATACAACAATGAACGTCGAATTACGAGAGTGTTGTGGTCTTAATGGCTAGAACGCCCTTTATCGATACAACGGTCGTGGATTCGCGGCGGCTGGCCTCAAGCGAGGTTGGACTTCGGCGACATCACTATGTAGTGATGTTCCATGGCGGGGGGCGGCGCTGCGGGGGTCATGGGGACGTACTCACTCTCATCGTCCCTGAGTCTCACCTCGCACTCCTTGATGCTGAGCAGCAAGTCCACGATCTCCTGCGGCAGCGACAGCGCCTCTATTGCTTTCTCATTGAACTGTATCGAGAGGTCCGCTTCGAAGTCGTCCAGGTATTCGTCGTTGCCCTCCAGACACTCGACCGACTTGGAGCAGCGGCTGGTGGCCACGTGCTCGGTCTCGTCCAAGAACTCGCAGCTTTTGGTCTCGACGTGGCCGAGGCCGGGCGCCGCCTTCTGGCTCTTGACCTTGCGGCTCACCTTGAAGCTCTTGAGTATGTCCCGGGTGGGGGCGAAGTCGAATCGTTTCTTTTTGGGCTGAATGTCCTTGTTGTCTTTGGGGGTTTCGGATTTGGGCGAGCCCACGACGCGCGAGTCGCTTTTTAGTCGTTTTCTGAAGAATAAAAAAAATGTATAGTTTGATGTCATAAACATGACGTCACGTGGTTATAGTTGATGACATTTCAAAAAATTAACATGCATGAAATAAAAATACCGTTTCTTTATTTTTCAATTCTGAGTTAAAATATGTAATTCTTATAATATTATATTACTTAATTTGGAAGTAAATAATTAAAAACTAAAAATGTTGTGGTGACGCCGAAGAATATGAAAACATTCCTTTGCCTTTCCGACATTGCGGATTTTTTATACTCTGTGGCGAAAATGTCAAAATATGTCATTACCTATGATTACAAAACAAAGGCGTCCGGGTTCCCAACGGACTTTTTGGCGGGAACGCGAGGAGTGAAGTTGTGTGATTTGTTTTATTTTATCTATTTAGTGTTTCTTCAGGTTTAAATGTATAATAACGGTGGTTTATTAACTGTTTATTATCTGTGAAAGTGCACAAATGTTGGAAAATGAGACAAAGCCGCTGGACGTAACTTCTCGGGATCTTCCAAAAAGTCCACTGAAAAAGTGTCAATGACAATGACCATGATCATTTCCGGGCGGGGTGCGTACCTGAAGACGCTGAAGGGTTGCTTGTGCTTGTCCCGGCGCGGCAGGGTGAGGGTGTGCGTGAGGGTGTGCGGCGGGGCGCCCGGCAGCGCGCTCAGCGAGGAGTGCCGCGACACCAGCTGGGGGCGCGCGCTCCAAGGCTCGCCAGTCTTCAGGCACCTGGACCAATGCGGAGCTGGTGTTAAATGGTTACTGGAGCCCATAGATATCTACAGCGTAAATGCCGCCACCCACCTTGAGATATAAGTTCTAAGGTCTCTATTGATTGATTGATGATTGATTAATCTCACTCGACAGTTGTTCAGCTGTAGTTTTAATTCGATTCATTTACAAACTGCAGTCGCCACAAGTCGATCAATCAATACATATTGTTTAGTTTTGATAGTAGTACTGAGAGACAACCTCGTTCCACAACTCGTTACTACGATCGTGACCGCGACATCTGTACTAGATCGTGTGGGTCGGTCCCCCTCAGCACCAAGACCGGGTGCACATTGTGAGGAGGGAGGGGTGGTTGGGGTGGTATACTCCCGACCGTGTGTACCTGGGGGGCAGGGGGGGCGGGTGTCCGCGGGCGCGGCGCAGGGTCGCGTACCCGCACTCGGCTATGCTCTCGTACGTGGGCTCATCCACGCTCAGCTTCTTCATCTGGAAACGGACAGAAACGATACACACTTTTTTATGAGATATCGTCTTCTCGCATTAAAACTGTATAATCTCAAAACTTACTAATTTTACAGGAGAGTGTTTTAAAGGTTTAACATGTGATATATTTAATAGTAATCATCTTTGCAGCATAAATTTTTTATTTTTTACCAGTTACATTATCTGTCTTTTAAAGTAAGATAAAATTATGTATTAATTTTGTTAATAGTAGTCAAAATATAGGTAATGTAACTGGTTAAAAATAAAAAATAAATCTTGCAAAGATGATTAATATTAATATATCACAGGTTAAACCTTTAAAACACTTTCCTGTAAAATTAGTAAGTTTTGAGATTATACAGTTTTAATGCGAGAAGACGATATATGTATTTATTTATATACGAAATTCCGTAGGCGTAACGCTTTGACACGAAAAAAAATTGGTCACGTTAGGCATGAGGGTCCTCTCACCCCCCACTAGTAGGGACGGCGCGGACTTACCTCGTGCAGCGGTGTGGCCCGCGGTCCCCTGCCCATGGCGCAGTAGAGCGCGGGCGGCTCCGGTATCTCCTCGTACACGCCGGACGACACCGACGCGACGGAGCGCCGGTCGCACGCGCTGCGGAACCACATACATCTGCATGAGCACACCGAACGCACCTCGCCTGACTTCTTTAGAATCGTGATTCCAAATTCGGTGAAACGAAAAAATAAGTCCATTGTGTTTTTTTAATACAGCGCCATCTATAAGAATTTTTAATACTAACGTGTGTATGAAAGCTCTTGTAGTGAATTTTAATTTAGGATTATACGTGAAGTTAAAATATCAATTCACAGAGGGCGCTACCTCATATTATAAAGGATGATTTACAATTATTTACTAATAACAAAATTTTACACTACATTTAGGATAATCGTATTTTAATTTTTGAAGGTTTCACTTCTACCACGTGTGAATTGCTCACATGTATTTTTTTTTTTTTGTTAACTCTACTTTTTTATGTGCAGATTACAAATACTAATCACGACACCTTCATCAGAATACAAATTATTAAAATAATTTACATTAACACTAGTTTTCTGCATTATTGTACGATTTACAATTCTTAGCGGTTCCCATACACCCCATAGAGATTACGGGACGTCTATTGATAAACAGATTTAATGATAACCTGATGCATGGCTAGCTGAGCGAACGGCCCACTTAACAATAGTTGTCAGAGACCAAGGGCACAATCACTTAAATGTCGCCAAATCTGAAGCTATAAACTCCCAATCATACTATTCATTGGCTGTGAACCACTGTGACCATTGACCAACACGTATGCTTTGCCGCAGAAATACGCAGGGTGGTGGCTTGATTGGCGACCCAATTGACTAACATAATCAATGCTTTCAAACGTAGTTACCTCAACCGGCGTAGTAAACTTAACGAAGCAGTAACTCAAGCCCCCCCAGCAGAGAGTTAAAGACCCCCCCAACCCCCCTCCAATAGAGATAAGAGAGTCTCCCGACCTGTGGTCCAGGGGCGCGTGCTGCGCCAGGTGTCCGGCGGCGCTGCAGCGGGACAGCTGACCGGACGGGATACACTTGTAGTCCTGGACACATCACAACCGCGCTACAGGTACAATCGAAACTACGCTCGCAGCTTAATCATACGATTTTTTTTATTGTCGTTATATATATATTGCTTAGATGGGTGGACGACCTAACAGCCCACCTGGTGTTAAGTGGTTACTGGAGCCTATAGACATGTACAACGTAAATGCGCCACCAACATCGAGATATAAGTTCTAAGGCTCAAGTATAGTTACAACGGCTTGAAGGGTTCAAATCGAAACGCATTACTGCTTCACGGCAGAAATAGGCAGGGTGGTGGTACCTACCCGTGCGGATTCACAAGAGGTCCTACCACCAGTAAAATTCATATATCATATTATTATCATCATATATTATTTCAAATGTTTTAAATACTTTCAAGCTTCAGTGGTCGCGGAGGACTGAGGCATTGACTCGTCGATATTTGAGTATGTAACTACACACAGAACGAACGAACAATACTTTGAGGTCAGATTTGGATTTCGGGACTCGCAAAAACTAAAGAAAATACTTTGGTACAGATATTAAAAAGAAATACTGATTTCCTAGTTCAGATTAAAAATCACATTAAATAAAGTTTTACTGAACTGCATCCAAGACGAAAATATAAAACAGATTTAATACAAGTATGCGGAAATACGAATTTATGTTAAGACTAGCCGTACTCGTCCGCTTCGCTGGGCGTTTTAAATTAACATTATTATTATTTATTGTCATTATTATTATTAGGGAGTCCAACACTCATATAAATATTAGCCTATCCATTAAGCACATGTATTTTCTACATGGATACCAAGTTTCAAGTCAATCGGATGCATGGTTCAGTAATTATAACAGAACATCCTTAAAAACCACTGTATATTTATATATTTAGTATAGATATATGTAAATGTATTTTTTTAGTAACTATCTCATGACCCACCGGGTACTGAGTGACTATCGGAGCCCACCGACGTCAAAACGCGAATGTCGTGGCCCCGAGACGTGAGATCGGAACCTCAACTGTACTGTGCAACGACTGACCCATCCTTCAAGCCGAAGTGCATTACTGCTTTGAGGCAGCAAGAGGTGGTACGGTACCTACCCGTGCAAGCTTACAATGCGTCCTCTACCGCTATCACATAATTCTATTCATTTGTTTAACTAATCGTATGAATTTATGTTTTAATTTCATAAGGTATACAAAACTACCTTCATATTCAAAACAATCCAATATAGATGCACAAGATGTTGACAAAATCCACTCCAAAGACGAGAGTTGGACACAATCCTCCTCATACATTTCAATGACCGTCCTGTTCCCGTGAGGCCCTCGGGCTACACCTCGGTGCGCCGCAGAACAATACTCACCTTGGACATGATCAGATCCATGTCATCTAAGGAGACCTCCGAGGGACCGCTGTACCAGCTGCTGCGACGGATCTCCCCTGAAATATGCATTTTATATTTACACATATATGTATGTACGTCGTTTTCCCTACCTAAGCTGATAGCCTTGAGAGGCTATTTCAGCGTAACCTTAACTAGTAGGTGAGAAACTCACGGGGCTCAAACCGGAGTGTTGCTAACACTGACCCTAGCAATAGTAGTGCTTCGCAGAATCTACCACCGGATCGCAAACGCGATCCACTGAGAAGATCCGACGAGAAACTCAGTGGGCTGTGTCTATGGGTTAATTCGCTCGTCGAGCCCTTTGTCGCAAGCGACGGGTTCGACGAGGACGGTGAACGGTGCTTGTGGTGCCTAAAAGCACCGTTAATGGATCGGGAGGATCTGTAATGACGTGCTTTGAGCGACGTCGACTGCTTACCATTCGGTCTACAGAATCGGGTATCGTCAATATTTGTGCCTGAAAGTATAAGGCAACCCGATCAGGAAAACGCGAAGATTTGAGACTGGATGGAACCCTTTCTTTTATGGCTGTGAATAACCAAATTTGTATGCAATCGGAGCAAGGTCCTTATCGGCAAACCTAGGCAAACGTTCCAGCTTCATACGAATTTGAGTTAACTTTTACGCTATCGAGAACGTTAAGACGCTCGCACTAAGCACACTGGAATATTTTTTTCTTTTTATTTTCTTTTTTTGAAAAGTTCGCTTTTAGTCCCTGGCATGCGGGACAAAAGTGCCCTATTCTCTCGGAGAGAATCGCTTTTAGTCCCTGGCACGCGGGACAAAAGTACCCTATTCGCTCGGAGAGAATCGCTTTTAGTCCCTGGCACGCGGGACAAATGTACCCTATTCTCTCGGAGAGAATCGCTTTTAGTCCCTGGCACGCGGGACAAAAGTACCCTATTCTCTCGGAGAGAATCGCTTTTAGTCCCTGGCACGCGGGACAAAAGTACCCTATTCTCTCGGAGAGTTGAATCCCGGTCGAAAAAAAGGTGTGGCACTCGGGAACTGCCGCTATTGCATAGCATTTTTTATCAACTTATGCAATTATAATTAGACAATGATAATTTAATATAATATTAAACATTAATAAAAGCAAAATCTTAACTGTCCCCTTCATACTCATAAGCTAGACCGCGCGAGAGAGAGATGGGCAGACTTTTCATGATGCGCATGCAGTGTGACGTCACGCCACGCGCTTATTCACAAACACTACACACGCGCAACGTGTGAATGTGTTGAACGCGATCTACATGGTAGGCGGAGTGAGGGGTGTAAGGTTTTTTTCGTTATAAAATTTCATGATTCCGCTCTCAAGCCGCGCTCAAGGCCCGCGATAAAATCTATGCAATAGCTTAAAAATTGTATAAGCACCTAGGTAGAAAAGTAGAACATCCCCACTCGCGATTGTCACCCTCGCCGTGAATGTCCTACTTTTCTCCCTCGGTGCGTAATATACTATTGTACTTACCCAGGTCGCTGTCGCTGCACTTGGCCGACCTCAGATCGCCCTCGCTCTTGCTGAGCTTGGCGCCGAGCCGCGCCTTGCGGTGTAGGGCTGCGCGTAACGCGGACACCAGCTCGCATGCTAGGGGTGACGCGAACTTCAAGTCGCCGCTGCCGTGGGGAGACTTACTGAAATATGGATTTTTGTGCTGTATATTTATAATACAGTCTGCGTGTTTCTTTATGGTTTTCACACATTTCCAAGTAACAAAATAAGAATTTTTATTTCGTCCCTAACTAATTTTACAGGTTTTTTGTATAAAAACTCTATTAAAACAAAAAAACCAATCGGAAATTCAGAATGTCTAGATTTACCTTGCTGCATTTAACATAATATGTCCTAAATATACATATTATATATGATTTTTTAAATACGGTCAAAAATTTTGAGAAATGCTCATATATATGGTTATGTTTGTATAGCCGTCCAAATAAGATGAGCGAGTATTGTTTATTAAACAAGTGATAGTGTTCTGTGGACACGTCCTTTTATTAGAACTAGAGGTCCCGCAGTAGTCGAAATTCGACTATAATTAATTGGAATTGTAAGTTTGTACACTATTATGATTGTAATTTATACTTCTATAATCACAAATTTCGCCAAGGCTACACTATAAAAAAAATATTAATCATGACAAACAATATTTAATCTATTCTCAATTTGACCACAGACGTCAAGAACAAAAGTTTGACAATAAATAGTATGCATGCGTGTGTGCGTCAAATACATGGTATGTATTTGAATAGGTACTAAAAAAGGATCCTTCGAAGCAAATCTACTACACTTGTTTACATTATTATTATGTGACATTATTAGGGTTGTAAACTATCACATTAATCAATTTCATATTTACTATTATACATTATTTCAATAGCTGCATCCAATTCCCCTAATAAGTGATTTTATTTACTGTATGTATTTGTATATTGACTCTATTTTCACAATTTGCATTGGAATGTTTCCATGAAACTTAGGCAGATCTTATTGTTGATTCCGTTAACTTAAGGAAACTACATAGAAATTTACGTTTTTTTAATAAATATATTGTACAATACATAGTTTGATAAAAATATCATGTTACGTGCGGACGGATGGCAGAATGACAATGCTAGGGTTAGGTTTTAAAAAAAAAAACAACAACTACAAAAGGATTTTGGAAAAGCTCTAGAAGTTTCTTCTACAAATTTCCATCGTGCGCACTGTAACGCGTATAGAGCTGTCTTTAACAAAATAATTTAATATCATAATAAAGTTGATACTACATTAATGACTTTGCGAGTTCTCTGATTCTCTGTACATCCCTCGGTGACTACTAATCTCCTTTTATGAAACCATAGGGAAGAGATAGTGTTACAATTTTGTTTTTTATGATTGAAGGATTACTGGTGGCCGTGAGGCCTTTTCCTTTTCACCGGGGTAGGTGGACGAGCAAGGCTTAGTCAGGAGAGGTGGGACTTGCTAACAGTTACCCGAGCGCCTCCGAAGGAGACCTATCAACTCGAGAGCAGCTGCTTTGCGGATGAATCTACTACCGGATCGGAAAATTTTACTATTCCAGACCGACGTCACGCAGTCAAACCGTTACATTAATGTAAACAGTAAAGGTGATTGCGTCTGAGCCTGCTTGCACATACCTACAACAGCTAAATTTTCATTTCTTGTTCGAATGATCAAAGCAATTATCAATATCACAGCAAACATTACTAATGTACTTTGAAAACAGATTACGTATATAATGATAGTTGCGTTATTAGTCAGTCACGCTGTAAATTCGAATTCCGACAGCCAATTATAAAATTGCTATTATATTGCATTATAATACAAAATACTTACTTATCATTATGGAAAAAGACTAATAGGTCGTTTTTATTTTATTTTTTATTGCTTAGATGGTTGGACGAGCTCACAGCACTCCTGGTGTTAACTGGTTACTGGAGCCCATAGACATCTACCACGCAAATGCGCCACCCACCCTGAGATATAAGTCTAAGGTCTCAAGTATAGTTACAACGGCTGCTTCACCCTTCAAATCGAAACGCATTACTGCTTCACGGCAGAAATAGCCAGGGTGGTGGTACCTGCTCGTGCGGACTCGCAAGAGGTCCTACCACCAGTAATTACGCAAATTATAATTTTGCGGGTTTGATTTTAGTGTGAATGAACTCTGCTCCTTTTTTTCCCTACTTAAGTTGATGGTCTTCTGAGACCATATCAGCGTCACCGGGCGAGTAGGTGAGCTCACTGGGCTCAAACCTGACGTTGTTGCTAACACTAACCCTAGCAAGAGTCGTGCTTCGCAGAATCTACCACCGGGTCGCGACCGAAACGCGACCCACTGAGAAGATCCGGCCGTGAAACTCAGTGGGCTGTGTCTATGGGTTAATTCGCTCGCCGAGCCTCTCTCTCTGCTCCTATGACGGGCGGGGCGTCGGTAAAAATGAGATGAAATCATATTCCTGTTCACTTGCGTAGTCGGAGGAGTCCACAGGTTTGTATTAAATAATTATCAAATCCAATACACGTAGTTAGGGTTTCTGGTGAGTCCGCACGGGTAGGAACCACCACCCTGCCTATTTCTGCCGTGAAGCAGTAATGCGTTTCGGTTTGAAGGGTGTGGCAGCCGTTGTTTAGAACTCATATCTCAAGGTGGGTGACGGCTTTACGTTGTAGATGTCTATGGGCTCCGGTAACCACTTAACACCAGGTTGGCTGTGGGCTGTGAGCTCGTCCACCACCTAAGGAGTATTCTTTATTTTATTTTCATTTCTTATTATTTTTTGAGTTAATTTACTCAAAAACATTACATAGCATTTCTTTATGTACTTTCTAAATACTAACGTTTTCATATTTTAATTATTGTATTTTTGTTTTTTTTATTACAGTAATTTTTTTTTGCGTACAATATATTATTTATGGATAGTGTTTACGAACAGTAGGGGTGAAGTAATTTTCTAGCACGCATCAGTAAGTGGCTTTTTATTTAGCAGTAAAACAACACTGTTGCAAAACATACAAACTAGGATGTGTGCAACGAATGGATAATAAAGAGGTAAAACGTACATAAACATCAAGAATATAACAACAAGAACAACTTTTTTTTTTTATAGAATTTGGCGATATGCAGCGATTTACCTCTGTCGCTGGCATTACTGACGTCCATGAGTGACGGTAACCTCTTACCATTAAATGGGCTGTACGTTCGTCTGCCGGCTCGAACAATAAAAAAGGCGATAGTCTTCTATTTTCTCCACCTTATCCTACTAGGTGGGGTCGGCACAGCTAATTTTTCTCTTCCATTCTTTTCTATCAACCGTCATCTCAACACTCACTCCTCTCTTTGTCATATCGTCATTCACACTCCATCCATGTCTTCTTCGATGGACCTCTTTCCCCTCTACCTTGCACTAGCATTTCCATACATCTTCTATTCACATGCATCTTCTCTCTACGCATCACACGTCAATACCACTTTAACCGTTAGTATAATATTAAAATTACGATACATAACAACTGAAGTACTGAACTATTTCTGCCGTGAAGCAGTAATGCGTTTCGGTTTAAAGAGTGGGGCAGCCGTTGTAACTATACTGAGACCTTAGAACTGATATCTCAAGGTGGGTGGCGCATTTACATCGTAGATGTCTATGGGCTCCAGTAACCACTTAACATCAGGTGGGCTGTGAGCTGGTCCACCCATCTAAGCAATAAAAAAAAAAACAGAAATTAGAAAACCAAAACTGTAGTTTTCGAACCGCGGCTTTAAGTACGATCATAATAAACACAAAATTAAACTAATTGGTAATTTAACTTAGATATTATTATATCATTATCATTATGTGTACCTTAAATTGTAGAATTCTTCATGTACGTGTTTTCTTTTCACACATTTAGTATATTAACGATAGGAACATAATTTACGTGATTTATTTATTTATTTAATCAACAATGTTTCAACAGCATTTAACTAGACACAGGGTACAGAGGATTTTTTCCCAAACATGAGCCAATTAAAGAAACACATTATGTTTCCAAAAAATGTTAACATGATTAACATGATATGTACATTAGTTACACGTGTTCACAAATTTTCCGATATATTATATTATCTTTATTTGTTTTGAGTCACGTTCTGTCGGATTCATCATCGAACGAATGCAATTTTCGTCGACTATTGAGACACGACTATACGGCAAAAAAAAATTGTAATTGTAACATGCTAGTTTCTAAACAACATTTTTTTTGTAAAATTAGGACAGCCATTGCCGATGATTAATGGTGATTATTGAAATACTCAGTACGTTCCCGGGTTTTTTTTTTATTGCTTAGATGAGTGGACGAGCTCACAGCCCACCTGGTGTTAAGGAGTACGGAGGTGTACTGGAGCCCGTAGACATCGACAACGTAAATGCGCCACCAACCTTGAGATATAAGTTCTAAGGTCTCAGTATAGTTACAACGGCTGCCCCACCCTTCAAACCGAAACGCATTACTGCTTCACGGCAGAAATAGGCAGGGCGGTGGTACCTACCCGCGCGGACTCACAAGAGGTCCTACCACCAGTAAAAAATCGCTTCACAATGCTCCCACAACTACGAGTCATTGCGCAAATCAAAAAATGCGAATTTTATCTTTATTACTCATTGGCAATGGTTTACATGAGTGTACCACACTCACCATAAACCGGGAGGAGTGGCGATTGCACGTGAGGATCATAACATCTGTCCACAGCAATTCTACTGAATGACGACCACTCTGGCAAAAGTGATACGACAAAGATAATAATTACTGCTTTTCATCGCGGAAGTCATTCGTGATATGTGTTAAATCTGTTTTACTGGTGGTAGGACCTCTTGTGAGTCCGCGCAGGTAGGTACCACCACCCTGCCTATTTCTGCGGTGAAGCAGTAATGCGTTCGGTTTGAAGGGCGGCACATCCGTTGTAACTATACTTGAGACCTTAGAACTGATATCTCAAAGTGGGTGGCGCATTTACGTCGTAGATTCTATGGGCTCCAGTAACCACTTAACGCCAGGTGGGCTGTGAGCTCGTCCACTCATCTAAGCAATAAAAAAATATTGTTCATTGGGATAATCTGTAGCTGTCTGCAGGATCTGAAGATGGACATCGCTCGATGCAAATACATTAGGTGTCTCATCCTTTATGCCACGACGATTTTCAAATTGATTGGCTTGTTAGGTTGGTTAATTACATATTCCCGTTGAAAAATTGGTAATAGCGGACTACTAACTACTTTAAAACCGGCAAAGTCGCATCGCATTTCGCCTTCTACGGCTTATCGCCTACCCCAATGGCATTTTCCGCGGAGCGCACTACACCGGCGCCACATCCCTATTGACTAAGATAACACACGTCTTCGGGTACACAATTTAAACTGGTAAATAGCCACCAAATATTTGATTAATTTATAATCACGAATGTTCTTAACCCTAGCGTCTATGAGCTGTCATCAATATCTTCAGAGATCAACTGGAAGCTGAGTTAGGCCTGACGAGACTCCCAGCAACATCTAGAATATTAATGAACTAGCGACCCGCTTTTGCTTCGCTTCGGAAACTGTAATTTATTATTGATTTCTCCACTATTTAATGGATGTTATTATACATATAAACCTTCCTCTTCAATCACTCTATCTATTAAAAAAAACCGCATCAAAATATGTTGCGTAGATTTAAAGATTTAAGCATACATAGGGATATAGGGACAGAGAAAGCGACTTTGTTTTATACTATGTAATGATAATTCCCTATTGCTGAATTCTCCGGACAGGCCCGCTCGCTTCTTTATTGTAATTCGATGCTTTGAGAAAGATCCCGGGATCTCTTTACCCTTAATTCACACAGACACGGACATGCTACGGTTTACGTCAATAAGTTCAATGACTCCGCTCGCCATTTACCACTCTTTTGTCTTTTTTTACCGACCTAATCGGTGATAGATTAAAAGGCTATTCTAGCTACACACGGACCGGTAAGTGAGCTAAAGAGTTCAACCTGAGAATTTACTGACACTGGCCCTAGCAAGAGCCGTGCTTCGCAGAATCTACCACCGGATCGGAAACGCGACCCACTGAGAAGATCCGACAAGAAACTCAGTGGGTTGTATCTATGGGTTAATTTACTCGTCGAGCCCTTTGTCGCAAGCGACGAGTTCAGCGAGGACGCTGACCGGTGCTTGAAGTACCTAAAAGCATCGTTAATGGGTCGATATTTAATGTGGGGTCAGTTCAGCATGTCCTTATCATGCTGTATAGGGATTTGTCATGAATGTTACGACCTGTCGCCTGACGTCAAACCTCCTTGGGTATATTATATCTCCAATAGTATTATTCATTATTGGCATGGCAACATGCCATAGGTAGGAAAATTTCTGTTACTTCTTTTGGTGGTTCTTTTACTTAATGCTTTTGGTTCTATATTTTGCTATTCTATATTATTTAATGTAAATTATTTACATTAAAATTTAGATTTTAAATACAATAAAAAACGTTAAGTCTCTAGAGACCATTAAATTTTAATTACCTTTTGTTAGTGATAAAGCTTAGGCCCAGATTATTTATAATGTAATTAAACAACCCTGTATTTGGTAATTACTATTTACATAAACTACCATGAATTAACTCTTTGAGGTCCAGAGTTCACATGTATTGGACATCTGTTTTTTTACTAGCAGGTCCACTGTCTACCACATGTATAGGTATGTGTGTATAGCTAGGACCTGGTACAACAAACACACACACATACACACACAAAGTCTTAGGAATGCAAAGGGTTAACATATGTGTCTGTATTATGGTTATGAAGAAATGCAATGCTCATATTTAATGCATAAGGTCTGTAGATATGCCAACTGACAGGGTTCAGCTAAAGTATTGGTTATTTAAGAATATTGCTACCTACCCCACAACACAGACTGGATAAAACTCTTGTAGTATTTTGAGCTAACCACTGCCAGACAGCAAACCAAAGTTCTACCTAATATCTTCGTTTTGGATCATATAAGAAAATGAACTAAAATCTGTGTTTAATCTACTAACCTATTCACAGATACCAGACATTCGCTCTTCTGTCCATTTTCACTGCACAACAGGACTTCTTGCATGTGTTTCCATTCAACAAATGTACCAATACTATTGGTCCTCGTTACCAGAATGCCATGAGCCGACAATGTGACTGTGCTGTCAGAATCTTGGAGACCGCATTTCCGTGATAAGTCAGTTGCGACCACCGTTACTGAGTATGAATCTTTTAGTGGTGTGTTTGATGCTGAAAGCAGAATGAAAGTTGCACTATTTTCTTACTTTATGAGTAAACTAGCCGTACTCGCCCGCTTCACTGGGCATTTAAAATTAACATTATTATTTATTGTCATTATTATTAGGGAGTCCAACACTCATATAAATATTAGCCTATCCATTAAGTACATGTATTTTCTACATGGATACCAAGTTTCAAGTCAATCGAATGCATTTTTTTATTTATTGCCTTTGTAGGTGAGCATACGGCCCACCTGATGGTGAGTGGTTACCGTCGCCCATGGACTTCAGCAATACCAGGGGCAGAGCCAACCCGCTGCCTACCGATACCGCTGCTGCATGGTTCAGTTGTTATAACGGAACATCCTTAAAAACCACTGTAGATTTATATATTAGTATAGATTAGCTGTAGGAGTGTTAGGAGCACAAGGAGGCCACACTGATTGGTAACCCTGTACTGCTCATTTCAGTCAAGAGGCAATAATATATTCCAGTTTGAAGACAACCATTAAACAGTATATTTACAACAAATATTATTATTACTAGTCTTAATCTGTCTTTTGATCATTTGCCTGTCTTACCCAAAATTAAGTTTGAGACTTTCTTGAAAGACACAATGTGATACTCAAACTCAAACCTCAAACATTTGATTGAGAGACAGACTTCATATTGGTGACAATAAATATATCAAAGTGATTTTGTTTGCTACTTTTAAGAATGTCAAATACCTAATGTTAAATTGTAAATGCGTCAGAAGTCAATCTATAATTATAGCTAACAAAATACATGCACTATTGTATAACATATATGGCATGTTGCACTTTGAGAACAATATAATATGTATATTAGAATTGAATCTTAATTTAATGTGTCATGAACTGGTAATATGTGTGTCCTTAATTTATTTGTACATAGATGTCAAGGAAACTATTATTAAGTTGAAAGTGATAATTATAATTTTTTTTACTTTGTTCTTTCTAATCTTTAGTATTTCTTTGAAAAAAAAAACTATGAATTTCAATGAGGTGTGTTGTTTTTAATTAGTTTTGATCGATAAATTACAATCTTTACGATTTTTTTAATAAGAAATTTAAATTTAGAAGGGTTTTTTTTTTAAATAAATGTAGGTAGTTTCGACTCACATAATAATCTCGTATCGTTTAATAAATTTTTAATCTTATCCATCCATGTTTGAGCATCTTCAATATTGGAGGCGGCAAGTAAAACGATAGGTTTATTAGGCTCCCTGGCAGAGAACACGGCGAAAGCGTGAGGGCGTGAGCGGGACTTCGCCCTTCGGACCACGCAGCCAGATGGTAATTCCACACAGCCCACGGCCGCTCCAGCCTCGTTACAGTACACCGCCAACGAGCCCCCCGAACTAGTTGCACTAGGCCTCAGGATACACCACTGCCTCTTCCAAGACTGACGAAAAAATCCATGCTTAAAAAGACAATTTTCAAAACAATACAATTTTATGACTAATTTTGTAGTAATTTAACATACCTTAAAAGGATTCAAGCCCAGATTTGATCTAAAAGGATACTTAACGTCCAAATAACCGGACATTTTGCAATACTTATGTTAAATGCAGACAAAAGAATATATTTTTCGAAATAAATAAAAAATAAAAACAAACAAAATTCACATGTCCGGGCGGAATGTTTACGAAAACTCATAGACAAACAGTAAATAGAGCTTAGTCGTTGGTGTTCAAAAATCGATTCATTTAAACAACTGGTTTTTCCAAACCAGTTTCTTTTGTCTATGGACGGCAATTCGAAGAAAGACGCCCTTCTAATTTAACGTCAACTTAACACAAATGCTTCTTCTTACATAAACATTACAAAATACTTATTACCAATTTGTAGTATTGAAATAGTAAGATTTATTAATTTGTTTCCACGTTTATGTCGTGTACCTATAAAATATCAGGTTTCGATAACTGAATATAGATAATCCAGATTTTCGCGCATTTTTGACGTGTTCGGGCATTTTCTAAAGTAATTAAAATAGATTTTACATAGAGTTTCACAGACATCGTATTCTTGTTTTACATTGCGTTTCGATTTGAACTACCACCAGCATGAAGCTTAGATAGTAGAATTTCAAGTATCCTGCGATTACCATGCCAAAACATAGAAAATCGGCAAAAACCAGTTGTTACTTCTATAAAAAAAGGATAATTAAGAATAAAAAAGAATAACCAGAATTTGAATTTCACTCAAAGCTAATAAGAGTAAAAATAAAATGCAATACAACCACTGCTAAGGTGGATCAAAAAACAATCGCTATTTTTAAAATGTTTTGGACCATCGACTAAAACAAAAAAAAAACGTTTTCAAAGACTGAATAGTATTTAAAGAAAAATCCTACTAATGCAAAATAAAGTCTGTTAGAGACAATACGACTAGTGAATTTACTTAACTAGGAGTAACATAGCTAAGAGCTAAATAACTAATAATGAAATGCACAAAAAATAATAGAACTTATAAAAAATCTAAAAGTACTGGTGGTCTTGTACACTATATAGCAACATTGGCGACACCTAAAATTATTATTCATAATTAATATTATAAATGAAACAACTTTCAACGCCCCTTAACAGCGACACAAACTTCATTCTGTATACGCATATTCACTAAGGGACTGAATACTTTATTCAGCGTAACGCTTACCACTAAAACTAGTTAGGCCAGAGACAGCCCTATAGCCTATCGGTAGCACAAACCAAAACGACAGTAGATAAAGAAAAAATTGAGCACGTCCCTGGGAATGGCGAGCTAACAAACCAGAAATAAAAGAAAACTTTTTAGGAGTCGGGCTTTATGGTAGGTAATCCACAAATTACTAACTGTTCTTTTTCCAGTCTTTTTTCCCGTTACTATGTAGATCTGGAAGTCTAGCTCACAACTTTATGAAAAAACTTGAGTTTTTCGTTACACCGTTATCAGGTGGGATGAGGTCCCTCAGATTTTACATTCACATCTATTGGTGTGAACAGTATCTCTGGAGTAGGTACTGATTATGATCTCTGAGTAATACCCACGTTCTTATAATACCCATTTATAGCATAAATAGGGTTTCGTCTCCGCGGAAGACTATCCAAAGTCTATGGTGGAAACCCTCTCAAATCACAAGTCAATCGTATTCTGTATTTAATTGACTGATGGGCTCATGGTTGGCCTTGTTTTATTTTCCTTAGATGGGTGTTGTTGATTATTGTTCCTATAGACACAGCCCACTGAGTTTCTCGCTAGATCTTCCCAGTGGATCGCGTTTCCGATGCGGTGGTAGATTCTGCGAAGCACTGCTCTTGCTAGGGCCAGTGCTAGCAACATCTCCTGGTTTGAGCCCCGAGAACTCTCCTGCACGCTAAGGTAACGCTGATTTAGCCTCTCTAGGCTATAAGCATAGGAAAAAAAAGTTATCGCTTATCGGAGCCCATAGACATCAACAACGTAAATGTCACCACCCAACTTGAGACATGAGTTCGTAGTCTCAGTGGTTTACAGTACAACGGCGGTCCCGCCCTTTAAACCGAAATGTGTTACTGCTGCATGGCAAAAAAAGGCAGGATGGTGGTACCTACCTACCCGTGCGTGTTCACAAGACGCCCTGCCACCGGTAATTACGTTAATAGTCTTTTTTTGTGCGTTTGATTTTTATTACACAATGCTATTTCTCCGTGGAAGTCGTATGTGAACGTTTTTTAAAAACATATTTTATTAAACAAATTGGTACCTGTCTGCAGGACTCGATCTCCAGCACAGCAGCATCGGCGTCTTATCCTTTACATCACGACGACTTCGAATTTGAACCAGGAGCCGAGAGATTTGTGTCTAATGTATGATTTGTCTCCTTGGGGCTGCGTCTTCAGATTGAGCGAATTTAATGTGGTTCATCGCTATTATTTTTTTATTTATAACTTTATATACTTGACAGTATAAAGACGGGCTTGATGCCATAGGTATTCTCTGACAGTGTACCTTAAGGGAGTGCAGAGATGAACCTTTACAATTACTTGAAGACGTAACTTTGAAGGTGGTATATAGACCAGTGTGCTAAGTGCGAGTTTCTTAACGTTCTAAATAGCGTAAAAGTTAAGCCAATTTTGTATGCAGTTGGAACAGCGCCCCTAGCGGCAAACGTACGCAAACGATCCCATTCCATACAAATATGAGCTAACTTTTACGCTATCGAGAACGTTAAAAAACTCGCACGAAGCACACCGATTTCTATTGTTTCATGTTCAAGGAATATTGGTTGTATTCCCGTGCAAGCTTATGCGTAAACTATATGTGTACATAGGCGACATAATCGGTCTGAGTCCGGAAGCATACCGTATAGTATGCTTCCGGACTCAGACCGGGAATCGATTCTGGAAAAATCCGTAGTCTGAATCACCACCCACTACTACAGATTAGCGCGGTGATCGAGTTAATTTCGTGTAGCTCAGTATAACTTACCGTTTAAAAAGTAATACCATTTAACTCACCACAATCTTATTCATAATAAATTATTAGAGCTTTATACGATGGCTATAAGAAGACGATTAAAAAGTGATCAAATTTGATCAAATGAAGAAGGTGACGGTATCATTTCGAACATTTTCATAGAGCACTCCCTACAGAATGTATGCTACAAAACACATAAAACCGAAATACCTTCATAAGCCTAGTAATTTCAAGCAGTGTATGAGCCATAGATATATTGAAACAAATATAGTATTAGCTTAGACTTCATTGAATTATAAATTAAACTCTTTATACAAAATAACAAATACTATAAAAAAATTACGTATTAAACTTAAAATATAGTTTCTTCTTTAAATGTTGACACAGAATCCCGGTCCGTTGGGAGGTTCAGCGGCTATACCACGTCGTAGCATCCGGCAAGTGTGTTCCTCGATACGTTGTCGTACGTGAGTAGTGACAGGATCTTTTGGCGGGTGTTTGTAATCGAGTCCTGACCACAATCGTTCAGCTACAGCACTAGTTCGCGGCCACGTCCTGTAATTAGTTTTTTTTTAATATTTGGAATAGGGAAACGATCTTTTATAAGGCCTTGTCCGCACAGCAATATTTCACCGCACGATTTTTTTCTCGTAATTCTGTAACATATTTAATATTAAAGGAGTATCCGCACTGGCGGTAAAAATTCGGTCCGGGAAAAAAATCTGTAACTTGATGCAAATTTAACGCGAAGCGGTGCGATTTGTTTCCGCGCGAATATTTTGTACCGTATAAAGTAAGTATGGCTATGTTCGCACTGTGGAATAAAATTCGCGCGTTTCGCTTGATAGGTAATCGCTGGACCAACTAGTTGTAGTAAATTATCGAATGATTTTTTTGTCATTCTGTAATAGCCAAAAACTTTTTGCTGTATTTTCGCAACTCTTGATATTTTATGTAGAAAAATCCTTTCATGGGTGCCTCCAATGCCCTAAGTGGGTGAATCCAATGCTCAGACATCTTTTGATACGTCTGTTACGCCGCCTTAGCATTAGTTAAATTAAAATTTTTGTTGGGTTGTCCATTTTACACGTGCGTCTCAACCGAGAACTAAATTAAACTGACGAAAATAGTACGAAATTTTATTCGCAGTGCGTACTGGGTGTAATTCCGATTGCGGAATTTAATACGCGCGAATAAAAACCTCGCGGTGAAATATCGCTGTGCGGACAGGCCCTAAGTGATCGAAACCTTAGTTGCATTGGGATGATGAATAGCGGCTTAAACTCGGACACATGGCTGCTCCATAGCAGAGATAAACAAAAAGACGTTAGCTAATTCGCTTCGCATTTCTGCATCTTCTAATTAACTGAAGACTTGATTTGATAGATTTTATTATCATGAACATCCTGTAGCCTAGCTTCTATAATTACTGATGGCAAGACGTCGTTTGAACCGGCACGGGTAGATACCACCACCCGGCCTATTTCTGCAGCGAAGCAGTAATGCGGCCCTCTTTGAAGGATAGGGTAGTCATCATACTAAACAATTGAGACCGACCTCGTGTCTGACGGTGGATGACTTCGGCTACCACTTCTTCTTCTTCTTCTTCTTATCAGCCCACAGACGTCCACTGCGGGACATAGGCCTCCCCCAAGCCTGGCCACAAAGATCGGTCCTGCGCTGCTTGCATCCAGCGGATCCCCGCGAACCTCAATAGATCGTCAGTCTATCGTGTGGGAGGCCTACCCACACTACGTCTTCCGTCTACCACTTAACACAAAACAATAAAAACGCCTTCGATAAGATAACAGTAATAATCTCCCTGACCTGCTAATGACGTTCGTATCGTCAGCCATCTCGCCCCACATACAAGCTTCACCGCCAACGATGTTCTCCAGAAGAGCGTTCTTCTTCTTCTGGTAGACCATAAGCCGAGGGTCGTCACCATAAAACGAGTTCCAATTGAAGTTCAAATAGTCCAAATACCATGACGATGAAAAAACGACTTTGTGACCCGAGTTTAGAATCTAAAATTGTAAAATATAAAAATTTACATGAAGGTCAATAGTTTCATGCTTTCTTGACGCCATAAAGTATATCCATGAGTGCAATCTATTAGAAATTCAATGATATGGTTAATAAATACCACTTAGACTTGCGCAAGTAAATAGATTGGTCTGTTAGTAATGAAATTACATGAAAAAATTATTCAAATTTTAATTTAAATGTCAAAATCCTCATTTTACCTTTATCATTTCATCAATCCATTTGTACTTCCAAACTTGTATGAGAGTGTCCTTAGAAATTGGCACTTTTTCATCGTACACTTCCTAGAAAAAAAGAAGAAAAATGATAACGTGTTTGCTTTATGTGTGTGTGTGCGTGTGCGTGTGCGTGCGCGCGTGTGTGTGTGTGTGTTTACGTAGCAGCTGTGAAGGAACTGATTCTCAATATTAAGACAGTTCAATATTGTTGACAAAATGATATGTACAATGATAATCACACCAAGTCAAACCATAAAAATTCACCTTTATTTTTCCCTACTTATTTTCTGGTAGCATAATGGGCCATTCTAGCTACACCCTTACGTGTAGGTGAGCTCACGGGCTCAACCTGAGAGAATTTGCTAACACTAGCCCTAGCAAGAGCAGTGCTTCGTAGAATCTACCGGGTCGGAAGATTCTACCTACTGAGAAGATCCTGCGAGAAACTCATTGGGCTAAAAATTCACCATAATACTATTAGCCCTGCAAGTTCCTTAATACTTTTAGTTTATCGTCATAAATTATAATTCCAAAATGAAAAAAACAAATTATATATTACTGGCGATAGGACCTCTTGTGAGTCCGCACGGGTAGGTACCACCACCCAGCCTATTTCTGCCGGGAAGCAGTAATGCGTTTCGATTTGAAGGGTGGGCCAGCCGTTGTAACTATACTGAGACCTTAAAACTCATATGTCAAGGTGGGTGGCGGCAATTACGTTGTAGATGTCTCTGGGCTCCAGTAACCACTTAACACCAGGTGGGCTGTGAGCACGTCCGCCCGTCTATGCAATAAAAAAATATAAAAATCGATTTTATTGTGAAAGTTTCTCACATTAATGTTCTCTGTACGATAGCTCAGTTTTATTATATTTTAAAGATTTAAAGAATTACGGACTTACCGCCAACTGCACAAAGATTTTACGACTCCTTTTTCAAATGTTGCACAAACTGCGGCAACACGTAGCGCTAGTGTCGCGCTCAGTTTTGATTGCGCGAGTACCGGGCAAGTTGGCGGGAGATTTCAAAATGTAAACCCCAAAATCGAACATTCCCCCCACCGAAATCCGCCCGGATTTCCCATTACGATACCAATAACAATGTTTTGTTGATTCAGTTTCACAGTGGACTGTATTTATATTAAAATTATTTTAAGTATTTAAATCTAAGTATTTAAACAATAAACTTGACTTATAACTAAAAGAGAGATCACACAAAGGCCTAACTTTATGTAATCTTATTATGAGCTAATGTTTATGTTATAATGCTAACTCTATGTTCGTCGCTATTAGGGGCGGACAAAGCTTAACGACAGGACGCGTCGTTTCGTTATTTTTTATACGAATTTTAACCACTCGCACGACACCATCCACGCCTGGCTTAAATACAGTGACTCGGGCTAGATCCCACTGTAAAGGTGGTGGTGGTGCGTGTGATTTAATGAGAACTAAAATTCGACAGCTGTTGAACCACTTTTGTCGCTGCTGAAATGTGTGGAGGTAATCTTGGCCCCACCATTTCCAAAAAAGTTGTGAAAAGAGTTGTAAAATTTTCCACCGCTCGCGAGGCAAAAAACGATGCTCACTGATATCGAATACCGGTACAGCGAACAATTCCCGCCCGATCACAACATGTGTCGGCGTCAGCACTTGGAACTCCTCTGGATCATCAAACAGTGGACATAGCGGTCTACAATTGAGAACTGCTTTAACCCAAGCAAAAGGCGTTCGGAGCTCTTTGAATGGAAATGATTTGTCTCCTACAATCCGTTTCAAATATAATTTAGCAAATTTTATTGCAGACTCATAGAAACCACCGAAACGATCACCACTAGGAGGGTTATGGCTCCAACGAATATTACGCGCTACAAGTTCTCTTGATAAGCTTTCTAAGTAAGACTCGAAAAAACGCGTAACATCTGCTGAATGTTTCGTAGCCGACACAAAATTGGCATTATCTGAAATAATCATGAGACATTGACTTGTTGTAATTCCTTGCAAAGTGCGAGGACCAACATATAAATAAAATTTATGACAATAATCTATTAAAATGTTTGTAAAAATTGAATTTTTGAGTAAATGTAAAGAATGTTTCCTATCAGGTGAAAGACTAGAATTAGACAATTTAGCCCCCACCCTGAGAAAACAGTTTGAATTCATGAAAGTAATTAGTTTCCGCAAACTCTGAGAACATCTCTGACCTTTTTGTAAGGCCATAATGTCGTCCACAAATAAATGACTTTGTACGATTTTAATAATAATATCGTGAGCCTTTCTGCTGTCATCCACAAACAGCGATCTACGTTCTAATTGAAAGACTCTATAGTTGTGGATGAACAAGTAAGACCGCGCGATTATACTCACAAGCTTACTAAAACTAGAGTATCTGTTAGTGAGGTCCAACAGTGAATATGCTTCTAAGACTTCTGTTGAGACAAGTACAGTACTTAAAGTTTTTCGTTCTAGGCTTAGAGTTATAGGTTTAACTGGACCCTCTGACTGGAAGTAATTAAGCCAATGGAGGCCGTTAAACCATTCATGTATTGTTTTGCATGATGCGTTAAATACGTCTCCCAATTTGTTTGTTGTACTAGAAAGCCACAAAATACAAAGATGCGGGATGATAAATATCGAATCCACGTTTTGTACCGCACCTACGTGGCTCTTGTGTCCACCAAGATTTTGGTACTCACGAATAAATTTTAAATTCGGATCGCGTTCCAACTTCTTTTCTATATCAATGTATTTACGTTTTTCTGCTCCAGATGAAACGCCAAGTTTTATAAAAGGTTGTAAAGAGTAGTTTACGAAATACCTATTTCTCTTATCACGGTTACAATCGCGATCAAACAATGTCCCTGCTAATATATTATCTAGATGTAGTGGTTCGTTGATAAGAATGCTTTCCTTCTCAGAGACAGACTGCGTTTCTTGCTCCAAGTTCACAGAAAGAGCCACAAATGATTTTGTATTATCGTTTTTGATATGATGATTTTCCGTGTCTACAGTTCTATGACCCGAAATCGATACTTGACCTGCGATGACGTAGCCGAAAATGGAATGCAATGCCACTGGCATGTTCTTATCTTGTGGCATGATCTTTTCTCCATCATAAATTTGAGGAAATAGATCACCGGCCAATATCATGTCGATGGGACCCGATGTACCAAAAGTTGGATCAGCAAGTGAAAGATTTTGAAATTTACGGATCACATCATCTGAGATAGACATAGTTGGTAGATTTCCGGCTATTTTCGTAACTATGACTGCATCAGTAGTTAATATGGGGCTGTTGCACTGACGCGGTTTTACAGTACAGGTAGTTAGCCCCAGATCTGCAATAGGCTTGGCACCTAGACCAATGGAATTGAAATCACACTTTCTCCGCCCTAGTCCTAACCTTAATGCACAGTCTTGAGTTATGTAGCCCGTCATGGCACCACTATCAATTATAGCACGTACGGGTTGATAAATGCCCCAACAATCTGCGACGTGTATAATTGCGGTTCCGAGCAAGACTGTCGAAGTTGTAGAAACGGTAAGAGCCACCGAGCTGGCATTATTTCCTGAATTGGCACCAACGCCAGCATCGATGTGAAGTGTGTGATGGTGCATATTTTTGCAAACTGTACAACGTACCCTAGATGGACAACTCTTTAATATATGATCATCACGCAAACAATTTTCACATAGCTTCAACTGTTTTATTTTTTGGAGCCGTTGTTCAGGAGTGAGATCACTATATTCGAAGCACCGATATATTGAATGAGGCTTCCCGCAATAATAACATTTTTTTATTTTATTTAAAGTTTCATTTGAGTTTTGTTCGTTCTGAAGACTTTTAGTAACCGCAGTTGCGGCTGAAGCCAAAGATGCTCTAGGCGCACCTACCCTGGTATTTGAATTATTAAGCTTTTTATCAAAACGACTGGTATTCTGGTAACCCTTTGCGTATATAGGTTTTGCATTGTCTGTGCTTTGGTTAGAGACCGATTTACTTTCCGACATTTCCAGGACACGGACCTGGTTCTCCACGAAAGCGATAAGACCATCAAATGTCGGAAGATCACCCGGTACATTTTTGTTTTCAAATGCGCGCCTAGTAGTTGAATCCAGATTACGCAAAGATACATAAAACAAAACAAAACTTGATAAATCTGGTATGTCTAATGATTTTAATGCTTTGACGCTATCTTGACACGCTTGTAAAAAGGCATTTAGGCCGTCTACTGACTCATATTGTAATGGTTTGAAACTAAAGACTTTATCTAAATATGAAGTCGCTAGCGCCCTCTTGTTTTCAAAACGTGTAACTAGAGAATTCCATATAATGGAATAATTTGTTGCTGTTATCGGCATTGATTTTACGATAGTGAGTGCTGGGCCACTCACAGCCGACAATAAGTAATAAAATTTTTCAATATCAACTATATCAGTATTAGAATGTACTAAACTAGTAAAAGTGTCTCTAAATGTGGGCCAATTTTCTAACTTTCCGTCAAAGTGGAAAATTTCTAATTTCGGTAATCGAGGTTTTACAGTTTTACCGGAACCGAAATCACATCTAGTATTATCACTACCTGATAAATTTAGACTATCCGCGATATTACAAACAGAGTAATACATCTCATCAAATGCTTTGATTTGGTCGTATGACGGTACATACGACGCATTATAACGTTTTTGGACACAAATCATTTCACTCATAGCACTTTCATATGCAGTTCTCAAAGCGACAATATCTCTAAAACGGGCGCGAAATTGTGGCTGCATATCAGTATTACTTATAACTACTCGTGACATCTCGTACAACGATTGTAAACGCATAAATGCCATCTCCTTGGTTGTCTGATGTGGTTGCAACAACTGATCGACATCGTCATCGGAAATTATTACTTTTTTTCCAGATGTTGCTTTCGCCATCTTACAATTTTATTTAGGTAGGTACTTATGAATTTACAAATTAATTTGTTTAAAACACAATTTAAGAATTAGTAGAATATTATAAAATACGAATAATCAAACAACAAATATTAAAAGAAAGTTCTACCAAGTAAAATTGTAACACAAAACAATATTAATAATTAATTAATTAATATTCGAAGAAAAAACTACAGTTACATCTATTTAATACGACAAAATTAAAGATTCTAAGATTTAACAAACAATAAGAATTATCAATAAAAATATTTTATGGTTATTTTATTGAAATTTAATTTCGTGCAAGTAATGGCGGCAAGGCGTCAGATATGTTTAAGTAGTATAAAGTTCGCAACAAATTTGAAATAAAGTTTAATATTGTAACGAAAATAATACTAAATACCTGAACGCCGATGTATATTATGAATCACTGTATAAATTTCTTTATTGTAAAACACAAAACACAGAAGTTATGTTTTTCACAAAAACACACAACTACCTACTTACGAATAAAAGTTTTTGTAGGAATTGTTTTTACAATAATTATGTCTTTGTTATACTGAATCACTGGTATTTGATTTCGTAACAGGTAAAATCCGGTCGAATGATCATAAATGTACGATAGCTCAGTTTTATTATATTTTAAAGATTTAAAGAATTACGGACTTACCGCCAACTGCACAAAGATTTTACGACTCCTTTTTCAAATGTTGCACAAACTGCGGCAACACGTAGCGCTAGTGTCGCGCTCAGTTTTGATTGCGCGAGTACCGGGCAAGTTGGCGGGAGATTTCAAAATGTAAACCCCAAAATCGAACATTCTCAAAGCTAAATATATGAGCCAGTTCTGAGAACACCGTCAAAAATACGTAAATCACAATCGGTAGCTAAAGCTTGTAAAGACTCGACAACTCCTTGTGAATAAGTCGACGAATCTATAGCTATTTATTGCATAACTAGTGTGGGCAGGGCGTCATGTGAACTCGCATGGGCAGGTACCACCACCCTACCCATTTCTGCCGCGAAGCAGTAATCCCTTTCGGTTTGAGCGTTGGGACAGCCGTGGTACTGTTAAACTGAGACTTAGAACTCATATCTCAAGGTGGGTGTCAGAATTTTCCTTGTGGATGTCTATGGTCTCCGGTAACCACTTGAAAGTAGGAGGGTAGTGAGCTTGTCTACACATCACAGCAATAAAATGAAGGTACATTTAAAAAATACTTAACTGACTTGCCAAACTATTGGAACTGTAGTTTTCTTCACTCGGCCAATAACCTCTTTCATGAACATAGCGTGGACACCGTTAGCGGTCAAATTGTGTTGTTTCATATACTCCTTCAGTTCGGGGTTCGATTGCCTATTAAATAGGAAAAGTTTAACTACGCATTCATCGTTCAATATCGTCATTAAATTTAATTATTGTCGAAAACAAAAGAAACCTATCAGTGATTGTTGGGCCCTATCCCCAGTAGTAATGCGGTGGACCGACCAAATTAAAACTGCAGTGGGAGGTCCCCTAAATGAGTGCAGTAGAATGGCCTCGAGCAGGGAGAGATGGCGCGACATCGTGAGACGCATCAAGTCTGCCCCTTCCAACACTACATGACGATCACGACCACTCTGTCAAGAGTGACACGACTGAGAAGAAGAAGAAGAATCCCCAGTAGTACACTAGTATAACGCTCAAAGAACAATATGGCCCATCTCCAAGGCGCCTTCCACGACACCCACAGGCAGAGACGGTGCTGTAATTCTACGCCGACACACAGCCATAACATCATACTAGGAGTTGAGTGACAAAAATAATGAGTGACACGTAATTAAGAATTACTAGTGATGCCCTGATAGTTGAAATTCGACTATAATTAATTGAAATATGATTTGTACACTATTATGATACTACTGTTAAAGACTATTTATTATACTTCTATAATCATGAATTTTGCCAAGATTATACTATAGAAAAATATTAATAAAGACAAACAATATTTAATCTATTCTCAATTTGACCACAGCATAGCCCTTTAAAGTATACTTCAGTGGAACACAGAAGTCAAGAACAAAATTTGACAATAAATAAATAGTATGCATGCGGTGTGTGCGTCAAATACATGGTACTTCATGGTAGTTTGTGTAATGTTTTCTTTATTGATTTAATGTATCTTTTTAGCATTATTTAAAAAAAATATTAGCATTGTGCACTTCTTCTCTATATTCCCTATAAGTGTGGGAAATTTCATACTCCTCCGTCCGCGCAATTTTCGTAAAAAGGGATACAAAGTTTTTGCTTCACGTATTAATATATATATTTTCATGTACCAGACGTCACTCAAGAACTGATACAGATGTTTGATGAATTTAAGTCTGCTGCTGTGCAAATAAATTTATTAATTAGCTGAGAAAATAATTGTTTAACACGTTTTGTATTGCAAGCAATGTAGCCTCAATTAAATATTAGGCGACGAGCGGGGTCAACGCCCCAATGTCTCGTATGAATGATTCCGTTTTCGCGAATCATGAAATTCCTTAGCGATTGTATACTAGTGCTTCTTTAAGCAAATTTTATTTTATGCTAGCTGACCCGGCAGATTTCGTAGTGCCTCAATCGATAAATAAAAGACCTAAACTTTTGTATAAAATAAACTTATAACAAACAAAAGGTATCCGTCCGACGGGGACACATCAAAGGAAAAACAAAATTTGTTTGTTATTTTTATTTAATTCCGATCATTTTCATATTTATCTATCTTTTAAACTTACTATGGAGTTCCACAAATAATTTAAGACCGAAATTAGCCAAATCGGTCCAGCTGTTCTCGAATTTTAGCGAGACTAACGAACCGCAATTCATTTTTATATGTATAGAAGAAGAAGATTAACTGCCGACGTTTAAGTATTACGACAGCTACAGTTTAATTTTCTATTAAAAAAATTCTTGACATTTTCATATTTTTTTGCACGCAAAAAGTAAGAACACTATCATGACAAGGATATGCGCGGCTTGGGATTTAATATTCAAGAAGAAGATCCCGCGTGTTGGATAAGCTTCAAATGAGTGTAAACAAGCGGAAACCAGAATTTTTTAACATTGTATTTAATTGCTATAGGTATAACGGTATACACAGCTAGGTAGCATCCTGTGTTTAAAATTAGCGGCTATCTGTGTGCTTAGTGCGAGTTTTTTAACGTCCTCGATAGCGTAAAAGTTAGCTCATATTTATATGGAATTGGATCGTTTGCTTTCCTTTGCTGTTAGGGGCGCTGTTTCAACTGCATACAAAATTGGGTTAACTTTTACGCTATCGAGAACGTTAAAAAACTCGCACTAAGCACACTGATCTCTCGATGGATACTACGATTTAATTTCTGAAAAGTGAGTGTTAGCTTTGACATTGCGATGTGTGCTGAACAACAAATAGGAACGTGAGCTCGTCTGCTCACCTGAGACAAACAATAAGGCAGTAACATCGTGTAGTTCGAATCTCCTGCACGGGTAGACATCACCATCCGGCCTATTACTACCGCAAGACAGTGACGTGTTCTGATTGGAGGAATATCTAAACAACACCGTGTGAGTCCAGCGCGCCCACAAACTGGTGGTAGGACCTTTTTAATTCTGCATTGGTAGGTACTACCACCCTGCGTATTTCTGCCGTGAAGCAGTAATGCGTTTCAGTTTGAAGGGTAGGACAGCCGTTGTAACTATACCGAAACCTTAGAACTTATATCCCAAAGTGGGTGGCGCATTTACGTTGTAGATGTCTATGGGCTTCAGCGACCACTTAAAACCAACAATAAAAAAAATAAAAAACTGTATCAACGTTCCAGGTGGTTTCTAGATATATTGTTTGCAAATGGAAATATTTATTTATTTATTTATTGTTTGCAAATGGAAATATCGGTTTGGACTAGTTGATAGCCTTCTTCTTTTTGCCCTTATAGCAACACTATGTGTGGTCGGCGTGACGTCTCATCTTTTCCATTTAGACTTATAATATCATATGACATCTCTGCACATATCCTCTATCACACACTCCATCTAAGTATTTTTAGAACCTCACCTCTTCGTTAGTAAAGTTCTTAAACTTACCAGCAGCTTAAATCCACTTCATCGCCTCCAACGTGGTAATATCGATCAGGAAACAGATCCTGGACCTCCTGGATTAATTCTCCGAGGATTTTGTATGTGGTGCTCCTTATCGGATTCAAAGGACCGTAGGCTATGACTTTATTTTTCTCGTAGCATTTCGTCAGCAGCATGGGATATGCAGCACCCCAGGATCTAGTGTGACCTAGAAATTATATTTATTTATTTAATATATTTTTTGAATATATTTTTGAATATATTTTGTACACACAGCTCTTAGAAGAAACACGACAATAAAGATACAGAGTACAAGGGCACTACTTATTTCATGTTAAAATCTCTTCCAGTAGGCCCGCAAAAGGAAAGAAGAATTAGGAACACAAACCCAGTGCATACAGTAAACATTACATATAATAATATATACATATTACAAGATACAAAACAATATATATACATATACTTACTTTATATTATAATACATAATACAAATATATATACTTTTATTTAATATGGTAAGGATAAATAGTGTTCTTTAACAGATTTCTTGAACGCTGCTATGGTTTTGCGCGCTCGTGTGCTTGGAGGGAGGGAATTCCAAAGTATAACTGCTTGTACAGAAAATGATTTTGCGTAAGCATATGTTTTATGAACAGGGTATTTGAGGAGAGTTTCAATGTTCTACAAGGTGCAAGGGAGGGCCAAGGGAGGGAGGATATTTGTAAAATCGTTTCTATATTTGTCAAATTTAGTGGTCGGCAGCCCGCGGTTCTTTGACTCGTCTCGGCTACGGCTCTTCCGCGAAACGCTTAGATCAGGCAGGGAATATTTATTACTTATTATATTGCCTTGTAAAAGACGAGTAAACGTTTTTGAAACACAAGGCTATAAATATACATGTAAAAAAAATTGGCTCTCTGAATAATAATATAATACAATTGTACACACTTGTGTGTTAATAATACAATTGTGTGTTATTTATATTTGGCTCTTTTGATTGACAAGGTTGCCGACAACTGGTATAATTCATTTAAAATAGACAATTTATTTAAGATGAATTAAATAAAAATGTATTTGGTATTTCCAAACTTTAACGATTAGGTATTTTGGGCTGAAAAATGAAACTGATGTCAAACGATGAGTACGCATTTCCCCTGATAATCCTACTCAGCATTCCCAGGATCATGACCTCATCAGGAACCCAGGCTATCTCTCTATTAATTAATATTACTATCCAGCCTATCTATTAATTAATATTTCTGGCTTAACGAAAATGGCTCTAGGGGATTTTTGTGTAATACATTCTGGTGTAAGCGTTGAGATATTATAAAATAGTGAGTAAATAGTGAGTGGTATGAAAAAAGAGGTAGTGCCTACGAAGGTATGGTTTTTTCCTCTAACTATGCTGGTAATCTCCAAGGGCCATGCCAGAGTAACCGGGCGAATAGGGGCTCTAACTTGGTGACGTTGCTAATACTAATCCTGGCAGGAGCAATGCTTCGCAGAATCTACCACCGGATCGAAAACACAACCCATTGAGAAGATCCGGCGAGAAACTCAGTGGGCTGTATTTGAAGCTTAGGAAGGCATGTGTGGCGGTATTCATAAATTAAGATCGAAAAATCATGCAATGTCTTTCACACACGCAGCACGTGACAAGACGGAGGTAAAACTAGAATCTACTTGTGAAGAAAGTCAGTCCAAGATAGTCAATAGAAAATATCGAAAACACTCACCGGGTACATCAATTTCTGGTATTACACGGATAGCACGATCTCTCGCGTAGTTTATGATCATTTTAATATCCTTCTTCGTGTACACCATTGATGGATGGAAAGCGCCCTTTTCGCTGCGCAAAAAAAATAATGAAAATACGATTATTAGTCGAAGCTACTTTTACGGGTTTAATTTCGAGTGGTTGTGTTATTTCCGACCTTTCCAATATTTTACAGATCTAGTGATCACGGTCGTGGAATTATATCTATGACCGGTGGAATCAGAGCATAATACTGTGAAGAAAAGGCTTGTGGAGACTATTTAACGATTAATAGCGGCTTAGCTCTGCCTCTGGTATTGCTGATGTCCACGGGCGACGGTAACCACCTACCATCAGATAGGCCGTCTGTCTACAAGGGCCATAAAACATACTGAATGGTGCTCATTCTATGCCGCAACCTCCACAAATCACAATGTACTTACTATAAAAACTGAGACCTTAGAACTCATATCTCAATGGTCCGGTTACCACTTAACATCAGGTGGGCCGTGAGCTCGTCCAACCATCTAAGCTATAAAAAAATATCTGATTAAGAGGCAATACTGATCGCGGAATGAAATGAACGCGTGATCAAAATAAAAAGCCGGTAATACCTCAAACTTGGTAAAATTTCACTCTTATAAGGAAAGCTTTGATCGTCAACTATGTGCCAATGTAGCACGTTCATTTTGTTGATGCTCATCGCGTCCAAGGTTTTCTGAATTGTATTCAACGACAGGTAATGCCTTCCGGTGTCCAGCAGGAGTCCTCGATGCTTATACTGCGGGAAATCATGGATCTCCGATTTGTTGATCCTGATTTCCTGAAAGTTTAATTTAGAAATTTTAGTTACATTAATAATAATTAAAGTTTTGGTAACAGTGTTTATTATTCGACAAATGATCTCACTACCACAGATATTTTAAGACTCCTAAATTACTTAATAATAGGGCTATTAGAAATGTGATTAGAAGTTATTAGATCGTAAGTAATGAATTTGCTCGTTAACTTAACCATTTCGAGGTATTTCGTTTGAATGTTCGTTAGTAGGTACCTTTTTGGTAAAAGAAAAACTTAACCGATAACCCTTTAGATACCTTTAAATCATCCGTGAAATACAAAAGATGCGTCCAGGACTCAAATGCTCGCATCATGCCCCAAACAGATAAACTTGTCATCTGTGAGTTTGCACCAACTGTCAGATTATCTAAAACACAATGTACCAATGTTCAATGGAACTATCATCATCATCACTATCTATCATCTAAGTATCTATTTATATTCAGTTTTTACCACTGCAAAGTCCTAGCCTTTATTGCCGCGGTCACACCATTCGTCCAAGCTACTACTGGTGGTAGGGCCTCTTGTGAGTCCGCACGGGTAGGTACCGCCACCCCGCCTATTTCTGCCGTGAAGCAGTAATGCATTTCGGTTTGAAGGGTGGGGCAGCCGTTGTAACTATACTAAGACGTTAGAACTTATATCTCAAGGTGGGTAGTGGGTGACATTTACGTTGTAGATGTCTAACACCAGGTGGGCCGTGAGCTCGTCCCCCCACATAAGCAATAAAAAAAACTATAAAGCTATAAGGCTAAGCTACCATTACAACGATAGCGAAATAAATGCATGTGCATAGAGGTTGTGTGGTAGCCTAGAAGAGCACCAATTCATCTCATCGCCATCGGTCTCGTCAAAAAAACAACTACTAAATTCGCCGGGGAATGGGCAGCAACGTTTTTTTAGGTAAAATACCGGTGTACTCCGATCACCCATCGGCATTTATTGGGAGAGCGCATTATGATCCCGCACGACCGGGTACTATCGTACTATCAATTCCTATCGCGACGTTTCAGTCGGAAGGATCGGAAAGCTTAGAGATTTTGACTTCTAACCTCAAGCTGGGAGTTAGAATTTTTTGTGATTTCATGATGACCATGGGCTTCGGTAACCACTAGGCAGGCCGTCAGTTCGTTCACCCATTCCAGGAATAAAAAAGTAATAAATCCGTAAATATTTTCTCCGTCGCGTATTTTAAGGTCCCGTACAGATTCTTTTAATATCCCAGATTGCATGTGTCGTGTGACAATTTATTATCTATGTTCATAAAATATCATGCCCCATGCAGATAATTAGTCCATAAAATTAGACCGGATATGGAGACAGAATATGTGATACCGATAAATGTAATGTGGATCACAATGTGTTTTGTTTGTACACGTTAGATGGTACTTATAAATTATCTTATACACAAACTATCAGGTTTTCACACATAAATCACGCAGGTCCGACGGGCCCCGGTCCTCTGACAATTGGGTCCACTGGGATTGCATACAAATTGAAATAAATTTATAAGAAGAAAAAAACAATTTTATGATAGGACGCTTAAATTTAAGTAAATGCACACGATATCAATAATACCTACTGTTAAATAGGGTAACTAATTTAACGGTAGGCAGCGGCTTGGCTCAGCCTCTGGCATTGCTGAAGTCCATGGGCGACGGTAACCACTCACCATCAGGTGGGCCGTATGCTCGTCTGCCCACAAGGGCAATAAAAAAATAAAAAAACTAATTCAGTGATTTAATAAAAATTAAAATACAATGTGACGGTTTTCATCCAATGAATTTGTCACGGGCCTCAGGTGGTATAGCTACGCCACTGTTCACCCTCATACATAGATAAATAGAGTCCACTGAGCTTCTCGCCGAATCTTCTCAGTGGGTCGCGCCTCCGATCCGGTGGTAGATTCTGCGAAGCCCTGCTCTTTCTAGAGCTAGCGTTTTTTTTTGTTTTTTTTATTGCTTAGATGGTTGGACGAGCTCACAGGCCACCTGGTGCTATGTGGTTACTGGAGCCCATAAACATCTACAAAGTAAATGCGCCACCCACCTTGAGATATAAGTTCTAAGGTCTCAGTATAGTTAAAAAGGCTGCCCCACCCTTCAAAACGAAACGCATTACTGCTTCACAGCAGAAATAGGCGGGGTGGTGGTACCTACCAGTGCGGACTCACAAGAGATCCTACCACCAGTAAGACACCAGTGTTAACAAATTCTCTCAGGTTGAGCCCGTGAGTTCACCTACCCATCCGAGCGTAGCTGGAATAACCCCTTAGGCTACCAACGAATACGTAGGGAAATAAATAAATAAATAGATGATGAATATTTCAACTCCGAAGGTCGACACACCATATTTTAGCTATAATGCATTTTAGCATTTTAGCTAAGGCAAACGAGCTACTTCCCGGGAATTAAGACATCTGCCCAAGATTCTTCTTAGGAAAATCTACCAGAAAAGACTTTCATACCAATGGCGTGTACAATTTCTGAAGCGGGACGACTCCGAGTACCAGCTATTCTTCCATTTGAATCCGACAGAATAACCCTGTATTCAGATTGTAAAGGAAGACAATGGGTACTTTAAATTTCTAACGAGAAAATTTTCCTGTATCGTGGATGTGATTGCTAAGTAATGTATATAGCGAATGCATAAGTATAGAAAGCACTTTATGGTGAATACACGCGAATACTCTTTGAATCTAGACGACGACCTCTAGAAACAAGGTTCAATGATGATATTACAATTTTTTTTTTTTTTTTTTATTGCTTAGATGGGTAGACGAGCTCACAGTCCACCTGGTGTTAAGTAGTTACTGGAGCCCATGGACATCTACAACGTAAATGCGCCACCCACCTTGAGATATAAGTTCTAAGATCTCAGTACCTATAGTTACAACGGCTGGCCTACCCTTCAAACCGAAACGCATTACTGCTTCACGGCAGAAATAGGCAGGGCGGTGGTACCTACCCGCGCGGACTCACAAGAGGTCCTACCACCAGTAAAACAAAGCAGTGAATTGGCTGCTAAAGTCGTCTGTCAGTTAAATTCGATGAAAATTGTAAAACCTTAGCATTTATGTTTTCCTACCTTTTCACTAGTAGCCTAAGAGGTTAATCCAGCTATACCCGGTCGGGTAGGTGAGCTCACGGGTTGGACCTGAGAGAATTTGCTAACACTAGCCCTAGCAAGAGCAGTGCTTCGCAGAATCTACCACCGAATCAGAATTGCGACCCACTGAGAAGATCCAGCGAGAAACTCAATGGGCTGTGCCTATGGGTTAGTTCGCTAGTCGAGGAACCTAAAAGCACAGAGTAAATCCGGGGGATCCGACAAGACATGTTACGGGTGACGGTGGCTTTGCGCCGCTACAGAATAAGATACATAATTTAACGGCCGTCTGGTGTAGTGGTAAGTGACATGGTCACTACACAAGGGGGTCGCGGGTTCGAATCCCGCCAAGGAAAGATATTTGTATGATAAATATAAATGTCTTTTCCAGGGTTATGGATGTATATTAAATATATGTATGTGTATAATAAAAATCTTACATTTATATCCGTTGTCTGGTACCTGTAACACAAGTTCTTTACGAATTTATCACGGGACCAGTTAACGTGGCGTGATTGTTAGTAAATATTTATATTTATTTATAATTTATGTTGTAATGTTTAACTCACAGCTCTCGTCCATGTCAAAATGTGGATAATATTCACAAGGAGCAGACATGTTAATTGTAAGCCTTTTCAGTACACCTAAATACTTCTCAATGTCGTGCGGTTCTACATGAGTCGAAATGTTGTTGTAGCGTTTTACGATCATATATTGGCGCTGCCAGATTTCCGTGTATCGTTCTATCGTTTCATTCAGTAGATTGCACTTTTTGTTTACAATCTGCAAGTAATAAATTATTTTAAGCCCGACTCTAAGCCGGAAAGTACTTTGATATTACTTATTGAGCTAGCCAAATGTTTGAAGTCTTCATTGCGGTCAAGGCAATGAAGATAATGAAGCAATGAAGATGAGATACGAGTCTATGGCCAAGTCGCTGCCTATCACTGAGGAATCTTTTCAAACCTCGTTCAAAGGTCACAGCAGAGGCCACAGAAGGCCACAGCCCTAATTAAATTCTATGGAGTTAATTCTAAAGCCCGATTATTGGTAGATGTGTCGACTAACCTAGTATATACAAAGTGGCTACCAGAGTTCATAGACTTTTTTTTTATTTTTTTTTATTGCTTAGGTGTGTGGACGAGCTCACAGCCCACCTGGTGTTAAGTGGTTACTGGAGCCCATAGACATCTACAACGTAAATGCGCCACACACCTTGAGATATAGTTCTAAGGTCTCAGTATAGTCACAACGGCTGCCCCACCCTTCAAACCGAAACGCATTACTGCTTCACGGCAGAAATAGGCGGGGCGGTGGTACCTACCTCCCCCTCCCGACTAGGCGCGTCAATACCCCCGCCCCCGCCGTTCGCCCGATCACGATGTTCGACCAGCCCATACCGTGGGCCCCGAAGGTCAAATATTTAGGCGTCACCCTCGACAGTAGGATGACATTCCGCCCCCACATCAAGACGGTACGCGATCGTGCCGCCTTCATTCTAGGACGTCTCTACCCGATGATATGTAGGCGAAGTAAAATGTCCCTTAGAAATAAGGTGACACTCTACAAAACTTGCATACGCCCCGTCATGACCTATGCAAGTGTAGTGTTCGCTCACGCGGCCCGCATACACTTGAAATCATTCCAAATTATTCAATCCCGTTTTTGCAGGATAGCCGTCGGAGCCCCGTGGTTCGTCAGGAACGTCGACCTCCATGACGACCTGGACTTAGAGTCCATCAGTAAGTATCTGCAGTCGGCGTCCATGCGCCACTTCGATAAAGCGGCACGACACGAGAACCCTCTCATCGTGGCCGCCGGTAACTACATTCCCGATCCTGCGGACAGAATGGAAAGCAGTCGACGTCGCCCAAAACACGTCATCTCGGATCCGCCCGATCCACTAACGGTGCTTTTAGGTAATTCAAGCACCGGTCACCGTTCTCGTCGAACCCGTCGCTTGCGACGAAGGGCTCGACGAGTAAATTAACTCTCAGACACAGCCCACTGAGTTTCTCGCCGGATCTTCTCAGTGGGTCGCGTTTCCGATCCGGTGGTAGATTCTGCGAAGCACGACTCTTGCTAGGGTTCGTGTTAGCAAAGTCATCAGGTTTGAGCCCCGTGAGCTCACCTACAAAAGTTAGGGTTACGCTGACATAGCCTCTCAAGGCTCTCAGCTTAGGTAGGAAAAAAAAAAAAAAAAAAAAAAAAAAAAAAAAAAAAAAAAAAAAAAAAAAAAAAAAAAAAAAGGTACCTACCCGTGCGGACTCAGAAGAGGTCCTACCACCAGTAAAACAACATTCAGACTGAATGCGGCCTTAGGACATGAGATTGTAGTTTCTATTGTACATCTGCCGCCCCACCCTTCGGACGGGAACCCAATCCTACTTCGCACTGGCCGGAGGGTAGTATTCGCTCGTACGGGCTCACACTACCCTCAATTCCAGTAGTAAACAAGGCAAAAGGGATGACAAGTCATAACAATTAATATTATTAATAATTTTGCGTAAAATCGTTTTTATTAAAAACCTGCTACATAGATACTACTTAAAAATTATCATATTAGTGTAGGTATTGTCATCGGTCCTCGATAAATCTACAAAGTTTGAATGAAATCTGGCCGCTTAAAGTGGATCAAAATCGCGTCTAAAGCAGTCAGTTACAAACATACATACAAGTGAAGCTAATATAAAACGTGTAAAAATAATATATCTTTATATATAAAAATGAATTGCTGTTCGTTAGTCTCGCTAAAACTCGAGAACTGCTGGACCGATTTGGCTAATTTTGGTCTTGAATTATTAGTGGAAGTCCAGAGAAGGTTTAAAAGGTAGATAAATATGATAATGCTCGGAATTAAATCTTTGATGTGTCCTCCGTCGGACGGATTCCTTTTGTTTGTTTTAAGTGTGTTTAGGTTTTTATTTATCGATTGAGGCACTACGAAGTCTGCCGGATCAGCTAGTATATTATAATTATAATTTAAGGAAAAATATTTATAAATCGTTGCACTGGCATACCTCTATTTGAATGACGTCCGGGCGAAATAAATAAAAATAATCGCTTTTCGTTTCCTGTTGCGGCTTCGGCCAGACCTCGCCTCGTGTCGGCGGGAACTTCGGTCCGGGCTCGACAATATAAATCGAATCGGACGGTGCAGCAAAGAAACTCAGAACCGATACGAGCAGCATCGCCGCCATCGCGCCGACCATCACCATTTTTATTTTAAATCTGCATTTACACAAGCGAACGTTCATGGGGAGTACAGTTTCAATACTGAATCGGATTTGTAATTACTAGTCTAACAAAATGATTGGGCTCGCCTGTCGCCTTCGTGTGCCGTGTGTAGATCTAACAGGAGCATTGCCGTCCTTATTGATAAATTAACTAGCTGTGCGCCGCTTACACACTCGCGTGCGTTTGAATTTTTAGCCGCTGTATTAAGTTATATATGTATATCATATCTCCCGGCGAGGAAATGACTCCATAGAGCGCCTTGTCGTTCAGGGCGAAGTAGGAAGAGCATCAGACCGCGTGGAAGGTTGCCCATGCGATGGATCGACCAAGTCAAGTTGGCGGTTGGTTGCATAAGTGTACCAGGCTCATCGCAAACCAGCAGACGTGGCGATTGCTCGTGAGACGCATAACATCTGCCCACAGCAAGGATACTGAATGATTACCGCTCTGACAAGAGTGATACGACAAAGGACATTAAGCTATTTTACAGTTTTATATCATCATCAACAGATAGTATAACCTATCTGTAATGCAAAAGTCGAATTCGAGCTGCTGATCAATTAGCTATTTCTGCTCACAGATTATATTTTTCTGCTCACAAAAATACGAATACTATGCTAACCATTTAAATAACACCCAATTCGAATTAGCGTGGATAATCAAGTTGGCTATGAATCTAACAGAATATCATTGCAGGATTGAAAGCATAAACTTTTGATCGTTCTCAGACTATGTTTTCAAGACGGAAGCATCCTTATCTGCTATGTACCCGCTGCTAGAAATTTCTGTAATGCTTACAAAATAACTTTATGAAATCAGAATAAAAACTGAAAAATATGGCTGAATTATTAAAAAGAAAGGTGGCTGTTAAAAACAATCAATACTAACTCCGTAGTTATAAAACTACTTATTTATTTATTTTTATAATTTATTTATTATTTATGTTTGTACGTACGCTCCCAAAAGATCAGAAACGGCTGGACTGATTTCGATAAAATTTTCAGGAGTTTTTCAGGTTGACTTAGCGGTAATCAAAGCGGGCCTGGTTTGACTTCGGTTAAAATAAGTCGTGTCTAACAATGCCGTTTTATGAATGAATTTAAAAAAGAAATATATTTCACATTATACAAACATTGCAATTCTAATGTACTATTAATAAATAGTAATAAGTTCACACTGGTTGAGCTGCTGCTGTGCGGGGTAGGTAAATCGGGCGTTCTGTCTTTTTTTTTACCTAAGCCGATAGCCTTTGGAGGCTATTTCAGGGTAACCTTAACTAGTAGGTGAGCTCACGGGGCTCAAACCGGAGTGATGCTAACCACTGACCCTAGCAAGACCAGTGCTTTGCAGAATCGGATCGGAAACGCGACCCACTGAGAAGATCCGGCGAGAAACTCAGTGGGCTGTGTCTATGGGTTAATTCGCTCGTCGAGCCCTACGTTGCAAGCGACGGGTTCGACAAGGACGGTGACCAGTGCTTGTGGTACCTAAAAGCACCGTTAATGGATCGGGAGGATCCGTAATGACGTGTAGCGTTCTGTCAATGATTCAACATTTCTTCGCACGTTTTATACCCTTATACTTAGTCTCTAGCGTGCTCACCCAGTTTCCGCTGTTTACACCATACCTTCTATATATTAAGTGCACTATCTATGCAGTGTATTTGCATTTCATAACTCAAAACCAAAGAACTACGCACTACATTTTAATAATGTCATATTTGATATTTCGTGACAGTACCTTAAGTGTATTTAATACATAGACCCTTAAAGTCAGACAGTAGCCGTTAATAAGTACACCTGCAATTCAACATACAGAAACTTAGTTTTTTTCGAAATCCACGAATCGGCTTACAGAAAAAATAAATAAAAGTTTAAAAAACTAACAAAATACGCTTTTATAGAAAATCCAACAAAAAAATTGAATGCTTATATAAATATTTTTCTAACTATTATTATTTTATTTTTTTTGTTGAATTTCAATTTTTTCAATTATTTTTTTTCATTTTTTTTTGAATATTGAATTGTCATCGGTCCTTAATAAGTATACCAAATTTCGAGTTAATAGGTCTATGGAGTTAATCCGACGTTTTGAAGGGCGTTAAAATCACGTTCAAAGATTCTGTTACATATTAACATACTAACATACATACGTCTGAAGCTAATAAGCGTATTAAAAAAAAATACACGCATATTAATAAATTGATCTATGAAAATGTAAACATGCTTTTTTTTATGATTGAAGAATTACTGGTGGCCCGGAGGCCTTTCCAGTTTCACCAGGACAGGTGGGCGAGCAAAGGCTCAGCCAGGAGGGGTGGGATTTGCTAACAGCTACCCAAGTGCCTCGCGAATGCCTGCTTCGCGAATGAATCTACTACCGGATCGGAGTCGCGACCCGCTGAGAAGATCCGGCGAGAAACTCAGCGAGCTGGTTCATGGGTTAGGTTGCACGGCGAACTCTTTGTCGAGTTCGACGAGTACGGTTACCGGGGTCCCTAAGCCTGCTCCTAGTGTTAGAGCTGAAGGCGTCTAATGCAAAGGTTATTGGATCTGATGGATCCGTAAGGACGTGTCTAGGGCGTCGACGGTGACTGGCTCCTGCGTGATCAGGATTCGGGGAGTAGTCAGCGGCGGCAACGATAAAGCGATTATCATGACGGTGAACATGCTCTGAGGAAATGTTTAGTGTGAGACGACCTCGCCTTTTACGATCGTACTGGACGACACCGGAGCAGATTTAATCCGTACCACCTAAAACCGCTGAGCTCATTTGCAGTACGTTATTCGGTAGGACCTCTTGTGAGTCCGCACGGGTAGGTACCACCGCCCTGTCTATTTCAGCCGTGTAACAGTAATGCGTTTCGGTTTGAAGGGCGGGGCAGCCGTTGTAACTAACTACACTGAGACCTTAGAACTCATATCTCAAGGTGGGTGGCGCATTTACGTTATGTCTATGGGCTCTTTGGGAGGCTTAAACGACGAAAGGAAGGTCTTCCACCGAGCGGGTGATATTGCTCGCTAGACCGACGGTCCCAATGTTGTTTTTTTTTTCCTACCTAAGCTGGTAGCCTTGAGAGGCTATTCCAGCGTAACCGTAACTAGTAGGTGAGCTCACGGGACTCAAACCTGACGACTCGACTTGCTAACTCGAACCCTAGCAAGAGCCGTGCTTCGCAGAATCTAACACCGGATCGGAAACGCGACCCACTGAGAAGATCCGGCGAGAAACTCAGCGGGCTGTGTCTGAGAGTTAATTTACTCGTCGAGCCCTTCGTCGCAAGCGACGGATTCGACGAGAACGGTGACCGGTGCTTGAAGTACCTAGAAGCACCGTCTGTCATGTTCAGTGGATCGGGAGGATCCGAGATGACGTGTTTTGGGCGACGTCGACTGCTTTCCATTCTTTCCGCAGGATCGGGAATGTAGTTACCGGCGGCCACGATGAGAGGGTTCTCGTGTGGTGCCGCTTTATCGAAGTGGCCCCAATGTTGTTGTTCGGAACTTGTATATATGCGCTTTATCTTGAAAATGTCGTGAGCGAGATTCAGGCATCTGTCAATTATCTTGCGTTGTATGATGGCTACCCGCCACAGGCTCCAGTAACCGCTTAATACCAGGTGGACTGTGAGCTCGTCCAACCATCTAAACAATAAAAAAAAAATTAAAATGAAAGATTATTGTTGCATCGTGCGATCAAACTCCGAAATGAAGACTCTTCAGCATTTCTTGACTGCTTTAACGTCTTCCTCAAACGAGATAAGAGAGTCGTCCGCGTTATACAACTGTTGAACTAAGGCTCTACTAATTTCCCAAAAAACGGTAACCACCTACTTTCAGGAGAATCTGATTATTATAATGCTTTAAAGAAAGCCTTTTATTACCACGTAATAAAGAAATGAAATTTAAACTAATTAGAATTTCATTATTATATTATTTTATTTCGTTATAGATTGGTTATAGTTATAATATAAACGCAACTGTATAAAAAAAAATCGTTTTTGCGTATAATGCAAATTAAAAAAAGATAAATAAGTCCACATGTTTATGGACATGTGTGTCATTTAGTTCCTACTCTGTAGACAGCCTATTGTTAGTAAAAGTACTTCTTGGTACACAACAATGTGAGTAGTTAACAATGTGTGTTTCTTTTTAAAACAGTAACGCTTATTACGACACTCGGATAATGAGATTCGTGTTTTACTATGTAACCGTGTCACATGATTTTACGCTGAAATTTTCAATGATATATTATTTAGTAACAAATTATCACTAAAATAATAATACTGTTATAAATATAGATATCTCGTGTTTGTTACTGAAAAGATTATTTAATAATTTTATAAAAATCGTCGACTGAAACTAAAAATTAACTTAGGCAATCGCTAAAAAAATTCTCTTCTGTTGATCATGAAAATTATTAAACAAAATATAATTATGAAAACAAACATGAATACGATTAAAAGCGTTTATATGCCTTAACATAAATTCGAAAACCCAAAGTTTATCTCGGGATGTTGAATCGATGGATCATCATTCGACGCGTGCTTGAATTATGAGTGGTAGTGAACAGGGCCGCGACGCCTCGCGCCAGGACAATAGGGGCGCCCTCACCGAAATTATTTATGTTATTTATGTATCGATAAATAAGTAGGTACCTACAATAGGCGCAACGTTTGCCCTCTAAATAACAAAACATATAATGCATTTATAGTACAAGTCTCCCCAGATTTACGTCAGAACAATAAGTCAAAATTAACAAATAATAAAAATAATAAAAATTTAAACATGAAGATTCGTAAAAATAGGAGACGCTTTATGGGTTTCGCACACGGGCGCTGCCGGTGGTCGGCGCGGCCTTTGTAGTGAAAGAGAAGAGCTGTCACGCTTCGTCGCATCGTGCGAGATTCTTGATTAAAAGAAGTTGAGAATCGTAGCCACAATGTTGGGCAACGATAGATCAAACTCTACATGTGCGTTGAGGATGACGAGGGCAAAATGACACCCCTCATATACGATGCCATCTGTGTCATATTGCAGCCGAGGAAATTACTCTATCTTCAGTACCCTTTCTACACGTTGTAGGTACATACTTATGAAGACAATTATGAACACAAAAGTCAGGGAATTTTGTTATTGTATACCTCATAAAAAAGCCATGTATATTATTATACTAGTGTTAAGAATTCTTGTAAGTGTTTGCATTTTAAGAGTCTTGAATAAATATTATATAATTATTATTATAGTGGAAATTAAAGTGAACCGAATTAAATTTAAATTAAAGACAAACATATGCAATAATTACGCAAATATAATTTAGCGAGTTTGATTTTTATTACACGATGTTATTCCTTCATCGTGGAACATTTGTTGAGTACGTATTTCATTAGAAAAATTGGTACCCGCCTGGGATTCGACCACCGGTGCATCGCTCAACACGAATGCACCGGACGTGTTATCTCTTAAGCCACGACGACGGCGTTAGTTGGAGTTTCATTTTATTTCATTTCGTCTCAACGATTCATTTTTCGATTTCTTTCAAAAGATATAATTCTTATTATTCGGTCTATTAATGGAAACTGTTCTGGAATGTGTGGGCTATGTTACCTTTGCTTATCCAAACCTATTATAGTGTTGACTAAAATATATTTTTTAGCTTTTTTATATTTTTCAAAATATCAATCGAAGTTCAGTTGAAAATGTTCACAATTTTACTTATAGTCCTTTCATCCCAATTTTAAATAAATCAATTTCGTTTCATTCTGCTATTTCTCACATTCAACTTATCAGACAAAGCTATTTTTACTGTTCAATAAGAGAATAAAAGAATTGGCTGTATGATCGTATAGCTTTGACTTTCTTCCATTGGAGTAATGAAACTAAAGTAACTAAACTACTACTGTCGTCTGTCATTCATCGAATGACCTGAGTAAAAAAACCCTAAAGTTTAATACATAATTAATACTTACGTATCATATAAACATGAATACAAAAATCATCCTAATATACATTTCGACATTCGTGCTCGGCAATGTTTATTGCGCTAGTGATCTGACTGAAGAAGAAATCGGACATGTTATCGAAGGCCGTGTGTTTCCTCCTGAAGATCCCAACAACAGCAATTGGCAATTGGACACCCGCGTTCACGTTAACGGAGGCGAATACATCGGTTTTGTCCGAGAAGATGGGACATTTGTGGTGCATAATTTACCGTCCGGTTCATACGTCGTCGAAATCGTACACCCAGACTACATGTACGAACCCGTGCGTGTCGAAATCAATTCTAAAGGCAAATACAGAGCTAGAAAAGTCAATTACGTTCAAACTTCACAAGTCATTCAAGTACCTTACCCACTGAGGATGAAACCAGTCACCAAATTCAGATATTTTCAAGTTCGGGAACAATGGAGGCTCACTGACTTCTTGTTCAACCCAATGGTGGTAATGATGGTGCTACCATTATTCCTAATCATGATTCTACCTAAAATGATGAATGATCCTGAGACTAAAGAGGATTTGAAGCAGATAAGCAATCTGGCAAAAATATCTGATGTACCGGAAATGTCTGAAATGTTTACTAAAATCTTCAATAGGGGTTCAGTGCCAAAACCAACGAGTTCTAAAGCTAAACAAATTAAGAAAAGACAATAGAACAATATTTATTAGTTAATATTCACCACTAAATCAATATGTAGGTTATTAAAATTATTTAAAATGAATCTTGTCTATTATTTAATTCCAAACACTTACACTACAATTACTACTAATGTTTTAAACATGGCCAGATATCTAAAATATCAGATCTTTGTTCACATGTGTTATCTATTTTCGACAAACTGAGTCAGCACTGCGGATGCAGACTGCGGTCCGCTCTTTGGTGACCTCTCGTCTATATTAACAATAACTTCCATGGGATATATAACAAAATATAAGTATGTATTTGCCTTATTTCATAGTTTTATTTCAAACATTAATTGATGGCAAACATGCAAATAAATGAAACTGAAGTGTCTGTGATTTTAAATTTTTGTTCATACTTATTATTCTCCAAAACGGTTCAATAATATCTGACAGGACTTGAAGGAAGAAAACCATCTTGCAAATGTTTGGGTTTGTAAGCTTACAGACATAAAAGTGGCAAATAGAAGGGGATATGAGTTTTCAGTAAGACAGAATACCAGAAAAACTACAAAGAGTAATGCAGGGGTGCCTAAACATGTGGTCTCTGTATCCCAGGGGTGGACCAAATACTGGTTATGGGAGTTGACAAGGTAAACAATCAACCACTATTCATAACCGATGCAACTGTGCCAGTATTCCATTCTCGAAGGCGAGTGCCAATTTTACTAGTGACATACATACATAACAAATGTTTTCGATTAACTTCCACAGTGAAGGAATAAGATTGTCTAATAAAAACCAAACGCGGCAAAAAAAAAATTGCGCATTTACTGGTGATAGGACGTCTAGCAACGTTTTTTTTTATATTGCTTACTGGGTGCACAAGCACACAGCTCACCTGGTGTTAAGTGGTTACTGGCCCATTGACATCTACAACGTAAATGCGCCACCTACCTTGAGATATAAGTTCTAAGGTCTCAGTATAGTTACAACTTAAACTTAAAGCGCTATGAGCCTCGCTAATCACTTAAGTACGACTTAAGTCTCAAATATTAAGTTTATTATATATGTCTGCACATAAGACGACATGGGCTGCGAGCTCAGACACATATCTAACAAACAAAAAAGTTTTTATTTGTATACGTCGAGATAGGTTAGTTGTGTTATTGTACCAACTATTTATTTAAATGACTAATATTTTAGTGGAATGGACCATTGTTGTATTTCTACTTAGTGAATTTGATGCCAATTTTACTTACATAACCAACTGGCCAGTAAAACAAAATCATTTAAATTGTAAGATTTTTTTATTTTGAAATAAATCTATAAAGAATCAATAATAATTCACTAATTCTATCGACACGCTACAAAGCAATTCATTAGAATCCACACAAGAATTTATCAAAAGATTACAAAAAAAATCAGTCATTGGTACATACACATTTTGGACGGAAACTACTAAGTAAAACTTTTACATAATTTATGAGAATCATTATAATAATTATGTTTTTATAAATAACATTTTTTGATCAATATAGCTAAAGCATTTCTATAATTTATATTTCTGGACGGTAAATTACTTTTTGTACACATCAAATTGGTGGTTTTGTTACAAAATACATAAGAAACATTATCCATTGTTTATATTGCTTTGATTCTTTGGATGAGAATTTGATTTTTTATCGCTAAAAACATTATTTAAGAATCTGCTAGGGACTGTGAATGTGTATTATGTGAAACAACACATGTTTGTCTAAAATTTGAATCTGGAAATGAATTTCTATTTTTTTTTGTTCACAAGTAAATAAGTATATGTAACTATGTATTTCTGGGCATGTCTCATATTGTTTACACTAAAAAATATATATTTACATTTTCATAACATGATTCGATTTCTACTCTTTTAAGGCAAGCACGACCGCATTCTATGCATTTATTGGATTTTCTAAAATTTGATATGTGAAAAGTAATATTTTTTTAAATTGACTGAAATTAAGTAAGGTGCTAACAAATGTACACAAGAATATGAGTTTTAATAGTATCAGTTAAAACTTGTGATTACAGCATTATCTTTGATAGCTGTGACCTCAGGAGTGAGTATAAATCACGTTCAAGATACGTTCAAAATTAAACACAGAAAAGTAGTTAACCAGGTTTTTTTAAAGAAAATCTATATTTTTTAAAACAGTCCATAAGCAAAGTGAAGGATGACGAAAGTATGTTTAGTGAAATACGAGTCGTCTATTATCAAAGGTGGCAATCTGTGCATTTGGACAAAAAAATGTTATTGATATGGCAATACAGATTGATTTGAATATCAATCGTATCCTTCAAAGAATTCGGTTCAAAACCTGCATTAAATAAAGTATTAACTTAACCTGTTATTTATCTAAGATGTCGTTCAGAAGAGTTTTGTGACTGCCAATGGAATACAAAGTCAATAATTCGTTTTTCTGATTTACCAATAATTGTCCAAAAGTCACATTGCCGGCTTTGATAATAGTCGACTCATATATTTTATTGCTCCAGACGGTAGCACGAGTTTACCATCTGCTGTTAACGGAATTATTTGACATCACAACCCGAATATCTCCATCGACTCATTATTTGCATATTATTTATAATTCCTCATCACCTTTCAAACTAGAACGCAGGATTGCTTCGTGTCAGAAATAATTGACTAACCCGCTGTTTGTTTCTCAAGACTATTATTTAGGAGCCGGTGGTAAAAATAATGTTGAAACATCCAACGACTGATGAATTTAAATGAACTCGCGATGGTCTCCTTACGATAGCAGTTATTAGAAACTCTAGACCAAGATTATGGATTATGGACTATGTTCCAAGTCGTATGACTTACGCGATTACGATATACCAAATATGCTTCTTTTATAATGCGGTCCAGTCTTAATTAAATTGCTATCTCCGCTTCATACAAGACTTGTACAAACCACTTGTGGTGCGATAGGGTGCGTATAGACGCTTAACCGTTGAAAAATTAATCAACTTTAACAAATTTCTTTTTTTAATTATTCATTTTATATTGAATATCACGTTAGCAGGAGTTGGTACAAATAATTATTATTTATAGTTAAAAAGTGTTCTTATATGTATTACTCTAAAATGCTTCACATATCTCTTAGATATTACTGAATATGGATTGTTAATCGAAGGTTTATTCTCAGCGATGAAACCACTTTCTTAGTAGGTTTTTTTCAGAACAGATTTCTGTATGGGTATAAAGTCTTACAAACACATGTTTTCATACAGAGGAGACTACTACACTTAAAACTTAAAACTACTGGAATGGAAGAGAATTGGGACAGAAGCTGATAAATGCTCAAGAATTACTGGTAACATTGTGAGAACACTTGAGTTTCCTATATGCTACACATTGTTTGGGACGTGTACGAGTCAATATTCCTGGCAATATTGCAGCCTAGGAAGAACTCATAGGATATAAAGATATATACCTTGTCTTTATTGTTAATTTAACTCAAAATAGTATTTATCTTTTTTTTAGAAATTAATTATTACTTTATTTAGGCGCAATCAACTAACTCCCTTTAATATAAAATGTTTATAGTTTGCCAATGTTACTTCAGGACCTGACAGGATCAAACAATATATTAGGGTGTTTTAGACACAAATACTTTTCTGAATTATTGTAATTTTTCCGTATTTCACACAAGCTTAATCATAATCACATAAATTGCATCAATTTTTATTATAACTGCAATAAAAAGTACTTGTAAATGTCTTAATTTGTGATGTTAAAATCTAATGTATATTTTACAATAAAATATTTTATTTATTAATTTAATACAAAAGTTTTGAGTTTTTCTGTTTAAAAACTTGTGTGTTATCAATTTTTGTATAAAGATATGATTGTCATGATATCAACTATAAAAGTATAAAATAATGTGGATTTATTTACAAATATATATCTAAATATAAGTACAAATGAGATAAAGAAAAAATCATTCTTAAAGTTCACTGGATCGTATTGTCGTTGCCTTGAAGAAATATAGTTTAGAATATGATTTTTTTGTCTATGTAAAAACTTACATATTTTTTGTTTTCAATATATTTAAAGATATACATTTAAATTTGTGTAAGTAAATTTAAACGGGAGTAAACTTGACTTACTATATTTCCATGAAATTATACGCCCTAATTGAGAACACACCTCTTTTTTATAGATTAGTAATTAAAAACTAATATTTACGATTATATTTTTGAATCTCTTTTCTAAAATAATTTTACTTTTACAACTTTACTTGTTTATTAGATGAAAACACAAATGGGACATATATTTTTGGGCTTGCGTTAATAGCGTACATATTTCCATTGGGAATAATTAAAGAGCTTGATAATTGTGAGCACTGGTTAGCACATTCCACGTTACTAACTTAAGCCACGTATGACTCACATTAGGGACTTTTTTCAAGTACCCTTCACAAACACAGTACATACATCTATTTGTACGTTTCCGATGACGTAAATAATACTTTTAATGAACGTGATTCTTGTCGAACTTCAGAGAGCAAGTATTGCTGAAGCTTTTCGTATCGTAAGGTGGATTGTAAGCTCGTCGGTCGAGTCCTAACGATAACTCACGGATGAACACAACGTTCCACGAAATTTAAAACAAAATACACGAACTCGATTTGAGTAAAAAATACACTAAGCATGAAACTTCCGAATAGAAAACTTATAAGTAACAAAATTTATTAAGTTTAAGTTATCTTAGTCACAAATTTTCACATTTCTCAATTAATATCAATTGTTAATTTTCAGTTGATTGTTAAATTTGTTGTTAATTTTCAATTAATATTCTGTTGTCCCAGATAAAAAAAAATGTAGCGCCTAAGTAGACTACAACATATGCTGTAACATATTTTAGACTTGTAAGATCTTTATTTTTTTGTAACATCAATTGTCTATTGAATTTCCATAAAAAAATATTCAAGAAGTTTAACTTCTCACGCGTATCCACGTTCAATTGACACAACGTTTTTTGTCACGATCATTACCCGTTTGATTCTCTAAAGTCGCGACAGGTTAGCTAGTGTAGAAGTGGCTGCTGACTACGCTATAGCGCTCCGAGCGTCCCGTACAGATGGCGCGCGGCTATTGTCATGACAGTGGCCAGCGCGAGCGACGCCGCGTGGCGGAGTCGGGCGGCGGCGTTGTAGATCGCGCAGTACGGGCATTGGGAAGAGCCGCACACTTCGCAGATGTTCAGTAGATAGGTCGGTAGCGCGTCCACTATCGTCTCGTTGTACCGCTCTGAAACATTTAAGGAGTAGTTGTGTATGACTTTTTACATAATTGTCAATATATATATATTATTGCTTAGATGGGTGGACGAGCTCACAGCCCACCTGGTCTTAAGCGGTTACTGGAGCCCATAGACATCCACAATGTAAATGCGCCACCCACCTTGAGATATAAGTTCTAAGGTCTCAAGTATAGTTACAATTGTAACCAACAAAGAAATTTAAATGTAGGTGGTGGTAGGACCTCTTGTGAGTCCGCACGGGTAGTTACCACCGCCCCGCCTATTTCTGCCATGAAGCAGTAATACGTTTCGGTTTGAAGGGTGGGGCAGCCGTTGTAACTATACTGAGACTTTAGAACTTATATCTTAAGGTGTGTGGCGCATTTACGTCGTAGATGTCTATGGGCTCCAGTAACCACTTTACACCAGGTGGGCCGTGAGCTCGTCCGCACATCTAAGCAGTAAAAAACAAAGAAGACAACGCATGCATCTCGAAACTGTATCCGGTTCTAGATCGTGACGAACGAATCACATTAGCATCGTTTAATCGAGAAATAGCCCTGCATAATAAAAATAAAAGCTTATTACCTGGCGCGTAGTAGTCGTAGACCTTGAGGGACAAGTACCGAGACATGTTCGCGACCGGGTACCAGCGCTCCAGCGTGAAGTTCACGCACGTCGGCTCCCGGGACAACTGTAACATTGGAACATTACGTCACTGTTACGAAGCAAAAGCTTTGTACCCCTTTTTACGAAAATTACGCAAACGGAGGAGTATGAAACTTTCCACACTTAATAGTTTATATAGAGTAGGAGTGCAGAATGCTGTTTTTTTTTAATTATGCATAAAAGATCCATTGTATCAATTTAAAAAAAATATGACACGCACTGGTGTATACCACCACCAATACATGGTGTATTTGACATACACACGCATATATACTCTTTTGTTTATTAAAGTTAAAGTCTGTGGTTAATTTGAGAATAGATTAATTTTGTTTGTCTTCAATATTATTTATCTATAGTCTGTGTAGCTTTGGCGAAATCTGTGATTATAAAAATCTATGATAGTCTTTAGATAATAGACCCTTAATAATGTTCAAACTTATAATTTAAATTGATTATGGTCGAATTTGCACCGTTGGGCGATCACTGGTATATTTATAAAGTACCAGGCTGACATAAATGTAAGGAGAACTTCGAATACGTTTTTCCATTCAGTTTTATCAACTGTCTATATTTTTTTAATTAAATTTATAATTTTTTAATATAAATTCATAACTGGAATATTTTTTTCAGTAATAATTGTGCATGTGTGGAGTTCGCGATCAACCTGTTAAAAAATGTCATGTCAAGACACACTCACATATTCAAAATAGAAGAATAGTTTGACGGGCGTGTATCGGGCCCTCTGCAGCGTGGGCACGGAGCGGGACAGCACGTAGGCGTCCAGCGCCTGCTGCTGGATGCGGTACCCCGTCGGGACCCCCGCCTCCAGCACCGCCATGCCCGAGCGAGGACTCTCCTCCTCTAGGGTCCAGCTGTCAAGGAACAATATTATAGGACGAACCAGCTCTTCGCTGCCGTGCGTCATAAAATACCAAGTCGTGTGTGTAACATAAATTAGCATAGCCGTCGATGATGGGGTGTACTATGAGTCGTGCGACTGCGCGTCACAATTGCGATACACTTGTCATTGAAATGAGGAGAGGGCGGAGGCGGACTGACCTGGCGCAGGCCTGGAACATGATGTGCGACTGGTTCCGTCCGTAGTAGTGCTGGTGCGAGAGCAGCTCGAAGGCGCGCAGCGGGGGCGGCGTGAGGAAGCGCGGGATGTCCACGTTGTACGTCACCGACATCTGCAGGATGGCGAACCCCGCGCCGCGCGCCGTCACCTTCACCGTGCCCCACGCCTCCGGGATCTGCGGCGGGACGGGCGCGTTAGCGAGGGGGCGGGGGGTTGGGGGCGGGGAGCGGCGCGCGAGCCCCTACCTGCACGCTCTGCATGACGGCCAGGTTGGCGTTGTCCACGTGCAGCGTGCGCGTGGTGCCCCCCAGAGCGACGGCGTCCACCTCCACGGTGAGCGAGCTGACGTCGCGGAGACGCTTGCGGTTCGTGTACTCGATGAGGGCTCGCAACGCTATGTACGTGTCCTGAAACAAACACCACCCGTTATTATTCGATAAACTGTTACATATATTTAATATTTTGATAATTTTGCTGCTGCCATCTCTAGCATTCAGCCAGTCTATGGACGGGTGCGAGGTGCGCGTGTTAGCGAGATGTAAGTATCATAAATCCGCATCAGTAAATAGTAAAAATATATGAAATAATATTTACTTAAAGTAATGTATGTAGTTTAATTTAATGTAATTCGTTTCCAAATGATTCTTCTTCACCTGATGGTTGTCTGGAAGAGATCGGTCCTCGACACGACCGTCAATTGTACTTTTTTTGTATTTATTGTTTTGCATTGTTTTTTTTGTGTACAATTAAGACTCTCTATCTATCTAATCTATCTATCTATCTCTCTCCCTCTCAATCTCTCTATATATCTCTTTCTCTCTCTCTATCTATCTTTCTATCTCTCTTAATCGAGTGCTTTAAATTTAAAATTCAGAAGTATGATTAATACAAAACTTCGTTATACTCAATCTTAATCAGCCTAAGCCTTAGTACACAAGACGGTACACTAATTCCTATTTCACCGTAAAGGCATCATACGTTGTGCATCCAGCACCGTAGACGTGAGTTCACGTGCTCAAGAGCTTCTAGAAGCGACCGTACCTGCGTCGAGCCCCATCCTCCGTCCTTCAGCCTCTGAGCGTTCAGCCACATGACGATGGGTTCGTTGATGTCCTGGTGGTCCATGCAGGCCAGCAGCGCGAAGGCCGTGGTGGCTATGTTGTTGGAGTCGTACTTGTACGGCAGCCGGGGCAAGAGGAAAGGCTTCTGGTTTTCCATCTTGTACGGAGGCTGGGGTACTGGTTCTTTTCCCCAGTATACTAGGCCACCTTGAGAAAATTTCCATAAAAGTTAAAAATGTGTTTCTAGATATGTTGTTTTGGCCTCAAATGACGTCATAGACAGTGAACCATGAGTTTTATTTGGCAGTTTTAATAAATTTAGTCTCCGGTTTTCTAGATTAGGTTATTTATCTATTACATCATATTTCGAACTGTTAGTTTATATATTTAAAGTTTTCAAATGAGTATTCTATATATATACGGAACTGATATAATATATGTGACTTTTATATAATGATGTCCATTACCGCTGGCCATGCCATTGACCAGAATCAACTGTCTGCAAACAGCTGCATAATACGGTCCCGAGCAATCTGATCCTCCACAGCAGAAACAATGTGCTTAACAATTCCATTTAGTTTTTATAAAATAGTTTTTTTATTATATTGCTTTTTAAATGTCAATATTTAAAGGCATGAGTGATAGCCTCAATAGTATAAAGTCACTATATTGCTGAGTTTCTCAGGTTATATCTATATTCTAAGCCTGTGTGGCTTAGACCCATTTTAATTCGATTTTCACGACTTGTATTTGTAAATATTTTAGGTGTAAGTAAGCTATGACGGTGTTATGTGTGGAGTACCCTCGGACCGCTCCCTCTGCTTGAGTAGGCGGTAGGCGTGGTCGGCGGCGGGCGCGCGCGCCACGGACAGCGCATGCGCGACCAGCGCCAGCGCGTAGGGCTCGCCCGCGTCCTGCAGCGCGCGCAGGTGCCGCTCCAGCCACGCCGCGCCGCGCTGCTGGCTCGACGCCACGCGCGCCGCCAGGCCCTGAAGTGTGTAAATATTATAGCACAGCATAGCATTTACTATATAACATAATTAATAGTGTAATCTCGTATGTGCCCCTAATAAGGCTTCTTCATAATTAAATATGCAATTTCGAAAAGGGCACATCTCTGAAAATGTTAAATATTCAGGAAATGAAAAAAACTGATATTTTCTAAAACAATGTAAAATTTAAAATATTGACAAAATATGCGACATGTGCCCTTTTCGAAATTGCATATTCAATTGTAAACTGGGATTAAGATGATAATTAAACATGGAATACACGCAAGAAGACGTTTTCCTTTAACACCTCCCAAAGTACAACATTACATCTCCAAATATGTGACATTTATCGTCGGACACCTGCGCATTCTTTTTGAAGTGAAACTTCTTTAGGCGCGTTGAGAGTAAAATTTAACTCGCGACAGATAAGTTACAGTTAGAGAGAAAAGATACAATTTAGGACGAGCAAGAGTGAGAAAATAGACAGAGCGTCTCGCGAACAACTCGATCGTGGAAAGAGGGATAGGACAGAGCGAGCCTAGTCGTTTCTCTTATACACAGCATTCCCTAAAAGCTAAAAGCCCAAACGGCAAAAGAAGTTTCACTTCTTTCAAGTGCACCAAGTAGCACGCACACAATTTTGTTGTGTTACGAAGCTCACATGATTGCAAGTATAATCTAAATTATTGTGCTAGAAGAGCATCGTAATAATTTTATTCAAAGCATACTTTTTTTGCCTTTGTGGGCAGTGCTATGTTAATAATACTTTATTTGTAATCAAATGGCTCTTGGCTCTGATATCAATTTGAGGTGTTTTTGTTTTATAACATACTATGAACTGTTTGTAACGATACGATAAAGGATGTGTTCCATATAATCTGAATGCAATATACCTGCGATTAATACTACATAAGGCGGGTTGTCTGTAATTGCCCATTAGTTCTTGTGAATAAACTCTTTAGATAAGTAGTTCTTGTGAATAAACTCTTTAGATAAGTAGTTCTTGTGAATAAACTCTTTAGATAAGTAGTTCTTGTGAATAAACTCTTTAAATAAGTAGTTCTTGTGAATAAACTATTTAGATAAGTAGTTCTTGTGAATAAACTCTTTAGATAAGTAGAACAAGGCCGGTCGTGCCGCGCGACGCACCTCCCGGACTCCGATGTCCTTCAAGTTCTTGACGGTCTCGAGCGTGATGACGACCTGCGCCGTCAGCGTTATGTTCCGCTGGATTATCAACGAATCTTTAGTCTGAAACAATATCATACGAACCCTTTATTTATTATAAAACATTACCACTATACATATATCAATAAAGTTCAATATTTTATATTTAATAAAAACTATTTACGTCATCTAAATAAGCAATAGGGTATCCGTGAAAACAAAAGTTTTGAAAATACATCTTGTTACGCCGGTAAGAGCAACGCCATCTATCGTCGAATAGCAGAAACAAATATCAAAAGATCTAATGAAACCGAGAACGCTCAAGAAGTACAACGCCATCTGTTGTCAAACGGCGAAAAGGAAATCGAAAATATTCGACTTGCGAGGAATGTTCTCGATAATTCTCGATAATGTCGTATTGACTAATAAAATCGTTGCAGAGATGACACGAAGTCAGTCAGTAATCGGATCTACTCGAAGCTAAACAGCGAACGGATCACTTGAAACGAAGCGGAAGAAGTGAACTACGAGTTGTAAAGTGTTCTGTGAGTGTCCTAAGTGTTGAATACAGTTTTAATTTATACTTCGATAGAATTTTTATTTATCCCGAACCCCAGCGCGTAACAATATATTGGTAATTTCTTCTATTGCCTGAATATTCTACAAACTGACGCACAACATCCAGAGGCATCACGAGCGGTGTCCAGGACTACCTTCGCATGACTAGGAGATACGAAGTCAGTCTCTCTGTATGACTGCTTTGTGGCCAAGGAGCGAGGGCTGTGGCGCCTGTCTGGTCACGACACACCCATTACCGGTATAGGCATTTAGATAGACATACACACATATAAACATATAGACATATCGTGACTTTGGTTTCCTTGGTCCTGGAAACCACATATCGGCTGGTCTGTCGGACGAGAACTCTTGCGTCCAACAATCTGAAGACGAACTACGGAGGGGGCGGCTCACCTCGACTATGGTGGGGTCGTAGTTCGCGTGGCTGAGGTACTCCCTGTACAGACTGCTGTTCTTGGGCACGACGAGGCTGGAGTTGTCGTTCCTGTTGGGCAGCCACGTCACCTCGTAGAAGGCGCCCTCCGGCGTCTGGTGGTCAAGGACCCACGACACCGCCATCGATATCACCTGCAACCAGACAGAGGTAACAGTTTATCTCGAACGAAATATGCTTCTCTCTTGTCTGTAGATCTTGTAGGTTGTATGATACTAAGTTCTCTAATGCTGACATGTTTTGTTTGTCACTTGTAGCATATAGGAATATTTATAAGGTGATTTAGTCTTTCACAAATTGTCCTTTTCAATGTTGATATTCGTTCTTTTTTTCATTTCAACAGTGTTTTAGCGTAATACTAACGGATGCTAAGTCAAGCATATATATTGTTAGAAATTCTAGAAGGAGCTGTGACCGATTATTATTTGGGTGATCGAGCTATCGGTTCACCTGGTGGTGAGGGGTTGCCGGGATCCGTCGAGGTCGACCCCTAAATTCAAGAATTGTACTCTGTGACCATTTCCGATTGGTTGGTCGATTTTTCCTCCACCCTCTACTGGTAATGTAATTAGTAATTAAGTGTAGTGCATAGATAGGGTGCACGGTCCCTACTCACGTCCGGGTCGATGTAGATGAAGTTCTCCCACTCGTTGAAGGAGGCGTCTTGGAATATCTTGGCGCAGAACGAGGTGAGCCACACACTGGACGACGACTGGTTCCTACAGATAGCGGTTGTTGTTACGACTATAGCAGCGGTCGGGGAACTTTTTTAATTATTACCCCAAAATATTTTTGTGTAAGTTGATATTACCCCATGGCGAAGAACAAAGAAAAAACGAAATCGCTTCTTTTTAGTAACTTTCATATTATAGCCCCCATGATAATTTAGAAAAGAAAACAATAACTAAAAATTTAACGATTCTAAAGAAGTTTCACTTCAATATATATTTTTTACTCACAAAAGTTTCATTTTTACCCCATTTGGGGTTATTTACCCCGGTTCCCCGACCGCTGGACTACAGCAATAAAACAAAATTGCTCCACTCCAATTATATCAGACTAAACTATATTTAATAACTACATTTACTGGTCGTATGAACTCTCGTGAGTCCGCACGGGTATGTACCACCACTATGCGTATTTCTGCCGTGAAGCAGTAATGCGTTTCAGTTTGAAGGGTGGGGCAGCCGTTGTAAGACTGAGACCTTAGAACTTATATCTCTAGGTGGGTGGCGCATTTACGTTGTAGATGTCTACCGGCTCTAGTAACCACTTAACCAGGTGGGCTGTGAGCTCGTCCATCCACTCAAGCACCAAAAAAAAAAACAAAAATAATATGAGCTCACGCACGCAACTTTTTGCTGATTTAACACTTTGACTGTCGCGTAGGTCACCAGTGCCCTACGCGACGCACTGAAGTCATGTCATGTCATTTGTGTTACTAAGCGTCTGGATTGCCTAACTCTACCTTCTTTTGTTTGTTAACAGTCTTTCAGGTCTCTTAGAAATAGATTCATTTTCATTTTCGTCTTTCTCACCCAGAGTCTATTATATAGTCCGTCGCCTTAGTAAAAGTAAATCGACATGGTTACTTCAGTGCGCCACGTAGGGCACCGGTGACCTACATGGCAGTCAAAAGGTTAAATCAGAGGTCCTCAAAGTTTTACTGTCACGTGACTGAGGGGAGGAGGGTCCCGCTCACCAGTCGCTCCGGAACAAGCTGAAGGATCCGTCGGGCTTCATGAAGGACAGCTGCCGCTGGTACAGGATGTTCATGTGGTAGAACGCCTCGCGCTCCAAGGTCCTGTTCCTCTGGTTGATCAGCCGCATGTACAGGGTGAAGTACATGTTCGCGGCGAAACTGAACATGTTCTGTTCGGCAGAGTCCTGGGGACAGTCGCACATACGTTAAGGGCTGCTGCGGACACATCTCAAACAGTCTGGGACGTTCTCAAGTGTGAAGAGTTTGGCGTAAAAAGCGCGCTCTATTTATTTTGTTCCTACCTAAGCTGGTAGTTTTGAGAGGCTATGTCAGCGTAACGTAACACGCGGCCCACTGAGTTTTTCGCCGGATCTTCTCAGTGGGTTGCGTTTCCGATCCGTTGGTAGATTCTGCGAAGCACTGCTCTTGCTAGGGTCAGTGTTAGCAACGTCGTCAGGTTTGAGCCCCGTGAGCTCACCTACTAGTTAAGGTTACGTTGAAGTGCTCTCTCAAGACCATCAGTTTAGGTAGGAAAAAAAAAAGTGATAGGTCACCATCGGCAGGTCCAAGAGGCTGGTGGCGTTGACGGGCATGGTGGGGAACAGCGGCCCCACCACGTCACCCACGACGCTGACGCGCGCCTGGTTGGAGCCGAACACGTAGTAGCGGTCCACCTCGTACGGGATGACGGGCGTCTCCGTCACGTTCACGTGCATGTACTGGAACACGTACGCGCGGTTGGACAGGTCCAGCAGCACGGCCTGGTGCCGGTGCTGGGGCACGCCGTCCGCCTGAGGACAAACAACGGATTCAAATTCAAAATCATTTATTTCAACTTAGATGTCAGTATAACACACTTGTTGAATGTCAAAATATAAATAATGTTGAAATAATACTCCGGAATAAAATATGTAACAGTTTAATGCAAATAGTAAAAAGAAGAAACACGCTAAGAAAAGTAAAGACGGTGGACTCACACGTGAGCAAAATGTGAACCATTTTTTGACATTACAGATAATATAAATTATGTTTACAATTCTCCAACAAATAACAATGCTAACTCTACCACCGGTTCCAAAAAAAGCCACAATCCTGAGAAGAACCGGCGAAAAAAACAACAAACTCAGCGGGCTTCTTGGATTAAAACACGAATATTTAAAAGACGATACGGTAAGAAGGGAGTCAGCGAAGAAATGGTATGTGATAGAAGAGTATGGAAGGAGAAAGCATGATGCGCCGACCCCAGGTGACTGGGAGAAGGGCAGGATAATGATGATGATTTTAAAGACTGATGAGGTTTAACATAAATGAACATACATAACTTATGTCTTACAGTGAAATTATATGTCGGACCTGTAGAATTGAAGTGGCTTAATACTTAAAATACTAGTTTTTTGCGCAACGCCAAAAATGTAATTGAACAATTGCAATTTTTTTATAATAGTTTCGATTTTAATACTTTAAGCCCCTTAAAGCGCACACCTTAAGCAAGTTTAAGCTAGGCACTTGATTTAAAAGTGGCGAAAACGGTACTTACATTGTCCTTTTCTACACTATGATTTTAGTTTAATTTTTTTTATTTTAATAATTTAAATTTATAGACTGATAGAATGCATATTTCTATAATTCGTTCTTAGTATAGAATTGATTTCCTTAAAAACTTTAGTTAAGCTACTTCAATTATAAAGGTGTGATGTTTTCAGGATATTTCGGATCAGAAATATAATAATGTGCGAATGTGAACAGTACTTACCAGCACGTGTATGGTCTTGGTGTAGGTGTGCGTGCCGAGCAGCGCGGCGGCGTGCAGACGCACGTGCACGGTGCCGAGGCGCGCCGCCACCACGGGCACGTGCACGGTGCTGGCCGCGCCCGCCAGCACGTACACGAAGAACTGGTGCTCGCCGAACGACGTGCGCGGGTTGTACGAGCGGACCTGGGACGCAGACCCTAATGTTACTAACTTCACTTAACAACAACAACACGAATCTCAGGCGTGCATCAATTTTTCTAATGAAATACGTACTCAACAAATGTTCACGATTGACTTCCACGGTGAAGGAATAACATCGTGCAATAAAAATCAAACCCGCAAAATTATAATTTGCGTAATTACTGGTGGTAGGGCGTATTGTGAGCCCGCCGGGTAGGCACCACCGCCCTGCCTATTTCTGCCGTGAAGCAGTAATGCGTTTCGGTTTGAAGGGTGGGGCAGCCGTTGTAACTATACTGAGACCTTAGAGCTTATATCTCAAGGTGGGTGGCGCATTTACGTTGTACATGTCTATGGGCTCCAGTAACCACTTAACACCAGGTGGGCTGTGAGCTCTTCCACCAAACTAAGCCTAAAAAAAAAAACAAAGCGGCATTACGTTATGCACTTTACGTTGCATTTTCGGTACATTAAGAATATATAACAGCACGAACGGTTTCTCGCCGGATCTTCTCAGCGGGTCACGTTTTCGATTATGGCTTAGTTTGGTGGACGAGCTCACAGCCCACCTGGTGTTAAGCGGTTACTGGAGCCCATAGACATCTACGACGTAAATGCGCCACCCACCTTGAGATATAAGTTCTAAGGTCTCAGTATAGTTACAACGGCTGCCCCACCCTTCAAACCGAAACGCATTACTGCTTCACGGCAGAACTAAGCAGGGTGGTGGTACCTACCCGTGCCGACTCACAAGAGATCCTACCACCAGTAATTAGTTAGGTTGCCGATAGATCACGTAGTTCAATTCTAACCGCGCCCCGGTGACACTTGGCCCCAATTAATTTCAATTGTCAGTTTTTTTAAAAAGCTTTTCTAATAAATCCTCGTAACAGTGCGCACACAAGCAGCCAGCCACTCACAATGCCGTTCTCCTCGACGTGAACAAACTTATAGTCGGGCGAGGCCTCCAGCACGACGACGGCCTCGATGTTCTGCAGCTGGTAGTTGAACACGACCACGCGCAGGCCGACCTGCTCGCCCTGCCGACACGAGTCCGGTCCTTCCACTGTTATGAAGAACGGCTGCACTCCCACGTACTGGACGAGACACAACAGGTTTTTATTAAGACATCTGTTCTATTAAATTGGGCCTTAGAAGTGTGTAGTGTAGCTTCACTGTGTGTGACGTCATTTGGCTGCCAAAGTTTTTTTTAAGTGATTTTATGACCTGGTAACTAAGACTTTTAGATCAAGTCTTATTTTAATTTTAATGAAAACTTTTTTATATTAAAAATGTGAGAAGCAATAGTGAGATTCACGAATATTTAGATTTTTTTTTATCCTGCCTATGCTGATAGCCTTGAGAGGCTATATCAGCGTCGCCTTCACTAGTAGGTGAGCTCACGGGGCTCAAACCTAATGATAACGTTGCTAACACGAACCCTAGCAAGAGCCGTGCTTCGCAGAATCTACCGCCTCTACTACTAGCTTCCAAGCTACTACCAGCTTAACTAACCATAGACTATACCCTAGTATGAGCCAATATAACTATTGGCTGTATTCTCTATGTAATGGAATTTCTTAACTTAATTTCAAACAATTTCAAGGCGTCCGATTAAATTGAAAATTTGTAAATATATCAAGGCCTAAGATCCTGACCAAGATAAGCAATTTAAAAAAAATACATTTTAATTTTTTTGTTTTGTTAAACTTGCTACTACGCAATTTGTTTTGTTTTTAAGCTATATTTGTTATCAGATGAAGTTTAAGACAACATCTCTAATTTAGTATAACATTATCCATAATATAATCCTATCCTTATAATAATAATCTTTCCCCTCCCTCCAAATAGAGATATTTACCAATAAATTTTAGTGTTCTATAATAAAACTTACCGTAATGGGTTCCGTCAGCATTCCTAGTCCAAGTGAAGGAGACATGCTGAAGGCTGACACGGTCCAGTGCGCTGGCACCTTTAAGTCGAGGAAAGATAGACTTTTAAGTAGCTTATGATCATGTTTGTTCAAGTTAAAATCAAAATACATTGGTAAAGTATTTGTCCGGACTATGAGTATCAAGGGGCATATTGTTGTGTATTTAATTGACAATAAAAATCATATGTTGTTTATGAGTTATTGAATTGATTAGATTTAACAGATTGTCGTTTCGTTCAGGTTATATTACAACTAAGTTTTGGGTACATAAAGTACTTTAAGAACAGACTATAAATTCCCTATACCCACTACAACAAATGCCTCAGAGGTAGGGATTTTGTTTGTATTTCATTAGTTTCTGACACAAGCATGCGGGACACTGAATGCCAAATACCTTTCACAGACATAGTCCAAATCATAATTAAGCCAATATATTAACAAGTTAAGTATTTGATCTCCGGTCAACATTTTAACCCTCCATCTTTTTAATTTCTTTTTTTTTCATAACTAAGCTGAGAGCTTTGAGAGGCTATTTCAGCGTAACCTTAACTAGTAGGTGAGCTCGCGGGGCTTAAACCTGACGACGTTGCTAACACGAACCCTAGCAAGAGCAGTGCTTCGCACAATCTACCACCGGATCGGAAACGCGACCCACTGAGAAGATCCGGTGAGAAACTTAGTGGGCCAGCCCTCCGTCATCATCTCTTATTGCCTTCAGTTCCTACGTGGTCATCGAATTATGGTGTGGTGTGGGGGGGGGGTGCAAACCTGCGGCACGTCGAGGGTGAACACGTAGCGTCCGTGCGGGCCGATGTTGACGTCCCTCCAGGCCCACACGTTATCGTACTGGCGCTGCACGCGGTTGAACCGGAATTTGCGGAAGTGACTCAGCTCCAGCTCGCTTCTCTCCTCCGCACCTGCACGAGAATCAGTACTTCAACATCGGCATGCGTTATGCGAAGAGTCGTCATACAATAGATGATAATGAACGAGATAAAATTTAAAAATAGGACGCAATTGAATGAATGATCAATTGAATATTCAAGACAAATTCACATGAACAACTTCACACTTCACTAACATAGCACGTTTAGATAAGACAATGAATATAATCTTCTTTTACGTTTATAAATAATAGTTAATTAAAGCTTGATTTTTTGTTAATTTTTAATACAGGCTATTTCAATTATTTATTATATAATACGTACACTGACGACATTTTTTTTAAATTAGTTCAATCTTTTCAAAAAAAAAAATATATTTAAGGTTCTCGGTATTACAATACATTATTTATATTAATTCTTTTTTTATATTATTTTCCTATTCACAATTCAAAAGTGCCAGATTATTTGTTTATTGCCTTCGTAGGCAGACTAGAACGCTGTTAGCGTCGTTCATGGACGCCAGCAGAGACAAGCCGCGTTTCTTTTCCTACTTATTCTAGTAACGTCGAGGGGTTATTCTAGATTCAACGAATTAGTAGGTGAGCTCTCGGGGCTCAAACAGGGAGTGTTTCTAACACTGGCTTGAGCAAGGGCAGTGCTTCGCAAAATCTACCACCAGATCAGAAACGCGACCCACTGAGAAGGCCCGGCGAGGGACCCAGTGGGCGCAGCTGCGTACCGTGGGGTCAGTGGGTAGCGGTGGTGACTCACAGTTAGCCTCGTCGGTCCTGTCGGCGCAGTCGTAGGCGGCATCGCAGTGCTTGGCGAGCGGGTAGCAGGCGCCGTCCAGGCACTCGGCCAGCCCCAGCGACGCGTTGCAGGCGCCGCGCCGCCGCGTCACCGCCACGTCGCTCAGCACTGCCAGCCCCGCAAACCTGCGCGCGACCCTCACTCACTACCCGACACGCGGACACTAGCGCACTCCTGGGTTACACGGTCCGCGCGTGCGGCTCCTGTACGGATCGCCGCGAACCTCAACGCGGGCCCGTCATTCGCCATGACCCCGAGAACCATAGCGGTGGCGTGCACCACCACTGCTGTAGCGTCACCCATTATTTAAAACATTTTAAATTAAAAAAAGAAAACATTCATTCATTCATTTCATTATTAAAACTCGATGAACACGCGTGTTTATCTATTTTGCGGTCCTAATATGGCGTATCCTTTTTTTTTATATTGCTTAGATGGGTGAACGAGCTCACAGCCCACCTGATATTAAGTGATGGTACCCTTGAGGTGGTACTTAACTCATAAGAGGTCGTACCACCAGTAATTACGCATAATAAAATTTTGCGGGTTTGACCTTTATTATACGGTGTTATTCCTTTACCGTGGAAGTCAATCGTGAACATTTGTTGAGTACGTATTTCATTAGAAAAATTGGTACCCGCCTGCGGGATTCGAACACCGTTGCATCGCTACACACGAATGCAGCGGACGTCTTATCCTTTAGGCCACGACAACTTTTAACTCGGTCGTGCGCTTCCTCTTTGATCTTTGACGCGCGACCAAATTACCCAGTGACGGTGACTCGCGTTCCCCAAGAGTACGCGTAGCCACAAGTATGGACATGACGTTCCAGGACACGCGTCCCTAATGTACACAGATTTACAGAAGCAAGATTCTATACTAGAGGCTATACTAACTCACGCACGCACGCACGCACGCACGCACACACACACACACACTTGTTATGTATAATTGGTAGTATTGTAGTATATAAAGTGGTTTTATATAAGAGCGGAGTCTCCTACCTAGTACAGGCTTGCACGCTTAAAAGGAGACTCCAATCAATGTATTGTTTTGAATCGCTTTTGAAGAAAATAAAGGTTTTTGTATTTTTGAGATTCAAGTGCTGCACTCACTCGAAGGTCCTGTTGGCGTCGATCCCGAAGCTGGAGGAGGGGAAGTAGACCAGCTCGTCCGCGTCCCCGAAGTGCGAGCGCCACGTGTACGCGAACGTGCCGTTCGTGGATTCATCGAAATACGACATCTTCGATATCACCTGCACGTAAACTTTATTATGCACTAACATGGTATTATTACGTTTTAAATGTTCTATCCGGGTAATAATCTATTGTTAAAAAGATACAAGGATGCGACTCTTGTCTCGTCTACTTACTAGTACTACCTACCTACTGCTTTCCAATTAATATATCAGGGTGTAGATTAAATACATTATGTCTTACGTATTGTAGATGTTGAGACATCTACAATTAGAGATCTATGTACTTGTAGATATTGAGATAATCATATACGAGAAGGTTATATGTGGAATGAAGCCCGCACTCCGGGTCTCCACGCTCTCAGTTCTGCGTTGACTCCTATTGACATTTTATTGTTACGCCGGTAAGAGTAACGCCATCTATCGCCGAATAGTCGAACGAATATCAAAGGATCTAGTAGCAACTAGAACGCTCGAGAAGTACAACGACATCTATTCTCAGATAGCGGAAACATACGTCGAAAGTACTCGACGATTCTAGGGATGTCGTATCGACTATAAAAGCGGTGCAGAGTTGACACGCAGTAAATTAGTAATCGGAACTACTAGAAGCGAAACAGCGAAAGGATCACATGAAGCGAAGCGGAAGAAGTGAATTGAGAATTTTAAAGTGTTTCTGAAGTGTTTTAAGTGCTAATACAGTGTTAATTTGTACGTCGGTATAATTTTTTATTTATCCCGAACCCCAGCGCGTAACAATATCTATATTCAGTTACACTTTTGTTAATTGTAATATTTTAAGCTCACATATTGTCACTTTCAAGCGATCCATGAATTTCAGTTTTATTTCTGTCTAGTAATTATGTGTTTCCGAAGTAAAGCTTGTTGTATTCTTTGTACGTGGAGCACTGCTGTTTGAGATACAGGTTTTATTGCCTAGTTCAAGCACAGATGAAAATTATGATTGTGTTTCTAACTATAAACAAAAATAAATAAATCTATATTCAGTGCCGCGAGTCTTGCGATTGAGTTCACACTGCGAGCACGCACCTTAGCGTATGTGAGTTCGTTCCCGGCCTGCATCGTGTAGAAGGCGTGGTCCAGCCCGGACAGTCCCACGTAGGCCCCGGGCTCGCCGTATATAGCCACTTCCACTTTCTCCCCGGTGCGGTGCTTGCGGTTGTTGATGTACACTGTGAACTGTGGAGGAGACGTGACGTTACTTCATCGCGTGCGGTCGGAGGCTTGTGCGGGGGGGTTGACTGCGGACCCACGTTGTTCCTGGAGACTCCGTTGACGGGGAAGGTGAGCGAGTCGGCCACGACGTGTCCGCGGCGGTCGGCGCTCCACACCACGACGCTGGCCACGGGCGCCATCTCCGCCGACAGCGTCACCGCGAACGTGCGGACGCCTTCCTGCGGGCGCAGTTCATTTCAACTGTTAAAATATCGATTAATTGTTCTCTGTCTTTTAATCAATGTAAAATTATTTTTTTATTATCAATAGTTTGATTGAAATACATGTTCATGCACAATTGTTTTTGAAAAAAAAATAAGTTTTTTGCATTAAATATCCATAATAATAAAGTTTTAAAATACAATTAAAAAATCGATATTTTTTTTATCTCAAAATCCCAATTATTGTCCAATGTGCTAAGATTTAATGGTCATCGACAGGTCCACTAGATGCGCTCTGCGTTGTTTATATATTATTTGTGTACAAACCGTATCTTAGGATATGTAGATGCACAATATATAGATTATAGAATTTCTACAAATAAACACGGCTTGTTGAAACGCTCGTGTTCGAGCCCGCGCGGTCCACCGACTGTATATAGATGGTAGTCAGCGTCATTAACAAACAAACGAATGTTAACATAAGTAGGTCTCACCTGCATTATCTCTTGTGCGCTGGTCAATATAATGCCCTTGGACATCACCACGTAGTTGAACGACTCTATGTAGAAGTTGCTTTGCACGTGGAAGATTATGTATTCGCCGACCTGATAACAAAAGTGCAGTGTAGTGCGTCGTGCGGCGCCTCACGGACCCCTCGGGGGGAGCACCGGACATTTCAATAGTATGTGGGATACTCTTCCATTCCGAGCGGAACACACTAATGCTGCAGAACTGAGGGACCCATCCGAGGAGGCTTGTGTTCCACCTTTTTTCTTTTCTTTTTCCTACCTAAGCTGATAGCCTTGAGAGGCTATATCAGCGTCGCCTTAACTAGTAGGTGAGCTCATGGGACTCAAACCTGATGACGTTGCTAGCACGAACCCTAGCAAGAGCCGTGCTTCGCAGAATCTACCACCGGATCGGAAACGCGACCCACTGAGAAGATCCGGCGAGAAACTCAGTGGGGTGTGTTCCACCACCGATATTTGTTTTGTACTTGGTCTCACAGCGTGTGTTTCCGATCCCCGTAACACGAGATCAAATCTTAGTTGAAGCGTTTGAAACATTTAATTCTAACCTTCGCACTGGTGGTAGTGGTAGATATCTTGATCTGCTGGTTGTTGGGGCTGTAGTGCGCGATGAAGTGCACGTCGGCGGAGGCGTGGTAGCCGCCCACGTCGAGCAGCTGGGCGGTCAGCCGGATCCCGGTTATGCTGTTCAACACTTCGCGGTAATTCGGATCCGACTGCAAGTCTGTAAGAGATCGAGCGCGGTGAGAGGGCGGGTACTCACTTTTTACAGACGGGAGGACCTCTTGTGAGTCCGCACGGGTAGGTACCACCACCCCGAATATTTCTGCCGTGAAGCAGTAATGCGTTTCGGTTTGAAGGGCTGCAGACCTTAGAACTCATGTCTCAAGGTGGGTGGCGCATTTACGTTGTAGGTGTCTATGGGCTCCAGTATCCACTTAACACCAGATGGTGGGCTGTCAGCTCGTCCACACATCTTTCTTTCTGGTCTTTCCCTCAATGCTGAGGATCGTGACTGTATGTCAATTTTCTCCACTGGGTCCGGTTCAGTACCATATGTACCGCTCCCTGTGTCTGGCCTCCAGTCACCTCCTTGAGTTGGTCCACCCATCTAGCTGGCGCTCTTCCTCTAGCGCGCTTCCCCTCCATTTCTCCGAGAATGATGAGTTTCTCTAGGGTGTGCAATGGGGATCGCATTATGTGCCCAAAGAAACTCCGGATCCTTTCCTGGCACGCAGTCAGCAGGCGCTTGGTGACCTTCAGCTCTTCGAGAAGTAGTACAAAAAAAAAAACGGGTGGCACTCGGGAAATGCCACAGTAAAGCTATTTATTGCATAGCATTTTTTATCAACTTATGCAATTATAATTAGACAATAATAATTTAATATTAAAACAATAATAAAATAAGACCACGCTTTATTAAACATTAATAATAACAAAACCTTAACTGTCCCCTTCACACTCATAAGCTAGACCACGCGAGAGAGAGATGGGAAGACTTTTCATGATGCGCATGCAGTGTGACGTCACGCCACGCGCTTATTCACAAACACTACACAAGCGCAACGTGTGAATGTGTTGAACGCGAGCCACATGGTAGGCGGAGTGGGGGGTAAGGTTTTTTTCGTTACGGAATTTCATGATTCCGCCGCGCTCAAGGCCCACGATAAAAGCTATGCAATAGCTTAAAAACTCACGCAGCAGGTTGTAGAGGTCCAGCTTGAGGTGCCACACGTGCGCGTGTCCGGGCACGGGCGCGGGCTGCAGCGCGTCCAGCGTGGCGGAGCGGCCCTCCAGCTGCGCCGTGACCCGCAGCGCCAGGCGCGCCGCCCGCGCCGCCTCCACGCGCGACCCGTCGTGGTACGACACCGCCATCTGCACGCGCGCGCAGCACAATACGAGCCGTGTATATAGTGGTAATAGACTACAAATCTCTAGACTACACAATAAAGTCATAGGTCCCTCAGTAGGTTATGGCGCGAGTAGGCTGTTCGATGGGCGCGGTAGGGGGGGAGTCAGCAATCATCAGCAACAGAGCGAGGAACACAAGCTAACAATTGAACTAAGTGACACCGAAGTTTGGAAACTTCGAATTACTTACAGATAGTAGGAATTTAAAATATTAACACTAATAAAAGATAATTTGTAACTATTGAACCAATTCTAAAGAAATCATTCTTTAGAATCACACACATGTATAAATATGTAATACATAAATTAATAGGAAAAAAAACTCACATAAACATCAAAAGGCATGGCCGGCTTGAAGACCTGAGGGCTCCCTCCTAAGAAAGTGACAGCCAAGGAAGAGTTGAATATCCTGGCAACACTGTACCCTTCAATGACATCGTCCAGGAAGGGATCTCCGACGGCGGCCGTCACTATGACTTCCACCCCGTCCAGGCTGGGGACCAGCTGCGCCAGCTCCGACATTGGGTATTTGAAATCGTATGTGCCATTGAACTGTTGGGAAGAAAGGTAAATAACACATTAGTTTTTCATTAGTTGAAGTCATATTTGATAAATATCATGTCTAGTTTCATCTCATGTTTATTGACAGAGAATTTGAACACTAGTTTTGGCAGTGGTGAAACTATTTCTTAATAATAAAAAAATGTGATGTTTACTAACAATAATAAATTATATATCATTACAAAAACAATAATATATTGTTATTGCAATATAATTACACATATATATTTGTGCAAAAGACAGCCTCTTGTTCAATCTACAGGAAATATATTAGTTGAATACACTTTATTATCATATGAATAACAGATGATTGATGGTTAAAGAGAGGTCTCCTAAATAAAATCCATAAATTGGACGAAGACTGCATTCAGAATGTTTTTAAAATCAATAGTATCAAAATCATAGTAATCAAAATAATAAGCAATAATATTAAACTATTTTAATATAGAGATTTTAACTTAAAATTAATTACGATACAATAAGTATGTAAGTACTGACATTAAAGATTTTTATAGTACCACATACTATCGCTAATCAGTACTTTTCGTTTTGATATCATAGTGGGCTCAAAATCATTTCAATGTTGGCTAAAATCGATATACAGATTTTGGAAAAACGTATGCGTTAATACCTATACTAGCATGCTATTTGTATATTCTTTATATTAATAAGTATTTACAAAACAACACATAATTTATTTTTATTTTTTGTTTAATATTAATATTCTTAAATTTCAATAATACAAAATAAATGTGAAATGACACTTAGCTAGATAGCTCTAGTCCAGTCCAGACTTAGCTAGATAGCTCTAGTCCAGTCTCAGAGCAGGAAGAATTTCCTACAATGACTTCTCTACCTACTGACAGTGGTCACAAACATTTTTGTATTAAATGCGGTTTACATAAAATGTTTGAAGGAGAAAAAAATGTACTAACTTATAAAATAAATTATTGTTAAAAAACTAATTATTTATTTTGATATTACGAGGGCTGCACTAAAAGTATCGGGAATGGAATATTTCCACTGTTCCTGTCATATTAAAATCTTTTTAATTGAAAGCTCCTTGGTTTTAAAAATCGAATACCATTTATTTATTTAAAAAAAGATTCTCGGTCTTGTCACGAGGTTTTGTCAAACTTGTTTAGTCGTTGAGAAAATGGAATTGACTCAAGAAAATTCAAGAGCGATGATTTATTATGACTTTCGAAGTGGTTTAACACAAAAACAGAGTGTTGACCGGATGATTTCTGCATTTGGTGATGAAGCCCCATCCAAAACCACAATTTATCGCTGGTTTGCTGGGTTTCAACGTGGACGTGTCAAGCTCAGTGATGATCCCCGTCAAGGTCGTCCAAAAACTGCAGTCACCCAAGAAAACGTTGATGCTGTGCGTAAGCTGATTGAGGAAGATCGACATGTGACATACCGCGAAATTCAGGCAACTTTAGACATTGGCATGAGTCAAATACAAATAATCTTGCATGAACAATTAGGTGTAAAAAAGTTGTTTTCCCGATGGATACCGCATTCGCTCTGTGAAGAGCCAAAAGCGGCTCGCGTTACTTGGTGCGTCAGAACTCTCGAAAGATTCCACGCAGGATCCTCAAATGCTGTATACAACATTGTATCAGGTGACGAATCCTGGATATACGCGTACGAACCCGAAACAAAAAACCAGTCACGAGTTTGGGTGTTCGAAAATGAGTTAAAGCCAACAAAAATTGTTCGTTCACGGAGTGTTGCAAAAAAAAATGGTGGCCACGTTTGTCTCCAAAACCGGCCATGTTACGACTATTCCTCTTGAGGGACAAAGAACGGTTAATGCAGAATGGTATGCTAGCATTTGTTTGCCACAGGTCGTTTCTGAACTCCGTAAAGAGAACTGCAACCGCCGCATCATCCTCCATCACGACAATGCGAGTTCTCACACCGCGCACAGAACAAAAGAGTTTTTAGAGCAAGAAAACATAGAATTATTAGACCATCCGCCGTACAGCTCCGACCTAAGCCCTAATGATTTCTATACTTTCCCTAAAATAAAGAATAAATTGCGTGGACAGAGATTTTCATCACCTGAAGAAGCTGTGGACGCCTACAAAACGGCCATTTTGGAGACCCCAACTTCCGAATGGAATGGTTGCTTCAATGATTGGTTCCATCGTATGGAAAAATGTGTCAAATTTCGCGGAGAATACTTCGAAAAGCAATAAATACATTTTTAAATAGTAAAGTTGTGTCACTTCGTTAATTCCCGAAATTTTCAGTACCGCCTATGTATGACAATTATACCTAGTCAGGTCATAAATTCTGTCACATGTTTAATGTAAAATAATTGAAACAAGTTTATTCATTATGTAACCATTCATATACCAAAATGAACTTAACAAAACATAGATTCTTATGACACTAAAGTTTATTCAAAATGACCTCCGTGATTTGAATACAGGCCTTCAATCTGCGCGGTCAGTCGTCTATCGCAGCACGAACGAGGTCCATGTCAATATCGGCGACTGTGTTAATCAAGGATGTCTTGAGTGACTCCAAATTGGGATGAGGCTTTGAGCACGCCTTTTCCTCCAAGTGTTGCCATATCTTGTAATCTAACGGATTCAAATCTGGACTGGAGGACGCCAGTCTTCGTGCCGGATGAAGTCGATTTCACGCGCCGCCAGCCAGTCTTGTGTGCTCTTCGCTCTATGAGCTGGCGCCGAATCTTGTTGGAATACCCAGTGCCTGTTATTGAACATGGTATGAGAAACAGGTTCCACAAGGTTCGTCAGGACTGTATTTTGATACACAACTGCATTCGTTTTTACACCTTTCTCACAAAAATGTACCTCTGTTAAGCCCCAATAAGAAACTCCCAACCATACCATGAGCGAGGATGGAAAATGACCTCGTTGGACACGCGGAATACGGTTGCTCGCTTCTTCACTACTGTGTGCGTACACCTTATCATTTTGTTTGTTGTAGCTCTCTTCTACGGTAAAAATTTTTTCATCCGAAAAAAGAATTTCCCGATATTTTTTTCCCGCGTACCGCTTCAACAAAGCGCGGCATCTCTTCAGTCTCAGGTCCATTAGACGAACATTCAAACGATGTCCTGTTTTTCTTCGATATGCCCGAAGCCCTAAGTCTTCATTTAACACCCTTTTCACCGTGGTTCTGCTTAACCCCATCTGAAGGACCAACAGTTTCTGCTTACGTTTGGGATTTCTTTGAATTCGCGCCTTCACAGCTTTTATCACTGCTGGAGTCCAAACAGACCGAGGGCGACCACTTCTTGACCTGTCATCTACACTAGAGTCTTCATTGTATCGTTTGATGGTACGATAAACGAATCTTTTGGTTATATTCAAATTTTTCAGTATGTTAAAAATTTGAATTGGCGCGTAACCGCAACGATGCAACGCAATAACTGCAACACGGTCTTCTTCAAGCGTCCACTCCATATTTAAAAATGAGTAAAATTCTAAAAGTATACATTTTAATTTTTATGAACAATTCGAAATTCGAATTCAATAAACTTTTTTGTGGCCAGCATTCTAAAAGAAAAGTTTTTACTGTGTGACAATACTTATGACCTGACTAGTTAAAAATCGAGTTATAATTACTAACTTAGCAGATATAAAAAAATTAAATAAAAATATCAGAATCCGATTCCTCTGTGTCGGAGTTACTGCTTTTCGGCGACGTCTCGCCTGTCACGTTTATTATAAAAGAATCAACAGTTTTGTCTACATTATCATCTAGTCTCATTTCGATTTCTCTTTTTATACGTGACTGATGGAATTTTGCCATTTTTCTGCTGAAATGTTGCCTCAAGGCCAACACGCAAACCAGAACAAACCTTACATTCTCAGGTAAAAAAAAGTTTAAAATCCCTGAGGACGGTGGTCATTGCATCTGTGCGAGCGAGACTCATTATATTTCCGCAGGAGTGACAAAGACAGGTAATAACGTACGAAATTCTTCGTTCTCCGCGACTGGACTATAGCTACCCAGCAGTGGGACTAAAACCGAGAGATACTTACAAATCTCAGATAGGGTAGTTGGTCGTTGTACTGCGCGGAGTAGTAGGAGTAGCCGGTCGCGGGGTACGGGTTGTAGGCGTAGGCGCCCTGCTGCTGCTGCACGGCGTACTCCGTAGGGTCGGGCTTCGGCATCCAGAAAGGATATTTTTCATCCTGTGTATAAAAATATTTATTATTATTATTGTTGTTCAGTATGTCCTTAAACGCTGTGCTTAGTGCGAGATTTTTAACGTTCTCGATAGCGTAAAAGTTAACTCGAATTTGTATGGTATGCAGTTGGAACGTTTGCCCACGTTTGCCGCTAGGGGCGCTGTTCCAATGGCATCCATTAAAAAACTCGGACTAAGCACACAGACGTTTAATAGTAATTTTTAATATTTCATAATAGTTGAATGCAAAATATAGACCCGTGAGTTTGGTTTTAATTTACAAAAATCTGAAGTAAACTGAGTTTTCATGAGTTCGCATTGTTCATTGTTACAATTACAAAGTTTGTTTACTGTAATGTAAAGCCTTTTTGATATGTACTTTGTTTTATAATTATAAGAATTTTAATAAATAAAATTTAAGAAAGAAGTAAGAGTTACTCCGGGCCCGTGACAATGATGTGCTCGAAAGGCCTCACGAGCTAAGGGTTACTATGGGTAATTAGAAACGTCAAACATTATAATTATGTTTTTAATTAAAAATATAATTATATTTTGTTTACTTCCTTATTTGAAATAATACAAATAATGCAAATAACACAAAGTATAAAACTTCCTAAGGTATAAACGTATGCCAATGCGAGTTTTTTGAAGAGAGGCAGAGTATGGTGGACTTACAAAGTTGAACATCCTGGTGACGACCTTGGTGTGGTCGTACCACCAGTCGGGCTGGTCCAGCTGGTTGTGCTGCCCCGCGACGTAGCGCCGGTCCGCGCCGCCCTCCGCCGGGCCCGGGCCCAGCTCCGACCCGTACGTCTCGTTGTACAGACTATTCGGCCATGCTGCAATCGAAAATGACGTCACGGTTAGTATTTCTGACCGCTTTATCGAAATATCAGAATAACAAATAAAACGGACCTTTAATTACAAAGATAAATGTCGCGTATTAAACGAAATATCGCTTAAGCCAAATAACCTTTCACCCCTCAATATGTGTTACATACTTTTTTTTCCTACCTAAGCTGATAGCCTTGAGAGGCTATATCAGCGTCGCCTTAACTAGTAGGTGAGCTCGCGGGGCTCAAACCTGATGACGTTGCTAACACGAATCCTAGCAAGAGCAGTGCTTCGCAGAATCTACCACCGGATCGGAAACGCGACCCACTGAGAAGATCCGGCGAGAAACTCAGTGGGCTGTGTCTGTAGATTAATTTACTCGTGACTGGTGCTTGAGGTACCTAAAAGCACCGTTAGTGGATCGGCAGGATCCGAAATGACGTGTTTGGGGCGATGTCGACTGCCTTCCACTTTGTCCGCAGGATCGGGCATGGGAAGGTTAGTAAAATGCGCATAGACAACAGGAACCGACCTCTTGTGTACTGAGAGCCGGCGGCCCCCGCGTCCCCGTAGTGCCCCCGGTTGTTGAACTGTCCGCGGCCGTAGTGCGGGGGCCGGTACTGCGGGATGGGGCGCACGGTCGCCTTGAGCGTGAGGTTGCCGCGCACGGGCGCCCCCGACGTGTAGTTGGCCACGACGCGGCCGTGGATGTACTGCTCCGTGTTGAAGAAGAACGCCGGCATCGTCACGTTCACCTGGTTACGTTCATATCGAAATTAGGTCTATCGAAAATCACATTGGAATAGGTAATATTGGTAATATCGGAATAGGTAATATCGGAATAGGTAATATTGAAATAGGTAATATCGAAAATCACATTGGAATATTGAACCTTTTTTTTTCTACCTAAGCTGATCGTCTAGAGAGACCATATCAGCGTCACCGGACGAAGAACTTTGTACTATTGAGCAGGAATGACTATCGAAAAAGTAATCGTATCGCTATCGAGAAAAAATGTGTAGGATTTAAACAGCGCCCCTACCGGCCGCAAAAAGAATTAACTTCACCGGCACGAATGAATTTACTTACTTACGTTTCGCAATCGAATAGTCACATTCGCGAAACTCGAAATTTATACTCATCATCGAAAGCACGAAAATTGTTTTGACATGCGGAAACGTAAATCTCGAAGGATGGCTATCGAGTACTACCGTCTAATGTAATGATCCGTTTTCTATCGAGAACTCGATATATTCACATTACGAAATCGATAATTTTCGTATTATATTTGGTGAGTACACACTACAGCGTCACTTAATGTTTCAAGGTGCGCATTTCATAAATCAACGAAGGTTCATTACAATCATACAAAACAAATTATCGACGTATTTTATCAAACTACAATAGATAATTTCTTATTAAACATTATAAGTCAATTCACATATTGGATATACAACATATTTCCTGTCTCATGACTCTCACTAGCCCATCCTTCGATTCACCAATTCAGATCAGCCCTACATAAACGACAGTATGTACGGCTTGAGGTAAAAACAATACTGTTAAAGTTTAGATGTAAGTTCGAACCCACCTCATATCTTGTCTGGTAGTACTCTTCAACCAAAAACTGTGACTCTTCTACCTGTCCCAGGGCTTCAACCTTGACGTACCACTCTCCGAACAAGGGCTGGTCAGACAACTGATACTGAAGGCTAACTGTTCCAAAGTTGCTCTGAGAAAAAAAGTTTTATATCAGGATCCAAGCTAGAAGGGATGGTGTTTCTATTTTAAATACTAATGTGGCAGAAAATGTGAATTTCTGTATGGGTGTTGCTTATTTCTATCATGAAGTAATCATTCTGCACTTTGTTTAAAGCATTATCATCAGCTTGCCTCATACCTCATGATGAATTTTTTCTGTGGTTATGAAGTGATATAAAAAGAAAGAATTATATCTCTCTTCTACATCAAATTTATAAAATTAGTTTTAGGCTATTATTAAATATCATCAGCTTTAGAAAAACAATAAAGTCTATGACTTAAAAAAGAAACAATGGTACTTACACATTTCTGATAAAAAAACGAATGACACCTGGTAGCGTTATACTCATATTAAACAATACCACATTAGCCAATGACATGAGTTCCATCTCTTGTTACAAGATGAACACAATCACATATTACTATAAAATTTCCAATAACTTCCCTAAACATGAGAAGGGGAAGACAGACATAGACAGCTCAAATAACTAATATTCAATGAAACACTTTACATACAATAATATAGTTAACCCATTTTTAAAAGTGATTTTCAATTTATAGTTTAATATTATAATATCCATGTGGCATTGTCCTACTTGATAACATATACTTGACTGCTTATCTGTCTTATTTTGGCTATCTAGTATTGGCCTAAAATAGCCCTAGATGTGGCTAAGGTGTCTAGGAAATTCGCGAGGATATGGGCAGTAATGTTCTCGAAGTGTGATAGTGTGATCGCCAACTGACATTCACTGATAGCAGGGTGTGTCGTGAGCTCTCGAGGTTGGGTGTCATTTTACTTTAAATTTGAAAGTTGGAGTTGACATTATGATATCGACGCTTGAAAGGCAAACATGACTAAGCGACAATAACTGCTTTGTACATAAATGATAGGCAATAACCATATTCGATGCGCAAACGCAAAAAATTTATATTTCTAGGTCTATTAAAATAATTTCAATAGTACAGCTAGATTCGTTAAAATAAATTTTGTTTTCAGATATTTCAACATTAAATTACTCTACTGTAAAGTTCACGCACTGTTGCTTAGTCACTTTTGCCTTTCAAGTGTCAATATATTATTTACAACTTATTCTCTCTTACCTGTCTGGAAAGCCACCTCTTCATGATGCGGCGATTCGGATCCAAAATGTACACGTCTATGGCATGTCCAAACGCTTTTAGCTCTGTATTGATCGGAATCACTCTGAAGCGTACTGAAAGTAATTTGAACTTATTGAGACTCTTTAAAGCAAATGTTCTAATCCCAGGAATTTATATAAATTCTAATCTTTATTATATTGTTAATTTATGAATGAATATGAATATTTCTTAAATATTATATTTATGAATAACATATTCATCATCACCATATTATACGATATTTATTAATGTATTGTAAGATGTAAGGTTTTTATTAGTTGTCATAATTAAAATCATTTTTAAGGCTTTCATGATTATGGTACGTATGTTTAGAAGACTTAAAAAAAATTAAATTGGCAGACAGTGTCATAGCCCTTCTAATGTTAAGCAGCTACCAGAATGTAGACACAAGAGTGTGAATATAGCTACTAATCTTGATTCTAGGAGTCAGTCAAGAATAATTAATGCTTTTTAGGCTGTTCTTAATGTAAAAAAAAACAAAATTAGTACATGGGATTGACATATATGTGTTGTACATGTTGTACTATGTTCAATCAACAGTTACAATTTCAGCTGTAAGGCCATTTGTAGTTGTTGTATATTGAGCTCGTCCACACAGCTAAGCAATAAAAAAAAAAAAAAAATGTATTTAAAAACTGATTTTTCTTCTTAGTCTCCACCTTACCCCACTAGATAGAGTCGGCACAGCGAATTTTTCTATTCCATTCTCCTCTATCAGTCGTCATCTCAACATCACTCCTCTTTGTCTCATATTGTCATCCCCATTGTTGAAAACTGATTGTTATGTAGGGTAATGAAATAAAATGCCTGATTATAGTAATTATGACAATTCGCCTCACCTGTTTGCCCCTGCATATATACTGGCTTGTCCATCTGTATGAATATGGTCATGAACCTATTAGAGAATGTCAGTTGTGTTTCATTAATAAACGCCCTGCCTCCATATGGTGTGTCTAAGTACAAGCCCTCAACACGAAGCCTGTAGTCTCCATTAACTGTTGTTGGCGGTACCTGGAAATTATTCATGCATTGGAGAGTATTCCTGTAGAGATCATGAAAATATGAAATGCAAAATTAAACCATAAATCTGGTATGATGTCATAGACATAAACATGTCTAAATTATCCATTTATTTACTGTGCACAGAAATAATTCAATAATTATAGTAATTTTATTAACATTTACCCTCATATTTAGTATTTCGGGCACACCCTCTTTGACTTTTTGTGTGACTTCAGCTACTTCAACTCCATTGCATGCAATTGAAGCTCTGATTGTCATTTCTAGCTGAGTCTGCAGAATGTTTGCGGATATCTTGTATATCTGGCCAGGTCTTACCATACGGGATGCTACTATGAAGTATGTCCTGCAAAAAAGTTATTTTAATATATAAATTCATATAGAAATAAGAATAGTGTGCTAAATATATTTTTATAAAATAACATAAATATTAGTTTTATAAAATAACATTTGTCGAATTCAACATTTCAAAAATTAATACCTTTAAAAATTTTAAATTTGTGTTAAATTTCTATTCCTTGTTAAATTTCATCAAAACATTATGTAGTGAAAAAATTGCTTTATCTCCTATAATTATTATTGATCTTTTATAATTACTACATAAATAAGTATTGATTATTCACAATCTACCTGCTATTAATTTGTTACCAGAGCGTAGGGACATCAAAAAACAAATTTTGTAAGGATCATCAATCACATCACATCATATTTCATACACAAACCAAAACATTGCTCAATAAAAGAAAGTTTCAATAAATTTTGTACAAAAACACAAAACTGGCTTGCTTTTTATATGTGTTTGTTATGGCATTATTTTCTATATAACTTGTGTACTTTTATCAGCAAGTGTCTTCTCACTGCATTGATGAACAAACAAAAAAGTTGCAAAATTAATTTGTATCTGTTTTAATATAATACTCACGCTTGATGAATTATTACACTCTCTTGCTCCAAAGCAGCATTTCTATAAGAACTACCATAATTCCTGTTAGAATCCCATGAGCTCTTTGGTGTCACATCTGGACTGTAGGAATTCTGGTTGAATGGTTCATTTCTATTATCATACTGGAATCTCTGATCCGTGTTATCATATTGATTCCTATTTAATTCATATTGATTCCTGTTTAATTCATATTGATTCCTGTTCAATTCATATTGATTCTTATTTTGGTATTTACGGTTTGGGTCATATGGATTATCATATCTTGGATCATTGTAATTATTTGTGTTTTGAGTAATATCTGGATTATAGGTTGGCTGTGCATAGTCTTGACTTGTACATGTTTTTAATATGGTAATTATGAGTAATAATTTGAGATTCATGATTCAGTCTTCGTCTTCCTTTACCTGGAAAAATAATTTATATAATTCTTTACACACCAATTCAATAGTGTTGTTCTAAAATCCTAACAAGAGTATCCCTGTAGAGTACTAAAATACAATGTCCTGTACAATGATATTGATGGGCTTTGAGTTTCTTATTTTGCACATTCTATTCTTAATAATTTAAGAAAAATATAAAAACGAGTACTATAACTTTAGTAACATCACAAGTAGCGTGGTGGATGTAAGTTTTTCTTATTCTTTAACACCTAACAGAACTTGAATAGCAATGTAACAAAATCTTGACCCGTATTATATTATTAGTGCATAGGCAAAACAAATTTAGTATATTTGTTTATTTTATGAACATGTGTTGCAGTCTGCATTACGTTTTTCACCATGTTCCATGAAGAAGTACAAAGAGTTTTATTAATAACGTAAAGTATTCATTATAAAATTAACAATATACTACATTATACAACAACATAAAAAACAAACGAAAACGTAATTTTAAAAAAAATGCCGAAAAGTTATCTAATGCAAGTTTCAAATTACTGAGCCCGGTAAATACAAGATTTTTTTAGCGTAGTTTCTTAAATTATGGACTAATAATAAAGTTAAAACCAGCCTGATTTAGGGATTCTTGATTAAAAAGTATAAATCCTGATTAGCCCTATCTTTAATTTAATAATAACTTAAAACTTACTTGCTTAACCGGAGGTTAACGCCCATCTAGGCAAGCCCCTTTTGTTATTGTATAATTTCGACTGACATTTGTATCAGGAGCCTTTTTAAAGCCTTTGTGAGTCGACGCCAACTACGGTTTGTTTCAAACTCATTAAAATTTTACGATTTTCTCATAAATAAACAAGACCGTTACAAACGGCCTGTAACTCAGTCACTTACAAACTTAATTGAAAAAATGCGTTTGTAGCGCAACACGGCACAGCACTATTGCGACCGTACCACGCCCGCCTGTCAACTCAAAACCAAGTAGAAAAACCGGTAAGTTCCGCTAGAAAATTGTCGGCAGATTAATTTAAAATCTGTGCATAAATTTTGAAAAGTTTGTTAATGGAAAATTTTCAACGACGTAAATTCAGAGTTTGATCCAATAACGTGTCTCACATTTTAATATGATTGTTTCTTAGTGTATTTGGCTATCGCTAACAGGGACTGATGCTTCTTTAATATGAGCATATTACACTAATCAAAAAATTACATACACAATTAAAAGAATGTTTATTATCTTTGACAAATGCATTACATATAGCTGTAATCAGAGGGTATTGAAAATGATTAGTTCAGGTTGGCGGTTGGAGTATGTTACGTGAGAATAGTATTACCTATTCAGCTTTTTAAAATTCTGTGTGTCCATGCCTTTTCCATTCTCATCGAAAAAAATAGAGCTAGCAAAGAGCCTAGAGCAAAGAGAAGTAATCTTAAACATACACAGCTAAGTATATGTGATTATAGAAATAGTTAAAGCCATGGTAACGATGTCTACACAGCGTTGTTGCAGTAAGCTATAGTATACGTAATGGTGGTTGGTCTTGTGAGTCCGCATGGGTAGGTACCACGGCTCTGCCTATTTCTACCGTGAAGCAGCTAGGTTTGAAGAGCAGGGTATCCATTTTACTATAAATCTGAGACCCAAGAAGTCATGTCTCAAGATGATACGTTGTAGATGACATGACATGTCCTTCTTCAAACGAGGCTTGTGGAGAGTATTAAACGGTAGGCAGTGGCTTGGATCTGCCCCTGGCATTGCTGACGTCCATGAGCGACGGTAACCACTCACCGTCAGGTGGGCGGTAGGCTCGTCTGCCTATACGGCAATAAAAAAAAAGACATCTAACACTTAACACCAGATAGGCCGTGAACTAGTCCACCTATCGAAGCAAAAAAAGAAAACAGCTTAACGCTGTTAAACAGCAATATATACTGTTGAACTGTAGTTTTTAAATTATTTTTATACATATATTTTTTTTACTGCTTAAATGGGTGGACCAGCTCACAGCCCACAAGGTGTTAAGTGGTTACTGGAGCCCATAGACATCTATAACTTAAATGCGCCACCCACCTTCAAATATAAGTTCCAAGGCCTCAAGTATAGTTATAACAGCTGCCCCACCCTTCAAACCGAAGCGCATTACTGCTTCACGGCAGAACTAGGCAGGGTGGTGGTACCTACCACCCGTGCGGACTCACAAGAGGTCCTACCACCAGTAATTACGCAATTTATAATTTACGAATTATAATATCTATATATATAGAGAGGGATAATGATCTAGTCTAATGAGGTTATTCAACAGAGAACTAAAATTACTGACATAGCTCAGAGAGTTCGGTTGTCGCTGAAGAGACAATGCCAACAATAGGTGGAACAAACTGGTTCTTCAGTAGAGGCCGCACGCCGGCCTACGTAATGTGGAATGCGCCCCGGCTAGATGTAGTGATGACTTGCGAAAGATGGTCGGCAGGAAATGGATACGAAGAGCCGAAGCCTCAGCTGAGTTGTAAATTGGGAGAAGCCAATATCGCCAGCTTTACTGTCGTTTAGATAATGTCTTCTTCTTCTTCTTCTCAGTCGTGTCACTCTTGAGAGAGTGGTCGTGATCGATAAGTAGTGTTGGAAGGGGCAGACTTATTATAATATTATATAGACTTTATTATAATGTCTACGGTAGAGTAAAGGTATCACCACCCCATAGAGTTACTATTTTAACTACTTATTAACTCCATGCACCGCCCTTATCGCTTTATCAATTGTCAGTTGTCACCACCTAAATATTAAATTAATCTGTGAGCATTAGCAACTTATTAACTCCATGGTACATAGGTAGGTACCTGCTACTGAAGACGTTCTATACATTGACTTTTTTTTTATAAGTGATTTTTCTCCGGTCACCGTCCTCGTCGAACCCGTCGCTTGCGACGAAGGGCTCGACGAGCGAACTAACCCATAGACACAGCCCACTGAGTTTCTCGCCGGATCTTCTCAGTGGGTCGCGTTTCCGATCCGGTGGTAGATTCTGCGAAGCACTGCTCTTGCTAGGGTCAGTGTTAGCAACTCACCGGTTGAGCCCCGCGAGCTCACCTACAAACGTTAGGGCGAAGCTGAAGTAGCCTCTCAAGGCTAATTATCAGCATGGGTAGGAAAAAAAAAAAAAAAATTTATGACCTGATAACTGAGACCTTTAGGTCATGTCTTATTTTAATTTATATTCATATTTTTATGAAAAATGATATTATGGAGTGAAACGTTATGAAGATGATTAATTTGAGACATTAATCAACTGGGATGAAATTAAAAGGGATGAAATATCTCAGTAAAATGGTGGTCATTTACTAAGATTTTTTCAGTTGACTTTTTAGAGGATCCCGAGAAGTTACGTCCAGCTGCTTTGTTTCATTTTCCAACATTTGTGCACTTTCACAGATATTAAACAGTTAATAAACCACCATTATTACACATTTAAACCCGAAGAAACACTAAATAGACAAAATAAAACAAATCACACAACTTCACTCCTCGCGTTCCCGCCAAAAAGTCCTAATTGACATTAAATTGATTTGAGGCATAAATAATTTATTAAATTTAGGTCACCTAAGTTCTATTCTAAATATTTTTTATTTGTAAATGAATATCCAAACTTGATTGAAATGTTCCCCATTCTATTTTATTGGAGAAAAGTATATGATTCGACTGATCCAGGATTAGCCGCTAAAGCGATCTGACGATGTTCTGAAAGTAACTACCATTGAAATCGGTCCAGCTCTCACAGTCTGCAGGGAACACGCACACATCCACTTTTATACATCTAGATTTTAAGGAAAAAGATCATTTTTCGGATAATTTAAATATAATTTCAGTAAAATTTTTACATAAAATAAAACGTAGTGCAGTACGGGTCCGCGTGTGACCCTCCGGTCACCGTTCCCGTCGAACCCGTCGCGTGCGACGAAGGGCTCGACGAGTAAATTAACTCTCAGACACAGCCCACTGAGTTTCTCGCCGGATCTTGTCAGTGGGTCGCGTTTCCGATCCGGTGGTAGATTCTGTGAAGCACGGCTCTTGCTAGGGTTCGTGTTAGCATCGTCGTCAGGTTTGAGCCCCGTGAGCTCGCCTACTAGTTACGGTTACGCTGGAATAGCCTCTAGGCTACCAGCTTAGGTAGGAAAAAAAAAAAAAGTGTGCCCCATCTATTTCATTGCACTCCAAATAGTTCAGTTCTGACTAGGTTTGCAGTTAGTGCCATTTTGAATGTTCATGTACCTAGTATTCAATAAATTCAATAAATTTAAACTTTTGTTTATAATGTCCGTTAAGTGAACCTACAACGCACTACACAAGATGTAAATGGAAAATATGTTGTGTGCGAATCGATGTCCCAGCTGTTTGGATGATACTCGTGAAGAGAATGCTCTTACGCCACAAGTACTGTTGGATCGTGATGTTATCGTTCTTCGTCGCCATTTCTCCAAATTGTCAGTCCGTCCGCATTATACATTAAACTTTTTTTAGTCAGCTAAGAATTGGGCTTGTACCTATTGCTTTGCCTTTATAGGATACCTTTTTCCCCGAAAAATGTCACCGTTTACAAATAAAATAGTCGTAGGTAATTAAAATATTTATTTAAAAAAGAAATCAAAATAAAAATTAACGGCCCACTTCATGCGGTATGCGTACCTTTCGAATAATGTTCAATTTGAGCTACAACTTTTCGTAACTTTTATCCATAGCAAACTTAACTGCAAACTTAGCATTCGAAAGAAAAAGTAAATTACAAATAATCTGATTACATGAATGTGTTAGGGGTAGAATAACTAACAACACCCTTCCTGAAACATAGGCTGCAAGTCTTAAATACCAAGAAAGGCAATTTAAGCATATCAAACCGAAAATATGACCATGGAAAAACTACGATAAAAGGAGGCAACTATAAGTCGGTATCTCTACAGGAACGAATATTCCAAATAAGTGAATTTTTGGAATTTAACTTATTCACTTGTACCAGAAACATCTCTACAAATGTTAAAGTTAAAACAACAAAATGTAGCTTGCCTTTTTGCTACATAAATGCATTTTCTTTTAATACTGGAAAAGGAGGGTGGTGAGACTGGGATGTTAAAGGATGTTACTCTTTTTCTCTTGAAAATGATTGATGGCTTTCGAGTTCATATTGAATTACTATTCAAAACATTATTACAATTAAGTTATGTTTGCAAGTTATCAAAATGTTCCATGGTTCTCAGTTTAAATTTTCTTTTAATAACCAAACCATAACTCTGTTACTATTGTCCCATTGGAGAGTCGAATGACTCAATTTTCAAGAGGCAAATCGACAGGGATAGCAAAATAAAAAATATTAAGTTTAATGAAACTCTAATTAACCACTGAATACTCCACAAGTCAGCAGGATCGTAAACAAAGGAACTGTTTAATAAAAATAAATCAGTTGAGAGATGAGAGGAAGATGAGTGAGTCGTCGACGCGTCGCAAACGTCACTAGTTCGGGACGAAGGGAAGCCTCAGGGACGGGGTCGCTCCAGGTCTTCTCTCCTCATTCAAACTCATGGTACGCCAGCATCCAATTTATCTTTTGACAAAAAAATCTGTACAAAATATATTAAATATATACTCTGTAATGCTAAAAACTGTAACGCTACTCCATCAATAGTTCAATCACGATTATTTAAATGATTTAAAACACAATAACTCGCTCACGTCGTGCAAGAACAAACACGAACGCGCCTCAACGCGCCCGTCTATATACAAGTCAACAGTCGAACCTCACTCTTCAGTCTGTGGCGCGGACGCCGCTCTGCATCTGTACTGTAATCGGTTATCGTGTGTCGCGCGTGGCGTCCTTTGCTTATCGTCCGTGCGTGGCATCATAATATACATAGTTGATTGTAAGGGAGACAAGGTGGCTGCGGCTAGTTCCGCGCCTCGTCGCACTCGCGCGAGATGTGGCCGGGCTTGCCGCACACGTAGCACGTCTTGGTGCCGTCGGGACAGTTGCGGGAGATGTGGCCGGACTTGTTGCAGTTATAGCAGGTCTGCGTCGCAGACTCCCGCCCCCCCTCGGGACAGTTCCGTGCGATGTGGCCCGTCTTGTTGCAGTTGTAACACGACGGCTCGTCCGGGCTCTGTGCGCACTCGCGCGCTATGTGCCCCGTGCCGTTACATCTGAAAGCACATCACCGATTCATATATATTTTTAACATAAGCATGTTTTAGTAGTGACAATGAAACATGAAATTCATTGTCTGTAACTGTATTTTTATACTGGTGGTAGGACGTCTTGTGAGTCCGCACGGGTAGGTACCACCGACCTGCCTATTTCTGCCGTGAAGCAGTTTCGGTTTGAAGGGTGGGGCAGCCATTGTAACTATACTGAGACCTTAGAACCCATATCTCAAGGTGGGTGGCGCATTTATGTTGTAGATGTCTATGGGTTCCAGAAACCACTTAACACCAGGTCTGTAAGCTCGTCCAACCATTGATGCAAAAAAAAAATTATATGCCAATTATAAAATTTAAAATGTTAATTACATGGAAGTCTTAAACTATTACTGAAGACAAATGATCAACAAATCATTAATGTTTTTATGACATATCCATACATTCAGCAGCAGTAGATTAACAAGTCAAACGATCCGTCTGTAAGCTAATGTCAATGTACGCAAGGTCAAGGCACGTGTCCCGAATGACGTTAGTGTAAGGCGACTGACCGCGATAATCCGTCATATTTTTTATCTTTTTTTACTTGAAAACTATTGAAATACACAGGAAAGTGGGTCATATTTTACGTTACCATGAAACTCTTCAATTTCGGTTAGATCGATAATATATTAATGATCACAAGGAATATTCAAGATCTGTTGTAATTTTTTACTTTAAAGGCAGACAAGGTGTATGGTACCTACCTAATAATAAGTAATCACAGTATTTTATGGATATCAGCAATATTAGGGGCACAGTGAAGCAGCTGCCTAACACCAAGATCATGAACATAAAAGGCGTATATTGTGTGAGTCACTTCTAACTGACAAAAAAACTTCTTGGTCTATATAAGAACTTTAGGGTCTCTCTGTTTTCCAAATGTTACAAGGGAAGAATTGTTTAAGGTGTTAGTCCCACCATCTATACTATTTTTTTTAATCAATTTTACCAAACTATTTTGATACCATGCAACTAGAGTGGAGCTTATTTTGAATACTTGGAACTATTGCGTTCATTTGCAGAGCTCTGGAATGAACTTGCCACTAATGTGTATAGTGAATGCTATGACATGGCATTTTTCAAACAAAGTTTGAAAGTAATTAGCCCTGGAGTACCGTGAACAACGATTACAATCATCATCACAAAAAACAAAAAAAAATATTGCAATATGAATAGAAAGCTTGCTTAGCCCACTTAGTGTTAAGTAGCTGTTATTATTATTATTATTTTTTATTGCCCGTGTGGACAGACGAGCATACGGCCCACCTGATGGTGAGTGGTTACCGTCGCTCGTGGACGTCAGCAATGCCAGGGGCAGAGCCAAGTTGCTACTTACCGTTTACATACAGACAACATAAAAATAATACTGACAGCCAGCTTGAGGTTAGTCTCAATGGTTATTACATGGCCGTTCCACTCTTCAATGTGACAAAAGACAGATCAGGACTGGTACACTTGACCTTGCATTATAATTCTTAATTACCTGTAGCAACGGTCAGCCTCTTCCTTGCAATCCCTCGCAAAGTGTCCTGTGCGGTTGCACTTGAAGCACTTCTCACGTTGCCGATTGAAACCGGAATCCCGCGACACCACGCCCCCCTGCGTGCATTCGCGCGCGAAATGCCCGGTCCGGTTGCACTTGTAGCAAACGCTTGAACTCATTGCTGAAATAGAAGTAAAAGAAAAACTTAATTATAATTAAAAGTTTTAGTGCATTTGCACCAGCTTTCCATAATAATTGGTTAAAATTGTAATTTCGTAACGAAATTTGTTCAATTTGTATTTGTTTAAATCTGATCCATGATTGCTTGAAGACCTTATCACTACTATTATAACAAAGTAGTTTTCTCTGTCCCTATATCCCTATGTATGGTTAAATCTTTAAAACTACGCAACGGATTTTGATGCGGTTTTTTTAATAGATAGAGTGATTGAAGAGGAAGGTTTATATGTATAATAACATCCATTAAATAGTGGAGAAATCAATAATAAATTACAGTTTCCGAAGCGAAGCGAGGGCGGGGCGCTAGTCTAATATGTGACTGTTTTACGAATTTAAATTTCCATGAAACAAACATGAAATTTTATTCATTCTTACAGGTCACAATTTAACTGCTTTAATTTTTTAATTTAAAAATGTAATCTTGTCATATTTGTTACGCTCTTTAATTGGATATTTTAATCAAGATCACCTAATGGCCAAAGTAATGAAATTATTGTATTATCTTTGACATTTCTTTTATTATCCTTTATAAGAGTGTGTAAATTATAAATTTTATTTACCTAAACAAATGCTCAATAATGACTTCCACAATGAAGAAAGAACATAAAATAGCAAACCACATCGGGCCGGCACGAATTGCAATTACGTGACATCTACCTTAAGAAAAACAACCAAATTTTTATTTTTTATTTTTTATGTAACGGGTTGACATTCGGCATTTTCACAAAGATTAGACATTTAAGGAAACTATAGAAACAAATGAGAAATTATCGAACTTAATTGAATTACAAAGGCCTTGCTTGCTATCGCAATCAAATCATCAATCACAATCATCAATTGTGATACATTGTCTACTAATAAAAATAATGATAAACAGGGACGGTAGATGTAACTAAATTGTTTTTTTTTGACAATGACGTCTGAACAATGATGGTAGGTAAGCAAAATATTTTCGTATGTTTACGTGACTGACGGTGGCCAAATTAAGAGAGTGAAGTCAGGCTAAAAGCTAGTTCTAATCCTAAGCAATGTGTTTTAACAGTCACCGGTTTCTCGCTAAGATGGCGGAAATATTCATTTTCAAGTTAAGATCAAGTACTCTGAGGACCCTGAGACTGAGAATGTCAAATTATCTGTAACATTGGTTTTTCCTAAGACTGTCCAAATTACAATTATATTGTTGTGATTGTTTAACGGTTTTTCCAATTTACTGGTTTGGCCTTTAATGAAAATAAAACTCCGTTACCAGTGACCAGTTTTTAATTTTATTAATATAGATAAGGCAACGTGGCAACAGTTAGATAAAGAGTGTAAATTAAAGTAAATTAAATTAATAATAAGATTTTACTTGTTGCATATTTTTTGTAAGTTGGAAAGTTGGACCGATCATGCAAATGCGCAGGTTGATTACTTAAAGCGAAAGTGTCCTGGGTTCAGATTTAAAATAATTCAAAACGAGGCCTACCTTTTGGTATCTCAGGTGGTGGCTGCTTTGCATTATGTAAGCTAAATTTAGCATTCGGAATTCGTAACTAGCCATATAACGTGTCCTAATGAATTATTCTTTTGCATTTAATCAACTAAGCGACCTTGTTACATTGACTTTTAGAAACGTGACCAACGGTCATTAACCTTCGCTATCTCTTTCCAGCTCACGATTCAACAGATTGAAACGAAAGAGATTTCATTACAAAACTCATTCCGAGCATTTGCACGTAACTGTTAGCCGTACAACTTTTTTACTATTTCTTTGAGGCCTCTAACTCGTGCTCTTATTGCTACGATGCGGTGCGCGGGTTAGTCACAAAATTTCAAAATAACTCTCGCATTATTTATTTTTTTATTACACTTCATGTAAAATTTACATTGGCGGACTTAATGCATTCTCTATCAGTCAACCAAAGGTAGTGCAGAGTAAATAGTGGTAGGTGCAATGAAATTTATATTAAGTTACGATTATATACACAAAATAGTATATATGTATATACATATATACACAATCACAATCACATATACATACATACATATATACACAGATATATACATACATACATATAATAGTTTATACAATATTAAAAGGACTTTATTAACACACTATTAAGATTTTACTTTTAAACTGGATTCCTTAATTGAAATAGAGGACTAAAAACAGAATTTAACAAGGTGTAAATTATAAAGCGACAGTTTACTCGTAAACTTCCACAAGGCTTACAAGCGTTTCGTGCAAATAATCACGACTTTCATTTTACCGATATTCCGATTGCTTCATTCGATACTTTATCGTAATTACGTGCTACTTTTAACTGGTTCGTATCAAAACTATCACCAGTTATGTCGACCTTTGTCGATAAGAAAGGTCTTGGAACGTCAAGAGCACGTTCTGTTGGAAAAAGCCGAGAAGAGTGTTGCGATAGATTAGTGCACGCGCACTGAATCGACGCCACGGAGAAAATTGAAAGGGGGAGCGCGATGCGAAACAATTGACTCAATCAAGCATATCATTTGAAGAACTGTTTCAAAATTGGAAGTGTGACCAATGTCTGGAGAGTTAACCTATTTCTGTAGAAATGAAACTTTGTTCTTTATTTATATTTATTGGCGCGACGTTTTCCGATCGATTTTAGAGACTTTGTATGCATTTCAAAGGTTTTTTAGCATAGTTTTATTCAATTTTATTAATTTGCCAGATCACCCCACATATAAAAGCTGTGGGATGGTACCTACGTTACGCTATGTTCTATGGTGTTTCGCTCATTATTTATTGATAGTAATTACAAGATTTACTAAAGGTGGAACTAATAATATGTATTGATATATTAAAAAAAAAATGACTAGGGAAATCTCATCTCAACGATCAACTTGACATTTCATATATTATACATCTATGTATGTACTTTGAGTTTTCGAAGACAGTAATTTAATAGCAGTTTCCATACCACTTTTAAGATGCGTCGGTGCGTATTTATAAAATCCTTACATATTAAAATATTAAATACTTGATTATGTTCAAACAAATAACTGATTTCAATAAATGTCGTGTCCTATATCTGATAACAATCAAAATTTATAAAAATGTTGATTGCACTGAAATCTGATAAACTTTGTTTTCATATCACTTATTATATAATATTAAAGGAAATAGGACACGAAGGTACTTACATGAACTATTTAAAAATCAATAACATTTAAATTAGAAATAATAAAATATAGAAAAAAACGGTCACAAAAGATTAAAAATAGCGAAAGTACAAAACTACTGTAATTACAATTACACGAAATCTAGTTGGTCACGGTGCATTACAAACTTACTTTCTAAAACAAATGTAGGCTAGTGTGACGACAATCAACTTCTTTCGGTGGCAGGTAAAACATCCAGTGCCATTTGTCTTTCGTGACTAATTCTCGTAGTTATCAAAGCGCTATAACTTCCTTCTTCATACTATTATATAGTATATTTCAATTAATTCCAACGATACTTTAAAACCAATTTCATTAAAATTACCGAAAATGCTTTTCCAGGATTATTTTATAAATATCAGGGATTCTTGAAACGAAAGAATAAATAAATAAATAAATATTAAGGCCAAACAAATTTCTTTTGCTTATATGAGTGAACGAGGTGACAAGCCATCCGGTGTTAAGTGATTACCGGTACACAAAAACATCGCAACGTAGCTACCCTAACTCACCGTGAGAGATGACGTCTCTCAATTGTCTAGACACTCAATTGAATTGTATAACGGTCGTCCCGCCCTTTCAAATTTGAAAGCATGACCGTTTCGCGGCAAAAGTTGGTCGTTTATAGGAACTAACCTCCACAGACTTATTATATAATACGTAATCAACTGGGCAGTATTAACTGAAGTCTTTGCCTATCACGTTTTTTTTTTCATTGATATTAACAACTAGAATAGAATGAATTAGGGTATGCTTTAATGTGCACCAATATTTGGCCCCTCGCGGTCCTAAGAATTTTTATAAAAATGTTGTACCAGGTCCTAGCTATTTTAGTGAATTTATACACGTTGTGGATTTGTGAATAATAAACTGTTGTCCAATACGCGTGAACTCTGGACCTTATAGGGTTAAAAAACTTTACAAATGACAAACAGACAAAAATTACTGTTCACCAATACAACTGTCAAACTCTCCACTGAATGTCTTTCCTTTGCCTACTATTTTTTGAAAAAATGCATTTAATATTATTTCTTTCGATCTCGGGACTCACTGCCGTTGATTAACTTGTCTCACTGCATGTAATGAATAATATGTTTATACCTAATAAAGTATGATTATTTTCTTGTAAATAGTAAAATATTTACCACTAGTCAAAGTTCCCTCCGCAGTCATCACAACAAAATAACACTATTACAACGACGGTGTAATACTTAATAATTATGTAACAATGAACACCTCAAAACAAGTGTAGATGTGGAACACATGTGGAGGGGCATTAATGAAAAATACAAACAAATTGACACCCATTGTTCAAAATGTGTAAGCAATATACTGTATATAGGTACGTTATCTGTAATTTGTTTTATTAGTGAATATCGACTAGCCTTTGTTTTAATTCTCGTTAAGTACATAGAAAACACTCCATTTGATGCCACTCATCGATGAAGAGATTTATGCTATAGGTATTTTTAAAATTTTTATATCACTGTACAAAGTTTTAGTGTTTAAAAGGATTCAGATCAGAAAGCTTTAATTCTGTTTCATTCCACACCTCCTATTTTGTGTCACATCACTATCTGATCATCCCTATTACTTGAAAAAGCTGCATTAATCCACTGTTTTAAGAGATCAGTATGGGGCATCTATGTGTAATATTGGCATGTTTTTCCTTACTTAATCACTGGTGGCCTCCAAGGGCTATTCCAGTTTCACCGGTTTGGTAGGGGTCCCTAGCAATGTCTATGGAGTTAAAATGATCTCATTTCATCCTTTTTTATTTCTTCAATACTTTGATATAAAACAAAACAAAACATCATTCATAATGTTTGACAAAGGCCGAGGTTGTTGGTACTGTTATATTCATTAATCAGAATAATTTATTATTCCTCTAAAAATTTCTGAAGGTAACAATACACTTAATTCTATTGTATTATTTTTGTCAATGTATCCATATCACTGTTATATATGCATAATTGAACAACAGACAAATCACTAATGAACATGTTTAACAAATATCATCTTTTGAATAATTGATTTCGTCATGTTCACTGTTCTTTGTCCCTTTATGAAATGAATATGAAACTTTACAAGGTGAAATAAATGTTAATTATTCATTGTGTTGTCATGCTGTTTTACATGCTATGAAAAACACACATGTATATTTAAGAGATTATCTGAATTTGATTACTATTCCCACTTTATATTGAGTCTTGCTGATAATAATCAGCAATTACCAGCTTAAGACTAAGGCCCAATTGCAATATGTGCATTCAGTGGTTACTGGAGTGCATAAGAACTGTAACATCACTCCAACCATCCAGAAGTTGATTTGTCAATTGCATATTAGCAGCTGACCTACTCTACAAACTGGACCTGAGGTATATGGCAGAAATAGGTTGGATACTAATATACACCTATTGGTGGCCAGTACTTCACAGATGATAAAAAAAACATCTGCAGGTGTCATTGTTTAGGTGTTCTCATATTATTTCATTACAAATATTATTAGTAAGCGAACACATATTTACATGAAAAATATATTATAAGTGATTAGAAGTGAAACTGTATTGATATTCACACAATAAATGCAAGGCTCTCTTCATTTATGTTTGTAATAGTGCAAAATAAACATGTTCTATATTTTATTGGGACCGACTAACATTTTCAAACATAAATAGACTTAAAAGAAAAGGATGCCAGATCCCGATGTTATTTAGAAATTCAAGGTGGACCCTACAATACAGCAGTGTGCTTAGTGCGAGACTAACAAAGTTACAGTTTAAAATCCAGCTCTTCATGCAGTTCTCTTGCAAAAGCAAATGAGATGCAAAGTAAATGAAGCTATTTAAAGAAGATTCACACACAGGTGGGAAGCTGCAAGATGCTTAATGTGTTCCCAAAAAACTTAAATTTGGAATAATCAGCAGGCAGACTTGGCCCTGCCCCTGCAACTGCTGAAGCCCACAGGCGACGGTAACCACTCACATAAGGTGGGCTGTCAGGTGGGTGTTTGTCAGCCTACAATGGCAATAAAAAAAAATCTTTTAATCTTACATAACTGTAACTACTTTGGTAATTCTGTACTTCTTGTGTAAATAAAATGTAGATTTATGTTACAATATCTCATGTAAATTGAAATTTGTTAGTTCACCATTACGTTATATATTAAAAAAATATTATGGAAGAAAGTTTTGTAAGTGATACAATTGTGTAAACAGATAAATTGCAGCAAGTACACACACACACACAAAACACACGTATCCACACATGCAGCACAAGCACAACAATAGCTGCACTTTGTTTCATTGAATTAATATTTGTATAACTTTATATATTTGCAGATAATTATCTGTTTTCTCTTATGTTGAAGAGTACCTAATAATTTTCTATCATTATGATAACAACCATAAAAAAACAATGTACTTTTAAATTATTTTTTATATTTTATGAACTCTGCATATTTAGTGCTAATGTTGATTATGCTTTCATTAAAACTGTTTATATATGTTTTAGTGAAAGCAATGACAAGAAAGTACCTACCTATTTCTTACCATGACATTTCCTAAGGTTAAAGTCCTGCAAAGTCATTGATACAAGCAATTATATAGTAGGCAACATATGTTATGAACCCATAATTATTATTATTTTCAAATAATATGTTAACCAGCTAATGACACATGGAAGTATAGAATGGTTTAAAGTTTAAACTTATTACGTTTCATCACGAACTAAAACCGCTAACTCTAAAGCGATGCGTCACTCTGGTCACTCGCTACTTCTGTGCAAACAGACCAAAAAAGCACTTTAACAAATAAGTAAAAGCATTCACCTCTAGCATTTATATCGACGTGTTTGAAAAGCAGTGAAGAAATTAAATCTATTCTTACATACGAAATAATTTTACCTTAAGTTCGGAATGTGTGTCAGACAGCCACCGCTTGTCAAAACGACCACGTTCATTAAACAACCTATACGAGAAGCTTTAACTTAAAACAATCAGGAATACGCTCGGATACATCAGTAGAAAGTGCGTCGTGGCAGTAATCGTTGTTAATTACAAGAAAACAGGACTGCAATGTACGTACGCGGTATAGCAACGAAACCACGTGTGAAGGTACCGGTAGCGCGCGATTTCACAATAAAAGTTGCACTTTAAACTTACCGATCGGTTTTGAAAATTCTTGAGCACTTAAGACACTAATGTAACGATCGTTCAACGATCAATTATTCTATGAATTTACAAATAAGTTGTAATTTATGAAGCTTCTATAGCAAGGAAGCCAGCCACCATCACTACAAAATCGTAAAAGACATATTGAGCATAGACAACATTATTCAAAAAGTTTTGATAACTTGAAAGCATAGATAATTACGTTAGAACGGTTTTCTTTCGCATGGTCTGTGGAGAACAAGAATAAAAACTGTCCAAGGAAGAGGTGACTGAAGTTAGCCCCTAAAAAAAATTTTTCTTTCCTGTTTTCTACTTATTTTCTATTAATTCGTTTGTTCATCATTTGTTCTTGATTGTTCACTGTTAATAATTGTTTGTTCTGCATTTATTTATTTTAAAAAAAATTAATAAAAATATATGTACAAGTTAGCCCCCCGATTGCAATTTTTAATATTTTTTCGTCCTTAATGACTCGTAAATATTCATTTTCGATTGTTCTTATATAAAATACGTTTGTTCTTTTTCGAAATTACTCATTTTTTGTTTAATTAACTATTTGTATTAGTTGAATAAATGTATGCAAAATATGTGTACTGCGCATGCGTCAACTATAATGCCTCAACTTTCTACGCGGTTTTAATATCCTGAAGGAGCAATTAATTGATATACAGTTTAATTAAAAAAAATTAAAAAATTTTTTTTTATTTTTTATTGCTTAGATGTGTGGACGAGCTCACAGCCTACCTGGTGTTAAGTGGTTACTGGAGCCCATAGACATCTACAACGTAAATGCGCCACCCACCTTGAGATATAAGTTGTAAGGTCTCAGTATAGTTACAACGGCTGCCCCACCCTTCAAACCGAAACGCATTACTGCTTCACGGCAGAAACAGACAGGGCGGTGGTACCTACCCGCGCGGACTCACAACAGGTCCTACCACCAGTAATTACGCAAATTATAATTTTGCGGGTTTCACTTTTATTACACGATGTTATTCCTTCACCGTGGAAGTCAATCGTGAACATTTGTTGAGTACGTATTTCATTAGAAAAATTGGTACCCGCCTGCGGGATTCAAACACTGGTGCATCGCGCTCAACGCGAATGCACCGGACGTCTTATCCGTTAGACCACGACGACGACAAAATAAATGAAATAATGTGCATTGGCGTTAAGTTAGAGCAAATACATTTTTTCCATCCTCCTACTTATCGTTATGAAAGAGAACAAACGTGTTTTATATAAGAACAATCGAAAATGAATATTTAAGTCATTAAGGATGAAAAAATATTAAAAATTGCATTAGAGGGGCTAACTTGTAGATATATTTTTAAATATTTTTTTAAAATAAATAAATGCAGAACAAACAATTATTAACAGTGAACAATCATGAACAAATGATGAACAAACGAATTAATAGAAAATAAGTATAAAATAGGAAATAAAATTTTTTTGAGGGTCTAACTTCATTCACCTCCAAGGAAGTAGGTAAGTAGTGTGGGTAGTGCCAACTCAAATCCACTTAGCAGAGTGGCGCCACTGTACTACAGATATCTGAATTTTTCAAAACTTTATTTAACAAATTCATTACTATGATCTTCTTAAAATAAGGTACATTTGTAAAACCAAGTACGGCAGAAAATGTTTAAAATTGTAAATTGCAATAATGCAAATCAACAATATTGTGATTATCGTGTCTGTTATTTGTATATATAATTTTAACTATAGAACAACATTAAAAGGGGTTTTTTTTAACGTAACGCGAAGAGCGAAGTTTTATGACTTATTTTTTGATAATATAGTGTTTTAGTTCAGATTAAAATGCGTAGTAGTGGTAGATTAGTAGCTGTTCAGCTTTTGCGAAAGCGCAAAATTGTGAGGAAAAGATACTGGACGTGGCTTTTCGAGTTCTTGCAAAAAGTGCACTACTACGCTCTGAGTAAATAGCCACAATTTTAGAGAGAGAGAGAGAGAGAATGTACTATATTGCACATCAAAAATCAATTAACATTAAAAAACAGTCAACAAGCAGATATATTTGTACAATAGGCGGTCTTATCGCTAAAAGCGATTTATTTCAGACAACCAATTTATTTTTATTTACAGCAATTCTGAAAAGATAAAGATACAGCAGCTATGTTGCGGTGTACAAAAATTAATACATTAAGAAAATACATACATACAATAAATTGATACATACCGTTTACATATAGAAATCACTATATGATTTATATACCAATATACTTACATACATACGTTGTGTGAGTGGTGTATTTAAGTTGTGTGAGTAGAGCATTTACGTTGTAGATGTCTATGGGCTACAGTAACCACTTAAAACTAGGTAGGCTGTGAGCTCGACCACCCATCTAAGCAATAAAAAAATACGCATATTAATGATGAACATGTATATAGCATGCATCAGATTTTGAAATCTTTTGTCCTGAGACGATCACTTATAGGCTTATTACACTTGGCTGAATTCAGACGACTGAATTCAGTCAAGTGTAATTAGTGCATTAAGTAAGTTAGTCTACTGAATTCAGTAGCAAGGATGGTTTCTGACTGACTGAATCATTTAGAAGCCTAATTAGAAACGCATTTAGGAAGGTGTAATCGCATTTAGTTACTGAATGGTTCCATTCAGTCGTCCCATAGTTTTCCGTGCGTAAGGACGTTTTAGTTTGTTTTTTGCTTCCGAATAAAAAGTATTAATTTCGGTCGCCTTTATTTAATGTGCCAGACATTTATAAATAGCCCGACATGTTTCAGGGATAGTTTTTGTCTTCAGGGGTTGGGACATTGAAGAACTAAATTTTAAATCTTGATACGAATTTCCTGCTGCAAGAAATCTTAATGTTACAACCAATCTTTCTTTTAGACTTATACTATCGTAGGATTAGATATGTAATAGTTATATAATAGATATATAATAGACTATCGTAGGATATTGTCCTGCTTTTGAATAAACGGTATCACAAGGTTTAATATTAGGTCAAACGAGATCGAATCCATTTACAGATATTTTTTTAAGTCTGCTGGTACTAAATCACTCATAATGTTCATATTTGCTAACATTCCGCACAGCAAGAAATTGAAACAAAAAACAAAATAAAACAAAAAATTTGTTGTTGTCTAGACAATACTGGGGCCATCCTTTTACGCACACGACACGTCTTACTTCGTCGTGTTTAAACTGACAATTGATTCAGTAACTGAATTTAGAACAGTGTAATCAGAAGCTTCTAAATTTGCTTCTGAATTCAGTCGACTAAATTCAGCCAAATGTAATAAGCCTTTAACAAAGAGCTGTAGAAGATCACCAAGCAGACACCAATAGAGAAGGAGATCCTTACGCGGAAGTGGCATTGGATTGGTCACTTATTGAGAAGGCCCGATACCCACCTATCCAAGAGAGCACTGACCTGGAAAGTGTCTGGCAAAAGGAAGAAAGGCCGTCCCAGAACAACTTGGCGTCGCTCGGTGGATCAGGGGCTAGGGATTAAATGCGTATTTGAGGTGGTTATTAACTGTTTGGTGTCTATGTAAGTGTCCAAATGTGAGAAAATGAAATAAAGCCGATCAACGTAGCTTCTCGGGATCTTTCAAAAAGTCAATTGAGAAAGTTTCTGTAAATAACCGCCATTTTACTGAGAGTATATTTTATCCCATATCATCTCATCTTATTTTATTTCGCTTTCATTTCATGCTTTGTTTCATATTAATCAACTTCATTTCATTTCATAATATCATTTTATATAAAAAAAGTTTTCATTAAAATTAAAATAATACCTAAAGGTCTTCGTTACCAGGTCATAAAATTTCTTACAAAAAAAAAACATCAACATTCTAGGACCTAGCATATATTAAGTGTATAATCTATGGGACCTAGGACCACTAAAGTAGGAAAAGGTCTATGCCTAGGACCATAGATTATACACTTAATATATTTGAGACCTAGGACCTAGAACTGACTTTATGTTAAGTGTATAATAGACTTGCGCAAAACATCACTTGCCAATGTAATGTGATATGACATCACTTTTACAGACAGGTGATATTACTCGAAAACATTACACATCACTCTTAACATTACTCGGTGCGTTCAATAGATACTGTGACGACGAATACATTGTATCTATAGTGTATAATCCAGGGGGGTGCAACTCCCATACAAAGGAAAATAACATACAACTAGCGTCATCTTACTCCTGTGGCGACGTCATTTTTGTAACTTTTAGGCATTAATGATCTAATAAACTCACTAGATGGCAGATATGAGTTCTGACTCAATAAAAAATGTAGCGTACTTTGAAGCAGTGCTTCCACTTTTAGGGAATTCTCCCTTTTTTAGGGAAAAATAGCTGATATTTTGGATGATAAAGACAATTTAAAAAATACCAGGATTTAGGATATTTCGGGGTAAAAAGCAAAGCCTATACTAGTAACTGTTGTGAATTTTAAAATAAACGATAATTAAAGTAAAACAATGAACATTTTATTTTATGGAGAGAGAATGACATTAAGTCGAGTTGACAAGTAAAAGAATAAAACAGAGTTGTGTATAAAAACTATAAAGGTTTGATTCAACAGTAACCCTCTAGTAAAGTAAATCATAGATTAAGCCACTGCTTTTTCTTAGGGATTCCCCAGAATCCCAATAAGTATAATCCGCCAAATTTTTATTTACCTATTTTCGTTGATGTCACCAGAACTTACTTGTATTGTAATATACAGGTACTTCATGTACCATGAAAGATTATCATGGTAATTTCATTTACGAAAACCTTGTAATTGTCATTTCACTTTTGCTAGCAGTTCCTTCTTCAAAGACTGAGGTGGAAAGATTATTCAGTGTTCTCAAATTTAAAAACTGACAAAAGAAACAGGCTTTCTAATGAAACCCTGAACGGCTTGCTTCATAGAAAGTTCCCAACTTTGCCAGCAAACAATTGCTCAATTTTAGAACCGAACAGTGTTAGGTTGTGCAGCAAAAGAATATAAAAGCAATGCGTCGACTTCCTTGAAAATTCTAATCCTATAGATCTATGATCTTCTGGGGGCGTTTATATTATATATACCTACATTAAATAATATGCTGTGGTTTATTTTCTGTATTTTATTTACGCTTTCTATATGAGTCGTCTATTATCAAAGGTGGCAATCTGTGCATTTGGACAAAAAAATTTTATTGATATGTCAATACAGATTTATTTGAATATAATCGTCTCCTTCAAAGAATACGGTTCAAAACCTGCATTAAATAAAGGTTAATAGTTAACCTGTTATTTATCTAAGATGTCGTTCCGAAGAGTTTTATGACTGCCAATGGAATATAAAGTCAATAATTCGTTTTTCTGATTTACCAATCATTGTCCAAAAGTCAGATTGCCGGCTTTGATAATAGTCGACTCATATAAAGGATTTATGAAAGTTGTCTAGGAAATTTTAGGGTAAATTCAAAAGAAACTAGGGTAAAATGTGTTAAAAAAAACGTAAGTGGAAACACTGCTTTGAAGTTTTCAAAATTCCAGGGCCGTAAAACAATCTCAAAAAAAAAAAAAAGTTTTCAAAATGTCGTAACGATTTAATTTTTTAAATCGTTTTTTTTTGGTCTTGGTGTGAGTTATTTTACGTTGTAGTATTAATTTAGAGCAACTTTTAGCTTTATGAGAATATTAGACGATTAGACATTGAGAAACTCTGTTTTGAATTCTCTTTAGACATAACTTGGCTCCAATACTTTTTTCTTCGTTAGCGTTTCGTAAGCCTGTGTAACTATTTTCATTTCTTACAGAATGTTTATTATTAAAAATCAGCATGCCTCGAAGATCGAAAATGAAATGCTATTTCGGATGCCTTGATAACGGTGAGTTGACACTATTTTCCCGGTATATTATTTGCTAACATAATTATTATTCATAATATAATTAAATGAATTAGCACCAACTAATGGTCCTTCCTATTTCTGCTGCCTAGCTATCATATATGTTAAGTTTTGATCAAAACAGTCGGTATTAAGTCTCGTACTATCACACACACACCTCAGATAATAAAATTGTCTCGAGTGGGTGGAAGTATTTATGTTTTGCAACTCAGCGTATTATATGCTTATTGTCAAGTGGGCCCGAACTAGTTTTTTGGAATGATCAATCAGTCATGCTTTCCTGTTTAAATAAAATACAGCACAATTGATCTCACATCCAAAGTTAGATGATGGCATTCACGTTTTGTTTCCTGGTGTTTGATAACTAAGTTACACCAAGTGGCCTGTGACCACGTTCATCCTTCTACCCAATATAAAATAATGTTTTTATTTTTGTAGACAAAGGTTTGATAATGACAAAATTTTATGGAAAAATTATAAGGAGCACTAAAATGTCTGAAACATGAAAATATTGATGCACTATATTTGAACCAGAACGTGTTATGTAATATATTAATTTGTAAGTAAGATTACATTAACACTAAATTTTTCATGGTCGTATTTTTTCAATATTTGTTACATACTTAAGATACTTTGTTTCTCCGTTTCAGAAGAGAAACTGATTCAGCAAGGAACGTGAACTCTCAAGGGATCTTAATTTTTTTTAAATATGTTTATAATTGATAAATTAATAATTGAAATAGTTCATAAGAACTAAATTGATGCCAATTTTGTTTTAAAATAGGTTGTTTAGTTCTTATAGTTATAGTATTACGTTTGAATAGTTGTAATTAGTAAGTTAGTAATATATGAAAATACTGATATAAATTTTTGTAAATAACCTTTTGTAAATTCTACGAGAAGATGATTTTAATTAATGATCAAAAGTCAACGGTCTTTAAAAGCATTATTTGCAATTATTTAGATTTACTGTGGAATATATTTGCTAAGTTGTGTTTTCTGTATGAGCAGATATAAATGAAAATGCCCAAACATGATTATGTTTCTTACATTTTCATTATGTGAAATCAATATGCTTGTGACTGAGTATATTAATAATTTATTAAAACTTAAGTGATAGACAGCAACCCCTATGGCACTGCTGAAGTTTATAAGCACTGGTGACCACTTATCACGGGCCGGGTTGCGTGCTCGTCTGCTGTTGAGTGCAATAAAAATTTTCGAAACCCTTTCTATTATTTAGATGTAATATTAGTGTACATTTAATTTGGATTAAAAGATAAATTTACATTTTATGTTTGCATGTGTATGTTTATAATTCATTTGCATGTAACGAACACCAGTTTCTTTTTTAACAAAATGTAAACTAATGGTTTGTAATGAATGTAATTAACTTTAAGATGATTTTCTTTCAATCTGCTGTTTGTTTCATCTAGTATTACCAAAGCTAAAGCATCAGAAACGTCAGAATAGAAATAATTTAGATAGGGAATAAAAGTATAACTAATGTAATCATGTCTAAGATTACTATAAGCGTCATTAAGTACAAACTATCAATATTTAAGAGTACTTTAAATCATCATTACATTTTTTAAACATTTTTTGTTTTTCAAATCATGTAATAAAACGTTTGTGCAGAACAAAATGTCACATGTTATGAACATGATTGTGGGTTAATCGTTTCTTAAATTTCTAAATGTTTATAAGAATGCTAAGAATAATTTAGTATTCACTTTAGTGTGTGTATTATCTCTACAATGCTAGTATAAATGACAATTATTGTATGACGAAGCATAGGTAGTGTTTATAGATGTAATATTTTCATACAAGGTCATGATCTGTCACGATCAACTTTAAGCAAGAACTGCTATAGTTAAGAAACAAATTTATTAAATTTAATTCAAATTGTCTACTATGTTTGTAATGGAAAGCTGACATGTTTATATTTCGCACAAATGACTTAAGTGACATTGAATGATTTGATTATCTAGACTTAATTAACTTTTAGATAACTTTCGATTTAATGTTATTAAGTACTCTAGTAGGATTAATCTAGAGGAGTTATTGTTATTCGAAATTTTATACAATTGTACGTTCATACTATCTTTTAACAGTAAATTGTTTGTAATATAGGGAAATTAAATAGCTTACAGAGAATTACAGCTTTTTATTTAAAAAAACTGTTTTCTCTCTGTATGAAAAGGTCTTATCGATTAGAATGCTGAACACAATCAAACGTTCTTTAATATTTCATAAGTACTACCGGGAATTTCAGCGATTCTAAACGATAAGATTTTTTCATAAAGAGAGTTAATTATAAAAAATATTAAAATTACTAAAAAAGCCACCTGGTGGGGGGTAGGGAGACTAATAATCGACAGCAGCGACGCCTGCTGTCCTGGGCTCTAACTAAAGCAAAAATAAAAATGAGAGTTGCGCATCTATCTCAAATATATTAAGTGTATAATCTATGGTATAATCTATGGACTTGATTTTATGAATTTTTATGTAAATAGTAACAAAACGTCTCACAACTCTTTTAAATTAATTAAATAAATATAAAACATGTCCGCCGAGAAAAGAACAGCCGATGACGAAAAAGCTGCTGGAGAATGTGACGGTGATGATCCAGAAAACTGGATTGGACCAATGCCTTCAGAGGCGGTAAAACCCAAACCAAAAAAACGAAAAGGTGTTCTTTTTTTACTAAACAAACTTTAAAATTAAGTGCTAAGTATCTTTAATTGACGAAAATAATTCTATAGAACCTAAAAGAAAAAACAATTTTGATAAAATTATGGTTTACGATACTTTAATTTTAATCTTACATTTAAAGCGTTAGTTGTGGTTCACGGTTCACCTGCTATTAAGCGGTTACTCATGTTCCAAATTTAATGAGTGAAACTATAGACCGAACTAGTGTAGAAATTTTGAAGTTTTTGTTTTTAAACTTTCTTTCCTTTGTTGGCAAAGACTCGTAGTATCTCCAGTCTTTTTAATATACATCTAGTATTTAAATATTCTCTAACATGACCTTATATTTTCAGTATTAGAATTTGAAACACTATACCTGGAGAATTTGCCTTCATCAGAAACATATGAAAGAAGTTTCATGCACAGGGATATTGTTACACACGTACTTGTCACAAAAACTGATTTTGTGGTAACAGCAAGTCAGGATGGTCATTTGAAATTTTGGAAGAAACAAGTAAGTATATTTCCTTTAAGTTAGTTGGAGACCGAGTGGAGAAGATTGACATACAGTCATGATCCTCAGCATTGAGGGAACGACCAGAAAGAAGTTGGGCAAAATGGTTGTTCTGTGTCAAGAGGATAATTCCAGCACTGGATAAATTATACCAATGTTTTATAACAATTCTCTTTCCCTACTTCTACCTCAGTGCTGTACCTTAATCTTAGAAGCTATTTGTTATAAATACATTATTTTTATTTACAGATATTTATTTATAAAATTTAGCATCTGGTCTGGGATATGTGTACTTGCAATGATTGAATTACACTGGGAACTCAATTATGTTGTGCACACCACGTTGTATACACATTATTTATAGGTACACTTTACATCCTGAAAATATTACATAATTAATATATTTGAATGTGTACTTGCATTGATTGAATTTCACTGGGAACTTAATTATGTTGTGCACAATATGCATGTATACACATTATTTATAGGTACACTTTACATCCTGAAAATATTAATTAATATATTTTAATTGGTTAGATGTGCCCTACAACAATTGTAGTTTCTGATATATTTTATTATGTACTGTATACTTTTGATATTAAACAATAAATCCAATGGTTTCATTAATATCTTTTCCTTAAATGTTTCCAGGAAGAAGGTATAGAATTTGTAAAGCACTTCAGATGTCACTTAGCACCAATCTCCCATGTAGCAGCAAACAGCACCGGTACTTTACTCTGCACTGCATCACCAGAGAAGACAATAAAGGTGTTTGATGTTGTTAACTTTGGTTAGTATTGAGATGTCCAGTGGCCACGGATTGTCGAAAAATTCAGTTCGGTTAATATTCTGTAAATTCTGAACTATTACTGCCACAGTATTTGTGTCCCTGTTTTCAAGGATTAGTCATTTGTATTTTCATTAAAACTATTGTAGTGTTCATCACACTAGAATCCAGAGTAAATGTAAAGAGAAATTTAAAGTTTACATTTAAAATAATTTCTAAATAATAAGGACTAAAGTATGAAATTGCCGTTTTATTGTAATAAGTACTTCGAATTGACATAGAAACTTCATAGTTTGAGATTTTTCAGTGAAACATTTTTGAAACCTGTGAGGTTCTTCTTTTAAAAAATGTGCAACATTCGATTATAGACTTTCAGTTGTTTTTTTTATTCAGCTTAGACAAGAAAGATAGATACTTCGAAAATTCGAGATTTTTGAATACGAGCTCTGACGTGGAACTAACGCTCCAGAAAGCTCTCAATATCAATGTTGCGTTTGGAGAGGGGACTGCTAATGAACGCACCGTGCGATTTTGGCTTAAACGCTTTCGTCATTTAAATTTTAGTTTGAAGAACGAACCACATGGAAGACTGCCCACACCTGTGAATAACAATGAATTGAAAGATATGGTGGAAGCCAATCCGAGCCAAACTACCCAGGAATTAGCGGCATGGTTTAACGTTGCCTTACCAACAATATTAACTCATTTGCGTCAAATCAATAAAAAATAAAAAAATGAAAAATGGGTACTTCATAATTTGACTGATCTGCAGAAAGAAACGCGTGTTGAAACTTGTATTGCCTTGTTGAATCGATACAGAAATGAAGGAATATTATATAATAGAATGGATTCTTTACGATAACCGTAAGCGAAAAATGCAATGGCTGGCCCCAGGAGAAACACCGCAACAGTGTCCTAAAGAAAAGCTTACCAATAAAAAGGTAACGGTAAATGTTTGGTGGTCTCAGCATGGTGTTATTCACTATAGCTTTCTCCGATCTGGTCAAGCAATAACGGCAGATGTCTACTGTGCCGAACTCCGAACAATGAAAGCAAAACTTGCAGTGAAACAGCCCCGACTCATGCATCGATCTTTGACATTATTGCTCCATGATAACGCAAGACCTCATACAGCACGAAAAACCGTTTTAACTCTACAGGAAATGCAATTAGAAACCATTCGTGACCCAACGGACTGCAATTTTTTCTTGATTCAGACAATTTTTTACTTGATAAAAAGTTTTCTTCCCAGGACGCAGTACAAAATGCTTTCACACAATTTACAGAATCTAGATCACCAGAGTTCTATCGCAAAGGCATAAATGACCTTCCTATTAGATGGCAGCAATGTATAGATAATAATGGTAGATATTTTGATTAAATAAATATGTGAAATGAAAAAAAAAACGAGTTTTAATTTTCCAGTAAAAATCGCAATTTCATACTTTAACCCCTAATACAATTTTTTTATTTTTATTGCTTAGATGGGTAGGCGAGCTCACGGCTCACCTGCTGTTAAGTCGTTACCAGTACCCGTAGACATAAATGTAAATATAAATGCCAACGTAAATGTCGCCACCCACCTTGAGACATGACTTGTATGGTCTTAGTTATATGTAACGGCTGCCCTGCCCTTCACACCGAAAAGCATTACTGCTTCACGGCAGAAATAGGCAGCATATTTTATATATTTTCTGTATGTGTGTTTGTGTGTATTATGGTGTATATTTTTTGACAAATTTCTAATGTTGTTCTTTTACATTTCAGATATGATTAACATGATCTCAATAGATTTTGAGCCATATCGAGTGGAGTGGGTGCATTCCGCTGGTGACCCCATCTCGGCTTTAGCTGTGTGAGTGTTTATTATGATAGGCAATTATTATAACACTAGCAATGTGGCATGAGGCAGGTTTCGGTTTTATTGGAAAACTAATTATTAATAAATAAAATAAAACAACACACATTGCAGCACATGTCTTGGCTTTTTAACAAGTCGCGTAGATTTACAACAAGTGGCGTTGCTTTTCAACATGTTGTGCAAGTTTTCCACACGTGGCCTAGCCCTGCAACAGGTGACGTTGTTTTTCAACATATTGCGTAGGTTTACAAAATATGGTGTAGCCTTGCAACGTCACGTGTACCAAGTTACGCAACATGTTGAGAAGCAACGCCACGTGTGTTGCATTTCAAATTGTTGCGGAACTTTGTACACGTGACGTTGCTTTTCAACATGTTGTGTAGGTATGCACTTTGTGGCATAGACTTGTAACAAGTGACGTTGCTTTTCAAAATGTTGCGTAGCCCTGCTACACGTGACGTTGCTTTTCAACATGTTGCGTAACTTGGTACACGTGACGTTGCTTTTCAACATGTTGCGTAACTTGGTACACATGACGTTGCTTTTCAACATATTGCGTAGCCTTGCAACAGGTGATATTGCTTTACAAAATTGCGTAGCCTTGCAACAGGTGATAAACCTTTACAAAATGTAGCGTAGCCTTATAACAGGTGACGTTGTTTTTCAACATGTTGCGTAGCTTTGCAACACGTGACGTTGCTTTTCAGAATGTTGCGTAGCCTTGCTACACGTGACGTTGCTTTTCAAAATGTTGCGTAGCCCTGCTACACGTGACGTTGCTTTTCAACATGTTGCGTAACTTGGTACACGTGACGTTGCTTTTCAACATGTTGCGTAACTTGGTACACATGACGTTGCTTTTCAACATATTGCGTAGCCTTGCAACAGGTGATATTGCTTTACAAAATTGCGTAGCCTTGCAACAGGTGATAAACCTTTACAAAATGTAGCGTAGCCTTATAACAGGTGACGTTGTTTTTCAACATGTTGCGTAGCTTTGCAACACGTGACGTTGCTTTTCAGAATGTTGCGTAGCCTTGCTACACGTGACGTTGCTTTTCAAAATGTTGCGTAGCCCTGCTACACGTGACGTTGCTTTTCAACATGTTGCGTAACTTGGTACACGTGACGTTGCTTTTCAACATGTTGCGTAACTTGGTACACATGACGTTGCTTTTCAACATATTGCGTAGCCTTGCAACAGGTGATATTGCTTTACAAAATTGCGTAGCCTTGCAACAGGTGATAAACCTTTACAAAATGTAGCGTAGCCTTATAACAGGTGACGTTGTTTTTCAACATGTTGCGTAGCTTTGCAACACGTGACGTTGCTTTTCAGAATGTTGCGTAGCCTTGCTACACGTGACGTTGCTTTTCAAAATCTTGCGTAGCCCTGCTACACGTGACGTTGCTTTTCAACATGTTGCGTAACTTGGTACACATGACGTTGCTTTTCAACATATTGCGTAGCCTTGCAACAGGTGATATTGCTTTACAAAATTGCGTAGCCTTGCAACAGGTGATAAACCTTTACAAAATGTAGCGTAGCCTTATAACAGGTGACGTTGTTTTTCAACATGTTGCGTAGGATTGCAACATGTTGAAAAGTATGTTGGATTGAAACCTTAGAATTTTAATAAAACAACATAGTGATTCACGTAATTCCTTTCTATGATATAATTGTGTTTTTGTTTCATCTCCCATCTCGCTTACTCACCAGCTCAGACAGAAACACAAATAAGATTCACGTGTACGACGGCACGCAAGCTTCGGGCACTCCGCTGCACACCTTCGAGACTCTGCATCAGACCGCGGTGGCGGTCATCAAGTATAACCCGGTCTTCGAAACTGCTGTCTCCGTCGATAAGGTACCTTAGGTTCTTTTTTATTTATTGATTAGATGGGTGGACGAGCTCACAGCCTACCTGGTGTTAAGTGGCTACCGGAGCCCATAGATATAAGTTCTAAGGTCTCAAGTATAGTTACAACGGCTGCCCCACCCTTCAAACCGAAACGCATTACTGCTTCACGGCAGAACTCGGCAGAGTGGTGGTACCTATCCGTGCGGACTCACAAGAAGACCTACCACCAGTAATTACGCAATTACCTTCAATATTTACAAATAATTTACTGTATTTATGGCGTCTAAAACCGCTACAGTCCTTGTCATTTGGCTCCGTCATCATGTGTTATGGTTTGCATGGGAGTCCATGGTAATTCAGACCTCAAACTTATCAACATTTTTAAAGTCATCATGACTAGATGTATAAGATAAGATTAGGATAAGTAATTGTATTGAACTATGCGGTAGCATGTAGAAATAAACGTACATATTATATTATATGCACGAATGAAATTCAAATGGCCAGTTTTGTAACAGCAACTTCATAGGTTTCACCTATTATTACTATTTCATTACATATTATTTTATGTGAGTTTGTTTGTTTTTTAATGAGAATAAAGTTCTTTAACACTAAACATACCATAATGGGTCAAATGACCCATTTTGAACTTTTGCATTGAAAATTCACATATCATCTTATTGCTTCTGCACATTTGACTTCATGACTTTTTCTTACCAATTACTCTACAGTTATCATACTTTTTTGTTGTTATGTTTTGTTTATTTTGAGTAATACTTGTCATATAATTACCGTTGTCTACCCGCTATGGTAGATACAGGTCCCAGTAAGTGTAGGTATGGTCAGTTTACACGTCATTTCGGATCCTCCCGATCCACTAACGGTGCTTTTAGGTACCACAAGCACCGCTCATCGTTCTGACGAAGGGCTCGACAAGTAAATTAACCTTCAAACACAGCCCGCTGAGTTTCTCGCCGGCTCTTCTCAGTGGGTCGCGTTTCCGATCCGGTGGTAGATTCTGCGAAGCACGGCTCTTGCTAGGGTTCGTGTTAGCAACGTTATCAGGTTTGAGCCCCGTGAGCTCACCTACTAGTTAAGGTTACGCTGATATAGCCTCTCAAGGTTATAAGCTTAGGTAGGAAAAAAAATATCAGTGTTAAACTTTAATAAGTCATGCACTGAAAGAAAGTGATGAAAACGAGCTGTTTCTCCGCAGGCCGGCATAGTCGAGTACTGGACGGGTCCGAAGCACGAATACAATTTCCCCAAGACGGTGAGGTTTCAGTCGAAGCTCGACACGGACCTGTACGACTTCGTGAAGAACAAGACTTGTCCGACGGCGCTGGACTTCTCGCCGGACGGCAGAAAGATGGCCTCGATAAGCCTCGACAGGAAGGTAAGTTTAATTCGTAAACTGGTAAACGACCGTAATTTGGGTGATAGATGTCAGATTCATAAAAATCGACACGAGGATATGGAGATGATAATTTTTGTAATTCTGTCACTTAAACGCTTGAAGAGTTCTTAATTTTAATGAAATTGGCGTTCTGTACGGGAGGAATATGAAGTCAATTTTTGAAGTGAAACTTCTTTAGAATTTTTGTGATTTCAAACTCGATGAAACGAAATGAAACGAAACGAAAAAATAAGTGTGCCGCGATTGGCCTGCCGAAGCGGCTCCGAGCGGCGCCGACAAATCACGAAGCGCTCCACGCGGTCTCGCGTCCCCGACTAGTTCAGTGTGTTTTTGACGTTCGTGCACGCTGTCGTGGCTTTTTTTTTGTTTGTTATCAAGATGCCGCTGCACGTAAATTCAACAATTCCTGAATCGCAGTGAAGAGATTTACACAGCTGATAGACGTTCTCGTATTTCTCTTACTAAATTATACTTATCTGGCGTACGGTTACCGTGATTATGCAGGCGGTTCCCCCAGGGTGAGGCTGCTCCATTGCACTGCGGAGTAGTTGACTTGCGATTATTGAAGTTATACTTCTTTAGGCGCGTTATGAAAAATTTATGAGAGTGAAATTTTACGATGCGCGCGCACCGTGACACAAAATTAACAGAATGAAGTTGCCCACTAAATCGCTCATTACAATACGACCGACGTAACTTGGCGAGTCTGAATATAGCCGCAGGTGAACATTGGGAACAACAGGTGTACACTCGTAAAAAAAAGTGTTATTAGCATTCATTTTTTAACGTTAAATATTTATTATTAATTATTTAATATAAAAAAAATAATGAAATAAATTTAATAAAAATAAAGTATAACTTCTTACGCGCGTACACGCGTACAAGTAAGTACACGCACCCTTTTTTTGTTAAATATATTTAATTTATCAAACAATGCTAAGAATACCGCATTACATAAATTAAGCAACAAGATCATACAAATGGACCTAAATATTCCCACAGTGAAAGAGGAAATAGTAGCTTACAGCGAAAAATACCAAGCCAGATTATCGACACACGTCAATAAATTGGCGTCGGACCTAGGAGGCACAGGAGCAGTGCAGTTTACTAGATTAAGGAGGCACAGTATACCTACCTACCTTACAGAATAGAAATTAAATCTTACAATAAAAGATAATGATGTCACTGGACATCTCATTCTGTTAATATCACTATTAAGATTATAAACAGCCAAAGGAATAGCTCATTGTTAACTAAAACAGATCGCTATGAGACATTAAAACAAAAGAGAAAAAAAAATTAATCAAAGTATGCACCGTTGTTATCTATGCACTTTTGCCATCTGACAGGTAGTTAATTGATCCCTCGCTTGAAGAGTTCCACATTATATTTCTCAGGTGCGAGTGTTCCACTTCCTGACCGGCAAACTGCACAAGGTGATCGACGAGAGCCTGCAGCGGTTCCAGGAGTTGCAGCATCAGACGCAGCAGCTGCCCAACATGGAGTTCGGGAGGAGGTATCGCACTTACTATTTTGCTTGTGGATCTTAAGTTACAATATGATTTGTTTTTTATTATTATTACATCATGGCAGCCTCACTCGAAAATGTCAAAATAAATAAAAAATAAGTCGCAGCCACGGCGCGATAAAGATCAAACGTATAGTGTATACATTTACATTTACTGGCGGTAGGACCTCTTGTGAGTTCGCGCGGGTAGGTATCACCGCCCTGCCTAGTTCTGTCGTGAACCAGTAATGCGTTTCGGCTTGAAGGGTAGGACAGCCGTTGTAACTATACTGAGATTTTAGAACTTATATCTCAAGGTGGGTGGTGCTTTTACTTCGTAGATTTCTTTTTTTTTATTGCCCCTGTAGGCAGACGAGCATACGGCCCACCTGATGGTGAGTGGTTACCGTCGCCCATGGACTTCAGCAATGCCAGGGGCAGAGCCAAGCCGCTGCCTACTAGATGCCTATGGGCTCCGGTAACCAGTCGCGTGTTCCCAGGATGGCGACGGAGCGCGACCTGGAGAAGTCTGAGTGCGTGTCGCTGGGCAACGTGGCGTTCGACTGCAGCGGACACTTCGTGCTGTACGGCACGCTGCTGGGCGCCAAGCTCGTCAACCTGGCCACCAACCGCTGCGCCGCCACCTTCGCCAGGACGGAGAACCTCAGGCCGCTGCACCTCGCACTCTTCCAGGTGACAGCGCCGTAGTTGTAGATGTCTATGGGCCCCAGTAACCACTTGGCATCAGGTGGGCTGTGAGCTCGTACACCTATCTAAGCAATAAAAAATAAATAAATAAAGTTCCTCGTAATTGTGCTTCAATCAAAACCAAGACCATGCCACGTACCATCCGGCTATGGAATGAGCTCCCCTCCACGCTGTTTCCCGAGCGCTATGACATGTCCTTCTTCAAACGAGGCTTGTGGAGAGTATTAAGCGGTGGGCAGCGGCTTGGTTCTGCCATTGCTTAAGTCCACGGGCGACGGTAACCATTCACCATCAGGTGGGTCGTATGCTCGCCTGCCTACAAGGGCAATAAAAAAAACTATAATAATAATAATAATAACTTTATTTATTTCTCTCTTAAAGGTATAGTACAAATACAAATAAAAATTAACTTTACAATTTACTTTTGTAAGCCTTTGAAAGAGCTGAAGTCTGTACTAGATTCAAAGACTTGTATTACTGATCTCCAGGCTCCCTCCTTCTTAAGATAGATTAAGTTAGGTTAACTCGTGAAATGATGCTGCGGACTAGTGTTGAGAGATCATTAGGTGTTATCATTTAAATAGGTCAAGATTGGGGTAAGATTGATGATTTTGTATAAGTCAGACGAAAATGTCTTGGTCAATATGTTGCAGTGTGATATCGGAGCACTCAGGCGGTTAGACAATACAATGAAGGAAAGCGAACGTTTCTTTTTTTTTCCTATCTAAACTGATAGCCTTGAGAGGCTATATCAGCGTAACCTTAATTAGTAGGTGAGCTCGCGGGGCTCAAACCTAATGACGTTACTAACACGAACCCTAGCAAGAGCAGTGCTTCGCAGAATCTACCACCGGATCGGAAACGCGACCCACTGAGAAGATCCGGCGAAAAACTCAGTGGGCTGAGTTTGTGGGTTAATTTACTCGTCAAACCGATGACCGTCGACCGTCGAACGATGACCGGTGAACGTTTCTCCGCAGGGCCGCCTCAACCAGCCCAAGGTGGCGTCGACCCTCGAGATGGAGGGCTCCGAGAACCCCGCGCTGCTGACCGTGAAGACGGACCCCACGCTGTTCTGCACGGCCTACAAGAAGAACAGGTTCTATCTGTTCTCCAAGCGCAGCCCCGACGACGTCAAGGGCCCGGACAACGACAGAGACATCTTCAACGAGAAACCGTCCAAGGAGGACATCATCTCCGCCACCGAGGGGCAAGGTGAGAACTGAACGTCTTACAGCAGTTGATACTTCTGTGGACTCGAGCAAAATCGGTTTCTACCACGTCCGAAACTATTTACTTATATACATGAATATCATAATTATTTATAATTTGTACATAAATGACTGAGAACTTAATGAAAATACACAAAAGATAGTCCTAGATTTTCGGGTTAAAGATATTCTTTATTCTCAAAAGAGGTCGGTTATTATAAAAAATTTATATATCGACGTTTGAAAGGCAAACGTGACTAAGCGACAATGCGTGAACTTTACAGTAGACTAATTTAAAGTTGAAATTAATTTAAAATATACTTGGAAATACCTGAAAAATAATTCTATTTTAACGAATCTAGCTGTAGGATTGAAATAATCTTATAAAGCAGTTATTGTCGCTTAGTCACGTTTGCCTTTCAAGCGTCGATATATATCAGTCAGCTGGGGCCACTACGTTTATCCACAGCGCGTTTCCAAAGACCTTTTTTGCCACGTACCATCCGGCTTTGGAATGAGCTCCCCTCCACGGTGTTTTGCGAGCGCTATGACTTGTCCTTCTTCAAACGAGGCTTGCGGAGAGTACTTTATGGTAGGCAGCGGCTTGGCTCTGCCCCTGGCATTGCTGACGTCCATGAGCGACGGTGACCACTTACCATCAGGTGGGCCGTATGCTCGTCTGCCTACAATGGCAATAAAAAAAAGTTAGTGACGGACAGAATTATAAGCCGCAGTAATGACATTACTGTGACATCTTCGTACGTCGTTACGTGTACAAATTTTCAACTTAATCCGACACCTTGAAGTTGGTGAAAATCTAGTTAATAGATTTCGCCGCGTATACATTAGGTTTATTTTTATTTTTTATTGCTTAGATGGGTGGAAGGGCTCACAGCCCACCTGGTGTTAAGTGGAAGTATAGTTAACGGCAGAAACAGGCAGGGTGGTGGTACCCACCCGCGCGGACTACTCACAAGAGGTCCTACCACCAGTAATCAGGTCCAGCTGATAGAAGCGCCTTATGCACGTGTCTATTGCAGGAGTCCAGCGGATCTACGAGCAGGCGGTCATACACACGACGCTGGGCGACATCCACGTGCGGATCTTCGGGAAGGACGTCCCGAAGACGGCCGAGAACTTCTGCGTCCACGCCAGGAACGGCTACTACAACGGACACATCTTCCACCGGGTCATCAAGGGCTTCATGGTGCAGACCGGGGACCCCACAGGTGAAGGCGCCCGCCCTCAAAACCACGTCCAGACGGAGTGAAACTATCACTGTCGGCACCCACGTTGAGACGTTTTTTTTTTAGTTTTTTTATTGCTTAAATGGATGGACGAGCTCACAGCCCACATGGTGTTAAGTGATTACTAGAGCCCATAGACATCTACAACGTAAATGCGCCATCCACCTTGAGATATAAGTTCTAAGGTCTCAAGTATAGTTAACGGCAGAAACAGGCAGGGCGGTGGTACCTACCCGCGCGGACTCACAAGAGGTCCTACGTATAGACGAGGGGTTGGTCCGCAGGCACGGGCACGGGCGGGGAGAGCATCTGGGGCGGCGAGTTCGCGGACGAGTTCCGCGCGCACCTCAAGCACGACCGGCCCTACACGCTCAGCATGGCCAACGCCGGGCCCGACACCAACGGCAGCCAGTTCTTCATCACGCTGGCGCCCACGGTGCGTGCCCCAGTACCTTATTACCGCCCCTGTTCAGACTACTAGTGTTACTTTTTCCTTTTTATTTACGAACTAGCGACCTGGCCTCGCTTCGCTTCGGAAACCTTAAATTTTATTATTGATAGTTAAGTCCCGCGATGCTACCTGCGGTTATTGTCATACCGCGGGTGACACCGCGGGGCGAAGATAGTTTAATAAAAGTAGTCTAAGTTATTCCTTATATCATCCGCTACCTATCAGTGAAAGTCTCGTCAAAATCGGTCCAGCCGTTCCAGAGATTAGTCGGAACAAACAGACAGACAGACAGACATAAATTGTAAAAAATGTTATTTTGGTGTATGTACCGTATATATATTCATATACTAAAAAGGGGTTATTTCAATATTACAAACAGACACTCCAATTTTATTTATATGTATAGATTAAAATAAGACTTGACCTAAAGGTCTCAGTTACCAGGTTATAAAATCTATACATAAGCGAGGGCGGGTCGCTAGTAAGCTCTAAGGTCTCAAATATAGTCCAGTAAAGATTGTTTTAGTAGTTACAACATAGAGTTTATTTTTATTTTTACTTTTTATTGCTTTGATGGGTGGACGAGCGCACAGCCCATCTGGTATTAAGTGGTTACTGGAGCCCATAGACATCTACAACATACATGCACACCTTGAGATATAAGTTCAAAGTTCTCAGTATAGTTACAACGGCTGTCCCGCCCTTCGAACCGAAACGCATTACTGCTTCACGGCAGAAATAGGCGGGGTGGTGGCACCTACCCGTGCGGACTCACAAGAGGTCCCACCACCAGTAATAACAGTTCGAATTGAAGTAGAGACGTGCGTCGGTTCGCAGCCGTGGCTGGACAACAAGCACACGGTGTTCGGTCGCGTGACGCGCGGCATGGAGGTCGTGCAGAACATCGGCGCCGCCAAGACCAACCCCAAGACCGACAAGCCCTACGACGACATCAGGATCCTGTCGCTCTCCGTCAAGTGATGAGGAGAATAAACTGTTTAAAAACAAATCAAACGTCACTTTATTTATGACCTTTTGTTTTTTATTTATTATTGAAAGATTACTGGTGGCCCTATGGCCTTTCCAGTTTCACCAGGACAGGTGGGCGAGCAAGGGCTCAGCCAGGAGGGGATCACCTTTTGTGTGCTCTAGTCAAATGGACGAGCTCACGGCTCTTTTTTTTCTTCCTTACCTATGCTAATAGCCTTGAGAGGCTATAACAGCTTCTCCTTGACGTGTAGGTAGGATCACGGGGCTCTAACTGGGAGTGTTGCTAACACTGACCCTAGCAAGAGCAGTGCTTCGCAGAATGTACCACCGGATACGGCCCATCTGATGTTAAATGGTCGTCGCAGCCATAGACATCAACTAGGTTATTACCGCCGCCCATATTTCTTTATTATTATTTTTATTGCATATATGTGTAGACGAGCTCACAGGCCACCTGGTGTTCAATGGTTACCAGAGCCTATAGATATCTGCAACGTAAATGCCGCCACACCCACCTTGAGATATGATAAGGTCTCAGTATTAGTTACAACGGCCGTCCTAGCCTTCAAATCGAGACGCATTACTGCTTCACGGCAGAAATAGGCAGGGTGGTGGTACCTACCCATTCAGACTCAGAAGTCGCCCTTTCACGAGTGAAAATTTAGAAAAACTTGGTACTTTCCTGCGGGATTCGAACCCCGGTGCGGTCGCATTGCTCGATACAGATTAACATCTCGAATACTTCTACTGCGAGAAGCTGTCTCATCCCAAAAGAAAAAAATGAAATTATTTCTATATTTAAACTAACATATAATAAAATCAATCTGGGGCGTAGTGGGTCGCCATTGGGGTCGCTCAGTTCTTTAATTTATTTTTCAATTTTTCCAGTAGATCTAATTTATAAAAGATAGTGTACATATTTTATGATTATTGCAAATTCTTGAATTTATTAGTGGTTTTTATTTTTATTTTTAAATGTAGTGAATTAATTAATGTACTTAATGTTACATAGTACCTATAGTCGAGTTTTTATAACAATAAGTAAAAATAGAAAAGTAAAATTTTAATTATAAATAAACTCACTGTATTTTTTTTATATTTATTGCTTAGATGGGTGGACGAGCTCACAGCCCACTTGGTGTTAAGTGGTTACTGGAGCCCATAGACATCTACAACGTAAATGCGCCACCCACCTTGAGATATAAGTTTGTAAGGTCTCAGTATAGTTACAACGGCTGCCCCACCCTTCGTACCGAAACGCATTACTGCTTCACGGCAGAAATAGGCAGGGCGGTGGTACCTACCCGCGCGGACTCACAACAGGTCCTACCACCAGTAAAACCTAATTATAAATTATGGTACCTGTGGCTTAACTTCGATTCGCTTCGATATATTCCTTAACGTATGGGCGGCCTAACCACATCCGTCTTCCGGTACGCGGTCTCCACTCGGCAACTATTTGACTCCAGCGGCAATCTGTGACAATTAGTACGATAAACGCATGTAAAAGGAAGACAAGCAAATGTCGTAATTAATGAAATAACCGTTTTTTAACTCTCTTTATATTACCAATAATTAAATATTCAAGCCCGTCTAAAATTCATAATTACGACATCTATTGTTAAGTAGCGGAACTAGGTTGACTTTTGAATACTAGGTGGCGGTGGCAGTACTTTAAGTACAATCGAATTTAAAAGAGCAACCTGTGCACATTCATAATTCAGTCATAAATTAATTATTATCATCTAGATCTTATGTATATACTGTATGTTTACTTCTAGTAGTATATAAAAGATAGTTTGGTAATAAGTAGGAGCAGCAGGTAAGTGCTTAAAATGTACGGTATAATGCCTGTCTTCAAAGAAGTGTTTCCGAAGATTGTGTTTAAAAAAGACACAAATTACAAATTATTACGAGCGACTGACGTTTAAAAAATTTACATAAAGTTCCCTTTCTTTTAAAGTTGATTAAAAAACACATAAAGGAATCCGGAACAACTACATGAAAATTTGAAATGCAAACTTTAACATCATCAAACTTTCAATGAGGTTGCAAACCTTATCCAAAAAGTTTTAGTGAAAATATAAGATGTGTGGATAAAAAAACTACTTCTCAAAGAACTATTAAGTCTTATTACATTACGACTGTTCGTGCTAGAACGCTATAATGATTAACAATATAAATAAGATTAATAAGACAGAATGAATGGTAATGCGATTGTCTCAATTTCCTATCATAAGATACTAGAAATAGTAGGTAGTTTCTAGAAAAATCGTAAACGATTTTGAATAAATAATAATAATCTATTACGTTCTGACGTTGACCTGTTATAGTACTTTTATTATGTATTATTCGTAATTATACCGCTCGCACTGCACGTTGGTACCGCAATAATGTTATTTCTGCCACGAATCTCAAACATAATGCACCCATTTTACTTGGTATTATTAATATAAATAGCCACCACGGAGTCATTGATAACGGTTGGAAACTATAGTCGGATTTTTTATTAGACGAAGTTAACTGACGTTTACTGTGTTGTCAGTTTTTGATGAAATAAAAATAGTGTTGTGACAAAGTGAACGATTGAAAAAACTCCTGAATTAATGAAATTGCCTCGATTGTCTAGTGAATAGTTGGTGTGCCGAATTGCCGATATCGGGTACGGGGTTCGAATTTTAGGCGTGCTTTGTACATACCAACGAGTTTTCGACGAAATATTATGTTCCTATAGTATCTACCTGTACTGAATACCGAGTGTTTTAAACATTAAGAAAAACATTGCGAGGAAGTTTGTAAGACTGTCCTATTTGCAATACAGTTGAAATTATACAAAAATAACACAATAGTTGAAATTATAGATTATAGACGTATAAAATATAACAATTATGGGTAGGTAATGAAAATAAAAAAACTGATTGTAGTTACATACTACTAGTAACATATATTGGAGCACTTTAATACAATTTTATTGTAAAATATAAATAATATTCTTTTATAGTTTGAAATTAATGATTAACTCTTCACACTCATTGTTCATTCATGTGATTGAACGAGAACTGAACGCATCACTATTACTTTAAATATAGCAACATTATTTCACAAAGTGACATTAGCTACTGTCAGCTGGCTTCGTCTAATTAAAAATCCGACTATAAGTGATTCCTATGCAATTAAACTTCGACCTCACGTCCATTGTAACGAACACGTTAAGAAGGCGTGCATCTATAAAAAGGTGTATATCGGCGTTAAGCCAGGGTTTTCACACAAGTTCTTTTACAATGAAAATACAATACAATTCTATAAAACATTAACACTACTTGTTTATTAGAAAAAACCACGTCTTAGTCTTTACACAATTAGCCATTTTGTGAAGGTTATAGCAACTACAACTTCTTTTATACAAACAAATGTAATTACTGCGAAACAATTCACAAAATATGGCTTAATATTCACAATACATATTTTAGTGATTTTTACATGACTTTGACATTGATTTATTTTACACAAAATTACTTTTAACTATTGTAAACTAACATTGTTATTATCCAGCCTTATAATAGATGGCGCCAACAACATCATTGCATAACAATTACAATACTTAATTAAATTATTACAGTTAATTATAATATAAAATATTATTAATATTTATGCTTTATTATTATTTAATTATTTATATAGTCATTTCTGTTTTTAAACAATAATATAAATATTAAACATAATCTGAACATTTTCACATCAAAACAGTGTCTGGTAATTATTAAATATGGTAGAATAACAGTTTCATCTTGCTAATAATAAATAAACAATAACATAGAATAAACTAATTAATGCCAATAGTGGCGTTTGCGCCCATATGTACATACATAATATATGTGTATACATTTTATGTGTATTTAATTACTCATCTAAACGTAACGGGCACTAAGAAGATACGCTTGGTTAAGCTTAACTCCAGATAAACTGTGAGGCCATCTGCACATCTATGTTAGGAAAATTAAATAAAATCATTTAGAATTCTGACTCCTGTGTTAATGTTAGATTATCCTCGGACTCTCTCTGTTCTAACCAGATGCTAAAACAATACTATTATCATTCGATTGCGATAAGAAATTATCATATTAGGCAGGTACACATATAATAAAATTTGTGTAAAATTCGATAAGCCGTTACTGATAAGACTTTTATAATTTGGTTATTGTTTTTCGTTTTTTCTTTGGAGTAGGTAATAGATAAAACTAAAACAGTCCAATTATATCTAGTGTTATCTTATGTGGATTAGTCGTCGAGTGCCTAATCAGTTCTCCTTTGGATAAATAATTTCGAATTTATGATTGAGAGTATCAGCTGATGGCTAAAAATAAAAATAAAAAACAAAATCTTCTTGGTACCTGAAATTGCCATTAATATCTGCCTATATTCAACTAAATAAAGCATTTGGGATGCACAATGAAGGTCAATTTAATAACCTAAAAAGAAAACAAAATCTTCATAAAGTTGAAGAATTTAGAAGCTTAATATAATTTATTATTTTCCTTGCTTCCCTTTTATCTTGTGCGAGCGAGATGAGACTATGCTCTGTTCCATTCGCTCTAGCGCTGTTGTTCGTATAGCTGTGCTCTTCCCTCGCATTTATTTTCTTGCATCAGGCAACGACTACCCCGCCTTCGCGCCTCGCCCAAATATGCTCGTTTCCATTGTCTGTGTACATTTTTTTACTTAATTTTTTTTTACTCATTTTTTCATTATGTTAATTAGACTTTTTAATTACAGTTTAACATTTCTTAATTTTAACTGACAACGTTTTAAAAACTTTATATAATTCAGTGCTTAGAATGAAAATTAATATTTAAATTGGAAATAAAACCAACCATCTTCCTTTAATTTACCTTACACCTGCAGTGTAGTGCTGTCTTAGACAGATTCACAACTCATATGTAACAAACTAAATTACAGTAAATTCGACATCACACTCATATACACTACGAGTTAAGCATCGCTTTTTGTTACATTTTGATTTGGCGTGTCAATAATCAAGATAAATCCGCGAATTTTTGTTTAGATAGTTTACCAAAATATTAGTATTCGGGGGTGGCATTGAAGTAGTGAATTTTATTGGCTCCAGTAACCATTCAACCACAGATGAACCGTACGCTTGTTTGCATAGAACACTGTAACATGTGTTAGTAGTCTAAAGTAAAAAAAGTGCTAAGAAGAAATCTGTAAATGTAAATAAAAGAACAAATAATTGTCAATGAATAATTTTAATTTTATGTTCTATAAATGTTCAAAACAATTAGCTAATTTAATGATTATCATTATAAGTCCTAAATCGTTAATTTAATGAAAGCATCTAATTCTGCTCTCAATGAAAAGGTTCCGACTCCCGAGTTGTAACTTAATACAATAATTAACTGTACGATAGTACTGAATATAGATTCATAGGAATAAATCGCAGCACATAACACGTATTGTATCATTTTGAGTAACGAGTACACTTTGCGGAACGAGGTTTATTAAACAAGTTTTTATTTTTATTTTTTATTACCTTTGTAGGCAGACGGGCATACGGCCCACCTGATGGTGAGTGGTTACCGTCGCCCGTGGACTTCAGCAATGCCAGGGACAGAGCCAAGCCGCTGCCGCTAACGTAAACCATTTTACACAAGTAGTAATTGTAGCGCTGGGATCGGTCCTATTTTGAGTCGTCTATGGTATAAAAATATCGATCTACAACTGGAATTCGCAAAGATTGCGCGTTCAAAAGATACATTCATAAATGATATTAATTCTAAAAAATACAAAGCGATACCGCTTTATCGGTGTAATGGAAATAGACTTGTCGATTCTCGGTAATCGCACAAAGTCGTAAACAGCCCGATGCGGCCTCGCACTATGCTACGAGCCTCACAGCCAATCCCATACCAGCGTTGTTTCATATCACGTCATATTAAACCAATGAGCGACAGCCGCCATCACGCTATTTCTAAAAATAGCTTATCTGAGTCACAGCATAAAAGCAATGGTTGTTTCTTAACAATGTTTAGAAACAAGTGGAACGCCACGGAAGGAGGACGTGTGTTAATCGTAGGAAAAAGTTATAAAGTTCGCGTAGTGAGTTCAGTGATACCGAAGCGTTCGGTGCAAACACATGGTTCGGAATTCCGGCCACAGCATGGAGACCACCTTCTATGACGAGCAATATCCTCTCAGCGGCCCTGTGGAAAACCTTAAAAGGCCCCTAACCTTGGATGTTGGGCGGGGTGGGAAACGTTCACGAATCGCTGCACCCGTTCTCTCCTCGCCAGATTTACAAATGTTGAAGCTCGGATCTCCTGAGTTGGAAAAATTGATCATTCAGAACGGTATGGTGACAACCGCTACCCCTACTCCGGGAGCGCCTGTCTTATTTCCCGCAGTAGCACCTACGGAGGAACAAGAAATGTACGCGCGACCTTTCGTCGAAGCGCTAGACAAGCTGCACCACGGCGAGGCAGTGACGCCGCTCGGACGTCGAGTATATGCCGATTTGGACAGGCCGCTAGAGCGATACCCCACTCCCATCGTGAAGGACGAGCCCCAGACGGTGCCGAGCGCGGCCAGCACGCCGCCGCTATCACCCATCGACATGGACACTCAGGAAAAGATCAAACTGGAGAGAAAGAGACAGAGGAATCGGGTAGCCGCTTCCAAATGTAGACGACGTAAGCTGGAACGTATTTCAAAGCTGGAAGAGAAAGTGAAAATTCTTAAAGGTGAAAATGCTGAACTAGCACAGATGGTGGTGAAACTAAGGGACCACGTGCACAGGCTAAAGGAGCAGGTCCTAGAGCATGCGAATGGTGGCTGCCACATCGAGTCGCACTTCTGATCGCGTCGCCATCGCCGCTCCTCCACATTCCATGCTAGTCGCGCCCGCTAGGACGCAGCATACAAAGCGATTTGTGATCTTAATTTTACTGTGTAATATATAGTTAATGAACCCTAGTGTGTAAGGTGTTAAAGTCGCTACGTTAAAGAATGCTGTGGATTTCTGGTTAAGTTTGAGAGATTAGGTTTGCCAGTGGTGTTATGCAGAGAACCGTCGATTGCGGACATTATTGTAATTATTGTTGTATGAGGATAGTTATGTCGGTGATATTGCAAATATTTAAAAGGAAGGATGTACTTAGCGCAAGTCACAACTTGGAAAGACTTAGCTTCTGTCGTAAGTTGCAAGATTAGTTTTCATCGTATCAGTATTGAGTTGTCTCATTTTACTTAGAATAGTGTAGAAACTAGAAAGGATAATCTTGCGACGTCATTTACAGACTAAACGAGGTTGATGCGACGTTGCCAGTTTTACGTTTATTTCCCCGTTTCAACGATGTTGCTGTTCTCCTTTGTTGCATTTGTTTTACCATTGTCTATTGTGTAGCTATTTTTATAAATAGACTCTTAATTTTAATAATAAAATCTCATTTTGGCTGTAATTTGTACATTAGACAAAGAACACGGTGACAGGCATCGACAGGACCAAAATTTAATACGAGTAAAGGAGATAGCATGGCGTAGAACTGGCACCGGCGCATCCAGCAAAGTCACGAGCGGATGTTCTGCTAATTAAAATTCCGCCTGTGCCGCCCTCGCGGAATGGCGGCCATGTGTTCAACAATCGGACGTTCCGAATCACGTTTTGTTGCACAAGGTTAGCTTTTTACCGCTGCAGTAGTGCAGTATCTTAGGCACTGGCGCGAAATGGAACTTTGTCGATCGTCACGCTTGAATTGTTTGAAGACAAATTGCGCGCTTGTGTGCGAGACTGATTGAATGTGTGCCTTGCTTGTAGTACGTACGAGAGAGCGCAATGTATTTTTTTCTGATAGGAAAGATGATTTCACGGAACTGAACCGGTGCTGTATTGTAGAGGACGTGACTTGTAATCTAAAGCCGTCCGTATAAAAACTTATTTTGTGAGAGTTTTCTTATTGTGTGATGTATGTGTGCGACAGAGATTAGACAGAGCGAATGTGTGATGTAAGTATTTATTGGTAAGAATGAGAATGTTTTAATGAATTAGGATGAAGTAGCAATCTCGAGTGCCTACGCTTTGTAAACTAAAGCTATACCTAAATATGTTTATTGTTTTTGTTACCATTGTGTGCTACAAGAAATTGTTCTGTACCATTGTCTTGTGTAAGTAATTTAAGTAATTATAAAAGCAATTAAAAACGTTGGATTGTTATAGTTTATAGTGCAGGATGAGGTGCGTCTCTGAATTTGTTCAGAGTTGCATCTCCTCTTCCTATTTGTATTATTTTTATACAAACAAATTCTTCAGAATGTTAACAATAATTTGTAAGTTTATAAAAAATAAAGAAACAGTTATACTAAAATATATTATATTTCTATGAATTTAACGTAACAATATTGTTTATAAAACGCAATACGTGTATTGTATAAAAAAAAACAATGAAAGAAAAATAAATTATGAGGATTATTATACCATTTAAAATTTATTTCATTTTAAGAATCTCACACTTTCCCTAGTTTTCCATATGCCACAAAAATATATATCGAAAGATAAAAAGCACAAAAACAATGTTATTGTGAAGAAAAAACCAAAGTTAGCACGCAATGTAATCAATCGTAAACGAGGAGGCAATATTACGGCATAACAGCTGTTTTGCTGATTCATCAGCATAAAATACGATATTACGTAAGATCTACATGATGCTTATATTCATAATCGGGACACAGTAGTATGACATTTGTATCACGTGTGGGGCATTGTAAATAAACAATGTCCTGGAGTCTAAGGTGACATTTCCCTCATGTGGCAAGTAAAATAACATCTTCCAAAAATCACTACATAGTATAAAACAAAGTCGCTTTCTCTGACCCTAAACCAGTCTGTCCCTACGTGTGCTTAAATCTTGAAAACTACGCGACGGATTTTGATGCGGTTTTTTAATAGATAGAGTGATTGAAGAGGAAGGTTTATATGTATAATAACATCCATTAGATAGTGGAGAAATCAATAATAAATTGCAGTTTCCGTGGGTCGCTCGTGTTTTATAAAACTGAATGAACAGTTCCTACGATTTAAACATTACAGTTGAAAAAGGGCTTTATGACAATACAGTTGGATTGATAGCAGAGGAGGATGTCGAAAGCACTGCTCTGTTTATCTCTTCTACGAATCAATTACCTATACATTCCAGTTTTTTAAAGTAGGAAAAGCCTTTATCCAAACGACACCACTCATGTCTCTTAAGCGGTGACGATATCCACGTTCTGTTGTCTTTTATTACCACAAAATACCATAATACTATAGGCTGTGATCTCGCCTGCATACGCAGAACATTTCTGACGGCATGGAAATAAAGAGTACCGTAGATTGGGGGGAATAGGGACAAATCTGGGTTGTCACAATGCTTTTGTGAGATTTAAATTTGTTGAATTGAAAAGGACTTATTTAGTGTTTAAGAATATTAAATAGTTTAATTTAGTCATCAGAGTTTGTATCTGGTTAAATTTTTTGAAAAGTTAATTACCTAAAGTTAAGTATAATGGCCGGCAAACTTCTTGAGCATTTGTCGACGTAGTGGGAGTAAGTTCGCGCATGGTACACTCACGTGCAAAAACAATATTAAAATTTACTCTGCGTCATAATGCTATTAAATTATTAAAATCAACATATTATGTATTTAATATAGGTTAATAATTGTAATAATTTAATCTTGGGGTAAAATAGATATTCCTTCTATTTAGTCAAAACTAGAGCTGTTGCCAGGTCTTGGTTCAATTGAAGCGAAGCTGGTATTTGTAATTTTTTTTTCGTTATCATAATCATGACCATCATCGTCATCACTGTTTTCATCACCCGAGTCGCTATCATCGTGATGAGTCGACATAGGGCTCATCGGTGTAGTTTACAACTCGGTCGGTTCGGTCTTCTTTTTTGTCTATAATTAATTATTTTTTGAAGATATTCGATTCGTAGTAATCGAATGTTACTTTTTTCAATTACCAGCTTCCGATTACTTTCTGTTTTTTTTTCCATCATTCTTCATTCCGAGCCATTAAAATTTATATCTTCTTTAAATTTTTCGAAGCCTTTCTCTACGATACGGAGTTTCGCTGCTTGTTATTATGATTACATCTTTTTATTACAGATTGAACTAAACTCTCCATTCCGGTAACTTTCTTCTTCCCTGATCTTTTCTTACTCGGAGTCCGAAACACGGCGAGCAAGCCAGAGTCTTTAGCTTCGTTAATAATGCACCTAGCAGTACTCACTGATGTTTTTCTTGCTTCCGAAGTCTGTTTTACTTTTTCCATATCATTCTTCTCCTGTTTTATAATGAAGCAATATACGTCGTACACAATTTTTCTACCCTTTCTTTTGAATACTACGCCATAGTGTATTTTTTATAAAAAATCAACAAACACTCAACATATAGCAATGGCAACAAAGTCAACAAGCAATTATAACAAATAACTTAACGATTAATAACGATAGACTTTTTACTGTACGCAAGCGTACTTTTGTGAGCAAGCGGAACGAAGGCGCGGTGCGGGGCGCAAGGTTCGACTGATCTACCAATAACGCGCTCGATACGATTTCCCCTGCCGTCGCGCCTCACCCTCACCACCAAAGTGATCTAAAATTCGGTTCTGCGCAGTCAAGGTCATTTGCTCACGAAGTTTGCCGGTTACTATACCTACCTAACAACTAAACAGTGCCAGCCCTATCGGAAAACGATTGTCCCCATACGTGACCCGATTCACCCCAAAAGCCAAGGTTGGTCAGGTCAAGCTAGTTTTTTTAGTTTTCGGGTATTTTTTTCAATGAACTATGTATAATAATGCATCGTATATGAAAATTTAAACCTTCAGAACCATTTTAATCTCAATGTTATTGGTATTGAACAACCACTGAAAATATGTGTTGGGATTGGAAAGCGTCCCGATTCCCCCAATCTACTGTACGAAAGCTGATTTTTAAATGCATTTTGTATCTACGGTACACGGCACTCGGCAAAAATCGAATCAGCTTGTAATACATTTTCTTTTTTGTATACAAGCGATATTACTACCTGAACATTGTTTTGATTCAAAACAATGTTCTTAAAAGTAGTATTACTTTTAAATTATGGAACGTCAAGTATATATCGACGCTTGAAAGGCAAACGTGACTAAGCGACAATAACTGCTTTGTACTTAAATGATAGGCGATAACCATATTCGATGCGCAAAAAAAATATATTTCCTATTCAATCCTACAGCTAGATTCGTTAAAATATAATTTTTTTCAGGTATTTCAACTTTAAATTAGTCTACTGTAAAGTTCACGCATTGTCGCTTAGTCACGTTTGCCTTTCAGGCGTCGATATGCTATCGTTTTACTGGAAAATCAAATCAAAATCGAGTCCACGACGAACGTCATCGGTTTCGTTGGCAAATGTACCCGCAGCGCTCAATTATGCACGAACGTCCGGACGGATGTGACAAAAAACTTAAAAGAAGTAGGTAGGTTTGATTTATTCAAGTGTGTTAGAGAATAATTATGCATGATTATTATACTTGTCTTTGTTCTTTGAGAAATAATATTAGACTGTTATGAATCGTGTACAGACGCGCGACTTTAATGTCGTACCTAATCATAATGTTCATGGTAAGATGGAATGTATATATATATGCGTTTAGACAATATAATTGAGATTGCGACCTTAAGCCCCGGGGGGTGAAAGTCACTAAAAACTCTTTAGCTGAACGAATTTATCAAAATCATTGTTACTAAGCTCAATATTGTTCAGAGCATTGCATCGTTCTGAAATTATTTATATGTTTGTAGTTGAAATTATGACCACACTGGGGCTGGGACGCGCCACGTCCCGGGCACGAATGTCAGCCCGCCACTGATAGTCAGCGGCGAGCGCCTCCGCTTCCAGAACCCAAGGCGGCGTCCCAGCCAGTACACACGCCGCCTCAAAGGAGATGGTGCGATAACCACGGATGACTCTGACCGCGATGGTGCGTTGCGGCCGTTGCAGCAGCTTCGCCACCCCCGCGGTCAGGGACTGGCCCCACACAGGTGCCCCGTATAGGGCCATTGATCGCACCAACCCCGTATACAGACGGCGCGTCACCTGGTCAGGCCCCCCGACGTTGGGCAGAAGCCGGCTTAACGCGCCGGCCACCCCCAACAAACGAGGGACCAGGCTCTGAAAGTGAGCACGAAAGGTCCAACGACTGTCCAGAATGAGGCCGAGGTACTTCAACTGCACCCCGACCCCGATACGGACGCCTCCAACCACGATATGGGCATCGACAGGTGGCACTCTCCGGGGCCTGTGGAACCACATGGCCTCGGATTTACTGAGCGCCACGTCGAGGCCCAATCTCCTGATTTTGCCGACGACATGCGCCACCCCAGCGGTAGCAAGACGGGCAGACTCGGCAAAACTACCCCCCCGGGCCACGACCAACGTGTCGTCTGCGTAACAGATTACGCTCAGGCCCGGGAGGAGGGCACCTCTCAGCACCCAGTCATACCCGATATTCCACAAAAGGGGGCCGAGCACCGACCCCTGTGGAACACCGCGCACGACCGGGAACCGGTGCAGGATCCCACCGTGTCCGGTGCACGTAACCGATCTGTCCTCCAAGTAGGAACCCACCAGCCGGCGAAGGTAGGGAGGCACTCCATGTCGTTCCAGCGCCCCCCTTATCACGGACCAGGGCAGGGTGTTAAACGCATTGGCGATGTCGAGCAACACCGCCAAAGCCACCCCACCCCTGGAGACGGCCTCCTCCGAGAGGGCCCGCACGCGAAGGATCGCGTCTACCGTTGAGCGGCCCTCTCGGAAGCCATACTGCTCCGCCGACAGATCGGGTCCCACCCCGACCAGATGCTGGATGATGCGGGCCGCCAGAATGCGTTCCAGCAGCTTGCCCACCTCATCCAGCAACACGATGGGACGGTACCCGGCGGCAGTATCCGCCGGGCGCCCTTCCTTTCTCAACAGCACGAGTCTGCCCGTCCTCCACGATGAAGGAAACCGTCCCGACTCGAGGCAGGAGTTGTAAAGCCTCAAGAGTCGGTCCCCTAGGGCACCAAGAGCCAAGGCTCAAACCCGGCCATGGACGCCGTCCGGGCCGGGTGCAGTGTCCTTCGCACACATTTTGCGCACGGCCACACGGAGCTCCGCCCCCGTTATACGGGGCACCTCAGCAGGGACTTCGCCGTCGTATTCCGGCGGCGCGTCCATAGCGGGAGCGACAAATCCCTCCCGCTCCTGCGGGAACAGCGCCGAGACGATGTCCCGCAGCTGCTGAGGCTGGAGACGCTCCGTGATCGGGGGGGCCCATGAGCGCATTTTATTGCGCACTATATGATAGGGCCGCCCCCACGGATCCTCATCCAGCGTCTCCAAGAGACCCTCCATGTGTTGGTTCTTGGCTCTTCTGATGGCCAGCTGCAATGCCCTCTGCGCGACGCGAAATGCGCCGTGCAGCCGGGCCTCTGCCGCCGCAAATGCAACCAGATCGTTGCGCCGCGGCAGGCGGCGGCGGCGATGCCTGGCGCACTCGCGCCTCGCCCGAACGCACTCCACGCGGAGTTGCGCAATTTCGGGCGACCACCAGTACGCCTGGCGATTAGGAAGTCGAGGGCCGATCCGGGGCATCGACGCATCACAGATGCGACGCATCGTGTCCCGGAACCATCCTGCCTCTCCCTCGACCTCGACCGGGTGTGGACGCATGGGCGCCCACGCCGCCACCGTAGAGGCTTCCATCAGGAGCTCCTTATTCAGGCGCTTCAGTGCCCACTTGGGGAATGACCGGGACGCACCACGGGGGTAGTCCCCGTGGACGTCCGCGACTGCGGAACGGGCGGAGAGATCAAACCGAATATATCGGTGATCTGACAGCGTCTCCGCCCCCTCCAAAACTCTCCAGTCGCGGATACGGCGTGCTATGGCCGGGCTTGCGAACGTAACGTCCACAATAGACTCGCCCTGCCACCGCACGCACGTCGCAACCGAACCTCTATTTAACAAACAGAGGCCGGCCGCGTACGCCCACCTCTCCAGTAGCCTACCACGAGCGTCCAAGCGGGGGGAGCCCCATGCGACAGACTTCGCATTGAGGTCCCCCGCGAGAATCACTGGACGAGGAGCGAGGCGGCGAGCAATCGCCCCGATCCCGTCCAGGAAATGCCCGAACTCGACGGTAGGCCTGTTCGGAGAGAAGTACGCCAAGTAATTTTTTAACTGCTATTGTTATTTTTCGTTTATAGGTCGTTGTTTTTTTTTCATAATTTACTACCAGACTTACGTAGAAGTTGAAATGCCCATTTTCAGACCGGCCGAGTTATTACGCGGGTACTTAATGTGCTTCACACGGACTCTGCTTAAATCACGTTTGTACAATAAGTAGTTCGTCTGCACTAGCCGTGTGTTTACTAACACGGTCACAGTACAACGAAACGTGTTCTTTAAATATGCCACTGTTATAATAATGTAAACATCATAAGTATTTATAATTGAATGTTTTCGTTGAACGCGAATCTTTCAACAACGTGTCGAATGGACATGAGTTTTTCTTTGCGGTTTTATGTAGGCATCTATTTTTAAGCCTGTGACCCCAAAAAAAAAACAATAGGACTTATTTTGATGCCGGTGTTTGCTTTTCTGCTATATGTGTGTTGTGAGAATTGTAGTCCAACTGCTTGGTTCGTTTTCAATTAACTTCAAATCAGAACCCCTTCAATGAACTTTCTTATTTCTTGGATTTATTTAAGCGTTTAAAAGGTTTTTCGTGTATTGTTATGGTTGGACTCATACCAAACAAATGTAATTTAATTCCGTTCAAAAAGAAGAAATACAATATGATAATTTGTTATAAGAACTACATTCGAGGCAAATTTAAATAAATAAAAAAGAGTTGCCTGTTTTGTGTCTATTTTAGAGGTGAAAGTAGTTTTTTTCTTTCCTAAACTGCGAATTCGCTAACTTTTTCAATATGGTTATAGTCCAACGGCTCGAAGTAGAGAGATCCAACGGCTCGAAGAAGAAGAGAATTTTCTAGAACGACAATCTATATTAAATCAAGATTACAAAAGCAGGCTTCAAATTCTTTTTGGATTGATTCCAATGAAATCGGTGTGGGGGGTCGTTTGCCCTAACGTCATGACTCACTTTGAATAAAGAGAGTTAAACAAAACATAATAATAGTTCGTAGAAAAACTATTCTTTCACTGCGTAGTTCTCGAATTCTACCTGAAAAAGGTTCATTGTAAATACTATGTATACTGTATTATGCTTTAGGGATCAGTTAACGTTGGTTATCGGTTTATTTTGATTTGAGAAACAATAAAATACAATTGTAATTGACCTCATGTCTCAAGGTTTGTGCCGGAATCCACGATCGTCGTCTATTAGTTACAGTAACTAATTAACGGACTCGCTTCGTATCTTGAATATGTGCAAGTTTCGATTTGTATTGTTTTATTATTAAATGTAATAATTAAGGTAATTGACAAGTAAGAAAGTCGTCGCCAATTTTTCTAGTGAAATACGTACTCAACAAATGTTCACGATTGACTTCCACGGTGAAGGAACAACATCGTGTAATAAAAATCAAACTCGCAAAATTATAATTTGCGTAATTACTGGTGGTAGGACCTCTTGTGAGTCCGCACGGGTAGGTACCACCACCCTGCCTATTTCTGTCGTTGTAACTATACTGAGACCTTAGAACTTATATCTCAAGGTGGGTGGCGTATTTACGTTGCAGATGTCTATGGGCTCCAGTAACCAGTTAACACCAAGTGAGCTGTGAGCTGGTCCCACCCACCTAAGCAATAAAAAAAAAGTTGATATTTCGTAACGTTACCGCGATTATAGTACTTCCGTACGTAAGAGATAGCGAGATGTATCACTTCGCACCCCTTCATTTTTGTACACCCATCTTCCCGGTAACCGTACTCGTCGAACTCGACAAAGAGGTCGACGTGCAACCTAACCCATGAATATGCTCGCTGAGTTTCTCGCCGGATCTTCTCAGCGGGTCGCGATTCCGATCCGGTAGTAGATTCATTCGCGAAGCAGCTGCTCTTGAGTTGTTAGGTCTCCTTCGGAGGCGCTCGGGTAGCTGTTAGCAAATCCCACCCCTCCTGGCTGATCCTTGGCTCGCCCACCTGTCCTGGTGAAACTGGAAAGGCCTCCGGGCCACCAGTAATCCTTCAATCATAAAAAAAAGTACTTCCGTGCGAAAGAGATAGCGACATGTATCACTTCGCACCCCTTCATGTTTGTACAACCATCTTGATCGTATTAATTTTTACGTAATTATTCCGCTGACCTGAATACAGTCAGCGCTGTGGTTTGCACTCATAAATCCATGAATTATCTGGTTTTATGAGTTTTAATGACGTAGGCTGTATGGCCTAGTGGAAATAAACGGAAGGCCTAATTGAATAGGAATTGCTATCTTTTATTACTTTTGTTTTTCATCACCTACAAACTTTATTCTACATATATAAAAATGAATTGCTGTTCGTTAGTCTCGCTAAAACTCGAGAACGGCTGGACAGATTTGGCTAATTTTGGTCTTGAATTATTTGTGGAAGTCCAGAGAAGCTTTAAAAGGTAGATAAATATGAGAATGCTCGGAATTGAATAAAAATAACGATTTTGTTTTCCCTTTGATGTGTCCCCCGTCGGAAGGATTCCTTTTGTTTGTTTTAAGTTTATTTTATACAAAAGCATAGGTCTTTCTACGAAGTAGGCCGAGTCAGCTAATTTGCAATATAATTGTTTGTAAAAGCATTAAAATTGGATTATGAACGGCATCCTCAAACAAACAGCCCGAAAAATTATTTACGTATGAAATACGTAGAAAACCTAATTTTGGTTTGTCCGTGGCTGTTTCGGAGAATCCCTTTTGGCTCAAACGGCCACCTTCACCTCTTCGTGTCGGTCCCGAATTTAACACAGTACACAGGTGTGCCCTGAGTTGTGGACTAATAAGTGCTAGGGTTGCTAGATTAGCAAAAAAAAAAACCACTTCACATATCTACTTAATTTTGATTTGTGTTTAAATAAATTTATAAAATCGTATGATTGGGTGACCAATTATACAATTTTATAATTTGTTTCATAGATGGGCGTCCTGTATACCTATACCTGCCTTGAAATATCATCACATTGAGTTTGGTAGTCTAAAGCAACTGAGATATTTAGTTCATCATAATCATCTTATTTTTTTACTGATTTTTATAGATTTTGGGTAAAGCGTATCATAGCCGGCAGTCTTTTGTGGAATAGTTACGTTTGAATTAGAAGAACTGCTCAACAGACGTATTTCACTGGTACAGATTATAAAAAAATTCATGTACAGCACTAGCAGGAATAAATTGACACAGAATTTCAATTATTTTCTAAGGTGGCAACACAAGTCGATATTTTTCGGGGAGTTGGACAGAATCCAATGTCCGCACGTGCCCTCACTCGGCAGATAAATCAGAACCGTTGCGTTACTATTAATATACCACACACATATTATATAATTACGTAATTCGGTTGATAAGCCGATAGATAATTGTAATTATAATTACGAAATTTTAAAAATCATTCGATCAGCATTTGTCAAGTTTCTGTTCGTCCTGGAATGTGACGGCCGGATCTATCGAACCCGGCTTTAATTTCCAATCCCCGGACTTCTAGATTATTGATAAACAAGTCAAGAATCGCGAGAAACGCTCGTAATTTCGAATTATATTATTTTATTTACTGATAAAGCTATCAAATGAAATAGATCCGGTATCCTCTATCCTCTCAAAATTTTAATTTGTGTAATTAATCTACAATTTAAACAACACTTTAAGTATCAAGATCGGTGGCTGCATTCTGCATGTGATTCACCGGTAATACATAAAATTATAAAAATTGTTATATCTTAGTTAATTACCAAGATCAAATATGTAATTGATTAATACACAATTTCATGTAGGTATAGCACGCGCCTTATTTACATACCAGGATACAAATTGAATAGAGCTATTAAACCCAAAAACAATAATTGTCTCTGGGCTGTCACTGTGTTGCCATCTACAATAATATAACTTTTTTTTCTTTTCCTTTATCATATCACTCTTGTCAGAGCGGTCGTGGTCGTCATTTAGCTTTCATTTAGCATCATTACTGTGGGTAGATGTTATGCGCCTCACAAGCAATCGCCACTCCTCCCGGTTTGTGGTGAGCCTGATACACTCATGCAAACAGCCGCCAACTGCCGACAACAATAATATAAATCAGTAGTTCTTTTGACGTTCAACAAGTATGTACTTTCATTTATGTTAATAAAATTTTTTTTGATTTGATTTGATTTGAATTTAAACAATACGAGTATATAACAAAAGGGTAACAAAGGTAAGTACCTAATGAGTTAGTATCACGAAGTCTATATATGATGACCGATGACGTTCTTTCTTGTCGGAGGCCAAGACCCACTTCAAATCGTTCCGTCGGGTCAGTCGATCATTCATGGAATAAGTTCTTTGTTATACTCAAATGTTATTATAAAAACAATGACGTAGTATTAAACGCGACTTATTTAGAATAACAATGATAGCTGTTTGTTCAGGTATTATTGTTTTTATTTTATACCATTAGAATCATTAGATGCATGGCACAGATGTAATGTATATTTTATTAGATAATAGATATTTTGGTAAAAGTTTTACCAAAATATGTAGTTGTATTATCTCCTCCTAATTTTCTCGATTATAAAAAAAAACAAATAAAACAAATATATTGATATACAGATAATTACTAATATGATCAGCCCACTGAGTTTCTCGCCGGATCTTCTCAGTGGGTCGCGTTTCCGATCCGGTGGTAGATTCTGCGAAGCACTGCTCTTGCTAGGGTCAGTGTTAGCAACTCTCCGGTTTGAGCCCCGTGAGCTCACCTACACACGTTAGGGTGAAGCTGAAATAGCCTCTCAAGGCTATCAGCATAGGTAGGAAAAAGAAAAAAAAAAAAAAAACTAATACATATGTACATAAATATCCAACTGTCGCGAAATAAAAAGGCGTTGTGCTTTTAACCACTTTAATAATAAAAGAAAATTCGGGGCTTACTTTTCAAATGAAACCATCATTAAGGTCAATGAATAATTAATAAGTCAACTTTGTTCGAAAATTTTACTAAAGTTTAATGTCTGTTAATAAGTCTATTATTGAACTCGTCAGTCGAACATACGTGTTACATTTGAAATTACCGTAGATAATAATAAAAATGACATACTCATCTGCTCGTGAAATGATTATTGCAGCAGTCTTCAGTTTACCCGTTATCCTGGCGCTTACAACAAGACCAAAATATTGGGACTCAATAAATAATAATTTTATATTGTGGTAAGAACCCGTTGAATATACTGTTAAAAAAGTATAATTGCGAAAGTTTTTAAGTTTTAAAGCCATCTGCGATGTATGATCAACTACGGAATTTCACTAAAAGTAATCAATCAAAAAAGTATTGGCACACAATATGTACTGTTTACAATACAATGGCCAATGGTAATTTGATTCTAAATAAATATTGAACAGTTGCAAGCTTGTAACTTCGGCATTGTTAACTTGTATACGATTGGATCCAAGTATGAACATTTATTTTTCCACGGCACACTATCTGAAAAAAGTGTTGATGGGTGGACGAGCTCACAGCCCACCTGGTGTTAAGTGGTTACTGGAGCCCATAGACATCCACAACGTAAATGCGCCACCCACCTTGAGATATAAGTTCTAAGGTCTCAAGTATAGTTACAACAGCTGCCTCGCCCTTCAAACCGAAACGCATTACTGCTTCACGGCAGAAATAGGCAGGGTGGTGGTACCCACCCGCGCGGATTCACAAGAGGTCCAACCACGGTACACTATCTGAAAAAAGTGTCTGGCAAAAAGGAAGAGAGGCTGCCTCAGAACAACTTGGCGTCGCTCAGTAGAGCAGGAACTGGATGTCTTGGGCATAACGTGGTAGAAGCTAGAACGGACTACCCAAGAACTTGATTCGATCCCTACACCCCAGCAGAAAAGAAGAAGAAGAAGAGACTATCTGAATTACGAGGGCTTCACTCCAGCTCAATCAGTGCTGCACTGCTGAGGATAGTGGAGATATCACACAGTTGGTTAACTGATACAGATACTTATATATTACTGGCCTGATGAAAACCTATGTTTTATTGCTTAGATGGGTGGACGAAACCATTGCCTGCCACCCACCGACAAAAGTTCTAAGGTACATAGTTTTAACAGTACTACGTCTGCCCCACCCTTCAAACCCAAAAAAATTACTGTTTCACGGCAGAAATAGGCAGGGAGGTGGTACTTACCCGTACGGAATCACAAGACGTCCTACCACGTTGAAAAAAGTATGTTGAAAGGCATCTTAAATAAGTTCGGTATCCTCCAAATCAGATATCTCAACGGTCCATCGCTTGAGACATTGTCACCTCTCTTACTTCAGTTGGCAAAATATGTACATTACATCTGTGCCATGCATCTAATGAATGGAATAAAATAAAAACAATAATACCTGAACAAACGACGTCATAGTTTTTATAATAACATTTGAGTATAACAAAGAACTTATTCCATTAATGATCGACTGACCCGACGGAACGATTGGATATTTTGGTAAAACTTTTACCAAACTTTTGGTAAAACTTTTACCAAAATATGTTAATAATTTTACCGTTAAAGGTTATCGCAGAATCTCAAAAGTCGTAGCTGAGAACCACACACTTTGTAAAATCTTTAACAATGATTAACTGGACCCGATGTCAATGGCGGATCCAGCGGGGGGGTCATGGGGGTCATGACCACCCCCTGAGCTGGTTCCAGGACTTAGATGGACCACTAATTGAATATAATGACTTTATTTATATATTTTGTCACCATACAGATTTTATGTAACTACATACCTTCAATATTTAATTAATTCTATATGATATAATAACTTTGTATAATGGCAAACGTTTGGGAACGAACGCATCTAAATTTGACTATGTGACCCCCTCCTGGCGCCAAAGCTGGATCCGCACTTGCCCGATGTCTCTTCATCTCATCTATTAAAATAGTTTTTTCTCATTTCCCGATTATACACTGTTAATTTATTATGTAATAAATAAAAGGCACCTCGACTTTTAACACAACTGACCTTTTGCAAGTTGTGTTCACACCGAAAAAGGTGAATTCTATGTATTATTATTTTTTCTATTTAAGTTAAATGTTAGCGTGTGTAGATTTTATTCAGTTGTCTGCACTTAATGAATAAAAAAAAAAGATATGAAAATTAGAAAACTGATCTCGGCTCGGAAATGTTTTTTTTTAATTTATTGTTTAGATGGGTGGACGAGCTCACAGCCCACCTGGTGTTAAGTGGTTACTGGAGTCCATAGACATCTACGACATAAATGCGCCACCCACCTTGAGATATAACGTAGTTACAACGGCTGCCCCACCCTTCAAACCGAAACGGATTACTGCTTCACGGCAGAAATAGGCAGGGTGGTGGTACCTACCTGCGCGAACTCATTAGAGGTCCTACCAGCAGTAGATGGCACCAGTATTGAAGGCGGATGGCACCAAATATCCGAAGGCAAAGCTTCAGCTGATTGTTTACCCAGTCCCAATAGATTTAGATAAAAATGGCCATTTTAACCAAATCATAGTCCATAACCACCTTTAGATTATTAATAAAACCAGTTTTAAGGCTTTATTTCTCCCATTTCTTATTTTCGTTATATTATAAGTCCATTATATTATTATATTAAACTAACGGACCCGGCAGATGTTGTCCTGCAAAAATTCATTCAAGTCGATCCAGCCCTTTAGTAGGAGTTCAGTGACAAACACACGCACAGAAGAAATATATGTATATATAAAGATAAGTTTTAAAGAGTAAGTTGATATACATGTGTGCGTATTGTGTTGCTTTTGGGCTTTTTTTTTAGTGTAAACTTAATTTTTTTTATTTCTCTTTTATTGCTTTGTTCACTTTTTACTTTTATATGTGCTTTTATTGATGGAGACTTGTTTGGTTATTGTATTAGCTATTTTTTTTAATTTTGTAATATGTTTGTTTTGTACTCTTGGTTTCCCAAATAAATAAATTATATCCGAAGTTATATGTCGTAAAAAAAAAAACATGAGATCAATCGTCAAAGTAGTTAAATTGACGTAATTTAACTTACTTTGACATAATTTAAACTACTTTTATACGTCTCGCTAAAATCGAAGCGAATATAATCAGTAGGCATAATAAGTACTACTAGAGATCCCGCAGTAGCCGAAATTCGACTATAATCAATTGGAATTGTAAATTTGTACACTATTATGATTGTATTTTATACTTCTATAATCATAAATTTCGCCATAACTACACTATAAAAAATATTAACAAAGACAAACAATATTTAATCTATTCTCAATTTGACAACAGACGTCAAAAACAAAAGTTTGACAATAAATAGTATGCATGCGTGTGTGCGTCAAATACAGGGTATGTAGTGTGTGTAATGTTTTCTTTATTGATTTAATGTATCTATTATGTATTATTTTAAAAAAATATTAGCATTGTGCACTTCTTCTCTATATTCTCTATAAGTGTGGAAAATTTCATACACCTCCGTCCGCGCAATTTTCGTAAAAAGGGATACAAAGTTTTTGCTTCACGTATTAATATATAACTATAGATATACAAACTTTTAGTTTATATTGCTGCTTGTAGCCGTTTGTATATACTGACCACAATATTTTCCCAACATGTCGTGCTAGTAAAACGTCAATAATTAATACGCAATAATCGTATGACACATTTAAACATAACACAATACATTGTAAATTTTCCAACTACGTTAGGGAAAAGTGGCGCGTTTTGTTACACGACAAAGGACGAGACGTGATATTACGCACGTAATGTATTATATTGAACGTCATGTGAATTGTACTATGTTTTTTTTTTTAAATTAGATATGTAACCTATGTTGCAGTCTTGTAATAAGAACGAAATATTAAAAAATAACTTAATTTCTAATGTTGGGTTAGGTTAGGAATTTTTATTTTTTTAATATTTCTTTTTTATTTTAAAACTGCAATATATGTTACGTATCCAAAAAAAGTCTACAACATTTTCATAGTACAATTCATATGACGTTTCAACATAAATAAATAATTCGATACAAATCACGCACGGTCATCCGGCCTAGTGTTAGCAGATTCGCCAGGACGACGCTCCGTGAGCTTGCCTACACTTTTTTTCTACCTAAGCTGATGGTCTTGAGAGACCGTATCAGCGTCACCGGGCGAGTAGGTGAGCTCACGGGACCCAAACCTGACGTTGTTGCTAACACAAACCCTAGCAAGAGCCGTGCTTCGCAGAATCTACCACCGGATCGGAAACGCGACCCACTGAGAAGATCCGGCGAGAAACTCAGTGGGCTGTGTCTGTGGGCTAATTTACTCATCGAGCCCTTCGTCACAAATGACGGGTTCGATGAGAAAGATGACCGGAGGCCTACACGTTCAGTGAAACTATAATGTATAAACCTCCCCAGGTTACTTACTAGCATATAACAAAGCTGCATATCTATATATTAATATGTGAAGCAAAAACTTTGTATCCCCCAAAGCCCCACATTTCTATTATTAATATTATTTTTTTACGAGGGCGGACTAACGTCTGTTGAGCTAACTATTTATATACATTCTAGATATAGCTACTATACTATAAATATAGCATACTATATATATTATTTATATAAGTTTACTTTTTTATCTATTTTAAATGTGTAGTATGTTTATTGTAAAAAGGTCTGTATGGATAGGTGCCTCAGTTAGACGGCAGCTCTTCTTCGTCAGGGTTTGCGGGTGCTTCTGCATCTCAGGATAATTTTTTGCAATGTCCAAAATGTCCCCAAGTGAGGCTTTTTAAAGGAAATCGTGGTCTCAAAATACATATCAGTCGAAAACACCCAAAAAATGATCACTTAATATCTCATTCCTGTAACCCTTCCTCAAATCATACCATAATTCCTCCTTCACACCCTATAACTTCTCTGTCACAATCAGATAAACCTTTTTGGGAAAAAATTTCAGAATTAAAAAAGAACGTTCCAGTTCTTAAAAGAATTCCCCGTGGTGCAAGGATTGCAGCATCACAATCGTTATCAAATTTGATCAACAACGTTATAATACAGAATTCTGTTTCGGCCTGGGAGCATGTCCTTCTTTTTCCATTCAGAATTTTACACATTAGGCCTAACAAAAATATTAAAACGACTATAACACAAACAATCAAAGATAATTGTAGTAATAACACATATATCTCTAACAATGATTTCAATAGCGATTCATTCATTTTGTCTACCAAAAAATCCCACTCTGAGACCACATTTTTTAGAAAAGTTGAAACCAGACTCGGTGATGGTGATATGAGGGGTGCTGCAAAACTTTTGTTTTCAACTGATGTAATAGCACCTGATACCTCCGATACTTTGCAAGCTCTCGAAAGTAAACACCCAGATCCGTCATCAAACATATTTTTTCCTGAACCTCCCAGCTCTGAACGAGCCATAGAGGCGACCATAGAGGATGTTGCTAATGCTCTTGCATCTTTTCAGAGTGGTTCTGCTGGCGGGCTTGATAGCCTAACTCCACAGCACCTTAAAGATCTAACTAGTGGCAGCTGTGGCGCCGTCGGCCAGTCGCTTTTAAAAGGCTTAAAAGATTTAATTAATTTTATGTTTTCGGGTAAAGTCAATGATAAAATCATTGACATTCTCTATGGTGCAAATTTATGTGCTCTAAATAAGAAAGATGGGGGAGTAAGACCAATTGCCGTGGGCACTGTATATCGCCATCTGGCAGCCAAAATCTGTTGCAAGAAAAACATGGAAAAATTAAAACAATACTTCCAACCAGTGTTATCCAATTAGGTTTTGGCTCGCGAGGCTGCTGTGAGGCTGCTGTCCACGCCTTAAGGACTTTTCTCCATGAGCAGGGAGGGGATGTGTTTCTCAAAGTCGACATCAAAAATGCCTTCAATTCAGTAGATAGTAGCAAGGTAGCCGCTAACACAAATAAAAAACAAAATTCCTGATTGTTACCCATACCTTTGGCAGTGCTACAGTCAAAATTCAAAATTAGTATACAAGAATAACCTAATATTTTCTCAAGTAGGTTGTCAGCAAGGTGATCCTTTAGGGCCGGCCATTTTTAGTTTAGCAATCCACCCAATTATAACCAATTTGAAATCAAAATTAAACATGTGGTATCTCGATGATGGCACCTTTGGAGGTGATGTGGAGACTGTTTTAGATGATTTTTTATTTTTAAAAGAAAAATTTCATGAAATTGGTCTCCAAATTAATTTAAATAAATGTGAAATTTTTGTTTCAAATGATAAAATTTCGTTACCAACTTTAGAGAAAATTAAGAAGCTTATTCCTGGCATTCAAATTGTAGATAAGTCATCACTTCGTCTCTTGGGTGCCCCAGTCTTGGAGGAGTCCATGCAGGACTTCGTTAAAGAGAAAATCCAAAATTTTAGTGCGTGTTCAGGCCGTCTACTCAAAATTAACACCCATATGGCTTACAACATCATTAGATACTGCCTTTTCGTTCCCAAATTTACCTACTACCTCCGGTGTTGTCCAATCTGGACACAGAAAACTCTTTTACAGGATTTGGACAACATAGTGAGAGATACACTCGTCACGGTTTTGAACGTAGACATGGACGACCGAACATGGTCCCTAGCTTCTCTCCCGATAAAGCTTGGGGGCCTAGGCATCCGCAAAATTTCATGTGTAGCATTACCAGCATTTCTTGGTTCAGTCCACAGTACTTACGAACTCGTTTCTAAAATTTTGTCTTCGCCTTTATTGGATCCAAAAATCACTTATATGACTGAAGCAAGAAATGAGTGGTTACTAACCTGCCCTAATACTGATCTGCCCACGGTCCCGACCTCTCAGCGATTGTGGGATGAGCCGCTCTGTGAATTAATACGTAAAAATTTACTTGACTCATGTAGAGATTCAACAGAGCGTGCTCGCCTCCTCGCAGTTGCAGAATGGGAATCGGGGCTATGGTTGCAGGCCCATCCATCACTTCACACTGGCACTCTAATGTCCGACAATAGCTTTCGTTTAGCAACCTGTCTTCGCCTGGGGGCACCTTGCTGTGTTCAGCATCACTGCCAGTGTGGCAACATTGTCGACCGCTTTGGTTACCACGGGCTCTCATGCGTGAAAAGCGCTGGCAGAATATCCCGCCACGCCAGCATAAATGACATCATCCGTCGGGCCCTTGTCAGCGCCGGTGTGTCAGCCATTCTAGAACCGAATGGTTTGGTGCGAAGCGATGGTAAGAGACCAGACGGTATGTCGATAATTCCCTGGAAGATGGGTCGGTCGCTCGTTTGGGATGCGACTTGTGTAGATACCATGGCACCGACACATCTTCCTGGGACTAATTCTACCGCTGGCAGCGGTAGAATTAGTCATTTTTGTTCCGTTTGGGGTGGAAACTTTAGGCCCATCTGCTAAAAGCTTTTTTAAGGACCTTAAAAAAAACTTTTTGAGGCCTCGGGAGACCAGAAGGCCGGTACGTATTTTGCACAAAGAATTAGCATTGCTATCCAGCGTGGAAATGCTGCCAGCCTTCTGGGAACTCTGCCAACCGGCGGTGAGCTAACGCAGATTTTATATATAAAGTAAATTTAATTTTATAATAGTAAGTTGAGAATAGATTAATATTGTTTTTCTTTAATGGTGTATAGTGTATAGCCTTAGCGAAATCTGTGATTATACTTTAGAAGTAAAGTCTTTGACAATAGAACCATAATAATGTTCACACTTATAATTTAAATTAATAATTTTATAGTCTAGTTTCGACTACCGGGCGACCGCTAGTTAAAAAAAAATACAGTAGTTTTTTTGACTTGACTCGGCGGTTCTAATATCCGGTGTAATCCGGTTAATCACAAATAAAGCTCGTGTTTTCAGTTAGACTGGCATCGCGACCTCGCAAATAAATTATTTACACAGAACACAGTATAATTAACGTTACGTATATATTCGGTGTTTATTGATTTTTGTTTGTACATCTATTAATGTTTCTCGAAATCAATCTTTTTTCTTGGTGATATCGATTTTCGCCTTTATTCGCTTATGTTAAGGTTGGTGCTCCTTGCATCTAATATGACCTCCTGGTTTTGACGAGTTTCGTCTTTTTCCTGTTTTGAGCTGAGCATGTTCCGTGTTATTTGTAGATGGAATATAAAATGTAGTCTGTGGGAAATTGATTTAAATCGCATTGTTTATGTTCAAGTAATTTGGTGTGTTCATTTTGAACTTTTTTGAGTAAGAAAGACCGGCAATGCATGATGTATCTGATATACAAAAAATTGCCGATGCTAACAAAGTACGCCCCTTCAAAGGGACCTTGAAAATTCACCAGATTACATGGAGTTCAAAATCTCCTAACATTATTCACTGCAGACGACTAAGTTGCTTATTGTGTGCACCTCACATTAGGTGTACACATTTTGAAATTGGGCAAATTCACGTTGAATCTATAACACGATATACAAAAGAATCTTCGCCTACGACACCATCATCTACTTTATCAAGGACGGGTACCCCCAGACCAGTATCTTCTATTGCTACTGCATCAGCATCACCCGTCACTTGACCAAGAACACCATCTCCGCTCGAATCGTTTTTAAACACACCGTCTTTGTGTTTAAATTAATTGTACTTTTTTGTGTTTAATGTATTTCACTGTTTATTTGTGTTTTGGTTTACAATAAAGAATACTCTCTCTCTCTCTCTCTCTCTCTCCTGAATTGACAAAAAGAATAGTCCGTTAATCACTAACCCCACGGAAGCAAAATATAGTATATACTGACTCAGATGACTCAGTAACCCTTAAAAACTCCAGTTCCCATATATTCTTTGATACCAGCGACACGGAGGACCCAATTCCAACCCCAAAAAAAGTTAAGTGTCAGTCGCTTTTTGATTATAGCGATGAAAAATTTTTTTTTAATATATTTATATTTTAATATAAGTAAACTACTGTTTAGACATAAGTATATTTTTTCAATTTGGATTCTTTTCTGTATGTCTGTCTCTTCTGTGGTCAAGAAAAAAATTAAAAACCCTGTATTGCTGAAGCAAAACCTGAAAAATGATCTTGTTTTATATTATAATTTAGATACTATGATTAATAACTAATAAATGAGACTGATTTTGTAAAAATACGAACGTTTTTTTTTTCCAAAAATTTTACCTTGTTTTTTTTTTTTTTTTATTGCCCTTGTAGGCAGACGAGCATACGGCCCACCTGATGGTGAGTGGTTACCGTCGCCCATGGACTTCAGCAATGCCAGGGGCAGAGTCAAGCCGCTGCCTACCGTGTTTTGTGTATGACCCATACAAGACAAACTTATAGCGACACTAACGACACTTTTTTTTTTTGCTTAGTTGGGTTGACTAGCTCACAGCCCACCTGGTGTTAAGTGGTTACTGGAGCCCATAGACATCTACAACGTAAATGCGTCACCCACTTCGAGATATAAGTTCTAAGGTCTCAGTATAGTTACAACGGCTACCCCACCCTTCGAACCGAAACGCATTACTGCTTCACGGCAGAAATAGGCAGGGTGGTGGACCCGTGTGGACTCACAGGAGGTCCTACCACCTACAGAGTTTTGGTATTCGCGAGTTATTCTTATTTCTCGCGCCACAACATAAAGTATTCGAAACTTCGGAAACAATATAATGACAATAAAAACGTGAGATTAAACACGTAAAATATATTTTATTTGTCTGGTTATTTTTTCGTGTTCCACATGATTCGAGCGATTTCGCTAACTTATTCACACTGTGTCGTTGTTGTTGGAACTACAGAGAAGTATTTTGGCATAGTACCACCAATGTCCATGATGACCTGCAGCTTGACTCAGTCAGTAAGTATATACAGTCGGCATCATTGCGTCACTTTGAGAAGGTGGCACGACACGGAAACCCTCTGGTCGTGGCCGCGGGAAATTACATAATCGATCCTGTGGACGGGTTGGTGAACAGTCGATGTTGCCCTAAGTACGTCATTACGGATCCTCCCGATCCATTAACCGTGCTTTTAGGTACCTCAAGCATCGGTCACCGTCCTTGTCGAACTCGTCGCTTGCGACGAAGGGCTCGACTAGTAAATTAACCCATAGACACAGTCCACTGAGTTTCTCGCCGGATCTTCTCAGTGGGTCACTTTTCCGATCCGGTGGTAGATTCTGCGAAGTACTGCTCTTGCTAGGGCCAGCGTTAGCAACACCGGTTTGAGCCCCGTGAGCTCACCTACACGTTAGGGTGAAGCTGCTGAAATAGCCTCTCAAGGCTATCAGTATACGTAGAAAAAAACTACAAATGTAAAAGCAAGAGACGTTTAAGACTCTTCACTAAGTATAATTAATAAAAAAGTAGAATTCTGTGTCTGTGTTAAAGAAATTAAATAACTAATGAAGAACATAAAACAGTGATTATTAAGGGCTAATCTTCGGTCCGTCTGTGTGTTTGTCTGTTCGCCTACTTCTCCTGGACTACTGTACATACGTATTATAGTTTCTAAGGGTAGATAGATTTAGTTAGAGCAGAATAAGATAAGTTATTTTTCAATAAATTCGGGTGAAGCAAATAATATTTATTATAGCAAAAGTAATGTCTGCCTATGTCACAATTACGTATTCAACCGCAACATTAATGTATCCCTAACCTGTAATTGCTGTGTGTCCGTGGCTCCGCTCGCTTTAAATTTGAAACAAATAAATAATAATACTTGAAAGATGAGCTCACTTTATTGACGCTATGCGTACCGAATAGGCGTAACTTTGAGTACACTTGAGCTCTAAGTCATTCGCGAAGCAGCTGCTCTTGAGTTGTAAGGTCTCTTTCGGAGGCGCTCGGACGGCTGTTAGCAAATCCCACACCTCCTGGCTGAGTCTTTGCTCGCCCACTTGTCCTGGTGAAACTGGAAAGGCCTCCGGGCCACCAGTAAACCTTCAATACAAAAAAAGAAGGAATTAGCTAGTTTAGAGAGTAGGTCGTTGATTTACGTTATAACGGTCACCCACTACTATACAAATAGAATGTAACAGAATCTAAGAATGCTTAGTGGAATAGATTTTTTAGTCGGGCTTATGTTTTTAAATGCAAAAAGAAAGGAAAGATACCTTTATCTCCTTGAAATATGGTCTAGCATCAAACATGCAGACAAACAGACAGATCTGAACAAGTTTTTTCCCTCCTACCTAATCGTTGGTAGCCTAATGGGCTATTCTGACTACGCGCGGACCGGTGGGTGAGCTTACGGGTTCAACCTGAGAGAGAACACTAGCCCTAGCAAGAGCAGTGCTTCCCTGAATCTCATCTCAGTGATGAAGCGCAGAAAGAGAGGTGGCAATATCTAAATGCGAAAGTATCATTATCTTTGTTTTCTTAATATAAACCTGTTTATTGACAAAACACACAATTTGAAGTCGTCGTGGCCTAACGAATAAGACGTCCAGTGCATTCGTGTTGAGCGATGCACGGGTGTTCGAATCTCGGGCGGGTACCAATTTTTCTAATGAAATACGTACTAAACAAATGTTCACGATTGACATCCATGGTGAAGGAATAACATCGTGTATTAAAAATCAAACCCGCAAAATTATAATTTGCGTAATTATTGGTGGTAGGACCTCTTGTGAGTCCGCGTGGATGGGTACCACCACCCTGCCTATTTCTGCCGTGAAGCAGTAATGCATTTCGGTTTGAAGGGTGGGGCAGCCGTTGTAACTAAATCTTGAGACCTTAGAACTTATATCTCGAGGTGGGTGGCGCATTTATGTTGTGGATGTCCATGGGCTCCAGTAACCACTTAACACCAGGGGGGCTGTGAGGTCGTCCACCCATCTAAGCAATAAAAAAAAACAAGTTAAAAAGCATTTCAATGTATAGATGAACTTGTGTTAAAACTTTTTTTTTTTTTTTTTTATTGCCCTTGTAGGCAGACGAGCATACGGCCCACCTGATGGTGAGTGGTTACCGTCGCCCATGGACTTCAGCAATGCCAGGGGCAGAGCCAAGCCGCTGCCTACCGCTTAATACTCTCCACAAGCCTCGTTTGAAGAAGGACATGTCATAGCGCTCGGGAAACACCGTGGAGGGGAGCTCATTCCATAGCCGGATGGTACGTGGCAAAAAAGACCTCTGGAAACGCACTGTAGATGACCGCAGTGGCTCCAGGTAGTATGGATGAACTCTACTCCGGTGGCGGGAGGTGCGATGGTAAAAACGAGATGCCGGTATCATCTCGAACAATTCCTCAGAGCACTCCCCATGGAACATACGGTACAAAATACAGAGGGAACCGAAGTCCCTCCGCAGACTTTACAATAACATAGGTAAGCTTTAAAAACTGAAACATTGGTAATTCCAAGCTAATCATCCTTTACCTACGTACCTTAAGCTACGTGACTGTGATGTGAGGAAAACATGACGTCAATACCAATGGTTGTTCTGATTAATTCACAATAAATCGTTGGGGACAATTTTTTTACCGGGTAACACGGTCGATGAATTTGTATCAATTTGTATTGACAGATGCGACTGGGTCACGCTTCAAATCCTACAGACAGACATTAACTGAATACTATTCAGATTAAGCAAGTTTTCATTAAGATTACTTCTAATATTAAAGAATAATATCGTTTTAATATTTACCGATGAAGGAAGTCGCCGTTGCCTAACGGATAAAACGCCTATATTATAGTGTGCTCATTTCGATCGATGTCACTTTGTTTTTGTTTAAATCTCGTAGGTAACAGGTAGGTACCTACTAATTTTTCTAATGAAATAATTTTTTCTAATATTAATTCATTATGTTAAAAAATTACATCCACGGTGAAGGAATTTTTAGAAGGAATTACTAAAAATCGCAGACATAAAAAATCAACTGTTTTAAATCACTGTATAACTGAGACTATACAAGAAAAAAAAAACTATTCGGAGCTGGCATGAGTAGCAGCCACTATCCTGCTTATTTCTGCCGCGAAGAAGCAAAAATGTTTAAAAGATAGGATAGCTTGGAATGGTAATGATAAGTGGAAATTCGGTAATACGTCGTAAGGTGGGTGGCAGCTTTCGCACCGTCCTCGCCGAACCCGTCGCTTGCGACGAAGGGATCGACGAGTATTTATTTATTTATTTATTTATTAACACTTTATTTCAGTTTTTTTTTTTTTTAAAACCATAACATTTTGTTAGTAATAATTACTTATAATCTATGTTAGGAACTTAAAAAAAAAAAAAAAATCTAACACGTAACTATCATTATATACATTTTACACAATTTTTTTTTTTTTTTTTTTCTCCTTCCATGTGCCTACTGCAAAGGCTATTGATCAGCAGTCCCTCCATCTTGCTCGATACGATTCTCAAAAGACTGTTGCCACTGTCACGAACTCATAGACACAGCCCACTGAGTTTCTCGAAGATCTTCTCAGTGGGTCGCGTCTCCGATCCGGCGGAAGATTCTGCGAAGCACTGCTCTTCGCTCTTGCTAGGGCCAGTGTTAGCAACACTTCGGTTTGAGCCAAGTGATCCCACCTACACGTAAAGGAGAAGCTGAAATAGCCTCTCAAGGCTATCAGCATAGGTAGGGGAAAAAAGGCAGCTCTCACGTGATGCCTATGAGCTGATTTGTCTTTTTTATAAGTACCTACAATAATTTAATTTGGTATAAATACAAAAATGTATTCAATAATCCTTTTAAAATGTTTGTTAAATTACCGTATTCCTGTTGTTGACTGACAGCGTAATGTTTCCTCAAACATTTTAATTATGGTCAGCAGGTAAACAATCATTTTACGTGCGTTCCGTTTGCCTTCATTACAAAATAATACTGATTATTTGCACCGGCGCACATATCGCATCAACAACAAAAAATAGTTCTTGTAGAATAAGAAACCTTTTTTTTTAAAATAGAAGGTCCCGATACTAAACTTTTTTGATGGCTTAGAATAGAGTGGCGATGCATGCATAGACAAACATAAATACCGTCGTCTAGGTGGAGAGAAGAGGTCTCTCGAGGCTGAGCCTGTGCTCGTCCACCTGTCCTGGTGAAACTGAAAATGCCTACAGTAATACTACATTAAAAAAAAAAAAAAAAAGATATGAGGTTAAAATCTCCATTGCATTGAAGTAAATGCCAGTCCTGAACTTCTATTAGGGACATGTGATTTTTGAACTACGAAAGTGACGGTAGTTCGAACATTTCTCAAAATTTTCGAATTTCATTATAGGAGACGATTTTTTTGCAACAAACTTGTATTGAATGTTTTTCGTTTGAATTGGAAGTCATTAATTACAAAGTCAAAACAACCACCCTCCTTTTTGACGAAGATCTTGTATGAGATTGTTATAAACAACGATCGTTACTCCAAATTTAGATTTCGAAGTCAATGAACCGTTTTGGATGGATTGGTAATAAAAACTCCTCATGAAATGTACCGAAAAAAAAATTTAAAAGTGTGCCATCCATTACAAGGTTATTTGGACCTAGTATCGTTCATAGTTACAGCTAGGTACTCTAAGCGATTACTCCAGAAGCCAAATCTGTGTGCTTAGTGCGAGTTTTGTAACGTTCTCACTAGCGAGCCAGTTTGGTCAAATTTGTATGCAATTGGAACAGCGCCCCTAGCGGCAAACGTACTCGGTGTTATTTTGTGAGTGCGAGTTCATATTAACGTTGTGATCTCGTAACCGAGTAATTTTACCGAAATGAGTACTACGAATGACATTTGTGCGAGTGCGTGTTACAAATTAGTGGATTTTAACGTTTCGATCGAGTATTTCTTTAGTAGTTTTATTTTTCCAACTAGAGAGGCAAAAATATCATGCCATAGAGCCTAATCTTTTTTTATGAAAAATGATAATATGGAGTGAAATGGATTTGATTAATTTGAAGCATTAATCAATTGGCATGGAATGAAATGAAATGAGATCAGATAATATGGGATAAAATATAATCTCTGCAAAATGCTGATTATATACTGAGATTTTTTTCAGTGGACCTTTTCGAAGACTTCGAGAAGCTACGTCCAGCGGTTTTGTTTAATTTTTTAAAATTTTCGCACTTTCACAGATACTAAACAGTTAATAAACCCACGTTACTTTGTTATTGCACAGATGGGTGGACGAGCTCCCGGCCCACCTAATCTTAAGTGGTTACCGGAGCCCATAGACATCTACAACGCAAATGCCGCCTCCCACCTTGAGATATTAGTTCTAAGGTCTCAGTATAGTTACAACGGTTGTTCCACCCTTCAAACCGAAACGCATTACTGCTTCACGGCAAAAATAGGCAGGGTGGTGATACCTACCCGTGCGGACTCACAAGACGTCCTACCACCAGTAATTACAAAAATTAATTTTGCGGGTTTGATTTTTATTACATGATGCTATTCCTTTACAGTGAAAGTCAATCGTAAACATTTGATAAGTACGTATTTCATTAGAAAAATTGATACCCGCCGGCGGGATTAGAACACCGGTGCATTGCAAGATACGAATACACCGGACGCCTTAACCTTTAGGCCAAGACGGTCTCAAAATTACACTTATACACGAAGAAATATTAAATACGCATTAACTAAGAAACATTAAATAGACAAAATAAAACAATTCACACAATTTAGCTCCTCGCGGTCCCTCCAAAATGTCTTTTCATCTTTTTTTCCTAGTTGTTCAATTGTAAATGAATAAATCAAAATCAAATCGAGTTTACGTTCTATACGGTGAAAAATGAAGAATTGTGAGTGTGAGTTGAGATATGCTACTCGCTTCGCAGGGCGTTTATTCACCGAGAGCAGCAATAATATTATTTCTCGTATATTGGTAGCACGTGATGTTTTGGCATTAGACCGTCTAAATGAAATACAACGTATTTTAACAGCATTTTAATGGGAACCAACTACTTTCAAAATTATTCGGGTAATGTCACGTGTTCAATACTATTTTGTACCTTTAGAATTAAAGTGGCTCAACCCAAAATTCTTAGTTTCTGGTAAACTTCAATATTGTAATACAATAATTGTATTTTTTTAGTTTTTCGGTTTAAACACTTTAAGGCATGCCATTTTATTTGAAAAAGACAGAAAGAGTACTTAGTCCTTTTCTAGACTAAAAGAGACTGTTTAATTTTATAAGCTGATAGAATAATATAGAAAAGAATAATAGGATACCCTCTAATCGTCACATTGGAAAAAGGTATGGCTTTATCATTTTATCATTTAAATTATTTTTTATTGCACTTATAAAACTAATTTAATTTACAATATGTAACTACATATATCTATAACTAATCCGTACTTGTCAAATTCCTCATAAATTTTCAATATTCTTAATAAAATTCCTATCAATAATATACAAGTGCAAATGTTGAGCTGCTTGCCAGAAATGATATAATAGTGCTTTGTTTTTTTGTTGTTTCCTTGTAGGCTGCCTGTAATAATCTAAATCTGTGTGAAAGGCAATAAATGATTTTATTATTATCTACTAACGGTAGTCCAGTGGTCGAAATTTGAGAATAATTTATTTAAATTTTAAGTTTGAACATTATTATAGTTCTATTGTCACCTTTCTATTATCATCATTTCTATAATAATCATTGCTCTATGTCGCCAAGGCTACATTATAGAAAAATAATATTAAAGACAAAAAATATTAATCTATTCTCAATTTGACCACAGATTGATAAATCAATAAACAAAAAAAAGTATAAATGCATGTGTGTGTGTGTGTGTCAAATACATGGTAATGTGTGTAAGGTTTTTTTATTCATTTAGTTTATTTTTTTATTGTTTATGCACAATTAAAAAAAAAAATTAGCAATCTGCACTACTTCTCTATATTCTCTATAAGTGTGGGAAATTTCATACTTCTCCGTCCGCGCAATTTTCGTAAAAAGGAGTCCAACATTTTTGCTGCACGTATTACCTACTTAAAATGTAGGTTCTTAATAATAATACATAAGTGTTTTGAAATATAAAACTAATCTTAAATTTTTTAGTTATACCACTTCCATTCTAAGGGTGCAATTTCGTAAACAAACTTTGCCGTAATGGCGTAACCTTTAAAATACACGAAAACTGCCCAGCATAAACATATTTTTTTAGTAACTTTAATAGAAGTATTAGAATTAGAAGTTTATTATAGAATTTATTTAATTGTAATTACATATTTAGACATACTTAACATAATTAATCTTGGAATAGGTAATTATTTCAGCTTTTTTTAATTAAAGAAATTATGTTTTACATAGGTTTAATGTTTTACCCGTTGAACGTTTATAAAATGATTGTATTTACGGTAATAGTGTTGATGATCTTCATTAGGTGGCCCAAATATACTAAAATTATTACGAGCATCCATCCTTATTTATAAATGTGTAAAGAAGCAAAATTATTATTACATTGTTCAAATTTCTATATAATTTATAAATATAAATCTGTACGTATGTACCTGTAAATATGTATATTGCGCGCGTGTGTGTGTGTGTGTGTGTGTGTGCGCGTGTGTATGTGCGTGTGTGTATATATTTCTATAATAGATAGATACACAGTGTGCAATTCATTTCGAAATTATTCTTGCCCATCTAATGGTTGTCTGGAAGAGATCACTCTTAGCGATAAGACCAAGAAAAAATGTTTCACAATATTTATTCATTTTGTGTACAATAAAGAATACTCTTTCACTGGTGGTAGGAACTCTTGGGAGTCCACACGGGTAGGTACCACCACCCCGCCTATTTCCGCCGTGAAGCAATAATGCGTTTCGGTTCGAAGGGTGGGGTAGCCGTTGTAACTATACTGAGACCTTAGAACTTATATCTCGAGGTGGGTGGCGCATTTACGTTGTAGATGTCTATGGGCTCCAGTAACCACTTAACATCAGGTGGGCTGTGAGCTCGTCCATCCATCTAAGCAATAAAAAAAAAAGCAACTCTATCTAGCTCTCTCTCTCTCATCAAACAACTCTTTAAAAAAAAAGCAATGATTTAATAAGAATTAAATGAAAAAGCAAAGAATTAATATGTATTTACAACTAGCTAGACGTCTATAAAATTTTCTAACCGAAAAAATATATGTGTATAAACCATTAGAATAGATAAAACCTTAAAAAACAACATTATTATTAAAAACGAAAGAAAAAATCTTGATATTGTATTGGTTTCACGGCAAAATTTTTAGTGACTACTTAACTTGCTTGAAAGTGAAGAAATACTCTCAAAATCCATTAATTTGCAACTCGCACTCGCACATACAATAATCGAGAGCCTCACTTCGGTAAAGCTATTCGATACATGAGACAGCAACATAAACAAACCTTCTCTCTCCCACAAAATGAGATTCATAAGCTTACCACTAGGTGGCACTGATACAAACTCACACAAAATAAACATAAAATTAACATCGACTGAGTAATTAAAAAAAACTCGCACTAAGCACCGGTACATTACCCATTACCCGACTAATTATAACTATCGTTAGAAAGCTTGGCATTTCAATTAAACGCCTTAAAAAAAACCTTGCGTGCTACCAATATAAAAGAAAAAATTATTGCTTCTCAAGATGAATAAACGTCCTGCAAATCGAGTAACTCGCACTCAGAGCTCCGCACGTTTCACCGTGAAGAGCGTCCACTCGATGCGAGTCATTCGATTCGATTTTTGAAACTCGCACTAAGCCTACTGACATACCTACATTTCCATTTAACATCGCTTCGATTCGGCCATTAAGTAATGTGTGAATAAAAACGTTATAACCTTCTTTTGATATTGAACGACTAGCTTTGAGCTTTTATGGAATGAATCTGGGAAACACAGCTATATTGTTGTTAAGTTAAGTAGTAGCAACAAAACTGCTCAAAAAGTGCTCAAAAAATATAAAACTATGTTAACGCAATATGAATTAGGTCGTTGCCGATATGGCGGGTTAATTGCGTCTGTTTGACTTTGAGAGAAGGACAATGGCTGCCACGGGCAGAGCGCACAGCGTTAGGTTATTTTCATTATCACTGTCATTAATAGTGCTTATTTACAATTAACTAATTATGCAATTAGTTCTAATTACAAGCATATCGTTGTCTAATGGCAAATAAAATATTATTCCACAAAGCTTGTTACCACCTACTGGCTGTCTACGTACGATTTATCTTACCAAACAGACAGTTCATTGTACTTTTGTGCTCTAAATATTACGTTCAAATACTACAGTAGATATACTTGTTGTTGTGCAAAAAAAGTAAACCCAATCAGAATTCTAAGGACATTTCTAGATTTTTTTAAAAATAAAACATTATTTGAGATAATCTATGGCAATTTTTTTTAATTATGATTTCGCGCGTCTTTTATCTTTTACTCGAATGAGTTGAAATTCTTATAGTTCTTGTTGAGAGGTAGCCATTGTTTCCTCAAAATTCGAACGCTGATATAGTTTCGTCCTAATTATGAAATCGACATATCGAAGACGACAAATCGTTTTCCAGTTCTTCATTTCTCATATCTATCGTAAGTTTTTGTATACGGTTTAATTATCTTTTATCACTTTTATAAGGAACCTTTTATAACTAACATTACGATTTCCAACCGCATAAAAATCTAAAAAAAATTGGAAGTAAATTATATAACATCGGCTTGTAAACCAATCAAAGCTTTCTTCATAGAACTTTGTCATGGAAAGGAGCAGTTTGCCTTTTAAATATAGGTATAAATCTTCATGGCCCCTAACTAATCCCCCATGACAATGAATGATTGTCACAATTCCTTTAGCTATATTTTCGGTGAAGTCGTTGACATAGGCGCCGTCTTTGTTCAAAGTTTCTTTGTTAAAGAAATACACTCGTTCTAACAAAGGAATATATTTTTGTTGTATTTAGTGAGTTTTAGTAAGACTTTTAGTTTTTTATTGACGTGGGTGGGCAAATTAGTGCATGGCCCTCCTAATGTTAAGCGTTCAGTAAAGGTCACTGACACTACAAGTGAATGTCGTCGATTGTGGATGGTTCGTGTTTGTGCAGACAACATTAAAGCCGTATGACTAGTATATAATGAGTTTAAAAAATGTATTATAATTCTCATTCGCATCACCTGAAGCGCACGCATGCGCATTTTTGTATTCAATTCTCAAATTATAATTTAATATAATAATCTGTATTTCTCAATAAATAAATTCCTAACAGCTCGTTAGAACAGGTTTACGGTCGTTTGATACTAAACATGTGTTTTATTTTTCTGACCTGAATTTTTAAAAATCTTTAAAAGTTTTATTTTGAGATATTGAAACCTTTCTGAATTACTGGTAACGGTAAAGGGGTTTCTTATTCTGGAGTGGACAGACACGAGATCATGGCCTATCTTTATAAGTAATAACAAGAGCCCCACCTACGAGAATTTAGTAAAAAAAACCCACAGAATCTTTTATTGTAAACCAATTGCCTCTAATTAAATACCCGACTCAGACGATAGAGCTACACGCAAGAAACTGCCGTCCTGAAACACATCTTATAGGATCCTCCCGATCCACTCTCCGTTCTTTTAGATACTGGTCCAAGCACTGGTACATTCTCTTCGAAGCACCGTTCTCTTCGAATACGACAAAATTCGATATGCAACCTAGCCCATAAACACAACCCACTGAGTCTCTCGCTGGATCTTATCAGTGGGTCGCGATTCGGATCCGGTGGTAGATTCAACGAAGCACTGCTCTTACTACGACTAGTGTTAGCAAATTCTCTCAGGTTGAGCCCATGAGCTCACTTATCAAGCAATGCGTAGTTGGAATAGCTCCTTAGGCTATCAACTATAAGGGAGGACAAAAAAGGTAACCAATTAACACCAGATGGCTCATGATGTTTCGAATACTTTTGTTTTCGGGGGTCGGACCAGTTACCGGAGGTTCCGTATTCCGATTTATGCCGGTAAAATTGTTTTCAATTGATAATTTAGATTTAGAGATTTCATAGCATAGAAATAGGAAATGTAAATCAGGTTTCTCGAGTCGTTCAGCTCACACCCACACTCGCCTAGAAGTGAATGACTCCTATCCGTTTTCGGATTCACAATAAGGTGGCCAACTTTATGAAAATTCAATACGGCGTATGAATGTTGAGGTCCGACCGTTTTGTACCGGTTTAGTGTACCTTTTTTTTTTATTGCTTATGGATGAGTGGACGAGCTCACAGCCCGCCTGGTGTTAAGTGGTTACTGGAGCCCATAGACATCCACAACGTAAATGCGCCACCCACCTTGAGATATAAGTTCTAAGGTCTCAAGTATAGTTACAACGGCTGCCCCACCCTTCAAACCGAAACGCATTACTGCTTCACGGCAGAAATAGGCAGGGTGGTGGTACCCACCCGCGCGGACTCACAAGAGATCCTACTTTATTTTATTTTATTTTATTTTATTAGGAAGACAAACAGTGAACTTAAACTATATAAACTCTAACCTTACAACTAAACACCATTTAAATGTCTCCGCATTTAAATAACTACAAACGATTGGGGCGTCGCATCGCCTAGAATTAAATAATTAAAGTAAAACGTAAAACAAAAACAAAAATAAAACAGTTTGAGAAAATAAAAAAAACAGAAAAACGTAGTAAATAGAAAATAATTAATTAAATATTTGCATTCAACCATCGACTGACTAATGTTCTCCTAATACTCATAGTAGAAGTGTTGAAAATGTCCAGTTCAGGGAAGTCAGCTAGAGCATTGAAACTGTTAGCAGCTCTTATAAAGAATGCATTACGTCTGTAATTTGTACCACCACGAGGTACTCCGAGACGAGATGATTGACGGCTCTCGCGCATTATGGATCTCGGGGGCACCCTTAAACATAACAACGATAGAAGATAAGACGAGTCCACCTCAGACTGAGCTATTTTGCTATACAGAACAATATCAGCTATCCTACGTCTTTCCTCCAGTGGAAGCATGTGATGCCTTCTACATCTCGTCTCGTAGTCGGGATCATACACTTTAGTTTTAAATTGAAGATACCTCATGAATTTGTTCTGTATGGTCTCCAATCTATTTATATAAATTTTATATCGCGGATTCCATACCTGCGAACAATACTCTAGGATACTGCGCACATATGCACAGTACAGCACCTTAAAAATTTTAGCACTAGCAAATTGCGCACCAAGCCGCTTGATAAAACCTAATGATATATAGGCTCTTTTCACTATATTGTCTATATGCTTCTCATAAGACAGTTTCCTATCATGTGTTACCCCCAAATCGCAAAATTCATCTACATTTGCCAGATTGGTTCCTATAAGCTGATATGTGAACTTAACAGGTGTAGTCTTATGTGTGAAGGTCATGGCAAAACACTTCGAAACGTTGAGGTCTAATTTATTGAGATGACAATATTCCTCGAGCCTTAAAAGATCCTCCTGTATCATCTGACAATCATTGGAGGAGTTAACTTTTCTATAAACTTTCATGTCATCCGCATACAAGAGGAAGTCCGAAGTCCGAAAACATGTACCTATATCATTTATAAAGATATTAAACATCAACGGGCCGAGCAGAGACCCTTGAGGAACACCAGAAGGGATCCTTCCCCAGGAAGAAGCATGTCCGTTGACCACAACCTTTTGTGATCTATTTTCAACATAAGAAGAAAACCACCTGAAGAGACTACCATGAATACCAGCATTAAAGAGCTTTTGTAGCAGAATCGTGTGATCGATGCGGTCGAATGCCTTACTGAAATCAGTAAAGACAGCATCAACTTGACCACCAGAATCCATATTACGTGTGAGATATTCCGTGAAGGTAACTAAGTTAGTGGTAGTCGATCTATTCTTCAAGAAACCATGTTGTTGCGCTATGAAGGTAGGTTTTAAAAAAGCGTACAACTGTGAATACACAACTCGTTCAAACAGTTTAGCAAATAAGCACAATTTTGATATAGGCCTATAATTTTTTATATTTTCTTTATTGCCTTTTTTGTGAACAGGTGTTATGAACGCAGATTTCCAGATCACAGGTACGATTCCTTCATGAATTGACCTACGGTAAAGTATGACCAAAGGAGCAAGCAAGTTCTCAGAACACCTAACTATGAATAGGGATGGAATCCTATCAGGACCTGCTGCTTTTGACAGATCTAAAGCCTTTAGCAGTTTCAAAATCTCAGCCGGATTAATTTCAATACTGGATATGCAGTCAGAGTGTGCAATGTTTGTATTAACACCCAGGAGCTGGTCAGCAGTACTGTGATCAGCCGTAGCAGTATTAAGGAAATTTGATTGGAAGTATTCACAAAAAAGATTACAGATAACGTCCCCAGAGTCAGTTGTTTGTCCTTCGTATGTGAGAGTAGAAGGAAGGTTATTTGCGCTACCTTTGTTAGTTTTAACAAATCTCCAGAAAAACTTAGGATCCTTTAAGATAGAACTTTCGACCGACGTGATATAAGCTCTATAACAATCATCTTCCAATATTTTAGCTCTCTTACGGAGGAGAGAAAAGGTTTCATAATCGTCAGTATTGCTGTATTTCTGGTATTTTTTCAAAAACTTGTATTTTTCCTTCAAAACTTTTTTTAACGGGGATGTGTACCAGGGTGGGAACAAACTAGGAGCATGATACTTTCGAGGAACGTGCTTATCGATTACGTCATATAAGATCTTATAAAAATTATCGAGGGCCTCGTCAATGGAAAAATTTAGTAAAAAACTGTCCCAGTCTATATCCGCAAGTGACGAGTTAATAGACTCAAAATTTCCAGAGTGGAAGCAATACTTTAACCTAGGTTGAACTATTAACTGTTTTATATCAGTTAAAGACAGAAATATATTCAACGATTTATGATGAACATCCTCCTTCACTAAAGGGTCGTCACAAGCACTGATTTCAAGCTTTGAGTTCGATAAAACCCAATCAAGTACCCTATTATTAATATTATAAAAGTAATTAAATTGATAGAAATTACATTCTGCCAAGACATCAAAAAAGTAAATTTGCGCATTCCCACTAATGCCCTGTGGCTGTGTAAGATCTTCGTCAGTGTCAAACGACCATTTGATATCTCTCATATTAAAATCACCGGTAACTATAAATGTATCATTAGGGCATGAGTCCATTGCTAGAGAGAGTTTGTCTGTAAAGTTGGTTAGCTGAGAATTGAAGTTGTAGCCAAGGTTTTCATCACATAAATAGAGGGAACAAAAGTGTATATTTACAACACCACGACTTTTAGTATTGAATGTCACCGTAACCCATATATCCTCGGCAGAAGACGACCATTCCGGGCGACGCGACGCCGTAAGATCGCGTCGTATCGCTATCAGTACGCCTCCACCATACAATTCATTTGTAGCTATATAATTTCTATCCCGTCTAAACACAATGTACCTATCACCGAACAGCTCACAGTCACCAATACTATCCATTAACCAAGTTTCTGTGATTAAGATAACATCATAGTTATTAAGTAGGACATTTCTTTTAAAATCAATTGTTTTGGTACGTAACCCTCTAGTGTTTTGATAATAAATACTAAGCTTTACATTAGCCATTAGATAAGAATTTTGATACAATAGCTGAAATAAATCGAAATAAGCAATTTTAAATGTAATATTATAAACAATAATAAAGAATAATATAAATTGATTTTAATAAACGTACCAAGACAATCATTTTCACGAACAAAGTAATTCAGCAAAACAAAACGATATTGTAGAAATAGTAAATACTCAAATCCTAAAAGTAATACATTTAACAAATAAAATTTAATTTTAATATTGTAAGAATAGGGTAGTAAAAAAAACTTACATGGCATCGCACACGATCGCTCGAGCACGATCGGTTCACACTTATCAAGCGATAATGAGCGGAACCGAAGTAGCAAAACGCAAGCGATAATGTGCACTATGACATGGCTATGCGACGTAATGCATAACGATAAACGTATGAATATAGCTGAACTTACGTACCTGAACTGGATGCACACTTCGTAATAATAAAAATATAGGTAATAATAATGCGCGAGGTTGCATGCGGCTCTCAAACTTTTAACAGTTGACTTCTTATTAGAGCAAACTTTAAAGAATAATGAAAAGAAAATAAATTTTGTGTGATAAAAAATACTTAATAAAAAGAAATATTGATTATTATTCAGGTTATCTTCTTCAAATCCCTTTCCTCTTTTATAAAAAATATCGGGGATGTATCTGATTTGCGGGCCATTATTTTACAATGTTTTACCCAAATATATTGGAAATTATTATCCTTCGCGAGCGACTTTGCTTTGTTTAATAATGTTTTATTACGCTGCGTCAAATGGTCGTTCAGATAAAATTTTCCCTCTCCTCGTATACCCAAGTCCGAGAGACTGTTCTTCTTAATTTTACGAGCTAAAGCGATAAGTTCCTCCTTGCGATACCTATTGTTGAACGCAACAATAATAGATTTTTCAGCCTTCAGCACACGAGTTGGGATACGTGCAATGTAATTAATCTCCTCTTTTGTAATGGAAATATTATAAAGTTGGCCGATACAGCTGACGACATCATATAGATTTTCACCCTTCTTTTCCGGTATACCACGGATCTCCACGTTATTCGCACGGGCCCACTGGTCCCGGTCCTGTAGCTCATTGTTCAACCTGGTAATTTCGTCACGAAGAGCAGGAACCTCACTGCCGATCTTTTCAACTGTACATATCCTAGTGCCCAAGTCCTTCACCGTGTTCGAGAGATCACCAGTGAGTTGATATGCCAGCTCGAGGGAATTCTTGAGATCGCCTATTTCAGCCTTGATGCTCTTGATGTCCTCCACCACTGTTGCTAACGGAGCCAGTCGAGATAGGATTTGACTAAGTTGTTCCTGTATTGCGTCCTGGGGCCCTTTACACTTCAGGCACCGCCAGGTATTTTTCCGTTCACCTAATCTGCGATAGCCCGATTCCGTCACTCCAGAACATGGAAAATCATAATGATTCTTGCAAACGCTGCATATTGTTCCGTCGGTGTGTTGAGTACCACAATTCGCACAGGTATGCATTTTAAGAAATGATAGTGATAATAACAAAAAGTTAAAATATTTATAAAAGTTTGAGAAACTGATTAAGAGACGAAGCGAGACAAGCGTGCGTATTCTTAGGTGGCCACGAGGCGAATGAATCCATCAGTAAATTATTCATTTCGTATCTCATTCGTCTCTCGATTTATTTTTCACAATTGGGTGACATTTCTTGCTGATTCTGGATTCATGCGAGGATTCTGATAAACCATTGTCACAATTGCACGTATTGATTTTTACATGTAAAGTTTTAACTTTATCAAAATTCATAAAACTAGTGTGGCAGGGTGTTGAAAATGTACGAATTATAATTAATATATATTTATAATGTAGATAAGTATCGAAACTTTTTGCGGGGCTGTTTAAAATAATTGTAAATTATTTCATAACGGGATTACAGCTGGCAACACGGAACGGATGGCCGCCTTTATTCAAAATCCTATTGTCATCAAAGTACTAATATTAAGTGGTCTAATCTATGGTACTAATAGTCCAACCGAGTCTTTGATATGAGCAAATATTAAAATCCGCTTTGAATTTAATGCACACACCAAATATTTATTTAGTTTTTTTTTTTTTTTTCCTACCTATGCTGATAGCCTTGAGAGGCTATTTCAGCTTCACCCTAACGTTAGTAGGTGAGCTCGCGGGGCTCAACCGGAGAGTTGCTAACACTGACCCTAGCAAGAGCAGTGCTTCGCAGAATCTACCACCGGATCGGAAACGCGACCCACTGAGAAGATCCGGCGAGAAACTCAGTGGGCTGTGTCTATGGGTTAGTTCGCTCGTCGAGCCCTTCGTCGCAAGCGACGGGTTCGACGAGGACGGTGACCGGTGCTTGTGGTGCCTAAAAGCACCGTTAATGGATCAGGAGGATCCGTAATGACGTGCTTTATTTAGTAAGGAGTTGATTACCGGTACGCTTCACAATGCTTCAACAGGATTTAAGAGTAGAAATAAAAAATGTTTTCTTTGATGAATCTGCAATCAATTCATTGTCTACAAGTTGATTCAATGGACTAGAATTCAGAGTCAATTGCCCAATGACAGTTTCTACAAAATAAATAGCTATTTAAAGTCAAAATTGTTCATTTAATTGTTGCTGCTTAAGGCGTTTGTGAATTCATTGCAGAAATGAGGCTGTGTGGTATTTTTTTTTTTTCCACTGGAGAAAATCGCCGGATCCCCACCCGCCGTGCGGGTAGGGTATGTGGGAGTTGAACCTCACTAAAAACTCCTGCCGCTCACAGCCGGCGCTCTACCCCGGACCGGGTGGGAACCCAGTCGGAGCTATTGAGACGGCGGGACAGGGTTTACGCAGAGCATATTACATCCATCCCGCCGTCCCCCAGACGCCGGACCGGTGGCCGCCAGCGACACGACCGCCGGTTCCCTCGGTCGACGGGCCAAGTGCCCGCATTGATGGCGCCGCGCTACACCTTCTCCCGGAGCGGTCGGGGGAACGCGGCTTACCACGCCGCCCCACGCCTAGGCTCCTTCCCGCACAAAACGGGTGGAGCCCGAAGCTCTTAGGGGGCCGGGTTACGGACGAGACCCCGGTCCCGACCCCCTGCTCGGCGGCGGCGGATTTCTGCGTAGTGAGGAGAGCTTTGCCTCACTCGCCCCGCCGCCTCCTTCTGCGAGATGGTGCACTCGCAGAAGTCGAGCATAGCCTTCCAGGACTCGTCACCGCCAAGCATCGACGCCACGACGCCAGGCAGCGACAAGTCCGGTCCTATCTTTGCGACCAGGACACGGCGCTGCACCTCCCAAGCGGGGCAGACAGCGAGCGTATGCTCAGGCTGTGTGGTATGGATGAGTTAGGTGATTTTTTAAAATTTTTATTAGTATTTTTTTAAATAAAAATTACTGTTTCAAATTTAAATAATTATTTATTATTATTTATTAATAAATAAAAAAATAAAAATTATAAATATGTACGTCCAAAACCTTTGTGCCCCTTGAGTATTGGGCGCACGGAGGACTATGACATTTGACATTAATAATATGTTTAGTTAAAAACTATATTGAACACTTTTATACAAAATTGGATTAATCTGAATTGACCCTGGTCAGGATATTAGGCTAGAATAATAATATTATTGCGTTATGATTAGCACTTGATATGTGTACGGCTTATAAAAATAATATGACATTTTAATAATCTGACCTTTTTATGTTGGGATTTTTTTTGTTTTTGTTACAAGCCTTTTATGGTAAAATTAATAAAACTAGAGGTCCCGAAGTAGTCGGAATTCGACTATAATTAATTGGAATTGTAAGTTTGTACACTATTATGATTGTATTTTATACTTCTATAATCACAAATTTCGCCAAGACTACACTATAAAAAATATTAACAAAGACAAACAATATTTAATCTCTTCTCAATTTGACAACAGACGTCAAGAACAAAAGTTGGACAATAAATAGTATGCATGCGTGTGTGCGTCAAATACATGGTATGTAGTGAGTGTAATGTTTTCTTTATTGATTATCTTTTATGCATTATTTTAAAAAAATATTAGCATTGTGCTCTTCTTCTCAATATTCTCTATAAGTGTGGAAAATTTCATACTCCTCCGTGCGCGCAATTTTCGTAAAAAGGGATACAAAGTTTTTGCTTCACGTATTAATATATAGATAAACGCAGTATTGTGTTTTTTAGTGTTCCGAGTAAGCGTGTAGTTATGATTGTTTCCACGTACGGTCTTGATCGACAGTGTGTTGACCTGCAGTTCGATACCCCGTGGAAGCAAAGCGAGCGGTGTTGCCGACTCTCGTCATAAAATAACGTATCTATGACGCTCGATGTGAACATATTTTGTTTTGATTCCTTACTAAACTAGAGGTCCCGCAGTAGTCGAAATTCGACTATAATTAATTGGAATTGTAAGTTTGTACACTATTATGATTGTATTTTCAACGCCAATACTACACTATATAAAAATATTAATAAAGACTAACAATATTTAATTTATTCTCAATTTGACCACAGACGTCAAGAACAAAAGTTTGACAATAAATAATATGCATGCGTGTGTGCGTCAAATACATGGTATGTAGTGTGTGTAATGTTTTCTTTATTGATTTAATGTATATTTTATGCATTATTTTAAAAAAATATTAGCATTGTGCACTTCTTCTCTATATTCTCTATAAGTGTGGAAAATTTTATACTCCTCCGTCCACGCAATTTTCGTAAAAAGGGATACAAAGTTTTTGCTTCACGTATTAATATATAGATTACTCTAGTCTGAGATTTTTTTTTAGATAAAGACAAAAATCTAAGTTACGTCACGTCAACGTCAACGTCAAAATAATTCTTTAAAAATTGCTTTTGTGTTTGAACTGTTGAGTCTTGGCCTTGGGGATGAAGGGCGGGGTATTTTTTTTATGTATTGCTTAGTTGTGTGTACGAGCTCATAGCCCACCCGGTGTTAAGTGGTTACTGGAGCCCATAGACATCTACAACGTAAATTCCGCCACTTAACTTGAGAAATTTCTAAGGTCTCAGTATAGTTACAACGGCTGCCCCGCCCTTCAAACCGAAACGCATTACTTCAGAAATAGGCAGGGTGGTGGTACCTACCCGTGCGGACTCACAAGAGGTCTTACCACCAGTAAAAAATTGCCCTGCCTATTTCAGCCGTGAAGCAGTAATGCGTTTCGGCTTAAGGGTGGGGCAGCCGTTGTAACTATACTGAGACCTTAGAACTTATATCTCAAGGTGCGTGGCGCATTTACGTTGTAGATTTCTATGGGCTCCAGTAACCAATTAACACCAGGTGGGCTGTGAGCTCGTCCACTCATCTAAGCAATAAAAAAAAATTCGAATCCCTATTTAACGAATGATCTAGAAACAATAATCTCTAAACAATAACCTCCCATACACAGCTCTAGTCGCTATAGTAGCTCTTTCATAATACAAGCACTGCGATTATGGAATTATCTCCCTCGACCTATTCGTTCTAGTACCTCTCTAGAAGTTTTTAAGAGGCAAATGAAGAAACATTTCCTGTCACTTTAATTGTATTTAAGTTATTGTTTTATGTATGTTTATTTATATGTATTTTTCATTTTATATTAGTTTTTTTTTTTAAAGCTTTGTTTAACAGTCATTCTTTAATACCTTTTATATTGTGCACTATTCCCCTCTTATACATCGTATTTCTCTCTGAAAAGGGTTTGCTGGAAGAAAACTCATGAATGAGTTAAGCTCGCCTTTGTACATAGTATTTAGACATTCTTTAAATCTGTTTTTATTGTATTTTCTTTTTGTGTACAATAAGTATAAAATAATAATCTTGAGTAAGTAATCAAATAAGTAAACAATCAGGTATAATCGAGAAATCGCAAGTGATATAGTTTACTCAATTCATTGGTTTCTACAAATCGTATAAACATAAATAAAACTATTATTTACGGTTTTACCGGTTTTACGGTTTAATCTCGGGTTTTTCCCATCCCTTTGACGATTCGTCCGTGCTTACAAAAACCGTAGATTCGAAACATCGGAAATATTATAATGACAAATAAAAAACCGCGAGTTTCGAATCGTAAAAGTAGTTTTAAATTATTTTATTGTTGGTTAAAATTCGATTTACCCATCGTAATTCGTCTTCTCGCATTAAAACTATAATCTCAAAACTTACTAATCTTACAGGAGAGTGTTTTAAAGGCTTAACATGTGATATTTTTAATATTAATCATCTTTGCAACATATTTTTTTATTCTTTACCAATCACATTATCTGTCTTTTAAAGTAAGATAAAATTATGTATTCATTTTGTTAATAGTAGTCAAAATATAGGTAAACAAAACAAAAATTAAAACTAAACTACGCTCTTTTGAGAGTAATTATGAGAAAAATACTGGTGATACCAAATGATTCCGCATATTAACTCAATTTCGAATATTTTTGGAAATTGTACACTTTTAATCCGAAAAGACGAATTGTGAATTCTTGCATTCCCGATTTATATCTGAACGTGTCATCCCCACAACAAAGATTGCTGTCTAACGTCTCTTAATAATGACAATGAATGTAGTAATTCGTGTACGGTCCGGGCGGGGCCCTTCGTGCGGGACATGCGGGATCAGATGATTGTCATCAATCACATCTTCAATTACGAATTGTTGAATTCAATAAAGAAATAAATCGGAAAGCAAGTGTTACATATCGAGAGGTGAAAGGCTATTTGGTTTAAGCGACATTTTTTTAACAGAAGAGCCATTTAAAATATAAAAATTTGGAAAAAAATATCATAACAAAAAAACATATTTGGCCATTTGAATGGAGTAAACTTAATTGTAGTTCAATTAAAAACATGATTCTGTTTGACGCTAATAACAAATAATGCACCTTTAATTGCAAAGATAAATGACGCGTGTTAGTCGAAATGTTATTTAAACCTTTGACTGTCGTATTTCTGTTAATAAGGCGCTAGCTACTGTTACTTAGACTATCTAGTAAACTCTGGGAAAGACGAATCCGAAGATATTCAGAAAGAAACTATTTCTAAGAGACCTAAAAAACTACAACATACATTAAAAACGAAGAAGACAAAGTTAGGCAATTCAGGCTCTTAGTAACAGGTATTGCTATAATTACTTCAATGCGCCACGTAGGGGAATCGGTGACCTACACGGCAGTCAAAGAGTTAAACCAAATAGCCCATCGATATGTTGTGTATGGCGAACGTCAGCGATGTATTAAAATGTAATATTTAAAAGGGTACTTTTTAGGGTATGGCTACTTTTTTTTTTATTCTACCTATTAGCTTGTAACCTAAGCTTTTCGAGCTTTTTCAAAGCAATTCGCAGTCTTAAGAATGTATTAACAAAAATAATGTTACTACATTTAAAGATTTATAATAATTTTATTGTTAATTTCTCAGCCTAGCGGAATTCGCTAAAGCGCTTCCTATTGTAAAGTAGGGGAAAAACATCCGAGTGCATACTCACAGAAGACGTTCAGTGTGCTTAGTGCGAGTTTTTTAACGTTCTCGATAGCGTAAAAGTTAACTCAAAATTTGTATGCAGTTGGAACAGCGCCTCTAACGGCAAAGGAAGGCAATTTTGTTTTTAATTTTTTCCTACCTTTGCTGATAGCCTTGAGAGGCTATTTCAGCGTAACCTTAACTAGTGAGTGAGCTCACGGGGCTCAAACCGGAGTGATGCTAACACTGACCCTAGCAAGAGCAGTGCTTCGCAGAATCTACCACCGGATCGGACGCGACCCACTGAGAAGATCCGGCGAGAAACTCAGTGGGCTCTGTCTGTGGGTTAATTCGCTCGTCGAGCCGTTCGTCGCAAGCGACGGGTTCGACGAGGACGGTGACCGGGGAAAAACGATCCCCGTTTATACAAATATATATAACTATACTGACTATACTGTAACTATACTGAGATCTTAGAACTTATATCTCGAGGTAGGTGGCGCGTTTGCGTTGTGGATGTCTATGGGCTCCAATAACCACTTAACACCAGGTGGTCTGTGAGCTCGTCCACCCATCTAAGCAATAAAAAAAAAATGAGCTAACGTTTACGCTATCGAGAACGTTAAAAAACTCGCATTAAGCACACCGGTCTCTAACAGGGACATTAAACGCGAACGATAATCAGCCGTCCACGATGTTGTATGATAAACAATAAAATATTTGTTGTTCGAATGATAACGATAAGATAAGTGTGTTATCAGGAGAGTCTTGTTAGCGTTTTCTTAGATTTAACAGTCATTGTCTTGAACGTGAAACGTACCAAATATCAGACAAGATTATTTCCCCGATAACCGAAGCTTCTGGACCCGTCACAAAATGAAATGTGAATTTATAATTCGCTATCAATAAAAAACAATTGAATTAAAAATAATTGTAAAAGATATGCTTTAACAAAAACCGACTTCGAAAAGAAAAAAAAGAAAAAAAAAAGAAGATATTCCAAAACAAATTAATATACACTAAAAACAATAATCAGCGAAATCGGTTGGCGAGATATTGAATTATTGAGTTATTCATCTATATGTCGCGCACATACTTAATGCAAATTTAAGACTTATATGGTTTTCTCATGGATACCATTATCAGAACTGGACTAAATTGAAATGGGTCCACACGGGAAGCGTCAGCTTACTAATAAAAAAATGAACCATCAAAATCGATTCACCCAGTTAAAAGTTATGAGGTAACAAATATATAAAAAAAAACACAGTCGAATTGAGAATTTTTTGAAGTCGGTTAAAAAGTTTTTATTACATTTTAAAACGACGTAATTCGAAGCTGAGTTTAGCAAGTACATAGTGCATAATGTTCTTTTCATCTTGTATATAATAATATTCTATTTAAACGTATAATGTACATAGTTCACAGGACATTTCTAATACGTCGTGTGCATTAACAGCATACGCATAAAATCCGCAAATCCCTAGTTCTGGTTCCTAATTACAAAGCTAATTACAAATCAAAGAAATATTTATCCCAAAAAGGACTAAAAACGAAGAATATAATTAATTATAAATTACAAGTTTACGTCATAATAAGTACACAATAAGGAAAAAAACAATTGACATTCAAAGGACGAACACAGTGGAATTATTTTCGCAGTATACTCGTACTAATTATGCGGAACATTGAAAAAAGTTTGCAGCAAAGAGTTTTATTGAAAGTAACTATATTAAATATAGCTTCACCATATTGACTTCATTTCCCCATATTACTTCTTATGACACAAGCTCGGGTAGATTAGTGTCACATGAACTTGCTAAAGCCCGTGGGCTCATCTACCGATCCACGCGTGATCGAAATATCCTTTAGACTACCCAACGATTAGGTAGGCGAAAAAAAGGTTTGGCTCACTTGCAATTGATTTACGCACAGTAAAAGAATAGTTTTATTCTTGCAAATTGACCAAAGGTAAAATAAATCTGTCGGAGAATGGAACCTAAACTATAGAGAAGTCTATTTTTTTCCCTACCTATTTGCTGGTATGAATATGATATATATGACGTGGGAGTAACTAGAACAGACTGCCCAAGACCGATGTACCTAATTGAAAAAATTTGATTCGAGCCCTACACCCCAGCAGAGGGTAATAGGAAAGAATGATGATGATGATGATTCGCTGGCAGCTTATGGGACTATTCCAGCTTCTAGCGGACGGGTAGGTGAGCTTACGGGCTCAACCTGAGAGAATTTGCTAACACTAGCCCTGGCAAGAGCAGTGCTCCGCTGAATCTACCATTAGATCGGACTCACCACTGAGACCCACTGAGAGGATCCGGCGAGAAACTTAGTGAGCTATGTCTATGGTAGACGTTTAAATTTCAATGTACAAGACACCCTTTAAACAAAGCATTATTGCAACTTAACAAATCTATGTTAATTACAAATAAAATGATGAATAATTAAAAACACATTTTACGGTTTAATCTCGCGTTTATTAATGTTATTGTTTTATCTCGGACGCTTCGAATACTGTACAGTTTTGCGGTCACAGATGACTGAGGTGTTATTCATCGACATTTGATTAGACGACATCATTATCAAAGAAGTAATAATGTCGACCACTCACGAAAACCGAAGAAAATACTTAATACGGTTACGAAGGTAGGCAGCGCCTTGGCTCTGCCCCTGGCATTACTGAAGCCCATGGGCGACGGTAACCACTCACCATCAGGTGGGCCGTATACTCGTCTGCCAACAAGGGCAAAAAAATAAAATAAAAACGGCCCATTTTGTTCAGTGTGGTTACCGGAGTCCGTAGACTTTACCAAGGTAAATGCCGAAACCCATCTTGAGTTGTAAGTGTCAGTTCCATAGTACAACTTCACCTTTCAATATTGCTTATTGGAAAGCTGTTACAATCGCTACCGCTAGACATTAGCCCACTGAGTTTCTCGCCGGATTTTCTCAGTGGCTCGCGTTTCCGATCCGGAGGTAGATTCTGCGAAGCACTGCTCTTGCTAGGGTTAGTAACGACGTCAGGTTTGAGCCCCGTGAGCTAACCTGCTAGTTAGGGTTACGCTGAAATACGCTCTCAAGAACTCAAGACCATTAGCTTAGGTAGAAAAAGAGTAGAGACATTCTAACAGTTTCAAAGCCAGGACAGCTATACTTTTAATAGATTGCTGGTTTATTTTTTAATTGAAGGCAACAGAAATACGCGCGTTTCGAACATATTTTATGTGAAGTTTGCGTTTCATAAACAAACAGAACTTAACAAATTAATTTTATTTGGCGCACATGGCCTGCCTTCTTAGAACCTGCGCGGCTGCGGGGCTATTCCACAAGTATTTGGAAATAGAAAACTCTATGGTTCGACTTCATTGCTGACTACCACATGTTCCACCTTTTAATCCTAAATGCACGTCTGCTTTGTGGCTCAAGTAAGCAGACTAGGGGTACCTACCTAATTAAGTATTGATTACTCTCATAGAAAACACATAACCGACGTTCATACCATCAATAATACGATGGCAACGACAGCGACAGTGAAAAAAACCCGCATTTCAGTTGCACACACGCGCACGTGCGCCCTATGGATACGCCTTATCTAATATATAAAATTCTCGTGTCACAATGTTCGTTCCCATACTCCTCCGAAACCGCTTGATCGATTCTCATGAAATTTTTTATGCATATTCAGTAAGCCTGAGAATCGGCTACTATCTATTTTTCATACCCCTAAGTGATTAGGGTTGTCCACCCCTAACATCTTTTTTTTATTTGGACTTTTTTTTTTGTTATAATGAGGTATTATGTGGTTGAATGAGGTTTTGTTATTTTTATTATATATTCCCTCATCGTTCACAGCACTACATACCTCTTTCACTCATTTACCACATCCTTACACACTTGCAATAAGTTCGTTTTTTTTTCTACACTAGAAATTCCCTAGAAATCTTATATATGGCAAAACAATGTTTGCCGGGTCAGCTAGTAAATAATAAAAGTCAACTATGTAATATATATTTTATAAAATTACTAAAGTCAACTGCTTGATAGTGGTTCACAATGGCTCCATTTTATTTCATTACAACATCGTACCGTAAACTTGCTCAGAGAAAACGAGGACATAAAAACAGATCAGCTCCTATAGTTTTGCTCTAAGCATTTAAGAGAATAAGAAGTACAATTCTCATTTAAATTTGAATTAAGCGCTATTATCGAATAACCTTTGCTAATAAGTCCCCGGCTGCCTGTGTCTATAGTTCCCCGGTATATGTTACAGCCCACGTGAAATGACCATGTGCATCGAGTTATAACAAGTGAATCAGAATTGAGAGAAAATTTTAAAAGATTGCGTAATTGAAATGTAATCTATAAGCGAAGCAAAAACTTTGTATCCCTTTTTACGCAAATTGCGCGGACGGAGGAGTATGAAATTCTCCACACTTATAGAGAATATAGAGAAGAAATACACAATGCTAAGATTTTTTTAAATAATGCATAAAAGATACATTAAATCAATAAAGAAAACATTACACACACTACATACCGTGGATTTGACGCACACACGCATGCATACTATTTATTGTCAAACTTTTGTTCTTGACGTCTGTGGTCAAATTGAGAATAGACTAAATATTGTTTGTCTTTATTAATATTTTTTTATAGTGTAGCCTTGGCGAAATTTGTGATTATAGAAGTATACAATACAATCATAATAGTGTACAAACTTACAATTCCAATTAATTATAGTCGAATTTCGACTACTGCGGGACCTCTAGTTAATTGTTAATACATATTTTTTCTCTAATAAAGAAAACTGATAGAATCTAATCGAATATTACCTTTGAATGGGTTTTAGACGATTCATTCGACTCACGACAAGAGAGGAATAATTATATGTAGTTACTGCGATTTATAGTTTGCGTTGATAGCGAGCTTTATCGGCACAGATAAATCATGCTGTAAACTAGAACTAAGTCGCAATCAGGCTGATATTAAAGTGTAATTTGGAGCTTATCTTAATAAAGTCCTGTTACCACATTCAAATTGATTCAGCCGTTCTGGAGCTACCCTCTCATTCTACCATCCCTTCTACCATTCCTTCCATCCCTACCACCATACCTACCATCCATCTTACCATCCCTACCATCACTCAAAATGTAATTCGTAAAAAATGCGAGTCCATATATGAATATGTGGTGTACATCAAACAATAAGAGCTGGTGGTTTTCCTAAACGCCGGCCGTCATTGTAGCCGGCCCAGCGTAGGTCCGTGACTGGCTTTTCAAGCATGTTGGGCTGAGAGAAGTATTGCTTTGATTTTAGAATGTTGGAATCTGAATTTGCCTTATTTTTGGCCGTCTGTTACTATGAATTTGTAGGTCTCCTTTGGAGGCGCTCGTGTAGCTGTTAGCAAATCCCACCCCTCCTGGCTGAGTCTTTGCTCGCCCACCTGTCCTGGTGAAACTAGAAAGGCCTCCGGGCCCCCAGTAATCCCTCAATCATAAAGTATTGATTATGATGATTATGAAAGTCTGACTGTGTTGTGGGCCTACTTTAAAATTGACGAACGGATCGTCCAAATATTAATTATTTAGAGATATGTAGAGCCAACTTTCCTTAATTACATGCCTATTAAAATATGTGATTCGGGATTTCCCGTTTACTCGGAGATTTTCGAAGTTTCCTTATTTATATTCAATGTAACTAATTGTTTTGTGGTCAATTTAGGTTATTTTTAATTTTCTGTAGATGATCAGACGAGCTCTCGGTCCACTTGCTAGGGTTAATTGGAATAATATGGTGAATGCCATCACCCGTGAGGTCCAAATCTCGATTATATTGTTTAACAACTGTTCCATGTTCCAAGTTGTGGATATAGTATTTATAATAATGTATGTAGTATTGAAAGTCAACATTTTCCTTGGTCGTATCACTCTTGTCAGAGCGGTCGTGGTCGTCATTCAGTATAACTGCTGTGGGTAGATGTTATACGACTCGAGCAATCGCACGAGCAATCGCCACTCCTCCCAGTTTGTGGTGAGCCTGGTATACTCATGCAAGCAGCCGCCAACTGCCGACTAGACTTAGTCGGTCCATCGCATGAGCAACCTCCCTTATAGTAATTTAAATTCCTTACCTTAAAGTCTGCAGACGAGACAATTTTTATTTTTTATTGCTTAGATGAGTGGACGAGCTCACAGCCCACCTGGTGTTGAGTGGTTACTAAAGCCCATAAACATTTATAACGTAAATGCGCCACCCACCTTGAGATGAAGTTCTAAGGTCTCAGTATAGTTACAAAGGCTGCCCCACCTTTCAAGCCGAAACGTATTACTGCTTCACGGCAGAAATAGGCAGAGTAATGGTACCTACCCGTGCGGACTCACAAGAGGTCCTGCCACCAGTAATTACGCAAATTATAATTTTGCGGGTTTGATTTTTATTAGACGATGTTATTCCTTCACCGTGAAAGTCAATAGTGAACATTTGTTGAGTACGTATTTCATTAAAAAAATTGGTACCCGCCTGCGGGATTCTAACACCGGTGCACCGCTCAATATGAATGCACCGGACGTCTTATCCTTTAGGCCACGACAACTTAAAAATGTAAAGCACTTCCGATAGTAATAAGTGCTCTGTCTTAGTTCATTGGATATACAAAAACAATTTATATATTCTTGTATTCTTACTCTGTTGAAATCTATTATAAATTGTTTGATAGTTTAATTATAGCGGGTTTATAAACCTCCGATAAATTACTCGGAAAAAGATCTCGGATTGAAATGCTTTGCATTTAATTTATTCAGCGGTCCTGGTTCTTAGATTCTATCTGATAGTCAAACAAGTAAATTCGTAATTAAATGAGAGAAATAAATCTATTAGCTTAGTCAATTTTCAACTTACAACATGGTGTTTTTTTTTTTGATGGTACTGTTATAAATCTAAAGTAGAAATATAACGTAAGAGGTTTTTTTTTTTAATAGATTTTATGACCTGGTAACTGATACCTTTAAGTCATGTCTTATTTTAATTCATATTTATTATATTATTCATATTTTTATGAAAAATGATATTATGCAGTGAGATGATTAATTTGAGACACTAATCAACTGGGATGAAATTAAATGAAATGAATTGAGAAGATATGGGATGAAATATAATATCAGTAAAATGGTGGTCATTTACTAAGATTTTTTCAGTGGACTTTTTAGAGGATCCCGAGAAGTTACGTCCAGCGGCTTTGTTTCATTTTCCCACATTTGTGCACTTTCACACTATTATAAGTGTTAATGTTATTAGTTTAAGTTATATTAAACAGTTAATAAACTACCTAAATTTTTACACATTTAAACCCGAAGAAACACTAAATAGACAAAATTAAACAAATCACACAACTTCACTCCTTGCGATCCCGCCAAAAAAGTCGAGGTATTTTTTGAAATTACAAACATTACAGATTACCTGGGTTGACTACACTGTGTAACTTAAATAAATATCTATTTACGTTTAATCTGTGACGTGTTTTTCGCGTAGGAGTCGCTTAAGGAAACTAGTATATGCCAGGACGGCTTTCTCTTGCCTTTTACAGTATTTCTTAATTTAGTTAAATGTTCTTGAAGACTCATTATATACATAATATCTTTCTTCAACAATATAGAAAACAGTAGAAACCGCTATTTTAGTGTTGCCTGCAACATTTTCTTATTTTGGTAATAATAAATTAAGAAAATGTGAGCAGTTATCTAAAATCGTTTCTATACCTTCGTAGAGGAATGTGTGAAACTATTTTAGTGTTTGCGAAAAGTTTCGCGTAATAATTGGCCTGATAATAATTAAATTATATTAAAGTGATAACCTGGCTAGATGGTGCGATGACCTCCGCACGGTGGTCGGCAAGAAGTGGATGAGGAGAGCGGCAGACCGGGCTCAGTGGTGTAGATTGGAAGAGGCCTATGTCCAGCAGTGGACGACTGTGGGCTGTTGATGATGATGATGATGATGATGAAAGTGATAACGCGGGGGAGTTACCTAAGTTAAAGACATAACGGAGCTTAGTTCTTAGGTTTTCGCTTTATTTATTCCAAAACGAATATCACAAAAACGTTTACAGTTCAGCATAAAAAATCGTCGACTTGTGTAGCAAATATTAAGCTGCATTTGTATCTTAATTAGGAGACGAGGAATAATGCAATAATGAAATAGTTATGGAGTCATCACCGAGACGAGACTGCCTCCTGACAGGATGTAAATTGATCATAGACAACATTTTTTTTTCAAACACAATATAGGGCAAGAAGTTCAAGGAAAATGTCAAGTACGAACTCACTGGACATACTAAGAGTCACCAGGCCGCGAATTTACAAAGGCTATATATGCTATTTGAGTCACGTCGTGACTCTAATAGATGAGCTTTTGTTTGACAAAAACTTGACGAACCTCTAATTTATTCTAGTACAGAAATTGACCGAAATCGCGTAGACATTGTCAGATCAATTCATTCTAACATTGGAGCAACAAATGCTATTCAATTTGATACATATATTTAACGATCGTTAGTTTCATTATTAGGTGGATAATTACATGGTATTTGTTAATTAACAAACTAACTTTTATTTAGTAAGAAACAAGTAAAAATGAATTTACAAACGAACTTTTATTCGGTGAGAAACAGGTACACAATACATCCAATTAGTATTTGTACTACGAGAAAAGGCTGCGATAAACTTGTCCACCCACCAGGCCTGGGACCAGGATTGTTCAAGAGTTTCATTAACAGACCGGTTTGATGGTTTACTACTATTTCACGATAATCAGAAACACACCCCGCTATCATGATTATAATTGGAGCCCGCAAGGGTAGACACCACCGTCATGCCTATTTCTGCCGTGCCGTTTTGGTTTGAAGGACGGGGCAGCTGTTGTAGTACTGTAAGCTGAGACAAAGAACTCGTCTCAAGATGGTCGGTGGCATTAACATGATTGATATCCATGAGCTCCTATTTATATTTATTTTATTTTTTCCTACCTAAGCTGGTAGCCTTGAGAGGCTATTCCAGCGTAACCTTAACTAGTAGGTGAGCTCACGGGGCTCAAACCTGACGACGTTGCTAACACGAACCCTAGCAAGAGCCGTGCTTCGCAGAATCTACCACCGGATCGGAAACGCGACCCACTGAAAAGATACGGCGAGAAACTCAGTGGGCCATGGGCTCCGGTGACCACTGACCACTCACCAGATGACCTTGAACTCCTCCACCCGTCTTAAACATTTAAACAATACTAGTAACGATACAAGAATAAGAAATAGATTCAATTGAGATACATCTTTATTCTGATTTACAAATTATTCGAGACAAAAAAAAAATCGCTGTATCATTCAGACCAAGCAGAGATCACCTTTGGTAAACGCAGAAGGTGACTTTGAAAGATGAACTTATATTAAAACTCAAATTTTTACTCAAACAAGTTGAACTCTTTGTGTTCCCAGTATTATTTTTATTTTTTATTAATTCTCAGATTTATAAAACATTCCCATTTTCCCCAAGATATCGAGTACGTAGAAATGAAATTGGGCGATCGTTCGCTTCTGAGAAGTAATCGCGTATTTAACTAGTGGAAATTACGTTATCTGATACCAATTACCGCTTCCAGGGAAGTGACGATTACAAGTAACGCTTTTAATATAATCTCTATATATAAAAATGAATTGCTGTTCGTTAGTCTCGCTAAAACTCGAGAACGGCTGAACCGATTTGGCTAATTTTGGCCTTGAATTATTTGTGGAAGTCCAGAGAAGGTTTAAAAGGTAGATAAATAAATATGAAAATGCTCAGAATTAAATAAAAATAACAATTTTGTTTTTCTTTTGATGTGTCCCCCCTCGGACCGATTCCTTTTGTTTGTTTTAAGTTTATTTTATACAAAAGTTTAGGTCGTTTATTTATCGATTGAGGCACTACGAAGTCTGCCGGGTCAGCTAGTAATATTATGTTTTAAGGATGGTATCGATTAAATCTATTTTTGAAAATTACGATTCGAATTCTTCTAGACTCTTTGTCGGTTCAATAATATACTCAGGATAAATATGCCGGGTATGTTGTCATCAAATTGCCAGTGGTAGATTGGGGCAGCATTTTCTACTACGCTAAAGAGTAAGTTAATATGTAAAAATTTACGACCAAAGATACATGTTAAGGACAGGAGAAATATTACGCAAGATAATGTTAAAACTATCTTTAATCATCGAACATTTAATTTTGAAGTCATCGTGGCCTAAAGGATAAGACGTCCGGTGCATTCGTGTCTTATGATGCACCGGTGTTGGAATCCTGCTGGCAGGTGCCAATTTTTTTTAAATAAAATATACGTACTTAACAAATGTTCACGATTGACTTCCACAGTGAAGGAATATCATCGTGTAATAAAAATCATACACGTCAAATTATAATTTGCGTAATTACTGGTGGTAGGACGTCTTGTGAGTCCGCACGGGTAGGTATCAGCACCCTGCATTTTTCTGCCGTGAAGCAGTACCTAACGCGTTTCGGTTTGAAGGGTGGGGCAGCCGTTGTACTATAAAAATTGAGATCTTAGAACTCATATCTCAAGGTAGGTGCCGGCATTTACGTCATAGATATCTATTATGGGCTCCAGTGACCAGTTAACATCAGGTGAGCTGGGAGTTCGTCCAACCGCCTAAGCAATAAATAACTAAAATTATATTAATTCTCAACAGTCTATCAATCAAATCTAAGCAATCAATCAAATGTAATCAAATCTTAGTTATATAATTTTTTTATTTTTGTTGTTAATGCACTGTCGATTGCACCTATAATTGAGGTGACATCTGCCATGAACTTTTGTCAATTGGTCAATGTTTTGTATTGATGATCACTTTGTTGGTGCAACTTAAAAAAAAATACATAATTCCGACAGAACAATGCTATAAAAAGTATTTTTGTACATAAATTCTCCTTTTGTGCAATTATCGCGGCCAGTATTGCTCCTTGTACACGAATTATCTTATCGCTAACTTAATAACTCAGTTAATATAGTATTAAAATCGGCTCTATATTAAATAAACCAAGATTGATTTTCGCTTAAATATTGTGTAGTGTAAGCCGTCTGGTCTGCTCGGAAGTGACCCCATTCCATTTCACAATCTCCCTTGTTCTCAGATGACGGGGCTCAGGGCTGTCAGTTTACTAAAAAGTATTATAAGTTGGTTAAATAAATAGTCATTTGAAATAGGCACTCATATTTACAATACAAAATACAAGTTACAATAGAATAAAAGTTTGAAAACCATTGGTTAGTTTAGGTATTTGTTTAACACAAAAAAAAAAAACATGCTTAAATAATAAACTCAACTAACAAATAAGTTCTTCTTTTTATCAACTTCCAATTGATACTGGTCATGAAATTGTAGCAAAGTTATAAAATTATTGTGTTGTCATCCTTGATGCGTGTTCAAATTTTCAAGTTAGTCGGGACTCTTGGAGTTGGTGAAAATGAGGTTTAAAGATTTCTTTACGTACTACAAACAAAAATACGTGCCAAACTATTAAAAAGCTTACCTATTCCAAACCATCTAGTTTGAAATAATCACTCACAGCCACCCATTCAAGGGTATGCTTGCATTTTTGACTACCCTTAAATCAAATTCGAACAAAGTCAATTTGGCGACTAAACGATGCCTTTTCCTGATTATCAGAGCTAACAGATTAAGAATCTGTTTACTTGTTTAATTCTGCCCTGTGATGAGGTCCCGCGTTGTATGCGGTCTCGCGTTGTATGAGGTCCGCGTTGTATGAGGTCCGCGTTGTATGAGGTCTCGCGTTGTATGAGGTCCCGCGTTGTATGATGTCCGCTTTGTGTGAGAATTCGCGTTGTATGAGGTCCACGTTGTATGAGGTACCACGTTGTATGAGGTCCACGTTGTATGAGGTACCGCGTTATATGAGGTCCCACATTGTATGAAGTCCCACGTTGTATGAGGTCTCGCGTTGTAGTAGGTCCGTTGTGTTATTTGTGTTTCTGTTAAGTGTTATTGTGATTTATTGTATGTGCGCCTGTACAACAAAATCCCACAAGATGTTCAGAACCTACATATACATAGGTTTAAGAAAACTATTAAAGAACATCTGTGCAATAAAGCTTACTATAAAGTCAATGATTATCTAGAAGATTGCACAAAGTGGGAATGAGTTGCTCGCTCCGGGAATTTCAATATTGTAAAATTGTTATGTTATAATTACTTATTGTAATATGAATATTTAAAAAAATAATAATATTTAAAATAAAAATAAAAATCTAATATTTAAAAAAAAAAAAAAAAAAACATGCCCGCTGAGTTTCTTGCCAATTCTTCTCAGGACGGAGGCTAATTCTTGTGAATTGGCGGTAATTCTTTTGACGTTCAACAAGTATGTACTTTCATTTATGTTGAATAAAACTTTTTTGATTTGATTTGATTTGATTTTGATTTGTGGTTAAGGAGTTTTTAATCTATCATTTAAAATTCTGTGTTCTATTCTATTTAAGACCTGATTTAACGTTTGAAATAATCGCACATACCTATTTTTAATCTTTAGAAAATTGTACTCAATGGATTTTTGAGTATTTAACTTGGTGACTGTCTTCTTCTTTTATTCTTTTTTTTTATTGCCCGTGTAGGCAGGCGTGGATACCGCCCACCTCATGGTGAGTGGTTACCGTCGCCCATGGACTTCAGCAATGACAGGGGCAGAGCCAAGCCGCGGCCTACCATTAAGTACTCTCCACAAGCCTCGTTTGAAGAATGATATCGCTCATAGCGCTCGGGAAACACCGTGGAGGGGAGCTCATTCCAAAGCCGGATGGTACGTGGCAAAAAAAGATCTCTGGAAGCGCACTGTGGATGAACGCAAATAGTATGGATGAACTCTACTCCGGTGGCGGGCGGTGCGATGGTAAAAACGAGATGATGGTATAAAAGCGTTTCATTCATTACGGTAATCACTTTCTTGTTCACGGCACTGTTTTCAGCATGGTGATTATAAAATCTTCTGTATTTCTATGTACATACCTTGCTGCATGAAAAATGAATTGGATTGGAATGAATAGGATTCAATTCAAGTTGATCGAGAAGAGTTGAAATGCAACAATATCTTACTAAAATGGTGGAAATTTTGTAAGACTTCGGAGGATCTTTTGAAAGAACCCGAGAGGTTATTACAAGCGACTTTGTTTCAATTTCCCACATTTGTTCATTTTCACAGAAGATAAACGTTTAATAAGCCACAATTATTATATGTTTGAACCCGAAGAAATTTTAAATAATCAAATCAATTTACATGGTTACTCACCCCACATTTCTGCCAATAAATCCTTGGTAAAGTGAAATTCATGCTCCATACGGAGGTTACCTAATTATTATATTTTATTTTTATTTTTATTGCTTAGATGGGTGGACGAGCTCACAGCCCACCTGGTGTTAAGTGGTTACTGGATCCCATAGACATCTACAACGTAAATGCGCCACCCACCTTGAGATATAAGTTCTAAGGTCTCAGTATAGTTACAACGGCTGCCCCGCCCTTCAAACCGAAACGCATTACTGCTTCACGGCAGAAATAGGCGGGGTGGTGGTACCTGCCCGCGCGGACTCATAAGAGGTCCTACCACCAGTATCTATTCCTGTTTAACTAAAATTAATTGGACCAAGGCTATGAACTCGTCTGCCTATTCCCAAAAAAACATATTTATATCTGACAGCCCTGAAATTTCCACTCTTTCGACGAATTCGAGTAATTGTTTTGGCCCACTTTCTTCTAATTACTTACACAAGTTAACATTAGGTGATATACGGATCCATCTTGAAAAGTGTCTAAAAATAGATGTTCTAAGCTACACCAAGGTATATAACATTATGGAATTTAGCAGGCCTTCGCCATATGAAATTTAATATTTATTTTTAGAATTGGTCAGAATTGGTGACATTGTTTCGGTATTAATGGCGTCGTTTGACATTGAACTTAATGTTGATAATTTTAACTTTTTTTTTCAGTTTGTTAACGCTGAATGAGATTTGTATAGAAAATAATCTGATACGGCCCAATATAGCTCTAATGTCTTAAATCGGTTTATGACCGGTCACTTCTTTGGCGAGAGTGGCAACACGATAGTTGAGTTTATAGTTTTTGTTCGGTCGTAAATAAAATAAAACGGTCGGCGGTGACCACAAAAACAGTCAAATGTTTCAAATGTCGGAAACAGTATGATGATAACAAAATGTAGTTTTAATTATGTTCCTCTTTATGTATAAATAACAGGGTATCATGATCTTTTCGGTATATATTGCAAATCTCTTTATAAATTGGAAAATATTGTTTAAGCTCGTAATCGTTAACGGTTAATGATATTTCTACAAGGTTTATGTTTCTCTGAATAAATCTGACAGATGAGCAGGTCTCTAAGATTTGCTATACAGAGAAATAGACACATTTTGAAAACTATAAATTCAATATCTTGTTGTATTTATAGCGCTTCCGTATGTGTATATTGTGCGAGCTTGCGCTCCAGTCCCTTCCTCAGCCTTTTCAGTGTTTTATCACCACGGGTATAGGACAGTTAGCAAGAAAAGCTACCGGGTATTCAGTGCTCTCGATTCTCATTCACCCACCTCTAGGGGGCTGTAAGGCCCCAACACCTATAATTATTCAAGTGTAGTTGTGAAACAAAAGTAACCGCTTACCACTCATTCTGTGATCAGCTTGTCAGCGACTTGTCGCTACTAAACCTGTTTTTTCCCCCTACCTGTTCGCTGGTAGCCTAAGGGACTATTCCAGATACGCCTGGACGGGTAGATGAGCTCACGGGCTCAACCTGAGAGAGTTTGCTAACACTAGCCCTAGCAAGAGCAGCGATTCGCAGAGTCTACCACCGGATCGGAAACGCGACCCACTGAGAAGATCCGGCGAGAAACTCAGTGGGCTGTGTCTATGGGTTAGTTCACTGGACGAACTCTTTGTCGTAATCAACAAGTTCGACGAGGACGGTGACCGGTGCTTGAGAGACCTAAAAGCACCGAGAGTGAATCCGGGGGATCCGACAAGACATGTTACGTGCGACGGCGGCTTTGCGTTGCCCCGTCACGGTCGCATAAGCATTTTTGTACTAAATGCTCTAATCGCGTTTGTTATTCTCGGAAGGTCTTCCTAACCTAGACCCATGGGCTCTGCTGTAAACAATATAATTTGCGACTAATGGAAATTACACAAAATACAGAGCCCTGTCACGGACTCCACGGACACGACCGAACTACCGTGAGTCACGCGATGAATGAACCGATATAAATATGATTCTGCTCTCTTTCTTATTAACAACAAATAAGATTCTAATTTGCGTGATCATTGGCAATCGACTGGCAAACATAAGGTTGTGGCTTTATGAATTGAAATTTGTATCTTTTGACCTAATTCAACGTTTTGCCCCCGGGGAGCTATGAACTCAATTCGTTTCAATAGATCGTTCATATATCGCGAATTGAGATACAATTATAACTTATCAACGGCACACGACTCGTTCATTAAATTATATTATATACGGTGATTTGATCAGGAAGCTATCGTTTCATCTATATATTAATACGTGAAGCAAAAACTTTGTATCCCTTTTTACGAAAATTGCGCGGGCGGAGGAGTATGAAATTTTCCACACTTATAGAGAATATAGAGAAGAAGTGCACAATGCTAATATTTTTTTTAAATAATGCATAAAAGATACATTAAATCAATAAAGAAAACATTACACACACTACATACCATATATTTGACGCACACACGCATGCATACTATTTATTGTCCAACTTTTGTTCTTGACGCCTGTTGTCAAATTGAGAATAGATTAAATATTGTTCGTCTTTGTTAATATTTTTTATAATGTAGTATAAAATACAATCATAATAGTGTACAAACTATACAATTCCAATTAATTATCGTCGAATTTCGACTACTGCGGGACCTCTAGTAGAACATAGATACTCATAGAACTCAATAAACATAGAAAAGAGTAGATGGCTCGCTGGAGTCGCTTGCTAGATAATTTAAAAGAAAACGCTATAGATTAAACAGTAAAATTAGTTTTATTTTGTATTTTGTACCTCTGTATTTTGTACCGTATGTTCCATGGGGAGTGCTCTGAGGAATTGTTTGAGATGATACGATCATCTCGTTTTTACCATCGCACCGCCCGCCACCGGAGTAGAGTTCATCCATACTACCTGGAGCCACTGCGGTCATCCACAGTGCGTTTCCAGAGGTCTTTTTTGCTACGTACCATTCGGCTATGGAATGAGCTCCCCTCCACGGTGTTTCCCGAGCGCTATGACATGTCCTTCTTCAAACGAGGCTTGTGGAGAGTATTAAGCGGTAGGCAACGGCTTGGCTCTGCCCCTGGCATTGCTGAAGTCCATGGGCGACGGTAACCACTCACCATCAGGTGGGCAGTATGCTCGTCTGCCTACAGGGGCAATAAAAAAAAAATTTATGCGTACGTCTCGTGTGAATCCAAGAAAAGACTGTTTCGTCTGTCCTTTGTATGACACTGTATTGTGAGTCCGCACGGATCAAAGGTCAAATTGTCATGCGCTTTATTTTGAAAGGTAGAATGCTTGTTATTGCATTACAATCGAGAGTTGGAGATCATGCCTGAACGTGGGCGACACGAGCAAACCCACATGGATGTGGAGCTCATGGGCTTAATGCATTATCCGTTTTTCGGTTTTTAACTTTAAATTTATTAGTAAAAGGGTGAACAATTCAACGGTACACTAGCTGTTGTTTAGTTACCGGATTCCATCACAAAGTGAATGTCGCTACCCAGATTGAAACGTGAGGTCGAATCAGTGTGCTTAGTGCGAGTTTTTTAAGGTTCTCGATAGCGTAAAAGTTAACTCAAATTTGTAAACAGTTGAAACAGCGCCCCTAGCGGTAAATGCAGGCAAACGTTCCAATTCCGTACAAATTTGAGTTAACTTTAACGCTATCGAGAACGTTAAAAACTCGCACTAAGCACACAGCTCCGTAAAGCTTAAATCTTATTCGCGTTATTTAAATTAAATAAAAACTACAGATGATTAGTTATATGATTTAAAAAAAAGTACTATCACGTTCCTTAAATAAAGAAATACAATTTCGAAGTGTTTTTAAATAAAGAAATACAATTTCGAAGTGTTTTTAAATAAAGAAATACAATTTCGAAGTGTTTTTAAATAAAGAAATACAATTTCGAAGTGTTTTTAAATAAAGAAATACAATTTCGAAGTGTTTTTAAATAAAGAAATACAATTTCGAAGTGTTTTTAAATAAATAAATACAATTTCGAAGTGTTTTTAAATAAAGAAATACAATTTCGAAGTGTTTTTAAATAAAGAAATACAATTTCGAAGTGTTCACGTTGTTATCGCGTGTTATTAACAAAATAGTTTGCACATAATTATGTTTCTATCATGAGGAATTCCAAACATTTTTCTTTTTTTTCTTTAAAGCGCTTGTTAACTAGTAATTATAATTATAATATTTGAACTTTATGTATTCCTAGTAGCATTTTAAACGCGCACGGGTAAGTCGCAACTTATCCGGCCAATTTTCGAAACTAAGCAGTCATACGTTCCGGTTTTAAGTGTGGCCCAATGCCTCAACTTCATGTCTCAAGCTGCGTGACATCGCAATGTCTCACACCTGGTAATCGTACAGCTGTACTCTATCTCCTATATATATTGAATTGCTGTTCGTTAGTCTCGCTAAAACTTGAGAACGGCTGGACCGATTTGGCTAATTTTGGTCTTGAACTATTTATGGAATAAATATGAAAACGCTCGGAATTCAATAAAAATAACAATTTTGTGTTTCCTTTCATGTCCCCCCCCCCCCCTCCGTCGGACGGATTCCTTTTGTTTGTTTTAAGTTTATTTTATACAAAAGCTTAGGTCTCTTATTTATCGATTGAGGCACTACGAAGGCTGCCGGGTCAGCTAGTAAAAGATATAATTAGAAACATATATAGTCAACAGTTATTCTTGTAGAATCCAATTAATAATGTTCATTGAATAAATGTATTTTATAAATAAGCCGTCTCGTGGGAAACGTAAATCGACTACGCATTTAATGATAACTTCTTAGAAGTCTTACACACTTAGCTAGATCTTCTCAATGCCACGTGATCGCCTTCAAACCCGATTAAATCGATGATGTCTTGTTTCATAAAACCATAACATAATTATTGTATAACAACTTTGTTCCGAGTACAACCGAACTGATTTAGAAGACAAAGACAGACGGTTTTATTAATGATTTAATAATCTTCGCAATAATATATATTTTTTTTATTGCTTATGTGGATGGACGAGCTCACAGCCCACCTGGTGTTAAGTGGTTACTGGAGCCCATAGACATCTACAACGTAAATGCACCGCCCACCTTGAGATATACGTTCTAAGGACTCAAGTATAGTTACAACGGCTGCCCCACCTTTCAAACCGAAACGCATTACTGCTTCACGGCAGAAATAGGCGGGGTGGTGATACCTACCCGCGCAGACTCACAAGAGGTCCTACCACCAGTAAAACTTTATTAAATATATATAATAATTAATATATTTAAAACTTTATTCGTATGAAACAACTGCGGCTTTGTTTGTTTTCGAACGAGCCTTTAATCATATGTGAGGATAAAAATAGTAGCGTACATTATGAGTGTACAGATTTAATACAAGGCTAAACTTTATTCCGTTGCGACGCTGTTCTCATAATAAATAGAAACGATGTTAGAACACATTCTCATCTGGTATGAGACGTAACCTTTGAACCAGCCTCGTTCATTTCGATATTAGAATCGCAATCGTATTGGTGCAATGGCCGGTTTCTGACCAATCAGTACGTGAGATAATTCTCTTTAGAACGAGTTAAGGTGATGGGTACGGTCCTGTGCCATTCTCTAAAACAGAGCTCCACTACAGAAAATAGGTGGGAGTACTCAAATTTCCGACAGACGCGGAAACTGTGATATTAGCTGGAGTCAGCGAGGATTGCAAGGCTTTAAATTCTGAGATACAATTGAAATTTCGGCACTATAACTTACTTTCAGCCCCTACGGATAGATACCACTGTTGTGTTTATTTCTGTTTGGTGTGTGACCTGACCAATACAAGTAATAAAACCCCGCCATTGTTTATGTTCTGAACTGTCGTGATCAGATCTGTTTTGGACATATTTTGGATACTGCAATTGGCTGAAGGCCAAACCAGCCACTTAAACCGTTTAAATACCAGTTAGGTCAAGTTAAGTTTACAAGTGTGACCTTATAAATTTTACTTCTCACAGAGTTTTGTTAGATGAATGAGAGAAAATCCTTGGTCTTCAAGGTTGTATACCAAGTACATTTATGTTACATCATTCTTATTGTATTATAACATAACCTTGTTTAGGAATTAAGATTTTAACTTCCGCCGTACAAGTGGTCATCATTTGGACTTGATTGTTTACTTAATTTACCATATTCAAGTTTATATTTACTTAATACGAAATAACATAGCGACACAATAACAAGTTTATTGTTCGACTATTTTCAACCACGGCGTGTGCAAACAGTGCCGAAATATCGAGAACTCATAAATTTTTTTAAAAATCCGCTAATTAATTGTGCTTATAATGAGTCTTATATATTCAACGCGCCGTAAATGACAGAAATACAACTTGTACAACTCGATGGCGTAGTAGTTGACGTAGTTGTTAACTGCTAGGCTCCGGTCACCGTTCCGTCGAATCCGTCGCTAGCGACGTCTGAACGACCCTCGGCCTATCAGTTTTTTTCCTACCTAAGCTAATAGCCTTGAGAGGCTATTTCAGCGTAACATTAACTAGTAGGTGAGCTCACGGGGCTCAAATGGGAGTGATGCTAACACTGACTCTAGCAAGAGCAGTTCTTCGCAGAATCTACCACCGGATCGGAAACGCGACCCACTGAGATGATCCGGCGAGAAACTCAGTGCGCTGTGTCTGTGGGTTGATTCGCTCGTCGAGCCCTTCGTCGCAAGCGGCGGTTTCGACGAGGCCGGTGTCCGGTAATTGTGGTACCTAAAAGCACCGTTAATGGATCGGAAGGATCCGTAATGACGTGTTTTGGGCGACGTCGACTGTTTACCATTCACTCTACAGGATCGGGTATGTAGTTTCCAGCGGCCACGACAGGAGGGTTCTCATGTCATGCCGCCTTCTCAAAGTGGCGCAATGATGCCGACTGTAGTAGACACTTACTGACTGAATCAAGTTCCAGGTCATCATGAAGGTCCACGTTCCACTGGAACCACGGTGCTCCGACGGCTATCCTGCAAAATCGGGATTGAATAACCTGAAGGGGTTTCAAGTTAGTGCGGGCCACGTGAGCGAACACTACGCTTACATACGTCATGACTTGCTCCCTGTTAACATAGATTAAAACAAAAATGCGTTCGCGGCCTAAAAACCGCAAAACTGCTTAATACTTTTGAATCTGCTAATTTGTCCAGCCCCGTTTTTGTACTACAAATATTGACGCGGCATCGTAAAGCAATGATAACGCCAGAGCGAGCGCGGCCGGGATTCGAAGGTATGTTTGCAATGATAACACTTGTTGGCTTGAACGCTTCTTTGGTACATATTTCATTAAGATTGCAAAGGGGAGTGTAATATTTAAGTTTATTTTGTATATACATTACTGTTTACTCAAATGTTATTGATATTGGGTGTTTTATAGTTGTCGATATAGCTACATACCTATATTATAAACAATAAGCATACTTCAAAGACAAATGAAGACTTGAGTGGATGAAGGGGTTAACACAATTTTTAAGGTATTTTTTTTTATTGTCCTTGTAGGCAGACGAGCATACGGCCCACCTGATGGTGAGTGGTTATCGTCGCCCATGGACTTTAAAGGCTATTTTTAGAAATTGCATGTGATAAAGCAGCTACGTACGAAAAAAGTACCAGTAACAAAAGTTTGTTGCCTGTTTTCTCAAAATTAACAAATTGTATCATATCCCCTTCATCCACCCATGTCTTTTCAATGTACACTTTTTTTTACCTATCAACCAGTAGTCTCGGGAGAAGCTATTTTAGCTTCACTTTGACTGGTGGACGAGCTTTCGGGACCTAGCCCGAGAGAACTTGCTAATTAATATCTGTCCTAGCAAAAGCTGGCAATGAATGTATCATGGGATCGGAATCGGGGCCCTATGAGAAACTAAGTAGGTGGTACTGCTGGCATAAGAGTTTCGTTAAATTTATCTGGAGACCGTTTCAAGTTTAACCACCAATACGGCCTCTGATAGAAGGGAAAGCTATTAGTCGTACGCTTTTTGGAATTGCGATAAGAAGTGGTAATAAGTGGCTAGTAAAGGTTTCCTGATCTTTTAAATCCACCACGCAATGTAGCGCAAACAAAATTGGCTGACGCTCTCTCACGCCTTGTGTGCTCGTGCAGTTTTTTTTATTGCCCTTGTACGCAGACGAGCATACGGCTCACCTGATGGTGAGTGGTTACCGTCACCCATGGACTTCAGCAATGCCAGGGGCAGAGCCAAGCCGCTGCCTAAAAAGTTTGTAATTACAAATCGTGAGATAGTTCAAACACGGCTTTGTTCATTAATATTGACAATGTCTATGGATGGCGATGGCCATTGTCCCACAAACAATATAAAACAAATAATATTTATATACAGAAACGCTTAAACATCGTTTCTCAAACGAACAATATATTTATCTATACTAATAATAAATCTACAGTGGTTTTTACGGAAGTTCCGTTATACCTATTTTTTTTTTTTTAACGCTTCTGAACCATGCATCCGATTGACTTGAAACTTGGTATCCATGTAGAAAATACATGTACTTAATGGATAGGATAATATTTATATGAGTGTTGGACTCCCTAATAATAATGACAATGAATAATAATGTTAATCTTAAATGCCCAGCAAAGCGGGCGAGTACGGCTAGTCTTATATAAAGATCTAGTTCATTCTTTGTGACAGGGTCAGTTTCTCCCCTCCTTTTTTCAAATAGGCCTTTCATTACATATGACAATAAAATTAGCCGTATACATTAATTAATATAATTTTTTTACACTTTTTTCTGTTGCATCACAGCTTTTATAATTAAACCAAATGATTAAATGCAACAATGTTTTATATATCCTTTTGCTTTATAAACGTTTTCCTTGCGCCTTGGATAACATTATAAATAAATAAAATTCCACATAGCTTTATATTTTATATTGGATCCAGAAAAATAAAATTTCTTTTAAGTACATAGTCTTTTTCTTTTCATTTAATGACCAACGGCTCCTAATAAATCGCAAGTAGGACATTCGTGTTGATTACCTTTCGATAAATTGTGTATTGTTTAAATAATTAAAAAACAGTACATAGCTTCTTTTACTATTTTAATATTTAAGCAAAATACGAAACGCAAAAACATATTCAAACGATTATACGTCCCTCTCTCTATTTTTGTTATTTAAATGTTCTCAATTCTATTTCCTCTACGCGAAACAGTGACTCAGTTTCTTGGAAGAGTCATCGGGCCGCATCCGTTTTGAGAGTTCCGCAACTAAACAACGAAAACCATGAGGATTTCGAACATTTGCAAATTATTAGTTACATAACGGAAAAATATTGTTATTTTAATTTGGTGCATTACCAAAGTAGCTTGCATTAAATTGCAATATGCGTGTTCGAGGATGATGATTAATCGATTTTTTTTCAAATTGATTAAAAAAAAATATATATTATTAATAAAAATAAAGTCTAACTTCTTACGCGCGTACATAAGTACACGCACCCTTTTTTTTATCGTATTCTCAAATTTTCTGCAACTTAGACTGTGAATTTAAGAGTATTCTGTCTGTTTTTTCTTCTTTTGTGCTATCAACGGAACTGTATATGTTTCACTACATTCGTTATAATAAACTATTTTAAAATTTATAACTTTACGCAGCCATGACACTATTTCTCTCTAATGATGTCTATTTGGTAGCGTATCTAGTAAGAGAAAACCACAATTACATTGTTTCGTCCGCTTTATTATTACTGTGGGAAATTTAAATAGGGTGTAGACGTGGCTTCTGGAGTTCTTATAAAAATTCAACTGAAGGCTTAGAACATTACCACCACGGAATAGATAAATAAGGTTATTATTTTTTATCTATTCTGTGATTACCACCATTCTATTGAGACTCCTTTAATTTAATATTCCAAACCCAGTTGATCACAGTCTCCAATAAATTAGCTTCACATCATTTCACAGGTATGTATATCCATATTATTTTCGCTCCTATTTTTCATATAACAGAATATATAAAAGATTAGGCTTTATGTTTTAATACATTCGTCTTTGCTGTTGGAAAAATAGAAAAACTACTACTAAACTGCTTTTTCATTGTCATTCTATGTATTATCATGGAAAATACACTTATTATTTAGTGTATTATTTCCGAAAACCAGGCCATATAATCGTAAAAAAATTTTTTTTTTATGTTTCGAATATATTACAGTTTTTGTGGTTAAGAAACGACAGAGATGTTACCTATTCGTCAACATTTGAATATTTAGCTAACTATCGCCTATTTTATTCTATAAAAACTAAAAAATATGTTTTAATTATGTCTACGTATGCGAAAACCGAAAAAAATACTACATTACTATTGTGCTGTGTGTAGGTACTGAGATACAATATATATTTTTAATTACACCTGAAGTTATTTCAGATATGTAATGATGTGTTTGGTATAGTAAATGTAGTAATGTATACCTAGTCAGGTCATAAATTCTGTCACATGTTTAATGTAAAATAATTGAAACAAGTTTATTCATTATGTAACCATTCATATACCAAAATGAACTTAACAAAACATAGATTCTTATGACACTAAAGTTTATTCAAAATGACCTCCGTGATTTTGAATACAGGCCTTCAATCTGCGCGGCCAGTCGTCTATCAAAGCACGAACGAGGTCAATGTCAATATCGATCGGCGGCTGCCTTAATCAAGGATGTCTTGAGTGACTCCAAATTGGGATGAGGCTTTGAGCACGCCTTTTCCTCCAAGTGTTGCCATATCTTGTAATCTAACGGATTCAAATCTGGACTGGAGGAGGGCCAGTCTTCGTGCCGGATGAAGTCGATTTCACGCGCCGCCAGCCAGTCTTGTGTGCTCTTCGCTCTATGAGCTGGCGCCGAATCTTGTTGGAATACCCAGTGCCTGTTATTGAACATGGTATGAGAAACAGGTCCCACAAGGTTCGTCAGGACTGTATTTTGATACACAACTGCATTCGTTTTTACACCTTTCTCACAAAAATGTACCTCTGTTAAGCCCCAATAAGAAACTCCCAACCATACCATGAGCGAGGATGGAAAATGACCTCGTTGGACACGCGGAATACGGTTGCTCGCTTCTTCACTACTGTGTGCGTACACCTTATCATTTTGTTTGTTGTAGCTCTCTTCTATGGTAAAAATTTTTTCATCCGAAAAAATAATTTCCCGATATTTTTTTCCCGCGTACCGCTTCAACAAAGCGCGGCATCTCTTCAGTCTCAGGTCCATTAGACGAGCATTCAAACGATGTTCTGTTTTTTTTCGATATGCCCGAAGCTCTAAGTCTTCATTTAACACCCTTTTCACCGTGGTTCTGCTTAACCCCATCTGAAGGGTCAACAGTTTCTGCTTACGTTTGGGATTTCTTTGAATTCGCGCCTTCCAGCTTTTATCACTGCTGGAGTCCTAACAGACCGAGGGCGACCACTTCTTGACCTGTCATCTACACTAGAGTCTTCATTGTATCGTTTGATGGTATGATAAACGAATCTTTTGGTTATATTCAAATTTTTCAGTATGTTAAAAATTTGAATTGGCGCGTAACCGCAACGATGCAACGCAATAACTGCAACACGGTCTTCTTTAAGCGTCCACTCCATATTTAAAAATGAGTAAAGTTCTAAAAGTATACATTTTTATTTTCATGAACAATTCGAAATTCGAATTCAATAAACTTTTTTGTGGCCAGCGTTCTAAAAGAAAAGTTTTTACTGTGTGACAATACTTATGACCTGACTAGGTATAACATGTTGGTACCCAATAAATAAAATAAAATAAGGTATTATGGTCTAGGGTGCTCAAAATTGGCCTCCAAATATGCCTCGTTAATATTACGGCATATACTTGAGTGCGCATTCCGATGCCTGCTAGTGTTTTAGTATTGGGTACAGAATGTTCACAAAAAAAAAACACTTTTTTTGTCATTGAAACACTCCTAACCCAGCATTTACGTGAAAGCATGATAACCGCTATCGGTGTAACCCTAAAAGGGCGTACGTTATCGGTAATGGACGAGACAATAACTTATTCTAAAGGCCCCTGCTTACTATTGCAGAAAATACTTGTTGTAAAAAATGAAAAAAAACATTCGTCATTTAAGGCCTGCGAGTGGACGTAATATTCAGATTATATGCAGATTAAGCTTAATTTGATTTCTTTAAATGGGTACTCCTATATTATAATACCGAAAATCAATTAATTCTGTTCTGTTTCTACAATGGTATCAGGTTTCGCCGGTCGTAGACACAAAACTAATTTTAACGGCTTAGTCTGTCTTCATAATATTATTTTTGACGTTTACAATGATTAACATATTTCGTGGTCACCAGATGACGTAGTCGCGAGATTAAACCGTAAAAGAAAAAAGTATTTAGTAAACCGCTTCCTATCTTTAAATTGAAATAAAACAAAGTGTGAATTTCATCAATGGTTTTTGGTTTGGCGCTGTGGTTTGTGGCTCATTCGCATACGCCTGCGTCCTCGTCGAACCCGTCGCTTGTGACGAAGGGTTCGACAAGCGAATTAACCCATAGACACAGCCCACTGAGTTTCTCGCCGGATCTTCTCAGTGGGTCGCGTTTCCGATCCGCTGGTAGATTCTGCGAAGCACTGCTCTTGCTAGGGCCAGTGTTAGCAACACTCCGGTTTGAGCCCCGTGAGGTTATCTACATGTTAGGGCGAAGCTGAAATAGGCTCTCAAGGCTATCAGCATAGGTAGGAAAAAAAATACGCCTACGACTTAAGAAAATCACTGGTGGTAGGACCTCTTGGGAATCACTGGTGGTAGGACCTCCTGGGAGTCTGCACGGGTAGGTACCACCGCTCCGCCTATTTCCGCCGTGAAGCAGTAATGCGTTTCGGTTCGAAGGGTGGGGTAGCCGTTGTAACTATACTGAGACCTCAGAACTTATATCTCAAGGTGGGTGGCGCGTTTACGTTGTAGATGTCTATGGGCTCCAGTAACCACTTAACATCAGGGGAGCTGTGAGCTCGTCCATCCATCTAAGCAATAAATAAATAAAAAAACCTTGAGAAAAGTCCAACGTGGTGAAATCGCACGATCTCGATGGTCAGTTCACATAATCTCCGTAATCTACGTGAGATGATCATGCCCTCAAATCACTTTAGTTTTAATTACGTCGTTTGCTTATTATTTTTTTTGGAAAATGTCCATATTCAAATAATACACATACAACCTATATTATTGATTTAACGGTACGTTATGCTACTCTGCATTAAATCCATTTGAACAGACCTTGGATTAGATAAAAAAAAATATAGCGCACTGCAATCATTAGAATAACATTATCTGTGATGGCACAATTAGGTAAGAATATCTTTTTCTCTAACTAATGATTTTTATTGTGTAAAATTTTGAGTTCAAGCTTGTCGAACCTTCTGGAATAATTAAGGAATAAATTAACAATTCTAATCGAAACTTATGACGTCGTCCCCATTACTCTATTTATGGATACTCCATTACCATAACTACTCTATATTTTTATTTAGCAAATAATTATTTTTATTCGGCATATAATCGAATGCGAATCGTATACATAAATATAGTTCTGTATTTCCTTGTCAGGAAAGGCTATTTTCCTGCTAACAATATTTTAGATACACCTTTTTGATTCTAAAGATCATTTCAGAAATCGTCGACCAAGTTCTAAGAGTGCAGTGGACACCTGGATACTCCTAATAAGTGACCTTCCTTATGTGGCTGTTATACTTCATTACTTTATAATCTTGAATAGGATATATCTATAAACGCTTGCAAATGTAAGCATAATACATTTTTAAATGTTGTAGTTCGATATAAATTTTCAGAAAATAAGAAAACTTCTAATATTTAATTTTAAATGGTCTAACTGATTTTGTTTTTTTATGCGACATATTGTCGAACTTTGAAGTGGACAGAGCTAAGTAGGACAACATATCCACGAGCTTTACTAGTGGTAGGACCTCTTGGTTACTGGTGGTAGGACCTCTTGAGTCCGCGTTGGTAGGTACCACCACCCCGCCTATTTCTGCCGTGAAGCAGTAATGCGTTTCGGTTTGCAGGGCGGGGCAGCCGTTGTAACTATACTGAGACCTTAGAACTTATATCTCAAGGTGGGTGGCGCATTCACGTTGTAGATGTCTATGGGCTCCAGTAACCACTTAACTATAGAAACTAAACTTATAAAAACTCATGCGAGTCATGCATGATGATGAAGAACAGGAGGTATAAAATTCGGTGGGCGATAGAGAGTTTGCTGAGCCTCCAAAAAGTATAACAGCCGTCTGGTGTAGTGGTAAGTGACATGGTCACTACACAAGGGGGTCGCGGGTTCGAATCCCGCCAAGGGAAGATATTTGTATGATAAATATATGATAAATGTATTTTCCAGGGTTATGGATATATATTAAATATGTGTATGTGTATAATAAAATTCTTATATTTATTTCCGTTATCTGGTACCTGTAACACAAGTTCTTTACGAACTTATCACGGGACCAGTTAACGTGGCGTGACTGTTAGTAAATATTTATTTATTATTATTATTTATTTATTAGAACTTACAATGTACCACCAGCCCTACTTACTAACTTACTATTCAGGGCAAGAAATTTTCGGTTGTAAAGAGCAAGTAATCCAAAGTTATTAAGCATTATCAGTACGACAGCTTAAGGTGTAATAAAACTTAACGATTCTTATCTACGTCAAATATAATGGTTAAATAGTTATCATTTAAGTGTTTTATTTTAGTCGTTTTGTTTTCTTAATTTAAGTCAACAAAGCCGGTGTCTATAGTTTTAATAACCGTTGTGGATAGTGTATTTTTCTTTTGCTTAGATTGGATTTTGAATTGAAAGGACGCAGTACTAGACTAAACAACTCACAGCTGCTATCATTCGATTGGCATTGACGAAATCTTACTTTGACAGTTGCTTTTAAAGATTTTTTTCATCTGCTTTGAACTTTGTGCTAGTTATCAAACTGATGTGAAGACAGATACAATATGTCAGAAGGCGACAGTATTTTTTGTTAGAACTGTGATAAGTTTTACTATTTGGTATAGTGAAATAACTACTAATTCCGATAGGGGCGCTGTTCCAACTGCATACAAATTTGAGTTAACTTTTACGCTATCGAGAACGTTAAAAAGCTCGCACTGAGCACACACACCAGACACTACATACCAGATGTATAAATATTGTTATTAATGAAACTGTTGATTTTAACACAATGCCTGCAGCACAGCTTAGTGCACGTGCAACACAAACCGGCAATTGTTTGTTGCACATAATGTTGCAATTCAATGTAAAATGTGGAATTAAATTATTAGTCCATAAAAGTTTTACTGCGGAAATTTAATTGATCAATAACATGAAATCAAAACAAGCATTCTGATTTGCTCTTCTCGATACCGCGGTGTGCGTTGATGGTATAAAATAAAGTAACAATAAAAAATAAAAAAATCCTGTATTTCCTTATCCTCATAGTCCAAGATCCCAGGGCCCCCAGACGTCACGTATTTTTTGACGAACAAAATGTGGCCGATTGCGTAGTGTTAGTATGTACTTAGACCGCATGCCTACCTGCTACCTTCTTAGACGGCCAATTATCAGGTATCAGGTACTCAAGGTACATAAAATCATGACCTACTTCACGTATTTTCTGAAAGCCGATTTTTACGTATATTTTAGGCAATATCCTTAAAAATAAGTCGCCAAGTATTTCAAATGTGGTATTTGTTTGTTAATATTTAGTTAATTATTAATGTTTTGCTTATTGTCTAAATGTTAATAAGAGTTAAGTTTTGCTATTGGATATGAACCCCTCCTCGGGTCAAGGCCTCCTCCAGTCCTTTCCGCTGATCTCTGTCCTTTCCGATAGTTTGTTTGTTGACGGTATATAAGCAACCAATCGCGACTTCAAAACAGCAGTCCCAATTTCAGGCAAGCAATTTCACAAATGTACACAAAAGTTCGGGACAAGAAAAAGCTCTAGTTTCACCCGAGGTTTCGAAGTGGGTGACGGCATTCACGTCGTGATGCCTATGAGCTCTGGTAACCACTTAATACCACGGCTAGTATTAAGTGACCACGGCTGTGAGCTCGTCTACCACAGTATAAAATATAGAAATCAATCTATCACGTATTTATGTAAATATCTGGACTGCAATTCCTCAAAATCTGCAATTTAAGTTTATGTTTAAGGCGACCAAATTAAATATTTCGTGCGTAGTATTTTTTCACTTTTTGTCCTCTAACAAAAACGTGTTTACAACGTACCATTTTTAGCTAGACCTGTCTATTTTTATCACGGAACGATAACTTTGTTTACGATTCAATGGGCGATAAGAATTTATCTAATAGAAATATTGTCGTGCTTTGTTTTAAACGTAATCCTTTATGTTTTAATTATTTATGTATGGAAACGCGATATTAAATCGTTACAGTACTTTTAATTATGTTTACATCTCGCGAAAATCGAACAAAATACTACACAGACGATAAGTTCATATTCCAAAACTTCGGTGCTCATACAGATAGCACCTGTGTGCTTAGTGTGAGTTATTTAACGTTCTCGATAGCGTAAAAGTTAACTCGAATTTGTTTGCAAATGGAACAGCGCCCCTAGCGGCAAACGTAGGCAAACGTTGCAACTCCATACAAATTTGACTTTGATTGATTTGATCGTCGGGAAAGCGATCGTATAACAATTTCTAGGACTCTAAAACAATAGGCTCTCTTTGAAGGTTGTCTACAGTTTTTTATCATCAAAAATGTACGTATTATAACAAACAATAGGAAGTATTCGTGTGGGAGTAGCTGTTTGCACAACCAAGGTTCTTCCACACATGCACACAGCCAGTATTTACACGTTCGTACGCGTTTCCTACGACGATAATGCATTAATTCTACAACAAGCTAACAATACTAGAAATCTAATTTGAGCGCTTTCGGAAAAGTATGTGGGTAGATAATATATATTTTTTATTTTTTTAGGGATCGTGGTAACTAGATTTTAAAGTAATTTTAGTCTGTTAGCGATGGTGATCTCGATGATGATTAGATCGGATCTAGACTGCCTTTGCATCTTCTTCTTAACAAAATCGTTAGAAGAGGATAGACGATAATCAAGAAAACTTGTGACTCTTAGGTATACGAGCACATCATAATAGGCTGGGGACACGGGGATACTTCCCTGGTATCAGGCAAATATCCACATATTGACGTTGATAAATTTCTGTGCAATATATTATGTGTATTTAATGGCTGATAAATGTGTGATATTTTATGCACGTTTATATGGATATGCATGAATATATACTCAATATATATACGTATATATGCGTGTAAAGTGTATGTTACTATATAATATTATAATACGTACGGCGATAAATATTTCCTGTCTGTGTTTTTTATTTGCATTTATATTTTATTTGTAAATGACATTTTCAATAAATGCCCCTACTATCGTACAGCACTATCTACACCGCCCTTAGTTGACCGATAGAGAATGCCTTAAGTATGAATTTGCATTGAATTCCACTTATTTTGTATAAATAGTCTGTGTGTTATTCTGATGTATTAGTCTTGGTAAAGTTTCATCAAAATCTGTTCAGTATTTTCTACGTGAGATTTTAACAAAGATGTACATATGCAGCCTCAAATTATTGCTTAGATGGGTGGACGAGCTCACAGCGCACCTAATGTTAAGTGGTTACTGGAGCCCATAGACATCTACGACGTAAATGCGCCACCCACCTTGAGATATAAGTTCTAAGGTCTCAGTATAGTTACAACGGCTGCCCTACCCTTCAAACCGAAACGCATTACTGCTTCACGGCAGAAATAGGCAATGTGCAGGACCATACATACTTCACATACATACATACCACAAAAGCTACCTCCAATTCCTTTCGTGTATTTTAATATATTATTTAATCTTTAAACCAACGTTCGCTTAAGTACAGCGAATATCCATTAGTTCGTGCGCCATTGAAAACAAGGTCAGCGCTGTGATAAATTAACGCACCTACATCTCAATGTCAAGTTTGGATGCTGTGTTGAAATTACAGAATCAATTACAGTGCTCATTCGTTTTACTTAGTTATACTCGTAGTGCTAGGCGTATTTGTACAATTCGAATTCAAATGGAGCTCAAAATCACCACATAGTATAAAACAAAGTCGCTTTCTCTGTCCCTATATCCCTATGTATGCTTAAATCTCTAAAACTACGCAACGGATTTTGATGCGGTTTTTTTTAAAAGATAGACTGATTGAAGAGGAAGGTTTATATGTATAATAACATCCATTAAATAGTGGAGAAATCAATAATAAATTACAGTTTCCGAAGCGAAGCGAGGGCGTGTCACTAGTTAATTAATATAATCCATATTTATTCTAAGCGTTCAATATACAAATTATAAAATATTTTATGATGTGTGTGGATGTGTGGAGTAACGAGAATGGATAGAATATGGAATGAATATGTTAGAGGAAGTCTTAAAGTGGCACCTGTGACAGAGAAGCTGAGAAGTGCGCGTTTGGGGGGGTGTGGACATGTGATGAGATGAAATGAAAATGTGGTTGGTAAGAGAGTGTTAACTATGAATGTGGAAGGATATAGAGGAAGAGGTAAACCTAAGAAAAAATGGATGGATTGCGTGGAAGACGATATGGGTAAGAGGAGAGTGAGCGAAGAAATGGTATATGGTAGAAGAGTATGGAAGGAAAAAACATGTTGCGCCGACCCCAGGTGACTGGGAGAAGGGCAGGATAATGATGATGATGATGATAATGAAATATTTTACGAAACAGCTTTTTTGGTGTTCGCGGTTAGTTCAGAGTCTTGCCGCTTAACAATGAGCAAACTCGAGGGCTCAGCCAGGAGGGGCGAGGTTTCTAAGAACCTCTTGCTTCGAACTGATGGTAGGGCGTCTTGTGAGCCAACGTACCACTACTCTGCCTATGCCTGCCATAAAACAGTAATGCGCTTTGGTTTTGAGGTCTGGGCAACCGTTGGACTATAAAATCGAAAATTAGAACACATGCCTCAAGCTGGATGGCGGCATTTACATTGTTGATATCTATAGTCTTTAGTAACCACTTAACGTCAGATCCAGTCCACGAGTAGTTGGAATACTCCATTAGACTACCAACGATTAGGTAAAAAATCCAGGTGGGCCATGAGCTCGGCCGCCCATTTAGGCAATTAAATCCGAACGCCTCCAGAGAGATTCGTCTAGAGATTCTTCGATCCCAGAAGTCATCGTGGCCTAAAGGATAAGACGTCCGGTGCATTCGTATCAAGCGATGCACCGGTGTTCAAATTCCGCAGGCGGGTACCAATTTTTTCTAATGAAGTACATGCTCAACAAATGTTCACGATTGACTTCCACGGTGAAGGAATAACGTAGTGTAATAAAAATCAAACCCGCAAAATTATAATCTGCGTAATTACTGGTGGTAGGACCTCTTATGAGTCCGCACGGGTAGGTACCACCGCCCTGTCTATTTCTGACGTGAAGCAGTAATGCGTTTCCGTTTGAAAGGTAGGGCAGCCGTTGTAGCTATACTGAGACCTTAGAACTTATATCTCAAGGTGGATGGCGCATTTACGTTGTAGATCTATGTCTATGGGCTCCAGTAACCACTTAACAACAGGTGAGCTGTGAGATCGTCAACCCATCTAAGCAATAAAAAAACTCAGCAGGTCGATGGTATGGGCTAAGCTAAAACACAGCCTGGTCTTCTCCTCCAATTAGTAAAGGAGGGAAATGAAACACATTTTTATTCAAAAACGAATTTAATTACCACGCTAATAAAACTCAGTTGCTTCAACATCTTTAACGGAACGAATACTTCAAAGTCAACAAGTCGTATTTCATAATTTTCTTAACGACGAGCATCAATTACGCCTTCCGAGAACGGGGAGGTGATATGCGTATTAAACTGTCAAATAAGTAATCTTTCCTCGGAAAACGTCTTGCGAGGATAAAAGGGATTACCGCTCATGTGTTATGCTAACATTACAGGGCTACAGACTGACAAGCGTTACGTGGAAAATTTTGTGTTCATTTTTCATGTATTCAGCGGTGGACTATTTTATTCCCGATCCTGCGGACAGAATGGAAAGCAGTCGACGTCGCCCAAAACACGTCATCTCGGATCCTCCCGATCCACTAACGGTGCTTCTAGGTACTTCAAGCACTGGTCACCGTTCTCGTCGAACCCGTCGCTTGCGACGAAGGGCTCGACGAGTAAATTAACTCTCAGACACAGCCCACTGAGTTTCTCGCCGGATCTTCTCAGTGGGTCGCGTTTCCGATCCGGTGGCAGATTCTGCGAAGCACGGCTCTTGCTAGGGTTCGTGTTAGCAACGTCGTCAGGTTTGAGCCCCGTGAGCTCATTTACTCGCCCGGTAACGCTGATATGATCTCTCAAGACCATCAGCTTAGATAGGAAAAAAAAAATAATGCTACCTGTAGGTATATGTACGCATTTTAAATTGAAGAAGAGTCCATACTTAAAATAACAAAACGCACTAAAACAAAAAAAACACATTCTATAACATTTGTCAAATTATGTGTTCGACTTTCCGAGGGATGATTATTAAAATAAACTTGGATTAGAAAAACTTGTATATTAAAGTAAAAAATCAATAATCTAGGATACAGTGTCACTTATGACAAGGGTATCATGACAACGGATTTGCGTATTACAGCGCTCTCTAGTGACGGTTTTAGGAGTGGGAAAAAACAGGGTGAACATTCCGCCCACCATGAACTACAAAAGTTCATAGCCAACAATGAGGCCATCAAATTTTACATGTACAATTAACATCTCCATGAAACCGTAACATCTTAATCTAATAGTAATCAATAAAGAACTGCTCAACATGAACTAAATATAAACTTACACATTAAAGAAACCATAATAACGACAAAGTTCAGTCAAGGGTTGCTTTTAAACAGTTCGTACTTACTTACAACTAAACAATAACAAAATACTTAATAGCTGATGCATCCAAAGATACATTTAAATTACATACATTGCATGAAATATCTACAGTTATTCAGGTAAGTAATGTTTAAAAGCGATAGGCAAAATGCAAAGTTTGGAGACTGGTCTTACAATTTTAGATTTCTTACATTTGATAGTACCCTTGTGACATTATCTGGAAGTCAGTATGCTCTGGTACGACCTTGACCATTCGATACATCTTAACTATGTCCGCTGCGAAACATATAGGATAAGTACGCCATTTCATAATTATGTGTCGTAACTCTGGTTGAAGCCTTGGACCTACCAATAAATCATTGTTCAATGACTTGCCGCTGGTACCCTTACACGAAGCGTCGAAAACAACGCCGACCTTCGTTGTACTTTTGTCCTCGCGAACAACCAACTGCATGATGAGGTAGATAAACGCATCCTGGCTTAGCAGCTTCTTGTTTGTCATTAATTACTTCTATATGATTCATAGCCAGGTGGCTACATTTATTACCTTGGATTATTCTTGCTTCAAGAATGGATTATTTTCAAGTTTCTTCTTGAGCAAGTGGATTGTTGTCGCGAAAAGGAAGACCTACAACATAACGACCCAAACTGTCCCTAGTTGTAGTGGATTCAAAGTATCTTTCACAGGATTCTTCTTCCTTGGATAAAAGTGGATGATGCTAGTCAGTTTCAATCTCCCAGAACTGACGCAGCAAATCATTGATTGAGTTGTCAAGGGTATGTGCGCTAATAATGTAAGGAGTATCCCCACTAACTTAAACTCGTCCCGACAGGATCCATCCCAGCTGTGTATTTTGAGCTGTCAAGGTTCCAGGTGGATTTCTCAATATGCCTTCTGACAAAACCTGACCATACACATCAGCGCCCAGTAGAAGATCTATATTGCTTGGTGTACCATATCCTGGATCAGCCATCTGCAATTGCAACAATTCCGGCCAATCCTGTAATTGAATTTTCTGTGAAGGAAGAGTGGATGTTAGGCAGTTTAAAACATAGGCTTGAACGGGATAGCTAAAAGAGTTATATGTGGACTGTACTTTAAATTGAACCATATGTTTTACTGAAATACTAGATTTTTCTCCTCCTAAACCAGATATGGTACTTAGAACTGGCAACCTTCAAAGCTGCAAAAGTTGAACTGCGTGTTCACTAATAAACGAGGCTTGAGAGCCCTGATCCAACAATGCCCTAAGTGTGTGATACATACCCTTGTTGGATACATAAACTAATGCGCTAGCTAACATTACTTGACTACTTGATCTCATTTCACTGTTAGAAAAATGGCTGACAACACGCTCCACGTGATCCGCTGCCTGCGGTTCTTGTGCTGGCTCCCGCTGTTGATTAGTGGGCTGACTAGGACCCGCCAGGGTCGGATTGTGAGTGCCGCCTTCCTGGTGCAGCAGCGAGTGATGACGTTGGCCACAGCACCGACAAGCCGTGCGTCGTTTGCACTGTGTTACCGAATGGTTAGCTCCGAAGCAATTGAAACACAGTTTTCTCTTCTGGATGAAGTCCCGGCGATTCCCGATGGCTTCTTGTACAAATTTCTTGCATTGATAAAGCAAGTGATGTCCCGAACAGAATGGGCAGGATACAGACGTCGTCACGCTGAACACCTTCGGTTTATCCGCTGCATCTTTGCCTCTAAACTCTCTTCTTTGGTTTGGTTCTAAAAACTCGAGTGCTCGATATCTTGATTCCAGGAATGATTGGAACTCGCTTAGTGTAGGCAATCGATCAGCCTGTTCGCTTAGTTTTTGTTCCCATTGTTTCTGGGATTCATTACCCAATTTTATTGTGATGAGATATATAATCAGGATGTCCCATGTCGATACAGGTATACCAAGGTTAGATAAAGCGTGCAAGCAATCATTTGTCGTATCGAGTATTTGTTTAACACCGTTGGATGACTCTGAAGATAAAGCCCTTTGGCCCACCAGCCTGGCCAGAATGCTGTTCGCGATGTAACGTTTGTTATTGTACCTTTTGTTTAATAGCTATATTCGTTATTTTCGCATCCCAATATAACATTCTGGTGATTTTCTTCAAACTAACCAGTGTTGTTCCAATAATTGCAATCTCGTTTCGATATATTCCCTTGTTATTCTAGACGCAGGTGACTTTTTGAAATTAATCTTTGCCTTAAATATCTTATTTTGAATATCGGTTTTTTAATATAACTGTCCGGGCCCATTCTTCACATTCACTAGTACTTAGCAACGAAATAGTTTTGTGTTAATTACGGTTTGTAACATTCTTTGCACTTAAAATTGTTGTTTATCATTAGTTGTTTTCTTATCTGGCTCGTATTGGACCATGTTCGACTTTCCGAGGGATGATTATTAAAATAAACTTGGATTAGAAAAACTTGTATATTAAAGTAAAAAATCAATAATCTAGGATACAGTGTCACTTATGACAAGGGTATCATGACAACGGATTTGCGTATTACAGCGCTCTCTAGTGACGGTTTTAGGAGTGGGAAAAAACAGGGTGAACATTATGATTGAGCCGACATTTTGAAGTGTGAGTCAATATTTTCTTTACTTTTTAAGGTTCGTCGCTTGATGTGCAATAATAGCACATTCTAAATCGAACTTAAAGTCTATTTTCGCTTGCAAGTAAAGCTGTAAATCCGAAATTCTTTGTGCACGTGAGGCATTCCTCTTTTGTAATCATATTTCACGACACAGATTAAAATTAAAGCAGCTAGTGAGATATTTGTAAAAACAAGGCTTGAACTTCGATGGCATGAAACTAGCTGAAAATATATTAAACAAAACTCCACAAACCGTAACAGCAGAATATACAGTCCAGTGAGATACAGTGATACCGCTAGACTCTGATAACATGAATATTCGTTTTTATTCCGTTAGTAGGAAACCGTAGCTTATGGCGTACCTGAAGCTAAGCGGTAGCTGAAACCACCAATCGTAAAGGAGGTCCTCGAGCAACTTCGTATAGAAACGAGACTGTCGACGATTTGCTACCAGAAGGTTCTTAGTTACTTTGGTCACATTGCTCGGCGGCCACCAGACAACCTTGAAAGATTGATTGTGGTGGGCAAGGTAGAAGGGAAAAGACCCGCCGGCCGGCCACCAAGCCGTTGGTCGGATCAGATAACTGCGCTCACTGGACTCTCTGTTGCGAACGCCCTGAGAGAAGCCGAAAACCAAAGCAAATGGAAGCTGATGGTACAAAGAGCCACGAAGGGCTTTCAGGGACACGACCTTCAGCAATGAAGTATTCGACTAAGAAGAAGAAGAAGACGTTTCAATAATGCAGACAGATTCAAATATACAGGAAGAAGTGTAATAAACTAAAACAAAATTCACAATCTGTTCACAAATGTGGAAATTGTATGCGTTTCAATGTAGATAGAGAGCGCACTATCTTATATAATAACGTCAGAGTTCAAGAGCGCGATAACAATTATATAACAATACGTGTAGCAGAAAATTGTAAACCGCAGAATGTTTTTCGGCAATATCAAATACGCACATTACACAATACAGAAGTGGGATCAATTAATGACGTCTTAATCGCCCTAAACAAATGCTTTCGGAGCCTCTGAATACACTCTCAGCGCTTTTAGGAATCTAATTACTGGTCACTGTCAAGAATTCGACGTGTAGTTTAATCAATGGATACAAGCTACTAAGTTTTTCGCCGGATCTTCTTGGTCGGTCGCGATTCCGATCCAGTAGTAGATTCAGCGAAGCACTGCTCTCGATAGGGCAAACTCTTTTAGGCTGAGCCTCCTGAGATCGCCTCCTAGTTAAATTAAACCCAGAATAGCTACTGGCAGGTAAGTAGGCAAAAAAAGTGATTGATTACATTCCTCAGTAAGCTTGAAAGACACTGAAAGAATGTAAACTAGTCCTGAAGCTGATATAAAAAATAAAATATTACTAAAAAGAGAACAAAAAATACTTTGCATTTACTGAGTCGTGCAAAAATACTTGACGATTAGGTTTCGTTAGCCTTAAAGATAGCAAGCAGTCAGTCATATCCCCGTCAGTTGATCTTTAATTGATGTTCCATTACGTGCATCGCAAGTAAAAAGATGGTTGTGTTTTTATAATGATTTTTATGCAATGATATCTTTTTTGAATCACATCTTAAATGCCCCTGTTTCCTACGATAGGACGCGTATATAACATTTTAGAATAATAATGAACATACTGCCATATAATTCAACTGTGTCGATAAAGGAGAAAAAGAAGCGTCACATTCCTGGAGTGATTTAAAACTTTTTTGTGTCGACCAAAACGTATTTCATAATTACTTTCTTTGGTGCGAGTCGCAAACATAAATCGTGGTCGTGACTTCGATGTGGAACAAAATCGTTAAGATGCTTCATTTTCTATAATAGAAATCTAAAATACTAATAATATAAAATCATTTGTTAATTAATAAGTTAAAATGACGAATTAAACGCATGATGGGTTTGTGATAACGCCTATTTAACGCGGACGTGCGAGAGATATGGACCTATAGCTCTCTTGCAGTCTTCTATGCTAAGAAACATACATACGCGCGAAGCTGGAATAGTCCTTTAGGCCACCAGCATGGAGTTAATAAGTTAAAATATGCACTAACTCTATGGCCACCAGCGAAACGGTAGGGAAAAAACAAAAAAGAAACAAACATAACATCGATCGTAGGTACCTTGTGTTTTTTCTACTTATTCGCTCTTAGCCTATGGGGCTATTCCAGCTACGCCCTGACGGGTAGATGAGTTCACGGGCTCAGCCTAAAAGAGTTCGGTAGCCCTAGCAAGAGCAGTGCTTTGTAATACCAGATCGGAATCGCGACCCACTGAGAAGCTCCGGCGAGAAACTTACTGGGATGTGTCTGTGGGTTAACTTACTCGCCGAGTCCTTCGTCGCTAACGACGGGTTCAACAAGAAACTACATCTTCTTGATTTGTTGAAGAAAAATAATTTAATAATATGAATTATGAGAGACAGCATCACGCTCCATGTTTTGATCAAACAGGGTGAGTTCTCAACTTAGTAGGATAATAAACGAAAGGTCATACACATACGTCGTCAAGAAACGGCGCAGGTCAAGGTGATCGACCCAAAACGCGATAAGCAAAACTAGGTCTTCTGTAAACTTTCATAAAGGTTAACTCCGCCTGTATTCAACCCCCCTATTTACTTGGCAACTTTGTTGATCGTATGTTTATTTATTTTTTACGAACTGTAGGAAATGTTTTGACATGAAAGTTTATATAACACCGTGACTTGATCCGGTCATCATTCTCGTCGAACCCGGTGTCGCGGTGTGAAGATTCCGCGAGAAACTCAACGGGCTCGTGCTACGTGTTAGGTTTCACGTCGTACTCTTTGACGAGTTCGACGAGTACATATATATAAGTATAAGAAAGAATGAGATATAGATATCCAGGTGCCAAAATGATAATCTTATCGTTGCCGCCGCTGACTACTCCCCGAATCCTGATCACACAGGAGCCAGTAACTGTCGACGCCCTAGACACGTTCTTACGGATCCATCAGATCCAATAACCCTTGCATCAGATACCTTTAGCTCTAACACTAGGAGTAGATATCCCGGTAACCGTACTCGTCGAACATGACGAAGAGTTCGTCGTGCAACCCTAAACATCAGCCTAAGCTCAGCGAGTCGCGATTCCGATCCGTTAGTAGATTCATTCGCGGAGCAGCTACTCTTGAGTTGTTAGGTCTCCATTGGAGGCGCTCAGGTAACTGTTAGCAAATCCCACCCCTCCTGGTTGAACCCTTGCTCGCCCACCTGTCCTGGTAAAACTGGAAAGGCCTCCGGGCCACCAGTAATCTCTCAAACATAAAAAAGTACCAAAAAAATATTAACTAGCTCGTTTTCTAAAAATCACGAAGAGTAGAGAGAATAGATCGTATGTTATTGCGCATTCTCGAAGTAGCTGCCCTTGAGTTGTCAGGTTTCCTTCGGAGGCGCTCGGGCCACATTGTTGACAAATTTTACCCTTCCTGGCTGAACCTTAGCTCGCCCAACTGTCTTGCTGAAACTAGAAAAGCCTTCGAACCACCAGTAATCCTTCCCTAATCTACACTAATATATAAATCTACAGTGGTTTTTACGGATGTTACGTTATGACTACTGAACCATGCATCCGATTGACTTGAAACTTGGTATCCATGTAGAAAATACATATACTTAATGGATAGGCTAATATTTATATGAGTGTTGGACTCCCTAATAATAATAACAATAAATTATAATGTTAATTTTAAATGCCCAGCGAAGCGGGCGAGTACGGCTAGTAAATAAATAAAACTTTTATTTTAGTATCGGCCTCGATTTTTGCGAGTTGCCAATTAAAGCCACTTTGATGGTTTAATTTCGCGTTTATTATTTGTGCCTTTCTTTGATTGCTTAGGCGCGAGCGACAATACGGCCTATTACCAGGTGCTAAATAGTTACCGGAGCTCATGGACATCTACGAGATAAAGGTCGCCACAGATAGAAAAATGATGAAAAGAAAATTACATATTACGACGTGGTTATTTGAGGTAATTTTACTCAGAGCAATTAAAAATTAAGATACTCAAACAAAAAATAAAATAAAAATACAATATTATAACCTTTTTTTTTAACAAATTTATTTTGATTTGTTAAGATTATTGACATAATTATTGACATGGTAAAACGAACTAATTGTACGTAAAAATAAAAATTATAACAGTTATTATTAACGTTCAATAACGCATGAGATTAAGTTGTTTTCCACAGCGTCAAGTGAATTTCCAAGTTTCGGAACACACTCGTGAATTGAGGTCGCTTTCACTGGACACACATTGCTTGTGCAAGCCGCATTTTAAAATAACCATTATATCTTGAGCTCTCCCTCTTGTGACTTTTATAGTATTCTGATGCTACATAAACTTGGATGAGCCTTAAAGTTTATAGAAAATAATAGTTTATGAAATTATACGTAAATCATGTCCTTTCATTAATGAGTTGATAATATTTTATTTTATTTAATTTAGCACCAACATGAAGCATTGTAGAATTCAACAATTTTATCTCAGTTATTATGAACTGGCTGATATGCACATCAATTACGTGAATAAGCAAAATTCTTAGAAAATCGAAAATGTTAATTGTTCCAAAAGTAAAAAAACACAAAAAAAATCGTATTAAATTTCTATATATATTTTGTTGTAGTACGTAGTAAGACTTCACAACTCGGAGTCTGCTATCCATCTGGGGGTATGATGTCAAAGTCTCAATAAAATGGTATAGCCGCTTTCCCACCTTTCAAATCGGAAGTCATGCCTGCTCCAGACCTAAAATATACATATTAACAACAGCTAAAAAAAATCAGTACAGTGAAACATAAGAAAAATGTTTCCATCAATAATTTATAATCTAACACGCGAAAACCAATGGTAATGAATGCGTGCTAAGAGCATTGTTAGAAGTATTTATTATCTTTAAGTACAGCAGAATTCGTAAGCAATTCTTTGTCTTCGAGATCAACAACGGTTTCATACTCATAGGCGCGAAGAATGAAAGACGAATTCTAATTGTCTTCTGCTTAGTGTTAGACAGATAAGATAACATGCTTTACTCATTGGTCGGATTATAACAGTATTTTCTCGGTTTTGGCGAGTCGTAGACATAATTAAAACTAGTTGTAGTGTTTTATTTCGCTTTTTTTAAAGATCATATTATTTCAGACGTCCGAATACTTTATAGTTTTTGTGGTAGTAGGCTTAATAGTAAAATATAAGTTTTAAATATGATCGGTTGATGTCACTGTATAGCCCACTCGTCGTGGCCGCCGGTAACTACATACCCGATCTTGCAGACCGAATGGTAAACAGTCACGTCGTTCTAAGCACATCATTTCGGATCCTCCCGATCCACTAACGTTGCTTCTAGGTACCTCAAGCACTGGTCAGTGTTCTCGTCGAAGCCGTCGCTTGCGACGAAGGGCTCGGAGAGTAAATTAACCTACTGAGTTTCTCGCCGGATCTTCTCAGTGGGTCGCGTTTCAGATACGGTGGTAGATTCTGGGAAGCACTGCTCCTGCTAGGGCTAGTGTTAGCAACGTCTCAGGTCAGAGCTCCGTGAGCTCATCTACTCTCTTGGTGAATTTAGTATGACCCCTGGAGATCACTAGAATAGGGACGGAAAAAAAAGCACTGTTGTCAGTAATTGTTATCGTTAAGTTAAAAAGTCCGGTGATAAAACTAAAGCTTAATCGAAAAGCCCTTAATATTATTCGTTGTTCGAATTAAAAACAAAACTTAGTAACTTCAACATGAAATAAAAAATCAGTAGCGGGTAGATATAGATTTATCTATTCACAGAGTTTGAATCTTAGTAAATGACCACCATTTTACTGAGATTATATTTCATCTCATGTCATCTCATTTAATTTCATCCCAGTTGATTAATGTCTCGAATTAATCATCTTCATTTCATTTCACTCCATAATATCATTTTTCATAAAAATATGAATATACATTAAAATAAGACATGACCTAAAGGTCTCAGTTACCACGTCATAAAATTCCTTAAAAAAAATCACAGAGTTTGATACAAAACGACAGCTGTTGATTTTGAGCAGCCATTTTGAAAAAAAAGTTCGTGATCTTTTAAAGACCGAAATAATTCAATTGTAATTAAAATGACGAGTTTATCATTAGTGACCGCTTAACTATTTGATTTTAGTTTAAACTCTAATCGATATGACGAACCTTATCAATGCATGGCTCCCATGATCCGCTTGAAAAAATGACGAAATGTTTTCCTTTACGAATATGTACACATCTTGGTATATTTTTCGTACATTTTGAATCGAATCCTCACTCACTGTGGCTCACTTTCATTCAAGTAAGACTTTTGCAATACGCGTAATGACTAACCATTTTGTCTTGGCCCATCCTTCTTGGGTTTTATTAAATCGCTTATGTTACAACTTGCCTTAACCGAAAAAGAAATAGGAAGATATTTTACGTCCACCCGTTGTTAATTAGGTAAAATATTGAATAAATAAATACCAGAAATATTGTTATTTAGAGGGAAGTTAACTGGTTTATTGATGTAAGTCCTCTAGAATATCGATACGTTGATGACACATAATAATGTATTTAATTTTAGTCTTACATCCTAACACTGAGAATCTCATATTCCCAACTCATTTTAATTTAAAAAGTTGTACGGTGCAGTTTTTTTTGCATGTGTGTACCCAGAAGTTCAGGGCATGTTGGTTTTTTTAATGTATTGTTTAATATGTTTAAAAGGATTTTAAATATATTGTTTATTATGGAATCCAAAGCATCGATAGATTTCTTAATGTTGATCATCTTCACGGGCGTTAGGTACGTATTTATGGACATTGTTTTTAAGAAAAACTGAGGTTGATGGAATATCCGTCCTAACTGAAGACACAGTGACCACAGATAATACACTTTATATATAGAGCAGTGATACATCTTGAAGTGTTTTTATTATTGGCATCGGTGGCATAGGGATATATGACCATATGGTTCATCTGATGGTGGTCAAAAACACAGCATATTATCAAAGGTACTAAAAACTTTGTGGATATAGTAACTAACGACCAAAACCATAAATAGATTGAAGTAAATATTTTATAAATATGCTCAACGCATCGACGACGCGCGCTATCAATGGAGGTCATCATAAACTGGACCTTGCATACAATCGTTGGTTGGGTTTTACCAGACGTATGGTTTATAAAGCATGTTTTGTTATTGATAGCGTTTTGTGCTGAATACAAATATGTGATTTTGCGGTTTTCTACTGAATCTGCGGTCGCGATGAGGCCCCGAGACTGAACGAATGAACATTTGTCTCATGTGTGTTTGCAAACAGAAGTTGTTCGAGATTCAGTTAGTCCTGATCGCACAAATCGTTTTTTTCAATTTCCATAGAGTTATTGTTTGAATTCGGAACGTCATAAGTGTCAACGAGCGACGTCCGTCATGACACTTCCCCCTTTTCAATTACAGCCGCCAAGGGCGACACATCGATTTCATATTTCTTAAAAATCATATATCTTTAATTTGTCACCTATGGACTAATAAATATACCAAAACAAATAAAATATACAGTCCACTCTCATCTACCACAATGCAACAGTTATAAAGGGAGCTAGCTACTTGTAAGCCACACGGCACACAACCAACGGTATCATTTGTACAGGGTTTTTATCTTTTCCTAATTCGAGCATGTACTTATAATGGGCAAGCCGAAATTCAAATCCTGGAATCGTGTATTAATTTGAAAATAAATGTTCACGATTGACTTCCGCGCTGAAATAATAAATAACATCGTGTAATAAAAATCAAACCCGCAAAATTATAATTTGCGCAATTACTGATGGTAGGACCTCTTGTGAGTCTACACGGGTAGGGACCACCATCCCGCCTATTTCTGCCGTGAAGCAGTAATGCGTTTCGGCTTGAAAGGTGGGGCAGCCTTTGTAACTATACTCAGACATTAGAACTTCATCTCAAGGTGGGTGGCACATTAACGTTATAAATGTCTATGGGCTCTCCAGTAACCATTTGGCACCAGGTGCGCTGTGAGCTCGTCCACGCATTTATGCAATAACAAAAAAAAAATTACCGAAGTTAATATTTCGGTACCGAAAAACGAAAGACGTGCTCACGAACGTTTGCGAAATTTATAAGTTTTGCGTGATTAGATACCTACTTGCTATGCGCGGAATTGGACACGCTTTCAGACAACACCAAAGTGCGCCACGTTTGTAGTCAGTAATCAGGAATAGGCAGGAAACGCTAAATAGTCATGCGTATCAATTTGGGTCTAAACAATCAAAACATGGAATTTATGTCTCAGGGTGAATATCGTTGCGTTATCCATTGGCTCATCAAGTGTTTTAAACAAATGAACATAATGATGAGAAGGTTGAGGATAGGGCAATAAAAATGACGGAAATGTCAATTAGAGAAATGCTAATTGTGAAGTGCGGAGTATGCAGACGGAATATTATTACTATAATTATCATTGTTTCCTATTGATAAATCAAATGAACTATCAATGAATTATTTGATTTTTTAAAATAGCTGAACGAAAACCAATCTTTGATGGGTGTTCAAGCTCACGGCCCCCCAGGGGTTACCAGGACCTATCGACGTCAATAACATAAATCTCGCCACTCTCCTCGAGACACGAGTTCTAAATCTCAGTTTTTATAGTACAACGGCTGCACAACCTTTCCGACTGGAACGCATTACTGCTTCACGGCAGAAATAGGCAGGGCGGTGGTTACTCGTAGAGGCTCACAGGAGGCCGATGCACCAGCTAGACCAGTAAGGTCTTGCGGTGTTTTGAACCGTTACGCCATATATGTGATATCATATACAAAGAGCGCTTTAAAGTAAAAATAGAAGAGTTTTCCATATAGAGAGTATCGCAGGGTGACAGGCGCCGCGGCGCCGGGAGTGTCGCGTCGACGTGGCGCCTCCGCCCTCGGTCTGGAGCGACCCCTACCACGGGACGGCGACTCGACAAAAATACTTTCATAACTCGAAAAAGATTCAATAGAAACACAGGCTGTATTAGAATTGCACCCGAAACCACAACGCCTATAACGTTACTACGCCAATATGCTGTTTAGAGCGTGGACTATTTTTGTGTGCTAGCTTCAATAAAAACTAGATTCAGAGCGAAGGATTTTTATTTCTTAATCTACAACACGTGCGCTTACGACCAGATTTTTTATGCAACTGCAACTAACTCTGTTGCCATACTTATTAGTGTGTTCCCACATTTAAAAACAATCAAATAAAATTTTATGTTTAGGATTGCCCTAAACACGCTTATTATTTTCGTTTAGAATGCATACTATTACTGCTAGTGTTAACAAGTCCTTCTAGGCTTAACCCTGTGAGCTCATCTATCAAAGCGCACGTAGTTGGACCCTTAACGCGGCTACCAACGATTAGATAGGAAAACAAAAAACTTACAAATTCTCCTGTATAAATGAGTACCATCATCATGATCACACTTTTAACAAAGACCTCATGGGATGCCTTTAAGCAATATTCAAATTACTGGGGGCAGCGCCTTGGAGTGGTTCAGCCATGCTCCTGTCGTTGCTCACGCCCATGAGCATTAGTAATAACTTACCGCGTGGCCGCCTTCTAAGGCAATAAAAACTAGTAGAGTACAATTCGCAAACAATACAGAAAGTTATTCTACAGAAAACACAAAAGAGACATAAATTCATACCTATATTTTTAGAAGGCTGCCGCAGACCTCCCCTTTGCCTGATACATTGGTTCCCACGCTCATGTTTAATTAAGTATAGTTGCACGAAATACAAACTCATTAACCCTTAAATGGGGAACGGGGCTTAATAAAAATCATAACAATTCTACTTTGATATAGTTTAGCAATATAAAATATAAAAATAAAAAAGAACATAAACTGACTAATTGATTTGGTGGTCCTGCAGTAAACGCCTTTTACTGTTGCACTGAGGGTCGTGGGTTCGATTCCCACATCGGACTTAAAACCAAAAATCAAAATCAAAAAAAATTTATTCAACATAAATGAAAGTATATACTTGTTGAACGTCAAAAAGAACTACCGCCAGTTCACAAAAACTAGCCTCCGTCCTGAGAAGAACAAACTCAGCGGGCATGTCTTTTTTTTATATATTACATTTTTTTTAAATATTCATTTCACTCACAAGAGGTCCTGCCACCAGTAAGAAACGTATCTAACTATGTTTGTCAGTTTCTGGTACCTTTATCACAGGAAATCCTAATTCGGGCCCAGATGACCGTGCGTGATTTGTTGCCATTTCTTTATTATTATTTATTTAAAAACAATTAACCCTCTTAATATTAAAAATATTAAAAATTACTTCATACAACGAGTTTTCGTGAAGCACGTCCAGTTGTTATTTTGAAAGCGATAGTACATCATGTCTTTTTCAAAACACAGATCGCTTGATTGTTTTGTGGTATATTGTGGTTTATATAATTTATTTTATTTGATATATGTATTTTTTGTCTATGTATTTTGTATGTATGTATGTCTATCTATGTACTTATTTTGGTAATGTAATTATAACCTAGTGTTTATTTTCACTCATATCTACTATAATTCTTTATATTATCGCCATGTATTAACAGTATCACAGCTACGCATTTCTTGAATCTTTCACTTCATCAACGAGAGTTAACTGGAAGAGAATGCTTGCATGGCGTTAATTTCGCCTTTGTATAATGTTTTTGTGCAATAAAGAATTTACAATCAATCAAACAATACGTTAGTCGAAGATAAATTTCAAAAATTATAATTTTTCATTAGTAATCCGAATTCATGCATATAGTAGGGGAACAACCCTCTTGGAACCTATAACACTTTTATTGGGAACATTACATACATGCAGGGCAACGCAAAATCGATAAAATTAACATTTTTTTCCAACGCAACCGATGCGGGTTATAGTTGTCTGCCGTGTAGTAAGATTCGTGTTATTTATTAATCAAAATCAACGACACCATTTATAATATCTAGGTCAGATAATTTAATGACGTTATGACTTTTACTTCAAGGTTTCGTTTTCTTATTTTTTTTCAGTATGGCAATCGGGTTCGTTGTTGCCATTGTTGCCAGCTGCGATGTTAAATCAATGAAGTAGGAAACCTATGGAAATGAAACGTCAACCAAAATTTCGTGCCACTGTGACGTCATCTGGCCACAAAACATGGCGGCTTTAGTGCTGTACAAAAGATTTCAATGTTATCAGGTTTTATCGATAAACGTTCTTGGCTCATTTTATTTTAAATATTGTTGAGTATTATTTATTTGTAGAATTTATACTTATAGGGAAGTAAGTAGGTATATTGTTATGTGCAAATATGATATGATTTAGATGGGTGAAATCTAAGACAAGTTCGTCCTTCGAATTTGCCAAGTAAACGATATGATGATTTTTAAAAGTTGCTACACTGATTTTATAAAGTTGTCGTTTGTCGCAAAACAAAGATATGGCGTAGTTCAAAGCCATCAGCCCATTTCTAGCATGCTAAATGTTATCGTATTTTGAGTACGTGTTTTTCTTAGACTATTACAATCTATTTTAATTGTTTTGCTGACTCTAAAGTCCGTAACATACTACCGCAGCGCACCCCAAGGAAGGTGCGCCGCACCATTTGAATCACTTTCGCTTGAGAGTGATTCAAATTTTAAACTTATCAAGGGACCGCGTGAAAAAAAAAACACCTACAGAACATTTATTCATTAATTACAAACGTCATTCCTTGTGACTTCCTCTCTAAAATCACTTAATTATTAAATATTTAACAAATTTACAATAGTGTTTTACTCACTGCGGAATAAAACTATTTTATTTAAATAGTTCCGAAGAGATTTTGTCGGTAGCCTTTTTCCCGAAATATCTAAACAGAATGTCTAAATATGTTTTGATGACATATTTTAAAGTGGTATATTTATGATTAGTGTCATGATCAATAGATTCCGACCGAAAAATGGATTTTTCGGATGAGGGCTCCATAATGAATTTAAATACATATAGATAATAGTTTTAGGGCATCGACTTTCTTGAGATCCTATAAAATACGTTTTAATTATTATTTTTGTATGTTTTAAGCATGATAAATTATGAAATTTTATTTAATCAATCATATTAAATCGATATCAAAGTCAATAAATAATGTACAACCCAAAACAGACGGCCGAACTGACGTGACAATGACATTTGGCGCGCTAAACATGGCGGATTTTCGGCCTCATTAGACGGAGACGGAGATATTTACGTATATTCATGTTTCATTTTATGTACGCACTGAAATACTGTTATATTGTTTTCCTGCGAGTTAAAGTGCTGAGTAAGAACGAGATAGATATATGTTTATGTATGTGCCTTCAAAATGGGTGCTATTTATATAAGCAATTGTACGTATAGAACAATATGTCGTGTCCCTACTATATAGGTCTATGTGTTAAATAAATTGAATATTTCTCAAAATAAACATATCGAAGGGTGAAAGGATATTTGGGTTAAGCGACATTTTGCTTAATACCCGACATTTCTTTTTGTAATTAAAAGTGCGTTTTATTTGGCATTAGCATCAACAGTTCGGTGTTTCTAATTGAAATTCAATTAAGTTTATTGCATTCAAAATGGCTGAAGAAGTTTTTGTGAAGTGTTATAATATTTTTTCCAAAGTTTAAACTTTAAATGGTCTCTTCTGTAAGTTTGCAAAAAATGGTTGAAACAGAACGGAATAGAATCGAATTATTATAAATATTAATTCTCTATTGCAATTAAATCGAATGATATCTATTTAAATGAAACAAGATCAGACGGTATGAAATAATGTCCCAGTAAAAGTCAGTGGACTCTTTGAAACCGAGAAGTGGTGGTTTATTTTCCCACACTTATGGGCGTGGGTGGGTTCCACAGGTGTTGAACGGTTAATACCACCACCGTTATTAATTACAGTAAACGAAGTAAAGCCTGAAGATGCTTTAAACTAACGAAATCAAACAGTTCGCACAACTTGGCAACCCGCTTTTTTCCCCCTACCTATTCGCTGGTAGCCTAACGCCCGAAATTAATAAGCTATCTCAATCCCTTTTTAGCTATCTAAGATTGAAAACGCAATCCTATTTTCGTTAAAACTGTGCCAATAACCAATCCACAGATCGAGATTGCAATCTTGCAACATGTTCAATCTTTGGGAGGACCGATCCCAGATTGCGGATTGCCTTCGGTACGTAAATGACAGTTAGGGTGTGTTAATAATCGATCTTTCCATTTTGACGTTTGTTTCGATCGGGCGAACAATCTGTTTTGCAATCCAAGAAATTGCTATCCCAGCTACGCTTGGACAGGTAGTTAAGCTCACGGGCTCTGTTGGAAGGTCGTGATGCTGTCCACATATACTTGTCTATGATGCACTGCATTTGAATTTGTATTATTTTCTTTTACTTTTGATGTGCGGCGTCATTCTGTATTATATTTTCTCATAAACAGTAAACACAATGTTTTCAAGTATTATTTACGTTTTAATTAATTGCTATAGCCGCTAGTCCACCTTATCAGGCTCGATCTGAGAGAATTTGCTAACACTAGCCCTAGCAAGAGCAGCGCTTCGCAGAATCTACCACCGGATCAGAATCGCGACCCACTGAGAAGATCCGACGAGATACTCAGTGGGAGATCCGACGAGAAACTCAATGGGTCGCAATCCGCGTTCGCTGCCGTTGCAATGTACCTAATTGATACTTCGACCAAAAATACATTAGACAGATTACTTAAAATTACGTTTCAGATATGGTAAGGGGAATGCTGGACGTTGTCTGTGTGTAGTAGTTTTTCAGGAAAGACGAAACAATTGCTTGATTCACTCTATGGTCCATAAACGACCAGTCGATTTGAAAATTCGTCTACGTCTATCAGGGGACCGGCTGTCCGCGACAGTCGGGGTATCTCCCGTCGACGTAAACCCGAAACATCCATCGACTATCCAAAGGTCCGACTATCCGACTATCCGACCACGACGTGGACATCAACGCGTGCCACTCTCATATATCCTTGAAACGCAAAGGACTTCGATATACGGAGCGCTAAAAACGTTTTCATCCTAATTTTTTTTTGTTGCTTAGATACACTCAACACTGCAATTTTATGGGTTATCTGTATCTATGGGTTAATTTATTCGTAAAGCCTTTCGTCGCGAGCGACGGGTTCGCCGAGGACGACGACTGGTGCTTGAGGTACTTAAAAGCACCGTTAATGGATCGGGAGGATCCATAATGACGTGTTTAGGGCGACGTCGACTGTTTACCATTCGGTCCACAGGATCGGGTATGATTTAACGCTGATCACGCTCTAGTGTGTTGAATGATTGAAGTGCATTAATATCGGGGAGTGCTACTTCAGGAGGTTTCTCGGTATCTTTCAAGATATGGTCAACACACCAACTTACGTCGAGGCCACACACTCCGCGTCGCATCCACAATCAAGAAGTGACAACGGATTGTACAATTTTAGACCAAACATGAGTCACCCGCAGCGGTGATTCTGCTTCGATAGCGCGTTAATAGAATTAGCACTCTACAGCGCTTTAAAGCGTAAACGATACGAATATAGATGAAAAATCGGTCGACTTAATACACTGTACGACTGGTGTGTATCAAAAAGTTCGCTAGGGTTACAATTCTAGCAGTTTTTTGATATAAGTATGTGATCTCAGGGCTGTGTGCTGATCTGTCTAATATCTTTTCAAAGTTAGTCACGACTATTTATATATCCAAGCTACGCGTTATAAAGGAAACAAAGATAGATTATGTACCGGAAGATCATTTAGCGTCATTTCTGTTTAAAATAATTATATAGTACCAGTATTCTTATCAGAAGATATTTTTTTTGCAAACGCCGTTTGATACTACTGCAATCATATAATTAACATTATTGTATCATTTGAATATTCTAAATATATGCAATTAATTAGGAACAAATTTTTTTTTTAATGCTAGATGGGTGGACGAGCTCACAGCCCACCTGGTGTTAAGTGGTTATTGGAACCCGTAGACATCTACAACGTAAATACGCCACCTACCTTGAGATATAAGTTCTAAGGTCTCAGTATAGTTACAACGGCTGCCCCAGCCTTCAAAACGAAACGCATTACTGCTTCACAGCAGAAATAGACAGGGTGGTGGTACCTACCCGTGCGGACTCACAAGAGGTCCTACCACCAGTAATTCACTAACTAATTCAATCCAATAACCAAATTCACACTTTTACTTGGTGACTTATCAAAACGTTAGCTGTTGTTCCCCTGAAAAATAAGGATGGCGTAATTAATGCGTTCGTTTTTTGATTGATTGATTGATTTAATTTAATTGATTCTGGAACATTGAGGGCGACGGTGTGAGATATCGATTTAAAGATGGTCCTAGCTAATCCCAGCGCATGCGACGTCCCGCACTGACTCATCAAGAACTGGCGCCAAACGATTTAATGTTCGTTTTGTGAACGAAGCAGTTTCTCTGAGGCATTAATTACTGAAAACGCTTTCGTAAATTTCTTACAGTGCCCACTGTCAAACGTTGGAGACGATGTGAGTCAGCTTTCAAGAAATATACTTACTTTAAACAAACAACAATAGTAGTATTTTAAAACTTACAACTATTATATGTATTCAGGCTGCTTGTGATGCTAATGATAATACAGAGATTTAGTAATATCATATCTATATTACTTTGATTATGACGTGTATACAATCAAAGCTATATTAATATATATAAATCTACAGTGGTTTTTACGGATGTTCCGTTATAACTACTGAACTATGCATCCTATTGGCTTTGAAACTTGGTATCCATGTAAAAACTACATGTACCAACTTAATGGATAGGCTAATATTGATATGAGTGTTGGACTGCCTACACCAGTCGCGGGGCGTTAATGATGAGAATCTTTGTGGGGGTGAGTAATAATAATGTTAATTTTAAATGCCCAACGAAGCGGACGGGTACAGCTAGTTATTAATAAAAACTTTGTTTTCATGTAAATGAAACTTAAAAATACTTTTGGAAGTAATAACGAAGGGAAGATCTTCCATCGAGCTGGTGTAATTTCGCGCGACGGTTCGAATGTTGTTGTTCAGAACTTGTATAAAATAATGTGCAAGCTTATCTTGAAAATGTCGTAAGCGATATTCAGGCATCTGTCAAATATCTTGTGTTGTATGATAGCTATCGATCACCACACACTGTTTCAGAATATCCCTCATCTTGAACCATTCTCGTATTATACACAATTTCCCGCTTAGCTTCTCACCGGATCTTCTCACTAGGTCGCAATTCCAATCGGGCGGTAGATTCAACGATTTGCTGAGGCAAGTCCTATCATCCAAGCCCCGTGAGCCCGAAGCTCCCGGCAGATAGGTAAAGAGTAATGACAGATAGGCCAACAAACATTGAAGTATTAAAATAAAATGAATGATTCATAAACCGAAAAACAATATTTTTCTCAGAACGTTGTTTTTCGAAGTTCTTGAACGTAATTAAAAAAAAAAAACATATCCCCACACAAAGCACAGGTGTACAAATAATGAACAGCATTCACAGAAATACAATAATTATTTGGCATCAGGGAAACGTTTTACAAGAAACCTGGTAATTAGGTCTTGCGATTTGTCGCGTCGTTGCTTACGAGGTGATTCATTCATGTTTACAAACGTTATACAATACTAGCTGCTCATAAAACTTTCTAACTACTATGAAAATGTTACATCAGTCCTACGATTAACAATAGTGCCAATAATAAATATACAAGCAAGCACTCAAAACGGTACTTAAAATATTACACTAGCAGCAAGGTGTTGCTGTTTTATTTTCCTATCTATGTTGATATCCTTGAGAGGCTATTTCAGCTTCGCTCTAACATGTAAGTGAGCTCACGGGGCTCAAACCGGGGTGTTGCTAACACTGGCCCTAGCAAGAGCAGTGCTTCGCAGAATCTACCACCGGATCGGAGTGGCCTCCCGTAACGCGCGAAAGAACGTGGTTTTAACTGCCGCACCAGAGAACAGTTCGGCATGACGCCTTTTAAGCCGCATAACGCAGTCAACGTGTCAATTTAATTTCAAAAAAACGCGTTCATACACATTTATCTTGCTTTTCGTCTTTCTTACGGAAACTTGAGGCTATTATTGAAGATTTAAAGGAAATAGTACTAGGGCAATCAAAAAGTAGTGAGAATGAGATACAATAATAATATAATAACTATTGATAACTTAATCGCAACATTTTCTTGAGTGACTAACCTTGATGGACGGCTGCAACGATGTTCGTCTTCCGTGCTCGTTCTCCCTACTCGAAATTGACAAGGCCCACCTTGCGACAGTGGACTTTTTTAAACAGAGTTATTTAATAAAGGCTCGCACTTCGTTTTTCTCCATTTTCGAGAACACGCTCCGACACGAAACAAACAAATGACTACATTCAGAAAAAAACAAAAGAGAATCGAAGGTTTTTTTATTAATATTACAAATATGTATCTGAGCTATGCCTGCCAGTTTTTTTTTCATCCAAGAAGTATGTCGTTCTTACTACTTTTTGATATCCATCCTCGTATACCGAACCGCTTACTTAAAAAAGGTAATGCACATTTCTTAACCCTCAGACACAGCCCACTGAGTTTCTCGCCGGATCTTCTCACTGGACCGCGTTTCCGATCCGGTAGTAGATTCTGCGAAGCACGGCTCTTGCTAGGGTTCGTGTTAGCAACGTTGTCAGGTTTGAGCCCCGTGAGCTCACCTACTAGTTAAGGTTCCGCTGATATAGCCTCTCAAGGCTATCAGCTTAGGTAGGAAAAAAAAGCGCATTTAGACTAGTATCGTCTCTAGGTGCGTTCCGAAATAGATTCAATTAATAGTTGTTAGACGATCGAGTTTCTAATGATTCATTCGCACATCAACATCCGACCTTGTACCTTTAACTTCAAGGTGCTATTTTCAGGTCAACCGTTCTGGGTTCTCAATAATCGTTCCTTTTTTTTCCCACCTGAGCTGATAGCCTTGCGAGGCTATTTCAGCTTCTCCTTGACGTGTAGGTGAGCTCACGGGGCTCAAACCTGACGACGTCGCTAACACGAAACCTAGCAAGAGCAGTGCTTCGCAGAATCTACCACCGGAACGGAAACGCGACCCACTGAGAAGATCCGGCGAGAAACTCAGTGGGCTGTGTCTGAGGGTTAATTTACTCGTCTAGCCCTTCGTCGCAAGCGACGGGTTCGACGAGAAAGATGACCGGTGCTTGAGGTAACTAAAAGCACTGTTAGTGGATCGGGAGGATCCGAAACGACGTGTTTTGGGCGACATCGACTGCTTTCCATCTTGTACGCAGGATCGGGAATGAACCTTTCCAGTTGTTAATCGAAGGAACTCGTGTGTTGTAGCCCCGGACGAGCTCAAGCTAGTCTTAAATATTGATAGATAATTTGTGGATGCTAATGCCCCGTTCATTTCTTCCGCGAAACGGCCTTCGGACATCCGTGGCACCAATGCGATTGAAGCTTCAATCTTATTTTTCAAGGACAACAGGACATTCACCTCTAAAGTAATCATTTACCACAGCCGTTGTACAAAAGAAACATCGACCTCATGTCTTAAGATGGGTGGTGGTCGTGCCTCTATCAGCTCCGGTAACCATTTAAAAACAGGGCAACCGTGAGCTCGTTCACCGAACGAAGCATTTAAAAAATTAATAATAGTTTAAAAAAACTAACATAATACGCTTTTATAGAAAATCCAACAAAATAAAATTTCGCTTAAAACATATAGCCTGTCACCCCTAGAAGTATATAATATGCATATTTGTAACGAAACCAATGTGATAGCGAGCTTACCGAGCCAGTGACCGGAGGTCGACATGTCCAAAACAATGTCAAGGCGGATAACCTGAACCGATAACACATGCTCCACACTACACAAATTATCTTACATAGTTTAACGAAATTAAATACATTTTATTCTAGATTTGGGCTTATTGAATGCGTCATTGCTATTTTTTTAGCATAACGATATTGGTTTTTCAAAGTTTCAATTAATTGTGTTAAGTACGTTTAAAGCTTAACAGTCCACCGAGTTCCTCGCCGGATCTTCTCAGCGGGTCGCGTTTCCGATCCGGCGTGAGCTCACCTACACGTTAGGGTGAAGCTGAAATAGCCTCTCAAGGCTATCAGCATAGGTAGGAAAAAAAAGGGAAAGCTTAACACGTTTTAAAGCTTAATATTAGCTTCCATCGTTTTATCGGTTCTTTTGAAGTATGTGGGCGTGTCCACGTATAAATTAGCCATTACATATTAATGTGGAAACAAGGAGACGGATTACTTAATGTTAAGTTGTTACCTGTTTTTTTTTTCTTTCTTTTTTTCTTGGATGGGTGGACGAGCTCACAGCCCACCTGGTGTTAAGTGGTTACTGGAGCCCATAGACATCTACAACGTAAATGTGCCACCCACCTTGAGATATAAGTTCTAAGGTTTCAGTATAGTTACAACAGCTGTCCCACCCTTCAAGCCGAAACGTATTACTGCTTCACGGCAGAAATAGACGGGGTAGTGGTACCTACCCGTGCGGACTCACTAGTGGTCTTACCACCAGTAGGTATGAAGGATGAAAACCAAAATGTAGGTATGTACATAGCAGCTTCGAACCCGATCGGAATTTAGTCTTTAAGTACAAAGTAATTGAATATACAATTAGTAAACGGTATAAATAAAATATGTATTCCCTACAATACCGACATCACTGGTGGTAGGACCTCTTGGGAGTCCGCACGGGTAGGTACCACCACCCCGCCTATTTCCGCCGTGAAGCAATAATGCGTTTCGGTTCGAAGGGTGGGGTAGGCGTTGTAACTATACTGAGACCTTAGAACTTATATCTCGAGGTGGGTGGCGCATTTACATTGTAGATGTCTATGGGCTCCAGTAACCACTTAACACCAGGTGGGCTGTGAGCTCGTCCATCCATCTAAGCAATAAAAATAAAAACATCTAAATACTTTTATTTACATTTTTTAATATTGACAGAATTCGTCTATAAATAATACATGTGCTGACATCTGTTGTCAAGTTTGTTTGATGCAAAGAGCTTTAAAATATATTATACAATTTAAGTTTAAAAAGTGCTAGCTGAATTAATTTGGAAATGATAATAGCATTTAATAAATTTAATTAAAATCAATTTTAGTTTGCTACGTGTTGAAAATATTTTGTAAATACAAATTACGAAACAAATTACAATTTACAAACATTATTACACTCTTTTTTTGCTAGGCGTGTAATAAATAAAGGAAATATAACTTTAGTTCACCCCCAATTGCTCAAACGTGAGCATCTCGCCGTGACAAATCAGAAAAATAGTTTTCTAGATTGTTCCACAGGGCCGTTGCGTCATATTTATTCATTCGAGTTGTTTTCATAAGTTTTCACGAAACGCTGGCATCTGTCCCAGTGGTTACGAAGTTGTATAATATTAAACCTAAAAACAGAGACATAAAGCTGAAATTACGAATTGGTTCGTTGGAACATCCAATCGAATCTTGCATAACATTTTACTCAGAAATCTGGGAGCAAGAAATACTTTATAAAGAATGGATATTCACTGTACGACAGATTATTTTGTGAAGGTGTCAATTTATCGAATAGTAATTCGACAAGATTATAAATTGTACACCTAGTAAGGAAGAATTCGAACTAAGCCATAGACACAACCCACTAGTTTCTTGCCGGATTTTCTCAGTGAGTCGCGATTTCGATCTGCTGGTAGATTCAGCGAAGCTCTGTTCTCGCTAGTTTGTGTTAAGTAAAAAAATTAAAAAAATTACAAGATACTAGTGACACATGGTCACGATACGCTGTGACTATTTATTGCTAGCTCTATGAAAATATCGTGTATTTAAAATGAACAAATTTTTATCAAAATATGGGCAGGTTTTTTTTCCAATAAACATACAATTAAATAATGTAAAACATGTAATTAAACAACAATACATCAAAGCTATTATCTTATGCACAAAAAGTTCTTGTATGAACAAGGGAGTCTGGAAGATTTCGCTTTGAGCAGTAAGGTCGCACATTTTAAAACTGTTGTCCACTTTAAGCACTAACTTACACCAATGTTAGCAGTGCGCTACAGAGAGTTATCTATTACATTCTAAAATGAAGAATGAAATAAAACATACAACATAAAGTCATAAACTTTAACGGCTTAGAATAATCGAGAAAAGTAATCCACTATTGAACAGCATCCTTTACTATTCATTCACTACATGTCAATCGGTTGTTTCATTCAAAGACTCCGCTTAAAAATGTCAAATTATGTGTGACAAGGACGTTGCGATGATAAAACGTGCAGCTCGCGATGCGGTAGGTGAAATATTCGTGGAAATTTCGACATTATCAGATAATGATCGTGGCTTTTTTATGCGAAGACGGCCGAGCTGGCTCAAGGTCTTACCGGAGCCCGCAAACTCCCCGACCCTAATCCAGATAACGTCAGGTTTTCGGGAAATAGAAGATTGATTTTTAAGATTAAGCCGATGATCTAGATATTTAGCTTTAGCCTTTATTTCTGCAACCCATTCGTTTGGAGCCTCTGGGTCTGCGGAGGGACTTCGGTTCCCTCTGTGTTTTGTACCGTATGTTCCATGGGGAGTGCTCTGAGGAATTGTTCGAGATGATACCATTATCTCGTTTTTACCATCGCACCGCCCGCCACTGGAGTAGAGTTCATCCATACTACCTGGAGCCACTGCGTTCATCGACAGTGCGTTTCCAAAGATCTTTTTTGCCACGTACCATCCGGCTTTGGAATGAGCTCCTCTCCACGGTGTTTCCCGAGCGATATGACATATCCTTCTCCAAACGAGGCTTGTGGAGAATACTTTACCGTAGGCAGCGGCTTGGCTCTACCCCTGGCATTGCTGAAGTCCATGGGCGACGGTAACCACTCACCATCAGGTGGGCCTTATACTCGTTTGCCTCAAAGGCAATAAAAAAAATTTAAAAAAACTCGCTTACGACCCTCCCCTGCACTAAGCACTGTCAAGTTTCAACAATCACTAAGAGCTTTCTCAGAGTCAAATCTTTTCTACTACCATAAGCATTGTCTTTAGTTTATAGCTAACAATTTAATGTATGCGTTTTTTCCTATTTCGGTTTTGAACATTCTAAGATTATGCTGCTTATTTTTTATATGTTGCTGTCTTATTTTTTATGGTTGAAGGATTACTGGTGCTCCGGAGGCCTTCCCAGTTTCGCCAGGACAGGTGGGCGAGCAAAGGCTCAGCCAGGAGGGGTGGGATTTGCTAACAGCTGCCCGAGCACCTCCGAAGGAGACCTAACAGCTCAAGAGTAGCTGCTTCGCGAATGAATCTACTACCGGATCGGAATCGCGACCCGCTGAGAAGATCCGGCGAGAAACTCAGCAGGCTGATGGATGGGTTAGGTTGCACGTCGAACTTTTTGTCGAGTTCTACGAGCACGGTTACCGGTGTTACTGTCTGTAGGGCTTACGTTCCGTGATGTTTTACGGCATCGTGCGGTTAGATTTGGTTGTTATTATAGGCTATGATTTTGTGGTTATAGTTTATAGAGGCTTACATAAGGCATACATACGGTGGATTGCCATTACTGTTTCGGTTTGAAGGGCGGGGCAGCCGTTGTAACTATACTGAGACCGTAGAACTTATATCTCAAGGTGGGTGACGCCTTTACGTTGTAGATGGTCTATGGGCTACAGTAAACACTTAACACCAGATGGGCTGTGAGCTCGTTCACGCATCTAAGCAATAAAAAAAATAAAAAAGTCAGCAATGCAAGAACCAAGGGCAATGGGCAGAATCAAGTCGCTGCCTACCTGCTACTGTTGTTCATACGGGTTCTTTTTTTATTTGCTTTTTATTAAAATAGTAGACATACATACTTGTTGTAGGTTGATTGTACGAGCGTCGTTTATCCGATGAAGTTGATTGTTAATATCGTTGTTATTATCAGGAAAAATATTTTTTTTAATTCCAGCAAAAGACGATGAGTTAGGCGCTTCTACTGGGAAATTTTCATACATTGGGCTATGTATATATTTTCGTATATTCACGAGCTTCGTTCGTTAGAAGCAAAAAAAATATTAAATTTAACAGCGAATCCGCGCTAATAGATGTATGGCTCTAATAAAGAATGTAAAAAATAAAAAAATAAAAAGCAGCGTATCTTCGTGAATCACATACGAGATACGTAGGTAAACGTCAAACTAAAAGTTTTTAGTTCACTGTCAGCCTGCCAACATTCAGTTTCTCATTACTGGAACATATCTTAATGAATTATAATCTTACTAGATTGTAATGACTAAATGTGCTTTTAATTCATCTTTAATTTAATTTTTTTTCCAGAGTTTTTTTTTTAATTCCTATCAAGGATTCGTTTTTTTTTCTCTCCACCTAATCGTTAGTAGCCATTTAAACTAGAGATGAAACGGATAGTGGTTTAGCCGGATACCGGATACCGAATATTGGGCAAGCTGCGAGATATTCGGCCCTTTTGGAAATATTCGTGCTCGTTCGCGTGTTGTCGCACGTAACGGAGATCGCGACGACGATTTGGTATTCATTCACCACAATTTGCCACTTGTTAATTTTGAGTATTAAACAGACTAATTAATCAAACAATCACTTTTGACGTGCGATTATAAAAATAAAAAGCTGTCTATAACCTATAGTGGTATTATTTGCCTTTTGTATAACCATGAGATTTTCTTAAATTTTACTATACGAAATCCGGCAGGATAGTGAAAACATGGCCTGATAGGCCGGATACCGGATAGTTACAGGATATCCGTTTCATCTCTAATTGAAACCAATGCACCACATTAGGCTTAAAATCTAGGGAGGGGATATAGTATAACTATTTTACATGATCCCTATATCGTAGGTATATACCTTTAGAAAAGGACTTTTTCCTGTGAAGTTGATTCTAATTATTTGAATATTTAAAAACTAGTTTTTATGAACACGACGGAATGAATGTGTTAAGAGGAAATCTGAAAGTGGCCCCTGTGACAGAGAAGTTGAGAAGCGCTTGTTTGGGATGGTACAGGAGCAATGAGAAACCAATAACAAGCCATCTAGTGGCCGACGCCCGTAAACAGGACGCGTATAGGAGAACGACTTAGCTCGCTTTATCCATTTCCTCTCTCTATGGTCGAGTGGTTCGGGAGAGACTGTAAATTTTTTCCGCCTCGCTTTTTCTAAATTAGACAGTTAACAGATTGTAAACAGCCTAGTTGCTACGTGGAGGAACTCTTTATTCCAGGACCACTCTGTCCGGTAAACGGTCTACGGTATGCGTAAAATACGTCTCCGACACCATATTTCTAATGCCTCGATAATGGATCTATCTCTCTTTAGTGTCATCTAGAATTCGACCCAATAGAGGAAGATTGAAGAAACCGGTTTATGCACCAGCCTCAGTTTTGTGTTACGGGACATGGTGCATAATGTTTTACTGGTGGTACGGCTTTTTGTGAGCCTCCAAAAGTAGGTATTAATTACCATTCTGCCTATTTCTGCCGCGAATTAGTCTCGCGTTCCAGTTTAAAAATCAGTTTAAGCTGCTGTCATATTATATAATACTTCTTTCTCATATCCGAAGATAGATATTGCTAAGTACTGACTGAAGAGACAATTGTACCGTGATATTATTCATCCATCATTATTCTTCATTCATTCATTCGGCGCAACATGTTTTCTCCTTCCATACTCCTCTATCATATACCGTTTCTTCGCTCACTCCCTTCTTACACATATCGTCTTTCACGCATTCCATCTATTTCTTCTCAGGTCTACCTCTTCCTCTATATCCTTCCACATTCATAGTTAACACTCTCTTACCAACCTTATTTTCATTTTGTCTCATCACATGTCCATACCATCCCAAACGCGCACTTCTCAACTTTTCTGTCACAGGTGCCACTTTCAGACTTCCTCTAACATATTCGTTCCGTATTCTATCCATTCTCGTTACTTCACACATCCATCGCAACATTCGCATCTCTGCGTGCAATCGCCTTTCATCCTGTATTATTTATCCCTCCATCTGTACATAAAACACATTTTCCACTTTCGTAGATTTGAAGACGATTAATATTTGAAGTGAAGAACAATGTTGGGTTTTGTAAAAAGGTAAGGCTTGGATCCAACCCTCCGAACAGCACCGCTAGTTTACAATATACTATAAATATATAATTCGGAAATGGTTCCTAGGTTGAAGTTGTGTTGGACTGCTGGCGTTAGGCCAATACTACACCTATACGTTTTGGGGTTCTTTATAATCGAAAAATACACTTTTAATTTATACTAAGCCTAAGCTCCCATCGTCAACTAGTCGTGAAATTGTCGTTTGTGAGATGCTATAGGGAATCAAACCGTTCTTATTCTGAATGTTATTCTAATAGCTGTTTCATAGTTGTTTTACAAACAATATCATCTTAACTTAATGATTTTTCGTATGTCATATCACTCTTGTCAGAGCGGTCGTGGTCGTCATCCAGCATCATTGCTGTGGGCAGATATGCGCCTCACGAGCAATCGCCACTCCTCCCGGTTTACGGTGAGTCTGGTACACTCATGCAAACAGCCGCCAACTGCCGACTTGATCTGGTCGGTCCATCGCATGGGCAACCTTCCACGCGGTCTGGTGACTTCTACTTTGCCCTGAACGACAAGGCGCTCTATGAAGTCATTTCCTCGCCGGGAGACATATCCAAAAAATGACAGTATGTAAAATTCATTGAACCCTACAATAAGTCAAGGAATTCCGATGTATTAAGCAATGCCATAGGCAAGTAACCATTTCTAAGGTAGCTCGCATATTCACGAACGAACTCCACGATGAAGGGATAATAACATCGCGTAATAAAAATCGAAACTCATAAGCATTTAGAAAAAACATTCCAATCCTAATTTAACATGACCGTGCTTGGTGCTTGCTAATTAAAAAATGCTTAGATCGAAGAATAGATTCAATTTGTAGTGGAACCTATCATAGTACAGAAGATATTTTACAGAAACTTGAATCGTGATTTACAGGATAATATAAGTAGGTACTCACAGAGGCGAGCTCAAAACAAGTTTTAGAACTGCCGATCTACCGTGCAATGACTTACGCTCGGCAGAACTTCGGCAGATCTCATTTCTTTCATAACTTTATTCATTATATTCATCACTGTTTGGAAATCGGCATTTCGATATTGTCAATGAAATTTCACGATGCTGGTACTGATTTAACCTTTTAAGATCCAGAGTTCACATGTATTGGACTTTTGTTTTTTTACTGACAATTCCACAGTCCACAGCGTCTATAAATTCACTAAATTAGCTAGGACTGTTGCATATGTTACAAACTTTTTTATAAAAAGTCTTAGGACCGCAAAGGGTTAAAACAAAAGTCCTTGGGTTTTCGAAGTGGAAGTCACAATATATACTCGGTGTAATACGATACTGCGATGATATAATAACAGAATATATACGGAACACAAGAAAATTTCAATTTCGGACTCAACTTGTTTTTTTTTTTTTTTAATAATCCTGTGTTGCTACACTGCTTTGGGTTTGTTGATTCATGCGGCATTGAAAACTTTGAGAGTTCATTTGTTTTCTTACTATACTATAAATGTGACGTTTATCGTTTCTCAGCTAAACGACAATCAGTTTATTCGATATTATTAAGTTGCAGTAGAATGGCCTCGAGCAGGGAGAGATGGCGCGACATCGTGAGACGCATCAAGTCTGCCCCTTCCAACACTACATGACGATCACGACCACTCTGTCAAGAGTGACACGACTGAGAAAAAGAAGAAATTATGTTGCTCATTAATAACTCATCTCATAATACAAAATGTGGAGAGCCAGTAAACTGTAGCCACAAATCTCACAATCTACAGCAGACGGCAGTGATGCTGCGGAAAAATAGCTGCTTCATTATACCAGACTTCAAAGTCTCAAGTTGGGCAACTGGGGTGAAAGCCCCGGGGTCACAAATTCAAGCAAACACAAGTGCACACTAGTAAATATATTTTCCTTTTCCTTCGATATTCCTTTTTTTTTGCTGTTTTACTTAACGTTAACGTTAACTACTACACTAAAATTTAATTTCAGTTCATTCTTGTCTCCAATTCTATTATTATTTATGTACGAGTGTGTTTGTTAAATACTAAAAAAATCTACGTGGTTTCACAATAAATTATTGATTGGAAAACTCGACTGAAAAAAATTGTTCATTTTATTTGGAAAATAGTTTGAGGCGAGGGGGCCTCCGCTCCTCTGTTATTGCCCCGAGGCCTCCAGACCTCTAAATTCGTCCGTCTGGTAACACAAGGTGGGCGACGAAACAGAGCCACAAAACAGAACTGTTAAATAAATATGATACGATAATTACAAAAATGTTGATTGAATTTATTAATTAAATGATTATTTGTGTGAATTTGAAAGAAATTTGCGGTTGGTTAATCTCCAAATAAACGTAATATTATGTAATTCATTGCTACCTTTAAGAAATTCGAAACCTGAAAACTTGCGATTTCACTAAATGCAATTAATGTAGGCAATCCTTTATATCGAAGGGTGAAACGCGATTTAGTTTAGGCGACATTTCGTTTAATACGTGACATTTAGGTATATTTGTAATTAAAGATCCTTTTTATTTGGTACTAGCTTTTGCCCACGACTTCGTCCGCGTGGAATAGTTCACAAATAAATATGAAAAATTAAATGTATATTTTTCAATATTTGTGAGAGATTTTCTTAATATTTGTTTCCGTAAGAACCTTGTACAGAGTATTAGAAAACTACAAAAAAAAAATAAGCCAAATCGGTCAAGCCGTTTTCATGTTATGTCGTGACAACGGAAAACGGGTTTCATTTTTATATATATAGATTAGCAACCACAATTCGATGTTTTTAATTGAACTTCAATAAAGTTTACCGAATTCAAATAGCTGAAAAATTTTTTTTTGTTATTAATTTTTTTTTTTAACAAGTTTTAAACTTTCAATGGCTCTCTTGTAAAGTTTCAAAAATATCGCTTAAACGAAATACCCTTTCACCCCTCAATATTTATTTTAAAATATCTATTAATACGATGCTTATTCCACCTTGTCCGCATGTACAAAGATTTTAGGAATTACTACACATTTGTTAAGTTCCGAATTTTCCTGAGAATCAGTGACCTCAAACTTTTGCTTCAGAAACCTTTTTTATTGCTTCGAAGGGTGGACGAGCTACCAGAAACCAACGCCATCAACAACGTCGTCAACAACACGCCACCACTCATCTTGAGACATGAATCCTAAGTTTCAGTTTCATAATACAACAGCTGCTCCACCCTTCAAACTGAAACGTATTACTGTTTCAACAGAAATAGGCGAGGTGGTGGTACCTACTCGTGCGGACTCACAAGACGTCCTACCACCACTATGTAGATAAATGTCACTATAGACATATGAAGTTAGTGAAACAGTGAGCCGAAATGATCGAGTCTACATATCTTTTGGATTTTAATGTGAACTAGAGGTCCCGCAGTAGTCGAAATTCGACTATAATTAATTGAAATTGTAAGTTTGTACACTATTATGATTGTATTTTATACTTCTATAATTTCAAATTTCGCCACTATAAAAAATATTAACAAAGATAAACAATATTAATCTATTCTCAATTTGACAAAACACGCCAAGAACAAAAGTTTGACAATAAATAGTATGCATACGTGTGTGCGTCAAATACATGGTATGTAGTGTGTGTAATGTTTTCTTTATTGATTTAATGTATCTTTTATGCCTTATTTAAAAAAAATATTAGCATTGTGCACTTCTTCTCTATATTCTCTATAAGTGTGGAAAATTTCATACTCCTCCGTCCGCACAATTTTCGTAAAAAGGGACATAAAGTTTTTGCTTCACGTATTAATATATAGATTGTGTTTTAATACGAGCTAGAAACTTAACTGAGACATTTTAACTGTGGCTGTGAACTTTGAAATATGAAAAACTACGTGTATTTTAATTAAATTTCATCTTTCATACGAAATTTATTTATTTTAATAGTTATACCAACAAAGTTCGTCAATTCAGAACATTAGCGAATTGATTTGGTAACACTAGGGCAAGGCAAGCAAGGATAGTAGTGCTTTGCAGAATTTACCCCTGGATTGGAATCACGAGCCACTGAGAAGATCCGCCGAGAAACTCAAGATGGAAATCTGAGTAGAACAACAATTAGTAATTTCCAATTGCAAATATGAGAATGCCATGCTAAAATTCCAAAATCCAATTATCAAAGTAGGTACTTGCTTCACTGATATTTAAAGTATTTATTATCATTTAAATTATTTATATATAAAGTACATATTATATTTAAAAAGAAAACAATTTTTTTCTACAATATTTAGTAATACGTATCTTGTAATAACAAAACGTTATGTGAAGGAAGTCAATAATGTCCATGACCTTGAGCTCACCCCTCAGATAACATTCAGGGTTGACCGATACAAACTTTACTGGCGCAAAAATTAAAATCAATATATTCACCAGATTATAGTATACATGTGTATCGCCCTATCCGAATCGAGTGCATGATTTCTTCTCGACAAAATATGACAGGATTGTGGTACTAATGGTAAGTGGAGAAATTCGGAGGTCAATGATGAAGTGAAATTAGTGGTATGACGAGATAGCCAGGGCCACATAATACATTTCTTGTATAGCTACATATGTAACATTGTCGTGGCCTATAGGATAAGACGTCGAACGACGTGTTCGAATGCCAGGCGGGTACCAATTTTTCTAATGAAATACGAACTCAGGAAATGTTCACGATTGACTTCCGAGGTGTAGGAATAACATTGTGTAATAAAAATCAAAATTATAATTTGCGTAATTACTGATGGTAGGATCTCTTGTGAATCCGCACGGGTAGGTACCACCACCTCGCCTATTTATGCCGTGAAGCAGTAATGCGTTTTGGTTTGAAGTGTGGGGCAGCCGTTGTACCTACTGTAAACAGCTGAGATTTAGATTCACGCCTTAATATGGGTGGCGGCATTTACGTTTTTAATGTCGATGGTTAATCACTTAACACAGAAGTCGGCAAAGTGCGGCTCTTTGACCTCTTGAGAGTGGGTCTGGCACAAATATCCTACGGGCTTACCCGGCCTCTAATATTATCCGGCTATGGACGAAAAAGCCGGTTAATAGTATGTACCCCTGATGTCGATTATTATAATATATTACCTAATCGAAGCAGTATATAATATAGCATTTATTTTATGATTTGCAATAATAATTTCATGTAAAAAAATGCATTATTTCAAAAAAAAAATCTTTTTAATATTAAATAATTCTTATGCATTATTATAAATGAAATGTTAACACAAAAAATATATTTATATTGATAAAATTTACTACATTTACAAACAGATTTGGCTCTCAATTTTTTTAAATCGTTTTAATTTGCGTCTTTGTCTCTGGCTAATAAGTTCGCCGACCACTTAACACTAGGTGGGTCGTGGGCTCGTCCAACCATTTAAGCAATTAAAAACTACAGTCAAATTTCGATTGAATGGGCTATCGGTATTTTGTCTAATACATTAAATTCTATAACACAAAAATACATTTATGTTGATATTAAGCGGCGCCGCGGCGCTTGTAAACTGCTACCATACGGATGTTTTGTTCAGTATGTGGTGGAGAAACGAATAATTTAATTATATAATTATTTCGTTAATTTCTAATTTCAGGCTTTTAAAATGAATTATTAACGTATATGTTTTAAATTTCGTTTTTTTACCATTAAAACCGAGTACTACATACCATCTATATTTTTGGTCATTTATTTGAATCACACTTAGCAAGAGATGTTATATATATTTATTTATTTGTAATTAAAAAAAGGTACTAATATTTATGTTTAGATAATTCACGAAACAATGGAGTGCTCACTAAAGTGAATAGCGAATATCCACTCATTAGATTACCTAAAACGGGACTAATTTTATTGCAACAAGAAAATCATACAATTTGTACAAGCCCTGTTCTTACATTTGCCACCCTTATCGATAGCAATCAAAATACTCCCCAACCCAACCCTCTAAATTTGCCCTCATTCTGAATTCCAGTGAAGACCAGACAGTAAAATTCAAATTAATATGTAATAACAAAACACAATTAAATGCTTATGTTCATTGTAGTTTTTCATTAATTGTTAGCTATTTTTTTAATTATATTTGCAATAAAAAATTACATCGAAAAGTATAAAAATCATCTAGCATCTCAAATATTGAGTATATGATCTAGTACATGATGAATATATTAAGTGTATAATCTATGTACCTACATGATTAAGCTGAGTGTTTTTATTAAAATGTGATAATTTTGGAGTGTAGCGGCATCTATCAACAATGAGTCAATGTTAGACATTCTACTAGACAATAGGTGGCGCTCATATAGACTAAATAAAAAAATGGGTTAAATAAATTGTGAAGATTTAATCTACCTGAAAATGACACCAACAAACCAATCAAGTCAAATTATTTTGCATTATAATAACATAGACCTTTATAGTAGACTGTCCCAGCTGATGGGGAGGTGTTTAAATTACTAAAAAGCAGTCAAACCCGACAGGCAAAGGCACATCCTTACAACCAAATCTTTTGTAATAAAAGTGGGGCGTGTGCTATAAAAAGTTTAATCGAAAATGAAATGAATAAGAAATAAACAAGAAAAATGAATATTTTTTAAAAAATTGTGGAAATTTACTGATAGCTTATTGAACTTTTTAGTCGAGTCATGGAAACCATATTCAACAATTTCGGTGCATATTCGTAAATTATCTACTTTACCACATACAAAATAAATAATTAGTCATGATTTTTACACGTTTAAGACTAAAAAAACAGTAGCAAAAATATTACCTTAATAAATAACGGGAAAGCCAGGAACAAAGTTGTACGAATTGTTATATTTTGTCAATTTTTTTTTTTTACTAATTTTCTTTTTGCACAAGACTACAGAGGTGGACTAAAAGCTTAAAACCTTTTCTACCAGTCACCCAAAGTTGGTAAAGAGAGTACTTTGAAAGATGCATTGCTTTTACTGAAAAAACCTAATTCATAAAATATATAACGCATACATATACACAGGTCATACAGCACTACATATATACATCCATACATTCCACATATATTCAATATTTATAATATATTTATGACAAAAAAATTATACAAAGTAAGTTTACTTATTAGATATTCCTGCCAATTCATTAAGCAAAAGTTGCCGAACCCTTCATTTGAGAGATATGTACGTGATCAGTGATCATCTTGACATTGAGAGGAAGTAAAATTCAAATTAGAGATGTAGGTGGGACAGTCAAGTAATAGATTATTAGAAGAACGCAGAATATAATATGCGAAAAATGTAAATTTTTAAAGTACCGTACTTACTGTGCATGTACGTCAATATCGCTGACGTAAAGCGAGAAAATTTATTTTTAAGCGTTAAGTACAGACGTGGTCATCCTTGCGGAGATTTAAAATGAATCAAAAGCAGCTATTATGAAGGCGGTCGGGTTTTTAAAAAAGGTTTTTCATGTCAAAATAAGAAGGATCAAAACTTGATGATGATAACGATAATCTAATAACCATTTTACTGATATTTTATTTCACATCATTTTTTTTTTTTTTATTGCTTAGATAGGTGGACGAGCTCACAGCCCGCCTGCTATTAAGTGGTTACTGGAGCCCCTAGACATCTACAACGTAAATGCGCCACCCACCTCGAGATATAAGTTCTACGGTCTCAGTATTGTTACAACGGCTACCCCACCCTTCGAATCGAAACGCATTACTGCTTCACGGCGGAAATAGGCGGGGTGGTGGTACCTACCCGTGTGGACTCCCAAGAGGTCCTACCACCAGTGATAACCAAGAGGTCCTACCACCAGTGATATTCATTTCCATCTACATAGTTTGATTGAATATTCTATCAATTGATTATAGTCTCAATTCAATCAGCTTGAATTCAGAAGATCAAGTTAGGCCACAAAACACCAAACAAATTGTTATTCAGCCAAATCTGTTACGCGTCATAGTATTCAAAAAGATTACTAACAGACAATCTCGAAAATCGACTAATGCTCAATCACTCGTGTTGACATCTCGGAGTAAGCGTTTCATACTTCAGTGGTCTGGCAGCATTATATGTTGTCTATGACTCTTTTTATTTGACGTCGACCTGCGACATCCGGCCCTCGCAAGGGTCCTTTTTCAAAGCGTACGCCATTGCTGGCGTATGGTAGTTGGTTTAATAGAACAAAATCATAAACCATCTAAAATGGTGAGTAAGGAAATCAGTTTTAGTGACCAGTAATGTATCCCGGTGAATGTTTTCATACGTTTCACGTGCATATTTTATTAATTTGACGGAATAGTTACTGTAAAAGTTCTGCTTTGTTCGGGTCAGGTCTTTGTGAATTGGATGACGTTTTCAAGTGATGTGGTGCTCAAAGTGTTCGTACCGAGACTTCAACAATCACTCATCTCAAATATAATTAAACATCCTAAACCTTTACAATATCATAAGTGTATCTAAGTGCTAAATGTCTAAAATCTAACATCTGTGTTGTGTCAGCATGATGAGCTATTATTTCGTATGTGCAGGTGAATTTCACGGTAGACGAGATCCGTGGGATGATGGACAAGAAGCGGAATATCCGCAACATGTCTGTGATCGCCCACGTCGATCACGGCAAGTCGACCCTCACGGACTCGTTGGTTTCCAAGGCCGGTATCATTGCTGGCGCGAGAGCTGGAGAGACTCGTTTCACTGACACGCGTAAGGACGAACAAGACCGTTGCATCACCATTAAATCTACGTAAGTAGCTTCAAAAATACATATTGCCACATGGTGCACCGAACGTCATTGCCCTTGAACTTTTATGAGGTTAAGTTAACGAAAAATCTCGTTATAAACAAATTATTATTGCTTTAATGCAAAAGACCACATGAGTACCAGCTACGTCGTTTTAAATAACATATAACGTGCTTTTATAGTAGCTGATGTGTAGAAAAAGATTTCTTAGAAATGGTTTTTATTTACGAAATTTGCAAAGGAAACCGACAAAGTTAGACTACACTGTTAGGTTAAGTTAGAATGGTTTTAGTTATCACATGAAATACACCACGATAGAATCAGGTCAGTCATTTTCTTACTTTGGGGTTGCAAAAGTGATTAAATTTCATAAAATTTTAATAATGTGTAGTAATTAAGTAACATTTTACCAACTAATCATGTTTAAGGAAAAGACAAATAATAATACATTAGTAATGTTTTGTTCAACACTTGGATTTAATTTAATAGCAAGTTTACTGAAAATTCTCGGATCTAAATGATGAATGTTCTTTACCATTAAAAGACTGATATGAATATTGAAGATCTTTTAGAACGGCCATCTGATGAATCATAAAAAACTAAATTTGGGAATATTAAAAAGTACCATGAGTTTAATATCACGCAATTTATTACCAGGGCCATCTCTATGTTCTTCGAGCTTGAAGAGAAAGATTTAGTATTCATCACAAATCCTGACCAGCGTGAAAAGAGCGAGAAAGGTTTCTTGATCAACTTGATTGACTCACCTGGACACGTTGATTTCTCTTCTGAAGTAACAGCTGCACTCCGTGTCACTGATGGAGCCCTTGTTGTTGTTGACTGTGTATCTGGTAAGTTGAATATTTATTTTAAAAAAATAAAAAAATATTGAATTCTTTCTTATTGATTTGTTAATGACCAGTAATAGAAGAGTCCTTTATGCTATTTCCATTAAGATTTGAATATGACTTAATATGAAATTACTTAGAGCTTCCTTGAAATGCTTGAAAAATCTGATTCAATAGATATAGTCGTCAGAAACTCAAGAGGTCAGTTTTCAATTAACATAAATTATTCTACTCAAAAAGGCACTCATTGTAAGCTGAAAGCTCAAAAAGTTGTATCAAAATTTGTCTAGTCAGTTTTGCAGAGTCTAACAAAAAAACTTAGTAATGTTAAAATATTATAATGCAATTTAATTTTGTGTAAACCAGGCGTGTGTGTACAAACCGAAACAGTACTGCGTCAGGCTATTGCCGAGCGCATCAAGCCTATTCTGTTCATGAACAAAATGGACCGTGCTCTTCTTGAGCTCCAACTTGAAGCTGAAGAACTATACCAGACCTTCCAGCGTATTGTAGAAAATGTTAACGTCATCATAGCCACATATAACGATGATGGTGGTCCCATGGGTGAGTACTTAAAATAATAACTTCCTATAAAATTTTCTGCAATAAGCACAAGATCCTGTACAGTTTCCTTGAGTTTGTTCTGGCATTTTCGGGAGTTTCTATAAATTTCAAATAACAAACTGTTGATGGTCACAACTTTTGTTGGACAACATTGAATCTTTTGATATCATGTTTTGGACACGTGACAAGACGCGCGATAGACGCTAGCGTGTAGCCATCAAGGTCATAAACGGACGCACCTGTTATCTCTACAATTTATATTATGTAGCCATTAAACTTACATTTCACTTTTTAATTTTATTAGAATTATAGAAACAATGCATTTGTGCACAGAAGTAGGTTGTAAAAATTATGTTTTATTTGTAATCCAAAATTATAAACTAATAAGTTGAAGTTTATAAATAATAACTAGAATTAAACTCAATAAAAAATATACTGACATATGTGAATCCATAATGAATGGCATTTAAAGAAAGTTATGGGCTTTAAAGGCAGTGTCTTATCAGGCTATTATGTTGATGTTCCAAAAGGTGGGTAATTTCAAAGCAAATACATGCTTATAGCATGCACTATCAGATTCCACAATAAGGGGGATCATAAAGTAATAAAATAAACCTGTGAAGTAATAAATTTTGCATAAATATGGATGATAGGATGTGTATTGTAAGCTTACATATGTGCATATAGACCCTATTTAATGAATTGTCTTTGGGTTTGTAAACTTTTCCACCAGGGACTCCATTATATAATGCCATTGAAACTTTGACTTCATGTCTCGTTTTTCAATGACACACAAACGCATTCACAATTTGATGTCGTTGCCTGGTGGATTTAACACCAGATGGGTCCTATCAATGCATTAAAAATATTTAAAAAGTTTTCTTCAACAATATTCTTGTTACGTTTGAAAGACAGATCCTACCTAATTGTATCTCAGTATACTCAAATTTGCAAACCAGGACAGCCAAGCCAAAATTCACAAAAGCTCTGCGTCAAGAATGGGAATATAAAATTAAAATGCATTTTGTCTAAATCAGGTGAGGTGCGTGTCGACCCTAGCAAGGGCTCTGTTGGTTTCGGGTCTGGTCTTCATGGGTGGGCTTTCACCCTCAAACAATTCTCTGAGATGTATGCTGACAAATTCAAGATTGACCTTGTCAAGCTTATGAACAGGTGAGGTTTTACTTAAGTAAATATCATTGTACTGACAATCATAAACTGGGTGTATGTAATACAACAAATGCCCGCTGAGTTTCTTGCCAATTCTTCTCAGGACAGAGGCTAGTTTTTGTGAATTGGTGGTAGTTCTTTTGACATTCATCAAGTATGTACTTTCATTTATGTTGAATAATTTTTTTTTTATTTGATTTGATTTCATAATGATTCTAGAATTCGAGATGGTAATTTGGATTTTTTCCTATTAATTGAATGCTAGATTCTGTTAAAAAATATTAAAGGGTCCTTAATCTGTTGTCACAAAAATTAAATAACTGGAAATTGAAAAAATGGAAAAACTGTATTTGCTCTATAAAACTTGCAAGAAAGCAGCTAAACACTGTGACGTAGTTGAAGGCGGATGACGTCATCATCCAAGCACGACTACTGTATTGCAATATTTATGTAATTTGGAAATGTAATTCCACTTTTCAACTATTTCAAGTAAAGTTCACAAACTTCTGCACGCTGTTTTTTAAGTTATATTATTATGTAACAACAAAACATAACAATTTAAATGTTTTGACAGAGACCTATCATTTTTTTAAAACAAATCATATGCTTTGAATCCAATTTATTACTAAAACAAACTGTAAATTCGAACCACAACATCCACACATCTTTGCAATAAAAAATAATGAAATAAAGAGCTGTAAATCTCTAAAATAACAATAAACAATCTTACAAGTATCAGCACCTGCTGCTTAGAACAGCAATATTTTCCAGAAAATCTTCTGCAAAGAACTTTCAAACCTAAAGGGCAGTTGTTTTTAATGTAGAACAAATAAATGTTTAATAAAATGAATGAAATTTACATACCGAAAATAATTAAACTTATACCTAAACTAGTATAATACTCGTTATTATTAGTATGATATTGTCCCATTGATACTGGGTACTGTATTTGATACTATACACCAGCGGCAGACCGGGACAAACATCAAACTCTCCACATAGATTGGTATATTGTTCTAAATGAACTATTATGCGATGAGAGTTGAGACACACAAATAATTATTATTGTTAAAATTATCAGAATACGAAAGTTAATCCAAAACTTTAATGATCAGTCAATGTAGTCATGTCAGTGCTTCTGCTCTAAACAAATTGCACTATAAATTTTGTAAAATAAAATATCGACTGGAAAGTCCTAATAAAGAGGATTCTTATTCAAGCATGATTATACAAATAATAATAGACAAATTTAAATAGGTTATGGGGAGAAAACTTTTTCAACCCTCAAACGAAGAAGTGGTCAAAACAAAAGGATGATGACAACAAACGTTCATTTTGCATGTACGTTTTGGATCCTATCTACAAGGTGTTCGATGCCATCATGAAATTTAAGAAAGAGGAGATTGATGATCTCCTTAAGAAGATTGGGGTCACAATCAAGCATGAGGATTCTGACAAAGATGGCAAAGCTTTGCTGAAGGTAATGCATCCAAAACTGTTGACAAACATATTTGATACATCTTGATGGAATAGATATCATATTGTTTTGTAATTGTAAAATAAATACAGCTTAGTCCCAAGTGTTGCCAGTTGCTATGTGTATCAGCTTCTGGGTGTCAAAGTGGACTGACATTATTATAATTCTTTCAGGAATTGGTTGCTAGTTACATTAACTTGTGACCCCATGACAGAAAGAAACAACAATTTTAAACATTTTATTTTCGCCAAATAAGTGCATAACACAATTAGCTTACATAAGTAAAGTCATTTTTAGAAACAAGCATTTTTTTTTTAAATGTATGTATTACTATCTTCGTATTTATATTGTAGGTTGTGATGCGCTCTTGGTTGCCCGCTGGTGAAGCTCTGCTTCAGATGATTGCCATTCATTTACCATCACCTGTAGTGGCCCAGAAATATCGTATGGAGATGTTATACGAGGGACCCCACGATGATGAAGCTGCCATTGGTATCAAGGTAAGATATAATTCAAGTTTTCTGAATTTGATTTTTATTATGCTAAAATTTTATTTTCATCAAAAAAGGATACTGTTAGATAATCACCATTTTCTTTGCAACAGAGCTGTGATCCTGAAGCCCCACTGATGATGTACGTGAGCAAGATGGTGCCGACCTCCGACAAGGGTCGTTTCTACGCCTTTGGACGCGTTTTCTCTGGCAAGGTTGTTACCGGACAAAAAGCTCGCATCATGGGACCAAACTTTACACCTGGAAAGAAAGAGGTATGTATATTTCGAAACAAAGAACCATATACGTTTTAAATATTGAACATTTAGTCAGTCACCTATGCTTCTGCCTAAACGTGCCGCACTATAGTACGAATACATGTATTTGTATTTGCACAATGAGAGTGTTGGCGGACGGTGGAAGTAGAGAAATAAATCAAAAGTGTCTAAACGCTACATAGGACCTCTATCTTTATGTCCAAGGACTGTATGCTACGGCACTAATGATACAATTTTTACAATACAAAATAAAGTCAATTGAACCATTGAACTGAATTTTCTCAATCTTGTTAATCTTTTGCACAGGACTTGTATGAGAAGACTATCCAGCGTACAATCCTTATGATGGGACGTTATGTTGAAGCTATTGAGGATGTGCCCTCTGGTAACATCTGTGGTCTCGTTGGAGTCGATCAGTTCTTAGTCAAGACTGGTACCATCACCACTTTCAAGAATGCCCACAACATGAAGGTTTGGAACATTAATTTTGTTATCAATTATATATAATACGTCTTCATAGTATAATATATAAGTATAGATAGATAAGTAAACAAAACCATCCAACACTATTTATACATACATAGATTTGAAGTAATATGAATTGTTCAATTTTAGTCTTTTAGATTATTCTAAATCTGTTTTTTTATATAGGTGATGAAATTCAGTGTATCACCAGTCGTGCGTGTCGCTGTTGAGCCCAAAAACCCTGCTGATCTGCCCAAGCTAGTAGAAGGTCTTAAACGTCTGGCTAAATCTGACCCCATGGTGCAGTGTATTAATGAAGAATCAGGAGAACACATTGTCGCTGGTGCTGGAGAACTCCATCTTGAGATCTGTCTTAAGGTAATAAAATTTTAAAAAGTAATAAATTAGGATATCAATGATGAAAAATGTCTTAGATTTGATTACACATTCATTGCTCTCATATAATGTATTTGAAGATATTTTCCAAATTTAAATGTTCTGGTTCTGATTTATAAAATATATGATACATTGAAGCAAATGTTTTACAGGATCTTGAGGAGGACCATGCTTGCATTCCAATCAAAAAGTCTGACCCTGTCGTGTCGTACCGTGAGACCGTAGCTGAGGAATCGGACCAGCTCTGTCTCTCAAAGTCGCCCAACAAGCACAACCGTCTGTTCATGAAGGCTCAGCCCATGCCTGATGGTCTGCCAGAGGACATTGATGAGGTTAGTAATTTTTTGAGCATTTGGTTGAGAAAATTTAAGTATAGTGACAATCTATTAAAAATTCTACAATAGAAGAGCCAAATGAAGAAAAACAATATTATTTGGTTTTAATACAATAATTATGTTCTATTTCTTATTCAGGGTCGCGTAAATCCCCGCGATGACTTCAAGACTCGCGCTCGGTATCTTACAGAAAAGTACGAATACGATGTTACCGAAGCCCGTAAGATTTGGTGCTTTGGCCCCGAGGGTACCGGCCCCAACATCCTGGTGGATTGCTCCAAAGGAGTTCAGTACCTCAATGAAATTAAGGACTCTGTTGTGGCTGGATTCCAGTGGGCCGCTAAGGAAGGAGTTATGGCTGAAGAGAATTTGCGTGGTGTTAGATTCAACATCTATGATGTAACACTCCATACTGATGCCATCCATAGGTGAGACAGCTTAACATATAAATTAATTAAATTCTTAAGGAGGGGTGGGTGTAATTTCTTGATAAAACAAAATATTTATGATATAGAAGTAGATAAGATAACAATTTTTAATATACTGATTATATAATGCAAGATAAGAGTTTCGTATCAATATTTTTTCACTTTGTTGTTAAATAATTAATAATAATAATTTATGAAATTTGCAGAGGTGGTGGCCAAATCATTCCAACAACTAGAAGATGCTTGTACGCATGTCTGCTAACTGCTCAGCCCCGTCTCATGGAGCCTGTATATCTTTGTGAAATTCAGGTATGTTTCAAAAGATAATTTCGTATCTAAGAACAATTTCCACGTCATATCCTAAGCGGGTTGTGTTTTCAACAGCAAATCCGCCTTTCCGTAACGTGGTAGAGTAATAGTTCTTTGTTTTGGTGTTGTTGGTTTCAAGTTCACAGTGCCTGAATAGGGGATCTGACATTTAACATTAAATTGTAACAAATTCTAGTATTGACTTAGATCCTTTGACTTTGCTATGATAACTATTTTATTGAGTCTAGAAATGATACAACCCATTCTGTTTGCAGTGTCCTGAAGTAGCTGTGGGTGGTATCTACGGTGTGCTGAACAGACGTCGTGGTCACGTTTTCGAAGAGTCCCAGGTGGCAGGTACACCTATGTTCATTGTGAAGGCCTACCTACCTGTCAATGAGTCGTTCGGTTTTACTGCCGATTTGCGTTCCAACACCGGCGGACAGGCCTTCCCGCAGTGCGTATTCGACCATTGGCAGGTCCTCCCTGGAGACCCATGCGAACCTCAGAGCAAGCCCTACAACGTTGTACAGGTAAATGTTATTCACAACTTATAAACATTTACATTACAAAAACTGCATATGATGACTGTTTGAACATAAAAGAGCAATTGTTAGTGTTGACTTGTTTTTGTGAATTTGTTTAAAATCTTCATAACCTTTAAAAACTGCCAGACATGGACCTTTTCTTTATATCTAAGAACTGTATGCTATGGTGCGACTGATATAGTCAAAATTCAGTTTGATCTAAATTTTCTAAATAAATATATACAAGTAGAAAATATATAATAGAATATCTATCAACTAAGTATTGTTTGTTACAGGAAACGAGAAAGAGGAAAGGATTGAAGGAAGGTCTCCCAGACTTAACTCAATATTTGGACAAATTGTAAACTACATAGTTAAAGCAAATTAAAAAACGTATCTATACGGAAAGCGCTTCACGCATGTTTATTTTCAACAACACATGTTCCGCATCATGTTAAAGCAGACGCGCAAGTGAGACAACAGCTAAATATGTCACATTCAACTAAATAAATTATAAACCAAACTATATCGTTTTTTTGGTATGACATTGTTATGTAGATGCACATGATCTACTTGTACTGTAATTATTATTTTAAATTATATTTTTTTTCTATTGTAAAATTCTTTTTGTATTTGATCTATTTGACTGTTACGGTCACTGGAGATGAGGTAAGTTTATATAATTTTGTGCCATTTCTGTCAATAAATATTGTTTTTTATTGATAAGTTCAAAACTGCTAACTTAAGTGGCACGGATCTAGAATGGTAATCTTGATGTGTCCAAAATTGAATTTGATTTACTATTTTAATAGTAAGCTATGTTTTTTTATACTTAAAAAATCACTACAGCGATAAATTTATTTTAATCCTAAGATTGGCGTGGGGCAAAATTGAAATGACTAATTTCATTGAAATATTGACAGAAATGGTATTTTTTAATTTAATGTATTTTTCCAAAATATTAATATTCTATTCTTTCTAATACAGGATTTCGGAGATTAAAGGCGAAACGAAAATGAGAAAAGTAAGTTCAGAACTTTATTCTTTCTGTTTGCTTTATTGTACCTATTTTAGTAAACACCCATATAGTATATCATAATATCCAATTATTATTTTGTGAACACTCATTGCACGGTACTGTTCAAAGATACAGAGTTAAGACCTTCCAAAAAGGAAATGTTATTAAATCACTAAAATAATTGTAAAATTTCAAAAAAGATTCAACCGAGAATTCCACTAGTCCATTTTATGAACTTAAATTTTATTTCAATTACTATTAAATGGCAGGCAATTTAATTTTTAAAATTGTTAAATTGCTGCTTTTCTCTTTTTGAAATTTAAACAAAATTAATAATTTGTCACATATAGGAATGTTAACTGTGTTTTTTTTTTAATTCCGTTTTTGAAGTTAGTTTCAAAATAATTTCTATGATGAAAATTTTTCACAGACCTGTTCTGAATTTTTGTGTGGAAAACAAATTTATATTGCTGATTTTTATAAATTTTAAGCAAATTGTATGTGTGTAAACAAATATACTAATTTAATTTATTTTTTTATTTCAGTTTGTCATTTTGTCATCATATCCACATGGCACGGGGAAGGTAAATAGAAGTTCATAAATTTATATATATTTACTTATAAAAGAAGTTACATTGACGAAAATACTATTATGATGATAAACTTAACTTGATGCCATTGTGAGAGTTATTTACAAGCTCAACAGGACTGAAATTTATTCCACTTCTAACAGACTAATAAAAAGCAACATGATGTTATTAAATGTCTTTTTTTTTTACAGACTCCAATAGATGTCCAATCTTTCAAGAGCACCGATACAAGGTAATTCACTCCTAATTACATTGTACGTAGACTGAAAGCCAATTAGCCAACTACCTATTTGAAAGCTTAAACAAGGTAAATGTTGTTACCCCATCAGAAATGACATGGGTGCCCCATGATAGGGAGTTTGCACCGTCGCCGATTAGCTCCACCAATGCCAGGGGCACGTATGCTAATAGTGCTAGTAGTCTTGGCCGTCATTTAGTTTCCAATCTTTCTAACTGCATACCTACAAATTTGAGTTAACTTTTACGCTATAGAGAACGTTACGATCCGCACTAAGCACACAAATCTAGTGTTTCGTTCGAGTCAATGATGATAAAACTACGCCTTAATGTCACCGTGACGGTTATTACAAGCTCAACAGGACTGAATAAAGATTTTTTTACAAGAGTTAGAAATTTTTAATTTCACCATCTAATAAAGTTTCATTTTTTGCAGTTCTTTATTTGAAGAGACCAGTCTGTCTTCGTATAATGTCATTTTCAGGTAAGAACGTTAAATATAATGTAGTCGAATTTAATTAAAAGAAATAAATTGTTAATGATGAGAATAATCACAGACCTGTTCTGAATTGTTGTGAGGAAAATTAAAATTAAAATTCTGAAACTGACGATTCAGTAAAATTGTCACTTATGAATGAAAACAAAATCTCAAATTGTTCTTTCTCTCGTTTCAGGTTGATTGCCGTTAATAAAACAATCTTAAATGTATGTACTGGAAGTTAAATAAAAAAACATCAAGCATTTTTTTTTGTTTTTTATTGTCCCAACACTGCAGCAAGTAACAAGCTGGTATCGCTCCGTGGCTTCTCAAACCAGAGCTTTCGTAGACTGCGTTTTAAGGATTTTTAGAGCTTTCGAAGACAGGTCGACAATACTGTTAGGTAGGTAACTGTTGCTCATGGATATTGAAAATAACTACTATCTGTCAAAGGAATGCATCCTAGGTATTATTTAAAGAAAAGACAATATTGCTAAGTTCCGATCTTACTATTTAGTAATTTGGTTTTTAAACAATTTATTTAAATCTATTTCATTAAGCCCCCCAATGAGTTTTACCGAGATCAAAGAATGATTTTTTCGTACTGAAACCGCCGGTGTTTCAAACCGGTGTGGAGGAGTGAAGTTATATGATTTGTTTTACTTTGCCTATTTAGTGTTTTTTCAGGTTTAAATGTGTAATAACGGTGGTTTATTAACTGCTTAGTATTTGAAAGTTCACAAATGTGGGAAAATCAAACAAAGCCGCTGTACGTAACTTCTCAGTATCCTCCAAGTCTACTGAAAAAGTCTCCGTAAATGACCACCACTTTACTGAGACTGTTTAATAGGTGGTACCTATCATTTTTTATTGCTTAGATGGGTGGACGAGCTCACAGCCTACTTGGTGTTAAGTGGATACTGGAGCCTATAGACATCTACAACCGAAACGCATTACTGCTTCACGGCAGAAATAGGCAGGGTAGTGGTACCTAGGTACCAGTGCGGACTCACAAGTGGTCCTACTACCAGTAAAAAATACCATATATCATTTCTCTTCATATTATTTTTCATAAAAATTAGAATATAAGACGACCTAAAGATCTTAGTTCCCAGACCATAAAATCCCTTAAAAATCTCTCCTCTGAAGGCTTCGTCGGCCGGGCTTCCTCTGGTTGGCGCCGCGAGTCTGGTTGTAGTGTTAACCGCGGAAAACCCCTTGCGGACCCCGGGTGGAGATCGGATGTCGGGTCTGAGAGTGCAGGGGTCTTTTAGTGCGTTAGGGCTCTAAAAATATTCTTGGGCCCGCGGTTCGCAGTCACGGACCACTCCTACATACCCCGCGCGCCTCTTAGGGCAGAGACTTCGTAGGAGGATCAGCGCCTGGCCTGAAAAAAAGAATCTTCGAGAAAGCTGCGCGACACTATACCCTATAACTCTTATCGTGGCCACCTCTGTCTATATTCGGACCAGGCGGATGAGCACCACTGAGACCAAAACAAGTAGTCTGATCCTTCCGATCCATTCGGTGCTATTAGGCTTTTCCGAGTACCGGTCATCTCTCGTCGAATACAACGAAGAGTTCGAGGTGCACCTAGACCACAGACACAATCCACTGAGTTTCTCGCCGAATCTTCTCAGCAGGTCGCGCCTCCGATTCAGTGTTAGATTCAGCAAAGCACTGCTGTTGGAAGGGTCAGTGTTAGTAATTCCTTCAGGTTGATCTCGTGAGCTGACTTACTCGTTCTCGTGTAGTTAGTATGGCCTCTTAGGCTAACAATGATTAAGTACGAGCAAAAAATAATATGTACATTATATAAAAATAATATTTTGAAAATAAATTTTAATTACGTTGATTTTTAAATGAATGCATGTTAAATTAACTCTGTTAGGATTATCTAAGCATATTATTTCAAGCAAATATACTTTTCGTTAGATTGATTGATAGTACCTCACCACAAATAGCAGCATTTTCATAGGGTAAAGTCGTTGCAGCTAACACGCACAATTTTGTTTTATTATTAAATGTATATTTGTTCCGACTTTAACTAATGGCGGCTCATTGACCGTTTGTTCTGTGTAAGTGCATATATTTTGAGAACTGTAATTAAATCGATCATCTTTTCCCAAATACTTAGGGAAGTCTTACTTTAGTCACTCACGTTACTGATAGTAATTTATTTATTTGCATTGTATTTCATTTCATTTGACTTTTACCTAAAACACATCTTGGTCTTTATTCAAACCTATATTCCCTTTGCCAATGAAATCAATTGTCACGCTGACAAATCATAAAAAATGAAGTATTTAGAATACGTCAAAGACATTCAAGGTCGCGACTTTGCGCATGTTTTATAAAAGCTTTTGAAAATCCGCAATCTAAATTAGTCCCGTCGATTAATGTTGAATAGCGTGTTGCGGCAGAGCTCGCGCTACATTAACAAAATGGTGCCTCAAGTAGTCTTCGTGTTGGGAGCTCCTGGCTCTGGTAAAGGTACACAGTGCTCAATGATTTCCAAAGAATATGATTATGTCCATTTGAGTGCAGGCGATTTACTCCGAGAAGAACGCCAGAGGCCTGGTTCAGAATACGGAGAAATGATTGAAGAAAAAATTCGTAACGGTGAGATAGTTCCGGTGGAGGTTACTTGCTCCTTATTACACAAGGCCATGCAGAAATCCGGTAAAGAACGTTTCCTCATAGATGGCTTTCCGCGTAATCAAGATAATATGGATGGCTGGGAGCGCGTCATGTCCGACAAAACCAAGCTACTTTTCGTTTTGTTCTTCGAATGTTCGCGTGAGATATGTACCGAAAGATGCTTGAGACGCGGCGCTGCAGGCAGTGGACGAAGCGACGACAACATAGAGAGCTTAAAGAAAAGATTCAACACATATCTGAATGATACAATGCCAATCATCAATTATTACGATAAATTAGGTCTTGTCCGCAGGATCAATGCTGAAGAAGAACCTGATCAGGTGTTTGACAAAGTTAAAGTAGCATTTGACGAGATTAAGCTGAAATGAAGCAATTTGTAACTATAATCTGTATATTAGATCAATTGCCCTGCAAAGGGTTTGTATTAAATTAGTTATTTATGTATTTATTTGAAATTAATCATTAAGCTATCTAGCTATTTAGCTATCAAATGTTATGAAGTTGAAAATCATATCAAAATATAAACAGCTATGTAACCAAGCTGATCAAAGTTAATTGCATTAAATAAAGGCCATCCACAAATTAGATTATTTGTATTGATATATGAGTCGTCTATTATCAAAGGTGGCAATCTGTGCATTTCGACAAAAAATTTTTATTGATATTTCAATACAGATTGATTTGAATATAATCGTCTCCTTCAAAGAATACGGTTCAAAACCTGCATTAAATAAAGGTTAATACTTAACCTGTTATTTATCTAAGATGTCGTTCAGAAGAGTTTTGTGACTGCCAATGGTATACAAAGTCAATAATTCGTTTTTCTGATTTACCAATAATTATCCAAAAGTCACATTGCCGGCTTTGATAATAGTCGACTCATATGACAATGACCATATTACAAAATTAGAACTATTAAGAAATCATTTGTAGAATGTTGTTCTTTTAAAAATATGTAATAATAATCAAACTAATAATTTTTATAGTTTGTGGTAAAGAGCAAGGTCCTTGTGGTTAACCTTGCCTAATTTATTTACATTTACATTTTCATATGTTTAATTTGACACCGACCACATCTGTGACAACAGAAGAAACAGCACTGAACATGTAATTAGCATGCAGTTTTTTAGTTATATTTGTTATATAAGCATTTTATCTAGGTGACTCAGCATTACAATTTTATATAAAAAATCTTAGTGCAATTGTGTAGTCATTTTTTTTCTACCTATGCTGGTAGCCTTAGGGGGCTATGCCAGTGTCTCTGAATGAGTAGGTGAGCTCACAGGGATCTAACCTGAGGATGTTGCTAACACTAGCCCTAGTAAGAGCAGTGCTTCGCAGAAACTACCGATGGATCAGAAACGCGACCCACTGAGAAGATATGGCGAGAAACTCAGTGGGCTGTCTGTGGGTTAATTAATTCGCCGAACCTCGAAGGCGACGAATCGTAAAGGACGGGTTCGATGAGAACGCTGACTGGTACTTAAGGTACCTAAAAGCACCGTTAGTGGTTCAGGAGGATTCGAAATGACGTGTATACAGTCACCAAAGATATAGTGGAACATCTATTTAAATTCCATAAGAAAAAAGTATAAAATAAATTCAAGAAACACTGAATTTTGTACTCAACTTTGTTTGTAAGGAACAAAATTGTTAGAATTTTTTAATTTTTAAAGAAATAGATTAAGTTAAATTTATAAAAAACTGTTGTTTATGTTATCTGTGTGTATAATTTTTCTTATTACCCAGAAAATTATTTAAAAAAATTACTACTACCCAGAAAATTATATATCAGGATTTGAAAAAATGATGGATAAATACATAAATAAATGGATAAAACCATACAATGAAAAAAAAGGGAGATTTGTCTTAAGGTTAGCCGGTTGAAAAGGAGTTCCTTTTGTTACATCTGTTTTGTGTTTGTATTAAGTAATGATTAAATAAAAAATAAAGAATCAATATAAAATGATGAAACGAATCATTAATAAATTTTTTATTGCCCCTGTGTAGGCAGACGAGCATACGGTCCATCTATTGGTGAGTGGTTATCATTGTTACTGGACCATAGATTATACACTTAATATATTTGAGATACTGGACGTCAGCCATGCTAGGGGGAGAGCCAAGCCGCTGTCTACCGAAAAATGTGAATAAAATTAATATTGCAGATACATTTTTGAAATATTAGTATAGAAAATATATCACTATTGTATTGTTTATTGGAAGTACATATGTATATAATTATTTTTTACATTCTTATTATAAACAAAACATTTGTTGTCAGTTTTTTGCCTCTTTTTTCATTAAAACACTTTTTCAGTCTAGTCTTTTAGCCCGCAAACAAAATGTGCGTTAAGGAACTCTGTTCTAAAAAATTCAAAATGGATCAACGACGAACATTCATTGTAAAAAAACTTAAGCTATGCATTTTTTTCATACTTTAGTTACATAAGTGTATTTGTATAGGATTTCATTTTAAATCAGTAAGCCATTAATTATTAAGTAATTCTTAAAACTTGATTTTCAGTGTGCTGTTTTTAAGATATTCTGTTATATTAATATTTAAAAATAAAATCATTAGAACTACTATTAGAGTTTGTTACCGCCAACGTTCTCCGTAAAATACAGTTTCGTGGTCACAATTCTCAGAAGCCTTATTAGTCGACATTTGATTATTGTATTATATTTACTACTGTGTTAATTTCTATAAATCAAACCGTAAAAGTAGTTTTAATTAATTCTTCGATTAAATATGTAAATTTAATTAAAATTCTAATAAAAAATGTATTCCTGGTCTGTTGTCATCATATTATGTAGTAGGTCAATGTGATGTTTCTATGAACCACACATTCAAATAGTTTCGAGATGTCGTATGATTAGAATGTCTCAATATTTAAATTTTCAACCACTACAATCTGAATTAACAATTGGTACGACACACAGGTTATGATAATTTTACACAGAATTTCCGAAAATGGTTCATTTTTATCATCGCATATTCTAAGATTTAGAATCTGCATCTTATACCTACTTACTTGTGCACGTAATGTAATTTATTGTTGAAAATAAAACTTAGTGATGAATATATTCCTGTGTACTTATTTTTTTTTTATTACCTACAAGTGCTTCCATTCTTAATACAGTACTTAAATCATTTTAGTTTTAAAGAGTCCGTTGAAGAGTTAATATTACCTACCTACTGAGTTTGCTATGATTCCCACTCTCTTTTCTACTGTTTAACATAAAATTTTCCTTTCGTAATCAACGACTGAACTCTGATTATCTTCTTAAGCAGGATTAATTTTGAGATAATTCAAGGAATAAGAGCAGTCTTATTGTTAATAGACGGGTAAACGAACGTTTTTAACGTTCTCGATAGCGTTAAAGTTAACTCAAATTTGTATGGAGTTGGAACGTATGTCTACGTTTGCCGCTAAGGTTTGTTCCAGCTGCATATAAATTTGACATAACTTTTACGCTATCGAGAACGTTAAAAAACTCGCACTAAGCATACAGGTCTCAGTTTCATTTCCATATCAACGGCAGTGTCAACTTTTTCACGCCGGAGGCGATCACTGCTTAGCGATAAGAACGAATAGGCAGGGTGACGATATTGTATAATTATTTTGCATATGTTTCTCATCAAACGTAAGCTTAGCCTAATTAAATGTGTGACAAGTAATACAGTCGGATAAAAGTATAAATGTATTTAGTTATTTTTTTACTCCGTTATAACCGTAAAGTTTTGAAAAGAGTATTACTCATCTCACCTAATTATACCATTAAAGATACTAAATATCTATTTAAGAACCTAGGAAGGTAGGCTAGCATTTTTGGCCTCACGTCATATTTTGGATCTCAACTTCTATAAATAGTAATGTTGGCTGGTTATTTTGTTTTATTTCTTAAAACGCTAATAGCTTAAAAGTCTTCATGGTGATAGTCGAAAAAAGTACATAGTTAAATTGCGTTAAAAAAAAAACAATTAAGAATGAAATTTTTTTAATGACAAACCTGTTGTCGGTACTGCCTACTGTAAAAATCAAATTGTCGCGTCATCGGAGGAGATTAAGTAACAGTTCGAGTCACCTTTTTAAAATACGTACACAATGACGAGCAATTTCCTCTATCATCTAATCAATCTAGTTCTATTGAAACAATAATTAAACTAAATGTTCTTTAAAAAACTGAACACGACAATTACAAAGTATATACAGTCGGCATCGCTGCGCCATTTTGAGAAGGCGACACGACATGAGAACCCTCTCATCGTGGCCGCTGGAAACTACATACTCGACCCAGTAGACCGAATGGTAAACCGTCAACGGCGCCCAAAGTACGTCATTACGGATCCTCCTGATCCATTAACGGTGCTTTTAGGCACCACAAGCACCGGTCACCGTCCTCGTCGAACCCGTCGCTTGCGACGAAGGGCTCGACGAGCGAATTAACCCACAGACACAGCCCACTGAGTTTCTCGCCGGATCTTCTCAGTGGGTCGCGTTTCCGATCCGGTGGTAGATTCTGCGAAGCACTGCTCTTGCTAGGGTCAGTGTTAGCAACTCTCCGGTCTGAGCCCCGTGAGCTCACCTACAAACGTTAGAGCGAAGCTGAAATAGCCTCTCAAGGCTATCAGCATAGGTAGGAACAAAAAAACAATTACAATAATTAATTGTTAGAAAACTAGTTAAGACGTTGAGCGCCATATGTAAAATCGAGTATTTTCATTCAGGCCGCGGTATTCACCGGTGAGCCTAGTCTTACTGAACCGTTAGGGCCATGAAGGTCACTCGTGAGCCACGTGAGGGTGTCCAACGTAAACGCTTCCTACAAGCCACTGATTGCAGCTATCATACTTAGAAATAAGGTGACACTACAAAACTTGCTTGCGAAGGGCTCGACGAGTAAATTAACCCTCAGACACAACCCACTGAATTTCTCGTCGGACTCCGACTCTTCTCAGTGGGTCGCGTTTCCGATCCAGTGATAGATTCTGCGAAGCACGGCTCTTGCTAGGGTTCGCGTTAGCAACGTCGTCAGGCTTGGGCCCCGTGAGCTCACCTACTAGTTAAGGTTACGCTGATAAAGCCTCAACGCTCTCGCTTAGGTAGGAAAAAAAGCTTACAAACAAAATGCGTATGGAAGTGAGCCGCGGGCCGAACCCTTTGTTTTCAAAACGAATACAAAGTTGTAGTTTTTATCAAGATTAAGTATTGCCTTTTAAAATATCTTAAAAACTCGACGGTAAAAGTCGCTAATTTTTACCTTCCGTGCAAATTATCGCATTTTATAAATTTTAGAATGAGCATGTCAATTTGATAAAAAATACTGATTCCCTGATTATGGCTTGGCTTGAAAGGTATAATACTACGTTAGGCCCACCTGTGGGCCGCATGGCGTTCAACGTGTTTAGGTTCGACATGCTTACGGCCCAAAAAATACATATTAATAAAATGACAGGCTATGTTTGTCATTTCGTTCCTTAAACTTTTTCATATAATATATAATTAAATGTGTGTATTATGGATGCAGGCAGCGCAGGACCGGTCTTTGTGGCGACGGTTGGGGGAGGCCTATGTCCAGCCGTCCAGCAGTAGACGTCTGTGGGCTAATAAGAAGAAGAAGAATATTATAAAATTGATTTTTTTATAAATTCGACTTTGACAACAATGGCATCGCTAGAAACTAATTCACATACAAGATAGCTGATCAACAGTTGCCGGAAACACTTCCAGAAATTATTTAACATATTATGTAAAAAAAATGCATACATAAAACACGTTTCCATCGTACATTTAAGTTAAGATTATTCATTCGGATCCGCGACCGTGTCGTGCCGGCCCTCAACGCTGGGGTGCGCAAACTAAACGCGATCGGGGGCTGTGATCGGCGCTGCTTCATCAGATCCGAAATGTCAGAAATAATATAATGAAAATAATAAACGAAACGTAAAAGTAGTCATATTTTTAAGTAATACTAGACGACCCGGCAGACTCCGTAGTTATTCATTCGGATCCGCGACCGTGTTGTGCCGGCCCTCAACGCTGGGGTGCGCAAACTAAACGCGATCGGGGGCTGTGATCGGCGCTGCTTCATCAGATCCGAAATGTCAGAAATAATATAATGAAAATAATAAACGAAACGTAAAAGTAGTCATATTTTTAAGTAATACTAGCCGACCCGGCAGACTCCGTAGTTATTCATTCGGATCCGCGACCGTGTCGTGCCGGCCCTCAACGCTGGGGTGCGCAAACTAAACGCGGTCGGGGGCTGTGATCGGCGCTGCTTCATCAGATCCGAAATGTCAGAAATAATATAATGAAAATAATAAACGAAACGTAAAAGCAGTCATATTTTTAAGTAATACTAGCCGACCCGGCAGACTCCGTAGTTATTCATTCGGATCCGCGACCGTGTCGTGCCGGCCCTCAACGCTGGGGTGCGCAAACTAAACGCGGTCGGGGGCTGTGATCGGCGCTGCTTCATCAGATCCGAAATGTCAGAAATAATATAATGAAAATAATAAACGAAACGTAAAAGTAGTCATATTTTTAAGTAATACTAGCCGACCCGGCAGACTCCGTAGTTATTCATTCGGATCCGCGACCGTGTCGTGCCGGCCCTCAACGCTGGGGTGCGCAAACTAAACGCGGTCGGGGGCTGTGATCGGCGCTGCTTCATCAGATCCGAAATGTCAGAAATAATATAATGAAAATAATAAACGAAACGTAAAAGTAGTCATATTTTTATGTAAAACTAGCTGACCCGGCAGACTCCGTAGTGCCTCGATCGATAAATAAAAGACCTAAACTTTTGTATAAAATAAACTTTAACAAAAACAAAAGGAATCCGTCAGACGGGGGACACATCAAAGAAAAAACAAAATTGTTTGTTTTTATATAATTCCGAGCATTTTCATATTTTTTCACATTTTAAACCTTCTCTAGACTTCCACGAATAATTCAAGACGAAAATTAACCAAATCGGTCCAGCCATTCTCGAGTTTTAGCGAGACTAACCAATAGCAATTCATTTATAAATTATTATACATATAGATTTGTGACTCACGTAAAACCGATGAAAATACTATAAAGTTCGACCTTGCCTGTTTCCGCCATGCTTTTTGGTTCAAATGGTTATAGCCGCTCCATCATCCCGATTATGATTTCAACCACATGTTTCAATGCGGGTGATGGAAATCATGTTTGGATTCCTATGGTCCCTGGTCATTTATTACTGGGCTGCGAGTCTATCTGACAATCTTATGGAAAGAGGAATTTAGTCGAACATCTTAGTATGCGATTTAATTTATAGAAAGCTACTGATGTATATTAATATTTTATTTATTTATTGCTTAGATGCTTAGATGGGTGGACGAGCTCACAGCCCACCTAGTGTTAAGTGGTTACTGGAGCCCATAGACATCTACAACGTAAATGCGCCACCCACCTTGAGATATAAGTTCTAAGGTCTCAGTATATATAAATATTTATAAATGTTTCCTTTTAAGTTTGTTCTTATATTTTTCTAAACCTTTGTGATGAAACTTGGTAGTTTTTCTTCGTCCTTCAGGGGTTTCTTGGCTTGTGACAGGTGGTACCTACGCGTATGTAATGAAAACGTGGCTAAAATAGTAAATAATAAAGCAACATATTTCTAGTGCGAATTTATTTCCAATAAACAAGATAAATGCAGTCTTTTACACATTTAGATACAAAAGTAAGTACAATGGACATTTTTATTTAATGTGAAAAATATATTAAAAAAAACGATACATTAAACAAAGGAAAAATAATAATTTAATCAAAGATTATTCTATGCGCATATAGGTGTTTGTTCTTAAAACAACATTTTGTGAGAACACATTGTGAGCACCATTGTTTTATTGAAAAAAAAAAAACAATGTTATTTGTTCATCTGAGATGAAAGATTACTAGTATCATGTCAGTTTTTTGATACGTCAGAACGTCCACAATTTTACGCGGGATTTCTACAATAATAAATGAAGTCTTAATTCCGTCCGACAAACATCTTAAATTCGAATAGCACGTTAAAAACCAAGTACTTTTTAATTTACTTGTTCAAAAACTTTGGTAAAAAGCGTTACTGTTAATTTTATATAGGTGATTTTTAAGGTCGATTTTTTTAATGAAAATATGTATGCAGTAAGTAGCATTTTGTGTGATTGTGAGTGGATTCACCTGTTTGAACTATGAGTGGATGTCTACAATCGTAGTCTAGCTTCTGTCAGTCTTGTAATGAATGGATTACTTTGTTTACTTTTCACTGTTTTACTTGTTTGTGCTATTTTAATAGATCACATATCGGCACTGATTAACTAATTCCAGTTTTACAAAAAATAGTTTATAGGGTATAATTCCATCCCCTTCAATCCCACTACTGTAAATCTTATGGCCAGGATCTCCAGCGTACACCACGCGAAAGCATTAAGCAATGAGGTTCAGGTACTCCGAAAGAAAACTCATATTGTGTTTAGTCAGAACCTGAGAACTACCATATACTAAGAAGCGTTTAGAATTGGGCTTAAGAGCGTCCAAGCTGTTCAATTTTTATATTATCATCAATATACCAAAAACACGGGAGTTTCCACCATAGTCCCTAGATTTGTACATCAAATCATAGCGGATTCGACGCTTAAAGAATCTCACGTCCATTTCGATCGGTTTAGAACTTGTGAAAATTTAAATATATATAACTATAACATAACATATAAAAAGTAAAATTAAGAAACTTCTCAGATATTATGTGCGAAACATCAAAAGCATAAAAATTGCAAGCATCTAAAATTGACAATTTACCAAACCAATAACGTACTCTGTATTTGTATTACTTTAATTATATAATTATTATACTATAATTAATTATTGGCGTTATTAAAGTATGACGCGGGTTATGGAATGTTTTTAAAACAACTTTTCCTATTTGTTCGACTAATCTGTGCACTAATATAATTGACACAGATTTCGTTCTAAAGCTTACATATACATAAATAGTTATAAAGTTCATTTAGGAAAGTCGATACAAAAGCAATACCGCTTCAGTATCCAGGAGGGTAGTTTTCGTTTGTATCACATTGCGCGCGAAACAGCTCAGCTATTATATTTAAAGGCGCGTATCAGGAACATGTAGCTGTCTCTTTCGCACTCCCAAGACTAGATAGATTTCAAATTTTCTATCTTACTCAAATTTAAATTACTTCAAGTAATCATAATATTAGAGGAAAAACTTTTTAAAACCTAACACACCAAATTGTAGTATTTTGAACGTGGCGATGCTATAGTATAACAGTATTTATGTTTAATATGCGTTTTAAATAATATTGTGCATAGACCTGCGCCATATTGTGACGTCATAGCTGTCAAATCGAAAAAAGTAGGTAAAGTCAGTAAAAAGGTAGGCATTTTTAAATATTAATTTATAATCTAAATGTTCGAGTTTGCCAATTCCACTCATGCCACTGCTTGAGTAATTATGATCATCGTCGCCCATCCTTAGATTATAGTGCCCCGACAGTATTGCTTTTTCATGTTTAATTTACCTCGACCAGTACTCAATATATCAAGAAAATTCTAAGATGTGTATGGTTCAGTAAGACAAACATATTAATAGTCTTAATAATTAAGGAAAAAAATCCCAAAAAAATAGAAGATTTTTTTTTGTTGTTGTCCATACTTTTTTATCGAACTTTGACAGATCAAGGTCATTGACGTGCACATTCTTATTTGAAACTCACTATATATAGTTGTACATAACTACATTTCAATTTTAGTATATACATAATACCAAATTAAATAATTACTACTGGGAGGCAAAATACATCATTATTACTTTGATTAATATAGGCAAATTCCTTATCCCTAAAAATTACTACATTACATGTCATTGTATATATTAATGTTATTATCACATTAGTGAATTATCCGGTAATGTAAATGTTACAAAATATTCAGAGAACGCAAGTTTTTTTATCTCTTAAAAAAAAAAGATTTTATTATAATAGAATAGGCACTTTTCTTTTGAATTTTATTTAATAATTAATATATTTAATAAAGACAAAAATTTTGGAATGCGTAGTTTTTTATGTTTCTGTATCTTGCAGCGATGGGGACAAGTTCAGTTTACAGTAAATACAAGGTACTAAGGGTAATTAATACTTTGGTTAAGTGTAAGAGTGTCATTATTATATCGAGGGGTGGAAGGTTATTTGGTTTTTAACGACATTTTGGCATCTTTATTGGAGAGCCATTTAAAGTTTTAAACTTTGGAAAACCAATTTGGAAAATATATCATAAAAAAAAAAAAACTTCAGATCTTTCAATGGAGTAAATACAATTCATTATTAGCAATTTCATTAGCAATTTTTTTTTAACAATCACTCCACCTCTGGTTCCGTCCTAAGTTCGTAAAGAACTTGTGTTACAGGTATCAGGTAACGGAAATAAATGTAAGATTTTTATTATACACATACATATATTTAATATACATCCATAACCCTGGGAAAGACATTTTTATATTTATATTTATCATACAAATATCTTTCCTTGGCGGGATTCGAACCCGCAACCCCCTTGTGTAGTGACCATGTCACTTACCACTATACCAGACGGTCGTTAAATTGAAGTTCCATTAAAAACATCGAACTGTTGATGCTAATATCAAATAAAATGCACCTTTAATTACAAAACGTCGCTTAAACGAAATAGCTTTTCACCTCTTGATATATTTAAACCGTGAAGACGCAATGGAAAGCGCAGACCGCCTCACATGACACACGAGGTCGTTGACTTCTGACGTCATCCGATTTCAGATTTCATTGCGTGTTTTGAGAATGTTTTGAGATCGGCTCAAAACAACCGAATTGTATTATAAAGCGCTTTAAATTATTGACCCCTATACGGACATGCCCGCTGCTGCTGCATAGAACACGGTACAACACACAGACTGCTAGTGTGTCTAATATTAAATATTTATTTTATTATATTCCTAGGTTATAAGGTTTTTGGCAATGCCGGCTAATGACTTCCGTAACAGCCTCATGAAACCTACCAAGACGCTTGTACATTGTTATACACAGTGTGAATTACTGAGTACATTACATACTTATATTATTTATCAGCCCTGTAATTATAATAAAATTAAGTATAATATCTAATCTGTAGCTTTTTCTTGACTCAACAAATACATATGTAGTGATAAATAGCCTCAGGTTTGAAAAAAATTAAAATTCAAATTAAGTTTACAAAAAAAAGAGCATACAAACATCACACGTTACCTGAATGCAGATTTATACCAATGTAATATTTTAATTACTTTATTTCGAGTTGTCAATAACATGTTATAGCGTTGTGTGATATAAAAATAGCTTCATTAAATCACACGAAATCTCTAACATTGTATAATTGTAAATGTTATTAAAATCAATGAAAAATATTATGTGATGTTATGTTAAATATGCGTAAATACTGAATAAGTCTGTGGTAAAATAAATTAAGGTATTATTATATAAGAAAGAAAAAAAAAAACACAATTCTTTAAGTGTGTGCTCAACACGTTACACATATTAAATCAGAGTTTTCGACATTAAACTATGTTTAATAATTTTTTATTTATTTTTATTTGACAAATTAATACTCTTTTCAGAGTGGTAAATATTTAAAGCAGACATAGCAGAGCCATATTTACAGCACGCTATCGACACATAACGAAAAGCGCATACCTAGCTGTTTTGCTTTTAATTTAATATTTAAAAGAATGTATTTATTGTGGTCATATAATTTATATATCGACGCTTGAAAGGCAAACGTGACTAAGCGACAATAACTGCTTTGTACATAAATGATAGGCAATACCCATATTCGATGGGAACAAAACATATATTTCTAGGTCTATTAAAATCATTTCAATCCAACAGCTACTAGCTAGATCCTACTACAGCTAGATTCGTTAAAATAAATTTTGTTTTCAGGTATTTCAACTTTAAATTAGTCTACGGTAAAGTTCACGCATTGTCGCTTAGTCACGTTTGCCTTTCAAGCGTCGATATGTAGTTTACGGGTATATTGTGTCTGCGATGGATACTATATACATTATTCATACAAAAGCCGTAATATTAGCTTATTTTACGGAAGGATAGCATATAGCACACGCTATTCAACTACATTACAACGATAAGCAGCTTAAAACTGTAATAACGGTGGTTTATTAATGTTAAAAGTATGTGGGTAGATAATATATATGTATATATTTTATTCTTTTAGGAATCGTGGTAAATTACTTTAAAAATTTGAATCTGTTAGCGATGGTGATCTCGATGATGATTGGATCGGATCTAGACTGCCATTGCATCTTCTTCTTAACGAAAGCGTTAGAAGAGGATAGACGATAATCTTGTGTCTCTGAGGTACACGAACACATCATATGTGACATAGGGGGAACGCGAGGAGTGAAATTAAGTGATTTGTTCTATTTTGTCTATTTAGTGTTTCTTCAGGTTGCAATGTGTAATAATAACTGTTTAATATCTGTGCAAAGTGCACTAATGTGGGAAAATGAAACAAAAGCCGCCGGACGTAGCTCCTCGGGATCCTCTAAAAAGTCAACTGAAAAAGTCTTAGTAAATAACCACCATTATACTGAGATTATATTTCATCCCATCCCATACCATCTCATTTCATTTAATTTCATCCCAGTTGATTAATGTCTCAAATTAATCATCTTCATTTCATTTCACTCCATATTAACGTTTTTCATAAAAATAAGAATATGAATTTAATATGAGAGATGACTTAAAGGTCTTAGTTACCAAGTCACAAAAGCCCTTAAAAAAAGCCGGTAATGAGCTATTTAAATCGAGGCTAGTTCATACGGATGCGGGTTCATTTTGTTCTTTGGCGAAAGACAGGAACACCTCTTCCAGGGTGGTCTCCGTGACCGAATAGTCCTCCACGAGCCCGGGGAAGTTGGCCTTTAGTTCCTCGAGCTGAGCGAAGAGTTCCGAATATTTCATTGTTTCGTTTATATGATAGTGCAGCATCGTCTGTGGGCAAAATAGAGCATTTAACATTTGATTTTAGTTACATGCAATCGCGCAATTACTTGACACACTTTTACTACTACTACTACTACTACTGCTACTACTGCTACTACTGCTACTACTGCTACTACTGCTACTACTGCTACTACTGCTACTACTGCTACTACTGCTACTACTGCTACTACTGCTACTACTGCTACTACTGCTACTACTGCTACTACTGCTACTACTGCTACTACTGCTACTACTGCTACTACTGCTACTACTACTGCTACTACTGCTACTACTACTGCTACTACTGCTACTACTGCTACTACTGCTACTACTGCTACTACTGCTACTACTGCTACTACTGCTACTACTGCTACTACTGCTACTACTGCTACTACTGCTACTACTGCTACTACTGCTACTACTGCTACTACTGCTACTGCTACTACTGCTACTACTGCTACTACTGCTACTACTGCTACTACTGCTACTACTGCTACTACTGCTACTACTGCTACTACTGCTACTACTGCTACTACTGCTACTACTGCTACTACTGCTACTGCTACTACTACTGCTACTACTGCTACTACTGCTACTACTGCTACTACTGCTACTACTGCTACTACTGCTACTACTGCTACTACTGCTACTACTGCTACTACTACTACTACTACTACTACTACTACTGCACTGTTATTAACATTAAAGCTAGTAGTAGTAGTAGTGTTACTTCGATTGCTACTTGTACTACTGCTTTTAGGAGAACGGTGGTCAAATCAAATCACGTGGACATTAAATTTATTGAAACGCGTCAAAATATGAAAACAGGGAAGGCGAGTCGTGGAAAAAGACATTCGCAAACTTCCAATTAGTTCGCAAATGTATCCTATGCAATTGTTTCAGAGGAACACCACCCCACCTTGTGCTCGTCCTTGAGGGTGCAGTCGAAGGACTGGTGCAGCACGCCCTTCAGCCGGTCGAGTTCACCCTTGGCACCGTCCACTTCTGAAACACAAAATTATAGCTTCGTAAAATTTCAAGTTAACAGTATACCGAACATTGGATCAACTCCCAATTATTCGATAAAAATGTCAACCTTGTTTAACGATGAAAAAATTATTAAAAAAATTATATTTTTATTTTATTTATTGCTTACATGGGTGGACAAGCTCACAGCCCACCCGGTATTAAGTGGTTACTGGAGCCCATGGAAACCTACAACGTAAATGTGCCACCCAACTTGAGATATAAGCTAGATTATAAGGTCTCAAGTTACAACGGCTGTTCCACCCTTCAAGTCGAAACGCATTACTGCTTCACGGTAGAAATAGCCAAGCCACGCTATTTTACAATAAATCATTTTTTCTTACACTATTTTTAATTCAAATTTATTAAAGTTAATTTTTTATTTTTGAATTGGTTTTTCTATAAAAGCGTATTTTGTTACATTTTTTTAAAACTATTATTTATTTTTGATATATATAGTATAGTGTAATGGCGGCGTGCGTGCTGACCGTCTGCGGCTGGTGCGTGCGCGATCTTGAGCAGCAGCGCGTGTCCGGCGGCGTGCGCGGCGCGCAGTGCGGCGCCCGAGCCCAGCGCGCGCACGCCGCCCGCCGACAGGATGGCTATCGACGAGCACAGCGCGTCCATCTCGTCCATGCTGCAAGCGCGCAACAATATATATTTTACTTTTTACATTTTCTTTACAATTTTTTTTACAGATATAACCAGTGGTCGGAGTAGGTGGATTGATTTTATATACTTGCGTCAAGATATTATAATATTGACATGCTATTTTATCTATAAAGATTATTTTTTAAATTGAAAAAAAAAAAAAATTATCCTCATCTGATACAATTTCTATATTTATGAGATAAAGTAACAAAAAGCCCTGTCTAAGTTTTGTCTCATACTGACAAGCGTCATTTCTAATTCAACAGAAAGGGACAAAATACGGAGTAAATATTGCAAGGCGTTTTAGTATAAAATAAAATACTGATTTCTTTCACCATTAGCTAGCACTGGTAGCGTAGATTAATATTATTAATACGTTTTTCACCTTAAACACAGATGCATGCTAATTTAGAAATTCCGGAACAAATATCACAATAAATACGAATTTCCGGTATTTTGGAGGTATATCCATATTATCCTTTACGTTTGACGTCAACGACCTTAAATCAATCTACCTACTCCGACCTCTAAATATCACTTAAATTAAAAAGCAATTTTTTACAGACCTCAAAAAATCAGACCATGTATCTAATCTTATTTATTTTAAATTGAACATTATTAATTTATTCGGTATTAACACAAATACATCATAATAAAGACTTGTTCACTAATGCCTTTGACATAAGAGCTCGAATGAGGTTTTCCAAAATTAATATTATTATTATTCAATTTTATTAATAATTATGACATTACTAGCCGTACTCGCCCGCTTCGCTAGGCATTTAAAATTAACATAAATATTTATTTTCATTATTATTATTTAAAAAAATATATATTAGGGAGTCAAACACCCATATAAATATTAGCCTATCCATTAGGTACATGTATTTTCTACATGGATACCAAGTTTTAAGTCAATCGGATTTTGGTTCAGTAGTTATAACGGAACATCTGTAAAAACCAGTCTAGATTTATATATTAGTATCTATAAAAGTATAGATTACATAGTTTAATTTATCGTAAGTGTTTATTGTCGAGGAAATAATAAATGGAATATCTTTTTTAATTTTTTTTATTGCCCTTGTAGACAGACGGGCATACGGCTCTCCTGATAGTGAGTGGCTACCGTCGCCCATGGACTTCAGCAATACCAGCTATGCCTATCGTTAATACATAGTTGGCATTATTTAAGTAAGGAGTAAAGTTGTCGGGTGGCATGTGACCTGTGCGAGGAGATGACGACGGCGCGTCCCCGGTGCAGCGCGCGGCGCAGCGCGGCCCACACGCGGCGGCGCGCGGCCACGTCCACGCCCGCGGTGGGCTCGTCCAGCAGCGTGACGGCCGCGCCCGCCGCCAGCGCCGCGCCCGCCGCCAGCCGCCGCTTGCAGCCGCCGCTGTAGCCCGACACGGGCCGGTGCATGTACTTCTCCAGCCCTACCCAACATATGTATATTAGTAGTCGCCCACTTATAAGTTTGAACACTATTAGGGTTCTATTGTCAAAGCTACAATAATCACAGATTTCGCCAAAACCATACTATAGACCGGGGGCGCCCAAACTTTTTTCGTCTACTGCCCACTTTGAGAATAAATTATTTTGTAGCGCCTCCATATTTTCAACTACTTAAAACCGCTATAGCGAGAACTCAGTCGGTGTCTAAAAGTCCTCCTAAATGAAATTACAATTCGCCACCAAAACCTCTACACAACGGCCCCATTTTTTTCTGGGTCTCTTACAGCCCCCCTTTAGGCCTGCAACGCCCACAAGGAGGCGCTATCGCCCACTTTAGGAAAGGCTGCTATAGACAAATAATATTGAAGACAAACATTAAATCTATTCTCAATTGGACCATAGACTTTAACAATAAACAAAAGAATATATATCCGTGTGTATGTGTGTCAATTAAATGGTAATGTGTGTAATGTTTTATTTATTTCTTTATTGTATTTTTAATGCATAATTAAAAAAATATTAACATTGTGCACTTCTTCTCTATATTGTCTATAAGTGTGGGAAATCTCATATTCCTCCATCCGCGCAATTTTCGTAAAAAGAGGTAAAATTTTTTTTCCTCATGTATTAATATATATTGATTATCCATATGTTCGATAACGAAAATGGATTAAAAATCTAGAATTAACCATAGCCTTAAATAAATAAATAAAAATTAATTAAAGCGAACCATAATTTGTAAAATTGGGTCAATTAGAATAATTAGCGTAAGAATAAAAAAGATCAATTTTTATTCTCACACTTTCACCTAAGGGGTTAATCCAACTACGTTTACTGGTGGTGGGACCTCTTGTGAGTCCGCACGGGTAGGTACTACCACCCCGCCTATTTCCGCCGTGAAGCAGTAATGCGTTTCGGTTCGAAGGGTGGGGCAGCCGTTGTAACTATACTGAGACCTTAGAACTTATATCTCAAGGTGGGTGGCGCATTTACGTTGTAGATGTCTATGGGCTCCAGTAACCACTTAACACCAGGTGGGCTGTGAACTCGTACACCCATCTAAGCAATAAAAAAAATAAAAAAAAAGATGTCTCCTAACTACGTTTGTTTTGAACAACAGATTTGTAGGATACGATTTAGTGGTGGTAGGACCTCTTGTGAGTCCGCGCGGGTAGGTACCATCGCCCCGCCTATTTCTGCCGTGAATGCAGTAATGCGAGTGAAGTAATGCGTTTCGGTCTGAAGGGTAAAGCAGCCGTTGTAACAATATTGAGATCTTAGAACTTATATCTCAGGGTGGGTGGCGCATTTACGTTGTAGATGTCTATGGGCTCCAGTGACCATTTAACACCAGGTGGGCTATGAGTTCGTCCACCCATCTAAGCAATAAAAAAAATAACGAACATACGACAGTTTCTCTGACGCTACTGACCTACGATCTGTATCCAGGACGCGACCTCGGCGTTCACGTCGACGACGTCGAGTCCGCGCAGGGTCAGCAGCAAGGCCAGGTTCTGGGCGCCGGTCAGGAAGTCGTCCAGCCCGAAGAATTGTGGGCAGTAGCCGAGGGAACGGAGGTACTGTTGGCAAGAACAACAATTGGAATTATCGTATGCTCGATCGAGTGCTCTGAGGAATTGTTCAAGATGATTCCGTCATCTCGTTTTTACCATCGTACCACCCGCCAGTAGAGCCCAACCGTAGAGTTCATTCATACTACCTCATCCTACACATTTTTGTATTTGTGTCTCTTACCTATCGTTTTTTTCCGTTGCATCCGGTTTGACATCACAACGATTCTAAAGAAGTTTTCACTTCAATAATTTGACACCACAAGGACGACGCACGGCGCCTCAACGTATTGACGTAGGTATGTACAAACCGTCGGCGCCGTGCCGCCGCCGTCGAGCCGGGGTTCGGAGGAGGGCGTTTGTCCAGCTCCAGCCCCTATGAGGAGGCAGTCTCCTCCCGGTGATGGTCACGGGGCGACCTAAGGGGGTTGAGGCTGCGCCGCACGCTACCGTCACTCTAGCGCGCTGGCACCAGGAGGACGGGACGGCGCGTCGGCGGCTGCGGACTGCGATGCGGTCCGCATTTTCGTCGTCGCTGTCGTCGCCGAACATACTGTTGAAGAGCAACCCGGTCGGCGGTGTATCGCGTTCCGACCCGGCAGGCTGGTTCTGGCCCAGCGGGGTATCCCGGAACACCAGCGTCACCGCCCGGGCGGCCTGGTAGGGCCGCCGTACCGCGGAGACCGACGTCGTTGGTCGTCGACTATCGCCTCGACGACCCGTCGGTCGGGCGTCCTCGGGGTGGCGCCGCGTGTCTGGTTGTAGTGTTGACCGCGGGAACCCCCCTACTCTGAACGGGTTCTGACCCCGGACGGAGATCGGACGTCGGGTGTAAGAGTGCAGGGGAGTCGTTTAGTGGGTGGGCCCTAAAATCCTTGGGCCCGCGATCTGCTCTCAACACCTGCAGATCGTTGAGTCTCACATACCCCGCGCGCCCCCTAGGCGCGGGGACCTCGTAGGAGGTTCGGCCCCCGGCCCGAGAAAAAAAAAAAAAAAAAAAAAAGGTATGTACAAACCGTACAGTAATTTTACATAATTTTGAAATATACATGAAAATGTCCTTAATTATTTTTTTTTGGCATTTGTATGCAGACGGTCATAATCTGATGGCGAGCGGTTCCTGTAGCTCATGGACATCAGTAACACCAGGGACGCATTCATGTTAGCCTACAGCTGAATACTCTGTCTCCACAGATCACGTTTAAAAAGAGACATGTCACCGCGCTCGGTAAGCACCGCAGAGCAGGGTCCATTCTTAAGCCGAATGGTACGTGGGAAATAAGATAACTGGAAACATAAGCGTGGATGAAAGTAGCAGTACCATAAGGGTATGGATGAACTCTGCTCCAGTGAAGGGGGCGGTACGATAAAGAGATCATCGGGAATCGGATCATCAAAAAGAGAGACAGAAAGAAAGAGAGAGAACCGAAGTCTCTCAATAGCCCCAGAGCTTACAATGCTCAAAGTAGGCATTACATTTTATGCAAGTAAGACATTTCTATAGATGGCAGCATTGCGGCATGATATGTTTTATTGAAACGGCAACACTGACCGGTCCGACGCTGCGCTTCAGGTGGTAGCCGTTCGCGAAGATGTTGCCTCGAGTGGCGCACTCCTCGGCCGTCAGCATCTTGAAGGTGGTAGACTTGCCGGCTCCGTTCACGCCGAGGAGGCCAAAGCATTCCCCTGAAACCACACCCCGATATTGTAAGTATTTCCGTTGGGGATCCTTTTTTTCCGATAGTGGACCGAACCTCATGCGAGGCTTCTGCGCCTAGGGGATGCGCAGGGTATGTGGTAATTGATGGTTTGCTTAAGTTGAAGCAGACCGCGGGTCCAAGGATGTTTTAGGGCCCTACGCACCAAACGACTCCCCTGCACTCTTCCACACAACATCCGATCTCCCGTCCGAGGTCAGAACTCGGTCAGAATAGGAGGGGTCCCGCGGTCAATACTATAACCAGACTCCCGGTACTACCTCCAGGACGCCCAACCGACGAGTCGTCGAGGCGAACCGTTGGTTATCCTGGAATCAAAATACAGATACGCGTTCCTTATTAATGCGCACCTTTCTTAACCGAGAAACTGACTCCTTTGACGGCGTTGCAGGACTTGCCGAAGATCTTGGGGTACCTCTTGTGCAGGTTGTCCGCTAACAGAACGTCCTTGATTTGATTGCTTGCTGCGCACAAAACAAAATGAAAAATTAGAACTTCTCTCGTAGAAAACTTTAAGCAACCGGGCCCCGGTAACAAAATGTATAATATATATAACTAGTCAGGTCATAAGTATTGTCACACAGTAAAAACTTTTCTTTTAGAATGCTGGCCACAAAAAAGTTTATTGAATTCGAATTTCGAATTCTTCATGAAAATAAAAATAGTATACATTTAGAATTTTACTCATTTTTAAATATGGAGTGGACGCTTAAAGAAGACCGTGTTGCAGTTATTGCGTTGCATCGTTGCGGTTACGCGCCAATTCAAATTTTTAACATACTAAAAATTTGAATATAACCAAAAGATTCATTTATCGTACCATCAAACGATACAATGAAGACTCTAGTGTAGATGACAGGTCAAGAAATGGTCGCCCTCGGTCTGTTAGGACTCCAGCAGTGATAAAAGCTGTGAAGGCGCGAATTCAAAGAAATCCCAAACGTAAGCAGAAACTGTTGGCCCTTCAGATGGGGTTAAGCAGAACCACGGTGAAAAGGGTGTTAAATGAAGACTTAGGGCTTCGGGCATATCGAAGAAAAACAGGACATCGTTTGAATGCTCGTCTAATGGACCTGAGACTGAAGAGATGCCGCGCTTTGTTGAAGCGGTACGCGGGAAAAAAATATCGGGAAATTATTATTTCGGATGAAAAAATTTACCGTAGAAGAGAGCTACAACAAACAAAATGATAAGGTGTACGCACACAGTAGTGAAGAAGCGAGCAACCGTATTCCGCGTGTCCAACGAGGTCATTTTCCATCCTCGCTCATGGTATGGTTGGGAGTTTCTTATTGGGGCTTAACAGAGGTACATTTTTGTGAGAAAGGTGTAAAAACGAATGCAGTTGTGAACCTTGTGGAACCTGTTTCTCATACCATGTTCAATAACAGGCACTGGGTATTGCAACAAGATTCGGCGCCAGCTCATAGAGCGAAGAGCACACAAGACTGGCTGGCGGCGCGTGAAATCGACTTCATCCGGCACGAAGACTGGCCCTCCTCCAGTCCAGATTTGAATCCGTTAGATTACAAGATATGGCAACACTTGGAGGAAAAGGCGTGCTCAAAGCCTCATCCCAATTTGGAGTCACTCAAGACATCCTTGATTAAGGCAGCCGCCGATATTGACATGGACCTCGTTCGTGCTGCGATAGACGACTGACCGCGCAGATTGAAGGCCTGTATTCAAAATCACGGAGGTCATTTTGAATAAACTTTAGTGCCATAAGAATCTATGTTTTGTTAAGTTCATTTTGGTATATGAATGGTTACATAATGAATAAACTTGTTTCAATTATTTTACATTAAACATGTGACAGAATTTATGACCTGACTAGGTATAATAACTTATTCGATTACATATGACCCTACTATAACAAGGTACTTCTACAACATAATAAAGAGATTCTTACAATATATTATGGGAATAACTGGTGGGAATAACTTTTACTGGTGGTAGGACTTTTTGTGAACCCGCACGGGTAGGTACCACCACCCTGCCTATTTCTGCCGTGAAGCAGTAATCCGTTTCGGTTTGAAGGGTGGGGCAGCCATTGTAACTATACTGAGACCTTAGAGCTTATATCTCAAGGTGGGTGGCGCATTTACGTTGTAGATGTCTATGGGCTCCAGTAACCACTTAACACCAGGTGGGCTGCGAGCTCGTCCACCCATCTAGCAATAAAAAAATAAATAAAACGTACGCAGTGTGATCGCCTTGCTGACGTAAGCGGCCTCGGCGCGCACGAGGTCAGAGGGGGAGGCGGCGGGGGGCGCGGCGGGGTAGGCGCGGTTCATGAGTGCGTCGAAGCAGCCGTTCAGCCAGCCCCGCTCCGAAAGGAGCACCAGGCTCTGCCGACGTCATTTTCGTATCGATATGGTAGGTGGCAGCACTAGATATTATTGAAGCGGCACTTCTTTGTGCACCGGAGCAAATATGTAGGTCGAATTTGTCCGATTTGTCGAAAAAGCGGAAATATAGATCTCTCTACCCTATCTCTTAAGTTGGACCCAACTATACACAGTATAGTAAGTCTCATTAATATCGGTTCATTAGTTCAAAATTTCATCACAGACAAACAACGATACCCGGATTTTTACGTATAGAGATCGATTACGTTTTTATTTTCAAAGCATTGGTAATTTAAATGTAATAGTTGGTATCGGAAACCATCATAATATGAATGAGTTATTGGGGAGTGCGGTCGACATGATAAGACTGTTTATGAACATTAAAAAACTTACCATTAAAAAGGCGAACTGAACGAACAGCATTATAACGTAGCGTGTGGGAGCGATGTCGTTGAAGCATAGGTAGCACGTCGGATCCAGATCCTTTGAAACTGTTTTAATGAATATTCTTTTAATGTGTTTGATAAGGATTAAAACAGGAATAGAAGTGGCACTTCTTTGGGTGCTACGAAAATTTTCAAGGTCAAAGCGATTATCACATTTTAATGTCGATTTATTTATCTCAAAAAGCATGGAAAATATATCTATTATAGTATAAAAGAAGAAGTTCCACTTCTGGTGGTTGTCTATGTAATATAATTTTTTTAGTGCAAGTCTTCGAACTATTACCTCCCACATTTGAGTATAACATTACCTTGAAACTTCCAACTACTGAGTTTAACGCTAACCATATTATATATAGTTTAAACTCACGTACAAACATAACAAATATACGTTAAGCTTTGTGACGTGCTGCCCTATTTGAAACAGAATCGCAGAATCCCGGGATGGCGGCGTCTCCTTAGTGCAGCCCTGTACATCTCGCCACTCAAACGAATGTACAGTGAATGCTGCGGTTACCGAAGCCGGTCGCCAGTCGAGGCAACAACACCGAGACGAACGCATGTCGCTCTGCGCTCCGCCTATATTCAACACGATTCAACACGATATAACCGACCAGCACCTATAACTTCATTAACACAGTACCGGTGGTCATCTGTCTCCCGATGGCGATGGAACAGAACTCCGAGTCCAGTTTGCACATGGCGTTGTTCACGGCCCGCATGCCCGCCAGCACGCTCGCCATCATCACGGTGTGCGGCGGGACCACGTAGTTGATCACCGAGAACACGTAGTAGGTGACACCCTTCGCATCATCGAAGATCGTGTAGTAGACGCTCACTGAGGGCGTGAAGATGCCTGAAGAAAAACGAAAAAGAAAGTCAAACAAGAGATATAGTTAATACGCTTTTATTAGCTTCAGACGTATGTATGGTAGTATGTATGTAACTGTAGGTAACAAATCACCGAATCACCAAATATCACCGAACTGTAACGGAATCTTTGAACATGATTTTGACCCCCTTCAAAACATCGGATAAACTCGAAATTTGGCATACTTATTGACCGACAAGCAGTCCGCTCCGGTTCCGTTCGGGTCTTTAACAAATATTTCAACGATATTTGACGTTGTTTTATTTTTTTAAATAATAATTACACTTATTGCGGCTTAACTATAATAGTTAGACATATGCTGTCGCGACGATTTTTGTAAATAATAATGTGTTCTACAAAGTCGTAGTACATTATTTTATGCTATCATGAATAGTTTTCGCAGGGCACGCGATTTAAAGAATATTTTAGGTAATTTTTTTACACCTTGGGTTATACTATTACAGTTTTAGCAAGGATTCCTAATTAAAAAAAAAAAGATTATAGCCTATGTCACTCCGGAATAGTGTAGCTTCCAAACAGTGAAAGAATTCCAAATCGGTTCAATAGTTTCGGAGCCTATTCAAAAACAAACAAACAAATCTTTCCTCTTTATAATATTATTAGTATAGATGATAATTCAATATTTTAAATAGTTCGATCCGTTATCCTTACTAGGATAATCAGTATTAGGACAAACTTCTACTCGTCCCCAAATTTTATCTGATCAGCGATAGATGTCGCTGAATCCAAAACACAGAAGCTCTGAAGCTTGACTGCCCCCATATGAACAATATAAAAGCTTGTGTTCAATGGTTAACTTACGGTCCTATTTATAATAGAGTTATAGGAGTGTTATAAGTCTGTTGTGTGTATACTGTCAAAGGATTGTTATTGGTAATGGTCTGATAGAGTTAAACCACTCAATAACAGTTCGATTTAGAATTAGCAAGGCCCCTTTGTGACATCGAATGATATGTTAGTATACATATATCGGTTTGAAGCGGGGATTCCCAAGCCATTTCGGACAAGAGATCCCAAAATGAACTTATACCTCAGTCGAATTACTTTAAAAATTCTATCTCTAGTTTTTTCTCTATTGAATACAGAATATTTACTAATTTAAAAACATTGTGTTTGGTTAAGTGAGGACACTTAAAATTATTTTCTCACAAATAAATTAACAATAAATAGAGAGAAAATTCAGTGAGTAAAAATACAACAATGGTCTGTGCCACGGAAAGGGGAATGCCCACTCTCCATAGTGTCCTAGGCCCAAGATGGACATCAAATATTACTATAAAAATGTACTGATTCAAATTCTTAAATGTATTGGATATCTAAAAAATATATTGAAATTGATGCCACTATTATAAAAAATATAATAAAAATAAAAACTCGTTTTGAGGTTAATTTTCTATATAAATAAGTGTCGGATTGTGAGATACTTCAAGAACTTTTCTTTTTCCTAATTTTCCTAATGTATTTTTATCCAATAGGGTATAAAAAACAAACTTAATTCTTTAAATATCTATATTTTCTTCATCTTCATACACAATTAGTATCATCTAAAAATAGCAAAAGAGAGCATATACACGGTTTTAAATCTCGGTCAGGGTAAAACCACAATTCACACAACGTTTTTTAGTCGTAGTATGAAACGTTATTGATAAAAGTAAAATAAATCGAAGAAAAATCAAAACACATCCATTTTCTACGCAAGCACAACACCACGAGCACCAAGCGAAGTGTCAGTCAGTCAGATTAAATTCAGTGTTGTCAGTATAAAGAAAAATAATTACATGAAATTCATATATCGATTTTTTTTTTAAATAACCGATAATTGATTTATATCTTAATCTTTTTTTTACGAGTAAACATTATTTTTTATGTTTTTGTTTTAGTTGTACATATTTCAATAACAATACTAGTAAAGTTTTTTTTATCGCTTAGATGGGTAGACGAGCTCACAGCCACCCTGGTGTTGCTAAGTGGTTACTCGAGCCCACATACATCTACAACGTAAATGCGCCACCCACCTTGAGATATAAGTTCTAAGGTCTCAAGTATAGTTACAAGTTAAAGTCCAATGGGTATGTCTTCGATGTTATTTTATGTGCATAAAATCCATTAAAATCGATTGATTAATGATAATACTTAAAATGATTTATTTATATGTTTTATTTATGTACTCAAAATATTTACTTTATACGTAAAAGGTTTTGAAGCTGGCAATATTTTTCCCGCAAAAATAAAAATCCTTGTTTTTTCAATAGAGTTACTTTTTTTAAACTACTTATTGCTTCGATCAATAATACTACTAGATTCGCGATTAGCGCTTCAAAAACGGCCCGAAAAATAAGACCACAAATAAATTTGTGGTCTTATTTCAAATTAGTATGGTCCAATCATAGCCAACACTAAGACGTCAAAACGCTGCAATGCGCGTTCAAAAACTGAGTAAAAAACCACCGTAACACCAAGGTTTTGGAAGGAATATCTTTTTTTGGTAAATTTATATTATTAAGTGTTTTTCATAAAATAAGAAACACAACTATATTGTAAATAAAACACAATTTACGAATATTGTAATTGTTTGGCCAATGTTTGCAACAAGGCACCAACTATTGTAACAAACATCACCTATTCTTGGACAGGGAATGCATAGAGTAGTTTTGTTATTTTATAATGTTATTTTTGTTTGTAGATTTCCTAGTAGCCCCTTGTCGCTGTGCACAATGGATATATATTGTCGCGAAAGAAAGAGAAGAAATATAGAACCCTTATAAAAATTCTAGAATTGTTCAATGGTGGTGGCAAATCAATGCAAAAAAGTATTAAAAAAACTTTATATGTATGTGTAAATGTTTTAAGCGTATATGCTGAAAAGGACTTGTTTTCTGGGGGAAACGAACACAGCCATAAAATAAGCCTAAATTAAACTGATTATAGAAAAATTCATTGATATAAGATTACATTATATTTGTAAAAAAGAAACCGCTCATATAAAAATGACTTCTAAAAGACAGCTTTATAACAAACTGAATCTGTTTAAAGGTAATTAAACCTACATTATTGTTTTAATTACTTCTGTATAAAGAATACGTGGAAAACATGTTTCGTGTTTCCTTTCATTTTTTTTTTACTTTATTCAATTTTATTTTTTATCACCTATTTGTTGTAATAGCGGCAATGTAAAATATTATCTACTACTTTTTTCAATCGGTCAAAAATAGTTGCGACCATACAAAACAAACCTAAAACAAATATGTATATTCTGCAACTCTATGTCTTTCAATACTTACTGTGTTCTGAGCATTGAAATGTAATACCAAGAACCACATCTAGTTCCACAATACAATAAGCACGAAATTTTAAACAAATATTTTTAACCTTATAAATTAGGCTTTAAGTATCATTTTAGAATAAATATTTTTGTACTGATGACTTTTTATGTTCAAGTGACATTTTAAATTTATTCCATAATATTCTTTTTCTGACGAAAGGACCTAAATACATATATTTTGCAATGGTAATTAAACTTTATGTTTAAGTATTAAGGTTTATAATAAACTGAAGTCGTTAACATTATTAAACTTTTTTCTAAGAAATGAAGATGTTTTCGTGTCGGCAAACGTGGCCACTGGAGCGTCTTATTTTTGTTCCTGATCCTTAATCTAGTACTATTATTGATCGAAGACTTATTGTAAACTATAGTGGCGCTTATTTGCAAGAAAGTAAATGCATATTTATTTATGACAAAATCAATGCACTAAGTATTTTTTCTATAATCTATTGTCCGCTTTGGGCCTAAAATGGGCATTCCCCTTTTAGTCATTCTTATAACTATACTTATAACTAAGTTGGTACAAATAAGAAAATCTATACAGTATCTTGAGAGTTTTAAATAAGAGAATGTGTTAATTAATAGGGGTCTATTTTTACTAGATCTTGCCGAACCCTTAATATCAGTTTACAATAATGTCGACCACTTTGAGAATCCTTTGTTCCAACCATTGATAAGTATGTATTATTACGAATACTAAATATGTTTGTGTATTATTTCGTTTCAGCGTATCATAAACACCGGCCATAGCCAATTAAGTCGATGATCTGGTGATTTAATTAAAATTGAAAAGCATTGTGTTTCTTGTCACTATATAGATTATAGACTGTATAGCTCTGTGTGACTATATAGCGTAGTAGCGTAAGAGCCCGGTCACCGTCCTCGTCGAACCCGTTGCTTGTGACGAAGGGTTCGGCGAGTAAATTAACCCATGGACCTTCTTCTCAGTGGGTCGCGTTTCCGATCCGGTGGTAGATTTTTTTAATTTATTTTTTTATTGCTTAGTTGGGTGGACGAGCTCACAGCCCATCTGGTGTTAAGTAGTCACTGGAGCCCATAGACATCCACAACGCAAATGCGCCACCCATCTTGAAATATAAGTTCTAAGGTCTCAAGTATAGTTACAACGGCTACCCTACCCTTCAAACTGAACCGCATCACGAACCGCATCACTGCTTCACGGCAGAAATAGGCAGGGTGGTGGTACCCACCCGCGCGGACTCACAAGAGGTCCTACCACCAGTAATTACGCAAATTATAATTTTGAGGGTTTAATTTTTATTACATGATGTTATTTCTTCACCGTGGAAGTCAATCGTGAACATTTGTTGAGTATGTATTTCATTAGAAAAATTGGTACCCGCCTGAGATTCGAACACCGGTGCATCGCTCAACACGAATGCACCGGACGTCTTATCCGTTAGGCCACGACGACTTCAAAATTTTGATTTGACGAAGGACTGCTCCTGTTAGGGCCAGTGCTAGCAACACTCCCTGTTTGAGCCTCGTGAGCTCACCTACACGTCAAGGAGAAGCTGAGATACCCTTTCAAGGCTATAAGCATAGGTAGGAAAAAAAAGCGTAACAGCACCCTTAGCGGCAAACGTAGGCAGACGTTCCAACTGCATACAAATTTGAGTTAACTTTTACGCCATCGAGATTTCAAAAAACTAACTAGGCATACATGTCACGAACCACACTCACCGAATATAATAACGATGGCGGATAGCACGATAGTGGCCGACGTCTCGTTGAAGTGGAAGCTCACTAAATATATTAACGCGAAGAAAGCCATAGCGCCGAGCTCCAAGATTATGAAGAACGTTACTGAAAATAAATATATTTATATATGTATATGATACGGCATTATTTTATATTATATATATATAATGCTACGTGAAACAAAACAAAACGGTGCACGTGCAACTTGGTATACGCGAAAGAAGTGAAACTTCTCCTTCGATGTGTATGTACTATTGTGGTTTTCTTCATTTTTCATCCTTAAATCAGATTGCTCTTGTAATAGGGAAGGCTGTGTATAAGAGATGTGACATCTTCAATATTTATATTACATATATTTAAAATAGAATAAAAAATACTTAAAATAGAAATATAAATACTCGTTGCCAACGCTCGCGCTGGCCTGTAACAGATATATTATGCATATGCGTTCGAGTGCCACACATTCACTCTCGCTCTGTCTGTTTCTATTCCCTCTCCTCAGGAGCGTTAAACGTTTAAACCAACCTTGTTGGAAGTTGCATTAGAAGTTTCACTTCAAAAAACTTCATTTCACGCTTCAGTAATAATATTAATAAAATCATTTATTACTCTTTCCAGTACTCCCAAGAGGTTCAAGATCCCGAGGTAGGCCCAAGAAACGCTGGTTGGATATGGTTAGGGAGGATATGGAGGAGAATAACTTCAGTCAGAAGGATGCCGAAAACCGGGCAAAGCGGAGGAGTTTAAGTAGGAAAGCGGATCGTGGCATTAGACCGGGAAAACGTTAGGAAGAAGATTACGTTTTCTAGTACTAGATCCTTTTGGTTATTCATGCTAAAAAATAAGATAAAGTCAGATAAAGGCAGATAAAGTCATGGCCTCTCTGACGTGATGTAACCCATTAACAACACTTCCTTCAAGCGGCATAACAGCAATCCCACTATCCAAACTATAAGGGAGAGTTGCCTCGCGTCTAATTCAAATAAGAATAGGAACTAGAGGGAGAATACCGCAGGACTTGCAAGTCGTACTTACACAAATTTTTTTTTTGAAGGGGTTTTATAACCTCGTAATACAAGACTTTTAAGTCATGTCTTATTTTAATTTATATTCTTATTTTTATGAAAAATAATAATACGGAGTAATATAAAATGAAATGAGATGATATGGGATAAAATATAATCTCAGTAAAATGGTTGCCATTTACTGAAATGGTTTTCAGTGGAGTTTCTGGAGGATTCCGAGAAGTTAGGTCCAGTGGCTTTGTTTCATTTTCACACATTTATGCACTCTCACAAATATTAAACAGTTAATAAATCACCGTTATTACACATTTAAACCTGAAAAAAACACTAAATAGACAAAATAAAACAAATTACACAACTTCACCCCTCGCGTTTCAGCCAAAAATTTGTACTCACGCAAGAAGCCAGGCTGGTTGATGGTCTGGTCTCGTTCGACGGTGGCCGCGATGACCAGCGTGGGGACGACCAGCGCCGCGGTGCAGACGGCCAGGTGGAACAGCAGCGTGGAGGCCCAGTGCAGCTCCGGCGGGCAGCCCGACATGACGTGCGTGTGCCGCGCGCCCGACTCCCGCTCCGCACACGGCAGCGACACCGCGTTTATGGTCGTCGATAGAATCGCTGGGGAGTCGAGTGTTTATTGTTAGAAGCTGATGATGACACTGGAGACGTGGCCTAAGTGACGTCAATGATGGTGTGATGTCGGGAAGGCGCGTGGCGTGATGTTGTTGGGGGGGGGGTCTGGGCTCGAGGCGTGTTGGCACAAGACATCGTTCTCTTTTGCTTGCGGCAGTCGGGACGGACGGACGTTCACATCGTTGCACAATCGTTGTATTTTATTACTGTCGAAGTTATTATTGTCAAAGTTTAGTTGTTGTCAAGATTTTGTTGCATTCTGTTAAATTTAGTTAATTTACGTTGTTAGTTATAATTAAAGTGATTTCTGTCTAGGTTATATACTTTTTTTTTTTAATAATAAAATTAGGGTGCTTATAATATTATTTTTTTATTTATACTTTATGCACAAAACAAAAGTCGTACACAGGCGGACTTAATGTATGACTTAATGAGTCTTTGCCGAGTATAAATATTCAAAATAATTTGCATAACGATGCATTCGTGTTGAGCGATGCACCGGTGCTCGAATCTCAGGCGGGTACCAATTTTTCTAATGAAATACATACTCAACAAATGTTCACGATTGACTTCCACGGTGAAGGAATAACATCGTGTAATAAAAATGAAACCCGCAAAATTATAATTTGCGTAATTACTGGTGGTAGGACCTCTTGTGAGTCCGCGCGGGTAGATACCACCGCCCTGCCTATTTCTACGTAAAGCAGTAATGCGTTTCGGTTTGAAGGGTGGGGCAGCCGTTGTAACTATACTGAGACCTTAGAACTTATATCTCAAGGTGGGTGGCGGATTTACGTTGTGGATGTCTATGGGCTCCAGTAACCATTTAACACCAGGTGGGCTGTGAGCTCGTCCACCCATCTAAGCAATAAAAAAAAACTGTACTATTGCAAGTGCCATAATTACAGGTAGACTGAAGTCCGATAATCTTTTTTTTAAGGGATTTTATGACCTGGTAACTAAGACCTTTAGGTCATGTCTTATTTTAATTTATTTATATTCTTAATATTATGAAAAATGATAATATGGAATGAATAAAGATGATTAATTTGAGATATTATTCAACTGGGATGAAATGAAATCATATGAGATGAGATGATATGATATGAAATATAATCTATTCTCAGTAAAATGGTGGTCATTTACAGAGTTTTTTTTCAGTGGACTTTTTGGAGGATCCCGTGTAGTTACGTCCAGCGGCTTTGTTCCATTTCCCCACATTTGTGCACTTTCACAGATATTAAACAGTTAATAAACCACCGTTATTACACATTTAAACCTGAAGAAACACTGAATTGACAAAATAAAACAAGTAATTCAACTTCACTCCTCGCGTTCCCGCCAAAAAGACAGTCCGATAATCTGAGCAGAAAAATCTGTCTACCCTCTACCTAGATAGTTTTTGTAATATGAAGATAAATGAAAATGGTACTCACTGAAAACCACTAAAAATATCCAAAGGAGGACGACGAAGACTTGTTTAGTGTCCTTGGCGGAGTGCGCGGAGGAGGGTGCGGCCGCCAGCTCCGCGCGCACGGGCTCGTTGAGGGCGGTGAGCGTGCGCGCGCCCGCCGCCGGCGCGTGCAGCGTCGCCAGCAGGTTCGTCAGGACGTTCACCGATATCGGAGCGGCGTGCCGGATTGTCGTCGTGTACAATGCCTTCAACGACGAAAACGTATATGAAATCTTGGGTATAGCCTTTTTTATTACTGTAAACTGGGAGACTATACGTTGTAGATGTCTATGGGCTCCAGTAACCACTTAATACCAGGTGGGCTGTGAGCTCGTCCATCCATCTAAGCAATAAAAAAAATAAAAAAAAGACTAGCAAGCGGTTCATCTGTTAATACCAATGTCGTGGCGTGCAACCTCTTTGACAGGGCATAAGACCTACAACGACGGTCCATCTGCTAATACCGAGGTCGTGGCGTTCGACCTTTTTTACAAGAAATAAGACCAACAACGACCAGACATATACTAAGAAAGACACAAGGACTCGAAAAGAAACAAAAGAAAGAAATGGAGCGAGGGCGGACGTGACTACTGGAAGGCAGTACTTTTACTGCCTTCCTAAAAGACGGACACGAAAATGTCCGCTGTGCATAATGCTGTCCCACCCTTCGAGCCAGCACGAATGACTAACAGTATGTACTCCTGTGCCTACTTATAAAGACGTGGTAAAATATTATAAAGCAGAGGAATGTGAAGTTCTTATTTTTTATTTTTACAAATTAGCATTTTTAAAATTCGATGGAGTGAATATGTGTGCTGGTACAAAGGTAAATCTTTAACAAAAAAAAGCACTGAACACTGGGTAATTTTCCATCAACTCGGTTTATACTCGACGATGGTCCTTCAACAGAAATCGAATCACAAAATGTAACACATAATCTTACTTAGTTTAATTTTGAAATTAAATTCTGGCAATACTGGCTAGGCAGGAAGCCGATTGCCATACTAAAAAGAATATAATATATATCTTAATTAAATACCTTTGCATGTGTGGAATTAAGTTCAACGCCGAGAACGTATTTAATGTACTTCATTGGATCATCCTTGGCGTAGCCCAGTGTTGCTGGAAATAAAGAAGAAAAAAGTTGTGTTTCATTAAAGTTTTTCACTGTTATCGATTCTCAACGCGTATGCCAACATGCCTAGCTTGACAAACAAGTTCGAAGTCTAGTCGGGGTCAAGGAGCCGATGTGATTCTTTTATCGCGAAAATTGAGCACGAGTAATTTACTTAACGGTAGGCAGCGGCTTGGCTCTGCCCCTGGCATTGCTGAAGTCCATGGGCGACGGTAACCACTCACCATCAGGTGGGCCGTATGCTCGTCTGCCTACAAGGGCAATAAAAAAGGGTTTATTAAAGATATTGATGATGTGTATGGGCATCCGTCCACACGTGTTCTACCACCAATAGTAATTTTTTACTGTTGGTAGGACCTCTGGTGAGTCCGCACGGGTAGGTACCACCACCCTGCCTATTTCTGCCGTGAAGCAGTAATGCGTTTTGGTTTAACTATACTGAGACCTTAGAACTTATATTTCAATGTGGGTGGCATTTAAGTTGTAGCTATGAGCTCCGGTAACCACTTAACATCAGGTAGTACGTGAGCTCATGCACCCGTCTAAGCAATAAACCAAATAAATTAGTAATACTTGTATGTCTACATCAAAGTCACTTACTATTGACGATGTCTGTATTTTCCTCAAACTTGACGTGCGGGTAGGCGTCAGTGATCGCTTTGAAGTTGACTCCCTCTTGGTTCACGTTGTACAAAGCTTTGAGGCCGTCGATGTCCTTGTACAGGTCGAGGGTCATGGGCGCGCTGACGTCGGCCCGAGTGGACCCGTAGTCGTGGTTCACGGACTCCGTGACCAGGCCGATCACTAGCATAGGTATCAGGACTTGCTGAAATTGAACGTGATATATCACAGGTCTAGAAGCGACTGATTGTCACGAGTGAAATTGGACGTGGCGACTTGAGACACGTGGTCGAGAGTCGATTGGGTTTGAATAGTAGAATAGTAGTTATATAATAGAATCGAGATATCGACCTGAAATAGTGGCCTAAAAGATAAGCCGCCCGGAGTGCTCGTATTCGACGGTGTCGGGGTTCGAATCCCGCGGGCGGGTAGGTACCAATTTTTTAGGAAAATACGTATTACGTATTGCGCTGAACTAATTTTAAGGGAAATAGATTTTTTTTTTTTATTGTCTCACAACTTACAGGAAAAATCTGACGCGGATCATTTCCCAATTAAATATAAATTAATCTTAAGCAATCAATCAAATGTAATCAGATCTTAGTAATATAATTTTTTTTATTTTTGTTGTTAATGCACTGTCGATTGCACCTATAATTGAGGTGACATCTGCCATGAACTTTTGTCAATTGGTCAATGTTTTGTATTGATGATCACTTTGTTGGTGCACTTAATAAATAAATAAATACATTTGCGTCTTTACATATTATTGCGTATTTTTATGGTAGTGCGTACAGTAAGCCCGCACAGGTAAGAACCGCCATTTACCTAGTTCTGTCGCGAAGCAGTAGTGCGTTCTCGTTTGAAAGTGTAACAGCCGGTATACAATCGTTAGTCTCAAGGTGGGTGGCGGCATTTACTTTGTGATATTTATGGAAGTTTAAATACAAGTGGATCATGCATTCGCCTAGTGTGGGTCGGTGTTGACTGTTGGAACCGATGCGACCGAGTCGAACGTCAGGGTGACATTGACGTGGTCTATTAAAAAGCACTCACCAGTAAGAAAAATGAGAGTTTCTTGGACATTATGTAGTTGAACTGCCTTTTCATTAGGACATTGAATTGTCTGAGGTACAGGGGGAAGCCGGTCAGCCTCTTACTCTGCGGCTCCTGGTAGTCTGGGAACAAAACGAGGAATTTTTTTTCCTACCTATGCTGATAGCCTTGAGAGGCTATTTCAGCTTCGTCCTAACGTGCACGTGAGCTCACAGGGCTCAAGCCGGAGAGTTGCTAACACTGGCCCTATCAAGATCAGTGCTTCGCAGAATCTACCACCGGATCGGAAACGCGATCCACTGAGAAGATCCGGCGAGAAACGGCTATGTCTGTGAGTTAATTTACTCGTCGAGCCCTTCGTCGCAAGGGGTTCGGCGAGGACGGTGACCGGCATCATTTCAGATGTATAATATTATAATGAACAAAGATACGAACGGTCCGCAGTTTCGCTGGTGTCGCCGTTGGCATCGGCGAAGGTCGTGTCGACATCGCTGCAAAGTCTGAAACAAGATCAATCAAAATTTCACAAGCCGGTAATCAATTAACATCAGGTGGACTATGAACTTATCCAACGATCTTAGAAATAAAAAATAAAAAAAAACATAAGTTTACTGTATCCAAATAGCTGAACATGTTTTTTTGTAGCGATATTTTTTCATATTTTAAACTTTAAATGGCTCTTCTGTACATTTGGAAAAATGTTGCCTAAATCAAATAGCCTTTCACCCCTCGATATGTTCTTATGAGAAAATAAATATATTTTAAACCTAAGACCGATGGTACAGGTCTGAACCAACTGATTATTGATACTTTGTGTATGTTTCAGTAAATTTTGAGTGCATATTTTATTTTATCATGTGAGATATCAAACCAATTCCTAAACGCATTCAACACCTGTCATTCTATAATAAAATGTAGCTATCTCGCTCTTTACCCAACTTCCTTCTTGTCTTTTTCTTATGTATTCGGTTAAGTGTGCGCTCATATTAAATAATGCTTATTAATTAAGTGTTTTAATCCATATATGAAACTTTGTTATCAAATAGATTAGAAGATTTTTAAAATCCGAATTCAATTTTTTGAAGTGAAACTTCTTTAGAATCGTTGTGATTTCAAACTAGATGAAACGAAAAAATAAGTCCATAGAGACACAAACACATAAATGTATAGGATTCAGCCGGCGAGAGAATGAGATAGAACACATTAGACGTTCTCGGTGTCCTCTTTGTGCAACTCTTCGTAACATCCCCACTATTGACTAATAAACATTGTCCATATGTATGCTTCTGTATAGTCAGTATATCTATATCGATATATATAAAAATGAATTGCTGTTCGTTAGTCTCGCTAAAACTCGAGAACGGCTGGACCGATTTGGCTAATTTTATTCTTGAATTATTTGTGGAGGTCCAGAGAAAGTTTAAAAGGTAGATAAATGAATGAAAATGCACGGAATTAAATAAAAATAACAATTTTGTTTATCCTTTGATGTGTCCCCCGTCGGACGGATTGCTTTTGTTTGTTTTAAGTTTATTTTATACAAAAGTTTAGGTCTTTTATTTATCGATTGAGGCATTACGAAGTCTGCTGGGTCAGCTAGTCTTATTTATAAATTTCACTTCTACCGTGTGTGACGTGCACACACATATACTTTTTTTTCCCTATCAAATCTAAGAACTCACTTCAGGAATACTTCCTCCAGCGTAGAGATGCCCACGCCAATGGAGTCGATGCCCCATTTAGATCGGTTCGACTCTAACGTCAGGAAGAGGTCCGGGAACCTGTGGGCGTGCGCGGCCGGCAGACTGTACGCGAGCGTGTTCAGCGACTTCTCCTTGAGGGTCACTTCGGGGACCAGCGACGCGACGGCCGCGGTGATGGCCGCCTCGTTGGGCAGCCCGATCGTCGTGAACGACAGCCGATATCCCGTACCTGGAAATATATTTTTGTTTAATTAAGTTAGGCACTGAATGGACAGACTGGAAAGGCCTACAGTCAGCAGTGGACAATGGACAGGCTGAGATGATGATGATGATAATTAAGTATAACTAATAAAAGGACTGGACATTAATCAGAGAGGCCTATGTTCAGCAATGGACAGGCTGAGATGATGATGATAATTAAGTTTACTATAGATTAGTAATTAAATAAAAGGAATTATTCTTACAAGTGGTCCCACAGTAGTCGAAATTCGACTATAATTCTGTCTATAATATAGATCTGTCTATAATATACTATAATATATGTATAGGTTGTGTTATTTGTACCGACTTGTTATAAGAATGACTAATATTTTTATGTGGTAACGGACCATTATTGTATTTTTATTCACTGAATTTTCTGTCTATTTATTGTTAAATTTTTATGAGAAAACGATTTCAAGTGTCCTCACTTAACCAAACGCAACGTTTTTAAATTAGTAAGTATTCTGTATTCAATAGGCATAAAACTAGAGATAGAATTTTTAAAGTAAGTAGTGGACGTTTCAGTGGTCGAAATTCGACTATAATAATAATTGAAATTATAAGTTTGAGCATTATCATGGTCCTATTGTCAGAGGTTTATTATATTTCTATAATCACAGATTACGTCAAGACTACACTATAGGCAAGTAGTATTGAAGATAAAAAATATTAATCTATTCCATAGTGTGTGAAATATTTTTTTATATTTTGATTTAAGGCTTCGTCAAACAGAAAGCGTAATTAGCGCGCGTCAGACCGCTAAACCGACGCCGCGCTATGACGCCGAGATGTGCTGTACTACTATGGTAACATACCGTCAAACAGAGCCCCAGCGCTATAAGTACGCAGCGCTATGTCGCGGCGTTAGGACGCTTTGACGTCAGGCGTTGTAATTTTTTACAAATTTTATTTTAGCGTCGGAGTTAATGTGTATTAAAATACTAGATAATGTCCGAAAAAATTATATAAATAGTTAGAAAATATCCATGCTTATACAATGCCACATCTGAATCACTCGATTTCTTAATAGTTTTAAATTTTCACACTGCTATCGAAAGGCACTATGATTTGGCGAATGCGTTGCGTCAAGGAGCGTTGGGCTCATCTAGTCCATTTGTGTGACATGAAAAGAGCGCGACGTTAAGTACGCGACGCTAAATACGCGTTCTGTTTGACGAAGGCTTTAATGTATTATTAACGCATAATTAAAAAGAAAATTAGTATTATGCACTCCTTCTCTATATTCCCTACAAGTGTGGGTAATTCCATATTCTTCCGTCCGCGCAATTTTCGTAAAAAGGGGTACAAAGTTTTTGCTTTACGTATTAATATATAGATTTAGTTACAAGTTAATTATTACATGGGCAGAGTTTCTAATCGGTTTGTGAACCCTTATTTGATAAGCAGCGTGAGTGAGCATAGACAAAAAAGCATACCGATGGCCTTCTTGAGGTACATGGTGGAGGCGTGGCAGCGCAGCCGGCCGTGGTGCAGCGCGGCGGCGCGGTGGCCCAGCGCGTCCGCCTCCTCCATGAAGTGCGTGGACAGCAGCACGGTGCGCGACCCTCGCACGCTCTGTGGGACAACGCAAGATACAGTCGCCACAGAGCACGTGGCGCGCGGAGACCTAGTCGTTAGTGAACAAATGGCTGGAGACGAGGGTCCCTTTCTATGCACTAATAATATCGTTACGCCGGTAAGGAAATACAAATCGAACATACTCGACTTGTAAGGAATGTTTTCGACAATTCTAGGGATGTCGTCTCGACTATAAAAGCGTTGCAGAAATGGCACGTAGTCAGTTAGTAATCTGAGCTATTGGATAATCGGATCACCTGAAGCGAAGCGGAAGAAGTGAATTAAGAATTTTAAAGTGTTCTAAGTGCTAATACAGTTTTAATTCGTACGATGGTAGAATTTTTATTTATCCCGAAACCCGGCGCGTAACAATATCGATATTTGGTCAAGTTCGCTTAAAATGGTTTCTTTTTTTTATTGCCCGTGCAGGCAGACGAGCATACGGCCCCCCCGATGGTAAGTGGTCACCGTCGCTCGTGGACTTTAGCAATGCCAGGGGCAGAGTCAAGCCACTCTGCCTATCGCTTAATACTCTCCACAAGCCTCGTTTGAAGAAGGAGCTCCTTCTGCTAAGCGAATTATTTTGTCCGAGTCCATTATTATGTGATCCCTCAGAGGAATATATTGTACAAGACTAGTCAAACAGTGCACTCACAAGCAACAGGTCCCACAGGTTCCTCCTGGTCTCCACGTCCAGCCCCGACGTGGGCTCGTCCAGGATGAGGACGTCGGCGTCGCCGGCGAGCGCGCACGCCAGCTGCAGCCTCCTCATCATGCCGCCGGACAGCTCGGAGCTGTTGCTGTTCGCTTTATTCGCGATACCCAACTGTTCGAGAAGAGCTTTCGAAGACGCTTTCGCTTCTTTGAAGGATGTTCCCCTGAGCTAAACGAAAAAAATAATAATTGCAAAGTTATTTATGTATATGTATGTGTACATATATATATGCATATGTATTTCACTGGATTGGTACACCGCGCGTAGTTCGTTTCCAAATAATTCTTGTCTGGAAGAGATCTCTCTGCTCTTAGCGATAAGACCGCCAATTGTACTTTTTGTGTTTAATGTATCGCACTGTTTATTTGTTTTTTGGTGTACAATAAAGAATACTCTCTCTCTCTCAAAGTTAACTACTGTCAAGTAACGAATTTCTTACATAAAGCCTTTGTACGATAAGGAGTTGGATGGCGTGCTTTAACCGCCTTACTGCAATCCTTATCCTCCCTGAGTCGCATTCTTCATGTCTCAGGGTTGTCCCATTATCCTTCCATCTCCATTTCCTCCCATTATCTTTCTCCGAGATGGGTGGACGAGCTCACAGCCCACCCGGTGCCAAGCGGCTACTGAAGCCCATAGACATCTACAACGTAAATGCGCCACCTACCTCTGGATATAAGTTCTAAGGTCTCAGTATAGCTACAACGGCTGCCCTACCCTTCAAACCGAAACGCATTACTGCTTCACGGCAGAAATAGGCAGGGCGGTGGTACCTACCCCAGCGGACTCACAAGAGGTCCTACCACCAGTAAAACGTTTCGCCATCTTCCTCTGTTCTCGGCGCTGTATATGGCATCGTAGACGGTGGTATCCAGAGTAGTGCAGATTTTGTCGGACCAGCGCATTGGCTTGCGGCCACGAGATCTCTTGCCTATAATGTTGCCATCCATCAATTTTTCAAGTTTGTCAGCGCTCTTTCTGGCAACGTGACCGAAGAACTCATATATCTTCTTGAGGCAGATGGTAGAGAGCCTGGTTTGGATATTAAGCTGTCTTAATATGGATGTGTTATTCCGTTAAGCTGTCCACGGGTTTCGTAGCGCCTTCCTCCAGTACCACATCTCGAAGGCATCAATGCGGTGGCCATCAGCTGATTTCAGAGTCCACGTCTCAACACCATAGAGAAGGATTGAGAGCATCAGAGTTCGGACAAGTCTTTTTTTGGTTTTAAGAGATATTTTTCCTGTTCTATGGAGTTGAGACATGGCGCTCTTTGCTATGCCTATGCATAATAGACATAATTAGAATTAGTAGAAGAATCCAGAATGATCTAGAGCGATACAACAACTAAAGATAGTTACCATAGAGAAGAACATGACGTGTTCGAGCACGGTGAGGTCCGGGAAGAACAGGTTGTGCTGGGGGCAGAGCCCGAGGTGCTTCCGCACTTCCCTCTGCTGGGAGGCAGTCTCCGTGCCGTTCACGTACACCTTACCCTCGGTCGCGCTCATCATACCTGCTCATTCCATTTAGGTTTATCATCGCTAGAGAATGTGCGAAGCCAAAAATGTGATGCACCGGTGTTCGAATCCCAGGCGGGTACCAATTATTTCTAATGAAATACGTACTCAACAAATGTTCTCGATTGACTTCCTCGGTGAAGGAATAACATCGTGTAATAAAAATCAAACCCGCAAAATTTTAATTTACGTAATTACTGGTGGTAGGACCTCTTGTGAGTCGGCGCGGGTAGGTACCACCGCTCTGCCTATTTTTGCCGTGAAGCAGTAATGCGTTTCGGTTTGAAGGGTGGGGCAGCCGTTGTAACTATACTGAGACCTTAGAACTTATATCTCAAGGTGGGTGGCGTATTTGCGTGATGTCTATGGGCTCCAGTAACCACTTAACACCAGGTGGGCTATGAGCTCGTCCACCCATCTAAGCAATAAAAATAAAATAAAAAAAGGGGCGCGTCGCGACACCACAGAGCAATGACCTCGCGCGTTGGCTGACATTATTGTATGTAATATGAAATCTAGTATACATCAGTTATTAGTATCTATAAAAAGTGGCATGTGGCATGCTCATACTATCAATACGCATAGCTTTGAGGATCGAAGAAACTTACTTATAACTTAACCTAGGCAGACACGACCCACTTGATGGTGAGGCAGCAATGCCTAGTTACTGCCTACCATTGAGTACTCTCCGCATACTTTATTTGAGAAGGACATGTCACAGCGCTAGGGGAACATCATGGAGATCATTCCAGAGCCGGATGCTACGTGGCTCACAACTGTTCCCGAGAGTGTTGCGGAGAGAGCGCGGCAGATGGCGCCACTCACCGGTTATGATGGACATGAGGGTGGTCTTGCCGGCGCCGTTGTGTCCCAGCAGCACGGTGATCTCGCCCTTGTACACATCCAGCGACACGTTGTCGAGGGCTTTCTGATTCTGGAACACCTGCTCGAAAACAACAATCATTACCTACCAATACACGGAGGGTTCTGCATTAGCAAAGGTATTACTGATGGTAGGACCTCTTGTGAGTCCGCACAGGTAGATACCACGACCCTGCCTATTTCTGCCGTGAAGCAGTAATGCGTTTCGGTTTGAAAGGCGGGGCAGCCGTTGTAACTATACTGAGATCTTAGAACTTATATCTCAAGGCGGGTGGCGGCATTTATGTTGTAGACATCTGTGGGCTCCGGTAACCACTTAACATCAGGTGGACCGTGAGCTCGTTCACCCATCTAAGCAATAAAAAAAGGTGTCTCTACCATAGCGCCCTCTAGTAAGCGCGCTGTTATGATACCCTCCGGTTCCCAGCTTTGCTTCCATCACTTTTCCCGAATAGCATCAGCACTCATGATCCTGCATTCGAGAACAATCCCCTTCTATCCAGTCAGTCCTATTCCAAATTCCAGACGGCACGGTTTCCGATCATTGTCGTCGTAATTCTTTATACTTTTATCTTATTACTAGCTGTACCGGTCCGCTTCGTTGGGCATTTAAAATTATCATTATTATTTCTCACCCCCACAAAGATTCTCATCATTAACGCCCCCGCAACTGGTATAGGGAGTCCAACACTCATATAAATATAATCCTGTCCATTAAGTACATGGATACCAAGTTTCAAGTCAATCAGATGCACGGTTCAGTAGTTATAACGGAACATCTGTAAAAACCACTGTAGATTTCAGGTTTGGTCGCCTGTGCATTAGCTACAGGCCTGAGTCTCGAGGTGGAGCGTCCAACTCCCCCCCCCCCCCGATCCGGGACAGAGAGGGCCTCACCTTGGACACGTTGCAGATCCTGATGCCGACCTCGGCGTTCTGCGGCGGCTCCTCGAAGAACTTCTTGTCGTTGACTATCGGCACCTGCTCCTCGGCGTCCGAGTCGACCTTGGGCCCTATTTCGTTCTTCGTCCAGTATTGTTTCTGTTGTGGATCAATAAGTAAGTATATAAATAATATTTTAATAAGCAAATTAAAGGAGACGGCTCATTTCTGCCCCAAGTCGTTTCAAGTTTATGTACTTAATTACACCCGGAGACCTAAAATAGTTATTTCATTAAGATAGCATATCACTACATAGTATAAATGAAAGTCGCTTTCTCTGTCCCTATATCCCTATGTATGCTTAAATCTTTAAAATTACGCAACGGATTTTGATGCGGTTTATTTTAATGGATAGAGTGATTGAAGAGGAAGGTTTATATGTATAATAACATCCATTAAATAGTGGAGAAATACTGTTATTTTTGAGGTTTCTAATGTGATGTCGTAAATCAGTGATTCTCAACCTTTTTTTGTTGCGGCACATATTTAACGATTTCAAAATTTGGCGGCACACAAAAAAAAAGATAAAAATTATTTACTTACCACAACACTCTGCATAAATAGTATATCAAAAAAATTTAATATACGAAATAAACTAAAATATACTATAATATTTTTTTTGTGGATTTAAACGACGGATTTGACGGCGTTAACGATATTTATGTTATATAGCACGTGCAGTAGGAGTGACTCACACAAGCCAGGTGCGCCGGCCGTGTCGTTCCACTCGTAAACAACAGCTGCAACAGAAGTGACTCATAAGCCAGCTGCGCCGGCTAGTATAAAAAGGCGGAACGTGCCTTGAAATGAACATTCGTTCGACTGCGTTTGCCCGGTGCACTTACTACGTTGTTACGTTGTGTGATTCAGTGACTGTTGTACGTACTGGTTAAAGATTGGATAAGTGAAAGTGAATTAAGTTATCATATTGTTGATTAAATCAGGAATCAAAAAGTGACCTCCTTTTACTTGGTGTTTAACAAAATAATGTCTACCCTCAAGCTTACATATATATTTATGTTTAAAATATTTTTCTTTTAAAATGATATAATTTAATAATATTAACATTACATATTATATATTCGCAAAATTTGGCGGCACACAAAAGTGGCGCGAACAGTGGTTGAGAATCACTGTCGTAAATAATCAATAATAAAGTTTCATGTTTCCGAAGCGAAGCGAGGGCGGGTCGCTAGTCATAAATAAGTATATAAATAACAGTTTAATAAGCAAATTAAATTTCGTTTTTATTTATTTCTTCATTAGGCACATGAGTGTATTATCTATCCGTTTGCTGAAGTTATGATAGACCATACACAATCCCCAATCCCTTCAAATAACTCATCATCATATAAACCCTTGATCCAATAGTATTCAGCTAACATTATTAATCAATCAATCAATCAATAAAAATTTTTTTTTTTTTTTTTTATTGCCTAGATGTGTGGACGAGCTCACAGCCCACCTGATGTTAAGTGGTTACTGGAGCCCATAGACATCTACAACGTAAACGCGCCACCCACCTTGAGATATAAGTTCTGAGGTCTCAGTATAGTTACAACGGCTACCCCACCCTTCGAATCGAAACGCATTACTGCTTCACGGCGGAAATAGGCGGAGCGGTGGTACCTACCCGTGCGGACTCCCAAGAGGTCCTACCACCAGTGAACATAAATGAAAGTACACACTTGTTGAACGTCAAAAAGAACTACCGCCAGTTCACAAAAACTAGCCTCCGTCCTGAGAAGAACTGGCAACAAACTCAGCGGGCATGTCTTCTTTTTTAAATATTCATTATTAGCAAAGTTTTGTTACTAAAATATTAAAATGTTATCGGTGCCTCTGTTATTACAATTTAAAAATTACACCGAAAGCTATAAGATGTTATATAACTCGATCATGATTGATTATGGTTTATTCTACTATATATTAATGCTTACCTTAAACAAGAAGTTCCAGGGTAAAGCTTGTCCGTACTTTCCGGGTCTGACCAGAGACAGATACCAGTTCAGGAAGAAGAATATGAGGATCTGGGCCAGCATCATCAGATAGCTGACGAACACGGAGTAGCTGACGGCCGTGTGAGACTTCATTATCGACGACACTGTGATCGACTCACCTGTATGAAAAATATGTGGAAAATTAACATATCAACAGATTCTTTTTATCCTACCTATGCTGATAGCCTTGGGAGGCTATTTTAGCTTCACCTTGAGGTGTAGGTAAGCTCACGGGGTTCAAGCCGGGAGTGTTGCTAACACTATACACCGACGCGGTGTATCGTATCTCGGCCGGCCGACCCGGCAGGCCGGTTCTGGTCCAGCGGGGTATTCCGGGTCAACAGCGGCGTCGTCTGGGCGACCTGACGGGCTGCCGTACCGAGACGGCCGACGTTTCAGAGCCTTCGATTCCCCTCGAAGGCACCGTCGGCCGGGCGCCCTTGGGGTGAGCCGCGCCGTCTGGTTGTAGTGTTGACCGCGGTACCTTCCCTTACCTCATCCGGGTACCTACCCTTACCTCATCCGGGTTCTGACCTCGGAGGGGATCGGACGTTTTATTAGCCAAACCTACACCAAGTATTAATTGTAATTTATGTTGTTACTGTTTGATATTTTTATTACCTGCCCTGCAGTGGACAAAAAAAAGCTTAAGTAGTTTATCATTTTTAAAGTATTGGTACATTACATATTGTTATTTGATAAAACCTAATCAGTTTACATGGCAGTGGGGCCCCATTTTTTAATTTGCCCCAGGGCCCTTGGTTACCTAGCTAAGCCACTGGCTTCACCCCCGCAACCCTGGGTGTCCCGATGGATATTTATTCTTAGTTTTGAAGATAGCCTTGCATTATATTTGAAAATATGAACCAAGTAATCTGTGATAAATTTACTATCAAACAATCAATTTCATACCAAAGCCGTTTATATATTTCACAAAATCAGTCACTAAATGAAAAATGTTAATTTTTTTCTTATTTATCTGATTGAGATGAGAAAATTAACTAATCTAAAAAAAAAGACACTAGAAAAGTAAAAACTGAAATATCATTTTAAACATGTATTTACATTTATGGTCTTTTTAAAGATACTAGTGGTCCCGCAGTAGTCAAAATTCGACTATAATAAAATGGAATTGTAAGTTTGTACACTATTATGATTGTATTTTATACTTCTATAATCACAAATTTCGCCAAGACTACAATATAAAAAATATTAACAAAGACAAACAATATTTAATCTATTCTCAATTTGACCACAGACGTCAAGAACAAAAGTTTGATAATAAATAGTATGCATGCGTGTGTGCGTCAAATACATGGTATGTAGTGTGTGTAATGTTTTCTTTATAAATTTAATGTATCTTTTATGCATTATTTAAAAAAAAAATTAGCATTGTGCACTTCTTCTCTATATTCTCTATAAGTGTGGAAAATTTCATACTCCTCCGTCCGCGCAATTTTCGTAAAAAGGGATACAAAGTTTTTGCTTCGCGTATTAGATATAGATTATAGGGATGGGAAATTATATAACCAACTTTATTTGCTTCATACATAACAATATACATTTTTTTGTAGGTACACTTACCATAAATCATTGTGATATTTAATTTCAGCAAACACAATAACATCCAAAATGTTATTATACTCACCTTGGAGTATTATATAAATAATTCATATCGAAGTTTACAAGATTTGAACGACTTCTTGGAGGGAGCGCTAAGAGTGAAGTTGTGTGATTTGTTTTATTTTGTCTATTTTGTGTTTTATCGGGTTTAAATGTGTAATAACGGTATTTATTAACTGTTTAATATCTGTAAAAGTGCACAAATGTGGGAAAATGAAACAAAGCCGCTGGATGTAGCTACTGAAAAAGTCTCAGTAAATGACCACCATTTTACTGAGATTATATTTCATCCCATATCATCTCATGTCATTTCATTTCATGTTTTATATTTCATAATATATATATATAAGATTAGGCTGTATGGTATGGATACCTTTGCCTTTCCATTTGGAAAAATAAAACTACTAATAGCAACCGTTTCCGTCCAAGACGCTCAGCTCGTCCAGCAGCCAGGCGAGCGGCACGTGCGGCAGCAGCCCCGTCAGCAGCCTCAGCGCACCGGGCATGGTCAACCCCCGCAGCGCGTGCATCGGGTATGCCAGCACCCCGTACGCGATCACCGACACCGACGCCACGTATTGTGCTGAAATAAACGAGGGTAAGAGCGGAGTGAGCGAAGAAATGGTATATGATTGAACGGTCGGTTCGTTATTTTGTTGTCTATTTTAATGTGTGAAAATTAAAAGAAAAATTCGGGTGGCAGCGTTTTGTGGTTGTAGCCGGTGGCCTGTGTGCGGTAATCCTAAATAAACCACATTCAAGCAGTTCCTTTAAATAGTATTTGCTAAATATACTTTACAGATCTCAAAATGTTAATATATTATTTGATAAGTTAGGGGGGGTTTGTCCGACTCAGAGGGGTCGCCGGTCCTACGTATACCGGGCGGACGCCGGACGATCGCACGAAGAGTGCAGGGTGGTCCTTCAGTAGGACCCATTGCCAGTCTCCCTTTTTTTTTCTCCTACCTGAGCTGATGGTCTAGAGAGACTATATCAGCGTAACCTTAACTAGTAGGTGAGCTCACGGGGCTCAAACCTGACGATGTTGCTAACACGAACTCTAGCAAGAGCCATGCTTCGCAGAATCTACTACCGGATCGGAAACGCGACCCACTGAGAAGATCCGACGAGAAACTGAGGCTGTGACTGTGGGTTAATTTACTCGTCGAACGACAACGATGACTGGTGCCAGTCTCTCACCGATCGCGGTCTTCAAGGTCACACAGTCAGTCGACAACGCAACGTGACGTCACAAATGTCACGTCATTATCTCGGACACTCACTGCTTCTGACGATGTAGCTGCAGACGAAGGCGGCCCCGACGACGCTGACGAAGTGCAGCAGCAGGCCGACGCACAGCAGGGCGGCGGCCGCGCGCGTCTCGAACAGCGCCACGTCCGCCGTGAGCACGCCGCACACCACGCCCGCGTACAGCACGCCGCCCGCCAGCACGTTCAGGAAGTGCGACGCGGTCAGGCTGCTCGACGACACTCCGACCATTTTCATTAGTTCCTGAGGATTTATTGCTTAGATAGGTGGACGGGCTCACAGCCCACCTGTCTGGTCTGCCCCTGGCATTGCTGAAGTCCATGGACGACGGTAACCACTCACCATCAGGTCGGCCCGATGCTCGTCTGCCTACAAGGGCAATAAATAAAAAGAAAAAAAGACCTGGTTAAGTGGTTATTGGGGCCCATCTACAACGTAAATGCGCCGCCCACCTTGAGATATAAGTTCTAAGGTCTCAGTATAGTTACAACGGCTGCCTCGCCCTTCAAACCGAAAGGCATTACTGCTTCACGGCAGAAATAGGCGGGGTGGTGGTACCTAACCGTGTGGGCTCACAAGAGGTCCTACCACCAGTAACCACCACCTTACGGACCGCAAACACTACATGGTGAATCGGTGGTCGAATCGGTTTAAAGGCCGAGTGAAACTGACTTTACCCAAACGAGAACTGGCATGTTGAAGGCAATTGTTTACATGATTGAAGTGTCACTGGTGGCCCGGAGGCCTTTCCAATTTCACCAGGATAAATGGGCGAGCAAAAGCTCAGCAAGGAAGAGTGGGATTAGCGGCCCGCTAAGAAGATCCGGCGAGAAACTCAGCGGGATGATGCATGGTTTAGTTGCACGGTTGCTGGGGTTCCTAAGTCTGCTCCTAGAGTTAAGAGCTGAAGGCGTCTAATACAAGATCTGATGGATCCGCGAGGACGTGAGCGCGTGTTTTAGACTGTTTCTGATACTCAAATATCTTTTTAAACAGCGCTCCTTTCGTCACCAGAGCCATTCTATAATCCGGCAGTTTGCATTTTAAGAGGAATTATATTCACGGTGAACTGCTTCGGCAAGAATCACACGGTGATTTTGCAGCGTTGTGACGTCACTTCAAGTTTGAAGCCTAAGCAGTGCAATTGTTTTTTTAAGGGATTTTATGACCTGGTAACTAAGAAAGACCTTTAAGTCATGTCTTATTTTAATTTATATTCTTATTTTTATGAAAAAAATGATAATAAGGAGTGAAATGAAATGAGATGAAGATGATTAATTTGAGACATCAATCAATTGGGATGAAATAAAATGAGATGAGATGAAATATAATCTCAGTAAAATGGTGGTCATTTACTGAGACTTTTTTAGTGGACTTTTTGGAGGATCCCGAGACGTTACGTCCCTGCGGCTTTGTTTCATTTTCCCACATTTGTGCACTTTCACAGACATGAAACAGTTAACAAACCACCGTTATTACACATTTAAACCTGAAGAAACACTAAATAGTAGACAGAATAAAACAAATCACACAACTTCACACCTCGCGTTCCCGCCCAAAAAGTCCTCCAGTGCAACGGTCGAAGGTCAGTGTGGCGAGTGCACTTACCTGTATGCCGGTCGCTCGCTCGTTCAAAAGTCTCGACATGAGGAACACGAACACCAGCAGCAGAGACAGCTGACAGATGCTTGCTATGCCCGTCGTTATATTCGGGTCGTTGTTCTTCCGCGAATAATACGGGAACTCTTGCATGGACATGTCCTGTCGAAACGGTGGATGCTTATAGACATTTAATACTGGTTGGGGTCAGTATCTTGGCTAAATAAGTTTTTTCTTTTTTATTGCTTAGATGGGTGGACGAGCTCACAGCCCACCTGATATTAAGTGGTTACTGGAGCCCATAGACATCTACAACGAAATGCGCCACCCACCTTGAGATATAAGTTCTAAGGTCTCAGTATAGTTACAACGGCTACCTCACCCTGCAAACCGAAACGTATTACTGCTTCACGGTAGAAACAGGCAGGGCGGTGATACCTACCCGTGGTTTTCGTGTTAGATAGCCTATTTATTGAGGAAGGCTATATGCTATATAACATCACGCTAAGACTAATACAAGCGGAGCACCAATAAATAATGTTTCAAAATCGGGGTTTTTTCCCCTTTTGAGAGCTTCCACTGCGTGCGCTGCAGAAGCGGTTAAAGTTTCGCTAAAATAATGTATTATAGAATTGTTCCCCTTTAAAAGATTTAAAAAAAAAGTATGTGACAGCATATGTTTATATGTTAAGGTTGGCTCACTATAACATTTTTTATGTTATCCAAATTTGTTCTGAAATAAAGCATTATTTGTGAACTATTTCACGCGAAGTCGCAGGTAAAAGCTAGTTCTTAAAGTTCTAAAAGCTAGTTTCAGAAGTCGTCGTGGCCTAAGCGATAAGACGTCCGGTGCATTCGTGTTGAGCGATGTACCGGTGTTCAAATCTCAGGCGGGTACCAATTTTTCTAATGAAATACGTACTTAACAAATGTTCACGATTGACTTCCACGGTGAAGGAATAACATCGTGTAATAAAAATCAAACCCGCAAAATTATAATTTGCGTAATCACTGGTGGTAGGACCTATTGTGAGTCCGCACGGGTAGGTACCACCGCCCTGCCTATTTCTGCCGTGAAGCAGTAATGCGTTTCGGTTTGAAGGGTGGGGTAGCCGTTGTAACTATACTGAGACCTTAGAACTTATATCTCAAGGTGGGTGGCGCATTTACGTTGTAGATGTCTATGGGCTCCAGTAACCACTTAACACCAGGTGGGCTGTGAGCTCGTCCACCAATCTAAGCAATAAAAAAAAAAAAAAAAAAACTGGCCAGTTCTAGTGTAGACACACAATACGTATTGTTCCGCTGTGACTAATCGACGCCCGTTTGAAGCCAACAAAGCAGCAAGGCTTTTTGAATTTCAAATGATTTCAACCATGACCTATATGTGTATGTCATATTACAATTTGGTCATGTATTTGATGACTTTTGAGAATAAAAACAAAAATAACCACTGTAACTTGATTATATTTCAACAGTATTTTATTTTTTCAGGGCATAAACAGGTAAAGCGATTTCACGGCCTACATGTCATTAAGTACCCTAGTCATCACAACGTGTCTGTCACCACTGACCATCAGCATTGAGATCTCTATCTCAATTGTATAGTAATTAGGCAAATTTCTATATTTTTTCGGGTTCGATTTTTATTATACGCTATTTATCCTTCATCTTGGAAAGCATTTGTGAACGAGAATCAAGTACGTACTTCATTAGAAAAATTCATACCCGATTGTCAGAAGTACGTCATACAAGAACATTAGCCATTCTCACATTGTGTACGCTAAACATTACATCCGCTCTGACATATCGTATTACGTACGCGTTATCGTTCAGTGAATACAATAACGACTATTTTGCTTTATCCAAAACATTGGCGTGTAGAAGTTCTGCTAAATAGAAATTCGATACTACTTTGTTCATTTGAAAACGAATAAAAGTAATGGAAGACATCATTATTTTAGTTACATATTTTAATATAGTATTGTAGATTGAATACCGAATATCCCATATCATCAGCACGGTCTGTCATCAGTAATTACGATAGTTAATTTAGTGCGGGCTTCATTTTTATTACACGATGTTATCAGTCATGAATTTACGCCTAGGCCCGTGAGGCTCGGGCGTGATTTGAGGGGCGGCAAAATTATATTGTTTTTATAAAACTTATAAAGTTATTTTAAATTTACAATAGAAATGTTGGTACAAGATTTTAAAAAAAATCTAAGATTACGGATGGCCTTTTTTTTTTTTTGTCAGGAGGAAATCGCCGGACTTCCGCCCTTCACTGGGGATGGAGGGCGGGGCATGTCGGAGTCGAACCGACTAAAACCTCCTGTCTCTCAACAACCAACGTCCAAACCTCGCATGAGACAAAACTCATGAAAAGGCAAAGGGGGGAAAGTGAAGCGTTTAGTGCGGAGCACATCTCTCCCATCACCCTCCCCCTCGGGACGCCGGACTGGCGGTCGTCGGCGCCACGACCACCAGCCCTCTCGGTCGGCAGGCTATCCGAAGCCCGCCTAGATGGCGCCGGTTAGAATGGTTTATCCTACGGAATACCCCGCTGGGTCAGAACCAGCGTGGGTTGAGGATAGCCGGCCTTCCATCACCCGGATGCTCATGCATAAAACGCGTGCAGAGCAGCTTGCACGTCGTCTTCTTAGGCCCCCTTCGCCGGTCCCCAGGCCGACATGTGAGGGGACCCGAAACACTTAGAGGGCCAGGGCTTGGGCGATATCCGCCTCCCTGGCCCCCGCTCGACGGCGGCGGGCCTGTGCGTCTCTCACACGCCCCGCCGCCTCCTTCTGCGAGATGGTGCACTCGCAGAAGTCGAGCATCGCCTTCCACGACTCGTCGTCACCGAGCATCGATGCCACAACACTCGGCAACGACAAGTCGTTAAGATTACGGATGGCCTAAATCCATCACATTGAGATTCTATTTCTTCATAGTGAGAGTCACTGAGAGTCATACGTTAAGATTTGTTCAGTACGTATTTAATTATATACATTTTTTGCCTGCCTGCGGGATTCGAACACCGGCACGGTCGCATCGCTCGATAAGAGCTCACCGAGCAGCTTATCCTTTAGGCCACAACGATTTAAATAACAATGTTATCACAAATTTTATCTATATATTATTAATACGTGAAGCATAAACGTTGTACACTTTTTTACGAAAATTGCTCGGACGGAGGAGTATGAAATTTCCCACACTTACAGAGAATATCGAGAAGGAGCGCAGAATGAAATTTTATTTTACATAATAATATATACTCTTTTATTTATTAAAATCTGTTGTCAAATTGAAAAAAAGATTAATATTATTTGTCTATAATATTATTTTTCATAGTGCAGCCTTGGGGAAATCTGTAATCATACGTAGTACATAATATCTCGATGGTGATCATAGAAGAAAATATAAAGTCTATGACAATAGAAGTGCAATAAAATTCAAACTTATAATTTAAATTAATTACAGTCGAATTTCGATTGCTGCGGGGCCACTAATATAAGTAGTAAGATTAGATTTTATATTGTATGTATTTAATATTATTTATCTAAAGTGTAGTCTTGGCGAAATCTGTGATTATAGAAGTAAGTATTTCACAATAGGACCATAATAGTGTACAAACTTATAATTTCTATAAATAATTATGGTCCAATTTCGACCGCTGAGCGACCACTAGTCTCAATAAAAGTCCATTGACAAGTAAAAGCATGAAAAGCATCGATTTCTAGTAATAAGTCGCGCACAGCTTTTCATCGCGTCGATCGCCTCGGAAACCTTGCAACTGGATAAATAGTTTGGAAACGAATAGAAGACAAAAACATACAAACGACCATTCATTTTTATTTATATAGAGGACGGTAAGACCTGAGATTGAGATATAGCCGCGTCATTTAAGCTCCAAACGGCATACTTAGTAAAGTTGCAGATAGATGACTGCAAATTAGATGCAATTCAGAAGAACTTACTATATTAATGTCTTTCCCGGTCAGCACCTCTATGTAACTGGTGTCGATCGTCCACTGTAAAGCGGTGAATTGTCTGTATTCAGAGCCTGGTGAACAGAAATGTGAAATTGGTGAAATTAATTTCAAATAAAAATTAGTTTTAAAACATTCAACTAGCATATGCAATAAAAAAATTCAATAAAAAAAAATTCAATTTAAAATCCACCTTATGTAAGTAGCCGCACTAAAAAGCGGAAAATATTTGATTATGTACGGTTTTTTTTTTCTTTTTCTTTTCCTACCAATTCTAGTGACCTCGACGGTTATACTAGATTCAGAGAACGAGTATGTGAGCTCACGGGCCTCAAACCTGATGTTGTTGCTAACACAAGCCCTAGCAAGAGCAGAGCTTAGCAGATTCTACCACCGGATCTGAAACATGATCCACCAAGAAGATCCGACCAGAAACTCAGTGGGCTGTGTCTATGGATTAATCTACTCGCAGAGTCCTTCGTTGCAAGCGACGGTTTCGACAGGAAAGTAGGATTCGCTAAAATTTGCCGCTGTAACTATACTTGAGACCTTAGAACTTATATCTCAAGGTGGGTGGCGCATTTGCGTTGTGGATGTCTATGGGCTCAAGTAACCACTTAACACAAGGTGTGCTGTGAGCTCGTCCACCCAACTAAGCAATAAGAAAAAAAAAACTAGTTAAGTTTGACTGGTTTATCAAATTTAAGTTTTGTAATAGAAAATATGAATAGAGTTATCAATTAAGTAGGTAAATTATTCGTAAAAAAATGATTTTGTTTTTATTAAATTAATAATAATTGGTGACTATACACAATTTCTTAATACAATTTGTCTTTGATAAGTGTGATAAATTACCGATTTTATCCAACATTTTGAAGTGGACGAAAATCATAGTTATATACGAAAGTAACTAAATAAATAATTAATCATATAAATCATACACATACACGCGGGGATAATAAAAGCGTCTGACAAATAGTTGTGATTTTTCCGCAAAAACGAGTGCCGAATTCGTAAGGATTTATGATTTTAGCATTACAACTCTATACAGTAAGCTGTCGTAAGACATTCAACCGTAGTTTTGATAAAAATAATTTCGGCGGTGCATGCACAATGTCCATATCAATTAATCTACTTAATCTACAGTAGATCTAGTAGATCTTGAGGCACTCTTCTTCTGAGTCTTCTTGTAGTCATTAGGTTGTCCATTAAAGCATGACAACTGTACGCTTATTTTCAATTTTATTTGTGAACTGTTCATTAACAAAACAGTTTCCGTAACAATTACGCTCGATGATAATGATTCGAATCATTTTTAAATATAATCGTAATTAGGAGGGCCAGTTGTCATTGGTTTTCGTCAGAATATCTTGAGATCGCGTGAGCGGTCGTGATGTAACTTTGCCCTGTTATATAACCACAAGGATCAAATACCATTTCAATTAAACATTCCTATCATAAGCTCACCATTCTTGCGACGTGAATTAGTATTATGATAAAAATGAGTAATAACAATAAAAATGAGTAAAAACAATAAAAATGAGTAATAACAATTTGTAATAACAATAACAATTTGTAATAACAATAAAAATGAATAATAAAAATATAAATAATGTACTTACTAAAAGCCGAATGCGGGATCAGTCTGCCGTCCTTAGGATATATGAGGTCCGTGTCAAATTCCCTTTTCATGCGTATTGTATAGACAAGATTCTTCGGCCACTCGTCTGATGACATGTCCTTGACAAAAAAAATCAATATATATGTATAAATGCTTCCAAATTTACAATACATAAGCTCCAATACTTTAGGTGTAACCTTCACTTGAGTAGGTCTCGTTAGTAAATCATACAAGTTGGAAAATAAATACTTTTTAAATTAATTTTGTTTTCTTGTTTCTACCTAATCGTTGATAGCCTAAGGGTATATTATATACTACAGGTAAATTAAATGACCCATTTTTCTGAATTATGAATAATCCTAAATTAGCACACTTGAAATTTATTGATTTCTACAGATTAGCTATAAGCATAATTTGATTTTTTTAACCAATAGCTTCTATCAGATTTGACTATGAAACCATTAAATTTGTTATATTTTTCTAAATTAGTCAATTATTTTATATTATTATATATTTTTTGCTTGGACAGCCCCACTGGTGTTAGGGTGTCACCAGACCTCATAGATATCACAAGGTAATTTCCACCACCCATCTTCATGACGTTTAAGTTTCAATGTTTTTATTTTTTTTATTGCTTTTATGGGTGGACGAGCTCACAGCCCACTTGGTGTTAACTGGTTACTGGAGCCCTTAGACATCTACAACGTAAATGCGCCACCCACCTTGAGATATAAGTTCTAAGATCTCAGTATAGTTACAACGGCTGTCCTACCCTTCAAACCGAAACGCATTACTGCTTCACAGCAGAAGTAGGCAGGGTGGTGGTACCTACCCGCGCGGACTCACAAGAGGTCCTACCACCTGTAAAAAATATGTATAAATAGTAGTATAGTAAAAATCAATGTATAGTATAACGGCTCTGCAACCAACACATAGCTGGTTTGCTTTAATTTTTTCAACCATCACTTACATAACATAATTTGGGGGTTAAAGGTTATTTGATTTAAGCAACACTTATCTTTCTAATTAAAAGTCCGTTTTATTTGGTATTAGCATAAAAAATTCCATGTTTTTAATTGAACTTCAATTATGCTTACCCCATCCCATGTTTTTTTATCATGATATTTTTTCAAAAATGTTTAACTGTATATGACTCTAGTTGCAAAAATGTCGCAAAACCAAATAAACTTTCACTACTCTATATTACTTTGATTTTGGGTTGCATATATTTTAAAATTTGATTATTCTTTCTCATAAGTAAAAATATCAATAGCCATAAAATGACATAATAAAGATAACACATAAAATTAATATTTTTGTACTTACTTTGAAAATGACGACTGCATCTTTGTATGGGAGGGAATAAGCCATCTGTTTGAAGAAAGACTCATTTTGTATCGGACAGTAACCCCGATTGAAACCACCTTAAAAATATTAAAAAGATCTATAAGATCCTGAATAAAGAAACTCGTTTTCAAAAGCCATAGATATAATTAAATCAATTTTTTTACAGCATAAATCTAATGATATCAATCAAAGAAAAGAACCATAAAGAAAATTAATGTTGAGGTTTAAGGTCCAATGAATTAATGAATATATATTTAACTAGCTGACCCGGCAAACGTTGTGTTGCCTTAGATAAGATTTCTAGGGAAATTCTAGTCTAATATATAAAATTCTCAAAAACCTCATTCAACCACATAATATAGTAAGCAGCACGTAACTTGGCAAAGTTTTGGTGCAGTGGGGGTAATGTCGCGCATAGTGTACATTGCAACAAAAAAATGGTCACTTTTATTGCCCGCTTATAATATATTATTATGTTAATTTTATTTTATTAAATTTTTTATTTGCCATAATTTATTTTTAAGCCTGTGTGCTTAGAAGAAAGTTAAAGAAAAGAGAGGAATTCGTGAAGTGTATTAGGTGTTATAAATAAAATACAATTAAAAGTTAAAAAGTTTATTTAACAAAATATACTTAATACAGGGTGGCCCATAAGTCCTTTGAAAAGTAAAATTTGAATAAAACGAACAGGGCGCGCGTGAGCGGTGCAGGGGAAGCGGGGGGAGTAACTTCGGTTTCTGGGAATTTAGTCGCGATGGAGCGTTTTACCGGAGCGGACCGTGCGTTTTGTGTGCGCGAGTTTTATAAAAACGACAATTCGGCAACCGTTGCGCGGCGTAAATTTCGAGAACACAAAGGTTTACACAACTTTGACGACACTCCAACTCTTCAAACGATTAAGAACTGGGTTGCTAAGTTCGAGGAGACCGGTTCGACGTTAGATAAACCGCGGTTGGGTCGCCCAAGGACGTCACGTACGGAACAAAACATAGACACAGTGACACAGTCTATTCGCGAAAATCCGACACAGTCAACTCGTAAGCGCGCCAGAGCATTAAACGTATCCAGGACATCGTTACAACGGATTTTGAAGAAAGATTTACATATGCACCCTTACAAAATTCAGTTGGTTCAAGAATTAAAGGAAACTGACGGTATTCAAAGACAAAATTATGCGAATGAAATGTTGAATCGGTTTACTTCCTTCAATAACATAATGTTCTCTGACGAGGCTCATTTCCATCTTAACGGGCATGTTAGTAAACAAAATTGCCGCTATTGGAGCCCCATCAATCCAAAACTTAAGCATCAGAAGCCCTTACATAGTCCGAAAGTGACTGTTTGGGCCGCTATGTCAGCCCATGGTATCCTAGGGCCTTACTTCTTTGAGGATGGCAGAGGGCGCGCAGTTACTGTTACGTCGGAGCGATATGTGGCTATGATCGAAGAGTTTTTCATACCAGAATTACAAAACTTTTCAGGCTTTAATGCCAGGACGTGGTTTCAACAGGATGGGGCCACTTCTCACACCTCTAACACTGCTATGCCCGTTATCCGTCAACTTTTTCCTGGCAAAGTTATCTCTAAGAGAGGAGACATTTCCTGGCCTCCACGTAGTCCAGATCTGACCCCGATGGATTTTTTTTGTGGGGCTACCTTAAGGCTAAAGTATACGACACAAACCCGCGGTCAATTGAGGCCCTAAAAGAAAACATCCGCAGAGAAATGACAAGCATTTCAGCAGTGACGTGCCGCGCAGTCATCGACAATTTTAGACGTCGTTTGCAAGAGTGCCGTGATCGCAACGGATTACATTTAGGAGATGTTATTTTCAAAAAATAATTCCCGTTTTTTAAGCTTTTTATGTAAATAAAAATTTAATTCATAATGTAATTAGTTTTATTTTAATAAATTTTTTTTCATATCAAAGGACTTATGGGCCACCCTGTATTAAAAATTATGTGTCGCCGTCGTCACTATCATTTTCTAATAGTGCTACCCCTTGGATTAAATTTATGGTAGGACCTGAGCTGATGGAAGGAGTTGGCTCCTCATCGTCGACATAACGAAGAGTCGCTGTCGTCACTGGCGTAAATAATAAAACGCTCAGTGACCGAATCGACTATAATTATGGTCATTGGTATTTGGTCCTGGCATTGCAAACAAATTTAAAACAATAACACTCGTAACAAAAACTACATTTAAAATAATAATAACAACTCGTAACAAAAACTCAATATAAACAAAGGGTTCTTACAACTTTAGTAGGCACATGTGTAACCGGGAGCGAACGGAACGTGGACGCGGTACGGGAGGGGAGAGTCGACTGACTCACCAATCGCGCGCTCGGAACGGTGCTACGTCTTTCCCCGCGTCCCGCTTGACAACCAAAGAGACCTAAAAAACGACTTCTGCGCATCTAGCGACTCTTGCCAAGTTACGTGCTGGGGACTATAACTCATTATAACAAAAAAAAAAATTATAAAAAAAAAATGTTTGGGGTGAACAACCCTTATCACTTAGGGGTATGAAATATAGATAGTAGCCGATTCTCAGACCTACTGAACATACTATTGATACACAAATAAAACTAAAGAAACATGGCTGAAAAATGTATAGATTGTAAGACAGGAGACCGGCTTCGTCCTCATCCCTACTACGTGATGTTTGCTGGATGAGTGGTGACACCTGGCGGGGATAACTGATCGATTGATAGTTGATCAGTAGTCGACCAGCGAGGGCAGGAAATCAAATTGAATTAAAAAAAAAACATAATTAAAGGAACTTGAAATTATAAACTCTGAATAAGAATTTATCATACTACAATTATAATATTTGATTGCCATCTTGCAACCTTATTGCGGATCTGTGCATAGAAAATAAAAAATAAAAATCGGGATGGAAAAATAGGGGTTGATCGTATAAGAGTGAAAATTGAGAGTAATATATATTTTTTATTTAAGTCATGACAAAATAAAAAATAAAATCTTGCCAAAAAATTTAAAATTTATAATTAACAAATAAAAAATAGGGGTTGATCGTGGAGGGGTGAAAATTTCAGAGTAATATGAATTTTTTTATTCTAAGTCATGACAAAATAAAAACAAAATTCTTGCAAAAAAATTTCGTTTTTAATTAGCAAATAAAAAATAAGGGTTGATCGTAGAGGGGTGAAAATTTAGAGTTGTATGTATTTTTGTATGCTGTATCATAAAAAAATAGAAATTAAAAATTTTGTCTAAAAAATAAAAAATAAAATTTAGGGGTGGACTACCCCTAACATTTAGGGGGATGAAAAATAGATGTTGGCCGATTCTCATAGATACCGGATAAGCACAAAAAATTTCATCAAAATCGGTCGAGCCGTTTCGGAGGAGTATGGCAACGAAAACTGTGACACGAGAATTTTATATATTAGACTAGCGACCCGCCCTCGCTTCGCTTCGGTAACATTAAAACACACAAGAAACCAAAAAAAAAATTTTTTTAAAAATTAAAAAAAAGTAGCCTATGTTCATCAGGGACAATGTCGGCTTCTAATGGAAAAAGAATTTTTCAAATCGGTCCAGTAGTTTCGGAGCCTATTCGAAACAAACAAACAAACAAATCTTTCCTCTTTATAATATTAGTATAGATTAGCAGTGACGGTTTTAAATTATTCAGAAATTTGGTACAGCTCTGTCTTAGTGGAATTCTTCTGACTTTTTAAGCACTATCTATTTACACTAGTGTTATGCTTGCATATTTTCCTACTTCAAGTAGACTCAGCGGCATTCACATTGTGAGGTCATGAGCTTCAGTAACCTATTAATATAAGGTGGGCCGTGAATGTGTGGGTTGCCTACCCATCTAGTGAAATAAAAAATAATCTTTATTAAAGCTATTCATAAACTTTTATATAATTTGGTTTGTCTAATTTAATGAATAATAAGTAACTTACCTGAGCAAATTATTTTCTCTATGTGGAATTTCTTGGCAACTTGGTCCATGAGTGTTTTTGTAAGGTTCGTTTCTGGATAATAATGAATGCAGTTTGGACGTTCAACATTCTTAGAATGATATTCTTGCTGTAAAATAAAAGTTTGCACCTTTTTGCATGAAATAAAATTTAAGTGCTACAATTTTATTTGTGTTTTTTTGCCATTGCAGGCAGCCGAGCATACAGTCTATCTGATGGTAAGTAATTACCACTACTTAATAAATGTTAGTAATTTCTGGGGCACAGACAAGCCGCTGCCCACTGCTGAGGATTCTCCATAATCCTCATTTGCAGAAGGAAATATCATAGAGCTCAGGAAACACTGTTCATTCCAGAGTCAGTTGGTAAGTGGCAGAAAAAATCACTGCAAATGCAGTGTGGATAAATGCAGCAGTCCAGAGAGTATGGATGAACTCTACTCTGATGGCGTAGTACATAAAAAAATTGTACTAGGCTGAAGTACAATATAAATAAATTGAAAAGTAGTACAGCTGCATTAATTAAATCATTGAGTTGGTTCATTCTTGTTTTGAGTCTGATTTACAAACATACAGTAAAGCACACTTGCTAATTGGCTTAACGTATGTTTTAATATTGTAGTATATATATATCTTAACATCGTTCTTCAGCATTAATGCTGACTAGTTTTCTCCCAAGTCTGACAAAATAACTGCTAATCTCGTCAGGCTGTAACTAAATCTAAATGCTTTTCTTATTTTAAAAGTTTGCGTAGTATAGAATACTTACGTTGTATTGAGCTGATGACACAACATGATCGGGAGGTGTCTTAACAATATTTAGAGCACTGAATAGCAAAATCAATGCTATTGGCGACAGAAGCTCTACAGGGGTGTGAAAGTACCTCCTCATACGCACCGTGAGGTGTTTCCACATTAATACCTTAACGGAATGGCAATCCATCCTGTTAGACACTTAGTTTTTCGAATACACGAAGTCCGCAGAAATCCTATGTGGTCCTTAGTAAATCATTATTATTGTCCTATAAGTTCTAAGAATGAGTGATCAACTGCTGAATTTATTATTTTTATCTTCTTCCTATGAACATACTTATTAACTCTTGTTTTAGAACATTATTCACGATTGAAAATTTTAACGACACTTGCGAATTGTGTTACTCAGTATTACCGACTGACGTTGGAAAAGAAAACTTAATGGTATCCAAGATAAAATTTAGTTTTATTTCTTGGAATTTTGGCAAACATCGGTCACTGTCCAGTGTCCGCGTACTGTCACTTGAACTCGTTATTGATTCGTCTATCACACAGTCAAAGGGAATGTACCCCATAAAGCCTAATTTTAGTCACACAGCCAGAAGCCATATGTGTTGTTTAGTAATATTACGTTCCGTATAAGAAAAGTAGGTACTTTGCATAAATAAAATAAATGTATTGTAGTATGTAAAGAAATGGAATTAAATGAAGTGAGATAAGGCAGCTTTGTGTTTAGCATCAAGCTGGCAACGGGTCATAAATGTGATTATTGCAGCTATTGTTCATTTTAAGCGTATGCATTCCTTTCAACGGCCTCTTTTAAATGACGAACCTATCAGAGATACCTATCAGATTAATGAAACGCTTGTTAAGTTTAAAAAATGTTGTATTTGTATCTATAATCCCTCAAATAATCTTTTATATCTCTTTAAAATCTCTTAACATTTTTAAATACATTGTAAAAGAAATAGGCAGGATGGTGATACTAACCTGTGCAGACATACAATACGCTCTATTATCAATAAATACCCATGGGCGATGGCATAGTAGGATACTCATAAAATGCTCCTGTCTATATTTCATATAACACTAATTGGGGGCGCGGTTGGATTAAGAGAAAAATTGTGTTTTAAATATTTGTAAAAACAACAATGAAGACAAATGTTTTTATTTAAAATGCTTACAACGGAAATTGGTTACAATGCACGTTTTAATTACATTTTCTAGATTGGAATCCGGTATCGTAGATTTCGGGATCCATTTCACAACCAAATATTGGGGGATTCATGCAACTCTGCTCGCAGCGAAGTTTCTCTGAAAAGTTATTTTGGTTTTCGCCGCAGCCGCTGTATATGAACTTCACGCATTCGTTACGAAACGGGTTAAACGCCCACCTGTTTAAATGAAGAAGGTTAGTAAGGGTGGAACCTACTAGAATTAAACAGTTCTTCAATTTATTTATTTTTAGCATTGTGCACTTCTTCTCTATATAAATCTTTTAAAACTTTATTAAATTATTAAAAAAAAGAACACCTAACCTAAAATCAATTGCATAAAGCTAATATTACTGTTGTCAGTACACAGTTTGGCGTTGATAAAAAACAAAATATCACATTTGAATTTAGAATTGGTTGTTCTCGTATGTATTTTCAGTGTGCTATCTTCATCACACCCATAGATCAAACTTCAAAACTCTTTTTTGAGAGTACGCTCTAGACTCTAGATGTTATGATTATTTAGTTAAGAGTACCAAAATCATTTTATATTCACAGTTATGAATTTTCTCATGGAGAAAGTTTCGATCGAATAACTGGCTGCAACGTTCAGTAGATTGTACTAACGCTAATTGACAAAATTTTGAATAAGATTCATGTTTTTTTAAATTTTAGTCGGTTAGAAACTAAATAATGCGATAAAATAACAAAAAATAGCTCTAATTATGGAATGTTTACCATTTTTTTTGAGTCTTCACTCTGATATATCACCAGTAAATGTGTCATCGACCTTAATTTTTTTTTCCAACCTCTTCTTGTAACCTCGAGGGGTCAACCTAGATTCGACCCTAATACGAAAAAGAAGCAACGTTAAGCTTACAAATTATTACGCATGTTAAGTTATTACCTGGTTATGTTTTTTTCACAATACCCTCGTTCTGGTATTTCATAGCAGTAGTCGGGTAGGCCGATATTACGGGGGGCGTAGGACCATGGTGGAGCTAAATCAGAACTACCAGGACCCAAATCTAAACAAAAACATAAAGCATCTATTTTGGGTTTGTTTTAGACGACGACGAAGATGACGCCCTTTTTTTTTAAATTTAGCTATTTTACGTTTAACGTGTTCTAATACAAAGATGTTCAATCGAAAATATGTATTTCCCTCAAATCAACGACAGATTAACTCAATGCTCTGACCGTCTGGGTCAAGAGGCGGGCGAAATGCCAACTTTTTTTTTCCTTCAAAATTGGTATAGTGTTTGTATTCAATGTATTTTGAAGACAGACACCCAGTTTCTAATCGATTCTTCTCGGTGTTGAAATTGTATTACAAATCGGCGGAAAGGTTACGATCATTTGAAAGCGCCGGCAAAGTCATACTTGAAATTAAGCATTTTGATTTTGCTCTAGTGCTGGTCGGTGCAATGGTAGAAAAGAGAAAACACGATCACTTTAAACCTAATAGTGCAACAATCTAATTCATCACGACAGGATTACCTAACGATAAAACGTGTCTTCTAAATATGTTTCCCTTCACTGCCCTAGTGAGTTTTAAAAAGCTTGCACTACATTTGGTTCGGTTTGAAAGTATTGAAAAACATTTTTGAAGAAACGTTTAAAAGTAGTATATAGCGTTAATATCCTAGTTGTGCTGATGTTATGCACGACGGTAACTTACGAAAGAGACCTTTGTCTGTTGTCTTTAAAATGTTTAACAATTATTAAACCTTTCCAAAGACTGGACCCGCCGGCCTCTGGGTCGTACACGTCTTCTTTCCCTTTCGTTGAGTTCAGTGTCTTCTTGTAGTTGTCTAGCCACTCAGCCCACTGCTTCTGAACGACAGGCGACGGAGTCCAACCGCCCCAACCATACACAACATTTCTATTGAGTGGATCTTTAATATACTTTTTCGGCAAGTTCCCTGTAAGCATCAAAATCTACATCTAGTTGTTATTAACATTGTAAATAGGTCTATTTTACACAGAGCATAGTTTCTGGAATTACTGAAGAGATTCTAAAAATCGGTAGTAGTCAATAACATTTTATTTACTGCATGAAGTTTTTATTGTAGAAGTTATTCTTAAATTATCTGTAATAAAGCGACGCTATTTGAATTTAACACTGAAGTAGGAAAATGGAATTTAATAGCTGTGTTTGACAGCTGAAAAAATAATAAAGAGCACCTATACAGGGTAGAGGTAAGGAAAGTGCTGTTTGGTAAGTAAGCAGTTGCAAGTTATTGTTGGAAGACTCACCGAAATAGCGCTAGTGTAGGAAGTGGAAATGATATGCGGATAAAGCAGTTTTAAACAGAGTGTAGTGTGCTCGATTGAAGTGAAGTGTGGTAATTTATGACGCTGTTTTTTAAATCTTTCCATTTGCTACTACAGCGCCACCTTAATTTGCTCCATTTCGGCAATCCATTTTTAATACTCTGAGATGGTGCTCTTAACTTTTTTACTTCATTTCCCTCTTTATGATAACTATATTGTACATAGATAATACACTTAATAGTTAAGAACATTGTATACTGGTTGTTGTAAAACCATTAATATTAAATAATAAATAATCGTAAACCTGATTGAAATTACTAATATATACACACCAAGGAGTTCAGTGTGCTTAGTGTGAGTTTCTTAATGTTCTCGATAGCGTAAAAGTTAACCCAATTTTGTATGCAGTTGGAACAGCGCCCCTAGCGGCAAACGTACGCAAACGATCCCATTCCATACAAATATTTTGGGAGTTTACTCCCCAAATATGAGCTAACTTTTACGCTATCGAGAACGTTAAAAAACTCTCACTAAGCACACAGGACCTGTTTTGAAAATATAATACCAAGCAATACGAGTGTTATTAGTAGGTATTTATATTTACATATTATTATATAGTAATAGGTTTTTATTTTATTGATTAGATGGGTGGACGAGCTCACAGCCCACCTGATGTTAAGTGGTTACTGGAGCCCATAGACATCTACAACGTAAATGCGCCACCCACCTTGAGATATAAGTTCTAAGGTTTAGTATAGTTACAACGGCTGCCCCGCCCTTCAAACCGAAACGCATTACTGCTTCACGGCAGAAATAGGCAAGGCGGTGGTACCTACCCGTCCGGACTCACAAGAGGTCCTACCACCAGTAATTACGCAAATTATAATTTTGCGGGTTTGATTTTTATTACACGATGTTATTCCTTCACCGTGAAAGTCAATCGTGAACATTTGTCAAGTACGTATTTCATTAGAAAAATTGGTACCCGCCTGCGGGATTCGAGCATCGGTGCATCGCTAGATACGAATGCACCGGCATCTTATCCTTTAGGCCACGACGACTTATGTAAGAAGACGAAGGTATGTAAGAAGTATCTTATGAGAATAAGAATCGATGCTAATTTTACGGTACGTCGTACGAATTGAACGTAAGTAGGTTAAGGTTCAAAATTACGATTCGATGAAATCGAAAAAGTCAAGTTAAACGGTAGTTTTTTTTTAATGCTTAGGACGAGCTCACAGCCCACCTGATGTTAAGTGGTTACTGGAGCCCATAGACATCTACAACGTAAATGCGCCACCCATCTTGAGATATAAGTTCTAAGGTCTCAAGTATAGTTACAAAGGCTACCCCACCCTTCGAACCGAAACGCATTACTACTTCACGGCGGAAATGGGCGGGGTGGTGGTACCTACCCGTGCGGACTCCCAAGAGGTCCTACCACCAGTGATTACGCAAATTATAATTTTGCAGGTTTGATTTTTATTACACGATGTTATTCCTTCACCGTGGAAGACAATCGTGAACATTTGTTGAGTACGTATTTCATTAGAAAAATTGGTACCCGCCTGCGGGATTCGAACACTGGTGCATCGCTACATACGAATGAACCGGACGTTTTATCCTTTAGGCCACGACGACTTAAATACTAAATAGGAAAAATATATATTAAAGTTTCATTCCTGTTAAATGTGCTTTTATCTGACGAAATAAGCTTTTTTTCCTTTTAGGTTGATGATGAGTGGTTATCGTCACGGACCTCAGCAATGCCAGGGGCACAGCTAAGTCGCTGCCTACCGCTGAGAACTATTCGTAAACAACCCTTGGGAATTACCGAGGAGATGAGTTCCTTCCAAAGCCGAATGGTACTTGGTATAAAACTATGAAAACACACTGTTGGTAAACGCAGTGGTTCTAGGTAGTATGGATGAACTCTGCTCTGATTGCGTGCGATAGTAAATACGACTTGATGGGATCATCCCAAACAATTCGACAGAGAAGTACTTATGGAACACACGGAACAAAAGAGAGAGAGAAGCGAAGTCCTTGCGTAGATCAATAAGTTCCAAACTATCCGTGAAAATGTTATCGACAATTCGAATGGGATGCCAATACTAGTAGCGTCATCTGTCGTCTTATAGTAAAAAACGGATATTGAAACAACTAGTACCTACTATCGGGAATGTTTCGGGAAATTGTAGACATAGTCGACACGAATATACCGTGACTATAGGTGATCGAAGTACTATTTGAGATGAAGCGACAGTCAGATATCTTGTGCCCAGTTCGTAACACAAAAAAAAAACAAAAACTTAAATGAATTATAACATGAACTTATAAAGAGTTTGTGCAGCTCCGATAGATTCCTTATTGAAATTATTATAACGAGGGGAGGCGAAATTTTTATAACTTTACAGGAGAGCCATTTACAGTTTAAAATGTGGATAAAACATATAAAAAGAAAAAAACTTATTCAGCTATTTCAATGGAGTAAGCTTAATTGGAATGCAATTAAAAACATCGAACTGTTGATGCTAATACCGAATAAAACGCACCTTTAATTACAAAGATAAATGTCGCGTATTGAGCGAAATTTTGCTTTTAAACTAAATAGCCTTTCACCTCTTGATACATAATATTGAAGAAATAGAAAAGTGCCAACGAAATAGAATAATAAAAAAAATAAGAAATAAGAATATTTTGTATAGTTGGAAATTTATTACAAAAAAAATTACTCCACCCGGTCCCCCGATTCCAGACGGCCTGCTGGATCCAGCCGCTCCTTCAAATCCGCCAGTTCCCCACGGACCTGAAGCTCCACTCGGTCTACTGATTCCACCCCAAGCACCAGTGCCTCCCGAACCACTAGCTCCTCCCGGTTCTGTTGTTTCATCCGCTCCTGCAGAACTACCCGGATCGCCAGCTTCACCCGGACCAAAGCCACCTGGTATATTGGCTTCATCCGAACTTCCAGCGCTACTTGATCCAAAAATTCCACCAGCCGTTTCACTAGGTGCATTTGTTCCTGGAGATCCACCTGATCCGCTGGCTTCACCCGGTCCCGTTATTCCACTCGTTCCTCCAGAGCCTTTGGATTCACCCGTCCCTCCAGAACCACTTACTCCGCCAGATACCCCTGGTCCAGTAATTCCACCTATCCCACCAGAACCACTTGATCCACCAGGTAAGCCCGAACCAGTATTTCCATCAGATCCACCCAAACCACCAGGCTCATCTGGTCCACTAACTCCAGGTTTTTCACCTGCCCCTACAGAGCCACTCGGTCTACCAGTTCCACCCGGACCTGTAACTTCACCTTGTCCAGGTTTTCCACCTGCTCCTACAGAACCACTCGGTCTACCAGTTCCACCCGGACCTGCAATCCCACCCGGCACAGGTTTTCCATCTGCTCCTACAGAACCAGTAGGTCTACCAGTTCCACCCGGACCTGCAACTCCACCCAGTCCAGGTTTTCCACCAGCACCTACAGAACCACTCGGTCTACCAGTTCCACTCGGACCTCCAATCCCACCCAGTCCAGGTTTTCCATTTGCTCCAGCAGAACCAGTAGGTCTGCCAGTTCCACCCGGACCTGCAATCCCACCCGGCACAGGTTTTCCATCTGCTCCTACAGAACCAGTAGGTCTACCAGTTCCACCCGGACCTGCAACTCCACCCAGTCCAGGTTTTCCACCAGCACCTACAGAACCACTCGGTCTACCAGTTCCACTCGGACCTCCAATCCCACCCAGTCCAGGTTTTCCATTTGCTCCAGCAGAACCAGTAGGTCTGCCAGTTCCACCCGGACCTGCAATCCCACCCAGTCCAGGTTTTCCATCTGCTCCTACAGAACCACTAGGTCTGCCAGTTCCACCCGGACCTGCAATCCCACCCAGTCCAGGTTTTCCACCTGCTCCTACAGAACCACTCGGTCCACCAGTTCCACCCGGACCTGCAATCCCACTCAGTCCAGGTTTTCCATCTGCTCCTACAGAACCACTAGGTCTGCCAGTTCCACCCGGACCAGGCTTTCCAGGTCTATGTTTAGTAGTCGCACCCGGTCTGGGGGGACGTGTTGTAGTAGTTCCGCCACTACCACAGCATTCCGTACATCCAAAGGATAACAACACAATGGTAACAGTTATCAGAATGAACATTTTATGTGAAACTTATCCTTATTTTAAAAGGTATCCTGTAAATTTATCTAATTCCAAACACATTCCACAGTGATTCCATAAAACAATAATTAAGTAATGTTACTAATACGACGCCCTTAATTAATATTTGAAAACAATCAAACATTTTACGATGCAGGCTTATTTCAACTGTAGCAACAAACTCTAATTAAAACGCCAGTCACTAATAACATAGGTTAATAATCGTATTACCGATTTTCCGAAAAATATTTCAAACTTTCTTCCTCTCAAACCTGAAAACCTTTCACAAGAGTAGTTGTAAAGGATCTGATGAATTCTTCGAATCTCTCTGAAGATAGCACGAAATGGTACGACACGATTGACTGAGTAAATCGAAATGCAATTTTGTGAGATTTATTTTGAAAGTACACCGAGGGAGCAAAGAAAAGTTATAAAAAAGTGCCAAATTTAAAACGCGTCGCTTTTCAATGCGTTTTTATGTATGCTATAACAGCTATAATATGTTAGTAAATTTGAACGAATATATAGAATATTCCAACATCAGTAACAATGGCTCGTGCGAGAAGGAAGTGCGCCGGAGAATTGGTATGGCCAAGAGTGCCATGACTCAGCTCGGAAAAGTCTGGAGGGATCTGGTACGGACTCTAGTCTTCTCGATTTTTTCGTATGTTGCTGAGACCTGGTCACTGAAATCTGCAGACCGCAGGCGCATTGACTTCTTTGAGATGTGGTGCTGGAGAAAGATGCTGCGTATTCCGTGGACAGCATTTCGGACCAACGTATCAATTTTGCAAGAACTGAAAATTTCCTTGCGGCTGTCCTCCGAGTGTCTTCTCAGAGTCCTTGAGCACTTCGGTCACATTGCACGGAAGGATGGTAGCAATCTCGAGAGGCTCATCGTGACTGGTAAGGTAGATGGGAAAAGACCTCGGGGGCGCAGCCCAATACGTTGGTCCGACCAGATCCGCACCTCTCTTGATTCCACGTTTCACAACGCCCTCCACACCGCCAGAAACAAGAATGGATGGAGAAAGATCGTGCATGCGAAGGTGATACAAAAGGATGGTCACGACCCTCAGCAATAAGGAATACGACGCATGGAGGAGGATATTTGAACGTGTCAGTAATTATGGTCAAAATATAAGTACTTAAAGTGTATTTCGAATCATGCTTTATTGCTCTTTTAGGTTATTAAAGCGAACTTAAGATAGCGTTATTCAGTCGTCTTCATCATCAGCGTCTTCATCTGCTTCTTTTTGCTGTTCTACGACTTCGACCTGGAAAAAACAGAGTCAATCAATAATAATAAATAACTACATAAAAAAAACTAGCTGTACCCGTCCGCTTAGCTGGGCATTTAAATTAACATTATTATTTCTCACCCCCACAAAGATTCTCATCATTAACGCCCCCGCAACTAGTGTAGGGAGTCCAACATTCATATAATATTTTTTCATATAATTATTATACCGGAACATCCGTAAAAACCACTGTAATTTATATATTAGTATATAGATACGTATATATATATATAGCATAGTTTAGTACTTTAAATCATCAATCACTACATAGTATAAAACAAAGTCGCTTTCTCTGTCCCTATGTATGCTTAAATCTTTAAAACTACGCAACGGATTTTGATGCGGTTTTTTTTAATAGATGAGTGATTGAAGAGGAAGGTTTATATGTATAATAACATCCATTAAATAGTGGAGAAATCAATAATAAATTACAGTTTCCGAAGCGAAGCGAGGGCGGGTCGCTAGTGTTACTATATAAGAACAACATTCTCATTTAGACTATGTATTTTTTTTCAATTGCTTACCTCCGCTTCGGTTGGTTGTAGTTCCAGTTCAGCCTCCTACAAGAATACAATTGTAAGTCTGATTCTTCACTTTAAGCGAAACAGAGGTTTTATTTGAGGCTAGTCTGAATAACTGGTACATAGTCAAAGTTGTTAAACGATAAAAAAAATTTTTCATTAAATTTTATAAAAAAATATATATTGAGAAACGCACAAAAAGAAACATTCAATAGTTTTATTTGGACTTATTCATATTTATTGATTTTATTTTAGTCATCGTTTATCATCATGACCAATTTTAGATCTCAATGACGGAGCCCTCACATACGTGGTAGGACCTCTTGAGTCCGCGCGGGTGAGTACCACCACCCTGCCTATTTCTGTCGTGAAGCAGTAATGCGTTTCGGTTTGAAGGGTGGGGCAGCCGTTGTGACTATACTTGAGACCTTAGAACTTATATCTCAAGGTGGGTGGCGCATTTACGTTGTGGATGTCTATGGGCTCCAGTAACCAATTAAGCAATAAAAAAAAACGTTAAATAAAAACCCCTCACTCACCGCAACCGACTCTTCTTTGATACTCTGGACTTCCACGTAGTCATCTCCGTATCCAACCGGGAAGAGAGCGAGACAGTCCCTTTCACCAGACTCAGCGTCAGCGCTGATGTAGCACGGATTCAAACCCGCAAGCTGGAGCAGCGGGAGACTGCGTTTGCGCGAGACCATCAGTGCCAGTCTATCTTTACTGTGGAAGGTGGTGTTACTGGTATTACATATTCCCGATCCTGCGGATAGAATGGAAAGCAGTCGACGTCGCCCAAAACACTTAATTTCGGATCCTCCCGATCCATTAACGGTGCTTTTAGGTACCTCAAGCACCGGTCATCGTTCTCGTCGAACCCGTCGCTTGCGACGAAGGGCTCGACGAGCAAATTAACCCACAGACACAGCCCACTGAGTTTCTCGCCGGATCTTCTCGGTAGGTCACGTTTCCGATCCGGTGGTAGATTCTGCGAAGCACGGCTCGTGCTAGGGTTCGTGTTAGCAACATCGTCAGGTTGAGCCCCGTGAGCTCACCTACTAGTTATGGTTACGCTGAAATAGCCTCTCAAGGCTATCAGCTTAGGTAGGAAAAAAAGGTATTACACAGTCCTCTTTGTCTAATCCCTTTTAAAACCAGCTCTAACATGGTTTTAAGAAATTATTTTTGTAGGTGCAACAAAATTAGAAACTGCGCGATATTTCTTTAAAACTATTCAGATCGTAATGCTATTATCGCAATAGGCTTGGAAAATAGCATTCAGAGGTTCGCAAAGTATCTCTTCTTGAATCATTACTGAGAGAATAAACGTCACTCTTGATAAATAATTCATTTCAATGATGTATACATACGATGCATTATACATAATATATATGTATGAAATGCAGTGCTCCAGATCATTGACTGCAGGTACCTCGATGGGCTTATTACTATTATTCTGTAATTCACAAAATATCCCACGCAGAATCATCTAATATTTTATATGAGATATGAGTTCTAAGGTCTGCTGTTCTAACGGCTGCTCCGCCCTTCTAACTGAAACGCATTACTGCTTCACGGCTGAAATGGGCAAGGCGGTGGGTACCTACCCGTGCGGACTCACAGGACGTCCTACCACCAGTGACTTAAAATGTATATAAATATTTAATCATTCGTACTGTCTCCTGAGTCGCTCCATTTTGTCGTATTGTTTGATTGTATATGCGATGTGCTCTGCCGTGAATGGATCATCGCCGACGAAGACGCCCGTCTGCAAAATCATATTCAAGACTAGCTGACCCGACAGACTTCATAGTGCCTCAATCGATAAATAAAAGACCTAAACTTTTGTATAAAATAAACTTAAAACAAAAAAAAGGAATCCGTCCAACGGGGGACACATCAAAGGGAAAACAAAATTGTTATTTTTATTTAATTCGGAGCTTTTTCATATTTGTCTACCTTTTAAACCTTCTCTGGACTTCCACAAATAATTCAAGACCAAAATTAGCTAAATCGGTCCAGCCATTCTCGAGTTTTAGCGAGATTAACGAACAGCAATTCTTTTTTATTTATATAGAAGAAGAAGACAGAAGATTTTTCATAATAAACAATTAAACAATAATAATACATTATTTTATGTAATGCCTTATTTATATTAAATAAAAATAGTACTTTTGTTTTATCTGGTTTCTTTAGGTCACTTCTTTCAGGTTCAGTTAAGTTTGGTTCCTTTTTAGAGAAATATTTTAAGAGCCGACTAATAATTATTGGTAAGTGGTCTGTCTCCCAAACACGAATTAGAGAAGCTCATAATTTCGGGTCGCATAGAAGGCAAGCGGGTCGTGGGCAGAACATCAGCCAATTGGGCAGATCTAGTTAGGAAAGAGGTTGGTAGTGGTCTATAACTTGGGGTCCATGCCACCCATGACCGAACACCGTGGAGTAAAGTCACGTGTGATCCTCAGCAGTAAGGGAACGATGAAGGAGAGAGGTATGTTTTTATGAACGAAGCACCGTTTTGGCACTCATTTCCGTCAAAGAGCCGTCAAGATTGCTTTTAGCCTTATACACGACGGTTAAAGAGCTTTGACAAAAAGCCCGCAGCGAAAGTGTTAAGTTACAAGCTACAGCGGGCGAAGGCACGAACGTGTCCAAAAAATTACTAACAGCGAGTATCTCGTCCGCGTACTGATTCATGACGTCCTGCACGTCTTGTCTCTTGTCCACGCTGAACATGACCAGTACGTGCGGGGGAAGATGTTCGGATTCAATTTCCGACACTTCTTGAACGACCTAATTGAATAAATCGGTATGTTACAAAGATTATATTATAATTATTATGTCCTCTATGCCAATTGTGTTCTGGATTATGATTCCACGAGTTGCGAGCTCTATTTCATTTTATTGCGCTCAAGGATCGACGAGCATAGGGCCCAGGTGATGACGTCAGTAATGCCAAGAGTGTCGTCGGTACCGTCATGCTGGTCCCAACAACTTGAAAACTCATCCTAAGCTTGCTGATGTTCATGAATAATGATTGCCACGTCATGAAATTGGCTGTATGGTCTTCTGCCTTTGTCAGCAATAGTAAAACCGTCGATCACGCCACAATTACCAAAACATTGCTAGCAGATTTGGATCTGTGAGTATACCGGAAGCTACGTACGTACATCACTCGTTTACTGGTGATGGTCGCGAGTCAGGTAGGAGGAACCACTGTTCTGTTTCATTTCTACAGACTACGTCATTACTACAGACGTCTTAATCTCAGTGAGTCTCAGCGACAATCTTCGCAGTGAGTCGCGTTTCCGATCCGGTGGTTTCTGCGAAGCACTGCTTTTGCTAGGGTTAGTGTTAGCAACGTCGTCAGGTTTGAGCCCCGTGAGCTCACCTACTTATAAGGGTTACGCTGAAATGGCCTCTCAAAGCCATCAGCTTAGGTAGGAAAAAAAGCAGTCATGCTTTCTTATTTGACGGTTGGGACAGCAGGTGTACAGTCCTAGAAGTTGGGGGCAGAAGCTACAGTGAGGTATTGTGGTCAAGTAAAAGCTGTTGGACCTTGGGGTAGAAGTACGCTATTCCATTTGCTTTCGCCATCTCGTTAAGTGGCGCATACAGCCCTGGCACCAGCATGCCTCCCGGAGGTATGTACTCTTCTCCTTCAAAGGATACATCAGAATGGAATTCTTCCTCTTCTTCGACTTTCTCTTCGGGCTGTAAAACTATCTGCATTAAAATTCTAGCATCACAAAGTCGTATTAACGAAGTCCAATGTATTAAAAAAAAAAGGTTTCAACAAATAAATTTTTTATCAGAGAAAACTTTTAAAAGAAGTTCATAAATTGCTTTATATTTACATTGTTTTATTTATATTAACGCAAATCTTGTCAATGTATTTATTCACCATCCAACGTAACTGTAGCAAGATTGGTTGATGTAAATTTTATTTGGTTATTATTATGTGTGCATTTCACACATGTAGGATCATATCTAAAATGTAGTTACTTTTTGTTATTTCAATTGTTAATGAATGTTGGAGGGGTATTGAAATCCACTAAAAATACACTTAAATTCATTCATCATCACTATTGCATTTTATAACTTTCGGAAAACATTTCTGCTGATGTTTCGGCGTAACATTAACCTCGGCTTCCATCATCATCTGCAGTCTTGGTTTAGTTTGATATTAAGCAATTATTAAAGCCCACAATAACAAGTGAATTCCCAAACAATACCACAACTATGTACTTCCCAAAATAAATAGGCAGGAAGGTGGTACGACTTCTTTCTTGTATCTTCTATATCGTTCCCTCACCACTGAGGATCGCGACCACATGCGACGTACTTCCAGTGTGCTGGACCGTGGGTGGCATGGACTGCATGGTACAGACTACCACCGAATGCTTCTCTTGCTGGATCTGACCATCTAGCTGGTGTTCTGCCCACAGCGCGCTTGCCCTCTATGCAACCCGTAATTATGAGCTTCTCTCATTCATGTCTGGGAGACCGCATGATGTGTCCGAAGAAGCTCATAACACATTCCCGGCAGATGGAAGAGAGCCTTTTTCGGATGTCTAGCTGCCTTAGAATGGACTCGTTTGTTCTCATGGCAGTCCACGGTATTCGTAGCATCCTCCGCCACACCCACATTTCAAAGGCATCGATCTTTTTGATATCCCGGCTTTTTATGCACCATGTCTCCGCCCCGTAGAGGAATATGGGATAGATCAGTGCCCGCACCAAGCGCATTTTGGTTTAATATCGGATGCTACGATTTTTCCAGATCTTCTCGAGATTGGTCATCGCACTTTTAGCCATACCGGATCTTCGGCGTATCTCCCCCGTGCAGCCACCCTCGGATGTTATTTGCGAACCAAGATATATGAATTCCACTACTTTCTCGTAACCACTGAGTGCATCAGAACGTGGAAGAAATTGCACTCTATCTATTATCATTATTTTGGTCTTGGAGTGGTTGATTTTAAGACCGAGTTTAGCACTTTTTTCCTCCACACGGTTCAGCAGAATTGCCATTTCCTCTTCATCTGATGCAAGCATGGTAGCGTCGTCAGCGTATCTCAGGTTCATGAGTGTTTTTCTCCGCTCACGGAAATACCGCTGTTCCAGCCTTCAAGTGCTCTTCTCATTATATATTCGCCGTAGATATTAAATAATTTGGGTGACAGAATGCAGCCCTGACGCACTCCACGTTCTGTATGGAAGGGTTTAGATCTTCGATTATCCAGTTTCACGAAGCAAGAGCCATCAAGGTACAGATTCCGTATCAGCAGTGTGAGATGAGAAGGAACGCCCATATCAATTAACACACCAAACATGCTACTCCACTGAACACAGTCAAACGCCTTCGCATAATCTATAAAGCATAGCACCAGAGGCTTGTTAAACTCGCGAAATTTCTCAATTAGTACTCGGACGTTAAAAATTTGCTCGCGAGTCCCTTTTCCAGCTACAAAACCAGCTTGTTCTCTCGGTATCTGGTGGTCTATGAAAGCTGATAGTCTGCTGTTTATTATGCAAAGGAGTATTTTACTCGCGTGGGACATGAGCGACAGAGTTCGGTAGTTTTCACACTTCGCTGTGGAGCCCTTCTTATGAAGTGGTACTATTGCAGATTTTGTCCAATCACTGGGCCATTGGCCTGTTTTCCAGATCTTGGTACATATCTGATGGATAATGTTTATCCCTTCTGAACCGAGACTTTGAAGCTTCGCTGCCGACACGCCATCCGGACCAACCACCTTGTACTTAAGTTTTTGTATTGCATATTCAACCTCAGAAAGTAGTATAGGAGGCTCTTCCAGGTGGTCACACTTCACGACTTCTGTACAAAAATCGAATGTAACCAAAGAAATATGCCTTACCTGAACTTCTTCAGTAGTTACAGTTTCTGCTTTCTCTTCTCCTTCTGTTTCCTCGCCTTCTTCCGGCTCAGGATCAGCTGGCAACTGTGAAGCAGGATCACATATTATAATTAAAACTGCCAAATTTCTTGTCAACAACAAAACAACAGAGAAACCTAATCTATACATCTATACATATAAATAAAATTGGAGTGTCTGTTTGTAATATAACCGCTTTTTACTACATGCATATGAATATATATACGGTACATACACCAAAATAACATTTTTGTCTGTCTGTCTATCTGTCTGTGTGTGTGTTTGTTCCGGCTAATCTCTGGAACGGCTGGACCGATTTTGACGGGACTTTCACTGTCAGTGCTGATGATATAAGGAGTAACTTACGCTACTTTTTTTAGACTAGCTTCGCCCCGCGGCTTCACCCGCGGTACGACAATAACCGCAAGTAACATCGCGGGACTCAACTATCAATAATAAAATTTAATGTTTCCGCAGCGAAGCGAGGGGGGGCGGTGGGGTCGCTAGTATATAAATATAATCTAAATATTGTGTAAATGTGACAATGGTTGTTTCGGGTCATCCGTAACCCATTTTCAGTAATAACTGATATACTTATAGCTTTCAAATTTATCATTATTCCATAATTAGTTATTATAAGGAAACCTCCAAACTTTAAGTTTTTATGAGTATACAAGCTATAAGGCCTTCTATAAACGCACTTATTTCAATTTGCAAAGAGTTATTACTTTCAGCAATATATTTAAATGCTAGTAAATGTTGGAATTTGTACGATACCATATAAAATTTTGTTCTGAACTAAACATTGTCATCTTATTTCTTTAGGGGCTGAGCAAATGTAATCCACATTTTGAACAGCAGATTTTTTGATGATGTAATTGACCGTTGATAATAAAACTTTAAGATAAAATAGTTCACTAATTAAGAAGTATCGCTTGCGACCAGTGACCGCGGACGATTACATCGCTATCGGCTTAGATTGGGTGCAAACCTCAATTTCTTAACAATTCATAAAAACCTCAACAGTAAGAAAAAAAATCTGGTCGTAACTTGTTTACAGCAACAATATAAATTCAGTTATTGATTTTTTTATTTTTTATTTTTTACCCGCCGCGCGGATATGGTATATGGGAGTTGAATTTTTACTGGTGGCAGAACCTCTTGTGAGTCCGCACGGGTAGGTACCACCACCCAGCCTATTTCTGCCGTGAAGCAGTAAATGCGCTTCGGTTTGAAGGGCGGGGAGCCGTTGGCAACTATACTTTCAACAGCTGTTTTTATTTAGTTTAAGCATTGATTGGTGTTTGATGGTGTTGTCTCTTACATCTCACTTCGCGTTAAGTAGCCTCCTTTCGAAAAAAATGTTGAAATGAATAATGCGACAAGTATGATCTTATATTACCCCAGCTTGTATTCTTGCCATTCTCTCTTCGTCCTGTCGTTGCTTCTCGATCCTCTGTCTCTCCTCTTCTGCTTCTCTTGCTAAACGAGCCTGTTCTGCTGCCAATCTATCCCTGTCTGCTTTTTCTTCACGCTTAAATGTATATATGACCAGGGTTAGTTGCAATGACAGAAACTACAGGCGTCGGAGTGGGAATACTCCTACAACTACCAAAGATTTGCTGGAAAGACACAGACGCGTATCACCGTTATGCTATGAAAAACCGATTCACAGTAGGTAGGCAGCGGCTTGGCTCTGCCCCTGGCATTGCTGAAGTCCATGGGCGACGGTAACCACTCACCATCAGGTGGGCCGTATGCCCGTCTGCCTACAAAGGCAATAAAAAAAAAAAAAAAGTTATCGAATAGATTTTTTTTAATTTTTTTTTATTGCCTTTTTAGGCAGACGAGCATACGGCCCACCTGATGGTGAGTGGTTACCGTCGCCCATGGACTTCAGCAATGCCAAGGGCAGAGCCAAGCCGCTGCCTACCGCTAGCCAAGCCGCTGCCTACCGCTAGCCAAGCCGCTGCCTACCGCTAGCCAAGCCACTGCCTAAAGCTATTTAGTAATTTAGTTCAGTAGCTATTTACCAATTTCTGCATCTTAGCTTCGTATCTGTCCCGACGCACTTCTCGCGCTGTTTTACTGATGGTCGCGTATCTTTCAAAGGCTGGTATTGGAGGAATTTGTTTCTCCGGTGGTACGTCCTCCTTCGGCTCAGGAATCTCTTCGTATAGAGCGTAACGCAAAAGTTCTGTTTCGATAAGTTCAATAATTCACTAGAGTAAAACTGATTTGCTTGACTGAATTAAATTAATTAATTGGCCATAAGAAAAAAATAATAATCGCCCCGAGCAGTAAACCTAGAATAACTTTTGATTATTATTAATTAAATATTCCTAGTACATACCAATGCAAAAGGTCTACCAACTCTACCTTACCACCATTTAGTAAAAAATAGGAATAATTAGCCACATAAAACTCCAAATAGTTCGGATACTTTTTTTGTAGTTTTTATGTGAAGTTTTGAAGATTTATGTGTCTTGTTTAAAATTTTCTTGAAAATACGTTTATTTTCTCTAGATGGACGAAAACGTTCACGGCCATTTTGGTGTAAAATGGTTACCGGAGCAAATAGAAATTACAAAACGAATTCTACCAACTAGGACCTCTTGTGAGTCCGCACGGGTAGGTACCATCACCCTGCCTATTTCTGCCGTGAAGCAATAATGCGTTTCGGTTTGAAGGGCGGGGCAGCCGTTGTAACTATACTTGAGACCTTAGAACTTATATCTCAAGGCGGGTGGCGCATTTACGTTGTGGATGTCTATGGGCTCCAGTAACCACTTAACATTCATAAATGAACTGTCAACCTGCATATTCGTTTTTATAAAAAATCAACGAACACACTGTCGTATTTATCATAGCAGATACACCCTACGTTGCCCGGGTCATGATGTTTGTTAGAAGTATCCTATATATCGATCTAGGTTCTAAGCTATATATGCTCTAACATCTATTTTATCTAAAGCTCTAATAAAAAAAAGTACTAACTGACAAAATCCCTGTTGTCCGTATCGAACATCTTGAAGAGCACCACCATAGCCTCCCCGTTCATGAGCGCGTGGAGACACGCCTCGTTCGGGTCCACGTCGCTCATATACAGGGCTTCCTTGACGCCTGCTTCGGTCAATTTAAACGTCTCTTTAGCTGCAACCTGAATATCTAAGAAATATATTAATTGATATGTCAACTACTTTTACTTTACTTTCAATGACGCGTTTTTATTGTCATACTATTATTATTTTAGGCGTTACGATTACGTAAAGTTAATGTGGCTCTTTGTAAGGAGCCACAAAGAGCCACGAAGGCCTTTCAGGGACACGACCTTCAGCAATGAAGTAGGCGACTAAGAAGAAGAAGAAAAAGAAGAAAGTTTATGTGGCCTCATGGACAGCTCGGCGAACAGTCAGACGCTGTAGAAGAAGTTTATTACATCCACGACTCATCATAAAATATATACACTAGCTGTACCGGTCCGCTTCGCTGGGCATTTAACATTAACATTATTATTTCTCACCCCCACAAAGATTCTCATCATTAACGCCCCCGCAACTGGTGTAGGGAGTCCAACACTCATATAAGTATTAGCCTATCCATTAAGTACACGTATTTTCTACATGGATACCAAGTTTCAAGTCAATCGGATGCACGGTTCAGTAGTTATAACGGAACATCAGTAAAAACTACTGTAGTGTTATATATTAGTATATAGATATATATTTATGGTTGAAGGATTATGTACTGATAGCCCGGAGGCCTTTTCAGTTTCATCAGGACAGGTGGGCGAGCACGTTCCAGGAGGGGTGGGATTTGCTAACAGCTGCCCGAGCGCCTCCGAAGGAGACCAATCAACTCAAGAGCAGCTATTTTGCGAATGAAACTACTACTAGATCGGAAGAATACAATACATCGATCGAGTTAGTCTGTAAGCAGACTTCCGATCAACTGTTGTTTTTCGCTACAGCATAAAATGCTTCAGACTTATAAGATAGGCAATGAAAATGCGGCCATTTTAGACAAACAGTTAACATGATCTTTGAAATAGTTGTTCTATGAATCGACGAGTGATATGAGCTATTAGTTCAGTGGTCAGCAACCCGCGGCTCCTGGACTCCTCTCGGCTGCGGCTCTTCCGCGAAATGTTTTAGTTCAGGCACGGAATATTATTACTTATCACCTTGCTTTGCAAGAAAACGAGTAGACATTTTTGAAACACAAAGCTATAAAAATATATGTTTTTCCTTTTTTTATTGCTCGTGTAGGCAGACGAGCATTCGGCCCACCTGATGGTGAGTGGTTACCGTCGCCCATGAACTTCAGCAATGCCAGGAGCAGAGCCAAGCCGCTACCTACCGTTGAAAAAGAAATTTTAAAGAAAAAGTAAATAAAAATGTTAAAGAAATAGCTCTTAGAATAAATTATGATACAATTGTGTGTTATCTATATATATGTACATATGCGTTAGGGTCTTTTGGTTGACAAGCCTGCCGACAACTGTATTCGTATTATACGGGAAAAAAACAGGTGTTTGTTGATTTTATAAAGGCAATTTGAGGTCCGGTGAAACCGCGCGACCAACAAGTAGTAAATGTTCCCAAAAACCTAAGCATACTGTTTTTGATGGGGTACTTAAAAAAAACGAAACTTACTTATCATATCCCATTTTTCGTATAGATCATAATGTGCTTGATGGCAGTGCGGCCAAAATAGGATGAAATTGAACCTCTTCACATGCCTCGCCATGCGTTCCGCAACACGCTTCTTGCGTGCCGCTAGAGTTAAGACACGTAGTCTTTCTGTGGCCTCTTTGTACTCTTCTTCCAATCTCAAATCCTCTTGGATCTTCGCCTTCGAAATGAACATTAAAATAAATTTATTATTTACTAGCGACCCGCCCTCGCTTCGCTTCGGAAACATTAAAACACACATGAAACCAAAAAATAAATAAAAAAAAGTAGCCTATGTTCATCAGGGACAATGTCGGCATCTAATGGAAAAAGAATTCTTCAAATCGGTCCAGTAGTTTCGGAGCCTATTCGAAACAAACAAACAAACAAATCTTTCCTCTTTATAATATTAGTATAGATATAGACTAGCTGACCCGGCAGACTTCGTAGTGCCTCAATCGATAAATAGAAGACCTAAACTTTTGTATAAAATAAATTTAAAACAAACAAAAGGAATCCATCCGACGGGGGACACGTCAAAGGGAAATCAAAATTGTTATTTTTATTTAATTCCGAGCATTTTCATATTTATCTACCTTTTAAACTTTCTCTGGACTTCCACAAATAATTCAAGGTCAAAATTAGCCAAATCGCTCCAGCCGTTCTCTGGTTTTAGCGAGGCTAACGAACAGCAATTCATTTTTATATGTATAGATATATTAATATCAATTTAAATTTAATTATTATATTAAGCGCATGCCCTTTTATTGTCTTTATAGCCGGACGAGTACATGGCCGACCAGTGTGCTTAGTGCGAGTTTTTTAAAGTTCTCGATAGCGTAAAAGTTAACTCAAATTTGTGAGCAGTTGGAACAGCGCCCCTAGCGGCAAACGTACGCAAACTTTCCAACTCCATACAAATGAGTTAACTTTTACGCTATCGAGAACGTTAAAAAACTCGCACTAAGCACACTGGTAGTGAGCGATTACCGTGACTTATGGACGTCAGCAATGTCAGGGCTATAGTCAAGCTCCTGTTAATGTCGTAATACTGGTGGTAGGATGTATTGTGAGTCCGTACGGGCAGGTACCGTCACCCTGCCTATTTCAGCCGTAAAGCAGGAATGCGTTTCAGTTTGAAGGGTGGGGCAGCCGTTGTAACTATACTGAGACCTTAGAACTCATATCTCAAGGTGGGTGGCGGCATTTACTTTGTAGATATCTATGGACTCCGGTAACCAATTAACACCAGGTGGGCTGTGAGTTCGTCCACCTATCTATGCGATAGATAAGAAATTACCAACCGTCTTCTAAGGCTTGTGTGACATGAGCTGTCAACCTCATTTATTCATTTTGATTTAGTTAAGGGATAAATTACCAAGTTTAGTAGTGAATTAGAACAAGCAATGAAATAGGATAACTTGTGATACTAACACTACAGTTTCATAATGAAGGAAAGCTAAAAGTATGTATTTAATACAAACAGATTCCTCGGGCAATAATTCCGTGATCTCTTGCTTCTTCCTCACGATTTCCGTGTCTATTTCCCGCTGCATGAGCCCCATCTCTTCCTCTATGATACGGCACAGCTCTATTCCGTTGGCGCCAAACATTGCTCTTGTTAATTTGCCTTTCTATAGAAGAAACGGGATTGTTAATAGATTAAATCATCTTTAGGCAGGTGTTGTACGGTTTATTTTGAGTACAAGATGGAAGTCGTTAATTTATGCGCATAAGGTTTATATTTTAGTGAGTAGTTTCCTTTTTTTCTGCATAGATAGGTAAACGAGCTCACAGCCCAGCTGGTGTTAAATGGTTACCGGAGCCCATAGATATCTACAACGTAAATGCCGCCACCCACCTTGAGACATGAGTTCTAAGGTCTCAGTATAGTTACAACGGCTGTCCCACTCTTCAAACTGAAACGCATTACTGCTTCACGGTTGAAATAGGCAGGGTGGTGGTACTTACCCGTGCGAACTCACAAGCGGTCTTACCACCAGTAATTACACAAATTATAATTTTACGGGTTTGATTTTTATTACACGATGTTATTACTTCACCGTGGAAGTCAATCGAGAACATTTGTTGAGTACGCATTTCATTAGAAAAATTGGTACCCGCCTGCGGGATTCGAACCGGTGGTGCATCGCTCGATACGAATGCACCGGATGTCTTATCCTTTAGGCCACGACGACTACAAAAATTTGCCCTAGGCTTTGAGGCTCTCCATAGATAAACGGGGCTTATTATCACATTAGGTTGTTTATATCATATAACACGTATATAAAACACCGATAAAGAGAAAAGCAATAACTTACAAATATGAATAGAAATACGGGTTCACTTTTATCTTTAAATCTTGATAAAGCAGTGATGTTATCGGCTAAGGCCTAGGAAGTGAAAGTAATTATTAGTAATTAGGAAAAGATGCCCGATATTCGCTACAATATTTTCAGGATAAGATTACATATAAAAAAAGTTCAGAACATCAAAGTTCGGGTCGTCAGTCTACCGGAAGATTTTGCTCTTTACCACAAAATAAGTAAATAGCAGTAGGTAGGCAACGGCTTTAATGTACGCGTGGTGTTGCTAACATCTATGAGTGACCATAAGCACACTTACTACTTTCTGGTGAGGTATGCTTTTCTGTTTACATAGGCTATAAATTTTTATAAATTTCGCAAATTGTATTAAATCATGTTATATTTTCTTCCAAATTATAACATACAATCACCAGTTGCTCTTTGACCTTTCAAATAAGCGTTATCCTAACAGAGCAAGTTTGCGCGAATTTTATTCATAGGGATACGTATTTATGATATCTTCACGTAACTTTTGTCGAAGATTTGTACCTATTGATGATTTATGAATTGAATGTTCTACATTAAAAATCATGTATTGACTAGAATATGTTGATCGACTCGATAAAACTGACGTAAATGCATTAGAACATTTTCTAGAACCTTTCATTCTCACAGCGGCGGTTGGCAATAGCTACTCATTGTCTGCCTTAATCAATTTTAAATTTTTTTTATTGCTTAAATGGTTGGACGAGCTGACAGCCCACCTGTTGTTAAGTGGTTACTGAAGTCCATAGACATCTACAATGTAAATGCCGCCACCCACCTTGAGATATGAGTTCTAAGGTCTCGGTATAGTTACAACGGCTGCCTCACCCTTCAAACCGAAACGCATTATTGCTTCACGGCAGAAATAGGCAGGGTGGTGGTACCTACCCGTACGGACTCACGCGAGGTCCTACAACCAGTAAAAATTAAAACTTAATAATTAATTAAAATAATTGTCCTATTTAAAGTTTAGTTTTAGTAAAGTATTCCCGTTTATCACATTTAATTTAGCTATAATACAATTAAAATAAATCTTAATATTGTCTAGTGTATTTTTTTTTTTATTGCTTAGACCTGTGGACGAGCTCACAGCCCACCTGGTGTTAAGTGGTTACTGGAGCCCATAGACATCTACTACGTAAATGCGCCACACACCTTGAGATATAAGTTCTAAGGTCTCAGTATAGTCACAACGGCTGCCCCACCCTTCAAACCGAAACGCATTACTGCTTCACGGCAGAAAAAAGCGGGGCGGTGGCACCTACCCGTGCGGAAAAAAGTTACTTACTTTGACCATCGCGATTCGATCTTGTCCGATTTCCAGTTTCCCCTTCCTAATAGCGTTGCCCGTGGCCAGACAGAACCCACAGAACTCAGAGTATACTTCCATACCTAGTATTTATGTTTTATTTATTTACGATATATTTCAATAAGCATTGAATATTATAGACAATTGCACTCATTCTCTATCGATAAGCTATTGCCTGAGCCTTTGGACAGTGAGAGATAAAAAATAGAGGTCTTAATAGAGTAAGATTTACGGCTAAGGTACCCTTTGAAGCAAAATGAACGATGGCTTCGCGAGATGAGGCTTGGTACCAGCTTTGAGGTGTCAAACTTAATGTTAGAATTGAAGAATTAAGCAAGTCATGAGACGATGTCTCGGACCGTGACTGGTCTCTTTGTAGACACTACCGAACCCAACCAAGACATATAGGCATAGATAAAATCATCAACTTCATATATATATATATAATGGTAAAGGAACATTACCTATCCGCCTAGTGTTGTTTGTTTGGTTATGCTCCTTACTGTTAATTTATGATGTGTATGTAAGTATATTGGAATATAAATCATATGGTGATTTCATATTGTGTTTAACGGTATATATATATATATATATATTTATTGTATCTATGTATTTTCTTTAATAATGTGTTGTCAATAGTACACAGCAATATATCTGCTATATCTTTATCTGTCCAGAATTTCGAGTAATTAAACGGTTGTCTGAAAGAGATCTCGCCTTTAGCGATAAGACCGCCTATTGTACAAACGTATCTGTTTGTTGACTGTTTTCTGATGTTAATTGTGTTTTGGTGTGCAATAATGTTTTCTCTCTCTCTCTCTCTCTCTCTATACTAACAAATGAGCTGATCGTAATGTGCCCGGATGAAATTCTCGAACTCTTCGTCGTTTTCCACTGATTCCTGAATAGAGACTTGTCCTTTACGTGCCATTTCTATGTAATTATTCTATCTAGTTATATACCGCACTCAACTTCAGCCGAATGACAGACATCAGAACTAGACGCAGACCGAATTAAGAATATATATTTTCTTAAAATAGTTTTCATTCTTAATTTTATAATAACTCGAACACTTTTCGCTTCGTTAATGGATTTTGTTTGTTACGGAACTATTAGTTTAATTAAAAAAACGGAATTATTTTTTGTATTAGCAATTGAAAACCACTGATTGATCTAACTGATCTCAAGACGTGGTTGCTGTAATTTGGTCTTATCATCTCGTGAAACTGCGTCCTCTGGAACGCTGTATGAACTATGTAGGTAGTAGACAAAAAAACTCCATATTTATTTAATCGACGGCCAAGATTTTAAAGGGTTGGACAGCCGTCGTAACTATACTGAGACCTTAGAACTTATATCTCAAGGTAGGTGGCGCATTTTCGTCTATGGGCTCCAGTAACAACTTAACACCAGGTGGGCTGTGAGCTCGTCCACCCATCAAAGAAATAAAAAAAAAATTGAAACATTCAAATATTTTACTATACCATTTATTGAAAAAGTCATACACAAAAGTTTACTACAAGTAATAAAAAAATATAAAAAATTTACGTTGTTCTTAACCTAAATTTTTATATCAAATTAAATTCGGTAGCTAAAAGAAATAAAAAATATCACATTCACAATTAAAAAATGAATACTTTGGCACATTTTGGAAATTGGCTGCGGAAACATAATGTCCGAACCTACGCGATCATGCTAACATATTAAAAAAATACTATACAATATGTGTTTGTTTGTAAAAAAAAAAACAATTAATTCTAATAAGCTTCTTCGCGCTTAAAATCTACGATTACAATTAAAGACTGGCATATTATGTTACTTCATCTACGACGAATCTGATCCAAATATCTCATTCATTGCGTGACATCTACATAAACACGGTTTCTTGAGGTTTTTGTTTTAAATTTTCTTGAGGTCATGAATTTTATGGTTTCTTGATTAATTATTGAAAGAAGTATTTATTAATAAAATGATCGAACATGTGTGCCTCGTGGTTTTACCAGCGTCAAATTCACAACAAAATTAAATATGTTGATTTTCCCGGGCCAAAGATTTTTTTTATGTCACACTGGTCCTTAAATGACCCGTCAACTTGCATATTCGTTTTTATAAAAATTCAACCAACACACTGTCGTATTGGTCATAGCAGATACACCCGACGTTGCCCGGGTCTTTAGAAGTATCCTATATACCGATCTAGGTTCTAAGCTATATATTATGCTCTAGAATCTATTTCATCTAAATATATTATGATATAATTTAATTTTGTTTATTTTTGTTGTTAATGCACTGTCGATTGCACCTATAATTGAGGTGACATCTGCCATGAACTTTTGTCAATTGGTCAATGTTTTGTATTGATGATCACTTTGTTGGTGCAACTTAATAAATAAATAAATAAATAAAATAAATAAAGCTGTACAAAATTTATTGCGTAAAAAAATATTTAAAAAGGGTTTATCCAACAATATGCCTCTTGGATATGAATTACCAAAATGAGTTGAGCTACATACACACGACTTTTATAGCCGAAAGACGGACCAATAAACACGGGTCTTGCCCATTTTCACTACAGAGATCCGTATAAAGGGAATATTTAGGATGCAAAAGCGTTATATTTTGTGAGAAAGATTTTTTTTTCCAGGGAAATCTAAACTACAGTACCCGACGTTATCTATTGCACATCGTCTATTATACGTAGCCTAAAATAACCGATCCTCTTTTCATAGGACGGTGTGCAATATTTAACGCCGGGTACTGTACCTCCGAGCTATTGCAATTTCTACATATACGAAATCACGGAAACTACTGGTATTCATGATTATTTTAATAAATGTTTTTTTTTTTTTAATATATTATCGTATGAGAATGGATATGAGCATTGTTTAGGTTTATATTTTGGAGCGGTACGGCAACAGTCGCCATTGCGATTGAATGATTTCTCTTTGATTTTCCAAATTTTGAAGGTTGTTCGGATCTGAAAACGAAATTTTATATAAATTACTAAACAACAACAGAAATTATTAAATAGGGCGCCATTTTTTAATATAACATTTTAGTGTTGGCAATATAGCGTTTCAAATACAAAATTAAGGACTTTTTGGCGGGAACGCGAGGAGTGAATTTGTGTGATTTGTTTTATTTTGTCTATTTAGTGTTTCTTCGGATTTAAATGTGTAATAACGGTGGTTTGTTAACTGTTTAATATCTGTGAAAGTGCACAAATGTGGGAAAATGAAACAAAGCCGCTGGACGTAACTTCACGGGACCCTCCAAAAAGTCAACTGAAAAAATCTCCGTAAACGACCACCATTTTACTGAGATTATATTTCATCCCATATCATCTCATCCCATTTCATTTAATTTCATCACAGTTGATTAATGTCCCAAATTAATCATCTTCATTTCATTTCCCTCCATATTACCATTTTTCATAAATATAAGAAAGTAAATTAAAATAAGACATGACCTAACTAACGGTCGTAGTTACCAGGTCATAAAACCTCTTTAAAAAAAAAAAAATTAAAAAATTTTTGAATACAGAATGTTTACTGGTGGTAAGACGTCTTGTGAGTTCGCACGGGTTGGTACCACAATCCTACCTATATCGGCTGTGAAGCAGCAATGCGTTTCAGTTTGACAGGTGGGGCAACCGTTGTACTGTTAAAACTGAGACCTTTATTGCTTAGCTGAGTGGACGAGCTCACAGCCCACCTGATGTTAAGTGGTTACTGGAGCCCATAGACATCTACAACGTAAATGCTCCACACACCTTGAGATATACTTCTAAGGTCTCAGTATAGTCACAACGGCTGCCCCACCCTTCAAACCGAAACGCATTACTGCTTCACGGCAGAAATAGGCGGGGCGGTGGTACCTACCCGTGCGGACTCGCAACAGGTCCTACCACCAGTAATTACGCAAATTATAATTTTGCGGGTTTCATTTTTATTACACGATGTTATTCCTTCACCGTGGAAGTCAGTCGTGAACATTTGTTGAGTACGTATTTCATTAGAAAAATTGGTACCCGCCTGCGGGATTCGAACACCGGTGCATCGCTTCAACACGAATGCACCGGACGTCTTATCCGTTAGGCCACGACGACTTCACGACCTTAGAACTCGTATCTCAAGGTGTGTGGTGCATTTACGTTATAGATGTCTATGGGCTACGTTGACCATTTGACATTAGGTAGGCCGTGAGCTCTTCCACCCAGCTAAGCAATAAAAAAAATTCATTAATTTAATTTCACTTCATATTATCATTTTTATATAAAATATAAATTACAACAAGACTTCACTTAAAGGTCTTAATTACCAGGTCATAAAATCCCTTTAAAAAAAAAAAGAGAGAACATCCTATTTCTTATTAAAATCAGTTACGAAGGTAGGCACCTACCCTTGCTGATCATGAACTTCTGCACGGAGTCCTTGAAGGCCGTGGCCGGCACCGCCATGTTCACGTACGGGTAATACGCGTTCTCGTCGTTCTTGGCATTGCTCACAATTATGCCGACCACTTCTATGCCGCTGGTCAGACGAATTATTGGACCACCGCTGTAAATTTAATCATTTTCTTTTAGTTATTTTTTTTCCAATTTATTGAGTATAACTACAATTGTTAATCTCACTTATATTATAAACGCGAAAGTTTGTAAGGATGTATGTTTGTTCTTTTTTTTATTTTATTTTATTTATAAGGCACACAATACACATACACACACTTTCTTTTACGCAAAAACTAATTAATGGATTTTAATGAAACTTTGCAATAATATAGGTTACTAGCGACCCGCCCTCGCTTCGCTTCGGAAACTGTAATTTATTATTGATTTCTCCACTATTTAATGGATGTTATTAGGTATACAAATAAACCTTCCTCTTCAATCACTCTATCTATTAAAAAAACCGCATCAAAATCCGTTGCGTAGTTTTAAAGATTTAAGAATACATAGGGATATAGGGACAGAGAAAGCGATTTTGTTTTATACTATGTAGTGACACATAAGAATAGCACATAGGCTATAAAGATATAGTGTGAATTACCAAAAATATAACGACAAGCGTCAAGAAGTAGAAACAAAATCTGCCATCTTATTTTCATAATCAATATGATAAATTAGAGTTCCCGAAACGAAGCGAGAGTGGGTCGCTAGTTATTTATAAAAAGAAAAAAAAACTTATTTCTCAATCTACCCTACTAAGAATGATTTTGCAATCGAGCGATACGACTGGTCCGGAGTTCGAATCTCGCGGGCGGGTACTAATTTTTGTAACGAAATACCACCTATTAGACAGTCACAAGTGCCACGATGAATGAATAAAAATCAAAATTCGAGATGATCCCCTCATCTCCTTTTTATCATCGCACCTCCCGCCATCGGAGCAGAGTTCATCCATATTATCTGGAACCGCTGCGTTCATCGACGGTGCGTTTCCAAAGATCCTTTTTGCCACGTACCATCCGGCTTTGGAATGAACTCCCCTCCACGGTGTTTTTCGAGCGCTATGACATGTCCTTCTTCAAACGAGGCTTGCGGAGAGTACTTTATGGTAGGCAGCGGCTTGGCTCTGCCCCTGGCATTGCTGACGTCCATGAGCGACGGTGACCACTTACCATCAGGTGGGCCGTATGCTCGTCTGCCTACAAAGGCAATAAAAAAAAACCGCAAACATTACATTTTACGCAATTACCGGTCTGAAAATGGCACCTATGACAGAGAAGTTGAGAAGTGCGCGTTTGGGATGGTATGGACATGTGATGAGACGAAATGAAAATGAGGTTGGTAAGAGAGTTTTAACTATGAATGTGGAAGGCTTTAGAGGAAGAGGCAGACCTAAGAAAAAATGGATGGATTACGTGAAAGACGATATGTGTAAGAGGGGAGTGAGCGAAGAAATGGTATATGATAGAAGAGTGTGGAAGGAGAAAGCGCCGACCCCAGGTGACTGGTGTAGTGTGCAGCTCACCTAACCTTATATTTGTAACTGCACACACTAAATTATAACAGTATTACACGAATTGTCGACTTGAACAGTTCTCTTTTATTTCACCTACAACACTCTAATACATGGCGACCCTTAGCCAGCAGTTAAAATTTTGCAACATACATAAATTACGAGAGTAGCTGAATAAATTATGAACAAATACAATGATGAAGAATAGAAGTTTGTGAAGACGAAAAGAGGAAAGAAGATTTTCAAATTACCGAAAATGAAAAAAAAAAAGAAGAAAAAAATAAACCCTCACAGAAGATTGATTTAGATGAAGCGATGAGAACAATAGAAAAAGACAGAAAAGGGTGTTGCTGCCGGGAGCCGGGAGAATGCTCAAGCCTTATGATGAGAGGATACGCAGGGCGCCGGGAGATAAATTGTACGGGTCCGAGATGGAGCAGCTAGGAGTCAGTTCGAGTCCAATGCTGAGGAGTTCATTCACCCATGCTACGTAAGACGTCATGACCTACATATACGTTGACAGTAAATACGTGCTTACTGCAATGTAAGTTTTTGTTCTGATATTGTAATTTTTTTTTGTTATTATAATGTTTTTGTTTATTATATAAATTTTATATGATATTATTAAGTTCATGCGAAATTACTTTATATTCAGTTTAAGGAAATTATGTCAGAATGATAGAATATTCTAATTGTGCTACAAAAATGTCAGACTCATTTGATATTAAGACTGCAATTTCCCTGTTGCCGGTAATGAATGGCCAAGAGCAGGTGACAAATAAACTTGTCGATGGTATTCTTTTTTATAGTTCGCTCATCAATGATGACAGTAAAATTAAATTAATAGATTTCGTATTAAAAACACGTCTCTCACCTAGTGCAAAACTGCGCCTTAAAGCTAAGTATGCTGACATCGAAAGTTTGGTAGGAGATATTCGCGTTTATTTAATAATAAATTTAATTTTAATTTAATAATTTATATAAACACTCAGGCGATCAACGCCAGCGTCAGCATTTTCGCGGACGGCCGATGAATAATCAGCGTGTACAGCATAATACGCAAGAGTCTAATGTCCAAGACAACTTGCGCAACGATAACGCAAATAATTATGACAACTTAGAGTTTTTCGCACCTAAACAGTGCACTCATTCTATTTTTAGTTATAGTAATTTTTGTGTAATTAATGTCAACTTAAAAATAGTAATATCGATCTTAATTTATTAATCGATAGTGGAGCTAGTTTATGTGTACTTAAGTATGAATGGTTGTCGCGACATAAGAATTTATTGAATTTAGTAAAACATGATAAGATAATTATAAAAGGAATTAGTGGTAATTTAGAGTCTATGGGATATATTTATTTAAATATTATAATTGATCATGTGAATTTTCATCAGAAATTCTACATTTTTGAGCATTTATATTGCGCCGCAGAAGGTATACTAGGTCAGGATTTTTTCGAGCGATATAACGCGGTATTAAATTACAAAGATGGTACAGTGACTTTAGAATCCCAAAACGAGTCTGTTAGTGTTAATGTTAATAAAAGTACGTTTACAATTCCACCCCGTTGCGATGTCATCAAATACATCCCGACGTCACAAAACTGTGATTGCGTCATTTTGTCAAAGGAAATTTATAAAGGCGTGTACACAGCGGGTGTAATATCGAAGCCACATAATGGACTTATTCCTGTTAGGATATTGAATACAACGGATAGTTCGGTTAATGTAAACACTTCAGAATTAACTATTAGTTGTCTAAATAAATTTTATGTTTGTAAGTTTGATGACGATTGTTTGTCGGTTGATAGAGTTAGAACTTTGCTCACTACTTTGCAACTACATACATATCTGAATAAAGAGGAGCAAAGAAGCATTGAGAACATATGTGCCAAGTATGCAGATGTTTTTCACTTACCAGGCGATACGCTCACAACAACTAATTTAATAGAGCATTCAATCCAACTTAAGGAAAACGCGTCTCCATCATATGTCAAGCCTTATCGATTGCCAAAAGCATTGAAAGGCGAGATACAAAAACAAATAGATGAGATGATTAAAAATGATATTATAGAGGAATCTATTTCAGAGTGGTCAAGTCCTATTTTATTAGTACCTAAAAAGACAGATAGGACAGGAGAAAGGAAATGGAGACTTGTAGTAGATTATCGTCAACTTAATAATAGGATACAGGATGATAAGTTTCCGTTACCTAACATCACTGAGGTCCTAGATTCGCTATCAAATAACATCTATTTTTCAAAATTAAATCTCAGTCAAGGTTATTATCAACTGTCATTAGACGAAAAATCTAGAAAATATACTGCATTCACAACAGACAAGCAGTATCAAATGAAACGATGTCCAATGGGATTAAAGACATCCCCAAGTGCCTTTGCACGTCTTATGACTATAGCAATGTCAGGGTTAAATTATAAATCATGTTTCCTCTACCAAGACGACTGTATTGTGGTAGGTAACTGTCTTGAAACGCACAACAAGAATCTCATCAAATCAGTAAATTTGAAATTAAATCCATTAAAATGTGAATTTTTGCGTAAGGAAATAGTTTATTTAGGTCACAAAATTACTTCAGAAGGTATATTTCCCGAACCATCAAAGGTGACATGCCTGCAAAAATACCCTGTACCACAGAATGTAGACGAAGTCAAGAGATTTGTTGCATTCGCTAACTATTATAGGCGCTTTATTCCAAAATTCGCAGAAATAGCTTATCCTCTGAATGCGTTATGTAAGAAAAACGTACCGTTTGTGTGGAGTGACGAATGCGAGAGATCATTTTATAAGTTAAAAGATATACTCATTAGTCCGATTGTACTTGACTATCCAGACTTTAGTGACAAAAATACTTTTACGCTACAAACTGACGCATCAAAACTTGGATTAGGCGCCGTGCTGTCTAATAGCAATGGCAAGGTAGTCGCGTATGCCAGCCGTAACTTGAAACCAGCTGAGATGCGGTACCCTGTGATTGAGTTAGAATTACTCGCTATTGTTTGGGCAGTTCGACATTTTAGACCTTATTTATACGGGAAAAAGTTTTATATAAAAACTGACCATAAGCCATTGATTTACTTATTTAATATGACCGACCCTTCAAGCCGTTTAACTAAGTTTAGATCATATCTTGAGGAGTACGATTTTGAAATCAGCTATGTCTCAGGACGGCACAACGCAGCTGCAGATGCATTGAGCCGGATACCTATTACATCCAACAGTTTAAAGGAAATGCAACAGCATGTAGTATCGGTCATGACAAGAGCACAGGCTCGTAGGTTACGTATTGACTGTGACAATAATAACATGACTACGGAGGTATCCTCTACTCCAAGGACTGATCAACCTAAAGTAGTGGAAATCCTCAAACGACCAATTGACGGCGTTGAATTGATTCTATTTTGTAATAAAAATACATTAAAACAGATAGAAAAATTCAAACATTTTACTAGTGATAATGGTAACTGCAAATTCGTGCCTGAAAAATCAGCAATTTTTATAATTTCTCAATCGTCTACCGTAAGTGTGTTAACGAGAGAATTACAACGTTTTTGCAAGCAAATCAAAATAAACGAGCTCGTAATAATTAAAAGCAAACGCTATGAACGACTTGTAAACAATTTTGTAAAGGAAATAAGCCATTTGAAAGATTTTCCCAAGTTACTTGTCATTAAAGATGTGACAAGTATTACTGACAAAGACACAAAGACTGTGATCCTAAATGACTTCCACCTGTTACCCACGAGTGGCCACGCGGGGGTAAACAGAATGTTAAATAATATTAGGAAGTATTATTATTGGCCAGGAATGACCAATGAAGTAACAGAATACGTAAAGACATGTAAAAGTTGTCAGATTCAAAAGCATTCTAATAGACATACAAAGGAGCCAATGGTTATCACATCCACGGCATCCACTGCTTTTGAGAGAGTTAGTTTAGATTTAATGGGGTCATTAGATGTAGATAATTTTAAAGGATAATAAAGCATAAAGATAATAAAGCATTCATAAAAATAATACAAAGAAGTTTGTAACTTAAAATATTGTTTTATTGGATTTTTGTTAGTAAAGTATGAAATTTAATAATATTTTGTGTAATTTAGTTTAAGTAAAAACAAAAAAAAAGGAATCATATAATAATATCTTTTTTTTTTAGAAAGGGGGGAGGTGTAGTGTGCAGCTCACCTAACCTTATATTTGTAACTGCACACACTAAATTATAACAGTATTACACGAATTGTCGACTTGAACAGTTCTCTTTTATTTCACCTACAACACTCCAATACACTGGGAGAAGGGCGTATGGTGATCCCGCGTGGGTAGTTACCACTAGTCTACCTATAGCTGCCATTATACAGGTGAGACTTCGATCTAAAGTATCAAGTTTAGCAAGCAACGTAGTTCTCGTTGTGTTCTCAGCCTTAACACCGGGCGCGTCGTGAGATCGTTCATTCCACTGTGGCGGTAGCCATCATACAACGCAAGATATTTGATAGATACCTGAATCTCGCTTACGACATTTTCAAGGTAAGCTGGCATATACACAAATTCCGAACAACAACATTCGGACCGTCGGTCTACCGAGCAATATCACCCGTTCGGTGGAAGATCTTGCCTTTGTCGTAAGCCTCCACAAGTGGTTCAGTCATCGTAAAATGGGGACATCACGCAACTCAATAAATAGTTCGGTGTGAATGTGGCTACAGTACGTTCCCGTATGCATTTGGCCTGAGCCCCCTTAGATGCCGTCGTCCAGCCGGAATACAAGGAAAATAAAGCATTGTATAAACACACTGGTTTTTACTGGTAGTAGGACCTCTTGTGAGTCCGCACCGGTAGGTACCACCACCCTGCCTATTTCTGCCGTGAAGCAGTAATGCGTTTCAGTTTGAACGGTGGGGCAGCCGTTGTAACTATACTTGAGACCTTAGAACTTATATCTTAAGGTGGGCGGCGCATTTACGTTGTAGATGTCTATGGGCTCCAGTAACCACTTAACACCAAGTGGGCTGTGAGTTCGTCCACCCATAAAACAAACACACAATATAAAATTTCCCTAAGTCAGTCAAGCCCACTATCCTACAGAACAATCGGTGTTGATTTTGGCTCATCCTTACCTGAACCCAGACTGCACACAGCACGAGGTCTGAATCATCGACGGCGAGACGTTATTGACGTAGCCATTCGTCATAGTGGGCACCAGCGAGTCCACGGAGTGCTCACTGTAATATGGGAACCCGACCGCCATCACTTGCTCCCCTGTGGGACGGGATAGACCACGCTATATTAAACATTAATAAAAGCAAAACATTAACTGTCCCTTTCACACTCATAAGCTAGACCGCGCGAGAGAGAAATGGGCAGACTTTTCTTGATGCGCATGCAGTGTGACGTCACACCACGCGCTTATTCACAAACACTACACAAGCGCAACGTGTGAATGTGTTGAACGCGAACTACATAAAAGGCGCAGTGTCTATGACAGGTTATTTTCGTTACGGAATTTCTTGATTCAGTCGCCGCGCTCAAAGCCCGCGATAAAATCTATGCAATAGCCTAAAAATAATCGTTTCGTTTCATTTCGTTTCATCCAGTTTGAAATCACAACAATTCTAAACAAGTTTCACTTCAATATATACTTTTTAATCACAAAAGTTTTATTTTTACCCCCCAAAATTTCATTTTACCCCATTTGGGGTTATTTTACCGCGGTTCCCCGACCGCTGCACTATACTATAGCGTAGTCTGATAGCGACTTGACTTGAAATCTCCTATGTGACGTTTTGGGCCAAAATGATTCGTCTTTTGGCATTAAAAGTGTACAACATCCAAAAATATTCGAAATTGAGTTAATATGCGTAAACATTTGGTATCACCAGTATTTTTCTAATAAATACTGTCAAAAGAGCGTAAATTTGTTTGTTTGTTTTTTTTTTGTTTACCTATGTTTTGATTACTATTAACAAAATTAATACATAATTTTACCTTACTTTAAAAGACAGATAATGTAACTGGTAAAAAATAAAAAGTAAATGTTGCAAAGATGATTAATATTATTTTAAATATTAAGTTAAACCTTTAAAACACTCTCCTGTGAAATTAGTAAGTTTTGAGATTATCCAGTTTTAATGCGAGAAGACGATATATGAAAGTTATTTTGAATTTTGAATACCTATACTCGGCAAAGACTCCCATGTGCATATCTTAATATTTCACTTGATTACGCGTCAATCTTAAAAAATCCTAAGTGTCGGTTTGCATTTTATTGTAGACCAAAGTATCCTATGTGCTAAAAAAATACTTTAATATTTTTTTTCAGGAGGTACATAGTTTTATTAGATTTTCTTGAAAACTACATTTATACACATAGGAGATTTCAAATTTGCTTCGACGATGTCCTGCTTTTTTTTATTGCTTAGATGGGTGGACGAGCTCACAGCCCACACGGTGTTAAGAGGTTACCGGAGCCCATAGACATCTACAACTTAAATGCGCCACTCACCTTGAGATATAGGTTTTAAGGTCTCAGTATAGCTACAACGGCTGCCCCACCCTTCAAACATTCACGGCAAAAATAGGCAGAGTGGTGGTACCTACCCGTGTGGACTCACAAGAGGTCCTACCACCATTAATTACGCAAATTATAATTTTGCCGGTTTCATTTTAGACGATGTTATTCCTTCACCGTGGAAGTCGATCGTGAACATTTGTTAAGTACGTATTTCATTAGAAAAATTGGTACCCGCCTGCGGGATTCGAACATCGGTGCATCGCTACACACGAATGCACCGGACGTCTTATCCTTTAGGCCACGACGACTTCTGGAAGACTATATCAGCTTTACCCTAGCGTGTAGGTGAGCACACGGGGCTCTAACCTGACGACGTTGCTAAAACTAGCCCTAGCAAGAGCAATGCTTCACAGAATCTACCACCGAATTTAAAACGCGACCCACTAAGAAGATCCGGCGAGAAAATCAGTGGGCTAACACAGCAATGATACAGAATGACAACCACGATCGCTCTGACGAAAGTGGTGGTACCTTTCCAAGCCGGATTGTCGGAGAGCTTGGCCACCTGCAGATGCTTCCATTTCGCTGGGCTGGAGTACAGCACCGCCAGATCGTAAGGCCGATCCTGGACAGTTCGGTACACCACCACCGCGTGCTCCTTGATTCCTTGGCAGTATATTTCCACTCTCCTATTCGTGTACTGTGCAAAAGTATGTCTTGTGAGCTGATATGGACAAACTAGTTCAGGCCCTATAAGGGGTCAGCGGAACCCATACACACCATCTCTGGAATGCACTAAGTTGGGCCGTATCTGAGTAAATGTAAAATATTTCTGTCCTTAGATGGCTTGTGGAGAGTAGGCAGCGGCTTGGCTCTGCCCCTGGCATTGATGAAATCCATGCGCGACGGTAACCACTCACCATCAGGTGGGCCATATGCTCGTCTGCTACAAGGGCAATGAAAAAAAAAAAGATGGCGACCCAGGCAGGATTGAATCTGTAACTACATTCCGATGGATGTCCTATGTTTTAAACCATGGTCGCTCCGTGACAGAAATAGACGAAAGCTTGTTGATGGATGGTAAGCAGTTACCATGGTTACTTTTTTTTTTATTGCTTAGACGGGTGGACGAGCTCACAGCCCACCTGGTGTTAAGTGGTTACTGGAGCCCATAGATATCTACAACGTAAATGCGCCACCCACCTTGAGATATAAGTTCTAAGGTCTCAGTATAATTACAACGGCTGCTCTACCCTTCCAACCGAAACGCATTACTGCTTCACGGCAGAAATAGGCAGGATGGTGGTATCTACCCGTGCGGACTCACAAGAGGTCCTACCACTAGTAATACAGTAATGTTGCACTATTACTACTATAACTTTTGTTTTACAGCTCCGAATACTAGTCTTTTTAGCCAGACTTACACGGGGAAAATGTATTTCATAACATAATTTACAAACTAGATCAGTCAATCAATTTTTTTTTTATAGAATTTCAACTATGGATTGTGTAAAATGCTACAGGGGTATATGAAGTTTTCAAGCATTTCTTGTGGAGAATTTGGTAAAATCTGCTTGTATTACTGATAAGAATTATTCTTTGGATATTATAGGAAGCGAAGCTATTAAAGTATTGCCAGACTGCAATTCTAAGTTCCTCACATTTTTGGCAACACTTACCTCGTTGAGACAATGCGAGCAGGTGATGAAGTATCCATCTCCAAGATACACTCCGGAGCCCCAAGTGGAACCGCAACGTACCAATACGGTCATTCTGTCTATAGTGTCTGCAATTTAATTTAAATAAAGATCACAATTTTATTCTCTATAAATAAAAAAAGTCGCCAAATTTTTTTATTCATTGGTTAAAAGTCGAATTCAACAGGCTAGAAGAATGTGTAGTACATTCTGTGTGTAAGTTTGCAAAGTTTTAATTATCGTTTAAAATCAAATACAACAACAATTGACCGACCGAAAAAATACAAAAATAATCGAGAAAAAACCTAAAATAAGGGTTCCTAATGACGTAGCTGTTTTTTTACCGAATTTAATTACTCTTTTTACACGCTTTATATTAGCTTCACTTGTATGTATGTTTGTAAATGACTCCTTTAGACGCGATTTTGACCCACTTTAAACGGCCAGATTTAATTCAAACTTTGTAGATTTATCGAAGACCGATGACTATTCAATATAAAAAAAAAATTTAAAAAATTGAAATTCAACTAAGAAATGAAAAATAAATAATACTTTAAGAAAACTAAAAAACACGCTTTATATAAAATTCAACTAAAAAATAGAAAATAAATTTTAATAAATTTAAATTGAAAATAGTGTAAAAAAATATATTTTATTGATATTTTTTTCTTTACGTATATTGTTGATAAACTCTCCAACAATACCAAATAAAATCGTTTTTTTTTTTATATTAAATTACTGTGTAACTATAAATTTTGACTAACAATGTCGAAAGACTGAACGGAGTTGTATTGTCTAAATCTAAATGACGTAATAACATACTGAAATTGTTAGAGTTGAAAATAAATCAGAACTCACTAAGAACTGTCATCAACGGATCCCTGGTCCGAGGTCTCGCTAGGTTGGCCATGTCCATGTTTAGTTTCGCGGACAGTACTGTCATCAGTGGCGCCACCAGAGTCAGACCCACCCATTCACCCCGACACCAAGACACACTGCACGCCACTATACCAATTAAACTTAACCTGGAAATAATAATATTTGGTGGTTTTTCCATTTACGAGTGTCGTAGACCAACACTACTTTTACGCTTTATTTGTGGACCGTTGGTGACAATCGGCTTTCAAGGCGACTGTAACCACATCTTTAGTGACAAGTGCTCTCCACTTTAGTGACAAAATATCTACACTTTAGTGACAAGTGATCTCCTCTTTAGTGACAAATGATGTCCACTTGTTACTATGCGTACCATGTTGGCTATCGACGACAAATCATCTTGGGGTCTGATGAGAAACGTTCGTCACCACCAAATGATCGAGATTAATTTACGCATCATCTATAGGTACATTAGCTACTTTCAAATGTTTTACTTAAGCTACTTCCAAGAAAATCGCCTTCTCATATTTTTTATTGCCCCTTTAGGCAGACGAGCATACGGCCCCCCTGATGGCGAGTTGTTACCGTCACTCATGGACGTCAGCAATGCCAGGGGGAGAGTCAGGCCGCTGCCTACCTACCATTATCACAGTCATCTAGGGATGCGAAAGCTGATGCTGATGTACTTACGATTTGCCAGTAGCGAATACAGCGCCACCCTCGGACCCCAAAGAAGTGGCTGCATCGGTCAGGATCAAGGAGGGCCGAACCCCGACCTCGCCGCAAATGTATCCAATAGTTTCCGAATTCAGGAACGCCTGATCGACGAGGACGTACTTTAGTTAACGGGGGAAAGGGGGGGGGGGGGGGGGGGGGCGTTGTACTATAAAAACTGAGACTCGGAACCAATGTGTCTTGCTTTTACTGGTGGTAGAACGTTTTGTGAGTCAGCACGGGTAGGTACCACCACCTATTTCTGCCGTGAAGCAGCAATGCGTTTCGGTTCGAAGGGTGGGGCAAACGTTGCGCTATAAAAACTGAGACCTTAGAACTCATCGGCATTTAAGTTGTAGATGTCTACGGGCTCCGGTAACAATACCAGGTGGGCCGCGAACTGCATAGCCATAAGGTTTCTCAATATTTGGTTTGCAGCAGATATAGACAAAACGTAGCGACCGACTCGGGACTTACAGGTCTGATTATCTTCATTCAAAGATATAATTTATTATTGCAGTAGATGCGAATGACCCTTTTACCCGTCCACGCGTAGCTGGACTAGCCTCTCAGGTTACCAGCGGATAGGTAGGATAGGTAGGAAAAAAATATTCTTTTACGTTAATTTTTGCATTTGATACTTGAATTAAGTGCACGATGTTCTGGAAGTTTCTAGTACTTTATTTGTCGTAGCTCACCTCGCATCCGAACGGCGTGGAGCATACAAGCAGCTGCGATCCTCGCACTGGCGGAGGATGCACGATGTCCAGCAGACTCGATAGTGGTCTCAGTGTTTTGAATTCTGTAGTAGTTTTTTTAATAAGTGTCTTTAACTTACGCCGTCAAGTAATTTTTTGCCTTCAAAATACACTTTGGAGCCTGAAGATCGACCATATTTGAGGCCGTCAGCGCAAAATTGGCCTAAGCTTACCTGAGCTTACTATAGTAAGTATGGAAACAATAAGGTCTGAATTTATCTTTACACTGCCTCATAGGCAAAAACAAAACGCGCAAAAACAAAGCCGTCTGTTATCTATGGGCGAACCTAGGGATAGGACGGTTTTGCATCAAAATTTATTATGTTTTAAATAATCGGCCCATATCGTTGTCTAAGATATTTTTTCCCTACCATTTCACTAGTAGTCTAAGACTATTCCAGCTACTCACAGACTAAGGGGCTATTCCAGCTACTCACAGACCGGTAGGTGAGCTCACGGATTCAACATGAGAGAGTTTGCTAACACAAATCCTAGATAAAGCAGTAGTTCGCTGAATCTATTTTTTTTATTGCTTAGATGGGTGGACGAGCTCACAGCCAACCTGGTGTTAAGTGATTACTGGAGCCCATAGACATCTACAACGTAAATACGCCACCCACCTTGAGATATAAGTTCTAAGATCTCAGTATAATTACAACGGCTGCCCTACCCTTCAGACCGAATCACATCACTGCTTCACGGCAGAAATAGGTAAGGCGGTGGTACCTACCCGCGCGGACTCACAAGAGTTCCTATTTGATTAGAGGTTTAGTTGATTTTCCATAAAAAAATTTATATTGAATTGTCATCGATCCTTTTAAGTATGCCAAATTTCAAGTTAATCCGACGTTTTCAAGGGGGTCAAAATCATGTTTCAAAGATTACGTTACAGACATACTACGTCTGAAGCTAATAAAAGTGTATTAAAAACAGAATGTGATGATATGAGAAATAAAATAAAAGATACTTTTTCAATTTTCGAACAATATGATGTTAAGGTAGCCAGTAAACTACGCATTTCGTAATTATTACTAATTGGTAAATAAAATCAGCTCTAAAAACTTTTTGGTCAATTTAAAAAAATGACATCAATGACATATAATGACTTGTTCAACTATTTGTAAACGAAGCACTAGAGTTGCCGGATAAGCTAGATATATGTGTATGCATTCTAAATATGCCTTGTGAATGTGATCGAAAAACGAAACGTAATTATTACAGATATTATGATACCCCGGATGGATGTGACGTAATGAAAAAGGTACAATATATTTTCATTTTGATAAAAATATATTACAAGGAATTGAGTCTAAGCATGGGGCTCATGTCTCAAGGAGGGCGGCAATATTCGCTTTTTTCCTTTTCCTACCTATGCTGATAGCCTTGAGAGGCTATTTCAGCTTCGCTCTAACATGTAGGTGAGCTCACGGGGCTCAAACCGGAGTGTTGCTAACACTAGCCCTAGCAAGAGCAGTGCTTCGTAGAATCTCCGGGGCGGAAACGCGACCCACTGAGAAGATTCGGCGAGAGAGTCAGTGGGCTGTGTCTATGGGTTTCATATTCGCACTGACGACTACGGGTTCGGGTAACTTATGATTGGAAATTATATAGATAGGACAACTTATAATTGGAAATTATATAGACAGGAGACTTATAATTGCAAATTATATAGACAGGAGATTTTTTTATTGGAAATTATAATTTGCGTAATTACTGGTGGTAGGACGTCTTGTGAGTCCGCACGGGTAGGTGTCACCGCTCTGCCTATTTCTGCTGCAAAGCAGTAACGTGTTTCGGTTAGACGGGCGAGGCAGCCATTGTGCTGTTAAAACACATATCTCAAGGTAGGTGGCGGCAGTTACATTGTAAATGTCTATGGGCTCCGGTAACCACTTAACACCAGGTGGGCCGTGAGCTCGTCCACCCATCTAAGCAATAGAAAAAACTATTTGTGCATTTGACCTCGAGATATATAATTCATTTACAGACGCTGGTGACCACCCGTTACGGAGTCATAACAGGACTGATTATGTCCACATATGATGTACTGATGTACTCTCAAGCAGCCGGCTTCAAGGCAGTTATGAAACGGTATTTGTGTTACATACTAACCAGCGGACACGACAGACATTTTCCTGTCCTAAAACCGAAAATTTCAAACATTTTTTACGATAAATAAAAATTAAAATAAAAACATTTTTTTTTGTGGACCGAATTGTAAATCTAAACCATTCTCAAATTCACTGGAACATCCACAAAAAGAATCATCAAAATCGGTCCAGCCGTTTAGCAGGAGTTCACTAACATACACAGAGACCGAAGAATTATATGTTTAACATATATGTATTAATTTAGTGAAATTCGACCACGTTCAATCCCAATTTGGATTGAACAGTTTTTTTTTATTGCCCTTGAAGGCAGAAGAGCACACGGCCCACCTGATGGTTTTTTTTTTTATTGCTTAGTTGGGTGGACGAGCTCACAGCCCACCTGGTGTTAAATGGTTACTGGAGCCCATAGACATCCACAACGTAAATGCGCCACCCACCTTGAGATAGAAGTTCTAAGGTCTCAAGTATAGTTACAACGGCTGCCCCACCTTTCAAACCGAAACGCATTGCTGCTTCACGGCAGAAATAGGCAGGGTGATGGTACCCACCCGTGCGAACTCATAAGAGGTCCTACCACCAGTAATTACGCAAATTATAATTTTGCGGGTTCGATTTTTATTACACGATGTTATTCCTTCACCGTGAAAGTCAATCGTGAACATTTGTCGAGTACGTATTTCATTAGAAAAATTGGTACCCGCCTGCGGGATTCGAACACCGGTGCATCGCTCAACACGAATGCGCCAGACGTCTTATCCGTTAGGCCACGACGAATTGAGTGGTTACCATCGCCCATGGACTTCAGTAATGCCAGGGGCAGAGCCAAGCCGCCTAGAACTCCGTCAGGTAGGTAAGATAGGTAGTTTACACTGTAGGTAACGGCATATCATGCCGGTCCTGTATTCCTCTGCCTTCAAGGTCAAAAAGCTTCGATGTGACTACCGCAAATTAGTTATCGTTACAAATAACTTTGTTTTCCTCTGTTTGTCAACCGATATTCTATTATTATTTGGTAGCTAACGACGTGTTTTTGGTTTATAAATTAGAACAGCCTATTTTTCATATCCTGACAAGAAAGTATGTAATGCATAAGGTTACTGGTGGTACTACCCTCTACTTCTTTTCTATTTCTGCCGTGAAGAAGTAATGCGATTTGGTTTGGGTGGGGAAGCCGTTGTACATTAAAACTGAGACTGAGGACACATGTCTTAAACCGGTCATCGTCCCCGTCAAACCCGTCGCTTGCGACGAAGGGTTCGACTAGTAAATTACCCTCAGACACAGCCCACTAAGTTTCTCGCCGGATCTTCTCGGTGGGTCGCGTTTCCGATACGACGGTAGATTCTGCGAAGCACGGCTCTTGCTAGGGTTCGTGTTAGCAACGTCATGAGGTTTGAGCTCCGTGAGCTCACCTACTAGTTAAGGCTACGCTGATATAGCCTCTCAAGGCTCTCAGGTCAGGTAGGAAAAAAAATAATGTCTTAAGGTGGATGTCGGACTTTAAGTTGTAGATGTCCTTGGGGTCCGGTAACCGGTTCACACCAGGCGGGCCATGGGCCTGTCCATCTATGGTAAGCTATAAAAAATTTGGTGTTTTGTTGACTTTTGTACTGTCAGAAAAGAAAAAAAAAGACTGGCTGTGAGAGTGTCACTTGGCCGTTTCCTACACTTCTTCACTGCACTCTGTATAATCTTAACTATAGTGTAAATTCTGTATAATCTAAACTATAGTGTAAATTTTTTAGGTACATGTTGCATACGATACCTCTCGGCCTGATGGGTGCTACTTTCGCTCTGGTCGCCAATGGAGCGCAGATACTCAGGGAAAAGGATGACAGACTGAATTATTTCTTGGGTAAGTTTGGATAAAGCCCTAATAAATCATTCAAGGGCTTTTTTACATATGTAATCGAGCCCACAGCCTAACTGATGTTCAGTGGTTACCAAAGCCAATACCGCCCCAAATCTTGAGATTTGAGATCAAATTGGCTTAACCTCCTCACATTTGGACCAAAATTATGCCTCCTCTTTTAATAAGAACATTAATGTACACAAAGTTATGTGTTATAAAACTTTTGAATGGCCGGTGTTTTAATTTTCCCATAGTTATTAGGGGTTCGGATGCGGAACATTCATTGTTTGTAAATTAATTGCATTTATTTCTCTATCTAGGTGGTCTAGCCTGCGGTCCAATTTTAGGACCATACATCGGTTCTTACCATGCCGTTCTTCTGGGAGGAATATTTCTTGGAGTTGTCGGTATGGTAAAGAAAGACGGCGTCGACTGCGGTCACGTGTTCATTCCTGATGTACCCAATCACATGAACACGATTAGGAGCTGGAGACATGATTTTACTCTACGCAAAGATCCGCTTGACGGTAAGATTGTTTTGGATGCCTTCAGAATACTTTTGTTTGCTTGTAGCCTTGTATTTGATGCTACGGCGCATTATTAAGATCCCAGGTTAGCTTGCGAAGTGACTTTTGGGCAAATGCACCAGTGATGAAATCGTTTAATCACATATTTTTTACTTTTGCGACCTGTACCTGTATTGTAGAAATCAACACAGCCGAGGATAGTCGGGAGTGGCATAGAATAATCTAGGAGAAAGTTTTATAGGGGGCCAGGACCCTCAGCATTGAGGATTATCGACGCAATTAGGAAGGACTGGTGGTAGGACCTCTTGTGAGTCCGGACGGGTAGGTATCACCACCTGCCTATTTCTGCCGTGAAGCAGTAATGCGTTTCGGTTTGAAGGGCGGGGCAGCCATTGTAACTATAATGAGACCTTAGAACTCATATCTCAAGATGGGTGGCGCCTTTACGTTATAGATGTCTATGGGCTCCGGTAACCACTTAACACCAGTTTCGTCCACCCATCTAAGCAATAAAAAATAGGGGGAAGAGGATTTATTGTGCTAGCTAGGTTAGGAACGATCTTTGCCTGTTTCTGCCGTGATACAGTAATGCCTACCGTATTAAATTAGTGGGATAGCTTTTATACAATAACAATGTTACTTATTCTGTGAAGTTTAATACCAGTCGGATTTTGATTTGATTTGATTTGATTTGATCAAAGTCTGTTTATAGCGGATTGGGTTCGCTTATGAGTGAAGGGTAAAGACTGCTTTTTTTTAATTATGTCCCTTCGTTTCAGATTTAAAACATACATGCGGGAAGTAAGCAAGGCACGTGAAGAATGAAATGTTCCGAAAAAGAATTCAATGGAATAAACGTGTCGAATTGTTGGTTTATTAAATGTATTTATTCTAGGGCCCTTTAAGTACTTTTTCATATCATTACTTTAGTAACACATAGGTAAGTTAAAACAATATGGCTCTGAGGAATGGGTTGAGATTATACCATCATCTCACTTTTACTATCGCACTGCCCGCCACCGGAGTAGAGTTCATCCATACTACCTGGAGCCACTGCGGTCATCCACAGTGCGTTTCCAGAGGTCTTTTTTCCCACGCACCATCCGGCTATGGAATGAGCTCCCCTCCACGGTGTCTCCCGAGCGCTATGACATGTCCTTCTTCAAACAAGGCTTATGGAGGTTATTCAGTAGGCAGCGGGTTGGCTGTGCCCAAGGAATTGCTGACGTCCATGAGTGACGGTAACCATTCACCATCAGGTGGCCGAATTCCCATCTGCCTAAAAGGGCAATAAACAAATATTCATAGCGAATATAAGTTGACATTGAGTTAAAATTTGCAATATCTAACTCCGTTTAGCAGAGCACGAGTTATCCAAAATATAATTTGAGTTTTAGTAACACGTGTGTTCATTCTAGTTTTGAATTATAATTGTCCGTGCGTCTAAATAGATACTTATATGGTTAATTAAACGTAGCACATCGTTTGACTGCAATATATGTCAAAGGTTCCCTACGCGGCGCACTGAAATAATTATCTCAATTTCTGTCTGCTGAGGCACCGGAATATCTAGTTGACTCTGGGAAAGACGAATTCGAAGATAACGTAAAATGGGGGAATTGGGACACTTTTTAAGTTCCACATTGATTTTTATCGTTTTAATGAGTTACAAAACTTTGATGACTAAATTAAACTATTTAATATACTTAAACACTAAATAAAAGTCATTTTCAGTTCAACAAAGTTAAATCTCGCAACTCAACAAAAGTATGGTGACATCCCAGATTTGTCCCTGTTCTAACTCTAGACTCTATTCCTCCCAATCTACTGTACTGAGAATAAATCTATTTCTAAGACATCACAAAAGACTAAAGATACATTAAAAACAAAAGAAGGCCAAGTTAAGCAATCCGGGCGTTGAACTACGTGGCAATCAATGGGTTAATTAAACCTAATAATAGATTACCTAGGCTGCATTAAAAGTATCGGGAATGGAATATTTCCGCTGTTCCTGTCATATTAAAATCTTTTTAATTGAAAACTCCTTGGTTTTAAAAATCGAATACCATTTATTTATTTAAAAAAAGATTCTCGGTCTTGTCACGAGGTGTTGTCAAACTTGTTTAGTCGTTGAGAAAATGGAATTGACTCGAGAAAATTCAAGAGCGATGATTTATTATGACTTTCGAAGTGGTTTAGCACAAAAACAGTGTGTTGACCGGATGATTTCTGCATTTGGTGATGAAGCCCCATCCAAAACCACAATTTATCGCTGGTTTGCTGAGTTTCAACGTGGACGTGTCAAGCTCACTGATGATCACCGTCAAGGTCGTCCAAAAACTGCAGTTACCCAAGAAAACGTTGATGCTGTGCGTAAGCTGATTGAGGAAGATCGACATGTGACATACCGCGAAATTCAGGCAACTTTAGACATTGGCATGAGTTAAATACAAATAATCTTGCATGAACAATTAGGTGTAAAAAAGTTGTTTTCCCGATGGATACCGCATTCGCTCTGTGAAGAGCAAAAAGCGGCTCGCGTTACTTGGTGCGTCAGAACTCTCGAAAGATTCCACGCAGGATCCTCAAATGCTGTATACAACATTTTATCAGGTGACGAATCCTGGATATACGCGTACGAACCCGAAACAAAAAACCAGTCACGAGTTTGGGTGTTCGAAAATGAGTTAAAGCCAACAAAAAATTTTCGTTCACGGAGTGTTGCAAAAAAAATGGTGGCCACGTTTGTCTCCAAAACCGGCCATGTTACGACTATTCCTCTTGAGGGACAAAGAACGGTTAATGCAGAATGGTATGCTAGCATTTGTTTGCCACAGGTCGTTTCTGAACTCCGTAAAGAGAACTGCAACCGCCGCATCATCCTCCATCACGACAATGCGAGTTCTCACACCGCGCACAGAACAAAAGAGTTTTTAGAGCAAGAAAACATAGAATTATTAGACCATCCGCCATACAGCCCCGACCTAAGCCCCGACCTAAGCCCTAATGATTTCTATACTTTCCCAAAAATAAAAAATAAATTGCGTGGACAGAGATTTTCATCACCTGAAGAAGCTGTGGAAGCCTACAAAACGGCCATTTTGGAGACTCCGACTTCCGAATGGAATGGTTGTTTCAATGATTGGTTCCATCGTATGGAAAAATGTGTCAAATTTCGCGGAGAATACTTCGAAAAGCAATAAATACATTTTTAAATAGTAATGTTGTGTCACTTCGTTAATTCCCGAAATTTTCAGTGCCGCCCTCGTACTAGTGGTAGGAGTGTGAGTCCGCATGGGTAGGTACCACCACTCCGCCTATTTCTGCTGTGAAGCAGTAATGCGTTTCGGTTTGAAGGGTGGGGCACCCGTTGTAGCTATACTGAGAGCTCAGAACTTATATCTCAAGGTGGGTGGCGCATTTACGTTGTAGATGTATGTGGGTTTCAGTAACTAACACCAGGTGGGCTGTGAGCTTTTCCACCCATTTAGATGTACGTGAGCAGACATTATCTCCTAAACGTTGTTGAGTGGTTAAAGGAATCCATGTTACGTTTTTTACTGGTGGTAGGACTTTTGTGAGTCCGCACGGGTAGGTACCACCACCGCTTATTTCTGCCGTGAAGCAGTAATGCGTTTCGGTTTGAAGGGTGGGGTGGCCGTTGTAACTAAACTAAGACCTCAGAACTTATATCTCAAGGTGGGTGGCGTATTTACGTTTTAGATGTCTATGGGCTCCAATAACCACGTAACACCAGGCGGGCTCGTCTACCTATCTAAGCAATAAAAACAAGGAAAAAAGCTTGGAGCACTTTTTTTTTATTGCCCTTGTAGGCAGACGAGCATACGGCCCACCTGTTGGTGAGTGGTTACCGTCGCCCATGGACTTCAGCAATGCCAGGGGCACAGCCAAGCCACTGCCTACCGAAGCTGCACTTTTCAGATGTATACTTTTTTGTTTTGAGCTATTTATTCTCGGTGTTTGCCGTGTTACCTTGGTCGCATCCCTCGAGATCGATCAGGACGAATACGGAGAGCAGAGAATGCCCCAGGGACGTTTGTTCGTCCTCGCCAGCCTCGCGGTGTCCTATCGACCAGTTGTAAAAGACATCGGACGCGCAGCGGTCGACAACCGAACATTGCCATATATGACATATCCTGGAGAATGTTATAATTAAATTATACAAAATATAACGGGAATAATGTTTTTAATACGCTTTTATTAGCTTCAGACGTATGTATGTTAGTATGTAACGGAATCTTTGAACATGATTTTGACTCCCTTCAAAACGTCGGATTAACTCGAAATTTGGTATACTTATTAAGGACTGATGACAATCCATACTAAAAAAAAATTTAAAAAATTGAAATTCAACTAAAAAATGAAAAATAAATAATAGTTTAAAAAAACTAACAAAATACGCTTTTATAGAAAATCCAACTAAAAAAAAGAAAATAAATTTTAATAAATTTGAATTAAAAATAGTGTAAGAAAAAAAAAATTGTAAAATAAATAATAGTTTAGTGGGATTTTCTATAAAAGCGTATTTTTTTGTTTTTTTAAACTATTATTAATTTTTATTGATTTAATCTATTTTTATGCATAATTTAAAAAATATTCACATTCTGCACTCCTTCTCTATATTCTCTTTAAGTGTGGAAAATTTCATACTCCTTTGTCCGCGCAATTTTCGTAAAAAGGGATACAAAGTTTTTGCTTCACGTATTAATATATAGATTTCTGTTACTAAGCGTCTGGATTGCCTAACTTTGCCTTCTTTTGTTTGTTAATGTACGTTTTAGTCTTACAAATAGATTCATTCTCAATAACATCGGATTCGTTTTTCCCGGATTCTACTAGATATACCGGTGCCTTAGTAAGAGGATCGAAGAAAGAAATCGAAATAATTACTTCAGTGCGTTGCGTAGTGCATCGGTGACCTACACTACAGTCTGTGGCGATAGCCATCATACAACACAAGATATTTGATAGATGCCTGAATCTCGCTTACGACATTTTCAATATAAGCTTGCATATATACAAGTTCCGAACAACAATATTCGGACAGTCTGTCTACCGAGCAAATATCACCCGCTCGGTGTAAGATCTTCCCTTTGTCGTATATCTCCCCACAAGTCAACGTGTTAACATTAGATAGGCCGTTAGCTCGCCTGTTGAATACCACGGTCCAGTGGCGGATTAAAGGTCCAGAGCGCCCTAGCCAATCACTTTATCGGCGCCCATGTACCGGCCATAAATGACCTTACTAGTTGTTTTTGCAATTACGATGACGTATCATCAAACCCTAGACTTTAGTAGACCAGGACCCTTGTACTTACGCTAATGCGTGAATGAAATATGACGTTATAACTGTGAAGGAATCAAGATGGACGACAGAAGGTTTAGATTATAGCTCAGCATTTAGTTCTTAATCGTCGATATGTTATTTTCTTTATTTGTTAAAAAACTAGACGATGACCGAGCTTTGCTCGGTTTTTTTTTTGATAACGCCATCTTGTTGTGTCTTTAAAGCGGTTAGTTGCCCTCAATTAAGAAAAATAGTATTATTATTCGCCAATAGATGTCGGGAAGAGTTGATTATTGAAAACACGAATAAAATAACATTTTCTGAAAATAAATCGTAGCTAGATCGATTTATCGCTTCCGAAATCCCCTGTATACTAAATTTTATGAAAATCGTTGGAGCCGTTTCCGAGATTCAGATTATATATATATGTATTAATATACCTACAAGAATTGCTCGTTTAAAGGTATAAGATTCTGAGCTCGCGCGCCCCTTGTAACTACACGCCCCTAGGCACGTGCCTTGTTTGCCTTACGGATAATCCGCCTCTGTCATTCTCACAAAGACTCACCTGCCCATCACCGTCCGTACTAAATAGCTGCTGTGCTCCAAGTCAGCCCCGTTTTGGGCGTGCCTATTTTTGCTGAGCACTTCCAGATTGTCGTAAACGTTCTTCTCTTGGGTGCTGTACTGTCCGGAAATGTAGACTTCTGGTAGTTCCGCGTAGAATTCGTCGTTGAGGATCAGTTTCCCTTTGGAGCGCTGGAATATTTCGGCTTCTTTCAACGGAGCTAGGATCGAGCCGTGAGTTAAGACCCAGCGGTCGAAGAACCTCAGTCCCGATGCTGAGACCATTACGATCTTCGCCTTTTCAGGGTCTTGGGTGAAGTTGTACGAGACCATCACACATTCGACGGCCACTTTTGGTTCATCCATGCTGCTTGTTCTTTCTAGAAATACAATTATGTTTTAATTACTTTTTATTGGCGGTAAGACCTCTTGTGAGTCCACGCGGGTGGGTACTAGCACCCTGCCTATTCCTGCCGTGAAGCAGTAATGCGTTTCGGTTTGAAGGGTGGGGCAGCCGTTGTAACTATACTTGAGACTTATAGAACTTATATCTCAAGGTGGGTGGCGCATTAACGTTGTAGATGTCTATGGGCTCTAGTAACCACTTAACACCAGTTGGGCTGTGAGCTCGTCCACCCATCTAAGCAATAAAAAAATGAGCAGACATTGTCTTTTACACGTTGTTGAGTGGTTAAAGGAATACGTGGATACATGACATTAAATCTCAATTCTATTGATACAAAGGATGTATTTACACAATAGATTCGAGGCAACAATAGTTAGGATAGTTAGGTGTACAAGAATTTTTTTGTTTTGTTTTTCGGTATAAAGTTGTGGCCTAAAACGACCGGTGCACTCGTATCGACCTCCTCCCGGTCCACTAGCAGTGCTTTTAGGTACCCCAAGCACCGTTCATCGTTCTCGTCGAACCCGGGCTCGACGAGTAAATTAATCCACAGACACATCCCACTGAGTTTCTCGCCGGATCTTCTCAGTGGGTCGCGTTTCCGATCCGGTGTTACATTCTGCGAAGCACGGCTCTTGCTAGGGTTCGTGTTAGCAACATCGTCAGGTTTGAGCCCCGTGAGCTCACCTACTAGCTCGGTGACGCTGATATGGTCTCCCTAGACCATGAGGGTAGGTAAAAAAAAAACCGTATTGACCGAAGCGATTGTGTCGGGGTTCGAATCCCGCAGGCAGTTACCAATTTTTCTAATTTAATACATATATAATGTTTACGAATCAATCACTACATAATATAAAACAAAGTAGCTTTCTCTGTCCCTATATCTGTCTGTCCCTGTGTATGCTTAAATCTTTAAAACTACGCAACGGATTTTGATGCGGTTTTTTTTTAATAGACAGAGTGATTGAAGATATTTATATAAGATTTATACGTATAATAACATCCATTAAATAGTGGAAAAATCAATAATAAATTACACTTTCCGAAGCGAAGCGAGGGCGGGTCGCTAGTTCAACGATAAAGGAATAACATCGTGTAATAAAAATCAACTCTATTTTGCCTATACAATTGAGGCATATTCTTGAAGTCTATAGGTCTATAGTGGCGGCAGTTACGATGTCTCCGGTAATCACTTAACATCAGGTGAGATGTGAGTTAGTTCACCCGTATACGTAATATTTCTTTTCTTTATCGTCAAATTTGTTCCTGAACATAATTACGTGTTTGGTGCATAATTTATCGAAGCATAACGTTATATCTACGTAAAGTAGAACATTGACAGTGTTATTGGCAGGCATGGCTTAATAAAAACATAAGTAAATTCTAAACAAACAAAACAATTGTAAATTATTTCAGAGGCGCCATTGTTATCATTGAGTGAATACAAACACTATACTTCAAGAAATTTTTATGTTATATTAATTTGTATTAATAAACTTCATTTCTGTTATAACTCTTCCTCAAATTTCACATTGACGCGAAAAATTTTCTGCCCGATACTGAAAATATTTTTTTATGGATTTCAAAAAAATGTTTTAAATACATTACGTATTATGTATGACTAACGTAATATATCGTATTGACATTTATTGCGCTAAAACACGCAATGGAACACGTGCAATGCGATTACAATAATAACAGACGCAGGCGCGATTCGATGAAAATACATCTTCTTGAGTACAGGGTGTGAACGAAATTACAAATTTGCTAGGACATAAACACACCCACGTAATGAGGCTTATTCAGCGGGTGGTCAATAGGATCGCAATTTGCGTTAGTATAAAAAGATGGAGTCGGATACATCCATCATTCAAACACAACCGCCTTCGGGGAAGGCGCTCGTATCCAGCGTTCTATTTACGAAATTTGAATTTCCTTTTTTTTATTACGACCCTTGTCAGCGCATCTACGAAGGTAAGTTTTTATTAAATGTTTTGTATTAAACAAATAATGTGATTCGTTATTTAAGCTAATTACAATGTGTTTCCGTAGTGTAGCGGTTATCACGTGTGCTTCACACGCACAAGGTCCCCGGTTCGATCCCGGGCGGAAACAGACCTTTTTGTTCATATTATCTCATTTTAAATAGTTTTTTAGTGTTTATACCTAACTCGCTTTATTTTCGTTGTTTTTTTTCCCTCTCTATTGACGGGGTTGAAACGGTGTAACCACTGCAGAAAAAGCATAATAATTTTGAGAGATAAAAGTAGTGATCAAAAGTTTTTGTTCGTGGTGACATTTCACATTTTTTTACATTAATTTTTTCCCTACTTTTAGTGGAACAATTACATAGTTTTTTTTTTGTATAACACGTCTACTGTTTTTATAATCGTTTAAAACAGATGCATTATTTAAGAAGAGTTACATGAGTTAGAGAGTATCTTTGTAAAATATTAAAGAAAAGACATTGTTTGCTTAATTAAAAAAAATAAGTAAAAAAGTTCCTTCGAGCCGGATTTGAACCAGCGACCTATGGATATCCATTTTCTTGCAACTACAGTCCACCGCTCTACCAACTGAGCTATCGAAGGCTTATGAGAACGTGCAAAATTTTTAATCGCATTATAGATCTTATTTAAGTATGCATGTTCTTTTATTTTTCTCTACCTATTCACTGGTAGACTAAGAGAATATTCCAGCTGTGTTCGGACGGGAGTTCTGTTGCAAGCTCGGTGATAAACCGCAAGCTGAACTTTATATCTATTTATCAAAACTCCTACAATAAGTCGACGGACTCATAATTAATTCCACCCATTGTCACAACACCAGCTACGTCGTTTTTTATCTACAGTCACGATTTAGTTTGTTTTCTAGTTTGAAATCGTATCTTAAATCTTGATTATAGCAATATTTAAAAAAAAAAAAAAAAAAATTTAAAAAATAATTGCGTTTTTTTTTAATATGCATTAATAGAATGTTTTCAAACTATATCTGTTGTTACTTGTTAGCTCGTGACGAGTACCAGGACTTGCCTATTTTTGTAGGTAAGTACGACCGCGTAATGAAATTGAATCTTATTTGATTCTCATTGTTGGATGCTCGAGTTTCTTGAATAAGTCTTCTAAATCGATCCTGAGCTTGTATTTCCTTTAAACAGGTTTTTTCTTAATTTTTACGTTGCGAACAAGTTAGCTTGGCGCGGCCATTTTTTGAAGTGTGAAAATCGTGTAGGTAAACATAAATAAAAATTTTGTACATTGCTCCTTAAAAATTCGTAGGCGTTAACACTCAGAATGGTGGTAGCATTCACCTTATATTATTTCAAAAATGAGTCCTAAGATCCTTTGCCTTTTCGCTATAATTAAAAAACAAACACACGTGTTGCTCACACGCGTTAGCCGCGAAATCGATTCTATCATATTCTATCATATTCTCTCATTGGCTATATCGTATCTCTATACCAGGGGTTCCCAAAGACGCAGAGTCTCCTTGCCACCCTCGGACGCGTTACCACCCGTCACCCCGATGGAAGTTAAAGACTTGATCAAAGACCTACGTCCTCGCAAGGCTCCCGGTTCCGACGGTATATCCAACCGCGTTATTAAACTTCTACCCGTCCAACTCATCGTGATGTTGGCATCTATTTTCAATACCGCTATGGCGAACTGTATCTTTCCCGCGGTGTGGAAAGAAGCGGACGTTATCGGCATACATAAACCCGGTAAACCAAAAAATCATCCGACGAGCTACCGCCCGATTAGCCTCCTCATGTCTTTAGGCAAACTGTATGAGCGTCTGCTCTACAAACGCCTCAGAGACTTCGTCTCATCCAAGGGCATTCTCATCGATGAACAATTCGGATTCCGTACAAATCACTCATGCGTTCAACAGGTGCACCGCCTCACGGAGCACATTCTTGTGGGGCTTAATCGACCAAAACCGTTATACACGGGAGCTTTCTTCTTCGACGTCGCAAAAGCGTTCGACAAAGTCTGGCACAACGGTTTGATTTTCAAACTATTCAACATGGGCGTGCCGGATAGTCTCGTGCTCATCATACGGGACTTCTTGTCGAACCGCTCTTTTCGATATCGAGTCGAGGGAACCCGCTCCTCCCCACGACCTCTCACAGCTGGAATCCCGCAAGGCTCTGTCCTCTCACCCCTCCTATTTAGCTTATTCGTTAACGATATTCCCCGGTCGCCGCCGACCCATTTAGCTTTATTCGCCGACGACACGACTGTTTACTATTCCAGTAGAAACAAGTCCCTAATCGCGAAGAAGCTTCAGAGCGCAGCCCTAGCCCTAGGACAGTGGTTCCGAAAATGGCGCATAGACATCAACCCAGCGTAAAGTACTGCGGTGCTATTTCAGAGGGGAAGCTCCACACGGATTTCCTCCCGTATTAGGAGGAGGAATCTCACACCCCCGATTACTCTCTTTAGTCAATCCATACCCTGGGCCAGGAAGGTCAAGTACCTGGGCGTTACCCTGGATGCATCGATGACATTCCGCCCGCATATAAAATCAGTCCGTGACCGTGCCGCGTTTATTCTCGGTAGACTCTACCCCATGATCTGTAAGCGGAGTAAAATGTCCCTTCGGATCAAGGTGACACTTTACAAAACTTGCATAAGGCCCATCATGACTTACGCGAGTGTGGTGTTCGCTCACGCGGCCCGCACACACATAGACACCCTTCAATCTCTACAATCCCGCTTTTGCAGGTTAGCCGTCGGAGCTCCGTGGTTCGTGAGGAACGTTGACCTACACGACGACCTGGGCCTCGAATCTATCCAGAAATACATGAAGTCAGCGTCGGAACGGTACTTCGATAAGGCTATGCGTCATGATAATCGCCTTATCGTAGCCGCCGCTGACTACTCCCCGAATCCTGATCATGCAGGAGCCAGTCACCGTCGACACCCTAGACACGTCCTTACGGATCCCTCAGATCCAATAACGTTTGCACTAGTCGCCTTCAGCTCTAGGAGCAGGCTTAGGGACCTCGGTAACCGTACTCGTCGAACTCGACAAAGAGTTCGCCGTGCAACCTAACCCATGAATCAGCTCGCTGAGTTTCTTGCCGGATCTTCTCAGCGGGTCGCGATTCCGATCCGGTAGTAGATTCATTCGCGAAGCAGCTACTCTTGAGTTGTTAGGTCTCCTTCGGAGGCGCTCGGGTAGCTGTTAGCAAATCCCACCCCTCCTGGCTGAGCCTTTGCTCGCCCACCTGTCCTGGTGAAACTGGAAAGGCCTCCGGGCCACCAGTAATCCTTCAATCATAAAAAAAAAAGGGTTCCCAAACTTATTTTTTCTACTGCCCATTTTGAAAAGAAATTATTTTTTAGCGTCCCCATTTTCTCACCTGCTTAAAAACCAATATAGCGAGATCTCACTCGCTGTCAAGAGTCCTTCTAAATGAAATTGCAAATCGCCTCCCAAGCCTCTACACAACGCCTCAATTTTTTTCTGGTTCTCTTACCGTCCCCCTTCAGGCCTTCAGCGCCCACAAGGGGGCGTTATCGCCCACTTTGAGAAAGGCTGCTCTATACGATAGCGATATAGGCTTATGTTTGTGCCTTTTTCGTGCTCACTCGTTGAATGTACCTTCAAAATGCCTTGGTGCAAAGTTTTCACTTCTAAAACCGGATAATCGATTCCTCACCGACCTCATCGCAACGTGATCAAATTACTCAATTAACAACGACCTACATTCTTAGATCTTGACGAGTGCATAGATAAATACCGTTTGTTTTTCTTCTATTTTTTTTTTTAAGTATGTCAATTGGTTTTTTGTATCTCCGTTGTTGCCAGTGTTGAATTTATAAAAAAATCTTCAATTATTAAATGCATAAATACATAAATAAATGAATGGTTCGATTTAATGACAGAGCTATGCCCGTACTATGAAACGCGCTTATGAATTTAAATAATTTGACTTTAAAATACTACGAAGCAAATATGTTTGTATGCTTTCGTATGAGGGAAGTGGTAGGTCGAAATGGGGGCGAATAGATTATACCAATTCAATTTTTTTCTTTTTCTTTAAGTGGGCATTCTAAGAAGGTTACATTACGATGTCACTATTAAATGGTGTGATGCGAATCTGTGGTGGGACCCTGGAGTACATATCGTGCGTTGTTTTTTTTATTTATTGCTTAGATGTGTGGACGAGCTCATAGCCCACCTGGTGTTAAGTGGTTACTGGAGCCCATAGACAACGTAAATGCGCCACCCACCTTGAGATATAAGTTTTAAGGTCTCAAGTATAGTTACAACGGCTGCCCTACTCTTCAAACCGAAACGCATTACTGCTTCACGGCAGAAATAGGAAAGGTGGTGGTACCTACCCGTGCGGACTCACAAGAGGTCCTACCACCAGTAAATATATAAAATATACTATAATAATCATAATAGATCCTCGTGCAGGGACCATATTATGACGACCCAAAGTAGTTGGGATAACACAGCTTGAAGTGAGCTCCCGTTAGTATTACAAGGCTATTTTATTAACGGCATTCTATTTATTGTGCGTCTCTTATCTATAACGGAAACATCACGAATTCCTAACGCTAGACAGTTAGCTCTGATGTAACTTGATATATACATTTTTTTTTCATGCATTTAGATTCGTATCGTTATGAATCCGGTTTCAGAAAAGCCTCGGCTGTGATTGGTTGGAATATGTGGCGTGACAGCCACACCTTTGAGCTTGCTCGTTTGTAGTCGAAATGCAATTCTAGAACGTTTCCGAAACATGTCCTCGGATCTAATCTCGTATATTTGTTTGTCAATGTTACTTATAATATATGTATGTATATGTTTTTGGGTATAGTAGATAATTGTTGTAATTCGCGCGTCATGTCTAGATGGTATCCTATTAACGAATACATATTTAAAAAAATCGGTTGTCTGTAAAGTCGGTTTACTGACGATAGTTGAACGTGACAACGTCGTAAGAAAATACTGATGGAATGGTTTCATTTTTCAAAAGAAAATTTTAATTTTATTTGTTTGATAGATATTTTGTATGGACAATTGACACATTCACTTTTCACTGAACTTCATACATGACGAAAACATGTAAATGTATTATTGTATAGCAGTTGTCCACGCGGATGCATCGCTCACTCAAGTAGGAGAGAGACAGATGAGACAGATGTCGAACGCTGCCGAACGCGGAGGCCGATTGTGTCTCTTTGTCGCTCGTTGCGCGCTCTCGCTTGCACTTCAAGCCTTAAATGGAAGGCCTCAATGAGTCATGGTTTTTCGTGCGTGCAGCCGACTCCATCGAATTATAAGACGTTGCCACGTCAAAAATGGACGAGGGACCGACCTCATAAAATCTGTAACTCACTCCAACATAAACGATCGCTCTCACTCTGCGAAACACCGTGCCACATGCCGTCGCATCGCGAGAGCATCGGTATCGCAGGATCCGACTGATGCATGACCACGACCACTCTGTCAAGAGTGTACGAATAGGAAGAACTATATAAGACGAGCGGTGCACTCGTATCGACCTACTCCCGATCTACTAGCAGTGCTTTTAGGTACCCCAAGCATCGGTCATCGTTCTCGTCGAACCCGGGCTCGACGAGTAAATTAATCCACAGACACATCCCACTGAGTTTCTCGCCGGATTTTAAATCTTAAAAAAAAAACCTATTTATTATATTACTAGCGGCCCGCTCCGGCTCCGCTCGGGTCTTTAACAAAAATTTCAACGATAAGTCGTAGTGCATTATTTTATTCTATCATCAATAGTTTTCGCAGGGCACGCGATGCAAAGATTATTTTATATTATATATTTTAGGTAATTTATTTACACCTTAGGTTACATTATTGGAGTTTTAGTAAGGATCCCTAATTTTTTTCAAATAAGATTATAGCCTATGTCACTCGGGAATAGTGTAGCTTCCAAACAGTGAAATAATTTTTCAAATCGGTTCAGTAGTTTCGGAGCCTATTCAATACAAACAAACAAACAAATCTTTCTTCTTTATAATATTATAGAAGTATAGATATGTATTCAAATTAATTGCTGTTCCTTAGTCTCGCTAAAACTCGAGAACGACTGGCCCGATTTGACTAATTTTGGTCTTGAATTACTTGTGGAAGTCCAGCGAAGGTTTAAAAGGTAGATAAATATGAAAATGCTCGGAATTAAATATAAATATCAATGTTGTTTTTTCTTTGATGTGTCCTCCGTCGGACAGATTCCTTTTTAAGTTTGTTTGTTTGTTTTAAGTTTATTTTATATAAAAGTTTAGGTCTTTTATTTATCGATTGAGGCACTACGAAGTCTGCCGGGTCAGTTAGTATTAGTTGACAATTTTCTGTTATCGTATCAATTTCGCGGTCCCCTGTAGTATGTATACAGAATTGGATCAGCGTGTTCGTGCGGAGCAATTTGCCGACCTTAGTAGCTCATTGCATCAATCCATTATTGAGATCGGTCGAAAGAAATCGGGGCGACCTCACCGCGGAGCGGACGACGACTTATGACGGGCCCCTCGGTTCATATCTCCTGTTCAAACTAGACTACGTTGGATTAGCTACTTTTATCGTGCCTCGTGAATTTTTCTCTCGATCATCGGATTAATAAAGCATTATTTTGTTATCGGATAGTGCTCTTCAGTGGTCGTTTTAAGAAGAATAACGATAAGTCTTTTTGTTGAATTGGAAATGTTTGCTCCATTAAAATTCAATTTAAAACTTGTCACTATTTTAATGTCATGTTTTTTATTGCTTGGATGCGTGGACGAGCTCACGGCACACCTTGTGTTAAGTGGTTACCGGAGCCCATAGACATCTACAACGTAAATGCCACCCACCTTGAGATATGAGTTCTAAGTTCTATAGTCATAACGGCTGCCCCGCCCTTCAAACCGAAACGCATTACTGCTTCACGGCAGAAATTGGCGGGGTGGTGGTGCCTACCGGTGCGGACTCACAAGAGGTTCTACCACCAGTAAATCATTGAATAATTATCTTACAAATAACGCATCGATAGAATACACCGACATTATAATTTCGTTCCTATGTGAAACAACAGCGGAAGTCGACTGCTTTGGAGCTTTGCCGGTACTTAACCAGCCAATTGAACTAACAGGCGTGAGTAAGCCTAGATCCTGTCTCGGCACATTATCGTTCCCTCGACGTGGCCTCTTCTAGTTTAAGAATTTCTTTGGTATCTACTTCTTACGTCGCTTTTTTGGAGTTTACTCCTTTAGAATCGATTTACATATATAGGCCCGGGGTATGAAAATTATGGGGACCAAAATCGTACTAGCATGTCACACGAAATGCGTTATGCGCCTGATTGGCTCCTGATTGCGTGATGCGTGCGCGCGCCAATCAAAATCGTACTAGCATGTCACACGAAATGCGTTATGCGCCTGATTGGCTCCTGATTGCGTGATGCGTGCGCGCGCCAATCAAAATCGTACTAGCATGTCACACGAAATGCGTTATGCGCCTGATTGGCTCCTGATTGCGTGATGCGTGCGCGCGCCAATCAGGAGCCAACGCGCGGCCGCGTTATCGCAGGTGACGCCGGGCTGCTGCGCCGGCAGTCCGCCACAAAGCCTCGTACTGATCGCGCGTTTCTCTCATTATTGTATTTTCATATATTTGTTAGTCGTTTGTTTTGTGTCTCGTTAATTTGTTAATAATCTGTAGTGTATCGTGTTGTCGTAATATAGAACTATTTCTCGTATTGTTTCGTTTAATTTTTTATATCCAGTAAACTCCAGTCGTGCGTCGGAGCGGACACACACACTTTTTTTTTCCTACCTAGCTGAGAGCCTTGAGAGGCTATTTCAGCGTACCCTTAACTAGTAGGTGAGCTCACGGGGCTCAAATCTGATGACGTCGCTAACACGAACCCTAGCAAGAGCCGTGCTTCGCAGAATCTACCACCGGATCGGAAACGCGACCCACTGAGAAGATCCGGCGAGAAACTCAGTAGTCAGTAGGCTGTGTCTGAGGGTGAAACGTTGCCGTAACGTCTGATGCTTATGCAATAGATGTTATGCGACTAATACTTTTGTGGAACGGATGTACCGTGACTCACAAACGTCTCCGAAACTTTATACGTTCCCAAAGTTGTCGCACGTCTGCTCAGAGCCGTCAACTTAAGGAGACATATTGTTACACTACGACAAATACAATAATTGACGGTCCTAATAGGCCGCATCCTGCGAGAGCCGAGCGCAGTCCAGTCAATGCTAACTCGCCAGTCTTGATGCGTGTCACATGACCGTTGCTTTGTTCCTTTTGGTGTTTCTAATCCTGTGCGAGATTACGTCGGCGGCGTGGGTCGTCGCTATACAGACGCAGTTTTGCGAAAATGTTTCAGTCGTTTTTAAAACGGTAATGATACACTCCTCGGGCTGGTTTCGTTCAGTGTCGGATACAGTGTTGATGGTATTCTGAATTCGTTGTGGTGCGAAAGTGTTAGCATTGGGACGTCAGTTGCGACGGACATGCCTGCGTTTCGTCTGGTGTCCAGTGTGAAAAAAAAGAGACAAATCACGTTTGATCAGCGGTCGAATCGTCCGAGTCGCATTATTTATAGACGTTAACGTTTTAGGTGAGTTTCGTTTTCAACTACAAAACTATGGTATTCCAAGATGTCGTTCTCTTTTAAGTAAGTTGTAATGAATCTATAGATTAAATCTCATTAATTGACGTAAAGTACATTAATTTGCTCTCAATTATGTTCACAAATTAAATAACTTCATTCAGCGATTTAGATTTAGATCGAGTAGTTCTCTTGGCTTAAAATTGCGACGAAAAACTTAAAAATGTCAAAATCACAATTAAAGCAATTTAATAGGAGCAAAAACCCTGGAAGAAAGGAGAGAAAAAAACCCCGACCTTAAATATTTACGGAGCAAATATATTGATACCAGCACGAATTGTAATTATAATTAGACGATAGCGAAAAATATTAATGAACTCCAAGTGACTCCAACCAAGGGTCAAATAGCTCGGATAATTTTTTAGAGGTTTTGGTGCTTGTACTTATAAAATAAGTTTAATAATGCTAATATATAATAACACTATAATAATACTAAAATTCTAGAGTAGCTGCATATAGTTTTAGTCTAATATTCCTATGATTATTAACATTTTTATCATTAAGCTCACCTTTGTCCGTGTATGTCTTGGAGGTTATGTTCAGTTCACAATACTAACATTTATTGATTTAACTGCGTTTTATTAAAACATTGTCTAAACAGTCTAAAGAATAGATTTCATGTTAGTCACAAATTAGTTTAAATTTCAATAAATTTCTAATTTTAATACACAGATTTGTTATCAACAACTGATAGAATGTTATTGTTAATGTTTATTAAGTTAAAAGAAGTTTTCCGCCACGTCAGTGATATCTCGCGGAGGTCTAACAAACTACGAGCAAGTAAGGAGTTTGTGATGTGTCTGTTAGATGGCGCTGTTTTCATTATTCTATCATTGCTCACTTATAATATTGTGAAACCAAATTTCATTATTATTTTAACAAAGCAAAGCGTTATTTTTTTCTTACGAAATAAATTCTTATACTCCACATTTTTCTCTCGACACTACGAATCCGTTTTAATTGAATTAGGTTTCTAATTTAATTACAATGGTTACGTTAACCATTATTGGAATAAAAATAAAACGTACTATTCGCAAGAAATTTAATTAATGGTATTCAATTTCTAACCTTATAGTAGATTAATCAATATTTCCTACCAGATGAAGTGGTAATTAATTGACTTTGTTATGAACAGACGAAGCCTGCAAAATAGAGTAAGACTACAAAGTTAATGGAAAGAAATTTCCTAAAAACAATCAATGATTGTTTATTTATGGTCTGAATCGTTTTATGCCACGTGAAAATAAAATTGTTCGATTGGAAATTTGTTATGGCTATGGTACAAATTTGATACTTTGCTAATTGAAGTTATATCGTGTAATGCTGTTTGGCCATTTACGTATTTTTTTGGTTTATTAGGACAGCTGGTGAACTGAAAGCCTTTCCATTTCCGCCCGGACGGTAGAGTTCAGCCAAGAGGAGACCATTTACATCGCCTGACGCTAATCACTATGACGTAGTGTCACACAGATATTTTATTGTTATGTCACAATTCAATTGGGCAGTCAGTTTCATAGAAAGGAACTAAAATAGACCTAAAATAAATAAATAAATAAAAATTAAAAAATCTTGATATATTCCGTCTAAATATGTACAGGGCCGAATTGGAAATAAATTTGATACTTTGACAAAAGCACACATGTGAAGAATCAAATGTTTTTCGCATTTCATAATGTCCTTGTAATTTCGCACCGTCATCGTTTTCAATCTGTTGTCAATGTGACAATTACCATAGAATTAAAAAAAAAACTAAGCTTCAAACTAATCACATTGTTGATACGCAACATTTAGCACTTATCCACCGCTCAGGGATTTCTGGTCTTGGAAGAAAATTCTGGTAAAAACTTACGTAAATACTGCTTAAGATTCATTCGCGTAGCAGGTGCCATTGAGCTGTGAGGTCTCCCCACGGAGGTGCCCGGGCAGCTGTTAGCAGATCCCATCCCTACTGGCTGAACTTTTGTTTCCCCCACCTGTTCTGGTGAAACTAGTCTCTGGGACACCAGTAATCCTTCCTGTTTTTTTTGCTTACTTGGGTGGACGGGCTCACAGCCCACCTGGTGTTAAGCGGTTACTGGAGCCCATAGACATCTACAACGTAAATGCGCCACCCGCCTTGAGATATAAGTTCTAAGGTCTCAGTATAGTTACAACGGCTGCCCCGCCCTTCAAACCGAAACGCATTACTGCTTCACGGCGGAAATAGGCAGGGTGGTGGTACCTACCCGTGCGGACTCACAAGACGTCCTACCACCAGTAAAGTAATATTTAAATAATCGTATTTATTACCTACATAAATAAAGCAGTCCGTGTCTTATATTAATATTAACCACGTTGTATACTGAAGCCGGTAATAGATTAAGTTTCGAACACTTTTCCTATCTTCCCTTTGACGAACAACAAGAAGAAATTAAATTCCATAAAAATGTTCAAGTTGACTTTTAAATCAGTTTCGTGATTCAATTAAAGCAATGTTTATTTTAAGCGGTGTTCTTTTCTACTGAATTACACATCAACAGTGATAGTGAGCTTTTTTTGCCTACCTTAAGCTAGTTTATGCTAACTTCGAGGGGTTATAATAGCTTCACCGAACGTGATAACTGAGATAATAGTGCAAAGTAGATCAGTGTGTGCAGTGCGAGTTTTTTAACGTTCTCGATAGCGTAAAAGTTAACTCAAATTTGTATGGAGTTGGAACTTTTAACTACGTTTGCCGCTAGGGGCGCTGTCGCACTAAGCACACAGGTGATACTTAACAATGTCCTATTTTAATGAAGATGATTTTGTTTACGTGAACATAAGAAAATCTTTAAATAAATTTATAACTAGCCCTGGGCCAGGTCTTGGCATTGTTGCTGCCCAAGGACAGCGGTAACCATTTACCATCATCATGGTTGGCTCATTCATCTATGTTGATAATAGACAATCTAGATTAAAAAACTCATTTTTCTTTTATCGTCGTGGTCTGGAAGATAAGACGCCCGGTGCATTCGTATCCAGCTATGCGACTCTGTCGGTGTTCGAATCCCGCAGGCAGGTACATCTAAGCTAAGGTACATCTAAGCAATAAACAAAATTCGAATAAAGAAAAAAGGGTTCATTATAAGAAATGAGGCATACTGAATTCGTTACTGCTAGAACAAATATGAATTCAAAATAATTTGAATTAATCTATTCTATTTTGAAAAGTAATCGTAATCTATTTATCGGGGACAAGCATACGATTTTATATTTGTACACGGATAGCACGTGGTCAGTTATTACAACAAAAATCTAAATATTTCGCAACATGTACAAACTCATGATTCAGAGTACGACTATAAAAAACAAACCAAAAAAAAAATAACAAAAAAGCGGTACCAAGTAAGTCGTTTAGGAAATCTCAAAATGCCACGATTCCATGATTCACGGGAGATCAGCTTCTGAGAATGACAGCGGAAACCGGAAGGCCCCAATTAAAACGGACCTTCTCTCTTCAATATTTGAAGTACCAGCGCGGTTTGCAAGTCCAAACGATTACCTCCATCGTGCTCGTTTCTGCTACGTAGCGTAGGTTCTAGAATATTGAGAACAGAGGCGGATTATCCGTAAGGGAAACTAGGCACGTGCCTAGTGGGGTATAGTTACAAGGGCCGCGCGAGCTCAGAATTTTTAAATGAATAAAGAAAATAACATATCAACGATTAAGAACTAAACGCCTGAGCTAAATGTCCTGGTCTATTAAAGTCTAGGGTTTGATGATACAACGTCATAGTAATTGCAAAAACAACTAGTTAAAATTTATATTATTATGATGGCCATTTATGACCGGTACAGGGGCGCCGATAAAGTGATTGCCTAGGGCGCTCTGGACATTTTATCCGCCACTGAGTGAGAAGGATTTTTTTATACCAGTGCGACTGATATTTGAATCTTATCTCAAGAGGCAGTAGTATTCAAATTGTATTGTATAAGGCTTTCGTGTGCTTAATGCGAGCTTTGAACGTTCTCGATCGCGTAAAAATCAACTCAAATTTGTTTGGATTTGAATCAGCGCCCCTAACAGAAAACGAAGGGAAGACTCGCACCAAACACACAGGACCATTTCGCGTTAGCCAACAGGCTAGTCTGCGTCTATAAGGAACCATTCGAACTTTTTGACGGGAACGCGAGGTGTGAAGTTGTGTGATTTGTTTTATTTTGTCTATTTAGTGTTTCTTCGGGTTTAAATGTGTAATAACGGTGGTTTATTAGCTGCTTAGAATCTGAGAAGGTGCACAATTGTGGGAAAATGAAACAAAGCCACTGGACGTAGCTTCTCGAGATCCTCCAAAAAGTCCACTGAGAAAGTCTCAGTAAATGATCACCATTTTACTGAGATTATATTTTATCACACATAATGTCATTTGTAAATTTAATTCATTTGTAATCATTTATGTTATGTCGCGATTAGTTTCCTTGGTTTTTTATTACTCATAAACTGTAAATAAATCAAAGCGGCGAATTATAAAAATCTTATTACTTGACGCTGGCTAATGCACAAACCCTGCGGGAGCCTAAAACTAAAGAAAAAAAAGAAGGAACCATTCGTGCAATCATACATGTTTCTATGTGGGCAACCGAATCACACTTTAACGTATATTAGTGTTATAGGATAATCGTTTAAATCGTGATAGATCGTGATAACGTTAATGCGTCTATGCAAAAAAGTTAAATTTAGCAAAATTGTGACTTCACAGATTATGATTCAAAGTAAAACTTTACAATAAACAAAAAAAATTTGGCTCAAAAAACCCAATAACAGAGACACGTATCTTACGTGTTATTTGAAGCTAGCTTTCTTAGAAGTACTCCTATTTCTAGGCTTAATTAATTTAAACATTCTATATACTGAGACAGCCTTCAAAAAGTTCAACATGATTCAGCGAGTGAGTCATCGGTGGTTATTACAAATCTATCTACGAGTACATATACAGGGTGTCCCGGAAAGAATGGATAATCCTGAAACACCTCATAGTAGAGCTATTGGAGTTTCGAAATAAAAAATAAAAAAAATATTTCGTAGGTAGCCAAATTAAAAAAAAAGTAAAAATATCAAATTAAAATTTAAGCTCAGATTAACTTTTATAAAAAAATACACTAGCTACTCATACGATTTCCTGCATATTCCTTAGTATATTACATGTAGAATATTATTATAAGACCAAAAAGTCTATGGATGTCATTTATTTGTAGCTGTTGTATATTCCAGAAACCCACAGCAGTATGGAAAACATCAACTTTTTTTTTAAATACGTAATTTGGGTACTACCTGAGATTTATTTATTTATTTTTTATTTCGTGTCCCCAATAGCTCTTCTATGAGGTGTTTCAGGATTATCCATTCTTTCTGGGACACCCTGTATATCGCGTGAAACAGTGCGAAATGACCCCTTCAAAGACATTTATTTACACTTGGCGAATTCTCGGTAACTACAACGAGAAATCCGCGTACAGTCATTGTGTTCTAGTTCTAAAAATAGCAAAACGTAAACCGCAAACACTTATGAAGAAATGGGGTGTGTACTGAGTTCTAAGTATGGCGCCTGCGTTGTAATGCGATATAACAGCGATTCCCAAACTTTTCACTTAGTCAAACACATGATCACACTCTTTAAAAATTCGCGCTACCCTTACGTACTGGCTACTGGTGGTAGGAAGTATTGTGAGTTCGCACGGATAGGTACCACCACCCTGCCTATTTCTGCTGTGAAGCAGTAATGAGTTTCGGTTTGAAGGGCGGGGTAGCCGTTCTACTGTCAAAAGTGAGACTTTAGAACTCATGTCTCAAAGTATATGGTGGCATTTATGTTGTAGATATCTATGGGCTCCGGTAACCATTTAACATCAGGTGGTTTAACATCATAACATAAGCTCGTAAACCCATCTAAGTAATAAAAAAATACTTACATGCAAAAAAATTTGATAATATTAATGGTAGGTAGATAGTTCTATACCTACCTACATTTAATAGATTTTATTATCTATTACGCGTAGTTATACAGTTATCATTAAGCAAACAGTTGATTTTTTACCCTATATGCACTCCAGAAATGCAATTCGCCCGGGTAGCCTTAGATCAAAATATCATTTAAGTAAGTCTCCAGATACACTTGACGGGGATTTGCGAAACATCAATGTGTCGTTGGACACGGTAATTGAGAACCGCTGGCCTAAGGTAAAATACCTGAAAACGATTCGTATTGACGAAGTTCATTTTTACGGCAATTACATGTAATTTATTATAATATAAATATTTCCGACTTTTTCACAAAATATTTCAATAATGAAGGATAAAGATCGTACGATTAAATAAAATCGCAAAACTTAAGTAAGAATTTACATTATTTACATTTTCATTTTTTTTGAATTTCGCAATTATTTTGACCTTGTATTGCAGCCGTCGCGGCGTCGCGGCGTCGCTGTGTCAATTCCCGCCTCTTTTTTTTTCCTACTTAAGTTGAGGTGACCGCGCCTAGGGGGCACGCGGCGTATTTGGGACTTTACGGTCTTCAGATGTTGGGAGCAGACCGCGGGCCCAAGGATGTTGTTCATGGAGACCCTACTAATACGATTTTCGATTTTGTCGGTTAGAAACGTGACCAAATGAAACATAATTCAAATAATTTTCTCGGAAGGACGCATGCAGCTAATAATCTTTTATCTGTTCTTTCGGGAATCACGTGTGTGTCACTTCCTGTGCTTATGATATTAAATTATTACACCATTTAAATGGTTCCGTATATTTTTATTTTATTAAACGTTTTCTTATAATCTATATTACATCTGCAGGGAATTCATTCTCCTGTAGTCGTAAGATGTCGGCTCCATAAAACAATATTAGATGGTACAAATATATTGGTGGATAGTGGATTCACATTGCTAACGTCCATAAGCTACAATGATCGCTCATTTATTAGGTTGGCGGTATGCTCGTCAGGCCAGAGCCATAAAACAATTTGGACGATAAAACATCATATTAGTCGAATCTTTGTATTGTTTGTTTATTCTTCTCCTAAAGTACGGAATATAGTTAAAAAAACAAACAATGAAATTACAGAAAAGCAACACGTCCAGACAACCGCCATTGAAAATAAAAACCGTTAAAATAGCCTTTAGATCTCGCTTCCAATCAAGACGTTTAATATTTTTATATTTTGGTTATGAATAATAACATGTATTAAGCTATCTGTCATATAGCATATCATCACGACTTAGTCTAGTACAGAGTAAATCATTGTTTAGAACTGTAAATTATCTTTTAATGGAATAAATGGCCCGACAAGTACACGGCTCGCTTGCAATTGCGCGGCTGCACACAACAATGTTTAGATAGACAATTGTAGTCTAATCTCAACTGTTTTCTGTTAAAGATCATCAATTCAAATCAGCAAGTGTGATTTCCGTCAGTAATATATTCATAATCATCATCATCAGCCCACATTTATATAATTCATTCGGCGATAATAATAAACCGGTATTTAGAAAGCAACTGATTTTTCTCTGTAAACTTTAAAGTTATAATATCTAGTTTAATATGTAATGAAAAAAACTTTGAAAAATCTAATTCTTAATGGACTTAAAATAGTGTAACTTAACTTTTATTATTAAAGACTATAAATTTCCTAACTCCTCGCTTCGAGTCGGAATCATTTCTTTTATAAATTAATTCGCTAAACTCGGCTGTCCATAATTTTACTAAGCTCTACAACTCTCTCTCTCTCTAACTACAAATTCAAGCTATATTGACAATAAACATATAAATATTGAACGTTAATATTTTTTTCCTCAAAATTTTCAATGTTTTCCGTGAATTTCCCTAAAATTGTCTTTCACGGAAATCTTGTCCTGGTTGTGACACGACTCACACAACTAAAAATAAATCAGTCGAGCAGTTTTCGAGTAATGTATTGTTTTCTGACCGCTTTATTTGTCACAGCACACACTTATCATCCCTGGCAACCCCGACTACTGATGCTTATAACCTGTGGGTCTTGTTCTCAATTACTATCTTGACCTAAAGGTCTTAGTTAGCAGGACATAAAATTACTATCAATAATTAAAACTACTAATATTATTATAAAGTGACCAATTCTATAGCTTTTGTTGTTTCTATAACACTTTTTGCATCGTGAATCTTTGCAACGTGAATGTCATGTCGCGTTTTTTGCGAGGATCGTCTGGATCGAATGAAATACTAGCTTAAATATTACGTTTCACTGCTGAAAGTCAAACGGGACTGGGGCAAAGATTAATTCCAACAAAATATTATAAATTCAATACGAGGACTAATAATTTGATTGTAGCGTATGACCATATACAACGGAATGTACCTAAGTTTTATTCCCGGCCAGTCTGTATCATTATTAAAGATATTTGGTTTTAAATGGATTTTGTATTGGGCATGTTAATGTCAGAGCCTTTATCTCGTTTCAGCGTCAAATAAAACCTTAGCTCGGGATAGTAGAATGTAAAACGAAACAGCTTGGCTTAGTCAATCTACCCATAGACACAGCCCACTGAGTTTCTGGCCGGATCTTTTCAGTGGGTCGCGATATCGATCTGGTGGTAGATTCGGCGAAGCACTTGCTATGGCTAGTGTTAGCAAATTCTCTCAGGTTGGGAATGTGTGCTCACTTACCCGTCCTCATGTAGCTAGAATAGTCCCTTAGGCTCTAGCGATCAGGTAGGCAAAAAAAATAATGAACGCACTACCACCTTGCTATTTTCTCCCATATAGTAGACATGGTCCTAGTAGTGGTAGGACCTCTTGTGAGTCCGCACGGGTAGGTACCGCCACCCGGCCTATTTCTGCCGTGAAGCAGTAATGCGTTTCGGTTTGAAGGGTGGGGCAGCCGCTGTAACTATACTGAGACCTTAGAACTTATATCTCAAGGTAGGTGGCGGCATTTATGTTGTAGATGTCTACAGGCTCCAGTAACCACTTAATGCCGGGTGGGCCGTGAGCTCGTCCACCCTCATAAGCAATAAAAAAGACATGCGTTCCACTTTGAAGGGTGGGGCGGTCGTTTTTACAATATCATTAAAACTGCGAATCCACATTCTTTATATTCGCATCTCTGGTGTCTTGGGTTCTGGAGACCACTTAGAACTGCCGCGACTTTGCTCATCGATGGTAAATAAAAGGAAATAGGTCCTTGCCATCCAGCGTTCGTATTTTATTTCCACCATATATGACATGATTGCTCTTAATGTAATATTAGCATTATGGTACATATAGAACCTTAATCATCATTCCTTATTTAAGATGGCGCCTATACCACAAGGTCGGTAGCTTCCGACGGCGCCAACTTTTTATATCGCTTGCTAAACACAAATAATATAACTATTACTAATAATTTAAGTTTTAGAAATCTTTAATACGTATATAGGATACTGGTTCGACTAATTTTCGATCAGGCTTCATTCAAATCATGACATTCTTTTGCGATATGATTCAAGATCAAGTTTGTGGTGTTTACATCGTTGTGGGTTTGAATTTAGATTTATATTCGATAGTTGTGAATTGTAAACTTTTAACCGTATTCCCGTGGTTAAACTATTTCATACGATCATTACGCCTCTAAGTCAACAGAATCTCTGCTCGCTTTTTTTTTTATGATTGAAAGTTTACGGGTGGCCCGAAGGCCTTTCCAGTTTCACCAGGACAGGCGGGCGAGCAAAGGCTCAGCCAAGAGGGGCGGGATTTGCTAACAACTGCCCGAGCGCCTCCGAAGGAGACCTAACAACTCAAGAGCAATTGCTTCGCGAATGAATCTACTACCGGATCGGAATCGCGACCCGCTGAGAAGATCCGGCGAGAAACTCAGCGGGCTGATGCATGGGTTAGGTTCCACGTCGACCTCTTTGTCGAGTTCGACGAGTACGGTTACCGGGGTCCCTAAGCCTGCTCCTAGTATTAGAGCTGAAGGCGTCTAATGCAAAAGTTATTGGATCTGATGGATCCGTAAGGACGTGTCTGCTCCTGCATGATCAGGATTCGGGGAGTAGTCAGCGGCGGCAACGATAAGGTGATTATCATGACGCATAGCCTTATCGAAGTACCGTTCCGACGCTGACTTCATGTATTTCCGAATTGATTCGAGGCCCAGGTCGTCGTATAGGTCAACGTTCCTCACGAACCACGGAGCCCCGACAGCTAACCCGCAAAAGCGGGATTGTAGGGATTGGAGGGTGTCTATGTGTGTGCGGGCCGCGTGAGCGAATACCACACTCGCGTAAGTCATGACGGGCCGTATGCAAGTTTTTCTCTGCTTGGCTGCCGAAGTGAAATTTTAATAAAACCTATGTATGTTATTTTTTATGTCTAAATATAAAAATATATCAAAAATATTCTAAATAATAAAAATATGCACCCAATCGTGCGTTTAAATGCCTGAAAACTATAATTTTAAGATCCGTGTGAGATTATATTAAAATTCTCTCTAAATACCCTTGGGAAAAAATGCAAATTCTGATGATCAGTACATGATAACAGACGGATGATGAAATCTTACACACTTGTAATTTTTCAGTAATAACATATACTAAACCGTTTACATAATTAAACTGCAAATTTAGATTTAATCTCATATCTTTAAAAGAGCAATTCTTGTATATAAATATATATATAATCTGAATCTCGGAAACGGCTCCAACGATTTTCATAAAATAAAATTTAGTATACAGGGGATTTCGGGGGCGACAAATCGATCTAGCTACGATTTATTTTCAGAAAATGTTGTTTTATTCGTTTTTTCAATAAATACCTTTATCGATAATCGATATAAACATAAGCTTTTTTTTATTGAAAGAAAATAACAAATAATATAATATAATATGATTAGGTAATTCGTATTTAAATATAATTTCTAAGAAAAACACAATTGACCAAAAAAAAAAGGTCGGTCATCCTCTAGTTTTAATAATCGTACAGAACCATTTCAATTAGTTTCATTAACTTCCAAGATGGCGTTTAGAAAAATGGCGCCTAGAACATTTTGAAGGTCGTATACTTCCGTAACTAAAGAGCGGCGGCGGCGCCAACTTTTTGTATCAAATACAATAAATACAATTCAAACAGACCATCAAATGTACCATTGCGCTGTAAAAAATCAATATTTGCAATTCTTTTTGTGTGAACATCGAGAGATATGTCAATATTTGAATCTAGTTTTGGATCAGACACAAGAACGAACTGGAAAATCTTCGCAGGCTGTTAATTTTATTTCTAGTTTGCTTCGCGTCATTATTTGTTTTATGTACAGCAAAAAAAATATAACATTTGTACGTTAATTATGCATAATGAGACTTTTGTTTGAAATACTTGTTGGTTTTGTTCAATTCAAAGCGCTTTTACATAATATATTTTTTTTAATTTTTTTATTACAATCCTGCCTACACCGTACATCTCATTCTTGAATACATGACGATCCTATTGATAGTCTCTTCAAAACATGAATACCATTGCCTAACTGAAAATACGAAATTGAAATATTAAAAAAAATGAGATAGACTATAAAATTACAATGTTCCAAAAATTTTAAATTGGTTAAAAAAAAGTATTTATGTCTTATCTTAACTGCCTCGAAGAGTTTTCAAAACGACTATGCTCAAAAAAACACTTAGATTCATTCAAGTTTTAACAATAAAAACCACTATTATAATCATGTTAAAATATTCACAATGAGTTATTAATTTCTCCGAAAATGTCCGAAGCGTGCCCAGACGATGACGCAGAACCAATCGCGATTTATAACACGTATTTAAAAAATAAAAACAACAGTTACGTTTTAACTGATGATCGTGAAAACATAAGGTTTGCAGCCCGATAGTTATTTTCATTCGAAACTCGGCCTAAGCTATAAGAGAATAACGCAAAGGCAGTGGAAAGACTGGCTCCTTCCGTGGCTCAAACGGCTAAAATTGATTTGTCTGCAGGGAATGTATGTAAGCTTCACATTAACTGACCGCCATATTGATAATGTAGTCCTTGTAAGTCCCATTTCGGAGCGCTTGGGGCGTTTTTGTAATGAAGTCATGAACCAACAGGGTTTTCAGTTTGTTAAAATATAGACTTTCATTCGTATTTCGTAACAAAAATTCGTAAACCGCCTTTTATTTCGAAAAGTAATTTGGTAAGTAGATTGTACTATAGCTATGTTCTGGCTGTTAGGCTATGTGCCAAGGACGTAAATTAAAAACAAATCAGCCTAGTAATTCGCAATTCTAAAACACAGATTTAAATGTATACTAAGCTTTATACTATGACTAGCTGTACCCGTCCGCTTCGCTGGGCATTTAAAATTAACATTATTATTTCTCACCCCCACAAAGATTCTCATAATTAACGCCCCCGCAACTGGCGTAGGGAGTCCGACACTCATATAAATATTAGCCTATCCATTAAGTACATGTATTTTCTACATGGATACCAAGTTTCAAGTCAATCGGATGCATGGTTCAGTAGTTATAACGGAACATCCGTAAAAACCACTGTCGATTTATATATTAATATAAATAGATAACAAACTTTCAGAGGTTTCAAAGTAACTGTCAAATGTTTCATCGTATTCGTGTCATAGATAATAAATACACAAACTTATATCACATAATACACAAACAAGATAGATGTTTAATAAAAATGTCTATTGTTCATACTAATTGGAAAAGTGCTTACATTAGAGACAAAAGTGCATTCTATTGAAATATTCATTTTCGTGCACAAACCAAACTAGGCTATGTACATAGTTTTATTGTAATGGTGAAGTGAACGCTTTAAAATAACCCTATTAATTATTTTTTAATATAATTTGATTAAGGTAGAGAGAGCCAGAAGGAACTAAATGCCAATCAATGGATTCAATCCTTGTTATTTTAACTACACTTAAAACGCACGCTCGCTATGGACACGGGAGTATTCACGCAAGATTTATGAATGAAATGGCTGTAGTGTGTGTACCAATAGATAAGTCATTGAAAATTTAATTTGCAGTGTGTTCAGTGTTAATAAATGTATGTCATACGTAATCTGTGATAGCCCTTGGAGCATATTTTTTTTGATTATATTCTTTTTTTAAATATTTATTTCACATATTCTACTATAATCTAGCGTAATTACTGGTGGTAGGACATCTTGTGAGTCCGCACGGGTAGGTACCACCACCCCGCTTATTTTTGCCGTGAAGCAGTAATGCGTTTCGGTTTGAAGGGTGGGGCAGCCGTTGTAACTATATGGAGAAAATAACTATACGGCGCATATACATTGTAGGTGTCTATGGGCTCCAGTAACAACTTAACATCAGGTGGGCTGTGAGCTCTTCCGACCATCTAAGCAATAAAAAAAACATGACTCGTTTTTTGTCTGTCATGAATTTTCCAGTTCACCGTGTTCGGAGCGTTTTTTTTTTGAATTTGTGCAGTCTTTCTCGTCTGACACTTACCAAGGAACAGCGTTTAATCTGTAGTAGAGGTCCCGCAGTAGTCGAAATTCGACTATAATTAATTGGAATTGTAAGTTTGTACACTGTTATGATTATATTTTATACTTCTATAATCACAAATTTTGCCAAGACTACACTATAAAAAATATTAACAAAGCAATAACAACAGTTTGACAATAAATAGTATGCATGCGTGTGTGCGTCAAATACATGGTACGTAGTGTGTGTAATGTTTTCTTTATCGATTTAATGTATCTTTTACGCATTATTTAAAAAAAATATTAGCGTTGTGCACTTCTTCTCTATATTCTCTATAAGTGTGGAAAATTTCATACTCCTCTGTCCGCGTAATTTTCGTAAAAAGGGATACAAAGTTTTTGCTTCACGTATTAATATATAGATGTATTCAGTCTGATTAGGTCACATGCGAAGGTCATTTTACGCCTATCGATTTGCCGACCGTTAAAGTTATGAATGCCATATTCGCAGTGTAAACATTCGTCGAATTTACATCAGCTAGTCATGTAATTGCATAATTACACGTCGTTGCCCGATTGCATTTGGCTAGGCGTGGCAATGATCGAGCAGCGTCTGATGTTGCGTCATGTAGAAAAATAAATGCAACGCGCTGACCGCGTAGACACAGCTAGACTAATGTTCGCCGAAACATCAAAAATTAGACCTTAAACATTGACACCTCAAGATTTAAATTCAGAATTTATATTACGTTTTCTCTTTTGATTTCTTATTGATATTCTGGATAAAGTAACTGAAAGTAATTAGTAACTTTGTGTAAAATAAATAATAATTTAAAAAAAACTAACAAACTACGCTTTTATAGAAAATCTAACTAAAAAATAGAAAATCAATTTTAATAAATTTGAATTAAAAATAGTGTAAGAAAAAATAATTTTATTGTAAAAAAAGCGTATTATATATAAGCGTAGTATATATAAAAGCATATTTTGTTAGTTTTTTAAAGTATTATTTATTTTTCATTTTTTAGTTAAATTTCAATTTTTAATTTTTTTTTAATATTGAATTGTCATCGGTCCTGAATAAGTATACCAAATTTTGAGTTAATCCGACGCTTTGAACGGGATCAAAATCATGTTCAAAGCTTCCGGTACATACTAACATACATACGCCTGAAGCTAATAAAAGCGTATTAAAAACACTAAAGCGCCGTCAATAGCTACATAAGAAAAATAAGTGCGTATCAATGTGCTTAGTGCGAATTTTTTAACGTTCTCGATAGCGTTAAAGTTAATCCAATTTTGTACGCAGTTGGAAGAGCGCCCCTAGCGGCAAACGTAGGCAAACGATCTCATTCCATACAAATATGAGCTAACTTTTACGCTATCGAGACCGTTAACTCGCACTAAGCACACAGCTTTGATACGAGACCGGAGTTTATTGTTTAAGTGTATTTTTTATGGAATATAAACTAATCCAATCAATATATAATAAAATATAATTTGGTTTAAATATTACATCCTCAGATTTGCGTTCATTTCTCCGACTATGACAAAGATTCTGTGAACATTTTCTTTGCTTTAGTTTGCTGATACAAAATTCGACTATTTTTGTGTTTGCGGCTTCATGGTATAGGCGTACGTTTAAAAATTCCGTGAGCTAGGCCGAGAACCGCTTTGGCCCCAAATGACGTCACGAAACGAATCTGCATCTGTGTTCAATATTTGTAAAATTACACTTTTTGTTTCATTCATCAAGAGAGTCACTGTTAATTTTTATTTATTTATACGTTATATATGCGCTAATAGTTGTTTGTTGTGTAAAATGAATAATTTCCATTACTCACGAATGTTATAGTTTAAAAAAAAACAGGTATTACACGAACATGATTAACGGGATTTTTTTTAATAGAACAAAACAAGTTTTCTAATCTACCTATGACGACTTTGTGACGTAAATTGTAAATATAAAAATATACCTACATGATATACATATTATTATAATTAAAAAAAACAAATGCGTGATGAATAACGATCAAACAGGTTCCGCAAAAAGTATGTAAATGTAAGATTTAATTTTGATATTTTTTTTAATGTCTGTTAACACCGATTAGCGGGTTACCAAAAATACCCTACATTTTTCCCAAAAACCATATTTTTTCGCGTACACAATGTGTTCGATTTTAGGACTGTATATCTTTTATTAATTATTTAAGTAATATGTGTACTTTTAAAACAAAACAAAATAAACTATGAAATTGGCAAACCGAACTAACATTTTTTTGTTCTATTGACTATTTTCGCTCTGTTGTCTATTGACATTAGAGCGAAAAAATATTACTGTCATTAGTCCTTGATATATGTGCAAATTTTCAACTTAATCAGAGATCTTCAAGTTTGTGAAAGTGATATTCAAAGATTACCTTACATACAAACATGCATTGGATGCAAGTTTAAGTACAAGATAGATACATAACGAACTATTAAAACGTGTTAAAAAGATTGTTAGTTAAGTTTTCCCGACAGGTGAAATAAAAAAAATATCACAAAACCAAATCACAAGAACCACCATATCAAACTCAGTAATCAATATTGTTGATTACTATTTTGGCTACGAAAAAAAAAAAATTTTTTTTTTGTTGCTTAGGTGGGTGGACGAGCTCGCAGCCCACCTGGTGTTAAGTGATTACTGGAGCCCATAGACATCTACGACGTAAATGCGCCACCCACTCTGAGATATAAGTTCTAAGGTCTCAGTATAGTTACAACGGCCCTACCCTTCAAACCGAAACGCACTACTGCTTCACGGTAGAAATAGGCGAGGTGGTGGTACCTACCCGTGCGGACTCACAAGAGGTCCTACCACCAGTAAGAGGTCCTTACGACCATCACTAGATTCTTTTCGGAGAGATGGAGGTTTTTCTTTTTTATTGCCTTTGTAGGCAGACGAGCATACGGCCCCCCTGATAGTGAGTGGTTACCGTCGCCCATGGACTTCAGCAATGCCAGGGGCAGAGCCAAGCCGCTGCTTACCGCTATCCAAGCCGCTGCCTACCGCTAGCCAAGTTGCTGCCTACCGCTAGCCAAGCCGCTGCCTACCGCTACATCATATTGATTTCCGTATTCGATTTGACGATGAACTATAACAATGATTCCGTAATAATTAATTGGTTCTCTTTGTATCTAAATTTCTAATTGATTAAATTGAATTTTTAGTTCTAGTAACTCCGAAATTCTTGGAAAAACCATTACACAAATTAGAATTTACAATGGAATGTTCCAGTTTAGTGAATGCGGTAGAAAATTTGGCATAAATAATGATTCAGCGTATATACCCATGACGTCAAGAGGGTGAACGGCGCCTCGTTTGCTCTCGACGAAATAATTCCATTGAATAAATCAGTAAGGCTATTTTTTTATTCCATTTATGCCATGTGGTTGACGGAGTCCGTTGACACCAAAAAACGAATGCATTATTATTGTGATACCGCTAAACTATCTTTAATTACTCAACACAATGATTCGCGATAGTTAAGCGTTTGGGCAGTTTTTTTTTAAATTATGTATTACTGGTGGCCTGGAAGTCTTTCAAGTTTCACCAGAATAGGTGGGCGAGCAAAGGCTCAGCCGGGAGCGGTGAGATTTGCTAACAGCTGCCCGAGCGCCTCCGAAAGAGACTTTACAACTCAAGAGTAGCTGCTTTGCGAATGAATCTACTATCGGATCGGAATCGCGACCCGCTGAGAAGATCCGGCGAGAAACTCAGCGGGCTGATGTTTAGGCTAGGCTACACGCCGAACTCTGCCGATATCGATGAATACAGGGCGGAAAGTACGAGCTATTACTCGTAAAGTTAGACGGAAATTAGTACAGATGGAAGATTTGTTTCACAGATTTACAATTTGTTTCGTCTAATGAATACCCTGAACATATTATTATCTAAGTTCTAATACTTTCATTTCATCCATAACTTATAAGCGGCAGAAATAGGCATGATACTGATACTTCGCCGTGCGGGTTTTTAAAGTTCTGCCAGCAGTGAATCGTCTTTCGGACTACTGACTCCAACCGAGAATCGAAACTCCTTAGTATAACAGTCAGATGCATCAACACTAAAACAACGAGGTGATCAAAATATAATATTATAATAATAATAAAATAATAATATCTTTTAATTTAACTCATTCATATCAACGGCTTGTGATGTTTCTACGAAAACGCTCCCCTACAAATTCATTTAACTTTGGTTCGATAAGTCCCGTGGCCTATCAATAAGGCTTACCTCGTGAGCACGGGATCACGTGTTTTGAGCACGGTATTCGCTCACTATGACACAATTTAATTACCTTTAACCTTGTGCTTATTTATGAGTCCAAGGTTTTTATACTATTTCAGCGATTCAACTGACACCAATGATGATGTCCTGATTTTCATTTTCGATTTTTTCGCCCATTTAAAAAGTTATCATAAATAAGCAATGGCTTAATCAAGCGTTTTTGATGAGCGATGGGATAGGTCAAGTGTCGCATCGCACTCTACCGCGAGTACCGGTATCGGTGACCAGTACATTGGTTGCTGCTAGCATTAGTGCCAATAGCGTCCAACAGTATCGAGAGTAGATCAGTAGATATGTAAAGGCGTGTCTAACGTGACGACAGTGGTTGGCGACGGCCTCGATAAGTGGACTATTGTGTTGCGCCGCTGAAATAAACCAGCGTCGTGATGCTGGTTTAAATATCTACGGGTCAGGACTACTTTGTTCTGGGAGGACCGAAGTTGTCATAAAAATCCACAGTTAGGTAGGTACAGATATATGGTATTGTACTATTCGAAGGAAGTATTTGTGAATGTGGTCTGCGTTGTCGACGTCGCCCAAAATACGTCATTACGGTTCCTCCTGATCCATTAACGGTGCTTTTAGGTACCACAAGCACCGATCACCGTCCTCTGCGAACCTGTTGCTTGCGACACAGAAACAGCCCCCTGAGTTTCTCGCCGGATCTTCTCAGTGGGTCGCGTTTCCGATCCGATGGTTGATTCTGCGAATAACTGCTCTTGCTAGGGCCAGTGTTAGCACCACTCCGGTTTGAGCCCCGTGAGCTCACCTACACGATAGGGGTGAAGATGATATAGCCTCTCAAGGCTATCAGCATAGGTAGGAAAAAAAAAGCGGTCTGCGTGAGTGAACGCCATATTTTTTTACTTGGCGGGCAAGGTCATGTGACATTAAATCTATACATCTCAGCTGAACAAGAACATAGGACTTCAATACTTATTTTTCCCGTACCTATTCGCTAGTAGCCTGAGAGGTTATTCCAGCTACGTTCGGACGGGTAGATGAGCTCACGGGCACAACCTGAGAGAAATTGCTAACACTAGTCCTAGCAAGAGCAGTACTTCGCAGAATCTATCACTGGATCCGAATCGCGACCCACTGAGAAGATCCGGCGAGAAACTGATTAGGCTATGTCTATGGGTTAGGTCACTCGTCGAACTCTTCGTCAGAATCGACGAGGACGGTGATTGGTGCTTCAGAGGCCTAAAAGCACCTAAAGAGATCCGACAAGACCATACTCTTAAAAGTAATTACAGGGGAATACAAGTTTCGTCAAGTGCAATCCCATTACGATGAACATCGTATTTTTTTGCATACAACAATATCTATTTCGTTCGATTGCAGTAACTCATTCCACCGTAATGTATGACGTGCCACTGTGCTTCCCGTTCTAAAAATAGAATCGCAGCTAATTATAAACCGAGAGAACGTTTAGCAATGCATCAACAATCGATCGTTACTCATCGGGCAACAGGAGTGAAATTGAAAATCACACCTACGCACTGACGGACGCACTAGAGGACTGGTATGCGATTTATTGCCAAATGAGTTAGGCGGACGACGGGCGTCATTCATTGCGTGAAATATGAGGAAAATCACATCTTTTCCGAGACAGTATGAACCGAACGGATACGTAAATTATGTAATTACGTGACCACGAAGCTGATTTTCGGAAAGGTCTCGTGAAAGACCAATAAAACTTAAACTTTGAGAAGTTTTACAATTTTTATTTACTTTATAATTAAAAAAAAATATATAAATATAAATACAAATTTGAAATATATTCAATAGCGCCGTAGACAATTCAAAGAACACAGCCAAGCTATTGCAATTGTTTTTCAATATTAATTGTTTCAATTAAAAGTTTTTGCTAACTACCCTGAAAATTTTCTAAAAAGCTGGATAACATTCAAATGTCAACAAAATATTGGCGTTATGGGAGTCCACAATGTACACATGATGCTCACACGAGGTATAAATTCATTTTAGTTCGAAGAATGAGACAACTTGTATTCAAAAGAATTAAAGGTTAACCTCAAGCCTCAATGTGTATGGCGGTCACATCTCTAACAACTACATGACATCATTAAAAAAAAACATTTAGTAACGTCCATGAGTGATCGCCTTCAGGTGGAAAGCAGGTTGACTACATTTTAGCAAAAAAAAAAACCTTCTACAAGCAATCCGTTTTCCACAACATTTTAGGCCATATATCTATTTACAAAGGCATTCTCTTGCCTAACACCAACACACAACAAAGTGCTATTATCATTAACCATATTTGAATTACTATTTACGTAGCATTATGATTCATGTTTCAAAAGCGAAATGTTGATACAATAGTTAATTCACGTGATTCTTTCAGTTTTTAGAACGTAACTTGCGTACCAGACTGTAGTGGTGTACGTATGAATCCATTTAATAAATATGCATCGAAATAAGAAGCGCTAATTGTATTGTCTTCTTCTGAGTCTGTTTCAATGATGAGTGTAGGTCTCTTCATATGCACTAGCATTCTTTTGGGTCTCTTGTCGTGCGCATCCAGTCCTTACCAGATATTTTGATCAGGTCAACTGCCCAGGTTACGATGCCCAGTAGAGAAGGTCTCCATTCCAGTACTTTTTAGCCCCACAGATAGTCGAGGCTAATTATAATTTTTTTACATAATATCTTGTAATAGCATATTGTGCGAATGGCGGGTAAGTCCCAGTACCCTGCTTTAAGAAGTCCCACATTCGAAGTATGGAACAAGCGTTATATAATACAAGTGAGACCGTACCTCATGTCCCAAGTTATGACATCTATGAGCTCCAGCAGCCATTTAACAGGTGCAATGGGAGCTGGTCCAGCCACCACACAAGTGTCTTGTCACAGTGTTTCTTATGTGGTATGACATAAGTTTCTACAAATGAGACTAGAAAGGAGTCTTAGATGTTTTTATTTTTTATGGCTTACTTGGGTGGACGAGCTCTCGGCCTACCTCATGTTAAGTGGTTATTGGAGCCCATAGACATCTACAGCGTAACAGCCGCCAATCACCTTGAGATATAAGTTCTAAGGTTTCACTTTTAACTACGGCTGCCCCGCCCTTCAAACCGAAATTTATTACTGTTTCACAGCAGAAATAGACAGGGTGGTGGTACCCAAACATGTGGAAAGGCACAACGTCCCACCACCAGTGAAAATGATAGGAAACGGCACAATTATAACTCTAGCATCTCCATGTGCATTGTTGATTAGACACCATTATGTGGGCCATGTATTTTTCTACCCACCTACCCATTAAAACCATTCTACCTTTTAGAGCAACCGATAGATAAAAAAATACCACTACATTTTTTCGTAAAGTCATGAACATGAACCTAGGTCCACTTGTTGCAAATCAGTTACTGGAACCAAATACATCCAAATAACATTAATAACACCCCCAGCGCCGAGAGATGGGATCGCCTCAATTGTATTATCTAACTGTTACCCTTCGAACTGGAATGTACCACAACTTCGAGGTAGAGTAGTCGAACTGCGACTGCATTCTGGTGACGCATTTATTGGAACCGTGTACTCTGTTAGTCCAATGGCTTGTAATCCCAATAACTGTACCACGGAATACAGGTGACTCCCACTCAGAGCCAATAATTTTAAGTCATTTAGGTTCCGGCCATTCTAATATATTGGTACCATACCACAGAAGTAAATGGAAAGTGGAATCTCAACAGCGGTTACGTTAAAAAATTATAAACGCAATAATCATTCGGACTGTTACTCTACCGTGCACTACTAGCAAACCGTAGGATCTCCCCTTTTGTAGACATCGTATTTAATGTAAGACATACATTCACAGACGTGAGTCAGGGAGTTTCTCGCCTGATCTTTGATTCTCTTTGATGATCTCGCAAATTCAGCAAAGTACGGCTCTTGAAAGGGCATATTTTAGTATTTTTTTCAGGCCGAGACCCGTACTCTCGCTTATCAACAAAGGTAAAACCAGAATAGACCCCAGAGGATACTGGCAGGTAGCTTGGCGTATAAATAAAAAGTACACACCGACTCGACAACGCAAATTCCCCACACGTTTAATTTGATGCAGCCTAAGAACGACTAATCACAACCGTCAACATCAACACAAGTCTATACCCACCCTAGTAATTAAACAGAATAATCTAATAATGGAATAAACAAACAGTTAATACACAGCACACCGCTGCAGCGTGACACCAGTCATATGATGAACTCGTGACGCTTGTTAGAAAATCCTCATAGCCTCGTCACTAAGCAAAGCTGTACTAAACCTGCTATTTGCCAAATACATTGAATTATTTTTTTGGTTTGGTTCAAAGAATAATTGTTTTATTATTATAATCGAAATCCAATCTTAACAAGAAGAAGCTCTTATTTCCTCCTTATGCCTTTAAGAGAAGAATTAGTCACAGGATACAGCGGCCCTGGCTTCTCCAACCATTGTCTCTATTTCTAACCCTAGCAGTAAAAGGTGGGTCTTCAACATCTTCATCACATTTGGAGTGATAAAATATTCTGATCCAATTTACCTAACAACCTATTATCATGCACGAGTCTTGACGACTAGCAGTAGAGAATGTTATGAATCCGAATAGTTTACGACCAGTCGTGCGTTTTTGTATAAAGGGCAAAACAGTTATATTGAAGTCGCAATTAAGAAAAATAAAACCTCAAAATACCATTGCTAAATGTGCGTTTCATTGGATCTCAATTATTCACTGGTGGACATACTAGTGTAGGTGAAAGTGGATATAAGAGCTTAACATTAAGTAAGCCACGAGGCCTTCGTCTATACTAAAAAATCAATTCACTTAAGCGTAGAATAGAGGGAGGCAATACCGTGAAGAATACTCTTTAACTTCTGTAATTAATCGGTATACCGACGACCCTGATGTTATTCTTCGCAACCTGCATTTAATTGCATTGCATTTTACTGGTGGTAGGACCTATTCAGAGTCCGCATGGGCAGGTACCAGGTCGGTGGCGCATTTACGTTGTAGATTCTATGAGCTCCAGTAACCACTTAACACCAGATGGGCTGTGAGCTCGTTCACCTATCTAAGCAATAAAAAAAAAATAAAAAAAAATAAAAATCCAACCCTATCTCGAAAATACCGTTACCGATATTCAGGCATCTGTCAAATATCCTGTATTCTTTAAAGTATCATTAAGGTGACCATATACAGTACCGGAAGACGTAGCGTGGGTAGGCCTCCCACAAGATGGGCCGACGATCTATTCAGGTTCGCGGGGATCCGCTGGATGCAGGCAGCGCAGGACCGGTCTTTGTGGCGAGGCTTGGGGGAGGCCTATGTCCAGCAGTTGGGCCTCTATGGGCTGATAAGATACAGTACCACCGAGGCGGACATCCGCGTCATAAAGCAATTATTCTAAAGAAATTAAGCCTCATTTAAATCTATATAACCACTAGAGAAGAAGGCACACTGTGATGGGAGACTACGGGAATCGATCCATCCAAAATTCCAGTACAATGCTTTTTTAGGGATTCATCTCACACACTACGTAGTTTGATAAAATAAAATAAAAACATGAAACTTTAATTTTTCTTGTTGCTAGTCTGTTATCGGTTGACCGGAATCGTGTAGTAAAATTTCAACGGATCTTTGCACTTATCAATGAAACTAAATAAAGCGTAACACATCTTCGCATTACGCAACCTTTCTTAATAAGCTGTTTTGCTTTTATTATTATTACTATTAATAAAGTTACTTCCTTCATTCCATTAATTATTGTTCATTGTTATTGTAAGTATTCCTGTGCGAAGTTTAGGAATATTTCGTTAGTTCAGGACGAGCGACGTGTGGCGGAGAACATACGAACTCTACCGAATAGCATTCCCTCGCGATCGGGCATGTTCTTTTAGTTTGCTGAAGTTCACGGGCGACGGTAACCACTCACCATCAGGTGGGCTGTATGATCGTCTGCCTACACGGGCAATAAAAAAAAAGGTGCGACTTGTCTCCGTCCTCGTCGAGTCCGTCGCTTGCGATGAAGGGCTCTACGAGTGAATTAACTCATAGACACAACCCACTGAATTTCTTGCCGGATCTTCTCAGTGGGTCGCGTTTCCGATCCGGTGGTAGATTCCGCGAAGCACTGCTCTTGCTAGGGCCAGTATTAGCGGCACACCCGGTTTGAGCCCCGTGAGTTCACCTACACGCCAAGGAGAAGCTGAAATAGCCTCTCAAGGCTATCAACATAGGTAGGAAAAATAAAAAAATGGGCATGTTCGCTCGATAAAGCGGCTCTTCTAAGCATTCCAAACAGTTTGTAAATCAAATTACTGATAATTAAAATTGTTTTATTGTAGACAGACCAGGTTACGGTCGAGCTGACGGTAAATAGTTACATGGATGTTACGTATTACGTAATACCAAGAGCACAGCAAGCATAGGCCTACTGCACGGGGCTTTCTAAGAAAATTAGCATCTGCACGCAGACCTACTAACATGTGTACTGGTGGTAGGTAGTAGGCCCTGCCTATTTCCGCCGTGAAGCAGTAATATGTTTCGGTTTGAAGGGTGGGGTAGCCGTTGTAATTATGCTGAGACCTTAGAACTTATATCTAAAGGTGGGTGCCAGCATTTATGTTGTAGATGTCTATGGGCTCCGGTAACCGGTTAATACCAGGTGGGCCGTGACCTCGTTCATCCATGTAAGCAATATAATATAAATAAAAAAACTAAATACACAATTTCCACGAAAAACATTTAACGCACAAAAATTAGAAATTTGGTACTAATAATACTAGTGATAGGGTGTGTATGGTATCTAATACTGCTGGGTACTACTTGCTATCTTTCGTCTATTCCTACCGCGAAACTACTTCTTTGATGGTCAGCTAAATCCACGTTCAGATATCTGTGGGTTCCTTTCAGTGCCTACATAACCCCCTCCTGCAAGAAGTCGTCAGTCCACGCTTTCCGGTACGCCATGCCATTCGAGAACTTTCGAGTCCTAGCGGCCTTCTATCCTTGGACCATTGCGTTCTGCGTACTACCAATCGCAATCCATCAGGCTATATCCTTGATTCACTTCTCATTCCTGATTCCAAATCCAAGCATAGGCTTTTCCGAGCTCATTATCCGTCTTTCACGTATAGGAAACGTATGCAATCACGAAACAGCCGGTTACCGTCCTCGTCGAACCCGTCGCTTGCGAAGAAGGGCTCGACGAGTAAATTAATCCTCAGACACAGCTCACTGAGTTTCTATCCGGATCTTCTCAGTGGGTCGCGGTTCATGTTAGCAACGTTATCAGGTTTGAGCCCCGTGAGCTCACCTACTAATTAAGGCTACGCTGATATAGCCTCTCAAGGCTCTCAGCTTAGGTAGGAAAAAAAAATTGAAACAGACACTCGAATATTTCAAAAGACGGTTCCGTACCGCCGTGTCACTATTACGTTTAAGAATTAGTATTAAAGTATACGCTTATACGAACTTAGTACATTCACTTTTACGTTTCGAACAAAAATGTTCGGCCCTCGCATTTGGCATTTTGCATTTAATTGTAGCTGTCAGGGTCGAGACTTCATTAGAGGTTTGAAATTGAGAACCTCTTTTTGATTTGCGCTTTCAAATTCTACGATTGTCTATGGATTACAGATTATACATGTTTTTTGTGACATAAATATGTAAGCATTATTGTGCGTCCAATTGAGTCGACTATTAACAAAGCCGTCAATGTGATTTTTTTACAATTATTGGTAAATCAGAAAAACGAATTATTGACTTTGTATTCCATTGGCAGTCACAAAACACTTCTGAATGACATCTTAGATAAATAACAGGTTAAGTATTAACCTTTATTTAATGCAGGTTTTGAACCGTATTCTTTGAAGGGGACGATTATATTCAAATCAATCTGTATTGACATATCAATAACATTTTTTGTCCAAATGCACAGATTGCCACCTTTGATAATAGACGACTCAATTATAGCCTTTTTTATTAAATGCGTTTCACCTTAAATCCAACAACAAGATATAGATTTTTCTCTTTTTATTACTATAGATGAGTATATGAGACCAAGGGCCAAGTGGTGTTAAGTGTTTCTAGTGATACTATTCACACATTCGCAAATAATAATTTGTCTCGCTTAAGAAATAAAACGCGATATTTACTAAAAAAAATTCATAAGCTCATGGCTTTTAAGAGTAACACATACTTGTAGGTCAGAAACTATTACAAAATTAAAAAAAGAATTGCATCAGTAATCGAAAAAATATAAACAATTAAACATATTATTTACAACGACAATACATATTGTATTTTAATATATTTATTCATTAATTTTGGTCACAAGCTATTAGGTTTGTAGTTACAGACATATCGTCTTCTCGCATTAAGACTGTATAATTTCAAAACTTACTAATTTTACAGGAGAGTGTTTTAAAGGTTTAACATGTGATATCTTTAATATTAATCATCTTTGCAACATTTACTTTTTATTTTTTACCAGTTACATTATCTGTCTTTTAAAGTAAGATAAAATTATTTATTAATTTTGTTAATAGTAATCAAAACATAGGTAAACAAAAAAAAACTAAACAACGCTCTTTTGACAATATTTATGAGAAAAATACTGGTGATACCAAATGATTCCGCATATTAACTCAATTTCGAATATTTTTGGAAATTGTACACTTTTAATGCGAAAAGACGATATATGCTCTAGTATTATATTTTTTAGTTTCCTATTCGAATGTGGCAAACGTATCGCTCGCTCATTATGCCACAGGTGTGTTTGTTGCGTCAGCCGTAAGTGGACAAGCCCCTCACCTCAGTTGAAGCGATGCACAGAACATTCCAATTTTTTGTCTAAGGCAGCACTTAATTATTTTTTTCATTTTGTACCTACTTACGTAATTAAGTAAATAATAGGTAAGCCTGTAAAGAATTTTTAAAGAAGTATAAACTGAAGAATTAAAATTTAAATTAAAACATTACTGTTTTCAATTTCATATTTGGGATACGACCTCAATAACTTTTAGTTTATTCTGTTCAACCTTTCAAATTTAGAATGCGGACTCAAATCCATAGCTTTAAGAATATAAATCCGAAAGTTTAGCTGTTTGTTTGTCACGCTTTCACGTCTTCATTGCTCAACGGATCTTCATGAAATTTTGCATATACTTTGTCAAGATTACAAAAAAAATGATATTGAAGATTTATTTTATCTAGAAAAAATTGACTATTCCCGATCTTTAAATATCTTTATCTACACTAGGACTAGATAAGCCGTGCGTTATAACTATCATATAAATATACTACCCATACATATGTTTTAGATAATACGTATGAAAATATTGCCGTCAAAATAATTGGCCGGCCGGTCAAAATATTTTAATGGGCCATTTCATTAAAATATTAGCTAACAATTTTTTTTGGGATATCCTTCCAAAATTCACAATCGACTATTTCGCTTATTACTTCTAATTAATACGTGAAGCAAAAACTTTGCATCCCTTTTTACGAAAATTGCGCGGACGGAGGAGTATGAAATTTTCCATACTTATAGAGAATATAGAGAAGAAGTGCACAATGCTAATATTTTTTTTAAATAATGCATAAAAGATACATTAAATCAATAAAGAAAACATTACACACACTACATACCATGTATTTGACGCACACACGCATGCATACTATTTATTGTCAAACTTTTCTTCTTGACGTCTGTGGTCAAATTGAGAATAGATTAAATATTGTTTGTCTTGGCGAAATTTGTGATTATAGAAGTATAAAATACAATCATAATAGTGTACAAACTTACAATTCCAATTAATTATATTGGAATTTCGACTACTGCGGGACCTCTAGTTACTTATAATATACAATTATATTCATTCATATTACGATCATTGGGAAACATGTATCATTCTCCAATTACATTACAATAAATGTGAGCTCAAAGCGCTTCTATCAACAGATTCGTTGTAAAATATAATAATAATAGGGTATGTGCTCAAATGAAAACAGCCTAATTTGAGCCACATAGCGAAACCCATAAGAGATAGCACTAGACACCATGACGTCGAGATAACGTTTACCCTATCTTTCAAATGAGGAAGCACTAGCGGCCCACGGTCACAAAAGTGAAGAAACAGTTCATTGGTAGAAGCTTCACATGACTCAGAAGTGATTGTACTAAGCTTGTTAACAAATTCGTTTGTTATCTAACAGATCTAAGAGATCTTGCGTCTGATTTTCTTAGAATTTTAAATTCGTTGTAGATAAAAGACATTATGTTTTATTTATTTATTTTCTTTGCATATCGTAATGCGTCCGGAGCAACCTCTTCTAAGTAGATCAAGTTTTAACTCAACACCAACAGTTCTATTGAGTCTAATTATCTTTCAAATTATCCGATAATGTTTATTCAAGAGAGAAAATATATGGGAAAACAAATTGAAATCAAAGTTGGTTGCATTCTTTTGCTTTTTGATGCAGTCAGCTTTTAAACCAATTGATTGACGATTAAAAAAACTGCTCTGAGTCTGTCTGATCTCAGTTCTATAAAATATTAATCGTTGATTAACCAAATCGGTTGTAGAGTAGTTAGCGGCCCTGATTGTCTCACCAAGGGTCGTGGGTTCTATACTAAATCACTTTTTTTCCTGCCTATGCTGAAAGCCTTGAGAGGCTATATCAGCGTTACCCTACGTGTAGGTGAGCTCTCGGGGCTCAAACCGGAGTGATGCTAACACTGGCCCTAGCAAAAGCAGTGCTTCTTCATCTACCACCCGATCGGAAACGCGACCCACTGAGAAGATCCGGCGAGAAACTCAGTGGGCTGTGTCTATGGGTTAATTCACTCGTCGAGCCCTTCGTCACAAGCAACGGGTTCAACGAAGACGGTGACCGGTGCTTGTGGTACCTAAAAGCACCGCTAATGGATCGGGAGGATCCGTAATGACGTGCTAAAACTTCTACAAAGTCGATACAACGCAAATTCACTTCTATATTACGTAAATATTTATTTTTCACTTTTTCATTGCTTTTGTGGGCGGGCATACGGCTCACCCGATGGTAAGTGGTCACCTTCGTTTATCGAAATCAGCTGCCTGCTTTAATAAGATTCATATCTTAATATAAGATACTGCATTTCAACCTCGAATTTGCTTTATAGTATTTATAATGGCACGAGTCATAATATTTGTTCAGCAATCGCTCCGAGCCGTTATCAGATACGGCTTAGAACGTAACACATATATGATTATGTGATCAGGGCATTTACTGATAAGAACGACGTGTGCATCTCATTCTTAATATCGCGATTCGACGAGATAAACGTTATCATTACGTGGCGGAAGGTCGGCAGCCTCTTCCCCCGGCTTTACAGATTTCGACGCCATCGAAAAGAGTATCTTAACTTTTAAGGGTCAGGTTTTGACCAGCAATAGCACGTACTGGTGGTAGGACTTCTTGTGAGCCTATTTCTGCCGTGAAGCAGTAATACGATTCGGTTTGAAGTGGTTACAGGGAGCCGATAGACATCTATAACGTAAATGCGCCACCAACCTTGAGATATAAGTTCTAAGGTCTTAAGTATGGTTACAAGGGCTGCCCCACCCTTCAAACCGAAACGCATTACTGCTTCACGGCAGAAATAGGCAGGGTGGTGGTACCTTCCCGCGCGGACTCACAAGAGGTCCTACCACCATTAATTGAACTATAAATAAATAAACCCTTAGGTTATTGTGTAATGGACCCTAATATTGAAATAGGGTTAAATTTATATACGATTTCCAGAAAAACATAATATGAGAATATAATCGAAGTGATCGAAGCTAATTAAACATGCGTTATTAATTATGATAATAATTATTAATGTATTATCAACAATTTTTATAAGATTTGTAATGTCACTTTTTTTTAAAAATGCAAGAAATAAAAGGCTTTTTATTTTTATTATTTATTAAGTATAACTTAAAAACTACTTGGCCAGGTCTGGATAAAATGGGATCGAATGAGAAGCATCAACTTGAAATTGAAAAAGAATCATCAATATTGGTAACAACAACAAAAAAAGAAATTGTCGAACTGATAACCTCCTCCTTTAGTGGAAGTCGATTAAAAACGTAGTGTCATAGCGTAGTATTACCTACTATAGTCATTAAAATATTATACATGAATTGGTCGCTTTAGTAATAGGCACGAATGGACGGCTAGGTTAGACTACGCTACACTATTTTAGATAATTTTATTTTACTACGAAATATTGTTCTTGCCTCGTGGAAATCGTATCGTAAATTTCATAAAGCTTTTGTAATTCATTAACCAATTATTTATTAATTCCGTTTACTACGAATTTATTTCAAAATCGATTTTATCTAACAATTATCAGTCCTAACTCTATCGATTTTCCATGACTATGAGTCAAACTTCTTCAGAACCATATTTAAATTTAATTGTTATTAAAAAGATTTTCCTCAGAAAAACAATAAACGCTCCGATCGGAAATATTTCACCTTTGGAATAATATTCTGGTCGTTGGAATCGATTAAATATTTTTCCGTGTTTGTTAACTAAGATTTATCTGTCCTGCTCTTGTACATTGAAAAACAATTACAGATGAACAGAAAATAAGACAGATTATAGCCTTAGTTAATCTATATATCTGACGTAGTGTAGCGATCTATATGTATGAGTAGATACAGATAAATGATATAACAAGGCACGAACTATGATATAGCAGAATTATAAGAAGTCATCCGCGATAGGAAAATTTGATACCGGTCATGAAATATTTCTTTTAAGCCGCTACCTGTGTATAATTTGTCACGGATCATTTAAATGTTGTAAAATACTGGATGTGCCCTTTGGTTTGGTTTGCAATAAATGAGCGACGTGATAATGACTACAGACGCTAAGTACAGCCGAAAAAATAACATTGCGCGATCCATCGCTTCGTGAAACAGAATACAAACAAATGTTTTCACACCTATAACATTGTTGTTATCATTGACAATTATTACAAAAAATCGACAAACAAAGTAAACATTTGTGAATTCACTGTAAAATATTCTAAATTTCTTCTAAAATTCTTGTCTACCTGATGATCGTCTGGAAGAGATCGGTCTTAGCGATAAGACTGCAAATTATACTTTTTTGTACTTAATGTTTTACATTTATTTACTTATTTTGTGTACAATAAAGCATACTTTTTCTCTCTTTCTCTCTCTCTCTCTAAAATAGAATAAGTTACCCTCAGACACAGCCCACAGAGTTTCTTGCCGGATTTTCTCAGTGGGTCGCGTTTCCGATCCGTTGGTAGATTCTGCGAAGCACGGCTCTTGCTAGAGTTTGTGTTAGCAACGTCGTCAGGTTTGAGTCCCGCGAGCTCACCTACTAGTTAAGGTTACGCTGAAATAGCCTACCAAGGCTCTCAGCTCAGGTAGAAAAAAAAAGAATAAGTTCTAGGTTCTACGTCACTATAAATTAAAAAATCGCAAAAAGCAGCATCACGCATTGCGAGAGCCGGCGAGAACGGGCCGTGCGTATGGAAAAAAAAAATAGCGTGTCACTCATGAGCAACTTTTTACGTTTGGAACTTGTAAGCTGCTTTCCACTGCGGGTGACGTGACGGGCCGCGGGCGCGCCGCCGAGCCCGCCAATCACGGCGGCTACCGGCAAGCTATATACGTGAAACTGACATCCAATTACCAAACCAAGTCGGAACTCCATACCGAACGCACGTACGCCTGTCGCATACAAAAAAACAGAAAAACCGCGTTCATTATAAATACGTTCGTTTAGTTGTGTGTTGTGTGAACATCTATAACGGAGCAGTGAGTAAATATTTTTGAAATATTCCCTACTTTTTTTTTCTTTCTAATCGGTGTTTGCGTCCATTTGGAATCGGTTTGTGGATTATCGGATTAGCTGGTCGTACCATGTAACGTAAGCTATTACATTTTGTAAGTTGTAATTTTTTTATTTAATTCAATTATCTGTTTGGTTCCATTTGGGCGGTTCACTGAGTTGTAAAAGTTTCAATTAAATTAATAATAATAAAAAATAAATGATTGAATTTAAGATGTCGTCCATATGTCTTATTGGAATTTTTACTTAATTTTGAAAATAAATTTCATCGATTTGCAAATCAGTCATGGAATTAAAATAAAAACAAATGTAAGAAAACGAAAATTAAACGAATCAAAATGAAAAAAAATATATTGTCATATCTCAAAAAAGTAAGATCGTTATAATTATGAATGTACCGTTACATCATTTACTACGATAAGTTATTGATTGATAAGTCGCGATAAGTGATAAGTCGTTCCGCGGTTATCTCATCGGAATTTCATCTCAATGTCGGCTTTCACTTTTGTACGATTAACGAGATAAGCCGTCTCAAAATATTGATAGAAAACGAATATGCTCAAAGCAATAGCTAAAACAAGATTAAATTAAATCAAAATTAAGTTAGAAAAGGCATTACATTTTATTTTTAGAACATCTATGTGAATCTGACAAGGGTAATTTTAATTACAACGATGGACGATCTTAGCAATTTCTCAGACGATTTAAGGATAAATGCTTACAATGTAAGGTTTTACTGTTCATTACACACAACCTGAATTCGAGACAATCTCCCGCGACTTCATAAAAAATGACTTAAGTATAATTGACAGTTTCGTCAGCTGAACTTTTTGAAGGCTTTATCATAAAAGAGTATGTTTTTATTTGAAAGTCTAATGAAAACACTAAAGCATTGATGATCTTGATATCAAATAATTGGTATTCAAAAAGAAAATTTGCTTTTGAAAATTATTTAGTATCAGTAAAATTGATTTTATAAATTCATCGCGCGTTTATTAAAATTTCGGTAAATTATTTCCGACATTTGAGTATTGGGTTAGCACAAACGGTTAGTTAACCGTCAAATTTTTTGTTGATTTTAACATAAAATCAATTTTAGTTATGTTCATATGTTTTATTCCAAAACAAAAAATTTAACGAAGAAATGAGGTAGTTTTTCTCGAATTTAAACATTTATTTATTTAATTTGGATTACATTTAATTAATAATAAATATCTCACATTTAAACCAAACACTTCTAATTAAAGTTACACATATGTATAAAATCTCCTTATTGTAATACTATACTAGATGAGCTAATAATTGAAAATTCCGTAATTTTTAAAAGAGGTAGGACAATTACTCTCAAGTCTTATTTGTCCCTTTTTTATTGCTTAGGTGCGAGAACGAGCTCACGGTCCACCTGATGTTAAGTGTTTACTGGATCCCATAGACATCCACAACGTAAATGCCGCCACCCACCTTGAGATATAAGTTCTAAGGTCTCAGTTTTTACAGTACAACGGCTGCCCCACCCTTCAAACCGAAACGCATTATCGCTTTGAACGTGAACTTCAGTCTCAATGTAAGCTATAGCCATAGCTTATTAAACAGCGTAGCAACGTCCATCGCTCGCACTGTGCATTTTATTTGAACATTTTTCTAAGCCGCACCCTCAAGTGGTATTTCTTCAACGAATAGACAGACGTGTTTCGTACTGTCTACATTTTTTTAAGTTTCAAACTTGTATTTTCTTTCCCATACTTAACCTTTTTAGGCTGCGATCTCCGTAATTAAACACTATTATTGTCTTAAGTGACCAAGAAAGCTCTCGTATACAAAACTCTAGTAGTCGTGTGTTAATCGCGAATAGAGCTTCAGAGCTTCGATGTTAAAGCAAGGGCAGATTTAAAAAAACACAGAACATGTTTTCATAACATTTTTATTTTAATTCTTGTTCTTTTTTTTTTAATTTATATTTTACATTGTTGCGGATTGGTCGGTCTGATGCTGGTGTGCGCGTCACTCTGCAGGTGCCGGCGGAAGATCAGCGCCGCAGTACCGATTGTTTCGTTACTGTTAGGCATTGCTGAGCCGGTAACCGTTTCCAAGCCTCGTTATTTTTCTATCTTTTTTATTTTTTTGTACCTAATTTATGTTTGGAATAAATGCTTATTATTTTATTATTATTATTACATAATTTTGAAATATAAAAAAAAACATTTAAAAGATTAAACATTTTATCCGGACCAAGGATACGCAGTCTTTAAATATCTTCCCATACATCTTATGTTACACGCATCCTCATATCAGTAATGTGAATCGATCAAAACTTTTTTTTTTCTACGAATACACTGATATACATCTTTGTATCAATACATATCTAATCTAATAAGCAGCACGGTTCACTCGCTGTTAAGTGATTACCAGAAATGAGGATCAAGTGTGTTGGCATCTGTATCCAACCTGTTTTATATAAAAAAAAAATTATTTTTTACTTTGTAACAATTCTTCCCCCTCCCTCTCAATTCCCTGAAATTCGTTTCAATCAAATCAGAATGCTCAAATTCAGGTTATATGTCATATTCAGAGCCATAAGAAGGCTCTACCATCCTATCTACTCTACCATCTTGTCTATTGCTGTTGTAAAGTCGCGCGTTATGATTCAAGGAGCAAGATCGAGAATTTGACTGCTTAGTATCAGATTTTGCCATAGATCAAGAAGATCTATCATCATCAAAACTTACTGGCAAACTTTAATGTTGACCAATACTAGAAGTTGGAATTGTGTGCAGTAGAGCAAATAGTAGAGTGCTGTTCAAAAGTATAGGTTTTGACTCTTTAAAATGCTACGCTGACATGGCAAGCAAGCACTGGAAATGAAACATGCTATTAACAATGACAGTAAAAGTATACAATAGACAAAAAACGTGAGATTGGATCGTAAGGTGTAAGTGTAAGCTATCGACTGATTTTTATTATTAATAAATTCAATAAAAAAAAAATTTTTTAAAACAAAAAACGAATATTTGGATATACGCACCATATACATACTTCGAGTTCACGTCATAAATAGGAAAAATGTTTTTTAATGTATCAAAACTTTTCCAACTATTAACCGGTACAAGGATGACTAAGTTAGAAAACTTTAAGTCTGATGGGAGGTCTTGTCGAGGAGTAAAATATGCATATAATGATTAATGGCGTCACGAAATGGTGCGAGAGAGATAGCGCTACACACTTGCTCGTTCTAATCAAATAAAACATCTTGTCTTTTAACGATTAATCGAGGTCCTATCTCAATGAAATGCTTAAAAACACATTCGTCAATTCAAAGTCTGTGAAATTTTAGCGCACACTCAAATCGAACTCTTGATAATTGATATTTTATTAATGTAGAGAAAGGTGTCAAATATCGTCTAATACAAAAGACATCAACGAGATACGATTTTTACGTTATTCTTCTATATGAAGAATGTATATTTTCAAAAAATTTATTTTTCATAGTAATAAATCTAATTCTTCGATATGATTGATATATTTTAGCATGTCTCAGTTGAGCTAAATTTTATATTATATATGTTAACTGGTAATCTACAGTGATGTGTGGTCGTACACGTAGGTGCCACCTGCCTATTCAGATCGTGTAAGTCATGAATTCACATTTAAAAGTTGGAGCAGCCGTTATGCAATTGAGGCTTCGACCTCATGTCTCAAGGGAGGCCCATTCACGTTTTAATTTCTAAAGGGTTCGCTGACCAGCCCGCATCAGGAGGGCCTTAACTTAACATAAAAGATATTTTGCATTTGAATTTCAAGACAATATCTTTTGAAACACAGCTCTCTTCCACGAACTGTTTTTGGATCAGACAGTAATACTTTACAATAAAAAAATATATCAAAAGGTCACTAATGACGTCATTTCGACCTAAGAACTGTATTAGATTATCGATATGAGCATAGTAATTCACCGAAATATTACTAAGATTTTTGGTTTTTGTTTTATTAAGAATGACGAAGAAAATGTTATCCTAATTAATATGTATTACATGACGTTTTTGACTAGTCACGGTTGACTGAGTTTTCTTTTTTTTTATTGCTAAGATGGGTGGACGAGCTCACAGCCCACCTGGTGTTAAGTGGAGTGGTTACTAAAGCCCATAGACATCTACAACGTAAATGCGCCACCCACCTTGAGATATAAGTTCTAAGTTCTCAGTATAGTTACGACGGCTGCCCCGCCCTTCAAACCGAAATGCATTACTGCTTCACGGTAGAAAGAGGCAGGGTGGTGGTACCTACCAGTGCAGACTCACCAGAGGTCCTACCACCAGTAAAAAACGTAACGCATAACGACGAACACGAGATAAAAGCCTTTAGATATGTCTATATCGTACAAAAACGTAATCCTAGGATGTATTTAGGATTGGAATTGTGACTCATAAAATAAGATTACACCACTGTTGTACTTTTATTTGTATTTTTTAAAATCTCCTTTGTTAAAATTTCCCCTTCTCTGTCATTCTCTTTTCCCTTTCTTACCGTTTTCTCTCTCACACCTTAACGCTCCACACTATTATCATACGTTCCATTATTAGAAATCCTACATTTATGTATGCACATATAGAGACATAGAGATAAGACATATGTATGCACATATAATCAATTGATTTATTAACATTACGCTATGCTATGACAGCAGTCGATGAAAATATAATGGCCTAATAAATAAATAAATATTTACTAACAATCACGCCACGTTAACTGGTCCCGTGATAAGTTCGTAAAGAACTTGTGTTACAGGTACCAGATAACGGATATAAATGTAAGATTTTTATTATACACATACATATATTTAATATACATCCATAACCCTGGAAAAGACATTTATATTTATCATACAAATATCTTCCCTTGGCGGGATTCGAACCCGCGACCCCCTTGTGTAGTGACCATGTCACTTACCACTACACCAGACGGCCTAATGATAATAAATCACTTCATTTATGCATGTCGGTGTTCGAATCCCGTGGGTATTTATCACTTTGTGTAATGAAGTACGTACTTAGCTCATATTCACAAACGAATTCCACGATAAAGGAATTGCATCGTGTAATAAAAAGCAAATACGCATAAAAAAAAGCGTAATTACTTTAATATAAGTATAATCTGGGACAATACTAACAATCATCTTCCCTTAGCCTATGGGAATAAGACTGATGTCATATATGTATTTACACATACTAGTGGTCCCGCAGTAGTCTAGGTGATCCGTACGTAAGGTCAATTAAAAAAACACGCATTCGAACCTAGAGCCTCGATCTTTTTTTAAGTAGGTAAAGATTATTAGACAGCTCTATAACACAAGCTAGAGTCGTAGAGATCTCGGACCACAATTCAGAGATTAATAAGTCGATAAATTAAAAAACATGACAGTGCTATATAATTTTCACGTCGATTATAAATAAATTAGGATACCGATATCCGAACGGACGATTCTTGATCCATTAAAAACGTTCAATTAAAAATGTCACGGTGTCATGTTACGCGGCAGGTGTTCAAAATTATTCAAATGAAAATTGTCATTAATTTAGTCTAATAGGTTTTTTATTTTATGTTTTCATTTTCGTCGATTTTAATGTTGGGCTGTTCTACCATAATGACGTCATCCAGGTTTTTTTTCCTACCTAGGCTGTTTTTTTTTTATTGCTTAGATAAGTGGACGAGCTTACAGCTCACCTGGTGTTAAGTGGTTACCGGAGCCCATAGACATCTACAGCGTAAATGCGCCACCCACCTTGAGATATGAGTTCTAAGGCCTCCAGTTTAGATACAACGGCTGCCCCACCCGAAACGCACTACTGCTTCACGACAGGAATCGGCGGGGTGCTAGTACCGTGCGGACTCACAAGAGGTCCTACCACCAGTAAAATAGCCTTGAGAGGGTATTTCAGCTTCACCCTAACGTGTGTAGGTGAGCTCACGAGGCTCAAGCCGGAGTGTTGCTAACACTAGCCCTAGCGAGAGCAGTGCTTCGCAGAATCTACCACCGGATCGGAAAGGCGACCCACTGAGAAGATCCGGCGAGAAACTCAGTGGGCACACCCGGGTCAGAGTCTCAATTGCTTTATACAACGGCTATCTTCCTTTTCAAACAGGAACGCACCCTTCCTTTACGATAGAGACGCAACATCAATATCATTCTCACTCACGGTATGTCCATTTGTAGATTTTCTGAAATAGCTGTACCGAAAATTATAATCTACAGGTCGAGCCCCAAGAAAACCACAAAGGAAATTAATTAACTAAACATAATATGTATTTAACGGATCTTAGAAGTGATTTCTATACAAGATCGAATTAAATACACACGTCTGGCTTAAATGAAGCCTCATTTCCTCAAACCGTTACAAGTTTCGCGTTCATACATTCTAAAATCTGCTCGTTTGTCCAATTAACAGCACATTAAAACGGAAAACATGCTTTATATCATACAGCTTAAGGTTTCTTTTTTATTATGATCATTCAGCACTAATTCAGGAAGCTATAAATCGCTTGAGTAATGAATTAAAAATTGAAATCATTCGAGATGTCTCGAAAAGTATACAACGCTGCTTCATATAAACGTTATTAAGATTAACAAACCATCGGATTTGAAATCTAATGTCTAGTGAAATCTCAATATAATCAATATTATTTTGTTGCAATAATTGTGAGTCCTCGAGAATAGGTATCACCGTTTTGAATAATCCTTACACTGTAACTTCCATCACAGATAATACACATAAATTCGTTATAGATAAGCAATGCTGGGGATTCAACAAAAATGTTGACGGGCCTCGACCACTAGATGGCTTCGCTTCGATTTGTTTCTCATTGCTCCTGTGGATAGCACTAACATATTACCTATCCTATATTTTATTTTTAATAAAGGATTTTGTAAATTTTCTACAACAAATAAGGACTTGTATGAATTAAATTTTTTTTCATTTTCCATGTTTAGTTACACAATAATTAAAAGCCTTAACTTTTTTTTTTTAACAGCATATAAGTTTAGGGGCGTCTGCTACAAGATGTTGCTAGTTGCCATACAAAAAAATATTTGTCATAAAGTATCGCAGTTTCAAGCCCTTGACTTCGATCTCAGATTTTGAAGTGCACGACGTTATTCGTGTATATGAGATCCCGTGCTCACTCAACATCGGATAGACCGTGTGCTATTCTGACCTTTAATAGCGAAAAACTTAGCTAACTCACTCCACGCTTAGTACTAAAAGGTATGCAGCGGAGTTTACGCTCGTTCCAGTCGTTTTCATGGCGACCGTGCACTCGCGTACATTTAAGAGCGAATACGCCGAGCTATACAAGCAAATGTACGTCGTTCACACGTATTCAGTTCTCATTGTCGTTGGTATTTTTGTAAAACGACACCGCGGCATTACGCGGAAATGCAGCGTTGCAGTGTCACAGACGCGAGCACGCGTTCCACCCACATTATACGTAATCGATTCTGGGATTCGATCATAATTTCGGGATTTTCAAATTAAGCGCATGTACATAATCGATTCTGTTCTAACATAATTTCGGGATTTTCACATTAAACATATTATGCATATAGCTTTTTTTTAAATACTATACAGATAATAAACATCCAGACAAAAACCAAGCAAACCTGTTCATCACACGAATGTTTGTCTGATGTGGGAATCGAACCCATGAACTTCGGCGCAATAGTCGGAGCTGATAACTACAGCACCATTGAGTCAGTCAAATGAGTATCTCATGTTGTAGTTCGAACCTTAAAAAACACTTATAATTTCATGAAATTATTAATAGAAGCAGTGATACGGAGTAGAGCTCATCCATTCGGAGTAGAATTCATCCGTACTGCCTGGAGCCACTGCGGTCATCCACAGTGCGTTTCCTGAGGTCTTTTTTGCCACGTACCATGCCCCCCCCCCGGGTTTTTCCCGAGCGCTATGACATGTCTTTCTTCAAACGGGGCTTGTGGAGAGTATTAAACGGTAGGCAGCGGCTTGGCTCTGCCCCTGGCATTTGCTGAAATCCATGGGCGACGGTAACCACTCACCATCAGGTGGGCCGTGTGCTCGTCTGCCTACAAGGGCAATAAAAAGAAGAAAAAAACGGCTTATTTGTCATCAATATAAAACAAAACAAGCCAACAACGTACTCATTTCTCAGGAGCTGAGAGAATCGTAATCCTCCGTTGAACCGGTTCAGTATATTAATCCGGCTGATGAGTCGATCCGGTTTTACGGTCGCCGGCCTGTCTCTTGCCGCGCTCATCCGCGAAACATCATTATAGTGGCGTAAAAGTAGCTAGCCAAGTTTGTAGCGCCGTTGATGCGTGCGGGCCACCGCTGTAACTCATTTTCATTTCGTTTCGTTCATTTGACGATCACACGTTTATTGTAAAGTCATTTTACCGACTCGCCCATAAGCAAATAACTCTCTGTCCTAGTAAAACTGGAAAGGCCTCCGTGATAACAGTAGCCTTTATGTATATATATATAAAAATGAATTGCTGTTCGTTAGTCTCGCTTAAACTCGAGAACGGCTCGACCGATTTGGCTAATTTTGGTCTTGAATTATTTGTGGAAGTCCAGAGAAGGTTTAAAAGGTGGATAAATATGAAAATGCTGGGAATTAAATAAAAATTACAGTTTTGATTTTCCTTTGATGTGTCCTCCGTCGGACGGATTACTTTTGTTTGTTTTAAGTTTATTTTATACAAAAGTTTAGGTCTTTTATGAAGCACTACGAAGTCTGCCGGATCAGCTAGTTTAAAATAAAAAGAACTCTCGAAATTCTGACTACTATGACGTTTTCTGACTTCCAAAAGTATATCTTCTCTGGATAAATTTCAAAATTAGATGTAAAAAGAAATGCAGAAGGAAATGACAAGGCTATGTGACAGTGATAATAAAATACATACACATAGGTCGCAGTGCCGTTAAATTCTTTACGACTAAATATATTTACGACATCATTTTGGCAATAAAACGTAGTAAAAAAAAGACTTTATAAAGAGAAAATACAAACAAAATATAAACAGCTTCTTGACAAACACGACTGCAAAACTATAAGATTTAGTCTTTTCAATGTCATCTTTGGAAGTTCGCTAAAAATAAAAATTCTCCACAATTCATATTATGAGATTTCACGACAATATGTTTTTGTTTTAATATTCTTATACAACTTATTGTTACACTCTTCTCTGCTGTTCTCACTCTTCTCCGAACGTTATATTACGCTAAAATCTATACATATAAAAATGAATTGCTGTTCGTTAGTCTCGCTAAAACTCGAGAATGGCTGGACTGATTTGGCTAATTTTGGTCTTGAATTATTTGTGGAAGTCCAGAGAAGGTTTAAAAGGTAGATAAATATCAAAATGGTCGAAATTAAATGAAAATAATAATTTTGTTTTTCCTTTGATGTGTCCCCCGTCGGACGGATTCCTTTTGTTTGTTTTAAGTTTATTTTATACAATAGTTTAGGTCTTTTATTTATCGATTAAGGCACTACGAAGTATGCCGGATCAGCTAGTTATTAAAGAAATTGATCTGAGAAACAAATATACGTTCCGGTGCGTAAATACAACGCAGTTGTAGATCGATAAATAGATTACAAACAACCTTAAAAATGTCAAACAAGAAATTAATACGCGCTATTTGTTGGGTACAAAATATTTATTATCCGACAAGTTTCTCAATGACCATAATATAAACTGTATGCGTTCCGTAAAAAAAAGATTCAGAAGTAAAAAAATCCACATTGAATGAGTTCGTAAACAAATACATTGCTCAGTGTAAAAGAGAGTTTCACACCAACTAACTTGGGACTGAATCGAACGATAGAATTAAAATATGAATAATCTTTGACAGTATAATTAACCCGCAAAATTATAATTTGCGTAATTACTGGTGGTAGGACCTCTTGTGAGTCCGCACGGGTGGGTACCACCACCCTGCCTATTTCTGCCGTGAAGCAGTAAAGCGTTTCGGTTTGAAGGGTGGGGCAGCCGTTGTAACCATAGTTATAATTGAGACCTTAGAACTTGTATCTCAAGGTGGGTGGCGCATTTACGTTGTGAATGTCTATCGGCTCCAGTAACCACTTAACACCAGGTGGGCTGTAAGCTCGTCCACTCATCTAAGCAATAAAAAAAATGTATATATATATATAAAATAATAGACATTCAGAAAATCGATTTCTTTCTAATCCAGCGTCACGTCTTGTTTAAGTTGTTAATTCAGCTCAAAAAATTATTTAAATCCATCGATTAAAATCACACAGAAACCTTAAAGCGCAGTGAAAGGCAATATCAACGATTAATATCTGTATATCTTAGGTAGATTTCCTTGAATCAAATTAATAACTTGTCAGCAACAGATTTGATCACTAAAACATAAAATCTTGATACACATTCTCTACGTAACTTTTAATACTAGAGTTTGCACAATATTTTATAAGGATACATTAATTTAAATCGATTTCCATATCATTCAATCAATGTTGGCTAACTAATTTTGTAAGGGGTTTTTCAAGAGTTATAAACGTAATTGAAGAATAATTTAAGCTAATTTTACGGTTTAATCTCGCATTTTCTTTATTATAGCTGTCTGTTATCGTTTGAATACTGTGCTATATATTGAGAAATTAAAATGTTAAAATAATATATAACTATACAATTAGTAGTCCGTGACCACGAAAACTGTAATGTATTCGAAACATCGGAACTAATCTATATATATATATATGAAAATGAATTGCTGTTCGTTAGTCTCGCTAGCACTGGGCGGCGGGAAATAACCCAGCCCCCGGATACAACCAGAGACCCGGAGCGGGACCAGTTGCCGTGAAGGACTAAATCCCTTCGAAATACAGATGTGGAAGGACGTGGGAACCCACCACAATTACATCCCAAGAGAGTCATGGACAGAGAAACATTTAAACTGTTTCAAGGCCATGACCACGACCCTCAGTAAACCGGCGCAAGGAGGAGTCTCGCTAAAACTCGAGAACGGCTGGACCGATTTGGCTAATTTTGGTCTTGAATTATTTGTGGAAGTCCTGAGAAGGTTTAAAAGGTAGATAAATACTCGGAATTAAATGAAAACAATTTTGTTTATCCTTTGATGTGAAAGGAACTTTGATGTGTAGTTTATACAAAAGTTTAGGTATTTTATTTATCGATTGAGGCAATACGAAGTATGCCTATATGCCTATAGTACACTATAAGTAAAAACGACAACACTAAACAGTAAAAGTAGTTATAATTGTGTGAAACCTACCTAGTTAGAATTCCGTGACACAAGTACATAATAATATTAGGTATAAATATTGAATCGAACCCAATTCGAAGAGTTCGCTTTGAAATTATTACTGGTGGTAGGACCTCTTGTGAGTCCGCGCGGGTAGGTACCACCGCCCTGCCTATTTCTGCCGTGAAGTAGTAATGCGTTTCGGTCCGAAGGATAGGGCAGCCGTTGTAAATATACTGAGATCATAGAACTTATATCTCAAAGTGGGTGGCGCATTTACGTTGTATATGTCTATGGCCTCCAGTAACCACTTATCACAAGGTGGGTTGTGAGCTCGTCCACCCATCTAAGCAATAAAAAAAATAAAGCCTCTTGTGAGCTCGCACGGGCGCACGGGTAAATACCATCATTTAGCCCATTTCTGCCACCTCGAAGCAGTAATGTGTTCCAGTTCGAAGGGTGGGTCAACCTTTACTTCAGAACGCAAACTTAGAACCCATATCTTAGGGTGGATGACAGCATTTACCTCGTACCTTTTTTATTCCTACCTAAGCTGATAGCCTTGATATTTCAACGTAACCTTAACTAGTAGGTGAGCTCGCGGGGGATCTTCTCAGTGGGTCGCGATTCCAATCCGGAGGTAGATTCTTCGGGCACTGCTCTTACTGAGACTGCTAGTGTTAGCAAATTCTCTCAGGTTGAGCCCGTGAGCTCACCTACTAGGTGTAGCTATAATAGCCCCTCACGCTAGCAGCGGATTAGTAGGGGAAAATAAATAAAAAAAACCATGTGAAAACTAACTAAACTAGTATGAATGAGCCCTTAGCGCATACGAACGATGCGATGCCATTGTGTCTACCGCAGTCACGTACACAAACGAAACTCGATCCACGCACACACGCGCCGATTAAAAAATACAACAACTCTACAAACACATACTTGCATTTTAACAATAAATGTATCATAGTTTTTTCATAGCCTTTTTTTTTGTATTCTATCATTAATTTATTACATCAAAAAACGTTTTTAATTCCTTGCAATCTAATTCCTTCTTATAGCTTCGTTGAATTTATGTCTGAAAATTTTATGTTTAAACGTAATTAATAACCTTTTTTTTTAATTTACAATGCTGTACAATAAGGTATCATCTACTTCAACTATACTTGACTTAGTTTATGCTTTACGATCTCTTTAGGGACGGGTGTATGGAATTATTTTTCATTTGTTAATTATTAATTTATGTTTGGAGGGTAAAATGAATTCGGTTATGTTTATTTCTTAGTTCCCTTAGCTTGGGAGATGAAATTAAGGTCAATGCGATAAGGCTGGAACCGATAAACGTACCAACGTTGATATCTATACTAATATTATAAAGCTGAAGAGTTTGTTTGTTTGAATGCGCTAATCTCAGGGACTACTGGCCCGATTTGAAAAATTCTTTCAGTGTCAGATAGCTCATTTATTGAGGAAGGCTATAGGTTATATAGCATCACGATAAGACCAATAACAGTGGAGCACCAATAAATGATGTTTCAAAATATTTTCACTTTCTACGTAAATGAAGTGGGGGGTAAAATTTAGCGTTATGCCAGAGTAACTATTCCACGCGGGCGGAGTCGCGGGCAAAAGCTAGAGTCACAACCTATACTGGAATGTAGAACGCATAATGACTTCGCGGTAGAGAATAAGAGACTGTGGTAACTATCCGTGCGGGCTCACAGCTATCAATGGAGATGTTAGCTAGTCTAACTGTATTGACATGAAGCAAAACCTGTCAATAATTAAGTAAATAAAACGTGTTAGATAAGAGATGGACACTGATACGAAAGAAACCTATGGAAGCAGGGTGGTATAACCTTGTCTCTTAATAAATAACCAATTAGATTGTATTTTCTTTAACCTGAAAAGTTTCTATGGGTCAAATAACACCTTCTGACACCAATAAGAATTTTAACAGCACTTTATTTAAATCGAAAAGAGTGTGCCAGTTAAATTTTTATGGAAATCATTGACCATTGTATTATATGCAAATATGTCTGAAATATTTGGTCACATGCATAAATGTTTCATCAGTCAGTTTCCTTGACAAGCATAGTCTAGTTTTCTTATTTCACATCTGAATTTAAAAGAGATATTATGGTTTAAGACAAACGCTTCGTTTCCCAAAACTGTATGTATCTACTTACTTTTTTATCTACGTACAAAATTACGAAACATCATTGTGTTGTTTGAATATATATATATATATATATATATATAAATTAAAAAAACACAGTCAGGGTCGTATAAATTTTAAATAAACTAAAAAGTGAATAGTCCGATACGTTTTGAACATCAAACAAACATTATACGAATCTTAAAACAATATTTGAATTGATATTAAGGATTTATATAAGTTTTAGTATATTTACATCGTATTACGCCGTAATAGTTTCTTCATTGCGGCTTAAAAAAAATGCTGTTTCGATTTTATTTTCAAATATACCTTTTTTTTATTTCTTTTTTTATTGCTTAGTTGGGTGGACGAGCTCACAGCCCACCTGGTGTTAAATTGTTACTGGAGCCCATAGATATCTACTACGTAAATGCACCACCCACCCACCTTGAGATATAAGTTCTAAGGTCTCAGTATAGTTACAACGGCTACCCCACCCTTCAAACCGAAACGCATTACTTCTTCACGGCAGAAACAGGCAGGGTGGTGGTACCTACCCGCGCGGACTCATAATCATTACAAATAGATTCATCTAAATACCCATTTTTATTACCTTTCAAGAATTGTCCTTGTTACGACTAATCTAGTGATGAATCTTTTCGAACCTCTTCCGAAAGACATTCTTATTGTTTATTTCCTTATTACTCTCTGCTGGGATGTAGGGCTCGAACCAAATCTTTCCATTTATATCAGTCTTGGGCAGGCTGTTCTAGCTCCTTCCACGTTATGCCCAAAACGCTTAGTTCGAAAATTTCAGAGTTTCAAAGCCTAACATTATAATACCTAAAAACTCATAATCGTTTTATCTCGTTATTACCTACTAGCGACCCGCTCTCGCTTCGCTTCAGAAACATTAAAACACACATGAAACCAAAAAAAAAAAGTAGCCTATGTTCATCAGGGGCAATGTCGGCTTCTAATGGAAAAATAATTTTTCAAATCGGTCCAGTAGTTTCGGAGCCTATTCGAAACAAACAAACAAACAAATCTTTCCTCTTTATAATATTAGTATAGATGATTTGAACCGTAATCAAAAAACTCTTATAAATTTAATATTACAATATTTAATATTATAATATATTATAATATATTATAATATTATATGAGCTTCCATTACAATCATTTTCACGTTAGTTACCCAAGTCTAAGTCTAAGCTAATAGTCTAAGCCGATTGATCTTCTAGAAACTTACCCTGAACAACAATTATACTCAATTAGATAAACACGTCCGAACGCTTCGCTCTGGAGTCAATGAACGATATTATCAAAAAAAGCCGCATAATTAATTTTACAAATTCGTTTTTAAGCGAATGAATCGGTAATAAAATCGTTGTATATCCAATTCATTGCATTACTACTACCACTTGTTTACAATTACGATTAATATTACAACCAAACAACCAAACATCTTCCTCAAAAATCATATTACGTAAATCAGTACATTTGCTGTTATAATACGTCATTTTGTACTTCCAACTTCCCATTATATTATAATATAACATATTATATAATACATATATATATTTGCGTATTTTGTATTTGCATTGTCGTATTAATTGTGTTTTCTATATTATTGTTTTCCTGCTATTTACAAATACACTCGTGACGCGCTAGGGTTTCCTCAATGAATTAACCTCGTTCGTCTGGGTGTCATATTGTTTTTGTATTTGTTTTAATTTAGACTAAAACAAGCTTAAAACTGGAAATTTAATGCATTTATTTTTATTTAATCACGTTATTTTGCGTTAATGTCAAGTTTACTGAAGTTTTTCGGATTAGAAAGATTAGATTGGTTCATGAGTGAATAGTCGATGTCAAACGGTGCGATTCCCGACTTTGAGCATTAAGTTTCGCTACGCTTCAAGTTTCTCTATTAAAAAAAATAATCTAACTCCGATTTGCTTAGGACCGAAACTATTAATAATTCACGATGAAGTAGAAATAACTGGATATGTCTAGTATCGTATCGTATTTATACATGGGTTACGTTACGGCAGGGTGACCCGAATACTGAGCTCTCGCGTTACAAACTCGCTCGCCGGCGACGCCGCGTCTACTTAGCGACGCAGAGACGGACGCACCGGGTCCCAGACCCCCCAGGAATGTTCTAAAGAAAACGTTTCGAATTCAAAGTAGTCATAGGCCTAAGTTTCAAATCGATTTAGTCTAAGAGAAATAAAAACTTCATCACGAATTTTGGTAATGTTTGGATATTAATGCATCAATAGTATTTAAATTATAATATTCAATTAGTAACTATAATTTTACGGGTGCAAAGACGTAACATAAAATGAAAAGGTTCAGTGGCTTGTGAAATTTAACTGATTGGTATGTTTTTTTTTAAATACAAAATTCTAAAATGAACGAAAATTTCTCAATTTTCCACACAAACGACACATGTATTAATTCAAATTTCATACTCCTCTCTCATACTCCGTCTCAAGTATAGTTACAACGGCTGTCCCACCCTTCAAACCGAAACGCATTACTGCTCGCCGCAATAAATATGAATTAGACATTCACATTTAATTTATGAGTATATTTTACTAATCTAAAACTCCTGTTCTGAGTACCGCCCATTCAAGTAGCTCTTAAACTATTTGGGGCAATCCTTTTACGGATTTTAAAACGATTTACCTCCTTGACTAGTCGGAAAGGTAAATGATCTGTAACATGTTTCTCTTATCGTCGAACTAACGACGTTGTGATGTGGACAATCGTTTCTCAAACATTCTAAAGTATTATTAGATTCTTAGGCTTATCTAAACGTGGCTTAATGAAACCTAGTAGTGATTTTCGGTACGTAGTCATGTATATACAGTGTGATATCCACAGTATATTCAATAAAAACTAACAAATGTTCGCCAGGTGAACGAAATTCGACCATAATCAATGAAGAATTAAGATTTATATTCGTTTATGTATTACAATATCTCATTGCCGTGCGGCTTGCGGCTTAGGATTGGCCGAACCGCTCGAAGGTGTCAAGGGTTGATGTCAATGAGGTGGTCAGTTGTAAAACTCATGCCAAACCCCTATGCAATATAATAAGATAACATACTACGCCGATCTCACATAATGTTGGATAAGAGTGAAAATAAAAATATTCATTTGTGTTTTTATCGACATTTTGAAAAAAAAAACTCTATTTCCGAATAAAGATATTTATATTATAGTTAGTAAACAAAGAACATCTGTTGACAAATTTAAAAGAAAGTGGTTTTTTTTTTTTTTACCTTTTTATAAATTAAATAGGTACTGATCTAAAGTGACCAGAGCGGGTAAAAAGAATGACCCTCGATCGGACCAGCCAAGTCTAGTATAAGCTGAACTTCGGTTTGCGGTTTCGGGTTAAGATTAATACGCTCTCAAGGGATATTAGATCCATTCGCGTTATATTTGCGTCTGCCTCATACCCCAAACGTATTAAAAATATTTTTAGAAACGACTACTTAGATACTGAAATATATGTTTCGATAAACTATAACTTAATGTAGTGTTTCTTATGTTACATTATTTTTGCTTTGGTTTATGTTGTGATTTTTATCTTGTTTATTTATCGGTTTTCGTTGGATTAGCGTTTTAGCCGTCACTGGTACAATTATTAATGTACAGATTTCTAACTATGAGCGCTCGTGATCACTCTTTTAATTAAGTATTGCGCTTTCAAAACATTTCCTTTGCATTTTTTCACATATAATCATTTAAAAAAAACTTATAGAATTATTTCACCTGCTCTACACAAAAATGTCTTTCTGAAATCAATAGCGACTTCGTGTTCTGACATGACATTCTAAGTGGCTGATCTTAATTATTCTTGACTTATTTAATACAATAGCAGTTAGTGGAAATCTTCAATAATAACTTATACTACACCGCCAGATTAATAGTAGCTTCGGATAATAGCCTAATACGTAGTATTATTTCAGTGAAAATCTATCTCTTCATTTTTGTCATTTTCGTCCGAAGCCTTATCAAGGATAGAAAATAAGGCTTTCTTAATGTAAAAAAGATCATTTTTACATTACGAATTCTCTAAAACGAATGAGGTGTTTATTATTTACCAATATGTCTTGCGAGTTTTTCTTTTAATGTTAACTGAGGAGCTAATTTGAAGATTTTTGATACCAATGCGATTGGTGGCGCCATCTAGTAACAGAGGGTCGAAATCGATTCGGTTCCTTGCAAATCTTTATTTACGTCAACACGATCAAGGCTTTAGAGTATTAAGTACGATTCCGATCCGGTGGTAGATTCATTCGCGAAGCAACTGCTCTTGAGTTGTTAGGTCTCCTTTGGAGGCGCTCGGGCAGCTGTTAGCAAGTCCCACCCCTCCTGGCTCAGCCTTTGCTCGCCCACCTGTCCTGGTGAAACTGAAAAGGTCACCACTAATCTTTCAATCATAAAAAAAACTTATTAGTATTAAGAAAGGTTCACACTGCTGCCTCTGTTCGCCCTACGACAGAATAAAGAATCAATCGGGCGCTAGTTACGACTTTAGTGCTCACCTTTCTAGTGACCGACCGCGTAATGACCGAATGCGAGAATACGGTTTAAGATATTCTCGTCGCTTCGAGAAACTACCCGAGTTGTAATGCAGCCGTAGCTCTGAATGGTCTTTTAAGGCGTATTTATTACATTGTAACACGTATGGAGGTACATACGCGAACTGCATGTGTGCGTGTTTCAAATTGCTACACTTCAAACACGTTCAAGACGACCGGGCGCTAATAATTATTACGATTTTACTAGCGCCGTATTAGCGTTTATTATAAACTTACAGTTTTGGACGAGAGCCAAATTTTAATGTTCGGATGTTGTTTTCTTCTTATTTATACGTAACATCACAAGCCGGAGACACGGAGACGGATAGATGACGATATTCATAGGTGGAGGTGGTCTAAGGGCTCCGGTAAAAACTTGACACTGTGTGGGCTGTGAACTCGTTCATCCAGTCAATTCAATTAAACCAGGGGGCGCGCGGAGTATGTGGGACTTGACGATCTGCTGATGTTGTAGCAGATCGCGGGCCCAAGGAGTTTTAGGGCCCTACCGCACCAAACGTCTCCCCTTCATTCGTATGCCCTAACCTATCTTTAATTTCAAAACTAGTTAAATTCATTCTATTATTTTTTATATCTTCCTTAATCTGTGAAAGACATTCCAGTGACTTTGTTTGTTTGTTAAGTTGAATTGAAACTTTATACAGTTTTATTTTGCTGCAAGTACTTCGTTAGAACGCGGCTGATTAAAACAAATTACGTATTTAATCATTACTAGATACTAGTTTTACAAGAGCTTAATAATTCATGAAAAAAAAAAACATTACTGCGAAATGATTTTTGAAAGATTAAGAGGTGTACAAATTTTATTTATATTTTATCTTCGTTCCTTCGAGCGTGACTCAACAAGACAATATATGGCTAATTTTGACAGTTTATTTGTTAGTTTGTCTACAATTTTTAATGAAAAAAAAACGATCTACACCGCGAGCCGCGCTCTCTAATATAGATGTGTTACTTGAAAGTGACTACAAGATAAGTTTTAGCTCGATATTAAAGCATTGCTATACTCTATTCCAATTACGAACTCCTTTATGACACTTCTTAGAACATAAGCCTTCACGTTTCGCATAATTTGAAATAATAATCATTTCTTGTTCATTGTCGTAAATACCATTTAAAAAATACACGATCAATCTAAATCATTGTACAATTAAATCACACACACACACAATAACATAATAATAACATCTCTCTCATGGGACTTCGTAAGTGGAATAAATAGATGATATTAATTTATCCCTAATGGGAAAGGCAAAGGACTTTAGCCCATACAGCCAGATCTTGTTCTTGGTAATAATTGGAGAATTTTGGTAGTTTTAAAGTAAGTGGTAGGTTTAAAGAAGTATAGTGACATTTTGTTGTAGTCGCAACGGAAACCGCAAATCTTGCTTCGTTCGTGCCGTTTGCGGTCGAGCTTCGAGTACAATTAGGTATTAGTGCTGTAAAAAGAGACGCATTTAGAAAACTCTGACAGAGAATTTTTAATTTATTTATTACAGTGTAATTTATGGTATTTTTTTATTGCTTAGTTACGTGGACGAGCTCAAAGCCCACCTGGTTTTTAAGTGGTTACTGTAGCCCATAGACATCTACAACGTAAATGCGCCACCCACCTTGAGATACGAGTTCTAAGGTCTCAGTATAGTTACAACGGCTGCCCCACCCTTCAAACCGAAACGCATTGCATCACGGCAGAAATAGGCAGGGCGGTGGTACCTACCCGCGCGGACTCACAAGCGGTTCTACCACCAGTAATTTAAGGTATCTTAAGATTAGGTATCGTATTGATTCGGACGTAACGTAATCTTTTTGCTTACGCAAATAGTAATCTGTACGTTAATCGAATAGAAATATTTAAATTGGACTTTTTGGCGGGAACGCGAGGAGTGAAGTTGTGTGATTTGTTTTATTTTGTCTATTTAGTGTTTCTTCAGGTTTAAATGTGTAATAATGGTGGTTTATTAACTGTTTAATATCTGTGAAAGTGCACAAATGTGGGAAAATGAAACAAAGCTGCTGGACGTAACTTCTCGGGTTCCTCCAAAAAGTCCACTGAAAAAATCTCAGTAAATGACCACCATTTTACTGAGATTATATTTCATCCCATATCATCTCATTTCATTAAATTTCATCCCAGTTGATTAATGTCTCAAATTAATCATCTTCATTTCATTTCACTCCATATTATCATTTTTCATAAAATTAAGAAAATAAAGTAAAATAAGACATGACTTAAAGGTCTTAGTTACCAGGTCATAAAATCTCTTAAAAAAAATATATTTAAATTTAAAATGCTTAATTTCCTGTGTTTCATTTAAGTATAGATTAACATTGAGCCACGTAAATTAAAATAACAGTTTTTTATTTATTTATTTAACAGTAGTTTGAAAGACGCTTAAGGCCTAATGATATTGGTATAGCTAAGAGTGATGTGTGATCATTTTGTGAATGATTTCAATATACCCATTTAAAAGTTTTGTTGTGTTGTTTATGAAATTTGTTAAACTAAGAATAAAAAACATTTTTCTTTTAAAAGTTCATTGAATTCGTTTATACTTAAGCTCCGAACGTAGTTTTCACAATTATTGAATTACTATTTAAATTCTTTTTTTATGCACCTATATTCTGATCCGTACGCCGCTGCCAACAAACGGTGGCGGGTTTTCATTAATTTAATTTCACCAAATCCGGCCCTGGCTCAAAATGTGACCGAAGTCGAACTCAAGCTGTCTCAAGAGCAAGTTCTATATAATGAAATCACGTTAAAGAACCCTATATTTAAACCGAGAAACGATATTTTATTAAACGTCGGCTTTGATCTTGGCTCGTGAAATAAAATACATTTTGTATGTTCACTTGGACGCTACATAATTAATTGTTGAAGCATTAATTTTGTGTTTCTGTGTCGAATAGTCGTTTCGGAAATTATTATGCTCAAATGTTTTAGTAAATTAAATGTTGACTTTACTAATGGTTATTCAACTAACAGAAAATAAGTAGTGAAATTAATGAAATGTCGACTGACTCGAGTATTTAAGAATGTTTTTTTTAAATTTAATTCCTCAACGCAACGCAAATCTAACGCAAATCTATTTGGTACTGACTGACCCGGCAGACTTCGTAGTACTTCAATCGACAAATAAAAGACCTAAGCTTTTGAATAAAAGAAATTTAAAACAAACCAAAGGAACCCGTCCGACGGAGGACCCATCAGAGGGAAAACTAAATTGTAATTTTTGTTTAATTCTGAGCATTTTCATATTTATCGACCTTTTAAACCTTCTCTGGACTTCTGCAAATAATTTAAGACCAAATTTGCTAAATCCGTTCAGCCATTCTCGAGTTTTAGCGAGACTAACGAACAGCAATTAATTTTTATATTATGTATAGATTAAAAAATTGTATAGTTTTTAGATGACGCGTATATTTGACAAACGGGTAATCACGTATGCGTCAACGATAGTGACAGGCCAGATTAGTAGTAAATAAAAAAAAGCGAATAATAATTTTCGGTCGCAAAAACTAAACTTTTTGTATCGCGACAACAATAACATACTGAATGGAAGCGCGTCTTTGATCATTTGAATGGATCGGACTGAATTATGACATCCTCGCCATGTTTCTGGACGCATGCCAGAAAACGTTTACATGATGTGTGCGAAGTGATAATAAACAAAGCGAATGTATCTCCGGTAGACGGTGACAATTTTACTCGGCCAGACGGTCGATGTTCGGAATGATAATCTATACATACATACATACATACATATAAATAAAATTGGAGTGTCTGTTTGTAATATTGAAATGACCGCTTATTTGTTCTGTTTGTCTGTGTGTTTGTTCCGGCTAATCTCTGAAACGGCTGGACCGATTTTGATGAGACTTTCACTAATAGGTAGCTGATGATATAAGCAATAACTTAGGCTACTTTTTTTAGACTAGCTTCGCCTCGCGGCGTCACCCGCGGTACGACAATAGCCGCGGGTAACATCGCGGGACTCAGCTATCGATAAAAAAATTGCATGTTTCCGAAGCGAAGCAAGGGCGGGACGCTAGTAAATAAATAAACAGGAGGACCGCGAGCCATGACACGCGATCTGACTTAGCTTGAGAATCTCACAATGTAATCTCAATGACAACTAATTTCAGCTTCGACGTCAAACATCAATTTAACCTGAAGGAAAAACGTTGTATCCCTTTTTACGAAAATTTCGCGTACGGAGGAGTATGAAATTTCCCACACTCATAGAGAATATAGAGAAGGAATGCAGAATGTTAATTGAGGATAGATTAAATATTGTTTTTTTTTATTACCTTTGTTGGCAGACGAGCATACGGCCCACCTGATGGTAAGTGGTCACCGTCGCTCATGGACGTCAACAATGCCAGGGGCAGAGCCAAGCCGCTAAGTACTCTCCATAAGCCTCGTTTGAAGAAGGACAACTTTTAGGAGTAGTACCTTTTAGGAATGCATTTGAACAGAGCTACACTCAGCATTGGGTGGACACGAGTTGAAGAAGAAATAGTGCCTTAATGTAGATATATAGATACCAAACAGAAGTCCCCTATGTTCCCTGCGATCATTAACGAGTTCTTCTTAATTGCGTTACATTGCGTGGTGTACAAAATTTTCTTTCGGGCGACCCCTTTTTCTTTTGTGACGTCACGGATAATTAAATTCACCTTCGCGAACGGGAGTTGCTTCCGTGCACCAGATATTGGCCTCGTTAGTGTCACGGGTTCAAGTCCGTTTGTTCGCCTGAGAGCTAATAAAATCAAATGTTGTGGGCAGTCAGTGGGCGTTCATTGTACTTATCGTAGCGCGGTCTCCATTCAAGAACTTTCCAATCGGGTAGACAGGCGATTTAAGGTTACAGGATCTTTAGACGTGGGCCGCCTCTAGGCAGTTTCACTGGGACTTTATTGAGGCTCACGACCAGGTGCGAATTAGATTAGTTACGGGGTAACTATCCAATAACGAGGGGAGGTGTTTTGTATATTCTTATTGTTTAATATTTTATGTCGTCATCATCTTACGAAGTAAGTGCGAGTGAGATGACAATATGTCCCCACTGCGGTCTTTAAAATATACAAATACACGTCAAACGTCCTTAGTGTTTTAAACAGAAACTAAAGGTCCCGCAGTAGTCGAAATTCGACTATAATCAATTGGAATTGCAAGTTTGTACACTATTATGATTGTATTTTATACTTTTATAATCACAAATTTCGCCAAGACTACACTATACAAAATATTAACAAAGACAAATCATATTCTATTCTCAATTTGACAACAGACATCAATAACAAAAGTTTGACAATAAATAGTATGCATGCATGCGTGTGTGCGTCAAATACATGGTATGTAGTGTGTGTAATGTTTTCTTTATTGATTTAATGTATCTTTTATGCATTATTTAAAAAAAATATTAGCATTGTACACTTTTTCTCTATATTCTCTGTAAGTGTGGAAAATTTCATACTCCTCCGTCCGCGCAATTTTCGTAAAAAGGGATACAAAGTTTTTGCTTCACGTATTAATATATAGATGTAATAATAATGAATACGAGAACAGCGGTAAGAAAAAACCCAATCGGTTCGTAATCATGTTAATTTAGAACCTTAATCATGAATTGATGAAACATGGAAACTCCCTAACCGCAAAACAATTCCACATTAACATCACAAACACACATGTATTTAGGGTCGATGCCCTATCGCGTCAATGAAAATGAATTTGTTAACCAAATTTATTAATTTGATTTAATTATTAAAAGTTTTACCTCAAAATAGATCCCTAATAGGTTTTTTTTAAAGGAAATAATATGAGAAACTAAACAAGTTTTAGATTGCATAATGAAGACGTTAAATAAGTTAAGTTTTGAAATTATATTATTTTTTATAATTTATATAATTACAACGAACTTTTGTGTAAAGAAAATGGATTCTGAAAAAAAACGCAGAAAGATTGAGATTGGCTAAGTATTTTCGTTACTAAAGAGTATGAGTAAGATTGAATTTTAAATCATATTCAACGAAATGCGATTTGAAATTAAATCAAATTTTACCTCACAATATTACTCGGGACTTTTTAGTATAACACACTTGGTGCCAGAATAATGTATTTATAAAAAAGATGTGAGGTGTCGGTGTCCCACCGGATAGGAACGAAGTTCCTTATTATAAAAATATTAATTTTAAGTTCTATTCGAGGTATAAAGAAAATAAAACTGGACGTTTCGCTACAACCCACGGTCATTCGGTAACGTGCGAAATTATTGTGGTACACTTCATTCACGGTTGTTTGCATAAGAGTTAGTGTATTGCGCAAACGAACGCTCTGAGATCGTGGTCAATGAATGATGAAAAAATAAGTTATTTTTTGTATGTTATTATAAAGTTAAGTCGTACTCTGTGTGCATTACTAATAAAAATCTTACGCTACGGACGTTTTTCCCGACTAGGGTACCCCTCCGCATCGTCCCAACTTCGTTCCAAAAAGTAGTAAAATTCCATCTTATACGTATTTATTTGTTATTAAGTCAGCATGGTTCACGGCTAATCGATAGACATTTTAAGGTTGCTTCCATTCGCCTCGAGACAAGTAAAAATGTTGAGGGCTTCAGAATAACATAACCTATGTTCGGAACAATAAAACTATAGAATTATTAAAGAGAGTCTGTTAATTAAAAAAGTTCTCGCAGGGTTAGTCGGAGTGTCGTTCCTTCTCCTGCGATAAAACAATCATGCATAGTATAAAATCCCTATATCTTAATATAATTTAGTCATCAATCTCATGGTATTTACGTCCTGAAGAGAGCTCTTTTTCTTTTTGTGTTCCAAAACACTTCCTCGAGATCGGAGCAAAAACTAATCGAAATTTTTCGCAATACATTAGAATCATGTGCTAACAAATTTTCTTTGAATACAAATTACCACCAGAATTATGTCATTACTTCGAATTTAGCCAAAAGCGTTAAACGCGCACGTTTGCCAGATGATTAACAAGAAAAAAACAAATCAAATTGACTTTTCAAAGAAGAATTGTCGTGTGCATGTTAATTTTTAAAAAGTACATTTTAAAATGTAACCACCTTGTTAGACACTTCATAACACATTGCATATCGTATGATTACATTATTTTTTGTTTACCCAACAAATTATTAAATCGTGTTTTTGGAGTTTCCCTTAATTGTGAATAGATTTTTAAATAAACAAAACCAAATCGCGATAATCAATATATTGAATGAAAAACTTATAATACGTAATTTTATTATGGTACAGGACAATAAGGAATATTATTAATGATAGATTAAAAGCGTGAAACAGCGTCTAAAATACTCCATAATTGTAATTATATTTATGATGATCATCGGATAATCTAATCTCGAACTGAATGCTCACTCTAATGCTCAAACAAACGCGATATTGTATCGCCAATGTGTCGTATATTCGACTCGTGAAAATCTTAAGTAGCTTTAAAATAATTTGAAGCCTTAAACAACGAACGTGCCGAGTCGTTTATGTACTAAAAGAAAAAAAGAAAATAAATAATATTTTAAAAAAACTAACAAAATACGCTTTTATAGGAAATCCAACTAAAAAATAGAAAATAAATTTGAATTAAAAATAGTGTAAGAAAAAATGATTTTATTATAAAAAAGCGTGGGGTGCTTTTTAGGATATTATCAAAATAACCCTTCTACTCATATCTGTTCATAAAATATTTATAACTACTGATACCATGCATGTCATCGGTCCTTAATAAGCATACCAAATTTCGAGTTAATCCGACGTTTTGAAGGGGGTCAAAATCATGTTCAAAGGTTCCGTTGCATACTAACATACATACGTCTGAGACTGAAGCCAATAAAAGCGTATTAAAAGCAGTAATGTCTTTCTCTTAATACCGCGAAGTACTGAATGTACATTGAATGGATGTTGCAAATTAATTACATAACAAAGCGAGCGGACGTAATATATTTTTGTACACTCATCGTAATGATTCATAGGTGCACACGGGGTGTCAAATAATCGCTCCTAAAAGGCAATGAACTTCTACCCTAACCGAAGAGGGAAAAAACGACAATTCCTAAGTTAAACATGTATCCATCAACCCGCAATGGACGCATACAAAATAGCGTTACATTGCGTCATTTAAATATACACCACCAAAACTGCAACGCTGTTTTCAGTGCTGTCTTTTCAGAACTACCAGCAATGAATCTTCAAAATTATATCACATTGTGTAAATGTAACAAATATAGGTAGTAGTAGTATTGTTAGCCATTTGTATGTATATATATAAGTAGGCAACTTTTTATTAGATTTTTTACACATTGATTATTCCGATTATACATTGCATAGATAGCTGACCGGTTTCTGGATGCCAGAGCTCATATGTGCAACGTGAATGCATCTCAAAGTAGAAGGTCAACTTCGAGAGATGAGCTCAAAATGTCACTTGCTTGTATCGCAGTTGTTCCAGTCCAATCCAGTTTCAATTGCTGCTAAATACTAAGTACAACACTTGACGAATGTAATAATTTTATGTGTACAATAATCCTCGTGCATCGGCAATAATTAGTCTTCTATCTACCGTAGATTGGCAGTGAGGCGCCACGTGTGAGTTTAATCAGAAGTTTTATTTGCTATGACTAGAGGTCCCGCAGTAGTAGAAAATAGAAATTCGACTATAATTAATTGAAATTGTAAGTTTGTACACTATTATGATTCTTTTTTCAAAGACTATTATACTTCTATAATCACAAATTTCGCCAAGACTACACTATAGAAAAATATTAATAAAGACAAACAATATTTAATCTATTCTCAGTTTGACCACAGACGTTAAGAACAAACGTTTGACAATAATTATATAGTATGCATGCGTGTGTGCGTCAAATACATGGTAGTGTGCGTAATGTGTTTATTATTGATTTAATGTATTTTTATGTACAATTTAAAAAATATTAACATTCTGCACTCCTTTTCTCTATAATTGTGGGAAATTTCATACTCCTCCGTCCGCTCAATTTTCGTAAAAAGGGATACAAAGTTTTTCCTTGACGTATTAATATATAGATAATTCTAAGGTATAGACGACTGAGAGACCCTCCAAACTGAGATCAGGCAATTGCACTTGCTCTGTAGCTTCAGCTTTTAGATGTCCCGAGTGTATTTATATAACAATTCCATTCATTGAGAGACAAGAGGAAAAATTACCAACGTCCGACACGTCACCTCTGTGGGCTTACAATATTTATTGCGGTTTTGTTTATTTTCGTATCAATGAATATGTGAATGTATTTGTAATGATTTTTAAAGCTATATAGCTTACATGTCACAGCAGCGTAAGCTAACACTTTGTCTAATAAAAGGAAAAAAGCAGAGTTACGTGTACGTACATATAAACATTAAATTTCAATTAAAAATAAGGCGTATTACAGGCTCGCGATTGTAGAGACGTCAACTAAATGACTCGCACGCAATTATTCAAAAAAAAAAAAACTTCAGAGGTGTCAAGGGACACCCGGATGGAACGAAGTTCCTTTCGATTAATTAGTGAAGGAATTGTAATTTTTTTTTAAGTTGTAATAATAAATTACGGCATTATGAAGAAGAAAAAAACAATACTATGAACTAAATTACTATTGTTGAAACACTATCTCGAGAAACTGTACTCATTACGCGGACCAATCGGATACGAGCAATGTCACGCGATAAGCGCCTACTCGTTGATTGGTCAGAATGACGGATCTAAAAAGTGTCGTGACAACTTTTCGTAAGAATTTTTTCCGTCTAGCCCCCTTTCACAACGCGCGATAAGGAACTTCGTTCCAAAACAATATTCATTTATATAGTCTGCGCTGTGCCTTAGACGGGGTTTGTTCATTTAGAATAAATCCATTTCAACCCTTTAGGCAGTCCTAGAATTCTGTAATGTACGATTATTAGTCCAATACCTGCAGACACCGGACCTGAAAGGGCTAAATAAATATAGTAATAACAAAAGTAGTGCTATCTGTTAAGAAGTATATCTGTTAATAAGCTATCGCTAATATACACGCAAGCCTTCTTGTTTAACTAAACAAATATTACATTCCATGCGCACGGGCTCGGCAGTTTTAAGTGATCCCTCTTAAGTCACAGCAGTTTTGAATGACATATACATATGATGTGGAGTTTCTAAATAATTCTTCAAACAAATGAAGGCATAATTACGTTGTGGTCACCCGAGAGGTGGCATTCAAGGAGGTGATTTCATTCAAGAGATTTTCGTTCAGTATTTATCTAATCACTGGTTAAAGTTTTTTTTTATTGTTTAGATGGGTTACGAGCTCACGGCCCACCTGGTGTTAAGTGGTTACTGGAGCCCATAGACATGTACAACATAAGTTCTAGGGTCTCAGTATAGCTACAACGGCTGCCCCACCCTTCGAACCGAAACGCATTACTGCTTCACGGCGGAAATAGGCGGGGTGGTGGTACCTACCCGCGCAAGTGGTCCTACCAGTAAAAAGTGTCAGAAATGTCATGAAATAGTTAATATTTCGGTGAAGATTCGTTTAGCCGCTTACTCGTTAACCGGATAGACGAATATAAATCGAAACATTCTACAAATCGGAATTTCCGTCTTCATTTATAAACCGTTTACGTTGATTGATATTATGTTATTAAAAAACAATAACTCATGCGTGTGAATAAGTTGTACATGAATCACAATGAAATATTGAACAAAATTATATATATTTCCTTATGTAACTAATTCGACGTTAATTTGTATTGTTAATTATTTATAAATGATTTTTTTTTAAAGTAAATAATATGATGCTAAACGCGGGAATCTATGAAGAGGTTTAATTTTTTAAATTGGCAGATTTGTGGTATGGTATTGTTAATTTTAGTGATACGATTGTGGTTGGCAATATCAGAGGCATAACCCAGCCGCTGTTTACGCGGATGCTGGCGACGACTGATGTCTAAGTAGATGTCAAGGAGGGGAGCTCATTCCAGTGTAAGATGATGTAACGCTCCAATAGTAGGGATTATGAAGTCGTTGTGACCTAAAGGATAAGACGTCCGGTACATTCGTATCTAGCGATGCACCGATGCTCGAATCTCGCAGGCGGGTACCAATTTTTCTAATGAAATACGTACTTAACAAATGTTCACGATTGACTTCCACGGTAATAAAAATCAAACCCGCAAAATTATAATTTGCGTAATTACTGGTGGTAGGACCTCTTGTGAGTCCGCACGGGTAGGTACCACCGCCTTGCCTATTTCTGCCGTGAAGCAGTAATGCGTTTCGGTTTGAAGGGTGGGGCAGCCGTTGTAACTATACTGAGACCTTAGAACTTATATCTCAAGGTGGGTGGCGCATTTACGTTGTAGATGTCTATGGGCTCCAGTAACCACTTAACATCAGGTGGGCTGTGAGCTCGTCGAACCATATAAGCAATAAAAAAAAAAAAAAATTTAACGCGAATTCGAAGGAGCTCTGTTTTGCTCAACGGGTGGTCCGATAATAAGCAGAAAATATAACGAGAAAACTTCAAACAATTCCTCAGAGCATTTCGTGTCGCGAGTTATAGTAATAAAAATTATTAACAAAACGTTTTAACTAAAAAATAAAATATTAAAATAAAACACGATGGAAATGATACGGTTGCTTTTGCTCTAACTCAAACAAGACTGTCAATTTAAATGATTTAAGGATTATTTTTCTAGAATACACGCTCAAACGAGTTCAAACGTTAACACGAGTTGCTGGTTGCTTTTAAAACGCAGTATTAAAAGATAATAACTTAATCATTTCTCACACACTGCAATTAACGAGACACGTTGAGAATGAAAAATGGCGTACGTCCGCTTCCTGTTCCGCTTCTGTCATATGAATATAATATGTATATACATATACATATGTGTATACACATATAACGCTGGAAAACTTACAGCAGGAAATAATTTGCTTGAGATACGAGTACTAAGCATACGTATCACAAAACAGCATCGAAATTGATTGTTGAAAGTGTGATGGCGATTAATATATTTAAAAACAAGCGCGTCTGGTGGAAACATCTCGCTGTCTCTCTCGCACGCCCGCAACTCAATTGCGATGACGTCATAAAACATAACTTCCATACGTTTTGTCATTGATAACCCTGCTAGATTTTAATTGTTCTTAACACAGTTTCACCGAGCGGATTTATAACAATCTTACTTCGAATTAACATATTTTTATGAACAAAGAAAAATAAGTATCTTTATCTGTAGCACCTTTCCCTTTCCGCACGGGTAGGTACCACCACCCTGCCTATTTCTGCCGTGAAGCAGTAATGCGTTTCGGTTTAAAGGGTGGGGTAGCCGTTGTAACTGTACTGATACCTCAGAACTTATATCTCAACGTGGGTGGCGCATTAACGTTGTAGATGTCTACGGGCTAAAGTAAGCGGGGCTGTGCGTTCGTCCAACCATCTAAGCAATCAAAAAAAAGATCTTGTTTTCTTCAGTCAAACGCGCGCTGTTCAATCATGCAACACTATTATTATGCCGTATTAAATTAATTCTCTAGTAAGTACTTAATCCAAGGCCCACCTGTGTGGTTCAACGGCTCCGAGCGACCAGTCCGTCTGGCCGAGAGCTCGCCGTGTAAATTTACACCTGTCAATTGTTAATCACAAGCGATAATCGACTTTAAAACCTGAACGAAAGCCTCGTTGTTATAACAAAACAGGTTATGTCGGCCATGCGCCATTTATTTATTTATTTTTGAACTGTATTTCGGTCTCGCGGTTCGCGATTAATGTTATATATGTGTGTGTGTGTGTGCGTATACTTTTTCGTTTTCGACTATCGCGGTGGGCTCAGAGATTGTGATTAATTGACACGATGTATTTACTATAGAGTAGGTACAGTGATTGCGTGAATTTCGTATGTTGAATCCCATTGTCTCATTCATCATTTTAAAAATCGTACAGTATCTTTAATACAGCCATTCTCTGCTCCATAATTAATCTAAATTCGACCACAATAACTGACATTATAAGATTTAGTTACATTTAATGCTCTAAAATTTGTCTTTTGTGTTAAAGTTAACATTTTAGATAAAACTCTACAATTTCCAAAATTTCGTTTCTATCGATTGATTTGAGGCTTTTTAAGGCTACAAAATAAACAAACGTACAAAAGTAAATCGATTGATAAGCAAAAGAGGAATTGATATTGATTGTTTTGTATTCGCCTATGAATATACAGAAATATTGCATCTCTTATTTTCAATAGAAAACGAATGTGTTGTTATTACGTAATTGCGTAGAATGAAATGCAAATATGTATTAAGCATTATAAAAGCTATCTCGCAGAAGGAGGCGGCGGGGCGAGTGAGGGAAAGCTCTCCTCACTACGCAGAAACCCGCCGCCGCCGAGCAGGGGGTCGGGACCGGGGTCGTATCCGTGACCTGGCCCCCTAAGAGCTAGGGGTCCCACCCGTTTTGTGCGGGGAGGGACCCAGACGTGGGGTGGCGTGCTCTGCACGCTCACCCGCAATAGGAAGCCGGGTGATGGTAGACCGCGTTCCCCCGACCGCTCTGGGGGAAGGTGTAACGCGGCGCCATCAAAGCGGGCTCTCGGCCCGCTGAACGAGGGAACCGGTGGTCGTGTCGCTGGCGGCCACCGGTCCGGCGTCCGTGGGACGGTGGGATGGATGTAATGTGCTCTGCGTCAACCCTGTCCCGCCGTTTCAATAGCCCCGACTGGGCTCCGGCCCGGTCCGAGGTAGGGCGCCGGTTGTGAGCGGCAGGAGTTTTTAGTGAGGTTCAACTCCCACATACCCCACCTGCCGCGCGGGTGGGGATCCGGCGATTTTCTCCTGTGGAAAAAAAAAAAAAAGCATTATAAAAGCTATTATTGTCACTTCAATAATATTTTACCGCAATATTTTTTTCAAACGTCGCTAGATTTTTTAAATGACGTTGAGGGTTGACTGGTAGACACGAGAGAAGTATTTAATTTTGTTCATTAACACTGGCTCTTTCAGGAGCACGCCTGGTCTGCTGCCTACCGCCATTTTAATAAAAACTTTCATATCGAACCAGCTCAAACCGGGAATTCATTCATTCCGCGTCATCTAATGCTTCAATATAAGCTGTAAAGACATAACAAGACTCAGTTTTCTTGGTAAAAATCTTGTAAATTGTTGCAGCCAATATCAGCTACATTGTATTCGTCTACTATTTTATCGAGTAGAATTGTTGATATAATTAATTCAGAAGGTGATTTATTGTCACAAAACAACACTCAGAATCGAATTAATTTTCGTGGTATACAAATTAATGACCCTAATACTATATAATAAGCCATATGTATGCGTGTTTTAATTTAAAAGTAAAATAACAAGATGTTTCCCGAAACATCTGTATCTCTGTGTTCGTTTGGGACCTCTGGGTCTACAGTTCTCTCTGTCTTTTGTAGTCTATATTCCATGAGGAGTGCTCTGAGGAATTGTTTGAGAAGATACCTCAATCACCTTTTTGCCTCATACCATCCGGCTCTGGAACTAAACTTAACTGGTGGTAGGACCTCTTGTGAGTCCGCGCGGGTAGGTACCACCACCCTGCCTATTTCTACCGTGAATTAGTAATAAGTTTCGGTTTGAAGAGTGGGGCAGCCGTTGTAACTATACTTGAGACCTTAGAACTTATATCTCAAGGTGGGTGGAGCATTTACGTTGTAGATGTCTATGGGCTCCAGTAACCACTTAACACCGGGTGGGCTGTGAGCTCGTCCACCCATCTAAGCAATAAAAAAAACCTCTATAGCGGTGTTTCCCGAGCGTTATTACATGTCCTTTTTTCAAACGAGACTTGTGGAGAGTGCTCAGTGGCAGGCAGCGCCTTGGCTGTTCTCCTGTCTGAGAGAGTGTTCGGCGGCAGGCAGTTGGCGGTTCTCCTGTCTAACGTCCAGGAGCGACGAAAACCATCAGATTGTCTGCCTAACGAGGACAGAATATATATAAAATAATAATATGTGACTGCATTAATGACACGTTCTATATATATTAACTTTGGCATAATGTGACTGACAAAATTAGCAAGTTTTAAAACCAGGTTAACTATGCGACCTAATTGTAAGGGCAAGAAAACCCAAGAAACGTTGTCTTAATGTCATTAAATTTAAACGTTAGGATGCAAAATCAGTAAAAATTTACGGTAAGGCACAGTCAAGTATTTCATTAACTTTGCTGCATCTTAAGCCCTACAAATCTAAAATTGCTTTTTTCTCTACCTAATCGTTAATGGCCTAAGGGGCTATTCAAATTACGCGCGGACCGGTAGGTGAACTCACGGGTTCAACCTGAGAGAATTAATAACACTGGCCCTAACAAGAGCAGTACTTGGCTGAATCTAATACCGGATCAGAATTGCGAACCACCGAGAAGATTTGACTAGAAACTCAGTGGACTTAATTAGGACTGGTCTTTTAACAAATAGGAAGCCAAGCGTATCCATAATGTACATAATTATCAATTATTAAAAATGTATCAAATTAACTGTCATTTTGAAGTCTATTGGTATAAATGAGAGCGACTAATTCTTAAAATCCAAAGAATTGGTAACACCAAGAAAGAAAAAAATCTATTGCAAGCTATCGCGTTGCTAAAAGCAGTGCCACTGTTGTATCTATCGGCAGCTTAATTCCAAACTGATATTGAACACATTTTGGTACATGAGATCGAACGAAGTCTTTGGAAAAATGGCTGTTCTGATAGTTGAGAATCGTTCGTACCACTTCTTAGACTCAGAATTTGCGTTTGGATATATTTTCAATAAGGCAAATAACTATTACGCTACAAATATTGCAACATGGCCCTACAATGTTGTATGCGTTATGATTCCCTACGAATTCACTGCGTAGCGCAATACTGAATTGACCCGATCTATTTAAAGCACAATTGATGATTTCTCAGCATTAAGTACATCCAAGACTATGACTTGTATTCTGGCGATAATTTTAACGCATGTTTCTAAGAAACAAAAATCCTGTCTCATAGCTTACAATTTTGTGGATTACAAAAAAAATTAACACATTAGCCGTTAAACAATATAGCCTGCTTCAAATGCCTATTAGCTTGGATAGCCACAGCAGATGGACAGTGACTTCGTTGATCTATCGAGGCGCTAAGACAATATTTACCAATTTTATTCAGTATTGTGATTTTATTGGTAAGGTCATTGTATCTGCATAATCAAACTACAAGTATAGTAGCTTATTAGTCTGGTGCTCACTAAAAGCACTACTTTAAGTATAAATTTAGACTGGTAAGAGCTCAGCGCGTAAATTATTTCATAAGGCATGAGACAGAATGCTTTGTCCCTTTCCCACTGACGTCATTATTCAATTTAGTCCGCATTGTGTCCAACACGAAAACAGATAGCTCTGTGGTTAGCTTTTTTTTTGAAGTAATTACGCGAATGAAATGTTTATATTCAACACGCCAACCCAACAACAACATCGGCTATTTCCAGGCAACGCATCCAGCAGCTACATAGTTGCGACCGTTTAAATCAATCATTCACAATTATGTACCTGCTTGAAGCGGGTTCGTTTGTATGGAACAGGCTTTTATTGACAACGCTAGGCGTTCGATAAAAACGGTCAGCCGCCGTGGAAAACTGTTGCCGTAACTCGTCCAGTTTGGCAGGAAAGCCGCGGAGCATTCTAGAAACGGCTACGTCCTTTAGCTTTTACCAGCCTAGTGAATTAATTTAATATTTCTGCTTAATACACGGCTTAATAAACATTAATTACACTCTCTGTAGACAATTGTATGTAGAACGCTGATACAATTATGTTTTAAAAGCACTAAACTAAGTCAAAAGAATGTAGTGCGCTCAACTCAATACAATCGTGTCTACTGCATTTGTAGTGTTTGCATAATCGATGCATATTGTAGAGAGCAGTGCCAACGTCGCGGTCAGCATAGGCAAGTTGTGTGCAAATTATAATCGATTGTGCATCTTCAAGCATCACCTCAGTTCGATAGTGACTAACGTTTCTGGAATTTGTATTAAAAAGCTCGTTTATAAGCACTATCGAATATGAATCTATATATTAATACGTGAAGCAAAAACTTTGTATCCCTTTTTACGAAAATTGCGCGGACGGAGAAGTATGGAATTTTCCACACTTATAGAGAATATAGAGAAGAAGTGCAGAATGCTAATATTTTTTTTAAATAATGTATAAAAGATACATCAATCAAATCAGTAAAGAAAACATTACACACACTACATACCATGTATTTGACGCACACACGCATGCATACTATTTATTGCCAAACTTTTGTTCTTGACGTCTGTTGTCAAATTGAGAATAGATTAAATATTGTCTGTCTTTGTTAAGATTTTTTATAGTGTAGCCTTGGCGAAATTTGTGATTATAGAAGTATAAAATACAATCATAATAGTGTACAAATTTACAATTCCAATTGATTATAGTCGAAATTCGACTACTGCGGGACCTCTAGTTAACAAAAATTCGTATGTTTCGCTATTTCGTCACGCCTAGCCTCCGAGAGATTATGAAAATCGATTTGAATCGATTTCACGTGCAATTCGAACGATCTCTCCGATTGAAGTTAAGCTTCCTTGCATTCCACGAGTCTAGTTCTCGCCTCGTCCAGGATTGGTCAACGAGTGGGTTGGTCGAGTGTCTCGGTGTGTGTGAATGTTGCGAGTGCCTTGTAGACAACGAGGCGCGTTCCATTGACTTCAGCTCGCGCTGTTCATTTCCAACACTATTTTACTTTTAAACATGAATCGATAAACACTAATCGAGTTCCATAACTATTTTGAACTCTTATATTGTAACTATTGTTACAATTATTTATTGTTACAACGTTGTAACTATACTGAGACCTTAGAACTTATATCTCAAGGTGGGTGGCGCATTTACGTTGTAGATGTCCATGGGCTCCAGTAACCACTTAACGCCAGATGGACTGTGAGCTCGTTCACCCATTTATGCAATAAAAATAAAAAATTAACATATCACGCATGGTCATCCAGTCCCAATTTAAAATTCCCTTTGTTATTGGTACCAGTGATTGACCAACATACTAATATACATAAATACATACACACATATATAATAAACACCAAGACAAGGTTCAATCAGCACCACCACTAAGATTCTTGTTCTATCAAACCATGAAAAATTGTTGTAAAAAATTTGTTGCAAAAAAATCGATTACTATGCAAATGTCGTAGTACAAACAATCGGAACGTTGAGATTAAATACCGGTCAATTAACGGGTCGAGTTGGGTACTAAAATACACGCACAAGAATAGCGTTACGTTGGATTGGCACCAAACATTTGACGAACAAAGATGTTTTATTTAATCAAATCTAGAAACGACCCACCCTAATAGATTTTAGTCGTGAAGCACACGAGCACATAGGATACTAACGTGAAACTAACTAAGCTCAGAGATACCACGACGCATTTAAATACTGGATATCCTATACTTTAACCATAAGTCTTTGCGTTGTTCATTTCGTATGTCTTTTCTAGATAACCACAGAGGAAATCTCTAGTTTAAAAATGTTAAATATAGTAGTGTCTTTTATAGATTCATATTCATATAATATAGAAGAGTAACTATGTTTATGAGTGAATCATTGATTGGTTTAGGTTTCATAAGAACATAGTACTCGGGACTGCTAGGATATCCTCCTTTAATCCGTCTCCAACACACCCACCAGCTCAATGTAGGTCTCTTACCGCCCTCCCACCCACCTACTCACTGTAGGTCTTTTCGAATGCACCCCATTCATTTCGGTCTTTTGCCTTTCGCAGCCAGCCTCTATCAGTCACTTTGACCAGGTCGCCGGTTGATTATCTGCCCACGTTACGACGCTAAGCTGTAACATAAATTTCAGGGAACAACGTCTGGCCAGCCCGCTGGTATAACATAACAAAGCAACGTAAAACTCTCTGTCCCGCATCTAATCTGTATCGTTAATACCTTGCTCTTGTTAACAAAACACATGATACATAGAGAAGCTTGAGCCGCCAGTACTTTGTACATCATTCAGCGCTAATTAAATGCACGTGCTGATGCATTATGTCCACTTATGGCTCAAGCATCAAGCCTACGATTAATTAGCTCGAGTTCATCATCTCCAATTAAAAACAATACACGAGAGATTATTTCGTTTGTTGCTTAGATGGTTGGACGAGCTCACAGCCCACCTGGTTTTAGGTGGTTACTAGAGCCCATAGACATCTACAACGTAAATGCGCCACCCACCTTGAGATATAAGTTTTAAGGTCTCAAGTATAGTTACAACGGCTGTCCCGCCCTTCAAGCCGAAACGCATTACTGCTTCACGGCAGAAATAGGCAGGGTGGTGGTAACTACCCGTGCGGACTCACAAGAGGTCCTACCACCAGTAATAAGAAAATATATCAAGTTTTAATGGTACTCTCCGAGCGATATTCATTAGAACATATGCGTTGCGCAATATTGTTTAACGTAATTTAAAAAAAAAACTGAAATAAAAAAATACTAAAATGCGAAACTTAATGTTAGATTTTTTCGAAAAACTTTATTAGTTATTATTAGTATTAGTTTTTACGTTGCACCGAATGCGCGTTTGGAATGCTTGGAAGAACTAATCTATACTAATAATATATAAATCTACAGTGGTTTTTACGGATGTTCCGTTATGACTACTGAAACATGCATCAGATTGACTTGAAACTTGGTATCTATGTAGAAAATACATGTACTTAATGGATAGGCTAATATTTATATGAGTGTTGGATTCCCTTATAATAATGACAATAAATAATAGTGTTAATTTTAAAGGTCCAGCGAAGCGGGCGAGTACGGCTAGTATACTGATAATAATACTCTCGTACGTAAAACGTGTTCACAAATATTCATAATTTTTTATTCATAATTCACGGCAAAAAGCGTCTAAAAACGTTAGCTAATTAGAGAACATCATCATTTTAATCCTCGCCTTTCACAAGCTGATTCTAGACGTTTCGGACGCTACAAAGTCGTCGACAGCTGCGTATGAAGACGCAAATTCACAACGTCACAGCACAGAGCACTGCGTAAGATCATTTTCAGTCGCAGTAATTCCTCGTTGACCTAGTTTTCGCGAAGGCACGTGGTTAATTGCATTCGATTGGTGGATCGGTGGCGTGTTCGTCACGCGACTACGACCTAGCCCCGCTAATTGTAAACGCTAGTTACAAACCCTTTAGTGGAATTACATTAAATAAAAACGATTTGCTTAAAACATAACTAGCATATTATTATTACATAGTAATTATTATGTATTTCAGAGAAAAAAAAACTTAAAATTTTGTTAGTTAGTATTAATTATATATTTTTTTCTAATTTTTTTCGCATTAAAGAGTAAGATATTTAAACTGTAACTTTGATTCCACGTCTCAACCGGAACGTTTTACTGGTGGTAGGACCTCTTGTGAGTCCGCGCGGGTAGGTACCATCACCGCGCCTATTTCTGAAGTGAAGCATTAATGCGTTTCGGTTTGAAGGGTGGGGCAGCCGTTGTAACTATACTTGAGACCTTATAATTTATATCTAAAGATGGGTGGCGCATTTACGTTGTGGATGTCTATGGGCTCCAGTAACCACTTAACACCAGGTGGGCTGTGAGCTCGTCCACCCATCTAGCAAAAAAAAACCTGGGTCGTAGGGTTCGCGTCGCGCTGTCTATAGCATTCGTACGCCCACGCCAGTAATTCAAGCAGGGGACGTTTCAAACAAATCTAAACTACGTTCTATTTGCCAGCTCCCTATTATCTATCTAGAAATCAAAACAAATTATTCAATTCGCACATAAACGCACTTACTAATGAACGTTGTTCGGAGTTCGGATGTTTTATTTAGACAACATTACACAGTCGATTAAGTGTTGCAAGCTTTGATGACTAAAATTTGCAGTGACGTTTTATTTTTCTTTTAAATTGTAAATTATATTACGCTGGCTCGCATTAGCTTGCGATGGCTCATAAGGGTTAAAATTTAAAGCAATTGTTATCCATGTTATTGCCAGTTCCAATGCATGAACGGGGTGACTCTCGTAAACAGAATTCATATTAAGTAACGGCGATTACATTTTTATTGCTTTAGAAGGCAAACGGATATATTTCTCAGCCACGATGCCTGGTCACCGTCACTGATGGACATCGGAAATGCCAGGAGCACGGCTAAGTATTCGCTTATTAAGATTAATAAAATATTTTAATGGGTCTGTTAAAATTAGGCAGTTCCGGAGCGCGTACTTACTATGCCTACCTCTGACTGCGTTTAGAAAAATAACCTTAAAATACATAGAAGTCTCAATGACATTGCGATACCACGTTCACGAGACACACAGCCCGCAATGCGATAAACACATGTAATTATCTTATTATACCATAAGGCCTTACAACAATAACGCTTAAGTCGACGGCGACTAAGCTTGGAAAATTATAAATAATTACCATAAGGGTTATAAGGACGCCGGCTTGCATCATTACGATAAGTCATTGCCTTTGGAACCTTCCACGATACAGCTGTACGGACGACTAGCATTGTTATTCTGTTGCTCATACTCCTTAAATCGTTTCGCAAACCAAACATGAACGGTTCACACTAGTAGGAAACGAGATTCAATGCTTAGGCTCAGAGTTACATTTTTTTTGTTTTATTCAACAATAAAAACTTATTAATAATAATAAAACATTTATTTCAGAAAAAATCCATAAAATAACTTTCTTGCTTTTCCACTTTCTTGTTTGAATTGGGCTGTTTAAATTCTGTGGACAAGCTGACTCGATAGACATTCTGCTGCCAGACTACAAAAAAAAAACGCCTTCTGTCATTTTTAACGCGATATGTCACAATTTTAAAATTAATTTATTTATGGTATTTTTAAACAAATCCTCTTTATTTTAATTCGTTAATTTTCCAACTCAAAGCTAACTATATTATTTTGTTGTTATGTATTAAGTTTTATATCATAATTACGGTTAAATTAGCGATCAAACATATGAGAAACGTACATAAATAACCTAATATAAGTGTGTTGTATGTTTCACCGGATCATCTCAGATATATCTTAGAAGTGTTATATCTAATCTACATTCGCTTATCTATCATTTAGTCGTATAGCTTATTTTGACATAAGTACCTATGTCAAAAGACCTATAAACATCCGAACTGAATAAAATGATTTTGTAAATCAACAACATCAACAGTTTTAACCACACGTCGGACGCACAGCTATTTATTGTAATCAAAACTATTAATTCAGACAATGCACGATATCGCTAGCTGCAATCGAATACTATTGTTGACGGTAGCCTTCGTACTGACCTCTGCGTTACAAACGACCTCACTAACAAATAATAAATACACTACAAATTCACACGTACACACACGCGCTTACCAATTTCTTTTTATTAACACTAACAAATCAATTTTCACACTTAGCAGAACGTCTCAAAGTTAATAAACATTCATCGCGACATAGTATACTAAATAATATTGATTACCTAATTGGATTATTAATAAAAAAAAATTTAATTCAACCAATTGAAATCGAACTTGTAAAGTTCGCTAAAATTGCTCATTCACGTCTAGGTGTTCTTAATAAAACAGCTAAAACCTTTACGAAATATAGTTACGATAGGACTTATGCATATGTCATTGGTTGCAGTAGTAGAAATAGTAAGATCAGGCTCGGATTACGTCATTGGTTGCCGACATCTATAATAGTGGCAATTTCATTACTTTAATTAATATGGCGAGAGAGACTGGTCAAGGAACTTAAAGCGGTGCCGTACAGTCTATACTAAAAGACCAGTTTATGTTGACCCTTTATAAGACTACAGTTAGTATTAATTAAAATAGAAAAACGATTTTATTACAATTCACGTGGTTGAAATAGAACGAAGTCGCAATGAACAGATAATATAAAAATGTGTTTATTCCTTAATATTATAAAGGCCTAAGACAGAGCAGTCTTCGTAAAAAAAAAAAAGTTGCCTTATTAAAAAAATCTTCAGAGGAAATTGATACGTGTCCGACAGAAAGCAGTCTTTTTATCCGGTTTGAAGGATAGTTTTTTTTTCGTTAATATGCACGTCGACGCATCTTGGGCGGTAGCCGTCTAGCAGTCTAGCTCAGTCGCTAGTGATTACTATGCGCGCTGTGAGCCAAAGTGCGTGAACGCGCAAATTACGTGCAGAATAGTGCGTTCACTCCTTAGAAACTGGTAATCTCATGTAATATTGATGAATGCCTTATTCGACGCACGCAACTCAATGATTTTTTATTTATTTTTTTAAATACAACGTAAAACTTTCGTTTTCAAACTAAATCTTGTATTTTAGTTTGCGTGACCGCAGCGATTTCGACAGATTGGAATCCAGCCAATTTGATATAAGAAGTAGTTTATAATGAATTTTATAAGTCGCACAACGACGACCTGTGGATGATAATAAACTTGGATAGTTGCCTGACAGACTGATAATAAATTATTAAAAAAATTAATTCGTAGTTGATATTTTTATTAATGTAAAACGAATCATTTATTTAGGTCCTATGTGCGTCCGCTGGTTCATCCAGGATCATATTTAGTATAAATATTCTAAATACTGAAATAGGAGTTCCGCTAATAATGCCATTTCAAATTTCAACAAAATATTTTTTTATTGCCCTTGTAGGCAGACGACCTGTATTTTTCATACGGCCCACCTGATGGTGAGTGATTACCGTCGCCCATGGACTTCAGCAATGCCAGGGGCAGAGCCAAGCCGCTGCCTACCGCTAGCAACGGGGTCAAACATAGGCTAGCACTAAAAAGTATCGTAATATAATCTGTAACAGACACACTTCTGTAACAGTAAGTAGGGTTTAAAGTCGTAAATCCCAAGAACAGATAAAGTCCGGCTAAAATATACAAGGCATGTTTCTTAACGTACCGGCCGTCGGCTTTTCGGCTCCAGCTTTAGTCTTCGTGCTCGTAAATACACGTTGCTCACGATAACGAGACACGTAAGGAGGGACGCCCCGAGCCGCACTGATTCATATTACCCTAACAATAATATAGCATGAAAATTTATAGTATGCAATTGGAACAACAGATATGTCAATGAATGAGAATAGACAACTTCAGCTCTAACACTAGGAGCAGACTTAGGGACCCCGGTAACCATACTCGTCGAACTCGACAAAGAGTTCGGCGCGCAATCTAACCGCATCAGCCCGCTGAGTTTCTCGCCGGATCTTCTCAGCGAATCACGATTCCGATCTGGTAGTAGATTAATTCGCGAAGAAGCTGCTCTTGAGTTGTTAGGTCTCCTTAGGCGCTCGGGCAGCTGTTAGCAAATCCCACCCCTCCTGGTTGAGCTTTTGCTCGCCTACCTGTTCTAGTGAAACTGGAAAGGCCTCCGGGCCACCAGTAATCCTTCAATCATAAAAAAGTGAATGTAGATTTTAGTATATTCGCTCATATAACCTACGTATTTAACCGAATAAATAGTTCAACGCAAATCAAAATAAATTCTTGTTCCGTTTAGTAATATCGCAATTAAATAAAGAAACTATCAAAAACACCGACTCAAATATTGCATCAATTTGAACCGATAAAATTAATATTCATGGCTATTAATAAATATCACAGTGATTACGCATTTCTGTATCGTATCAAAAGTAGTACAGGTAGACACCATTTTCCCCTTCACATGGTACCTACGAGGCTTTGAAATGTAGAACGCAAATTCATTTTCTAGTACGAGATACGCATTCGAAGCGTTTTAAATCATTACGAACATGATTAAAGATACTTAATGTACAGTATAATTGTATAGTAATCTATGGTGTGGGTAATTACAGAGATGGAGTTGAATTTAGTCTCGGGACCATAGACACGTTTTTCTTGGTACGCAAAGGGATTCGTGGATTTTAAATACAATGTATATTTTTTACGGTAATTTTTTTTTTACTACCAGACTAGTGATCTATATCATTAGCAATATGCTAATGCAACTATATCCGGCTTTGTAATGAGCTCCCCTCTACGATGTTTCCCTAGCGCTATGACATATCCTTCAAACGAGGCTTGTGGAGAACATTAAGCTGTACGCAACGGCTTGGCTCTGCCCCTGGTACTGCTGAAGTCCATGGGCGACGGTAACCACTCACCATCAGGCGGGCCGTATGCTCGTCTCCCTACAGGCAAACGTTACAATCCGCACTTTTTTATTGCTATCAAAATCACTAATCAGATGTGTTTGTGTCCTTATCAACAGTTACCATCGTTCATAGACATACACAATTCTAAGGCGCTTCTCTGAGGCCCTAAATGCGGCCCTGCTCTACGGTCAAGCCGCCTTATTTGATAGCCGCACTATATTTACTCTTTACGACAGTTCGCTCCGCATTAATCGTCGTCCACTCACTTTACACTTAACGCCGGGTGGCCGGGGCCGGTTCCAGCTAAGCCTGAATTAAGGCGAATTCCTAACGTGCCTCTTTTTTTATTGCTTAGATGGGTGGACGAGCTCACAGTCCACCTGGTGTCAAGTGGTTACTGGAGCCCACGTAAATGCGCCATCCACCTTGAGATATAAGTTCTAAAGTCTCAGTATAGTTACAACGGCTACCCCACCCTTCAAACCGAAACGCATTAGGTATTGTTTCACGGCAGAAATAGATGGGGTGGTGGTACCTACCCGCGCGGACTCACAAGAGGTCCTACCACCAGTAAGACCTCTTTCGATATTTTTCATAATTATAAATTAGAATACGGATTTAAAGAATTTTATCATACACTAGAGTGTTTAATTGCTTGTCTTGTTTGCGCAAATAAATTTTCGACTTAACAATGGCTAATCAACTTAGGAATCCTTTATTAAAGCATTAATATATTTTTCTCGTCGGCAGCCAAACTGCGTATATTTTAGTTTCATTAAAACGCATACCAAACTTCGCCTTAAGTGCAAGATAAAGGCTAGTCGGCGCGCACCAAAAGCGGGATTGCGCGTAATCGCTTCACGTTGCAACACCTGGCTATCAAACGGTCTTGCCGCCTATTAATCCTCGTAACACTTCCGATATTCTCGGGTCGACATAAATTATTCGGGCGGCAGCTAAATAGTTCAATGTTTAGCAACCAATTTGCTATTTCTGACTCAGGGCAGCGGAGTCGAAGGGCGAGATCGTCTTTAAAACTTTAACCTCGGGGTAACAGCTGAACCGTTGTCAATAACTCGACGAAAAACACAAAGCTCGTATTGGTTAAAGTCAAGCCTTGTAATAATAAGTGTTAATAGTAAATATATTGCGGTAGGCAGCGACCTGTCTCTGCCCCTAGCATTGCTGAAGTCCATGGGCGACGGTAACCACTCACCACTCACTAGTGGGCCCAGGGCCGGATTTAAACTTAATGCCGCTTCTGGGCACCGGAAAAACATCCGGACCAATAATGGAATTTTACCTAAACTTATAGTTTATATATTTTATTTTTCAAAATTAATATAATTACTTTATTGCGGAAACTCTATGATATGTCATATATTCCAAAAACATAAATATATATTTGTTTATTTAAAAAATATATAAATTTTGACTAAGGGTGATTCATAATTATAATACATAAAAAAATCTAATTAAATTTCTTTAATTAAAGAAAATAGAAAAATCGATTATTATTTTAAATCTCCAAGGAAATAAATTGATTAAATCATTTTGATTATTATTTTTTACCAAAAGTGCCAAAATTATAATTCACAAATAATGGATTACCTGAATTTCTTGAATTATCAATTAAAAAGAAAATTATTAATTATTAGAATTAATTATTTATATTGTGCAATCTTGACAAGACTCAAAAAAAAAATTGCCCCAATTGCCCCTTGTCCACCACTGAGTGGGCCGTATGCTCCTCTGCCTACAAGGGCAATAAAAAAAAAAGTTATGTTAATGTTTAAATGATTATTGTTGCAGATGCATCTAAGTTCAGTCCAGTTCGCGTGGGCCGCACTGGTAGCGCTGGCGGTGAGCGCGGCGGGAGCTCTGCCCTCGTCGGCGCCGCACCACGTGGAGCGTCGCTCCTTCTTCACCCTCGAGTGCAAGGGGGTCTTCGATGCGGCAATATTCGCGCGTCTCGACAGAATCTGCGACGACTGTTTCAATCTCTTCAGGGAGCCTCAGCTGTATACACTTTGCAGGTCAGTTACAAATCAAAATAACTTCCTTAAAAAAAAAATTGTGACGTTTTTCAGTTTCCCGTTAGCAAAATGGCGCTGTTAGTTCTTACATATTCCTTAGACAAGTCGATATAAGACAAATTATTTTTTTAAATTCTAATACAGCAGCCATCTCGGGTTTCATTCGTATTGATGTTAATGTTTTTATTCCATTTTGGGGCACAGGAAAGACTGTTTCACGACAGATTACTTCAAGGGTTGCGTGGAGGTGCTACGCGAGACTGACCAATTAGACTTATTCAAGAAATATATAAAACAAATACACGGGGCTGACCCGGGGATTTAGGTACATTATGGTTTTGATAATTATCTTTCCTATGCACTACTTAACTCCACTTTCTAAGCTTAACGATTTAACAGCACGCTGGTATCTTATTGATTTTTCTAACACTATTTTTCGGCACTTAACAAATCAGGTATGTATTGGCAGCACTTTTCTATTCTGGCAACACAAAATGATACATTTAAAAAAGTTCAACATTATCAATTGTAACAGATAAATGATAACTATCTAGTAATTTGAACAATTTGTAAAGAGAAATATCAATATTTTCAAAGATATGCTATAACACTGGCGCCATTATGACAGTGTCAAATAGATATGAAACTTTATCTTTGGAAAGACCGGATTTTCAATATTTATATGTTTTATTTTCTAGCATATCACATTATTTCCTAAAATACATTTATAACTAAATATAGTTTTAGATTGTTCTTAAAAAAGAATTGTTAATTTAAAGTTCATATATTGAATGTATTTCCATATGTGTATATTTTTGTTTTTGAGAAGTTTTGTAGTTATTTTATTGAAAACTTTAGTCAATACAAATTTAAGTTAGTAAATATATAGGTATGTATTGAAACTAATAATCGCATGTTCTTACAGTATGTAATCCTCAATTTATTTTCAGACAACTTTATATTTTATTCATACTTTTTCTATTTTGTCTGATGCATGTTATCTGATATTTTCCGAAGTTCAAAAATATTTCTTTTACATTTATTTTTAGATTTATCTAGTCATTGATGATCGATAGTAGTCTAACTTGATCGTCAGTAACATGATTTATTATTTCCTGAATTTCGCCTACAAACAACTTTATTTTCTCTTCAATACTATCCGCTTATTTACCCTTTTCAAAATTGAACTATTCATGGAAATAAAGTCTTATTTTGTTTAATTAATTTCACAGGGCGGAATGCTTTACAACACCCTACTTCAAGGGATGCATGGAGTCTTTGTACCTCTACGACGAGAAAGAACAGATAGATCAAATGATCGACTTCGTCGGCAAACGCTAACGCACACAGCCAAAATTTTCGCGCCAACAGTCAACTGTCAAAAAATTTGACATATAACCCGACCGCGTTCAAAAACCCGGTAGCCATTAAACAAAAAACGCAACGGTATACACAACTTCACCGCTTTGCATAAAGCAGAGACGAATAAAAAATGCCAAGTTACAATTTTGACGTCTGCTTTCTATCCTCAACGTATTCTAGTCTATATGCGACGTAAATTTAATTATATTTACGTACGCAACTAATTGTAATGTTATCGTAAGTATTGTATAGGACATATTATGTATTTTATTAATATTATGTGTTATTAAGTGTTGTAAGCTTTTTGAGGGAGTATAAAGTACATTCAAGGTCACCTCCTAGGTATTACTAAAATAAATGAAACTAAACAATTTGAGACAGTCACATTCTGGTTTCGATGCTGGTCATCCTCTTAAATCTGTCTCGTTAAAATTCCGACTGAGATTTTTCACAATTTTTTTTTAATATTATAATAATTGAAACGCATTCCAAACGCAGTATTTTAAATTATTAGTGTATTTTTGACAATTTCATTTGTTAGGCACAGTCTCTTTTGGTATTCATGTAAAAACCTTTAACCTTGTAGTTTAATTAATGTAAAATTCACTCAAGTGGCTTGTATTAATGACTGTTAGTTACGTTAATCGCCTTTATTAGTTTAAAACACATTACATCTTATTTAATTTCATTTTACGTTGTGAACGTTCGACATCTTGCTTCCTTTCGAGGGCATAGACAATCAATCATGTTAAATTTACATAATCGATCTTGACCGACGTCGACTCAAAAGCGATACCAGTGACGTCCTGTGTAACATCTATATGCTTGATCGGTATAAGATCGATTGAATTTATTACACACAAAAATAAATTAGATACTAAGTATTTAAAAAAAAAAAGATTTATTTTTATATACTTTCAATCTATCACATTGTTACTCTTTTATTTATTCGTATTTTTATGTAATTGAGGGTTCCAATGTGTACCCAGTCTGTAATGTATTTCTCTTTTTACGTATAAGTTGCGGTTTATACTTACTTTGAAGTGTATTTTAGTTCACAATCTTCCTTCTCTGTTTTAGAATCTCATAAATTTAGTTTTGTTTTTATTTTTTTATTTTATTTTCATCTAGCGTTTCTTAATTTGAATAAACTATGTCGCAATCTTTGGTTCATGGATCATCAAGCCATATCCGTGGCCGATTTATAGAATACAAAAAAAAAATGTATTAAAAACGGTGCCAATGTGTCCAGACACTAGTTAGTTAGTATAATTATTATGTAATCACAAAAATGTTACTTGTATATTGAAATTTATTAATTGTATTTAAAATGTATGTTAATGTAGATGAAAATTTTTGTATTTGACTATTGAATTGAAAAAATTGAAAAAAAAAATTAATAATAATAATCAACCAACAAGAAACGCTACGGGTTCTATTGAAATATATACGTAATTCCTTTGAAAAATCAATGTTTTTTTTTTCTAATCCCCCGCAGATTCTACCTTATCTGATGACGTTTAGCATCACATGCTAGCTGCAGTATCAGTTTATCATTGCACGTTTTAAACGCGTGAACACACTGAATACACAAAAGTGTGTGTGTATAAATACATACACTCGTAATATTGAGATATTTGTGACTTTTTGCAGGTTATGATTTAATATATCGTCGCTGTCAAACCAAAATCTGCTATGTGCAAAAACTCTATTTTGAATTAACGAGTAAAAACATTTTCGTATAAAATTTTATATGAAGGTGAATTTTTAACAACTATATCAAATGAAAGCTTTAAATAAATATTAAAGCTATAGACACATAACAGTTTTTTTTATACGGTAGATAGGGCTGTGAACTATACGAAAAGGTCAAAAAGTTAAAATCTCAAAAAGTGCACATGATATAGCAGATTTTGGTTTGACAACGACGTGATCTTTAATTTATAAATTAATATAGTGTTCAGTAGTGCAGTTGTGATATTATGTCGTGAATTTGTGAAGTATGTAGCCTACTTATTATATAGGATGAGGTAATTGTTAAGACATAAAAAAAAGGATCCCACACATACATTTCAATGTTCCAATATATTGTTGTGGCGGCAGCCATCACAGAACACAAGATTTGGCACATGCTTGAATATCGCTTACGACATTTTCAAGCTTGCATATTATTTTAAATAAGTTCCGAACAAAAACATTCGGAGCGCTCTGGGGACGTCCTCACGGATCCATCAGTTTGGTTAGTGAGTTTTTTAACGTTCTCGATAGCGTAAAAGTTACAAATTTGTATGCAGTTGGAATAGCGCCCCTAAAGTTCCAAATACAAATTTGATTCAACTTTTACGTTATCGAGAACGTTCAAAAACGCGCACTAAGCGCAGAGATTCAATATCTCTTGCATTAAACGCCTTCTGCTCTAACACTAAGGAGCAGGCTTAGGGACTTTGGTAGCCTTTACTCGTCGAACTCGGCAAATAGTTCGACGTGAATGAAACCCATGCATCAGCTCGCTGAGTTTCTCGCCGGTTCTTCTCAGTGGGTCATGATTCTAATCCGGCACTAGGTTCATTCTCTAATCAGCTGCCCTTGAGTTGGTAGGTGTTTTTTTTAGCATTTCAGGGATGATGGTTTCGTGATGATTCGACTCGGTAGTGCAGTAGTTAGCGCGCTTGACTGTTGCGCCGAGAGTCGTGAGTTCGATTCCCACATCGGGCAAACATTCGTAATGAACAGATTTGTTTGCTTTCAGCTGGGTGTATTTGTTTTTGTTTATTTATTTATATCAAAGTTGATTTCGCAAAAACAAAATTTAATTCAATTCAATGCTGTTTGTAACCGTAAAAACGGATGTACAAAATTAAGCACAGGTTACTACTATGTTAGAATCATAGAGGAACATTGTTGGAATTCAGCTTAGAGAAACATATTAATTTCTATCTCAATATTTTATTTTATTTTTATCTGACATTAGACTTCTATGAAAACTACTAAAACTACATATAAATTTTACATATAAAAAATAAAATAGGGATGATAATTTAATGAGGATTTTAGGAATAAATCAAATTTCATAAATTATTCTATATTTTTCATACATTCTATATAAATATTTATTTATAAAAAATGATACGATACATATCACAGACAACATTCAACTAAACTATAATTTTCTAACCAAAACACAGTAGTGGTTCACTTCATTTCAGTCCAGAGGTAATTAGAATCAATTATAATAGGACTTAATGTTGAAAGAGGGAGTCGCCTTATATTGAATCTGACCCCACCTCATATTATCATACCTTTCAAACCACTATATAGTAACAGTTACTTGGCGATGAAAACAAGCAGTACCGTGGTACCAAACCCTCCAAGGACTAACGCAGTCAGGATATTAAAAAAAAAACCATTTTACTAATTCTAAATTAAAACTCTGGAAGAATTCATTTAACTATTATCACGTAAGAATAATGGTATTTTTTCGATATATCAAATGTCAACTCTCAAATAACATTGATGTTGGCAACAACTATCTCATTTTTCGTAACGTATATTTTTACTGTATACAAAACCCAAAAAAATAGATTGTAACGGTCTATGGTATTTTACTAAATTCTTCTATATTCTAAATTCAAGCATCAGTGCCTGTTTGACAAAATTGACGAAAAATACTTTACAAAAAATAGATTCGTCTTTTACGGCTTCAACATACTTTTAAGGCTTCAGAGTGAGATAAATACTAAAAATACACGCTTTATCAAGAATCAATGTTTTCTGCATCAGGACCTTAATCCAGCTAACGGAAGTTTCTTAAGATGTTAGATACGACAACGATAGTTCAATCAAAGCCCAAGTGTTTTAGTAAATTATATTTTTTCCCTTCACGAAGTTCTTGTCCTGAGGAATAGTGATATCAACCGACACTGCCTCAACACCTAGACTGATATATTATGACGATATCAGAATATCAGAATATTATAAGGGACAATAAACTTATTCTTGATAATAATAGATTGATTAGACTGAGATTAACATGGCCTTTTTCAATAACTGGCTGAGGTTGATATTGGTTTTAAGATACAGTTGAAGCCACAGAATCCGCATCAGTTATGTCAGAATGTAGAGCATAGACCAATTTTGTATCCTGTTTAAGTATTTATTAAAAAAACTTAATTTCATTTTATTAAGGACTTTAATCATTCACTGCACGGGCGCGCCAGCAGAGTTCATCAATCATCATTGGTTAACTACAGAAAATCTCTGGTGCGACTTCAATAAGTTTTGTATATAAACACACATTTGAACGTGGATAGAATACCAGAGATATGATTTTGTATAATGGAAACTTCGCTGATTTCATTAATCTCCAATGAACGTTTCCACCTTGTTTATAACTATTCATACCTATATATGGAATGATCAATCGATTAAAAATTATTATTTTTTATTTAATATTAACGACCAACGGGTTTTGTCAATAGCCGTGACGGCATTATGTCGCTGAGATAAGGTGAGCAAATTATTAAATTTTGATAACGATTTGTCAAATAAATAAAAAATCAGTTTTGACAACAAACTGAAAAATAAAATGGCGTCTAATGCAATATTTATTTTCAAACAGTCTTTAATCATTTAGTTAAAAATATATATTTGCTTTTATTAATACACTATGACACTTTAAATTCTTTATACAATACATTCGGAACCATTGTTCTAATATTTCTTATTTAAAAATCACAGTTGACTGGTTTCATTGAGATTATAAAAATATTGTATCACTCTTTTAACTTTTTTTAAACTACTCATGTACGAAAGAAACGGAAATTAATTAGCTAATGATATGGCAACACTAATCTGTCAAAACGTAAGATGCTATGATTTAGCGGGAAATTTTATGATTTTGTGAACGCACGTTATTCGCTTTAGAAGAATCATTCAGACATGTAAAACTACTTTTACAATTTAATCTTGCGATTTGATTTCATTTGATTTGACATTTGAACATTATGTTGACCACCGTCAAATTTTTTTAATCAAGGTATAAAACTATTGAAATAGTTTTATTTATATTTTGACCATTCCTACTTGAGGCCATTCAGAACTATAATCCAGCTCATACCACGAGACCATAACGATTCCAAATTCTAAGGTTTATTGTTGTTTTATAGTCAATATAATTAAACATACTATTATATATACACGATAATCTAAATAATTTCGTATACAGGATGTGTCTATCGAAAAATATTATCATTCAAAAATGTGAGCATGTTGCTTACAATACATATCGACGCTTGAAAGGCAAACCTGACTAAGCGACAATGCGTGAACATTACGGTAGATTAATTTAAAGTTGAAATACCTGAAAACAAAATTAATTTTAACGAATCTAGCTGTGGTAGAATCTAGCTAGTAGCTGTAGGATTGAAATGATTTTAATAGATCTAGAAACATATTTTTTTGCGCATCGAATATGGTTATTGCCTATCATTTATGTACAAAGCAGTTATTGTCGCTTAGTCACGTTTGCCTTTCAAGCGTCGATATAGACGTAAGGTTTTGCGTTAGTGTCAAAAAGGAATGTAATGAAGTGCCAATTGAATACCATGCGAGTTTGTGAAAGAAACCGCCTTCCGCCTAGGCGATGGGGGCGGTAAGCGGGTACGGCGAGCGCCTGTGACCTCTCTTGGGCTGGATTTATATTAGTGTCTCTTGTATGTACGTGTGGCGACTCACTTATCCGCCGCTACTTGGGCTACCGCCTTACAATTCGTCAAAATCGCTGTCGCTTGTGATTTTAGACCATCACCAATTATTGTTGTTCAAAACACGTTCGGGGATATATCGATAATCTTGGAAACTGCGAGCAGTACATATTCATACTCACTGTTTTACCCATCCTTCGTGTCAGTGCCTACCCAATACATTTAGTGAAGCAGCACTACTAACTACTGCTTCTACATATGTAACTGAGGGAATGTAGGTACATTTTACAATGGAATATTTTAGTCAAACTTTCATCAACTTCAAATAGTTATTGTGTTATCGTCATTAAATCCGCAAATTTCTTGTATACCGGATAACAATACAATAATACTGTAACATTGAGCCGAACACAGGCTGATTTCGCGATGTCGATTTTGGATACCCATACTAAGCACGCATTTTACTCGGCATACGCACTCAATGCACGTCGTACATTACGGTTTCTCTATTAACAATTAAATAACTTTTGATCGATGATCAATTTTAAATAAATTTATTGTCGTTTGTGCAATTCACACTAACGGAACATAGTATTTCACATTTACCGTGCTTTGGTTTAATTTTAAATATTACTTAATTATGTATATTAATATATGTATATAGTTTAGTTCCATAGTTCCACAAATACTTAAAAATGGCACTGACCTACCTAACCTGTGTTAACATTGACTAAAATTTAAATATATTTAAAAGTTACCTAAAAAAGAAAACTTAAAAACTAAAAATACTTTCTATTTTTTTTTGTTTGTATACATGGAGACACCGCACGCTTAATAATAGACTGACCAATTAAGATTTAGGTTTAAAGTGGATTAAGCAAACATATAGATTTATTCTAGACCAGGGGTTCCCAAACTTATTTTGTCTACTGCCCACTTTGAGAATGAATTAATTTTTAGCGCCCCCATTTTTTCATCTACTGAAAAACCACTATAGCGAGAGTTCACTTGATGTCTAAGAGTCCTCCTGAATAAATTTACATCTCGCCTCCCAAGCCTTTACACAATGCCCCCTTTTTTTCTGGGTCTCTTACCGCCCCCCTTTAGGCCTGCAGCGCCCACAAGGGGGCGTTATCGACAACTTTGGGAAAGGCTGTTCTAAACGGAACAACTGTGACTGTTTGTCTCTTTTACTCATGCAAATTTTGACAATGCTGTAATGTGACAATTTGTTTTAATGAGTTAGGTCAGTTTATTAGTAAGCGTGCGCTGTGAAATTTCATAAAAAACAAGTCAGTATCTGAATAGTTCATAGAGAAACATGAATACAGTATCAATCTGTTAAAACAGTGTTGCTAGTTTATTATAGCTATCAATCGAAAATATACATATGATATCATATTATTATAAACTAATTTCTGCATTGGCAACACTATCTCTTTTTAGGAATAGTAGATAATAACATAACCTCTTTCCGAATGCTAGAATAATAAATATATTATTTTTGTTTGAAATAATGTTTTTAATTGTGGTTCGTTTTGCATATTTTTTCACGGAAATTGTATAAATTTTCTAATAATCTCGAGAGAGCATTATATTCATTAAATGTATGCAATTCATCAATTTATTAATGAAATTCATTTACTCCTGCCTCCTTACTTTAGTACTTGGCAACATCTGGGAGGACGTGCTTCGCAAAGTGACTTTTGTTTTATTTCATTTATCATTCTACATTCAAGGATTCAAGATTAAATTATTACCCATACATACCCAAGCATAATAAAGACATTGCCGAAAACGAGGACATTACCAAAAAAATTGCTGTAGTAAAATCGATCGGGTTATCGAACCCTTACAGCTTTGCTTTACATTACGTGTTCTCTTTACTTTAATTGAAGACATGAGTGAATGAATGGGATATGACATAATTTGCAAATTTTGAGAAAAAGGGAAACAAGCTTTTGTTAGTTATTTTTGAAATATTATACGTTCGTGGCTGTTATTTTTATTATTTTAACGCGAAATTATTGTACTTCCATTTCTTTACCAATATGGAGGATATTATTGTTTGGAATCATTTAAAATTAAAGAATACGTTAAGTGCCCATGTCACTTTCATTCAACGTGATATTTTTTCTTCGTACATATATCCTTCATCGGATGCAAGTTCTAAAAATAGCCTTTAAACCCGGAGTTTTAAGGTCTAAAATGATTTATAGGCACATAACACCTTCATTCAATGTAAGAAATCAAAAATCTTAAAAATGGTACTTGACCCCTTCATCCGCTCATTTTTTTTATTGCTTAGATGGGTGGACGAGCTCACAGCCCACCTAGTGTTAAGTGGTCACTGGAACCCATAGACATTTACAACGTAAATGCGCCACCCACCTTGAGATATAAATTCTAAGGTCTCAGTATAGTTACAACGGCTGCCTCGCCCTTCAAGCCGAAACGCATTACTGCTTCACGGCAGAAATAGGCGAGGTGGTGGTACCTACCCGCGCGGACTCACACGAGGTCCTACCACCAGTAAAATGTCTTCAATCTTCAAATCTTCAATCAAAACAACATGACGTATTTATCTTCCAAATTAGAATCGTTCGGTTCTATATTCCCTTTCTATAAAGATGCGGCCTTCGATTCCGGCAACATTTATCTCGCACAGTATTTAACGTTAACATAAAACGTACGTACTAACGTTTTAAAAGTCGTCGAGGCAAAAATCGAAATGGTCCTCCATGACTTTGTACTGGTCGCAGGAGAACCGTATGCACTTCGGGCACGTGTACACCTGGAAGAAACGATATGGAGTATATCAGAACGGGAATAACGTTAAAGGCGAATGTTATTGTGTTAATTGACGTACAACATACAAAATTGAAGCATATTATTTATTTATATTTATTAAGCTTTATGTATTTGTATATATTGGCGGATTTTACGTCTAAGGCAGTCTCTATCAAAAGTGATGCAAAGGAAATAATAGTTGGTGTATTAGAACATAACACACACACAAATACACACATTCATACATATTCCATAAAAGGCATTGGTTATCAAACTTGAAATATTTTTCAAGTTAAGTTTATTGCTTACATCTACACTATGTACACGGTTAATAAATCAAAAAGTATATAAAATTACAAAACGAACGAAAAATAAAAAAACGGTGCGTGTGCAACTTGGTGCACGTGAATGAAGTGAAACTTCTTTTTCGATGTTTGATGATGATCCTTAAATCAGATTGCTCTTGTAATAGGGAATGCTGTGTATAAGAGAAGCGACATCTTCAATATTTATACTATTTAAATTATAGATAGAAAAATATATATATATATATATTTTTTAAATACTTCATTAAAATTTTGGAGGCTACTCGTTGCTGACGCTCGCGCTGGCCTGTAACAGGTAAGCTACGCGTGTGCGTTCGAGTGCCACGCTTTCAATCTCGCTCTGTCTCTTTCTATTCCCCCTGCCCAGGAACGTTAAACGTTTAACGTGTTGGAAGTCACATTAGAAGTTTCACTTCAATATATGCAAAATATAAAAGTAATCAAAATAAATATGTTTAAGTAAATTATTAAAGTTGCTTCTCTCGATATCTTAGTCCGAAATAAGACTTATGAAACAGTGTAATCGTACCTAACTAAATTATTTTCTCAATTTGTTTCTCTTCGGAAGCTTTAATTAATTTTACTTTTATTCGAACAATTTCTTAAATTATTTTTCTTTTGTTTGAACACAAAAATTTTTTTTTTTTGTTTTTCTTTGTTTCGTTGTTTTTCTTTGTTACTGAGATAATAAACACCTATTTTTTAACAAAATTCAACAGAAAAGGTATCGGTCATATTATTTAATGTGAGTGTGAGTTATAAAAGTCGTTAATCTTAGTTATTTCGCAAATAAGATGCATATTCTCATACTATTAAATTGCAATATTTTTTAAGCTCATAAACACCTAGACAAGCACACACACACAGACAACAATATTCGAAACTTGCATACCTGATTCACAGGGCTCAACTACTAAATGATACAACGCATATTTTTATATTATTAAACTAATTTTTAATCGTAAAATTAATTAACAAAAATGCAATTTTACCCTTTTTTGTAAATAAAAATACACATAACATCTTGTCTGGTACTTTAAGATCGAATTTTAAAGTATGGTAACCCGAATTAAGACCGAAGGCTGGCAATACAGATGAATCTCAGTTATAACGTTAAAATCAGTTTGCATCATTAGTCTGCAATATTACCCTATTATTTTTTAAAATAAAAATACACAATTTCTTGTCTAGTACTTTAAGATCGAATTTTAAAGTATGGTAACTATGGTAAGTATGGTAACAAGAATAAAGCTGGCAATACAGATGAATCTAAGTTATAACGTTAAGTCAGTTTGTATCATCAGTTGAGTATACAAACTTATTTTTTTCAATAAGCGATAATTATAAAACTACCCCCATTTACTTAAGTAACATAAAGATTAAGGTAAATAAGCCTTTAATATAATAACAACCTTAATTCATATTTAGATACATACTATTAAGTGTTTGGCATCGGCTAAGATTGTTATGCAATTAAAAATGTTTCCCAAGTGCCCCTCGTGTATCAAATGTATCAAATGCCTATTGTAGATGCGTTATCTACAGTAGGCAACTATCGACATGTTGTTGCAGCAGTATCAGAGTCTTGAAGGGCTTGTCGCAGACCGGACAGTCGAACCTCATTGGAGGGGGAGTGGATTCTTTAACAGCCCCCTCGGAAGCTTCGTTCGGTTTCTTCTTTTTAATCACCTTTACGATTTAATGATAGCGCACTGTACTATGGACGTAATACGAATATAACTTCAAAGGTATCTGGTGTAGTCCGACAAGGATCTTTATGAATGTCAGTGACTTTAAAAAAAAATGCGTTTCATGATATTTGTTTTTTTTTTTCATTAACGCCTTCGGTAACATTAGCAGTACAGATAATGTGTTTTGGATTTTTACATCTCTACTGTAACGTATTCTAAATTTATAATTCAAATTAAAATTCCATTTTCAATACCGTTACTATGAATTATTTAAGATTGTTGTCACATTCATATTGGTCTTTGTCGAACTATGTATAATATAAATCACTAAGAAATACCAACACATCGATATTTTCAAAAAATAGATTAAAATACTTTGTAACTCTGATCATTTGCAATAAAATGATAAATGGAAAAAATTATAATCTAATCAGACAAAATTCACTTTTATTTAAACGTATTTCTATAACTACGTTCAGTGCAGTACTTTACTAACACAAATGAGTCAATATCAATAACCGTTGTATTCACTGACTGCTTTTCACCATAGTATATTATTACTGTGGACCGTGGACTACAAAAACACATTACTCGCATTGAAATAAGACGGACGGCTGAAGGATAAAGCTTTTTAAAGCTAGTTGTAACAGCTCCATGGTAGTTCCAGATTTTATTCATTAATTAATTGCTGACGGTTAGACGGATTAAGGATACTAGTACCCTCCCGGGCGGTCTCCTAATACTACCACCACCAGCGATACCAATAAACCAGCTCACGATCTTTTTGTTTTTCCCCTACCTATGCTGATAGCCTTGACAGGCTATTTCAGCTTCTCCTTAACGTGTAGGTGAGCTCAAGGGACTCACACCAAGAATATTGCTAACAGGCCCTATCGAGAGCAGTGCTTCGCAGAATCTACCACCGGATCGGAAACGCGACCCACTGAGAAGATCCGGCGAGAAACTCAGTGGGCTGTGTCTATGGGTTAATTTACTCGTGATCGTTGCTTGTGGTAACCTAAAAGCACCGTTAGTGGATCGGGAGGATCCGTAATGACGTGTTTAGGGCGCTCCTTTTGTATATCTATTACTGTGTTGCTGTCGAGTCTTACAGCGCACGAACTCACCATGTTGCCGGTGCTGGATGGGGGGGAGCGGGGGGAGGGCGCGGCGGGGCGGGGGGCGGCGGCGGAGGGCGCCGATCGCTTTGCTGTGGCCCTCTGGTAAACGTCCGAGTTCAGCCTCCGTACCTCGTCCAGCTGTCGATTAAGCAAACGACATTTCTGAAACTACCCTCTTAAAGATTTAATATGGTGTAGGTGATGAACAATGTTACCGCGGTTCGGTACAATTCAACTAATTTTTTTTTTATTGCTTCGAGGGGTTGACGAGCTCACAGCCCACCTGGTGTTAAGTGGTTACTGGAGCCCATAGACATCTACAAAATAATGTTAATCTAAGTGTTATATCTTAACGAATTGTTTGTTAATATACAAGTCACGCGTCACTTCCTTATCCATTCGGTAATACGTACACTGAAAAATTAACATTTTAGTATACTGTTACTGTTATTGATAGACCTCTTGTCTACTGGTGGTAGAACCTCTTGTGAGTCCACACGGGTAGGTACCAACACCCTGTCTATTTCTGCCGTGAGGCAATAATGCGTTTCGGTTTGAACGGTGGGACAGCCGTTGTAAATGTCTATGAGCTCCGGTGACCACTTAACACCAGGTGGGCCGTGCGCTCGTCCAGCCATCTATGCAATAAAAAATAAAAAAGCTGGCAGTAGGACCTCTTGTAAGTCCGCGCGGGAAGGCACCACCGCCCTACCTATTTCTGCCGTGAAGCAGTAATGCGTTTCGACTTCAATCGGAAATATATTTTGCTGGTGTCTATGACTTCCGGTAGCCTCTTAACACTAGGTAGATGGGTTTTTTTTAATGCACTCAAACATCCAATCGAACTAACAATTAATTTGATCTTAATCTGTTCTGATCTCGATATTAGATCGAAAACAATAAAATTATTGTATCGGTAATTGATGCGTCTGCAAATCTTCAAGTTCATCGGACGTCTTGGAGTGTTCAAAGATTCTATACAAACAAACATACCGAGCTAATACTAAAGGCTCAAAAAACGGCCCGTACATAATCCTTCGAGCTAGTATGACATTTTTTTTTATTGCCCTTGGCTAGGCAGACGAGCATACGGCTCACCTGATAGTGAGTGGTTACCGTCGCCCATGGACTTCAGCAATGCCAGGGCCAAGCCACTGCCTACAAAATTAATTGTAGTCCCGTGTACCTGTTGCGTCAGCTCTTGGTTCATTCGTTGGGTTTTCCTGAGGTCCGTGAGCACGGTCTCCTTTTCGCTGGCCATCTCTTGACGAGACTCTCGTTCCGCTTCGAAGTCGCTCCTGCAAGGAACCAGTCAGTGACGTCACCTCAATGTGCGGTACTGTTACATATACCACTCAATATTTATTTATTTATTACACTCCATGTAAAATTTACATTGGCGGACTTAATGCCTAGGGCATTCTCTACCAGTCAACCAAAGGTAGTACAAAGTAAATAGTGGTAGTGCAATGAAATTTATATTAAATTACAAATACATACATACACAATATATATATATAGATTTAATAATAAAAATAAGTAAAAAAATGAAAATAGCTATTTCCTCGCGATTATTTTTAAATTTATGCATAAATTGAAAAAAATGTGACAACCTGTGACAAGAACGGGGGGAGGGGTTCGAAAGTCCTAAAATTCGCGTGACGTAATTTATGGATGGCCCCTAACTACACTTACTTGTACAGTTCGAGTTGTGCTTTCAAAAGCTCCGTGTCCTCTTTCTCCTCCTTCAGCTTATCGATCTCAACTTTCAGCATCTGCAGCTCCTGTCCCCGGGCCACAAGCGCCGAGGTCAGCATCTCAATGTTGGGAGTTCCGGGATTCTAATAACGAATCGACATTGAACAAAACATTATAGGGGACAATTTTGTTTTTTTGTTTTTATTGCTTATATGGGTGGACGAGTGTTAAGTGGTTACTGGAGCCCATAGACATCTACAACGTAAATGCGCCACCCACATTGAGATATAAGTTCTAAGGTCTCAGTATAGTTACAACGGCTGCCCCGCCCTTCAAACCGAAACGCATTACTGCTTCACGGCAGAAATAGGCGGAGTGGTGGTACCTACCCGTGCGGACTCACAAAAGGTCCTACCACCAGAAAAAAAGGAAGGTGGTCAGAGGACATCACTGTAAGGTCTGTACGGCGGAGGGGCAGAAGTGGTTCTCGCGAACCCCGGCTTGCTGCGTTGACCTTCTCCCCGGCACACCTTAGCTGTGTCCCCTAATTTTTACTACTAATTAATTCTCCGCACTGATTTCCGCTCTGGCTTCAGTGTTGACGTGATCGTTTTTTTTATTGCAGGCACCTGATGGTGAGTGGTCACCGTCGCCCATGGACGTCAGCAATGCCAGGGGCAGAGTTAAGCCGCTGCCTACAGACTCCGCGCTCGACAACTATATATCTCACCTTCGCTTCCTTGGCCTTGCTGTCGAGGATGTTACTACAATCTTTGAATATCCCTTCGAATATCGACAACGTCCCCCTTACTTGACCGCTGTGAACAAAACAAAATGATTGTAGCCAGTGAATAACGGCCACGGTGCGAAATATAAATCGCATTACATAGATGGGTGGACGAGCTCACGGCCCACCTGGTGTTAAGTGATTACTAAAGCCCATAGACATCTACAACGTAAATACCGCCACCCACCTTGAGATATAAGTTCTAAGGTCTCAGGATAGTTACAACGGCAGAAATTGACAGGGTGGTTTATTGTATAGATGAGTAAACGAGCTCACGGCCCATCTGGTGTTAAATGGATACCGGAGCCCATGGACATCTACAACGTAAAAGCCATCATCGCCACCATGTGACATGAGTGGTTCTAAGGTCTCAGTTATTTTTTTACAGTACAACGGCTGCCCCACCCTTCAAACCGAAACGCATTACTGCTTCACCGCGGAACTAGGCAGGATGGTGGTACCTACCCGCGCGGACTCACAAGACGTCTTACACCAGTAAGCAGTTACTGCATATACGGGTCAAAAAGATCACAGCCTAGTCGGATATTCTCACCCTCCTTGAGACGTGAGTTAGGTATCTCAATAGTACGACTGCCCCTCCCATAAAACTAGAACACGTTATTTTTAAGTGACACAATAAGACAGGAGTAGTGAAATGAAATAGAGGGCTTTGCTTAGTCTACTCGCGCGCCGCCTGTCGTATATTTAACGGTACTATATTAGAAGGAGTTTTCTGAAGCCAATAACAATGAACACTTTTTACTGGTGGTAGGACCTCTTGTCAGTCCGCACGGGTAGGTACCACCACCCCGCCTATTTCTGCCGTGAAGCAGTAATGCGTTTCGGTTTGAAGGGGCAGCCGTTGTAGCTATACTGAGATCTGAGAACTCATATCTCACGGGGGGTGACGCATTTACGTTGTAGATGTCTATGGGCTCCAGTAACCACTTGACACACCAGGTGGGCTGTGAGCACGCCCACCCATCTTTGCAATAAATAAATAAATAAAATATAACAAACGAAACCAGTAATATTTTTGTATAATTTGACGAGGCAGCAAACTTGTTGAACCGCTAATGAATACAAACAATTAAGCGTATATTGGGGCAGCGTTAACTAAACCTATTCGCTTAGCAGCTTTTTTTTTTTAAATATGGCAATTGACTTCTAACAAAGCAGATGTTGCCAGTATCGTGTTTTAAAAATCTTCGATTTTTATATGGATCTGTACGTATTCTGTTAAAAGAATTTCATCGGAACAGACAAGCGTCCCCATTCCTCCATCTCTCCCATAGACAATTGATTGCCCAAAAGCATATGTTTTGGATTTCGCTATATTTCTGAGAGACGGAACCTTCTGCTTTAATCTATACATATAAATAAAATTGGTGTGTCTGTTTGTAATATTGAAATAGCCGCTTTTTACTACATGCATATGAATATATATACGGTACATACACTAAAATATTTTTTTTTACAATTTTTGTCTGTCTGTCTGTCTGTTTGTTCCGGCTAATCTCTGGAACGGCTGGACCGATTTTGATGGGACTTTCACTGATAGGTAGCTGATGATATAAGGAGTAACTTAGGCTACTTTTTTTGGACTAGCTTCGCTCAGCGGCTTCACCCGCGGTACGAAAATAGCCGCGGGTAGCATTGCGGGAGACTCAGCTAGTTAAACATAATATTAGTTTTCCAGCACAGAGTATTTGTATAATCGGTTAGCTACATGAGATTTGAACATCAAAGTGTGACGTCATGTGATGTTTCGGTTTGAAGGGTGGGGCAGCCGTTGTAACTATACTGAGACCTTAGAACTTATATCTCAAGGTGGGCGGCGCATTTACGTTGTAGATGTTCATGGGCTCTAGTAACCACTAAACACGAGGCGGGCTGTGAGCTCGTCCACCCATCTAAGCAATAAAAGAAAAATCTAGTTGCTATGACGTATTCTCTGTGTGAAGAGTCTCCCGAGTAAAGCTCATTAATAAGAGTGTGAGCTGACATGTTGCTGAGCACGGCGCTGTGCTGCTTCTCCAGCTGCTGCTTGAGCTCGGCGAGCCCGGCACGCAGCTGCCCCGCCGAGCCCCGGCTCAGCTCGAGGTCGCACAGACTGCCCAGCAGCCCCACCGTCTCCGCCAGGCTGTCGGAGAGCCTGCAAAAATTAAGAGTACGCATCAGTACCTTCTGGATATCTACCCCTTTTTACGAAATTTGCGCGGAGGGAGGAGTATAAAATTTCCCACACTTATAGAGAATATAGTGAAGGAGTGCAAAATGCAATTTTTTTTTAAATCCTATTTTATTTTATACTAATATTATAAAGCTGAAGAGTTTGTTTGTTTGAGCGCGCTAATCTCAGGAATTACTGGTTCGATTTGAAAACTTATTTCAGTGTTAGATAACCTATTTATTGAGGAAAGCTATAGGCTATATAACATCACGGTAAGACCAATACAAGTGGAGCACTAATAAATAATGTTTCAAAATAGGGGTTTAAATAGCTCGTTAACATTCTATAATTCAAAAATATTTTCACATTCTACGTAAATGAAGTGGGGGTAAAATTTAGCGTTATGCCAAAGTAACTATACCACGCGGACAGCGTCGCGGGCAATAGCTAGTATAACATTAAAGCAACAAAAAAACATTACACACACTACCTTATATTTGGCACACACACAAATGTATGTATATTCTATGCTTATTGTCAAACTTTTGTTGCTTATAGTCTGTGGTCACATTGAGAATATTTTTTTTATTGCTTAGATGGTTGGACGAGCTCATAGCCCGCCTGGTGTTAAGTAGTTACTGGAGCCCATAAACATCTACAACGTAAATGCGCCACCCACCTTGAGGTATAAGTTCCAAGGTCTCAGTATAGTTACAACGGCTACCCCACCCTTCAAACCGAAACGCATTACTGCTTCACGGCAGAAATAGACGGGGTGGTGGTACCTACCCGCGCGGACTCACAAGAGGTCCTATCACCTGTAATTACGCAAATTATAATTTTGCGGGTTTGGTTTTTATTACATAAAATTATTCCTCCACCGTGGAAGTCAATCGTGAACATTTGGTAAGTACGTATTTCATTAGAAAAATTGGTACCCGCCTGCGGGATTCGAACACCGTTACATCGCTACACACGAATGCACCGGACGTCTTATCCTTTAGGCCACGACGACTGTGACTTTGAGAACTAATGCTTAATAAATGCATCTCAGAGAAAGCTGTAGACGATTCGTGTGTTTACGAACGCTCACAGACATCTCATCTCAATCATGGAACCAATTCGCTTCCGCTTATGACATGAGCCAGCAGGAGCACTCACCCGTATATTAGCACGTTGAGCAGCTCAGCTAGATGCTTCAAGGTTCTGTCGTACAGCTTCACGTTCGCGTTGACGTTGGACTGGTCAGACTCCGCCGCGCCGCACGATATCCGAGCGGGCTGGAACACCTGACCGACAAGTGACAAGTGGCCTTCAGACATCCGTGACGTCAACAAATGTTTCATTTTTCTAAATTCAAAAAGTCGTCAAGGATCAGCGACTACGTACGTGACCGCCTTAAGAAAGGAGATGGCGTTAGAACAATAGCTACTTTAGTTAAGCGCGACAGTTTTGCGGCAGATATATATTTAACGGCCGTCTGGTGTAGTGGTAAGTGACACGGTTACTACACAAGAGGGTCGCGGGTTCGAATCCCGCCAAGGTAAGATATTTGTATGATAAATATAAATGTCTTTTCCAGGGTTATGGATGTATATTAAATATATGTATGTGTTTAATAAAAATCTTACATTTATATCCGTTATCTGGTACCTGTAACACAAGTTCTTTACGAACTTATCACGGGACCAGTTAACGTGGCGTGATTGTTAGTAAATATTTATTTATTTATTTATATTAGAGGTGCCGTCAAACCGACAAGTAACCTTCAGACATCCGTGACGTCAAGAAATGTATTTTTTTTTATTCAAGCAGTCGTCAAGTGTTAGCAACAACGCACGTGACCGCCATAAGAAATGAGGTCGCATTAGAACAGCCTTTCCCAAAGTGGGCGATAACGCCCCCCTGTGGGCACTGCAGGCCTAAAGAGGGGCGGTTTGACACCCTGTAAAAAAAAAAAGGGGCGTTGTGTAGAGGTTTGGGAGGCGATATGTGATTTCATTTAGGAGGACACCGAATGAGCTGTAGTGCTACTTAAGTAGGCTAAAAAGGGGGGCGCTAAAAAATTATTTATTATAAAATGGGCAGTAGACAAAATAAGTTTGGGAACCCCTGCATTAGAACAATAGCTACTTTAGTTAAGCGCGACAGTTTTGCCGCAGATATCGGTGAGATCAAGGTGCCGTCAATCAGGTATAAACAACGCATTTTTTTTTTGGTTTGCATACATATCGGCGCAATACTGCTATTTACTTAACTAAGACTGGCAAAACTGAACGGTTTCCTTAAATGTAAAAATTGTTGGTTAAAACGCTTGTTTGAGACGGTATTCAAGAGAATTCATGAACAAACTACCTCCACTTTGCAACTATAAATACGAGTTACCATTGTCGCACAGCCCCACCAGGTTAGAGCCCTGTGAGCTCAGCTACTCATTCGGCGACGCTGGCATAGCTCCCTAAGGCTAACCAGCTCGGGTAACAAAAGCGCACAACACATTCCGAGCGGAGCTCTCTGTTATTATTGTTGTACACTTGAAATTCAATAAAAGTAATTGTTTGGAAATTTTACTTTTAAGTAGTCGTCACTATAGAAAACAATATTAATGATGAAGAGATTGACATCATCGTTTTAAATAACAACACTGCGCCAGTCGCGCTTTCACACACATTTATATACATATATGTGGAGGGATGAAAGGGTATTTGGTTAAAGCGGCATTTATCTTTGTAATTAAAGGTCCGTTTTATTTGACATTAGCATCAACAATTCGATGTTTCTTAGCCCTCAGACACAGCCCACTGAGTTTCTCGCGGGGTCTTCTCGGTGGGTCGTGTTTCCGATCCGGTGGTAGATTCTGCGAAGCACTGCTCTTGCTAGGGCTAGTGCTAGCAACACTTCGGTTAGAGCCCCGTGAGCTCACCTACACGTTAAGCCGAAGTAGAAATGGCCTCTCAAGGCTATCAGCATAGGTAGGGGAAAAAAATACCGTGAGCTGGTTTATTAGTATCGCCGGTGGTGGTAAGAGACCGCCCTACTACCATCCTTAACTCGTCTAACCGTCAGCAATAATCGTTTTCGATCCCGTGATAGATTCTGCGAAGCACTGCTCTTACTAAGGCCAGTGTTAGCAACACAGCCCGTTTGAGCCCCGTGAACGCATAGCCTCTCAAGGCAAATTTTAAACTTTAAATAGTTCTCCTGTGAAGTTGCACAATAATTTCGCTTAAAAACCAAATATCCTTTGACCCGTCGATATGTTTAAACTGTTGCCACTTACAATGGTCGATGCCTCCTTGAGTTTATTCTGCAGGTCCTGTATCTGATCCTTGTACACTTTAACGGTTTCGTTCGCGTCGGACTTGTGCTTGCTGAACTGCAGCTGAAACATAAACAAGCATAATTAAGTAAAACGGTTACGATAGTATTCATTTATTTTTTTTGTTTCTATTGACCTCGAGGGGTTTTTTATTGCTTAGATGGATAGACGAGCTCACAGCCCAACTGGTGTTAAGTGGTTACAGGAGCCCATAGACATCTACAGCGTAGACGCGCCACCCACCTTGAGATACAAGTTCTAAAGTCTCAGTATAGTTAGGGTCACGCTAGATCATCGAGCGAGTAGGTGAGCTCACGGGGCTCTATCTTGAGGACGTTGCTAACACTAACAACAGCAGTGCTTCGCAGAATCTAACGCTACATCGGAAACGCGACCCACTGAGAAGATCTGACGAGAAACTCAGTGGGCTGTGTCTGAGGGTTGTATGTTTGATAAAAACTCGTTATTTTTTCTCCTACCGACGCCGAAAGTTCGGTTTTCCTCCCGCTGTACAGGGAAGAAAATGTAACTTTTTCTCCCTGGATACAAATGTGCGTTAGTGTCTACGTCTGCTCTCACGCACCTAAAATTCTCCGCCATTGTTGCGCTCGGGTAATTTGCAATATTGTGCTTAGTGTAAAAGTGAATTAAACAAAAGGCAATAAAATTTAATAGTGAAGTATTAAACAAAGATAAGTTCATCAGACAGTTCTTATTCAATTAGTAGTAGTTTATTTAAAAATTAAATAACAGTTAAATTGTTTTTTTATGAGCTTCTAACTATCCCCTACCAGGGCTTCGCCCCTGGACCCCGGCTCGGTACTCCAAGAACTTTCGGCCTGGTAGGAGAAAAAATAGTATGTGCACCGCGGGAAAAAAGTAAGACATCTCATCCCGCGTGTTCGCCATTTTACACGCGAGAGGAAATGTTCTACTTTTCTCCCTTAGTGCACAATGTACTATTTAACATATTTACATTTTGTTGTGGGTTAATTTAGTTGCCAAGCCCTTCGTCGCAAGCGACGGGTTCGAAAATTCTGAATTTCAATTAAGCTCTCCTGCTCGGCCTGCGTCATACCTTCACATTCTCCAGATCCAAAATCTTCAGCTGCGCGGTCTTGAGCTCGTTCTGCAACATCGCTATCTTGTTCTGCAGCTGCTGTATCGTGACGTCACGTCGCTTCACTTCCTCCAACGACACGCTCGTCTGGAAGTCAAAAAGCGTTAAATAGTTTTTCGTAAAAAGCGTGGGGGTGCTTTTCAGGAGATTATTCAAATAACCCTTCTACGCATATCTGTTCATAAAATATTCATAACTACTGATACCATGCACCCCACGCTTTTTTTACAATAAAATCATTTTTTCTTACATTATTTTTAATTCAAATTTATGTTCTATTTTTCAGTTGGTTTTTCTATAAAAGCGTATTTTGTTAGTTTTTTCAAAGCTATTATTTATTTTAAATGTTTTAGTTGAATTTCAATTTTTTCAGTTTTTTTTTTAACATTTCATTGTCATCGCTCCTTAATAAGTATACCAAATTTCGAGTTAATACGACGTTTTGAAGGGGGGTCAAAATCATGTTCAAAGATTCCGTTACAGACATACGTCTGAAGCTAATAAAAGCGTATTAAAATAGAGCTACTTACGTCTCCGCTGACCGCTTGCAGCTGGTCCTTAAGCTGCTTGATCGTGAAGCTTAGTTTTTCGGTTTCAAGCGCGTGCTCAGTCTCCCGGCTCAACATTTGAAGCTATAAAATAAAAATTTGGGACGTACTGATTATTTTAAAATCGATTTTAGCGACACAGATTTTAATCGATTTAAATATATTTTTATTTAGTTTATTTAATATATTTTGTACACACAGCTGTTAGAAGAAACACGACAATAAGGACATAGAGTACAAGGGCACTACTTATTTCATGTTGAAATCTCTTCTAGGAGGCCCGCAGAAGGAAAGAAGAATTACGAACGCAAACCTTTAATGTGTTTATTGTAGACAAATGCGACGAATTTTAAAATTTAAGTACATCTACAAGTTTTTTAAATAACTTATTTAAGAATGAATGTTAGTGCCATAGTCGAGATAGCATGAAACTAATATCCATGAATTCGTAGAAGCGATCCACAGAGAAAAAATAATTTTGTGTTTTTAAATTCGCCATTCGTTTGGTACTAATTGAATGTCAATAAGACTTACTCTGGCCGTCGCTAAACTAAAATACGATACTTGGGTGAACGAGCTGGGTGAAACCGCCTGGTATTGAGTGGTTACCGGACACCACATTGAAACATGAAGTCAATTTTTCCTACCTACGCTGATAAGTCTTGAGAGACCATATCAGCGTCACCGGGCGAGTCCAAAACATGAAGTCAAGATCTCGTTTGAGCTGTACAATGGCTCGCCACACTTCAAGCTGGGGGGCGTTGGGGGAGGGGAGGACTTGTCGTTGACATTATGGACTTTGCGACTAAATTACCTCGACCCGTTTCAGTTTCTCCTTCAAGTCGTCTCTCTCCTTGGACGTTGCGTCAACTATATGCTCCAGGGACTCCTTCTGCCAGGTCAGTTTCTCATTCTCAACTATAACCTGCAAGATGTATAGCAATTATACTGTATGTATGTATAGAGTTGAGTAAGCTTAATAAACGCCATTAAAAACCCAAATATGGCGTAATATTTTCATAGATGGTACGCGAGTACAAATATGTATGAATGTGGGCGCGGTGGCAGAGCGACCATTCCCTAGAACCGGCTTTATTGGAATAAAAGTTACTTTACTAGATTACCTCACTTTTATTTATACAACTTCTATGTGTCTAGAAGATTTTAAGGTACTAGAAGAAGAAGAGGAGGAGTCGTCGTACCCCTTACGGGACGGGCCTCGGGGCAAACCCCACTGCCCGGGCAGTAGCTCCCTGCCATTCAGGGCAGGAGTGGAATGGGGGGGGGCTGTTCGTAGCGTGCCCGGCACACTCACAACGACATGATATATACATACATATAATACGGTGGTTTATTTACGCCCGGCAGCGGACTCCCTACAGCGCCGTGCTGTCGTCTTCTTGATATATATATATATATTTCCCCCTACAGCTAAATCTAACTACTATCTATACTAGAAGAATAGAAGCGATTTTCCAATTTAACTTGACCGGTTTTAGAGAGTTCGGAGCCCACCTGTTGTTGAGTGGTAACCGGAGACCACTTCAACGAGGTGAATGCCGTCGCTCACGTTCAGACATGAGCTCCGAGTCTCACTTGGCCAGTACAACAGCTTCTGTAATTCAAGTTCCTAACGTCCCCCTGGACTTCGGGTGACCAGTCAGCACAGACCTGTCGCCTTTGCTTCTCGACGAGTGCCAGTTGGGCCGTGAGCTTGTTCATGGTGTCGTCGTCGGGCGCGGACACGAACTCCACGGCGGACGGAGGCCCGGACTGCGCCGGCGGACCCTCCGCGACCCTAGGCCTGCTGTCGTCCAGATGCTGGATGTCGAACTTCAACTTCTTGTTCTCTTGACGGAGCTGTAGAGAATATTTATTTTTCACTAGCTGACCCGGCAGACTTCGTAGTGCCTCAATCGATAAATAAAAGACCTAAACTTTTGTATAAAATAAACTTAAAACAAACAAAAGGAATCCGTCCAACGGGGGACACATCAAAGGATAAACAAAATTGTTATTTTTATTTAATTCCGAGCTTTTAAACCTTCTCTGGACTTCCACACATAATTCAAGACCAAAATTAGCCAAATCGGTCCCGCCGTTCTCGAGTTTTAGCGAGACTAACGAACAGCAATTCATTTTTATATATAGAGATTTCATCATCATCATTATCCTGCCCTTCTACTAGTCACCTGGGGTCGGCCCAACATCTTTTCTCCTTCCATACTCTTCTATCATATAACATTTCTTCGCTCACTTCCTTCTTACCCAAATCGTCTTTCACGCAATCCATCAATTTCTTCTTAGGTCTACCTCTTCCTCTATGTCCTTCCACATTCATAGTTAACATTCTCTTACCAACATCCTTTATTTTTATGATCCTCATTTGAACTAGATGACTAATCGGATAGTTCTTACGGCCCTACGCAATAGTTTTGGGTCATATGATAATCAAACACGACAACGTGAAAACTCAACCTTAAAACAATACGACAAAGTCACATTTTTGTTTTATAACTTCTATTTATAAACTGGAACAATAGAGATACTGTTCAATTGACAATGGACATTAATCCAAAGTCCCGACTCTTAAAAAACCTAGGCGAATGATTAAATAGTGAATGAAGGCATGACCATCTATCTCTATAGAGACGTCATTTTCCGAGAACCATCAAGAAATGAATTGGCCACTTTTGGGTTTAGTGGACTGATTATTCAATGTATATCTTCAGTAATTCTTCGTAATCTGAATGTAGGCTGTACCTCAACAGTTAAACTAGCCAAAATCCAAATTATTACCACCATCTAAGGATAGAGCGTGTTGTAAGCCCCCAGAAATAGGTACAGTAACCCTCCGTTTTTTACCGCGACACAACCATAAGCGCCAAGTGGAAGGGCGTAATAGCCATTACACAACGCAATGGAGAATCTCACCATCATATCCCAACGTGAGTGTTAGGAGTTGTCCCGTGACTCCGTAGTCGCATAACATCAATTAACAAAAAAAAAAGCCCACTCACTCTCTCGACCAGTTCCTTGGTCTCTTCGAACTTCTCCTTGTGCAGCATATGGGTCTTCATCATGTCCTCCTGACAGGAGGCGATCAGCAGGAACTGTTCCTTCATCGAATCATTATTCTGCTTTAAAGTTTCCTTCAGTATCAAGTTCTCATCTAAGAGCTCGCCGAATCGTTTCTGCAACTCCTCTGTACTCTTGTCGTCTGTTATCATTGTGCTCGCGACCATCATGCTCGCCGGTGATGGCTGGAACCAAACACACGAAATTAATCAACCAATAAATATTTTGTTTGGTCTACCTGCCGTTAGTAACGTGAGGTTATATTAGCTTCTACGAACGTATAGGCGAGCTCACGGGGTTTACAACTTAGGAGACTTTGTTATCATCTGACTTAGCAAGAGAATTGTCATTATTATTCTGTTTGTTTTTCTTGTGAACATTGATGTTGCAATGGCCGGCCGACCTGATGTTGGCGATTACCGGCGGCCATAGACAAGAACAACGTAAAAGCATACTGCTTCACGGTAGAAATTTAAAGGTCAGTGGTACGGGGCTCACAAGACGCCCTACCATCAGTAAAACCTATACACATAATAATGTTAACGTATCGATACATAAAATAAAGATATTCAAACTGGAAAACATCGACTGCTTCGCGACAGAAGAAGGTAATGCTCTCTATCGATGCTGATTTACAATACGCTAACGTAATTTTACGTGTTTAATTTTTGATACGCGATTGAATTCCTTAAGATTTCAAGTCGTTCCTAAGCACATCCCAAATACGGTAGACAACGGCTTGGCACTGTCAATGACATTGCTAACGTCCATAGGCGACGGTATCCACTCACCATGAGGTGGTATGTATGTTCGTCGGCCTACATGGGCAATAAAAAAAGGAACCTAGTAAAATTGGATACATTCTGGCAGGTTTTTTTTTTTTGGAGTGGAGAAGTTCTATGTTCTCAATTATAGTTACGACGGCTGCCCCACCCTTCAAACCGAAACGCATTACTGCTTCACGGCAGAAATAGGCAGGGTGGTGGTACCTACCCGCGCGGACTCACAAGAGGTCCTACCACCAGTAATTACGCAAATTTTTTTTTTTTTTTTTTATTGCTTTGCTGTGTGGACGAGCTCACAGCCCACCTGATGTTAAGTGGTTACTGGAACCCATAGACATCTACAACGTAAATGCGCCACACACCTTGAGATATAGTTCTAAGGTCTCATATAGTCACAACGGCTGCCCCACCCTTCAAACCGAAACGCATTACTGCTTCACGGCAGAAATAGGCGGGGCGGTGGTACCTACCCGCGCGGACTCACAAGAGGTCCTACCACCAGTAATTACGCAAATTTTTTTTTTTTTTTTTTATTGCTTTGCTGTGTGGACGAGCTCACAGCCCACCTGATGTTAAGTGGTTACTGGAACCCATAGACATCTACAACGTAAATGCGCCACACACCTTGAGATATAGTTCTAAGGTCTCATATAGTCACAACGGCTGCCCCACCCTTCAAACCGAAACGCATTACTGCTTCACGGCAGAAATAGGCGGGGCGGTGGTACCTACCCGTGCGGACTCACAAGAGGTCCTACCACCAGTAATTACGCAAATTATAATTTTGCGGGTTTCATTTTTATTACACGATGTTATTCCTTCACCGTGGAAGTCAATCGTGAACATTTGTTGAGTACGTATTTCATTAGAAAAATTGGTACCCGCCTGCGGGATTCGAACACCGGTGCATCGCTTCAACACGAATGCACCGGACATCTTATCCGTTAGGCCACGACGACTTCAGACGATTTGAGTCCGGCATAGTCATACCAACTGATACGAGCGCACCGAATCTTGTAACTAAGGCAACAACGACTTTTAAAATAAAGAAAGTAAAATTGAGTATTTAAACAGGTGTGATTTTAATAAGGCAATTTCGTTTGCAATACACGACGGTGGAAGATATCAATGCATCATGTCTTGGTATTGTGTTATTACAATCTTTAATGTGTTGCTAAGCAAAAATTCGGGTTTGGGAGAGGGGGTTGCACTAACTTACTCCGTTGTTAAACGCAAAGAAGTATTTTATCAAGCAATGTTTTGAAAATTTTGATTATCATATTTTAAAGTACCTTGACATATCAATTAACAATACCCATTTTACGTTCGAATAATAAGAAAAAAAAAGCACAATTTTCAAAATATAAACCCATCTTTTTTTTTGCAAACGCAACCAGCCCGGCTATTCTCTTTCATCTCCGCGCTATGCAACACTTTTTGTGTCGTCCATAAAATATAAATAAGTTTATATTTATAAACAATAGGGATGTAATCGAATAAATTATAATATGGGATAGGAACCAACGCTCCGCTGTGACTATCTCTATGTAATTGCATAAAAAACATAAATTACTTATTTTGAAAAAAAAGCTCGCCTTCTTTCGTACTTTGGGGAACCTTTCCTTAAATGCTAACAACTAATGACTGTTCCAAAGCTCATCACAATATGACGCACGTTGAAGGAACGCGTAAAAGACAAATAATTCCATTCATCTGTATTGATAAGAAAAACGATCAGGACATTCTATACGAACAAATGAACTGCCAAACTTTATAATGTATATTATTAATTATATTATGTTTTTTTTTTATTGCTTAGATGGGTGGACGAGCTCACAGCCCACCTGGTGTTAAGTGGTTACTGGAGCCCATAGACATCTATAATGTAAATGCGCCACCCACCTTGAGATATAAGTTCTAAGGTCTCAGTATAGTTACAACGGCTACCCCACCCTTCAAACCGAAACGCATTACTGCTTCACGGCAGAAATAGGCGGGGTGGTGGTACCTACCCGTGCGGACTCACAAGAGGTCCTACCACCAGTGATTACGCAAATTATTAATTTTTGTTACACGATGTTGCTCCTTCACCGTGGAAGTCAATCGTGAACATTTGTTAAGTACGTATTTCATCAGAAAAATTGGTACCCGCCTGCGGGATTCGAACACCGGTGCATCGCTACATACGAATGCACCGGACGTCTTATCCTTTAGGCCACGACGACTTCAAAGATCTTCATAGCAATGTAAGCATTAAATCATTAAGTAAAATACACAATTCAGAAACATGTTAACATAATCGATTTACGCTTGGGCAATGCATCCACTGGGATTTCCCCGGGCACATGAAAATGGTCATTTTTCGAAAAAGTTGCATAACGCATAAAAATACGTTTTTTTTTTATAAGTTATTTTTGTACCGTGTGATCTGCAATGAGCATGATGAGCTAGCTGTAAGCACGTGTGCTGTGAGATGTGGCAGACTGAATGTCATCTAGCGAGGGCAGATCCTCGTCAGTAGGTCGTATACATATATAAATATTCTTTCGGTTTGTCCGTTTAGTATAGCTACGTCTTCTTTTTAATACGCTTTTATTAGCTTCAGACGTATGTATGTTAGTATGTAACGGAATCTTTGAATATAATTTTGACCCCCTTCAAAACTTCGGATTAACTCGAAATTTGGCATACTTATTAAGGACCGATGGAAATTAAATATTAAAAAAATAAATAAAAAAAATTAAATTCAACTAACAGATGAAAAATAAATAATAGTTTAAAAAACCAAAAAAAACGCTTTTATAGAAAATCGAACTAAAAAATAGAAAATAAATTTTAGTAAATTTGAATTAAAAATAGTGTAAGAAAAAATAATTTTATTGTTAAAAAGCGTGGGGTGCTTTTCAGGATATTATCAAAATAACCCTTCTACTCATATCTTTTCATAAAATATTTATACCATGATACCATGCACCCCACGCTTTTTTTACAATATTATTATTAAAATTTATTTTCTATTTTTTTAGTTGGATTTTCTATAAAAGCGTATTTTTTGAAACTATTTTTAATTTGTAATAGCCAATTCATTTGAACAACTTTTCAGTCACCCCTGATATGCCTCATAGTTTCATCGTTTTCCTCTTTTAAACTGTATATTTTATTCCTAATTAATACGGTATTTCCGCGTTTCTAACAAACCACGGGTCATTGTATATATTTCTCGGTATAATATTCTGTATTCCCTGTATTAGTTGGACGCTGTGGCAGGCGCTTTTAAATAGTTGCGAACAAATCATGCATACTCATCCGATCCCAAATTACGGTTCCCTGTGTTAAGGGTACCAGAGAATGATGTTTGCCCGATGTGGAAATCGAACCCACGATTATCGACGCAGTATTCATGGGCGGAAACTACGACACCACCGAGACACTCGTTACATGCAACAATTACTGATTATAATGACGGTGCAATGCTAAAGCTCTTAACAAAGTTCAAACGCGATCTCGTATGAATACATGCAGATTTCGAAGCAATTCATAGTTTTAACAGGAACTAGTGGTCCCGCAGTAGTCGAAATTCGACTATAATTGATTGGAATTGTAAGTTTGTACCCTATTATGATTGTATTTTATACTTCTATAATCACAAATTTCGCCAAGGCTATAACACTATAAAAATATTAATAAAGACAAACAATATTTAATCACTGAAGTAGGAAACCTATGGAAATGAAACGTCAACAAAAAATTCGTGCCACTGTGACGTCATCTGGCCACAAAACATGGCGGTTTTAGTGCTGCCCAGAAGATTTTAATGTTAGTAGGTTTTATCGATAAACGTTCTTGGCTTATTTTATTTTAAATATTGTTGAGTATGAATGTATTTGTAGAATTTATACTTTAATAGGAAGTAAGTATATTGTTATGTGCAAAGATGATGTGATTTAGATATTATGTGAAATCTAAGACGAGTTCGTGCTTCAAATTTTCCAAGTAAACGATATGACGATTTTTAAAATTTACTACACTGATTTTATAAAGTTATCGTTTGCCGCAAAACATAAAGATATGGCATAGTACAGTGCCATCAGCCCATTTCTAGCATGCTGAATGTTATCGTATTTTGAGTACGTGTTTTTCTTAGACTATTACAATCTATTTTAATTGTTTTGCTGACTCTAAAGTCCGTAACACACAACCGCAGCGCACCTCAAGGAAGGTGCACCGCACTACCGCACCGCACGCAAATTTTAAACTTATCAAGGGAGCGCCTGATAAAAAAAAACACCTACAGAACATTTATTCGTTAATGAAATTACAAACGTCATTCCTTGTGACTTCCTCTCTAAAATCACTTAATTAATAAATATTTAACGAATTTACAATAGTGTTTTACTCACTGCGGAATAAAACTATTTTATTTAAATAGTTCCGAAGAGATTTTGTCGGTAGCCTTTTTCCCGAAATATCTAAACAGAATGTCTAAATATGTTTTGATGACATATTTTAAAGAGGTATTTATGATTAGTGTCATGATGAATAGATTCCGACCGAAAAATGGTGTCCGATATTTCGGATTCAAATATATTAAGTGTATAATCTATGTTTCGGATGAGGGCTCCATAATGAATTTAAATATATATAGATAATAGTTTTGGGGCATCGACTTTCTTGAGATCCTATAAAATATGTTTTAATTATTATTTTTGTATGTTTTAAGCATGATAAAATATATATAAGCAATCATATTAAATCGATATCAAAGTCAATAAATAATGTATAACCCAAAAAAGGGGGCCGAACTGACGTGACAATGACATTTGGTGCGCTAAACATGGCGGATTTTCGGCCTCATTAGACGGAGACGGAGACATTTACGTATATTCATGTTTCATTTTATGTACGCACTGAAATACTGTTATATTGTTTTCCTGCGAGTTAAAGTGCTCAGTAAGAACGAGATAGATATATGTTTATGTGTGTGCCTTCAAAATGGGTGCTATTTATATAAGCAATTGTACGTATAGAACAATATGTCGTGTCCCTACTATATAGGTCTATGTATTTAATCTGTTCTCAATTTGACCGCAGACGTCAAGAACAAAAGTTTGACAATAAATAGTATGCATGCGTTGTGCGTCAAATACATGTTTTTTTTTTTTTTTTTGTCAGGAGGAAATCACCGGACTTCCGCCCTCCACTGGGGATGGAGGGCGGGGCATGTCGGAGTTGAACCGACTAAAACCTCCTGTCGCTCAACAACCAACGTCCAAACCTCGCATGAGACAGAACTCATGAAAAGGCAAAGGGGGGAAAGTGAAGCGTTTAGTGCGGAGCACATCTCTCCCATCACCCTCCCCCTCGGGACGCCCGACTGGCGGTCGTCGGCGGCACGACCACCAGTCCTCTCGGTCGGCAGGCTATCCGAAGCCCGCCTAGATGGCGCCGGTTAGAATGGTCTACCCTCGGAATACCCCGCTGGGTCAGAACCAGCGTGGGTTGAGGATAGCCGGCCTTCCATCACCCGGACGCTCTTGCATAAAACGCGTGCAGAGCAGCTTGCACGTCATCTTCTTAGGTCCCCTTCGTCGGTCCCCAGGTCGACATGTGAGAGAGACCCGAAACACTTAGAGGGCCAGGGCTTGGGCGAAATCCGCCTCCCTGGCCCCCGCTCGACGGCGGCGGGCTTGCGCGTCTCGCACGCGCCCCGCCGCCTCCTTCTGCGAGATGGTGCACTCGCAGAAGTCGAGCATCGCCTTCCACGACTCGTCGTCACCGAGCATTGATGCCACAACACCCGGCAACGACAAGTCGTTTCCTATTTTTGCGACAAGGACACGGCGCCACCCCTCCCATGCGGGGCAGGCGATGAGCGTGTGCTCCGCCGTGTCCAAGTCGCAACCGCAATGGTGGCACTCTGCCGTCAGCTCGGCTCCGATCCGGTGCAGGAACTCACCGAAGCAACCATGCCCAGTGAGCACCTGCGTGAGCCGGAAAGTGAGGCGTCCTCTGTCAAAATACATGGTATGTAGTGTGTGTAATGTTTTCTTTATTGATTTAATGTATCTTTTATTCATTATTTTAAAAAAATATTAGCATTGTGCACTTCTTCTCTATATTCACTATAAGTGTGGAAAATTTCATACTCCTCCGTCCGCGCAATTTTCGTAAAAAGGGATACAAAGTTTTTGCTTCACGTATTAATATATAGATTACGTCCAGAGCTACACATATAAACAATATCATCGTTCCTTGGACGAAATTAAATTAAGTAACAGTACAAAGACCATATCTACTCAAAATCACACACTTCAATCGAGCCAGAAAGAAAGAAAGAACCGCTTAAATTTGAGTGGCAGGACGTCATGCGACTCTTGTGGCATCATCATGACATCGATCATAGTTAACTACAGTATGTATATACCTAGAAAAGAGACTTTACTGGAGAATATAACGTGGCGAATAACTGCAGCATTCAAGTTTACGACTGCGTTAGGCAGTCCGACCGTTTTCGGCGCGTACTGCGGTACCGTAAGTTTCGTGTAGTCGGTGTGGTGGAGCTCGATGGGTTTAGTAGGTAGTCGTTCTGCGAGGCAAGTGCTTCGCGCGTATTTTTCAAGGGGTAGTCTCCTATGAGAAATTGGGGGAGGTGAAGGACTTCGGCCCTTCTCTTCACCGCTTCTTCCTCTCAGGAGGCGCCGGAGTCCGACATAACCCGGTCCGTTACCCCCCTCGACCGGGTATCCGTAAATGGATTCCCCAGCGTTAAAAAAAAAAGTAGGGATGCGACAATGCATTCACAAATCGTGTGAAATGAGTGAAGTACACACAACCAACAGTGTTATGACGAAAGCGCATTGTTACTAATTAAACGGTGCTCGAAGTGTCTCAGATGCCGCAGCGTCCAAGGATGTTATAAATAAGATCCATCCGTATTTCGTGGCGTTCGTCTAGCCACATTTCTCGGATATCGATTAGTGAGCTACCTTTCACTTTTTTTTTATTGCTTAGATGGGTGGACGAGCTCACAGCCCACCTGGTGTTGTGTGGTTACCGGAGCCCATAGACATCTACAACGTAAATGCACCATCCACCTTGAGATATGAGTTCTAAGGTCTCAAGTATAGTTACGACGGCTGCCCCACCCTTCAAACCGAAACGCATTACTGCTTCACGGCAGAAATAGGCAGGGTGGTGGTACCTACCCGCGCGGACTCACAAGAGGTCCTACCACCAGTAATTACGCAAATTATAATTTTGCGGGTTTGATTTTTATTACACGATGTTATTCCTTCACCGTGGAAGTAAATCGTGAACATTTGTTGAGTACGTATTTCATTAGAAAAATTTGTACCGGCCTGGGATTCGAACACCAGTGCATCGCTATATACGAACGCACAGGACGTCTTATCCTTTAGGCCACGACGACTAAATGGAATAAATGGAATGAATTATCTTATTATCCATTATCTTATCTTATATATATATATATTATCTTAAAATTAAACGACAATTGGAAGATTATGACGATGTGAATGATGCTATCTCGCGCGTGGTACATTGGTTTAGTGTTAATAGTCTGTTATTAAATAACAAAAAAACAAAATGTATAAAATTTACCACACCTAATGTTAGACAAGTAGACACTAATATAATTGTAAGTGGAGAGACACTGGAGCTTGTTGATTCGACAGTTTTTCTTGGTATAACAGTTGATTCCAGGCTGCAGTGGGGTCCTCACATATGCAAGTTAGCGAATAGACTTAGTTCTGCAGCGTTTGCGGTAAAAAAAATACGAACGTATACTGATGAAGATACGGCACGTCTAGTTTATTTCAGTTATTTTCATAGTGTTATGTCCTATGGCATTTTGCTATGGGGCAATGCTGCCGATGTCGAAACGATTTTCATCCTGCAGAAGAGGGCTATTCGTGCTATTTATAATATGCACCCGAGGGAATCCTTGAGGGACAAGTCTAAGCAAATCAAAATTCTAGCTTTAGCGTCCCAATACATTTTTGAAAATGTATTTTACGTGCGTAAAAACATTGTAGAATTCCCCAGAGTCTGCGATTTGCATAATGTGAACACTAGGAACAAACATAGGCTTGCGTTGCCGGCGGCTCGAATTAAGAAAATAAGAAAATAACTCTTTCAGGGGGCTGGGTGTACAACTTTTCAACAAGATCCCACAAAACGTTCAACTACTACCTGTTCATAGATTTAAGAAAACTGTCAAGGAACGTTTGTGCAACAAGGCATATTATAAAGTTAAGGATTTTTTACTAGATGGCACTACGTGGGAATGAGGCGTTCGCTCCTGGTCTTTTCATTTTTCATTATTATTATTATTTATTTGAATTGTATTTTTTTGACTTGTTTTTTCGTATACTGTAAATATTTTTTCTTGTTTAAAAAAAAAAAAGAAAATATTTGAGAAAATCCAAAAAAAAAAGCCCGCTGAGTTTGTTTCGCCGGTTCTTCTCAGGACTGTGGCTTTTTTTGGAACCGGTGGTAGAGTTAATTTTTTCTTTTACATTTTGACATTCAACAAGTGTGTTTTTGATGACATCCAAGTTGAAATAAATGATTTTGAATTTGAGTTTGCGATTCAAGCGCATTAAGACAAGATAACTCAAAGGCGTCTTTCCACTATCTTCATAATTATTTCAGCCAGATCCTGTTGAATTCTACACCGTCAATTAACCAGAAGTCTTCCCTAATCAGGCGCTCAGTTCGGCAGAATTTAGACTACGTGGATCCGTAATGACTCCATTTTTAAGTCGAATCCAAAAAACGTAAAATCACCATTAATATTGGGAAATAAAAGTAGGGTTGTTCGCATAAAATTAAGCATAAAAATTAATTAACAAATCAACTCTTACCATTTCAAACGCGCCCGCTTTTTCGACAAGGTTGTACAGATCTTTTAAAAACCTCATAAAAAGCAACAACAGAATTAATACCCGGTCCGCTATTGTTATAAAACTGAATCTATCCACTTTCGGGTTAGGGTCACCACCGCTATAGTTTTCTCAAAGGCTAGTTAAGGACCTTACAGATTCTTAAATCAATTTATTAATAACACGTAAATTCGTCACTTAAAAAATTAAGGCAATAAATAATAGGGATTTTTATAATAGCCGGCAAACTTCTTGAGCATTTGTTGACGTAGTGGGGGTAAGTTTGCGCATGGTACACTCACGTGCAAAAATATTATTTACTCTGCGTCATAATGCAATTAAATTATTAAAATCAACATATGTATTTATTTATATATTTATTAGAACATCAACAAAAAATATAGGTTAATAATTGTAATAATTTAATCTTGGGGTAAAATAGATATTCCTTCAATTAAGTCAAAACTAGAGCTGTTGCCAGGTCTTCGTTCAGTTGAAGCGAAGCTGGTATTTGTAATTTTTTTTTCGTTATCATAATCTTGACCATTATCATCATCACTGTTTTCATCACCCGAGTCGCCATCATCGTGTTAAGTCGACATAGGGCTCATCGGTGTAGTTTACGACTCGGTCGGTTCGATCTTCTTTTTTGTCTATAATTAATTATTTTTTGAAGATATTCGATTCGTAGTAATCGAATGTTACTTTTTTTAATTACCAGCTTCCGATTATTTTCTGTTTTTTTTTTCCATCTGAAGCCTAGCTCTTTCATAATTCGTCGTAAACTTCATTCCGAGCCATTAAAATGTATATCTTCTTTAAAATTTTCGAAGCCTTTTTATTACAGATTGAACGAAACTATCCATTCCGGTAACTTTCTTCTTCCCTGATCTTTTCTTACCCGGAGTCCCAAGCACGATGAGCAAGCCAGAGCCTTTAGCTTCGTTAATAATGCACCTAACAGTACTCACTGATGTTTTTGTTGCTTCCGAAGTCTGTTTTACTTTTTCCATAATATCATTCTTCCCCTGTTTTATAATGAAGCAATATACGTCGTACACAATTTTTCTACCCTTTCTTTTGAATACTCCACCAGTTTGTCGCGGCATAGTGTATTTTTTATAAAAAATCAACAAACACTCAACAAATAGCAATGGCAACAAAGTCAACAAGCAATTATAATAAAATATAACTTAACGATTAATAACGATAGATTTTTCACTGTACGCAAGCGTACTTTACGCAAGGTTCGACTGATCTACCAATAACGCGCTCGATACGATTTCCCCTGCCGTCGCGCCTCACCCTCACCACCAAAGTGATCTAAAATTCGGTTCTGCGCAGCCAAGGTCATTTGCTCACGATGTTTGCCGGTTACTATAACGACAAAACTTACGTCTTACGAATTCAACGTTCCAATACACGAGTATAAGTAAAACTGCATTTACCTACCTAAACATTACAGTGACGTTGAATGCGCCAAACGTAGGTAAAGTCCCTTGAATCCAACAACAAAACGAACGCATATCTTAATGTTTTATTTATCGATCTCCTTATCAAATATTCAACACGTTCGAACCGCTTGAATGCTTTTTTCAAATTAAAGGATATAATAAGATATTTTTTTTAAGACTGACGCATGTTGTACACGTTGGCATTTTCATAGCGTCCCAAAAAAGTTTTATTGGTCCTTTTTTCACGCAACAAAAACGATATGACTTTTCGTAAACATTTATGAACGACACAGTGAGAAAATTAATAAAAATCATTTTTTTTCTCACCTATAATTTCATGTTGTTTTAAATCAATTCGATTTTTTTTTTCTAAACATATTTCAAACTCCGGCACTGGTTGGAAAAGTAAAAGACGACGAATCTAGTATTTCTTTTTAAATAAATGTAAATAATAATTCTAATATCGTCTGTATAATCGAGTAGGATTTCTCCGTTTTTTTTTTTTCGGAATTCGGTTCTTTTTTCTCTAAAGTTTTTGAGCTTACACTTGTTACATACATATCCACTATATTTGTTTATTTTTAATATTACTTAATGTGTAATTAGCGTTTGAAAAAATTATAAATCTCTTTTTTTTTATTGCTTAGATAAGTGGACGAGCTCACGGCCCAGATCTTATATGGTTATGGGAGCCCATAGACATCTACAACTCAATGCCGCCACCCACCTTGAGACAATGAGTTGTAAGGTTTTACTTTTAATAGCACAACGGCTACCCCGCCCATCAAACCTAAACGCATTACTGCTTCACGGCAGAAATAAGCATGGTAGTGGTACCTACCCGTGCGGACCCACAAGACGTCCTACCACCAGTCTCATTTGTAGTTTGATTTGATATAGCTATATCATCAAAAATTTGTCAAGCCCAAAAATTATCTCGGGATAATGTTCTCGCCTGAATCCTGACCCTATCTCCTGATTTGACTACTAAGTGAAAAGTGGGACGAATCGAGGAGGGAGATTCAAGAAAATTATGTGTAATCTGTACTACGCGTCTTCTCGAAGAGCAACCGGGTGACAAATCGAGACTCGACTTCCACTTGAACCACCTGGACATCGTTCGCCATCAAAACCAAGAAGCGCGGATAATCACTACATAGTATAAAACAAAGTCGCTTTCTCTGTCCCTATATCCCTATGTATGCTTAAATCTTTAAAACTACGCAACGGATTTTGATGAGTTTTTTTTAATAGATAGAGTGATTGAAGAGGAAGGTTTATATGTATAATAACATCCATTAAATAGTGGAGAAATCAATAATAAATTACAGTTTCCGAAGCGAAGCGAGGACGGGTCGCTAGTTTTCAATATATCGAAACAAAACAGACACCAAATTCATAATGCTTATTGTTGACATAAAATTCATCAAATATTTAAAATCAGCTATTTTGTCCATTGACACAACATACTACAAGTCTCGAGATAGGAGAATGATATCAGATCTATGCACATCCGGGCGTTCGGGCTTACGTGATTATTGCAATTGCGTTCACAATTGGCAGTGAGTTGACAATGTACAGCCATAATAAATACTATCACACTATTCATCGGAGGAAGAGCGCCAGCTAGATGGGTGGACCAACTCAAGGAGGTGACTGGAGGCCAGATTAAAGGAGCGGTACATATGGCGCAGAGCCGGACCGAGTGGAGATGATTGACATACAATCACGATCCTCAGCATTGAGGGAACAACCAGAAAGAATTCATCGGTTAATACAGTGATTCCATCTTAAAAAAAAATTCTTGTTATTTTTTATTTGTTCCACTTCATGCACATTAATAAATTAAAGTACTAACAGATACCATATAATTTAATACTGTTCATTTCAATAATGAAGAATATTATAATACAAAAATGTATTATAGTAAGACATAACAAATATACTTAACATATAAAATATAATTCCATACCGAGACACTGATTTTATAACAATTCTGAAGAATTTACCTAACACCACTTGGAAAACTCTGAATTTGAACATAGAATGCTCAGTGATAGTACTGATCTCAAGAGAAAATGAATATTTTAGTTTTTACTCAGTATGCTTACAAGTGGAGGATACTTAGGAATTAACACTTACACAATCTCCAAGCTTAAAATGTGCTTTGAAAGCCATGTTAGCCTCCGCTGGTAGATCTTTCATTGCTTCCTCTATTTGTGTATTATCTAAAGAATTCTCGCCATTGTGAATGCCATTACATTTTAAGTCCAAGCTAGAGCCCGGTGACGTTCCGAGGATTATAAAAGATTCATCATCATGATTTTCTAGTTTAGCTGCCATCATTTATCTGTAGAGAAATGATAAAATGATCATCATTCCATCATGAGACATTCATTCTAGTTATGTATTGTACTGTCATTAAGTAAATCTATTACGGTAATCCGTATATTAAGTTATCATAATCTCAAGGCAGGACACTGCATGTCTACAGGCCATTAATAACTTACAATAAAAATTGGACTTTCTGTTAGTTTGGTTTTTCATTGATCTATAAAAGTTATCATTAAAATTAAATATATCATTAATTATTTATAAGCAATTACTTTAGTACTCCATATAACTTTTATCTGCAACAAATTTAATGCGCACAGTTGTAGTAATGCAGATCTGAGTGGACAGCAATTTCTTAATCCTTAAACATGTGATCAATAGTGAAAGTGTTGGTGAGACATAACTTAAGAAAAAGTGGTCTATTGTATCATCATTCAGACCTTTATATCATTCAGCCTCATATTATCTAAAACTATGAGATGAAATATGTCCACAAATTGATTAGTGCTGCAGATTTTTTCTTAAGCACCTGCATCTCAGCTATGTTAATGTCTGCACTGATATAAAAATAACTACCTACAATAAATAAACGTATTCAGAATAATCATCAAATGCCAATATTTATTTTGTAGTTTACATTTCTAAGAACGTAATATAAACATTATTATTATAATAAATTTTACACTATGTATAGGTACGTAAACTTAGCAGTAATTTGTAAATTTGTAATCATTTAATGAAAATAAGATAATACAATCAAATTACCTTCGACAATGGGTAGCGAAAATCTTTCATTTAAACATAGATAAAAACAAGTTTTATTTTAATGGCGTTAAATTTTAGTTTTTTAATACGCAACACAAACAGGTGATTTGCAGCAATCGCGTATTAACACTTCACAAATGTCAACAAAACAACATGTAAATTCAAAACAACTATTTGTATCTTAATTTGATTTGGAAAACTATGTTGCGAATAGTACCTACGGTACGGTACGTTCCTACCACAAAACACTATTACTTCTGGTTCCTACTTGATGAGAAAAAAATGACGTTATAATACTAGGCAATGCAATAGGCATGGACATAAACATCATCATAGTGAAAAGCAAGAAAAGCTATGCTAAAAGCTAATAAAATATAGGTATTTCCAACAATTATGCTTATTTTCATTCAGTTTCCTATACTAAACTTTTTAATTTCATTATATTGAATAAATTCTGTAATTTAGATCCAAGCTTGTGTAATTCTTACTTATAATTAATAACGACAATTTAAGATGAAACGCAGAAAAATTTATACCTGCAGTTTTTTTTTTTTCCTACCTAAGCTGGTAGCCTGAAGCGGCTATTCCAGCGTAACCGTAACTAGTAGGTGAGCTCACGGGGCTCAAACCTGACGACGATTCTAACACGAACCCTAGCAAGAGTCGTGCTTCGCAGAATCTACCACCGGATCGGAAACGCGACCCACTGAGAAGATCCGGCGAGAAGCTCAGTGGGCTGTGTCTGAGAGTTAATTTACTCGTCGAGCCGTTCGTCGCAAGCGACGGGTTCGACGAAAACGGTGACCGGTGCTTGAAGTACCTAGAAGCACCGTTAGTGGATCGGGAGGATCCGAGATGACGTGTTTTGGGCGACGTCGACTGCTTTCCATTCTGTCCGCAGGATCGGGACCTGTAGTTATTGTTAATGTCAAGTTTATAAATAGAAATTATCCAGTTACAGTACCTAAAAATTTAAAATTTAACAGGATTCCAGAAAAAAATTATTCCGTTTGAGTTTTTAAGCTAAACGAACTTTTAGGCAGAATTGGTGTTTAGTTTTATGCAGTTTTCATTCTATACCTAATTTCGATTATATTATTTAGTTTAATAGTTTCGTAGTGCCGAGCTTATCGTTTTCGAAGCATATTATGCTATGCTATGCTTTAAAATAAATAAATTGGAGACAAATCACCATCGATAAACGAGCTTTACTGAATGAGTATTTCCGTAAAAACTAACTTAATTTGGTTCTAAGCTGTTACAATAAGAAAAAGACTTCTAAAGAGCAAATTCATAGAACATAAATAGCAGAACAGTTGTATCGGGTAATAGGTATTTATCATGATTTTTTATTACTGACCTAATTGGATCAACAGACAATAGACCAATAGACACTGTACTGTGAATACACACCCTCCTAAGATATTAGGGTGTGGCTGACTTAATAATATGGCTGACATAATAATATGTCTTTGCATCAGACAATTGAAATATTGTATCGTTATGTGTGTTAACTGAATTATTTTATTGGGAATACAGATAATGAGATCTGCTCAGAGAAATAACTGTGAAAAGAAGCATCGGGATAACTATTAATTCACAGAAACAGGATCTTTCTTTTAATATATATGCTTACGTGATAGTGGGTGGCCAATGTCAGTCACCGTGTATGGCAAACCATGGTCACAAAACAATACTTGTCAGTTAGGACTCTTTTCGAACTTAGTTTTAAGATGATTATGTTCTAGCACATAAAAAATGAAAAACAATAATTTAAAGTAATTGTACAGACTCAAGCAAGAGCAAGATCAAGCACATCACTTTGATAAGTTCGCTATAACAAAGTGAAATGGGAGTGTTGATTCTGGAAAATGGCTATAGGATATCAACTTCAACAAAAACAATAATATCGTTGTCGTCATTTCTTGAGAAGTTAAAAATGAATATAAGTTGACAAAATGCCATGAAATAGGTAAGCTTACAAAATAAGCTAGCTTTATATTCGTTATTCAGCTCTAGCTATTTATCGCAACTCTATCTCGTGCCAATGTGTTCAGTGCACTGAAGTAGGAAACTTATAGGTCTATGGTTCAGTGGTCATGTCAACGCACGACCTATAGGTATAGGCATAGATTATACACTTAATATATTAGAGATATAGTATGGTAGATATGGGTATAGGTTTCCTACTTCAGTGTATTGTCAGCGCTATCACTAAATGTCAATAATAATTCCGTCATGAATGTCAATCATCAATGTATTCTATAAATAACGTAACTAACAAACCAATTCAGTCAGGTTCAGTCTGCTTGTCAATGTCTATTAGTGATCTTGTTAGTGCTTTGGTATATTTCCATCGTCTTAAAATTTATTTTAATTCCTGAAAGAAATGTCTAATGACAACGCTTTGGATTTACATCATGTGCACCAATGCTTTCAACGGAGCCTCAAAGAGGAGGACGACGTGGTCATAGAAGCATACATAGACGGTTATAATGAGCTGGTTAAGTAAGTTTGTTTGTATATCTTTTGTTGCCATATGGATCGTCAATTATTCGTTCTGAATATTTTTCTGTTCCGTAATGTAATGGAAGAATGGACCGATGAAGATAATTAATATAAAATGTTTACATAGTCGTAATTTAATTCAGATTTTATTTTTTAATTTTTTTTTATCACTCAATATATTGTAATACATAATATATAATACTCATATTTATCACTCGATATTTATCGCCACGTTGCACTGTTTTTAATAAAAGTTTAAATGCTGTAATATCTACCATATCTTATCATTTCAATTAGATTGCACTTTCATATTTATCAATCTCTTGTAATCTGTTGATAATGACCCAGTATAATTCTGAGGGTCGACATTTTAATTGAATATTTGTTTAAGCCAAGAGAAATCCCCAAAACTAGGCTCATTTAGATTAGAACCAATTACTTTAATTGAAGCTTAATTTTTTTAATATTTTGGCGCATCTCATTCTTCTCTCGCATCGAATTCTTCAACTCCTAAAATGCTAGGACATTAAGGCATATCGATTTGCAGAGGGTGGCTTATTGATAATTGATGAAAAATGCAAACATAGGCCCTCATGGAATTCTGTGCCCAGTTCTATGCCAGTCTTGATGCCAGTATGCACATAAGAGCAGCCTTTTCATTTCACCCCATTACAAGAATGTCTGAAAATACAAAAATTAACAACTTTAAAACATTATTTCCAGATTTCTAAATTTAATCGGTACAGTATTTTCGTTTGTGAGCAGTGATGTTAAAAGTAAAATAAAAGTGATGGAGAAACATCGTGAAGGCGAAAATGCAGTTTATTATGAATCGTTTAAGAAAATGATGACATATGAAAAGGATGCCAATTTGCATGAAAAGAATGGATTTGTATCAGGCTCCAGAACTATGCTCCGTTTGCATAGAGGATTGGGTGTGTATACCTAAAGTTTTAAAAATGTACCATCAATTGTCACACTAATAAAGAATCAAATCATTGTGCATTTGATGAATACTTGCACTCATACAGTTTTAATTTTTTTTTAAAATATGATGCTATTACGATGATCTGATCGGTGTGTAAATTTCATTAACAGCCATTAATTACTCCTCATATTTGTAGAAGAAGAAGCCAGGTTACATATTAGCACAAATACAACTACATAAGAGATTCATGTTTATAAAATTAATAGTGATTATATGCTAGCTAAAATTTGAAGTCGTCGTGGCCTAAACGATGTCCGGTGCATACGTATGTAGCGATGCACCGGTGTTCGAATCCCGCAGGCGGGTACCAATTTTTCTATTGAAATACGTACTTAACAATTGTTTACGATTGACTTCCACCGTGAAGGAATAACATCGTGTAATAAAAATCAAACCCGCAAAATTATAATTTGCGTAATTACTGGTGGTAGGACCTCTTGTGAGTCCGCACGGGTGGGTACCACCACCCCACCTATTTCTGCCGTGAAGCAGTAATGCGTTTCGGTTTGAAGGGTGGGGCAGCCCTTGTAACTATACTGAGACCTTAGAACTTTATATCTCAAGGTGTGTGGCGCATTTACGTTGTAGATGTCTATGGGTTCCAGTAACCACTTAACACCAGGTGGGCTGTGAGCTCGTCCACATATCTAGGCAATAAAAAAAATATTGCAATACTAGATATACTCTTGTTTCCGTAACTATTTCCAATGACATCTTGGTTGATGCGTCATACTATATTATAAGGACTTGTGGATGTTCTTGTGATATGATGATTACCTAGAACATACTGAGTCTTATAACATCAATGTATTTCAAATATTGCCAAAAAACCACCCTTCCTATTTTGTCTGCAACCCAATCATGCGGTCTGGTTCAAAGGGTGCAACAGTTATTATTTAATTCTTATCGGACCTTGACTTTATGTTTTGGAATGAGTAGCAGAAGTAAGCTTATCTATTCGTCTAAGCCTAAAAATAGTAGTTGGATCTCAATAGTGTAAAACTATCATACCTGATCCTGTAGACCGAATGGTAAACCGTCGACGTCGCCCAGAGCACGTTATCACGGATCCTCCTGATCCATTAACGGTGCTTTTAGGCACTACAAGCACCGGTCACCGTCCTCGTCGAACCCGTCAACGTAGCTTGCGACGAAGGGCTCGACGAGCGAATTAACCCACAGACACAGCCCACTGAGTTTCTCGCCGGATCTTCTCAGTGGGTCGCGTTTCCGATCTGGTGGTAGATTCGGCGAAGCACTGCTCTTGCTAGGGTCAGTGTTAGCAACTCTCCGGTTTGAGCCCCGTGAGCTCACCTACACACGCTAGGGTAGGCTGATATAACCTCTCAAGGCTATCAGCATAGGTAGGGGAAAAAAAAGTAAAACTAAAAAGGATTTGTGTAAAAAAAAATTGCTCCAGATTTCATAAGAATTTTCCTGAAGCGTCTCGGTGAAGCAGATGAAGCCATGAACACGTGTACAACATGTCAAGGGACTTATAATGAGACGTTAGCGGAGTTCCATCCCTGGTACATAAGGAAGGCGGCAACGTTAGCCATGCATGCGCTTCCGTCGCGACCAGATTTATTGAAAAAGGTAAATAAAAATTCAGTTAAACATGGTTGGTATTCGTTATTTCAAACACAATAAAAGCAAATGAATCAGGATCCAAATGATATTACCGTTACCTTACATGTATCTTATGACTAGATTTGGTCACAAACCTGTCGCCAATCCTCAGTAGAGGCGATCCCTTGCGACGAAGGGATCGGTGAGTAAATTAACCCTCAGACACAGCCCACTGAGTTTCTCGCCGGATTTTCTCAGTGGGTCGCGTTTCCGATCTGGTGGTGGATTCTGCGAAGCATGGGTCTTACTAGTCTTCGTGTTAGCAACAGGTTTGAGCCCCGTGAGCTCACCTACTAGCCCGGCGACGCTGACATGGTCTCTCCAGACCATCAGCTTAGGTAGGAAAAAACAGGCGATGTCCACTGGCGATGGCACAAGCATAGATCCAGAGAACAAGCAACATTACTTGCCTACATACACATTAATACACAATAATTCAGTGAGGCGATAGAATTTGCGGTAGGCCTTAAATCTCAGAATCGTACCATAAAGCAGCATATTTTTTTTAATGCTTAGATGGGTGGACGAGCTCACAGCCCACCTGATGTTAAGTGGTTACTGGAGCCCATAAACATCTACGACGTAAATGCGCCACCCACCTTGAGATATAATTTCTAAGGTCTCAAGTATAGTTACAACGGCTGCCCCACCCTTCGAACCGAAATGCATTACTGCTTCACGGCAGAAATTGACAGGGTGGTAGTACCTACCGCGCAGACTCACAAGAAGTCCTAGCACCAGTAAACCAACATATAATCAACAAACCAACATATAATCAACAAACCAACATATAATATGACCAGTGCCAACATATAATCATTATTTGGGAGCACTATTCTCTGAAATAGCGCCGAAATATGCAAAAACACAGTAATAAAACAAAGGAACTGATCTGTGACAGCAGTGCTTGTTTCAATAAACAATATATTTTAACGAGACAGTATTTTACTTACAGCTGAATAAATACAATGTATGAACAGTGCAATGTAGCCTAGTTAGAGTGTTCATACAAAAAAACTGTTCGCGTTTTTCAAGCTTTTGTCTACCTATTTCCTGGTAGCCTGAGGGGCTATTTCAGTTGTGCTTTGGGTGGTAGATAAGCTCACGGGAATCAGCCTGAGAGGGTTTACTACCACTAGTCGTGGCAAAAGCAGTGTTTCGCAGAATTTAGCACGGGATCGGAATCGCGACCTAATGAGAACATCCCGCGAGAAACTCAGTGGTTTGTGTCTATGAGTTAAGTTGCACGTTGTTTCGTGGCTATCGACGAATTCGACAAATCACCGAAAGTGGATCGAGAGGATCCTTGTCTAGGGTGACGACTGGCTTGTAGGTCATTTGGATCCGAAATGTAATTTGCGTTGGCTACGATAAGCGTCACAGTGAGCTTTTTGCGAGTTTTTTAACGTTCTCGATAGCGTAAAAGTTAATTCAAATTTGTATGGAGTTGGAACGTTTGCTTACGTTAGCCGCTAGGGGCGCTGTTCCAACTGCATACAAATTTGAGTTAACTTTTACGCTATCGAAAACGTTAAAAAACTCGCACTAAGCACAAAACATTTACTAATCGATTGTGCGATAGTCACATCATTTCCTAATATTTTTTTAAGGGATTTTATGAACTTTAGGTCAAATCTGATTTTAATTTTAATGAAAACTTTTTTAAATGAAATTTTTTATTATGAAATGAAATGAAGTTGAATAATATGAAACATGGCATGAAATAAAATGAAATGAAAACGATATTAAATGAAATGAGTTGAGAAGATATGGGATGAAATATAATCTCAGTAAAATGGTGGTCATTTACTGAGACTTTTTGGAGGATCCCGAGAAGTTACGTCCAGCGGCTTTGTTGCATTTTTTCACATTTGTGCGCTTTCACAGATATTAACAGTTAATAAACCACCGTTATTACACATTTAAACTTGAAGAAACAGACAAAATAAAACAAATCACACAACTTCACTCCTCGCGTTCCCGCCAAAAAGTCCTAATTATCTAGTGTAAAGTGGTGTGTGTCACATTCCTTAATAACTTGCAAACAACAGCAGATTACAGCAGCTTTAAGGCAAAAATAAAGTGAAACCAGCACAACTAATCTGTAAAGAATTTGACGTTTCCCACAAACAGTATTGTACATTAATGATTCTTTGATTGCCATAAAAAAAAAAAGATGATTCTTCGTCACTTGTGATTCGTCTCAAGGTCTTCAATAATCGCTGAGCACTTAAAAAATAAACGCCATTTATTGTTCTATCGCCTTTATTGATTCAATGATAAGATCGTAACATGATGTCGTGTTAATAGCGCGATAGTTTGGACAAAATGCTAGAAAATTTCACTAGCGGTGTCGAACGTAATATTGCGACAAGCACAAGGTCGCACACATTCGTTTTTGAGAGAATTCACCCATCATATACAAGTTTATTTGGGTTATTTGTCGTTCTGATTCCGGATACGACCCATGACAAATTTTAAATCAATTTTAATGCTTCTGGCGTGTTTACGGGAACTATAGACACAACGGTCTGAGTTTCTCGCCGGATCTTCTCAGTGGGTCTCGATTCCGATCCTGCGGTAGATTCTGCGAAGCACTGCTCTTGGTAGGGCCAGTGCTAGCAAACTCTCAGGTCGAATCCCGTGAGATTAGCTACCAGCCAGTGCGTAATTGGAATAGCCCCTTAGGCTACTAGCGAATAGGTAGGAAGAAAGAAGGAAGATAGAAAAAAGAAGGAAGAACATATCAGATTGTATTTTAGCATGTGACGATGTCGTGGTTATTTTAGCGATTGTAAAGATTATCATGTTTTGAGAATATATGTATTATTTATGAGTCAATTAAGTTTTGTGAAATTTGACTTGGCAAATAATTCTGTTACGTCACAGAAGTATAACTTCTCACGATTAAAACACGGCTTATTAAATAAATCATATCCCTAAAAAATATATGTACGTAACATAAGTTATTGAATAATCATAAGTAATATATTATTACACAGAAAAAATAATAGATTTTTATCAATTACGTACAGTTTGAGATAGACATTTTTTAATAATGGATATGAATAATCAAGGATTCATATATATTAAACGGATATATTATATTATTTTCCTAAAGATGATGCTCTATGATGATACATATGTAGATTTCATCGTATTATAAAATTAATACAACAAATAATAATCAATATAATGTAAAAATTAGTGCAAACAGTCCCGAAATCTATTTACAAATGACGTGCTATTAATATTTAAAAGAAATGTGTAAACAAGAGCGTAATTCGCTATCTCTCTCCCACTTCTCCTTCTTTTGCTGGTGTTGTGTTGTTTTGTTAGAAGTTAGATGAATATGAGCTTCGATAACGGCTTCACACGAAGTAAGCCGAAAGGTCAAAGTAACAAATTATTGAAGCACATTATTTTTTAACCGACTTCAAAAAAGGAGGAGGTTCTCGACTGTATGTTTTTTTTTTATGTTTGTTACCTCATAACTTTTGACTGGGTGAATCGATTTTGATGATTCTTTTTTTTTATTAGAAAGCTGGTGCTTCTCGTGTGGTCCCATTATAATTTAGTCCAATTCTAATAATGGTATCCATGAGAAAACCATATAAGTCTTAAATTTGCATTAAGTACGTGCGCGACAAATAGATTAATAACTCAATAACTATTGCTTTTAGTGTTAATTAATTTGTTTTGGAATATCTTTTTTTTTCTATTTGAAGACGGTTTTTGTTAAAGCACATGCTTCACATAGACATCTATTTACAATTATTATTTTATTTTCAAGGTGTTCGGAACAGATGACAGCTTAACCGCCGCCATGACAGTGTTGCCACATACACTGTCCTCTTGCGACGAAGTATACAGGCGAGTCGAACAATTATATACAGACTTTGATTTCCATGGCCTACCCTAGAGACGCAGCCGCTTCATTAAAAATAAAACTAAATATTTTCTTTATTTTTTGTAAGTATTGAGTGTTTTCGAGTTTTAAAATTATATCGGCTGTGTTAATGTGCTTAAAACAATAGAATTATTTAGTATTTTAAGTTTTGTTCTTTCTACATTTTACATTTATATATATAATTTGTACTAGATATTAAATAAGAGCTAGGATGATTTTAGAAAAATTAAAAAATATATATAATAAAAAAAAAATGCCAATGCTTCGGTTTCGAAACTGGACGATTTTGTACAGATAACATATATTTTTCACGTTATTTCCCATTTACGTGTTTACAGTGATCGATATTATTTATTGAATGCCTGATATGCTTAAGCTTGCATAATATTTTGATCTCTTGCGACAACGAAAACCTATTTTTAATGATAAACGTTGTGTTTAACGCTTTTTTTTGTTAAAATATTCATAAAAATATGTATGTGCTTAGAAGCAATATTACGACAAAGATCCTTAGGCGGAAATAAAAAAGCGGGAAAATATGCTTTAGTCAGTTACAACACTAGTGACATCTGGTGACGCTCCGCTCGGACTATCGCTAATTGTTTGAAAAAACAAGTCGCCCCACCCCCCCACCTGTCGTGCGTCGATGGTACTATATCAGAAGTCTAGACTGGTGTGCCAAGAACAACTGTCTTAAGCTTCATTATAATCGAATGAATTATTTAATAACACATAGAGAATAAGCATACAAAGAAATATTGTTTTTCATTGAATGAGATTTTATAATAACATATTAATATTTAATTTTGAGAAGATATAGAGTATGTCGAACTGCATATGCAGGCGGGGTAGGTCTGTAATACAATGGATATTTATAAATATTGAGGGAGTTCGTAGTTGATGTTAAACATTAGTCGATTCTTACGTGACGATTTAAAACTAAGCTGACAAAAGTTTTACGGATGTTACATTTGAGGCCTATAAAATCAAAGGCAGCTAAACGCCATAATGTCGTAAAATTGATTAACAATGGTGCTATCTTGTTCAGTTAGTTGGACACGCTTTAGTGTTTTCATGTTATAACAAATGCAGCTGAATCTCTAACAAATTCAGTTCAAAAAATTTATTTTTACTCAGTACTGAGTACTAATAAATGAAGTTTTATCATTTAAAATTCAGATTATTAGTAATGTTCTCATTTTTTATAAGTCTGCTTTAATATAAAGAATATCGTAGTTATTCGAACAAAGTTATTTCAGCTTTTCAAACCGGGAGTGTTACTAACACTGGCCCTAGCAAGGGCAGTACTTCGATGGATCGGGAGGATCCGTAATGACGTGTTTATGGCCGATTTTTGTAGTTTACCTGAATATTTGACAGACTTAGATTTAGCTGCCTTTGATTTTATAGGCCTCATTTAAGCATTGATTTAAATAGTTATATTTTAACTCTCTGCATTGAAGTTTGGTTGAAAACCGATTGTTCTATGTCCAATTGAGTTTCGGTGTGCGGGCGTAAAACCTCAGTGTAATTATAATTAAGAAAACAAATCTAGATTAATTGTTGTAAAACTGGGCAGAGCAATAAGAGGCTTTCAAATTGCTGGTTGAATTCAATAGCATAAGTTGGGTACGTGCTGTAGTTTTTTTGAAATTTGATTTCACATGTGCGGTAGCTTAGCTGGGTTTGTGTTTGCGATAATTTATTAGCATTGTTAATGACCGGTTGAATTATCACAGCGTTAGCTAAAAGAAAAACCGTGGGTGACAAAACGAAAAATCATAAAAACTTCTAAATAAACGAGCGATAAAATAAAAGAGATTATGCTTGCACGTACTATGATAGGTCATTTATTTAGTTACATGTATAGTCATACATTAATTTTGAAGATACAGACAGTTAGCACAAATGGAGACAGTTTTGAATTGTCATTTTTCATCTTGCTAATGAATTCAAACAGCATAATATTCAATTAACTATCTTAAGCTTTTTACGTGTTACCTTTTTAAGCTCAATTGTAACAATTGCTCATAATAACGTTATGATTGTAGCTTTTGATATGAAAACAAGTTTTTTGCTTATCATTTAATGTGCAGAGTGTGGTTTGTCAAATGATAACTTGACAGATTATTCTACGATTCACGAAATAGATATATATTTTTGGTGTATCGTAAAAGAAATGCAATATCTACAACAAAATGAAAATCTGTTAAAAATAATGAGTTATTAACTTTTATAGATGGTATTGATGTCAACAATTTGCCCATGCAAATTCTATACTAATACTGGGTGAAAACGTAGCAAACAAACTTTTTCAATCCACACCAAAATTTTCAAAGAATTCAAATAATTAAATTAAAATTTCTTCAAAATACGTATTGTACTGATATTAATTTATATTATTCTAAAGTGAATATTCTTAAGATATAAATAAATATGTTGATGTACGCTACATCATTGTACTATTGTTAAATGCTTAGAAGTTTATTTCGCTTTGATTACATTCTTAAATCACATTGTAAATTAAGGCGCTTTTTGTTCTTTCATATGGACCAAAGTTTTTGAAAAACTTCTATTTTGTATATTTGTACTTTTATTTTGGAAAAAAGATTGTATTTTCCGAGGTGCTTTATGGGCAATCCCTTTGCTGGATTTATTTACTGATAATCTGTTACAAGTGACATTTCAAAAGTATTGTCCGTTTATTTTATTTCTTATTGTCATGTTATGGACTTGGCGGGAACGCGAGAAGCGAAATTGTGTGAATTGTTTTATTTTGTCTATTTAGTGTTTCTTCACGTTGAGATGTGTAATAACGATGGCTTATTAACTGCTTAGTATCTGAGAAAGTGCACAAATGTGGGAAAATTAAACAAAGCCACTGGATGTAGCTTCTCGAGATCCTCTTAAAAAGTCCACTGAAAAAGTCTCAGTAAATGACCACCATTTTACTGAGATTATATTTCATCCCATATCATCTCATCTCATTTAATTTCATGCCAATTGATTAATGTTCCAAATTAATCGACTACATTTCATTTCACTTCATATTATAATTTTTTCATAAGGAAAATTGTAAAAGATTAGGCTGTATGGTATGATACCTTTGCCTTTCTAGTTGGAAAAATAGAACTACTACTACTGTCATGTCAAGCAATTGTTCGTCAAACGTTAATGAAAATAAAATTATATCAAAATCGTTATGTACCTACCTTTTATGGAGGGTAGAGGTAAGGAGAACCGTCTCATATGGGAGAAACTTGAAAAAGTGTCCCACTTTCAGCACTAAATAGCAGTTCAAAAAATCTCCAGAATGGCGCTAGCATAGGCACAGGGTATGATATGAATTGAGCAGTTGTTAACTGATTGAAGTATGCTGAGGTAGGAAATTTAATATATTTAATGACTAGAGGAGTTAGTACGTACTCCAAACTAATTTCGTCAATATAACTTAAAATTATTACTGTGGTAAAACGCGGAGACTTCGATTGCATTTTCTTATCAGCTTTAAATAAAATACTTTTTATAATTTCGTAGTGCTTACAGTTCTTTCGTCCTTTTTTATGTCTCTATCTTATTATAATAATTTTCAGCGCCATTTTTTTAAATTTACCCGGTTGCTACTGTAGCGCCACCCTTATTTATCAGATTTTAAAGGGCACTTTTCACACACAGACGGTTCTCCTTACCTCTACCCTCCATATTGCAGGCGCTAAGTACTGTACAGATTGAAAATAAAATTACTTTTATCAAAATCGGTACCTACATAGGTAGTGTGCAATAATAGAAAAAAAGGAATAATTCTAGCTTCACTAAGGAATATATTTTCATTTTTCCTTTTAGTCTAATTCATTATGACGCCCTGATTTTTAAGATTATTTTTTATTTATTTATTAGGGAATGATTTATTAAGGTATTTATGAAATGTTTATTAAGACATTATAACACTACTTTAAGCAATGTGCAATATAAAGTTTTTCTCGCATTTTATAAAATATTAGTTTGTTTTCCTCAAATTTTGCAATTTTACTAAATGGAAATCATGATCCCGAATTTGTTTTAAAGGAACGATCAGTAATAAATACGTTAGTTGCTCAACAATTAAAGTTCAATTTAAAAGTTGAGATTTACTAAATCTGTTACCATGAAATATTTAAGCGTTAGAGCTTATGGATTTATGTAACAGCTAATAATTTTACATTTTATTGTATTAACATTCCATATGTTATAATGTTCCTTTGTAATGAGATTTTTTATTACATGCGAATTAAAATATTTTATAAATTTTACTGATGTTTTATTAAATAAATAAAAATTAGTTATGATCTGAAGACAGGTACAACTCGACCAAGCTAAGTTTGCACCTCGCATTGATTACGTCACTGCCGCTTAGGTATGGTCTGAAAAAAGGATTCGCTATGACTTTAAAAATGTAAACAAATATTTGTGGAATGAGACGTTCGCTCCTGGCCTTTTCATTTTCATTTCCATTTTTCATTATTATTATTTTTTTAATTGTATTTTTTGACTTGTTTTTTCGTTTACTGTAAATATTTTTACTTATTTAAAAAAAAAGATATTTGAGAAAAAACAAAAAAAAAGCCCGCTGAGTTTGTTTCGCCGGTTCTTCTCAGGACTATGGCTTTTTTTTGGAACCGGTGGTAGAGTTAACATGGTTATTTATATTTTGACATTCAACAAGTGTGTTATGCTGACATCCAAGTTGAAATAAATTATTTTGAATTTGAATTGAATTTGTTATATTTTGTTTTGCATTTATTGTTTTTAACAATATATGGTACATTAGAGTATAGCGATATCGGGTTTTTGTATTAAGACCACCCGGGCGCTCTTGCACTTAAAATTTGTATCCCAATTGCTCAGTAATCATTTTCCTTTATGTTTCTTTTTTAAGGATTATGTTTCTACTTTCACTGTGTATCACCTTTCCTTTCATTTTGTTGCCCACACCAATCCTCTCGAAGTAAAAAAAAACGTTAAGCGTTCAGTAATAGCAGTTAAACAAAAATAGTCCAATAATATAACTAAACTTCAACAAAAAACCTAACAAGAACAGTTAAAAAATTTAAAATTCAACGGATAGGGAGACGAAAACTCGTATGACGCGTGTCGGCGACAAAGATGCTAACCGTATTGACGCGATAGGGCGGTCGCGGGAAGGTGAGCGGGGAAGCGGGCGGAGCGCCGCATTCCAGCGAGGTGCAAACTTAGCTTGGTCGAGTTGTACATACGTTTACAAATGCAATTAAGTTTGACTCTTACTCTGAAAGTGGGTGAAAATTTTAATTACATCAATAAACATAAGACAAAAGTATTATAAAAAGTAATGTCTGAATTGAAGGAGTACTTCTTAAATAAATAAATATAATATTTACTAACAATCACGCCACGTTAACTGGTCCCGTGATAAGTTCGTAAAGAACTTGTGTTACAGGTACCAGATAACGGATATAAATGTAAGATTTTTATTATACACATACATATATTTAATATACATCCATAACAGTGGAAAAGACATTTATATTTATCATACAAATATCTCCCCTTGGCGGGATTCGAACCCGCCGATATCCGAACTTCTTATAACTACTTTGATGTTTTGCAATTGTCTGTTAGCCTATTGATATTATTCCCATAGTTACTTATGAACAAGTTATGAAAAACTTGAAATATTTTTTATCTAATCATAGAAACTAGGACAAAAGAAAGATTCAGAAACAGAAGAAACAATCTGATATTCAATAATTTATTCAACTTTTCCAAATCATAAAATCTTGCAAGGAAAATACAGAATACATTACTGTAATAGAATTAAAATCAACAAAACAATGTCTGCGTGAAATGCAACTTGCAAACTACACTGGACCAAAGTTATATTAAAAATTATAATAAAATAGGTGAAAAATTTTTCTAACACTATTATAACATTCTTTTTAATTAAGATTACATAGGTAAACTGTTGCTCTTAAAAAGAAATAATGAATTTAATATATTTATTGATGTATCTCTTGAGTATCCAATAAATATGTACAACAAATGTCGGGCATATAAAGTTCTTGAAGCTCTAACATAAAACTAGCAACTTGAAGTAAACTGATACCGGTATCCTTTAAATATTTAATTTCAGTTTACCATTTTGATAAATTACATGAACAGCAAATATAACACAGCCGCTGCATTAAAATATTTTTATATCAACAACTTTAATCACAACACTAAATTAGTCAATAAATAATAAAGCATTTTTGTATCAATAATAATGTACTACATTTCTATTGTACTTTAATTGCAAAGAAATTATGAAACAGGTAGAAAAAGAATATTCCATTACAAGTGAGGTATTTATGAATTTTTTTCTTTAATATGCAGATGAGCTTTCAGTCCCCTTCAAGAGTGTTCAAGAAAAGTTTACATAATGGAGCTTGGTGCAGTGGGGTCTTAGCGGGGCCAGTAAAGAGGGAAAAGAGTAATCATAACTGAAATATTATAATTTAAACTTAGCCTCATTTGAAGTTAGATATGTCACATTATTCATTCCAGACATATAACACACAATATAAACACAAAGTCAATTCAAAAGCAAAATCTATTTATTTCTGCTGATTTGAAATACAAATTGAAATGGATTTCAAAATAATGTGTGTACAACCAATTTTTGCAAAAGAACAATCGAATTTTATGTTACTGATGACAAGACACATTTCGGCAAGTCTACACTGTGTGAAAAGTAATGGCATCGTTTGAGGCCAGTTACCTCATGTGTAAGTTGGTTTTTGATGACATCCAATGCAAGTCAATGCTTTAAATAATACATAAAATGCAATATCTTGTGTTTGTTTAACGTCGGCAGAATCATCAGCAGTGCCATTGTCAATATCGATTTACTGATCGTAGTCCTAGTATCGTCTCTAGCTGTGTCGCAAAGCAGTCTTGCGTTCCGGTCTGAACGGTGGCACAGACGTTGTCCAATTGAGCCTGTATCTCACCTCGGAATTACAACGTGCGTAACAACTACAAGCTCCCATAACACTTAATATCAGATACGCTGTGAGCTCATCGGTTTATCTAGAGCATTAAAAACAAACATATCTTTGTTTTTGCAGTTTCCTTTGGTTTAACTAATACACTAATTCAGCTAACGGGTTATCGGGTTGCGGACAGCGGCTTGCCATTGGTGATGTCCATGAGCTACAATGACCACTCACAATCAAGCGGCCCGAATGTTTGTCAGCTTTCGGAGGTAATAAACTTTATTTAAAAATCTATATCATGTGCTTGTAGTAAGGAATATGTGTTAGAACAAACCTACATAAAAAAATTCTGTCGCGAACCAGTTTCGCGTTCTTGTCTATACTAATATTATAAAGAGGAAAGATTTGTTTGTTTGTTTGTTTGTTTCGAATAGGCTCCGAAACTACTGGACCGATTTGAAAAATTCTTTTTCCATTAGAAGCCGACATTGTCCCTGATGAACATAGACTACTTTTTAAAAAAAAAAAAAAAATTATTTTTTTGGTTTCATGTGTGTTTTAATGTTTCCGAAGCGAAGCGAGGGCGGGTCGCTAGTCTACATATAAAGGTGAATTTGACATTGAATCTCTTAGACTTAGAAGATTTTCATTTTAAGAAAAAACTAAAAGACAATCTTATTAGTGAAAATTATTATCACATAAATGATTTTCTTAGAGACGACATTGAAAATAAATTGACTTTTTAATAATAATTATTAGTTGAATTATGGATGAACGAATAGTAAATTATATAACATTATAATATCTTGCACTGCACTAAAATTCGCATGTCAAATAATCACAAAGCGTACGCGCTGCTTTTAATTTATGTAATAACTCATTTTCACTATGCTTGGCGAATAAATGATTTCTTTCTTTCTTTCTATGGTAACCGCTTAGCACCAGGCGGGTCGAGGACTCGTATGTTCACGTATAGCACACGAATACAAAAATGCAGATGAACATCGTCTAGGAGCTGCTTGTGGGTTAGGACGGATCGCCCTGGGGGTGGCGAGGGCGGGTCAGGCCTGGGGCGGCTCGTCCAGCGGGTTGGCGGTGGGCAGGTCGTGGTGCGGCGCCGGGGGGGCGCGGGGCGACGGCGCTGATGACGCAGACGACGCCGACGATGAACTTGACGCGTCTCCCGATTCAGTACTCCCGCTCTCCCTGTACAATAACGTATTTTTTATTTCTTAGATGTGTGGCAGAAATAGCCAGGGTAGTGGTACCCACCCGCGCGGACTCACAAGAGGTCCTATCTCCAGTAAAAGCCTTACTGGCCTGCAGTTACTTCAAGTGAACTTACTTATGGAACCCGTTCGTCTGACACGTGTTGTAGGCTCCGCAATGTTGACATTTCAGTCCTACGACGTGAAACTTCACCGTTGACAGCTGGAATGTCAAAACATCAATATTAGTATAAAAATTGTAGTATCTGTGGCGAGAACGTTCGGAGCTTAATTGTACGAATTGATTTGTTTCGTTAATTTAGTGTTATTTTCTGGATTAATATCGTGTAACAACGTCAGTTTATTAATCGTCGGGGGTCATTGAAAGTAGCTGGACGTAACTTCTCGGGTTCTTGCTAAAATATCACTGAAAAATTCTCAGTAAATAACCACCGTATTAGTGAGACTTTATTTCACCCAATCTCATCTTGTTTCATTTAATTCAATCCCTTTTTTTTATTGCCTTTGTAGGCAGACCGTCATACGGCCTGATGGTAAGTGGTCACCGTCGCTCATGGACGTTAGCAATGTCAGGGGCAGAACCAAGCCGCTGCCTACCATTAAGTACTCTCCGCAAGCCTCGTTTGAAAAAGATTTTTTTGATCACAGTCTCAAATAAATCAACTTCACCTCATTTCATTTCTATTATTTTTGGCTCCATGTTACGTATCATGTATCATTTAATAGAATGTACAAAAAATTAGGCTGTACGGTGTGATACTTTCGTCTTTCATGTTGTAGAAACTGAACTATGACGCGTTACATTCAGTGTGCTTAGTGCTTCGTTTGCCGCTAGAGGCGCTACTCCAACTCCATACAAATTTGAGTTAGCTTTTACGCGATCGAGAAGTTGAAAAAACTAGCATTAAGCACAATGATGGTTGTCTGGAAGAGATCGCTCTTAGCGATAAGATCGCTAATTGTACTTTTTTTGTGTTTAATGTATCGCACTGTTTATTTGTTTTTTGGCGTACAATAAATAATACTCTCTCTTTCTCTCTTTCACACAATACGCACTGCTATCACAGGGTGATATTAGGAATTCAGACTGTAATTTTTTTTATAAGCCTGCATTAATTTCTTAAATCTGTTTTCTTCTGTCTGCTAGTAGTATTATTAAACAAAAAAAGCACTAAACCTACATTAACCTTTCAAAGAAATTTAATTACTTTGACGGGTTAAAGATTATTTGAATTTAAATCTTCCAGGCCTCAGGCCTTGTTCCACATCATAGTGTTTATTACCTTATGACAATCCTTGCACAGTATCGTGGCCTTGTAGTCGGCGTACTCGGACGGCATCGGTGTGGCCGCTACTTCGGAATCCAGATAGTTCCAGAGCTGCAACAAAACAACTTCACCTTAAATAATTTCTTAGAGCGCCTGGTACCTATCCGGACATGCTAATAGTAATGTAGGATTATTAAGAACGGAACGTATGAAAAGAGTGTGGAACGGAGCGTTAAGATGTGATTTAAGTGAGAGAAAACGGAAAGAAAAGGAAAAGAGAATGACAGACAGAATAACAGAGAAAAAGGAAGATGGCGAAGACGTAATAAGTGTTAATTAATTTTTAATTATTATTATAACACAAGATTTTGGGACAGTAGAAATTTTGTTTTATGCGCTGCGATCCCTATTCTATAATAATAAGATGATTATTTCCCAACATCCATCCTAAATAATTTAGAATGTAAAATTGTTGGCATCGGGGACACTAGTCACACATTCAACATTGATGCATATGGCAAGTAGCATGTGTCCTACCAACATTCACCTAGACGAAGAGAGAGACAGAGAGATCAAAGAGCCTTTAGTTTAATGACATTGCCATTAGTTGGAGCTTCCGGACAATAGGCAAGAGGACTGACACGGACTAGACCCGGATGAAACTCACATTCGACATGTCGATCATGCTCGTCTGGCACGTGGGGCACGCGTAGTGGCCGGAGTGCAGCAGCTGCTCGAAGCAGGGCCGGTGCAGCAGGTGCCCGCAGTCCGGGATGTGGCACGGGATGCGGGACGTGTGGATGTCCTCCAGGCACACGGGACAGTTCGACCGGGACACGTTCTCTACGCACTGCGGGACATAGTAAAGAAAGAACGAAATAATGAATGAAAGAAAGAAAGAAAACATTTATTCGCTAAGCATATAGAAAATGAGTTATTACATAAGTTAAAAGCAACGTGTATGCTTTGTCATTATTTGACATGCGAATTTTGGTGCAGTGCAAGATATTATAATCTATATATTAATACGTGAAGCAAAAACTTTGTATCCCTTTTTACGAAAATTGCGCGGACGGAGGAGTATGAAATTTTCCACACTTATAGAGAATATAGAGAAGAAGTGCACAAAGCTAATATTTTTTTTAAATAATGCATAAAAAATACATTAAATCAATAAAGAAAACATTACACACACTACCATGTATTTGACACACGCACGCATGCATACTATTTATTTATTGTCAAACTTTTGTTCTTGACCCCTACAGATTTGATATTCAATTCATACAAATTGCCTTATCATAACACTCCGTGTTGAAAGGTTGACATTACTTCTTTTTAACTAATACAAATTATAAATCTAATTATGCACTGAAATATCCTGATTTAAGCTCTGCCGTTAACATGCTATTAACAACGTCTATGAGTCTGTTAGGCGCGAACACTTAGACTTTGATGTGTATTGAAGGACTTTTTATTTACAAAAAAAAATTATATATTCTATACTAGCTTATGCCCGCGACTTCGTCCGCGTGGAATAGTTACTTTGGCATAATGCTAAATTTTACCCGCGACTTCATTTACAGCACTCAGGATTGGAACTTCATTACTGAACCTGTGGGTGGCGTTGAAGAAGCTAGATTTTGAGATTTTTTGACAAATGTTTTTTTTAATTTTTCGTAAAGATAAAAATTTTTCTTAATTAAAAGTATCCTGTGTTACTTCTAATACCTCCAAGAATATGTGTACAAAGTTTCATGATGATCGGTTGAGTAGTTTTCGCGTGAAAGCGTAACAAACAAACTTACATTCACATTTATATATTAGTAGGGATAGGGATGTGCAGAGAAATGCACGCCCAAAATACATGCATCCGTTTTAATAATATTATCAATAGATGGCGTTGCTCATTTTCTGAATCGCGCTCGTATTATTAATAGAAAGGACTTAAGGCACCAATAGATCTATGTATTGATGTGTTGTTAAAAATGTTGTTATAAAAAACACATATTTTTTGGGGGCGTGTCTTGTAACTTCGGTTATAAGCAGAGAGCCTGTATAGTATGGAATATGGACGCGGGAAACGTGATTATTTGTAGGCAGACGAGCACACGGCCCACTTGAAGATGAGTGCTAACAGATAAAGTATTTTTTCGTTTTTAAGTAGGTGAAAAAATGGGGGCGCCAAAAAATAATTTATTCTCAAAGTGGGCAGTAGACAAAATAAGTTTAGGAGTCCTTGCTATAGAGAGACAGCCAATTTTAAACATCTAAATTTTGTTTTGACAATCCTGTCATTACATCAGAATGAATATCAGACAAATACTTTAGGGACTACTGCTTTTTTTTTCCTACCTATACTGATAGCCTTAAGAGGCTATTTCAGCTTTGCTAACACGTAGGTGAGGTCATGGGGCTCAAACTGGAGTGTTGCTGACACTGACCCTTGCAAGAGCTGTGCTTCGCAGAATCTACCACCAGATCGGAAACGCGACCCACTGAGAAGATCCGGCGAGAAACTCACTGGGCTGTGTCTATGGGTTAATTCGCTCGTCGAGCCCTTCGTTGCAAGACGGGTTCGGCGAGAGCGGTGATTGGTGCTTGTGGGACCTAAAAGCACTGTTAATGGATTTTTGGAGGATTACTGCACTCAGATTAGTTTTTAATTGACTCACCCTATGTCCCACCCTTTGCAACTGAACAGGCAGGCACATGTTGCAGCGTTCACAATGGAAGAACCTATCGCGGCCTCCTACACGACATATGCCGCATCCGTCGCAGTGATACTGCTTCTTATCTTCATCATCAAACAGGTTGCAGATCAAACAAGTGTACTGTAATATTAAGATATTGGTAGTTCAATCAGTACACCTACCAGTACTCAATAATGAAGTTAAGTGAATATTATGGACGCATTGAAGACACAGTCATTCCAAGTGCTAAAACCAGTGGATGATAAATTGCCGTCTACCACTGAGGATATTGCTCAAATATTGTTGGTTCCCCAGCGCTATGACATGTCCTTCTTTAAATGAGGCTTGTGGAGAGTATTAAACGGCAGGCAATTGCTTAGCTTTGCCCCTGGCATTGATGACACCCATGAGCAATGGTGACCACTGACTATCAGGTGGGCGGTACGCTCGTTTACCTACACGAGCAATAAAATACATTGTTTAAAGAAGAATAATTCACTGTCTGTAAACAAAAAAAACATTTGTTACATGATGTTATCAAAATAAATAAAGTAAATGTGTTTTAATTAACATCTTCACTATCTAAAGACGTTTTATGTACTTGCCAAGGTCTTACAGTTAACTCGATTTATTTATGACATTATTTGTTTAATGTGTGATGTATGTCGGGTAAACTACAAGTTATTGATTCTCCACTGCAAACAGGGCATTGAATTCTAATTTCAACAAACATGGAATATGTTTGATTTTATATATTAATAGAAATGAATCTCCATTTCCTGCTCAACTATATGCTAATTTTACATAGATCTTATACCTGATAGACAGCAGGTTTTAAAAATAAAATCTTGGTAGACGGGGTGCTTTATTATAACTTAAGTGGTGTTAATTGGTTGAAGGAGCCCATAGACATCAGACGAAACATGAGGTCACATTTGAATTCTATAAGGTCTGTCCAATCCTTTGAACTAAAGTGCATGAATTCTTAACACCAGATAGTGATAGCTTTTATTTGAGTTTAAAATATGTCCTACTACTATTATGTTAAGTAGTCTATAGTTCTCCCATCCATGTCTTCTTCGGTCAAACTCTTCCCCCTCTACCTTGACAGCTTTCTAGTGCTTTCTTTTGACAATTTGACAAAATGTTGTTGAATGAATTTAAGCTGTATCCTACTTAAGAATGTATTGATAGGTTCAGTAACATATGCATGAACAATATTTGTTCAAGCTTCAGTTCTGTACTTGCTCTAGTGGCCAAGCAATCGTGTTTATAGGGAACTACAGGCTTAAATGACATATTATTACATTTTGGTACATTTACATATCTTATACCTTTAAACGAGCAATTCTTGTATATTAATATATATATAATCTGATTCTCTGAAACGGCTCTAACGATTTTCATAAAATTTAGTATACGGAGGATTTCGGGGGCGATAAATCGATCTAGCGACGATTTATTTTCAGAAAATGTTTTTTTATTCGTGTTTTCAATAATCAACTCTTCCCAACATCTATTGGCGAATAATAATATTATTTTTCTTAATTGAGAGCAACTAGCCGCTTTAAAGACACTAAAAGATGGCGTTATAAAAAAAAAAACTGAGCAAAGCTCGGTCATCGTCTAGTTACTCAAATATGTTTGGCATCCTATTAACAACTTCTTAATATCACTGTTACATCTCACTAGTTTAAAGCAACATTACCTTTCCAAACCTAACTCCACAGTTCTGGCATTCTGGCTGCACCTTTTGTCTTGTGTCACACTCTGTGCATATCAGCTCTGTAACAGTCTTCCTATTGAAATAGTGTTGTTCGTTTTCATCATGACAGTAACGGCAGATGTACACTTTGTTACAGCATGGTGTCTAGAAAACAGATTTGTTTTTATTATTAGTTCTTTGTTATTGGTTTTGGTGATGTGTAAGAATATTTATTTGTTTATATTTCAACCTCAAAAGATATATTTTGTAATGTAGTGAAATGGTAAGCATTATTGCCTGTTTCTAAAGTGGTTAAGCCAATCTGAATGCATATTTTGATAATGCATAAGCTTAGTCCAATATATAGTGTTCTTTTCATTTACATCAACAGACAAATCATTTTTAAAGCGCGTAATTATTGGACATATACATGAACATGACTGGAAAGAATTAAATCAATGCTTTGTCTAATGCTTTTGTTTTCTGTACAAATTTTTAATTTAGAATAAGGATCACGGCAAAAATCGGAGGTTCGTTGACTTCACTTTGTTTTCGTATTTTCGCATTTCACCATCTCGAGATTCCTACGTGACATTTATAATTAGAATCTAGAACGCGTCTTTTGTACCCCGAGGTGTTCTAGCTGAAATATGTGTGTAGTATATGAATTTATACATCGCAATTAATATACTAACTCACCACAAACTTCGCTCGCCGTTTGTAATGAGCACAGCCTATGCGTTTTTCACCGTTTTGTTCAGCAACTGTGGAACTATCGCCGTTTACACTTTCTGACTTTTCCTTCGACATTATGTAGTCTGGAATACAAACCAATTACCTTTAATAAAAGCTCAAGGTCTACACACGTTATACACTATTGATTCTTGCAATAATTTCATTGAATGAGATCCTAAATATCACTTAGGTTTGGTCATTGGTATCGATGTTGTCATGATTGTCGTGACATTTAGGTTGTTAATATGCACGTTCCAGGAGGAAAATAAGTTTCTTAATGTTTTACGGTGAAACAACCGTATTTCAAACGAATTAAGAGCGAAAGAGCTACTAAAAAGGTAGGTATGTATGTTACAAATATCAAATATGACTGACTCACTCCTTACTGCTTTTCGGAATCGTAAACAGTCAGGTTACTGCCAAATGCCAACTTGACATTTCACTGTGGTGACGTTGTTAATTTCTGTCATTAGCTACTGTCAGTGGCCGTTTTCCAATTACAGCACAAGAGCGTAATTGGAAAACTACCTGTATTAGTTTTCCAATTACAGAGCATAATGCGACTCAGTCACGCATAATGCCGAATTATGCTGAAGCTTAGTTGAGCATTATGCCGCATGATGCGCTCTTGTGCTGTAATTGGAAAACGGCCAGTGCTTTGTTCTTTTATCTTCAAATGCAAAAAAATTACTTATAATCGGTACGTTTATGTATTCATTTGAGATTGTATCATGGGCTACAATGATATGAATCAAAACAATCCCAATGGAATATGTGGTTTAAAAAATACCTACAGGAATGAGTGGTAGTAAGCCAAATGCGCTAATCTGTACGTCCGCCTAGTTTAATTAAAATTAAAAGTTATTTTAAAAGTGAAACTTTGTTACTCGTTCACATGGGGAGTTCATTCCAGAGCCGTGTGGTTCAAGGCAGAAATGATTACTGAAAAGGCCCTACATTGAGCTTTGCTTCGGTATGAACGAGATGACGGTATCATCTCAAATCACATGTCACCAATCTCCAGTGATTTTAGTTTGCCCACCTGTCCTGGTGTAACTGGAAAGGCCTCTGTCTCTGGGCCGCAAGTAATCCCTCATTCATAAAAAAATGGTTTTAGTAATGCGTTTCGGTTTGAAGGGTGGGGCAGCCGTTGTAACTATACTGAGATTTTAGAACTTATATCTGAAGGTGGGTGGCGCATTTACGTTGTAGATGTCCATGGGCTCCAGTAACCACTTAACACCAGGTGGGCTGTGAGCTCGTCCACCCATCTAAGCAATAAAAAAAAGTATAGGTTCCAGCCTGGACGGGCTTGCGGTACCCTTGCATTATTAAATTTAAGATGGTTGAGTAAAGGGTATGGTTATTATGGGTAAATTCAGGGAATGTACGAACAATTAGTAGTTTCTCGTGATCCATAGCATTAATCATCGAGATATTCATAAACTGTAGCCTGAAGCCAACCTTGATTGCATTGTCAAACCTTGCACCGATTGGAATAGAATGTGTTCAGGGGGAACTATATCAGGACAGATTTGAAACTTCGATTACTTCTCCCATAATTTCAGGCAATAAAACAAATGCAGCTTACGTAATAATTTTTTATTTAAATATACAACATGGTTTTAAAACTATTCAATCGAATAAGTCTATGTGATAGAATAATAATAATAATTAAATTCTGCAATTCACTTCACGCCACTTTTCACAGTACACCCATTTTCGTTCACTCATTCAGTCTTTTCACTATAACGAAGTGCTACATGGACCTAATTAATATACGTGGCTTTGATTTGAATCCTGAAAGTATCGATATCAATCAACCATTGCGAGCCCTTAAACGATCATTTATTTACCGAAATTACATTAACATTTTTATAACGGAACGAAATTTCCGAACGTGCGATACCGCTCCCGCCGCCGTCTTACCTTACCTTACAGCGGGGGGCTGAGACAGAGCTCTCTGAGCGCGAAAACACACGCCTTCAGCGCGCGCGACGACGACCAGTAAAATATTGCGAGTCTTAGTTTGACTGTACGATTCTCAACTCATTTTGTATTTTATGTTAGTTATTGTGTCGCTTTTTTATATTAAAACCTCATACCAAATCAGTGTAAACATTATTTCTATATCATCTTCGCCAACAGCCCGGAACAACGAACTCACGAAAATTCACAAAAGTCCCGCCAGTCGGACTTGTAGTGTTCAATTTTTTAAATATAACATTTATATATTGTGAAGGTTTTATATGTGTTTATACGATTATCAAAATTGTAAATACGACATGCCGTGTTTAATCATATCATTGTATTTAATAAAGGGATCATTTTCATTCATATTCTGTAGTCCTTATTTTGACAGATATCACCAACGTTGCCAATATCCAGAATTGATGTTGGGCCAATAGGATGAAGTATTGGTACGAATATCGCCTTTAGATTAGTTCCAAACGATTTTGATAGTATTATTTTATAGAGTAGAAAAAGGATGTGAAAAATCTATTTTTTTTTTCTTAAATATATTAAGAGATATGATATAGTAAGTAACTTCTGTTTTCGTTCTGAACTACATACGATAATTTTAATTTTTTTAAAAGTTTCGTTAAAGTAGATAACTTACAACAAAATTCGTGATACTTAATATATTCTACAATATTTTCGACAATTTGTATTAAGAGGTGCCTGCCTATTTATTCCCTTTGCCTTGGAATCCTATTTCGTCCGAGCAAAGGGATATTGAATTTAATATTTCTGGTTCTATAAAAACGAACCAATATCATCACCTCTCGTGTTTCAGCAAAGTTTATACCGAGAGTCCTAAGATATAAGATATCACAATTAATTTTCATTGTTTTAGAATAGTCATCTGAAGGTTGAAAAAAAAAAACTACAACGTCCATTCTGCAGCTTTCTCTCTCTCTCTCTCTCTATTATCAGAGTGCTTTAAGCGTGTGTTCAAACAAGCTTTTTTTAGCTCCTACATGTATGTTTTTTTTCGCTCCCACATGTATTTATTTACATATATTTATGGCGTTATCGCTAACAATCATGCCATTTCTGCCATTACAAACTATTTATTATAGGCCGTTAAGCAGTAAATTTAGATAAGATTTCATCTCTATACAACAAGATTCGTACTGTTAATTTGACAGATGACATTTATGATAACTACATTAATCAGGAGTACTTTTGTAATAAGATTGAGGTATAGATATTTGTTGAACCAAGTACATGTCAAATTATGTCCATAAATTTAAAAGTATAACATCTACTCAAGTCTTCACAACAAACCCATTAAAAATTGAATGCTGTATTCGCAAAAAGTAAAAAAAAATCTTTCCAAAGATGCTAATCAATTATGAACAAAAAATGTAAACAAAAAAACTCATACAACTTTTGTACAACATTTCTTTAAGTTTTATCTACACAATATTTTTAAATAACCTTAACCTATTAAACATGTAACGTGGTCGTGTTTATTAACATCTAGACGTGCGCCATTTTGTTTGAAAATCTTTTTAACAAGATGGCGTCCATATGCGGGAACAGCTGATCGTTTCACTAAGATGAGTTTAATGCTCCTGTTTATGTTTTTTCCTTTCTTAAAGTTCATACTTCTGGGCGACAGACGCGCGACCGAACTACTGAAGTAACAATACAGATATTCTTCTGTTGGGACTCTTGTTAAATTGGCAAGAAATCATGTATTAATTTTGTATTGGTACTTATTTTCATTTGATCAATATTTACTAAACAGAAGCATTTATTCGTATAGTCTATCAACCGAACCGCTATAAACATCCTACGACCTATAATAATACACAGGCACGTAACTCTCTCTCAGATTTATTACAGTGTTATTTTAAGATGAGGTTTTATTTGTATTAATAACTTATAAAAATATTAAGTTTCTCTGTTGTGTAGTATACTTACCGCCTAATTATAATAATATGGAGTATATACATGTGTTACAAACCATCGAAAATGCTATTTGTAAACTTGCACCGGTGGAAGTAGTTGTTATTGGTGATTTCAATTTAAATTCTGTGTCTACCTATGTACGCGAGCAATTCGAATATTTCTTAAATTTTTGTAAATTAACGCAATTTAATACTATTCCAAATCATCATGGAGGTATCTTGGATTTCGTTTTGAGTGGACTACACAGAGAACGTGTCTGTGTTGTGAGGGGAATCGGTGCTCTCGTGCCGGAGGACTGCTATCATCCGACGCTTGAAGTATCCGTGCGATGGCCTAGCAGGCGGAGCTGTGTCGGCGCCGGCATGCCCTCCCTCCCTCTATCATCCGATCCAGCCTACGTACTGGATAGCGGCTTCCAATGGAATTTTCGTAAAGCTGATATTAATGTACTATATGCATCTTTTGCTGAGATTGATTGGAGTGACATTGTTTCTGAGACAGATGTCAACATCGCTCTTAATACATTTTATAACAAATTATACTCTATAATCGACTACTGTGTGCCGACCAAACGTTGCATAGTAACAAATCAAACCAATAAATACCCAACTTGGTTTACTTCCGAAATAATACAAAACTTAAGATTCAAACATTTTAACCACAAAAGGTACAAAGCTGAGGGAAAAGAAGTAAATTTAGAATTGTTTAAATATTATAGGAGTAGAATAAAATATCTGATCGAGACAGCGTATAAAAAATATTTGTTGAGTATAGAGAGAGACATCGGTGATAATCCAAAAATATTTTGGAAGTTTATTAAAGATAAGCGACAAAGTAGGCATAATTGTAATAAATATTATGATTACTTGGGAAAACCTGTGGAAGGACAATACGCGGCAGATGCATTTGCAACTTACTTCAGTTCAGTTTTCTTAGCCGATGAACCCAAATTAGATCCAACTGAGGCCCAGCATAGTGCAGCAATAACATCACAGTTTTGTTCCAGTGCTCGAGTAGCTTTATTGACTGTAGATAATTCCGACCTGCGCTGTGCTGTGAAGCGCATTAAGCCGTTCTCCGCATCAGGTCCAGATCGTATCCCTTCCTTTTTGGCTAAGGATTGTATAAGTGTGCTTAGTGTACCACTACTACATATTTATAATCTCTCACTCCGAATGTCCACATATCCATCTACGTGGAAGCACACTAGAGTAACTCCGGTCTTCAAGGGTGGTGACCGCACAGATGTGAAAAACTATCGACCCATCGCAGTATTATCAGTATTTGCAAAGATATTTGAGTCCATTATTAATAAACATGTTAGTGCGCAGATCCGGAACCAATTGACTGACAGTCAACATGGTTTTCGAGCTGGTAGATCTGCGGCAACTAACCATATTAATTTCGTCAACTATGTTGCTGCTGAAATGGATGCAGGGAAACAAGTCGACGCTGTATACTTAGACTTTGAAAAAGCCTTCGACCGTGTCGATAATGACGTATTGTTGATGAAATTTGCTTCATTCGGATTTACCCCAAAACTCCTCAAATTATTTTCTTCTTATCTCTCTGATAGGTCTCAGCATGTTGAGTTAGCGGGTTTCAAATCTAAAACTTATTTTACAAGATCAGGGGTCAGTCAGGGTAGTAACCTTGGTCCCACTCAGTTTTTAATCATGATAAATGATCTATCTTCTATTCTCAGTGAGAGGACCAAGTGTCTTATGTTTGCTGACGATCTTAAGCTGTACGTTGGGGTCGGGTGTGATGCTGAGCGCCATGCTTTGCAACGCGACATTACTCGGGTTGCAGAATGGGGAGAGCGTAACCGCTTGCATTTTAATACTAATAAATGCAAGGTCGTTGCTTACAGCCGGTCACGGTCGCCCGTGTTGTTTCCATACCATTTATCTGGAGTCATTTTGAATCATGTGGCAGTTATACGTGACCTGGGAGTTATTTTCGATTCCAAGCTAACGTTTAAAGATCACATACAAAATATATGTAAAAGGGGTAGTGGTCTGCTCGGGTTCATAATTCGTCAGACGCACGACTTTGTAGGCCATCGTGTGATTGTTATGCTGTACGATGCCTATTTGCGAAGTAGTCTTGAATATAACGCACTCGTGTGGGATCCTCGCGAAGCAGTTCAAAAGCTAATGCTGGAAAAACTACATAAAAAATTTTGCAGGTTCCTATTCAAGAAAATGTATGGATACTATCCGTTCTTGTATCCATCACTTTATGTGACTGGTATGGTCGGATTAGATACTCTTGAGCTCAGACGGAAGATGACTCTTGTGGTGCATTATTATCAGCTATTGCATAACAAAATTGATAACTCCACTGCACTGGAATCAGTGTCGTTATATGTGCCTGATGGCTACATGCGCGGATGTATGTGTGGAGGGGTGCGTCGCCAGCGGCAGCTTCTTAGTACTACGCACGCGCGTACGCAGCACACCGCTAACTCCCCGACGCATCGTGCTGTCTCGCTACTCAATGGCTTGCTAGCTTATGCTCCGGAAATGGATATATTCCATGATGGTTTGCAGCGATTTATTTTTGTTGTCAGGAATTACTTAAGCTAATTATTAATACCTTACAAATGTTTTGGTTTATACTGTTAATTTGTAAGTAGACTAATTAAATAAATAAATAAATAAATAAATAAATAAATAAAGATGGATTTAGACTGAAAGGTTCAAGTGAGTTTTTAATTTGTTTTTTCTATAACACTAACCAAAATTGAAATTTAGTTCAAAAAATAAAAATTAATACAGGTCGTATGTGTGCGAACAGCATAAAAGTGGTTTTATACACAATCAAAAATGGAAACATGGACATTTCAAGATGTATAACGACTTGCCCGAGACACCACGTTGTCTATGAAGTTAATGAACAACAAAGAATATTATCTTCTACATAAATTTTATTGGAAATTAACTCCGATTTAAAAAAAAAGTATATCAATTTTCAAAAAGTTACTACGACTATTAACTTCCCGTTTTATTTAATTTAGCAACATTACCCATGGATTCGGCTACGTGCCTGCACTAAAGGGACCGGTATAGCCGTGACAGGAATCACTACCTTAGTGTTGATATAAATAAAGTCTCTTCTACTTTGATACGATTATCTCGTGTTGTCGTTCTCAGAGTGCTTGTGTTGGGGCGATTTGCAGGGCACGTTGCGATTCTTGAGAGGCGACTTGTACTCCCAGCCTTCTTCGATCCTGGGACTGAAAAGCTGAAATGTGAAAACCCCAAATTAGTCCGAATTTTGACTGAGTATTCGAATATTGCGTTCTAGTCACGTAATAACGGTTATAAATTCGAATATCGAATTGAAGCCGTCAGTGCAAAAGTGGCCTAAGCTTACCATAGTTAGTATGGAGATATCGAGGTTTGAATTTACTTTTACGCTGCTTTGTAGGCAAAAACAATACGCGCGAAAATAATGTTTACAAAGCCATCTGTTATCTATGGGTGAAACTATGGATAGGCCGGTTTTGCGTCAAAATGTATTTTGTTTCAAATAAATTGCAATATAGAAGCACCAATTTTGAAAAATTGTGGGCTCGGCCACTTTTACGCTGATGGCCTCAATTCAGATGTGTCGTTGCACAATAAACTGGGTTTTTTATTTATTGCTTAAACGGCTGGATGAGCTCACGGCCCAAATGGTGTTAAGTGGTTAGCGGAGCCCACAGACATCTACAACATAAATACCACCACCCACCTTGAGATATGAGTTCTAAGGTCTCAGTATAGTAACTATCTTTGACTGCCTTTTTTATTTTTTTATACTGATGCACAAAACAAATTACAACCATAGAAATTATATGTTTAAATATTTAACAAAACAATCTGGATTGCAATTCTAAACAGGTGCATACAGAAAAAAATTAACAACTGAACAGATGCCTAAATACCTTGTGTGTATATATACATGTATATACATACACACATATGCTCACACACACACACACACGCACACACACACACACACACACACACACAGTGTCCTGCGTTTCGAACCGAAACGCATTACTGCGTCACGGCAGAAATAGGCAGGGCGGTGGTACCTACCCTCCAGTAAGCGAGTAGCGTACCTGCGTCTGCCACTTCTCCCCGCTGGCCTCGCGGTGCTTGACTGCGTCCCGCTGCGCCTGCTCCACGTGTCGCTTGGCGAGCGTGGCGGCGTCGCAGTCGGCAGCGCGCAGGGCGCACGTGACGTGGCGCCACACGCGGCGCGACTCGTGCGGCAGCTGCCGGCTCACGGGCGCCACGCGTTTGCGCCGCGGCTTCATGTTGCTCACTTCGAACAGGATCTCCGACCGCTGAGGAACGAACGCTCAATGTCCGGTCATCGTTCGGCGAGTAAATTAACCCACCCAAGTTGAAGTAGTCGTGGCCTAACAGCCTGGCCACGGGACATTCGCCGATACGAATATTCGCGCGGTGCGAACGGCGAAGCGTCTAGCGACTAAAATAAGAACATAGAAATGTACCTAACAAGCCACGCGCACCGGCGACCGGCGAAGCGACCGGCGGAATGTACCATAGATTATACACTTAATATAGAATGTACCGAGCGAATCGCGCGGGCGACTTACGATGCGGCGGGCGAGCAAAACAAATGCATGAATAAGGACGGCGCAAGCCACGGAGTCGAGCGGTAGTCGCGGCGAATAGTGCAGTGATTAAATGAGTTTAGTTGTTTTCGCCGCGAAAAATGAACGCCGAAATTTTTATATTTTATATTTTTTATTAATTTTTTATTTTTTTTTAAACTCTTCGTGACCGAACGGATAAGGAGTCCGGTGTTGAGCGATGCACCGGTAGTCGAATATCAGGCGGGTACCAATTTTTGTAATGAAATACGTACTCAACAAATTTTAATGTTCACGATTGATTTCCACGGTGAAGGAATAACATCGTGTAATAAAAATGAAACCCTCAAAATTATAATTTGCGTAATTACTGGGGGTAGGACCTCTTGTGAGTCCGCGCGGGTAGGTACCACCACCCTGCCTGTTTCTGCCGTGAAGTAGTAATGCGTTTCGGTTTGAAGGGTGGGGCAGCCATTGTAACTATACTTGAGACCTTAGAACTTATATCTCAAGGTGGGTGGCGCATTTACGTCGTGGATGTCTATGGGCTTCAGTAACCACTTAACACAAGGTGGACTGTGAGCTCATCCACCCATCTAAGCAATAAAAAAAAAATTGCTGAAATACTAGCTAGACCAGCTATTTGGAAGTCTAGCCACCCAAAGTATTTCTCGTACTTCTTGTGGAATTCTCCATCTATAGGTATACTCTGATTCTTATTCAAATCATGTACTTCACAATCTTTTCCAAATAATAGGTCCTGAACCAAAAAACTATTAATTTGTAAGCAATATCGAAATAATTTCGATATAGACATTTCGCTGTCGGACTTCCTTACTAGTCGCGGCGGCGAACGTGAGTACCCGTGGCCTGCAAACGGTGCTGCGCGAATGGTCGCCTCGTCCACCGCTTCGCTGTTCGCACCGCCGATCCCCGTGGCCAGGCCGTAAAGGATAAGACGTCCGGTGCATTCGTGTTGAAGCGATGCACCCGTGTTCGAATCCCGCAGGTGGGTACCAATTTTTCTAATGAAATACGTACTCGACAAATGTTCACGATTGACTTCCACGGTGAAGGAATAACATCGTGTAATAAAAATCAAACCCGCAAAATTATATTTTGCGTAATTACTGGTGGTAGGACCTCTTGTGAGTCCGCACGGGTAGGTACCACCGCCCTGCCTATATCTGCCGTGAAGCAGTAATGCGTTTCGGTTTGAAGGGTAGAGCAGCCGTTGTAACTATACTGAGACCTTAGAACTTATATCTCGAGGTGGGTGGCGCATTTACGTTGTAGATGTCTGTGGGCTCCAGTAACCACTTGACACCAGGTGGGCTGTGAGCTCGTCCAACCATCTAAGCAATAAAAAAAAATAGAGGTAGAATATGGACAACTCTGGTATGTCACAATACTTTTGTTGAGTTGTTAGATTTAACTTTGTTGAACTGAAAATGATTTTTATTTAGTGTTTAAAAATATTAAATGGTTTAATTTAGTCATCAAAGTTTTGTAACTCATTAAATATATTCAAAAGTTAATTACCTAAAGTTAGGTACCTACCTAACAACTAAATAGTGCCAGCCCTATCGAAAAACTCTATTGTCCCCATACGTAACCTGATTCACCCCAAAGCCAAGGTGAATCGGGTCAAGCTAGTTTTTTCAGTTTTTGTGTATATTTTGTAATGAACTATGTATAATAACGCATCGTATCAAAGCCTCCGGAACAATATTAATCTTAATTTTATTTACCTTAAGAAACACTATTGAAAATTTGTGTTGCATTTGGAAAGGGTCCCGATTCCCCCCAATCTACGGTAGATTCGTTCGTGCCGCTGAAATTAATTCTTTTTACGGCCGGTAGGGGCGCTGTTTAAATCATATACATTTTTTCTCGATAGGGATACGAATACTTTTTCGATAGTCATTCGTGCTCTGACTCTAATGCCGGCCACTCACATGCGCGCAAATATTCGTACATTGTACGAATATTTGCGCGTATGTAAATATGTAAAAATGCGCGCAAATATTCGTACATTGTACGAATATTTGCGCGTATGTAAAGAGCCGTCAAACATTCATTCGCAAACTTAGCGTCTGTGCAAATGGGTTCGGTACTCAATTTGCGAACCCGTTTGCGCTTCCTGCTACACTTGTTTACGAATGTCTCACGAATTTCTCCTCCTTTTTAATTCGTCAATAGAACATTGAAGAGAAAAAGAGTTTTGAATTCTTTCCCAGACATCATTAACAGCCATGCTGTTTTTATGGGATTTCTTTTGATGAAGATACGCTACACAGTAGACGTCACGATCTATGAAAATAGCGAAACGTCCGTTACCTTCGCAATCCTGGGCGCAACTTGTCACACGAATGTGTGGGAGAGTACGCGAAGGACCGCGGTTCGCGCGCTTTGATGTCTGTTAAAAACCGACACAGCTTGGAAAACCACGAATGCAGCGAAAACTTTGCATAATCATTTGCAAATTTCGTCCTACACTTGCGGGTTTGCGTATTCGTGCGAATGTGAGTGACCGGTGTAAGAGCAGGGCCTTATAACTGCGATACTTTGAGACAAATATTTTTTCTGTATGGAAACTAGCGACGTCTTGTAGCGGATGCCCCTAAACTTATATATTATTAAAGTTAAGGCATTTAATTATTGTATAACTAAACATAGAAAATAAAAAAATTATAAATTAAGTAATATGTTACTGCCATCTACAGGAGCACTGAGAAACTAATCGAAGCGACGCCATCTAGTGGCCGACGCCCTCAAACATTTTTGTTGAGTGCTTGAGTTGCTTATCTATAACTAATTTATATGTATTATCTATGGACTAGAGGGACTCTGACAGTGGTATCACTCGATACGAGTACACCAGGCGCCTCGTCCTTTGAGCCACGACAAAGCACACTCACCCCTGAGTCGGTCCACCTCCCATCCATCCTGGTGTTCCACTCGCCCTGCGCGGTGTAATACGGCTTCTTCTCGGCGCCGGCGAATATCTCGCAGGTGACCCTGTGCTTCTTGCCGCCGTAGAACGGCTTAGTTAGGAACTCTATGTTGGCTTTGTGGCCCGTTTGCACGCACTCGATGACCACAGAGCCGCCCAGTTCGATCCACGGTACCGTTAATATTGACCTGAAATTATTAATGACTATGTACCGTGGGATATTTCAGGTGTTTTATAAAGTACTGGTGGTAGGACTTCTCGTGAGTCCGCACGGGTAGGTACCACCACCACGCCTATTTCTGCCGTGAAGCAGTAATGTGTTTCGGGTTGAAAGATGGGTGATGTCTAAGAACCATAAGACACTGTATTGTTGATTTCAATGCTGTTGTTACGTCGATAAGAGTAACGCCATCTATCGCCGAGTAGTTGAAACAACGCCATCTATTGTCAGATAGCGAAAACACACACCGAAGCTACTCGAATTGCCCAGAATGTTCTCGATAAATCTAGGGGTGTCGTCTCGACTATAAAAGCGTTATAGAGATGGCACGAATGAGTCAATAAACGGATCTACTCGAAGCGAAACAGCGAACGGATCACTTGAAGCGAAGCGGAAGAAGTGATTTGAGAATTTTAAAGTTTTCTGTGAGTGTTCTAAGTGATAAATACAGTGTCAATTTCTACTTAGGTAGAATTTTTATTTATCCCGAACCCCAGCGCGTATCACTATTACCACATAAACTTTCCACATGGACATAGGGAGCGGCAGAATAACAGCGATAGTTTCAGCTATCACATAGCTGAGCCGCGGCCTTTTTACCTCCACTGTCAGTATAATAAATATACTATAATATACTATATAATATATATGTATTATAATATTGTTTAGATAGAATTAGAAAATTATGTCATATTAATAATTGAAAAGTTAATTGTATTGTGGAGTAAATAAATCTAATTATTATTATTATTATAGGAAACATGGTCGAAATTCTCACCTGCCGTAACCATTCGGGAATGTCAAAGTGTACTCCTCTCCGAGATCGATGAGCGTGACCGTGCCCTTCCCGATGTTGTGGACTCCTATGGACAGGCCGAGGAACTTGCTCTTCGTCCACACCCAGGCCTCGAACTGGATGCGTTTGTTGACGTGCTCCGCGTAGAACGCCGATATGGGGGGATGGTGGGACACTTGCTCGGCCACGAACGACAGCTGGTCCGGACTGCACCACGGCACAGGACCGTCCCCTACCTCTTGCTGCGAAATACAGTTACATCTCAACTATCTATATCTATACTAATATTATAAAGAGAAAAGATTTGTTTTTTTTATTATTATTATTATTGCTTAGATGGGTGGGCAAGCTCACAGCCCACCCGGTGTCAAGTGGTTACTGGAGCCCATAGACATCCACAACGCAAATGCGCCACCCACCTTCAGATATAAGTTCTAAGGTCTCAAGTATAGTTACAACGGCTGCCCCACCCTTCAAACCGAAACGCATTACAACTTCACGGCAGAAATAGGCAGGGTGGTGGTACCCACCCGCGCGGACTCACAAGAGGTCCTACCACCAGTAAAGATTCATTTTAAATGCCCAGCGAAGCGGGCGAGTACAGCTAGTTTTTCATATAAGCAGTCCTCGCAGTCTCTATACAGCACTGGCTGCGAATTTTGAGGAAAGAGCAATCGCTGACGTTTGTAGACATCAATGAAGTCACGGCCTACCGCTGTTTTTATTTCCTACCTAAGCTGATGGTCTTGAAAGACCATATCAGCGTAACCGGGCGAGTAGGTGAGATCACGGGGCTCAAACCTGACGATGTTGGTAACACGAACCCTAACCAGAGCAGTGTTTCGCAGAATCCACCACCGAATCAAAAAAGGCGACCCACTGAGACGATCCGGCGAGAAACTCAGTTGGCTGTCTCTATGGGTTAATTTACTCGCCGAGCTTTTTGTCCCAAGCGACGGGTTCGACGAGGACTATGACCAGTGCTTGAGGTACCTAACAGCGACGTTAATGGATCGGTAGGATCCGAAATGATGTGTTTTGGAAGACCTCAACTGTTTACCATTCAGTCCGCAGGATCGGGAATGATATCTACCGCTGAGGATTCGTTCTTGGCCTTGTTCGAAGGGCATTTTTAAGACTTTAGTACTTTAATTTGCGACACAAATGGGCAGAATGATGGTCCCCACTACCACTATATCTCACTTTGGGCTCACGTATTACCTAGTTGAGAGGTTTCATGTGCACGTCACAAAGCCAGAAGTCACAGCCGCGCGTCAAAAACAATAATCCCTTACCTTATCATTGGGGTTATCGAGTGCCCCGTCCAGGTCCCAGTGACAGCGGAACACCTCCCCCAGTATGGGGTTGTAGGGTTTCTTGGCGACTTGCGACTTGCGACCGGCGTGATACGAACTCAGGTACCAGCGGATCACTTGCACCATTCTCTCGCGCGGCGTCGGCAGTTCTACTATCCTGGAAGTTAGAAAACGTAATCTTTACGAATTAGCAGACAAAGCTGGGGATGTTAGTGTCCATTGTTCGCCCAGGTCATCATATTCATTAAACACCAGCAGATCGTCAAGTCCCACATACCCGCGCGCCCCCTAGACGCGGAGACCTCGCAGAAGGTTTGGCCAACAGCCCGAACAAAAAAATCATCATAGTTTGTTTTAAGTTTTAATTATCGTTGTGACTTGTATACTGGTGGTAGGACCTCTTGTGAGTCTGCACGGGTAGGTACCACCGCCCCGCCTAGTTCTGCCGTGAAGCAGTAATGCGTTTCGGTTTGAAAGGCGGGGCAGCCGTTGTAACTATACTGAGACCTTAGAATTTATATCTCAAGGTGTGTGGTGCATTTACGTTGTAGATGTCTATGGGCTCCAGTAACCCCTTAACACTAGGTGGGCTGTGAGCTCGTACAAACATCTAAGAAAAAAAAAAAACTTTAGTGGTTTCTTTTTCTCATACCTCCAGGCACCTAACTATAATAATGCTATCCACAATATATCCTCCGATACATCTTAAGATTTATCTTGATAAGGATAACTAGTGTTCGTTGAGCGATCGATGTTCGAACATAATCACTGATATCTCACTCAAAAACTTATTAACGTTTCGTATAAACAAAATATCAAAACAAAAATCGTTTAGAGCACTAAAGCTTTTCGATTAACAAGCAGAAGAGAAAATTGTGCTAAGTGTGCTTAGGACGAGTTTTTTAACGTTCTCGATAGCGTAAAAGTTAACTCAGTACGTATGCAGTTGGAACGTTTGCCTACGTTTGCCGCTAGGGGCGCTGTTTTTTACGCTATCGAGAATGTTAAAAAAGACAGCTTATGCACACAGTTCATTTTGCGCGTACATTTAAGTGTAGATGTGGCGGAAGAATTTTTTCATACTAAATTTACTTTATAAATTTCTTTATACTAAACTTACGTTATAAATGTGTTAATGCTAAGCTTACTTTATAAACTTGTTCATACTAAACTTACTTTATAAACTTGTTCACACTAAACTTACTTTATAAATTTGTTCACACTAAACTTACTTTATAAATTTGTTCATCCTAAACTTACTTTATAAACTTGTTCACACTAAACTTACTTTATAAATTTGTTCACACTAAACTTACTTTATAAATTTGTTCATCCTAAACTTATTTTATAAACTTGTTCACACTAAACTTACTTCATAAACTTGTTCATACTAAACTTACTTTATAAATTGGTCGGGATGAGCGAACGAATCCGCGTACATTTCCAATAGCGATCGTCTTTCCAGTATAAAAGTCGGGAGCACAACCTGTAATGTTACATTTTATTTCTTTTAACACCTATTTACTCTCATTTGGTATTAAAAAGCGGACCGTACACAACGAAACATTAGAAGTCGTCGTGGCCTAAAGAATTAGACGCCCTACGCATTCCAATGTTCCAATCCGACAAGTAGGTAGGTACCTTAATTTTTCCAATGAAATACGTACTTAACAAACGTTCCCACGATTGACTTCGACGGCGAAGGAATAATAAATGCCACGTAATAAAAATCAGAGCCGCAAAATTACAATTTTCGTACGTATAGTAATTTGGGACGTTTTATGAGTCCCCACGGGTAGGTATGACATGTGAAGCAGTAATGCGTTTCGGTTTGAAGCGTGGGGCAGCCGTTGTACTGTAAACAGCTGAAACCTTAGAACTCATGTCTCAAGGTAGGTGGCAGCATTTACGTTGTAAACGTTTTTATAGGCTCCGGTACCTATTTGACGTCAGGCGGGCTGTGAGCTCTAATCTAAGCAACAACGCTTTACATTAAAATATAGAAGTATAAAATCCGGATTCGACGAAATAGGCAGGGAATTACGGCACGCTACCACTGATATTATTAACCTACATTTACAGGTACTTAAATACCCGTTGGAAGGCACATTTTGTTTTGCCTATGGCTCCATTTATGAACTAATACTAAGCACGGCTGTTAATGTTATCCAATTACGACAAGTCCCAGTGTAACAAGGCTATTGTCATGTTAGATTACCTGTATAATAAACTCTACATTTATATATAGTGCATACTGACCTTCGTGAGATCCATTCCGATCTTGACCTGCGACAGGAGATGCGTGACAACCGAGCCGTGGTTCTCCATCGATCCGAGATCACTGTCCGATTCGTCCTCGTAGAGAGCTACGATAAATACATAATATTGACGTTTATCGAATAGAAAAGAAAATAGAAGGAATCATATCTACAACATTTTTCTTCTATGAAGTATTGTGACCCTCACCATTCGGCCTCTTTCAACCGTAGTCCCCAGTTTGGGTTTGAGGCACATCTGTTTCGTTGTGATAAAAACGACATTATTATTTTCCCTACCCTATTCTAGTGACCTTGAGGGTCATACTAGATTCACCGAGCGAGTAGTAGGTGAGCTCACGGGGCTCTAACCTGACGACGTTGCTAACACTAGCCCTAACAAGAGCAGTGTTTAACACCGAATCGGACACGCACCTACTGCGAAGATCCGGCGAGAAACTCAGTGGACTGTGTCTATTTCAAAATGTCACTTGTCATAATCTCAAGGTGATCGTAGGCTGGTCAACACGTCTTTACGGATCCATCAGATCCAATAACCTTTGCATTAGACGCCTTCAGCTCTAACACTAGGAGCAGGCTTAAGGACCCCGGTAACCGTACTCGTCGAACTCGACAAAGAGTGCAACCTAACCCATGAATCAACTCGCTGAGTTTCTTGCCGAATCTTCTCAGAGGGTCGCGATTCCGATTCGGTAGTAGATTCATTCGCGAAGCAGCTGCTCTCGAGCTGTTAGGTCTCCTTCGGAGGCGCTCGGGCAGCTCTTAGCAAATCCCACCCCTCCTGGCCGAGCCTTTGCTCGCCTCGGGCCACCAGTAATCTTTCAATCATAAAAAAAAGACTGGTCTAATTAAGGCAATAAAAAAAACTGTAATTCCTCACCATCATAGTCGATCTCTCCATCTCTAGTTCGAGGCAGGTCGACGGTCGCGGGCTGCGCCGAGTCTTGCTCGGGCGTGCCCTCCGCCGGATGATTCCTGCTAACGCTGTAACAACGATATTAATATATTAATTTTTTATTGCGCTCTTGGTCTAGGGGTATCAAGACGCCCAGGTTCAAACTGGGTAATGGATCGGCTACAAAATGAATCGCTCTTTGAAAACCAACCGACTTGTGATATATGTACCCCTATTTTAACGTTTAGATAAGAACGAACAAATTCTTCGTTGCAGAAACATCACGGTGTACGTGTTAGTGTCTATTTATAAAAAAATATGTATTTAAAAAAAAGCGTGGGGTGCTTTTTAAGATATTATTGAAATAATAATTCTTCTACTCATATCTGTCAGAAAAATATTTGTAACCAATAACACCATGTACCCCACGCTTTTTTTACAATAAAATCTATTTTACACTATTTTCAATTTAAATTTATTAAAATTTATTTTCTAATTTTTTAGTTCAATTTTATATAAAGCGTGTTTTTTACTTTTTTTAAACTATTCTTTTTCTACCTATTCACTGATAGCCTAAGGCAGTGGTCGGCAAAGTGCGGTTCCAGAGCCGCATGTGGTTATTTGGCTCCTTAAGTGCGGCTCTGCATTTAGTGCACTACCTACTTATTTAGTGTAATAAAAATTTACTAAACAAGCAGATTTGGCTCCCAATTCTTTTTTTAATTATTATAATGTTCGTATTTGGCTCTTTAGCTAATAAGTTTGCCGACCACTGACCTAAAGGGCTAGGTGACCTCAACCTGAGAGAATTTGTTAAAACTAGCCCTAGAAAGAACAGTAATTCGAAGAGTCTACCACCGGATCGGAATCGCGACCCACTGAGAAGATCCGGCGAGAAACTCAGTGGACTGTGTCTGTGCGTTAGTTCGCCAGTGGAACTCTTCGTCGTAATCGACGAGTGTACGTGTTATAAGTGAAATTCAATCGATTTCTAAGTTATAAGATAAATAACGTGACATAAGTCGTCGGTTAACGATATCGATTTTTTTAAAAAAGTATTGCAATCCATACGTCAATTTCCAATTGTGGAGTCAATGCCACCCGCGCTTTAAGTGACGTCAAGAACAAGGGTGACTTATTAAAACGTTCCATTAAAATTCTTTAAATATAGACGAATAATAAAAATCTCATCTATATTATATTATATATTATATCTATATAAAAATGATTTGCTGTTCGTTAGTCTCGCTAAAACACGAGAACGGCTGGATCGATTTGGTTAATTTTAGTCTTCAATTATTTGTGGAAGTCCATAGAAGGTTTAAAAGGTAGATAAGTATGAAAATGTTCAGAATTAAATGAAAATAACAATTTTGTTTTTCCTTTGATGTGTCTCCCGTCGGACGGATTCTTTTTGTTTGTTCTAAGTTTATTTTATACTAAAGTTTAGGTCTTTTATTTATCGATTGAGGCACTATGAAGTTTGCCGGGTCAGCTAGTTAAATATAAAATCGAGCAATAAAACAACACATAGAAGATTGTTACTTAGTAAATATTGAGCTTTAAAATAGTGGATTTTTTTATAATACATACATACTTAGGAGACATTTAACGATTTGTGATTATTAGAGTAGAAATACAATGAAATAAAAAGCATTGAAAATAAAAGATAAGTGATTTATACAAAATAAACTGACAATATCATCAATGTAGTCAAAAACTTATATTATTGTAGATGGCAACAAAGTGACCGCCCAGAGACAATTATTAGGGGTTAAAGGACTCCCTTAATTGTGGGTTTTTGGTCACTGAATAAAAGCATGTGTCCAGTAATTCTGTATTAATGAATTACATATTAATCTTAAAAATTAACTAAGATATAAGACTAGAGCAGTGCTTCGCAGAATCTACTAACGGATCGGTTTTGCAATGTATTAACCCTAAGAACGGCCGAGAGAGCTCATAGCTTTCACACGTCAATCAATTTACATACGTAAGGGAATACAATGTAGCCTTCACCTTTAAATAGCAACTACAACTATGAATACCGAAGGCTACTTATTCGTTCTATTATTCGTCTATCAAGGCTCGAGCCTTGACCTCACACGCTCATTAGCCCGGCGACCGGGTCAAAATTTGATTTATATCCGCTGCTATCGAGTTGATATTTTGGCATTGGGTATAATGATGTTAATTTTGGGGCGGGTCATATTGGCTGTGCTACCGATGTGAAGCAAGATTTGACTTTTGGTGTGCTGGACTTTCTTCTCGACCCGTGTATGTGGGTAAGGCACAATGAGCCTTCTGAGTTTCTCGAGTGAATCTTCTCAGTGAGTCGAGATTCCGATCCTGTGGTTAAATTCTGCGAAGTATTGCTTTTGGTAGGGCTAGTGTTAGCAAATTCTGTCAGCTTGAACCCCCGAGCTCACATACCCGGGTTTAGCTAAAATAGCATCTTAGGGTACCAGCGAATAGGTAGGGAAAAAGGCACAATACCTACGTGTCAATTTTATAGTTTAACTAGCCGTATTCGCCCGCTTCGTTGGGCATTTAAAATTAACATTATTATTTATTGTCATTATTATTAAAGAGTCCAACACTCGTATAAATATTAGCCTATCCATTAAGTACATGTATTTTCTACATGGATACCAAGTTTCAAGTCAATCGGATGCATGGTTCAATAGTTATAACGGAACATCCGTAAAAACCACTGTAGATTTATATATTAGTATAGATATAGATTTGTTTCATAATTCCACATCTGCTTGAAGTTTTTGCCTCTTGGGAATATGAAAACTACTGCTGGAGTAGAACAGCGTCATATGATATCATACATCAGGAAAACTCCCATATCAACAAGGATATGGGAGTTTTCGATCGCATCGACGATAGCGTTTAGTGATCCTGATTTGTAGCCCACGCCTCGAATTTTGCTCAGCCATTGTTTTTAAAACACAGCTGATCTTTGTTTCTTTGTCTCATATAGATATATCTTTTATAAATGAAAATTCATTAAAGTATTTAATATTATGATTTTTAATTTTAAACGCAGGTTTTTGTTACGCCGTCTGTTTTTATCGAACCGTACGAATTTTATTTATTGTCCTTCGAGGGAAATGAGAAGCGAATCTGACAGTGAGTAGTCAAAAGCACAGCGAAGACTTTGTCCACCCTTGAAAACGCTTAAAAAGTAGTTCAGTATTGTTTTTTTTTTATTTTCCCATTCCAAGATCGATCTGACATTCCAAAACGAATAAAGTTATTTTTATTATACAATTGACTAACTCAGTTGCGGAGCAGTTTGCGCCCTTGACTGTTGCGCCAAGGGTCGTGGGTTCGATTCTTAGATCGGGTAAACATTTGTGTAATGAAGATTAGTTATTCTAAAATTACTTCTTCTTCTTTGTCTCCACCTTATCCCACTAGGTGGGGTCGGCACAGCGATTTTTTCTATTCCATTCTATCAGCCGTCATCTCAACATTCAGTTCTCTCTCTGATCTCGCCATTTACACACTGCATTCACGTCTTCTTCGGTCGACCTCTCCCTCCTCTACCTTGCACTACAATTTACATACATCTCCTCGTCACCTGCATCTCCTCTCTACGCATCACACGTCCATACCTCGCTAACCGTCCTCTCTTTAATTTGTCAATCACCGGGCTACTTTCACACTTCCTCTGATTTACTCATTCTTTATCTTGTCCAGTCTTGTCACTCCACACATCCATCTCAACATACGCATCTCTGCCGCGTGCACTCCTCTTCCGTGCTTTACTTCCGTCGCCCAACATTCAGATCCATACAAGAATACATCTAAAATTAATTCAGTTCAGTTATTTATTTATAATAAGATATGTTCAAATAAATGTCGACAAATAATAGTTGTCTCCGAATTTCATTAGGACGATGCGAAATCCGGAAACGGTTTACGAACACGCGTTCTTCATATCCTGAGGGAACTAAACGGAAAACACAACCCGCCTTTATATCCTTTTCTATTTCCTCAAGGGTACCCATTTCCTGGGAAGATTCTTATAGGTAATAATTACAAAAAGCTGTTAGCTCCATGGGTCTCATGGGAGCATAACAATCAATTTATACGTATTAGCCTGACCACATTGAGCATGTACCTATATAAAATTTTCATATTAGTTCTCTATTAGTTTTGTATTACTTTTACTCGATTCTGTGACTTCATCGTGAAAGTATTTCGTAAAAACATGGTTACTGCCATGTTTTTATGTTAGGTTAGGTAGTCCTAAGCCCTAAATTTTAGGAAAAATTGACAAGGTACAAGGATTGAACTGACAAGTGCAAAGGTTCTTTACCTAATTGATTACGAGAACTTTCTAGTTGAGCATTTATTTTCTCAGTTCATTCTCTCCATTCATTTTGAAAATGGATTTTTATTTCGTACTAGCGAGACCCGATCAAGCTCTAACTATCGCTAATTTTATGAAAAACATTGTTTTCCGGAAACCATTCGCACGTCATCTGTCGTAAATTGATGGGACTGTGAAAGAAACTCTCCCTGATGAGCCAACTACCGCACGGAGATTCATCACAACCGCATGAATGGTTTATGAACGCATAGAAAATAAACAGACAAACCTACAAGCGATAATTGACTTTTATTTATGCAGATAGATTGGCAAATTAATGTGTATAGAGAATTCCACACGAAAACAGAATTAAAACAAATATTTTTGTAATAATAGTCTTTAAATTTTCATTTTACCCAAGTCGTACAAAAAGTACAGTTTTGGAGATAAAAAATAAAATTACATTCAGCTGCAAAAATACTGGTAAATGCTCCTAGAGATATTTTTTAAACAACTTCAGTTAAGGCTTTAAAACAGCGATTCCCAAACTATTTCGGGAAAGAGACTTCTCGTCCAAAATTAATTGAAACCTCAGACACCCTTAACCAAATTACTTTAAAAATCCTATCTCTAGCTTTTCGCTATTGATTTAAAATACTGACTAATTTAAAACTTTGCGGTTGGTTACATTATCGTAAATGTAAATGGCATAAATCGACCCCTTTGGGAGTCTCTGCTTTAAAATAATAACATCTCCTTCGTCTTGATCAGCGATTTAAAGGCATCGCATGTATGGACGTCATCGTGGCCTAAAGTATAACACGGCCGGTTTATTATTATCAAGCAACGCGACAGTATCGATGTTCGAATCCCACAGACAGGTACCAATTTTTCTAATGACACACATACTTAAAAGGTTTTCTTGTAAGACTTCCACGGCGAAAGAATAACGTGATGATGTAAAAAAATTCAAAACAACATTTTTTTTAGATTTGCGTTATAATTTGTAGTAATAGTAGGATTTGTTCTAAGTTGGCACGGATAGCTACCACGATCCTGGCCAATTTTGCCGCAATGCAGTCATGCAGTGTTGTGTGAAAGCCTCTAATAAATGTCAGAGTTTGATGGAGGCGAATAGATCTTTGGAACTATTTAGCAGAAAAGTAAAACTTCTCCAGGAAGCATATAGGAAATTCACTACAGCTAAGAGTGATTCAAGAAAATATAGTTGTTGGAAAATACGAGCGCGCGTGGCCTTTATTTGTAGTTGTAATCGTAAATACACATTTTCGTTAATGTGTGTACCCGACGAAGCGGTTTTATTATGATTAAAGGTTTACTGGTGGCCCGGAGGCCTTTCCATTTTCACCAGGACAGGTGGGCGAGCAAAGGCTCAGCCAGGAGGGGTGGGATTTGCTAACAGCTGCCCGAGCGCCTTCGAAAGAGACCAAACGACACAAGAGTAGCTGCTTCGCGAATGAATCTACTACCGGATCGGAATCGCGACCCGCTGATAAGATACAGCGAGAAACTCAGCGAGCTGATGCACGGGTTAGGTTGCACGTCGAACTCTTTGTCGAGTTCGACGAGCACGGTTACCGGGATCCCTAAGCCTGCTCCTAGTGTTAGAGCTGAAGGCGTCTTGGAGCGGTCAGTAGCTACATTAGCTACATATAGCCTACATTGACGCATATACAGATTGGTCACACACACACAACTAAGGCGCGCAGTCGTACTTTGCAACAACTATACAATTTAATTTTTATTAATAGTCAAACAAAAGAGGATTCTCTTGGGAACGTCGGCAGGTGCGCGTCCGAGGGTCACTATCAAGGCCGATCGATGCGTTTATAGACGATCGATTGAAAATGCGACATTGTAAAGTTCAGTGTAACTTAAAGGTGACATTGTTTTTTTTAAGTTTGTTAATTATGTTACGCGCTGAAGGGAAGGGCAAATTAAAACTCTATTTAACACTTAGGACACTTAACAATTCGTAATTCACTTCTTCCCTTTCGCTTCAGGTGATCCGTTCACTGTTTCGCTTCGGGTAGAACCGATTACTAACTGCTTTCGTGTCATCTCTACAACGCTTTTATAGTCGATACGACAACTCTACAATTATCGAGAACATTCTAGGTAAGTCAAGTCGTTTCGATATGTGTTTCCGCTATTTGATAATAGATGGCGATTACACTTCTCGAGCGTTCTCGATATTACTAATTCTTTTGATATTCGTTTCTACTCTTCGACGACAGATGGCGTTACTCTTACCGGTGTTACAATTATTTATTAAAATGGTGTCCGCCACTACTCATGAGTCATGCATGACCTTCCTCTATACAGGAAAATCACCCTGTATATAATGCAAAAATTTAGAAAATAGCGTATCTTGATTTGAAGCAGACAATGTTTACTATTAGACATATAGAAGCAGTAATAAAGAAAATATATTTTTCCCATACGAAAAGAAAAAAGTTATAGGCACACGCTCGCATTGGAACCGATCCAAATAATGTCTATCCTTACATTTCTAGTAAACATGTTCATTGCCAAATTTCGTGGACGCGTAGGCAATATGCATCCGAAAACTTAATAATAATAGCAATATACATATGTACATCAGTTTTGGTAATGTATTGCATATATAATTCATGTGCTCAGCTGGTCTACATTGACGTCAAACATCAATGTATGAAACAGATGATGTTTTGTTTCATTCATATGAATTGAATAATGAATTAAAGTTAAGTTTGACTGGGATATATCTTTCGAGTAAAACGAATGTCTCTATATTATATCTCAACCTGTTATAATACATATTGGTAGCCGGTCTGTCTGACTCGAAGTCTTTCATTGACCAGATCAGACTAATGACGTCACGACCTCTTATTTCTTAGACCTACTTACAAAAATAAGACTATCTAAATACTTCATTTCGTCTATGTCTTAGGTTTCAAAGATGAGCTCGTGCGATGCGTCACGTATCAACAATACCGTTGCCATGGTAATTATTTCAAATAACAACGCTTGCAATCGTTCGGCTAGTGGTTAACAAAATTGATAAGCTTTACTTAATTGGAGGGAATCATTGTTGACGGAAAACTACTAATCAAAACCTTTGTTTTGATTTATAGTAATGACCTTAATGGTATAGTTGGCTGTGTTTCTTATGTACATATTTGTTGCAAATTTAACCTCTTTTCCTTCAATACACAATAGTACTCACTATAACTATTTATTCAAATTATAGTATTATTGGTTTATAGGGAGCAGACGGGTTAGCAACCCTCGTGTTGAACCACGAGACCCACTCATGGCCAGTACAAAGCGAATAGCGCCTTATTCTTTGAGTCGTGAGGTCGAAATGTCAGAAGGTTTGTAAAAGCGGCCGTCATCCGTCGAGCCAATCATTCATATAATAATTTAATAAACGGTTTTTATATTTTTAACGCCAACATGAACGTGAGCAAATGGCAAAGAACTGAGAGACTCAACTCAATTAGGCTGAGAATTATTGGAAAAGAAAAATAAATAATAAAAATAAGACGCCAAAGATTGCTCTGATAATTTATCATTTAATACGGCTAAAAATGTCAAAATAAAAGTATTACAGTGACGAAAGCCTGACGAGGTCGGGAAGCGGCAAAGAGACGATTGGCCAAAAATACTATGTATCCTAGCCCATCATCATCATCATCATCATTCTTTCCTATTACCCTCTGCTGGGGTGTAGGGCTCGAATCAAATTTTTCCATAGTTTAATCCTAATTAATCCTAGCCCATAGTCTACTATTTTGTCTACAAAAAAAAAAACAGGAGTACAGACAAATTACCATTTGACCCTAGTGGGAATTTAGAACACAAAATGGCGGGAAAGTTTATTGAAAACAATTTAAAGATCATCTTGTGTGGAATGGCGGCATAGGGATCTGTGTGGTTTTAAGCAAGACCGAAAGAAAGCTGCTGTAAACACATACACAGTGTGTATATTAATTAGATCAGAGCATCGAATGTTCTGGATCTTTTAAATGTAAACGTCGAATGTTCTGGATCTTTGAAATGTGAAGTGGCATTGGATAATGCACAGCTGAATTGGTACGAAATGACGTCACGACAAAATATTGTTGTTCTAATAAAAAAATGTGCGAACAACACAAGGCTTGGAGCGATTTCTACAATTTCCCACATAGTTAGTGTTGCCTTATGTTGATTTGCGGTGTTTCGATGAAGAGTTTTCTATTCTGTATCTGAAAAAGAGGCTTCATCACCATGTTGTCCATCAAGTCTGTTTCAATAAAAAAAATGTATTGCTTAGATGGTTGTACGGGCTCACAGCCCATCTGGTGTTAAGTGGTTACTGGAGCCCATGGACATCTACGTAAATGCGCCACCCACCTTGAGATATACGTTCTAAGATCTCAGTATAGTTACAACGGCTGCCCCACCCTTCAAACCGAAACGCATTACTGCTTCACGGCAGAAATAGGCAGGGCGGTGGTACCTACCCGCGTGAACTAAATTTGCAGCGTACTCTAACTAAGCGTACGTAGCTTCTTCCATTTATAATTATGAATGGAAGAAGTTTCGCTTTTCAAATATGACTCTTTCATTTTCTACACTGGGTTGAAATGTTGGTATCTAAAGCAAAAGTTTGGTAACTCGCAAGTTAGTCAGGATTTCTTTGTTCTATCCACAAAAAGTCCGTCAATCCTAACCGTGTACTTAACTCGTAATACTAAATAATTCGTGGCATAAAAATTTCAACATGACAACGTTGCGGTCTGGAGCACAATTAAAATAATCTTTATTTTCTGGATCACGAGAAGCTAAATTTGAAAAAATCAAAGTACGGAGCGAAAGAATATGATGTTGCATCATAGATATAACGCTAATGAGATATATCCAATACGATAGTGATATTACATTTTGACGATTCATATACTACATACATATTTTCATTTGGCATCTCGGATACCGAATATGAACATAGTTTAATAGTTTAGATGTTCACGGCGAAGTCTTAATCTAAAAATGAAGTTTTAATCGATCGTCTAAACAAATGTGTATTAATAATATGACTTTGATTTGAAATCCGTTATAAACCGTATTAACGTACCGCTACGGAGGCGAGACGTGTTTGTATTGTACGAACATCGCTCATAATAAATTTTACACGTGAAAAGTTTTGTACGTGAAAGGTTTCACGAACATTGCGTTGAACATTATGTTATTTATTAACTCTTAGAGTGCGAGCCGTCGATAAATCGACTCTCTATTAATGCGTAGAAAGTGCGGAGCGTCGGAATATCGACTATTGCGGAGTATGACTGCGATTTGCACGAACGTTTTTAATAACTTATACATCACATTTATAACCATTTAATCTAACCATAAAATTCATCTACGTTAGAGGAAAATAAGTAAGAATCTGTGCACACTTAATTAAGTACTAAGGTACATTTTTTCAAAAATCCTTTAGAAATTTCTGGAAAATACGCGAAAATTATGCTCAGCACTAAAAGGGTTAAGAGCATTTCGTACTTGTCCTATCTTATCACCTTCGATAATGTATCAAAAACTCGCATCGATTGATTGGTAACAGAGAAAACAGTAGGGAGTTTCTTGAATGGTAATGAAGAAAACAGTATGGAGCGACACTCGTAACGATACGGATGCAGAGTGTGCTTGTTTAAGTCACTTAGTGTAGCACCACAAGCACCGGTCACCGTCCTCGTCGAACCCGTCGCTTGCGACGAAGGGCTCGACGAGCGAATTAACCCACAGATACATCAAACTGAGTTTGTCGCCGGATCTTCTCAGTGGGTCGCGTTTCCGATCCGGTGGTAGATTCTGCGAAGCACGGCTCTTGCTAGGGCCAGTGTTATCATCACTCCGGTTCGAGCCCCTACACGTTAGGGCGAAGCTGATATAGCCCCTCAAGGCTATCAGCATAGGTAGAAAAAAAAAGTGTAGTACCGCCACATCTTCCGATTATGAGTTCCGGTTTGAAGGGTGGGAGAGCCGTCACGAAACGGAATTGAGACTTCCATCACACGTTGGTATCGGCATTCACCTTGTGATGTCTATGGACCACTTTACAACCAGATGGACCGCGATCTCGTCCGCCGACATAAGCAAAAAAATAGTTTGACATCGGTATATGCTGGTAACAAGTTCACCATATGTACCATCGTCATGCATATTTCTATCGCGATACAGTTTTGCCTTTCGCTTGATGGGATAGGACTTTGACTATTAGATGAGAGTTCGGGTTGTGATGTTAACTACCCGGTTTGTAGTCATATCTGTGTAGTCAAAAAACTAAAAAAAAACACGCTTAAATCGCAAACCGTACTAACGATTCATTTCATATTTTCTTTTATTCTGTCCATACAGGTCAGGATAAGAGAGAGCTAAGTTATTATGATTTTTTTTTATTGCCTTTGTAGGCAGACGAGCATTATAAATTATTGTATTGTCATCGGTACTTGATGCGTTTTCAAATTTTCAAGTTAATCGAACACCTTGAAGATGGTGATAATGGCATAAGAAGATTCCGTTAAATACATACATGAAAAACCACCTAATGTAAGCGTGTTACAAAATTTCTCGTATAAATCGGTTTCGTCATTTCAAATTATTTAAGAAGGTGTGTATTAACAATTGTTGCGACACTTTCGATATATGGATCCTGTATCTTTTTGTAACATTGTAATATGTGGAGTATATCTTTCGTATTACTTCGAAAGAAAAAATACCATTAAAAATATCATATAAGAAAATCTTCGGAGATATCTTTCGCTGAGAAACGAACAGCAACAGAATTGAAAATACTATTTTATTTTATTGTATTTTATTAATTTAGTTTAATTAATTAATTAATCAAGTAATAATTTTTCTTATATGATTTTTTTAAATGTTTTTTTTATTTGATTTTTTATTATTATTATTTTTTTGTTACGGTTTATTTTCGCATTTATTATTGCCATTAAATTTCCGAAGTTTCGAATACTTTTATCATGGTCACGGACGATGCGGCGACGTGGTAAGTTAACGTAGTTGAAAACCGAAGAAAATACTATAAAGCATTGACGTATAAAAATTATTAAAATATGAATGAATAGGGCCGCTTTTCTGTTGTTCAACTTTGACATTAAAGGCTAAGTGACGGCAGAGGGTGGGCGACGTAACCGCCCTAAGATCAAAGGGCAATGGAAAACGGACAAAAGAAAAAGAAGATACAGATAAGAATACATTTGAAATGAATTTATAAAGGTCTTTTTAGTTATTACAGCTGGTTATTATGGGCCGTTCTGTAAAATGTTTTTTTCGAATTAAGCCCTTAAGCGATTAATCCAACTTAAAACACACACATGTAAACCATGCCATACCCGATATTCAGTTTTTTTTCTCTTTCACGTTTATCTTTATTAACACGTTGAATGCCATAACGGAAATCATGTGTCCACGGCACACTTTCTCCTCTTTTTTTTTCTACCTAAGCTGATGGTATAGAGAGACCATATTAGCGTAATCTTAACTAATAGGTGAGCTCACGGGGCTCGCACCTGACGATGTTGCTAACACGAACCCTAGCAAGAGCCATGCTTCGCAGAATCCACCACCGGATCAGAAACGCGACCCACTGAGAAGATCCGGTGAGAAACTCAGTGGGCTGTGTCTGTGGGTTAATAATAATTATACTCGCCGAGCCCTTTGTCGCAAGCGACGGGTTCGACGAGAACGATGACCGGAACTTTCCCCAGGACCACACCAATATATCAAGAACTAGCGACCCGCCCTCGCTTCGCTTCGGAAACATTAAAACACACATGAAACAAAAAAAAAAAAATATTAAAAAAAAGTAGCCTATGTTCATCAGGGACAATATCGGCTTCTAATGGAAAAAGAATTTTTCAAATCGGTCCAGTAGTTTCGGAGCCTATTCGAAACAAACAAACAAACAAATCTTTCCTCTTTATAATATTACTAGCGACCCCCCTCGCTTCGCTTCGGAAATATTAAAACACACATGAAACCAAAAAATAAAAATAAAAAAAAATAAAAAAAGTAGCCTATGTTCATCAGGGACAATGTCGGCTTCTAATGGAAAAAGAATTTTTCAAATCGGTCCAGTAGTTTCGGAGCCTATTCGAAACAAACAAACAAACAAATCTTTCCTCTTTATAATATTAGTATAGATTAGTATAGATAGTCCAAAAATCGTGTAGGTGGTTTTTTTCGTAAATATTACCAAGAATAATTTTAAAAATAATTATAAATAAATATTTCCGGAGAGATGTGTAATAGCTGACATACGGTATCCATTCCAGTCCCCTGGAACCGACTAATAAGTGGTCATGTGGGGTCCGCCGTGGCCCAATGGGCTTAACATGGCTTCTAGTCTAGCTAGTAAACGGTAAATGTAACACGTGTTCAACGTGTTATTTTACATTAACGGTTTACGTAATTCGGATTTCGTGCATTTTGTTCGAAATCTGAAACTTCTGATGCGATCGGAACGAATACTGAAGCCCAAAACGTCACGCGGATCAGCCGCTAATGTTTTTAATAATGCCCATTTCAGACTGTAATACTACATGTTGGAATCAAGTAGTCATTTTTGACTTAACATGCGGTTCACCGGTGGACCTAGCGTACTGTTACGCGCTGGGGTTCGGGATATATAAAATTCTACCGAATTACAAGTTAACACTGTATTAGCACTTAGAACCCTTCACAAACACTTTAAAATTCTCAATTCACTTCTTCCGCTTCGCTGTAGGTGATCCGTTCGCTATTTCGCTTCGAGTAGTTCTGATTACTGACTGACTACGTGCCATCTCTGCAACGCTTTTATAGTCGAGACAAAATCCCTAGAATTATCGAGAATATTCCGCACAAGTCGAGTATTGTGTGTTTCCGTTATTTGACAACAGATGGCGTTGTACTTATCGAGCGTTCTACATGCTACTAGATTCTTCGATATTCGTTCCACTATTCGGCGATAGATGGCGTTACTCTTACCGGCGTAACAGTACTATACCATTCGGATCGAGCCAAAATCATGGTTCATCAGTAATTTTTATCAACTTGAGATCTTCATTCTAAAATTTATAAAATGCGATAATTTGCACGGAAGATAGTTTTTAAGTTTTACCAGTCTAGTTTTTAAGATATGTTAAAACGCTATAATCTTGATGAAACCTACAAATTTCTATTGGATTTGAATACCAAGGCGTTCGATTCTACTAAAGCGCCACGCGGCTCACTTCCATACGCATTTTGTTTGATAACTGCAATGTGTGGCTTGTAGGAAGCGTTTACGGTGGACACCCCCACGGGAGGTGACCCCCATGACCCGAACGGTTCAGTAAGATAAGGCTCACCGATGAGCACTGTGGCCTGAATGAAAATACTCGATTTTTCATGTGGCGTTCAACGTGTTAAAATGCCGCGAAATTCATTAACTGTGCAAGCTGTGGTTATATCGGAGGAGCCACGGTAGCTGCAGACCAGGGAAACCGGCGTCATAATCCCCGCCCCAAGGTACGCCGATCACACCTACGGGCCTTGGTAGCCCCAATGTGAGATGTCAATTGAGGCCGTCAACGCAAAAGTGGTCTAAGCTTACCATAGTTATTATGGAGCAATGAGGTTTAAGTTTTCATGAATTTGAATTTGAGTAGGCAAAAAAAAAAAATACGCGCAAAAATTTATGTTTACAAAGCCATCTGTTATCTATGGGTGAAACTATGGATAGGCCGGTTTTGCATCAAAATTTATTGTATCTACCTATATGTGTATAGAAAAATGAATTGCTGTTCGTTATTCTCGCTAAAGCTCGAGAACAGCTGGACCAATTTGGCTAATTTTGGTCTTGAATTATTTCTGTAAGTCCAGAGAAGGTTTAAAAGGTGATAAATACGAAAATGCTCGGAATTAAATAAAAATAACAATTTTGTTTTTCCGTTGATGCGTCCCCCGTCGGACGGATTCCTTTTGTTTGTTTTAAGTTTATTTTATACAAATGTTTAGATCTTTTATTTAACGGTTGAGGCAATACGAAGTCTGCCGGGTCAGCTGGTTTATTATATTTTAAATAAATTGCAATATACATATTATAAGCATGATTACGAAAAATTTTGGGATAGGCCACTTTTGCGCTGACGGCCTCAATTATTTAACACAATAATAAATTTCACAAAATATCGTCTCCATTAAAACGGCACGTTTCCGAAACTTTGTTTTTTTTTTTTTGTTAATATTAAAATTTCACCTTGACACGAATATAAATTTAAACAAACGAACGTGCAGCGTCTTCTGTTTTACGCTTCGGATATTGTTCGGTACCTACCTACCTACATTGTGAAATCTGTTAAAATGCACGTAACGCAAATTAAACTTGAACTAAACAATGATTAAGTAAGTATGTGTTCTTTTTTAACTCAATACCTTCTATCCTTTACTTTTTATTGCTTAGACCGGTGGACGAGTTCACGGCCCACCGGAGCCCATAGACATCAGCAACGTAAAGACCGCCACTCACCTTGATACGTCAGTTCTAAGTCTCATTTTTTACAACACAACGGCTGCCACGTCTTTAAACCGAAATGCATTACTGCTTCATGGCACGAAACGGGCAGGGCAGTGGTAGCTACCCGTGCGGGTTCACAAGACCTACCACCAGCAAATGTCGGTTGGGGATCGAATTACGCTAGTATAATACTCAGATAATGCTGTTGTCCATTCACCGGTGAATCCCTTAGTAGCCTTTTACTATACTCATGGGTCTCTATATTATGGTACCGTTTGCAAGACAAATACAGTAGGCAGCGGTTTGGCTTTGCCCCTGGCATTGCTTACGTCTATGAGCGACGGTAACCACTCACCATCAGGTGCACCGTATACTAGTCTGCCTTCACGGGCAAAAAAAAAATACGTAGACACATCTTAAGTAATGGTCCCCCGGTAGTCGAAATTCGACTATAATTAATTAAAATAAAAAATTTGTACACTATTATGATTCTATTGTCAAAGACTTATCATGCTTCTTAAAATCACAGATTTCGCCAAGACTACACTATTAATAAAGACAAACAATATTTAATCTATTCTCAATTTGACCACAGACTATAAGCATTAAGACAAGTTTGACAATAAACATATAGTATGCATGCGTGTGTGTCAAATACATGGCAGTGTGTGTAATGTTTTTTTTTTAATGATTTAATGTATTTTTTATGCATAATAAAAAAAAATATTAATATTTCGCACTCCTTCTCTATATTCTCTATAAGTGTGGGAAATTTCATTCTCGTCCGTTCGCGCAATTTTCGTAAAAAGGGATACAAAGTTTTTGCTTCAGGTTTTTTTTTTTTTTTTTTTTTTTTTATCGCTTATTAATATATAGATTTTATAACATTACTAGCTGACCCGGCAGATTTCGTAGTGCCTCAATCGATAAATAAAAATGAATCCGTCCCACGGGGGACACATCAAAGGAAAAACAAAATTGTTATTTTTATTTAATTATGAGCATTTTTATATTTATCTACCTTTTAAACCTTCTCTGGACTTCCACAAATAATTTAAGACCAAAATTAGCAAAATCGGTCCAGCCGTTCTCGAGTTTTAGCGAGACTAACGAACAGCAATTCATTTTTATATATATAGATAAATTAACGTGCTATATATAATATTCCTCTTACCTTTCGCTGTCCCGTCTCAGAGACCATCTCCTAGATGTCAGGGCTCGCAACATAATGAGCTACCAATCACTAATATATCACAGTACTTATAAATATATCACTATCACATCATCGGCACATCATCATTACATTTAATTAATCACATCACATTTTTTGAGGCACATGTTTTATCGTTGCACTAACTAAAGAGAACATTTTTGTTTCACGGAAATATTTGAGGTGCCTCGTGTGGGATCAAATTTTAATGGTGTGCGTTCTACATAAATAACGGAGGGATTCATTTAATTATTTATGTATTCAGGAAATTGTCATTCGCGGACTTAATGCCTAAGGCATTCTTTAGCGGACTTAATTCCTAAGGTATTCTCTACCAGTCAATCAAAGGTAGTGCAGAGTAAATAGTGGTAGGTGCAATTAAATTTATATTAAATCACAAATACATACACAAAAAAAAATTATATACATACATATATACAAGTTTTAATACGTATTCGACATTTTCAAAAGGCATATTAAGTAAGTATTACTGGTGGTAGGGTCTTTTGCGAGTCAGCGCGGGTGGGTAACACCAACCTGCCTGTTTCTGTGGTGAAGCAGTAATGCGTTTCGGATTGAAAGGTGGGAGCAGCCGTTGTAACTATACTGAGACCTTAGAACTTATATCTCAAGGTGGGTGGCGCATTTACGTTATAGATTTCGTTTGTCGATGTCTATGGGCTCTGGTAACCACTTAGCACCAGTCGGGCCGTAAGTTTGTCTGCCCAGTAAAAAAAAGTTTTACATTGATCGTACGTTAAAATTTCTTTCGACTTCATAAAAAGTTCGACCCTGGAAAACAGCAAAAATTAAACCGAACGTCCCACATTTTCGAGAGGCTATCTCGTCCCAACACACACCTAACTTTTAATTGACCTAGACTAGCAGGGGAGTTTCTAAATTTCTAATACTCTGGCAGTTTTATGGAATTATTGTTCATTATTAAGTTAATCGAAGCCCGCAATCACAATGGCGTGAGTGGTGACGTCAATGCACCGAGTTTAGTGTGGTGAGGTCAGTGGCGTTGTTATTCTTAATTATCCCGCTAGTTATCCCGCTTTGCTAACTAGCACGCGAGATTTATTTACGGAAGAAATAGGACTGGGCAGTTATACGAATTCTTGCTGGATTAATGGACGAGACACTAGTCCTCTGAATCATCATCAGCCTGTATCTCTCCACTGCTGGATGTAGCCCTCTCCCATAGTCCGCCAGAATGAACGATCCTCCGCCATGCGCATCCAATCTTTCCCAGCATATCGCCGCAAGTCATCTGTCCAACGGGCAAGGGGACGCCCAACGCTACGCTTAGTCCTCTGAATAGGAATCGGGTAAGAGAACGTGCTGAAGATATAACCGCTCAATTAGTTAGTTTGACAGACGAGTAATCGATTCATTGCATTAGAGATTTCATCGTATTTTATTATGGTGGGAGGAATTTACGTTTTGTTAGCCGGAACTCTGGCAGCCCTAATACCTGGACCTACTACTACTACTACTACTACTATCCGTCCCTGTTCCCGTTATCTGGGGTCGGGTCTCCTCACTCTACGGCGCCAGGCTGATCTGTCCTCGGTTGTCGGCTTTGGCAATTGGGCTTTCTTAAGGTCTCTTTCGATGTTTTAACCACCAAGTCGATGGCGGGTGGCCTCTACCTTTCTTTTGTTCTGGCAAGCCCAATGCGACCTTCACCACATGATCGTCGTCCCGTCTCATGATAATAATATGGCCATACCAAATAAGGCGATTTTCCGTCATTTTGTCTGTGATTGATGTGACTTTAAAGCTCCCCCGTATGTATTCATTTCGAACTCTGTCCCTAATTCAATTTCCCATAGATTTCTACCTTCCATGACAGAAACACGACCTAAAGCACCGCTTTCTAAATTTGTTGAAAATACAATCAGTTCTCGTTTGTTTGTAACAATGCAAATGCTCCGCTTCACGGACGAGGATTAGTTAACGTTCACTTTTTATGTTTTAATGAAAACGAGGGCATCACAGCGCGGCTGATCGAAATCGATCTTTGAAATTAAACAGGTAAAGTGCACATTCGATCGTGACGTTTGGCAACGATGCATCGAAACCTTGTGAAAGTTTTTTTTACAAGCAAACCGCTGAATGTGATATCAATGTTTTTTTTTATCTCAAAATAATAGAGTTAGTTATTATCGGATTTGTACGCGGACCTATAAAAAGTGGAAATAAACTAAGAGTAAATAGGAACATTTATTGCACTAGAAAAAACATTAGGCTCTTCATACATGTGCCAAAGTCAGCATTGAAAAAGAAAGCCCAGTGCACGTAAGCGGTGGTGTATGTACCCTTAGTTAGAAATAGGTCTTTTAATAAACTGGTTGTTATTTAAATAAAATTGTATTAGTGTTAAATTCAGTTACTTTTAAATTTCAACGTAGTTTTTGACATGTCTGACATTTACCGTTTCACATTTTTAAGGCTAAATGATAAAATAAGACTTTTTGGCGGAAACGCGAGGAGTGAAGTTGTATGATTTGTTTTATTTTGTGTATTTAGTGTTTCTTCAGGTTAAAATGTGTAATAACGGTGGTTTATTAACTATTTAGTATCTGTGAAAGTGCATAAATGTGGGAATATGAAACAAATCCGCTGAACGTAACTTCTCGGGATCCTCCAAAAAGTCCACTGAAAAAGTCTCAGTAAATGATCACCATTTTACTAAGATTATATTTCTTCCCATATCATCTCATCTCATTTCATTTCTTTTCATAATATAATTTTTCATATAAAATATTAGGTTGTATGGTGTGATACCTCTGCCTTTCCAGTTAGAAAAATAAAACTACTACTACGATAAAATAACATGTATTGTACAGTTCAGTCAAAATGTGGACCATCAGAGCGAGACGTATTAATTCGCGGTGGCACTAAATACGAAATTGGTATGGGCTGTGTGGGTTTATCAGTAGATTCTGCACTCGAATTATAAATTATCAAAGGGTTATTTGTTTATATGCGCGAACCATCACCTTGTGTTGAACAACGAATGGAGCCCATAAATATTACTACGCGAATATTGTCACCCACCTTAAGACGTGAGGTTTAAATCTCAATTGTGTATTTATTTATACACTTTTCAGTTTTTAGCGGAACGTATTGTATAATAATGACTGCATCCCAAACATACCAAAATAGGACCTACCCAAATAGGAACTGTGCAGGGCCAATAATACAGTTGAGATTCAATTTCGCTTTTGTTTCTTATCGCTAGTTTTTATTGTAAAATTCCAAAAAATATTTTTGTTTATTGATAAAACTAAAGTGATGAGACTTTAGTTAAGTTAGAAGTAAAAGATGTTTGTTGATAGTTACTAAACAAAGTTAGTTACTAAACAAGTATTGAACTGTTTTAACATTGCCTATATTTTTTTTAGATAGACCATAATAATATGAAGTGTTAGTGTCCGAAACATTTTTGTGGAACATTCTATTACATTCCTCATGTAATGACGTAAAGCATACGTGATGTTACGGTATTTGTAATATCATAATATCGATTCTAATGTTTTTATAACTAAATCTTTCTCTGATTACTGAATACAGTGAATACAATAATCTACTGTCTTAATACAGTAATCATTAGTCAGTTTACGAGAATATGTTTGTTTATATCTCTATAATTTCAATAATAACTCCTGTTCTTAAGTTATCTAAAAGAAATCGCTATTTAATCTATGTTTTTCATTATATTTACAACACAAGCGGTATAACAATCGAGTGTTATCTGTCTATTCTATACATAATATGTTCTATTATTAACCTATAACAGCAGTATCGGTACGTTGAGGAAGTTTACAAATAAAAATACGGTATGTTATTACTATAGTCTATCTAATCTCAAGTTACGAATCAAAAATATTATCTTATGCGCGTTTGTTTGAATTTTTCCGTTTCAGGTCACGTCAAACAAATTAGTACAATGCAATAAAATTAAATATAATCGTACTTTTTTTTTAACTTTTAAATAGGCTTTCTTTCTTCTCAGTCGTGTCACTCTCGACAGAGTGGTCGTGATCGTCATGTAGTGTTGGAAGGGGCAGACTTGATGCGTCTCACGATGTCGCGCCATCTCTCCCTGCTCGAGGCCTACTGCCGCCAGGCGGTTCGCATGGCAATCGTGGTTCCATAATGTTTACTTCCATGACGATTTTCTTGGGAAAGTAGTTGCAGTGGTTTCCCCTTTCCTTCTGCACCAGACTTTTTGAGGTTATTTGAACCCCAAGGCCTCTGAAGCCTCTTCTGACCACTGGCCAGCATTATGGTTATACTGCCACTACTCGGTCGCCATTGCCTCGTCCGTTATCTAGCAGGAGGACCGCGGTAACATAACGTAAATAGGCTTACAAACTGGTAAAATGGTATGTTCCGTCGAATCATATCCGTAAATCATTTCCAAATATTAACGCGTCTGTAATCGATTGATACATTTGATATGATTTCATTTTATTTTATAAGCCTATATTTTATTTATTTTTCGGGGATAAACTATATTTCAAATGGATTGTAGTGCTCCCTATACGGTGCTTCCCGAGCACTATTACATGATCTTCTTCAAACGAGGCTTGTGGAGAGTACATAATGGTCGACAGCAGCTTGGCTTTGCTCCTGGTATTGCTGAAGTCCATGTGCGACGGTAACCACTCACCATCAGGTGTGTTTGTATGCCTACAAGGTCAATAAAAAGGGTCTTAATGACTATTTTGAAACGCTTTCCGATAAAATAATTTGGTACCATTTTCATTTAGGTATGCGGAGAAAATGTTTTTTTTAAAAATGGAAGTTCGTTGCTGACAAATTTAATATTACTTTGATCTTGTTTAATAGTCCAAGATCCCAGGGCCCCCAGACGTCACGATTATTAAATTTTTAACTGATTTTCTTTTAATATTATTAATTAATTGATATGAGTCAACTGTAAGAGAGAGAGAAGAATATATCCTAATACATGTCTCACTCAGTCTCATGCGCGTGGATAATGGCCCTCGCGCTCTTACCCACAGAGGTATTAAATTGAATGTAGGGGATGATTGGCCCTTTAAAGCGTCTGCAAAGCAAATCGGCCGATGGAAAGTGTCTGGGAGTATTGGCGACTTATTTTTAAGGATATTGCCTAAAATATACGTAAAAGTCAGCTTTCAGAAAATACGTGAAGTAGGTAATAATTTTATGTACCTTGAGTACCTGATACCTGAAAATTGGCCGTCTAAGCAAGGTAGCAGGTAGGCATGCGTTCTTAGTACATACTACCCTTTCTGGCTGAGCCTTTGCTCGCCCACCTGTCCTGGTGAAACTGGAAAGGCCTTCGGGCCACCAGTAATCTTTCAATCATAAAAAAAAAGTACATACTGGTAGTTTTCCAATTACAGAGCATAATGCGACTCAGTGACGCACAATGCCGAATTATGCTGAAGCTTAATTGGAACGTGAATTAGTTTTCAAATGCATCAGCAGAGTGCGCTAAGTTAGCACAGTTTTAATTAACATTGATTATTTCTAAGAAACTACGACGAAACGAAAGCCTTACAATTTTTTTTAACATTAAATAATATTACTAACGATAGTATAAACAAAATTTCGATCAATGCCAACTTAAAGAAAAAACGCTTGTCAATTTTCTGTCACTGAGTCGGTATCGATTGCGAGTATCACGCGAGAGCAGTACTTTTGAGAGTGCTCGATGGTGCGAAGCGTTGCTGTAGTTGGAACATTCAACGTTGAGCATTATGCCGCATAATGCGCTCTTGTGCTGTAATTGGAAAACTACTATTAACACTACGCAATCGGCAACATTTCGTTCGTCAGAAAATACGTGACGTCTGGGGGCCCTGGAATCTTATTCTTTTAAGCTTTTCAAGCGCTTGTATTATTTTACGCAGTTCACTGCAACGCGGACCTCTCTCTCACCTTGAAACATGGAGTCGTAGTATTTGATTTATTGCAATCGACCGAGAGGTTTTTATTTATTTATTTGCGGTCAATACGGACATTATTATTGTAATAAACTTGCCAATTTATGATCCTGATTATTATGATAAAAACGTTTAACGATAAACAGACGGTGGTTAATGAGTAATTATTTTAAATAAATAAATTTTTTCAAATATATTTCTAGTAACGCACAATATAAAGGTGATTTTTGAATTTTTGCCAAACTGCCATTAATTAGAGTAATGAAATAAACGTTTACAGGAAAACGGGCTTTGCAAGGGACATTGTTGAAACGTATTTAATTATGTCAATAACACAATGGCGCGGCGTAATATAACAATTTAATTTATAGTGTTTTTAAAATTTCATTGAACAGTTTTAGTATAGGTATGATGTAATTGTAATCTAATCAACGATATTTTGTTTCTTTAGTATCTTCTTAAACTGACAGGATACAATCAAAATGTGTAACAATCAAATTGTTTATTTGCTGTTGGATAAAAGTATTATTTATTTGACGAGAAAAGGTTAACGATTCACTCGGGGATTGAACGTGGAATTTTAACAATCTGTGACATAAGAAAGCCGACATTGTTACCGAGTCGGTATCAGTTATTTCCCGCTAAACATGTAACATAGACCGCGAAAGTGAAAATCTATAGAGACAGCCTGTACGCACGACTGAAGCCGACCGGCTTCCGGTCAACGGCCCCGTAACAGCATCACTGGCACGAATTAAATCATTTCAAAACATCGAATTCTATTATTAAGTTTGACAGGTGAGATGTAACTAAAAAAAAACGTAAACAACAATTGAGGAGTGAGGAATTAAATATTACCAAGGGTTCTAAATTCAATAACATAAAACAGGCACACACGTACATTATTTTGAAAGTGTCACGCAAAAGGCTCTAAAATTTTAGGCACAAGGTTTGATAGCCCTAGGCTTTTTTGTCTATGTGTAGAGCGTTTGTATCGATCGGGCGGCGGCGGGTGTCAACGCCTTAACGTCCGCGAACGAGCGCGTTCCGCTGTGCACTGAGGTGCGGGCCCGAGCTATACATAGATTAACCGACAACAGAAGGGTATAAGGTTATGTTGCACTGTTTACAAATTATGAAAACGTGGAGTAGATATTTATACATTCCGCATCGGGTGACTTAAAATTAAAGAAGAACATGAGTATTCATGCAATCAGTTGTAAGTGGTAATTAAAATGATTATGAAATTTGATCAATGTGAATTTCGATAACATATTTTTTTTTGATAATTTAAGTTAGCTATCATAATAATTAGCGGTAGATAGGAATAATATATTTTGTTATTACAAATGAATAAAAAAGATTAATTTTCCGGTGCCAATTTCCAACAAATTATTACAATTAGAATAATTATGTTATACTGAAGATTCGCAATAATGACATCATAAATTTACACCAAAAACTGCTACTTCAAAATATATCGTACACCAAATACTTTAGGTTTCGTTTTTAGCACTATTTTCGAAAAATTAAAGATTTTAAACAAAAACCTATATTTGACGTATTTCCTTTTAAAAAAGTAACAAATTTATATGACTAATACTTATAATAAAAAAAATCGGTTGTCTGTAAAGTCGGTTTACTGACGATAGTTGAACGTGACAACGTCATAAGAAAATACTGATGGAATGGTTTCATTTTTCAATTATCGCAATTATCGTTGCTATAAACAATTGACACACTTACTTTTCACTGAACTTCATACTTGACGAAAACATGTACGCTCAGAGCGAGGTAACGCCTCATAAGTCATGTTTTTTCGTGCGTGCAGCGGGCTCCATCGAATTATAAGACGTTGTCACGTCAAAATTGACGGGAAAAGAAGAAAGCTGAATGGCGATAGAAATCTTAGTTGAGGAACATTCAAGAACGATAAGAATGGTTAAGCTCCGAAAATGTCTAGGCACTTTAAGAGGAATCCTGTCTCTTCTGTTTCTAAACAAATCTATGGATGTTGAACGCACCGCGTCGGCGCATTGCTGTTTCGTCCAACGAATCGACTACACACACACAAAGAAGAGTTCTGTTTATAAATAAAACACTCTTTTGATGCAATACATAACTTGGAAGAAAACTTTTCATCATTCAGTGATCGAATTAACTTATGAAAGCTTTATCTCAAAGAGGTTATAGTTTATATTTGCGTGTTAAGTGAAGTTTATTTAAATTGTAGGGATAAGCTGAACAATGCGTCATTTTAATATGACTCAATTTGGCGAACTCGTTACAAAAGACTGAGCGGCGAAGGAAATTAATAATTTGTTTTTTTATTGTTATTTGAATACATGACTATCTGTGTGCTTAGTGCGAGTTTTTTGATGTTCTCGATAGCGTAAAAGTTAGCTCATATTCTGATGGAATGGGACCGTTTGCGTACGTTTGCCGCTAGGGGCGCTCTTCCAACTGCATACAAAATTGGGTTAACTTTTACGCTATCGAGAACGTTAAGAAACTCGCATTAAGCCTAAGCACACTAATGTCAAAGGGTCACCATAGGTCAAAATATCATGTCTTAATGGTATTCGTCCTATTATACAATTTCAAACGTTCTAGCTTACAACACATAATTTTTTTAATTAAATTTGATTTTATGTCACCTTGAGAAACTAATTAAAGTGAAGGACAATTTTGTAGCGTCATTTCTAATAAGCCCACATGATGACGATATATCGTGATAGTGGAATATCGTAATCGTGTCGTTTAGTAAAAATAGCTTTTCAAGGGCCAAAATACGGTAAGTAACGTTAATCTGGGTAACTTTGTCCCGCCATGCGAACAATTTTGTATGTATTGTCTTAGTTTTACTGGATATTAATAAAAAATATGGATCTTCGTGGGTTTTAAACATTTAAAATTGAAATGGTAACATACAAATGATTTTGCATGAGCATAGAGTGCAAATCTCACAAAATTGACAAAAAAAATGTGGGACAATGTTATATTGAGAGCGGGGTAACTTTGCCAGTATAAGAACTGGCAATACAATTTTGATGTATTTTTACATTTAAAGCCTTATGATAACATTGGATCTTCTTTTATAAATAAATAAATTAGGTCACCATATCATGACAGCTGTTTAGCTTAAAATTTAGGGTTTTCAGTAAAATTCAATATCAGTGTGTTTGAAAAGGACCTTTATTTATAGGAACTTATTTATCTTCTATTTATTATTACATATCAGTCTTTATTCATTATAATAAGAAAAACGTGATATGTTAAAATTATAAAAAATGTAGCAAAGTTATAATCCTTCGGTAGAATTAAAATAATTACAGTGGCTAATAACCCCATTTCATGATCCAGTATCCAAATATAATTGTTCAGATAATGCTGCAACACGATCCATGAGTGATGAGATATCGTTAGTAGGTGGTGGGGTAAGAAAGACGGTAGCTTCAATATTAAATGAGGATTCAGCCGTGGGTGATGGAAGATGATTGGTAGGTAGGTCGACTGAGTATGTCGATTTTATATTCGAAGGACCAGGAATAGGTGATAAAGAACAAGCAATAGGACGGTTATTCACCGTGGAAGCTTCTTACAGTTCTTGAAGGGATTTTTGTGCAGGTTCTTGACACATTCCCCGGCTTGTTTTTAACTTTTACCCGGGTTAAAGTTACCCATATTAGCACAAATGTTCAACAAACGAATTAAAATCAAGACAAACACGACAAACGACAATATAGATCATATTGATTTTTTATAAAACTACATCTGTAGTCTTTAGTTATTATGAAAAGTACAAACTTACCTTTCTATGAAACTTTTGAGTATGAGTATTAATATAAAAAACCTTTGCAGCGATGTTTCATTAGTCACCCCCCAACCCCCCTACCACTTCACAGTCAACCTCAAGAAAGAAAAGTTTTGCTGACAAATATCAAATTTTGGCGCGCTTTCTTCGTTCAATAATAAGCCTCTTAATTAAAACATTTCAAAGTCTATGGTAAAATGTATCCAGTTTGGAAATAAAAAAAATTGATATGTAAAAGTGCGCTAATGTAAACGGAAAGTTTATGCTACCCTGATTGACGGTAAATATTTAGCTGGCCATAAATACTGTTACAATTAAAAATAAACAAAATATTACATTTGAATTTGGAGTCTGTCATTTTTATATGATTGCTCATTGAGTTTTCTCATTTTGGCGCCAATACATTGTACAATATTTTGCGATATTAAAATGGAGTGGGGTGATAAAGAGAACCGAATAGCTGTGATTGCATTACACAAAATAGGTATGAAGCCAAATGCAATCATGCGCTTGGTATTAGTAAAATGTTTGTGTACCGGGCTATTAATAGGTGCAATGAGACCTCCTCTGTTTGTGACAGAAAAGATTTGGCCGTCCACGTAGTGTTCGTACGAAAAAGGTGGTCAAAGCAGTAAGGGAAATAATTCGAAGAAATCCTGTCCGAACGCAAAATATTTTATCTCGGGAGATGAAGATAGCACTTAGAACCATGTCGCGTATTTTAATAGATGACTTAGGACTTGCAACCTGTAAGAGACGTACTGGTCATTTCTTAACTGATAATTTAAAAGAGAATAGGGTGGTAAAATCGAAACAACTACTGAAGCGGTACGCAAAAGGAGGTCATAGAAAAATTTTGTTTACGGATGAGAATTTTTTTACAATTGAGCAACATTTTAACAAACAAAATGACCGTATTTATGCTCCAAGCTCTAAGGAAGCTTGCCAATTAGTCGACTGAGTGCAACGTGGGCACGTTCAACGTTTAAAGGACTGTATAGCAGCCAATGGAGACCACTTCGAATAAGCTTTTTATACTTTAAATTGTTTTATATTTATGTATTAAACTAACACACTGTAAAAGTAATAAATGTTATTTGCCATAGATTTTTTTTGTTTTCCTTTGTAACTGTATTTATGGCCAGACTAAGTATAGATATAATATAATGTAATAGCAACAATCCGTTTGTAATACATTAGCAGACTCGTACTAGCTTCGATAGTAAATTAAACTCTAAAACTAACCTGGAACCTGGTTGAATGGAAGTGGCCGGTTCATCATCAGCGTCGTAGAAGTCGTCTTCGCCTTCGGACGAAGAATACGACGTGTCAGGCACCAGCAAGGACATGGCGGGTCCTGTTCGAAATAAAATCAAACCACTGTGTACTAAACACAAGGTATAGGAAAAAATACTTGAGAATTGAAAACAATAGATCGTTGCTGTCAAACCAAAATCTGCTATGTGCAAAAACTCTATTTTGAATTAACGAGTAAAAACATTTTCGTATAAAATTTTATATGAAAATGAATTTGTAAGAACTATATCAAATGAAAGCTATAGATAAATATTAAAGCTATAGACACATAACAGTTTTTTTATACGGTAGATAGGGCTGTGAACTATACGAAAAGGTCAAAAAGTAAAAATCTCAAAAAGTGCACATAGCAGATTTTGATTTGACAACGACGATATTTTAAGGAACCTTATATTGGAGTCTATGAGTCAAGCATAGATATATATATCGAGGGGTGAAAGGATATTTGGTTTAAGCGACGTTTCCCTTAATTCGCGACATTCAACTTTATAATTATTATTAAAGGTCCGTTTTATTTGATATTAGCATCAACAGTCTGATGTTTTTAATTGTACTTCAACTATGTGTACTCCATTAAAATTTTTATTTATTTATTGCTTAGATGGGTGGACGAGCTCACAGCCCACCTGGTGTTAAGTGGTTACTGGAGCCCATAAACATCTACAATGTAAATGCAGCCACCCATCTTGAGATATGAGTTCTAAGGTCTCAGTATAGTTACAACGGCTATCCCGCCCTTCAAACCGAAATGCATTACTGCTTCACGGCAGAAATAGACAGGGTGGTGGTACCTACCCGTGCGATTTCACAAGAGATCCTACCTGTAAAAAAAATGTCTGAAAAAGTTTTTTTTTGTTATGATCTTTTCTCCAAATTTTAACCTTAAATGGCTCGCCTGTAAATAAATGTACAAAAATGTAGCTTAAACTAAATAATCTTTCACCCCTCAATATGTATATTTTGTTATAAAACAACTTTGGACTTCATTTTTTCGTTTACAGATTTGACTGTATCCGACTATAATTTTGTGAGAACAATATTTTAAAGTATTGTTGTAATACTAGTATGGTCTCGGGCGTCTTATCCTTCAGGCCACGATGACTTCAAATTAATTAATTACATTATTTTTAACTTTCATCATTTGAGTTCGTATCAGATATTACAGCGGGATCATTTAAGATTACGTTGTTGAAACAACAATTTTATTAGGAAATTATTAGGGACCACTACGCGAAGATGTAGTCTATGGTCGAATTCAATTTCAAAGGTATGCATCTCTTTACGCAAAACGTTAAGATAGTTATAACGTAACACGCGAAGAGATGTTTATTTAACAGATAAAAAAGAAACGTACGCGCCGTGTCTATATCCTCTAAGGCCGGCATGTCGTGTGTCGGTGTTGCCAGCTCTCTGCATTCCGAACCTATTTCCACACGTGGTGACATCTCCCCACCTAAACAAAAAAAAAACAAATGTACAAATGTTACCGTCATCTTAGGTAATCTAGTAAATTATTTTTAGCAGATTTTTTTGAGGTAATAAAGTCATCGCCTATGTATTAAGCTTGAATTAATATTTTCGGTCTAAACTAATTTATACCTTCAACGTTGTCTATCTATTTTATTACAAAATTGTAAACGAAAGTCTGTATAGTCAGCTGCAGAATTGCATGCATAACTTAAATGCAACTTGTGAAGATTAGAATACAAGTTAATAAAAATAAACTAGATGGCGCTGATGGTTTAATTATCTGTATTCGTTTCTTTAACTATCTAAAGTTTGATTCTAAGTTGTCTTCACAAATTATCTCTCGTCTACTAACTAATGTCAATTACATAAAATTTATATTTACACAGACATATTTACCATTTCGATATCTATGTAATAATATGTGAGACAAAAACTTTGTACCCCTTTTTACGAAAATTGCGCGGACGGAGGAGTATGAAATTTTCTACACTTACAGAGAATATAGAGAAGGAGTGCAGAATGTTAATATTTTTTTAAATGTATGCGTAAAAATACATTAAATCAATAAGAAAAACATTAGCCACACTATCATGTATTTGACACACACACACGCTTTCATATTAGTTTCTTCAAGTAAAAATGATTATCGATTGAATCAATTAATTAAAACTTATCAAAATCTATTGCTCTCATTTACGGTGCGCTGCTATTTTTCTGTATTGCTATTTTTCTATTACTTAAAGTGCTACACGAGTCATCACAAAATTAAATAGTTTCATAAAATCACTAGTGTAAAAACTAATTTGGCACTAGAAACACTTGGTCGATCTGGTTCTAAGATAATTTTCAAATTTACTTCTTTCCCAAGTGCCCAAACAAACTTTTTTTTTTTATTGCCTTTGTAGGCAGACGAGCATACGGCCCACCTGATGGTAAGTGGTCACCGTCGCTCATGGACGTCAGCAATGCCAGGGGCAGAGCCAAGCCGCTGCCTACCATAAAAAACTAAGCTAACTATAAATCATTTACGAGTTATATTTTCTCAATATTATTGCAAAATACCTCATAAATCAGTGAGACTTAATTACGTTGTTAAAAATACTCTTACGGTTTGATCTATTGTTTTTTTTTATTTTCATTATATTATATTGTTTTTATCTTTACAAATATTTTACCAATTCCGTAGACTCCAAAGGCGTTCCAAAACGAAAAAAAAAAAAACGAGAGATCAAACCGTAAAAGATACTACGAAACATTCATTCACACTACAGTATGTGTTTATATTAGACCAACTAATTTTGTATTTGTGTTCTCATATTTACTTTGTTTGATATGCGTTTGCGAAGGATTCGTTGGTCCCTGGTAAATTCCGTTGACTGGATTCACGGTGTTCTAAAACAAAGAATTCTCATGTAATTTTTCACATCAAAAATTTTTTTAATTGCTTTTATGGGTGGACGATCTCACAGCCCACCCGGTGTTAAGTGGTTACTGGAGCCCATAGACATCCACAACGTAAATGCGCCACCCACCTTGAGATATAAGTTCTAAGGTCTCAGTATACTTACAACGGCTGCCCTGCCCTTCAAACCGAAACGCATTACTGATTCACGGCAGAAATAGGCAGGGTGGTGGTGCCTACCCGCGCGGACTCACAAGAGGTCCTACCACCAGTAATTACGCAAATTATAATTTTGCGGGTTTCATTTTTATTACACGATGTTATTCACCGTGGAAGTCAATCGTGAACGTTCGTTGAGTACGTATTTCATTAGAAAAATTGGTACCCGCCTGCGGGATTCGAACACCGGTGCATCGCTCAACACGAATGCACCGGACGTCTTATCCTTTAGGCCACGACGACGACTTGCGGTTTTTTACGGCGGTGGTAGGGCGTACTGAGGTATCGCTATGAATAGGAACATTCTACAATTGGGTAGTTGAATTCGTGACCACTAAAAGCATTAGCGAGGAATACATTTACGATTAATTAATTATACTATTGCAATTAAAAACTATTCATACTTGAGATATGAATGTTAAGGTGGAGATCGAAATATGTTATAAGTGTGTTATAAGAGATTGCTGTACATGCCTGTAACTGGCTTACATACCAGTACTTAATTTTATACATGTTAATTTTAAGCTTGAATGTTTTGTGTGTATTGCTGTTGGTGTGTCTAAATAAAAAAATAAAAAAATGTCAATCCTAATCATGAAATTTGACGTCACCGTACAAAATATTGCCCTCTTGGTACAAGGCATAAACTGGAAGCGCTTATAACTCACTTATTTCTGAACAGATTTTTTAATATTATTTTTATTGATCGATTGTATTTTTGGTCTAGATTTTATGTAAGTATAATATTAAAAAAAATATTAATACATGTATCAATCATTAAAGAGATGTTTGGACCTTCGAGCGCGCTAGTTTTTGTCGTTCCTGAGAATGAAAAGCGCGAAGAAGGTTTTTCATGTCAATAACATATAATTCGTACACGGCCGTCTGGTGTAGCGGTAAGTGACATGGTCACTACACAAGGGGGGTCGCGGGTGCGAATCTCGCCACGGGAAGATATTTGTATATTAAGTATAAAAAATATCTTTTCCAGGGTTATGGATGTATATTAAATATATGCATGTGTATAATAAAAGTCTTACATTTATTACCATTATCTGGTACCTGTAACACAAGTTCTTTACGAACTTAGGATTGACCAGTTAACGGGGCGTGTAAAAAAAAAGGATTTTGGACGATGAGTACAAGGCAGAGTAGGCACATGGCTATCTGTTCACTTCTTTGGCGATGACGTCACAAATCACATGTGCACATTTTTCTGTCACTACCGACTGATGATGACGTCACAATAGTTACAGTATCTTGAGGAAATCGAAACTGCGACGCGGAAAAAAACTAGAAGTTAATTCTCTTCCACAAAAGTCCTTTTAAGTTTTAAAAAAAAAGCTCCCAGTCTCACCTTTGCTATTTGTAGTAGCACGATGGAATGTTTGATGTTGTCCAGCATTGCCTGTGTGATAAAAGTATGTAGTAAATAATACAATGTTGTATTGAGATATGAGTCGTCTATTATAAAAGGTGGCAATCTGTGCATCTGGACAAAAAAAAATTATTGATGTGTCAATACAGTTTGTTTTGAATATAATCGTCTCCTTCAAAGAATACGGTTCAAAACCTGCATTAAATAAAGGTTAATAGTTAACCTGTTATTTATCTAAGATGTCGTTCCGAAGAGTTTTGTGACTGCCAATTGAATACAAAGTCAATAATTCGTTTTTCTGATTTACCAATCATTGTCCAAAAGTAAGATTGCCGGCTTTGATAATAGTCGACTCATATGTCGAAAAAATAAGGAATAATAAGTTTGTTTGCTCTTTGTATGGGTGATAAATATCTATATAGTGACAAGGAAGAAGATTGGACTTAGTTTTAGCTAAATATAATTTACAGTGTCCTTGTCAATATATATAATATATATTTATATACATTTCAATTTATATAAATATGTTTAGTAGTGTCCGATTCCCACAATACACGGAGTCTTAGTTTGGAGCCTGGAGGAGGATTATTAATAATAATTATTTTGAATACGCTTTTATTACTTTCAGACGTATGTATGTTTTGATAATATCCTGAAAAGCACCCCACGCTTTTTTTTACAATAAAATCATTCTTACACTATTTTTAATTCAAATTGTTTAAATTTTTTTATTTTTATTTTTTAGTTGGATTTTCTATAAGAGCGTATTTTTTTAAAACTATTATTTATTTAAATACAGGCTGTCCAATTATTCCGCATTCGAAGCTGACGAACTGATTCTAGTTTAAATTAAAAATAGCTTGTTAATATTGAGAATAACGGTGAACCCACTTTATACATCGACACCAGCTGAAAAACGTTCTATTAATGTTATTAGCGTTACATTGCGCATCAAATAATATTGGCAAATAATATTAAAAGAGTAAGTTTTTTTTTATTATAGCAGCATAATCATGCATTTTGGTATCAAGAACCGTTTCAAAGCACTATGTTTAAGAAGTTAAATTAAAACAGACTTACATTAGAATGATCTAGAATAATTTGTCCTTTACCCTTCTCTTGAGGGTCTGATAATTCCGATACCCTTGTGTTCATTTTCTGTGAATACAAAAAAGCAATGAGATTTTTTTTACTAGTGTCTGAGCCAATTGCTAGAAAAAGTTTGCCTTTTTTCCCCTAGCTATTCGCTGGTTAAGGGGCTATTTCAGCTGCGACCGGACGGGTAGGTGAGCTCACGGGCTCAACCTGAGAAAATTTGCTAACACTAGCTCTAGCAAGAGCAGTGCTTCGCAGAGTCTACCACCGGATCGGAATCGCAACCCACTGAGAAGATCCGGCGAGAAACTCAGTGGGCTGTGTCTGTGGGTTAGTTCGTTTGTCGAACTCTCGACGAGTTCAACGAGGACGATGACCGGTGTTTGAAATGCTGGTGGTAGGACCTCTTGTGAGTCCGCGCGGGTGGGTACCACCACCCTTCCTATTTCTGCCGTGAAGCAGTAATGCGTTTTGGTTTGAAGGGTGGGGCAGCCGTTATAACTATACTTGAGGCCTTAGAACTTGTATCTCAAGGTGGGTGGCGCATTAACGTTGTGGATGTCTATGGGCTCCAGTAACCACTTAGCACCAGGTGGGCTGTGAGCTCGACCACCCATCTAAGCAACAAACAAAAAAAAAATGCCTAAAAGCATCAAGAGTGAATCTGGGGGATCCGACAGGACTTGTCTCGGGCGACGGCGGCTTTGCGTTGCCTCGTCGCAGTCGGATAAAACCCTCAGACACAGCCCATTGAGTTTCTGGTCGGATCTTCTCAGTGGGTTGCGTTTCCGATTCAGTGGTAGATTCTGCGAAGCACGGCTCTTGCTAGGGTTCGTGTTAGCAACATCGTCAGGTTTGAGCCACGCGAGCTCACCTACTAGTTAAGGTTACGCTGAAATAGCCTCTCAAGGCTCTCAGCTTAGGTAGGAAGAAACTCATCGGATAAGAAAGTTTGCCAATGTAGACAGTCGAGTATAAAACCCGGTGGATGGTCAGTAACGAAGTTCATACTTACAGATACGAGTTCAATCATGATCTGTAGATACGCGTCGGCCTCAGCTATGCGCCTCTCCAAGTCGCCGTGTCTGTGTCTAGGGGCCGGCACGCATCGGGACCATCTCTCTCGTCTACCGTGCCTCGATATAGTGTCTTCTAATGCCCGCACCCAACGCTCGCGTTCAGCGCCGTCTCTCGCCTGAAGAACACAAGAGATATATTTTTAATTGCGTAGACTGGAAAACCGACCCACAACCCACCTCATTTTCGGAGCCCATAGACATTCTCTGTCTATAGGCTCCGTGGCACTGTGAATTCCGTCACATTAAGACTTTGTCAAAAATATTATTGTATAACGGCTTTCCTAACTTTCTGATCGGAAATGTTGACTGCTTTGTGAAAGATATACATGATATAAAGGTACCTCTCTGTTAGGTCTTACAATAGCGCCCTAGTGTAAATAATTACACAGATTCATTTTATTGACGGTTCCGTTTTTGTTACACGATATTTTTGGATAATCGGGGAAGTCACTCGTCAAGATGTGCTTAGTTTGTATTTCATTAGAAAAAAATGTACCTCCCAGAGGGATTTGACAACCAGCACAATCACATAGCAGGATAGACTATAGACATAGCAGGATAGATTTGGCCTAAAAGCTAAGACGCCCTGGGCACTACCCAGTGTACCTACCTTCCCTACCCAGTGTATCTACCCAGTCTTAGCTTTATTCAGCTAGCAGCTTAGCCAAAATCACTTCATCGTATAGTATCCTGCCCAGTCCAGATTCTGCCTAAATTGGGTCTAGGTATGCAATCAAATAACCCAATTCAATTGTAAGCTTCCAACTTATTTCTTAATCTAGGTATTTTAACTTAGGCCGGTTTTGGTGTATCTTCACTAGAGCCATGTTTCTTTTTTCTTTTCAACTCAACATTGATTTTCTTATTTAGTTTTAAGCTACCAATTGGTTAGTATACCATCAGTAAAATGTACAAACGTTTACATTGCAAGTTTCGTAACGAAAGGTTTTTTCCAAATATCAGAACGACCATATTTATCATATTTAGCTCACAGCCCACCTTGTTGTGTTTATTTATTTGTGCAGTTTCTACAATAATTGTCTCTTGATTTTTTAATCTTAGTGTTGCAAGGAAATACAATGGAACAGACTATCATACCTGAAAGTGAAAAGTCTTGTGATCGACGGTGATCGTGAATGTTGAATCATCTTCATCATCTATACCGATAACAGCCGCTCGGAGTCTCACGCAGCCACGTCTCACGCCTCTTGTCATCTTCTCTTTTGACTAGAAAAGATAATAAATAATACAAAAATTAGCAAAATTACTACCTTAGAAGGAATTCGATCAATATTAATGGAACTCTTATTTTGTTACACACTCTTTTTACACGCTGTTTTATCCTAAATCTATTAACCCGGTTCGAGACAATCGATTTCCTTCTACAACTTTCCTATTCATTTAGGCAGCGGCTTGGCTCTGCCTCTGGCATTGCTGAAGTCCATGGGCGACGGTAACCACTCACCACCATTTTTACTGGTGGTAGGACCTCTTGTGAGTCCGTACGGGTAGGTACCACCGCCCTGCCTATTTCTGCCGTGAAGCAGTAATGCGTTTCGGTTTGAAGGGTGGGGCAGCCGTTGTAACTATACTGAGACCTTAGAACTTATATCTTAAGGTGGGTGGCGCATTTACGTTGTAGATGTCTATGGGCTCCGGGCTTCAGTAACCACTTAACACCAGGTGGGCTGTGAGCTCGTTCACCCAACTAAGCAAAAAAAAAAACAACAGATGGGCCGTATGCTGCTCGTCTGCCTAAAAGGGCAATAAAAAAAAAGGAAAAAAAAATCATTACTATTAATAAGACGAGCCGCGGTTTGGATCTTGAATATTTTTTTACTTAGATTGTTTTATTTTAATTACGGAACATTTCATTATCTTCTTCAAAATTCGATGTAGTAATTTATCTACTGTATCTAGACATTGACTGATAGTGACACAAGAACCATCGTGTTCTGAGAGAGTGCAACTAGTTTTATTTGTCAGAAATATAAATACAGCACGCGTGAAACCGTGGGAAACAGCTAGTTCATAATAATTGAATATTTATAATACTCATTCGTGTATGTAAGCCATAAATAAATTATTATAAATTAAAGCTGATCACGTATTATAGTAAGTATTGCTTATATTTGAATCGATAATCATCGGTGAAGCTGAATTTTTTGTAAAACAAGTTTACCGTTTAAATAAAGTCCAAACTAATTTCATTTAAAATATCCAATACTGGTGGCTCCTTTTTTGCATTATACAATGTGTCATTTAAATCATGACAACTTTTGAACTATCATACTTAAGGCTTGATGTAAAGAGTATTTGATGAAAATATCCTGTATAGTGCGACAACAATTAAAAAAAATTTAGCTTGACAGGGTTGGTGTTCATGAAAAAAATAAAAAACAAACGCAATAAAAAATTAGAATTTTTATTTTATTAATACTTTTTTTGTTATTTTGTGAAAAAGATATTAAATAAAATGTATTATAAATTGATTGTCTACATTGTTAGCATTCAAATGACACCACTTTCGTCTTCCTAAGACGTCTATATCGATAGCAATGATTAAATCAGTGCAGGCGCATGAGTTGCGAAGTATTTTTTTTTATTGCTTTGATGGGTGGAAGATCTCACAGCCCACCTGGTGTTAAGTGGTTACTGGAGGTTGTGGGGTAAGCCGTGTGGTCTGGCAATACGTTATATTACCCTACCAGTCGATGCTTTTTATTTAGTTATTTTTTCCCCACTTTATTTCATTATAGTACCCGCTGTATATGAATAATTTAACGCAAACCTACATAAGTAACTGGACTTATTTACTCCAAGTACTTACTCGAAGACGTGAAGAATGGAGTGGCTCCGAAAATATTACCACACAGTGTTCTACGATAGAGCGGGTGAGTACAACTATTTTGATATCTATATATATATAAATAATTAAATTGCTGTTCGTTAGTCTCGCTAAAACTCGAGAGCGGCTGGACCGATTTGGCTAATTTTGGTCTTGAATTATTTGTGGAAGTCCAGAGAAGCTTTAAAAGGTAGATAAATATGAAAATGCTCGGAATTAAATAAAAATAATATATTTATTTTCCCTTTGATGTGTCCCCCGTCGGACGGATTCCTTTCGTTTATTTTATACAAAAATTTAGGTCTTTTATTTATCGATTGAGGCACTACGAAGTCTGCCGGGTCAGCTAGTTAATAATAAAATCGTAAGTAATAAATTGTATTTAGCGAATGATAATGCGGCTTGTCTTTTCATAAAACGTGTTGGTTTCGAGAATTACGACCCATAGACACAGCCCACTGAGTTTCTTGCCTGTCCTGGTGAAACTGGAAAGGCCTCCGGGCCACCAGTAATCCTTCAATCATAAAAAAAAAAGTTTCTTGCCGGATCTTCTTAGTAGGTCGCGATTCCGATCTGGTGGTCTTTCTGCGACGAACTGCTCTTAATAGGGCTGTTGACAAGGTTCAGGTTCAGGCTCAGGTTGAGCCCGTGAGCTCACCTAACCGTTCGGTCGTAGATGGGATAGCCCATTAGGCAACCAGTGAATAGGTAGGTGAAAAAAGAGAGTTACTTTACACGCATTACAATTTCAGGAATTTGGTATTGCGTATACTCTAATCTCTCGACAGTTCGAAAATAAATCTTCAATCAAAGAAAATTTTTACATTTTTTTTGGCGTAGATAAGTGACGAAGCTCACAGCTCTTAGCATTGTGGTCCTCTGAGCTTCATAGATGTGAGTTTCATCATCATTCAAACCGAAGCGCAATTGCTTCGCGGCAAAATTAGCCAAGATGTTGTTACAGATCGCTTCAAATCAATAAAACGCCTTACCATATGTAGAAACATACTTTAGTTTAATATATAGTTTTCTTGATTAAATTTCATTTGCGAACTAACGTATTCGGGGTGAAAAGTTCAACCAGCTCTCATTTAAATATATAAATTAATTAGCAAATCTACGTATAAATTTGTAGTGATTTATTGACCTGCTGTCGGCTATCGCCAATGGTTTAGATATAATAAAATACAGGATGGCCTAGTATATCGTTGCTTATGTATTGTTTGACGGCTGTCCCATCTTTCGAAGCAGAACGCGAGATTGATTTACGGCAAGAAATCGTCTGCTGCTAAATATGCTACCATTCCATGTTTGGTTACCAGATCTAAAGACACCCTGGAAGGTATAAAGGGAAGATCTTCCATCGAGCTGGTGATACTTCTCGGTAGACCGACGGTCCACATGTTGTTGTATATACAAGCTTATCTTGAAAATGTCGTAAGCGAATTTCAGGCATCTGTAAAATTTCTTGTGTTCTGTGATAGCTACCCCCCACAACATAACCACGTGAATGCCGCCACCAATCTTAAGAGAAGAGGTCTAAGTCTCAATTGTATAATAGCTATCCTATTCTTTAAACCAGACTGCATCGCGAATGAGGCAGGATGGTGGTACCTAATTGTGAGTGCTAACAAAATTAATAGTAAATACCAGTTATTGTTCGAATTACGCTGATGTAACATTCAGAAAATGCTGCTACCCATTCTCTGATGAGCCCTTTAGCTGCTTTCGATGACACCCATACGAAAAAATCTGGTAGTGTTACTCTAGGCCGACACCAAAATGCCAAATGTTATGACCATCGTTCGAATCTGCACTACTTTCTTCCTACTGTCATTTTGATCTAAAATTAAAATGAAGTGAATTTTTTTGACTTCGTGGCCGCAATCCAATACGCTGTTCCGACCAAATCTGCACTACTCTGGATACCACCGTCTACGATGCCATACACACCGCCGAGAACAGAGGAAGATGGCGAAACATCATCCAGAGAAGGATAATGGAAGGAGATGGTCAGACATGAGGAACGCGACTCAAGGAAGAGGAGTTGTTTTTCTCGCTTTGTTTAGTATCAGTGCATTATAGCAAGAGATTAGATCAAAAGGAAGACCAGCATTCCTGAGTTTGGTAATAACTAGCGTAGTATTTACGCAGTGAGAGATTATTCGCATGAGCATTCTTAAACGTTATTTTCGAAGTTAATTGTAATTTAATTATGATTTTCTCCATATGTAGAAACACGGTTTCTCCAATAGCTTAGGAGTGTTGCTATTGATCCAAAAATTTGAAATACCAGGCGTAAAGGGTCAATTTTATGCAAAACAGCGCTACGTGGATACATTTTCGTTGTCATATCCTACGTTCGTGCTTAATATTAGAAGTTACACAAGAACAACTATATGTCAACTTATTTCATGCTCATCTATAGCTTGCGTTAGAGAGAGATAGATAAACTTTGGACCGGCACAGATACAGTCCAAGTTGCAGTTTTGCATATACCAAGCTGACCACATGCGCTTGCGCGATGTTGACTGATAAAATTTCTATAACAATTGATACTTCGGTCTCATACCTTAAGGTTGTATTAATTTCTATTGGCTCCAATAACCATTCACGACCAGGTGAACCTCTTCAACTGCCTATTTAAAAAAAAGTATAAATCATGTTCATATCGGATCTCCCAATAAGACTATTTAAGTGTTAGCTTAAACAAGGCGAATGAATTTCTAAAACAGCTCTGAGCGTTATTTATTTCCCGTGCGGCCGACGCCTCATCGCCAAAATGTCAAGTGAGCTTCTTACGATTATTTTTACGTAGCTTTCAGCTACCACTTCTGACATTTTGCGGTTTTATTACGGGATTCAAGCGCCTTCGGCATTAAGTCAAGTTATTAGCAATTTACCGAAGCGTTATTTTCCTTGTTTTCCTCAATTCTACAGTCTTTACTAAATTGAAGCAGTAATCTGGCGGTACATTATTTCGCAAAATTCCATTCCTATCCGTCATTTGTGACCACGATAATGTATAAGATATTCGAAACGTCAGAAATAATGAAATTTTGAAAGCAAAATTATATTATAAAAGTAGATTGTATTATATTTTGTTTACATGAATCGTTGTTGTAAACGAAGATAAAAATATGCAGGGGATTCGATATATGTTATTCGTAACAAACAAATCTTTTCTCTTTATAATATTATTAGTATTAGTATAGATTACTTTATTCTATCATCACCTTGCGTTACATTATTGGAGTTTTAGCAAGGATCCCTGTTTAAAAAAAAAAAGAATATAGCCTAAGTCACTCGGGGATAGTGTAGCTTCCAAACAGTGAAAGAATTTTTCAAATCGGTTCAGTAGTTTCGGAGCCTATTCAATACAAACAAATCTTTCCTCTTTGTAATATTAGTATAGAAGTATAGATATAACAGACTTAATGGTTATCTGAAGCAAGGTATGAGATACAACCAACGATATATCATAATTGCTTTTATACGGATATAAACCTTCATCAAAGGAGGCCTGCAGAGAGTACTTAACGGTAGGCAGCGGCTTGGCTCTGCTTCTGAAAACAGTCACGTCAGACTTCATCCTTATGTATTAGAGTGGATGGCCTTATTTACATTGAGATATTGATAGCTTTCGGTAAACAAATTAACATAATTCTCCACAACAACAAAACTCTCCACGAGACAGGCAGTGCCTAGTGTGGAGAGTTTTTAGCAAACTGTTACGTGTAAATGTTTTTCAAGGTTAATAAATAAATTATTATTATAAATTATTATTATTATAATTTTAATAATATAGAGACAAGTTCCCTAACCACCTATTTAACTATAAAAAAGAAACCGAATAAATAAACTGGGCAACTTAAATTCATTTGGAATTTGCAAATGCAAACGGTGAGTCAGTACCATCTTGCGTAACGGCAAAGCCTTTTAGCGCAGCATTCACAAATGGGCTAGCGCAGATTATATCGGGGCGTCAAGTAAATCTACCGACCTGTCTCCCGCTGGTGACCCGCAGAAGCGTCGGGACCTTTCACCGGTTACAAAACATACTCTAATACAATTAGATGGTCTTTTGTATTTTTAACGTTCCGACTCGGCGATAAAACTCGAATGAAATATGTAGATTAATTTATGTCGGCACGTATAATGGGAGCGATCAAGAGCTGTGCAAATTGATGCTAAATCGATTTTAGGGTACGGTTACCATGTTGCTGTTTAACTTTTAATAATTATTTTTACTAATACCCACTTTTTTAAGTTTGTGTGAAAATAATTTTTAGTTGAAATTGATTATCAAAAGTTAGTGAACGAGTTGATTAAAAAGAACGTTAATATTAAATATTTAGGAGAATAAATAATGCAGTTTTGCCAGATACGTCAAAAATATATACCTACCAGTATAGAATTGACTAAATGCAAACGGATAGAACGATAACCATATTTAAAGATCTCACAAAAGATATAGTCACAATACCGGTGAAGTTTAAAAGGTTTGATTCATGTAAAAATATTACAGTCATAGTTTAAATTTTTTTTTAGGTTTTGAGAGTTTTAGACATAATCAAAACTACTTTTACGACTTAATTTCGATTTTTTATTTTCTATATTCATTTCCGACATTTCTAATATTTTTCAGTTTTCGTGGTCACAGACGACTGATAATGACAATAAAAACCTAGCTTAAACCGTGAAAGTACTTTTAATCATTATATCTACAGTACGAACAGAAGAATAATTATTAACATTGAAAGAAAATATAGGGTAAGCCTGAAAGATATTGTAGGAAAACAAATTTGACATAATAATATTATTATACTGATATATGAGAAGAAATCTGAAATTGGCGGGATGTTTGATTAAACAAGTGGAAAAGAGAAATCGGTTAAATTAGTCGAACAGGGAAAGGCCAAAAGAAGATGATGACAAATCAAAATGCGTCGTTGTATATTATAGAGATTGTAATGCAACAATCTGGATTAGTAGAAAGAACGTAATCCAAATAGGTCACCGTTGGGGGACAAGAGCGCACATTATCAATAAAATAAAGCCGGCTAATCACAAAAATATTCGAATTTCCGCAACAGCAAAAACTGTTCAATATCTAATATCAAAATACTATCTTCTTCCTTATGTTAATAAACAATAAAGCCATTTAATCCAAATCTCATTTTCGATATATATTACAATGTTTCTTAGTAAGTTATTGCCAAATTTAAGAAAGGTTACTTATACTTAATTAATTATTAATATTAGTATTATTTATGAGATTTGGCTCTCTATTTGAGTAAAAGCCTCCTCCATCCTTTCTTATCTTCCCTTCCTTATGTTATAAATACTTAATATAATATAGCTACAAAATACTAATTTTGGTATTTTTCTTTTATCTTCTACTAAAGTAAACACAAGGTTAAATAAAGCAGATCATTCTACTGACAAAATATATCCCTTCAACATCAGCAGACGTCCATAAAACTAGAGCCAGTTTATACGGAGCCCGCTCCTTTCGAGTTGTTTAACGCTTGGCGGATACGTTACGATGCAATTCACATTGCTAAATCTAGGTCGTTTCGAATGTATTGGTCATCTGCGTGGTCTTCACGAATGCAATTCAACGCGAAGGCCTTCAAACCTTTTTATTTAGGCGATTGGATATTAAAATTTAAAGCCCTTTATTTGATGTACATCATTTTTATTGCGCCTCATGTTAGGTCACGAGTGTTACGTAAAGTTTTTAACTTAAATAGTGAAAGAGATCATGATTAAAACCGTTCTAATCTTAAGGCCTTGCTTCATTAGTTCATCAATGCAACATTGGGTTATATATTTATGGACAATATATCTTATAAGCTTATTCCTTTGTTTTTTGGATTTATATTGTAACTATGGGGTTAAATGACACTAGTTAGATAATGTTGTTCTGCTAATCTACACTGTCAAAATATATCTCCAGTTCTGATCAATAGAACAATTACGACAACATGTATTGTTTCAATCAAACTGAAATCCACTTGTGGTTTTAAGACTGACTTGGTAGTGCAATTGTTAGCACCCTTATCTTTTGGCCTAAGGGTCGTGGGTTCGATTCGCATATCGGGCAAACGATGTGTGATGAACAGGTTTGTTTGCTCTTTTTCTAGGTGTTTATTATCTATATTTATGTATATATTTAAACATATATAAGTATGTTTATCGATCTCTGGTACCCAAAACACAGGGGAACCTAAATTTGGGCCGGATGACCGTGCGTTATTATTTCTCAGTTATTATTATTATTATGAGATTATCCTTCTATGCATTATTGGGTAGGCAAATCAACTGAGTAATTAGCCAAAGACCAAGTTACCAAATACTGTGTACTTTTGTTAGTACAGAAATGTTTGAATGCTTATTGCTTTTGTTCCCAGATCAGAGGGTCAAAGATTGGCTGTTCATGACGTCACCATGGCCAATCGTGGCGATCCTAACGACTTATCTGCTGCTCATCAAGTTTATTCTGCCCATCTACATGAGGAACAAGAGACCTTACAATTTGAAAGGCGTTATAAAAAGCTACAACTTAACTATGATTGTTTTCAACTTGGCCGTTGCTTGGGGGGTGAGTGATTATCGTTATTTGAATTTGTGCAAATAGAAAACTAACAATATCACTGTCTTCTGCTGAATATAATGCCAATAAAGATATCATCAATAATAACTTTATTGATCACTCATTTTATACATAGTACAGGTAATATTGGCGACTGAACCAAATCGAAAATGTAGTAATGACACAACTGCAAACAAAAAGTTTGTAAAGTTGTGTTTGTAAAGTTTGAAAAAAGTAATGTTCAAAGTAAGCCCAAGTCAGTCATCGATCCTTGTATTATTTGATATTTTGTTTGTGTGACATTCAGTTAATTGCGACTTGTTTATCAATATCTTGAACGATGTATTTTTTTATGCACGAAATATAACTTATTCTGTTGGGAGTCACGAGTATTACCTTTATATTTAAAAACGGCTTTTATTACAGTCGTCTTGTATTAAAGTCCTGTATAAAAATTCCTTTTCTAAAATGTAACACCAAAGAAATTGTTTAGCATCTTACATGTATCTCTAATATGAGTTTAACTAAGCCTAAGTCACTTCTTATCGTTTTGTCAAATTCTTACTATTTCAATCCGTATTGTAGAGTAAAGACAGCCAGCAGACCTTGATTTTGCATTATTTCATATTTTGTTTGTGTTTACATTCAGTTCATTGCGACTTGTTTATCAATATCTTGAACGATGTATTTTTTATGCACGAAATATAACTGATCCTGTTGGAAGTCACGATTACTACTTTTTTATTTAAAAACGGCTTTTATTACAGTCGTCCTGTATCTATGAAAATATTCCTCTTTATAAAATGTAACACCAAAGAAATTGTTTAGTATCCTACTTCTTTCTGGTCGTTCCCTCAATGCTGATGATCGTGACTGTATGCCAATCTTTTCCACTCGGTCCGGTTCTGCGCCATATCTACCGCTCCCTGTATCTGGCCTCCAGTCACATCCTGAGTTGGTCCACCCATCTAGCTGGCGCTCTTCCTCTAGCGCGCTTCCCCTCCATTTGTCCGAGAATGATGAGTTTCTCCAGGCTGTGCAATGGGGATCGCATTATTTGCCCAAATAAACTCCCGATCCTTTCCTGGCAAGTAGTCAGCAGGCGCTTGGTGACCTTCAGCTCTTCGAGGATGGAGACATTGGTTCTCATAACTGTTTAAGGTAGTAGGTAGTATCCTACATGTATATCTCTAATATGAGTTTTAATGTTAGGTGTGTCTAATCGCAACGCGGGTCGTTAGTGAATCGCATGAAACGCTTCACGCGTGTACACTACCACATCCGGTGAAGTTATCACGCACGTTAAATTTAAATAAAATCACGGCTTTTATGTGTTTTGATCGACTCGGATGAGTAATTGAGATCGAAGGCACATTTTGGCGTTGAGCAGTTACAGATTACGTATCTTTTTATCTTGATACACGAGATTATGAATGACAATAATTCACAACAGAGACATAGCGGAGCAAATATTATTATTATAACTAGCGACCCGCCCTCGCTTCGCTTCGGAAACTGTATTTTTTTTTTATGGTTGAAGGATTACTGATGGCCCGGAGGCCTTTCCAGTTTCACCAGGACGGGTGCTGTAATTTATTATTGATTTCTCCACTATTTAATTTAATGTTATTACACATATAAACCTTCCTATTCAATCACTCTATATATTAAAAAAAAAGGCATCAAAATCCGTTGCGTAGTTTTACAGATTTAAGCATACATAGGGATATAGGCACGGAGAAAACGACTTTGTTTTATACTATGTAGTGATTTAGCTTGCTATAATTAATGAAGCGAATATTGTTTCCGTACCTCCACGAATTAGTATCAGAAATCGTGTAGATGAACGATTAAAAAAAGAACATGAGAACACTATAAAAGCGATCGAATATTATTTTACTAATGGTTGTTATATAGAATGCAACGTAGCACAATCAAAAAACACTGACGTATACGTAATATAGCTTAGGGTAGATATTTGCTGTACATTGCGAGTCTTCAAAATACGGACCACTATAAAGCTTCAAATATTTATGCTAAACTTAGCAAATGGATGCAGTTTTTAGTTGGTCTTGGACGAATGGTTTCCTCATACGATCAAATTCTCAAAAGGAAGATTCAAACTAATGTCGTTCTCCGAATGATCATAGCAATTTGAGACCAAGTAGAAACAAAATGGAAGGTGATACCTACATCACAGCCTCCCCTAGCCAGATTCAACTAAAAAATGAAAAATAATTAATAGTTTAAAAAAACTAAAAAACACGCTTTATATAAAATTCAACTAAAAAATTAAAAATAAATTTTAATAAATTTAATTTGAAAATAATGTAAAAATATATATATTTTATTGTAAAAAAAAAAGCTTGGGGTGCATGTTGTTATTAGTTATAAATATTTTTCTGACAGATATGAGTAGAAGAATTATTATTTCAATAATATCTTAAAAAGCAGCAGTTTTTTTAACCTTATTATTTATTTAAATTTCAGATAGCAACGTCAGGTTGGACAACCACATACCATTTCGGATGTGTTCTACCAGAGTATACCACGAAACCAGAACCAATGAGGATGCTCACTTTCATGTGGTGGACATTGATCATCAAGATGACAGAGCTGTCGGAGACCGTAATATTTTTGTTGAGAAAAAAAAATCAACAGGCCTCGTTCCTTCACGTGTACCATCACGTCATCTCATTGGTTATGATATGGTGTGGTGTCAAATATATTGGAGGTATGTTCTTATAGTGTCGGAGTCTGGAATTTTATGGACATCTACATTGCCAAATTTTAGCTGCTCACTTCCGCTATGTAAATGCCTCTTGACAAAATTGAGCGTAATTGTGGCCCACTATGGCCCTCTCAATATTTTAATACAGACCTACCCTCAAATTCAAAGCATAGGATAGCCTGTTCTGCCACATTACCCCTACATTCGTTTCTGCAGGCTGTCAGACGAGTTTATGTTCCATTCACCTGAGTGACGAGTAATTATAGATCACCAGATGACGAGTAATTATAGATTCCATAAATATATACAGCTCAGCGTGAATTCTGTCAACTAACTTAAGAAGTGAAGCTTAAATTCCATCGGGAAAATGGTTCAGGTTGAGTACCCATTTAGGCCGCGGAGGATTCGAATCCTCCGTAAAACCATTTCGTATGGTAACTCCATAAAACCAATTCGTATGGTTCGTGTTGTAATATTTACGTAAATAATACACATTCAGCATATCTTTATATTTCAACGGTTACGATTCCGTGTGTCCTAAACAGAAATTGAGTTATTTCAAACGCTCATCATTATTCTATACTGCTGACTGGCTGATGTCGAAACGTATTATGAATTATGATATAACGTTTCCTTTATTCGCGGATCGCGTGTATTACAGTTTAAACGTAAATACGGGTCTTTCGTAAGATATTCACTATTATTGCCGTCCGAAATCCGAAGTGGGAGCTCAGAAAAGCGACATCTTGGGAATATCGCATCTGAATAAGTGGTATTATTGTATATTAAGAGAGTATTAGTGGTAGGACATGTGAGAAAATCGTGGATACACAATTCCTGGAATCTGGTCTGAAGATCAAGGTTATTTTGCTCTTCGTAGCACAATATTAAGGCTCGTGTCTTAAGGCGGCATTCACTTTGGGTTCACTATGGGTTTCGTTAGCTGCTCAACTACAGGTGGAAAATAATCTTGTTTGCCTAACAACTGCAAGAAATATTATTAAACATGTATTATAGCCGATTTCAAAAAGGTAGGTAGTTCTCAACTCTGACTGTATTGTTTCTAGGTGAACCAATTTGGTTAATTCTTATTTTATTTGACAGTTGGTGTTTTCATGTGGTTTCATTTAAATATTTGCAAGATTAGACCAATAGTTTGGTAGTCATATTCGATTGGCTTCCATTATCATTTTAGTTTGTTGAAATCTTATTTAATAATGCATTAAAAGAGTCAATGGTAGGTTGTACATCCGGGAATGCTGATCCATATATAATTACCCACATTCGATAGCAATAAAACAGACACTGATATTACTGAAGCACCGCGAACGAAAATATATGAAGTAGCAACACCACGAGGTTCGCAATCCTTAAGTTTAATAATAGGTGAATCATTATTAAAATCATTTCAAGTAAACTACTGCATTGCGTAGCCTTTCTCGGTTGTTGCACTATGTTTGTCTCTCAATGAACAATTACCCAAGCCAAACCAAATCTAACAATTTTAAGTACATATTTAATTTTTTTGTCAGTGAAATATGTTTCCAAAGATCCGCGGTCGACTGTTAACGTGGTGCAAAACGAGTCCGTATTTCAAAATATCTCAGGCCGCACCTTCATTGCCTTCATTGAATTCAAGAGACGTTTGTAATGCTTCGAAATGATTATTCGAAACGTTCCCCAAATACATTTAAGTGTGGTATTTGGGCATAATTGTAGAACAGCAAATAGGTCGATCGCCGAACGAAGAAGTTCTTTGATGATGTCGAATTCCCCAATATGGATATATCTATAGAAGAGTTAAATTGCTTGGCGTCTCTCGATTGCGTCACTCGATAGTGTGCGTATGATTCAATTTGATGTCGAGAATATATTTTTATTGCCATACAAGGCAGACTAGCCTATGTATATAATAATGAATTCGAGTGCTATTTACTTGGGGTTTGTATTCGCAAACAATATAAGACGTTCGGAAATGTCATCAAAACCGAAATAATAATCTAATTCTGTAACATTTTCTATAAACAAAGCTTGAAAAAGGGTGCGTTTATCTATATATTAATACGTGAAGCAAAAACTTTGTATCCCTATTTACGAAAATTGCGCGGACGGAGCAATATGAAATTTTCCACACTTATAGAGAATATAGAGAAGAAGTACATAATGCTAATATTTTTTTAAAATAATGCATAAAAGATACATTAAATCAATAAAGAAAACATTACACACACTACATACCATGTATTTGACGCACCACGCATGCATACTATTAATTGTCAAACTTTTGTTCTTGACGTCTGTGGTCAAATTGAGAATACATTAAATATTGTTTCTTTATTAATATTTTTTTATAGTGTAGCCTTGGCAAAATTTGTGATTATAGAAGTATAAAATACAATTATAATAGTGTACAAACCTATTATACAATTCCAATTAATTATAGTCGAAATTCGACTACTGCGGGACCTCTAGTTTTCCTAATTACGATTGGCCCTAATCTACGCGGCAATTAATAAAACTGGATAAGATTTATTTAAGTAAACGAGAAAAAAATTAGGCTGTCAGTGCCTTGTAGTTTAGGGGCTGAGACCTCAATATAAACTTCGAAGAAGATACAATTGTTTTATTGCACTTATCTCAAGCTCCCCCTAGTATTAAATGGTTACCGGAACTTATAGTGTGAATACCATCACCCACCCTGTAAACTGGAACGCATGACTGCTTCATCACAGAAATATGTAGGATAAACATGTGTGGATTTTTAATACGCTCTACCACTCGTTATCCGCATGTATAAAAGTGATTATGGTATCCTGTACCTACAGTCTAACTACATATTAAGTGTATCTATCATATTAGGTACAAGATGCCTAATCAAAGGGACTTTTATCTTTGATTTCAAGAACAACTCACTTTTTTTTTTATTGCTTAGATGTGTGGACGAGCTCACAGCTCACCTGGTGTTAAGTGGTTACTGGAGCCCATAGACATCTATAACGTAAATGCGCCACACACCTTGAGATATAGTTCTAAGGTCTCAGTATTGTCACAACGGCTACCCCACCCTTCAAACCGAAACGCATTACTGCTTCACGGCAGAAATAGGCGGGGCGGTGGTACCTACCCGCGCGGACTCACAAGAGGTCCTACCACCAGTAATTACGCAAATTATAATTTTGCGCGCTTGATTTTTATTACACGATGTTATTCCTTCATCGTGGAAGTCAATCGTGAACATTTGTTAAGTACGTATTTCATTAGAAAAATTGGTACCCGCCTGCGGGATTCGAACACCCGTGCATCGCTCGATACGAATGCACCGGACGTCTTATCCTTTAGGCCACGCCGACTTTACACAAGATATAATTAAAACAGTACTTGTACACTTTAATCTCAAGTTCATTATTTTCATTGTATTATTACACGGGATGTTTCGAATGATTTACAGTTTTCGTGGTTCACGGACAACCCATAACGGGACGTGAATAATAAAAGCGAAATTGGGTCGTAAAAGAAAATATTGTATGTTTACATTATTTCTGAGACGGGCACAAATGTACGAGGTCACACAAATTGAAATCCCGTTTTAAAGGTCACATTGTATTCAAACCTCACTTGAAAATTGCGCTCTTACCGCAATGGTGAAATTTTTAATCACTCCACATACATAGTTGAGGTTAATAGGAAATATGTTTTTTTTTTTTTTTTTAATATCCTTTGTAGGCAAACGAGCATACGGCCAACCTGATGGTGAGTGGTTACCGTCGCCCATGGACTTCAGCAATGCCAAGGGCAGAGCCAAGCCACTGCCTACCGCTTAATACTCTCCACAAGCCTCGTTTGAAGAAGGACATGTCATAGCGGACATGTCATGAAGGACAATCAAATATTTTTAAAAGTTACCATACGAAATATTTCATTTTGAATTAATGTATCGATAATATCGGACCGCGGACTGACATTCGATAGTTTAGAAGTCAATAGTTAAAAACCAATTTAAATTGTTATTTAAATTCAAATAGTTAAATTGATATTGCGCAAAATCATTAGGTGTGTTAAGCACGCTTCACTGTGATGGTGTCGTAAGTTCGAGACTAGAACTAATTGAATTTTAAATTTTAACAATCGCGTCTCGTTTGATCTTTTCGGGAGTTCTCACATCACTGACCACTCAAAATTACTAAACGAAATAAAATACTGAATAGAATGGGCCAGATTAATCGACATTAGCCAAGCTTTACAAGTGAAAAGGGCTAACATAGTTTTCCATAGTACAGAGCGGGAAATTATATTGGGTGCTCTGCACTATCTTCCAAGTATGAATACACAGGTTATAGATGATAGAAGTTATCGCATGATGCTTGAATGTGCAAACAGGCACGAAGAAATAACTAATTTTGGTATCCGCAACGCTTAAATACCAAATAGTAAAAGTAATTGCTTTTAAACAAAAACGTTATAAGTTCGGGACAAAATAGACGGTAGTTGGCATAATTTCAAGAATCGAGGAATAACATTATAGTCTTTCGTGACACGAAAACGGCCGTCTGGTGTAGTGGTAAGTGACATGGTCACTACACAAGGGGGTCGCGGGTTCGAATCCCGCCAACAGAAGATATTTGTATGATAAATATAAATGTCTTTTCCAGGGTTATGGATGTCTATTAAATATATGAATGTGTATAATAAAAATCTTACATTTATATCCGTTATCTGGTACCTGTAACACAAGTTCTTTACGAAGTTACCACGGGACCTGTTAACGTGGCGTGATTGTTAGTATTTTTTTTTTTTTTATTGCTTAGATGTGTGGACGCGCTCACAGCCCACCTGGTGTTAAGTGGTTACTGGAGCCCATAGACATCTACAACGTAAATGCGCCACACACCTTGAGATATGAGTTCTAAGGTCTCAGTATAGTCACAACGGCTCCCCACCCTTCAAACCGAAACGCATTACTGCTTCACGGCAGAAATAGGCGGGGTGGTGGTACCTACCCGTGCGGACTCACAAGAGGTCCTACCTCCGGTAATTACGCAAATTATAATTTTGCGGGTTTGATTTTTATTGCACGATGTTATTCCTTCACCGTGGAAGTCAATCCGTGGAAGTCAATCCAATACAAGTCAACAAGTAAATATATTTTTTTTTATTTTTTTATACTATATAGCTATTTTTTGAAGCGTCTGAATTAATTTTATATATAGATATTAAAAAATCCAAAATAAAGCCGTTAAGAAATAAGAAGTCATTATAGACCGACAGTAAACATATTTTGTTCTTTGGTACTTGTATATATGCTTACTTATATTGTAAATGTCAAGTATGTAATTTTAATTGTATACAGGATAACGTATAATTTCAAATATATATATGTACACAATAACATTTATATTGAATGTTATGTAATATACAAAACCCAAACAACACATTCACCTCACGAAGCGCTGTGAACATTCAGGACGATAAATGAGGCCAATCAGCACACCTAATATGGTGCACGCGATATCCGAGCCGCGGCGAAATGACAAACATAAAACTCGTAATACAAGCCCTTGCCATTGTTTGTTTCTCTTCACCACATCGACAAAAGTTCATTAGAAGTGTAATTGACAAAGCTGCATCAGGAGTATTAATACTACTCGTAATATATAAATCTACAGTGGTTTTTACGGATGTAACTACTGAAACATGCATCCGATTGACTTGAAATTTGGTATCCATGTAGAAAATACATGTACTTAATGGATAGGCTAATATTTATATGAGCGTTGGACTCCCTACATCAGGTGCGGGGGCGTTAATGATGAGAATCTTTGTGGGGGTGAGAAATAATAACGTTAATTTTAAATTCCCAGCGAAGCCGACAGGTACAGCTAGTAATTTACAATACTGCTTTAGAAGTATAATTGACTAAAGTGAATTGAAAGTAGGCGGAAAGATATGCGAATATGTAACTTAAATTTGAAAAACTGTCGGATCTTCTCAGTCGGTCGCGATTCCGATCCATTGGTAGATTCTGCTCTTGCTAGGGCTAGTGTTAGAAAATTCTCTCAGGTTGAGCCCGTGAGCTCCCGTCCGTGCGTATTCGGAATAGCATCTTAGGCTACTAGCGAATAGATAGGGAAAAAAGATTTAATTTTCGATGCCTTTTTATTATATCTTCTAAGAGGTGTGTTAGATGTATAGATCGGTATGTGAGAATTGAATCCACTAAACAAACCCTCAGTCGCTCGTTAACTAAGCGTCTGACCTCTGCCGAGATAGAACTTTGAAAAGTCAAGTGAAGGGAGTTGGCCAAGTTACAATTATTACGTTTGTTGTTTCGCCACCTCGCCCCGTGGAAGAGTCTTATATCACGGGATCTGGATACCAACAGATGGAGCCCCAATTAAAGATTTGTCTTTCGGGTGTGGGCGAACTTGTTTTTATCAAGTATACGTATTTTTATCATCCAAGAAACAATCTTAGCTTGGGATTAAATTTCGAAATTTTACTTATATACTTTAGATGGGTGAACGAACTGACGACCCACCTGCTGTTTTACCGAATCCCACGATCATAACCAGGTGAGCACCACAGCCCACTTTCAGAAACAGATCGAAGTCTCAATCTGTTGTAACGGCAGCATGGTTTGAACTGAAATGCATTACGGCTTTGCATTTACATGTGCAATTGAGGATAAACATGGGTCCTTTCGCACAAAGAATATGGGACGCGTAAGAAATTTCTGTTATTCTTTTGTTACGCATTATCCACGCGTCCACGACTTTCAACCAAGATAATTTATTTGAAAAAAGAAAATTAAGCTGCCTTTTGCGCAAGTACCGAAATGTTGCGCTAGTTCATCCAGTTGCCGATATTTCAATTTGGGCCAAGCTCTATAAATTACCGGAAACTTGGATAAACCTTTCGCCTCTGATATCCAAGTTAGACAGACAGCGAAACGGATAGGCTCAAACATAGTGTGTACTCGATGTCAAAATAAAAATAATATCTCTATTAAGTACGATAGCTTTTACAAAATCGATAATGGCTTTCTCTATTACTAGCACTCAATAATTAGTGGTTTTTTAAATTGCTCGATCTTCAATTAACAAATATTGGCTCCAATCATGAACAATAAGGATAATTGCATTTCGAACATACACAATATTGTCCGGGGCAATCTTTAAAGCCGGAGCCGTAAAATTGTACGTAGGCGTATGATAGCTGTAATCAAAGTAAACATAATTCGGAAATTTCGATAGAGATTACTTCACATGCACTTGATAAAAAGGGATGTTAGATTATGTGCATTAATTTTATGTATCTCTGAAGTACTTTAAGGTTTGTGGCGAGTGGCCTTCATAGAACACCAGATATTTGACATATGTCTGTCGAGCAATATGACCGCTCGGTGGAAGATTTTCCCTTTGTTGTAGCCTTCCACAGGTTAGTCCGTCCGATGTATCTATCAGTCTTGCGGTTATGTCACGGTTTGAAATTAGAATACCAAATTTAGTGTACCTCCGGGGAATTCACGAATTATGTAGGAGCACCATCTTGTTCTTCTTCTAGGTTGACTGGTCCCATTACTTGGAGGTGACTCTCGTTCTTAAGATTTCAGAATATTCCGTAGTATTCCCGTAGTTTTGTCCGCGCATGTCACTGCGGAGACACCGGCCGTTTCCTCTCTTATGTTCTTCTAAGCTGGTCTTAGCCCTTTTGACAGCCTATCTTTTCACTTCATTTTTGTTTACACTAATGTGATATTGTCTAGGCACCGTGTAGTGAAAAAAAAAACGATGACAGTTATAGCTTATTTTTAATCAAATATGATGTTTTATTACATTCATAATCATTTGAACGCAATTTGTTTATTTTTATAAACTTTTTTAATTAGACTTTTATTATTAGATTCGTTAGACATTGATATTATAAAATCGTGTCTTAACACTATGTAAACTATCATAATTTATTAATGTCAAAAATAAGAAAATAATTATATTTACCAACAACTTCTCTTTATTGGTTTTGCACACATTATCTTGGCTATAATACCTATTGACAGTATGTTAATATAGCACTGCATCATCATTATCATCTTGAGTCCAAAAATGTCCACATTTAGACCCCCATCTGACAAGATTCGCCACAACGACCGGTCTTGTGGATCGCGAACCCAGCGCATTTCTGCAACCTTCGCAAGGTCACTATTCGAAAACCTTTGACTCCAAAGGTCATTTGCTCTACGAGCAATGTATACGTAAATTACACCGACATAGATCAAAATATATCCTGAGTACGACCATCGCATAAATACTTAAGTATAAGCCAGCCTAATTATTTTTAATTTATTTTTAGGCTTATGTGGGTAGATTCTCAGTAAGCAGAGAACAATTGTTTCCTTCGAGCGTCTGAAAAGGATCTCCATTTCGCTTTTAATTAACATAAATGAGGTGGAATTGAGATTAAAATGAACGACCGGAGCGAGAGGAATTTAAAAGAACTTGGAACGAATTCAGTTTGTTGGATGTTTCATTTAATACAAGTATTTTCGGGGTTGGTCGCGTGCTGAAGAAAACTTGAAGTTTTTTTTTATTCATAACATAAATTACCCTTTTCTTTTATTGCTTAGATGGATGGACGAGCTCGCAGCCCACCTGGTGTTAAGTGCTTACTGGAGCCCATAGACATCTACAACGTAAACGCGCCACCCACCTTGAGATATAAGTTCTAAGGTCTCAGTATAGTCACAACGGCTGCCCCACCCTTCAAACCGAAACGCATTACTGCTTCACGGCAGAAATAGGCAGGGCGGTGGTACCTCACCGTACAGACTTAAGAGGTCCTACCACCAGTAAGAACCGATCAATATCTCCGTACCCGATCAATATCTCTAAAGCACAATTCGGTTTGCCTGGCGAATTCTCACCTTAATTAGTTACTCGTCTGAGCGTAGCTGGAGTAGGCTCTTAGGATACAAGTGAATAGTAAAAAAAGAGTTAATATCGATATATCATAGTTCCAAGAGGTAACAAATGAAAAAATATTTAGAAACCTGCGGACTCACTTTTGAGTGACCTTTTTGTTTGAGATAACGAAAGATTTGTTTTGTATCGCATCGTAAGTCGGGACACAAAGTACTTAGTGGGCCAGAGTTTGGCGTGACGAGGTTGAGTTTATGTAGCGAGTGGTCACCGTCCCCGTCGAACCCGTCGCTTGCGATAAAGGGCTCGACGAGCGAATTAACCCATAGACACAGCCCACTGAGTTTCTCACCGGATCATCTCAGTGGGTCGCGTTTCCGATCCGGTGGTAGATTCTGTGAAGCACTGGTCTTGCTAGGGTCAGTGTTAGCATCACTCCGGTTTGAGCCCCGTGAGCTCACCTACTAGTTAAGGTTACGCTGAAATAGCCTCTCAAGGCTATCAGCTTAGGTAGAAAAAAAAAGTAGCGAGTGAAAACATATGTTTTTTATTATATTTAACACATATTATAAATATTGTGCACTCGCAGAAGTCGACTGCACCATGACATCCCGTTGCTATGCTAATTAAAGAGCAGCAAAGGTGAGAAGCATATTCTCATATACATTAAATTCTACAAAACGAACGAGTCTTCTGAGAATATGATTTAATTATGATCAAAGAAATTTATAGATCAAAGCCAGCCTAGTTTACAGGGATTAATTAAGCTTCATTTCATTCGAGGTCTGTTGTACTGTTTAATTGGCTGCGAAATTACACTCGTAGACCGTTTTGTAAATGTATTGCTAAGGGTAGTTAAATTTGACGATTCATGCTCATATTACATGTACGAATGCATCTGTTAAGAGTTCGTATAAACAATGAAGACAAAAGACATAGGGAAAGCATACTGAAACTTATTTTGTCCAAGTGTCAGAACGATTCGTAAAACCGTGGTTAACAGCTTGTAAAGTTAAACCAACTAAGCCAGAAGAACTCAATGATCTGCCAAGTATCTGTAAATATCGGTATGCATCCCTATCATCAGTCTGTGGTAGTAGTTCAACCCTGGTGTCTCATATTCCATCGTGGAGGTTATTTGTACTGTCAACATTCACCGATTTTCGGGACAAGTTCGTTCTGTTTCCCAATTTATCTTATCCTATCTAGGACTCCAAGTGTCTTTTTTTCCCTTATAGGCAGACGAGCACACGGCCTACTTGATGGTGAGTGGTTCCCGACGCCCATGGACTTCAGCAATGCCAGGGGCAGAGCTAAGCCGCTGCCTACCGCTGTCTGTTGTATCACAAAATTTTGTGCTGCAAAGCCAGTATGTTCAAAGTATGTTCAAAGGTAAAGCTGCTTTCAGACTACGCTATAATATAATAGCATATAGTATTATAGCTCTTAGCACAACAATATCGCGCACAATGCATTGTTATGGACACGTTCACACTGTACTGTACTATATATTATTGGCTAAGTATACGCTGTTATACTATATGGCCCTATAGTATAGCGTAGTCTGAAAGCAGCTTAAGACAGATACTTTTGCTGTTGACACGCGTGAAAAACCAGAGTCAAGACCGAATTTCAATACATTCGCGAACCTAGACAGCGAAACGTATAAGAGAGAAGACACATACGAATGACACAACCGGTTTTTGTTTATAAATTTATTTCGCTTAATTTATGTTATTAAAGTTTCTATTATTAACTGGTTTTTGAGGGACATTAAATAAAGAGTTGTTTTCTAAAACAAAATTGAATAGTGATGTAAATATAGCGTTAACTTAAATAACACATTCACAATGCGAACGATACATACTGCAGTTTTCTTTCTTAGACTTTATAGGGTTTCTAGTAATTAAGGTGAAGTTATTTTCAGTTACCTTTATACGTCATATGCGACACTACGATAATAGTGTTATAGTAGAAATGGTGTTTTGTATTGGAATTTCACAAGGGCTGTGTCGGCTTCACCTTGCGGGCTGTCATCGCCCGCATGCTAGAGGACCAGAATTCTTGGGAGGCCATGACCAGGTTTTGCGACCTGGTCATGGCGTTCCGTGAGGCTGAGGAGCGCGAAAGGGAGTGGGATCCCTCTTCGGCTTCTCAGCGAAGAAGGCGGAGTGGGCGGCTCGGGCGCGAAGCTCCCGTTCATCTCCCGTAGGGGCTGTCGGGTGCCGGGTGCGGGGGTGCCCGGTACTCGGCTGTCGGTCCGGTGGTGAGGTGGCGCAAGGTGGCTCCTGTGCACCGCTCACGGTGTGTCTCCGAGACGACGTCCTGCGGGATTTTCCCTGGGATGGAGTGCCGTCCTATTATCAGGATGAGTACCGGCGACGGCGAGCCTTCGGCGCGCACTGTGCGGTACCGTGGGTTTCGTGGAGTCGGAGTGGTGGGGCTCGATGGGGTTTAGTCGGTAGTCGGTTTTGCGGGGTAGCTCTTGCGTGGCTGACGCCGTGCAGTGCCTCGCGCGCTTTTCTCAAGGCTTAGTCTCCCGGCAGGAATTGGGAGAAGAGGAGGAACCCTGTCTTCTTCTTCTCCCTGTTCTTCTCTGGAGGCGCCGGAGTCCGACATAACCCGGTCTCTTACCCACCTCGACCGGGTATCCGTAAATGGATTCCCCAGCGTTAAAAAAAAAAAAAAAAAAGGTCTGTGTCGGCTAGAGAGCGTTTGGGTCGTTAAGAAAAATCCTGCAATCCTTGCAAGGTTTTGTGTAGTTTCATATAAAACATATTTATTTATTAAGTTGCACCAACAAAGTGATCATCAATACATTGAAAAACTGACAAAAGTTCATGGCAGATGTCACCTCAACTCTAAGTGCAATCGACAGGACATTAACAACAACAACAAAAAAGTAATATTTGATAACATTTGATTGATTGCTTAAGATTAGTTAATATTTAATTGGGAAATAATCCGCGACAGATTTTTCCTGTAAGTTGTGAGACAATTAGAAAAAACATCTATTTCATCAGTTAAAATTAGTTAAGTGCAATCGGACAAATCCGAATGAACATTGACAGAGACCGCGCTACTGTGTACATTATTGTAGTCCCAAAGGATTCTGTTTAAGGGAGAGTAAGCACCTACATTCGAACGAGCGGGCTTTCTTATAAACGGTTTATATTTCTTCATTCTTGGTAGGTACTTAGGGGCTGATATTTTTATCTGGGTTAGGAGATTAGGTGTTCCATGGATTAATTTGTATAGAAATATACCCCCCCCCCCAATTTGTTTGAAGCAATGAATCGGGTTTTACGAATTTATTTTAGAACGAAAACTGATTTTTCAAAAACGTTAAATCGGTTCGGAATTACACTATGTCTTCGCTTCGTTGCGGATCAATCCCGTCAGTTTTACGCAATCTCGCAATTTCCTAGAAAATCTATTCTATTTCGATTTTTTTTTCTTGGTGTTCCTTTGTTCTAAATGTAATTGCGTAGGTTTTATTTTTAATTTTAGGCTATACTCTTCCTACCTTCTGAAGCCCTTTTATTTTGGATACTATTTAATAGCGTTCTAGTGAATTACGTCCTAGCTTGGATGCCACTAGGTCATCATCATGTATGATCACCAAAGACTATTCTAACGCATCAAGTTTTATTTCTTATCTATATAAGTACGTCGCGTTCACTGCGTAGTATTAATGGGCATTATTGCGTTTCGGCTTGAAGGGTGGGGCAGCTGTTGTAACTATACTTGAGACCTTAGAACTTATATCTCAAGATGGGTGGCGCATTTACGTCGTAAATGTCTATGGGCTCCAGTAAACACTTAACACCAGGTGGGCTGTGAGCTCGTGCACCCACCAAAACAATAAAAAAAAATTTTTTACGCCAATATCAGGTGGACGAGCCCATATCTTCCTTTGTAAACCAATAAAAAAAAATTAGCATGTGCCCCTCTCATATCGGCATATCTGACGGCATATGTAGCAAGCGAACGGTGAAAGTGGTCATCGTTTTAATTTCGTTGCAAAACAGACTTTACGTGCATGCCGGAATGTGCATTTTTCAAAATCACATGACGATATCATAATATTTAAATGCTATTGTATAACAAGGCGTAAAACGAATGGACGAACTGTGTTTGTGACGTGCTCTCTGATTTTGTAACATACAAAACCGAACGGCATAGACATCTGTCTGTCACAGACCCGAACTAGTTAACCGCAGCTCATTTTCGACCAATTTCGTGCGGATACATTGACATCCGATATGTAATTTTTTTTCTTACATATGTGGATGAGCTCACGGCCATAGACAGCCCATAGACATCTACAACGTAAATACCTTTACCCACCTTGAGACATGAGTTGTAAACTCTCACTTTTACAACAGTACAACGGCTGACCCGCCCTTTAAACTAAAACGTATTACTGCTTCATGGCAGAAATAGGCAGGGTGGTTCCTACCCGTGCGGGCTCACAAGACGTCCTACCACCAGTAAGCATGTATGTTTATGCTTCTTCTATACTTTGTGACGTCTACGGATTTCGGTAATCGCTTATCACCTATTGGTCCGTGAGTTTGTTTGCCAACTAGTGGCATAGACAATAGGTATGAAGCACATCTACGATGCTTCGTAAAGTCGTGGAAATATGTCGTGACATACAACCAGACTTTTTATTAACGTGATGATAATTATTAACATACTAGCTGCATCCGCCCGCTTCGCTAGGCATTTAAAATTAACATTATTATTTCTCACCCCCACAAAGATTCTTATCATTAACGCCCCCGCAACTGGTGTAGGGAGCCCAACACTCATATAAATATTAGCCTATCCATGAATTATTTTCTACATGGATACCAAGTTTCAAGTCAATCGGATGCACGGTTCAGTAGTTATAACGGATCATCCGTAAAAACCACTGTAGATTTATATATTAGTATAGATTATTTGTGTTAATCTAATAGGTTAAATAGCTTGAACCATCATTACGTTATTCCAAACTATTACAAGACGTTTCGTAGGAAACATAATACGATCTTCGTTTTGTAACCGCGTCCGTAACCAGTTATACCTATTTAAGTGTCATGACTTTCACGAAATGTATCGTATGACGGCAATTCACAAACGAGTTTTAAATTGTGATAAAAAATACATCCACACATATTATTGTAGGTTTTTTTGTGGAGGAAAGTATTACTGGTGGCCCGAAGGCCTTTCCAGTTTCACCAGGACTGGTCGGGTATGGACTTAGAATAAGAGGGGTGGGATTTGCTAGCAGCTGCCCGAGCGCTTCCAAAGGAGACCTAACAACTAAAGGGCAAATGCTTCGCGACTGAATCTACTACCCGACCCACTGAGTAGATCCGGCCAGGAACTCATCGCACTATTACTACAGGTTTCAAGTTATACTAGACTATAGGTAATGCGACTATGCTGGGGCTTTTTTATGATTGAAAGATTACTGGTGGCCCGGAGGCCTTTCCAGTTTCACCAGGACAGGTGGGCGAGCAAAGGCTCAGCCAGGAGGGGTGGGATTTGCTAACAGCTACCCGAGCGCCTCCGAAGGAGACCTAACCTAACTCAAGAGCAATTGCTTCGCGAATGAATCTACTACCGAATCGGAATCGTATGCCGGCGATAAAATCTTGCAGGCAGGCACTAAATTATCTTATAAAATACGTACCTACTTGGCACATGTCTATGAATGACTTCATGATAAAGCGGACAGTGACCCCTCACCTCACCATCACGAGCATATCGTGTACATTAAAAAAAAAAACAACAGCCATCGGCTCTGTTAAATTCTGGTTCGGTTTCCACGTGGACCGGATGCCCAAACCCAAGCAACATTTGAGCTCGAGTTCGATTGTCCCATCAACGTCCGAAAAGAGATTATCGATGGTGGATTAAGTCGTAATGGGAAATCGGAAGTGCCGATACGAGGTAAAGGGCAAGGAGAAAGTCAACAAATTGACTCATCATTGAATCACAAAAGTATTCACATAAAATACTTGAATCGCGGACTCCCGCGAATATACCAAGAACTATAAAGGTCTTAAATCGTATCGGATAACTTTGATTTCTGGAAACTTCTTTTAAGGTTTAATATCGCGGTTTCTATTATCATTACATTATTTCCAATGCATCGAATACTTTAGGTTCCGTGGTCACAGACTTCGATGATACTTTCTTTCACAAATTTCTAAATTCTCCGTTTTTTTAAGTTTACAACGTAAGAAAATCATGGAAATTTCAAGCTTCTCTCTCAATCAAGGCTATCAAAGAATGTAAGGCATAGGATACTTCCCATTGACCTTTGACCTAGAAAAATTAAATTTGGCACGAGGCAGTCTTATAACATAGCACAAGTAAAGGGAAATGTTTAGAAATGTTATTATATATATTATGTATATTAGGCATAATAATATGCAAATATATTTTAATCCTTTACAAACCTAAGTCAGTAGATAAAGTTACGTTATACAAAGTACGACCGCAAAGTTAACATGTTTTTTTTAAGTTAACATTATTCATCTTTTACATAAAAGATGAATGCAAAAAGTGTTATTATTGATTGATACGTGTTAAGTGGTTACTAGAGCCCATAGACATCTACAACGTAAATGCCGCCACCCGCCTTGAGATATGATTCCAAGGTCTCAGTATAGTTACAACGGCTGCCCGCCCTTCAAACCGAAACGCGTTACTGCTTCACGGCAGAAATAGGCAGGGTGGTAGTACCTACCCGTGCGGACTCACAAGATGTCCTACCACCAGTAAAAAAGCCTGTACATTATTAAATAAACAAGCAACTAAAAACGAGTTTATAAAAATTATGCAACAGAATATTCACGGAAATAGAGTTATCCAATTTGTGCAGCCTCAAAATATAGGTCAAGTTTAAGCTTATTGAGGGCGGGTGCATTATTTATTTTTATTAAGTTCCGTAGTCACATTTGGACAGAAGCCACGGAAACTGGATTTCCTAACTAACAATCTATTCATGTATTCTTTTATTCATGGGGACTATCTCAGAAAGACCATCATACGTCATATTAGCGGTAAATTTATGAAAGAAAGAAAAATTAGGTGTATGAAGCCTTTGTTTTCCTTTTTATGGAATGTAGTCTGCCATCTGCGATACCAACTGTGGGGAATGATGATTGCCATCACTCAAAGACAGTGGAAATAATAAGGGCACAGTCAATGCTATGACAAGTCCTTCTTCAAACTAGCTGGTGGACATTACGTTACGGTAGACAGTAGCTTAGCTCTGATCCTGGCATTGCTGATATCCATGGACGACGGTAACCACTCACCACCAGGTGGGCCCTGTAATAAAAAAAGTCTACATTCTACTGTGTTTAACATTAAGATCTTGTGGTCTAGCTGTAGTTTAATCAAGGCTACAACATCAGCAGTCATTTGATTGAAGCCCGGATACTTTAAGTTATCTCTAAGTCAGACATACATAATGTAGCGTATTATCACACTACAAATGCATTTATATTCCAAAAGCGCAGCATTTATAAGCCACAAATATTTTTAAGCTGTTCCTCTACTATTTGAAGCGAATAACAACTGATTCTAATTTTCAGGTGGCATGGCTTCCTTCCCGGTAATGATCAACAGTGGAGTACACGTAGTGATGTACTGCTACTATTTACTGTCAGCTGACGGCAGCCCACGGGTTAAGGCATATCTGCACAGGTACAAGAAATGGTTGACAATTATACAAATGGTAAGCATAGCTTTTGGAAGCATAAACAATTTTTAATGTAGCTATAGTTTCTCTTGTACTCTCTTAGGCATCTTGCATTAAAGTCAACAACAAAATGATGTTTTCTGTATTTTTCTAGTCAAATATTACATGTCTTTTCATTCATTACATTCATACTTTTAGAATGTCAATCACAGGTTTAGTTAACAACTAGAGGAATGGAGTTAATTTATATCACGTAGTGTGTCATATGACACACTACTCTATTAGCAGTTACAAAATGAGAGTTCTATTCTTACTGCGACAAACCATAGATATATAACAGCGGTCACTATTTAGGATTTCAAGATATAATTGTTGACTCATTCTACCAAAATTACATTTGAGTTACTACGACAAATTGAGTACTTTAAGTGTTTTTCAGTCTCGCTATCTAAGCTAAATATCTAGTTTGTTAACATGTTTTTGATGATTTAAAAAATATTTCCATCTTCCAATAGTTTTACTGGCTTAATTACATTTACAGGTTCAATTTACAGTCTTATTGGCACACGCATTGCAGGCATTCCTACCAAGCTGCCCGGCCCCCCTCACTATAGCGTATATGTATTTGCCAAATGTACTAATTGTATATTACATGTTCTATGAATTTTTTAAAAAGAATTACGGTGAAAATCATAAAATTAGTAAATAATGTTACGGCTAGTTGATATGTTTCAACCTTAGATTTGTATTTAATTTTTATCAACAATTAACTAGATTCAGAAAATTAGCACTTAAATAAATAAAAAAAAGGAATAACTGTATTGTTTTCTTTTTTCCTTGTTGAGATGGATATTACCTAAATGTTTTTAATAAACAAGTGGTACCCTTAAGAATGCTTCCACCTGTCAATGCGGTTTCTAAAAAAAAAAACTTTCTATGGCTGATGATATAACAAATATATAAACTGTACAGTGGCAAGTTCATCCTAATCAAAAATACAGAGTATTATTTTAAAATACACAGACAATAAAATAAAACAAGAATTCTATTATTAGAAGTTTTGTAACAAAAGTATGTCTTTGGTTCGTGAGATTAATCTGATCAGATGATGTTCAAGGGATATTGGGGGTCAAAACACACTATTGCAACACAAATATTATTTCCCTTATTCCTAATATTGAAATATTTAAAAATGAATTGACAAATTAATTATTCTACTCGTACATACGTACTTTGGAGTTCATATTCCATGGTAACATAGATAGTTAAAGTGTTTTTGTTCTGATAGAAGGAGGAACATTAATCTTTGCTTATTTTCCATTAATATGAGCTAATGTCATCAATCAGTTTAAGTTTTACAATAATAAATTTTGATTCATACTGTCAGCTGTAACTTTTTAGTTTTAAAACTTATCTATTTGGACAAAATTTAGATTTTGTTACAATTTTGATACGACGAATAAGCAAACAGTATTCTTTAATTTATTATTGTACGATTGCAGGTGTTAATATAAATATTTATTTAGCGCGAATCTTTTCTAAAGAAACCGATGATTTACAGCGATAAAAAGAAATGATACGTCACTTACCGTATAATAAGAAAGGAGACCAGCATTCTCGTCGAGCACGAACCAACGGTACTGCCATCCTTTCATAACATTGGTCCATTTACTAAGAGAGCCCTCCATCATTATTATAAGTCAATGTTATCAAACAAAAGTCATGAAAAGTTGAAAATAAACTGAAAATTTAACACTGCGGCACAACCTCTTTACCGTAAATAATCCATATGTTTGACTTTGACACCTGTCAAGTGTCAGTAATGCTTTGACTTAGCTTTGTTTTGTCCATTTGTCAGGCAAAAGAAACGTAGTCTGTGGAACGAAGTCTTTTATTTTAAAAGCTGTAACTACATTGTGAAACTTTCACAAATAAAATCAAACGGAATGAACTCAATTGAAATGAAATCAATTAAAGCAATATCAGTTAAGAATCTGAGAAACATGAATAGTATGGCCTCTGTTGCTTAATAGCAATTTTGTTTTGATTTCTCCACACTAGAAACACGGATATTAAACAGCTACTAGCTCATATTCATAACATGTTTAAGTTCGAACAAATAATCGTTATCTAAAAAAAAAAAAAAAACTAACACAGTTCGCCGCATTCTTCTCAAAGTTGTATACACTCAAATTATGCAGATCGCAATAAAAATGACATTGTCACATAGTGTAAATCGATAAAGACTACTAAAGTCACTAAAGAAGTTCATGGCTCTCCCGATGTAGACCAAAGCCAAAAGATATCATAATTTATGTGCCTTCATGAAATATGAGGTTTGAAATCTCAAACGTATTATTTAATTGCTGTCGTATCCTTCAAATTGTTTCATCCTGTCTGTCATTAGGTACTGTTTAGTAATATAGAGATAGGATGGTTGTACCTAATCAACGAAAAGAAAATGAATTTCAGTAAACTGAAAATAAAATATCAAATCATTTTAAAGGGCAGTTACTTTATATTGTACAACTGTCATCACTTGTGTATAAAGCTATATCTAATTAATAAAATTAGCATCGCGATTTTTAATTTAGTAATACTATTATTAAAACTATTTACAAAATTCGAACATCTTATCATACTACGTAAGTCAGTGTCGTCTTAATGATCGGCCGTGTTTCGTTTTACTATAACCTGACGAAATTAAAACTTTGCTGTTTTCCTTGTCCTTGTCTATACTAACCCCTGATAAATCTACAAATAATGGCACATTTTCCGAACCCTCAGCAGCGTTATCGTCTTTTCTATTAAAATTTTCCGGTATCCCTTCACCTTCGATTGCCAAACTCTCAATATCTTTACTCAATGAGTTATTTTCAGCAGCTTCCACAAAAGCGTTTGATAGCTCCCCACTTAATTTATTGATGTTGCCCGATGTGATGTCGTACATGTAGATTTCTTTATCTGCTGTAGATTCATCGTTCCTGTAAACCATAAGAAATAATTCTGAGTAAAAAGACTTTGAATGTGTAATTTCATGAAGTTTATGTCGAGTGCTATTATTCAACAGACTCTTCCCATTATTTTTAATTTTAGTGAGTTCCTGGTTGTAAAATACTTGCAATTTACTGGTGGTAGGTCCTCTTGTGAGTCCGCAAGGGTAGGTACCACCACCCCGCCTGTTTCTGCCGTGAAGCAGTAATGCGTTTCAGTTTGAAGGGTGAGACAGCCGTTGTAACTATACTGAGACCTTAGAACTTATAGCTCAAGATGGGTGGCGCATTTACGTTGTAGATGTCTATGGACTCCAGTAACCACTTAACACCAGGTGGGCTGTGAGCTCGTCCACCCATCAATGCAATAAATAAATAAATAATAATCCGAACAAGAGACTTTGACTTCACGTCTAAAGTTGAATGGCGGTATGAACGCTATGCTATCTGAGAGCGATTGGTAATCATTTAACATCAGGTAGACAGTGAGCTCTGCTCATCTACTGCGATCAAAACAATTGTGAAATACTTTGATATTTAATCTTGCATGGTAGGTATTTAAAAAAAAAACTTACGTCGTTACAAGCAGTACGATGGACTGTAAGTCGCTGGCGGTCATCTTTTCCACCTGCAACCACTTTTCAAAATTGTCTTTTGTCGGTCGCTTTAGCAAGTCCTGCAAACTATCTCCAGCAACGAATTTAATGCCCTTCAAATTGTTTTCTGCAGCTCTCTCAGTCCTGGTGTGGTCACCATTGAGGACTTCTGTTTCAACTGGTGCTAATACGACCACTGACGTTATTTTCCTACCTTTGAGTATGTCAGGTAAAGGAAACTGGTTTCCGGATACTTTTAATGGAAGATACCTATTATATTTTTTATCATTTAACGCGACTGGATCTATCTGGGTGGCGTTCTCTTGTACATAATCATCTGCTATTTTTTGACCTTCAGGAGTTTTCGGATCGAAATGGACAACTTTCATTTCAACTGCTTGTTTCGGCGGGGCAACGTAACTTGGTACATTTTCTGATGCTGCCCCTTCTTGGTCATCTTCCATGTCTTGGTCTATTCTGGATTCAATATGACTTCCATCTGGTTTGACAACAATAGGCCTGTTTTCACTTGATGAAATTTGTTGGGCTCCTCCGGCACTAAAGAAGTTTGCCAGCTGGTCTGGGGGTAGAGAGTCTAATGGTGTATCACCTACTTTGTCATAATCTAGTACACTTATATCTGCGTTGTCTAAGATACCAGATGATAAGAGTTGCTGCCGGAGGTCATCTGGCACTTCATCAGGCAGTTCGATTGTGGGCTTATTTTTCTTTTCTTCTTTTTTTGTTTGAGGAGTTGAGCTGACGGAATTAGCGGTTGATGATACATATTTCGGAGTGGTCGGTCCGATTTCAACTGATCCAGATGTCGATTGGTAGTACTGTGGCGATGATGTGCTCGACACGTAAGTGGGTTGCGGACGAGATCTCTCCTGTATGTATTGTGATCTAGATGAGGTAACTTCGAATTGCTGGTTGTAGTTGTTTTGCGTTTGTTTATAGAATTGCTGGTGTTGCTGTTGCTGTTCTTGGCTTTGTAAAAGCTGTGCCTGAAGTCGTTGTATCTCTTCTTGTTGTTTTTGGACATTTTGTGCCAACTGCAGCCTAACTTGTTCTTGCTCAGCGTCATATTGATGTTGTTGTTGTTCTTGTTGTTGGCGAATTCGTTGTTGCTGCTGTTGCTGATTGCTTTGCTGCTGCTGGTGTTCTTGGTGATGCTGCCGTTGCTGCTGTTGGTGTTCTTGGTGATGCTGCCGTTGCTGCTGTTGGTATTTTTGTTGCTGTTGATGCTGTTCTTGCTGTTGATAACGTTGTTGTTGTTGTTGATATTGTATGTCAGGTTGGCTTGGTGTTGGAGAAGGTTGGAATGTGCTAAAGTTGTCAAAACTAGGAGACGCTGTTGGACCATTGAGGGTAATATGTTGTTCATATTCTGAAATAGACGGTACCAATTCTCCACCGTTTGGTACAAATTGGTTTACAGTTTGTTGATGCTGTTGTTTTGACTGTTCATGGTAGTTGCCTTGATGGTCTGCTGGTGGTCTTTCCGAGGGATTATGTGTTTGTTGAAAAGGCTTCTCAGTGGGTGAATTTTGAATATGGAACTGGCTTTTTGGGTCTTGTGCTACAGGAAGTTGTTGATGGAAGTTATATAACGTTGGTGAAGATGGTTGCGGGAGGTAGGGATTGGAAGACGGGGGTGATGGGGACACTGATCCGAATTGAAGCGACGGTCTAGAGGATGGCAAAGGGCCGTTATGAAAACTTAGTGGTTGTTGACCTTGATGAAATAATGGACGGCTATCAATCTGAGGAGGTGATGGCTTCAGATTGAAGAAGGGTGAGTTACTGGGACTAGCGGTAAACGATGTTTGACTGTGAACTGTATCTGAAAACTGTTTAGGTGGTTTCTGTTGTGGTAATTGTTGATTGAGAGGTATTATTGGAGGTCTTCTAAAATGCTCTTGGAAATGAGCAGGCGTTGGACTAGGACTTGGTTGTGTGAGATGATTAAGGTTTTGCGTTGGACGAGCTTTTAACGCTTGCTCTTTTTGGGCGGAAACTTGATCAGTAGTTATAGTATGATAGTTTTCTTGTAAGTATTTAGCTTCGTCGAAATAATTATTGGGTTTCGATTGGGGCGGGTGGAAAGGTCTTTGAGGTCCTGAGTGGAAACTAGTCCTTGGAGGTCCGCTAACATGTAGTCTGGTTCCAAATGAAGGAGGATTATTCGGACGTGACTGGAATGGAGGATTAGCTCTATGATGTGTTGGTGGGAAAGCGGGTGATACAGGACTTGATGCAGTAGGCCTCTCAAATATTGGGCCAGTGGGACCATTGGCGAAGGCAGGATTCGGAATCAGTGACGATGAAGCTCCAAAGGGATTTCGAGGAATGTGTGATTGTGATCTAAACGTTGAAGCTGAAGGGCTTTGCCTTGGTAGCTGCTGCTCAGTCGGGAAATACTGAGGTTGAAATTGAATCCGACTTTGGGCATGGGAAGACTCAGATTTAAAAGTTGGCACGCTTGGGTTTGGAAGGTAAGCATTCGGTCTTGTAACGCTTTCCACAAATTGTGGCTTAGGAGAAGCTGATCTTTCTAAAGCGGGATGGGTTTGTTGGAGAGGTTGATTGGGAAATGCAATCGCAGGCTGTGGGGCTGTTTCTTCATGATCTTCAGTTTGGCCATCACGTCTATCACTATAGTGCCGACCTTCGTTCCCAAAAGTTATCTTTACGCTACTGTCACTATGATATACTTCAGATTCAGGTTTAATGATAGCTCTCAATGTAGTGGTTTTAGCAGGTAAGTAAATGGGTTCAGGAGTGACTGTAACGTATTCGTCGTGGTGATCATCTTCTTCATTTGTGGAAGGGGTGATAGCTGGTATAGGTTTTTCGTAAATAACCTTGTCTTTTGAGTGGGGATCTTTGCTATATTTCACATAGAAGACGTGAACTGGTTCCTTCTTTTTCTTCTGTATTGGTTGGGGTTGAGGCGCAGGTAATGTTTCATTGGATTCTTTGATGATAATCTCTATTATTGGTTCGGGTGCTTCGTAATAATGAGGGTGTGCATCGTGGCTGTATAATGGAGCTGTAGGCAATGATCCGTAAGGCGGTCCGAAATTTTCACCAGACTGATCATCGACGTTCAGGATTTTTGATTGCGCGTAAATTTCGTTTTTGTTTTCCACTACCTCGTCGACTTTGTCGTGATTAGGATCGTAAAGTGGATCTTTTTGTGAATATTGAACAACGGGCTCCATTTGGACAGCATAGGGCGGAAGCTTGCCTTTGGGCACGCCAGATGACGACCTTTTGTTGTTGGACAAAGACCTAAAGTGGGCCACTCTTGAGTGTGGAAGTACCAAGGAGTATTGTAGATTTTGAGGTGTTCGAATATTGTCTAGTTGTCGTTTTGGTTTCGTTTTAAGCGTCGAATTTTTCGCCCATGTTAGACTGAGCACAGCCACGGCTGTGACCTGAAACAAACAAGAAAGAAACCGTTACAATAGTTACAAACTTTTGAAATGGAGTATCGATGACTGTATGTTAATAATGCCACTCGAATAAATAAAGTTTTTTTAATGTATGTAATCAAATAATTTAAAGTTTATTATACGTATGTATGCTCTTTATTTACTCTAAGGGTACGTTCTACTTAAAGAAGTCAGCATTTGTTGTCACTAAAACACGATCAAATTCAAATGGTGTCAATATACAAATATGTTCGGGAACATATCGACGCTTGAAAGGCAAACGTGACTAAGCGATAATAACTGCTTTGTACATAAATGATAGGCAATAACTATATTCGATGCGCAAAAAATTTATATTTCTAGGTCTATTAAAATCATTTCAATCCTACAGCTACTAGCTAGATTCTACTACAGCTAGATCCATTAAAATAAATTTTGTTTTCAGGTAATTCAACTTGAAATTATTCTACTGTAAAGTTCACGCATTGTCGCTTAGTCACGTTTGCCTTTCAAGCGTCGATATACATTTAAGCTAGAGAATGAATATGAGTTACGTAGCGTTAGACGGTCATGTCACTTAATTAATCACGCAAATCCAATGAATCGATCTTATTGCATTAAATCGATTGTGTTGTTAATGCATACCTAGCATTTTCCCAACGCTATCAAATCGAATGTTATTTAATTAAAATGTTATGAAATATTAATTCAATGGTAGGTTCATTCAATTCAAATCTTAAAACTTGACGTATTGTTAGTTAGACGGAACGAAAGTTCAACCGATGGGGCATTCATTAACATAATGCAAAAATAATTATAACGGAACATAGGTAATGCAAATAACTAAATTAAAAGGTAATGCCAATAAACTATTTAGGGTACCATTTAAATTGTTTATGTACCTAATTATAAATCTTTAATTATGCACATACATAACTATTATTAGACTGTGAATTTTACTTATATTTTAGCTTCACTAATATTAGGAATGTGAAAGATTTTAATGTGAGAGATTTTATAACAGAATATAAAAAAGAGATGGTTCTGAATTCGACAGTGTTTTTTTTAAATATCGATTTTTTTTTCTAAGTAAATGCGATATGCATGATTTTTTATTAATTTGAGCTGATGGCTCTGAGCTGACGTGATTTACACTACAGAATGCCGGCTCAAACGTCAACTCATACATTTTTTGCAAAAAAAAAAACTCACACTTGTTAGTTCAATTCACTTCTGGTCTCCCGCGAGGGGCGCTAGTGTAGAATCGGCACTACAACGAAATTAATGGAATGCCAATTTGAAAACTCATGGCGAATTCACTTGCGAGTTTGTCAAACAACGCTTACAGAATCGCAAGGCTGGTGATTCTCATGTTATCAGATTTGAATTTTTTTAAGTTTCGTCTAGCAATTTTTAAGTTATCCTTAATGATGCATATTTTATTGACTTCCACAACATTGACGATGACGATTGAAGTCGGTTTTTTTTTATTTTTTTTTAATTTTTTAATTTTTTTTAATTTTTTTTTTTAATTTTGTATTATAATCATTTGCCACAAGGATCTGATTCTTACATTAATGAAATTCTCAAAGACTCTTGCCACTCGTAACTTGGGGCATTTCAAAAAAATTCCAATGAGAACCTGTTTGTCAGCATTCCAATAAAAATGAGAGTAGGTAGAATATTCGGTGCACGATGGCACCTCACTAGATATTATGACGTAGCTTTTGTTACCAACGGCGATGAAATTTTCAAATCAATCCTTCGAACGTGAACGATGTACGAAAATTGAGACATACAAAAAATATTAGAGGTTAATTAACTTAATTAATTAAAAGTTGTCATTAGAATAAAAACAATGCTTATTAAGTGTAGCATATATCGATATAAGAACGTCCCTATCTAACAAGATGAGACAATCTAAAACAATCTTTGATAATCTTTTAAGAAAGTTGAGACTGCTGTTATGTTAATGTAAATGAGACATTAATGTTCTTACGAGGCCCATTAAGCGTTTTATTGCGGCTTTCCAACAAAACATACGTAGGATACAAATTTAAATAAATATCAATAAACTGTCATGTCTATAATATATCGCCGTCATCTTCGAATAAATGTGTAATAAGGTTTATTACTTTAAGTTGCTTTAAGTCGGCTTAAAATAATTTATAACTTAAGTAAGACTTACTTACTTAGTTGTTAATAAGTCTGGTCGTGGTCAATATCATCAAAAACAATATGGTTTGTGTGTTGAAGGAGATATCAAACTTAACGTTTCAACATATTTACTTTGGCAACATCGGTGAGAGGCAACGGTAAACAGATGTATATTAAGACGGATTTTATTATGTCGCCACAAAATATAATGTAACGTACGTACAATACATGCAAATTCACACTAAAGATAATGGTAAAGAACGTTGCAATAGAATTATGAAATTTTTAACTTGATTCTGACTGAGAGCTGTTGCACAGATGCATTTAATGTTTTGCAACATTGCCACTGTGTGGAAATATCTTAAATAAAACCTCTTTTTTTTAAAGCTTGACCTGTTTCTATATGTGTAACGGAAACTTTAATGTTATTTTCAGCAACTTCAAGACATCTGATTAACTTGAAAGTTTTCTCACGTGTCAAGAATGGAGAACAATACAATAATATCATAATTATGATTAAAATACATCATTTACCATTTAATATAATATTTAAAGTTTTCATTAAAAGTACCTACTGTCCTCTAGAAGACTTTACAAAAACATCTATATGGTAAATTTTCGATTCGATCTGAATTTGATGAAAAAAAATGACACACATCTTGTGGATCAGTCGACAAAACTTTGAGAAAAATGTAGTTAAAAGCGAACTATTTTTTTGCGTAGTTATATATATCAACATCTTGTTTAATACGTACTACCTACATATTATTATGTAGATATGTTTGATTGGTGGCAATCATTTAGATTATGGTAGATTTTATCAACATCAAAAGAGCAATAAAGTTAACTTGTCGAAAACTAAACTGAGAGAGTATTGTGATTTGGTTAATTCAAATGGAAGACCGCAGACCCTAACAGTTTGTACCAATATCGTGTTCTGCGGTACGCAAGCGCAGGAAGCCGATAATTTGCCTTCCCACCGTGGGAAACGGTGGAAAAACTATAATCGACCGCGGGGAAAACATGATTGCAGCTTATTGAATACTGGGTGGTCTTGTTTACACCGCGTATATTGTTCGTTCCGGATTGATGACTTGTTGATGAAGGCAAGTTCAATGGGATGTTCGTAATTGGAGTTCTCGGGTCGATGATTCGATCGTGGTATCACTATATAGTATAAAACAAAGTCGCTTTCTCTGTTTCTATATCTGTCTGTCCATATGTATGCTTATATCTTTAAAACTACGCGACACATTTTGTTGCGGTTTTGGAACGAAGCTCCTTATCGCGCGTTGTGAAAGGGGGCTAGACGGAAAAAATTCTTACGAAAAGTTGTCACGACACTTTTTAGATCCGTCATTCTGACCAATCAACGTGTAGGCGCTTATCGCGTGACATTGCTCGTATCCGATTGGTCCGCGTAATGAGTACAGTTTCTCGAGATAGCGTTTCAACAATAGTAATTTAGTTCATAGTATTGTTTTTTTCTTCTTCATAATGCCGTAATTTATTATTATAACTTAAAAAAAAAATTACAATTCCTTCACTAATTAATCGAAAGGAACTTCGTTCCATCCGGGTGTCCCTTGACACCTCTGAAGTTTTTTTTTAATAGATAGAGTGATTGAAGAGAAAGGTTTATATGTATAATAACATCCATTAAATAGTAGAGAAATTAATAATAAATTACAGTTTTTGAAGCGAAGCGAGGGCGGGTCGCTAGTTCATCAATATATTAAGTATATTAATAACGATACAGAACCTTCAGTAGTGATGAAATAACATTATTTTTACTGATTAATAATACCCGCACTATTATTGTTATGTATACATAAATAGGCCAAGACAAAGTACTTAACTTTGTCCATTTTTCTTCTGTTGTTCTGTTGATAGACCCATTTCCGTATTTTTTGTTTAGTAGTTATTAAAGATCTTTCTTGAATTTATTTTATTTAAATGTCAACAACAATATAAAGAACGTTTTACATTAAATGAATTTTTAACTTGAGGTGTCAATGATGATGGTCCGATTTTAATTACCTACTGGGCGCACATTAGATGTCATAAACACTATTATAATTGTAAATAGACATGGTTTAACAAAAACCGATTTCAAATAGAAAAAAAAAGATATTCCAAAAACAAATTAATATACACTAAAAATAATAATCATCGAAATCGGTTGGCGTGAGATTGAGTTATTGAGTTATTCATCTATTTGTCGCGCACGTACTTAATGCTTTAAGACTTATATGGCTTTCTCATGGATTATCAGAACTGGACTAAATTGTAATGGGAACACACGGGAAGCGTCAGCTTTCTAATAAAAAAAGAATCATCAAAATCGATTCACCCAGTCAAAAGTTATCAGGTAACAAACATTAAAAAAATACAGTCGAATTGAGAACTTAAAAAAATACAGTCGAATTGAGAACTTAAAAAAATACAGTCGAATTGAGAACTTAAAAAAATACAGTCGAATTGAGAACCTCCTCCTTTTTTTGAAGTCGGTTAAAAGTAGCTTCAAATCAATTTATTTTGAACTATTTCGCTAGATTATAGATTGAGAGGCTAAGAGAACACCAATTTAATCAAAATGAGTGTTAATACGTCAAATGTATGTATGGCGAAAGCACTCTATAAAAACCAAATTTAATTTATCAGATATTCTCAATGTTTTTAATTAATAATTTCGACTTGATTTAGCGATCTGATCGTGTGAATTCAAACAAGAATGGTCTTTATATCACCAATACTATCTCAAAATCTGAAATAAAGATCTGAAAGGAACTTTACAATGTCAATTAGTGTTATTTTTCCTTACAGCGATCATTATCTAGATCGTGTGAAGAAGTAACAGTAGACGTTACATCATATTTAACTTTGACTTTCGTTTTGGATGTCAACGCCGTCCTTAAACTCAGTGTGAATAAGGTTGAAAATTGTTTTCGTGAATTGAATATTATGGTAGGTACTTTTTTCGTGAGATGCAAATTTCCTTTTTGCATTGTAACATCGTAGCTCTTTTAGTATTTCGTAAGAGTTTTTTTAATTCTCAGTGGATGAATTCTGTATCATCGTTATGTTATTCTATATCTCTGAATCTACATACACCTATGTATCTTATACCTTTAAATGAGAAATTCTTGTATATTAATATATATGTATATAATCTGAATCTCGGAAACGGCTCCAACGATTTTCATAAAATTTAGTATACAGGGGATTTCGGGGGCGATAAATCGGTCTAGCTACGATTTATTTTTAGAAAATGTTATTTAATTCGTGTTTTCAATAATCAACTCTTCCCGACATCTATTGGCGAATAATAATACTATTTTTCTTAATTGAGGGCAACTAACCGCTTTAAAGACGCAACAAGATGGCGTTTTCAAAAAAATAACCGGTCATCATCTAGTATTTTTGACTTGTGCAATGAATCCATTTTGTAATGAATGCACTCTAACAATTACCCTGTCGTAATGTCATTCACACGTGGATACGAAGAACCATCAATCTTAACATTTGAATACATATATTTTTTAATTTCAATTATTTCATTTTGATCGCCTGATAAGAAATTCCTTTCGTAATAAAATCTTTTAGATTATAGTTATGGTGTGTCGGTACACTGGCCGTGGACTCGGTTTATATATTTGAAAATCTACAGTGTATATAGAGGGGATATTTGGTTTAAGCGACATTCCGCTTATGGACTTGTACACAAAACTGCGAGGCGACGTAGCATCGTAAAAATCTACGACCACCCACGACGCACCGCAAGAAGTTGCGAATTGATTCGCATCGCGCATTCCCGCTATGTTAAAGGATTGTGGAGTTGAAAGTCAATTGTGTCAAATGTCTATTTAGCACATTTAATTCGCTGTAGTCTATATTCCTCAATTATCTCTGTTCCTCATTTTATTAGCAGTCATCACTTTAATGAATTTATTTAATATAATCTTAATTTAATATTACCATTAGATTTCTGTCTGTGCCCACTATCACTAAGTAAAGTAAGTTATTGGTGGTAGGACCTCTTATGAGTCCGCACGAGTAATTACCACCATTCTGCCTATTTATGCCGTGAAGCAGTAGTGCGTTTCGGTTTGAAGGGTGGGGCAGCCGTTGTACTGTTAAAAGTGAGACCTTACAACTCATGTCTCAAGGTGGGTGGTGGCTTTTACGTTGTAGATGTCTATGGTCTCCGGTAACCACTTAAGACCGGGTGGGCTGTGAGCTCGTCCACCCATCTACGCAATAAATATAAATAAATATAAAATTATGAATAATAACAAGACGAAGGCGTAAAGTTATATTGCTATCCACCTGAATTGTTATGGTACTCTTTGTCACTTGTAGTTTTCAATTAGAACAGAGTCAGTAACGGCAATTAAGTGTGTATTGTCGGCAATCAATCGTCGCGCTGTCGTCGATTATACTGTGACAAAATAAATTAGATACGTTTTTTGTGTATACTTAATGAGATAAGACGTACTAATGTTGTTACATTTGACCACTTCTGCTTAGTAATGCTTTTGTTACGTGCTCTAATCTGATATTGATTTAGTGAGTGCTTTGGGTTTAGATATACAGCGGTTTCATTACCTTAATTTTTTTACATATTGATTGGTGATCCAAAAGATGAAAATGTGTAAAAAAATTTGTTATTGTCGTAAGTTCTAGCGATTGCCTATTCGTCGAATACTCTTATGTAGTTAATTAGTATTTTAAGCTGTTATTCTTAAGATAAGGATAGGCGATCGCAGTTTCTTAGAGATATTATTACAATTTCACCATCGACAGTCCATTAAACTTGATTTATTTCCAATTTAGGTCGGTGATATTATTAGTCCGCGAGAATGAGTGTTACCTTTCTAGTATCTTTGCAATGACTAATTTTTTTTCTCCGTTTGAGAGGCTATTTCAGCATAACCTTAACTAGTAGGTGAGCGCACGGGGTTCAAGCCAGAGTGATGCTAACACTGGCCCTAGCAAGAGCAGTGCTTCGCAGAATCTACCACCGGATCTGAAACGCGACCCACTGAGAAGATCCGGCGAGAAACTCAGTGGGCTGTGTCTATGGGTTAATTCGCTTGTCGAGCCCTTCGTCGCAAGCGACGGGTTCGACGAGGACGGTGACCGGTGACCGGTGCTTGTGGTACCTAAAAGCACCGTTAATGGATCGGGAGGATCCGTAATCACGTGTTTTAGGCAAGGCTACTACTACACGTTCCAAGTTCTAGCTTACTACATATAACCATTGCTTCCCCCTATAACCTCTAATATATTACTTCCTTCCCTATATAACTTTATTACTTATTAGACATTCCACAGTCTATTATTTTATAGCAATATATTTATACTGTATTATAGCACTTCGTGTCTTCAAACACGGCGAAGAACACTCTAAATTACAAAGACGAACATAATGGTGCCTATTAGATGAAATAAACACTTTTACGTGTTACACAATAGATGGTTTCACTGTTATTATGTTATGAGTGTAATGCATTCGTCACCGTGACTCTGACAGTGAAGTCGTTTTTCTATCTGTAACAATTCGGTGGAGGTGTTTTGTTGAAACTAAATTTAATTTTAATTATAAATAATAATTTTGCTTTAAGGTTCATTTGTTTGAATTGTTTATTTACTTTAATATAATTTGTTATGGACAACATAGAGGAAGGGGTAGACCTAAGAAGAAATGGATGGATTGCGTGAAAGACGATATGGGTAAGAGGGGAGTGAGCGAAGAAATGGTATATGATAGAAGAGTATGGAAGGAGAAAGCATGTTGCGCCGACCCCAGGTAACTGGGAGAAGGGCAGGATAATGATGAACATACAAGCAACATTAGAGAGTCAAGGCGACCACCTAAATAGTATTCGAATATTTTTTTTATTGCTTAGATGGGTAGACGAAGCTCACATCCCACTTGGTGATAAGTGGTTACCGGAGCCCATAGACATCTACAACGTAAATGCACCACCCACCTTGAGATATAAGATCTAAGATCTCAGTATAGTTACAACCGCTGCCCCATCTTTCAAGCCGAAACGCATTACTGCTTCACGGCAGAAATAGGCAGGTGGTACCTACCCGTGCAGACTTACAAGAGGTCCTACCACCAGTTCATATATAACAACTAAAATCTTGCATTTCTCGTGCCGGATATCGTTCTCGTAAATTAACCCTTAGACACAGACCTCTGAGTTTCTCGCCGGATCTTCTCAGTCGGTCGCGTTTCCGATCCAGTGGTGGTAGATTCTGCGAAGCACGGCTCTTGCTAGGGTTCGTGTGAGCAACGTCATCAGGTTTGAGCCCCGTGAGCTCACCTACTAGTTAAGGTTACGTCGAAATAGCCTCTCAAGGCTCTCAGCTTAGGTATGGAAAAAAAAAACTCGCGACATGCGATACGTAATTGTAGTTACAAGTTGCAATAAGAAGACAAACATCTAAGTATTCTACATTTTTATTTCATGAAACAGGTGTTTGTTCAACTGCACGGTCCGCTCTCAACTTAATGACGTCTATTAGCCGCAATAAACACTCTATCGTGTTACGTAAGCGGTCGCATCGCTATCGCCATTGTCTCAAGAGCGCGTCATGTAATAACCACGAACTTTGTGAGAATAACAACATTCACAAATATGAGTCGACTATTATCAAAGCCGGCAATCTGACTTTTGGATAATTATTGGTAAATCAGAAAAACGAATTATTGACTTTGTATTCCATTGGCAGTCACAAAACTCTTCGGAACGACATCTTAGATAAATAACAGGTTAACTATTAACCTTTATTTAATGCAGGTTTTGAACCGTATTCTTTGAAGGAGACGATTATATTCAAATCAATCTGTATTGATATATCAATAACATTTTTTTGTCCAAATGCACAGATTGCCACCTTTGATAATAGACGACTCATATATAGAATTCGATTGGAAGTCAGTGGATTGTAACGTCATTGAGATTAATATCCGTATTTTATCTATAAATAATGTTGTTATTTGAAAGTTTGTATCATTTGTTATTGTATGTATTAATTATGATTTTATTATTCAAGTTTGACCCACTTAGTTAATTCCCTAAAAATATTATGAACCATGTATTTAGATGTTTGAATGTGTAAATAGAACTGAATAAGAAATATAATAATATGTATGTTAAGCCTAAAATTTACATTGAATGTTAATTTTGACGATATAAATTACATAACTAGATATAACAATAAAATGAATTATATGTACATAATTATACATAAATACATTTATTATAAATTTGGGCCATTAATAATAATAATAACTGGGGACAAGTCTTGCATGGTAATTTGGCCCACATGCTAGGATTTCCTGTGCTATGGGAATTAGGTTTTTTTCCTTACCTAATTCTTGGCAGCTTAAGGGGCTTAAGGGGTAGGTGAGCGCAAGGGACTCAACCTGAGAATTTGCTAACACTAGCCTTGGGGGGAGTTCGAGACAGATATATGTACTTATTTACGTTTAAGTATATAAATATATCTGTAGATAGTTAACACCCAGACGAGGAGCATAAAAAGCGGCTCATCACACGAATATTTGCCCAATGCGGAAATCGAACCTACGATCGTCAACTCAGCAATCATCTGAATCACCACCGAGTTGTTCAGTACATATTAAAAACCCATATTATTAGGAACCCATATTTAGGAATTCGATTGTAACATGCAGCGTGATTTGCGAAGGTAATCTTCTTTTTATCATCACACCACCCGCCATCGGAGCAGAGTTCATCTATATTATCTGGAACAGTGCGTTTCCAGAGGTCTTTTTTGCCACGTACCATCCGGCTATTGAATGAGCTCCCCTCCACGGTGTTTCCCGAGCGCTATGACATGTCATTTTCCAAACGAGGCTTGTGGAGAGTATTAAGCGGTAGGCAGCGGCGTGGCTCTGCCTCTGGCATTGCTGAAGTCCATGGGCGACGGTAACTACTCACCATCAGGTGGGCCGTATGCTCGTCTGCCTACAAGGGTAATAAAAAAATAAAAAGGTTGGCTGCAGGAAAGGCGCAGTCCGACAAGGTGGTTCGACCAAATCCGCACCACACTAGAGACCCCATTTCACGACGCCCTTCATGCGGCTAATGATCGGAGGCGCTGGCGGGACATTACAAGGAGCAAAATCCTGTCGACATATAATGGTCACGACCCTCAGCAGTGAGGAAACGACGCGAGGAGGAGGAGCAGGAAAGGTAGAGCTCAGTAGTATAAATTACGAGAGGCCTTTGTCCAGCATTGGACAACCGTGGGCTGATGATGATGATGCAGCGCGGATTTATGAATGCCTAACCCAGTACAAGTTTATAAAATAAACGTGATTGCGGCTTAAATTAACTCGTTTATCTGTTTTTTATATTTTTTCTGGCATTTATTTTTGAGTGGTGCTCATAGTTTCGCGGTCCGTAAATGCAAATCAATAAATTCGATGCCTACATTTCCTACGTACATAGAAAGCACAAGTCGATAACGTTTGGTCACGTCCATTACATTATATTTGCATTTGTCTTACTAACGCACATATTATGTTAAGATTCGTTTCACCTTTCAAGAGGAAAGCTGAATGTATGTTTATTGCCGCTTCGAATGTTCGTCTCATACGGAATATGTAATTAGATTTAAGTTATCATAATGTTAGAGATATAAATAAAGTTGTTACAAATTTACTCAAGAATATAGGTAGGACCTCTTGTGAGTGCGCACGGGTAGATACCACCACACTGGCTATTTCTGTCGTGAAGCAGTAATGCGTTTCGCTTTGAAGGGTGGGGCAGCCGTTGTAACTATACTGAGACCTTAGAACTCATATCTCAAGGTGGGTGGCGGCATTTACGTTGTAGATGTCTATGGGCTCCAGTAACCACGTAACATCAGGTGGGCCGTGAGCTCGTCCATCCGTATAAGCAATAAAAAAAACACAAAATCTTGTTTATTATACATTTTACAAATAATGTTTTCTATCAAAACCGTAAATCGTGGTCGTAAGGAATTTCTCCGTTTCGAACTAAGTATATTCGTTGAAAGACATCCGTTTATCGGCCTCGTCATTGCGAACTCGCGTTCTCTGAATACGTAATACCTGATTACCCTTGTCCTCGGTCAGAGAAAGTGACGTTCCACTGAACTTGATCTATGATTCGCCTTTTCTTTATAATTAGGCAGTAGTGCAGTAGGCAGCGGCTTAGCTCTGCTCCTGGCATTGCTGAAGTCCATGGGCGACGGTAACCACTTACCATCAGGTGGGCCGTACGCTCGTCTGCCTACAAAGGCAATAAAAAGAAGAAAAAAAATTAGGACGACATATTTTTTGGTTGTTACTGTAAATGGACAGATGAGCTCACTACACGCAGAGTATCAAGTTACGAATGCCTTTTGACATCAACGTGAATGACGAAGCCCGCTTTTAGACATGCGATCGAAGCAAGATCAAAATATAACGGACTAGCTTTCTGTTTGCTTAGTGCGAGTTTTTTAACGTTCTCGATAGCGTAAAAGTTAGCTCATATTTGTATGGAATGGGATCGCTTGCGGACGTTTGCCGCTAGGGGCGCTGTTCCAACTGTATACAAAATTGGCTTAACTTTTACGCTATCGACAACGTTAAGAAACTCGCACTAAGCACACTGTTCGCAGATATCGTCCGCGTTAGTTTTACTTTTTATAAATTACACGGATGTAAGTTAATCTATGTTGTTGGGCATGTTTTAAATTATTTCCATACCGATTTTCGTTACAATGCCTTAAGTGGCTTGGGCGTTTAAATGTGCTTCTTCTTCTTTCTTTTTCTCCACTTTATCCCACTAGGTGGGGTTGGCACAGCTAATTTTACTCTTCCATTCTCTTCTATCAGCCATAATCTCAACACTCACTCTTCTCTCTCTCATATCTTCATTCACACACTCCATCCACGTCTTCTTCGGTCGACCTCTTCCCCCTCTACCTTGCACTACCATTTCCATACATCACTTAGTCACTTTTTTTTTCCTACAAAAGCTGATAGCCTTGAGAGGCTATATCAGCGTCGCCTTAACTAGTAGGTGAGCTCACGGGGCTCAAACCTGATGACATTTCTAACACGAACCCTAGCAAGACCCTTGCTTCGTAGAATCTACCACCGGATCGGAGGTGCGACCCACTGAGAAGATCCAGCGAGAAACTCAGTGGGCTGTGTCTGAGGGTTAATTTGAGCCTAAAAGCACCGTTAGTGGATCGGGAGGATCCGAAATGATGTGGCGACAAGTCACATACATCTTCTCTCTATGCATCACATGTCCATACCACGCTAACCGTTTGCGTTTACAGGTGCTTATACTTTGTAAATACTTGCATATTTGTTAGGTTAGTAGAATATGCGTTGACAGTTGGTTATTTGTTCAGATGAGCGGACAGACGCAGGGATCGCTTGGTGTTTAGTCGTTATATACCGCAATGTGAATGCAGCCGTTCGTCTTGGGACATGAGGTCAATTGCAATTGTATTTGGGTAACAAATGTTTTGATGTAATAATAATGATACTTTTTACCAAGAATGCTCCAAATTACAATTCGAATATTGAAGAAGTTTCCTCAGCACTTGAACTGTATTTTCGAAGCGATGTAATTTGATAGACCCTAAAGCTTTCCTAACGTTTGTTTTTCCCAAAATTATAATTCGAAACGCATACTTACCCCCCTACCACCCTACATCAAGCTGGGAATTATGTATAAAAATGAGGTAAGGATGCCAACACTGAATATAAATGGCGGATAGTGTGTAGATAATATTGGTTCAAGTGTTTCGGGTTAAATTGCGCTTATAACAAACTAAAAAACTATTTCTCTCACAGCCTTAGACAAAAAATCGATTCATTAATCGAGTTATCGGTATAATCGAATAGAGCAGTCTAACAATGGGGAGCAGTAAGCCAACGAGTGAACTGGTCGAGCCGGAATCATATAGAAAGCCACTAACGCCCGCGCATCGTAATGAGTTCATTTGTAATATCGAAAGTTTTGCGTACCACTTTATCACACTATTGACTGTGGTCTCAAACAATGTATTTATTGATTTGCCTAATCACCAGTGACTGCTGACAGCAATATACTTGCAATCTCATGTCTCTAAGCAGGCCTTTACCGCCTCGACGACCCGTCAGTCGCACGTTTTCAGGATGGCTCCGCAGGTCTGGTTGTAGTATTGACTGTGGTAGCTCCCCGCTCTGACCGAGTTTTAACCCCGGGCGGAAATTGGACGTCGGGTGAGAGAGTGCAAGAGGAGTCGTTTGGTGGGTAGGCCCCTAATATATCCTCGGGTCAGCGGTCTGCTCTCAACATCTGTAGACCGTCTAGTCCCACATACCCTAGAAAAGTCTTCTAAGCCTGGACATCTTGTATCAAGTTCGGCCTCCTTCCCGAAATAAAAGGTATCTAGTGGCATTCTTATTGTGAATGAAATTAAATAAATTCCACATCGACTGACCGAAGGTATGGAGTACGCCCGGCCCGGAAATATTTTATCTCTTAGTAAGAGGATAGTTGGAAGAGGATGAGTGATCCGTTATGTTTTCGGCAGCTCGCGACGTCTAATACAATATGTTTGCCAGAAAAATAAAATTATGAGACAATATGTACCCCTTCGTATATCTGTTAATAAGCGTGTCAAGCTAGAACATTCGTGAACACACTTGGCGTTACATAGAGCGTTGTATTACAGCAATTTTCTTTTGGAAGAATTGAGGAAAAACAGCGACAGAAATACTTACCTGTTTTTTCAATATGAGCAAACAGTAATTTCATTAATCTAAGCATAAGTACTTGTTACAAATCGGGCACTGATAGCAACGTGTCCCTGCGAGCAACCTACTAATAATACTACTACAATATCTGACCTCATCGGAAGTATCGGTTCTTACCTCAATTATCTACTTAGGAATGAGTGGTTTAGCAATGTTGGCTTACAATACGTCCTAAGGCAATTTACTCGTGGTAGGGCATCTGTGAGCCCGCCCGGGTAAGTACCACCTCCCCGCGCATTTTTGCTGCGAAGCAGTAATGCGTTTGAGGGATGACCCCGCCTTTGTATTGCCTAGAACTGAAACTTAGAATTCATGTCAAGGGTCGTGCTCCAGTAACCGCTTCACATCAGACGAACTGTGAGCTCGTTCATTCGTCGAAGCAGTAAAAAACCTAGATTCTAGACTCAGTAGAATACCGAGTAAGATCTAGTCTTAAAGCAGTTTTACGAGTGTTCTATATTTGTCGTGCTCTCACAGTTTTCATTGCAACAAGTCCGCGAGAAATCTCTCAAGGCCCTTCGAAGATTTATTTGTAGTCTTATTTGAATACTCTATAAAATAATATCTATATATTAATACGTGAAGCATAAACTTTGTATCCCTTTTTACGAAAATTGCGCGGACGGAGGCGTATGAAATTTCCCACACTTATAGAGAATATAGCGATGGAGTGCCGAATGTTTTTTTTTTTTAATTATGCATTAATAATACATTAAATCAATAAAAAAAACATTACACACACTCACATGTATTTGACACACAAACACGCATATATACCCTTTGTTTATTGTCAAACTTTTGTTATTTCTTAAAGTTGGTGGTCAAATTGAGAATAGGTTAATATTGTTTTATCTTTCATATTATTTGTCTATAGTGTCTTGGTGAAATCTGTGAATAAAGAAGTACAATACTCTTTGACAATAGAACCTTAATAATGTTCAAAATTATAATTTCAATTAATTATAGTCGAATTGCGACCACTGCGGGATCAGTAGTTAATTTAAATGCGTTAAGTAATTGTTTCCGAAGTGAACAGTGTGGTAAGATATTAAAACGTAATTCAAATTTACCGATTATTCTGAACGCGGCGTCGATAATCTTCGTTCCAATCACGCCAGTACTGTGACGTAAAAGCTTAGTGTGAATAAGAACAACTTTGCGATTAAATGTTTATTGAACCGTGACGTTATCGAGGACTGAATCAAATTAAGAGCTTCTCGGTCACGCGATCATCCTTTTTTTTAATGTTGCTAGTTGCTGAAAACTAAGTCTGGATTGGGGAGACTATATTCGAGTTTTTTTTTCCTCATTTAGAATATTCAGCCATCGTATCTGAGGCGACGAATGCGTGTCGTCCGCGAAGCTAGAAAAGATCGAGATAGCGTTTATCGAAAGAGTTTTTTTTTCATAGATAGGCTAACGAGCTGACAATCCGTTCGGAGGTTAGGTAGGTTTTTTTTTTTGGAACGAAGTTCCTTATGGGACGATGCAGTAAGATTTTTATTAGTAATGCACACAGTGTACGACTTAACTTTGTAATAACGTACAAATTAGTAATGCACACAGTGTACTACTTACTAATAACGTACAAAAAATAACATATTTTTTTATCATTAATTGACCACGATCTCAGAGCGTTCGTTTGCGCAATACACTAACTCTTATGCAAACAACCGTGAATGAGGTGTACCACAATAAGTTCGCACGTTACCGAATGTCCGTGGGTTGTTGCGAAACCCCCAGTTTTATTTTCTTTATACCTCGAATAGAACTTAAAATTAATATTTTTATAATAAGGAGCTTCGTTCCTATCCGTCCTATCCGGTGTCCCACGACACCTCATATCTTTTTTTTTCTTATATGGGTGGATGAGCTCACAGCCCACCTGGTGTTATGTGGTTACTGGAGCCCATAGACAGTTACGACGTAAATACGCCACCCACCTTGAGATATAAGTTCCAAGGTCTCAAGTATAGTTACCACTCATAGTCAAGTAAGCACCTAATTTTTATCGGGGAAAAAACATCGCTGATGCCCTTAACTTGAGACGTTAGCCAGTGTTGTAACATTATCAAAGTAATCGTACACCAAACCATACCATAATTACTTAGTTTTGTTTTTCATTAATACGTACAAGTAATAAACTTATTTAATGTTAATTCTACTTTCTCTTATAATTCAATGTCGTATTCAATAAAATTAATGTCTTCGTGGCATGTTAATACTATTTGGATATAAAGATAAAGGCCATTCTAAATTATACCTACAGTACGTTTACGGCCGGACTTCGGTTTAAATGTTTAAAAACGTTGGGTAATATTATATTTGTAGCTTTGAATTATTCATTTCTCGTATGTAATTTAAATTAAGGTCATTTATTAGTTGTCTGGGGATTACAGCAAGAATTATAGAATACATCTTGATGATATTAAGTTGACGGAAAAGTGAGAGAGTTAGAAATAGTTTTGTTACTGAAATACCTACAAAAATCAAAAACTTTACGAAAACTAAATTAGACATCAGTTTTCTTTTAGCAAATAACACAAACTCTGAACTACCTAGGTAGTTCGCGTATTGCGACTTGAAAATCAAGCTCAAGCTTACTGGTGGTAGGACCTCTTGTGAGTCCGTACGGGTACCTAACCACTGCTCTGCCTATATCTGCCGTGAAGCAGCAATGCGTTTCGGTTTGAAGGGTGGGGTAGCTGTTCTAACTATACTGAGACCTTAGAACTCATATCTCAAGGTGGGTGGCAGCATTTACGTTGTAGATGGAAATTGGGTCCGGTAACCACTTAACACTAGGTGGGCTGTGAGTGTAATAATAATAGGCAGAGACGCATGCGGCCCTCTGATGGTAAGTGGTTACCATCGCTCATAGATGTCAGCAATACCTGGAGCAGAGCCAAGCCGTTGCCTACCGATATAGAACGTATATACCTAGTCAGGTCATAAATTCTGTCACATGTTTAATGTAAAATAATTGAAACAAGTTTATTCATTATGTAACCATTCATATACCACAATGAACTTAACAAAATATAGATTCTTATGACACTAAAGTTTATTCAAAATGACCTCCGTGATTTTGAATACAGACCTTCAATCTGCGCGGCCAGTCGTCTATCGCAGCACGAACGAGGTCCATGTCAATATCGGCGGCTGCCTTAATCAGGGATGTCTTGAGTGACTCCAAATTGGGATGAGGCTTTGAGCACACCTTTTCCTCCAAGTGTTGCCATATCTTGTAATCTAACGGATTCAAATCTGGACTGGAGGATGGCGTCTTCGTGCCGGATGAAGTCGATTTCACGCGCCGCCAGCCAGTCTTGTGTGCTCTTCGCTCTATGAGCTGGCGGCGCTGGCGCCGAATCTTGTTGGAATACCCAGTGCCTGTTATTGAACATGGTATGAGAAACAGGTTCCACAAGGTTCGTCAGGACTGTATTTTGATACACAACTGCATTCGTTTTTACACCTTTCTCACAAAAATGTACCTCTGTTAAGCCCCAATAAGAACCTCCCAACCATACCATGAGCGAGGATGGAAAATGACCTCGTTGGACACGCGGAATACGGTTGCTCGCTTCTTCACTACTGTGTGCGTACACCTTATCATTTTGTTTGTTGTAGCTCTCTTCTACAGAAAAAATTTTTTCATCCGAAAAAAGAATTTCCCGATATTTTTTTCCCGCGTACCGCTTCAACAAAGCGCGGCATCTCTTCAGTCTCAGGTCCAGTAGACGAGCATTCAAACGATGTCCTGTTTTTCTTCGATATGCCCGAGGCCCTAAGTCTTCATTTAACACCCTTTTCATCGTGGTTCTGCTTAACCCCATCTGAAGGGCCAACAGTTTCTGCTTACGTTTGGGATTTCTTTGAATTCGCGCCTTCACAGCTTTTATCACTGCTGGAGTCCTAACAGACCGAGGGCGACCACTTCTTGACCTGTCATCTACACTAGAGTCTTCATTGTATCGTTTGATGGTATGATAAACGAATCTTTTGGTTATATTCAAATTTTTCAGTATGTTAAAAATTTGAATTGGCGCGTAACCGCAACGATGCAACGCAATAACTGCAACACGGTCTTCTTTAAGCGTCCACTCCATATTTGTGTAATGAGTAAAATTCTAAAAGTATACATTTTTATTTTCATGAACAATTCGAAATTCGAATTCAATAAACTTTTTTGTGGCCAGCATTCTAAAAGAAAAGTTTTTACTGTGTGACAATACTTATGACCTGACTAGTTAGAACATATAGAAAAAACAATTTTTTGTTGAGATATATTTTCCATATGTTTTAAACTATAAATTGCTCTCCTGTAAAATTGCAAAAATGTCGCTTAAACCAAATAACCTTTCACCCCTTGATATAAATTCAGTGCATTGAAATTCTTAGACACAAAAAACATTACACACGACTCAGGAAGTAAAGTTTTTTTTTTTGTGATATATAATAAGCGAATTCATGTTTTTGACTCTACTAAAATCCACAAAACAAACAAACAATACGTAATCCATCAATTATCGTGAAGACCTTTTAAAACGGTTCATTTAACACAACGAATGGTTTGAAATTTTTTCACCGTTTTATTTTTATAAGCAAAAAAGTAAAAGTTTTGACACGCCGCCGCCTTTATTACGAGAGGCTTAAGCGCGAGAGTGCCGTAACATTTCCATGGGATGTCCGCTAATGCAGTTACGTATGTGACGAATGGTTTTTTTTGTGAACTTTCACTGAAGGTCGCGCGGAAGAGGCTGCCGACCGGAATAGGTGTGTTCACAACGGATTATATTATATAGGAAAAGTTTTTTATCGTTTATCTATATATTAATACGTGAAGCAAAAACTTTGTATCCCTTTTTACGAAAATTGCGCGGACGGAGAAGTATGAAATTTTCCACACTTATAGAGTATATAGAGAAGAAGTGCACAATGCTAATATTTTTTTAAAATAATACATAAAAGATACATTAAATCAATAAAGAAAACATTACACACACTACATACCATGTATTTGACGCACACACGCATGCATACTATTTATTGTCAAACTTTTGTTCTTGACAACAGAGTCACACTGAGAAATACTTAGAATAGATTAAATATTGTTTGTCTTTGTTAATATTTTTTATAGTGTAGTCTTGGCGAAATTTGTGATTATAGAAGTATAAAATACAATTATAATAGTGTACAAACTTACAATTCCAATTATTTATAGTCGAATTTCGACTACTGCGGGACCTCTAGTACATTTAATTTTGCAATTTATACCTTATTTCATAGGACTTAAAACAAAAAATATCATACGAGATTTAGCATAACAAGGTATAGCTTTATATTCAATGTTTGTTTAATTTCAGACATTCTTAGACAATGATGCGACAGAAGTTTAAATCCGGCAGTTCTTGAAATAAAATCGAAAATGGCTCGGTTAATTGAAAAGTCACAATACGTAATTCAATGATCACAGAAAAGCATAACGTCTATCGGGTCATTTAAGTATTAAATTGCATAAAATAAAAGTCGTATAATATCAAGTTTTACACGTGACAAAATTAAGTTTTACATATATATATGTATATATAAAAATGAATTGCTGCTCGTTAGTCTCGCTAAAACCGGAGAACGGCGGACCCATTCGGCTAATTTTGGTCTTGAATTATTTGTGGAAGTCCAGAGAAGGTTTCAAAGGTAGATAAATATAAAAAGACTCACAATAAAATAAAATTAATAATTTTGTTTTTCCTTTGATGTGTCCCCCGTCGGACGGATTCCTTTTGTTTGTTTTAAGTTTATTTTATACAAAAGTTTAGTTCTTTTATTTCTCGATTGAGACACTACGAAGTCTGCGGGTAAAAAAAGTCTTCTCACCATGAAGGCCTGGTTAATCAGACGATTCAAAGCTAATTAAAATTACATTGAAAGACTCCTTGTCATAGACACAAGATAAGTTATTAAAGACGTGCTAAAAATACTATTATTATAAACGCTAAATCATCGGCAAAGGAATCTACTCTGAAGATCTCAGTCACCCTATTTAAGATTCTGCCGCCGTCACGACTTGCCGTGCACAATAGCACCTGTTTCAATAAAAGCTTAGTCATTATGAGATTTAAGAACCGAAGAATTATATTACCAGCTTATCGATGTATTGGCTTAAAATTCATAATTGTAACTACTTTTTTGACCACGAAACCAGTAGGTAGAGTATTCGAAGCATCGGAAGCAATATGGTAGCAATAAAAACGCGCGATTTATTTAAATATATCTATTTGCTACTAGCTGACCCGGCAGACTTCGTAGTGCCTCAATCGATAAATAAAAGACCTAAGCTTTTGTATAAAATAAACATCAAAGGAAAAACAAAATTGTTATTTTTATTTAATTCCGAGCATTTTCATATTTTTTCCTTTTAAACCTTCTCTGGACTTCCACGAATAATTCAAGACCAAAATTAGCCAAATCGGTCCAGCCGTTCTCGAGTTTTAGCGAGACTAACGAACAGTAATTCATTTTTATATATTGAGGTTAATACGTGAAGCAAAAGCTTTGTACCTCTTTTTACGAAAAACGCGCGGATGGAGGCCTATGAAATTTCCCACACTTATAGGGAATATAGAGAAAGAGTGCAGAATGTTAATTTTTTTTTAAATTATGCATACATTTTGTTTACTTTTGTTTACTTGTCAATGTTTTCTTATTGCTTATAGTCTGTGGTCAAATTGAGAATATAATAGATTAAAATATATTGTTTGTCTTTATTAATTTTTATTTAAAGTGTAGTCTTGGCGAAATCTGTGATTATAAAAGTTTATTAATAGTCTTTGACAACTATAAGTGAATTTTGTACTACGTAATAGTATTTTTAATTTATGATTACGATTCCCGGAAAAGTCTAGAAAGTACTACATTTATCAAGTTTTTTATGGTGTAATTTAAAAAAAAAAGGGTTCCTTAAAGTTTTTAATGAATGAGCGAATCGCTTTGAATAATAACAACAATGTTAGAAAGTGAATTTAAGATATTTGTTTTCTTACACATATGCAATAAGTTGCATGTTATTTCGAAAGGGGATAAGTTCATAGGTCGTAAGCGGGCATTGGTATTTTCCCAAAAGAATGACGTATGTCATCGTCTTTAGAATTGTAAATTCAATGTGGATGAATTTCAGCACGCATCGTCCATAAAATTCGTAACAAAAAGACGTGCTCACTAGGAATCAGAATTGTCGTATCAATTCGAAGAAATTCGTAATCACTTACGAATCAATCGTAAGAGAATCACACTTTGTTAGAAAGTCGAGCTCACGACGCGTCTACTGTTAAGTGATCACCAGCCCATAGAAATTACAAAATTGATTTGGCTACTTACTCACAGACATGAGATCGAAAAGTGAATCGTGTTGTAAATTTCCCTTATCAAAAGAAAACGCATAGTTATTTTGTGATTTTTTTAATAGAAGATAAACAGTTGAGACATCTTTTAATACTATCGTCAATAATACATATTAATTGCTTTTTAATTTTTCTTTTTTAGATGGGTGGACGAACTTACAGCCCACCTGGTGTTAAGTGGTTACTGTAGCCCATAGACATCCACAACGTAAATGCGCCACCCACCTTGAGATATAAGTTCTAAGGTCTCAGTCTTACAACGGCTGCCCCATCCTTCAAACCGAAACGCATTACTGCTTCACGGCAGAAATAGGCAAGGTGGTGGTACCTACCCGCGCGGACTCACAAGAGGTCCTACCACCAGTAAAATGTTGTTTGTGTTGTTCAACAAAAAATGTTGTTCCCAAAGTAAGCAAATAAAAACTTTTTGTCAATCAATTGATTCTTCATCGTTGGCAGCACTGTATTTAGATCATTCAACTCCGGCCAAGTTCAAAGTCAAGGTTTTGTTCATTGGAGCGTGACTGTTGGCCCTACTGTGAAGCCTCATTGAATCTAAGCAGAGCAATTTCACGCTTCGCCTGGCTGAGTTCTCAATTCAAATTTTAAAGTTGCTCTGAATATTTTTACGTTAAAACTGTTTTCTTAGAACGTTTTTTATATGTTATTCTTGTGGTAAATAAACGTGCTAATGAAAAAATATGAAAAAAAGTATTTTGAGTTCTCAATTCAAATCTTAAAGTTGCTCTGAATATTTTTACGTTAAAACTGTTTTCTTAGAACGGTTTTTATATGTTATTCTTGTGGTTAATGAAAAAAATAAAGGTGCTAATGAAAAAATACCAACAAAAGTATTTTTTTTGTATTAGCAGATTACAAAGGTATTATATGAGATATCATCGTTGCGAAATATGAAATCATAATTGAAGGGTTTGAAGAGCGGGGCAGCCGTTGTAACTATACTGGGGACTTAGAACTCATATCTTAAGGTAGGTGGCAGCATTTACGTTGTAGATGTCTATGGGCTCCGGTAACAACTTAACATCAGCTGGGCCGTAAGCTCGTCCACCTACCTAAGCAATAAAAAAAAGTAGTATAAATTAGAATTTAAATGTACAAGTATTATAGGGTGTATTACTGTTCTTTCATCGATATTAGATTACTTTCATCGATATTACTTTTTCCCACTTTCTTTCTTTCTTTCGTTGGTAGTCTAAGGAGCTATTCCAGCTACTCACGGATCGGTAGGTGAGCTCACGGGCTTAACCTAAGAGAATTTACTAACACTAGCCCTAGCAAGAGCAGTGCTTCGCTGAATCTACCACCGGATCGGAATCGCGACCCACTAAGAAGATCCGGCGATAAACTCAGTGGGTATGGATTTTAGTATTGGTAGGAGCGCAGCTAAGCTACAGCTGAAGATTTCCTTGAAGACTCGGTAAAAAAAAGGAGGTCGATTTTTCATAGTGCTCAAGAAGTGGAGGGTAATTAGTTAATTCGGAGGTTTTTTTGCGATTTGTAGTTGCCGGCTTCCGGATTTTCATTTGATTTTATTATTATTATGAGGATATAATAATAATAAAATGTACGTAAGGGCTTATTTCTAGCAACATTAACCACAATTAACTTATTTAATACTGTAAATAATGATGAGAGCGATTATTGATTTCGAAGAGAAAACAATTAACAACTTAATTTTAGCTGCAGAAAAAAACAGATTTCTTTTAAACCTGGGTGAGAATATAAAAATCGTTTTCTGAATATGAAACGATATTTCTTTGTCTATTAAATTAAGTTAAAACCATAATCACACGACAACTTTTTTTAGGGGCCCAAACGCCCATAGAAAATGGGCATTGTCCTTTAAATTTAAAATTTTTTTATCTGATTTAATTTACGAGAAACGTATTTCGCAGACTACTTTCTTTCAAATTCTTTTTTTTTTTGTTATTCTTTTTCTACGAAGCGCATGCGTTGCCGTTTATTTTTAAATAAACTAGTTATAGCAGCAGTTCGAATGTTCAAATTCAGAACGGTGAAAGTGAATTCTCTGTATAAATAATAATTTCTTAACGAAAACTGTCACGGGATGTGTGTTTTAATAATTATTCGTAGGGTTGTCGAAGATTTTTTTTATTTTTTTTTATTTCGTCATTATAATATTGTTTTATAAACTATTTACTTAGTATTAAAGTAAAAGTATCCCACGTTACTTTTTTATTATTTAGACTATGTACAGTGTTTAGGTTTTATCGCTAATCACAATCTATTTCAATATACTGTCAGCACTTATCATTACTCGTCAACGTTATTAAGACATTGTTATTGACAGTACAAAAACATTACTGCCAATCATTAACATTCGTTATGATGTCCATAAGCCTTTATAACTACTTAATTTAATTTAGGCAATTTCGATAAAAGAATAATAATTTAGATTATCATTATCATCATCATCATCATCATCATCAGCCTTTATCTGCCTATACTGGACATAGGCCTTCCCCAATGCCTTCCACATAATGCGATCCTCCGCCTTCCGCATCCAACGACTTCCCGCCGTGCGCACTAAGTCGTCAGTCCACCTGGTTGGAGGACGCCCCACGCTCCTGGTATTATTATTATAATTTAGATTATCCCATAAAGATAAATAACAATGACATGCAAAATAATAAAATTAGTAGTAAGTAATCCAGGAATATTAAAAACACCAACCAAGATATATCCCGAAGTTCAAAACTAATAAACAATAATTAAAGGTGACAGCCCTATTATAGCTAACTACCTGAGAACAGGAAACCAAACAGGTGCATGACAAAAAATACGTTGATTATAAATGGTTTTTAAACTTTGTTATCATGGGACTACCAAACCCAGCGGTACTCAAACTACACAGGACAATAAATAGATTTGAATTTTTTACTTAAAAATATTTCTTGCATTAGATGTGAAGACGAGGTCATAGGTCACTTGGTTCAACTGTTATAGTCAGACTTTCCAGTGATGCTCTACCAAGGGGCTCACACGCGTTAAAAAATACACCCATCAAAATTCATATAACAAATAGTTAATCTCATATTTTTTATCCTGTTAATAAACGAGTCATGATATTAGCGAAGTTATGATTTTAATTAATATTTTCAAGAATAGAATTTAATTTTATAATTTATGAAAATAATAATAATAATTTTCAAGTTAATCGGTTGTCTTAATAAACTAATAAAGTCAATGAAAATGACTACAAGAGCTTGCGTAACATACAAACAAACTTACACACATACCAAACTAATGAAAGCGTGATAAATATACCACAGAATAATTCACCGTCTCTAAACATATTTTTGAAATAATATAGGATATTTTATAAAATAGTACCAGCTTCTCTGATTTTATCCCGAAGTAATCTTAAGTCCTGACTTACATTCAGCTTTTTTTTTTCCCTACCTATGCTGATAGCTTTGAGAGGCTATTTCAGCCTCACCTTAACATGTAGGTAAGCTCACGGGGCTCAAACCGGAGTGTTACTAACACTGGCCCTAGCAAAAGTAGTGCTTCGCAGAATCTACCATCAGATCGGAAACGCGACCCACTGAGAAGATCCGGCGAGAAACTCAGTGGGCTATGTCTATATGTGACACACATTCAGCAGATAGTAGCATTACTGAAACTTTTCACAAGTTTAGGGGCGCTAGTCATAAGGGCTCCGGTATATTCGGCGGCTATTGTCTATGTCATTGCTTATATGGACGAGCGACCGTGATCATTTACCACCAATAGAGCCTTAATCTCGATCGTTTTCGAAGGTATTAAAACCGATCAAGTTCGTTATAAGTGCTATTTCCAAAAATAACACAGTAATTAGACATGTAATATTTTTGGTAATTACATCAATTACATTATACATGTACACATAAAAGATAAGCGTATTCATTTGCTTTCCTCTCTCTCTCTCTCTTAAATTAGAAACACAACGGTAATAAACGAATATACGTTTGAATATTCATAATTAACATTAACTTAGTATCCGTATGTTGCATAAATGTGTAAAATTTGAAACTAATTACATTTTCCTATAAAGCATAATGAAATTATTACATACAAGTCGTACAAGTATTACATTGAAGTCGTCGTGGCCTAAGGGATAAGACGTCCGGTGCATTCATGTTGAGCGATGCGCCGGTGTTCGAATCTCAGGCGGGTACCAATTTTTCTAATGAAATACGTACTCAACAAATGTTCACGATTGACTTCCACGGTGAAGGAATAACATCGTGTAATAAAATTGAAACCCGCAAAAAATTTTAATTTGCGTAATTACTGGTGGTAGGACCTCTTGTGAGTCCGCGCGGGTAGGTACCACGGCCCTACCTATTTCTGCCGTGAAGCAGTAATGCGTTTCGGTTTGAAGGGTGGGGTAGCCGTTGCAACTATACTTGAGACCTTAGAACTTATATCTCAAGTTGGGTGGTGCATTTACGTTGTGGATGTCTATGGGCTCCAGTAACCACTTAACACCAGGTGGGCTGTGAGCTCGTCCACCCATCTAAGCAATAAAAATAAACATACAAAACCTACTTTAAATTTACGATAACATCAAATTTAATTGGCCAGGTGTGTGTGTGTTTTTTTTATTGCTTAGTTGGAGCTCACAGCCCACCTGGTGTTAAGTGGTTACCGGAGTCTATAGACATCTACAACGTAAATGCGCCACCCACCTCGAGATATAAGTTCTAAGGTCTTAGTATAGTTACAACGGTTACCCCACTCTTCAAACCAAAACGCATTACTGCTTCACGGCAGAAATAGGTGGTGGTACCTACCCGTGCAGTCTCACAAGAGGTCTTACCACCATTAAATACAAGACCTCTTACCACCAGTAATCACAAGAGGTCCTACCACCAGTAATTTACTATAACATCAAATTTCCACAGAGCACACAAGCTTTCAAAGTTTCTTCGTAGATCTTGAAGCTTGAAGCGATATAACAAATGAGAATTAAATAAATAATAATAATAATAAATATTTACTAACAATCACGCCACGTTAACTGGTCCCGTGCTAAGTTCGTAAAGAACTTGTGTTACAGGTACCAGATAACGGAAATAAATGTAAGATTTTTATTATACACATACATATATTTAATATTTTAATATACATCCATAACCCTGGAAAATACATTTATATTTATCATACAAATATCTCCCCTTGGCGGGATTCGAATCCGCGACCCCCTTATGTAGTGACCATGTCACTTACCACTACACCAGACGGCCGTTAATTATAAACGATTTGACTTTTTGTTGTATCTTAACTAATCTTTTCCTCTTAACTTCCCCTCCTGCGTCCTCGTTTACTGGAACTAGTATCTGTATGCTTCGCATTTACGCTACAAAGCCATCACCTGTTCGAGGTGTAAGTGGAATGCCATTTCAATACACCTGAGACGTCACTGGTGACTTGAAGCGTTCAAACAATGTCCTCGTTCGTACAAAAATAATAATAATAATAAATTAGAAGTGGTGCATTGAGCGCGTTGATGTCTAATACTGTCGAGTTCCGTCAGTGAGTTCTGTGTTGACACACTTTTCATAAATTCTTGTACTGTTACATAAGTGGAGGATGCGTGTCTGTTATCTCAGGCGAGTGAGTGTTTTAGATATATTTGAAGTGCGTCCGGAACGTAACGAAAGGAAAAAGTTTCTATTTTTACTTTTTAAATTTTTTGTATTTTTTTGAGCTCTTGCAGTTGAAGCCTTATTTTGTCCACTAAAGTGGATGTGATGTGCTTTTTTTATTTTTTATTTATTTATTGCTTAGATGGGTGGACGAGCTCACAGCCCACCCGGTATTAAGTTGTTTCTGGAGCCCATAGACATCTACAACGTAAATGCGCCACCCACCTTGAGATATAAGTGCTAAGGACTCAAGTATAGTTACAACGGCTGCCCTACCCTTTAAACCGAAACGCATTAGTGCTTCACGGCTGAAATATGCAGGGTGGTACCTACCCGCGCGGACTCACAAGAGGTCCTACCACCAGTAAAGTGGTTAAAAAAGACCTTGGATATAGTGAGGTTAACGCACTTCAAGATTAGGTCGGTGCTGCATTGGAATAGTTCTCATTCTACCATCGGAACGTAATGATGAACGATCGCTTTGTAGCAAAGCGCGGGGTTTTCTTAAATTGTTTTGCGAGTACTTAGCTGACGATGTACTTAATTGATTTTAAGAGGCCACATTCAAAGTGCTTACATCATAAAGCAATCTTGTCTTCCATTGCATTCAAGTTACAATTTTTCTGTGATAACGCCTAACCCGTTAAGGCATAACAGCTGTACCACTTGGTACTATCACCAGGAGTAAGCACCAGGCTAATCACTAGTTCGGCTGATACATTCTCTAAAGTATTCTGAGTATAGTCGATATCGTATAGATTTTAAGGATAAATACGTAGAAACGACATACGCTATTATGGTTTTGAAAAAAAAAAAAAGGATTTTCGAATAATTTTGTTCACATATTTATTATTATATTTATTTATTTACCTATACAACTTAGCAAACGTTAGCAGACCCGTTGACACATTCCTACTTTGATTACATAGCATATAAATGATTGTATTAAGCCAATGTAAATTAAAAGATTAATTTAAAAAATAAATTTGCAAAAAAAAATATTATGCATAACGAATAACAGCAAAAAATCGAAGGAAACGAATCCGTCCATCGTTCAAATCGAACCCACCACTTTCTTTACATAATCGATCTTACGTCCGCACGGCGACTTGAGACCCGCGACCATAAAAAGTCCCGCCCATACTTTCACTAAAGAAAGCTCAAATAAAAAACAAAAAAAAAACAATACATACCCAAAACAATAATCTCATTGTATCCGATAGCACGCACAGAATTAAAAAAAATATGTATATAAATATAAAATTAAATTGAGTATGTTTCTATGTTGGCACCACACATGCGCGTCGATGCGCGGTCTTTCTTCGACTGACAGGAATATTTGCCCCTTACTCGCCGCGAAGAAAGTCAACAGCCTTCGCGATTATGTAAGCGGAGTGCACTATTGGATTGTCTTCCGACAGTAAGGGTCCAGTGCGCTCTAACTAATAATGATGGAATCAGGTAAATCAGTTCCTAAATATCTTGAAATTTTTTTTTTGTGTAAAGTTTGGGTTACTGATTGTCCAAAGGCCTTTCCAGTTTCACCAAGACAGATGGGCGAGCAAAGCCTCAGCCAGTACGGGTGTGATATGTGAAATACATTAGGATTACAGTGTTTTCTCTATTTAACACGATTTTATTAGGTTGCTACTTTTGTTTGTATGTCACGGAATGTTTAAACGTCATTTTTATCGACTTAAAGACGTCTGATTAACTTGGAAATTTGCACACGCATCAAGGTCCAATAGCGAGACACAATTTTCCTGGGATCACCCTAACATCCTTATTAATGGGAAAATTAAATGGAATGGAAAATAAAATATGACATGTATCGTTAGCTGGTTTTGATATTTAAGCGTGTGTTTTGATGTGAAACATCTATAGCCGCACGTAAAACCGATTTCTGGCTATATTATGGTATATATATACAGTCTATATGCAGTAGTGTGTACGGTGTGGCGACGCGTCGCCATGTGCAATCGACTGTGCGATTCTTTCCCACTCGATCCGGCGTTAAGCCATCTCTCTCGCTACACTGAGCTCGGATACCTATAATGTATACTCCATAGTGTATACAGTGTTACTTACTACAGTACACATAACCTGTGTTTTACTTGAAAACAAAGAATTTTTTCGTAACATTTTATTTAATCACTAGCGACCCGCCCTCTCTTCGCTTCGTAAACATTTAAACACACATGAAAGCAAAAAATAAAAAATAAAAAAAATAAAAAAGTAGCCTATGTTCATCAGGGACAATGTCGGCTTCTAATGGAAAAAGAATTTTTCAAAACGGTCCAGTAGTTTCGGAGCCTATTCGAAACAAACAAACAAACAAATCTTTCCTCTTTATAATATTAGTATAGATATAGATATAGATATAGAAGTATAGATTATGACATATTTAGTTCCTATCACAATCTGTTCTTTTCTGCATATTACTTTTACAAAATAACGTCGATGTTTCACATCTGCCAGGCGTCCCGTGACGGCTCACATTTTTTTGGTATTTTTAGTGATATGCCGCTATAACTGTGGGTTCGTACTGGTTCCTCTGTGCTGGTCAATAGTCGCCTTCGATCATAGTCAAAGTAGCTCCTGAAGATGGCAGTGATAATGTGTCCAGTGTGCTTAGTGCGAGTTTTTTAACGGTCTCGATAGCGTAAAAGTTAGCTCATATTTGTATGGAATGGGATCGTTTACGTACGTTTGCCGTTAGGGGCGCTGTTCCAACTGTATATAAAATTGGCTTAACTTTTACGCTATCGAGAACGTTAAGAAACTCGCACTAAGCACACAGATATTCATGCATTATATATGCGTTCCCAGCCAAACTGATATGTAGCCACACTAGTACGCTGCCTAATTCTGTTTCAAATCATTTGGGCGCAAATCCTTACTTTTTTTTTTTTTTTTTTTTTTTTATTGCTTAGATGGGTGGACGAGCTCACAGCCCACCTGGTGTTAAGTGGTTACTGGAGCCCATAGACATCTACAACGTAAATGCGCCACCCACCTTGAGATATAAGTTCTAAGGTCTCAGTATAGTTACAACGGCTACCCCACCCTTCAAACCGAAACGCATTACTGCTTCACGGCAGAAATAGGCAGGGCGGTGGTACCTACCCAGTACCTACCACCAGTGACTTACTAAACAGTTACTACAGTTACTTACTAAAATGAGGCTCCTAGAGGCAGAGGCAAGAGATTGGCTTGTCATACCATCAAAAGAACAAGCACTCTAACGTTATTAATGTCACAAATTATCTCACATCGCACCTTCATTTGCAAGTAAAAAAATTACTAAAACAAAATGACGCCAGCAATAACAATTTAATTTCCATTTTACATGTTAGTAATGGCGCTAGAATTTGTATCTCGACGTCAATTAAGACAGTTTTTCTCGTTTGTTTCATGATGCGGTACACGGTTATGGATGTTATGTAAACGGATTTTGCGTGACTTTTGCGTGAGCCGATCGAGGCGACGTTCATACGTATTGCTCCCAAAAACAAAGAAAGGTGCTTATCTTTCAGCTAACTCGCAATAATAAATACACCTCACTGGTGGTAGGACCTCTTGTGAGTCCGCGCGGGTAGGTACCACCGCCCTGCTTATTTCTGCCGTGAAGCAGTATTGCGTTTCGGTTTGAAGGGCGGGGCGGCCGTAGTAACTTTACTGAGACGTTAGATCTTATATCTCGAAGTGGGTGGCGCATTTACGTTGTAGATGTCTATGGGCTCCAGTAACCACTTAACATCAGGTGGGCTTTGAGCTCGTCAAACCATATAAGCAATAAAAAAAACATGTCCATTTCATATTTCTATTCTGGGTAGATTTAGTTCGATAGAGTATTGCGAACAATGTCTTGATGCATCCGTACGAAGCCGATGCGAGTCGTCAGTGTTTTATAGTTTCTCGTATGTTCGGTACTGAAACACGTTGCAATAATTTTAAAAGAAAAAGGCTTAAAATGCTTCATTAGATTCTAAAATGCCTTTCGCTGTATCCGAAGGTCAGACATCCTAATGATACAGTATTTAGTTGTAACATCTTCAAAAATACATTCACAGCTTACTGTGTAGACCTCGACATAGATTCAAAAGTACCTTTAATTACATCACGAATTTAGTATTAGTTCTGTGGTGTTTTTTTTTCAGTTTGAATTGTTATTAATATGTATTAGCCGGTGGTCTTTTTTGAGATTTATGCTGATTGTAATAAATAAATAAATATTTACTAACAATCAAGCCTCGTTAACTGGTCCCGTGATAAGTTCGTAAAGAACTTGTGTTACAGGTACCAGATACGGAAATAAATGTAAGATTTTTATTATACACATACATATATTTAATATACATCCATAGCCCTGGAAAAGACATTTATATTTATCATACAAATATCTTCCCTTGGCGGGATTCGAACCCGCAACCCCCCTGTGTAGTGACCATGTCACTTACCACTACACCAGACGGCCGTTTGACCGCATATCGAATGTAGATCGGCTTTGTACTCTTCTCAAACGAAGAAAGTTGCTTAAGGGAGTTTTAAGAAGCGATACCACTAAAAAATCGCAGTCTATAATTAATACTAGATGATGAACGATTTTTTTTTGATACCTTGTCGTGTCTTTAAAGGGGTTAATTGCCTTCAATTAAGAAAAAATGTATTATTATTCGCCAATAGATGTCGGGAAGAGTTGATTATTGAAAACACGAATAAAACAACATTTTCTGAAAATAAATCGTAGCTAGATCGATTTATCGCCCCCGAAATCCCCTGTATAGTAAATTTTATGAAAATCGTTGGAGCCGTTTCCGAGATCCAGATTAATATACTTATATATTAATATACTTAATATACAGAGATATTAATATACAAGAATTGCTCGTTTAAAGGTATAAGATTTTATTTAATATGTGTTTACAATCTATTACAATTGAAAATGAATCTAAACCTTTTCTAGTTCTAATGTTGTTTAATTTATTCAATAATTTGAATTACACATTATGTTACATTTTGCTGACGACTGTACCGAAATGTACTGTTTTCAAAATTACAATTTTATTATTTAGACGAGTGAACTAGCTCACTGCCCTCCTGGTGTAAATGGTTACCGAGCCATAGACATTAACAACGTAAGTTCCTCTATCTACTTTAAGACATGAGTTTTAAATTTCAGCTCTATAGTACAACATTCAAAGATGCAAGCAAACAGAATTATAATAATATTTGCATTATAATATCAGTTCACGATTGTCTGTGAATTGAGAATAAGAGAATGTAATATAAATAAGTCTCTGGCGAGGTAATTGTTGGCGTTCACTCGCTTGCGAAACATCTTTGGTGTTATGTATATATGTACTACTTATTTATGTGATATTATGAATTGTTTTATTATATACATACTAGCTGACCCGGCAGACTTCGTAGTGCCTCAATCGATAAATAAAAGACCTAAACTTTTGTATAAAATAAACTTAACAAACAAAAGGAATCCGTCCGACGGGGGACACATCTAAGGAAAAACTAAATTGTTATTTTTGTTTAAAAAAGTTTAAAAGGTAGATAAATATGAAAATGGTCGGATTTTCATATTTATCTACCTTTTAAACTTTTTCTGGACTTTCACAAATAATTCAAGACCAAAATTAGCTAAATCGGTCAAGCCGTTCTCGAGTTTTAGTAAGACTAACGAACAGCAATTCATTTTTATATATATAGATTACATACGAACGTCTTAGGTTCCTGTCCGGCTGAAGATGTTTGAAGAATGTAAATATTGTTTATACACCTTTTACTGGTGGTAGGACCTCTTGAGAGTCCGCGCGGGTAGGTACCACCACCCAGCTTAATTCAGCCGTGAAGCAGTAATGCGTTTCGGTTTGAAGGGTGGGGCAGCCCTTGTAACTATACCTGAGACCTTAGAACTTATGTCTCAAGGTGGGTGGCGCATTTACGTTGTAGATGTCTATGGGCTTCAGTAACCACTTAACACCAGGTGGGCTGTGAGCTCGTCCACCCATCTAAGTAATGAAAAAAATTAGTAAGCTATCAATCATAAAAAAAATAATGACTTACAATATTCTAAAGCGATCGTGTCGTTGGAAAAACATCTGAAAGATGATTGCAGAATCCTAATATTGGTAGCTTAAAGCAATTAGCGTATCTGTGTTAGCTCATTAATCAATTCTGCCCTAAAGAGCTTGGTACTACAAAACCAGTAACACTCGAGCATACTAATTAAATGAAAAGAGGTTGCTTTTTGAATAAATTTAAGGTACGTTTACTTAACTTATATCATCATATTTTATTATGTAATTGTAATTTGTTTTTTTGGCCCGTTTAACACATTTTTTAAGATGTTTTCCTGAGTTCGTGAGATTTATAGTGGGTTATAATTAATTCAATAATGTATGGTGGTAGGTCTTGTTGAGAGCAAGGTTTTTTTTTTTTATTGCCCTTGTAGGCAGACGAGCATGCGGCCCACCTGATGTTGAGTGGTTACCCTCGCCCATGGACTTCAGCAATGCCAGGGGCAGAGCCAAGCCGCTGCCTACCTGCAAGTTCGGGTACGGGGGTAGATATTTATTCTGACTATACGCGTACTGTTAATCCGTCTTAGTTTCAAGGCTGCCTTACTTACCCGCACGGACTTACAAAAGGTCCTACCACCAGAAAAGAAGAAGGTAGGAAGGGAAGAAAAATATTGACATTACATGTAGATCCCGGCGTCTTCGTCAATCGATTTTCTGAAATCTAATGTTGTCAAAATATAATTGTTTGTTGGTAAGTTTATGTTTACTTAAGGTATCATTAAAACGATTGATATGATTCCAAAAGAAAATAGGCGGCTATGCTTTAAGAATGCTATTTATTACTTTGATAAAAACGGATTCTGGTTTAAAATCTAAGTGCTTGCAATCAAATATCCACGAACCGAGGTGTAATTCATTATATATACTAAACAAAGAGGTGACATTGAAATGTTGTTCGAACATTGCGGTCTATCGTCAAACTAATCCATCATTATATTATTATTGTTCTAATAACACAATTTAAAAAAAGAGATGCGTGGTGTCGTGGGACACCGTGGGACACGTGGGGATTATAAAAATATTAATCTTAAGTTATATTCGAGGTATAAAGAAAATTATTATTCGGGTATACATTTTTTACTATGATTTTATTGTTGATAAAAAAAACCTACTTTACAAAGTTATCTACTTTATTTTATTCACAATGATTTATTAAAAATATATAATAATAATATACAAAGAAACAGCTATTTATATGAATAATAATAATAGCTGTCATCATGTAGTCTATACATTAGACACTGTATAGCCATCAGACTAAGACTATATAAGTAATAAAAATATTACGTTACGGACGTTTTTTCCCGGTTAGAGTAACCCTCCGCATCGTCCCATAAGGAACTTCGTTCCACAAATATATACATCGAACAGCGGGGAAAATGGAAATGTTTTTGCATAGTGATAGTTAACTTCTTTGCCCATAGGTTTGAAATGATCACTTTCTATTTACATACGAAACAGTAGAAAATATTCAAACTAAGGAATCCAATAAAAAACTTAGGACCAAAACAGTATTTTATTTATTTATGCAGAAGGAAACGCTTAAACAGCCAGTGGAACTACTTTCTCGTATCCTTGACCGGGTTTTGTTTTATAAGATTGAATTACAAGCGCTTTTAGTGGACAAGGCTAAACAGTCTAAGCCTATCGAAAGGACTAAGTGACAAAGGTTTATTGCTATTTTATATAATAATTAATAACTTTATAAATTAGTTATTTTTTTTACTTTTGAAGGGCGGGTCAGCCTTTGTAACTAAACTGAGACCTTAGAACCTATATCTCAAGGTGGGTGGCGCATTTACGTCGTAGATGTCTACGGGCTTCAGTAACTACTTAACACCAGGTGGGCTGTGAGCTCGTCCAACCATCTAAGCAATAAAAAAAAATTATCGTCAAATTCCTACGTTAGAGGTTGGCTTCAGTCCGTGGACAACTGCCCTTAATCACGTTTTACAAGTTATTTCGATCTCAAATAAATACATACATATGTCTAGAATTGACTTCTAAGCATTTTTGTCTCGTATTAGATATTTCTTCATTGAAATTCGACAAGAAAAGAAACAGTGAAACATATAGTATATACTCTAGTGAATGAGTACAACGGCTGGCGAACATGGGGCCCGTGCCCAGGGCCCCCATTCTCAGGGGGCCCCGAAGAACCGACAATTTGGTTACCAATAGTAGTCGAGAACGGTCATTTTCGCAGCTTAAGAGAATAAAAAATGAATTGCGAACAACAATGTTACAAGAAGGGCTGAGTAATTTGTCAATTATGGGCATAGAAAGTGATATCCTTAAAAAAATTGACTTTAAAGATATAATGGAATATTTTGCTCAACAGAAACCCCGAAAGAAACCATTATCGTAATCGTAACCAAAAAACCAGCAGCATTCTAATACAATTAATATTATTATATCATACTGTATTTGATTACCTATAATAAATGGTCATACTCAGTAAAAAAATGTTATTATAATTAGCTTTTTTTACTTTCCAAAAGGGCCTCAAATTCTTGTGTGCCCAAGGGCCCCAGCCTAGTTTAAGACGTCCCTGGAGGTATCGTTACACATCAAAGGAGACAGTTCATTGTCCTGTTTTAATATAATACAACCTTCTTCCACTAAAACAAATGTGACATATACGAGTATTTGTTTATTGTTTGCCATAATTTGAAAATCTTTAAAATAGTTATAATTTTTACCAGAGAAAACTAATTTGAAATTACTTATGTGAACCGTAAAAATCATTTTAAATATCGCTAAGGCGCTTAGCAGAAACTTCTTCCTGGTGGTAGGACCTCTTGTGAGTCCGCGCGGGTGGGTACCACCGCCCTGCCTATTTCTACCGTGAAGCAGTGATGCGTTTCGGTTTGAAGGGTCGGGTAGCCGTTGTAACTATACTGAGACCTTAGAACTTGTATCTCAAGGTGGGTGGCGCATTTACGTTGTGGATGTCTATGGGCTCCAGTAACCACTTAAGACCAGGTGGGCTGTGAGCTCGTCCACCCGTCTAAGCAATAAAAAAAAAAAAAAAAAAAAAACGAGTAAAAATAATTAAGATTTTTCGAAAGGTGGATGTATATGTGTATACACACATATCACTAATTGAAATGATTGCACTGCTTGTGTCGTAAAACGTAATTATTACTTAAACTTACTTCAATGTGCACGCATCCTTTCACTACAGTCCGTTGGCGCACTTAAGACACATGTTCGGTATAATTGTATTAACATTTTAATTTTTTTGTGGGTATTCATGTATATTATTAAAAAAATATTAAAACTACTACTTTTGTTATTTAATCTCGCATAATTAATTAAGGGTAAGGCGAGAGCGACAATATCATCTAGTCGGCCCTAAATGTCAACCTCTGCCCATGGTGCCCCCTGCTACGTAACGGACGAGGACTTGGTGACCGAGCTGTGGCGGTATAACCACTAAGACCTGAAGGGCAGTCTGTCAGAAGAAGCTCCAGTAGCCTGGAGATCTAAATAATCTCCAAAACAGACTGGTGTAGAAGGCAAGGGGAAACCACGTCAATTACGACGATGAGTTCGATGAGTGAACTAACTGATAGACACAGCCCACTAAGTTTCTGACCGGATATTCTTAGTAGGTCGCGTTTCCGATCTAGTGGTAGATTCTGGGAAGCATTGCTCTTGCTAGGGCAAGTGTTATCATATTCTCTCAGGTTGAGCTTGTGAGCTCACCTATTCGGCCGTGTGTAGCTGAAATAGCCTCATAAGCTACCGGCGAATAGGTAGGGAAAAATGTTTGAACATTACCGACATGAAAATTTTGATCTAAGCAATGAAGCCGGTGGTCGCCTGAAAACTAAAGTCAACAATGTCAAATTAAAGACGATGGTGGATGCTGACGATAGTTCATCTACAAATGAGTACATGACAGTAGTTTCATCGTTAGCATCAAAACAATATTGGACCATTTGTATCAAATTTCTAACGTAAAAAAACAATACGTATCATGACAATGTAGGTAAACTTGAAAAAACGTTTATATCATGGGGAATATTTTGAGTAATAGAAATAAAAAAAGACTATACATAAATGTCTAACTTAACGGCAATTTGGTATTTATTGTTTTTTATTATTTTGCATTTTTAGTTTTTTTAGATTAGATTCGCACCGCGGCGTCACTCGCGTTACGACAATAACTGCGGTTAGCATCGCGGGACTCAGCTAGTAACAAACAAATACAGTGTTACACATAAAGATTTTTTTACATGGGCCTTTACCATTGACGTGTATTATACTTAAGCACGAGACGAGATGCTGTAAGGTCATTCCTTGTTCGTCTTCCAGAAAGAAGGTTGTCGTATTCAACATTACATTTTTCAATTTATCCATTACTCATTAGAATGACTAATGGTTTCTGGAACTAGTTTTTTAAATGCCGATAATGAATGAAATGAATGCGATGGTGTTTTAGGTTATTTGACCTAGAACTTTTGGCCCGCCTCGCCAACTACAAATACTGAAGATACGATAATAACAAGTACATATCGACGCTTGAAAGGCAAATATGACTAAGCGACAATGCGTGAACTTTACAGTAGACTAATTAAAAGTTGAAATACCTGAAAAAAATTCTATTTTAACGATTCTAGCTGTAGGATTGAAATTATTTTAATAGACCTAGAAATATATTTTTTTTGCGCATCGAATATGGTTATTGCCTATCATTTATGTACAAAGCAGTTATTGTCGCTTAGTCACGTTTGCGCCTTTCAAGCGATATTGTGATCATTGATAATTTTGGTTACACGACTTCTCGTCGCTAGACTGAGTTAAAACAACTGAACCTTAGCTTGAGTCATCGATATGGATAAAGAAACAACGTACAGCCTTCACCGTGTCAAACTAATAGTATCGGATAACATTACATAATGAAAAATAGATGAATATCTGATATCATGATAACAATCACAGGTACTTCACTTAAGTTTTGTTTTGTTGAATTCGGTAATCTATACTAATATTATAAAGAGGAAAGGTTTGTTTGTTTGTTTGTATTGAATAGGCTCCGAAACTACTGAACCGATTTGAAAAATTCTTTCACTGTTTGGAAGCTACACTATTCCCGAGTGACATAGGCTATAACCTTTTTTTGAAAAAAATTTGGGATCCTTACTAAATCTCCAATAATGTAACTCAAGGTGTAAAAAACATACCTAAAATATTCTTTACATCGCGTGCCCTGCGAAAACTATTGATGATAGAATAAAATAATGTATTACGACTTTGTAGAACACATTATTATTTACAAAAAGTGTTGCGACAGCACATGTCTAACTATTGTAGTTATGCCGCAATAAGTGTTATTTTATATAAAAAATAAAACAACGTCAAATATCGTTGAAATTTTTGTTAAAGACCCGAACGGAGCCGGAGCCGGCCGCTAGTGGTTATATAAAATTAAAAAGTACTAAAACTTTAACTGGTTAATATATAGGTTCTAAATAAAGCTCAAGTCAAGCAACTTGGAAGACTTAAAGATACTGATAGTTGCAAAGTGAATGTCTTGTTAAGCTATTGCATAGCTTTTATCGCGGGCTTTGATCGCGGTGACCGAATCAAGAAATTCCGTAACGAAAATAAAATCTAACACCCCCACTCCGCATACCATGTAGCTAGTGCTCAACACATTCACACGTTGTGCTTGTGTAGTATTTGTGAATAAGCGCGCGGCGTGGCGTTGCACTAAATGCGCATTACGAAAAGTCTGCCCATCTCTCTCTCGCGCGGTCTAGCTTATGAGTGTGAAGGGGACAGTTAATGTTTTGCTTTTGTTAATGTTTATAAATATAGCGTGGTCTTATTTTATTATTGTTTTAATATTAAATTATTATTATCTAATTATAATTGCATAAGTTAATAAAAATGCTATGCAATAGCTTTACCGCGCAGTTCACGAGTGCCACACGTGTTTTTTTTTATTATAAATTTAAAGTGTAGTTAGCAAAATATTTAGATGTAGACGTATGTACATTGTATGTATATTATCAAAGTCATCCGTAACTACGGAAAACAGTAAAGGATTTGTTCATATTATAATTATTAGGGCTGGCTTTCGAACCTCTTACGAGATTTCTGCGTATAGAAGGCATAAAGAATATTTAGGACTTTGTATCCGTTGTCATTTGTTAGCTGTCTCTTGAACATAGATCATAGAAGTGTGTAGACAGGCGATAATTAAGCTAAGGCGTCCGCAGGCTTCCACGAAAGATAGACGGATATACTTGGTCAAAACTACCTAATCGCATATCACGATGTTCTTCACAAAATCCGTGTTGTGTACGTGTACCGAATAGAAAGGTGGTCACCTTGCGGCGAAAGCGGACGCTCGTCCTTGTAATAAATTCACTACAAACGAATTATAATAGAAATTCTAAGGGAAAACGTTTGGACACGTTTTTGGCGGTGTGCTCTATTCAAATGAGCACCGCAATGTCTTACCGGGCTTAGCGATCGTGCCCGATTTTCTGTGATGTAATTACAAAAGCAACATTCACCATCCCGCTATCACAAGTCTTAGGTCTCCTTTTGAAATCAATAGTTAATAGAATATAGAAAGATAAAGAAGCCTTTATTAACAACCTTAATTCATATTTAGGTACATACTCTTTTTTTTTTCTTTTCATTTGACATCGCCTAAGATGGTTTTGCTTTCGCATTGGCCTCCCCCAAATGCTGCCATAAGCTCCGGTCGCGTAATATATAAATCAATACAAATAATAATAATGAATAATTTACGATACTTAAAAATTATCTGACGCGCGAGGTGGATTGACTAATGAGGTTGATCAGGCAGTTACTACTTTTGTTTCAAGAAATAACTTATTACCTTTGATAAATAATAATAATAAAATAATTGTACTAATTCAGAAACCGTAATAAATCAATAGAAAATAAATAGTTCTTTAGGAATCTTAAAGGTGTAATCACACCCAGTATACTGACTGGTAAGACTGCTTCTTCGAGATTTTGTCACGTTTTCCCATTATCCGTTGTAGGTTTTTTTTTCTTTCCTACCTATTCTGATAGCCTTGAGAGGCTATTTCAGCTGCGCCCTAACGTGTAGGTGAGCTCACGGGGCTCAAACCGGAAGTGTTGCTAGCACTGGCCCTAGCGAGAGCAGTTGTTCGCAGAATCTATCGCCGGATCGGAAACGCGACCCACTGAGAAGATCTGACGAAAAACTCAGTGTCCGTCTCCAACTTCTAAATTTAAGGTCGAAGTATTAAGTGATTTTTTTTATTGCCATTGTAGGCAGACGAGCATACGGCCCACCTGATGGTAAGTGGTCACCGTCGCTCATAGACGTCAGCAATGCCAGGGGCAGAGCCAAGCCGCTGCCTACAAATTTGATAATTACTTACTCATTCTCGACACTTCTCTGAGATGATTCAAAGTGAAGAAATCACGGATATAGTTTATTAATAGATAGCTTATATTCGGATACTTCTATAAAACACATAAATATTGATTTAAATTGCATCAATCATTACAAACTAAAATTTGATATTCGTGTTACTAAACAATCCGACGCGCTGACCGTATTTTTAGTTTTGTTGTAACTTAAATCATAACATTATATTTTCATTACACAAAACTATTATGTAATTTCTACTAAGAAATGCCACTAATATTATTATTTATATGTATATGTGTAATACTAACTCAATCTGTTTTTTGTGTCGATAAGCCGTCACAATGTACCTTAGAATCTCTCAAGGTGGGTGGTGCATTTACGTTGCAGATGTCTATGGGCTCCAATAACCACTTAACACCAGGTGCGCTGGAGCTCGGCAACCCATCGAAGCAATAAAAAAGAAAATGTGGTGCTGATTGCTGGAACCACCGGGTTGGGTCTTAATATTAATGCAACAATAGCTATACGACTCTAGTAATCGATACCAGAATTTCATAGTACATAACAAAGCATCTTTGGAGTTATGATTCGTAATACATTATTTATAATTATTTTTATATATTATTTACGATATATGTACGTAATTAAAGGTATATTGGAACCCGGAAATGATGACGCAATGTGGTACAGTACTAACGAGTGAGGTCAACGGTCTCACAATGAGTCTCGCATTCCATTGCGTCTTCATAAAATGTGTAAAACTAGAAATATCTATGTTAAGTTTAGCAACAGAATAATATTTTGCATTTAGTTGAAAACTTATTGAAAATAGAACTTAGTAATTAATAGACAGTGATCAGTGTTTGACGGTGCCCAATATTTATTTTAAAGTAAAGTACCTATGACAGACCTATACACCTGGTACCAATGAAATAAATATTTTTGAGTGATGAAATTTTCGATGTAATAACGCTATCTCTCTCACTCATCTTAGCCTCAATTTTGATGACGTCATGAATGGTTCTATTCATCCTATTTTTCTATTTTACAACTATCTTCACCGCAACATAATTTGAAAGGTTTCTATAATTTACAAATGGATTTCTAACAATTTTGCCATCTTAGATTGGCAATAGACAGTTACGGCTCTACACTAAAGATATTCATAAATCCAAAAAGATTTACTTTACAGATAAACACTAAAAAACGAGAAACGAAACCCACAGAAAATCCACCAAGGTCATCAGATTGTGAATGTTGCAATGCGTCTATCTCCGGTACCCCAGTGCGTTGTTGCCAAATTCTTTAGTTATTAAAACTGCCGTTCGATAGTTAATCTAATGACTTATAGTGGAATGCATGTTGCTAAATTACAAAGCTAATGTTCAAAAAGTTATTGAACAGCAATTAAAGCTTTTTTGTTTAAATCGTATAGATAAACGCAGTGGACTTATTTACTGAATGATTGGGTAGGGTATACTACAAACTTTATCTTAAATGGACTTAAACTAGAAATCAAGCAACAGATATCGTATAGAATAAAGAAACGAATGCTTTATTTTCGATAGCTTACGGTTCGGAATTATTTGGTTATCTATATATTAATACGTGAAGCAAAAACGTTGTATCACTATTTACGAAAATTGCGCGTACGGAGGAGTATGAAATTTTCCACACTTATAGAGAATATAGAGAGGAAGTGCACAATGCTAATATTTTTTTAAAATAATTCATAAAAGATACATTAAATCAATAAAGAAAACATTACACACACTACATACCATGTATTTGACGCACACACGCATGCATACTATTTATTGTCAAACTTTTGTTCTTGACGTTTGTTGTCAAATTGAGAATAGATTAAATATTGTTTGACTTTGTTAATATTTTTTACAGTGTAGTCTTGGCGAAATTTGTGATTAAAGAAGTATAAAATACAATCATAATAGTGTACAAACTTACAATTCCAATTAATTATAGTCGAATTTCGGCTACTGCGGGACCTCTAGTAGATAGTAAATAACCCACACATGAACAAAGAAGGAGTATAACAAGATCCCGAAATACTTGTTTTTTATTTTCTTTAATGCTTATATGGTTGGACGAGATCACAGCCCACCTGGTATTAAGTGGTTACTGGAGCCCAAAGATTTCTACAACGTAAATGCCGCCACCCACCTTGAGATATGAGTTCTAAGGTCTCAGTATAGTTACAAAGGCTACCTCACCCTTCAAACCGAAACGCATTACTGCTTCACGGCAGAAATACGCGGGGTGGTGGTACCTACTCGTGCGGACTCATAAGAGGTCCTACCACCAGTAATTACGCAAATTATAATTTTGCGGGTTTGATTTTTATTACACGATGTTATTCCTTCACCGTAGAAGTCAATCGTGAAGATTTCTTAAGTACGTAGGTATTAGGTTAATCTTTAACCTGGTTTAAATGTCACAGCGTGGTAATTAATTATATATCGATGGTCACAGCTGTCAGAGTTATTGACCACAGGGCCAGATAAAATACTAGACAGTGGTTTAAAAGCTACTGGCTTAGTACTGAAAACCATGCTGCATTCTAAACTGATCACTCGACTTTGACTCGTGGTAGGACCTCTTGTGAGTCTACACGGGTAGGTACCACCACCCCGCCTATTTCTGCCGCGAAGCAGTAATGCGTTTCGGTTTGAAGGGTGGGGCAGCCGTTGCAACTATACTGATTGAGGATTTTTCCAGCAAAACCGAACTTTCAATTCCATACACTTACCAAATTGTGACCTTCAAACACTGACTATGTGTTACGAAAATCACATTGTTTTCTAAACTTCACACATTCTGTTAAACTAAATGAGCAAACAGACTACGAATTAAGCAATCCTTTATTACTAATAATTTTAGTGAGCACTGTGAGTAAGCTGTGAACTTATTTGTATCAAACGTAGGATACCCCTTGGAATAAGCTGTCAAAGTTCAAGTAATGGTCACTTGGAGGCTCATTTCCATTGTAGTTGCTTTTTTTATGATTGAAGAATTATTTGTGGCCTTTCCAGTTTCACCAGGAGGGGTGGGGGGGGCAAAGGCTCAGCCAGGAGGGGTGGGGGGGGCAAAGGCTCAGCCAGGAGGGGCGGGATTTGCTAACAGCTGCCCGAGCGCCTCCGAAGGAGACCTAACAACTCAAGAGCAGCTGCTTCGCGAATGAATCTACCACTGGATTGGAATCGCCACCCGCTGAGTAGATCCGGCGAGAAATTCAGCGGGCTGATGCATGGGTTAGTTTGCACGTCGACCTCTTTGCCGAGTTCGACGAATACGGTTACCGGGGTCCCGTAGCCTGCTCCTAGTGTTAGAGCTGAAGGCGTTTAATGCAAGAGTTATTGAATCAAATAAAGTTTCATAAATATTACACACAGGCAGAGTGAGTTGTTTTCGTGTTAATATAGTATTTGGTAGCTTTTAAAAATAAAAAAGTAACATTAAAAAACCGAATGCCGAAAATCTATAAATCACCTTTTTTAGATACGATTTTATAAAGCCTATATTCTGTACCAATTAGTAACTGTCTACCTGTGGAAACTATTGTATGTACATGAAAACTCACTAATTGCAGAGATAAATGCGAATAATCAAACACAGAAACAATGAGAAAACAACTCGAAAAATCGCTAGATTATGCTATTGTTACGCGCTGGGGTTCGGGATAAATAAAATTTCACAAAAGTAAAACTAAAAACTGTATTCAACACTTAAATACTTCATAAACACTTTTAAACTCTCAATTCGCTTGTTCCGCTTCGCTTCAGATGATCCGTTCGCTGTTTCGCTTCGAGTAGTTCCGATTACTGACTGACTGCGTGTCATCTATACAACGCTTTTATAGCCGATACCTCATCCCTAGAATTATCCAGAATATTCTACACATCTCTAGTAGTAGTTTCCGCTATCTGACAATAAATGTCGTTGTAATTCTCGAGCATTCTGGATTCTTCGATATTCGTTCGACTATTCGGCGATAGATGGCGTTATTCTTACCGGCGTAACACTACCTATATATTACTCTTCCTTAGTACCTACAATTTCCGATTTTTTACTTTTATTCAAAATACCAAATTGTTTTATTATGTGCATGTTTTGTATATAAATTATAGTATTCAAAAAATTCATCAGAATCATACTATATCCAACGTAAATGCGACCGTATATAATGACGCTGTATAAATTTAATAAATAAAAGGCGACAATGGAAACGCGTCAGTCATTTAGCATCTAAATATGATTCATACCTACGTGTAAAAGTTAAGGATTATAAACTCTTTGTTTCGTACAAGCTTTATGCTGTTTCTGAGATAGTTGACACTAATATGAAGATTATGTTAGGTACTTGATTATTTAAATAAAAAAGTGACTTCCATTGCCGGCTCGACGACAAACTTAGTGGAGCTGAATATAGGCAGATTATTTTTGGTAATTTTCGGATAAGGGAATGAATTATCTCGGGACATACAGGATGAGTGCTTCTCTAGGAGAACATGTAGTAAGTTGTGTTAGTAATACATCCTGAAGATAAATTTTCAAAACATATCGAAAATAAAAAAATAAAAATGTAAATAACGGCCGATGCACTTAGTTATCCATTATAAAGAATTAAAATAATTACGTTAGATGTTTCAATACATTTTTTTATTGCTTAGGTTAGGTTACTGGAGCCCATAGACATCTAGAACGTAAATGCGCCACCCACCTTGAGAAATTATAAGTTCTAAGGTCTCGGTATGGTTACAACGGCTACCCCACCCTTCAAACCGAAACGCATTACTCCATTACCGTGAAAGTCCATTACCGTGGAAGTCAATCATGAACATTTGTTAAGTACGTATTTCTTTAGAAAAGTTGGTACCCGCCTGCGGGATTCGAACACCGGTGCATCGCTAGATATAAATGCACCGGACGTCTTATCCTTTACGCCACGACGGCTTCAAAATCTTCATACTTAGATTGAGATACGTAATATCTACTATTCGTACGATTAAGTTATGTTTATGTTAAATTGTAATGATTCAAAGCTCGGCTATGTCGTTTTTGTATAGGCTCGGAAATGACCTGAATATCAAGAGAGCCATCGAATCTAGACGACGTGAAAGGCGTTACAACACACCGACCGGTTAAACAATAACTTTGCGTTATAATTCATTAACCTGATCGGTGACCGGATGGAAAAAAAAGTTTTTTTAATTTTTATTGCTTAGATAGGTGGGCTGTGAACTCAGCCCACCTGGTGTTAAGTGGTTACTGGAGCCCATGGACATCTTCAACGTAAATGCGCAACCCACCTTGAGATATAAGTTCTAAGATCTCAGTATAGTTACAACGGGTGCCCTACCCTTCAAACCGAATCGCATTACTGCTTCACGGCAGAAATAGGCTAGGCGGTGGCACCTACCCGCGCGGACTCACAAGAGGTCCTACCACCAGTAAAAGCTATTTAGAGAGCTACTTTTCCAGCTACCAGTAGAGTCCGAGCTACTTTTAATCTTACCTTCGTTGAAATTAAAAATACCTGTTGCGTTCTTTAATATATATATATTAATAAGTGAAGCAAAAACTTTGTACCCATTTTTACGATAATTGCGCGGATGGAAGAGTATGCAATTTTTCCACAATTATACCTATATAATATAGAGAAGCAGTGCAGAATGTTTCTTTTTTTTTTTAATTACCCTTAAAAAATACATTAAATCAATAAATAAAAACAATTACACATACTACCATGTGTTTGACACACACACGCATGCATACTATAAACTTTTCTTATTGCCTATAGTCTGTCGTCAAATTGAGAATAGATTAAATATGTAATGTTTATCTTTATTAATATCTGTCTATAATGTAGTCCTGGCGAAATCTGTGATTATAGAAGTATAATAGTGTACAAACTTATAATTTCAATGAATTATAGTCGAATTTCGATCACCGGGGGACCACTAGTATTGTTTAAAATCTAGTTTTCTTAACTAATTCTGATTTCGGAAAGTTGGCGAAAGAGTTTTGTTTTGTATTTGCCTATTTTGGCCGCATCAAAACCACGCAATCCGCTTTGAGCTTTACATTACATTTGCAAATTCCAGGGGTGGGGTGGCTTTGGCGGTGTCGCTCGACATCGCCAATGCGTTTAACACCCTGCCCTGGTCCGTGATAGGGGGGGCACTGGAAAGACACGGAGTGCCTCCCTACCTTCGCCGGCTGGTGGGTTCCTACTTGGAGGACAGATCGGTTACGTGCACCGGACACGGTGGGATCCTGCACCGGTTCCCGGTCGTGTGCGGTGTTCCACAGGGGTCGGTGCTCGGCCCCCTTTTGTGGAATATCGGGTATGACTGGGTGCTGAGAGGTGCCCTCCTCCCGGGCCTGAGCGTAATCTGTTACGCAGACGACACGTTGGTCGTGGCCCGGGGGGGTTGTTTTGCCGAGTCTGCCCGTCTTGCTACCGCTGGGGTGGCGCATGTCGTCGGCAAAATCAGGAGATTGGGCCTCGACGTGGCGCTCAGTAAATCCGAGGCCATGTGGTTCCACAGGCCCCGGAGAGTGCCACCTGTCGATGCCCATATCGTGGTTGGAGGCGTCCGTATCGGGGTCGGGGTGCAGTTGAAGTACCTCGGCCTCATTCTGGACAGTCGTTGGACCTTTCGTGCTCACTTTCAGAGCCTGGTCCCTCGTTTGTGGGGGGTGGCCGGCGCGTTAAGCCGGCTTCTGCCCAACGTCGGGGGGCCTGACCAGGTGACGCGCCGTCTGTATACGGGGGTGGTGCGATCAATGGCCCTATACGGGGCACCTGTGTGGGGCCAGTCCCTGACCGCGGGGGTGGCGAAGCTGCTGCAACGGCCGCAACGCACCATCGCGGTCAGGGTCATCCGTGGTTATCGCACCATCTCCTTTGAGGCGGCGTGTGTACTGGCTGGGACGCCGCCTTGGGTTCTGGAAGCGGAGGCGCTCGCCGCTGACTATCAGTGGCGGGCTGACCTTCGTGCCCGGGACGTGGCGCGTCCCAGCCCCAGTGTGGTCAGAGCGCGGAGGGCCCAATCTCGGCGGTCCGTGCTGGAGTCATGGTCCAGACGGCTGGCTGATCCTTCGGCTGGTCGTAGGACCGTCGAGTCGATTCGCCCGGTCCTTGTGGATTGGGTGAATCGTGACAGAGGACGCCTCACTTTCCGGCTCACGCAGGTGCTCACTGGGCATGGTTGCTTCGGTGAGTTCCTGCACCGGATCACAGCCGAGCCGACGGCAGAGTGCCACCATTGTGGTTGCGACTTGGACACGGCAGAGCATACGCTCGTCGCCTGCCCCGCATGGGAGGGGTGGCGCCGTGTCCTCGTCGCAAAAATAGGAAACGACTTGTCGTTGCCGAGTGTTGTGGCATCGATGCTCGGCGACGACGAGTCGTGGACGGCGATGCTCGACTTCTGCGAGTGCACCATCTCGCAGAAGGAGGCGGCGGGGCGCGTGAGAGACGCGCAAGCCCGCCGCCGTCGGGCGGGGGCCAGGGAGGCGGATCTCGCCCAAGCCCTGGCCCTCTAAGGGTTTCGGGTCCCCTTCACATGTCGGTCTGGGGACCGGCGAAGGGGGCCTAAGAAGACGACGTGCAAGCTGCTCTGCACGCGTTTTACGCAAGAGCATCCGGGTGATGGAAGGCCGGCTATCCTCGACCCACGCTGGTTCTGACCCAGCGGGGTATTCCGTAGGATAACCCATTCTAACCGGCGTCATCTAGGCGGGCTCCGGATAGCCTGCCGACCGAGAGGGCTGGTGGTCGTGGCGCCGACGACCGCCAGTCCGGCGTCCCGAGGGGGAGGGTGATGGGAGAGATGTGCTCCGCACTAAACGCTTCACTTTCCCCCCTTTGCCTTTTCATGGGTTCTGTCTCATGCGAGGTTCGGACGCGGGTTGTTGAGCGACAGGAGGTTTTAGTCAGTTCGACTCCGACATGCCCCGCCCTTCATCCCCAGGGGAGGGCGGAAGTCCGGCGATTTCCTCCTGACAAAAAAAAAAAAAAAAGAAAAAAAAACATTTGCAAATAGCATCTCCGATTTTACACGTGAGTTTATTTTCGTGAAATTAGCCCCTACAATTGAGGCCGTCAGCGTAAAAGTGACCTAAGCTTACTGTAGTTAGTATGGAGATAATGAGGTATAAATTTACTTTTACATGACTTCGTAGCCCAAAACAATATGCGCAAAAATAATGGTTACAAAGCCATCTGTTATCTATGCGTGAAACTAAGGATAAACCGTTTTTTGCATCAAAATTTATTAGGATTTAAATAAATTGCTATATATAAACACGAATATGAAAAATTGTGGGTTAGGCCATTTTTACGCTGGCGGCTTCAATTATCATTAAGTAAAAGTAAAATCGTTGATTTATTAATTAAAGAAAAGATTGATTTAAGACGGGAAGAGGAAGTAAACATTTTTTTATAAAGAAACTGTAATAATGACAATAAATATTAATGTTAATTTTAAATGCCCAGCGAAGCGGGCGGGCACAACTAGTTTATTATAAAACTTGTCACGTTCTGATTGAAGACTCTTATTCAATTACTCACCTACATAATTTTCGTATAATATTACATATTATTAGAGTCGTTTGATGTTCGTTAAAAAAGAATAGAGCGGTATAGTTACGTGTGAAACAAAACTCTTTATTATTTTTTCAAACTTTTTATTTTTATTGTTTAGATGGATGGACGAGCTCACAGCCCACCTGGTGTTAAGTGGTTACTGGAGCCCATAGACATCTACAACGTAAATGCGCCACCCACCTCGAGATATAAGTTCTAAGGTCTCAGTCGTCGTGGCCTAAAGGATAAGATGTCCGGTGCATTCGTGTTGAAGCGATGCACCGGTGTTCGAATCCCGCAGGCGGGTACCAATTTTTCTAATGAAATATGTACTCAACAAATGTTCACGATTGACTTCCACGGTGAAGGAATAACATCGTGTAATAAAATGAAGTCGTCGTGGCCTAAAGGATAAGATGTCCGGTGCATTCGTGTTGAAGCGATGCACCGGTGTTCGAATCCCGCAGGCGGGTACCAATTTTTCTAATGAAATATGTACTCAACAAATGTTCACGATTGACTTCCACGGTGAAGGAATAACATCGTGTAATAAAAATCAAACCCGCAAAATTATAATTTGCGTAATTACTGGTGGTAGGACCTCTTGTGAGTCCGCGCGGATAGGTACCACCGCCCTGCTTATTTCTGCCGTGAAGCAGTAATGCGTTTCGGTTTGAAGGGTGGGGTAGCCGTTGTAACTATACTGAGATTTTAGAACTTGTATCTCAAGGTGGGTGGCGCGTCTACGTTGTAGATGTCTATGGGCTCCAGTAACCACTTAAAATCAGGTGGGCTGTGAGCTCGTCCAACCATCTACGCAATAAAAAAATAAAAAAAAAAAAGTATAGTTACAACGGCTACAACGAAGGGTGGGGCCCTTCGAACCGAAACGCAGTACTGCTTCACGGCAGAAATAGGCGGGGTGGTGGTACCTACCCGTGCGGACTCCCAAGAGGTCCTACCACCAATAAACTAGTAATATAGTGTTATTGTGGGCGGTGTTGTAGTTGTGACTTTTGAGGGCCTTAGTATTAACTTTACGCCAAATGTACAGTGAGCTTGCCTTGCGATTCTGTAAGGGCTGTTTGAAAGCTCGCACGTGAATTCGACGTGAAACCCGAATCTACACTAGCGCCCCTCGCGGGAGACCATGATATTTAAGAAACATAAACAGTCGTCCGTATTCTAAAATATACTTATAATAATAATAAAGTCATTCATATTTCACACAGATCCAGATTAATACATTTAGTTAACAAAAAAGAAAAAGGCAAATGGAGGTTATATGTGATGATGATATATATATATTTTTTTATTGCCTTTGTAGGCAGACGAGCATACGGCCCACCTGATGGTGAGTGGTTACCGTCGCCCATGGACTACAGCAATGCCAAGCGCAGAGCCAAGCCGCTGCCTACCGCTTAATACTCTCCACAAGCCTCGTTTGAAGAAGGACATGTCATAGCGCTCGGGAAACACCGTGGAGGGGAGCTCATTCCATAGCCGGATGGTACGTGGCAAAAAAAATCTCTGGAAACGCACTGTGGATGACCGCAGTAGCTCCAGGTAGTATGGATGAACTCTACTCCGGTGGCGGGCGGTGCGATGGTAAAAACGAGACGTTGGTATCATCTCGAATATGATGTTTGAACGACTATAATGTTCCAAGAATAACTAATTTAATCTAGGCAAATCTCGAAACATTCAATCTAGGCTTGATCTACATTTTAATTCGGAATTATGTAATATTTTTTTTTAAAAACACATTTTCTTAATACTTTAATCATGTTTTGTGTTAGTCTTAACTCATTTTATATATAGTGCGTTTTTTATTCAAACTAGGTATTTAAATTTAAGAACCTCTTTATAGTATTTACGATTTATGGTTTTAATTGTCTCACTTGACGTAGTCGTCAATTAGAAAACAATTGGCGCATACTTGTGGGAATTTAACAAGTTACGAAAGCAAACCCTTTGTCTAGTCGCCGACGAATAAAACGGCAGAACACATAAGAGAACCAGTCTGTTAATTTAAATAAACTAAAAAAACATTATGACACTAGTTAAAAACCCATATTTATTTCTGTTAAATCAATTGTTTTTTTTTGTTTTAGATCCGTAAATAATAGAACGGAAAATTTTTAACACCTTCCAGACTTCTAAATAGTATGCATAGTTGATAATACAACAATTTCTTGTTGTAATCATAGCAGGATCACTTATGGCCTGGTTTGTCGGCCAAGCATGTTGTTTGTGATTTATTTAGCTTTACCGATAGGTGAGGAGGTCCGCGAACACAAAAGTCAGTATTAGCGATAATCGATTAGAATCCAATGCGACTGACGGTACGTTTGAATACGTCCGTATTAAATTAAGTGATTTAACTTATCAATTAATCTGTCTCGAGATATATTGTGCAATATATGTTTTTTTTAGATCGATCCCCGAATGGGGCCTTAGAACTCATGTCTTGTCCTTCCATCTATACAATAAAATAATAAAAAATTTAGCAACTCTTATACCTATATTAACATAAGCGGTTTCTTGCCGTTTAATTTTAAAACCCATAGACACAGCCCACTGAGTTTCTCGCCGGATCTTCTCAGTGGGTCGCGTTTCCGATCCGTTGGTAGATTCTGCGAAGCACTGCTCTTGCTAGGATCAGTGTTAGCAACTCTCCGGTTGAGCCCCGTGAGCTCACCTACAAACGTTAGGGTGAAGCTGAAATAGCCTCTCAAGGCTATCGGCATAGGTAGGAAAAAAAAATTTTAAAATTTTCAAAATTAAAATAGTTGAGTCATTTCCCACAAGATGGGTGTGTGCGTGCGTCTTGAATTTCTTTAGGTAACGAATTTAAGTCTTCGAATTTAATTGATCGAAAGCGCGTCACGATGATCCTCTTATCGTTACCGCCTCTATCTGTAAGCCCGAACAAATCGACGAGGCAACGTGAAGCCGCCGGAACTTCTGAGTGGGTCACGCTAGTGGTGGTAGATTCAGCGAAGCACTGCTCTTGTTAGGGCTATTGTTAGCAAATTCTTTCAGGTTGAACCTGCAAGCTCACCTATCCATCCGTGCGTAGTTAAAGTAGCTCTGTAGGCATTATAGACGAATAAGTAGGGAAAAAAGCGAATGTTAATTTATGCAAAACCACATATGCACTTCATAGCTGAGATTTAAAAAAAAAAATGACTCGTGTTGGTTTGCTAGCAGATGTTTTCCTCAAGTGCCGATTAGTCATTATTTTTTTTACTGTAATGTGGTCGTTTGCCGCTCTTTTACATAACAGCGTTCAGGTGACCAACGTTATCATTGCGTAACGCCGCTACAATGTACCATTTCTCGTATGATACAGATTACACGTCCGAATCGACTGAATTTATCTTGAATGATGTTGCATTGTGCATAATTTGCACATTTCGACATTCTAGTACTGTAAGTTTTGGTTCTGAGAAACGTTTACAGAAATTTCGCCATTTGTGAATAAAGAATGTGTAACTCCTTTCAAAGATTTATTTATTCATTTAGTCTAAATATAGTAGTTATTCTATTGAATTTATGGAATCTATTTATTGTATTTAATATTGTTTTATGAATTTGGTTTTGGTTAATTTGTTAATAAATAATGGTTTTCTTTGATTTTGCTAAGTTGTACCAGTAGATGTACATGTAGGTACCTTCAAAAAACCATAAATAAAATTATAAGGAGATAAAATGACTCCATTTTGTTAGATTTTCTGTCATCTTTTTTATATATAATTGCGCCTATCTTATATAATTAACGTTATTCCTGAAGTTTGATATGTTTTTTTCAAGATTGCTTAACAATTAAGCTATAAATTATCTGGTCCAGTATCTAGTAGGACTAGATACCCTAGAGCAGTGATTCTCAACCACTGTTCCGCGGCACTTTTGTGTGCCGCCAAATTTCAAATGTGTGTCGCCAAATTTCAAGTGTGCCGCCAAATTTTGCGAATATATAATAATGTTAATATTATTAAATTATATCATTTTAAAAGAAAAATATTTTAAACATGAATATATATTTTAATCCACAAAAAAAAATGATAGTATATTTTAGTTTATTTCGTATATTAAAATTTTTTGATAAACTATTTATGCAGTGTGTTGTAATCATAGACCTATATAGTAGGGACACGACATATTGTTCTATACGTACAATTGCTTATATAAATAGCACCCATTTTGAAGGCACACACATAAACATATATCTTTCTCGTTCTTACTCAGCACTATAACTCGCAGGAAAACAATATAACAGTATTTCAGTGCGTACATAAAATGAAACATGAATATACGTAAATGTCTCCGTCTCCGTCTAATGAGGCCGAAAATCCGCCATGTTTAGCGCGCCAAATGTCATTGTCACGTCAGTTCGGCCGTCTGTTTTGGGTTGTACATTATTTATTGACTTTGATATCGATTTAATATGATTGCTTATATAAAATTTATAATTTTATCATGCTTAAAACATACAAAAATAATAATTAAAACATATTTTATAGGATCTCAAGAAAGTCGATGCCCCAAAACTATTATCTATATATATTTAAATTCATTATGGAGCCCTCATCCGAAACATAGATTATACACTTAATATATTTGAATCCGAAATATCGGACACCATTTTTCAGTCGGAATCTATTCATCATGACACTAATCATAAATACCTCTTTAAAATATGTCATCAAAACATATTTAGACATTCTGTTTAGATATTTCGGGAAAAAGGCTACCGACAAAATCTCTTCGGAACTATTTAAATAAAATAGTTTTATTCCGCAGTGAGTAAAACACTATTGTAAATTCGTTAAATATTTATTAATTATGTGATTTTAGAGAGGAAGTCACAAGGAATGACGTTTGTAATTTCATTAACGAATAAATGTTCTGTAGGTGTTTTTTTTTATCAGGCGGTCCCTTGATAAGTTTAAAATTTGCGTGTGGTGCGGTAGTGCGGTGCACCTTCCTTGAGGTGCGCTGCGGTAGTGTGTTACGGACTTTAGAGTCAGCAAAACAATTAAAATAGATTGTAATAGTCTAAGAAAAACACGTACTCAAAATACGATAACATTCAGCATGCTAGAAATGGGCTGATGGCACTGTACTATGCCATATCTTTATGTTTTGCGGCAAACGACAACTTTATAAAATCAGTGTAGCAAATTTTAAAAATCGTCATATCGTTTACTTGGAAAATTTGAAGCACGAACTCGTCTTAGATTTCACATAATATCTAAATCACATCATCTTTGCACATAACAATATACTTACTTCCTATTAAAGTATAAATTCTACAAATACATTCATACTCAACAATATTTAAAATAAAATAAGCCAAGAACGTTTATCGATAAAACCTACTAACATTAAAATCTTCTGGGAAGCGCTAAAGCCGCCATGTTTTGTGGCCAGATGACGTCACAGTGGCACGAACATAGACCTATATAGTAGGGACACGACATATTGTTCTATACGTACAATTGCTTATATAAATAGCACCCATTTTGAAGGCACACACATAAACATATATCTATCTCGTTCTTACTCAGCACTTTAACTCGCAGGAAAACAATATAACAGTATTTCAGTGCGTACATAAAATGAAACATGAATATACGTAAATGTCTCCGTCTCCGTCTAATGAGGCCGAAAATCCGCCATGTTTAGCGCGCCAAATGTCATTGTCACGTCAGTTCGGCCGTCTGTTTTGGGTTGTACATTATTTATTGACTTTGATATCGATTTAATATGATTGCTTATATAAAATTTATAATTTTATCATGCTTAAAACATACAAAAATAATAATTAAAACATATTTTATAGGATCTCAAGAAAGTCGATGCCCCAAAACTATTATCTATATATATTTAAATTCATTATGGAGCCCTCATCCGAAACATAGATTATACACTTAATATATTTGAATCCGAAATATCGGACACCATTTTTCAGTCGGAATCTATTCATCATGACACTAATCATAAATACCTCTTTAAAATAGGTCATCAAAACATATTTAGACATTCTGTTTAGATATTTCGGGAAAAAGGCTACCGACAAAATCTCTTCGGAACTATTTAAATAAAATAGTTTTATTCCGCAGTGAGTAAAACACTATTGTAAATTCGTTAAATATTTATTAATTTAAGTGATTTTAGAGAGGAAGTCACAAGAATGACGTTTGTAATTTCATTAACGAATAAATGTTCTGTAGGTGTTTTTTTTTATCAGGCGGTCCCTTGATAAGTTTAAAATTTGCGTGCGGTGCGGTAGTGCGGTGCACCTTCCTTGAGGTGCGCTGCGGTAGTGTGTTACGGACTTTAGAGTCAGCAAAACAATTAAAATAGATTGTAATAGTCTAAGAAAAACACGTACTCAAAATACGATAACATTCAGCATGCTAGAAATGGGCTGATGGCACTGTACTATGCCATATCTTTATGTTTTGTGGTAAACGACAACTTTATAAAATCAGTGTAGCAAATTTTAAAAATTGTCATGTCGTTTACTTGGAAAATTTGAAGCACGAACTCGTCTTAGATTTCACTTAATATCTAAATCACATCATCTATGCACATAACAATATACTTACTTCCTATTAAAGTATAAATTCTACAAATACATTCATACTCAACAATATTTTAAATAAAATAAGCCAAGATCGTTTATCGATAAAACCTACTAACATTAAAATCTTCTGGGCAGCACTAAAACCGCCATGTTTTGTGGCCAGATGACGTCACAGTAGCACGAATTTTTTGTTGACGTTTCATTTCCATAGGTATCCTACTTCAGTGGTTGTAATAAGTAAATAATTATTTTTATCTTTTTTTTTGTATGCCGCCAAATTTTGAAATCGTTAAATATATGCCGCAACAAAAAAAAAGGTTGAGAATCACTGCCCTAGAGGCAGGATCTAGGAGGAACTATGACGAAAATATCAAAAAAATCATATTCGATTTTTCTCAACTTGATTCGGTTCCATTTATTTTTATTTATGATTAAGTATTGTTAGACGTACATATTATGTATATACGAGTAACTCTTATAAAGTACAGCGAATCACAGTTCGGGACCAGTAGCTGTAGATCATGCGTGATTTGTATCGGACTATATTATTTACATATTATTATATATTTTATATATTTTTTGCTTTGCGCGTATTCACGATCATTTGACGCGCGAGGTTTGCGGTCTCAATAGAAACGTGGGGCCGGCTAGGCGGCTGTTCGTTTTGTTCGTGTTGTGTGGGGCGTCTCCGAAACATAAAACACACGAAAATTACAAATATGTAGGTATTACGTATTTTTTTCGGTCGTCGCTAATTAAGCTGTAGCGTGCAACATTCTTTTTCTTAATGGATTTTATGACCTGGTAACTAAGACCTGTAAGTCAGTCTTATTTTAATTTATATTCATATTTTTATGAAAAATTATATTATGGAGTGAAATGAAATGAAGGTGATTAATTGGAGACATTAATCAGCTGGGATGAAATTAAATGAAATGAGATGAGATGATATGGGATGAAATACTAGGGTCGGCAGACTAAAGCACATAAGTCAAAATTTTCAATTTATTTTTTATTACATCATCGCTTTACATTTTGCTCAACACACAATCTGACTAAAGCACATAAATCAAACTCAAGTATTTCATGGCGTATTCAAGCGGCGTTCTGTATCAACCTTATCAAATCCTAATATAATCAAACGAACTAAAAAACATAACTGGACTTATGTTCTAAGGAACACCATAAGTACAAAGTTATTAACGTAAAAAGTCTGACTTATGTTATAAAGAACATCAAAATGTAACATTTCTTTAGAGAAAGTGGTTACTTAAAAATATTTATAACGTAAACAATACTTCGGTAAGTGGTTTTAATTGACTAATGTTGTCGATTGTGCACAGTTTGTTGGTTAGTTGTGTTAGTTAGTTGTGTGTGAGTGCTTAAGTACTTTAATTATTTAAGATGAATATTCAAAGAGGCAAGAAATTAGTTGAAATGGCGTTATCCACTCATCTGGAAAGCAATGAAGGCATATTTTCACATATCTTCAAAATTATGATTTGCAAATTACGTAATTATATTAATATTATATCATTATAAATAGATAATTGTCTTGTCCTTTTTTAGAAAATGTAAATCAACAGTCGATTTTGAACACAGAGAACCTAGTAGTAGACGATCCTATACCGTCAACATCATCAGGTCAAGTCAGTAGTTTAACATACTATTCTGTACTTGACTTCTCTAGTGATGATTTTGTACGAGATCCATGTTATGAATCACCGAGACTTCTAATCACATCAAGTTCAAGTACTTGTGATGAAATTTCAGTGAATCCTAATGTGTCTCCAAAAAAGAGTATGCGTACTATAAAAAGAGAAAAAATAAAACGTAACTTAGGACAGGCATACAAAACTTTAAAAGGAAAATGTACATCAGATCGCAGTATGAAAAAAAATTTTTTTTGAGAAAAATCAAAAAAAAGCCTGCTGAGTTTGTTTCGCCGGTTCTTCTCAAGAGTGTGGCTTTTTTTGGAACCGGTGGTAGAGATAACATTGTTATTTATATTTTGACATTCAACAAGTGTGTTACACTGACATCTAAGTTGAAATAAATGATTTTGAATTTGAAAGAGTTACCTGTTTGCAGAATGAAATGTAAAGAACGTATACCATTAGCTGATAGGCATGCCATATTTACAGAATATTGGCAAATGGGGTCATATGTAAAAAGATCTGCATACTTGAGGTCTTTAATGGAAATTCAAGATAAATCTAAGCAAAGAATACGAGCTATAGAACCTGAAAACCAAAAGCTTAGAATGAAGACATAAAAATACTTTTTTACTGTGCATGGTAAACGTGAACCTGTCTGCCGAGAATGTTTAATGAAACCGTTAGATGAAAGTAACAATTTTATAAAGACAGTTGCTATGAAAAGGAGATCATCCATAGGGGGTGCTCAAACTGATGATATAATATATATACAGCCATTACCCATATCCATCGAGAAAAAAAATGATTTAATTTCGCTGCTCCCTTTAATACTAGATATTTTCCATGAATTTTACATAAGTCTTCCCACGTTGGAAACTTTACGAAATACTGATCCGAATTTTAATTAAATATTGAGTTGTTATTTATATTTATGACTTATATTATTATAATATATATCTTAATTGTTGATCTTTTTCACTTAACTCATACTATTATTGTGTTCCTTATAACTTAAGTCATCTAATTATTAAATAATCACATTTACATTAAAATATTTAATTTTAATAATAAGTTAGTGTTATAGACTTATATAATTCAAATAAACATTATTAAGTTTGTTAATGTATAAGATTCTAAATAGTTTTTTTTAATTCCTGTAAAGTAGAGTTTTTTGACTTATGTGCTTTAGTCTGCTGACCCTAGTCTCAGTAAAATGGTGGTCATTTACTAAGATTTTTTCAGTGGACTTTTTGGAGGATCCCGAGAAGTTACTTCTAGCGGCTTTGTTTTATTTTCCCACATTTGTGCACTTTAACAGACATTAAACAGTTAATAAACCACCGTTATTACACATTTAAACCTGAAGAAACACTAAATAGACAAAATAAAAAAAATCACACAACTTCACTCCTCGCGCTCCCGCCAAAAAGTCCCGTGCAAAAAAAATTTTTAAAGGGGTTTTATGACCTGGTAACTGAGACCTTTAAGTCATGTCTTATTTTAATTTATATTTATATTTTTATGAAAAATGATATTATGGAGTGAAATGAAATGAAGATGATTAATTTGAAACATTACTCAGCTGGGATGAAATGAAATGAAATGAAATGGGATGAAATATAATCTCAGTAAAATGGTGGTCATTTACTAAGATTTTTTCAGTGGACTTTTTGGAGGATCCCGAGAAATTACGTCCAGCGGCTTTGTTTCATTTTCCCACATTTGTGCACTTTCACAGATATTAAACAGTTAATAAGCCACCATTATTACACATTTAAACCCGAAGAAACACTAAATAGACAAAATAAAACAAATCACACAACTTCACTCCTCACATTCCCGCCATAAAGTCCCGTGCAACATTCTTTTTTTTAAGAGATTTTATGACCTGGTAACTAAGACCTTTAAGTCATGTCTTATTTTACTTTATATTCTTAATTTTATGAAAAATGATAATATGGAGTGAAATGAAATGAAGATGATTAATTTGAGACATTAATCAACTGGGATGAAATTTAATGAAATGAGATGATATGGGATGAAATATAATCGCAGTAAAATGGTGGTCATTTACTGAGATTTTTTCAGTGGACTTTTTGGAGGAACCCGAGAAGTTACGTCCAGCAGCTTTGTTTCATTTTCCCACATTTGTGCACTTTCACAGATATTAAACAGTTAATAAACCACCATTATTACACATTTATACCTGAAGAAACACTAAATAGACAAAATAAAACAAATCACATAACTTCATTCCTCGCGTTCCCGCCTAAAAGTCGACCGTGCAACATTCTTTTTATTTTTTTTTATTTTTAAGAGATTTTATGACCTGGTAACTAAGACCTTTAAGTCATGTCTTATTTAACTTTATATTATTATTCTTAATTTTATGAAAAATGATAATATGGAGTGAAATGAAATGAAGATGATTAATTTGAGACATTAATCAACTGGGATGAAATTTAATGAAATGAGATGATATGGGATGAAATATAATCGCAGTAAAATGGTGGTCATTTACTGAGATTTACCGTGCAACATTCGTTCGCACTCGGGCACAGACTATACACTTAATATTTGAATCACTCGGGTGTCATCGGAGTTCCCGAACGCGCAGGTGTCCCGTGACGTCATGCAACAAAATTCGCGCGCGTCGATTTAAGTTGAATGTAAAAACGTAATTTTAGTTTTAATTTGTATCTTCTAGTGCCTAGCGTTGTTTACTTTACTTTTGGTTTATATTTTAATATTGTACATATTATAGATATTGTTGAAATGGTGTGTTTGACTTTTATATGTTAGGAGTAAAATATCCCGCGAATGCGAGGGACAATTAACAAACCACAAAGCTACTTTTACGGCTTAATCTTCCTGTATTAATGAACGAATAGCACCAAACGCACCATTACCAAACCCTACAAACGAACTAATAGTATTTTGATACTATTAGTTCGTTCTGTGTGAAATGAAACGTAAAAGATGAGATTATTTAAATAAATAAATAATAGAATTTATTCAAATGTCGAATAACAATAAAAAAACGAGAGATTAAAACCTAAAATTATATTCATATATTCATAGTTTAATAAAGGCACAATTTTTTCCTATTAGTTTAAGAAAATAGCTAATTCTCGTTTGGGCTCCTTGAAGTAAATTTGTCACTGTTTGCCATTTTAAGAAATGATTTCAAATTTATTGTGCACTGTCAAAACCTAATCGGATTACAAGCGACTTTCTCTCGACAAATAGATTGTGATCCAGGAAGCTAAGCTATAATGAAACTCAAACAAAAATATTACCGCGTTACATAAAATCATCGTGGTCTGCCTCTTACCATTGTTGGTGTTCTTCCGCTAATGGATTAATTAGGCGCTAACCGGTCGTATTGTGACCCAAATATACGGTCGTGAAGCTTATTAATAACAGAGTGAGATACTGCTATTCATGCATGCAGGCTTCTAATATCCCCTTTGTTGTTATTTTCGGAAGATATACCGCGAAAATGGTCTGTATTCGTTAGATTAAATTGGGTTTGTAAGTTTATTGGACTAGACTTTTTTATATAGCTTAGCTGGGGGGAAGAGCTCACAGCCCACCTATTGTTAAATGGTTACCGGAGCCAAGAGACATCTACAATGTAAATACGGCCACCTACCTTGAGATATGAGTTCTAAGGTCTCAGTTTTCACAGTACAACGGCTACTCCACCCGAAATTCAAACCGAATAATATATAAGGTTAATTCTTGAAAGTTAAACACGTTCTTAAATTATTACACATATTTGGCTTACATCATAAAGTTGCGAAACAACATACATTCTGAATCCAGTTTTCGATCGGAAATGCGAACCTATTCGTTACTGATACAGGATGTTATGTATATATGTATATTATATATGCTATAATAAACTAAATTAATGTCGTTTATTGTCCCACTCACTGCCACTGTCTATCTATACATTAAATATAAGACAAGCCAAGTTAGTTTCGCGATAGGAACTCTTCTGAGTCCCCACGGGTAGGTACCACCAACCTGTCAGTGCCGTGAGGTAGTAATGCGTTTCGGTTTGCAGGATGGGGTCGTGCTATAAAAACTGAGACTTCGAACGCTTGTCTCAAGGTGGGTGCTGTCACTTACGTTATTGAGTCTTTTTTTTTTTTTGTAACCATTTAACACTAGGTGGGTCGTGAGCTCGTCCACCTATGTAAGCACACACTACCAGTAATTAGGTACGCAAATTATAATTTCTGCCGGTTTAATTTTTATTACACGCTGTTTATTACTTCACCTCGTGAGTCATTCGCGAACTCTTCTTAAGTACGTACTTCATTAGAAAAATTGGTACCCGCCTGCGGAATTTGAACACCGGTATCGACCGGTTAATAAGTACCAAATTTCGAGTTAATCCAACGTTTTGAATGGGGTCAAAATCATGTTCAAAGATTCCGTTACAAACATACATACGTCTGAAGCTAATAAAAGCGTATTAAAAAGCAATGTGTTTACGAGTCTATTTCATCGCAACTTTTCAATGTCTGTACAGATGTTAATGTATGGGATACGTAATTACTAATTGATTATAAATATTAGTCGTCTTATGTTTTTGAACGGTCGAAATATTTTTTTGAGTCTGTGTTTAAACTGGTATGGTGGGTACTCACCTAGCCGTGTAGCACGTAACGTAACAGATACAGTATCCAGTGAGTACGTAAGCACGAGCCCGCTGCGAGCCGCTCGCGGAAGGAGCGCAGCAAGTTCGCAGTGACCCGCCGAGTGGCGGTATCACTGCGAACACAAAGGCGGCTCGCAGTGTGCTCGTGGCAGCTCGTAGCTAGATACGCTGTGGACCGTGGACAAGTCGTATCCACTTGCAGGTTGATACAGTATCTGTTACGTTACGTGCTACACAGCTAGGCGAGTACCCAGCCGTACGTGTATATTGTGCAGGGTGATAAAGACAAAGACACGACAAATTTGAGACCCGTTTAATGTGAGAAGATTTGACACAGACTAATCTAATCCCAACAAAAAATGCTTTAGGCAAATACCTTTATATATGTACACCAGTGTTTGATCATTTGCTAACAAATATTGAACACACAAATAATACAATAAAACGTGTTGATCAAATAAAACAAAAATAATATCACAATAAAAAATTTTATTCTCTATATATAACATCGGACCAATAATCGTTCAATGAAACTGTACATTACATGTATATAGTATGTTTATATGCTATACAATGGCATATTATATATTCATCGAGTTGGATTGCTAAATTGTGTAAATTAGTTTATAGAAGTTACAACAATGGATTAAGGTAACAGCCCAATTACTTACAATTCAGTTCGATTTTGTCACCAAAGATACTCTATGTATTACATAATCGATAATTTAAGCATTCCAACCGGATGTTTAAAATTTTATCATAGCAACACCATTACCATTACCGTTAGCGTAACACAATGCTATGATTATTTTCTTACCTGATGTCCGAATTACGTAAATCGATTGTTGTTATCGGCAATATCGATTTTGGCCAATGCCAAATCGATTACCGACAATAAATAAAACGAGATTACAAGAAAACAGACTAACGCAATATCATTCTACAAAAAACATTTATATATATATAGGAAAGTATTTTTTTTATATAGTAAATGAAGTTGAAAATTCAATGAATTCGGACATCAAATTTGTGTATAAGTTCCTTGTTGGCTTTATTTAAATGAAATCATCGTAGTCGTCATCGAAATTCCCATATGATTCGTATTGATTGAGATGAGCCTGAAACGAGAAAAGTGTAAATATATAAATACCCAAGATTGAGAAAATAGTGAAAATTGAAAAAAAAATTACGAGTGAGCTCAACGAGTTTCTATATCGAATATGAGATTTAGTGCAGTATAAATGATCCGTTTAATTGGCTTTATATGCGACTAGCCGTACTCGCCCGTTTCGCTGGGCATTTAAAATTAACATTACTATTCATTGTCATTATTATTAGGGAGTCCAACACTCATATAAATATTAGCCTATCTATTAAGTACATGTATTTTCTACATGGATACCAAGTTTCAAGTCAATCGGATGCACGGTTCAGTAGTTATAACGGAACATTCGTAAAAACCACTGTAGATGTATATATTAGTATAGATAGTATAGATGTGCATTATATTTGCGAACGCCTACTTTCTTAGCGTCAGAAATTCACCGGATCAATGAAGTTATTGTAATATTTAAAGCTGTTAATCACACTGATCATCTCACAATCGAATGAACAACTATCAATATATTTTTCCAATTTAGCAATTGCAATGTCTAATAATACCAACAAAGTTCCATCCGTAAAGAATTGGAATGACTTTAAATGTTCAAGAGACGCTATAAGCATTAGATACTGCACATTCTTGCAAGGGTAAATTTTGTTTCAATCAAATATTTTTGTTTTTGCTTCACAAAATCAAACTGGCTAAAAATACAATTATTGTTCAAGTATAGATTAGGCACGAACTTGACCTATGTCGATACTAGCGCGGTCTGTTATCAGCTTATCGACAGCCTACACTTCCTTATCAATCACGTTTATCTTTATCACACGAATTATCGTTATTTCGTGAAATTTGCACGGTAATTTGACAAAAGTTTTCCTTAGTACAAACACAACCTTTTTTCAATGTAAATTGTCTGCGCTAATGCAAAATTCTGCTGTTTATAAACATCAAAATATTGTAATTGGATTATTAAGATGTGAAGTCAAAGGACTGTGTGTTTTGAGCTGTTTTTATTTTTTTTATTCGTATTGTAGACTTTAGGGAGATCACATATCATGCGGATACTTTAACTCATGTGAACTGCCTACATAAAATAATAATACATACAAAAACAATACATGTAATAATTTAGTCTCTGATTTAAACTGGAAAGTTGACTGTTTGTTATAGATATTAACAGGACCGCTATGCCCATCAGAGCTGACTGATAACGCAACCTTACAACATTCCTTAATTACTGGATATTCGAGTTACTAATAACTAAATAAAAAATAAACTCACATTGTCCCCTTCAAGTTTTAACTTGGCCTTGCCCTTGCCCTTTGTGGCCTTCTTAGTTTTATCATTCTTTTCTGCCTTCTGTTTTTCAATATATAGATTATCGACAGTCAATTTTATTCGTCGTATATCCGCTGATGACACTGTAATTATAGATATTCATTATAGATATTCAGATGACATTTCTTGTAATATGAAGAGTTCTAAGTATAGTAAGATTTTTTTTGCTAATGTCATTTTAAGTGATAACTGATTTTAGATGAGATCTTGCGTACCAGATTAATTTGGATATGTTTTTTATTGCATAGTTGGGTGAACGAACTCACGGCCCATCTGATGTTAAGTGGTTACCGGAGCCCATAGACATCTACAACGTAAATGCCGCCACCATTGGTGACCTCTGACAATGAGAAGATATTTACTTCACGATGATGATTAGGTATTAAGCAGAACCAAGCCCCATATTAAGCATGAACTATATATTTATTTATTATTGGGTGAATGAGCTCACGGGCCACCTGGTGACAAGCAGTTACTGTGACATCACAATGTGAATGCTGCCACACTCCTTGAGACATGATGTCTAAAGTCTAAATTGTGCAGTACAACGGCTAACCGAGTAGGTTCAAACTGAATGCATTACTTTTTCACAGCAAAAATCAGCAATCTGGATTACAAACACAATCAGTGAAGTCATAAATAAACAATGAATTTTTTTACTTACTCTGGACTAAAATATTCTTGACTAGGTCATCAATGAATCCTGGAAATTCATCCTTGGCTTTATAGAAAGTGATCTTCTTTGTAAGGAGATCAGCAAACTCTGTGTACTCTTCTTTTGTAGTTGGGTGGAAATTGTCAAGTTTACCAATGTTACCTTCTGTTACACCTGTAATCATTTTCATGGGTAAGTTATCTAATCTGATAACTACACATATTGTAATAAACGCTGTCTCATATCACTTGAGGCAGTTTTAAAACATGCCAAGAAATTGTGCCAAGTAATCTTAATATATATTTTGGACAAACAATCATTACATTTGCTAGTAGTTTTGAACACAATAAAATACGATTATTGTATGAGAATATGAATGTTTGTTATATTACTCAAAAGCCTTATTATTATTATAATGTATCGATTATTGGAGGAATAATTATTATTGCTCAAATTTATGCAATAATAAATGCTATTGATACACCACAACCAGTAAACATAAAAAAGCAGTGTATTTATATCTCATATTTTCCTCTTCATGTCGTAAAAGACAACTAAGGATTTCACTAGAGAATGGGTGGTATAAGTATTCTCTATATAAGATCAGCATACTATGAATGTAAATTGACATTTAATGGGAGAAAGGCACAATGTAAGCCCACACAGGTAGATACCATCATCCTGCCTAATTCTGTCGTGAGGCAGTCATGAATTCTGATTTGAACAGCTATTACACAATTCAATGAAGACTATGATTTAAGGCGGGTGGTAGCATTTATGTTACTATGTTTGTAGGCTCCTGTAATCATTTAGATTTACAGTTCACCCCTCAACCTCTTAAGAAAAGTCATAATTCACCCATTTTAAATACACTTTCACATACAATTAACACTTTACATAAGTATTAACTCTCTAAAAAGATCATATGACAAAATAAATTAATTTGAGGATCATAATTAGAAGAAATATTAATCTCTTATGGAGATATTGAAAGCTAGATATATCATTAAAATCTTAAACGTTCAATGCATCATGCCAATTATTTAACATGCAGCGATTAGCCTGATATCTCATAAAAGCATAATGGCTGCTGCACAACAGATAAAAGCAGGGTGGTAATACCTACTTATGAGGGCTCACAATAATCCACTTCACTACAATTTTTTTTTATTGCTTAGATGGGTGGACGAGCTCACAGCCCACCTGGTGTTAAGTGGTTACTGGAGCCCATAGACATCCACAACGTAAATGCGCCACCCACCTTGAGATATAAGTTCTAAGGTATCACGTATAGTTACAACGGCTGCCCCACCCTTCAAACCGAAACGCATTACTGCTTCACGGCAGAAATAGGCAGGGTGGTGGTACCTACCCGCGCGGACTCACAAGAGGTCCTACCACCAGTAATTACGCAAATTATAATTTTGCGGGTTTCATTTTTATTACACAATGTTATTCCTTCACTGTGGAAATCAATCGTGAACATTTGCTGAGTACGTATTTCATTAGAAAAATTGGTACCCGCCTGAGATTCGAACATCGGTACATCGCTCAACACGAATGCACCGGACGTCTTATCCGTTAGGCCACAACGACTTCATTATATTAGGGATTATAAACCCTCTTTTAGAATGTCTACTAATTATTGCTTAAAATGAATCTTATTTTGGAATCCACAAACTGTAATTAATACGAGCACACCAAATCAATCAAGCATACCAAAGGTTTCCATGGCTAGTCGCAAATCTGATTCTTCCTGTAGCTTCTGCTGGCGAAGTTTCTCAGCCAACTTCTGCTCTGGAGTCATTTCTTCTGCAGTCTTCTCTGTCACGAGACGTTCAGCCTTCTCACGTTCTTGTCGCTAGTAAAATTTTATAATTTAAATATTATGGATATTATATCAATTCAAGAGCAACTATAGCCTGTCAATTCTATGAAGTTATGAAACTATGTTCATTTTTCTGGTGAATTATCGTATTTTAGAATTGGTTATTATCCCAAACATGATGTAGGTCAACCTTTAACTTAATATTGTCATACCCTATACAAAATTTTAATACAAGTTCCTCATGAATTGCAAAGGGTGTTGAATGCTGTGCAAAAGAGTCAGGGCCTCACATGACCATTGTCTGCACACAATGATCTCTGTATACAAGGTAATCATATTGCCTTATGCCACCAGGATTACAGAGGTGATATCAAGCAACACCATCAACATAAAGTGTTTATAATCCATACTTTGCATAAAGCGGCAAGATCAAGTCTCAAACTGAGATATTGAGGATGAAGGTAAATAGTATTGAAGTACTGCTAACAAGTGTGGATGACTCTAAGTTTCCTAAATTCGTCTTTTACTAACAGCTGAATTATGAACAGTGAGCACCTGGAGGGCAATGATAATGTTACAGGGGATGTTTTAGAATGTCATCTAACTGTGTCTAATATCTCACACGATGGAGTCCAGAATGATGCAGATATGCTCACAAAGCTCTCAAGATTTAAAAAAAAAGTGTATACAAGATTTAGACCCTACTGCCTTATAAAGAAGACACATTCAAAGCCTTCCTATACTTTATGTAGAATGCTGATGGGCTGTTGTATTGTGCACCCTGCAACAGACCCTTCAAGACAAAATGTGGCTTCTCTAACCATATTTGAGCACATAATCAGTCATAACCAGATGTTGACACACAATATGTCAAGGAAGATGATATATGATGACTGAGTGGGATCGTCAGCTATCATTACTGAGTGAACAATTGCTAGCAAAATATTATTTTTAAATTCTACTTTTTATGTTACCTAACAGGAACACCCTCACTAGCACCAGATCTCTTTTCTGTTGTTTTTTAAATATTAATAATGAATGGGTTCTTAATATATTTTAATTATTATTCTGATATTTTAGGCTGTCAAATGAATTTAATATTAATTGCAAGGTGATGATAATCCATGAGTAATCTATCTTGTTAACCTTCTTTATGCATACTGGAACCTTGATATTTATTATAAACTATTTGTATTTTAATTGTCCTTTTTAATTATTTTTTGTATAAATATTTATAGTTGAAATTTGCATCAGAGTAACTGTAATTTCATAATATAATAAGTTATCTCCACGAATTTTATATAAATAAGCAAATCTATATAATAAGCGTAATGACTTTTGCAAAACAAATTTTAGACAAACACTGGCTAATGTTAAACTAGATAGGTATCTAATGACTATGTGAATCTAATTTATACATAGATGGGTACAATAAAAAGCTAAATACAATTCTCTCTTCTGTTTGTCAACAGATTTAGTTTTTTTATTTATCAATTTTTTCTTCACTATTAATAAAAAAAATACCATTAAATATCAGTGTCTATATATATTAAGTCTTAAATTTTACAATAGACTATATAGATTATTTTTCCTTCAAATCTTATTTCTATTTTTGGTATGTATACAATGCAATTAATTGTTTTAAAATTATTTTTAGACAACTTTTGGTTAATCGAGGATGCAATTGTCTTCAACAATGCTCAACATTACCAAGTTTATGTGTAACAAAACTATTAAGTTCATGTGTTAAAATACCACTAAATGGGTAGTAATTTATGTTACCATATAATTATAATTATCTATTCTATAAACTAGATGCTATTCTAGTAGAGTTTAGAGTTTAAAATCCCAAAATCATTAAACATATGTTTTAAAGGCACCATACCTCTCTTTCGGCTATTTTATCGTGTATTTTCTTTTTAGGTTTCGGTTGTGGAGGTGGCGCTGCTTCAGTCTTTTCTTCGTCTTTCTTTTCCTCCTCCTCATCCTCCCAGCTTTCCTGCGAATAAAGTCTGACGTCAACACGTAGGCAGTCATTTAGGTTATGTACTGTTTTAAGAAGATTCGTAATACATTTTGAAGCTAGAACACTGTATACAAACTACTTGGCACAGCAATGATTACCTTTACGTTATCATCCTCGTCTTCCCCTTCCCATTTGTTGGAGGCTGCCAACGTGGTCGGGAGTTTGGGCTCGAAGTTATCTGCGTCTGGAATGTACCACGATTGACATTACGAATGTAGATATTTACAAAATCTATTTTGTTATTGTATTAAACAGTACGTACCCCATGACACGTCCATTTTTAGGACTCCAAAGTCAGCAGCTGAATTAATATGAAAACTTTTCACCTGAACACCAAAATCGGACAACTATCGACAGTGACTTATCACTCACAAGATGTCTCCAGAGTCGTCGTTTTCTAGACAACAACAAAACTCAAGTGTAATTCGTCAAACTGAAGACGATTTTCTGCAATTATCACGGTCGGATTGAAAAACAATGAACAAATGACATAATATTGGCGAAGCCCCAACAGACGTATGTTCACAAATTGATTTAGAAAAGTAAGAATCCATTGCAGACGATAATTCCCGATTTACTAAAATTTTCAATATGGCCGACAGTGTTATATTTTATTTATCCCACGAAACAGGCGAAAGGATCTTAGCCTATACTGAATCTTTTTAAGAAAAGTCTTGTTAGTTATCAGTATAAATGGTGAAATGAAACGAATAGCAAAATATTGCAATTTAAAAAAAAATGTTTTGTATTTTAATTTAAGAGTAAAATAACCTTTCTCGAGTTAATGTATTTTCCTAATTAAAAAGAGTGTTCTCGTTGTGTATTTTGAAGCTCCCAAGACTATTTCGTACTCATTTAGCCGTTTTAGCTAATGAAACTAGAAAGACCTTGGGACCGCCAGCTATCCCTACATCACAAAAAATAGATTTCAGTCTATTATAGTTTTCTTTGATGTGTTGTATTGACAGAAATATTTTTGTACGCATTTAAAAACACCAGACAGTACATACATTTGTGTGTGATGGTGTTATGCCGGCCACTCACATGTGCGCAAATATTCGTACATTGTACGAATGTTTGCAATTTGCGAACCCGTTTGCGCTTCCTCCTTCACTTGTTTACGAATGTCTCACGAATTTCTCCTCCTTTTTAATTCGTCAATAAAACATTGAAGAGAAAAAGAGTTTTGAATTCTTTCCCAGACATCATTAATAGCCATGCTGTTTTTATGGGATTTCTTTTGATGAAGATACGTTACACAGTAGACGTCACGATCTATGAAAATAGCGAAACGTCCGTTGCCTTTGCAATCCTGGGCGCAACTGGCCACTAGACATGTGTAAGTAATGCGAGTGATATTACTCCGGTAATATTACTCTACGATGTAATGCAACATCACACATTACGCGAAGGAAACAAACATCACACTATCACCCAACATGTTTCTTTCTTTGTCGTGTAATGTTGCATATTACACGAACGGAACCGAGCGAGCGAGACAGACCGATCGACCAAAATAAATGAGCAAGCGACACGGAATTATTCCTAGTGATTTTGAACCGTATGCCCTGGCCGCTATAGTCGGATTTTTTATTAGACGAAGTAAACTGACGTTTACTGTGTTGTCAGTTTTTGATGAAATAAAAATAGTGTTGTGACAAAGTGAACGATTGAAAAAACTCCTGAATTAATGAAATTGCCTCGATTGTCTAGTGAATAGTTAGTGTGCCGAACTGCCGATATCGGGCACGGGGTTCGAATTTTAGCCGTGCTTTGTACATACCAACGAGTTTTCGACGAAACATTATGTTCCTATGGTATCTACCTGTACTGAATACCGAGTGTTTTAAACATTAAGAAAAACATTGCGAGGAAGCTTGTAAGACTGTCCTATTTCCAATGCATCATATAGTTGAAACTATAGATGTATAAAATATAACAATTATAGGTACATAGGTAATGAAAATAAAAAAAACTGAATGTAGTTACATACTACTAGTAACATATTATTATATTGGATCACTTTAATACAATTTTATTGTAAAATATAAATAATATTCTTTTATAGTTTGAAATTAATGAGTAACTCTTCACACTCATTGTTCATTTATGTGATTGAACGAGAACTGAACGCATCACTATTACTTTAAATATAGCAACATTATTTCACAAAGTGACATTAGCTACTGTCAGCTGGCTTCGTCTAATTAAAAATCCGACTATAGGTACATTTTTATACCTATGGTACGTCTGAATTTTAATATAGGTATTTGTGTTTATATTTTTCATGCGGCCAGCCAGTAGTTCCCCGCAAGTAGTTACTTAATTTTTAATTCGCAGCTTTTGTAAAATCGCTAGTCGCTCGTAATTGTTTAGTAATATTTCATATTAATTTTTGTGTTTGAATTACTTAAGCACTTGTTTGAAAATAGTTTTATTATTTGTTTTAATGCGTGTTTAATAAGTGAAAGAAAGAACGGCGTCTAAATGAAAGTACAGTCCTCTTTGGATGCACTTTGAGGAGACCGCACCGAAACAATGCATCTACTGCTCTCGTATATTAACATTATTGTCGAGCTCAATTTGCAGTCTAAGTCGCCATATGAAATCCGTTCATCCCGCAATAAATTATATTAAGTAAAAAATAAAATTATTATATTATTAAGTAAGTCAATCTCTGTCAAGTAATTTAACAGTGTATTACAATACAAAGTTCATACTTTGTATTGTAATACACTACTGTAATGACACATCCGAAACATTACCTAAGTGATGTGTATGAACACATCACTTAAGTAATGATTCGGGTGTATAGATACAATGTATTCGTCGTCACAGTATCTATTGAACGCACCGAGTAATGTTAAGAGTGATGTGTAATGTTTTCGAGTAATATCACCTGTCTGTAAAAGTGATGTCATATCACATTACATTGTGAAGTGATGTTTTGCGCAAGTCTACTGGCCACACGAATGTGTGGGAGACTACGCGAAGGATCGCAGTTCGCGCGCTTTGATGTCTGTTAAAAAACCGACACGGCTTGGAAAACCACGAATGCAGCGAAAACTTTGCTTAATAATTTGCAAATGTCGTCCTACACTTGCGGGTTTGCGTATTCGTGCGAATGTGAGTGACCGGTGTTAAAGCATGTTGAGATGCACTCAACGCGGAGCGGTGTAGTACTGGGGTGGACGTAATTGAGGTATTGGTTGTTGCGTATTCGATGTTGTACTCGTCTTTTTTTTGACCTACTTAAGGCTACGTGTAGAACGAGCTTATGGTGGTCATCCTGGTTAATTTGCAAACATTAGCCTTAACAAGGACAGTGCTTGGCTGAATCTAACCCGGATCGGAATCGCAACCCACTGAGAAATTCCGGCGAGAAACTCAGTACGCTGTGTCTGTGAGTTAATTTACTCGCCGAGCCCTTCGTCGCTTGAACGGGTTCAACGAATAAGTTGACCGATGCTTGTAATGCCTAAAAGAATCGAGAGTGGTTATGAAGGATCGCTGCGCTTGTTTAAATGGGACGGTCGTTTGAACGGTGCCGCCACAAGAAGTATTGCCCATGGGCCCTGAATATTAAGTATACGCTTAGATAGTATATTATAATAAGTACACCAGGTTGATTGTTGCCTCCTGTTTATCACCAAAACTTCACAGCGAAATAATTGACGGTTAATAGTCATCTAAGTGCGACATCTATTGACAGTTTTGTAATTTTTGTGTTTTTTTCCTTTAAAGTGCTTGAAACTGTAGCCGGTGTCGACTAATAGATGGCACTGTTCTGTTGGAGCGAATTACAATTTGTGAGGTACTTACTTAGTGAGGTTAGCTAGTTTCTTAAAATAAATATTGGGCAAAGAAGACCCCACCACAATTTTGATACTTACGTTTACCATTTTACGACTTTAACGATTTAAATCCGAACTATGCCATTTTCTGTAACATTTTATCATTATTGACTTTGTAATTCCTTAAATACCTAAAAAAATAAATATTTGTCGGTCGTTTCCAGTAAATCGGTAAAAAAGACGATTAAAATTTTCTATACCTAATATCCCAACAATAGTTTTTGAAGTTTGATACTGGTGGTAAGACCTCCTGTGAGTCCACGCACGGGTAGGTACCACCACCTTGCCTATTTCTGCCGTGAAGCAGTAATGCGTTTCGGCTTGAAGGGCGGGGCAGCCGTTGTACGAGACCTTAGAACTTATATCTCAAGGTGGGTTGCGCATTTACCTTCTAGATGTCTATGGGCTCCAGTAACCACTTAACACCAGGTAGGTTGTGAGCTCGTCCACCCACCTAAGTAATAAAAAAAATAAAAATAAAAAGTTTTTGAAGTAAAAACAGGTGTAGCTAAAATAGTTCAAAGCATGACCAAGCAGTTTAAATTCTTCAATTGATACTGAAAATGGCGAAACGGAAGATCGACTTGTTTATCGAAATAAAAAACGAAAAGGAATTTAAAAACATATTAAGGACGAATGCTGAAGCCCTTATCTGTTAGTCACAAAAATATAGGATGAAAAGCTATTCGTTGATTTGATTAAGTAGTTGTCGTAGTTGCGAAGGGAGTTTTTCTCAGGTCTCGTTTGAAGAAGTACATGTTATACACAGAATTCTCGCAAAGTCTAGGAAAGCTAGTTCATTTCGTAGTTTGATATGACCTGACAAAATTGTTCGTGGAAAACGCATTGTGGACCAGCGTTGTATTAGATGATCATCAAGGTAACATAAGTGTTGTCCGGTGGCGATTGCTGTGGCGACATGATGAATATGTTGGTATTTATTTAAATAAGTATTCCAGCAGAATATTGGAAGCTAAATGCTAAATACTTTTTCAACATTATTTTAGAATTTTACCAAGAATTTTTATGGACGTGTAGCTCACGGCTTAGTCGGTGTCAAAAGGCACTTTCACTTATGTGACTTTTTCAGCACATACCTACTGTCTCTATTTTAGTGGAAAAACTCCCTATTTTAGTGAAATGAAGACCCTAAAGATCGGATTCAAGAGCGTTTTACAACTGGTATAGACAAGGCATTGGTAGCAAACGATTTATGCTCAGAACTTGCTGCCACTGAATATGCAAATTCGTAAATTATATTGATTTCTTTATATTAGGTGCCGAAGTGTATTGCCAATTCGTAGGCGCTTGTACTGCACTCGATAGACTTTTCACGATCATCAAGTACGATTGGAGCAATGGGAAAATTATTCTGCTGAAGGTAAATTTTTATAGGTATTTAAAATTTATAACGTATTATTTTCTTATTAAACTGAACTCAATAGATTTTTTTGTTTCGCTCACTTCATTTTCTATGATTTACGTTTTACAATATCGTGCCTATTTCATACCGCGAAGCTAGTAATGGGTTGTTGATACACGAAATATGGCAATATTAAGGATAAGGTAAAGGCTACTTCTTGCTTTAGACTTCGGAAACTTCTTTTCTATGAAATTATAAATACTACATTTTTTTTTTAAAGCTTAGATGGGTGGACGAGCTCACAGCTCACCTGTTGTTAAGTGGTTACTGGAGCCCATAGACATCTACAACGTGAATGCGCCACCCACCTTGAGATATAAGTTCTAAGGTCTCAGTATAGTTCGACGGCTGCGCCACCCTTCAAACCGAAACGCATTATTGCTTTACGGCAGAAATAGGCAGCAGGGTGGTGGTACCTACCCGTGCGGACTCACAAGAGGTCCTACCACCAGTAAAGCGCGGTAACGCTCCGTGTTATTATTGCTAACAATTTTTGTGATCTTTACGAAGTTTTATTTCAAGCGTAACAAAAAAAAATTTAAGCATGTCTACGTTTATATTTTTAAAAAATTATATTATTTATATATTATATATATATTATTTGAAAATTATAGGTTTTTGATTTGTAGGTGCCGTCGGATGAAGTGGATTCATTACGGAGATTCCGCGATCAAAGCGAACCAGTGTACTTGTTTATTTTTGTAAGTTCTTTTTTCATTAACGAAAAGAACAAAACGTTGGACAACTATTGTCCGATCCCCCCTTTTCTGACTTAAAATTTGAATAACTTTTTTTTCATTTAATCGTCACTACGAGACATTTGTTTCTTCTGTTTTAATTTAAATGGAATTGTATCTATACTGTATTTTGACAGTACCGATTTTTGTCATGTTGTGTACATATTTGCAATCTATATATTAATACGGGAAGCAAAAACTTTGTGTCCCTTTTTACGAAAATTGCGCAGACGGAGGAGGATGAAATTTTCCACACTTATAGAGAATATAGAGAAGTGCACAATTAAATTTTTTTTCTAAATAATGCGTAAAATATACTTTATATCAATAAAGAAAACATTACACGCATGCATACTATTTATTGTCAAGTGATTGTCAAACTTTTGTTCTTGACGTCTGTTGTCAAATTGAGAATAAATTAAATATTGTCTGTCTTTGTTAATATTTTTTATAGTATAGTCTTGGCGAAATTTGTGATTATAGAAGTATAAAATGGAATCATAATAGTGTACAAACTTACAATTCCAATTAATTATAGTCGAATTTCGACTACTGCGAGACCTCTAGTCCTTCTAAAACGTCTAATCGATATATTAATGTTTGTTTAGAAACAAAAAGTTACAAACATATTTCGTGGGGTGGACAGCATCAAATTCGCAGAAGTAGCCAAACGTGAAGTGAATATTTACGAAAAGGAAATAGAAGGATACGAGAGCGAAAGACCAACGTATGACCTGAGTGAGCCCACGCCCGACGAAATTGTTAGTCACGATACAATGAATTTAAAACAAATACCAAAATTTTGCTACAATTCTAAAACTTCTAACATCTAAATCAGCCTTTCCCAAAGTGGGCGATAACGCCCCCTTGTGGGCACTACAGGCCTAAAGGGGGGCGATAAGAGACCCAGAAAAAAAGGGGGCGTTGTGTAGATGTTTGGGAGGCGATTTGTAATTTCATCTAAGGGAACTTAAACACCGACTGAGCTTCTGAAAAAATGGGGGCGCTAAAAAAAAGTTATTCTCAAAGTGGGCAGTAGACAAAATACGTTTGGGAGCCCTTGATCTAAATTCTAATTTCACGAACGACTTTCATGATGAAGGAATAAAACATCGTGCAGTAAAACTGAAACTCTCAAAGCTATATTTTGTGTGCCTTTTTAAATTTTTTTTTTTGTGTCCCTATTTGTAGGTTGTTTTTATACCTTTTTTCCCTATCTAAGCTGAAAGGCTATATTATTATTATTATGTATATTGAACACTGCTTCGCCTGAGAAGACGGCAATACACACTCCGGCGAGGTGGGCAACAATCGGCCGGAGCGTTATGGACTATTGGGTGAGAAACCGGTGAACTATACGGGCATTGTCCAGCAAGACTGCCTTTTGAATTTGGGCCACCACCGACTTTTTCTTGAGACCAAGCCTCTCGAGATGTTTTGAGAGGCTTTTAGGGACTAAACCATTCACCGATACAACTACCGGGATTATTTCTGTAGATACCACCCTCCACATGTCGGTCACATTAATAAATTAATTATTAATGTCACATTATTAAACAATCAAAGACCATGTCTCAAGATGGGTGGCATCATTGATGTACATATGTGGGTTCCACTAGCCACTTAACAATAGACGAGCCGTGAAGCCGTTCAACTATTCAGGCAATAAAAGAAGCTCTTATATTTGAGAGATTTGTTCTATAAGAAAAAGTAAAAAAATGCTTAAACCAGATAATTTATCATAAATACTTTGTTAATTACAATTTGTTGAATGATAAAGATAAGAACACACAGCCAGTGTTATAAACGCCTCGTTCGACTTTTTGTCGGGAACGCTAGTAGTGAAATTATGTGCATTATAGGTAGGTACGTAATGTTTTTAATCTCGCATTACAACGTGTAAGCTGACTTATAATCAGTCTTATGGGAACTTATAAATCGATTAGTAAGCATCAAAGAGCACAAGAGGGAGATCTGAAAAAAAAAAGATTTTTTCCCCCACTTATTCACTGATAGCTGGTATTTAACGATAGGCAGAGGCTTGGCTCTGCCCCTTGTCCATGGGCGACGGTAATCACTCACCACCAGGTGGTCCGTGTGCTAGTCTGCCGGCTCGGGCAATAAAAAAAAAGTGTGAGTCGACGTAATCAGTATATTTATGAAATATTGCTCTTTCTGTGTTTCCCGCAACAGTAAAACAATTGAAAGATTGATTTATTTAGACAGTTCTGCGTAAACAGGTATGGTTTAACAAATTATCTATGGAAAAAGAGCTTGAGGTCACCGCCCAGCATGATCGTCGAGTGGCTCGACAAGCTGCCCGGAAGCGACACCGAGCAGAACTGATGTTGAAACATCTAGAGAGAATAAACTTTGTCTTGTTCTGGCCACACTGCAAGCACGCCCATCCAGAGTTGTACGAGCAATGGGATCTAAACGGTGTGTGTTAACGAAGCCGTGTGGTTAGTGCGAGTTTCTTAACGTTTTCGATAGCGTAAAAGTTAGCCCAATTTTGTATGCAGTTGAAACAGCGCCCTCTAGCGGCAAACGATGCCATTCCATACAAATATGAGCTAACTTTTACGCTATCGAGAACGTTAAAAAACTCGCACTAAGCAAATAATAAAAAAAAGCAAATTAACTACACACTTTTTGCTTTTATTCCCCTACTTATTCGCTGGTCTATGAGGCTATTCCGGCTACGCCCTGACGGGTAGTTGAGCCCACGGACTCAACCTGAGAGATTTTGCTGACACTAGTCTTAGGAAGAGTAGTGTTTCGCCGAATCTACTACCAGATTGGAATCGCGACCTACTGTGAAGATCCGACGAGAAACTCAGTAGGCTAAAACTTTTTGCTTCACACGTGATAGAAAAACATCCGTATCGTCACCTATATTCAAACATTTGGTTGAGGTCTCAACTTTTTCCTGTAGGGTTCAAGACTGGTATTGTACATTATCTAGTATTTTAGTGGTGGTAGTGTGTCTTATGATCCCGCCTGAGTAGATACCACAATCCTGCCTATTTCTGCAGTAATGCCTTTCGGTTTGAAGGGTGGGGCAGCCATTGTTTTGTAAAAACTGAGACTTACGGCTCATGTCTAAAGGTTCCTGACAACATTTAACATCTATGCATTAAAAAGTCTTTGCTGATACCATACAGTCAAATGACGTTGATTTAACGGCGAAGAGGTAGCTATTCAGATTTGAATAAAAATACTTTAATACGTTTTTGTGGCAATTTTTCCGTTGCCAACAAATGCCACCGCGTTTTTAATTTGAGGCCTTATACTGGATAAAATACAGTGGCAATAGGAAATTCGTAGTGGTAAGCAGTCGCTGGTATCAACGGCAACTTTATGCGCATTGCTTAAGAAAGAGACCCCATAATTCGAACAGACATATTATGTCATAGCTTTTAAGGAACAATAAAGCCCCAGTCCATAAGAACTTAATATTGGAAATAACTAAATAAACTATTGCCTAGGCATAATAATGATTGGCCGAGAAGAACTTAATCTGACGAAGGAAAAAGCGGAAGATATACTCTATGAAGGAGACGCGCCGATCAATGAGGCGTCAATGCAGATGCTTGTATCAGGCACAGCCCTGGCTATTTGCTTTCGATTATTGGACACCGATAAGCATTTTGTTTGTGAGTTTTATAGATGTTTGTATATTTACACCAGCTTTGGGTATTGTGAGGAATTCTTTTGAACCCCATCTTCTTTTCCCCCATCCACCTGCCATCGTAGATCAATGAGGCGTCAATGCAGATGCTTGTATCAGGCACAGCTCTCGCTATTTGCTTATGCAATAAGCATTTTGTTTGTGAGTGTTATGTATACTTACATCAGCTGTGGCTACTGTAAGGAATTTTCTTGAACCCCATCTCCTTTTCTCCCATCCACGCACCATCACACCTCCCGCCATCGGAGCAGAGTTCATCAACACTACTTGGAATTGATGCCTTCATCTACATTGCGTTTCCAGAGTTTTTTTGACACTTATCATCCGACTCTGGAATGTCTCCACGGTGTTTTTTTATTTTTTATTTCTTAGATGGATGGACGAGTTCACAGCCCGCCTAGTTGTTAAGTTGTTACTGGAGTCCATAGGCATCTACAACGTAAATGCGCCACCCACCATGAGATATAAGTTCTAAGGTCTCACTATAGTTACAAGGGCTGCCCCGTACTTCAAACCGAAACACATTACTGCTTCACGGCAGAAATAGGCAGGGCGGTGGTACCTGCCCGTGCGGACTCACAAGAGGTCTTACCACCAATAATCAATAGAGGCTTGTGGAGGGTACTCAGTATAGGCAGCGACTTGGCTGTGCCCTTGGCATAGCTTGCGTCCTTGAGCGACGGTAACCACTCACCATTAGGCACGTCGTATAATACACGGCAATCAAAAAACAATACCATATCTTTAATTTTATAATTTATAACTATAGGTACCTGTAATTTACACTTTTTTATTAGCTTAACTTGTACTATCTAAGGAATGAAAATTTTCAACTTAACATAAAACAATCTGAAGACGCCCGATTAACTTATAAATTTGTATACGCTTCAGATGACAGTGCAATCAATAATTTAATTACTTCAACTTGATTTTTTGACAAGGATCAGTAGGATCATATGTCTATGATAGTTTTTAAAGTTCTTCTTCGGCTTGTATTAAATATCATATTTTATTTAATTATTATTTTCTAATAGAGATCATCGCCTAAAAAATGACTATTACTTAAATTTTGGAGTAAGCAGTTTTTTTTCCTACCTAATCGAGTATTTGTGTGTTTTTGTGATTTTCAATCCGTGAACAGGACACTTACTACGATCTTAATCGATCCTTAAAAAAACAATAAGCCCAATAAGGAACCGTTAACCTACTTGTTATTAAAACTGTTCTTCTAATTAAAACTTCAAAAATCAATAGGCATTAGAGTTGGGATGGGACACTTAACATCATACCTTACCTAAATATGTTAAAACGTTTTCAGCTTTGGTTCGTAAAATTTTATATGAAGATATCCAACAGTATGACGATGATTCTTCAATTAAATCATTCGGAACTGCTTTTGATCATTACAAGAGTTACAGCCAGACTAAAGAGCAAATTCTTCTGAAGCGGCACGAGGAGAAGGTCACAAGAAAGGTATACCTAATACTCTAGTTACTCTACTAGATATAGCTGCTACCTCTACATAAAATACGAGCGAAAAGTAATAAGTATAGCGAAGCGAGCCAAGTATACTTTAATATTAATCTAATGTGTGTCTCTCAGTGGATTTATCACACGCATTACAATATACACCTATTTTTTATTATAAAATGTCCAAATATCTCACGAACATCTCTCGTGTGAGATTTAAATTAATGTTTTGAAGTTAAAATTGTTTTATATTGTTTTCCAATTTTGTTTCGTTGTACACTTAGGCGGAGGAAAAAGAGAAAAAATCTAGGAGACTATCAGAAATGAAGCGCCTTGCACTGCAAGCTCTTCAAGAAGCAATCGAAGCGAAGAGGGCGAAGAAAGAGCATAGAAAATTAGAATTGCTGAAAGCTGGCGCAAGTGACTCAATAATGTTAAAGATTCTTATGTCCTTTTAAGGTAGACGACGAGTATACAGCCTAATGACATTGATAACCATTGCACATGGACCTCAGAAATGCGAGAGTACAGTCAGAGCTTATCGCTCAAAAAAAGAAGTCGTTTTAAGAATTAAACCAACCTAACCAATGGTAGGTTGTAACATTGTCAAGGAGGCCACAAACACTAGTGTCCCGGGCCCCATTAAGCAGGCCGAATGCAGGTGACATTGGAAGAAGCTGGTACAAAAACTAGACCAAGGTGGTCACGACCATCAGTAATGAGGAAGCGACGAAGACAAAGAACCAATGGTAGCTTGCGGCTTGGCTCGGTAGGCAGCAGCTTGGCTCTACCCCTGACATTGCTGACGTCCATCAGCGACGGTAACCACTTACCGTCAGGTGGACCGTATGCTCGTCTGCCTAGAAAGGCAATAAAAAAACTCAGAAGTTTTCAGTTCAGTACTGTATGTGTTAGCTTCTATGAAATCTCGTAAAAAAACAAGCTTTATGGTATTATTAGCACCATGAGTAAGAGACGAACCAAACTCGTCTTCTAGGGTTTTTATTTTCCTTCAGGATCTGACTGCCTTGCAAAATCTAAAAGAACAACCCAGCGATGATGAACTAAGTTTCGCGCAACCACAGCAGGTATTTAATACTACGCTAATTGCTGTTCTTAAGACTTCGAGAAACTTCTCAACTGTTTGATTTTATCAGTTACTAAAAGAAATTAATATTCTAATTGTTCATACGAATTATATCTTAAATCAACAGCCACAAGAATCGTCCAGTGATACAGACAGTTCTAGTGAGAGTAATGAAGAAGAGTATTTTCCTCCACCGGGCTTGGTTATCCCAGGGTTTTATGCTCCGCCTAACGATATCGCTAAGGCTAATGGACTGGCCGTACTTTTCCCTAAGGTTAGATAGATAACGAAAAAAATAGTTCTGGTGCTAGCAATTTATAATAATATTAAGCCTTAGTTCCTCAATTTTACGTGTAGAATAAAATTTTATATGGTAATTAGATTTTCATGAAACACATTTTATTGCGTTATTAATAGGAACCCGGTCACCGTCCTCGCCCAACCCGTCGCTTGCAACGAAGGGCTCGACGAGTAAATTAACCCACAGGCACAGCCCACTGAGTTTCTCGCCGGATATTCTCAGTGGGTCGCGTTTCCGATCCGTTGGTAGATTCTGCGAAGCACTGCTCTTACTAGGGCCAATGTTAGCAACACTCCGCTTTGAGCCCCGTGAGCTCACGTACACCTCAAGGAGAAGCTGAAATAGCCTCTTAAGGCTATCAGCATAGGGAGGAGAAAAAAAATTAGGAACATAAACAAAAACATTTTTTTTTTATTGCTTATATAATAGGTTGGGGAAAAAATCTTTTCGCATTATGGTATGTATGAACTTGTAATAAAATCTCTTTTTTTATACTATTTGCATCTGGCTGGTTTTGGTATCGTTAAAAGTTTAAATTTTAAAGAAGATAATTCCAAATTCAAATTAGGAAAATGTGTGATTTTAATTTATTTTGCGTACTGTCAAGATGAGTGAATATAATGAAGGAATTCGATACATTTTAAACTTTTACTACAAAAAAGGTAAAAAGACAACACAAGCCGCGAAAAAAATTTGATATGTTTATCGACCTAGTGCAGTATCTGTGAGAGTAGCACGAATTTTGTTTAAGCGTTTTTAATCCGGAAATTTTGATGTCAAAGATCATGTCTCTCTGATCGCCTTATTACGGATAAAATGGATGCCATTTTTGAAAAAGTGGAGCAAGATCGGCATATCAGTAGTTACGATGTAGCTGAAGAGCTGGGAGTTGACCACAAAACAGTTTTGGCGCATTTGAAAAAAACTCGATATTTGGGTACCTCACGAGCTCACTGAAAGAAACCTAATGAACCGTGTATTCATTTGTGATTCTTTATTACGACGTAATGAAACCGAACCATTTTTGAAGAAGCTGATAACTGGTGATGAAAAGTGGATTACGAAAAAGGTCATGGTCAAAGGCCGCCAGGCTTCACAGACTGTGGCGAAACCCGGGTTAACTTGCAACAAGGTGATGCTGTGTGTGTGGTGGGATTGGAAGGGCATTATTAATTATGAGCTGGTACCACCAGGCAGGACCGTCGATTCTGAACTCTACTGCGAACAACTGATGAAATTAAAGCAAGAAGTTGAGAGAAAGCGGCCGGAATTAATCAACAGAAGGGGTTTTTCATAATGATAACGCTAGACCTCACACATCTTTAGCTATTCAGCAAAAATTAAGAGAGCTTGGCTGGGGGGTGTTAATGCATCCGCCGTATAGTCCTGATCTTGCACCTTCAGATTTCCACCTGTTTCGGTCTTTTCAGAATTCTTTAGGCAGTGTCAGGTTAACATTACGAGAGGACTGCCAAAACCAATTGTCGCGGTATTTTGATCAGAAGCCCCAAAATTTCTATAGCGATGGGATCATGTCCCTACCTACAAGATGGCAAAAAGTTATCGAACAAAATGGCACCTACATACTTTAGTTAAATGTAAATAAAATATATTAAAAAGTGTCGTGAATTTTCTTAAAAAATGAGAAGAAACTTTTTCCCCGACCTATTAATTCACAACGCGATACCGTTACCCACTTTGAGGCAAGGGGTCATTCATAGTCTCATAGCATACAGTTTTTTTTGCACACGCATCATATAATGATGGAATATCCCGGTCAGAACAAGAAAGACGGTATACTTCTCTTGGCTATGCCCTTGGCATTGCTGGAATTAACGTGTAAAGTATTTTTCGGTACACGTACAAAAAAAAACATTTTTATTTATTTATAGCTGCTATCGAAAAAGCGATGTGCATAACATTGTTCTTTTTATTTATTTATTGCTTAGATGGGTGGACGATCTCACAGCCCACCTGGTGTTAAGTGGTTACTGGAGCCCATGGACATCTACAACGTAAATGCGCCACCCACCTTGAGATATAAGTTCTAAGGTCTCAGTATAGTTGTTCTAGAGTAGATCGACTTTTTTTTGTTCATGGCCAACCTGGTGGTAAGTTGTCACCCTAGCCCATAGACATCAACAACGTAAATTTCATCACCCACCTTAAACCTTGAGTTTTAAGCCTCCGTTTTTAGTACTTAAGATGTACAGTACATATTTATGAGAGATTTACACCTCAACCCTGAATGTACATATTTGAAAAAGATCGATAAAACGACCGTGAATCGAACCCGGACTTCTTCCTGCGTGCTTAGTGCGAGTTTTTTAACGTGTTCGATAGCGTAAAAGTTAACTCACATTTGTATGCAGTTGGGACAGCGCCCCTAGCGGCAAACGTAAGCAAACGTTCCAACTCCATACTTGAGTTAACTTTTACTCAATACTGCTGTACTCAGTAGCTATACTAGCCATATATTATACTAGCTACAGAGCTATAATAGCCATATACTATACTAGCTACAAAGCTATACTAGTCCTATACTATACTAGCTACAGAGTTATAGATACTAGGCATGTATTATGCTAGCTACAGATATACTAGGCATATACTATACTAGCTGCATAGCTATACTAGGCATATACTATACTAGCTGCATAGCTATACTAGGCATATACTATACTAGCTGCATAGCTATACTAGGCATATACTATACTAGCTACAGAGCTATACTAGGTATATACTATACTAGCTACATAGCTATACTAGGCATATACTATACTAGTTACAGAGCTATACGAGGCATATACTATACTAGCTACATAGCTGTATCAGTTATAGTCCATAATAATACAGATAGTTGCGGAATATGTTACACCGGAGCCGGAGTTCCTTCCGCCGCATGTACTCGTGATGCTGGAGGCTTGGAAACGTCACAAAGCCCTCAAGGTGCTGTCTAAATATGAGAACGCGGTTATCCACGTGAGTTGTACATTACATAACAAGCTTTTTTTTGTTTACGTACGAAATACGTTATACCGTCGGGTATATATTATACAGGGTGTCCCAGAAAGAATGGATAATCCTGAAACAATTCATAGTATCTTGAGTTTCTCGCCGGATATTCTCAGTGAGTGGTGTTTCAATCCGGTGGTAGATTCTGCGAAGTACTGCTCTTGCTAGGGCTAGTGTTAGCAACATCTTCTGGTTAGAGCCCCGTGAGCTCATCTACCCTTCTGAGAATCTAGCATAACCCCACGAACTTACTAGAATAGGTAGGTAAAAAGACGAGTAATAAAACACCGACCTATTTTTACGTTCGATCGACCATGTAACCTTTAATACGGATATAAGAAAATGCTAAGGGTAGAGTCGTTGAATTGGTGGTTGACTCTGTGAGGGAGTAGTCGGCTGAGGCCGTCAGCGCAAAAATGGCCTAAGCTTACCATAGTTATTTTGTAGCAATGAGGTTTAAGTTTTCATGAATTTGAATTTGAGTAGGCAAAAAAACAATACGCGCAAAATATTACATTGTGCACCAAGGGGATGAGATGTCGTACTTTTTTCTCCTACCAGGCCGAAAGTTCGTGAAGTACGGAGCCGGGGTCCAGGGGCGAAGCCCTGGCAGGGGGTAGGGGGGGGGTGCTCCCCTTATTCATAAAAAAACAATTTAATTATTTTTTAATTTTTAAATAAAATACTACTAATTGAATAAGAGCTGTCTGATGAACTCATCTTTGTTTAATACTTCACTATTAAATTTTATTGCTTTTTGTTTAATTCACTTTTACACTAAACACAATATTGCAAATTACTCGAGCACAACAATGGCGGAGAATTTTAGGTGCGTGAGAGCAGACGTAGACACTAACGCGCATGCGCACTTGTACCCAGGGAGGAAAAGGTACACTTTCTTCCCTGTACAGCGGGAGAAAAAGTTAGACTTTCTTCCCTGTACCTGTACTCTCTTTCACTTTGACTCACGTGGACTTTGTACCGAACCAATATTGACGTATTTGGTTTAATAATTTCAAAAATCACATACATATTAATAATTCAAATCGCTTCTGATCTAAGCTATTCGCAATTGTACAGGTCGGCATATTTGAAGCCACCACGCCATACGACGGAGTTCATATTGCATACAGCGTAATGGAATTCGACGCCGATAATACTTCTCAGAAGACGTTAGTAAACAATATCCGCTACACACTAACAAACTATGTTGACGTGTCTTAAAGCCCGCTCCATATTACTCGCAAAGCTTAAATGAAGACGTAAATGTAGAAAGTCGTTTTGTTTAATTGGCTTTGTTTCCAACAGCTCTAGACCTATTACTCTCTATCTATTACGGGTGGTACTCTTGTGAGTCCGCACGGGTAGGTACCACCATCCCGCCTATTTCTGTCGTGAAGCAGTAATGCGTTTCGGTTTGAAGGGTGGGGCGGCCGTTGTAACTATACTTGAGACCTTACAGCTTATATCTCAAGGTGGGTGGCGCATTTACGTCGTGGATGTCTATGGGCTCCAGTAACCACTTAACACTAGGTGGGCTGCGAGCACGTCAACCCATATAAGCAATAAAAAAAACTTAGGTCCGATCTGAATCGTTGTAGAGTTTAACAAGTGTTTAATGACATAGTTTGTACTTTGATCGACATAATAATAATGTCACTCAATACTTTGACAAAAGATTCGGACGAGAGCGCGGTGTTAACAAAAGATTCTCATTGAACGAGCGATTTTACTGGTAGCACGTCCTGTGAGTCCACACCATCCCACCTATTTCTGCCATGAAGCATAATGCGTTTCGGTTTGAAGGGTGGGGCAGCCGTTGTACTGTTAAAACCTTAGAACTTATGTCTCAAGGTGGGTGGCGGCATTTACGTTATTGATGTTGCGCTCTGATGACCACATAACAACAGGTGGGCCGTGAGCTCGTCCACCTAGAAAATGTATACCACTTACATTATCGTATAAAATACTAGCGACTCGCCCTCGTTTCGCTTTGGAAACTGTAATTTATTATTGATTTCTCCACTATTTAATAGGTGTTATTATACACATAAACCTTGCTCTTCAAACACTGTATCTATTAAAAAAAAACCGCGTCAAAATCCGTTGCGTAGTTTTAAAGATTTAAGCATACATAGGGATATAGGGACAGAGAAAGCGACTTTGTTTTATACTATATAGTGATATATTTTTAAGCTATTGCATAGCTTTTATCGCGGGTCATGAGCGCGGTGACCGAATCATGAAATTCTGTAACGAAAAAAACCTTACACCCCTCACTCCGCCTACCATGTAGCTCGCGTTAAACACATTCACACGTTGCGCTTGTATAGTGTTTGTGAATAAGCGCGTGGCGTGACGTCACACTGCATGCGCATCATGAAAAGTCTGCCCATCTCTTCCTTGCGCGGTCTAGCTTATGAGTGTGAAGGGGACAGTTAAGGTTTTGCTTTTATTAATGTTTAATATAGCGTGGTCTTGTTTTATTATTGTTTTAATATTAAATTATCATTGTCTAATTATAATTGCATAAGTTGATAAAAAATGCTATGCAATAGCTTTATCGCGGCAGTTCCCGAGTGCCACACGTTTTTGTTTCAGGGAAAATGTAAAGATAGCGATTATGTTGTCTATCGAGAATGATGTTCCTCTGCTGGAGCTAATGGACTTGAATCCAGTACACGTGAGTCGCGATCCGATGGCAGGCGAGGAAGAATGCTCAGCCATGTTCCCTGTTGATTACGCTGACACGAAAATCGATTTGAAAGATTTTCAATGGAATAACTAATTTCTAATTATGGCTCATTTTGATATTCCTCTCAAACATCCAAAAAACAGGATCACCCGCTAGGCTATATTGTGGAAGTTTTCTGAAAATTTTATCTAAATTAGTGCAGCCGTTTGCAATGTAGTTTATAGGGAACACACACACACTATACTTAAGACCTTAGAACTTGTATCTCAAGGTGGGTGGCGCATTTACGTTGTAAATGTCTATGCGCTCCAGTAACCACTTAACACTAGGTGGGCTGTGAGCTCGTCCACCCATCTAAGCACTAAAAAATAACAGATATCGATTTTTATAAATATAAGGGCACTGGATAAATATGTTGTTAGCAACAAAATAAACAATAACTAAATTTTTAATATGAACGTGTTACAGGTTTTTTTTAATAAAATTTCACTACGGATGTGCAAAGGGTTTTATTTTTATCAAAGTTTCAATACCGCAGTTTATTTTTTTGTCAATACAAATGTGAGATAGAGTTCATTGTACTCTTACTAGTAGTTTTAAAGGATCGCGCAGTCTTTGGGCATAACAGCGTGAGTGACGTCACACCTAGGATTTTCCTGAGGTTTGAAGAGATTCTTCAGCGGCAATCAGTGACATGTTTGCGCCCTTAATATATTGTGGTGGTAAGTACATAAGCGACGGCTACTCACCAGCAATGAGGTTTACCCCCGTAACCGTACTCGTCGAACTCGACAAAGAGTTCGCCGTGCAACCTAACCCATGAATCAGCTCGCTGAGTTTCTCGCCGGATCTTCTCAGCGGGTCGCGATTCCGATCCGGTAGTAGATTCATTTGCGAAGCAGCTACTCTTGAGCTGTTAGATCTCCTTCGGAGGCGCTCGGGTAGCTGTTAGCAAATCCCACCCCTCCTGGCTGAGCCTTTGCTCGCCCACCTGTCCTGGTGAAACTGGAAAGGCCTCCGGGCCACCAGTAATCCTTCAATCATAAAAAAACCAGCAGTGAGGCTGTATGCTTGCATGCCTTCGAAGGTAATATGACCCTGGTATTTGAAGTTAAAGCAGCATTGTGTTGCGGTAGCGGCTGTAATGAAACAGCGAGATGATGACCCAGTAATATGACCATAACCAATAGAATAAATACAAATAAATCTGTCTTAGCGCCTTTGTTTGTTTGTTTGGCCTCTTCAATGCCGGGACAGACACGTAACTTAAATTGTCGAATTACGTGGGTAATAAGAAAAATTGATGCTTTTGTTTTCGTAGTCTCTGACCACCCAATAATTTTCAAGCGTTATGACAAACACGTTACATTGTAATTAAAGTTGTGGTTTCCGCTGATAGCAAATTTATAAATTGTATTAATATTGAATGTAATATACAACATTTGATACTGAAGGGGGCTAAACGAGTATCCAATTATTGGAGTCGCCATTTTGTTTTTTTGCTATCGAAAAACGGTACCTAATTGTTTTAATTTTAATGTAACTTCGACTTTAAAGGGCTAAAGGTTATAGTCACATTACGGTGAGTTTCACTTTATAACATTGAAAGAAGAACAGAAACATGAAAAACAAAATGAAGTCTCTGCTCCGGGGAATTCCCGCCAACGACATCCGTTTAGCACCAGATAATGTTACCTGAATATTATAATTAACATACAATTTTAGGGAATCCCCTCGCAATTAATATTGCTGTTGTCTGCGTTATATGATAGTATAAAAACGCTAATTAGTAAGTAAGAAGGTTTCGAAATTTGTTCGTGAGCTGTTTATAATTAATTGAATGTATGAAAAGTCAAAATGGTGTTCTATTTGAAAAAAATAGTACTTTTAGATATTATTACTAATAAGTTACCTATCAATTTATGAGTTTTAAGTGAGATCAAAGAAATTTGTAAGATAAAAAAGAAGTTCGAATTTATTTATAGAATTCTTAAGATTATTTAAAATCAAATAATTTTTTTGTACCTTTAACCATGATGATGTCTAAACTCTTCTAACGCTTTCGCGAGTTATGCGAATTTCATTAGCAGAGTCTATACTAGAGTATGACACAAAATTTCTTTGAAGTCACGAAATTCAATGATGCGCTCTACCCAGGCAAGTACGATTAAAAAAAAAAACATGTAAAAATTTCAATCGCGAGACCATTGTCTGTAGAATATTGTTTTATGTATACACATATTAATAACAGGCAATATAGCCGCATATATCAGCCTGTTGTCCTAAATGACATCTATACTTCTATTCTATACTAATATTATAAAGAGGAAAGATTTGTTTGTTTGTTTGTTTCGAATAGGCTCCGAAACTACTGGACCGATTTGAAAAATTATTTTTCCATTAGAAGCCGACATTGTCCCTGATGAACATAGGCTACTTTTTTTAAAAAAAATTTTTTTTTTTTTTTTGTTTCATGTGTGTTATAATGTTTCCGAAGCCAAGCGAGGGCGGGTCGCTAGTAATTTTATAAAATCATACCTATAAAAATCAAACCCGCAACATTATAATTTGCGTAATTAGGTACTTGTGGTAGGACCTATTGTGAGTCCGCGCGGGTAGGTGAAGCAGTAATGCGTTTCAGCTTGAAGGGTGGGGCAGCCGTTGTGACTATACTGAGACCTTAAAACTCATATCTCAAGGCGGGTGGCGGCATTTACGTTGTAGATATCTATGGGCTCCGGTAACCATTTAACACCAGGTGGGCTGTGAGCTCACACATCCATGCAAAAAAAAAGGATTATAACTGGATATTTTCAGTTGGCAGTTCCTTATATTAGTGCAGGCGACCACGCGGTCTAAATAAACTACATACCGCCGTTGTAACTATACTGAGACCTTAGAACTTATATCTCAAGGTGGGTGGCGCATTTACGTTGTGGATGTCTATGGGCTCCAGTAACCACTTAACACCAGGTGAGGTGTGAGCTCGTCCACCCATCTAAGCAATAAAAAAAAAAAAAAAACGTAAATTATAATATTAACGAAAACAATAAATCGACCTTTGTACCGTAATTTTGCAAAACATCTAAATCGATGTTTATTTTTAGATGTAATTGCAACATCAGCCATTTCGTTATTGCAAACTATAAAACATGATATGTTTGTGTTTGAGTGAGGTGTCTTTTGAAATTTAGTTTAAAGAACGACTTACTATAGCGCTTAGGATTCACAATGGGTGTTACATCCTGAACTGGTTGGTACGTAAGAAAAACATTTGACTTTGTGGCGTTTAAGAACGCACCTTTTTATGATGCGTAAGCCGGAACGCACGAGAGGCGGGAAAAAGAATATAGTCTGTGACACGGGACCCTTTTTACCGCCAAATACTTAAAACGTAAAAATAATTTGTAATGTGTTAAATAACTAATATAATGTAATTACTTAGAATTGTTTATGCCGCTACAACAATAAAATTTATATTGTTCCAACTGTGGTGTTAATTATATAAAACACGACTTTACGGCGAAATAAAGAAGGGACTCTATACGAACTCCCTCAACTTGTAATGCAATGGCTATGTATTACTCGTTGTAGGGACGAACGTGACTACTTCAACGCGATGATATTATCAACAGTATGCATTACATGACTGTAATCTTCTCCAATGCTATTTGTGACTCTCTGATCTTCTCCGAAATAGGAATATGTATTTTTTTTTATTGCTTAGATGGGTGGACGAGCTCACAGCTCACCTGGTGTTAAGTGGTTACTGGAGCCCATAGACATCTACAACGTAAATGCGCCACCCACCTTGAGATATAAGTTCTAAGGGTCTCAGTATAGTTACAACGGCTGCCCCACCCTTCAAACCGAAACGCATTACTGCTTCACGGCAGAAATAGGCAGGGTGGTGGTACCTATCCGCGCGGACTCACAAGAGGTCCTACCACCAAGGATATTTGAGATTCAGAGGATATTTGACATTGAAGACTTACAGAAGAACTTACAGTCATTGTTATACAAATTACCTCATTGTCATTAGGCAGTAATTTTTTGTGAGCGCTTGCATTGTAGAAATCGATGAAGTCCAAAAATACCTGAAGAAATACCAGAAGAACCGCGCAGGGGAGTCGGATGCTGGTCGCGAGCAAGAGATCTCTGTGAGTAGACATTACTACGCTGCTTATTTCCGCGGCGAAGCATTAATGCGTTCCGCTTAGAAGGGTGGGGCAGCTGTTACATATACAATTGAGACTTACAACTCATATCTCAAAACGGGTGGCGACATTCACGTAGTGATGAATATTAGCTTCGGTAACTACTGAGCATTAGTTGGGCCGTACTGGTGGTAGGACCTCTTGCGAGTCCGCGCGGGTAGGTACCACCACCCTGCTTATTTCTGCCGTGAAGCAGTAATGCGTTTCGGTTTGAAGGGTAGGGCAGCCGTTGTAACTATACTTGATACCTTAGAACTTATATCTCAAGGTGGGTGGCGCATTTACATTGTCTATGGGCCTTAGATTTCTATGGGCTCCAGTAACCACTTAACACCAAGTGGGCTGTGAGTTCGTCCACCCATCTAAGCAATAAAAAATAAAAATTATTATAATAGCACTACTGGAAGAGGTAGACCTAAGAAGGAATGGATGGATTGCGTGAAAGACGATATGTGTAAGAGGGGAGTGAGCGAAGAAATGATATATGATAGAGGAGCATGGAAGAAGAAAACATGTTGCGCCGACCCCAGGTGACTGGGAGAAGGGCGGGAGAATGATGAGCACTACTAGTGGTTGCCCTCCGTGTCGGCCTGAAACAAGCCCGCTCTACCTTAGCGATTTCACTTCATACAATTCCTCAGAAAGCATGGGGTCTTTTAGCGTCCAGTATTAAAAAAAAACTTCAGAGGTGTCAAGGGACACCCGGATGGAACGAAGTTCCTTTCGATTAATTAGTGAAGGAATTGTAATTTTTTTTTTAAGATATAATAATAAATTACGGCATTATGAAGAAGAAAAAAACAATACTATGAACTAAATTACTATTGTTGAAAAGCTATCTCGAGAAACTGTACTTATAACGTGGACCAATCGGATACGAGCAATGTCACGCGATAAGCGCCTACACGTTGTTTGGTCAGAATGACGGATCTAAAAAGTGTCGTGACAACTTTTCGTAAGAATTTTTTCCGTCTAGCCACCTTTCACAACGCGCGATAAGGAACTTCGTTCCAAAAAAAAAAACAAGTTTTGCTTCTACGCGGAAAGATCGCACACAATCCTTGATCGTTCTAAGTGTCTCGATTCTATGGCAGTCAATATCTCTGCGGGTCCAATTTCGCCGAATAAACGAAATGCCGATTTAATTATGTAAGTTAGCTCCGTGCTCACATTCGGACTTTGTAATTACGACGAATATGTTGTGCCTCTCATACAGGTGAGTTATTATTATTATTATGTTCATAGGATTCCCCAGTTCAAATTCAAAATCGTTTATTTCAACTTAGATGTCAGTATGACACACTTGTTGAATGTCAAAATATAAATAACAATGTTAACTCTACCACCGGTTCTAAAAAAAGCCACAGTCCTGAGAAGAACCGGCGAAACAAACTTAGCGGGCTTTTTTTTTTGTTTTTTCTCAATTTTTTTTATTTTTTTTTAAATAAATAAAAATATTTACTCATCAGTCTCAGTTCAGTCTGTCGACAGAGCCGGTATATACGGGCTTTTGGCCAAGTAATATACACTAGCTATGAGTTAATATGCTAGTTTTTATTACTTGTAGTAAGTTTGGTTTTCTTCAAGCTGCAGGAATTTTCTTACTATTACTATTATTATTATTTTGTGTATTAAACACTGGCTCGCCTGAGAAGACGGCAGGACACACTCCGGCGAGGTGGGCAACAATCGGCCGGAGCGTTAGGGACTATTGGGAGAGAGACCCGCGAACTATACGGGCATTGTCCAGCAAGACTGCTTTATTAAAATATTATTATGATTATTACTAACTACAATGGCACTCACACGTTCAACAAACTGTAAGTGAAACTAGGAACATAATATGTGTACATTTGATGTATGCTCACGGTATTGTGGAAAACATATCCTACCGACATTAGAACTTGAATTCCACCACCCACATTGACACATAAGATCGAAGCCTCAACTGCATTGAGTAATGGCTGCTCCACGATTGGAAATGGAACGTGTGACTGCTTGGTGGCAGATATAGGTGGAACGGTGGGTCCTAGCCGTTTGGACTCGCAATACCGGAGTTAACTGTCAGTGTTGTATTAATGCGTCACGTCAGTAGTAAAGAAGTATTGTTTGAGATTATCCTTTCATCTCAATTTTAATATCGCAATAATTTTGGAATGAACTCCCCTCTACGGTGTTTTCCGAGCGCTATGACATATCCTTCTTCAAACGAGGCTTGCGGAGAGTACTTAATGGTAGGCAGCGGTTTGGCTATTCTCCTGATATTGCTGACGTCCATGAGCAACGGGGACCACTTATCATCAGGTGAGCCGTATGCTCGTCTGCCTACAAAGGCAATATAAAAAACAAAATAATCACACCACCAGTAGAGTGAAGTAGAGTTTATATTAGAACGCTGTGCTTATCTGGCACTGGAATTCATACCCTTTCAAAGTGCTTTCCACGGGCTATAACATGTCCATGAGCAACAACGACCACTCATAAATAGTTAAGCTTCTATGAAAGCCAAATAAAAACTCTAACTAATAAATAAAAAGCTCTAATCCTCTCATAAGGAAGATCTTTCTAAGTAAATAGTAAATACGAATTCTCATTTGGACACGAAAGCCTCTCGCGATGAAAGAATAACTTCGTAAAATAAAATCAAACCGGGAAGAAAACTCTCTTTCTCTCTCTCTCTCTTTCTCTTACATACCTTGGCTTTGTTTACAGGGTTTCGTTCCGAGCGCACGGTGCAAAGATGGCGAAAGGTAACAAAAAACATTTATTTATAATTAAATTCAAAAGTAATTCTTTACAACAGATATTATAACTAGTATTAGTGTAGTAATTGTGTATACTGGTCAAACTATAGTTCTACCTTAGGTCGAAGGCCGGGAATTGAGTTAAGAACTTTAAAATATTAAAGACAAAAATATTAACACTAAAAGCAATTGAAAAGTAGATGTAAAGTATGACAGATATTGGAGATATTGTCCGCCATAGACCGTTTAGTAGCAGTCACTGTTTAATTTCTGCTAATTTAGGGTGACAATTCGGGAAATTTTCGCCATGCCCCGAATCATTTTTATTGCTCAGTAGTTGTTTCTATCCCATTGTTGCCAAGCAGACATAGCGCTGAATGGTCACTCCTAATACCTTAGTGATTAAGGCCTAGGCCTAGCTTAAGGTAAGTCCACCACTGAGGTACCAATGAGTTCTCGTGGCACGATACAACGCGTGCCTCTTGTGCGAAGTGAAATGATCGATACTGAACATTTTGGACAATACTACAACCATTCTGAGAGACTAGATCAAGTTTCAATTGCATTCGCTGTCGGGCCCTTTAGGTTCGGAAACTTCTTGGGCGGTGTGACTACTGACTTGGGTCCGAAATAAACAAAGGCCCTTGAAACAAACGCATTTCTGCTTTCTAGCGAAATAGGGAGGTGCGTAGCGACTTACAATACCTTACTGTCCGTAATTATACGAATAAAAATTTTTACTGGTTTTATTTCTATCACACGATGGTGTCCTTCATTATGGACATAGTTCGTGAACATGCATTAAGAACATATTTCATTATAAAAATTAGAAAGACACGATACCTTCTAAAAATTGGCATCAACCTTTAAAAACCAAGTATTCCCAAGTCTATCATTGAAGAGAGCTTTTTTTCTTATACTACAATCCCGTAATGTCTCTCAAAATTGTATAAAATTTTTCGGACTTAAGCTTATTAAACATTTTTTTTTAATTTTTTTATTGCTAAGATGCGTGGACAGTCCACCAGGTGTTAAGCGGTTACCGGAGATCTAGATATCTACAACGTAAATGCCGCCACCCACCTTTGAGACATGAGCTGTAAGGTCTCACTTTACACAGTATTACGGCTGCCCCGCCCTTCAAACCAAAACGCATTACTGCTTCACGGCAGAAATAGGCAGGGCGGTGGTACCTGCCCTTGCGAACTCACAAGATGTCCTTCCACCAGTAATTACGCAAACTATAATTTTGCGGGTTTGATTTTTATTACACGATCTTTAATAGTAAAACAATGGCAATTTCCAGGTTATCAACTTTTGGTTTTCCTGACCAGCCTGGTATTGGTAGCCTGCAACTGCCCTCGTGAGAACATCCACAGCTTAGGACAGTGCGCCTTCAAAATCGAGTGTACTACCAACGTCAGAGGAATACGCCTCCCCAATGAATGTCTAGAGGCAGCCAACTTCCCCGTCACTGTTACCGTAACGCTTAAAAATGTCGCCGAAGATTACTATCCAGAAGACCCAGAAACTAGACTCTTGGGTTTCATTACTTCTTTAAAAATTACAGGGCAAATGCCGAAAACGAATTTGACATTATTGCAATATACATATAGGCTACAGGATTTGAATTTGACAAATAATCAAATTGAGAGAATAGCTGGCTCACCTTTTTACTACCTCGGCAAATTAGAAACCATTGATTTATCTCATAACAGGATAAGCGATCTCGAAGAACTATTTCGTTTTGAAACGCGACCATACAAACTCAACAAATTAGTACTCGCCAACAACAATATAGAAGAACTGCCCCAAGATGCTTTTGACGAACTGTCATCTCTCGTCGAACTGGATCTCTCATACAATCGCATTTCAAACCTGAACGAAGAGCCATTCGCCAATCTATCCAGTCTCGAAACACTAAGACTGAACAATAATTCCATCAAAAACCTAAACGGTGCAGTTAATAACCTTCAAAATCTGAAGCACCTATATTTAAGGGGAAACCAAATACAGCATATCGACGTAGAATCACTTAAAATCATAATACACCTGGAAACGTTCGACGTGTCGAGGAATCAACTCGAAAAAATCAACTCAGTCATGTTCTCGAGGCACTGGAAACACATGGGGGGCCATTCCATTTGTAAAATCATACTGTCCGAAAACCGCATAGCATCATTACCGAATGCATCAATGGAAATATCTGCTAGAAACGTCCGTGACTTGAGACGTTACAGCGTGGATGTGCTGACCGAATTAGATTTGTCGAACAATGAAATAACAGAAATAGCTTACAATGCGTTCCATTCTCTTTTGAAAATGATCTCATTGGATCTATCCCGGAACCAAATTACTGACTTTAGTGTAAACGCTGACGATCTCCAATTCGTAAAGAAACTGAACCTAAGCGGAAACCATATTTTCCAATTATATTACAAGAGCTTCTCGGCAATGGGAAACCTTGAGAATTTGGATCTCTCTCACAACAAACTTTACGAAATACCAGAAACAGCTTTTAAGAATTACTTTAGCCTTAGAATTCTGAACATGACGTTTAATGATATAGACAGCGTTGAGAATTTACGTATAACCAGATTCCATCCCGCTGGAGGTGTTCTGGACTTGTCAAACAACGGCTTGACGCAATTGAGGATACCATATGGTGAAGGAGCCCGTTTGATGATTTTGAGATTACACTCCAATAATATATCAGATGCTAAGCTAATCGAATTGATTCATCAGAACGATCTGAAAAATTTGGATCTCAGTCATAACAAGATACGCGAGCTTAATGACACATCTTTACGTATTCCCGTCAGTCTCAATTATTTAGATATCAGCTTTAACATGATCATTAGAATTGGACCATCATCTTTTTATCGTGCCGGTCATCTGAAGACTCTACGTCTGTCACACAATCAACTGACCAAGATTGAGCATGGAGCATTTCATGGATTATCAGCGCTTCTCAACCTTGATTTGTCTTACAACAAATTTGGGTACTTCAATTCTGAATGGCTGATGGACCTTAAAAGTTTGGTTGTTCTTTCTCTCAGGAACAACTGGATGCATAATTTGGACTATAAGAGTTGGTTTGGCCACAAACCTGACCTGCGAGTGAATATCGAAGGAAATAGATTGTCTTGTGAGTGGCTTAGCGGTGTGTTGCAGAATTTTAATAACGGCTTCCTGAAGATGCACCCTGTCGTGTTGACGCCAACAATTTCAAGCCACTCTATAGAAGGCATTCCGTGTATCGAAAAAACTGAGGTCCTAAGTCAAATCTACAGCAGTCCGATGATGAGCGATGACCGTCTACTTGTGTCGAACCAGAAGATCCTGGAGGCTGTTAAGGAGCAGACGTATTATCTGCGCAGATACGTGATGCGTTCTCTTGTGGAGGAAACAGAAAGGGCGAAGCTGTAAGACTCATTTCTAATAAGTCCAGTTTAATTTTACAGTATCTAGTTTTTATTATGTAATCTCAGTTTAATGCGTTTTTTTTAATGTTACTTACTTTATGGGTCTCACTTCTGGCCTTATAGTCGTAAGCGTACAATATAACATAGAATTATCGTTCGATACAATTAACAGAAAGAATATGATAACTAAGCTGTGTTGTTTTTTTATAAAATATGTCATTTTATGGCTCTTTATGTACACAGTATTAAATGTTATGGAAATAAAAATATTCACAATATATTATTTATGTTGTTTCTCATGGCCTTTGTAGGTAGATGAACATACGGTCCACCTGATGGATTCCATATGGTGATCAACTCCATGGGATTACTCAGGGTAACTGTCACTCGAGGACTTCATTAATGCCGCAGCAGTCGCTCCCAAGAACAACCAAGTCGCTGTCTATGTTTATAATAAGCATTCCTTGTATGTACATGTTAATGGCTATTGGTGTTCCTACTTGAAGTCGTCTTATTTGAAGTCGTGGGGGCCTAAAGGATAAGACGTCCGGTGCATTCGTATCTCGCGATGCACCGGTGTTCGAATCCTGCAGACGGGTGCCAATTTTTCTAATGAAATACGTACTTAGCAAATGTTCACGATTGACCTCCACGGTGACGGAATAACATCGTGTATTAAAAATCAAACCAGCAAAATTATAATTTGCGTAATTACTGGTGGTAGGACCTCTTGTGAGTCCGCACGGGTAGGTACCACCACCTTGCTTATTTCGGCCGTGAAACAATAATGCGTGTCGGTTTGAAGACAACCGTTGTAATTATACTTGAGACCTTAGAGAACTTATATCTCAAGGTGGGTGGCACAGTTACGTAGATTGGCGTTGTAGATGTCTATATGCACATAATCTGTCCTATTATTGAAGATGATATTACCCGCGTTCATTCAGTTTCCGAATGGACTCTCTCGCCTTTTTGCCAAGCTGACATCGCCTTCTTCAAACGAGGCTTGCAAAGAGTCTTTTGGCGCAGGCGGCTACTTGGCTATAAATCTTTTTATTTTGTCGCCTTTCCTGAAGTGAAAGTATAACTTTATATACATGAATCCGCTGTGTTATGACCTATGCGAATATGGACTTTGCTCATACTGCCAGCACGTACGTGGTCTTCCCTTCAATCGTTTCAGTCCCAGTTTACGCAACATACAAGATGGAATGCCATGAGAAACGGAAAGCTTTTCGACGATCTGAGTCTCGAATCTATCAGGACAAAAAACTATAGTCAGCGTCAGAACGGGACTTCGAGGCAGTTGTACGATGCGATAACTCCCCTATTGTGGCTGACGCTATCTACTCCTTATCCGACCTACTGAGAAGCCAGTCACCGCCAGTGCCCTAGACAAGTCCTAATGTACCGACATGATCCATTCACATTATTGTTGTACGCATTTAGTTATAGCGCTGGGATCAGGCAGGTCACGGTATTTGCCGAAGAAATTCTCAGCAGGTCACGATTCTGATCCAGTAGTAGATTCGTAAATTAGCTGCCCTTGAGGTGTAAGGTCTCCTTCGGAGGCACACGGGCCGCTGTTAGCAAACGCCAACCCTCCTGGCCGAGCCTGTGCTCGCCAACCCCTCCTAATGAAGTTGGAAAGGCATTCGGGCTAACAGCTATTCTCCCATCCCAAAAGAACTTTATAAGTGCAAGCGTCTGTGCAAGTGTCTGCGTCGATTGAAATAACGTCAGCATGAACGAGGTTCATTAGCCCCTAAATTGTTACGTCATATTATTTAATAGTACATTATGAAATGTTTTCTTGTTCATAGTAATTCTTTTATTGGGACTTATTATCACAAATAAATTAATAAAGGACAATGGCCAGAGACCATGTAGGTTATCGATGACAATGGAACAATGTTATTGTATTTTGAAGAAAAAAATTGCACATAAAATTAAACATTCACAGAATATACCTAGTCTGTTTGATGGCTGATACTACGCTTCCTGTCAGCGTTACAGATAAAGTTTCAAACACAAGTATATCTTTTTGACCATTAATTGGTTCCGCATAATATAAGATATTATGATCAATATGATCATTGTTCTATTGGTCCAGGAGCCAAGTACAATTTCGGTCAATTATTCCTCTCGAGCGAAACTCCGTAAAATGCATTAGGGACCTATACTATGAATACTCGTGACCGTCAGCTGCGACTCCGTGGGTGGGGCGGGCGGTAGCAGCCTCCCACGCATGGAGAAAAAAAAAGTTTTTTCAGTCATTTCCTCCCATTTGAAATTTTGTCAGATTATAGTCAACCTAGTATTTTGAAGGAAAAGCAAAGTCAGCTGGCCATAGCATGGTGCATTATACGTCAGCTGACTGCTTGAACATGAAAAAAAATAATATATTTTCAATGATTTCCTCTCAACTAAAAATTTACCTGGTGATCGTTTATATTCTACTATGAATGAAAATTAATGTCAGCTTGCTGTATCTCAGTGGAAAGTTTGTCAGCTGGTACCTTGAAAGGTTTAACGCAGCAGCATCTATCACGTCAGTATAAACGTATCAGTAAATGAAAAAACAAGTTTAAAAAAGATACAATTAAAAAATAAGAATTATGAAAAATGGAAATGAAAATGAAAAGGCCAGGAGCGAACGCCTCATTCCCACGTAATGCCATCTAGTAAATAATTCTTAACTTTATAATGTGCCTTGTTGCACAAATGTTCTTTGACAGTTTTCTTAAATCTATGAACAGGTAGTAGTTGAACGTTTTGTAGGATCTTGTTGAAAAGTTGTACACCCAGCCCCCTAAAAGAGTTGCTTATTTTCTTAATTCCAGCCGCCGGCAATGCAAGCCTATGTTTGTTCCTAGTGTTCACATTATGCAAGTCGTAGACTCTGGGAAATTCTTCAATGTTTTTACGCAGGTACAAAAAATAATGTTCTTCTTATTATGAGAAATAACAATGTTGAATTAGCTCACTGAGTTTCTCGCTGGATCTTCTTTGTGGGTCGCGTTTCCGATCCGGTGGTAGATTCTGCGAAGCACTGCTCTTGCTAGGGCCAGTGTTAGCAATACTCCCGGTTTGAGCCCCGTGAACTCATCTAGACGTCAAGGCGAAGCTGAAATAGCCTCTCAAGGCTATCAGCATAGATAGGGGAAAAAAGTTTTGGTTTTACAGCGATGTGTGAAATCAAATCTTTGGATTTACGAATTAAATTAAATCCTTTCGAAATTAAACCTGGACCCGCCTCGATCCACTGCCGAGTATTCGCAGATTTTTTTCCAGATATCAATTGGTTTTCAAACTCCCACAGTGTGCCAACAATTTTTACAGTAAACGTAAAATCAGATTCGAATTTGAAGATTTTGTTTTTATATAGTGCTTTTATTTATATAGTGCTTAGCTGTTATTTCTTACGGAACCCTAAGCATAATCGTTTATTTGGCAAAAACAATCGTGTCTCGTTACACACAGCGTCAGCATTACAAGCGGGTCAGTTTGAAATTAAAAGCTGTTGGTAAACATCGTTATAATATAATTTAATAAAAATAAAAGGTGGACGATTTTGATTCTGGAGCATTCAACGTAGAAGAGTGTAACGAATATCTTTGATGCAGGTATTTCATTTTCTTTTTTTTATTGCCTTGGATGGATAGACGACCTCAAAGCCCGTCTAGTGTTGAGCTGCTACCGGGCCCATAGACATAGGTTTAAGAAAACTATTAAAGAACATCTGTGCAATAAAGCTTACTATAAAGTCAATGATTATCTAGAAGATTTTACAAAGTGGGAATGAGTTGCTCGCTCCGGGCATTTCAATATTGCATTAATTGTTACGATATATTCATTGTAAAAATTAATATTTAAAATAAAATTTATTAAAAAAAAGAAAAAGACATGCCCGCTGAGTTTGTTGCCAGTTCTTCTCAGGACCGAGGCTAGTTTTTGTGAATTGGCGGTAGTTCTTTTTGACGTTCAACAAGTATGTACTTTCATTTAATTTGAATATTTTTTTTTTGATTTGATTTGATTTGATCAACAAAGTAAATACCGACCCACCATGAGACATTAGTTCTAAGTCTCGATTTATAGGTATATAGTAGGACTGCTGCCCCACTGTTCAAACCGAAACGCGCAGACGACAGATATAGGCAGGGTGGTGATACCTATCCGTATGGGCGTAAGTCACACTCATCACTATCCATTGTGTTAAAGTAAAAGTACTTATTTATTATTCGTTTTATTAAAAAATATTAGCAATAATAAATGTTTTCTTTGTAATACTTACAACAATACTAATAGGGAAATTAAATAAGACATTCACACATTCAGTCTGATTTCGAAATCGTAATATATTAGTCAAATGAAAATAATCTTTTATTTATTTATTGCTTAAATGCTTGGACGAGCTCACAGCCCACTTGGTGTTAAGTGGTTACTGGAGCCCATAGACATCTACAACGTAAATGCGCCACCTACCTTGAGATATAAGTTCTAAGATCTCAGACAAGTTCCAAACCCAAACGCATTTCTACTACACGGCAGAAATAGGCAGGGTGGTGGTACCTACCCACGCGGACTCACAAGAGGTCCTACCACCAGTAAAAAAGAGGTCCTACCACCAGTAACAATAGGTCCTACCACTAGTAATCCAGTCACTAATCTAATCACAATATTACTATTATTGTTTAAGTGACTTACGTGGACGTATTTCACGGATGTACTAATCATGTTTCGTCGCAGGGGCGATATATTTTCGTGTAAGTATTTTAATTCATTTCATAACTAAGAATTCAGTAGAGTTGCTTCATATATATTGACGTCCTTTATTTGCTTGGGATTCCATGTGACTAACGATGTATTTTTGAAGGGTCGAATGGAATGATGCTCAATTATATTATATAATAATGTAGTGCCTCAATCGATAAATAAAAGACCTAAACTTTTGTATAAAATAAACTTAAAACAAACAAAAGGAATCCGTCCGACGGTGGACGCATCAAAGGAAAAACAAAATTGTTATTTTTATTTAATTCCGAGCATTTTCATATTTATCTACCTTTTAAACCTTCTCTGGACCACAAATAATTAAAGACCAAAATTAGCCAAATCGGCCCAGCCGTTCTCGAGTTTTAGCGAGACTAACGAACAGCAATTCATTTATATATATATATATAGATTATTAATATGTGAACAGACATAGCAACATAATAAAGTATATTTGGTGGGCAATAGGAAGACAATACAATTTTGAAATAGACCCGCTATGGTGGAAGGTGAATTTAACTCAACCTCAGATAAAGGAAAGCAGCTCCGCGAAGCTAATGTGAGAGATACCAGTGCAGACGGACGCTACAATAAAGCACACTAGACCAGACATAATATACTGTAAGGAATACCCTACAAAAAGGGTATAAAACCGGCGCGCAGCTCCATCACCCGCTCATTTGTCGGTTGACATTCGTCGAGAAAACATCTTTCAAAGACTTTAAGTGTTAATTTAGGAAACACGAATTTTATAATAATGTTGAGGGTACAGTGCCTATAAATAGCAACGCCTTTGCTCGAAACATTCCCCTCCCGACTAGGCGCGTCAATACCCCCGCCCCCGCCGTTCGCCCGATCACGATGTTCGACCAGCCCATACCGTGGGCCCCGAAGGTCAAGTACTTAGGCGTCACCCTCGACAGTAGGATGACATTCCGCCCCCACATTAAGACGGTACGCGACCGTGCCGCCTTCATTCTAGGACGTCTCTACCCGATGATATGTAGGCGAAGTAAAATGTCCCTTAGAAATAAGGTGACACTCTACAAAACTTGCATACGCCCCGTCATGACCTATGCAAGTGTAGTGTTCGCTCACGCGGCCCGCATACACCTAAAAACATTTCAAATTATTCAATCCCGTTTTTGCAGGATAGCCGTCGGAGCCCCGTGGTTCGTCAGGAACGTCGACCTCCATGACGACCTGGACTTAGAGTCCATCAGTAAGTATCTTCAGTCGGCGTCCATGCGCCACTTCGATAAAGCGGCACGACACGAGAACCCTCTCATCGTGGCCGCCGGTAACTACATTCCCGATCCTGCGGACAGAATGGAAAGCAGTCGACGTCGCCCAAAACACGTTATCTCGGATCCTCCCGATCCACTAACGGTGCTTTTAGGTACTTCAAGCACTGGTCACCGTTCTCGTCGAACCCGTCGCTTGCGACGAAGGGCTCGACGAGTAAATTAACTCTCAGACACAGCCCACTGAGTTTCTCGCCGGATCTTCTCAGTGGGTCGCGTTTCCGATCCGGTGGTAGATTCTGCGAAGCACGACTCTTGCTAGGGTTCGTGTTAGCAACATCGTCAGGTTTGAGCCCCGTGAGCTCACCTACTAAAGTTAGGGTTACGCTGACATAGCCTCTCAAGGCTCTCAGCTTAGGTAGGAAAAAAAAAAAAAAAAAAAAAAACGAAACATTCATTCGATCGGCGGCGTTCGTGAGAGAAGGTAGTCGTGGACATGGTGTGCGTGAGTCGTTGTTTTAAGTCTCTGTAAACTTGTGCTAATTGTTATTTTTTTAAATGGTTTTTCTTCTGATTCCTAATATCAGAAGTGGGATAAAGGACTCAAATAGCCCACAGTAGCGTAAAACTCTGAACTTTGTTTTGTTTTACAAAGACTGCTTACTTTGATGCTTTCATACTTTATTTGTTATTTTTCTTGTGTGATTGCAAATTTTAACTGTGATAATGAGACATACTGAAACTCCTAGTACACGGAGGCGACCGTCTCGAGATGATTCTCGTAATCGAAAACGATATTATGCTTTCGCGATCACAGAGATGATAGACAGAATCGCGATGCGAACGATGCGCTCGCGCACGATAGAACCTGTCGCGACACGTTCTAACGATAAGGCGCACGCTGAACAGACCACTGATATTCTACGGACAGTTATGACTCCCATGTCGAATATCGTTGGTTCGCAACAAGGCCACGTAGAATCTAGTATCCCTGGTTCTGAGGCGTCTACCCTCGCCAGTGCTTTGATAAAACTTTAATAGTGATACGGGGCATAATGGGCCCTCAGATTAGAACCGCGAACGCTAATCTACTCACGATTTGATTTCATTTTTAGTGGAGGTCAGGTTAGGCCGAGTCCTCATAGGGTTCAGGCACTAGTTGAGTCACCAGTGACTCGTAATGTCACACATGAGGTTGACTGCATACTTCCGAAGGTGAATTCGGGACTATATTGGCAATGGCAATGGTCAACTCAACTTTTGAGATTACAGCTCATTCTGAACATCACAAAATGCAAGACAACAGACATCCGCCCTGCAGCTTCTGGTAGAAAAGACGCCACCACACCTGTGGTGAGAACTCTAATTAGTGATGTCACGACTGAGGTGTTTCGGAGCCGTGAAGTTCGTCAAGAACTAGGTCAAGGTAGAGCTCATCAATTGATACCACGGAGTGAAAAGCGACATTATGCTCGCGTGGAAGGGCACCGACGAGCAGCAGCCGTTTTTAATGTCGATAATCTTGTTTGGGTAATAACTCACAGTTAACAGGAAATGTAGATCCGGCAATCCGTGGACCTTACCGAATGGTGAGGATGGTACCTCACGGGCATTGTCGCCAGCTCGGGCCCCTCGATGGTTTCTGCGGCAGTAGCACGCAAGCGACGTGCCGGTAGCTGCGTAATGTCGGTCGGCAGGTAAACTTGATTCCGGCATGCGTGGCCCGTATAAGGTTGTCGAAATTCTACCCAGTGGACGTTATACCCTACGGCTGCTCAGCGGCAGTTATGGCAAAACTACGCAAGCAGCTGCACAATATATGGTGTCGTGGCGGGGCGAGTGGACCCCTGAGACATGTGCTGCCTTCTTTGAGAGTCAGTAAAGTTAATAATTATCATTGTTCACAAATATACGTATTCCTATGGTGAACCTGAAGGGTGAGCTATAGATGATTGCTCTCTAGTTACGTATCCCTCACTCGTGTGATTAATTCTACACGGTGAGATGCCTCAGTACGATCGGCCTAGACTGGCGTATTGAGAAGCCTCGGCACGTTTGAGTACTGTCAGCGTGCCGGGAAGCTTCACACGTTTGAATAAACTCTGCGTGTGGAATGCACTCGTACGTTTTTAATACGATCTTCGTACGAGTGGGTCTGGGACCATTTTACGTATCCCTCACTCGTGTGGTTAATTCTACACGGTGAGATGCCTCAATACAATCTGAGCCGTATTGAGAAGCCTCGGCACGTTTGAGTATGGTCGGCGTGCCGGGAAGCTTCACACGTTTGAAAAAACTCTGCGTGTGGAATGCACTCGTACATTTTTAATACGATCTTCGTACGAGTGGGTCTGGGACCATTTTACGTATCCCTCACTCGTGTGATTAATTCTACACGGTGAGATGCCTCAATACAATCGGCCTAAGCTGGCGTATTGAGAAGCCTCGGCACGTTTGAGTATGGTCGGCGTGTCGGGAAGCTTCACACGTTTGAGTACGCTCTGCGTGTGGAATGCACTCGTACGTTTTTAATACGATCTTCGTACGAGTGGGTCTGGGACCATTTTACGTATCCCTCACTCGTGTGATTAATTCTACACGGTGAGATGCCTCAATACAATCGGCCTAAGCTGGCGTATTGAGAAGCCTCGGCACGTTTGACTACGGTCGGCGTGTCGGGAAGCTTCACACGTTTGAATACGCTCTGCGTGTGGAATGCACTCGTACGTTTTTAATACGATCTTCGTACGAGTGGGTCTGGGACCATTTTACAGGGATCACTGGTAACCAAATGCAGAAGACACTTAACGAAGGGCGACGCACACTGGCCCTTGGATAATAACAGGAATATGCGCATTAAGGATGATTGTGCTACTGCGCGCACTGCTCGCGTGCCGCTACCCGCACTCGCTCATCTACTTCTGGCGCGCATACTGCACGCGTTGCTTGCGTGCCGCTACCTGCGCGCGCTCGCCTGCTTCAGACGTGCATACTGCGCGTACTCCTCGCGTGCCGCTGTCTGCGCGCGCTCATCTACTTCTGGCGTGCATACTGCACGTGTTGCTCGCGTGCTGCTGCCTGCGCGCGCTCATCTACTTCTGGCGTGCATACTGCGCGCACTGCTCGCGTGCCACTGGCTGCGCGCACTCTCTCACTTCTGGCGTGCAGACTGCGCGCACTGCTCGCGTGCCGTAACTGCGCGCGCTCGCCTGCTTCAGACGTGCATACTGCGCGCACTGCTCGCGTGCCACTGGCTGCGCGCGCTCTCTCACTTCTGACGTGCAGACTGCGCGCACTGCTCGCGTGCCGTAACTGCGCGCGCTCGCCTGCTTCAGACGTGCATACTGCGCGTACTGCTCGCGTGCCGCTGGCTGCGCGCGCTCTCTCACTTCTGGCGTGCATACTGCGCGTACTGCTCGCGTGCCGCTGGCTGCGCGCGCTCTCTCACTTCTGGCGTGCAGACTGCGCGCACTGCTCGCGTGCCGTAACTGCGCGCGCTCTCCTGCTTCAGGCGTGCATACTGGGCACTGCTTGCGTGCCGCTGGCTGCGCGCGCTCGACTACTTCAGACGTGCATACCGCGCGTACTACTCGCGTGCCGCTTCCTGCGCGCACTCGCCTGCTTCAGACGTGCATACCGCGCGTACTGCTCGCGTGCCGCTGGCTGCGCGCGCTCTCTTACTTCTGGCGTGCATACTGAACGTGTTGCTCGCGTGCCACTGGCTGCGCGCGCTCATCTACTTTCGGCGTGCATACTGCACGTGTTGCTCGCGTGCCGCTGCCTGCGCGTGCTCATCTACTTCTGGCGTGCATACTGCACGTGATGCTCGCGAGCCGCCGACTTCACGGTGCCATACGACTGGCAGTGACGCAGAGGGCGATGTCGCTCGATCTGCGGCCTGCTACTTCACTCGTTGGGGACTATGATGCCTTTGGTCCACTAAGCCCGACGCAGGGAGTCACGAGTAAGGAGTAGTTCGTTTGCAGTCCTGCTGAGCTACTTATGCGCTCTGCCTGCATTTTCAGAATTATCTATCAGGATGGTCGAGCGGGACGCCCGCCACACATGGTGCAGCCTCACATCGTGGTTGCAGACTGGAACTGGGACAGCTGCCCTACCGAACTCTCGGGAGGCGCGGATCTAACAAGATCTTTCGCACGCTTCCGCATCATCGTTACGAGTGGACCCCAGTTATGTGGTCGAGGACGAACCACAGTCAGGAGAGGCCGTGTAAGGAATACCCTACAAAAAGGGTATAAAACCGGCGCGCAGCTCCATCACCCGCTCATTTGTCGGTTGACATTCGTCGAGAAAACATCGTTCAAAGACTTTAAGTGTTAATTTAGGAAACACGAATTTTATAATAATGTTGAGGGTACAGTGCCTATAAATAGCAACGCCTTTGCTCGAAACATTCATTCGATCGGCGGCGTTCGTGAGAGAAGGTAGTCGTGGACATGGTGTGCGTGAGTCGTTGTTTTAAGTCTCTGTAAACTTGTGCTAATTGTTATTTTTTTAAATGGTTTTTCTTCTGATTCCTAATAATACATAGACAAGACAGAAAATAAAACATACTTAATAGATATAACCGTACCATCTGACTACAATATAGGACCAAAAGAACCGAAAAAACTTAGTAAATATCACCCCTTAAAAGTAGAACTAACACGACTCTGGAATACACACACAGAAGGCGCAACAGGCGTAGTGGCAAAAAGTGTACATAGATACATAAACAAATTGGAAGCAAATATAAACATACATATAATACAAAAAGAAGCAGTCATACACACATGCACAATAATAAGTAAGGTTTTGGGTAACACAGTCTTCATAAATTCAAGGGAATCCGAAACTCCTCTTCCCTAAAGGTTTCAGGGTGGGAGCTAGGAACTAAACCGAGTCAAGAATTCGAGAGAAAACTTTAAATAATATAATACAATTACGTAATAATATATGCACTTAGATCGTCTAATCTTGCGATGCATCGGTGTTCGAGTCCCGCAGGCAAAGTACCAACTTTTCTAATGAGATACGTACTTAATAAATGTTCACGACTTCCACGGTGAAGGAATAACATCGTGTAATAAAAATCAAACCCGCAAAATTATAATTTGCGTAATTACTGGTGGTAGGAGCTCTTTTGAGTCCGCGCGGGTAGGTACCACCACCCTGCCTACAAAACTGAGACCTTGGAACTATTATCTCTAGGTAGATGAGGACATTTATGTTTAAGATGTCCATGGGCTCCGGTAACCGCTTAACATCAGATGGGTAGTGCGTTTTCCGCCCACGTAAGCACTTAAAAAAAGTGTTTCATTAAAAAATAGATTTCAGGTGTGACATCAAGCAATATTGTAAAGATACTTGTGATTTTAGTTGGGTGACTTAATGTATCAAGATGGGCCGTGGCCCTTCTAGCATCTTAAAGCTCTAGGGCTCGGGTAGATTAAAACCACTCGAGAAAAATGTTTTTCTCCAATCTTAAAAAAAATCTATTTCTTTAATCTATATCTTGTATATATATATAAATGAATTGCTGTTCGTTAGTCTCGCTAAGACTCGAGAGCGGCTGGACGGATTTGGCTAATTTTGGTCTTGAATTATTTGTGGAAGTCAAGAGAAGGTTTAAAAGGTAGATAAATATGAAAATGCTCGGAATTAAATAAAAATAACTATTTTGTTTTTCCTTTGATGTGTCCCCCGTCAGACGGATTCCTTTTGTTTGTTTTAAGTTTGTTTTACACAAAAGTTTAGGTCTTTTATTTATCGATTGAGGCACTACGAAGTCTGCCGGGTCAGCTAGTCTTTAATAAATATAATATAATGTAATCTATAAAAATAAGTATCTTTTTTTCTTTTTTTAATGCCTTTGTAGGTAGACTAACATATGGACTACCTGATAGTAAGTGGTCACTACCGCTCATGGACGTTAGCAATGTCAGGGGCAGAGCCAAGTCGCTGCCTACGATTAAGTACTCTCTGCAAGCCTCGTTTGAAGAAGGACATGTCATAGCGCTCGGAGAACAACTCGGAGGGGAGGGCTCCTTCCATAGACGCATGGTACGTGGCAGAAAGATCTTTGGAGACGCACTGTCGATGAACGCAGCGGTTCCAGATAATATGGACGAACTCTGCTCCGATAGCGGGAGCTGTGAATCTGCAATTATTAATCCGCAATTTTTTATTTTCAGGTTACCTATTAGTTGGTTTATTATCTTTCGTTCAGTCGGGTCCATGCAGTTTCAGTTTTGACGAGAACGCGTGTAAATACAATATGGTTTGCCATGGTAAATTTAGCGGGTATGGCTGGGATTACTTCTCTGTAAATTATTTTTTAAATAATTATAACTACAATAGCAATTCACCTACTAAATGTGTTAACCAGATGGCAGCTTCTATTTATTCAAACGAAAACGTTTTCCCAATTGCATTAAATTTTCGGGATATTGATTTCAGTAGCAATGATCAGTCCGATCAGTTTACAGTACCCGGATATTCTGGACTCACAGAAAACCTCATTGAGTCTTTGAACATCAGCAGTAACGACATCAGGTTTACGCCGATACTAACTCCTATGGAAAAATTGGTGTCGTTGAATATGTCAAATAACTTTTTGTCAATTGCGCAACTTTCAAATGTTCACGAGCTACCTTCGCTTGCCGTTATCGATTTATCCGTTAATAACATATTGGAAATTCAAACAATTGAAGGTCAATATCCGTACACAAGTTTGAGACATTTAAATTTATCTTACAATTATCTCGTCGGTCTTCCGGATATGATATTTGACGATTTCCGTTTACTGGAATCAATTGACCTATCGCATAATTCGATTGAAGTTTTGTCAAGCAACACGTTCGAAGGTACCAGGAAATTGTTAACGCTTAATCTAGCTTTCAACAGAATATCCGACATAAACACGTCATTATTCAGATTCGTCAATCTAAAAGAGCTCCATCTTCAAAATAACAGACTTGCAGAATTGAAAGCGAATGATTTCGAAAATCTCATAAGCTTACAATATGTAGATTTGAGTTTCAATTCCATAGCTGTAGTCGAGAAGAACGTTTTTTGGAATCTATTAAACATATCACAGATAGATCTGAGTAATAATAAAATACAAGTTATCGATGACGAACTATTCAAGAATACAACAACACTCAAAACGATATTTTTTTCGAATAACAACATTAAATTCCTTCCGACAGATTTGTTTAAGGGCAACGATATCGCGAGATTCGAAATTCAAATGAATAATTTGGAGGGTTCACTGAAAAAAGGCACTTTCAATGGACTGAAATCAGTACTGCACGTACAATTGGATCACATGCACATCAGAACGATTGAAAACTTTGCATTTTTTGGATTAGATAACGCTATTATATTATTGTTGAACGACAATGAAATAGAAAATTTATCAGTGAATAGTTTCAAGACTTTACGGAATCTAGTTCAACTGGATTTATCTAATAATAAAATAAAACACATTGAATTCGAAACAGATGATCTTTTGAGTCTACATGAATTAGTGTTGAGAAACAACTTTTTGAGTTACATAAATAGTGACAGTTTTCAAGGCTTGAATTCACTTTTGTATTTAGATTTATCGAACAACAACATTTCTCGGCTTTACTCGAATTCGTTTGCGTCATTGAAATCGTTGGTAAATTTTGAAATAGGGAATAACCCACTGGTCGGAACCTTGGAGGAACGTAGCTTCGACGGACTCAGCTCTCTGCCAACGCTTGATATATCCGGGACTCTATTGACCGTTATTCAAAATAATTCTTTTGAAGGAATGATAAAATTGAAAAATGTCAATATGTCTCATAGTAACATCGAAAGATTGCAATACAACACTTTCGCTCACACTGGAGATATGGATACCCTTGATGTATCTTACAATATGCTAATAGAGTTCAACTTGAATAACACCCAGATTTCAAGCTTGACAAAATTGTTACTAAATAACAATTTTATTAAAACTATATCCGATAGAACCTTACTTGGACTAACGAGTTTGAAAGAAATCATTCTTACACATAACAAAATTGAACATTTTTCAGATAACAGTCTGTTAGACCAAATGGATCTGAATTTTTTGGACATTTCGTTTAATGATAAACTGGCCTTTAATGCGAATATTGTGAAATCATCCATGTATTTAAACAAACTGATTATCTCGGGTTTGGAACCTAATATATCATTAATTGGCCTCGGAAACTCGTCTGTAGCTATTCTAGATATTTCTTGTTCCAAAATAACAAACGTTCAGAAGTTGCATTTAAACGAACTGAAGAGGCTAGATAATTTGAAATTGTACAAAAATAATATAATTAAATTGGAAGTCGGAGCGTTTTCGGATTTGAAATCTATGAGATTTCTCGATTTGAGCTACAACAAAATTTCTTACATCCAACCTGGGGTATTCAAAGATAACACCCTACTGCATTCCCTTAACATCTCACACAATTTACTGACGCAGATTCAATTCGGCATTTTCAGTGGCCTCGTTTATTTGAGTTCTTTAGATGTATCGTACAACGATTTGGACGATCTGAAGGGTGAAAGATTTTACCAATTGCAGAGTTTAACCACACTGATAGCTGATAATAACAGGATTAGTACAATAAGTGCTGAAGATTTCATGGGTACAAATTTAAAGAAGCTGAGCATTGGCGGGAATCCGTTGCCTTGTGAAATTATCGTAAAATTCAAACAGAATGATGTTCCTTTTGAACTGACTTCGTTGAGAATAGATGAACACAGTGCTGAAAATTTCGAAGGCATCGCATGTAATGTCAATAGACGTACGGAGGTAATAGGTGCCACGGATAGGAGGACTATTTACGGAGAGGAAAATAAAATGCTAATGAAAATCAGAGATATTTTATTAAAATTTACAGAAAATTTTCCCTTGAATAACCGAAATGATAATATTTCTGTCACAGTTAAAAATGATTTAAGTCAAATTGAAAACATTACGAGCAAATTAGAAAAAACTTTAACTGATGACAACGTAAAGTTATATAACGCTACAAATACAATTGCTGATGAAAACAGAAAAACTAACGACTTGTTAGAAAAAATGTTGAGAATTTTATCTTATCGACCTAAAATAATAACAACTAATCCAACGATTGTAAAAGGCAATGCCACTTATGAAAATCTAGTGTCCTATGTGAACGAAATCAAGCAAAACATTGAAGATCGTTTGAAAGAAAGACAGAATGTTTTAAATGATCTTCAAAACGATATTGCACAGTTACATTCTCGAATTGAAATCTTAGCTATGACAGAAGAGCCGAGACACGAGAGACTATCAAAGGCCCAGGATAGCTCACCAGCAACAAACTCAGGTTCAATGTTCACTGAAGTATGTGTCGCGTTTATACTAATCATATTGTTGTGTTTCATTTTATATAAAATATACAAAAAAAAATCAATTTTCAAAAGACGTCTATCTATTAGCACTCGCGTACTGCCGGGAAACATGGAGAATTCCGATTTGTAAAAACAGTTTTTAAAGATTTTCATTAGATTTTAAGCTTCATATTATATTAATAATACATTGTAAGCTTTCTGCGTGTTATGCGTATCTGTTAATAAAGCTTTTATCTTGCTCTCGGCGAAGGTTATTTTTTATGAACTTTCACCTACGTTACTGTGAATATTTTTTACAACTCTTTAGATAAGAAGAAAGTCGTCGCTTTCGCTCAGCGCGTTGGGGACTGAAGATGGGATATGATGGGGCGACTACGACTAATGACGTGTTTTGGGCGATGTCGACTGTTTACCATTCGGTCCACAGGATCGGGAATTACTCCGGCGGCCACGATGAGAGGGTTCTCGTGTCATGCCGCTTTCGCAAAATGGCGCACTCATGTCGGCTGTAAATACTCACTGATGGACTCTAGGTCCATGTCGTCATGGAGATCCACGTTTCTTACGTACCACAGGGCTCCGACGGCTATCTTGTAAAAACGGGATTGTACGATTTGAAGGGGTTTCAAGTCAGTGTGGGCTGCGTGAGCGAACACTACACTTGTATAGGTAATGACCGGGCGTATGTAAATTTTGTAGACCGTCACCTTATTGCGAAGGGACAATTTACTGCGCTTGGAAATCATCGGATAGATATGGCATTAAGGGCTTTCCTACCCTTTAAAAGACAAGTTTCTTCGGCGAAACTACTCTGGTTGTGGTTCACAAAATTCCGGTTAAAGAATCCACTAATCCTGCGTTCTGTATGAATAATGATAGGATAGCATGTAATTTTTTTCATCATCATTCATTTCACAGGTGAGGACACAGAGTGCACCCGTACACTGCGTTGAGTGGTTACTGAAACTCAATGAGGTCAGAGTCTCAATAATGTTATCTATTAATATTACAACACTAGCGACCCGCCCTCGCTTCGCTTCGGAAACATTAAAACACACATGAAACCAAAAAAAAAAAAAAATTTTTTTTTAAAAAGTAGCCTATGTTCATCAGGGACAATGTCGGCATCTAATGGAAAAATAATTTTTCAAATCGGTCCAGTAGTTTCGGAGCCTATTCGAAACAAACAAACAAACAAATCTTACCTCTTTATAATATTAGTATAGATTCCACGCTTGGGACAAATTAATAAGTCTGTTTGTGGAAGCAACGTTTTATTTTATTTTTAGTCTGACAATTACATTACAATTTTGTGGAAATTATAGTCATAAAAGGCGCCAAAGTGCTTGGTTGGTTTTTTTTAAACGATTTTATGACCTGGTAACTAAGACCTTTAGGTCATGTCTTATTTTAATTTTAATTTTTATTCTTATTCTTATGAAAAATGATAATATGGAGTGAAATGAAATGAAATTAAGATGATTAATTTGAGACATTAATCAACTAGGATGAAATTAAATTAAATACGATGAGATGATATGGGATGAAATATAATCTCAGTAAAATGGTGGTCATTTTTTCAGTGGACTTTTTGGAGGATCCCGAGAAGTTACGTCCACTGGCTTTGTTTCATTTTCCCACATTTGTGCTCATTCACAGATATTGAACAGTTAATAAACCACCGTTATTACACATTTAAACCTGAAGAAACACTGAATAGACAAAATAAAATAAATCACACAACTTCACTTCTCGCGTTTCCGCCAAAAAGTTCTGGTTGGTTGGGGAGTGATGGAATGCACAGATCCATTACCATAATGGTAATAGATCGATGCTTTACAGGCAGTTTACAGGTCTTGAACACATTATAATAACTAGAGGTCCCGTAGAAGTCGAAATTCGACTTTAATCAATTGAAATTTTATGTTTAAACATTATTATGTTTCTATTGTTAAATACTATTGTACTTATATCATATGATCACAGATTTCGCCAAAACTACAATATACATAAATAATAATAAAGACAAAAAATATTCATCTATTCTCAATTTGACCACAGACTTTAAACACTAACATAAGTTAGACAATTGACAATAAACAAAGAGTATACATTAAAATTTATATAGGTATAGGTATGTGTTGTGTCAAATACATGGTAGTGTGTGTAATGTTTTCTTTATTGATTTAATGTATCTTTCATGCATTATTTTAAAAAAATATTAGCGTTGTGCACTTCTTTTCTGTATTCTCTATAAGCGTGGAAAATTTCATACTCCTCCGTTCGTGCAATTTTCGTAAAAAGGGATACAAAGTTTTTGCTTCACGTATTAATATATAAATTTTTGAAAGTTCGCATACCTCACGACAGAAATGAGTATTGGTATTTACGCGTGTAGGTATTGGGGCATGCCATTGATTAAATATGACATGAGCTTATTTGTACGATCTTATTCTATTTTATCACTAGCTTTTCGCCCGTTGATTCACCTCCGTGGAATACTTTGCAGGTGTATATTACAAGTTTTTTTTTTTTTTTTTACCTGTGCTGGTAGCCTTGAGAGGCTATTCCAGCGTAACCTTAACTAGTAGGTGAGCTCACGGGGCTCAAACCTGACGACGTTGCTAACACGAACCCTAGCAAGAGCAGTGCTTCGCAGAATCTACCACCGGATCGGAAACGCGACCCACTGAGAAGATCCGGCGAGAAACTCAGTGGGCTGTTCTATGGGTTAGTTCGCTTGTCGAGCCCTTCGTCGCAAGCGACGGGTTCGACGAGGACTGTGACCGGTCAATTCAGGGAAGAGATACATAATAATATGTCCAAGTTGTTCTATGTTTACCGCTAGATGGTACTAATAAGGAGTTAAATTTAACAAGTAAAATTTTATATTTGAACACGATTGTTCAATCAATCAATCTTTTTTAATGTTGCAGCTTATGATGATTCTATCTTATGATTTTGTTTTAAACTACGCTATGCCAATTGAATCATGAACATATTTTATTCCACATCCTATGCGAGCAATGGAATTTGAACATGTAAGAGTTCTCCGTCTTACCGCTAGATGGCAATAGTCACTTTAACTTAAAAAGTAGGTACATAATAAAAGTGTTTTGTTGCATTTTTTCTTTTATCATAAATTCCAAATTATTATTTTTTAAAGTTCGGAATTTCTCCACGAATGTTATTTAGATTATAAGTGACGCAATCGTGTAATAATGTTATTATATTTTGAATGTTCTGAAAATATATTGAAATAAAATATCTTGAGTTTGTATGAAACAATAAAATATTTCCCTTAATGCTAATAAGAATATTACGAAATAACTTGAATAGTCAATTCGCATACGCTTTTAAGCAAACAAATATATATTTGGTATATTTCATAGATTTTAATTAAGTTTATATGTATACATATTTATATTTGTAGATTATTATTTTTAAGTATCCGTTTTAGAAAATTACCAATAGCACATTGTGTTTCATTTACTGTCAGTTCGGAAGTTATCCGAATTAATTTATATCTTTATTATTATGTAATAAAACATTTGAGGTGCCAAAATATACAATTTTAACATAATACTTGTGTTGTTGTAAAAAAATAACAATAAAATGATTGTTTATGTTTCCAAGTTGAAGTCGAGAAAGGTTTTATTTGTTGCTAACAGATGGCGCTGTATGTATTTTTAAAACGCGCTATAGACATGTGACAAAGAAAAATACAAAAGCGTTTCTTCACATTCGCGGGATTATTCGTGAACACAAATGTGTTAGGTACATATTACTTAGATATTTTTGGCGCTTCGCATGGCGAGGCTCAGTACAGTAATATCTAGACTTGCGCAAAACATCACTTTTACAGACAGGTGATATTACTCGAAAACATTACAAATCACTCTTAACATTACTCGGTGCGTTCAATAGATACTGTGACGAATACATTGTATCTATACACCCGAATCATTACTTAAGTGATGTGTTCATACTTTGTATATACACTGTTATATTACTTGACAGAGATTGACTTATTTAATAATATAATAATTTTATTTTTTACTTAATATAATTTATTGTGGGATGAACGGATTTCATAAGGCGACTTAGACTGCAAATTGAGCTCGACGATAATGTTAATATACGAGAGCAGTAGACGCATTGTTTCGGTGCGGTCTCCTCAAAATGCATCCAAAGAGGACTGTACTTTCATTTAGACGCCATTCTTTCTTTCACTTATTAAACACGCATTAAAACAAATAATGAAACTATCTTCAAACAAGTGCTTAAGTAATTCAAACACAAACATTAATATGAAATATTACTAAACAGTTACGAGCGACTAGCGATTTTACAAAAGTTGCGAATAAAAAATTAAGTAACTACTTGCGGGGAGCTACCGGCTGGCCCATGAAAAATATAAACACAAATACCTATATTAAAATTCAGACGTACCATAGGTATAAAAATGTATCTAGCGGCCAGGGCATACGGTTCAAAATCACTAGGAATAATTCCGTGTCGCTTGCTCATTTATTTTGCGTAGATCGGTCTGTCTCGCTCGCTCGGTTCCGTTCGTGTATCAAGCAACATTACACGACAAAGAAAGAAACATGTTGGGTGATAGCTTCGCTAGAAGTAATAGTGTTCTGTGGGTGATAGTGTGATGTTTGTTTCCTTCGCGTAATGTGTGATGTTGCATTACATCGTAGAGTAATATTACCGGAGTAATATCACTCGCATTACTTACACATGTCTATAATATACAATAATTTACAAAGTAAGTGACTCTTAATAGTGATGTGAATCGATTACAATTTTTGGCTTCGGTTTATTACCGATTTGTTTCTCAAAAAACCGGCTTTTTAAGATATTTTTAGGTTTTTTCCATAAAGGCTAAATAATCATTAAATAAAACAAATTTACGTGCAAACGAAGAGTTTTCCTCATTCAGTTAATAGAGTGAGCATATTTTATATAGGCTTAATGATCATATTTATATTATCCAATAATAAAAATCTTTTTATTTTTTATTTAATACTATTGTTTTTTTTTCAAAGTGGTTTTTCTTATATTTTAAATGGTAATAATACTGTAGTTTTTGAAATTTGAGTCTGAAGCACGGTATTTTTTATCTAGCAGCACGGTAGTTTGTATATTTGATCTGGTAACACTGGTGTGAACTGTGTACTTAAAAACCGATATTCTTAAATAAAAACCGGTGTTTATCGGTATCTATAAAAACCGGTTTTTCTCCGGTTTTCTTCGAACCGGTTTACATCCCTAACTCTTAACTCGCTGCAGTTCCACGTGCGTTATTTACTCAGTCTCAGTGAATTGTGAATGTTAAAGAAGTAGGTAGGCTAGGTATTTACTCGGTACTCCTACTCCTGACCTGACCAGTAGAGGTGTAAAAAAAGTAAAGGAAAAAAAAACGTACCCGTATGTATTCGTTACTATACATTCAGTATACGTTACTAATACTATCGTATTGTTACTCCTAATACCTCATAACATGCTATGTTATGCTAGAGAAACAAATCGTTTATCGAGACGTATAGTCGTATTGTTCTTTCTATAATTTTATCATAAGATATCACTTATGTACTAGGTGCGGCATCGCCAACCTGCATTTTTCACTTTGCCGTAGCTTAAACCAGACTTATGTTTATGTTATAATGAAAAAGTTACAAATAGGCGTCCAAAATTATTTATTGTCAATAAAATTTAAACAACATTTCAACCATAAATCAACATAAAAATACTTAGATTGAAATTAAACATAAAATTAAATAAAAAAGTTTGTATCAATTAAAATGACAACAAACTCTTTTGTTCTTGGAATTAAATTAAACATAATAATAAAATCTAATATTTTAAACAAAACTAAAATATGTGACTAAGTGAAGAATTTGCGTCTTGTGTCTTCTATAGTGCGTAAGTACTTACATCAAATTTGTAAAATATCTTTCTTACCTTGTTTCTGTTCCACACACGAACACAATACCTCTAATGAATATTTAAATATTAAAAAAAAACTTGGATAACGAATCTCACAAAAATCATCAAACAACGTTATTTTCTTTGTACGTCTTTAAGTTCACATTACCTGTTTTAATTCGTGGAAAATACGCACGCATGCGCAAGACGATCAGTAAGAAACGTTTCAATACACGCATCAGCGCAGCGTAATATTGCGTCATTGAAACAGCGTATGTAACCAGGATACGAAACATGCGAGTAACGAAACGTATTCGTGAGTAAGGTCTCGTTACTCGGTACTAGATGGCGCGATAATCGCCTTATCGTTGCCGCCGCTGACTACTCCCCGAATCCTGATCACGCAGGAGCCAGTCACCGTCGACGCCCTAGACACGTCCTTACGGATCCATCAGATCCAATAACCTTTGCATTAGACGCCTTCAGCTCTAACACTAGGAGCAGGCTTAGGGACCCCGGTAACCGTACTCGTCGAACTCGACAAAGAGTTCGCCGTGCAACCTAACCCATGAATCAGCTCGCTGAGTTTCTCGCCGGATCTTCTCAGCGGGTCGCGATTCCGATCCGGTAGTAGATTCACTCGCAAAGCAGCTGCTCTTGAGCTGTTAGGTCTCCTTCGGAGGCGCTCGGGTAGCTGTTAGCAAATCCCACCTCTCCTGGCTGAGCCTTTGCTCGCCCACCTGTCCTGGTGAAACTGGAAAGGCCTCCGGGCCACAAAAAAAAAACTAGATGGCGTACCCGTTACTCAGTAACGAATACATACGGTTTGCTACAGCTCTGGTTCCACGTGTGTTATTTACTCAGTGAATGTTCAAGAAGTAGGTAGGCTAGATACAGGTACTCGGTACTCCTGAGCAGTGTGGTCTCGAACCTACCGATTTTTCGGTATCTCTATTTTCTACCGATATGGGCTCTGTTCTACCGAAATACCGAAATATAACGATTTTTCTACGATTTCAGAGTATCTATATATTAATACGTGAGGCAAAAACTTTGTATCTCTTTTTACGAAAATTGCGCGGACGGAGGAGTATGAAATTTTCCACACTTATAGAGAATATAGAGAAGAAGTGCACAATGCTAATATTTTTTAAAAATGATGCATAAAAGATACATTAAATCAATAAAGAAAACATTACACACACTACATACCGTGTATTTGACGCACACACGCATGCATACTATTTATTGTCAAACTTTTGTTCTTGACGTCTGTTGTCAAATTGAGAGTAGATTAAATATTGTTTGTCTTTATTATTATTTTTTTATAGAGTAGCCTTGGTGAAATTTGTGATTACAGAAGTATAAAATACAATCATAATAATATACAAACTTACAATTCCAATTAATTATTGTCGAATTTCGACTACTTCGGGACCTCTAGTACATGGAAATTCTCCCGATTTTTCTACCGATTCGACACTTACAGACATTATTGATTCAAAAAATGTTAAAATTGGCAAAACTACTTCGATACTTCTTAAGGGTTCTTTTCCAATATTGTTCAGAGCAATGATTTCCAGGAAATTGATATAGAGTGGTGCATTTTAATAAATTGTGAACAAATCAAAACATTTCCTAATGATGTAGAACTATTTTGGGATGAAGTAACTTTACTAAAACGTGGCGATGAAACTCAAATGTAGGAAACATTTTGTTGTCTAATTTCATCCTTAATATTTTATCACTTCCCTATTCATCCGCTAACGTTGAACGCACATTTTTACATATTAATCTTTTGAAAACAAAACAGCGAAATGGGCTGTCTACTGAATAAATCACTGGTCTATTACATGCAAAACGACCCTTTAATTCAGCTAATTGTTATGATTTAGAAATTAAGTCGGCGATGACTGCAACTATGGCCAAACAATATTGGTATAAAAAAATAGTTATTCTTAAATATGATTTGTTGTAAATTAGTCTGTAAGTTTTTTTTTCCAAAAAATAAACCAATTGGTTCTTGGATTGGAATTCTATCGAATTCGATAGAATATTGTATATTTTTTGACAAATACCAATTTTGGGTACAAAATAGTACAATTAAACCGATTTTAGCTGGCAAGTCTACCGATTTCGCTCTATGACGTTCCAAAACACTGCTCCTGACAACTGGCTGAACTTGAGGGCCCGAAAACGTAAGGAAACTTCGTACTTCATATTTGTCTCAAATCTGAAAGTGGTCTGGTTAGGACGGCAGTATCATCCGCATATATTATCTGAATGGTTATGATGACCTGCCCTACCTACGGGGAGGTCAGAAATCTAAAGAGATTAGAAGGAAGGATAAGACAGCAATTTCATGGAACAGAACAAGCCTAATTTTCCTTGATCTGAAAGATTTAATTCTCAAGGTATGATTTAATTAATAAAAGATCTGCTACATGCTGACTATTCGAATTTCGCGAGAAACTGTATATAGTTGTACTTAAAAATGGCATTTGCTAGTGTTCTCAGAAAAATAATAGTTGAGGTATCGGCTTTTTTATGATTGATGGATTACTGGTGGCTCGGAGGTTTTTCCTGTTCACCAGGACACGTAAGCAAGCAAGGCTTAGCCAGGAGGGGTAGGATTTGCTAATAGCTGCTCGAGCGCCTTCAAAGGAGACCTAACAACTCAAGAGTAGCTGCTTCGCGAATGAATCAACTATCGGGTCGGAATCGCGACTCGCTGAGAAGATCCGGCGAGAAACTCAGCGGGTTGATATTTAGATTGAGTTGCACGTCGAACTCTTTGCCGAGTTCGAGGAGTACGGTTACCGGGGTTCCCAAGCCTGCTCCTAGTGTTAGAGCTTAAGGCGTCTAATGCAAGGGTTATTGGATCTGATGGATCCGTAAGGACGTGTCGTATCGTCTTTGCAACAACAGTAGTGGGATTTAATAATAAAATAAACTAAACTGCTCTCACCTGAAAGCTAAATAATATTATTAAATTTTTTTTATTGTGCCTTAATAAAAATTTGGTTTGTTGTAATTTATTTCGCCTTTACTTCCGTCATTCGCCCAATGGTCGTAATTCAAAATTCCAATGAAACTTTTATAATGAAAAGCGATGTTATAAACAGATTAGTGATAACGATTTACCCAAAGAAATATCGATCTTTTAATCGATCGGAATCGAAATCTGAGAAATCGATTCAAAGAAAAAAGTCCCGAAATTCGTTTTCTCCTTATAATCACGTGCAAAAGTAAAATAAACACTCAAGTCAAAGAGTGAATCAATCAGGACGCAATATCGACCAACCGAATAACATCAACTACAGATCATTTTCACACATAAATGTGTTTGTTTGTTGAGATAAGAGCAAGGGAAGTGATTTCGTGTTGTCATCTATAGAGTCAGGTTGATTTGGTGAAATCACTAATTTACCTACGATTGAGTCGGTTTAATTAATAGCGAATTATGTTCTAGTATTTTTTTTATTGCTTAGATAGGTGGACGAGCTCACAGCTCACCTGGTGTTAAGTGGTTACTGGAGCCCATAGACATCTACGACTTAAATACGCCACCCACCTTGAGATATCAGTTCTGAGATCGTTCGTTCTGAGGCAATCGTTTTATTTTATTCTTCAGGAATTAATTAAAGAATCTATTATATACTAGCTGACCCGGCAGACTTCGTAGTGTTTCAATCAATAAACAAAAGACCTAAACTTTTGTTTAAAATAAACTTAAAACAAAAAAAAAGGAAAAACAAAATTGTTATTTTTATTTAATTCCGAGAATTTTCATATTTTTTTAAACCTTTTAAACCTTCCCTGGACTTCCACAAATAATTCAAGACCAACATTAGCCAAATAGGTCCAGCCGTTCTCGAGTTTTAGCGAGACCAACGAACAGCAATTATTTATATATATATAGATTAAGCAATCGCAAAGGAATTCGACGTTTCCCAGCCGACGCCCGAAGGAATTGCAATAATGAAAGCAGCATTGTCTCGCCAAATCAGGTCGCCTCATTAAAGTGGAATTGCTTGAGTAATATCTTAAAAAACACCCCCGTTTCCGGGGTAACCTTTAGAAATTAGTTACACCCCCTCGACAAAGAATCCTGTGTACACAAAAGGAAATGGGAACGATGCTTTTTTGTCCGGAAATGAAGGTTGGCGACAATCAAAATCTCTTATCCCGGGGAACGCGTGTGGAAAGACGATTATCGCTTCAAGAGCGTTTCATGCTCTTAGTGCTTTTTTTTTTGTTTCACATAATCGACTTTCCGCCTTAGTTTCTCGATAGCTCCACGCCGGCTTCACGATTGAACACTAAAAACTATATTTCGGTGTTACATTACCCGGAACAGATACCGGACTGTTAGCGCTACGTGCGACAGAGATAACGCTATACGAAGCCGAGAAATTAGCCAATTGTCTCTTTCCAAAGCACGATGCGCAATACTGTACTTTAAATAAGTGTGTCAGAGAAAATGAAATAGCCATTAAGTTGTTTTTTTTTTGAGATCATTTTCGTACGACGATTCTGCACGGGCCATTATTCAAATTTCTTTTACGCGTGGAGTTTACCAAATTTTCCAATATCTTAGATCGCCTAATGGAGTACCTAGGTACTTTGAGAAAAATGAAATAAGACTCCCAATATTTACACTCATCCCCTGCGACACTATTTTGAAGCACTTTGCCTCTTTCGCTCCGGAGCTTAGGCGGTGGTAAGGCAAAGGCGTATCACAAGCGCAGCGGGTTAACCAGCGTTTATATTTATTGATTTTTATTTTTATTGCGTAGCTGAATGATCTCACGGTCCATCTAGTGTTACAGGAGCCCATGGACACAAATAACAACGCGAATGCCGTTTGAACTTTTTTTACTGCTTCGGTGGGTGGACGAGCAGACCATCTAGTGTTAAGTGGTTACCGGCGCTCATAGACATCTACAATGTAAATGCCGTCACCGACCTTGACATTTTTTTTATTGCTTAGATGTGTGGACGAGCTCACAGCCCACCTGGTGTTAAGTGGTTACTGGAGCCCATAGACATATACAACGTAAATGCGCCACACACCTTGAGATATAAGTTCTAAGATCTCAGTATAGTTACAACGGCTGCCCCACCCTTCAAACCGAAACGCATTACTGCTTCACGACAGAAATAGGCAGGATGTTGCTATCTGCTCGTGATGATTAACAAAACGTCCTATCAGCAGTAAAAAGCTTTATTAAGGATGCTAAGCATTCGGTAAGTCTGGATGGATTCGAGTGTCCAATGATAATCGTGTTTCGATATAGACTAAGTGAATGGTATAAGTTTTAATTGACAAAAAAAGAGGTTGTCAATTCGACTGTATTTCTATTGTATGTATTCGAATGTGTGCGACTTCAGAACTCTTTTCAAGGCGAATCGATTTTAATGACTCTTTTTTTATTTTAATGCCTCTTTTTTATTTTAATGCTGGTGATTTTCATGAGTCCGATCTAAAATTTATTAAGAACTGACAGTAGCCCTTTAGGTATCGTAATGCGTATTGAATTGATAATATTCCCGTTTGTCTTCTCCGTATTCTAATGAAACAAGAAATTTTAAATGTGTTGTAATTTTTACGGTACGCTATCGTAATAACTTATAGTATTGATTGATGCTACTTACTCGTACAGTGAGTTGATATCATACTGCGTAGTTTTTTTCTTTTAAAACGGAATCAAGTGTTTCTGTATGAAGCGTCAGAAGCCCGTCAAAATTGAAACCTGAAGGTTAGATCCGGGTTCTGAGTTAAAAAATACTTTTTGGCTGGAACGCGAGGAGTGAAGTTGTGTGAATTGTTTTATTTCGTGTATTTAGGGTTTCTTCAGGTTTAAATGTGTAATAACGGTGGTTTAATAACTGTTTAATATCTGGGAAAGTGCACAAATGTGGGAAAATGAAACAACGCCGCTGGACGTAACTTCTCGGGATCCTCCAAAAAGTCCACTGAAAAAAATCTCATCAAATGGCCACCATTATACTGAGATTATATTTCATCTCATATCATCTTATCTCATTTCATTTAATTTCATCCCAGTTGATTAATCTCAAATCAATCATCCTCATTTCATTTCATATCACTCCATATTATCACTTTTCATAAAAATATGAATATAAGTTAAAATAAGACATGACTTAAAGGTCTTAGTTACCAGGTTGTAAAATCCCTAAAAAAAAATAATTAAAAATAATAATAATTAAATAACTTTATAACAGTTGGAAGTGAGACCGAGCTGTACGTTCTAATGGTCTCCCGACTCCGAGTCACGTTCCGACTACATCGGACCCCGTCTTATTTAATTAAAGAAAAATATAAATTAAAATAAATTTTAATGGCTTCGAAAGTAACGGTCGACTTAATGCGAATTAGGAATTCCCATTTGAAAAAAAAAAGCTTTATGTACAGTGAGTTGCAAAAGTGCATGGTCAGTTTAGTAAAAAGCAAAAAAAATCATATGAAACTTGAATTATCGTCATCTGCTATTTATAGGGTGTTTACTAAATATTATTTACTATTTAGTGGCTAAAATTAATTGAGTAAAGGTTATTTTTATTTAATATACGTACATATCTATTGAAATCTTATAATATGTAGTATTAAAAGAAATACTATATACTATATAAGCTATCTAGATTTTTTAATAACTTGAATTTAAGTAGTTTAACAGCTACTTTTGGTACGTAATGGTTTGGTAATGGCATAAAAATAAATAATCGTAATAATAAAGTTTTCTTATGAAGATCAGTTATCCTGCAATCAGATATTTGAACATGGCAACTCCTCTCTCTCTCCCCTCTAACAAAAAAAAACTACGGCTTAATTTTTTCGGTGCGATGAGAAGAGGACCTCGAAATCTTTTGCCTATAAAAGTATTGTCTGCGGAACTATTCAAAACTTTATTTAAAAAATATGTATAAGAATTTGTGTGTTTATATCACGAAATAAGAATCTGTGTGTTTGGAGATACTTTTCAGGAGAATTAATTAGGGGAGGTAATATTATAAGAATCATTAATTTTAAATGACATGGTTTTTTTTTATTATTTTATTGCTTAGATGAGTGGACGAGCTCACAGCCCACCTGAAGTTAAGTGGTTACTGGAGCCCATAGACATCTACAACGTAAATGCACCACCCACCTTGAATATAAGTTCTAAGGTCTCAAGTATAGTTACAACGGCTGCCCCACCCTTCAAACCGAAACGCATTACTGCTTCACGGCAGAAATAGGCAGCAGGGTGGTGGTACCTACCCGTGCGGACTCACAAGAGGTCCTACCATCAGTAACTTCATTATATTATTTTTGCTAGTATGTATGAGGGGCTGGCTGTCACAGAGCACAAGATGTTTCACAGAAGCGTAGGTGAATCTCGCTAACGACGTTTTCAAGTTGAATTTGCGTATATGAAATTTTGGACAATAACATTGGCATCGTCAGTCTACCGAGCAATTTCAACTATTCGGTGGAAGATCTTCCCTATGACGATTACCTCCAAATCTGTTACAGAAAATTAATAAAGTCATGCTTTCTTAATTAAACCGCCTTTTTTCAATCTATCACCGGATCGGATTTGCGGTAAGCTATGAACAGCCGGATCTTCTTAGTGGGTTGCGATTCCGATCCGGTGGTAGATTCTGCGTAGCACTGGTCTTGCTAGAGCTTTTTTTTTGTCAGGAGTAAATCGCCGTACTGCCGCCCCTCTCTGGGGATGGCGGCCGGAGCATGTCGGAGTCGAACCGACTAAGCCTCCTGTCGCTCAACAACCAACGTCCAAACCTCACATGAGACAGAACTCATGAAAAGGCAAAGGGGGAAAGTGAAGCGCTTAGTGCGGAGCACATTATTGCTAGGGCTAGTGTAGGGCAATTCTCTCGGTTTGAGCCCGTGAGCTCACCTACACGTTCGGGCAAAGCTGGAATAGCCCCGTAGGCTACTAACGAATAAGCCACAGAAAAAAAAAACGACACCTTCAGAAGACTTTAGAATCAAATGCATGCGACCGTTCTCAAACAATAGGACAAGTCCTTCAAGCGAGTAATGATATTCAACAGTATTACGAGTAATATACAACATCTTAGGAAGGCAAAGCAAATTAGCCGAAACAAAAGTTCAATTAGGGGACCAACCAAAAAATAGCCGAATTACGAAACTTCCTAACGAAAATTATATGTCTTTTCTCGTTACATTCTTTTTATTGCCGCAAAAAAAAAACACCAATTTATCATTCGGCCTTCTGTTTCAGTCGAAACAATGCCCTCAACACTGTTAATTATGTTGGCGGGAACAAAGGGCTGGACGCGCGGGAAGGGTTGGGAATGCCTTGGTAAAAACATGGTCGAAATGCCGCCATATCGTTTCATGTTGACGTCATGTTGGATTTTTATTGTTTTGTTTCTGTTTGTGTTTGAATTTAGCCCTTGTGTTGGGACATCCATCCATACTGGACTTCCATACCATTACTGGTGGTAGGACCTCTTGTGAGTCCGCACGGGTAGGTACCACCACCCTGCCCATTTCTGCCGTGAAGCAGTAATGCGTTTCGGTTTGAAGGGTGGGGCAGCCGTTGTAACTATAATTGAGACCTTAGAACTTATATCTCAAGGTGGGTGGCGTAGGGATGGACGTTTAAAATATACATCGATGTTTTTTTCGATGTGATGCATCGATCGGTCACATCGATGGTAATACGATGTATTGGGAAATACATCGATGTTTCTTATATATCGATTGTTTTAGGTTAGGCATTAATTAAAACAAAAATATGTATTAATCAGGAAATATATGTATTAATATTAAAAATCACCGAAACAACACATTTTTTTTACATATTCCAATATTTTTTGTCAATGCTATGTAAAAACAAAAGTTTGCTTAATCTCTTCCCCTTCAGCCGGTTTCTTTGTTCAGTCATAACTAGCCCTGCCTGTGAAAAAAGTCTTTCTGAAGGGACTGACGTGCCAACTATTGTTAAATACTTAAAAGCTATTTTGTACAGCTTCGGGAATTGTATTTTGTAATCTCTCCAAATTTCTAACGGATTTTCTTTAAGTCTTCCAACAGGAGTTCGGAGATAAACGGAAAGTTCGTCAGACAAAACGTCTTCAGATTTGTTAATTTTCCAGTTACGATGCACTAACTTATGGTGATCAGTCCATAATGAAAAGGCCTCTTCATTTTTATCGGACTTGTCAGAATCGGACTCAGGTTCTTCATTGCTATGCAAATTCTTCTTCATTAAATCTTTAATTTTCGTAACAGCATTCGAACAAGCTATCGGATCATTGAAATGCATTCTTTTAAACCGTGGATCTAAAATACTTGCGATAGCCAGAGCATTCACATGTTCTATTGAACCCATTCTTTTATTTATTTCATTAATAGCAAGTTTCTGCACCTCTTTCGCTACGGGATCTTCTATAACAGCTGAAGTTATTTTAGAGAGCATGCAACGAACTAAGGGAATAATTTTACTACTTGTGCAGTATTTATCACCTGAAATTTCTTTTGTAGCCGCTTCTAAGGGTCGCAATACCATGATGACAAACGATACAGTAGATATTTCCGATGCACTCAGCATTGCAGGTGCTCTAGGGTGGCGGAAGAGAATATCATTTATGACACTACGGAGTTCTAGAAATCTTTGTAACATATAATATGTACTGTTCCAGCGAGTATCCACGCTTTGTATTAATTTTACCTCAGCTGCTCCAGCAGAAGACTCCGTAGCCGCAGCAGTAGCTTTACGTAATTCATCACTAGCAATGCAACTCTGTTTAAACCAAGTCACTATTGATTTTACTTTAGAAACAATGTTTCTCCACTCAATACATATCATTGTGCCTTCAGCCACCAAATTCAGAGTATGGGCAAAACATGGGATGTGTTTCCTTCTACCAAACGCTAATTCGATCGCCTTAACTATATTGGCTGCGTTGTCAGTAACAACAGCTGTTACATTCTCTTGATCGATTTTCCAGTCTTGACATACCTTTAAGAGAATTTCAGAAAGATAATCTGATGTATGTCTTTCATCCAATTCGTACACACCTAAGGTGACTGAATATAGTTCAATGTCTATTCCGAAATGTGCTGTGATGCCCAAAAAACTTTTCATATTCAAGGTATCCGACCAAATATCTGTTGTTAGGGTTATATCTTCTATAGAGGACAACATTTTCTTAATTGTTTCTGAAATTACTTCATATTTATCGTCCAGCCAGCGTCTACTCGGGAGCTTATATTGAGGAGCAACTGTTTTCATTAGAGTTTTGAAGCCTTCGTTTTCAACGATTGAGAATGGCTGATGGTCTTTGCAAATCATGAATAACAAACAGTTGTTCAGTTTCCTTGTCTTCGCTCCAGATTCTGAGTAAGAGGAAATATCTTTAAAAGCGGCCTGTATTGTTCTTTGGCGTTTTAAAGGTGTAACGTTTTCGTCTAAGTCTGAATCAATGGTTTCATTTACGGTTTTTGGTAACGGTGCACCGGATCTTTGACTGCCACTGCAACTTGGAACAGGTTGAAACTGAAGTACTCCATCATCCATTTTATTATAAGGCGTAACTTTGGTATCCAGATCCAGAGGATTCGATATTTCGTCTGTAGTAGTTACTGCATTGAATGTAGTTTGTTTCGGCTGAATTTCGAGATAAGCAGCCTTATGAACATTACGAATATGTCCAATTAAGTTCGTAGTGTTTCCAGCAGACTTAATTTCCTTTTGACATAGTTTGCATTTCGTTTTCTTATCGTCAATTTTGTTAAAGAACTGCCAAACGGAACTTTTTTTCTTAGGTCCCATTATAACTGAAAGTAAAAAACAAAACTATATAGGACTGTTTACAGGGAATTTATAATAATACCTATTAACTGCCTAGTAGAATACAAATAAGTATAAGCCGCATTTTAATCGATAATATTAATATAGTAATTATCGATAACTTGGCATCACTACAATAGATAGTATTATTATTTCACGGTAAAAAATATAACCTTTCAATCAAATCGTATCATATTGCGAAATTAATGCATTCGTCGTAAAGTAGGTACATAATCTTCTCTTTTATATCTTAGTTATAAGCACGCGCAATATAAAACGTAAAATATAATATTTGCTTTGTACTTTTTGACAACAAAACAATGTGTCATTTCCAGTAAAGTTTCACTAGCAAAACCATTATCATTATCACTAAATACATTATTCTATTTATTAATACACATACCTGACATACCTGTTCATAAATTAGTTTCTTTTTTAGATTTAAACAAGGCAAAAACTCGTATCGTAACAAAAACACAATATACATTTACACAGCAGAAACTCGGTCGGCCATATTGTTGTTTTGGTTTAATTAATATTGGCAGCACTGATTATAACGTTTCGTTTCTCTTTTCACTCATAGTATAGTAATCTCATAATTTGCGTACCTAATCGATGCATCGAATGAAAAACATCGATATATATTCGATGTTGAAGTATTTACAATACATCGGTTCAAGACGATGCATCGTTACTATACATCGAGTATTTTAAATAAATCGATGTATATCGTCCATCGCTAGGGTGGCGCATTTACGTTGTAGATGTCTATGGGCTCCAGTAACCACTTAACACCAGGTGGGCTGTGAGCTCGTCCACTCATCTAAGCAATAAATAAAAAAAAAAAAAAAAAAAAAAAAAGATTATACAACATATGCAGATTAGATACGACCCAATATTATTTATCAAAAATATATTCGGATGATAATTTAAGAAAATACTTGAAATCAGAACGAAGGCACCATTGTGTACCAGATTTATCTATCACTGTTTATTTTTGAAAATAAAAGTGGATAGGCAAAGGAAATTACTTGATAAAAAAGACTGTTTTATTCTTCGAAATAAAGTGGTAATTATAATTAACAGGTAATCTCTCTCTCTTTCTCTCTCTCTCTCTCTCTTTCTCTCACTCTTACTCCACTAAACACGTAAGGCAACGGCGCGATGCTATCCGCTATGCCAGCTGTCAGCAGCTCGAGCTGTTGCTACTCTCAAAAGCTCGAAGCGCTGTCATAGGTACTTAATAATGGCAAGTAACGTTATTTTTAAATAGGTTATTAAGTGCTTTAAATGCAATGTTAATATCGGTTCTATATTTTTAAATTTTTTTCATATACCTTACCTTAATTATATATCTTGGTTGTTTTATTTGTTTCATTAGCTTGTAGTTATAGCAAGGGCGGATCCAGCTTTGGCGCCAGGTGGGGGTCACATAGTCGTGGGCAAGCTAAGAACTTATAATTTAATTTTGATAACAATAGATAATAAATAAATCATGATGTTCTTCAATTAGTCCAAGTTAGTTCAAGTCCTGGAACTAGCTCAGGGGGGGGGGTCATGACCCCCATGACCCCCCCCCCTGGATCCGCCGTTGAGTTATAGAATATGTTCCTATCTTCTTCCCAACTCAACTTCTAATTCCTAAATGGTGCTAAGGCGTATTTTGTTTTTCTTCACCGCCTACTCTACTTTTTTTCCTTAAAACAACCACGTATACAGATCTAAAGAGTGAGATAATTACATAGAAGTGCAATCGAGAGTTCGATCGCTTAGCGCTTCACATCCGCTGAAAAACAAATACACTACATCTAAATCCACAGATCATAAATTAAATCCCCAGGTACCACTTAAGGTGTGCTAAAATTGGCACTGTTCATAAAGACTAAGGTTTAGTGTGACCGTGTTTACAGGTAGTCGCTGGTTTGTCGAGAATTTACACGATACACACGGTCATATTCGACGTCGAACTTTTTTTTTATTGCTTAGATGGGTGGACGAGCTCACAACTCACCTGTTGTTAAGTGGTTACTGGAGCCCATGGACATCTACAACGTAAATGCGCCACCCACCTTGAGATATAAGTTCTAAGATCTCAGTATGGTTACAACGGCTGCTCCACCCTTCAAACCGAAACGCATTACTGCTGCACGGCAGAAATAGGCAGGGCGGTGGTACCTACCCGCGCGGACTCACAAGAGGTCCTACCACCAGTAAACGTTTATATCGAAAATACTAATTTTGATATGTCTGCGACGCGGTTTTAATCAGGACTATGTGTAGTTCTTTCTGAGACAAAGTTGAATTAGCACGTGAAGGATGATTTTGATATGCGTCTCTATAATAATGAACTAATTAGTTTTCCTTTAAATCGCTCATTGTAATTTCAGAGTGAATGCCGCTGACAACATTTATGTCCACAGGAGATGGGGTGCTGCTATAGATCACAGCAGAGCTCGATTGATGACCGTGTTTCAGTTTCTCAAGAGATTTCATATCGCTTGATAATCCGAACTTGTTAGAATTATAAGTGAAGATCATTTTAGGCTACTTATGCCCTATGATTTATTGAATTATTAAATAAAGATAACTAATATTCAGTGTCTGTGCATTTGTCTAGTGGTCATCTATTTTGACCATCATGGGATGGGCGGAGATTGGTCTCATCTGGTGATTCAGCAAACTAAACTGGACCTTTCAATGAAAACCATGAAAGATGCTTGTCAATCTTCACGACAATGTGCTTATCATAATACTCCAAACGTAGTCTTCGGGTCCCGTTTCACAGAATCGTTTCTTTGGCCCTTCGGACCCTTGTTACGACATCTCCATGCGCCGTTTCTATAGCTTACGTGCCTACAAAGGGATTGTCGAGCCCTTCGCCGAACAATCTTTTTATTGATACACGTTTTTCTTAATGACCATCCAACTGTTTTCATTTAAACTTCCGAATGTTTTGTGGATACGACAATATTGTAACACTCTCAGGATTTGAGAGATAAGCCGCTTGTTGCTATTAGATAATGATTTAAGATTTAAATTTAATAGAGAGCAATGTATGTTTACGTATTGTATCTTTAAAAGAAAAACAGAGAGTTTCCTTTTATTTAGCAAGTTAAAGAGCTGTTGGGATTTGCTCTAATCGAGAAAACCAGGAAAATTGCTAAAAAGACAGTTAAACTTATGAAGAGCGGCATAAAAATGTTATTTAAACAATACATACATACAAGTTTGAATTGTTCTAAACATTGTGGTACTCCGTGCAATTTCATTATAAGACCCCGTTTTAGCTGACAACTATTTGCAGGGGGATAATGAGGACTGGTCAGTGGTTTAGTTGTATATTCTTCAAGCGATCCTGTACTGTTGGACGATGTACATTGCGGTTCGTCTGTTTGTTGTTTATTGCTGAGCCTCTAAGTTGAGATGCCATAAGGCCTTTTTTGAAGTTATACTTCTTTAGGCGCGTTATGAAAAATTTATGAGAGTGAAATTTTACGATGCGCGCGCACCATGACACAAAATTAACTGAAATGAAGTTGCCCACTAAATCGCTCATTACAATACGACCGACGTAACTTGGTGAGTCTGAATATAGCCGCAGGTGAACTTTCGCGCATATACACTCGTAAAAAAAGTGTTATTAGCATTAATTTTTTAGTAATATAAATGACAAAATTATTATTTAATATAATTCATGCTAAATATTATTAAATTATTAATGTTAAATATTTTTATTAAATATTAAAAAAATAAGTAAATAAATTTAATTAAAATAAAGTATATCTTCTTACGCGCGTACATAAGTAAACGCACCCTTTTTTTTTAATAGAGTTTGATTTGGCGAGGCTGAATGTGAATATATTTTGATAAAAAATTGTCTACTTATTGTGGATTCTATTGCTGATGGGTCGCTTTTGTTCCCAATGAATCTTTATAAGACAACCCATCTATTAACTACCATTCCCTGCTCTTGTAATTTTGTTTTTAATATAAAATAAACCAAGAAACCTTAATAATCCAGGGTCGTATCTATCCGCTCAGTAATGAAATAGGAAAACGATTCTATGACGGAGCAGAAAACCGTAAAATTCGTCGTGGCTTGATCCAGTGGTATGGCATGGATCATCTATATGTCGCCATACACAGCGGACTAGACATTGAAAAACCACCACGTTAGCTTTTTTTTTCTGATGCCCTATCAGAAGTGTCCTTCGTGTCGGTCGTGTCAATACGGCTGAGACTTCTTACCGTGCTAACTGTACGTAGTACTGCTATTGATATTCAAAACCAGCAATGTGCATCGAACAATTCAAAAGCATCCAAGCGGAAACACAAGCTGCTGTTTTGTGGTGTCGATTATAGTTACCAGAGTGAAGGTTCTGCGTTACCTTGCTGCTATGTTTAGGCTTTGTCATTTAAATAAGTACCTTGAGTCGGTTGTCCAATGATCATCTTACTCAACTTTTAGCCTAAAACGGTGGGTGTACTCGTGGCAATAGCACATCTGGTGTTACGCGGTTATAGGAGTCTGGACATCACAACCTGTATACCATTCGTCAACATTACAGTTTAGCATCGAAGTCTCTAATAGACGTATCTTTAAAACACCACGTTTGACTACTTGCGTGCTCACAAACCGTTCTACTCGCAGTTACAGATCAGGTCTTATATAATAATAGGAGTTAATCAAAATAAATTTATCTTGCCCAATTTGAGTTATCATTATGTGACAGAAGTCTTCTTTGCGTAAGGACAGAAACGTTAGAGAGCCCATAGACATCTACAACGTAAATGCGCCACCTATCTTGAGATATAAGTTCTAAGATCTCAGTATAGTTACAACGGCTGCTCCACCCTTCAAACCGAAACGCATTACTGTTTCACGGCACAAATAGGCGGGTTGGTGGTACATACCTACCCGTGCGGACTCACAAGAGGTCCTACCACCAGTAATTACGCCAATTATAATTTTGCGGGTTTGATTTTTATTACACGATGTTATTCCTTCACCGTGGAAGTCAATCGTGAACATTTGTTAGTACGTATTTCATTAGACAAATTGGTACCCGCTTGCGGGATTCGAACACCGGTGCATCGCTAGATACGAATGCATCCGACGTCTTATCCTTTGGGCTACAACGACTTGAGCCAGCTCATTCATGTTAACAGTAAGCAGCTTAGTAATATTTGACCCAATGCATAATTTGAATGTAGATCTCTAGTGGTAATTTTGCCAGAATATCTCAAGGCAGGTCGTAGAAGGTACGTAACGATATATCCCCGTTTTTAAATGATGATATAAAGTTATGAATTTATGTCGGTCCCTAGATGTCACGGCAATTTCTCCCTCAAGCGTATGCCGGTGGCTTCCAAGGTTTTAGGGTACCTTTAGTTAAGATGTTAACGCTATAAACCATAATTTGTGTTAATTTTAGGGTATGGTTATTACACGTAACTGAGCTATTAGTTCATTATTATAGCAGTATGATTTAGATTAAGATCTGTCACAAAAGGTTCCTTCGGGACAGAACCTGACCTTTCGCCTTGTAGTTTCAAGGTCGATAGGCCGATTCAATAGGCCCTTAGGTACTGGAATCTGATATCAGTGATTTATCAAAGATTGCATCCCGTTTTTTACAAAGCTCAGATGAATGCAACCACGTTACATTTGACGTCAGTTGGGGCTAAACTCAACAAAGGGGTAGCCATAGATCCGACAACAAAACTCGGTGATATCCCTTTGAAAATCGATCAAAATTATCAGATTACATTTATTTAAAATGTGACTCATACTTAAAGTGATTTGCCTTTAAATCTACGAATAAATAGACTTATTAGTTATTCGTAGGTTTTAATATTTTAATATGATTAAGTTATTACGAGCATTAGTACCCGGATGGCATTGTTTTTTATGCATTTGGGCATCTGTAACACAGGAGAAATTTGATTAAAGCTGTCAGTGTGTTACGAGTATAAATCCGTTGTAGTGTTCATTTTAAATTAAAATTGAGAGATTAAAAAAATTACATTAGTCTGCCTAACAATTCGACAGTCAAAACGAATACATTACCTCATTATCTTTCAGCTACTGCTGCAATTTTTTCATGTTTATATGGTATCATTAATCCCCCTGGGAACTTCCTCCCAAAGGCCTGTCTTGACAGCTGATAGAAATACGCCTTAGATAATGACTGGTATTAACATATCCCTGCCCTGATAACGGATATTCCAACACTTTTCTACTCTTGAATCCAATTTAGGCCCGTCTTCATCTATCTTTAACCAAGAATGCTTACTGATTTCAAGAGTAGCTATTATACAATACAAAGTGAGGCAAAATTCAAGATGTGACATTTACTACCAGACTACAACGGCCACGGATTTCGTCTGCCCGGTATAGCAATGAAGCAAATCAAATAACCTATGCGTACATTTTATTTGAAGCTGCAAACCTCATGTAATAAGTCACTCTGATGGGCACATCGACCCTCGAAAACCCTATTATAAAATAAATTATCACACGGAACCCTTGGCCCATAAACATTGTTCTCTTTGCATTAACCCCAAAACGTTTTAGCGAAAAATTAACCAATTAAACAATGCACAGTTTTTTTTAATAATCACAAAAGTAGTATTAACCGTCTTTCGCGTCTTTACCTATGAATATGCATACAATTATACAGTTACAGATGGGCGGACATGCTCAGGACCTAACTGTTAGGCAATTTTACTCACAATCTGGTATCAATTTACATTTTCTCCGGATCTTCTCAGTGGGTCGCGATTCCGACCCGGTGATAACGAAGTACCTACTACACTTGCTACGGCTAGTGTTAGCATTCTCTCAGGTTGAGCCCGTGAGCTCACCTATCCGTCCGTGAAAAACTGGAATAGTCCCTTAGGCTACCAGCGAATAGATAAGAAAAAAATTATTAGGCAATTTTTATAGGCCATAGGCAACATAACCCGAATGTCGTCGCCGATTTTTGAATAATTAAATTGCCAGCCATTTAAGATGAAACGCACGGTCGCTCTGCTACAGAATCAATTAGGGTGTTGTATTAGCGATTAGATGTTTAAACAATCGGAATAATCGTAATCGGTGCAAAATCATAATCGAGTCCGCGAGAAGTTCATCAAATTTTCAATTCGAATGGGTCAACCAGGCTCGCTAAAGATCAGTTAATAAAATTAAATCTCTTCATTGACCTGTCAACTCGCAACACAAGTTCCAGATAATGTAATACTAGTTCCCGAGAAAGACTCATCAAGGTCTTAAGCCGTGCAACTTCACACGACCGCCCAAAAAAGCAGTGCAGTATTTTCAAAGTCCATCTATATGAGTTTAATTATTCCACGATAACCTTTTCAATGCCTAACTTACGCAGTCTTTTAATAATTTTTGGAGCAGGACGTACAATTTATCTTAAAATTTAATTTATTATATAAATAATTAAAGCTTTTAAGGAACACCGCTTAAGTTATGTTTGGTCACTGTTCTTCATTTATGTCGGAAAATATCTACGGAACCAATGTATGAGGAAGCTTTCATTTTTTTCGGCGTTGTAAGTTGTCCTGCGCATGTTAGATTTGAAAATATTGTTAATGTCCCCGTATATTTTTAGGCTGTGTTGTCTCAACAAACAGCTTGAGAGTTCCCGATGCAGAGTAAATACGGGGGTGTTTTTTTTTGTACATTGCGTTTTGAAATTCTTTGGGAAGTTTCGCGCATATTTTGAGGTAAATGAATGAGTTTCTCATTAAGGTTTGGATTTTTCCGATTACGTATTGTTATTGTTGTTTCCTTTTTATGGTTTTATGTCGGTTCGTTATAATGTGATGTGGCTGAAATTTTAACTTCATATCTCAAGATGAGTGGAGGTATATAGGAGGTATTCATGATGCAATTTCGAAGTCATCGTGGCCTAAAGGATAAGAATTACGATGTATTAGCGTTGAGTACTGATATGTCGGTGTTCAAATTCCATAGAAAGGTATCAATATTTTTAATGATAATGATACTTAACATAATTTTTTATTGTTGTGGGCAGACGAGCATACGGCTCACCTGATGGTGAGTCGTTACTTCAGCAGTGCCAGAGCTAGAACCAAGCCGCTGACTACTTTTAATGGCAATGGCGAAACAGACTGCACTACGAATTTTGTATCTTTCGTTTCATCGTTGAGAGAAAGACATGTTCCAGTGCTATTGATAAGTATAATATCTGTCAATTGAGAAAATCCGAATATATCGGGTAGGCGCAGTATGTCCTCTTTTGAACGAAGTTCCTTATGGGACGATGCGGGGGGTACCCTAACCGGGAAAAACGTCCGTAACGTAAGATTTTTATAATTTATGTATAGTCTTAGTATGATGGCTAATGTATAGTCTACGTGATGACGGTTATTATTATTATTATTCATATAAATAGCTGCTTCTTTGTATATTATTATTATATATATTTTTATAAATCATTATGAATAAAATAAAGTTGATAACTTTGTAAAGTAGTTTTTTTTTATCAATAAAAATATCGTAATAAAAAATGTATATCCGAATAATTATTTTCTTTATACCTCCAATAGAACTTAAAATTAATATTTTTATAATAAGGAACTTCGTTCCTATCCGGTGTCCCACGACATCACACATCTTTTTTATTTCTCTCGCTCATACAGCCGATATAAGACTTTTTAGGACGCTTCCGTGGTGGGGCCATTTACTTTCATTATATAGGACCTTAGTAGCTTAATGATCATGTTCTCTTCAAATCACACTTGGATTGCATAAAAACAACCTGCTCCATTTCTAAGAGCAAACAAAAGGCAAGGCTTTTAAGTCGCCTAACTACGCTCCCATAGGATTCGAAACTGATGACGGTAGCTGGCGTGTTACGGCGCTCATCCGACTTGGTTCGCTTTCAAATGATCATTCCGTTTGAAAGCCTCCCTTCCGACTCATTAGTTCGTTCTCGTGGCTATACTGTGTTACGTTCGCTCGAGTCCAGTGTTTCTCAAAGTTTCCAGCTTAAATACAAATAGCGCTCATTTAAATGAAAAACATGTGCGCACAAGGGTAGGCGAATACATCAAGCCGCAATTGCATCTGAGGTTTTCTTATTTCTTCTTCTTCTTCCAGTGCCTCTTCAATCCTGAAGGTTGGCCGTTAGCTTCCTGTATTCATTTCTGTCAGCAGCCAGCCGGAACAACTGTTCGACGGAGGCAATACCGGTCCACTCCCGGATATTCCGGAGCCATGACTTCTTTCTTCGCCCAGCACGTCTCTTTCCGTTTTCTTATTTATACCACTGAAACACAATTTCATTCATTCGATAGAAACGTTGGGACACTTTTTATTATTTTCGGTAGGCAAAGGCTTGGATCTGCCCTTGGCGTTGCTGGTAACCACTCACCATCAGGTGGGCCATATGCTCGTCTGCCTTCAAGGGCAATAAATAAATAAATAAAATATTATGGTTGGAATGTTACAGATGATATTCCGTTCAGCGCGGTAGCTAAACTGTTATTAATTATAACATAATATCAACAATGTCGAACACTCGATTGCTTTGTAGCAAACTGGGCAGAATAATGATAACGACCCGTGCAAGCGATTCCGATGCCACGATCTTTAGTCACCAATAAAATTTAATATAATTTTACTGTTAGACTGAGGAGATATAATTGCGGGGCCTTGAAAAGTTTGAGAGCAACTGCTAAAGACCTGACATTGAAATTCACTCACGGTCCAACGGGTTTTAAGTACTTATTTGTATTTCTAAAACACGTAGCACAATATTTGCTCCAGTTTAAATCATAAACTGTGATAAAACAGTAAGCAATGAATTGATAACTTACTTGGACGAGGTGATAGAAGAATTCATTGACGAAAATGACGTTCACACTGATGATGTAGAAATTAGTCTTTTTGGTATAGTCTCAGACCATGTTCCCAAATTACGCCGAATTTTTTTCATATAAAATTATTATATCAACTAGGTGGGCCCACAATAATTTGAGTGTCGTATTCTGAAGTCTTGACTTTGAATACGTCAATTGACATCTACATTCAGTATTGAGAACGCTCGGTCCTGTAGCGTCGAAGACTGTCTTTCTTTACTATCGTTAGAACTGAAGGTATAGGGTGTGGTTATAGTGTATACAAATCGGCGATTTAACAGCTCCGTTTTTCTGGTCTTTTAGCCAAATTGTTGTTTATATTTAGTTAGTTTAAGGAATTGGAGTACAATGATATGAGAGGTCCAGCAAAATGGTGGGAATTTACTGTATGGAATTTTTGAAAGTACCCGCAAAGCTAGCGATTTTTCTTGCATTGTCACTCACAGTCGTGAACAATTCACAAATTTTCGCTCTTATCTTGTCCGCTTAAAAATTTAAATCAATCGTGGAGCTCTTTCTTTATCACAACATTTTTGCATGAATGGTCCGTAGTGCAATGGATTTACTTTACGTTCCACTACTGCTGAGGTCTTCGTTTGTCAAAAACTTCGATTTGTGACGTCATTTATCTGTAGCCTCTTCAATTCGCTTAATCTTAGTTCTTGGACATTTAATATTAACAAAAACGTTTGTTCGTTACAGTGTGGATATCTTAGAGTATTTTATTCATTAACCAAATACATTTTTTTATAAAGTTAATTGTGTATTTTTCATTACGTTTATTTCAAGAGCAATACTTTGTTTTAAATAGTAAAGAAGGTATTCATTCATGTGGAACTAACACGATGAAGAGGAAAATAGATAGTTTATTTGTTATATATTTGTTTTGTTTACTTTTTTTTTTGCTTAGATGGGTGGACGAGCTCTCAGCCCACCTGGTGTTAGGTGGTTACTGGAGCCCATAGACATCTATAACGTAAATGCGCCACCCACCTTGAGATATAAGTTCTAAGGTCTCAGTACTGCACGCATTACTGCTTCACGGCAGAAATAGGCAAGGCGATGGTACCTAACCGTGCGGAATCAGCAGAGGTCCTACCACCAGTAAAAATATTATGGATATAACTATTTTTGTTAAATATTTAAATAGTTATATCCACTTTCTAACAGAATTATAAAATGATATAGGGATTTCGATATTGCATGGTTGTTGCGAGCCTGTCACCTTTACGTTGTAAGAGACCTAACAACCGTTATGCAATACAATTGCAACTTCGATCTTGTCTCATTGAACTTGACTGTCAAGTTCGATTCGCAAATATTATTAAATAGCTTCTCCAACAGTTTTTCTGTTGCTGCGTGAAAGAAGACAAAATAAATAAACATCCTCCTTTATAATATTGTTATATTAATGAATCTTAGAACGCCGAGCTTACCAAATGCACCGATTTGCTTGAACTACTCATGCACCGCCTATTGTTCGTCGATGGTACCACACGAGAAGACTTTCTTAAAGCATCAGAAACATCTGTGTGAACATATCAGATAATAATGAAAATCGTCAAAGTAAAAATTAAACAAACATCACAATTATTACGGGAAAAAAAAAACAAACAGAAATTCAAAAACTCCGTTCAGTAATTTTTCATAAGACCGTATTTATGAGTTGATCCAGTTTAATCCGGTGTTTAAACCGGTCGAGGACTGACGTGAGCCGGTGACGGAGCAGCCCACGTCTATGTCAGCGGGTATTAGTTGTGGTTTGTAACGCAGAACCGGACTCAGGCTTGGGAACATCGCAACAACCGGCTAATGAATAACAAAGCAGAACGAACCGGATAAATGGAGATCTTTAACAATGCAAACAACATCAACTTTGTTTCGCGGCAAATTTTATTCAGTGGTCGTGTCTATTTCGCAACGCGCCCAAAAACAGTCGGACCATTTTGAGATCCGGTAGTAGATTCATTCGCGAAGTAGCTGCTCTCGAGTAGTTAGGTTTCCTTTGGAGGCGCTCGGGCACCTGTTAGCTAATCCCACCCCTTCTGGCTGAGCCTTTGCTCGCCAACCGGCCCTGGTGAAGCTGGAAAGGCTTCCGGGCTACTAGTAATCCTTAAATCATAAAATAATAAAAAAAACATTACAACCGCGAACCAGTCCTGCGTTCAGGTTTGAAGAATAGTACTGCACTTGTATATGGAGATTTCGGTCCCTTTTTCTAAGTGAATATGTCTATGCACATCAGTAAATAGATGTCTAGGAATTTCGGAAACAAATTAACACCGGTTGGGCTCTAAGGTCATCTTCTGGTATAGCGCAGACCAATAGACCAATAGAGTTCTTTTTGGTCTTCGTAGTTTATTTTTATTTTTTATTGCTTAGTTGGATGGATGAGCTCACAGCCCACCTGGTGTTAAGTGGTTACTAAAGCCCATAGACATCTACGACGTAAATGCGCTACCCACCTTGAGATATAAGTTCTAAGGTCTCAAGTATAGTTACAACGGCTGCCCCACCCTTCAAACCGAAACGCATTACTGCTTCACGGCAGAAATAGGCAGGGTGGTGGTACTTACCCGCGCGGACTCACAAGAGGTCCTACCACCAGTAAAAATCTGTCTGCCAAACCCTATTTAATTGCAATTCTCAGATTTTTATCCTATCAACATTTAAAAAAATTTTTTTGTTCATTCCCATGGGCGAATCTAAGATTTCCAAATCAAGCACATCTTCGCGCATATTTCTGATTATTTGGTTTACAATTATTATAATTCGTCTATCTAGAAGCCTGATTTCGGTAGATAGACCTTCCTTAACTCAATGTGATTCCGAAGCGGCCTGCATTTAGAGCACAAGCAACCTTAGTTTTGAGTTTCTAGCACAAAATCTTAATTAATATTCCGACCGAGTACATACCTTACATCAAGTTAACATGGCGTCGGGCTTGTGCCGCGCAGGTACTGAAGAATGGACCCGTGTTTTGGTTACCACAAGGAATGTCATGTACCTTGGTTTTGTAATAGAGCTCGTTAAAACTAAGAGTCAGCACGTGTTATGAAGATGACTGATGCTTAAAATGAGTAAATATGAACCTACGTATGTACACGGATTAAATGATTTCAATCTATATATATAAAAATGAATTGCTGTTCGTTAGTCTCGCTAAAACTCGAGAACGGCTCTACCGATTTGGCTAATTTTGGGCTTGAACTATTTGTGGAAGTCCAGAAAAGGTTTAGAAGGCTAGATAAATATGAAAATACTTGGAATTAAATAAAAATAACAATTTTGTTTTTCCTTTGATGTGTCCCCCGACGGACGGATTCCTTTTGGTTGTTTTAAGTATAATTATTTTATACAAAAGTTTAGGTCGTTTATTTATCGATTAAGGCACTACGAAGTCTGCTGAGTCAGCTAGTGTTAACATAAAAAATACATTTCTTGCTTGGTTAACTTTGTAGTTTAAAATCACATTCATCCGGTGACCACTAAAACTGTATTCAAAACATCTGAAAGAGTATAAAAGACGGAAATAAACGCGAGGTTAAACCGTAAAAGAACTTTTAGATTGAACCACGTATTTCATTGTTAATCTCTTGCAAGTTGCTGATGGGATTTCGATCTTATGTATCATAATCGGGTGGTCCATATTCAAGCTGTGGTGCTTGTAATTTTTTATGGCTTGAGTCTGGACAAAGTTCTAATCTACGGTGCTACTTGAAAAAAAAAGGGTGCGTGTACTTATGTACGCGCTTAAGAAGTTATACTTTATTTTTATTATTTTTTTTATTTAAATTTTAATCAATTTGAAAAAAAATCGATTAAACAACATCCTCAAACACGCATATTGGACATCCCTTTTCTTGACATCGTATAAATTCGGTAATTCTCGGTACGGTTCGGAAAGTTCACCTGCGGCTATATTCAGACTCGCCAAGTTACGTCGGTCGTATTGTAATGAGCGATTTAGTAGGCAACTTCATTTCTGTTAATTTTGTGTCACGGTGCGCGCGCATCGTAAAATTTCACTCTCATCAATTTTTCATAACGCGCCTAAAGAAGTATAACTTAAAAAACATACAAATTGTCTTTTTTATTGTTTTTATTGCCTTTGTAGGCAGACGAGCATACGGCCCACTTTATTTACGTTACCGTCGCTCATGGACGTCAGCAATGCTAGGAGCAGAGTCAAGAAGCTGGCTAGCATTAAGTACTCTCCGCAAGCCTCGTTTGAAGAAGGGCATGTCATAGCGCTCGGGAAACACCGTGTTGGGGAGCTCATTCCAAAGCTGGATGGTGCGTGGCAGAAAAGATCTTTGGAAACGCACTGTCGATGAGCGGGGCGGTTCCAGATAATATGGATGAACTCTGCTCCGATGGTGGGAGGTGTGATGATAAAATCCTTTTTGTTAGATTATTAAATCATCAGGAGAGGGGATCATTTCGAATGATTTCGAATTCTACGGTGCAATTCAGGTGCGAACCTCGTGAAACATTCAAATTGATTATGCATACAAGTGATTTCATATCTTAGTTGTTTGAGATGTATTTTAAAACCACGACTGCTGACTGGTCTGCGGGACTGCTGACCCACAATAGCTTTACTAGTAGCAATGATAGTCTTATGTGTATTGGCAAAGTCCATTTAAGTTTGTCGAGAATATTGTTACTTTACTTAAAAAATAGATAGAAGTAAATCAATTTATTACCTATTCTCACTTCTGTTTCAGAGTTTTGTCACAATATGTAGGTATCATTGTTCTTGAATTGAAAATGCAATTAATTAAACAAATAAAATGATGCAGTGATTCAACTGCTGGACAAAAAAAACCACACTAATTAAACTGAGGTAACCCTGAGAAGATTTATTCAAAGTAAATCAGGTATTCATCATTAAAGTAATCAAGCCAAGAACTGATGAACGATTGCATTCTAACATTATTTTTTTTATTTTTTTTATTGCTTGCTTGCTTTGAAGGGTGGGCCAGCCGTTGTAACTATACTGAGACCTTAGAACTTATATCTCGAGGTGGGTGGCGCATTTACGTTGTAGATGTCTATGGGCTCCAGTAACCACTTATCACCAGGTGGGCTGTGAGCTCGTCCACCCATATAAGAAAAAAAATCAACACAACAAAAAAAATCTATAGCGTTTTAGTTAAAAAAAAAATTGCCGCCATTTTACTGCACGTGAATTATAAAAGACAAAAAAAACCCACAGCGAATATAGCATAGTATAATTGTACGTCATAATAAACTATTTTGATTACATAAAAACTCAAATCATAACAAAGAATCAATCTAAAACGTTATAGTTTTCAAAAAAAAAACTTACCGCCATTTTACTGCACGTGGATTATAAAAGAGAAAAAAATCCTACAGCGGCTCTAGATTTAGCGGGCGGTCTAGTAATGAGTAACTCCAATTAGTGACAGCGCGGTAGTCATTCACGACGACATGAAAAGGTAAAAAACTCTGTATGTAGCCTGTTCACTATGTGTTTTGTGGACAAGTTTTTTAACAAGCCACTTAATGGTGTTACTACATATTTACGATTTAAAAAGCCATTTGCTTGAGAGAGATAATTGTGTTAATAAAACCGGTCAATGTTCGTTAATAGACCTGTTTCAATTCTGATTATATTTATTATATCGTCTTTTCGCATTAAAAGTGTACAATTTCCAAAAATATTCGAAATTCAGTAAATACGCGGAATCATTTGGTATTTTTGTCATAAATACTGTCAAAAGAGCGTAGTTTAGTTTTAGTTTTTTTTTTAGTTTACCTATGTTTTGACTACTACTAACAAAATTAATACATAATTTTATCTTACTTTAAACTACAGATAATGTAACTGGTAAAAAATATAAAATAAACGTTGCGAAGATGATTAATCATGTTAAACCTTTTTTTATTTTTTTTTATTGCTTAGGTGGATGGACGAGCTCACAGCCCACCTGGTGTTAAGTGGTTACTGGAGCCCATAGACATCTACAACGTAAATGCGCCACCCACCTCGAGATATAAGTTCTAAGGTCTCAGTATAGTTACAACGGCTACCCCACCCTTCGAACCGAAACGCATTACTGCTTCACGGCGGAAATAGGCGGGGTGGTGGTACCTTCCCATGCGGACTCACAAGAGGTCCTACCACCAGTGATTACGCAAATTATAATTTGGCCTTTAAAGCACTCTCCTGTAAAATTTTTAAGTTTTGAGATTATACAGTTTTAATGCGAGAAGACGATATGTGATTTGATAAATGTACTTAATTTTGCAGATTGGGCCCAGGCTGCCCATGTTAATTTGGATGCGTTCTTGCCGCTTCTTGGCATTCCAAGTAACGGTCATCGTTTGGCGCGCAACTTAACTTATAGACATGACCTACTGATTTCCTCACGGGATCTTCTCAATATCTCAGGTAGTAGATGGGTAGGCAAGAAGGCCAATTTTGTGTATACCGACATACTTATTGGAAGCGAACAAGCCTTGAGTTTATTTTTCAGTGGTGAAACTGCAATCTGAATAGATTGCAATATTACAATATTACGAAAGTACTTTAAAGGCCAAGTTGAATAATAAACATTTTAGTTTTGATGGCACATATGGTTGTCAAAAGGAAGATAACGGAAGAAGGCTTAGAGGCACAAACCCAATGCGTTGGTCGGACCAACCTACCCTTCCAGATTAGACCACGATGCCATTGACGCTGCCGAGGGCAGACTAAGCTGGCCCAAGACAGTCTAAGATAATTCAGAAAGGCCACGACCTTCAGCATTGAGGAATATTGACGCAAGGAGGAGAATGTTTGACATGGTACTAGATGTTCATGTTTTGGATAGGTAAAGACTCCCGGTATATTCCTATCGACTGATGCGACCGACCACAATAATGTTTTAAAATTGTGTAACAAATCATCATCGTAATCTCAGCCTGTCTACTGTCCACTGCTGAATAGGCCTCTCCAACTGTTGTCCAGTGCGGCCGGTCCGTTGCCACCTGCATCCAACGTGACCCAGCAATTTTCAACAGATCGTCGGTCCATCTCGTAGTTGGCCGTCCCACACTGCGCTTCCCAGTCTGTGGTCTCCACTCGAGGATCTTTCTGCCCCATCGGCCGTCCGATCTTTGCGCTGTGTGTATCAAATATCAACTACGAATATACATATCGACGCTTAAAAGCCAAACGTGACTGAGCGACAATGCGTGAACTTTACAGTAGACTAATTTAAAGTTGAAATACCTGAAAAAAATACTATTTTAACGAATCTAGCTGTAGGATTGAAATGATTTTAATAGACCTAGAAATATATATTTTTTGCGCATCGAATATGGTTATTGCCTATCATTTATGTACAAAGCAGCTATTGTCGCTTAGTCACGTTTGCCTTTCAAGCGTCGATATATAGAATTTCTTCACGGACCTTTTACACGAAGTAATAACATCGTTCAAAATAAAACAAACTTGTAATTTTTAATATTATTACGCACAATTACTGACGGCAGTCAATTACAGGGCTCTTTTCACGTATGCTTGTTGCGTGCATAAGCCCGCTTAAACAACATGCTTGGATACTGAAACTGATCGATAACGCGAAAGTAAGGGGAAATTTTGGGGGGTTGATTGATTGAGTCTTTGATCGTATACTGGAACCGGAGTGGCGCATTCCCGTCGTTGTAATTACTAAATACGCTTTATCAATTCTACTCTTACGTTTTTATCTCACATTTATTCCTATCATTCTCCTCATAAATGCATTGCAATTGCAAAAAAAAAACTTCTCGTGACGGAGCGAAAGGTATTGAGAAAAATACTAGGACCAGTTCGGAAAGAAGACGGTTCTTGGCACGTCCCGAAAAATAAGGATGTGGAGAGGCTTTTTGGTGTGCCAAATATTCTGGGGGAGATGAAGGCACGGAGGCTCGGATGGCACGGACATGTAGTACGTATGGAGCAGGATCGGGCTGTGAAACGGGTGTACACGGGTGTACCGGAGGGACGCCGCCCCGTAGAGAGGCCCAAGTACCGCTGGTCTGACGCTGTGGAAGGAAATTTACGGGAGCTCCAAGTGTCGGACTGGCAAGGTGTAGCGCAGCGCCGGGATGAATGGCAAAGTTTATTGTCGGAGGCCAAGACCCACTTCGGAGTCATAGCGCCAGCTCAGTAGTAGTAGTATTCCTGTCATTATAATATTTCCAACATTTCGAATACAGTACGAATTTCGTGGTAATGATGGTCTCTTACTGATGGTAGGAAGGATGGATGAAGGAAGGATGGTGAAACCGCACGGTTAGGTACCACCAGCCTGCCCTTTTCTGCCGTGAAACGGTAATGCGTTTCGGTTTGAAGGGCGGAGCTGCCGTTGTACTGTTAAAGCTGAGACTTTAGAACTCTTGTCTCAAGGTAAGTGGTGGCATTTACGTTGTAGATGTCTATGGGCTCCGGTAACCACTAAGTTGTGGGCTGTGAGCTTGTCCACCCACCTAAGCAACAAAAAAGGTCTACTATGGTATTACTTGTGATTTAGGTCGGCTAGCGAATAATACCTTAGTTCATAGTGACCGTAACATTTATTTTAATTATGTCCACGACTCCCTATACCTAAAGATATTAATAACAATACCAGCTACTAAACGGCTTACTAATTTATAAACAGAAAAAAAATGTTCGCGGATTAGTGTTGAAGTCCTCTACGCAGGAAATAAAACAAAATAAATTAAAACACTACCATTTAAAAACCCTTTGGTTATTCCACAAGCGTTAGATGTGAGAATGAAAATTCGGATTGGCACTATACACGCAATTTGCATTCAAAACGCCTAACCTTATTTAGTACAGCCGTATAACTGTATTATTCAAAACACAATAACCAAAACATACTAAATAAATTATTAAAAAGCACTTGACCCGGTTTCTCCTTCGCTCGAGCTGAACGTAATCCGGTGCAGACTTCGGAAAAGGGAGGGATTATGTTTGGCACGTTTGCTTTATTACATAAAAGGTATTTTTAATGAAGTTCGGTTCATTTTTGTTGTTGTTGTTGTTGTTGTATGGTCTTGTAACGACAGCCTATAGGGATTAAAGTGCTTTTTTTGTTCTTTTCGCAAACTGTTCTTGTGTTTTTATTTTTTATTTTGGAACGAAGTTCCATAAGGGACAATGCGGAGGGGTACCCTAACCGGGAAAAAACGTCCGTAACGTAAGATTTTGCACACAGTGTACGACTTAAGTTTGTAATAACGTAAAAAAAATAGCATATTTTTATTATATATTTTTTATAAGTCATTGTGAATAAAATATAGGTGATAACTTTGTAAAGTAGTTTTTTATTTTTATCAATAAATTATTTTCTTTATATCTTTATATTTCTTTATATTATAATATTTTTATAATAAGGAACTTCGTTCCTATCCGGTGTCCCACGATACCACATATCTTTTTTTTATTTGAGAATGATTTAGCTCCTCTCGTATCAAGCATCTCTTGTGAGTCCGCACGGTAGGTACCACCGCCCCGCCTATTTCTGCCGTGAAGCAGTAATGCGTTTCGGTTTGAAGGGTGGGGCAGCCGTTGTGACTATACTGAGACCTTAGAACTATATCCCAAGGTGTGTCGCGCATTTACGTTGTAGATGTCTATGGGCTCCAGTAATCACTTAACACCAGGTGGGCTGTGAGCTCGTCCAAACATCGAGACAATAAAAAAAAAAAAAAGCAGCCATAGAAATAATTTTGTGCATGAGACCGTGAGGCTACTAACCCATAGACACAGCCCATTGAATTTCTCGCAAGATCTTCTCAGTAGCTAGCTATTCCGATCCGGTGGTAGATTCTGCGATTCACTCCTCTTGCTAGGGCTAGTGTTAGCAAATTCTCTTGGGTTGAGCTCACCTACCCGTCCGCGCCTAACTAGAAAAACTCCTTAGGTTACCAACGAATAAGTAGGGAAAAATATAAATGAAGGTTGAAGCTTACAATAATATATTTTTGCTGTCCATGCCTTCAAACCGGCACACCTGAATGCGTCGCGGCAGAAAGAGATAAGAATTGTCGCCATGTTCGACCCTTTAAGCGGACTCAACAACAATTTTCAATCCGATGTCATTGAATAATGAAACGTTTTCCATTTACATAAGGTTCAATGGAGTTCTTTCTATTCACACGGCAACGTTTTCAGATGTTAGCTGCTATTCAAGTTGATGAGACAAAACTGGTCCGCATCAGGTCTTAGTGTAGAGAACAGCGTTATACTAAGAAACTTATACTTAAATTTAAACTTACACTTACCTACACCTACTTAAACCAACGTGCAGTATTCCCTTGGGTTTTCACGAGTAAAAGACAACATAAAATAGTTTGATGGATTTTAAAAGGAATGCATTGAAGACGACTCAAGAAGCATAGGAATTTTAATTAGAACAAGAGCTTCAGCTTAGATTCCTAATGATGCTGAACTAGTAACAACGTAACTTAAAAATCTTATCAAAGTCTATCTTGAAAAACCTTGAATACACTTTTCCTCAGAGGTCTTGTATATAATTAGTTTCAAATTTGTAACTTCTAACTTGAGAGAAAGAACACAGTACTACCGGTTCTTGATTTGATAACAGTAAAAACCTCGTCGGAAAGTCACATATAAATTATTTGTTGATGGCGCGCAATGTATTACAATTTAAAAATCTTATGACTCGCAAGGTCATTGACCTTGTGTGATACGTACGTTTTCCAACTACCTTTGCTCAAGATTGCGGGTTCATAAAGTCTAAATCTATTAAAACGATATCCATTAATGCTTAATTGAGCAAATTTCATGTTAGTGTTGTGCCTCATTTTTTGCCCTTCAGTTACCACTTTCTCAAATAGTACTTTCGATTTTTTTTCCTACCTATGCTGATAGCCTTGAGAGGCTATATCAGCGTTACCATAGCGTGTAGGTGAGCTTTCGGGGCTCAAACTAGGAGGTGTTACTAACACCGGTCCTAGCAAGAGCAGTGCTTCGCAGAATCTACCACCGGATCGAAAACGTGACGCACTGAGAAGATCTGGCGAAAACTCAAAGGAAACTGATATAAACTTTAATATCAAAGTCTCAAGGTTTTTTACTGGTGGTAGGACCTCTCCTGAGTCCGCACGGGTAGGTACCACCACCGCGCCTATTTCTGTCGTGAAGCAGAAATGCATTTCGGTTTGGAGGGTGGGGCAGCCGTTGTAACTATACTGCGACCTTAGAACTTATATCTCAAGGTGGGTGGCGCATTTACGTAGTAGATGTCTATGGGCTCCAGTAACCACTTAACACCAGGTGGGCTGTGAGCTCGTCCACCCATCTAAGAAATAAAAAAAAAGGTTTGTATAGAATTAAAATGATTATATATATGTACTTCTGAAACGGAATATGATACCCGCTCCGCCCGCGTCCGTATACCGTGTCACTGTTTTAGCTAATGAGTAACTCGCACGGTTACCTGGCAGCTCGTGTGGAACGTCGCTCAACGTTAGTGATCTTGGATAATTTTTATTATGACTTCACGTGCATATGGCCGTCTCATTTGAGGCTACGTTGTATAGGATTAGTATGAGCTCTTGCAAGTTGTCATGCAAGGAACGAATTAGGATTAGACGATGCCAGGTGGACGTTGTATATATATATATTTATTGCTCAGATGGGTGGACGAGCTCACAGCGCACCTGGTGTTAAGTGGTTACTGGAGCCCATAGACATCTACAACGTAAATGCGCCACCCACCTTGAGATACAAGTTCCAAGGTCTCGGCGTAGTTACAACGGCTGCCCCTCCCTTCAAACCGTAACGCATTACTGCTTCACGGCAGAAATAGGCAGGGTACCTACCCGCGCGGACTTATAAGTGGTCCTACTACTAGTAATTACGTATATAATAATAATAACTGGGAACAAATCACGCACAGTCATCCAGCCGCAAATTAGGATTTCCTGTTTACGGGTACCAGAGACTGGCATACGTACATATACAGGGTGTCCCAAACAATAGTGTATAACCGAAGTCCAGAGGTACGTCACTAGGTTTGTACATGAGTTTTATTTTTTTATTTCTGTGTTAAGGCACTTTTTTGTCACTATTGCGCGAATACTTAAGGGACACATGCCTGATAAATCTGACTAACTGATAACTCGAAAATTATCAAAAATCGCGGAGCTTACATGGGGGTGATTTGGATGGCCCTAGTGATGCTCTGCCTCTGGATTTCGGCTTGACACTATTTTTTGGGACACCCTGTGTATGTTTAAATATATACGTAATTTAGATAATAAATACCCAGGCGAAGAGCAATCAAAGCTGTTCGTCACACGAATGTTTGCCCGATGTGGGAGTCGAACTCACGACCCTCGGCACAACAGTCAGGGCTACTAACTACTGCACCACCGAGTCGGTCAGCGATATATCTCGTGTTAAAATGCGTTGTACTTCAAAAGTACCGCTCACTTTTCCGCAATGCAGTCAGAGTTCAACTTCCGATAAGTTACTCTATAAGAAGATTCACATATTATTATACTCGAGAACAATAAATGCGGGTCACATAAAGAAACCTATAAATGTTGAAAACTAAACGAAACACTGAAATATTTTTTCAAATCGGACCGATAGTTCCTGAGATTAGCGCGTTCAAACAAACAAACTCTTCAGCTTTATAATCTATACCTATTTATATAAAAATCAATTGCTGTTCGTTAGTCTCGCTAAAACTCGAGAACGGCTGGACCGATTTGGTTAATTTTGGTATTGAATTATTCGTGGAAGTCCAGAGAAGGTTTAAAAGGTGAAAAAATATGAAAATGCTTGGAATTATATAAAAAGAAACAATTTTGTTTTTCCTTAGATGTGTCCCCTTGATGTGTCTTTTATTTATTGATTGAGGCACTACGAAGTCTGCCGAGTCAGCTAGTATTAGTATAGATTATACATTAGTTGGTGAATTCTATTTGCAAATCGATTACTCAAGGAGAATATGGAAGAGCGGCCCCCAAGATCCATTAGGTAGAAACCGCAGCTCGAAGTCATCACTCCGCCATCCATTTTGGGACATAGGTCTCTTAGGTATTGTAATAAGAGAAGTTAAAGTTTTATTTAAGATATTTTATGTACGGATAGTTGGCTGCTTATAAAAGTATGTATGAAAAAGATAAAATTTTCTTAACTTGCGTATCGTGATGGGGTCGCACGTGGAAGGTTTATTTTTTAAATAGCTTTACTGGTGGTAGGGCCTCTTGTGAGTCTGCGCGGGTAGGTACCACCGCCCTGCTTATTTCTGCCGTGAAGCAGTAATGCGTTTCGGTTTCAAGGGTGGGGCAGCCGTTGTAACTATACTTGAGACCTTAGAACTTATATCTCAAGGTGGGTGGCGCATTTACGTTGTAGATGTCTATGGGCTCCAGTAAACACTTGACACCAGGTGGGCTGTGAGCTCGTCCACCCACCTAAGCAATACAAAAAAAAAGTATCTTAGAATAAACGAGTTCGCTGATCGATTGGCGTTAAGAGGTTACCGGAATATCGACATCAACAACATACTGTACTTAAAATCTGACATGCTAGGATTACAGGTTAGATATTAGGTTTACGGAGCACCAAAGCTACATAATTGTGGTTCTGACAACTCATTCGTATGTGACCTTGAAAGCTGTAAAGTTTACGAAACGTCATAAATAATATAATAGCAATAAAAAAACACCAGGTTAAACTGTAACAGTAGTTTTAGTTCTATTTAATGATGACTAGATGATGACCGAGCTTTGCTCGGTTTTTTTTATAACGCCATCTTATTGTGTCTTTAAAGCGGTTAGTTGCTCTCAATTAAGAAATATAGTATTATTATTCGCCAATAGATGTCGGGAAGAGTTGATTATTGAAAACACGAATAAAACAACATTTTCTGAAAATAAATCGTAGCTAGATCGATTTATCGCCCCCGAAATCCCCTGTATACTAAATTTTATGAAAATCGTTGGAGCCGTTTCCGAGGTTCAGATTATATATATAGGTATATTAATATACAAGAATTGCTCGTTTAAAGATATAAGATTACTAGATTCAATTTTTTTATGGTTTTAAGTCGTTCTCGTAAGTTGAATATCGTGTAATAATAATCAAACCCGCAAAGTTACTGGTGATAGGACGTCTTGTGAGTCTGCACGGATAGGTACCACCACCCTGCTTATGTCTGCTGTGATGCTGTGAAGCAGTAATGCGTTTCGGTTCGAAGAGTAGGGCAGCCGTCGTACTGTAAACAACTAAGACCTTAGAACTCATATCTCAAGGTGGATGGCGGCATTTATGTTATAGATGTCTATGGCATCTGGTAGCCACTTAACACAAATAAAAAAAATACATTTATCATCAATTGTGGCTGTCGCAACCTTTGAGACAGATTGCATGCTTCGCAGCCGAAATAAGCAGGTTCGTGGTGTTTACCCGTGCGAGCTCACAATACGCTTTATCGAAAGTAATTTTGCGGAATCAATTTTAATTACACGATGTTTATTTTTTTATTTTTTTATTTAATATATTTTGTACACGCAGCTGTTAGAGAAAACACGACAATAAGGGTACAGAGTACAAGGACACTACTTATTTCATGTTGAAATCTCTTCCAGTAGGTCCGCAAAAGGAAAGAAGAATTAGGAACACAGACAGACAGATGTTATTATTTCTTCGTCGAACGCATTAATAAGCGCTTATTTAATACGTTTTTTATTAAACAAAATGGTAGCTGTTTACGACATTTGTATACCGGAATGGAATCACACCGCTTGATACCAATACACGTCTTAACCTTTGGGTATTCATTCGAACATTTCCTCATAATGTCACATTTAATTTTACCTTTCTAAAATATGAAGGAAAAGAACCCAAAAGAACCTCTTCCGGGCGAGAGCCGGAATAAATAATTCCGAATTGGGCAGATCATTCATAAACTACGTTTATTATGACTAGGGAAATGGGGCTTTTAATTTCAGTGATAAATTACGGCTTTCCCGTAAATAACGACACAAAGACTATCACTTTGACATAGGATTGAAAAACGATAGAGGTGCCTTCAATTAAATTGGAGAGATAAGAAATTTCAGCGGTGAAAATCAAGCGGTCTACTACTGGCTAATATCAAACTATTTCTTCTCGACTTGAGATTTTTTTGTTTAGAATCAATTGATACCGTGATCAGTGAAATTGAAAAAACAGCTGACGCGCATAATCTTTATGTAGAGGATTTTATCCTTGAATATAAGAAGTCCAATAAAAACCTGACACGTGCTAACGACTTTTGCAAGTAAATATAATATGCAAGTAAGTAAGGTACCGAACATATTCCCTGTATTGTTCTTCGTACTTAGCTATTTACGAGACAGGCAGTACCTAGTGTGGAGAGTTTTTAGCAAACTGTTACGTGTAAATGTTTTTCAGGGTTAATAAATAAATTATTATTATTATTATTATTATTTTAACTGAAATGTTCGGGTCCCAACACTGGTTTGCACCACTACCAGTGATGGTTAAAAAAATACCCGTTTTATCAATATCGGTTCATAGCAAGTGAATAGGAAGTGAATAGGAAGGCATACCACCTTCTTTTTTTGTTTCCGTACCTAATCGTGGTAGCCTAAGGGGCTGGCTATCCCAACGTGTGCGGACCGGTACGCGAGCTCATATGCTCAACCTGAGATAATTGCTAACACTAGCCCTAGCAAGAGCAGTGCTTCGCAGAATCTACTACCAGATCGGTACCATTGAGAAGATCTTGGGAGAATTCAATGGGCTGTATCTGTTGTGTGGGCTAATTCGCACGTCGAACTCTTCGTCGGAGTTAACGAGTTTGACGAGGACGGTGCCCGGACACCAGTTCACAAAACACGAAACCACTAATAAGCCATGTCTATACCGACTCTCAAGTCTACGTTGTCTACTTGTTTTCGGCAAACCGAATCGGTTGATGTCGAGAAGTGGCCTACAGTATAATGACGTCAGATGAAAAGTAATTTACGCGGTGACTAGCCGAGCCGGTTGTGTTCTAGCGAGTCACTGGCGAGACGATAATTAACTATTTCGTTTGAGATACGGCCTTTGATAAGACCCGTTTTCGTGTCGACCCAAAAGTGTATGGTTTGGTTTTGATCAAGTAAAATTATGAGGAAATACTTCGTTTCATTGTTAAATTCTATCCTTTTTATTGCATAGCCAAAATCATGGTGATGTTTTGAAATAAGCGAGATTATGACCGTCATCGAGACTTGATAAGCCCTGCTACCAGTGTTTAAAATAGCCACTGGAGCCTCATAAATTAGAGAGTACGGGTAGAGAAACAGTGATTTCGTTACTGGTGGATATTTGGTAAGTTAAAACACTTCAGTGAATTTACGGTTGCATAAACCATATCTTTATCGGACAAAGTTTCAAGTTTGAAACCGTCATCTTAAAGTGTATTGCTTTATTGTCAATTAAAGGAATTCCGAATTTGAAAGCAGCTCTAATTTTTTTTCCGTAAAAACTTTGAAAAATACTCACCTGCATGCATGGTGTAACATTATTTATTTAGAGTAGCTATAGGTGAAAGATCTTTTGACCCACCAAGCTTTAAGTTTTTTTTTTTTTCGCCCTTGTAGGAAAACTAGCATACGGCCCACCTTATGTTGAGTGGTTACCGTCACCCATGGACGTCAAGGAATGCCAGGGGCAAAGCCAATCTGCTGCCTACCGTTAATTACTCTCTACGAGCCTCGTTTGAAGGAAATGTCGTACAGCTAGTTTTGGAACCCAAATGCAGGCTTATCAACAACTTTCAAATAGAACTTTACCACCGATTCGATGTATTTCCACCACCGAGAAGGAATTGCAGAAAACTGTAATTATATCGAAACTAAGAAAGTTCACAGATTCCTTTAAATCGCAACATTTATTAATTAAAACTCGAACTTCAAGAAACTAGTGCTGATCAAAAATCGGTACAGTATTGTGGCTGCGTGGAGCGGCACACTTCGTAGAAAGTTATCGCACGTCCTTACGGATCCATCAGATCCAATAACCTTTGCACTAGACGCCTTCAGCTCTAGGAGCAGGCTTAGGGACCTCGGTAACCGTACTCGTCGAACTCGCTGAGTTTCTCGCCGGATCTTCTCAGCGGGTCGCGATTCCGATCCGGTAGTAGATTCATTCGCGAAGCAGCTACTCTTGAGTTGTTAGGTCTCCTTCGGAGGTGCTCGGGCAGCTGTTAGCAAATCCCACCCCTCCTGGCTGAGCCTTTGCTCGCCCACCTGTCCTGGTGAAACTGGAAAGGCCTCCGGGCCACCAGTAATCCTTCAATCATTAAAAAAAAAAAAAAAAAAATGCGAGATTGACTATTGATTCGGTTCGCTGATAATCCGTTCGTTGACGGTAATTGAAAAATATTTTCGTGATAAAAACACCGAAACAATTCACAGTTCATTTTGACGAGGCGAAATATAATTTAGTTCGAATTAAGGGCGGTTAGTCGCGGCCCGGTGTGTAAAGGAACGGGTCACCAATCAAGATAATTACACGCCCGTTATTTTTGTCCTATGGCTCTGTTAAGTTGTATAAATATATATACACTTTGGATTTTGGCAATGTTTTATGTTTATTTTATTTATTTATTTTAATACCCGTGTAGGCAGACGAGCTTACGGCCCACCTGATGGTGAGTGGTTACCGTCGCCCATAGACTTCAACAATGCTACGGGCAGAGCCAAGCTGCTGCCTACCATTAAGTACCCTCCACAAGTCTCGTTTGAAGAAGGATATGTCATAGCGCTCGGAAAACACCGTGGAGGGGAGCTCATTCCAGAGCCGGATTGTACGTGGCAAAAAAGATCTCTGGAAGCGCACTGTGGATGAACGCAGTGGCACCAGGTAGTATGGATAAACTCTACTCCGGTGGCGGGCGGTGCGATGGTAAAAACGAGATGATGGTATCATCTCAAACAATTCCTCAGAGCCTTCCCCATGGAACATACGGTACAAAATACAGAGGGAACCGAACTGCCTTTTTCTGCCGTGAAGCAGTAATGCGTTTGGGTGTGAAGGATGGGGCAGCCGTTGGAACTATACTAAGACCTTAGAACTCGTGTCTCAAAGTGGGTAGCGGCATTCAGTTGTAGATGCCTATAGGCTTCTGTAACCACTAAACACCAGGTGGGCTGTGAGTTCGTCTACGTTAATAAAAAAAACTTGCAAGTTTCAGGGTGTCATGGCCAAACTGTTAAGAATAGGTCTCAAGCCTAGACCATCTATGGGTCTCTTTCTATTGCTGCCAACATTATTAGCTTTAAAATATCTGATGCCTTATATTTTATCTGATTCAAACATTCACTAAAACTAATCTTTTTCAATTGCCAATATATTTTCTCCACCAAAATATCTTCAGTTAGACGCTCGGTTGTTGCTACGCAATTCTATACAATTATTACATTTCTGTGCTCCAAATAACTGATTGAAACATCTTGGAATCGACGTCTTAAAATAGCGTATTTCCATATTATGTACCTACTCCAAGTCTGAAACAAACTAATTAGTGTTGTTATCCGACGCACGTCTCAGAAAGACGCTAGATAAATTTAGTACGGAGTCAATGTAAATATCAAGAAATCCGAACAAAAACTGAGCAAGTAAATCTGTTTCTTAAGATTACTTCACCATGATGTAGTTTTTTTTTGCTTATTATCTTGCTCCTCTTTCTTCTTTTTTGTCTTGCTTGTCTTCTCGAAAATGTTGTCAATCGAGAACCAGTAGAGAAAGATACTGTCTACTCACTCTTCTCCGCTGGTATAGCCTGTGTAGCGGACGGTTTCTTATTTTGATAATTATACTTTGGATTTGCGAGGAGGAAGATTTTACCAATAAATAAAATTATGATGCAACTTTCGTGGCTGACAGTTTATTCTTAATGACAACTTTTGAAACAAAATTAAAATTATAAAAATATAAATGACAATTGTTTGTAACTAAACTTTTTACTGCGGCGCCAAGGAATCGTATACTTCAGTTTGAAATGATCGACACTAAAATATCCTTGAAACTTCTCTTTCAAGGTTCAAGGGAGTGGTATATTCTGTAAGTCCAGAGGCTCTAAGCTTTCCATGCGATCGGGATCATCTACATTTTCCGAAATAAAAACTTAAGTGTCGTTTAATTCGTTCCAGATAAAATTCGATCTCGTATCTCGACTGGAATGGGCAGATTCACGAATGCCAGTAAACAATTTTTAATTGCCTAAAAAATTTTGGGCTCGTGTGCACGTGAACGCGGCCTAATCCCTCTGTGTACACAGATTAGCGTCCTCAGATGAATATTTTACTAGTCTGAGATTGACAAATGAAGGTCGAAACTTGCTACGGAGTTCCTAATTTATTAGTGTCAGCATTAGTTGTGCCTCACGTTAGAAGATTGAAGTTGCCCGCTTGCCTTTAGGGATACATAGGCGCGTGTAAACCCCGAGCTATAACTTATGCGTTCTCTATTTGTGCGTGTGCGAGAACTTGATTTTTGTGATGATTTAGTCATTTTCGTTTTTGTCTGATTTTTCTAATCGCTCCGTGATATGTGTTGATTGTAATGTAAAGACCCTAAATACGCATTTACGTACGTAAATTATGTATTGACGTATTCATTTCTGATATATTTCTTCACATTCATAGCCTTTAACAGCTGGATTTCATATAGATTAATCTTTCCGTATGTAATCTTTCCGTCTTCATGGAAGACCGCCCACGTCCACCCTATCCCCAGGAAGGGTGACCGATCGGACCCATCGAGCTATAGGCCTATCGCGATAACTTCCTTGCTTTCCAAGGTGATGGAGCGAATAATTAATAAACAACTCCTGAAGTATCTGAAGGATCGCCAGCTGATCAGTGACCGACAGTACGGTTTCCGTTACGGTCGCTCAGCTGGCGATCTTCTTGTATACCTTACTCACAGGTGGGCTGAAGCCTTGGAGAGCAAGGGCGAGGCTCTTGCTGTGAGCCTTGATATCGCGAAGGCCTTCGACAGGATCTGGCATAGGGCACTTCTGTCGAAGCTACCATCTTACGGAATCCCCGAGGGTCTCTGCAAGTGGATCGCTAGCTTTTTGGATGGGCGGAGCATCACGGTCGTTGTAGACGGTGACTGTTCTGATACCATGACCATTACCGCTGGCGTTCCACAAGGTTCGGTGCTCTCCCCCACGCTTTTCATCCTGTATATCAATGACATGCTGTCTATTGATGGCATGCATTGCTATGCGGATGACAGCACGGGGGATGCGCGATATATCGGCCATCAGAGTCTCTCTCGTAGCGTGGTGCAAGAGAGACGATCAAAACTTGTGTCTGAAGTGGAGAACTCTCTGGGGCGAGTCTCCAAATGGGGTGAATTGAACTTGGTTCAATTCAACCCGTTAAAGGCACAAGTTTGCGCGTTCACTGCGAAGAAGGACCCCTTTGTCATGGCGCCGCAATTCCAAGGAGTATCCCTGCAACCTTCCGAGAGTATTGGGATACTTGGGGTCGACATTTCGAGCGATGTCCAGTTTCGGAGTCATTTGGAAGGCAAAGCCAAGTTGGCGTCCAAAATGCTGGGAGTCCTCAACAGAGCGAAGCGGTACTTCACGCCTGGACAAAGGCTTTTGCTTTATAAAGCACAAGTCCGGCCTCGCGTGGAGTACTGCTCCCATCTCTGGGCCGGGGTTCCCAAATATCAGCTTCTTCCATTTGACTCCATACAGAGGAGGTCCGTTCGGATTGTCGATAATCCCATTCTCACGGATCGTTTGGAGCCTCTGGGTCTGCGGAGGGACTTCGGTTCCCTCTGTATTCTGTACCGTATGTTCCATGGGGAGTGCTCTGAGGAATTGTTCGAGATGATACCGGCATCTCGTTTTTACCATCGCACCGCCCGCCACCGGAGTAGAGTTCATCCATACTACCTGGAGCCACTGCGGTCATCCACAGTGCGTTTCCAGAGGTCTTTTTTGCCACGTACCATCCGCTATGGAATGAGCTCCCCTCCACGGTGTTTCCCGAGCGCTATGACATGTCCTTCTTCAAACGAGGCTTGTGGAGAGTATTAAGCGGTAGGAAGCGGCTTGGCTCTGCCCCTGGCATTGCTGAAGTCCATGGGCGACGGTAACCACTCACCATCAGGTGGGCCGTATGCTCCTCTGCCTACAAGGGCAATAAAAAAAACAAAAAATGTAATTTCATGGGCTCTCAACTCCTAGCTTCTTACAGTTAGTAATCAATTAATTAGGTACGGAAATCTTATCCTAAAAAATATTTACATTCGATATTTGATGCTAATTTTGATAAGATATAATCATGTATATCAGACTTTATCTATAACTACTAATGTAACAAAAACCATACAATAAGAATACATTAATGATATTATTAATAAGAAAAAAGACATATTTATATAATGTTTTCAAAAATAAACGAAAGTTTCGTTGAATATATAAAGTAGATGAATTCTACTCGCGGGCGTTACTGTTGTGATATATAACTGCAGTCCAGTGTATACTGTATAGTATACGTTCATAAGCGGAGCGAGTTTTAGATTATTAATAGTAATAATGGCCGAATCGATATATACAAAATATTATTATACCTAGCGAAGAGTCAAGTGGTATGTCGATATCAGACACGGTCTTGACGAAAATAAGCTTTTCTAAACAAATTAACAATTTTTTTATTGCTTACCATTTAAGCTCTGAACGAGCTCACAATCCACCTGCTGTTAAGTGGTTACTGGAGTCCATAGACATCTACAACGTAAATGCGCTACCCACCTTGAGGTATAAGTTCTAAGTTCTCAAGTATAGTTACAACGGCTGCCCTACCCTTCAAACCGAAACGTTCACGGACGAAATAGGCAAGTGATCGCCTAGTGATCATCACCAGGAGGGTGCTTAATGCGGTAGGGCCCTAAAAGTCCTTGGACTAGCGGTCTGCTCCCAACACCTTGCAGATCGTCAAGTCCCACATACCCCGCGCGCCTCCTAGGCGCGGGGATCTCGTAGGAGTTTCGGACCCCGGCCCGAAAAAAAAAGAGAAGCAACAATATCGGTTAACAGCTGTCAGCTGTTATCGCTCAGACGGTTGCCACTATCAAAAAATCAAAGCGTTGTCAAGCTTATTGCTTTCAATAATAAAGAACAAATGAATTTTAATTGTTATAATTTCAAAACAACTCGATGACTCCAACGAAGAGTTTGACATGCGAACTAAGCCATAGACACAACCCAGTGAATTTCTCGCCGGATTTTCTCAGCGAGTCGCGACTCCGATCTAGTAGTAGATTCAGCGAAGCACTGCTCTTGCTAGGGCTAGTGTTAGCAGTTCTTATAGGTTGAGCCCGTGTGCTCACCGTGCGTTAAGTTTAAATAGGCCCTTAGGCTACTAATGATTAGGTAGGGGAAAAAAGCGACAAAGTTATACATAAAACGATGATAATGATGTTATTCATCTAAGTGCTTGAGATATTATAATAAAATGAGGTTATTTATAGTCGAACTCCGATCTTGGGGCAAACACTAATTACACTTAAATAAATCCATAATTCGCTGCGCTTGTTCAATGTGTCATGATAACAAACCGCAAACGGCTTGTCTGTTCGTTGCAGAAATATATTGTAGACTTTATTAAATTGTTAGCGGTGCGTTCGATGGCACAAGCGGTTAGAATACGAACTCTAGGACTCGTGTGTGTTTTGAACACGTCAGTATATTATTAATATAGCACCAAGTACACTGTATTGTGGTTTAAATATATAGAAGACAAAGATTTTTAGATGCGTATATTTAAAAAAGACTAAGGGTTGGTGATCAATTCGTCACTTGCTGAACGGTTGGTTAGTTCTTTTTGCTCGAAGTACCACTTGAATATTCGATCAGTTTTTTTGTCGTCTATTTTATGTACATATCTTATCAGCCCATAGACGTCCACTACTGGACATACCTAGGCCTCCCCCAAGCCTCGCCACAAAGACCGGTCCTGCGCTGCCTGCATGTACATATAAGAACGGTCAATTCGTTCCTTGTCGTCTGGTTCGTGTCCGTCTTTTAGGAAGTCAAAAAAACTACTGCCTGCCGCTAGTCACGTCCGCCCTTGTTGCATTTCTCTTTATATTTGAATTCTTGTCAAGTGTTTGTCTTAGTCTGTTTCTAGTCGTTGTAGGTCTTATGTCCTGTCAAAGAGGTTGCACGCCACGACACTTGTCGACCGAAGCCCTTTCTAGTTTCACCAGGACAGGTGGGTCAGCAAAGGCTTAGCCAGAGGGATGAGATAAACTAGGCGCCACTTGTATTTGGTGTTGCTTGACGGATATTGTTATTGCTCCAGTCTAATGCTAAGGCACACTAACAGGCAGACACAACTAAGGCAGGCTAACACACACGGAAACTTTACAAAACTAAAATGTCCCTTCGGAACAAGGTGACACTTTACAAAACTTGCATAAGGCCCGTCATGACTTACGCGAGTGTGGTGTTCGCTCACGCGGCCCGCACACACATAGACACCCTCCAATCCGTACAATCCCGCTTTTGCAGGTTAGTTGTCGGGGCTCCGTGGTTCGTGAGGAACGTTGACCTACACGACGACCTGGGCCTCGAATCAATTCGGAAATACATGAAGTCAGCGTCGGAACGATACTTCGATAAGGCTATGCGTCATGATAATCGCCTTATCGTTGCCGCCGCTGACTACTTCCCGAATCCTGATCATGCAGGAGCCAGTCACCGTCGACGCCCTAGACACGTCCTTACGGATCCATCAGATCCAATAACCTTTGCATTAGATGCCTTCAGCTCTAATACTAGGACCCCGGTAACCGTACTCGTCGAACTCGACAAAGAGGTCGACGTGCAACCTAACCCATGCATCAGCCCGCTGAGTTTCTCGCCGGATCTTCTCAGCGGGTCGCGATTCCGATCCGGTAGTAGATTCATTCGCGAAGCAATTGCTCTTGAGTTGTTAGGTCTCGCGCTCGGGCAGTTGTTAGCAAATCCCGCCCCTCTTGGCTGAGCCTTTGCTCGCCCACCTGTCCTGGTGAAACTGGAAAGGCCTTCTTCAGTCCCACCTGACAGTATGGACGATCCGGAATGTATCTAACGACTTTTGTCAATGATGTACAAAGAAATAATTAGGCTCGTATTATGGTTACATCCTCAGTTTTTGTAGGTAGGAGGACCTCAAAGGAGGTTTCTTCTTGGACTAAATATGTATATGTGCGTCTTCGTCATATATGTATGTATATTTTTTTAGATACTGCCTCTACCATTATGTTACCGGCCAATCAGTAGAAGCAAGAAAAGAAATAGAAGGATCAAGAATGGCGTAATACAAAATACGACAAATAAACTCGCCCAATGAATTAAAAGGAATCAAGTAATTTTTACTTCGTTTTATTTTAGCCACCTCTTTTGACGAGCCCTCTTCAGTGAAATCCATTATCTTGAGAATTCATTCGAATGTTTATTACAATGACAATTTATTCTTTCAGTTTAAAACGGCTACACAATGGTCTTTATATTGTGAATAAATTATAAAAAGTATTTTAAAAATTGAGATTTAGTTGTGACATTATAATATTTTGAGTGTTATTGATTATAATCATTAGTTTTACTGGTGGTGAGATCTTTTGTGAGTCCGCATGAGTAGGTACCACCACCCCGCCTATTTCTGCCATTAAGCAGTAATGTGTTTCGGATTGAAGGGTGGTGCAGCCGTTGTAACTTCAAATTTCAAATTCAAATTCAAAATCATTTATTTCAACTTAGATGTCAGTATGACACACTTGTTGAATGTCAAAATACAAATAACAATGTTAACTCTACCACCGGTTCCAAAAAAAGCCACAGTCCTGAGAAGAACCGGCGAAACAAACTCAGCGGGCTTTTTTTTCTTTTTGTTTTTTCTCAAATATATTCTTTTTTTTTAAATAAATAGAAATATTCACAATAAAAGAAAAAACAAGTCTAAAAAAATAATAATAATAATGAAAAATGAACAGGCCAGGAGCGAGCGCCTCATTCCCACGTAGTGCCATCTAGTAAATAATCCTTAACTTTATAATATGCCTTGTTGCACAAACGTTCCTTAACAGTTTTCTTAAATCTATGAACAGGTAGTAGTTGAACGTTTAGTGGGATCTTGTTGAAAAGCTGTACACCCAGCCCCCTAAAAGAGTTGCTTATTTTCTTAATTCGAGCCGCCGGCAACGCAAGCCTATGTTTGTTCCTAGTGTTCACATTGTGCAAATCGCAGACTCTGGGGAATTCTCCAATGTTTTTACGCACGTACAATAAATTTTCAAAAATGTATTGGGACGCTAAAGTTAGACTATACTATACTGAGACCTTAGAACTCATATCTCAAGGTGGGTGGCGCATTTAAGTTGTAGATGTCTATGGGCTCCAGAAACCATTTAAGACCAGGTGGGTTGTGAGCTCGTCCACCAATGTATGCAATAAAAAATATACGTTTTCTCATAATGAGGCTTTGCATCGTAATATCAATTGTCTTCCTGGACAAAGTAACATGTCTAGTTTGTACACGATATGCTTAATAGATGGTACAACGCGGTAAACAATACACATTTCGAACCTTGTGACATGTGACGGAGCACCTACTATCGGTCCGTAAAATTGCTCATACGTAATGAGATTCGAGATTAAATAATCCAAGTTTTAATTCAAAAGACACATTTATAAATAAACGTCACATATGCAAAACACTGCTTCACACTCGATTGTAAGTTTTGGACTAGAAATCTCACTGTTTCTGGCACGTTCGCTTTTTCGCAGTGTTAGCAAAAAATCATACTAGACCTTTTTTGTAGAGCGTTAAATTTTCAACAAGAATTATTGTTTGCCGACATGATCTGTTCGTCCGTTCATGACGTAAAAAATTCTAAAGTAATAACAGATTTTATTCCTCTGTTATTTCCATTTAGTTAGTTTGGTTATCGGGGGGCCGGGTTAAAATTAATATTAAGAGCTATAACTTGGTATGATTTTTTTTTAATAGATTTAGAACCGGTTTAGGACTATCGTGAAATTTTTTCGGACAAACCTCTAAATAAGGACTACCCCAATGGCATTGCACTGGATACGGAATGCAGTCGATATGACATATGACGTCTCGAATGTTCTATGTCGTTGACCTACTCCCTGCTAGTTACGTTATTGCAATATTTACTAATGTCACTATCCTACAATAGATTGTTCTCATGGAGAAACTGGTGCTTTTCAAACAAAAACTATGTAAAAAGAACCTTTTTGTAATTAAATAAGAATTTTTGAATTACGAGATCAGAGTTGTTGTTTTTTAAACCGTTCAAAATGATTAGCGCCGCTTCTGTCTTAGACAACGTAGTAGCATCAAGACGTGTGATTGTGGACTACGACTTGACATCCATCATTAACATTCATGAAATCATTTAATCATGAGATTGTGTCACAATATAAATCAATTCAAAAGATGAACAACGATTTGTCTTTTCTATGCTTTTCCTAACAAAAAAACTCACTATCGAGATTAAATCACCTGTTTACCATCGTGAAAACATGGTAGGGGCTATTCCTGTCACTCGCAATGAAAAGGGTACCTCGAAATATGTCTACCGTGAGCTACACAGCCTTAATTAAAGGTCGCTTCATTTCGCCGGTACCCGCGACATTGCGTCTCCCTCGAGTACAATTACTTTTTAATTAGAAACGAATATATACCTTTTTAATACGACGTAACAGGTAAGGTCGTATTATATAGGTTTTTTTTTTGTTGGAATTACTCTGTATTTTTACAGAATTTCGGAATTTAACTTTGAAAATTTGACGTTGTGGCGGGCAGCTATCGTACAACGCCAGTCACGAGATATTTGACAGATGCCTGGATCTCGCTTACGACATATGGGTGGACGAGCTCACAGCCCACCTGATGTTAAGTGGTTACTGGAGCCCATGGACATCTACGACGTAAATGCGCCACCCACCTTGAGATATAAGTTGTAATGTCTCAGTATAGATACAACGGCTGCCCCACCCTTCAAACCGCAACGCATTACTGCTTCACGGCAGAAATAGGCGGGGTAGTGGTACCTACCCGCGCGGACTCACAACAGGTCCTACCACCAGTAAAAAAGTTTTCAAAGTAAGCTGGCATATATACAAGTTCCGAACAGCAATATTCTCCGGTCATCGTTCTCGTCGAACCCGTCGCTTGCGACGATGGGCTTGATGAGTAAATTAACCCATAGACACAGCCCATTGAGTTTCTCGCCGGATCTTCTCAGTGGGTCGCGTTTCCGATCCGGTGGTAGATTCTGCGAAGCACGACTCTTGCTAGGGTTCGTGTTAGCAACGTCGTCAGGTTTGAGCCCCGTGACCTCACCTGCAAACTCAGCGAATCTAGAATAACCCCTTGAGGTTACTAGAATAGGTAGGGAAAAAAAACAATATTCGGATCGTCGGTCTACCGAGCAATATCACCCGCTCAGTGGAAGACCTCCACAGACTTAACAAATAGTGAAATGTCCACCACTGAGGAATTATTCCCGGGGCTTAGGGGCACCCCGGGGAGTGGGATCAAGGAGAAACGAATTTTGCTTAAAAATAGCATAAATAAAAAAATAGCTGGGAACAAATCACGCATGGTCATCCGGTCTAGGATTCCCTGTGTTATGGGTCCCAGAGAAAAACATACATACTTATATACGTTTAAATATATACACATTTAGATAATAAAAGAGTAAAAAATACAGTTCATCACACGAATGTTTGCCCGATGTGAGAATCGAACCCACGATCCTCAGCGCCAAAGTCACGGGCATTAATAATAGGACCACCGGGTCAGCATCGATGCATGCGATGCTGTGTAGTCAGAATGATTAAGCTTTGCTGAGTTATGCGACTGTAAAACATTTTTTTTTTATTGCTTAGATGGGTGGACGAGCTCACAGCCCACCTGATGTTAAGTGGTTACTGGAGCCCATAGACATCTACAACGTAAATGCGCCACCCACCTTGAGATATAAGTTGTAAGGTCTCAGTATAGTTACAACGGCTGCCCCACCCTTCAAACCGAAACGCATTACTGCTTCACGGCAGAAATAGGCAGGGCGGTGGTACCTACCCGCGCGGACTCACAACAGGTCCTACCACCAGTAATTACGCAAATTATAATTTTGCGGGTTTCACTTTTATTACACGATGTTATTCCTTCACCGTGGAAGTCAATCGTGAACATTTGTTGAGTACGTATTTCATTAGAAAAATTGGTACCCGCCTGCGGGATTCGAACACCGGTGCATCGCTTTAACACGAATGCACCGGACGTCTTATCTTTGAGGCCACGACCTCAAATAATTACTAAGCGTACAAAAATTCTTTTTATTTTATTGCATAGATGGGTTGCATAGACATCTATAAGTATAACGTAAATGCCGCCACCCACCTTGAGATATGAGCTCTAAGGTCTCAGTATAGTTACAACGGCCGCCCCACCCTTCAAACCGAAACGCATTACTGCTTCACGGCTGAAATAGGCAGGATGGTGGTACCTACCCGTGCGGACTCACAAGAGTTCCTACCGCCAGTAATTAATCTATTGCTAAACATTTTCGTCTCACAAAATAACGAAGACTTAAAACGCGTTAATATATTATGTGTCCAACGACAAAAGGATAAAACTGCGGTATTCCTAAAAAAGGTACACTGCTGAAATTTCCGAAGGGTTTCCTTAATAAAAGTCGCAAATAAAAGGTTTGCGGTTTCTGCCAGATGCCTGATAAGCGTTTCCGTCTAATTTAATCTCCCCTTCTTTTTTTCATATACAACGTGTGTTATTATCTAATGTGGAAATTTGAGAATAAAGTAACCATGAGAAATATTTTCACGGTCTTCACAAATATTCTTGACAAGATCGAAGGTGCGGCTGGTTTTAAGCACACTTTTATTAACTTAAGCTTTAGTGCATCTAATAAAATCATTAAAGGTAATCTTCACTGACTTAAACTCGTCTAATTAACTTTGAAATTAGCACACCTATCAAGGACCGATGACAAAACAACAATTTTATTATTTTGAACTCTTTTCGGGATCACTGTAATTCAATAGAAACTTGTTAGGTTTTTTCTTAATTTATTGAGGATAGTAATTTTGTTTAAACAAAACTCGGCTTATTAGAGTATAAAATATGTGGTCAAAGAATCTTGTTTAATAATCATAAGACCCGAATATGTTGGTGACGCTATAGGTAAGGGAATAGTATAAGCTTGTACGTTTAGGTACTACCTCTGCTGTGTCTATTTCTGTCTCGAAACAGTCATGAGATCAGTTGTCAGAGAAAGAGAGAGAGAGAGAGAGAGAGAGAGAGAGAGAGAGAGAGAGAGAGAGAGAATATGCTTTATTGCACACAAAAACACTAATATTCAAAGACAGTGAACAGGCGAGTATTGTATAATAGGCAGTCTTATCGCTAAAATCGATCTTTTCCTTCCCGATACATTTGAGATATTGATCTTATGCATTATGATCGTTCGCCCATAAATTAACTGAGGTGTCTATAATATAGCCCAATGCGACCATACATAACGCGGTTATGCCTTTTTTTAAACAACGGACCTTTAGTGAACCAAATAAACAGTTTAACGTAAGTAAATACTGAATATGCTATACTTTATACCGCAATATTTACATAGTATTTTCGTATCATTAACAATTCGTTTTACAATTACCGAAATAATCATATTCATTACGACCGACGAAATCTTTTATTTTTTTATGATTGTAGCGAAACTTGGTTTGTTCGCAAGGACTTCATAAAAAACTTCAAGTGTTTGTGAATAGGTGCCTGCGTCAGATTTTGAAAATCTTTTGGCCTGAGAAGTTCAGTAACAAAGACCTGTGGAGGATCACTAAGCAGACACCAATGGAGAAGGAGATCCTTACGCAGAAGTGGCATTGGATAGGTCACATTTTGAGAAATCCCGATACCCACCTATGGCGTCGCTGGGTGGAGCAGTAGCTAGGGGTCTTGAGCATGACGTGGGAGGAGCTAGAACAGACTGCCCAATACCGATGTAAATGGAAAAAATTTATTCGAGCCCTACACCCCAGCAGAGGGTAATAGGAAAGAATGATGATGATGATTGAAGGATTACTGGTGGCCCGGAGGCCTTTCCAGTTACACGAGGACAGGTGGGTGAGCAAAGGCTCAGCCAGAAAGGATGGAATTTGCTAACAGCTGCCCGAGCGCCTCCGAAGGAGACCTAACAACTCAACAGCAATTGCTTCGCGAATGAATCTACTACCGGATCGGAATCGCGACCCGCTGAGAAGATCCGGCGAGTAACTCAGCGGGCTGTTTGCATGTCGACCTCTTTGTCGGGTTCGACGAGTACGGTTACCGAGGTCCCTAAGCCTGCTCCTAGTGTTACAGCTGAAGGCGTCTAATGCAAAGGTTGTTGGATCTCATAGATCCGTAAGGACCGACAAAATGTCGCGCCAACAGCCATCTAATAACTTTTAAGTGTAAAATCATGTTTATTTGCGTCCAAAATGAACTAGCAGTTTTTGAAATCTATACTCTATATAAGCGATTTTTTTTTTAAACTTGAGTATTTTTTGGCACTCTGAAATGCAACAGAAAAAATAGCAGGATTATGGTAAACCGTAAATGAATATTAAGTAGTATTTAAATTCCATCACTATAAATAAACTCAATGAACATTCATAAATGCAAATAGCAACGAAGGTTGATACTGCATTGTGGCACTAGCATATTAAGTTGAGGGTAAGTGACAGCTGTGTAAGCGTAGACGCCTGAATAACTTAGAACTTCACTCAGTGTACTACTGAACAACTTAGCTTGGATAAGACGGGTTGACGGAAAATTTGGATCATGTTAGTTTTAAGTATTTAGATAGTGGTATTTATCCAACAGAATTTACAAGGGTTACAGAACCCGCTTAGCTGTTTTTCGGGGCTAAACATCATATCGATGCACGGACATCGAAGATCGCGCGGCGCGTGCGCCGGGTGGAGGACAGCGGCGCGGGGTAGCGGATCTACACCTGCTTCGGCATTTCATACAGCAACGCCGCCCGCGACACTTACTTGTTTTCATCTTGTTTTACTCTTTTTATAAATTTACCAAATAATACAGTCCACTCTTTTATTTTATATATCACCGGTCTACCCCAGAGCAATTCGAAACACACCATAATGCACTGCATAGTCTAGGTACAGTACCCGACGTTAAATGTAGAACATCGGCTTTTGGTAATAGACAATCGGGTAATTTCGACTTCGTAGAACGTTAGCTTCGTAATTGCCAATCTGATTTTAAGTGAACCAGAGCCCACAGATATGGCGTATAGTATAATAATAACTTTAAGTAAAGGAACTTGTGTTTTTGTACGGTTTTATATTCAACAGCCTAATCTAGAATCGTTTCCCGTGTTATGGGTAACGCAAAAATGACTTAAGCCCTGGACTAAGTCATCGAGGCGATGAAAAAATTCGATGTGAATGTGAAAATACATTTTTTTTTTCAATAAAATTTCAAAGGCCCTATCCACATTACTGAATTCAAAGAGCCCGAATACAATAACATTTGAATCGGTCTGTTTGTGTGGCTCGCTCAAGCCTCTTGAAACGTTAATATTAGATTTTTAATTTCGAATTCCATTTCCATTAGTCAACGTAGCTTTTACTTTGATTTGTTGAGTCCGTTTCTGAAATTTATTTAAGTTTCGAAAAAATTTAGATACGTAAATAAAACCGCAATTTATGGGTAGACACGCTTGTGCCTAAACTGATGTTAAGTTGTGGCTCCAGAAGCACATAACAATTGACGACACAAAAAAAAAAGAAAAAAAACCCTAGAGATAAAATGAATGTAGGTAGTATGGAAAAATTCTACTGCAGTGGCGTGCGATGCGTTGGGGATGGGATCATTTCAAACGATTGCTCAAAGCGCCTCCTAGCAAGAAAAACGTGGCAGGTTGCGATAGTTTCGGCATTGTCACACCTTACATTTGCCTATATAGCCCCCATTGATGACGAAGCACTGTAGTTTTTGTGGTGGGGTGTAATATAAGCTCGCGCTGGTAGGTACCACTGTTCTGCCTCTATTTTAAAAAATAGAATGGGGCTTACAATAAAATTGAGATTTCGACCTCATGTCTCAAGGCGGGTGACGGCATTCGCGTTCGCAAGCTAATGAGATTCAGTAATTAAAGTTACCAGTGTGCTTACTGCGATTTTTTTAATGTTCTCGATAGCGTAAAAGTTAACCCAAATTGGTATGCAGTTGGAACAGCGCCCCTAGCGGCAAACGTAGTAAAACGTTTCAACTCCATACAAATTTGAGTTAACTTTTACGCTATCGAGAATATTAAAAACTCACACTAAGTACACACACGTAGCCAAGAGTGGGACGTTCATCCGGGAAGCGTACTCCTGTAGACTTCTTTATAACAGCGGAAACCGAGCACGGAAATAAATAAAAAAACCCTACCTGAACTTGTACAAAAGATTATTCTGTAACAATTCCTTGAACATTTTTCACCGTTTAAATTCAGCCGCGACTTATGAGAATTGAACACAAACAAATTCTAAAGAACTTTAAAGAGCCAACAAAGAAACATAATACAAAAGCGCACTTCGAAAGTACGACGCGACGGTTGCTTTTATTTGTTATCTGGAAATTTTACGAGTTATTTTAAGTTAAGTGCTTTTAAAATGCAGCCCGGCTGGAATGACGATTATTTGAGCGCTGCACGTCTACTTTGTCCGTAACGTGATGTTTGTGGGTTTTTCTGTTGATGAATATAAATCAATAGGTTCATAAATAAATGATGAACTTTCTAACAAATTAAAAATGATAGACACACACGAGACTAGATTAAGAAACATTTTATTATATCCATATATGTGTGTCTTCTTAATATCAAAACTATAATTAAATACATTTTTTTATTGCCGTTGTAGGCAGACAAGCATATGTCCCACCTGATGGTGAGTAATTACTGTTGCCCGTGGACGTCGGCAAAGCCAGGGGCAGAGCCAAGCCGCTGCCTACCTTTTAACTTTAGCTAATATTGAATCTCTATTAGAATACGATTGAGACTCAAAGTCGTAGTATTGTCGAATTAGGTGTCTCATCAAACACTTTTTTATTGCTTAGATGGGTGGACTAGCAAACCGTCCAACTGCTGTTAAATGGTTACCGGAGCCCATAGACATCAACAACGTAAATCCATCTCATCACAACGGTTGCCCAACACTCCCCCCCCACCCTTCAAACCGAAACGCATTTTTGCTTCACGGAAGACACAGACAGGGTGGTAGTATCTACCCGTCTGGACTCATAAGACATCCTACCATCAAACGCAAATGGAAATTTTTGCGGCTTCGATTTTTATTACACGATGCTATTCCATCACCGAGGACCTAAAACATTTGTTAAGTACCTACATATTCCATTAGAATAATTGATACTTGCTTGCGGGATTTAAGCACCGGCACAGTCGCATCGCTTGATACGAAGGCACTGGGCGTCTTATCCTTTAGGCCACGACTAATGAACCAACGAACTTCTGTAATCGTTTGGAACTTCTGGGTCTGCGGAGGGCTTTTTTTTTTTTTATGGCCCTTGTAGGCAGACGAGCATACGGCCCACCTGATGGTGAGTGGTTATCGTCACCCTGGACTTCAGCAATGCCAGGGGCAGAGCCGCTGCCTACCAATCTCTGTACTTTGTAATGTTACTGTTGTTAGTTGGTCATATTGACGGTAGAAGATCACGCGGACGCTCACCTATTCGCCGAGTTGATCTAGTAAAGAAGCTCACCGGCCTGCAACTAAACGAGGCTATAAAGACCGCCGAGGACAGGAAGGCGTGGGGAAGCATAGTGCATCGAGTGGTCAACATTTCCAACCAGATACGACCTTCAGCAATGAAGAGACCGACTCAGAAGAAGTATTATGTGCCGCACGTTCCATGGGAAGTGCTCTGAGGAATTGTTTGAGATGATCCCATCATCTCGTTTTTACCATCGCACCGCCCGCCACCGGAGTAGAATTCATCCATACTACCAGGAGCCACTGCGTTCCACAGTGCGTTTTCAGAGATCTCTTTTGCCATCAGGCTCTGGAATGAGTTCCCCACGGTGTTTCCCGAGCGCTATGACATATCCTTCTTCAAACGAGGCTTGTGGAGAGTGCTTAACGGCAGCAGCGGCTTGGCTCTGCCTCTGGTATTGCTGAAGTCCATGGGCGACGGTAACGACTCACCATCAGGTAAGCCGTATGCTCGTCTACAATACCATGCTTGCGGCCTTCAGAGTACCCCTTGAACATCCAGGTGTGTTGACCGTGAGCTCATTCATAAATGTGTGTGATAAAAAATCATCAAAAGACATCAAACCAACTTCATTATTATGTTAAAAATATACTGAAAGGATAAATTAAAAAAAATACTCATAATTTTTGCGAAGGCCGTGCGCGGTTCTCATTTCGAAATTTTGTTTCATACCTCAATCAGGGGCCAGGGGCATCCTTTAAAAAAAAAAAAAGTTGCGAACCCTTTTTCGTACTCTACTGAATCCATTTTGAATTCCATCACACGCGCATTTTCAATCATAAATCGCAACCGACATATTCTTTTATTATCTATATATTAATACGTGAAGTAACTTTGTACCCCTTTTTACGAAAATTGCGCGGACGGAGGAGTATGAAATTTTCCACACTTATGGAGGATATAGAGAAGAAGTGCACAATGCATTTTTTTTTTAATAATGCATAAAAGGTACCTTAAATCAATAAAGAAAACATTACACACACTACATACCATGTATTTGACGCACACAAGCATGCATACTATTTATTGTCAAACTTTTGTTCTTGACGTCTGTTGTCAAATTGAGAATAGATTAAATATTGTTCGTCTTTGTTTATATTTTTTATAGTGTAGTCTTGGCGATATTTGTGATTATAGAAGTATAAAATACAATCATAATAGTGTACAAACTTACAATTCCAATTAATTATAGTCGAATTTCGACTACTGCGGGACCTCTAGTTATTATTATTATGTATGTAATTGTCAGAACGTATTTGTAAGGGTTTTCGTTTCTCGAACCAATGGCGTATTAACATATTTTTTATATTCATAGAAATCGCGGCGTATTTGTGGATTCCATGTGCGTAGCTATTGACAAGTCTGTTTAAGTTTTTCCGTTTGACAGGCTCTTTGCTGGACGGTTCGAAGGATCAATATCTCTTTTGATTTTGATAATCTGCTTAGTAAATTAGGTTTGCTACGGTTACTACTACTGATTAAGACAGAGTTTAGAGTCGTTATAGAAAATTCTTGAGCAAATAATGTGCATTTTAGTATTTCGTGTCTCGAGAGTTGTAGACGTAATTAAAGCTACTTTTACTTTTAAATAAGGGTTTTTTTTGCTCATTTTTTTCTTAATTTTTTTATTGCCTTTGTAGGCAGACGAGCATACGGCCCACCTGATAGTAAGTGGTCACCGTCGTTCATGGACGTCAGCAATGTCAGGGGCAGAGCCAAGCCGCTGCCTACCATTAAGTACTCTCCGCAAGCCTCGTTTGAAGAAGGACATGTCATAGCGCTCGGAAAAAACCGCGGAGGGGAGTTAATTCCAAAGCCGGATGGTACGTGGCAAAAAAGATCTTTGGAAACGCACTGTCGATGAACGCAGCGGTTCCAGATAATATGGATGAACTCTGCTCCGATGCTTAGATAGGTGGATAAGCTCACGGCCCACCTGATGTTAAATAGTTACTGGAGCCTATAGTCATTTACAACGTAAATGCCGCCCTTGATGTTAAACCCACCTTGAGACATGACTGAAAGGTCTCCCTTTTACAAGTACAACGGCTGCCCTGCCCTTTAAACCGAAGCACATTACTGCTTCACGGCAGAAATAGGCAGGGCGGTGGTACCTACCCGTGCGGACACACAAAACGTCCTACCACCAGTAATCACGCAAACTATAATTTTGAGGGTTTGGTTTTTGTTACACGATGTTATTTCTTCACCATGGAAGTCAATCGTGAACATTTGTTAAGTACGTATTTCATTGGAAAAATTGGTACCTGCCGGCGGGATTCGAACACCGTTGCATCGCTACATACGAATGCATCGGTCTTATCCTTAAGACCACGACGACTTATAAATTTATTGTTATTTAAAATAACACGTGTTATTTTATTTTTATAATATTGTTTCCGACGCTTCGAAACTGAGTTATCGAGAATCGAGTTAAGAGATTAAATAACAAACATAGTTTTAACAATAAGCTTAAGAGCGTTTCCTAATCGAAAACAAATAAAAAAAATACTCTCATGTACTATAAGTTATTCTTCAATCTTTCGTTTTTTTTTTCATGCAAAGGGCTGAACCTCGTGCGAGGTTTCCGTGTCTCCAGGGCGCGTGGGATTTCTGGGTCTTGACGGTCTGTAGGTGATAGGAGTAAATTTCGGGCCCAAGGATGATTTAGAGCCCTATCCATCAAGATCAAGACTCCCCTTGCACTCTCTCACCCGACGTCGGATCTCCGCCCGGGGTCACAACCCGGACAGCGTGGGGATTCCCGTGGTCAACACTTAATGGTCACGGGCTGTGTGAAAATCACATATAATAAACCTAATCATAATTATTTTTTGGAAATCCTACTTACGCAAAACGACGAGTTAAATAAATTTTCAATTATCATAGCCAATGTACGTTGATTTGTAAGTAAGTTGATTTGTAACTAAGTATAAATGTGTAGCGTTTAATTAAGCTGTATATAAATAACAAATATTGAAGGAGTCGAATGAGAGAAACACGTGTCTTGTTTCGTAAGCGGACAATAATTATACTGAACGTAAATGAATTTCGTTCTAAAGGCTTCGTCAAACAGAACGCGTATTTAGCGCGCGTCAGAACGCTAAACTGACGGCGCGCTATGACGCCGAGATGTGTTGTACAACTATGGTAACATACCGTCAAACAGAGCCCCAGCGCTATAAGTACGCAACACTCTGTCGCGGCGTTAGGACGCTTTGACGTCAGGCGTTGTGATTTTTTACAAATTTTATTTTAGCGTCCGAGTAAATGTCTATTAAAATACTGGAATTACTGAAAAATTGATAGGATTAGTTAGAAAATACCTATGCTTATACAATGCCACATGTGAATCACTCGACATCTTAATTTTTTTTAAATTTCAGACTGCTCTAAAAATGCACTATGATTTGGCGTTACGTTGCGTCATGGAGCGTTGGGCTCATCTAGTCAATTTCTGTGACACGAAAAGAGCGCGACGTTAAAACGCAGCGCTAAGTACGCGTTCTGTTTGACGAAGCCTTAAACACAGTGCTTTAGCGTCGCACGTATGTAAGTAAACATCCCGTATAATGAAAGTAAGACTTCGCACGTATATTTAATTTGATTCTATATGCTTCCATGAAAGTTACAATGAGCATACGTTTGATAAATTATGAAAATGTTCGTCAAAGGGCGTGTGTCTACTTCATACGAGTTTAAAATATGTACTCCTAACGTATTGTGTGCGATGTTGCTTCAAAACGTATTTTGTTTATTTGTTTTATTTACGCATATAAAGTTTAGTTTTAAATAAGTTTGGTTTAAGTTTTAATTAGCATCGCCTATAATCCAATGTAAGATCCAAGACGTAACGTGGGACGCCCCCTGGCTAGGTGGTGCGATGACCTCCGAACGGTGACCGGCAAGAAGTGGATGAGGAGAGCCGTAGACCGGGCTCAGTGGCGTGGATTGGGAGAGGCCTATGTCCAGCAGTGTACGACTGTGGGCTGTTGATGATGATAATGCAATGATATAATCGATAATAATCCAACAGTATGTGAATTAATTAACGTCTCATGAATTATTAAAAACACTTAATTTTCAAATGTTTCGTTACAAGGTTTCTTTTTATTTTGTTTTATGTTTAGAAGTAGTTTATTAAGTTATAAGAACAAATACGTAATTGGCAAGGGTTTTCAGCGTTACAGTTAACTCGAATTGTTATAACAGATATAACAAATATAACAGACATAACAGATATAATATATATTATGACAGATAAAACAGTTAATGACAGTTATGGGAAAACTACATCTATAAAATGTGTCCATGTGTTATTTTCTCTCCCCATAACCCACCATCTCTAAATTAGCATATTGCCCGAAGATCGCTATCAAATATTCATAATGGCCAGATACTATGGTAAAAATTAAGTGTAAGTTAGTCAATTGGCTCGATGTCACTTGTCATTATATAAAGATCATTTGGTCTTTAACAAATATACCACTGCATCTAAGACTATAATAATAATCGGATGTCAATGTGGAGAGCGTCATTTACGGTGTGCGAACTTTGGAAGCAGTTTATGATCCATCCACTGAGTAAAGGGGACGGCCCATTTCAGGCCCAAAGCGGACAATAGATTAGAGAAAAAATACTTAGTGCATTAATTTTGTCATAAATAAATATGCATTTACTTTCTTCCAAATAAGCGCCACTACAGTTTACAATAAGTAGTTTAAAAAAAGTAACTCTATTGAAAAAAACAAGAATTTTATTTTTGCGGGAAAAATATTGCCAACTTCAAAACTTTTTACGTATTAAGTAAACATTTTAAGTATATAAAAAAACATATAAATAAATCATTTTAAATATTATCATTAATCAATCGATTTTAATCGATTTTAAGCACATAAAATAACATCAAAGACATACCCATTGGACTTTAACTTGTTACGCATTGGGTGGCGCATTTACGTTGTGGATGTTTGTGGGCTCCAGTAACCACTTAACACCAGGGTGGCTGTGAGATCGTCCACCCATCTAAGCAATAAAAAAAAACTTAACTTGTATTGTTATTTAAATATGTACAACTAAAACAAAAACATAAAAAAATAAATATAATGTGTACTCGTAAAAAAAAGATTAAGAAATAAATCCAATATCGGTTATTTAAAAAAATGATCGATATATGAATTTCATGTAATTATTTTTCTTTATACTGACAACACTGATTTTAATCTGACTGACTGACCCTTCGCTTGCTGCTTGTGCTTGCGTTCAAAATGGATGTGTTTTGATTTTTCTTCGATTTATTTTGCTTTTATCAATAACGTTTCATACTACGGCTGAAAACCACTGTGTGAATTGTGGTTTTAACCTGACCGAGATTTAAAACCGTGTATATGCTCTCCTGTGCTATTTTTAGATGATTTACTAATTGTGTATGAAGATGAAGAAAATATAGAATAATATAGATATTTAAAGAAGTATGTGTGTTTTTTATACCCTAATACCCCAATTGGATAAAAATACATTAGGAACATCTTAAACATTAAAAAAAGAAAAGTTCTTGAGGTATTTATATAGAAAATTAACCTCAAAACGAGTTTTTTATTTTTATTATATTTTTTATAATAGTGGCGTCAATTTCAATATATTTTTTAGATATCTAATACATTTAAGAATTTGAATCAGTCCATTTTTATAGTAATATTTAATGTCCACCTTGGGCCTAGCACACTATGGAGAGTGGGCAATCCCCTTTGCTGTCAAATATCTCTTTCTTTTCTTTGTAAGTAACGTCAAGTCGAACCTGTAGATATCAAAGATGTACCATTTACCAGAGCCACTACGAGTAATTGTATAAATTTAAAATAGCCACTGAAATCAGCTGATCGCTACCGCATTGATGCCTTCGAGATTTGGTGCTGGAGTAAGATGCTATTAATCCAGTGGACAGCATATCGGACTAACGCATCCATGTTAAGACAGCTCAATATCCAAACCAGGCTCTCTACCATCTGCTTCAAGAGGATATTTGAGTTCTTCGGCCACATTGCCAGAAAGAGCGGTGACAATCTAGAAAAATTGATACAATTTTTTATTATTGCCCTTGTAGGCAGACGAGCACACGGCCCACCTGCTGGTGAGTGGCTACCGTCACCCATGAACTTCAGCAATGCCAGGCGTAGAGCGAAGCCGCTGCCTACCGCTTAATACTGGCAAGATTGCAGGCAAAAGATCTCGTGGCCGCAATCCAATGTGCTGTTCCGAACAAATCCGCACCACTCTGGATACCACCGTCTACGATGCCATACACACTGCCGAGAACAGAGGAAGATGGCGAAACATCATCCAGAGAAGGATAATGGGAGGAGATGGTCAAGACCCAACGACATGAGGAATGCGACTCAAGGAGGAGGAATCTTCTGTCGTGGATGTCGTTCGACCTAATCGCTATTAACAAGGGGATTTAAATGTATTCACAGTCATTGAAAAAATAAAACAAGTATTTCAAAAAACTAATTTTAATCAGAGCGATTCTCTTTAAATGTTTTTACGTGAAATTCATAGTGTATTTATTGTAAGGAGCTAGCTTTCTTTGAGTGAATCGGGAATCGTTCTATATTGACTAGTATCTCGGAGTACTCACGAAAATACAAAATACATCTACTATAGAATGCGACGAGTTTCATAAATATGTATTAAGCTATTCGAGTATAATCGCAGTGTGCAGGTACGTATTGAGACACAAATGTTATATTTACACTTTGTATGAAGTTACAAGAGTTACGTGATGTGACTATGAGTGATAATAAGTCGTGAATATTTTAAGTTCGATTTCCAGTCGCTCCTTGTTTATTTATCGACATAAAGATTAGCAACTATGTGTTTATTTTTAGGATGCTTAAATAAAAGCGACTCTAAATAAAATAACAAAATGTTTATTTTTATGTAACAAAAGTACAATCTGTTTTTCTAATGGCGGGGCTCATGGCCTCCTGGATTTTTTTAGCCGCGCATGCGCGTAACCAACAAAATAAAACGTGGTTTCGCCACATATTTAATATATAATATATATAATAAAATATAGATCTGAGAAGAAACTTTTTGGTTTGCGCGCAATGTATGGCAATAAAAAAATCAAAAGGGGCGCGCATATACAGTCTCGTAAAACGCGAATAACTACCGCCTTTTTTCAGTTTTCTGAACAAGAAATTTGAATTATCCGTAATGAAAATTATATTTAAATTGTTTCGGAAACGACGTGTCTATTTCATGTTATTGAAATTGGCTTCTATAATCGCCTAATCCCAGAAGGGTGGGTAGGAGAGCAGTAAAAAAAATATTATTCTCGATTTGTTAGGATGACTTTTATTCATAGTTCAATATTTGGTCGGATCTCTTGTGAGTCCGCACGGGTAGGTACCACCGCCCTGCCTATTTCTGCCGTGAAGCAGTAATGCGTTTCGGCTTGATGGGCGGGGCAGCCGTTGTAATTATACTGAGACCTTAGAACTCATATCTCAAGGTGGGTGGCGACATTTACGCTGTAGATGTCTGCTGTACCAAGTGGGCTGTGAGCTCGTCCACCGATCTAAGCAATAATAAAAAAAATCAGTCTCCAGAAATTCTTCACACCCTGTAGAGTATAAGCTAACGTTGGATGTTTAACTTTTTTGATATATTTTTTTATATGCGCGTAGTTTGTCGGTGCCTACAAGGGACAGTGCGGAAATGGTTCGTGTGGCTCTTATACATTTTGTGATTCGGTCGCGTGCGGATGTTACGCCGCCGCGCCGGTTAGTTTCATTGTGATTTGTAAGTCCGTTATATTTTACAGTTTCATTACTTCTTTGGGTTTATCTTTAGTCTGTTGGAAAGTCGTATATAGAAATGACTTGATGTCAAATAAATCTCAATCAGGTTAAAGATGGCCAATTCCAGATCACGTTTGGTGGATTATTGGTATTTTAGTTAGTGACAATATTTCGTTTCTGATCTTACTCTGGAGTATTAAAAACAGTTAGTTGATGATGGATCATTTAAAAATTTCATTTTGCTCCATACCTTAGTAAACATTCTTTGTGCTCAATCATAGCAATTTTTATCACCTACGTCCATTTCAATCTATACTTAATATACTTAATATTATAAAGAGGAAAGATTTGTTTGTTTGTTTGTTTCGAATAGGCTCCGAAACTACTGGACCGATTTGAAAAATTCTTTTTCCATTAGAAGCCGACATTGTCCCTGATGAACATAGGCTACTTTTTTTAATTTTTTTTTTTTTTTTTTGGTTTCATGTGTGTTTAATGTTTCCGAAGCGAAGCGAGGGCGGGTCGCTAGTACTATATAAATAAAAAAGGTTTAAAAATAACAAAAAAATACAAAGATTACCACAAAAACGAGTCGACACAATACAACACTATGTAATTGCGATTAACTGAGACATTTTGAAATATTTTGCCAAAGCGACAAACTAATACAGGCAGGTATAAAAACAACAACTCATTAGGGTATCAGGTATAAGAACAAAATTCAACACAAGAATACATTTATAATAAAGACTAGCGACCCGCCCTCGCTTCGCTTCGGAAACATTAAAACACACATGAAACCAAAAAAACAAAATTAAAAAAAAAATAAAAAAAGTAGCCTATGTTCATCAGGGACAATGTCGGCTTCTAATGGAAAAAGAATTTTTCAAATCGGTCCAGTAGTTTCGGAGCCTATTCGAAACAAACAAACAAACAAATCTTTCCTCTTTATAATATTAGTATAGATTCACACAACATAAACATAAAATTCAATATAATACCAAATGGCAACGTTTAATGTAGTATCACCCTGTATAAAGATAAAAACACTTTGAGAACCACCAAAATCACACGTCCAGCTCCGACTCTGTTGTTTCACATTAAATATTCAAATGCATGCGATTGGCTGCAATATTAGGAATGCTGGGTTATAGCTTCAGCCATGACGTATATGTCCACAGTATTCCCAATGTGACATTTCCAATTTACGCTTCAACAGTGACGTGATGCGTAGATACGACGAAGAACATTCCAAGCCTTCGTTGTTGGACTCTCATTCACAATCGCTTCGAAGTGGAAGGCCTAGAAGTCGTAGTTCTGATTGTATGGGTATAACTTACTCTTAAATGTGGAGGACTTAATTATACCGCATTGCGATGTTTTTCATGCCCACTTCTCAGTGGGTCGCGTTTCCGATCCGGTGGTAGATTCTGTGACGCACTGCTCTTGCTAGGGTTAGTGTTAGCAACGCCTCCTGGTTTGAGCCCCAAGAGCTCACCTATATGTTAGGGTTACGCTGACATAGCCTCTCAAGACACTATCTTAAATAGAAAGAAAAAAAAGCCTTAAATGTCAAAACGAAACGGCAATCATCTGTTCCTACTAAAATAATTCCGGTCCAAGGCACAGTGCGCGAGTGAACCGGTATGTTGATGTCTGTAAAAATGTAAATTTTATTGCTAAAAGGGAATCCGTATAATCGGAGACTACAAGAACGGGCAACGATGTTTTCTTTTTTTGTGAATGAGTTACTGCTCATGTGGTTTTTAAGGCAATATTTTCTAGAATCACACATACATATAGTACTGGCGATTGCATGCAGCAGAGATGCGAATGTTGCGATGGATGTGTGGAGTGACGAGATTGGACAGAATACGAAATGAATATGTTAGAGGAAATCTGAAAGTGGCACCTGTGACAGAGAAGTTGAGAAGTGCGCGTTTGGGATGGTTTGGTCATGTGATGAGACGAAATGAAAATGAGGTTGGTAAGAGAGTGTTAACTATGAATGTGGAAGGATATAGAGGAAGAGGACCTAAAAAGAAATGGATGGATTGCGGAAAAGACGATATGTGTAGTTGGAAGAAGCGAAGCAAAGAAATGGTATATGATAGAGGAGTATGGAAGGAGAAATAATATTGCGCCGATCCCAGGTGACTGGGAGAAGGGCAGGAGAATGATGATACATATAGCACTGGCAGTATCTATAACGGTAAGCTATCTCTGATAACACATCCTAGCAACAGATATAAGTTTAGAGAAAAAGTGTACTTTGATACTGTCCTTCATATTATTGATGGTTTTTATATTTCCTACATACATATGTACCAGTGTCCTCGAGAGCTGTTCTGCTTTTACCTTGATTGGTGGGCGAGTCATGGGGTTCAGCCTGAGAGAACTTGCTAACACTAGCCCTAGATCTACCACCGAAATCTACCACCCAATCCGAATCGGACCTACTGAGAAGTTCCGGCGAGAAACTCAGTGGGTTGTATCTATGGTTTAAGTTATAAATCGAATCTACCCACGAAAACTGTAGCCGGATTTTGGATTGCCTAAATGCTCCACATATTGGGAAGTTTCACATCACAATATTGTATATTTATAATGACTAATAATACTTGGACATCCAAAGCACTACTAGGAGTTTCGTATGAAAGAATCTGAAAGAATGAAACTGATGATTCTAAACGATGTGTGCATTAAACACCAGACAGCGGTTTGATTATGCCTCTAACATTCCTAATACCTATAAAAGTCGGTGATCCCGAATGTAATCGTTCGAATTTAATACGATAGATTTTATGGAACATTTTCAATCCGATAAAATGAGTTTTCGGCTCGTTTGTCTTAATGCAGATTTAAAAAAATATATTCGTTTTAAGTTTTACAAATTCAGTCACAATTTGTCCTTTCGTATGCTCTCCCCGTAATCCGAAACAGTATGAATATTTGAAGTTCAGTCGGAGTGCAGTACGGGCATGCGCTGTGGATTTCAAACGGTCCCCGTTGACACCGTGGGACATCAAAAAATAATCGACTATTTCGAAGTAATTTTGTATTTTGAAAGGGTTCTTTGAGCGACGCTTCTTTGTTGTGTGTGCCAGTTCTGCAGGAATTTCCTGTAGCTGGCAATACTACTACGTAGAATATTAATATAAAGTATAGCCTCAATGTCCCTAGCGAAGTTCAACGGGTTGTACGCTTAGCTAAACTGAGCAAAAGTAAAAATGAATTTAACACCGCATTAATATAAATTAGAAAACAATATTCATCCGCAAACACTGAAACTGGTGAAGATTGGATCCGTTCATCTATGTGTCAACATTTTTTTGTATCCATTGACGAACTTTTGTTTCTTTTCAGATTTAGAAGAAAAAAAATACAATCAAAAGATAAAGACAAAACGTAATCTAAATCTTGACATGACTATAATAATTGAGTTATTAATGCTTATCGTTTCAGCGAATTATTCGTGAGCCAGAAATCAGAAGTGAAGGTAGTCACTCATTCTCTTTACGTTGTACAAGAACGTTGACCTCGAGCGTCTTCTGATTCACGTTTGTGATACATTGCGTGCTGTTTAAACATATTGTAAAGTATGGAATTCCGATTGGAATTTTAACTGTTACCGTAACAGGAATTGACAGCACAGTCACTTAAGATACTCTACTATATTGTTTATAATTAAAATATATACCTATTTAATGTATTCGAAGTCGTCGTGGCCTAACAGATAAGACGTCCGGTGCATTCGTGTTGAGCGATGCACCTGTGTTCGAATCGCAGGCGGGTACCAATTTTTCTAATGAATTACGTACTCAACAAATGTTCACGATTGACTTCCACGGTGAAGGAATAACATCGTGTAATAAAGGTGAAACCCGCCAAATTATAATTTGCGTAATTACTGGTGGTAGGACCTCTTGTGAATCCGCGCGGGTAGGTACCACCGCCCTGCCTATTTCCTGCCTATTCTGCCTGAAGCAGTAATGCGTTTCGGTTCGAAGGGTGGGGCAGCCGTTGTAACTATACTAAGATCTCAGAACTTATATCTCTAGGTGGGTGGCGCATTTACGTTGTAGATGTCCATGGGCTCCAGTAATCAGTTAACACCAGGTGGGCTGTGAGATCGTCAACCCATGTAAGCAATAAAAAAAATGTAGCGATTCCAGTAAATTTGATCATTGCCTATATGTATATCAGGTATCGTCTTGGTTGTGCCTCGTTGCTGATGCCTGTGAGTGACTTACTGTCTTACTACTTACTATCAGGTAGGCCGTAAGCTCGGAAGCCAACACTGGCAATAAAAAAAGTTGATTATCTATTTTATCATTCAGGAAATTGAATTTTGATAACACTCTATCTATACCTGCCTTATTAATCATGTTAATTTCACGAGTCTTGTAAATTGTGGCAATAACAGGTTCATCAATATTCATCGAAACAAGAATATTAACAATCGAATCCACTGAGTAATATTGATACTAGAATAAATTCGAATGTCGAAGATAAAGAAGCAAATACGAAAAATACTCACAAATAAATCACAATTCTCTCCACATTTTCACACCGAAGCCAACTTTAAGATGTAAATCAAGGAATTTGAAATTACAAACTTTAAAAGCGGCACACGTTTGTTCCCATGGGAGGAACGGGGATGAAGCATGGTGCATGCAGTACAGGCGTTTTCGTATTAAATTTTCAATATGTTTCAGTCACGTATGTAAATATTTAGATACACTACTAAGATGAGAAATATGATATCTCCTTCGACGAAATCACGCGTTTCAGTTCCAAGGGTAACAAACAGTCTTCGAAATAATCTTTCTATTAAGATTGTGATAACACAAAAAAAACCTTGTAGCAATTTTTTTTATTGCTTAGATGGGTGGACGAGCTTACAGCCAACCTGGTGTTAAGTGGTTACTGGAGCCCATAGACATCCACAACGTAAAGGCGCCACCCACCTTGAGATATAAGTTCTAAGGTCTCAGTATAGTTACAACGGCTGCCCCACCCTTCAAATCAAAACGCATTACTGCTTCACGGCAGAAATAGGCGGGGTGGTGGTATCTACCGGTGCGGACTCACAAGAGGTCCTACCACCAGTAAAAAATAGCTTAGGTATAGCATAAGGAAATCATTAAACCATACAATTTTACTACCTCTGTGTGATCGGAAAATAGTTTTAACTGATAATCGAAACGACGTGTCAACTGCTTAATGCTTTATGAGCGTGCAATGTAAAGTGTACTTAATGCGGGTTCAACAACGAGCTTTAAGTCTAATGAATAACTTTACGAGAGGTTATTCTTGTGTGGTTGACTCAACATATTCCTTTATGTATAAATTTCCATAATCTTTAACTTTAAATAATTTCAATGCATTTGAAACTTCGATTGCTTGTATAAATGTAAATTCATTCAATAAAAACCAATTCGGTGTGAGCGTAGCCACGGTTCTTGTGATTCTACATCAACGTCCACTAAGCGTGCCTTCTTATGCACCGTTAATCTTGTTTATTATACTATTTATTATACGTATGCGGTCCGAGATAGTTTCCTAATTCGGGGATACTTTTAAAAATATCCGAATTAAAGTTTTTGATGCAGCGATAGCGGAATATTGCGGTTTCATAGCTCTGTATTCGTTGTGGATTTCTTAATTGATATTCATCTACAAGCTATTAATAACAAAAAAAAGAGCACCTGTGGTTATTGAATTAATAAACAAAATAACTTCATTCTTCAACAAAATTAATGTCTTAATTATTACGACACGCCCCTCGATTCACTGATACATAAAAGTTAATTTTTGGTGGATCCATAACACAAATGGAATGCAAATCTACTGGTGTACTCGAGCAAAAAGCTTTCCATTACAAAAAGGTAAGTCACGGTAATATTGTCATTCTATGACACATTACCTATAAATGTCCAAAAGTTTGTTGTTGTTGTTGTAGTCCCAGGGTACCCCGCTGGTACATAGGGCCCTCACAAGTTGTCTCCACTTTACCCTGTCTTGCGCTTGCTCGTTGACATCACTCCAGGTCACGTTGGCAGTCCTCATCTCACTCTCTACGGTGCGTCGCCAAGTGTGTACAGGGCGACCAGGTCTTCTCCTGCCAAAAGGTACTTCGTTAATATTAAAGGCAAGTTCTTTTTCTCTCTCACACTAGTATGTGATCTTTATAATATTTGCGATTATTTCGGCCAATAATAGGCTTAGAATCGTATATAAGAATAGAATAATCGATGAAATAATTTGCTAATGGAGTGAGTCACTTATTGTAGCGTATATTTCAGACATTTATCGAACGAAGCGGCGGCTTAGGGCAGGACAAAATTAGAGTTTCGTATATGCGATGCTCCTTAGTCCCAAGAGGCTATTATTTTTAGTACTACCGCTTGAAAATACTGGAATATCTGCTAATAGTAGTACTGTGTATAGCCCTATGCTAATTAGTTGACCAGTAGGGTACGTTTTGCTGTAAATTTACATTCTAGCTCACGGTCATTTTTTTATAAAGTTGCACAGATAGATATCCTACTATAACTATATATAAGGGGTGGGCAATTATTGTGATAGTCGTGCCACATTGCAGATGAAAATTTGACCTCGGGCCAAACAGTTTTTTTCTAATATTACTTAATAACTAATATTTGTGTTTTTAATAATAATATATACAATGCTTCATGGGCCAGACTAAATTCTACCGCAGGCCTGCTATATATGCTATAAATACCCATCATCGTCATCATCAACAGCCCACAGTCGTCCACTACTGGACATAGGCTTCTCCCAATCCACACCACTGAGCCCGATCTACGGCTCTCCTCATCCACTTCTTGCCGCTCACCGTTCGAAGGTCATCGCACCACCTAGCCAGGGGGCGTCCTACGTTACGTCTTCTGCTGTACGGTCTCCACTCGAAAACCCGTCGATATTAAATTATTACATTACAAGCACAGCATGGGTGATACAAATCTATTTTGGCTGTATCCTAAGCGTCAAACTCTGTTCACTATTGATGAGGGAAAGCTTGCACTGGAGCTACAATAGCAGTAGTCAAAAAGGGAACTTGGCTTTAGTTCTCTTATTGATGATGGCCATGAGCAATGGTAACCACTAACCATTAGGTGGGCTGCGCGATCTTCTGCCTACAAGGGTAATGAAAAAAAAATCCGCAATAGCATTAAACATATATTTGCTAGGAAACGTTCTAAAAATCAATGAACCTTCCTATTTTTGCCTTTAGTTTCTCAAGAAAAGTTGGTTCAATAATTCGCTGAGAACATAATGATACTTTAGTTCGGTCTGTTAGTCCTTATCTATTTTCATTCTACGAGCTTATTCCGTTTCAGTTGCGGGACAAGGACTAAAGCTCGCTGTTTTACATACTATAATAGGTTTTCAGTTTGAAAAACGTTGTGTCAAACAACCTTTGGCATGGTCAGATTATTCGTCCCGTCGCGAACGCAGAATAGACTCTAGAACTAATTTATTTTCTAAAAAGAAAATATCGCACATCCAATGGATCTTCATTTTGTTCTCTTTGTTTGACTTCTATGTTTTCATGCGTTGTTTGTTCGAACAAGTTTGAAGAGAATTAGCGTACGTATACAAACACTCCGAGAGATATTCGACACTTGTGATCGTCATATCAAAGTTGTTTCAGCTTAAAGGATAATACGCCTAGTGTGCTAGTATCAATATATTTTTTTTATTACTTAGATGGGTGGACGAGCTCACAGCCCACCTGGTGTTAAGTGGTTACTTGGACCCATAGACATCTACAACGTAAATGCGCCACCCACCTTTTAAGGTCTAAAGTATAGTTACAACGGCTGCCCCACCCTTCAAACCGAAACGCATTACTGCTTCACGGTAGAAATAGGCAGGGTGGTGATACCTACCCGCGCATCCTCACAAGAGGCCCTACCACCAGTAATTACGCAAATTATAATTTTTACGAGTTTCATTTTTATTACACGATGTTATTCCTTCACCGTGGAAATCAATCGATACGAATATTTGAGTACTCAACATCTGCAGGCACGTGTCTGTCTTCTTAACGAAACTTCTTAAATACTATAATTATGCTTAACATGCAATAGCATCGTTTAATGAAAAAATCAAAGCCGCAGAAATTTTTGTATGTGTAATTACATGTCGCAGAATGGACCGATGTTTTCATAATTATTTTGATATTGTGGGCGCATGGTGGGTAATAGTTCAAAGAGCTTGCGCAACACAAAACCATGACAGTTCCCCGAGACGCCTCCACTCTTCTTAAGTCAGGCAACGAATATGTCTCGATTCCACTCGAGCCACACTCGAGCGATGACATCTCGACTCAACCGAAGCACATCACCCGAACTAAGCCGACGCTTGACGAGTAGTTGCGGCTTACACCCACTAGATGGCACACTTTCGTTTTGTTTGTCGTATCTAGTTGCGACATCTATACTAGTCTATACTAGTACTAGTATATAAATCTACAGTGGTTTTTACGGACGTTCCGTTATAACTACTGCACCATGCACCCGATCGACTTGAAACTTGGTATCTATAATATATATACTTAATGGATAGGCTAATATTTATATGAGTGTTGGACTCCCTACATCAGTTGCGGGGGCGTTAATGATGAGAACCTTTGTGGGGGTGAGAAATAATAATGTTAAGTTTAAATGCCCAGCGAAGCGGACTGGTACAGCTAGTACTTAATAATTGTGACAAAGATCTCAAGTTTCGAGGTGGGTGGTATCATTCACGTTGTCACTTAATACCAGGTGGCTCTGTGCTCATTTAAATACAACCCAATTATAAACGTATATGGTTCGACCATTGGCCTTTACAACTGGAACGCAGAGTTCAATGGAGTCATTTATAACTAAATATACCTAGGAGTGGCTCAAAGATCTAGCAAACACAAAACGTATAGCAGTTTTTTTCGCAAAAATTAAGCGGAGTAGATTAAAAATGTACGTAAACTTGCACTCATAATGAATAACAGTTGATTTGCGACAGAAACGATTGTGGCTTCACAATACACTAACGGTAATTTACATACGCCAAAAACAGGGCGTGGTAGCCATTTTCAAATCAAATTGCGACTCGGAATGGCATTTCGAGGTAGTAGGTCGTATTCGCTATGTGATATCCAGCTCCACTAATTACTTACCTGGTGGGCTGGGAGAACATAAAGAAACCGAGCCTACAAAAAAAAACTTTAACCCTACCATTGTCTCGCACTCGATTCCCAGTCGAAGTAAACAACTTTTTGGAACGAAGTCCCTTATGGGACGATGCGGAGGGGTACCCTAATCGGGAGAAAACGTCCGTAACGTAAGATTTTCATTATTTATGTATAGTCTTAGTATGATGGATGTCTAATGTATAGTCTATGTGATGACAGTTATTATTATTATTGATATAAATACCTGTTTCTTTGTATATTATTATTATATATTTTTTATAAATCATTGTGAATAATATAAAGTTGATAACTTTGTAAAATAGTATTTTTTTATCAATAAAAAAATCATAATAAACAATGTATACCCGAATAATTATTTTCTTTATACCTCGAATAGAACTTAAAATTCTTCTTCTTCTTTTAGATAATTTGGCTCCAACGCCTTTGGCATTGATTTTGCCAATGTCAAAGTATTTACAAAAATGACAGGTGCTTAGAGAGGGAAAAAAATACTAAATCTAAATACAAATAAATTTGGTCGGTTTTTCCATACGCGAATCTGTGGTTTTAAGAACAGCACAAACAAATATATTATGTTAGACTAACTACTTTAGAGATAAATATTATTAGCAGATAAAAATTTACACAGAATATTTACATGTTTAGAATAGACTAAAGTTAATAAACAATTAATATTAATAGGTCGGGGAATGTAATTGGGAAGGATATCATAAAGAGGGGATACGATATTGGGGCAGTCGAAGAAAATGTGATCCAGGGTACCCTCATCTAATCCACACTCACAAAGAGAATGGTCACGGACTCTAATTTTGGCAAGAAAAACAGGGGAGCAAACATGGCCAAGTCTAAGACGGATTATAGCTGTGACAATTTTTTTAGGAAGATGGCAGTGGGAGGAAAACCAAGGCTTAGAGGGCAGGGTCGGTTGCAAGTTACCATAATGCTTACCTACTGACTGACGAGAAATCTGCCAGCTTTCATTCCAAGATTGAAGCATATCAGATTTTGCCAGAGAATGTAAATCTCGAGGAAAAATTTTGTTATACTTGTTACAGCCCATAACAACAGCCTCCTTGGCACAGGAGTCAGCAAGCTCATTCCCACAAATTCCGCTATGACTTGGGATCCAGACGAGAGTGACATCAAGACCGGAGCAGTGACATTGAAACAGAGTTTCTTTAATTTTTTATATAATTTCAAAATTGACTTTTGAATGCGATGGAAATTTAGTTATGTCTTGAAGACAGCTTAAGGAGTCCGAAAAAATTACCGATTTACTTAGACCGCGGGTTTTAATAAAAAGAGCTGCTTCTAAAAGAGCAACAGCTTCACCAGAGTACACAGAGGAAGTCTGAGGGAGTTTGTATTTTAAGGAGATTTTAAACTTGGGGACCCATACCGCAGCACCTACAGGATCATTTTGGGATAGTTTAGATGCATCAGTGAATAGGTGATAATGATTAGGCCATTGTAGTTGTACTATGTTCTGAAATTGTAAATTTGCTCCTGGGGAATCTTTATGGATCCCAATATTCAAGAAGGTAGTGGGACGAAATAAAAGACAGTCAAAAGAGAAAAGAAAGAGGGGGAATTTATCATATTGAGAAATTGGAGAAGCTAAATTTTGCAGTTTCTTATACGAGTTGACAAGAGGAGGTACAGATTTATGACGCCAGTATCTAGAGGTTTCGGTCAGTTGAGCAAGTTGAAAAAGTAGAGCTAAAAGGGGGTGGTTAGAGAGAGAAATTACTTTGTAGAAAAATCTATCAGCTAGAAACTGTCTACGCAAGGCTAAAGGAGGTTCAAAACATTCAACTTGTAGGGCATTTATAGGGGAAGATTTCATGGCGCCAGAGATGATTCTGAGGCATTTTGATTGAATACGATTTAGTTTTGTAAGTGCCATTTTATTACAAGGCTCCAAAACAAAGCAACCATAGTCAAAGTGACTTCTAATTAAAGCATTATAAAGAAGCTTCTGGCTGTAAGGATGTGAACCCCACTTAACACCGGAGAGTGCGCGTAGAACATTGATGCTCTTCTCAACTTTATTGCAGATATAGTTTAAATGGTGAACACCGGAGAGTTTAGAATCCAAGAGAATGCCCAAAAACTTAACTTTACTCAAGACTGGAATAGATTGGTTACAAATTTCAATATTTATTTCAGGGATAACTCTCTTACGGGAGAAAGCTACCGCAGAACATTTAGGGATGGACAGGGATAAGCAGTGATCATTCAACCAAGAATTCAGGTTAAACAAAGCAGAATTTAGACAATTACAAGATTGTGAGAAAGAATTAGATATGGTATAGAGGGCAATATCGTCAGCATATTGGAGGATACGGCAAAAACGGTTCACAGTAGTATCTAAAATAGCAGTGTAAATATTATAAAGCAGAGGACTGAGAACAGAACCCTGAGGCAGACCTTTCCAGGTCCGATGAGAAGAATTTTCACCTAAGATGCGAACTATAATAGATCTGTCATAAAACAAATTGAAGATAAAATTCACAATTCTAGGAGGCATATTCAGGTTAATAAGTTTTTGTCTAAGTAAATGAAGGTCGACATTGTCGTATGCAGAGGAAATATCTAGAAAAACTGCTATAACATGACGATTTTGAGAGAATGCAACACGAATATCTGAAGTGAGGAGGCTCAGGCTGTCCAATGTTCCGTAACCTCGTCTAAAGCCAAACTGACTATTAGGGAGAATAGACCTGTTTTCAACTATCCATTCTAGACGATTTTTTATCAAATGTTCCATAATTTTAGCTAGCACACTCGAGAGAGCAATAGGTCTATATGAACAAGATTGAGCTGGATCCTTGCCTGGTTTTAGAATTGGGATTATCAATTGAGTTTTCCATGAGGCTGGAATAGAACTGGAGAGAAATATATGATTTAAAAGATTTAGAAAGATTTTTTTAGAAGAGTCAGATAATTTTTTTATAAAAGAGTACGGGAAGCCATCTATACCTGGGGCTGAATCTCGGAGGTTGTCAAGAACACAGCATAGTTCTGCAAATGAGAAGCTGGAATTCATGGGGTCATTAGAAGTGGAGGAGGGAATTAAGGGACAAGGTTTAAAAGGCACAAAGGGTGGGCAGAGTTTGGAGATAAAATCAGGAAGCCAAGACAAGGTATTAGAATTAATATTATTATCAGATTGGGATTTACGAAATGCTTTTATTTTTTTCCAAATCAAGGAGGCAGGAGTTCTTGGGGAGAGAGACTCGCAAAAATTACGCCAAGCAAGAGATTTCTTTTGTCGCAAAAATCTTTTAGAGATGGCCGAAATTTTCTGAATTCTAGGAAATTCTCTAAAGAGAGAATTTTAGAAAATTCAGACTCAGCCTCCTTGCGTTTTTGGACTATTTGGGAGCATTCAGCATCCCACCATGCTGGTGAGGGAATTTTATTTGAAGCTGAATTCTTTAAGGGAATGGTTAGTTCGGCAGCGGAGGATAAAATGGAACAAAATTCTAGGTACAAAAATAGAGTATTTTCATCATTTGCATCAGGAAGAGATTCAAGATTATTTTGAACTAAAGATGAATACTTTTGCCAGTCGGCCTTGTTAAGTCTGAATTTCAAAAGGGGTTCATATGGAATTGAAGATGGGATGGAAGAATCGGCTAGAGTTAGTAATATTGGAAGATGATCACTGCCATGGGAGTTAGACAGAACAGACCAAGAAATCGAGTTAACTAAAGAGGGAGAGGACAAGGACAGGTCTGGGGCACTTGGACTTTGGGATGGGGATACTCTACGGGTGGGAGTTCCATCATTAAGTAGACACAAATTTAATTCATCAAGTTTATCAAGAAATAATGAGGAATTTGAGTCACATAACTCAGAACCCCACATTGTATGGCGTATATTAAAATCTCCTAAGACTAAGAGAGGACATGGAAGAGAGGTTAAGAGTGTCGAAAATTCTTGAATAAGGTTACTGTTAGGGTGAGGGATGTACACTGAGACCACTGTGATGTTAAAGCAGCGAACTGCCACAATGTTAATTGCTGAGGAATGAGGAGGAAGGGTAATGCGAGGAAAAGATATATTTCTTCTGACCAAGATAGCAGTTCCTGCCCAGCCGTCGTCTCTGTCATCGCGGAGACACGAGAACCCGGGCACCCTAAGCAGAGTATCCGGTCTCAACCATGACTCCGCAACAGCAAAGAGGACAGGGTTATATTGATTAGATAGATAAATTATTTCTTGTTTTTTATTTCTGATACTACGACAGTTCCATTGTAGGACCTTCGTCATTATGCTTTGGTTGAGAGTTGACGAGACTAGAGATTAAAGCGTGAATCTGAATCAAGACGTTGTTCGGTAGTATATCATTGAATTTTGATAAAATATTTAGAAGCAGCATTGACATTAATTCCGCGAGATTATCATTTGTAGCAGGGGCACAGGGGGTGGGAGTGCTAAGAGCACAACCATTGGGTAAACAAGAGTTAGGAGGGCTAATAATATCGTTGTGAACATGACGATCATAAGACTTCGAAAGTATTGGTTTAGACGATTTTTCAATAAAAACAGTTTTTTTGTATGAAGTTGACGGAGTATGACGAGAAGATGAGGGGGAGGAAGACGGGAGGGTATTCGAAGATGGAGCTGATCGGCTCAGGAAGATAGGTTTTTGGGGAAGAGAAGAATTGGCAACATCGGCATAGGAGGTGCGGACTGAAGGAAATCTGCGAGCTGCCTCAATATAACTAATATTTTCTTCAGACATAACCATCTTAATTGATCTTTGACGGGCATGTTCGGGGCATTTCGGGTCAGAGGCGGGATGACAACCAGAGCAGAACAAGCAGGTTATGTTATTTTCTGGAACACTACAAGAATTACCTTCATGGGGGCCTGCGCATCGAGAGCAGCGGGCTTGCGATCGACACTGATCACGAATGTGCCCAAAATGACAACACTTTAAACACTGAATAGTGGGAAGAGTATATATGTTTACAGGGAGGGAAACGCTGCAACAATATACATGTTTAGGAAGAACTTGCCCAAGAAAAGAGAGGACAACTGTACCCGTCGGTTCCCATACTGTTTTTCCATCTATTTTCTTTTTCTTATTCATTCTTCTGGCTTTAATGACGGTGGTTGAAACAGACCGACACTCAATCCATGAGACTAGGTCCTCAAGAGACCACTCTACAGGAATTTGTCTCACGACACCCATCCTGGTAACTTGAAAGCGTGGAATAATTGCTGACAATTTGTTAGATGAAAGTAATGGGTTTGTTAAAAATGAATTCGCTTCGTTATATGTTTTAAAAATAATAGCAGCCCTATTTCTACCCATGTTTTTAATTTCATCTATCCCTGAGATCTTACCATTGTAAATAATTTGAGCAATTTTAAGGGTACGGGTGTGGTTCGAAACTGGGGCAAAGTCACCATCTGAACGAGATACATGGACAACAAAAGGGCCAGAGTCAGTTTCAGAGTAATTAAGAACTGAATTGTTATCAAAACCTGGCCGGGTGTAGGTATGTTGATTAGAGGCAGCTGCCGGTAAATGTGGAGCTGATCTTTTTTCTGGGACGCTTAATACGTCTTCCGCAGGGCGTTTTTGTGAAGCTTTTACAGGAGAATTAAGCATTAGAGAAAGATCGTCCATCTCTGAATCTAAAGAAGACCTCCCTTTGTCCGGCGGGACGTTTTCGCCCACCGAGGACGACATTGACATAAAAAATACACTTACCAGTTAAATGAAACTTAAACTAATCCACCACCAACAAAAATAGGGCAACATAATTCTTAAAAACACAGAAAAAACGGGAAAAACACTAAAAATAATCGAAACGCGTGTGATCTGACAGATGTCCAACTACCCTCTCCCAACTTAAAATTAATATTTTTATAATAAGGAACTACGTTCCTATCCGGTGTCCTACGACACCACACATCTTTTTTATTTTGCGTTTGCGCGGGTGTCTGTTTCCGTTTGCCGCAAAGAAACTCCATTAAGCCTTCGCTGAACTATTAATAATTCAAAGATTTTAATATTGAGATTCGTATTGCACCCGATCGTAACACATACAATATGTTAACTCGTAAATCGGCTATTGTCCGACGTCGAAAAAGACCCCGAAGGCCGGCGGATGACAACTTAATAACACTAAATCAACGATCAACGCCCAATGTTTCCATTCGAGGGTTAGTAACGTGCAAAATGAAAGTTTATTGTGGTTCGAACGTTTGAGGGGTTGAGTTATAAATGGGCAGTTTATCACGAGTCTCAACAGTCTTTGAACAGTTTCTCATTAATGGTTTTTATATGGACACTTTGGTGCATATACAAAATTTGCATCCTCTGAGTTTCTCACCGGATTTTCTCAGTGGGTTGTTATTTGAATCCGGCGCGGTAGATCCTGCGAAGCACTGCTCTTGCTCGGGTCAGTGTTACCAAATTCTCATAAGTTCAGCCCGTGAGCTCACCTACCCGTCCGGGCCTAGATGGAATAGCCCCTTACGCTATTTTTTACTGGTGGTAGGACCTCTTGTGAGTCCGCACCGGTAGGTACCACCACCCCGCCTATTTCTGCCGTGAAGCAGTAATGCGTTTCGGTTTGAAGGGTGGGGCAGCCGTTGTAACTATACTGAGATCTTAGAACTTATATCTCAAGGTGAGTGGCGCATTTATATTGTAGATGTCTATGGGCTCAAGTAACCGCTTAACAACAGGTGGGCTGTGAGCTCGTCCACCCATCTAAGCAATAAAAAAAACCGCGAATTACCCGCTAATAATAGTTTTGTCTACCTGCAGGATTTTAACACCGGCATAGTCAAATCGCTTTCCATTTATGTCTTACGTTAATTCTTTAGAGGCTACGACTTCTGATGACGAGATTATGAAACACATTTCGTGTATTGCACCATTATTACCTACACTTCATTACAGATCCTTCCAATCCATTAACGGTGCTTTTAGGTACCTCAAGCACCGGTAACCGTCCTCGCCGAACCCGTCGCTTGCGACGAAGGGCTCGACGAGTAAATTAACCCATAGACACAGCCCACTGAGCTTCTCGTCGGATCTTCTCAGTGGGTCGCGTTTCCGATCCGGTGGTAGATTCTGCGAAGCATTGCTCTTGCTAGGGCCAGTGTTAGCAACACCTCCGGTTTGAGCACCATGAGCTCATCTACACGCTGGGGTAAGGCTGATATAGCCTCTCTAGGCTATCAGCATAGGTAGGAAAAAAAGCCTCTTCCCAGCCTTGAAGCTGATATCCGCAGTCCTAGCCCACGAAGAAAGTATAAAGCGGCTAACTTTAAAATAACGCTAACTCTATGCACAGCAGCTAAAGCAAAGAATGGCATAGTTTTTATCTTTACATTTCCAGTATTTATTTAGTAGTGGACTCCGGGTGTCTTATTTAGTATTTTATGGGCAAAGTTTCTGTAACTTTCAGAACTTACTAACAAGAACGAAGGCATAGTTTTATTATGTTTTTGAACCGATTTCAAGAAAAGAGGAGATTACATGTATGTCCGACCGAATACATGACCGATTTCTTCATTTTTTTCCTTCTGTGGAGCGATTTTGAAAATTATGTTGTTTTTGTTTGAAGTTGTCTGCGCTCGATTAATTTTAAGTTTAATTTATTCCACTTTCATAAAATTATTATTAAAATACAGAAAATGGTATAAATGTCATATTTTTATCTCTTAGTATTTGAAAATCAAAAAAATTCTGTATTTATTTTTAACTATATAATGCAAAATCATAGAACCAAGAAGCATGAATACACCATAACACACACTATGTATACACCATGACGATAAACACCAATGGAAGAAATAGGAACAGTTCTTCTCTGTGGCACGTTGCAATAGATATATAGAGATGTAAGGAGGGTTGACATCAAACATGAGTCCGGTCGTAAAACTCATGCTGAATCCCTATGCAGCATGATAAGAAAACATAATATGGATAAAAATAAGTAAGCAAGAAGAAGAAGATATATTCCAGTTCGGTAATCCCTTTTTTTAATATTAATAATATCTTAATCGTTTGTGTGGTATTGCTACTCGAATCTTTATCATGTCAATATTCAAGGCACACAGGATTGTTACTGTTTCTTCCTTTGGTATTAAGTCATTTCTGTTATCCGTTTTTTTATTCTTATGCATTTTATAAATAAACCTTACCTAGTAATTCATTCATTACGCGGATTTAGCTTTATCACACAATGTTATTTTTTCTACCTACCCTACAATTTTATCGAATTTTAGCTACACGACTCCGTTATTAATTAGGCCAAGAACTGAGGAGACATTTATATCTACACATGGAGCTTAGCGCTTTATTGGGTTTCAAAACGAGCAACTCTTCTGGCGGATTTCCCAGCGCTATAATTTAGCTTTCTTCTGATGGGTTCCAAAGTCCCCTTAATGCAGTTCCGCAGGATATCCTCGGTAGCATTAACAAATTGATAGTATTTATTTAAACAATAAAATAATTTAATTTTTATTTAAATTGAGTATCTTTGGCGGAGACCTTTACCCTCAAACAGAGGGGTTCACCCTAAACTTAATACAAAACGATTCAAAGTAATTAAATAAAAATAATAAAATAATGGCGTCGCATCCCGTGAGCATCAGTATCGCAGGATCCGACTGATGCATGACCACGACCACTGTCAAGAGAAGACCAGGAAGAAAAACAATGATAATGATTTATAATAATAAAAGCTGAGTTTTTTTAAGGGTGAAATAAAAGGCTTTTTTATTTTATTTTATTTTTTATTTAATAAATAATAAAATGTATTTGTAAAACATAAAATATTTTTTATACTTGTACGTATTGTGAATAGCAATGTTAATAATTTAATAAGTTTTTGATTTATCATCTCAAAAATTATACAAATAGACATAAAAGGAGATTTAAGAAGGGGACACCCGGGTTTGAACCGGGGGCCTATCGATCTGCAGTCGATTGCTCTACCACTGAGCTATATCCCCGATGTTTTTAGACTATGAACATTTCTAAAGTAAACAATTATTTGTAATACTTTTGGAAATAAAAAGAAAGCTTAGGGGACACCCGGGTTTGAACCGGGGGCCTATCGATCTGCAGTCGATTGCTCTACCACTGAGCTATATCCCCGATGCTTTAAGTCTATGAACATTTCTAAACTAAACAACTATCTGCAATGTTTTCGGAAATAAAAAGAGACCTTAGGGGACACCCGGGTTTGAACCGGGGGCCTATCGATCTGCAGTCGATTGCTCTACCACTGAGCTATATCCCCGCTAAGTGTACATTGGAAAATGATGATTAATTATTAACATTAACGAAATGTTATTTTGCAATATACACATTTTACTGCAAGACATTGTGACGTGTGTATAAAGCAATGAGTCATAATTTTGAAATCACAATTTTACGATTCATACTATGTCACGTACACAATAAGTTATAGTTTTGAAATGGTTAAGAAGAATTAAAACTAAGACGCAGCTATGTTGAATGGTGCTAAGTGGCTGTCGTAGCCCATGGAAATCACAGTGTCAACATCGTCACCCGTCGAGAAATGTATCAGTAATTCTTTAAGCCGGAACGTATGAATCTTCTGGGTATCAATATGCAGAGTGTGCTCTCATAAAACGGCCCAAAGTGAACCTTCTAAAAAAAAAATGTTTCGGCATTCATACTTAATATTTCGTATAAGCTTACTTTTTTGCCACGCACCATCCGGCTTTAGAATCAGCTCCCCCATGGTGTTTCCCGATCGCTATGACATGTCCTTCTTCAAACGAAGCTAATGGAGAGTACTTAACAGTAGAGAGTGGCTTGGCTCTGCTCCTGCCATTGCTAAAGTTCATGACGGTAACCGCTTACCATTAGGTGGGTCGTATGCTTGTTTGCGTACTGTAAAAACTGTTAAATATCGGAAACGTAAGGAATAATGCAGTGACAATAAAAACACGAGATTAAGCAGTAAAAATAGCTTTAAATGTATTTAGAAGTGGTTTGCCGAAAGCCCTTCCACAGATACGAACCGACATTAACAAAAGCCTTTAAGATGCAGTTTGAGATACGAATCGCCCTTAATCCGATAGCAAAAGCGTTGCCAAGGGCCGTAAGGCGCTAGGAATTTGCGTGTGGCCGTTGTTAATTCATAGGGCATGCTCAGACCATCCTCTTCCACTGAAAACCTTTTCAAACACACATGGCCGACCGGACTCTACATCCCAACCTTTCATGAATACGAGGTTGAAGTCATTGAACGGGTTCGAGGCAATATAATTAGGGACACTTAGTGGTAATAATAATGCAAGCCATATGGGCGATGGAAAATACTCCTACAATCTATGAATTAACAGAATAAGGTACAACTGGCTTGAAGGGACCTGGGTTCCTCCTTAATGATTATCATAATTCACCCTTTTACTGGTGGTAGGACCTCTTGTGAGTCCGCACGAGTAGGTACCATTATCATTCACCCTCAAACAGACAGACAGAAGTTACAATCACCATTAATTATAATAATACGAACTCAGACCGTTTTTAATTGCAAGATAAAGTAAGTGGCATTGGTTATTTGCAGCCTCGTCTTTACTTTGTTGTTTAATTAAATCAGTTTAGCGCACGTACTCACATTTCAAACTTGATAATACGCGAGTTATTGGTGACTTTATAATGATTTCAAAATATTTGACACACAGGTTTCTACGTATACTCATTGATAAAGGGATTTTACAAGCGTTCCTTCATCGGGGATATAGCTCAGTGGTAGAGCAATCGACTGCAGATCGATAGGCCCCCGGTTCAAACCCGGGTGTCCCCTAAGGATTGTTAGTTTTTTTATTAACATTTTCAATAATTAAATTTTTCTTGATAGCTGTTTAGTAAAAAAAACATCTAGAAACAGAGTATTGGTTAGCATTCACTTGAGATCAGATAGGTAATTTTATTTAAACCAGTATACGCATTTTTTTTGTTTTTTTTTTTTTGTTTTTTTATTGCTTAGATGGTTGAAGAAGTTCACAGCCCACCTGTTGTTAAGTGGTTACTGGAGCCCATAGACATCTACAACGTAAATGCGCCACCCACCTCGAGATATAAGTTTTAAGATCTCAGTATAGTTACAACAGCTACCCCACCCTTCGAACCGAAACGCATTACTGCTTCACGGCGGAAATAGGCGGGGTGGTGGTACCTACCCGTGCGGACTCCCAAGAGGTCCTACCACCAGTGAGTGAAGTTTTGAGATTATACAGTTTTATTGCGAGAAGACGATATATTCCAACAAACACCTAAATATTAAAAAGTAAAACACAGGGGCACTTTACCTCTCTACTTGCCCTCTGCTCTACTACAAACGGAGCACTTGTACACACCACACGTCGCAGACCGAGCAACCGGATTTAGGGCTTTGCTGTAATCTAGCGGAACCCTATTGTTTGCAGCGTTTATGTACACGAGTGAATATTAACACAGAGACCGGGGCTTACTCATCGAAAGCGCATATTGCACCTTTAGAATTGAAGTTGCTTAACCCGCAAAATTATAATTTGCGTAATTACTGGTGGTAGAACCTCTTGTGAATCCGCACGCAATCACATTGAGATAAGGAAGGTCTACCTACCGAAGTTGTGCTTCTAGACAGACGAATTATAACTATAAATCAAATAATCAGAAATATGCGCGAAGATGTGCTTGATTTCTAAATCTTAGAATGGGGGGAATTAACGAATTTCCTTTTTAAAATGTTGATAGGAAAAAATTCTGAGAATTGCAATAAAATAGGGTTTGGTGGACAGATTTTTACTGGTGGTAGGACTTCTTGTGAGTCAGCACGTGTAGGTACTACCGCCCTGCCTATTTCTGCCGTGAAGCAGTAATGCGTTTCGGTTTGAAGGGTGGGGCAGTCGTTGTAACTATACTTGAGACCTTAGAGCTTATATATGAAGGTGGGTGGCGTATTTACGTTGTAGATGTTTATGGGTTCCAGTAACCACTTAACACCAGGTGGGCTGTGAGCTTGTCCATCCATCTAAGCAATAAAAAAAATGTTAACCCAAAACTCTTGTTTTTCGGCAAACGCCAAAAATGTAATTGAAGAATTTCAGTTTCGTTTTTAATGCTTTAAGCCTTAAAGCGCATACCTTAGAGCTTAAAATATGCGCTTGATTTAAAACAGACGGAAAGTTTCCATTATACTTTTCTAGACTAACATTTAAATTTAACTAGATGATGACCGGTTTTTTTTTTAGAGCGCCATCTCGTTGTGTCTTTAAATCGGCTTGTTGCCCTCAATTAAGAAAAATAGTATTATTAGTAATTATTGAAAACACGAATAAAAAAACATTTTCTGAAAATAAATCGTAGCTAGACCGATTTATCGCCCCCGAAATCCCCTGTATACTAAATTTTATGAAAATCGTTGAAGCCGTTTCCGAGATTCAGATTATATATATATTAATATACGAGAATTGCTCGTTTAAAGGTATAAGATTTATAATTTTATAAACAGATTGAATAAATGTTTATAAGTCGATCAAAGAATAAAACTAATTTTCTTAAAATTTTCAGTTAATCCGCTTCAATTCTAAAGCTGTGATAAACTGATTTAAGGGTATTAATGCGGTTGACGAACGTTTTTTGGTTTAACTGAAAACTGTTTCTAATAAATTATTGATGTCGACTCATAGTCAGAGTCTGTTTTTGACGATATTGATGATGGTCATGAGAGATTTTCAGGATTCACAAATATAAAATTTTTTTTTATAGCTTAGATGGGTGGACGAGCTCGCAGCCCACCTGGTGTTAAGCGGTTACTGGAGCCCATAGACATCTACGACGTAAATGTGCCACCCACCTTGAGATATAAGTTCTAAGGTCTCAAGTATAGTTACAACGGCTGCCCCACCCTTCCAACCGAAACGCATTACTACTTCACGGCAGAAATAAGCAGGGCGGTGGTACCTAAACACGCGGACTCACAAGAGGTCCTACCACCAGGAAAAATAAAACTGGCGGTATGACCTTTAAGATTTAAGTTCTAAAATAATATTGTACTTTGAAGTGTTGTAGTCGAAAATGATTATTGTTTAGCAGCAGAAGTGCTAAATAGCAAAGTGGTTCCTATACACACAGGCTCAGAACGTGCCCTACTAATGTTCAAGATAGGAACTAAAGAGTTAACTAGGAAAATAAGGTGTGAGTACTATTTGTGGCTAAGTTTCCAGGGGCAGTATTAATAGTCAGATATTATTATCGAGCAACTTCGTATAGAAACGAGACTGTCGATGATTTGCTACCAGAAGGTTCTTAGTTACTTTGGTCACATTGCTCGGCGGCCACCAGACAACCTTAAAAGATTGATTGTGGTGGGCAAGGTAGAAGGGAAAAGAACCGCCGGCCGGCCACCAAACCGTTGGTCGGATCAGATAGCTGCGCTCACTGGACTCTCTGTTGCGAACGCCCTGAGAGAAGCCGAAAACCGAAGCAAATGGAAGCTGATGGCACAAAGAGCCACGAAGGGCTTTCAGGAACACGACCTTCAGCAATGAAGTATTCGATTAAGAAGAAGATTATTATCATGCTTGAAACCGCTTGACGCGACGTGTTAATACTTTCAGTTCTGTTACTAGGTACTAGTATTGGTTTCGTGAATTCTTAACGTTACATGACGGTGGAACGTGTTATTTGATTTTTAATCTAAAGCATGGTGTTGGATGTGAAAAAATGTATTCGTAAATTGTACTTTTTCGATCATATTTCCTTGGTTTTGCCAGCGTTGATCTGACTAGGTCCCGGGAAACTTTAAGATTCCAAGCAAGGTTGACTGCCCATCTGGGGATTGAGTTTGCTGTTGAACTATCATGAATATAAAGAAATTGTGGCAATCACAATCCTCAGTATTAAGGTAAAAGATTTGGATTACCTTAGTCTTATTATGTCAGAACAATTCGAAATATACATATTATGCAGTAAAATCTGCTTATTCGCGTTTTCTTCTTTCGCATTTCCACTATTCGCGGATTAAAAAATGCGACCTAATTATTCGATAATTATTCGAATGCGATAAATTATTTATAATTATTAATATTCGCGGCTAAATATTTTTTCGTTCGCGGATAACATCGGTACATTGTCAGGCACATTGTTAAAAAGTAAGTATCCAACCGAATAACTTTTGTAAACGCGCTTTTCCATATTCACGGTTTCTGCATTCGCGGCATATTTACGCAACATACATATACTAGGACTATCACAAATCTACTTCTTCGGTGACGTTTTAAATAAAACCCCATAAGGTATATTATTCGGTACAAAAACAATATTATTTGTATATGACGATAACTTGACGTTTAGAAAATCAAGTCATCATAACCATACCTTTATAATAGGGACACGACATATTGTTCTCTAAGTACAATTGCTTAAATAAATAGCATCCATTTTGAAGGCACACACATAAACATATATCTATCTCGTTCTTACTCAGCACTGTAACTCGCAGGAAAACAATATAACAGTATTTCAGTGCGTACTTATAGTGAAACATGAATATACGTAAATACGTAATGAGGCCGAAAATCCGCCATGTTTAGCGTTTCATTTCCATAGGTTTCATACTTCAGTGATCATAACACTCAGACTCATAAATACTTAATTATTTAGTAGTCAAATAAAATAATTGTTACTTTGTAATATCAACTCTCCCACGAAAAAGTACCCCTGTCTATAAAATTACAAAAGCCTACCACGTTCGTTCCACGTTCCGTTTCACGTGTGGCTGGCTCTAAACTTTTTAGGCTGTGACATTTTTATTTTAAGCACTCTGACAGTGGTAGTCAAGTTTTTTTTAACACCATCTGGAATCACGTACGAACATGGAACGTGGTAGTTTAGTGGATCTGCGACAGACGCGTTCTGTGACGGATTGTGTGAAATGATATTTAGTTTTATAGTCCATTTGTATGGGGTTAATTTGGACCCGCCAAATTATAATTTGCGTAATTACTAGTGGTAGGACCTCTTGTGAGTCCGCACGGGTAGATACCACTACCCTGCCTATTTCTGGCATGAAGCAGTAATGCGTTTCGGTTTGAAGGGTGGGGAAGCCGTTGTAATTATACTTGAGACCTAAGAACTTATATCTCAAGGTGGGTGGCGGATTTACGTTGTAGATAACTATGAGCTCCAGTTAAGTAGTTAACACCAGGTGGGTTGTGAGCTTGTCCACCCATCGAAGAAAGAAAAAAACAAATTTGACTAACGAAAATGAAGGCCAATGTCGTTGACCAATAATTAGGCCAACATAAACTCCAATCCAATAACACATCACCAAAAATGGTTCGAGACTTCAACGTTAATGCACAACCGACATTAAAGATAAGTCGAGCGGTAGGCAGCGGCTTGGCTCTGCCCCTGCTATTTCTGAAGTCCATGGGCGACGGTAACCACTCACCATCAGGTGGGCCGTATGCTCGTCTGCCTACAAGAGCAATAAAAAAAAAAGTCGAATTTTTGCTTGTAATTGTGATAAAAAAACATGTATTGTATTCTTCTAATCGGTACACAATAGCTTTTTTTGCTATTGCTTACAGACGAACATCCGTGCCACCTGACGTAAGTAGTTGCTTCTGCTTAGGAACATCAGAAATGCCAGGGGTCCTGCCAAGCCACAGCCTATTGCTGAGGACTCTACTCAAACCTCCTTTGATGTACCTACACGTGCGATCTATCAAGATCAATGCGTTTTAACACATGCAAACTGTAAAGTATATGTCAGCGTTAAGCCAGGATTTACACACATAAGTTCTTTTACAATGAAAATACAATACAATTCTATAAAACTTTAACATTACTTGTTTACAACAAAAAGCCACGCCTGAGTTATTCAGTGGTTTTTACACAATTAGCCATTTGGTGTTGGTTATAGCAACTACAACTTCTTTTATACAAACAAATGTAATTACTGGGAAACAATTCACAAAACATAGCTTAATATTCAAAATACATATTATAGTGATTTTACATGACTCACATTTAATTTACTTTACATGAATTACTTTTAAGCAATATTAACTAACATTGTTATTATCCAGCCTAATAATAGATGGCGCCAACAACATCATTGCATAACAATTACAATACTTAATTAAATTATTAGTACTGTTAATTATAATATAAATTATTATTAATATTTGCTTTATTCATATTTAATCATTTATACAGTCATTTGTGTTTTTAAACAATAATATAAACATTAAACATATTCTGAACATTTTCACATCAAAACAGTGTCTGCTAATTATTAAATATGGTAGAATAACAGTTTTGTTGCTAATAATTAATAAATATTAACATAGAATAAACTAAACTATATATTATTATGTTAATTATTGCCAACAGTGGCGTTTGCGCCCATACGGCCATACTGATTCCAGCGCGTCCCTTGCGCTGTTTTAGCATTTCACATAACAGTAAACAAGGCATATCCCCTACTGGGATCTACCCAACACACAAGGCACTATTCACCCTTACGAGATCTAGCTAACACACAAGAGGATTACCCAACACACAAAGCATCACCCATACGGGTCTAGTTAACTCGCAAGCCATCACCCTTACGGGATCTAGCCAACTTACCAGGCATCACCCTTACGGGATCTAGCCAACACACTCGGCATCACCCATTCGGGATCTAGCCAACTCACAAGGCATCACCCACTTGGGATCTAGCCAACCCACAAAGCATCCCTCTCGGGATCTAGCCAACCCACAAGGCATCACCCATTCGGGATCTAGCCAACTCATAAGGCATCACCCAATCGGGATCTAGCCAACTCATAAGGCATCACCCGTTCGGGATCTAGCCAACTCATAAGGCATCACCCATGCGGGATCTAGCCAACTCATAAGGCATCACCCATTCGGGATCTAGCCAACTCATAAGGCATCACCCATACGGGATCTAGCCAACTCTCAAGGCATCACCCATACGAGATCTAGCCAACTCTCAAGGCATCACCCATACGAGATCTAGCCAACTCATAAGGCATCACCCATACGGGATCTAGCCAACAAGACCAGGATTAAGGATTCGCATGGTGGCCCGCCAGCGTTTTAGGAAGGATAATTGGATAGGAAAATAAAAGTAGCCACTTTAACAAATTATCAATCATTTTACAGCAGAACAAATCTCTCTGCCCATACGGTCAATTTTTCAGTTATCAGAATCCTCTGACATTAAGAGGATAGATTTACCTGTATCAAACCTTTACCATTACCAAACCTTTACCTTTACCTTTATCAAAACACATTGGATGGTAGAGACCGCTCGTCCATCCATTTCTCACCAGCTGATTCAACTTCCCCTAATTCATCATTCAGCGGAACATTTCCAATTTGCTTTATTTTAATGGCAGGTAGGGAACATCATCCTCCTAATGCCTCTGCATTTTTGTTTTATTTTTGTGCTGTAGCTTTTAATCAACTGTAATTCTTAAAGCTGCCTGTTAGAGCTTATTAAATTATATTTTATAAACATGTGACATTTATGACCCATCAATAGTTCAGCATGCCTGTTGACCATGCTCTCTCTCTTTGCAATAATGTGGTACTGAATTTCATACTGTTCACAAGTTTTTGAAACTCCTGAATTATCTTTTACCTTGGTGATTTTTATAAAAGTGACAGGGTTCCAAAAATGTAACTAAGATTTTTAAAGCAGAAATCAATATAGAGATCTGTGCAATCCTTTTTCTTGACTAATAATAAAGTGGCATCCCCTCTAGAAACCTAGGGTGCAGAGAGTTAATCACCCACTCATCCAAAAATAAATAATTATGAAAGGAAAAGTAATAATATGGAGCTACTGAACAGGGATGAGCTGTCTCTTATTATGACATTTTATTACAAGTTTATTTTTATTGTAATATGCTTGAACTCCTCACAATAAACAGGAGACATACAGTATGTACAGCGTTGTACTATCCTATCCAAATTAATTATTTCAAATCCAACTTTTATCTGCCTGATCACCATCTATGAGACATGATTTGCAAAAGTTACATGATGATTGAATAATGACTCCAAACTTGAGCGTTCACTGGATAGAAACTTATAAAAATAGATAAGTTCTCTTCAAAGAGTGCAACACTGAGAAGTTATTTTTAACAGATTAAAACCTATTAGGATGTCAGCAAGACTGTCAGTATTACCATATGATTATGATTACCATATGAAATTCTATAATAGTTCTAGTATTTTTCTCCATTAAAAGTCACAATGCTTTGTTTTGAAATCAGTTGACCCCTTATGCTCAAAAACTTTACATGAAGTTGTATAGCTTACTAAACTAGATCTGCAATGATTTAAGTCTTATTTGTGGTGATACCAGGTGATACGTTTGTCATCTTGACCTCGAAATGACGCAAGTGACGCAGTAACCACATTTAAAACCTTAGTGTTACTAAAAGTGCAACGAAAACTGAGGGAGTCATTATGTGATTGTGATAAAACTGAGTTATGTTTAGATTATTAACATTATATTTACAGTATATTTTCAATTTGACGCTTTCGGAACGGTTTTAGAATCGATATTATTTAGGAAGCGAAATACATACCACAGCGTATTTCTCAATAACTTGGATCGAATAAATTTAAGATAAATACCTGAAATCAGTATTTTTACCATCTCAGCGTCAGTAGCTTTTCCAAAACATCCACGGTCTAGAACTCCTTTTAAATATCCACATCCTTACTGAATGCATGGATCAGTTCGTCCATCACTTGCTCCAATGCGGTTCAATACAAAGACCAGATATCGGCTTATGTCTTGCTTGCTCTTTTGAACTCGATGTTCATGCGATGAAACAATTAGCTTCATGATAGTTTCGTCCACATTTCCGCATCGGTCTTGATGTCACGCCCTCATCAGAGTTGAACGGCGGCAAATAAAAGTTATAATGCCACCACAAGGGTACAGCAGCTATAATCACTTTTCGCCTTTTTAATACAGGTTGAGAGACCCATCACTTGTTCAACAGTGGGTTACTTCATTGGGAGGCTTACGATTAATTTTGGGGCTGTGATCCCACTTCTGATGTCAGCGTTAAGCCAGGATTTACACACATAAGTTCTTTTACAATGAAAATACAATACAATTCTATAAAACTTTAACATTACTTGTTTACAACAAAAAGCCACGCCTGAGTTATTCAGTGGTTTTTACACAATTAGCCATTTGGTGTTGGTTATAGCAACTACAACTTCTTTTATACAAACAAATGTAATTACTGGGAAACAATTCACAAAACATAGCTTAATATTCAAAATACATATTTTAGTGATTTTACATGACTCACATTTAATTTACTTTACATGAATTACTTTTAAGCAATATTAACTAACATTGTTATTATCCAGCCTAATAATAGATGGCGCCAACAACATCATTGCATAACAATTACAATACTTAATTAAATTATTAGTACTGTTAATTATAATATAAATTATTATTAATATTTGCTTTATTCATATTTAATCATTTATACAGTCATTTGTGTTTTTAAACAATAATATAAACATTAAACATATTCTGAACATTTTCACATCAAAACAGTGTCTGCTAATTATTAAATATGGTAGAATAACAGTTTTGTTGCTAATAATTAATAAATATTAACATAGAATAAACTAAACTATATATTATTATGTTAATTATTGCCAACAGTGGCGTTTGCGCCCATATATACGTAACGTCGAATAATTATCTAATTAACATTGCTTATTAAACACAGATACAAAAAATATACTATCAGTATAAAATCAAAATATACATGTACCATAACGGTGGTAGCGACTTTGCCCCTGGAATTGCCGACGGTCATGAGTGACGGTAACCACTCACCATCAGGTGTGCCATATGCTCGTTTGCCTACAAGGGCTTAAAAAACAAAGCCGTTAAAAGTAAGGGTATCTTCCTCAGATGTCCATTGGGTAAATGCGCGCATTGTGAAAGAACATAAGTCTATGTTTAGTATTCATATGTATGTCTTTTAAGTCAAATTCGAAAACAGGAAAAGAATGACGCTTCTGATACAAGCGTATCAGCATTCCAGCTGCATCCGATCCCAGAGTCTTCACAAGTAAATTTCATGTTTTTATCACAGATGTAGAATCGCACTGGATGAGACATAAATCCGATCTTATTAACTTTGTGCATGTATTAATAATGTCCGCTGGGAACAGTTTAACCTAGAATAGGAAAAAAGTTCAACCTAGAAGTTTTGTCTTACAATCAATAAATACACTTAGAATTTAAAGGTGTTTTGGCCACGCCTCTAAAATCTACTGGCCTAACAAACCTTCTTTTGTATAGTTCATCCAAACTAAAGCTAACCTCAGCTTGATGACTAATCCTAACATTCAAATGCATTACCGTGCCTCAACAGATATACATACGTAAAACGATACCCCTATGACTGAGTTTACGACGTCAGTACTTGAGGTCATAAAGAAAAATACACGTGATGTATTCATATTTAACGGTGATAAACGACTCTTGAATCTCTAATTTAACCAATACCAACCTAATCTCGCAAGAAGTCCCGATTTGATTTAGGTAGGCAGCGGCTTGGCTCTGCCCCTGGCATTGCTGAAGTCCATGGGCGACGGTAACCACTCACCATCAGGTGGGCCGTATGCTCGTCTGCCTACAAGGGCAATAAAAAATATTTCCATCTACTTCGTTAATACTTCTTACAAATAACTTCTACGGTGAAGTAATTAATACCTAACATTATGTAACAGAAATTAAATTCGCCAGACTTGTAATATGCGTGATTATTTAACAATTTAAATACGTACGGGAAATCTCAATGTATTTTTTTTATTTTTATTGCATAGATGGTTGGATGAGCTCACAGCCCAACCGTTGTTAAGTGGTTAATGCCGCCACCCACCTTGAGATATGAGTACTATGAGGTATCAATATAGCTACGGCAGTAGGTGACGGCATTGAGGATGTGACGATCTGTGTAAATCCGCTTAAGCAATAATTAACCTTATTTAAAACCGGGGGGTAATAAAGGGTTATTGCGTGTAACTACGCAGGCTATGTTCGCATTTCTCCTAATTCGTAGTCAGACTAACTATGTATTGTTGTCTAATATATATTTGATATATCTCTAATCTATACTAATATATAGATCTACAGTGGTTTTACGGATGTTCCGTTATAACTACTGAACCATGCATCCGATTGACTTGAAAGTTGGTATTTATGTAGAAAATACATGTACTTAATGGATAGGCTAATACTTATATGAGTGTTGGACTCCGTACACCTGTTGCGGGGGCGTAAATAAAATAAATATAACAATTTTGTTTTCCCTTTGATATGTCCCCCGTCGGACGGATTCCTTTTGTTTGTTTTAAGTTTATTTTATACAAAGTTTAGGTCTTATCTATCGATTGAGGCCCTACGAAGTTTTCCGGGTCAGCTAGTATCTAATCTATATCTAATTGACTATCTTCTGTGAGAAGCCGATCCTTAAATCTTAAAAAAAATTACCTAGTAAATCGTAATTTATTTTCGCCACAACGAAAAAAATACCTCATCTAGTATTTTAATGTTACGATATCAAAACCTTTTTTTCAATATAAAACTGTTTTTTGTTCCGTGAGCCTTAAAGTCTAAATTCCTTTGTACCATAATTTCTGTATTGAGAGCCGCCGGAGAACTGAAATATTGAATTACATTATCCTTTCCTCTGTCAGGTCAATTTCATGTTTCACCGTCGGGAAATGCAACGCTAACGTAAAATGTACTGAAATGAACTCCTCAGAAATGAATGGGAAATTCATTTTCGTACTACAGGTTACATTGTTAATAGAGAGAGAGAGAGAGAGAGAGAGAGAGAGAGAGAGAGAGAGAGAGAGAGAGAGAGAGAGAGGGAGAGAGAGAGAGGGAGAGAGGGAGAGAGAGAGAGAGAGAGAGAGAGAGAGAGCGAGAGAGAGAGTATTGTTTATTGTACATCAAAAAACAAATAAACAGTGCGATACATTAAATACGAAAAAGTACAATTGGCGGTCTTATCGCTAAGAGCGATCTCTTCCAGACAACCATTAGGTGGACAAGAATCATTTGGAAATGAACTAAGCGCGGTGTACCAATCCAGTGTAATACATATTATACATAATATACATACATATATGTACACAAAACAAAAAGCTTCTTCCATTTTTTTTTATTGCTTAGATGAGTGGACGAGCTCACAGCCCACCTGGTGTTAATTGGTTACTGGAGCCCATAGACACTAGATATCGTAAATGCGCCACCCACCTTGGGATAAGTTCTAAGGTCTCAGTATAGTTTTAAGTCAGTATAGTCCTAATCAAGATGAGCTCAATGAATAAAGAGGAATTATCGTGATACCTATTTCTGCCGCGAAGGTGTCATGTGAGATTGAGTATTGAGACCGAGAACTCATGTCTCAAGCTGGGTGGTGGAATTTGGTAGACCGTAGAATGCTATGCACCTCACCCGGGTTCTATCCTTAAGGCAGCTTGGTCATTCTATGGGACAGCCGTGAGGATTATCCTCACACTGTTCTGCCCACATTTCTTCAATGGTAGTCTCCACGGAGGCACTGGAATCCGACATGCGCCTATACGAAATGAGTCCGACATCTGACTTGCATAAGTTTATTATTGAAATCTCTGATTTAGTAGATACACAAAGCATTGAAATGGTTTAAGCTACTGACACCGCATTGAGCTGCCCATAAAAAATGATCTTGCTCTTTACTTGTTCAATCAATCAATTAAACACATTCAATATCATCTTCCAAGCTAAATATTATAGTGACTATTTTTCTAATAATTTATTTGAAAACACACATCAGAACTATCACGAGTTACAAGATTATACACAGCTTAATCTATTAGGTACAAATAAAAAAAAAGGTAGGATAGTAAAGTAAAAGAGTATGGATATGGATAACTGGTGGTAGGACCCCTTGTGAGTCCGCACGGGTAGGTACCACCACCCTGCCTATTTCCGCCGTGAAGCAGTAATGCGTTTCGGTTTGAAGGGCGGGACAGCCGTTGTAACTATACTGAGACCTTTGAACTGATATCTCAAGGTGGGTGGCGCATTTACGTTGTAGATGTCTATGAATGGGCTCCGGTAACCACTTAACACCAGGTGGGCTGTGAGCTCATCCACTTATCTAAACAATAAAAAAATATTTGACATAAACTGATTTGTTTGACAATTAGCACGTCATTTATAATATTTATTGCTGACGTCCATGAGCGACGGTGACCACTTACCATCAGGTGGGCCGTATGCTCGTCTGCCTACAAAGGCAATAAAAAAAAAGTTATAATAATATGTTTATCGTGGTATTCTAGAAACCTACTGGTACTATGAGCATAACGAATAGAGTTTCGCAATTCAATATACAGATAATATGCTAGGGAACAAAATTTTCTTATTACGTTACAATAAGTAAATACACGCTTTATAAGCAACGTAGGCAGTTTTGTGGCGTCACCGACGACGCATTGTTCTAAAAACATCCGCAAAATTTCCCGGCAAACTAATTACTCAGCGAGGCATGCTTCGTTCGTCGCAACAAAGAAAAAAACATACAGAAGTCTCAAATTATATTCGATTTAGCGTTTTGCGATTTTAATTATGTTGAAGAAAACAAAATATATGTAGTACTACTACTTAATAAGGTAGCCGTTGTTACCTATTAGTTACGTCAAGCTCCACTTTAATTAATTGTAATTCAAAACATCGTTTAAATTATCGCACGTAAAAATCTTCTTTAATGGGTTAAATCACCATCCATTGGTTTAAGTACATACAGTCAAGAACGCGTCGTTTCTATGAGCCACCTTCCGAATCTTCGACCGGTATTGATTCCCAATAGTGAGTTGCGGGCGCGGAAGGCCCATTCTCGGCGGTCTGTGCTCGAGTCGTGGTCGAGGCGGTTGGCCAACCCTACGTGGGGTCTATGGACCATCGAGGCGGTTTACCCGGTCTTTGATGACTGGGTGAATCGTAGCGGAGGACGCCTCACCTTCCGTCTGGTGCAGGTGCTGACTGGGCAAGGATGCTTCGGGAAGTACCTGCACCGGATAGGAGCTGAGCCGACGACGAGGTGACACCATTGTGGACACGACCTGCACACGGCGGAGCATACGCTCGCTGTCTGCCCCGCTTGGGAGGTGCAGCGTCGTGACCTTGTCGCCAAGATAGGCGTGGACTTGTCGCTGTCTGGCGTCGTGGCATCGATGCTTGGTGGCGTCGAGTCCTGGAAGGCTATGCTCGACCCTCTATCTTGCACTACCATTTCCATACATTTCCTGTCCTGTTATGTCACATGCATCTCCTTTCTATGCATCACATGTCCATACCATGCTAAACGTCCGTTCATTGACGTTTACTCTTCATGTAACAAAAAAAAGAGACATAAATGGCAAGCAGAGGTACATAGCCTTCTGGTTCATAGGCCTTCTGTTGAGGAATTGCTTGTGTCGTTAAACTGGTGATGTGACCTCGGCTCGAAATTCGCCTTGTTTACCTATTAGCGGCAGAAATTACGTTTGGAACTCGCCTCGGCGCGGTTTCAATGGATCGCCCTTTGTAGAACTGAGACTGCGACGTAATGATATTTTTTTTCTGGTCTTTGGTTCGCTGTAATATCTCAGATAATGAACGAGAATTACTATACAGAAACTGTATTTTCGATTTAATTAAATAAGATTGATTTCTTTTCTTCAGCGCGGATGAGTGTTTTTTTTTATTGCCCTTTTAGGCAGACGAGCATACGGCCCACCTGATGGTGAGTGGTTACCGTCGCCCATGGACTTCAGCAATACCAGGGGTAGAACCAAGTCGCTGCCTACTACATACCTGATTGGTTATAATAAATATTTCGAGGGGTGAAACGCTACACGGCTTAAGCGACATCTCGCTTAATACGCGACCTTTATCTTTGTAATTAAAGGTCGGTTTTATTTGGTATTAGCATTAACAGTTCGACGGTTTTAATTGAACTTCAATGAAGTTTCCTCCATTAAAATCGTTGAAGAAGTTTTTTATTATGATATTTTTTCCGAACCTTAAACTTTAAATGACTTGAAACAGTGTCCCTTAAATTTCACCGCTCACTGCTCGATATGTATTTTACAGCATAGTAGGAAAGATACTCCAACTGCAATACAATTACTAATATTATCACCATTCCTCTCTTCGTCGCCCGATGAATCCAGAATAACCCCTTGAGGTTACTAGAATAGGTAGAAGAAAAAAAAAACTTCGAACTGGCTTAAGTTTTATTGGTAAGGGCGTCTTGTGAGTCCGCAAGGATACTAGGTACCACCACCCCGCCTGTTTCTGCCGCGAAGTAATAATAGGTTTCGGCTTCTAGGGTGGGACTGCCGTCATCCAATGCAAGCATATTAGAAGTTAACTTCATGTTTCAAGGTTGGTGGCAGTATCTTCTGCCTTTTTTTTAAGTTTTTTTTTTTTGATTCCTTAGATAGGTGGACGAGCTCACAGCCCACCTTGTGTTAAGTGGTTACTGGAGCCCATAGACATCCACAACGTAAATGGCCACCCACCTTGAGATATAAGTTATAAGGTCTCAAGTATAGTTACAACGGCTGCCCCACCCTTCAAACCGAAACGCATTACTGCTTCGCGGCAGAAATAGGCAGGGCGGTGGTACCCACCCGCGCGGACTCACAAGAGGTCCTACCACCAGTAATTACGCAAATTATAATTTTGCGGGTTTCATTTTTATTGCCTTTATACTACATCACAAATTTACGCAGAAATCGAGAATGAAAATAAAAACTAAAGTATAAAAAAAAAACTCACTCGCGACTCAATCGCCCGCAGCGTAAGTATATAGGATCTCTAAATTGTTCGTTAATTATTAATATCAAACACAACAAGCTCCATCTCATTCCGCAGCCTCTCCTGAGGTTAATGCCATACTTAATCTTTCGAGCGAAGGAAAGTTTTGTTAATAAATTTTAAGGAGTGTGTAGTGAAACTCTCCGAATTAGCTCCCGTAAAGCTCGTAGAATTAAGTCCGTGATATTTTATGAGTAATGCGAGCTTATTCATAACAGTATTATTTTATTTGAAAAAAGAAAAAAAACAAAGGTTATCTTTTTTTTTCTTCTTGTTATATCTCGCACGTTTTGAGGCAATCAACGTTGTCCAAGTGATTCTAACAATTAGGCCCTTTTCATTCGTTATAGCCTAAAGATAAGAGGGTCGGTGTATTCTTAACCAGCGACTATGCCGGTGCTCAAATTCCTTAGGTAGGTACCATTTAATCTTAAGAACTACGCACTTAATACACAGTCACGAATGTCAAATCCTCTCCTTAAGATGCCTCTTTCTATTTTTGTTAGTTTTCTTCAGTGTTTCAGTGTGCAGACACACTGGATTCTACTGTTTAATTGTATATAACTAGTCAGGTCATAAGTATTGTCACACAGTAAAAACTTTTCTTTTAGAATGCTGGCCACAAAAAAGTTTATTGAATTCGAATTTCGAATTGTTCATGAAAATAAAAATGTATACTTTTAGAATTTTACTCATTTTTAAATATGGAGTGGACGCTTAAAGAAGACCGTGTTGCAGTTATTGCGTTGCATCGTTGCGGTTACGCGCCAATTCAAATTTTTAACATACTGAAAATTTTGAATATAACCAAAAGATTCGTTTATCGTACCATCAAACGATACAATGAAGACTCTAGTGTAGATGACAGGTCAATAAACTTTAGTGTCACAAGAATCTATGTTTTGTTAAGTTCATTTTGGTATATGAATGGTTACATAATGAATAAACTTGTTTCAATTATTTTACATTAAACATGTGACAGAATTTATGACCTGACTAGGTATATACTAGCGTTTGCCCGCGACTTCATCCGCGTGGAATAGTTCACAAATAATGCTTTGTTTTAGAACAAATTTGGTTAGCATAAAAAACGTTATAGTGAGCCAACCTTAACATATAGACATATGCTGTCGCGGACTTTTTTCTAGATCTTTTAAAGGGGAACAATTCTGTCATTCATTATTTTAGCGAAACTTTAACCGTTTCTGCAGCGCACGCAGCGGAAGCTCTCAAAAAGTAAAAATAGCCCCAATTTTGAAACATTGTTTATTGATGCTCCGCTTGTATTAGCGTGATGTTATATAGCCTTGTTCGATAAATGGGCTATCTAACACTGAAATAAATCGGAACAGTAGTTCCTGAGATTAGCGCGTTCAAAAAAACAAACTCTTCAGCTTTATAATATTAGTATAGATTGACTACCCTCACATACATCACTTGACATAGCATACAATTACAAGGCAGTCGTGTGTCACTAGTATGTTATTGGTTACATGAACTTTTATTTTAGAAGTAATCACATTGATCAGGCAACAAATAAAAAATACATTCAAAATTCACCTAAATCATTTAACAATACTTTATTCAAAATATAAATTACTTAAAAAGTATACTAGAATAAAACGTGCGTTGCATATCGGCACGCCGCTACTATTCACTTAGCTATTATTATTGGTTGGTATTTATTTTACGCTTGCATTTAACGGAATTATTTGGAAAAGTAAGTTTTGATTAGTGTCATCATGGAAGACAATAATAACGAAGGGAATGACGTGTGACGTCAGCTCTGACGTCATCATTTTAAAACAAAATGGCGCCAGTCTCGCCGTCATGTATAATACAAGAAGTATAACAATTGCACATCACATTTATTGTTAATGAACGAAACATTGAGTATACTAGCTTTACCAGTGAATTTTGGCAGTTGTGTGAATGAGAGCCCTACCTCATGTCGCAAAACGGATATCGCGGCTTACCTACTGATGTCTGTGGGCCACAAAAATGAATACCAGAAGGGCCGTGAACTCGTCCAGGCGTCTAGTCCAATAAAATTGAAGTATACAACCGAATACCCCAACGAAACACATTAGTTTAGCGCCGTAATACGATCTATTCCCGAAGGCCTGGTTTATTGAAATAATATATTACAGTAATTTCAGGCCGCACTCCGGGGACCATGTGTTCGGAATTTAAAATAAAAACGTATGAGAAATGTTCATCTTTTATTTCTATAAACCTCCTTTAATTATTATTTGACGGCATAGCCCTCTATTCATCACATTTACCTCTTTGAACGAAGTTTCAAAAAGAGGCCTTATCTTTAGCGCAACGGATTCCCTATGCGTACTGCTGACATTTACGAGTGGTGATGGCTACTTCTACGTTCTGGTAGGTCAAACTACTACGGGACATACAAATAGTAATGTGGAAATATACTTCCACCGAGAAGGTGGTTTGATATTGTTCGGTACCCAGCGACGGTCCGAATGTTGTGACAAAGAGAGAGAGAGAGAGAGAGAGAGAGAGAGTATTCTTTATTTATTTATTTATAACTTTATATACTAGACAGTATAAAGGCGGACTTAATGCCATAGGCATTCTCTGACAGTCTACCTTAGGGGGGTGCAGAGATGAACCTTGGTAGGTGTGGTGTGATAGTGATATTACTTAAACATATGTGTATATATAACATACATAATATTTATAGGTACAGATACTCGTACTTAAATAAATACGTCATATACATAAATACATACATATAAAAATATATATAAATAAATATTATCAATTAGATGACTCTGCTAATTCTCTGAGAAAGTGTTGTACACCACCTTTATTTTACACCAAAAAATAAGCAAACAATGCGATACATTAAATACAAAAAAAAAGTACATTTGGCGGTCTTATCGCTAAGAGTGATCTCTTCCAGACAACCACAGGTGGACAAGAACGTTGTTGGTCGGAACTTGTATAGATAATAATACGTAAGTGAGAATCAGGCATCTCTCAAATATAATGTGCTGTATGATAACTACCGCCACAATAAGTAGGTGGTCAGTACCGATTCATAATTATAAAATTTCTCATCATTGGAAAACTATACTAGAATGTTACGTTTATGCATATGAGTGCATGTTCAATTGCTTACTGATGCTTAGAACAGCAGAAACAGGACTGAACTTAAAATAATCCAGACAATACAAGGGTTCCGGGCTACGTTCTTTTGTAATATTATGTACTAGCGACCCGCCCTCGCTTCGCTTCGGAAACATTAAATTGTATTAATGATAGGCGAAGCCCGGCATGTTGTGCGCGGTACGACAATAACTGCGGGTGACACCGCGGGGCGTAGCTTGTCTAAATAAAGTAGCCTAAGTTACTCCTTATATCATCAGCTACCTATTAGCGAAAGTCTCATCAAAATCGGTCCAGCCGTTCCAGAGATTAGCCGGAACAAACAGACAGACAGACAAAAATTGTAAAAAATGTTATTTTGGTGTATGTACCGTATATATAATCATATGCATGTAGTAAAAAGCGGTTATTTCAATACTACAAACAGACACTCTAATTTTATTTATATGTATAGATTGCGATTACCTGGGTGTGAAAGCAGATGGTAATGTGAAGAGCGGGCGTCTTAAAAGATTGCTTGGAAGAGGATATGTAGGACTGCTGGGTATAGGGTGTGAGGGTAGAGATGATGTATGATAAGCCTGAATGGTGAAAGAAGACATGCTGTGCCGACCACACCTAGGGTGGGATAAAGAAAAGTAGAAATATAAGAATCAATCACATGACTCATTATGTTATCAAAGCGATAGTATTGTTTGATTTGATATCACGACGCACAGATTATATTGAAATAAAATAATTGAAATAACGACATAGTAAGCAATGTCAAACAACATTCAGTCCATTTAAATTTGAGGCGCTTCTTAGCGCGCATTTGTATAAACTAGAGGTCCCGCAGTAGTCGAAATTTGACTATAATTAATTGGAATTATAAGTTTGTACACTATTATGATTGTATTTTATACTTCTATAATCACAAATATCGCCAAGACTACACTATAAAAAATCTTAACAAAGACAAACAATATTTAATCTATTCTCAATTTGCCAACAGACGTCAAGAACAAAAGTTTGACAATAAATAGTATGCATGCGTGTGTGCGTCAAATACATGGTATGTAGTGTGTGTAATGTTTTCTTTATTGATTTAATGTATCTTTTATGCATTATTTAAAAAAAATATTAGCATTGTGCACTTCTTCTCTATATTCTCTATAAGTGTGGAAAATTTCATACTCCTCCGTCCGGGCAATTTTCATAAAAAGGGATACAAAGTTTTTGCTTCACGTATTAATATATAGATATTGTAATACGCACGTACCAAAACTATCTTCCTCAATCACATGACTGTTCAATACTATGTTTATAGTATTATCTTGAATGAAATTAAATTTGAATATGTTTAATTTTAAATTTTCTACACGATGCCTAATTTTACAGTTCAGCAGTTCGAATTCAAGATAAACAGATCGCCTTCTCAAACTTCGCGACTTTCATAAGCGCAATATTAAATTGGAAATTTTAAAGTTTGCATCAAATTTTCCAGAGACAAACAGACCGTTTTAATTAGACTCGATTTTGTCACAGAACTTGTAGTGATTTTGGAAAAATCACTATTCAGCATTGTTCAAGTTTTTTTTAGAGTCAAATAAGTTACGATTTTGTAGGGTAAGTAATCTGGAAATCAAACAATTCTGTCGAGCGAAGCGTTCTGGCTTACAGTACAATAATTGTTCTAAATAAATAGATAACTGTCGAAATAGAACTAATCTGATTCAAAATTTGAAATAAATTTGTATTTAGAATTTTCCAAAACGTACGCCATTTTATTATACACTAGTGGCCCGCACCGGCTTCGCACGGGTATTTAACAAAAATTTCAAAATAAAAAATCGTAACACACACACAGAAGCCCTTCTATGTATTTGCATCAGGTTACGAAAATAGAAAATTATAATTATATTAATGAACTTTTATTTTTAATTTAATAATATTTTAACTATAATAGTTAAACATAATAATATGCTGTCGCGACACTTTTTGTAAGTAATGATGTGTTCTGCAAAGTAGTACATTATTTTATTCTATAGTTATCGCAGCGCGCGCGATGAACAATTGGTAAAATGTTTTAGGTATTTTTTTGTCATCTACAGTTACGGGAGCTTTAATAAGGATGCTTAATTTTTTTGAAAATATAACAATAGCCTATGTCAAGCGGGAATAGGGTAGCTTCGCAACAGTGAAAGAATTTTTCAAATCGGTTGAGTACTTTCGGAGCCTATTCAATGCAAACAAACAAACAATCAAAACAATTCTCTTTATAATATTAGTATAGATATTTAACATTACTATATTTTACAGCTACAGATAGAGGAATTTGTAACTTAATATCTGTGTATATAGATCAGCGAACTCATTTGAGTTATTTTATTTATCTTATACCTTTAAACGAGCAATTCTTGTATATTAATATAACTAGTCAGGTCATAAGTATTGTCACACAGTAAAAACTTTTCTTTTAGAATGCTGGCCACAAAAAAGTTTATTGAATTCGAATTTCGAATTGTTCATGAAAATAAAAATGTCTACTTTTAGAATTTTACTCATTTTTAAATATGGAGTGGACGCTTAAAGAAGACCGTGTTGCAGTTATTGCGTTGAATCGTTGCGGTTACGCACCAATTCAAATTTTTAACATACTGAAAAATTTGAATATAACCAAAAGATTCGTTTATCGTACCATCAAACGATACAATGAAGACTCTAGTGTAGATGACAGGTCAAGAAGTGGTCGCCCTCGGTCTGTTAGGACTCCAGCAGTGATAAAAGCTGTGAAGGCGCGAATTCAAAGAAATCCCAAACGTAAGCAGAAACTGTTGGCCCTTCAGATGGGGTTAAGCAGAACCACGGTGAAAAGGGTGTTAAATGAAGACTTAGGGCTTCGGGCATATCGAAGAAAAACAGGACATCGTTTGAATGCTCGTCTAATGGACCTGAGACTGAAGAGATGCCGCGCTTTGTTGAAGCGGTACGCGGGAAAAAAATATCGGGAAATTCTTTTTTCGGATGAAAAAATTTTTACCGTAGAAGAGAGCTACAACAAACAAAATGATAAGGTGTACGCACACAGTAGTGAAGAAGCGAGCAACCGTATTCCGCGTGTCCAACGAGGTCATTTTCCATCCTCGCTCATGGTATGGTTGGGAGTTTTTTATTGGAGCTTAACAGAGGTACATTTTTGTGAGAAAGGTGTAAAAACGAATGCAGTTGTGTATCAAAATACAGTCCTGACGAACCTTGTGGAACCTGTTTCTCATACCATGTTCAATAACAGGCACAGGGTATTCCAACAAGATTCGGCGCCAGCTCATAGAGCGAAGAGCACACAAGACTGGGTGGCGGCGCGTGAAATCGACTTCATCCGGCACGAAGACTGGCCCTCCTCCAGTCCAGATTTGAATCTGTTAGATTACAAGATATGGCAACACTTGGAGGAAAAGGCGTGCTCAAAGCCTCATCCCAATTTGGAGTCACTCAAGACATCCTTGATTAAGGCAGCCGCCGATATTGACATGGACCTCGTTCGTGCTGCGATAGACGACTGGCCGCGCAGATTGAAGGCCTGTATTTAAAATCACGGAGGTCATTTTGAATAAACTTTAGTGTCATAAGAATCTATGTTTTGTTAAGTTCATTTTGATATATGAAAGGTTACATAATGAATAAACTTGTTTCAATTATTTTACATTAAACATGTGACAGAATTTATGACCTGACTAGGTATATATAATCTGAATCTCGGAAACGGCTCCAACGATTTTCATAAAATTTATTATACAGGGGATTTCGGGGGCGATAAATCGATTTAGCTACGATTTATTTTCAGAAAATGTTGTTTTATTCGTGTTTTCAATAATCAACTCTTCCCGACATATATTGGCGAATAATAATACCTACTATTTTTCATAATTTCAACTAACTGCTTTAAAGACACAATAACGCAAAACCTATTTCAGAAGATGGCGTTGTTAAGTCACTTATAAAAAAAAAAAAAACGAGCAAAGCTCGGTCATCGTCTAGTGTTTTTTTAACAGCCCACCGCGCATTAATTCGTTTGGGTCAAAATAACCGTGCTTCGTGCCAAACAATCGTTTAATATCATTACGCTGTTGTCTAAATGAAATACCGCCACAATCCCGTTGAGTATTAATTCGTTTGAACGCATAATGCGATTGGGATAAATAATAAATTAAAATGAATATTTTGAGGTGTATAATAGAAAATATCTGTGCATTTGTCAGTACAAATACATAGTAGACGAGTGATCGAAATTCGACCACAATACTTGATACCTCTAACTTCTTTTTATGTATTTCCTCTTTGGTTTTGTGAATAAAATTTATAGAATAATATCGTTGCGCCGGTAAGAGTAACGCCATTAATCGCCGAATAGTCGAAAGAATATCGAAGGACCTAGTAGCACCTAGAATGCTCAAAAAGTACAACGCCATCTATTGTCAGATGGCGGAAACACAATACTAGAGATGTGTGGAATAGTATCGATAATTCTAGAGATAGGTATCGACTATAAAGCGTTGCAGGGATGGCACGCAGTTAGTAATTGGAACTACTCGAGGAGAAACAGCGAACAGATCACGATAATTTTAAAAGTGTAGTGAAGTACTAAAGTGTTCTAAGTGTTGAATACAGTTTTTAGTTGTACTTCGGTGGAATTTTATTTATCCCGAACCACAGCGCGTAACAATATTTTATATAGACTCGTAATGTTATACTTATTAATCACGCCAAAATTCCTCAATGGTAATTAAGCAAAAAAGGAAAATAGGTAAAACGACTATCGAAACAAAGCCTAGTTTTGCTTTGAACTTGCGAGTTCCTAAGACAGTGAACCAAATAGAAACGGTTTGCTGAACGAGATATCGTTTTGTTTTTATAAAAAAACAGTCGTCGTGGCCTAACAGAACAGACGTCCGGTGCATTCGTATCTAGCGATGCAATGGTGTTCGAATCCCGCCTGGTGGGTACCAATTTTTCTAATAAAACACGTACGTACTTAAAAAATGTTCACAATTGACTTCCACGGTGAAGGAATAATCGTGTAAAGGGAATCGTGGAAAGGGTGGGGCAGCGGTTGTGACTATACTGAGACCTTAGAACTACCTAGTCAGGTCATAAATTCTGTCACATGTTTAATGTAAAATAATTGAAACAAGTTTATTCATTATGTAACCATTCATATACCAAATGAACTTAACAAAACATAGATTCTTATGACACTAAAGTTTATTCAAAATGACCTCCGTGATTTTGAATACAGGCCTTGAATCTGCGCGGCCAGTCGTCTATCGCAGCACGAACGAGGTCCATGTCAATATCGGCGGCTGCCTTAATCAAGGATGTCTTGAGTGACTGCAAATTGGGATGAGGCTTTGAGCACGCCTTTTCCTCCAAGTGTTGCCATATCTTGTAATCTAACGGATTCAAATCTGGACTAAAGGAGGGCCAGTCTTCGTGCCGGATGAAGTCGATTTCACGCGCCGCCAGCCAGTCTTGTGTGCTCTTCACTCTATGAGCTGGCGCCGAATCTTGTTGGAATACCCAGTGCCTGTTATTGAACATGGTATGAGAAACAGGTTCCACAAGGTTCGTCAGGACTGTATTTTGATACACAACTGCATTCGTTTTTACACCTTTCTCACAAAAATGTACCTCTGTTAAGCCCCAATAAGAAACTCCCAACCATACCATGAGCGAGGATCGAAAATGACCTCGTTGGACACGCGGAATACGGTTGCTCGCTTCTTCACTACTGTGTGCGTACACCTTATCATTTTGTTTGTTGTAGCTCTCTTCTACGGTAAAAATTTTTTCATCCGAAAAAAGAATTTCCCGATATTTTTTCCCGCGTACCGCTTCAACAAAGCGCAGCATCTCTTCAGTCTCAGGTCCATTAGACGAGCATTCAAACGATGTTCTGTTTTTCTTCGATATGCCCGAAGCCCTAAGTCTTCATTTAACACCCTTTTCACCGTGGTTCTGCTTAACCCCATCTGAAGGGCCAACAGTTTCTGCTTACGTTTGGGATTTCTTTGAATTCGCGCCTTCACAGCTTTTATCACTGCTGGAGTCCTAACAGACCGAGGGCGACTACTTCTTGACCTGTCATCTACACTAGAGTCTTCATTGTATCGTTTGATGGTACGATAAACGAATCTTTTGGTTATATTCAAATTTTTCAGTATGTTAAAAATTTGAATTGGCGCGTAACCGCAACGATGCAACGCAATAACTGCAACACGGTCTTCTTTAAGCGTCCACTCCATATTTAAAAATGAGTGAAAATTCTAAAAGTATACATTTTTATTTTTATGAACAATTCGAAATTCGAATTCAATAAACTTTTTTGTGGCCAGCATTCTAAAAGAAAAGTTTTTACTGTGTGACAATACTTATGACCTGACTAGTTATATCTCAAGGTGTGTGGCGCATTTACGTTGTAGATGTCTATGGGCTCCAGTAACCACTTAACACCAGGTGGGCTGTGAGCTCGTCCACGCATCTTAGCAAAAAAAAAAAACATAAATTACGCGTCCGAATTATCCGCATTAGGGATAATCGCAAGGGTCAACCACTCCGCAATGCAATGGAGCAGCCTCGCCTGGGGTAAGTATGACATAGCAAGAGAAATACAAAAAGGTCTATCAACTGTGCAACATCTCGTCACCGTGATTTAAGAATTGTTGAATTTACATGCAGCGACATCTGTTGATAACAAACTTAATAGGAAAAAATTTACGTTACGGACATTTTTCCCCGGTTAGGGTATCCCTCTGCATCGTCCCATAAGGAACTTCGTTCCAAAAACAGACAATAATTTAACAATAATTGAATTCTACGAAGCAGGATATTTGACAAGTTAATCAAAAATAAAATCCTATATTTAAAACATTCAAGCAATTGAAGATTAATCGAAACATAACAGTCATTTAAACAACAGCCAATATTCAATTAGAAGCTATATTAATTATGCATAACACGTAATTAAACTAATTAACCAGTATTGTGAACTCGTTAGGGCATATACAGAATATTGTGGTATTCAATTACCGGAACAACAGTTGATTCAATGTTTAGTGACGATCACTTACCTGATTGGGGATGAGAGGGTTGTCAAGGCGTTGTTCATCATAAATTTTCCATAATATTAATGTATTGGTACGCGCTGGGGTTCGGGATAAATAAAAATTCTACCGAAGTACGAATTGAAATTATATTAACACTTATAACATTTAACGAACACAAAAAATTCTCAACTTACTTTTTTTATTTTTTTTATTGCCTTTATAGGCAGACGAGCATACGGCCCACCTGATGGGAAGTGGTCACCGTCGCTCATCGACGTCAGCAATGCCAGGGGCACAGCCAAGTAGCTGCCTGCCATTATTATTCATACTTCTTGCGCTTCGCTTCAGGTGATCCGTTCGCTGTCTCGCTTCGACTAATTCCGATTACTAACCGACTTCGTGACATCCCTGCAACGCTTTTTATAGTCGATACGACATTCCTAGAATTATCGAGAACATTCATAGCAAGTCGAGTAATTTCGATATGCGTTTCCGCTATTTGACAATAGATGGCGTTGTACTTCTCGAGCGTTTCCGACTTTCCTAATACTTTTGATATTCGTTTCTGCTATTCGGCTTGTTACTATTATTGTCTTTGATAACTTTTGCTTTTTTTGAAAAACAAGAAATTTTGTTGTACTAGTCGGTTCTTTTATCAGTCAGTATAACACACAGTGAGACACAAGAAATACACTGCTCACAGCCCACCTGGTTGAGTGGTTATCGGAGCCTATAGACATCAACAACGTAAACGGTGCCACCCAGTCTAAGATTTGAGTTCTAAGCCTCAGTTTTATAGTACAACGTCTATAGCACTCTTCAAACCGAAACGCATTACTACTTCACGGCTGAAATACGCTGGATGATGGTACATACTCGCACGAGCTCACATGATGCCCTAACACCAGAAAAAACCACCACGACCAGCTTGAGGAATTATGATCCATCAAGCAACTGCTATTACTTGCATAGCTTTAGTTTGTAGTGTTCTGAACTGTTTTCTTGATCCTTTAATATGGTAATTTATATGGCGGGGTTAATTTGAGTTCTCTGGCCCTTTCACAGTTCTTCGCATGGCATCCGAGTGGAAAAACCATTAGCAAAATATTTTGTGGATTCGAGTTTCACTAACCTAGCGCGTAGATAAAGGTTAATTAAACTGCTTCCCCAATATATACATTTGTACAGCTTTTTACGTCGATGATTTACTTTTTTTATTGGAACGAAGTTCCTTACGGCAGGCTTGGAGGAGATAGGGATTTTGCTGCGCGACCGAACTGAAAAAAATGTGATAGTAAAACCGTAAGAAAAAGTGCGTGGAATAAAACCGTTAAATGAGACGTGCGCAGGCGCGACAGTCGTATACACAAGCGAGTAGTGTATAATACCTTTCTCTTTCTCCTTCTTTCTTTTTTTTAATTGTAACAGTATTTATGGCCAGACTAAGTATAGTCTACGTGATTATTATTATTCATGTAAATAGCTGTTTCTTTGTATATTATTATTATATATTTTTTATAAGTCATTGTGAATAAAATAAAGTCGATAACTTTGTTAACTAGTTTTTTTTTAATCAATAAAAAAACTTAATAAAAAATGTATACCCGAATAATTATTTTCTTTATACCTCGAATAGAACTTAAAATTAATATTTTTATAATAAGGAACTTCGTTCCTATCCGGTGTCCCACGACACCACACATTTTTTATTTATTGCTTAGTTGTGTGGACGAGCTCACAGCCCACCTGGTGTTAAGTGGTTACTGGAGCCCATAGACATCTACAACGTAAATGCGCCACACACCTTGAGATATAAGTTCTAAGGTCTCAGTATAGTCACAACGGCTGGCCCACCCTTCAAACCGAAACGCATTACTGCTTCACGGCAGAAATAGGCGGGGCGGTGGTACCTACCCGTGCGGACTCAAAAGAGGTCCTACCAACCTACTTGTTTGCATTTGAATAGTCCAGACAGTAATGGTTCCTAATCCTTAGTTACTTTCTTGAGAATGTCAAATATCGCGCACGGTGTTGTTGCTCTTGTGACAAAAAGTCAACGAAGCAAAAGTCACCTTAAATGCAACTTTATAATTAACCAAAAATACACCATAATTTAACCCGTATGCAATCGCTGCTAATGTAAACTGGTTTTAGATTTGGTTCTGTCGTAGCGTCCGAACCGATCGGATTCTAGTTAACGGCCGACCGCAGTTCAAAGTCCTGTGTTATCGCCAGGGTCACCATAAAACAGGCTTTTTAGATACTTCTCCGTTTTATTGGCGGTTGCGTACTATAAAAGCGGATTTATTTTTATCTATCATGTTTGAGGACGAATTGAATTCAATGGACAAGTCTCCGTGGAGTTTTTTTTTTATCACGTGAATGTACTTTTAGTTCATGAAGGTCGGACCTTTCGTTTACTTTCGTGCGTTTGGCACAAAATCATTTATTTAGAGCAACCCGATTTCATCTTTCTTCATCAGCTGATTGAAAAATTGCCGACGATTATTGTTTCTGGGTTTGATGAAAAAGATAGCAAAGGCGGCAAACTCGGGTTTTGATTATTGTTTTACACAGCTGGATGGTACGTGGCAAATCTCTCTTCGATCGGTTCCTCACTGCTGAGGATCGTGACTCCGTTCGATTTCGTCAACCAACTGTCTCCATCGATCCCGCCCTGCAGCCCGGTGGAGTGCGACGCTGATAGGTATTCCCAGTTCCTCCGCTATTTGGTCCGACCATCGTTTGGGACCTCTACCCCTAGGCCTTTTTCCCTCTATTTTACCGGTCACCACAAGGCGTTCCAAATTGCTGGTATCCCTACGTGCAATATGACCGTGGCAAATATGATGACTTAAAATGCACTGTCAATGAGCGCAGTGGTTTCAAGTAATAGGGATGAGCTCTGCCCAGGAGACTAGACAAACTACTTTTTTTGGGTCTTGGAATCGAACGTCCTACGAGGTTTGCACGCCTGGTCGGGCACTCAGGATATGTGGAATTCAGCAGCCGAAGATGTTGAAGACAGGGGCTGAAGATATTAAAAGCCCACTAAACCACTTTTCTGCACTCTCATCCGACGCTCGATCTTCGCTCGAGACAGAACCCGGGCAAGGTTTGAGGGTTTCCGCAGTCAACACTATAACCAGACAAGCAGCTCTCTTTAAAGACGGCCAGCCAACGGAGTCGTACAGGCGAGCATTTCAAATCCCTACACTCTCAAAGGTCACTCCGTTATGTCTCAAGATAGTGACTGGACACATTGCGATGAGTAACTTAAACTCTATCAGCATTGAATGTTTCATAATTGCATAGTTCTTGCGTTGCTTGGATATACGGTAAGTTAAAATTTTGTTGAAGCAATGGCATCGTAAATTCTGTTAATTAGTGAAATTCCTTCAAACGGCATTATCCTTTTAGTGCATTATTCTAATGTAATCGACTTCGACTATTCTCTGGAGAGAGAAAAGGTGGAGTGCGAGTTAGTTTTACAGATACCAGTAACAGTTAAACAAAAAGGATGTGCGTTCGCTTATAAATAAAACTAACTGTCTACTAAACTGACTCCGTCCGCGTGGAATAGTTACTTTGGCATAACGCTAAATTTTACCCCCACTTCATTTACATAGAAAGTGAAAATATTTTTGAACTATAGAATGTTTTAAGCCCCTATTTAGAATCATTCTTTATTGGTGCTCCACTTGCTTACCGTGATGTCATATAACCTATAGCCTTCCTCAATAAATGGGCTATCTAACTCTGAAAAAATTTTTCAAATCGGACCATTCGTTCCTGAGATTAGCGCGTTCAAACAAACGAACTCTTCCGCTTTATAATATTAGTATAGATGTATCTGAAAATCATACGAAAATGCTATCCACAAAAAAAAATAGGTATTTTAAAATTTTCGTTTCGCGTATATTCTCGTGCAAAGTGAACGAATTGTGAAATAGACGAATTTTTACATGCCCGTACGGTGCGTGGGCGGACTTGTTAGTGCTTTTAGATTTTTTTTGTTACGTTGTAGTAACGAGAGTGTTCGTGAATACTGATGAGCGCTTTGAAAAACATGTAAATAATATAACGATTTAAAATGAATTAGTAAAATGAACTAAAATTACGAAACACTCTCTGTCTTCGGAATTTTGTGCGATGTTATCCGAAAGGTGAGCTATTTTCAAAGTTTCAAGCCTTTAGCTCATCGAAAAGTCAATTTTGAATCGGATATAAAATTCGACTCGAAAGGTACAAAAATGAGAAAAGTATTTGAAAATAGTATGCTCTAGTGTAATTTTATGATAAATTAACTGCGCCTGCGATTTCACACGCAACAAAACGTGAATTTATATTAAAATAAATAATAGTTTAAAAAAAACTAAAAAAATACGCATTTATAATAAATCCAACTAAAAAATAGAAAATAAATAAAATACAAAAACAGTGGGGTGCTTTTCAGGATATTATCAAAATAACCCAAAATACTAAATAGCTGCTATTTAATAGAACTGACAATTCGACCTTATGTCGCAGTTTATGTAGTGGTTTTTTTTTATATATAAAAATTTGGCTCCAACGCCTTAGGCATTGATTTTGTCAATGTCGTAGTACGCACAAAAATGACAGCTGCTTAGAGAGAAAAAATCTAAAAACAAATAAATTTGATCTGTTTCTCCATACGCGAATCTGTGATTCTAACAATGGCACAAACAAATATGTTAGATAACTACCTACTTAAAAGATCAATATTTTAGGTAGATAAAAATTGACATGGAATATTTACATGCTTAGAATATAGTAAAGTTAATAGAGAATTATTATTAATAGGCAATATTAGTAGCATTGATGTTGTCATGTTCAAGAGCTCGACATTTTAAGCGGACCTGAATTTACTATCGCTTGAATATAATAGGAAATTTTTAGCAAATATAAACATTTAAAAAAAATGCTTAAAGACGATTCTGTACGTAAATGCTCAAAAAAAAAAGAAGGAAACTTTAATTTCAATCAAATCTATCAGATTTAAATTAGATATATTATAAAATATAAAAGTTTCATGCGGGATTGATTGTTTTGTACACATAATCTTATAAAAATGAATTGCTCTTTGTTAGTCTCGCTAAAACTCGAGAACGGCTGGACCGATTTGGCTAATTTTGGTCTTGAATTATTTGTGGAAGTCCAGAGAAGGTTTAAAACGTACCTAAATATGAAATTGCTTGGAATTAAATAAAAATAACAATTTTGTTTTTCCTTTGATGTGTCCCCCGTCGGACGGATTCCTTTCGTTTGTTTTAAGTTTATTTTACACAAAAGCTTAGGTCTTTTATTTATCGATTGAGGCACTACGAAGTTTGCCGGGTCAGCTAGTCATTAATAAAAACCAAACTGAACCATTACTGTATAACCAAAATGTATAAGCCAAAACAAGCAATGCTAGTTAATACAAAACCTTCTAGAAGAATACCGAAAACCGTGGTCACCGCATGGATCGAAGTCTTAAGTTTTAATTGAAATGCTCGGATGGAACTGTGAAATTTTATGGCCTATTATGCTGAGCTTTATCGAACCTGAGCCCAGCTTGTGGTTTCGGCCCTAGAGTACTCAGCTATCATAGTATAGATACGACCAGTGTAGACTAACGAACCTTCAAAACTAAAGTTTCCCAATTGAATTTTGAAATAAAATTACATTTAATTATTCAGTGTTCGATTTTTTTTAAAATACCTATAGATACGAGATGTATTAGTGTATAGCGTAGTAATTACGCAAATTATATGTTTGCGGATTTGATTTTTATTACACGATGTTATTCCCTCAGCGTGGAAATCAATCGTGAACAAAAAAATACACACAAACAAAAGAATTATCTATATATTAATACGTGAAGGAAAAACTTTGTATCCCTTTTTACGAAAATCGCGCGGACGGAGGAATATGAAATTTCCCACATTTAAAGAGAACATAGAGAAGTAGTGCAGAATGTTAATATTTTTTTAAATTATGCCTAAAAATACATTAAATCAATAAAAAAAAACATTACACACACTACCATGTATTTGACGCACACACGCATGCATACCAACTATTTATTTAGTGTCAAACTTTTGTTCTTGACGTCTGTGGTCAAATTGAAATTAAATTAAATATTGTTTGTTTTTATTAATATTTTTCTATTGTGTAGTCTTGGCGAAATTTGTCATTATAGAAGTATAATAGTCTTTGAAAATAGAATCATAATAGTGTACAAACTTATAATTTCAATTAATTATAGTCGATTTCGACTACTGCGGGACCAGTAGTAAATAGTAATTTATAACTAGTCTTATAGCGAAATTCTATTCAACTGCTCACATTAATGCCAACTAAAAGGGAGCCTTTCAGATATGAAATAAAATTTCCGGTATCACTGATGACGATCTAATAGTCAAGTATGAACAACAAAATTGTAACCCCTAATATTATTTTTTTTTAAGTTTATTGTTCACATATATTTATACTCGGCTGGCCGTATATGCAACGAATATGAATGCAATGAAACCCGCAAAATTATAATTTGCGTAATTACTGGTGGTAGGACCACTTGTGAGTCCGCGCGGGTAGGTACCACCGTCCTGCCTATTTCTGCCGTGAAGCAGTAATGCGTTACGGTTTGTAGGGTGGGGCAGCCGTTGTAAATATACTGAGATCTTAGAACTTACATCTCAAGATGGGTGGCGTATTTACGTTGTAGATGTCTTTGGGCTCCAGTAACCACTTAACACCAGGTGGGCTGTGAGCTCGTCCACCCATCTAAGCAATAAAAAAAAATAAAAAAAGAGTAGGACTGACGATCGCTGGAGCAGACGGGTTCTTGAGTGGAGACCGCGCAGTGGAAGACGTAACGTGGGACGCCCCCTGGCTAGGCGGTGCGATGACCTCCGAACGGTGGGTGGCAAGAAGTGGATGAGGAGAGCCGTAGACCGGGCTCAGTGGTGTGGATTGGGAGAGGCCTAAGTCCAGCAGTGGACAACAGCTGTGGGCTGTTGATGATGATGATGATGATATATTTATAACGTTGACCTTAAAGTCTGTCGGTAACGGTGACCATTTACAAAGGGATCGTGAGTTCGTCTTTAATTGAATTAAATATATAAAAACGTGTCGTCAAACCTTAAAATGAGTATTTAGCATGATTCCAATTCATAAAAAAAATCACTGAAAGTTTTTGGTTAACCGAAGAGAAAATCCTAAAGGCTTACTACTTAAAAGCTACTTACTATTGCTTAAAACAGTAAACAGTGATTAAATTATTTTTTGTTTAAGCTCAAGTAAATAGCTCAGCTTTTTGTTTTGCTTAAAAGGAAGATAGTTCGGAAAGCCGATTGATTTTTTTTTTGTCTTTTGAAATTTTGTTTTATTCTGTCGTAAAACAGACATAATGTATGTGATCGGTAGCAGTATCCACTTTTTATTCTTCAAGGAGGTCACATACATATAGGGAAGTTGTTTTCTCTATATTACAGGTTGTATCGACGAAATGGGTCGATAGTAATTAAATTTACGTCTATACAGGGTGTGTCATAGCCGAAACTAGAAAAGCGATTTCTTCAAAGTTAACTAAAAATAATATAGTTTTATTAACATTTAGAAACAATTTAGTGATAGTCAATTATTTCTATGTGCATCAAGCGATTATCAAATATATTTTTTCAGTTACATATCTGTTGAAGAATCTGAATGTAATCAAAATATTTCTTGGAAAAAAATTCACTCATTTGGAGCTTTGCACAACAATCCCAAGGACAAAAGAGAAATTGAAATATATAAATAGGTCTTGCGGTGTCGAAGGCTAAGAAGCATGAATATGTGTGGTTTTTATATCTTCACAGTTAAGTCGTGGTGTTAGATAAAATAGTTAGCAGATGCGGCCTACGTTCTCTCGGGACGGTCGATACTCCGCTTTAGTTGATTCCGGCTTTTTTACTTGGCGTACAAAAAATAATAATTGTGAAACGATTTGAAAAATCCAATTGGGTTATATACGCTATAATATATCTCTAAAATACTACACCATATAATGTAACTTGAATGTGGTAATTGTTTTTTATTGCCCTTGTAGGCAGACGAGCACACGGCCCACCTGATGCTGAGTGGTTATGGCCCATGGACTTCAGCAATGCCAGGGGCAAAGCCAAGCCGCTGCCTACCGCTTAATACTCTCTACAAGCCTCGTTTGAAGAAGGACATGTCAGAGCGCTCGGGAAACATCGTGGAGGGGAGCTCATTCCATAGCCGGATGGTACGTGGCAAAAAATATATCTGGAAACGCACTGTGGATGACCGCAGTGGCTCCAGGTAGTATGGATGAACTCTACTCAGGTGGCGAGCGGTGCGATGGTAAGTACAGGAATTTCAGACGGCTATGTTTAAATTATAGACACATGTGTTTTATTTTATTTCGTTGCATACTTTTCCGACAATGAAGTTATATTTATTTTATATTAGACAGATTCTATATATAACGCTTCTACACAATAGATTTATAGTGAATAGGCAAGTACTCGCACACGATTCAAGGTATCATCGTATGACGCCTACGCTATGGCTTGTTTGTATCGGCGAGTGACGGCCATTATTATTGTTGATTAGTTTCATGTAATTGCGTGTTGTTGTTATTACCATTCATTACACTTTGTAAAATTGATCTGATCAATCTATATACACATATAAATATAAATTGCTGTTCGTTAGTCTCGCTAAAACTCGAGAATGGCTCAACCGATTTACCAAATTTCGGTTGAATTATTCGTGGAAGTTCAGAGAAGGTTTAAAAGGTTTAAATATGAAAATGCTCGAAATTAAATAAAAATAACAATTTTGTTTTTCCTTCGATGTGTCCCCCGTCGGATGGATTCCTTTTGATTTTATACAAAAGCTTAGGTCTTTTATTAAAATTTATCGATCGAGGCACTACGAAGTCTGCCGTGTCGCCAAGTTTAAGTAATAAAACTCGCCATTGTTTATCTTCCGTGCACGTCGCGTCAGATCTGCTTAGTGTGTTAAACCCAAAACAATAAACTTCCAAAATAACCACTTCAGATTAATTAATTACCCATAGAAGCTTTTGTCACAGTATTATTTTACAGTCGTCACACGATTCAGTTGAGTGTCGTTTGATAACGTAAAGCTCTAAATATTCTACGGCCGGAATCAAACTTTCCTATAAGTAGGTGGAAACTTCAATCTCGGAAGTTTTAATTGAAGCCCCCGAGTCTAGTCTCCGGGCTGTGGTATTGTTTGCCTGCATTATGATAATAATTATAATTGTATTCCGCGCAGGCCTGAGGTTCTGTGCAAGCGGTGCAAGCGGCAAATCTACATCTTAATATATATAATTCTTTTGTCTGTGTGTATTTTTAAGCTATTGCATAGCTTTTGTCGCGGGCTTTGAGCGTGGCGACTGAATCAAGAAATTCCGTAACGAAAATAACCTGACACCCCCACAACGCCTACTATGTAGCTCGCGTTCAACACATTCACACGCTGCGCTTGTGTAGTGTTTGTGAATAAGCGCGCGGCGTGACGTCGCACTGCCGCATGCACATCATGAAAAGTCTGCCCATCTCTCCCCCGCGCGGTCTAGGTTATGAGTGTGAAGGGGAAAGTTAATGTTTTGCTTTTGTTAAGGTTTATAAATATAGCGTGGTCTTATTTTATTGTTGTTTTAATATTAAATTATTATTGTCGATTTATAATTACATAAGTTGATAAAAAATGCTATGCAACAGCTTTACCGCGGCAGTCTCCGAGTGCCACACGTGTTTTGTTTACGATTGATTTCCACAGTAAAGGGATAACATCGTGTAATAAAAATCAAATCTGCAAATATATAATTTGCGTAATTACTGGTAGTAGGACCTCTTGTGAGTCCGCACGGGTAGGTACCACCATCCTGCCTATTTCTGACGTGAAGCAGTAATGCGTTTCGATTTGAAGGATGGGGCAGCCGTTTTAACTATACTGAGACTTTAGAACTTATATCTCAAAGTGGGTGGCGCATTAACGTTGTATATGTCTATGGGCTACAGTAACCACTTAACACCAGATGGGCTGTAAGCTCGTCCACCCATCTCAGCAATAAAAAAGTATTATTAGTGAATTCCTCCTAAACGGTTGGACCGATTTTGATGATTTTTTTTTGTTTGTGCATTCCAGTGAATTCCCCTATCGTCCCTATAGATCGCCCCATAATCGTCCTTAGGGGAGGTCACCTCTTACAGGATTCGGAGCCAGGCGAAAGCCCTCCTCCGACCCTCGGCGGCGATGTATCGATGCGGAGAAGTATGAGCTCTCTCTCTCCTTACACTACCTTCTTCTGCGAGATGGTGAACTCGCAGTAGTCCTGATCTAATGGCCATGGTAAAAACGCATTTTTCTGCTCACAAAAGAACTCCTAATTAATTTTAAACCAATGGAGAATCACGTATACCAGTAAAAAAATCGTTTCCTTCTATTATATCTATTACTTAAAATTTAAAATTCGCTCCTACTTAAAAATAGGTGGTCACGAATGAGTATAAGCATCAGAATCATCAGAAGCAGAATCAAGTCCACAGCACCTCAGAGTTGCACCTTTTAAGTTTAATCCCGACAATTTGTCGTCCAATACAAACGAGAGAGTATTGTCATAACGATTTCTCAGAAACCTTGTACATTGCTCGGTGCACCTTATTACACGAGAAACTGTTTAGTGCAAAGATATAGATTTAGTGTTATAGAAGTACCATTTTAACTTGGTACTTTTCAATATAAATATAAAAAAGGGTGATGAGTTACTATCATCGCATATGGACACGGTCAAGCAGCTATATACAGTGCTGTGACCTCTTTTTAAATCTCATTTGAACAAGGGCATATTTTCTGTCTCAGAATACCCCGCGGAAGATATTTGCATGTTGCTACGAACCAAAAATTATCTATAGAATTGCATTGTAGATGCATCCTATTGGTACCAAGTTTTTATTTTATTTTATTTTTTATTGCTTAGGTGTGTGGACGAGCTCACGACCTACCTGGTGTTAGGTGGCTACCTGAGCTTTCAAGCCGAAACGCATTACTGTTTCACGACAGAAATAGGCAGGGTATTGGTACCTACCCGTGCGGACTCACAAGACATTCTACCACCAGTAAAAAGTAGGGGTTTCCTATCCAAGTAGTAGGAATTCACCGGAATAGAATAGGGTTAGGATTCTTCTTCTCAGTCGTATGCACTGTTGGCAGATTGGATGTGGTCATCACTTTGGGTGGTGGTGCGCTTCACCAGACGTCGACATTCCTCTCGTACTGTGGCCCTTCTTGTGCACTCGTTAACGGGACCGTTTAGAGCTGCTTTTATTTGGTCGGTCCATCGTAACGGTGATCTGCCGCGCGGTCTTGTACCCTCTATCGTGCCCTGCACCACAAGGCGGTCAACAGAGTCGTCACCCAGCCGCGACACATGCCCAAAGAACGTGAGAATGCGAACGATGGAGGATAGTCGCTGCCTGATGCCAAGTTCCTGTAGAATTGACTGATTCGTTCTGAAGTCCGTCCACGATATTTGCAGCATGGAATGGAATCATCCGGCTATGGAAAGAGCTCCCCTCGACGGTGTTTCTCGAGCGCTATGACGTGTCTTTCTTCAAACGAGGATTGTGGAGAGTATTAAACGGTAGGCAGCGGCTTGGCTCTGCCCCTGGCATTGCTGACGTCCATGAGCGACGGTAACCACGTCGCTCGTGCAGGTATGCTCGTCACAGGTATGCTCGTCTGCCCATATGGCAATAAAAAAAAAAATCTTCTGCAGCACAACATTTCGAGAGCATCTATCCTCTTTTTCTCACTTTCTCTCAATGTCCAGGTTTCAGCAGCATAAAGAAAAATGGGGAAGACCAGCGCTCTTACAAGGGTTAGGATACTATGTTTATCAACTGGCGTTTACCAGTATTAGGGCGTATTATGGACTACAACGAGTAGGTCTCTAAACGTGCTTTATTTTACCCCGAAGCAATCGTAAGGTCCACTATAACTTGGAAACGCCAGTATTTACGCTATGTATGACTTTTCATAATTTTCCAAAAGCGATTTCCTTTTATAACCCATCTATTAAATTTATATGCGTGTTAAAAGCCTTTACTTCAATCTGGCGTGAAAATCCAGGCTCTTTCTATTCTGCACAGAGCGTGCGCAGTACCATCTAAGCTCTTTAGCAGCATCCACGTACTGCGTACCTGCTTATAGCACGCCCGTCAATTTTATATCTAGGAAATTCTGTCATGCACATTCCCAGTGCGAGACTGCGCCTTGATGCTTTGTTCAATTACGTGTTTTGTTTTGTTAAAATTGTAGTTTGCAAAAAAGCATTACAATGCTTCCTGACCCTTAAGCATTGAAGTTCACACTAGAAACTTCGGTTCATCAATACATTTCAATTAGAACTGGACTTTGGTTTGAATCAGCCGAAATTTCGTGCAGTGAAACTAAGCGAAGTTAGTTAATTGGTTTGTAATAGTGTTGCAGTGTATCGATGGTTTTATCGATTTTCATTAATTATCTTGAATATTAATCGAGCAATTTTTATTGTTAAATAGAATCCATCAGTTGATATGATAGGAAGTGGTTACACGGGTAGTGCCGGGAGAATTGGCTTTGGAATTCTATTTGTCGTTGAGGGATTGATCATCAGTGTATTGTTATAAAAAGAAGTGGTTAAAAAAATAAATGATAGTTTAAAAAAAACTAACAAAATACGCTTTTACAGAAAATCCAACTAAAAAATAGAAAATAAATTTGAATTGAAAATAGTGTAAGGAAAAATGATTTTATTGCAAAAAAGCTTGGGGTGCTTTTCAGAATATTATCAAAATAACCCTTCTACTCATATCAGTTCATAAAATATTTATAGCTACTGATACCAATAGACCTAAAGCCAAAAGCCATATGAATAGCTCCATCAACCTTGAGATATAAGGTCGAAATTACAATTATATTGTTCATCTGACCCAACATTCAAATTGGAACGCATTACTGCTTCACAGCACAAAATACAGGTATTCAATCGCAAGCCTAAATGTAATATAAAAATCTACACACTATAAACCTTACCTTAACTACGTATTCAAGCAAATAACATATATAAACTTTAAAAAAATAATATTTACTATGAGCAATGTTGGAACGTGAATCAATCGTATTAAACGAAATAAATGATGTCCGAAATTAGGTAATTGATTCCGAATAGTGATGCGATATATCGACAATTATACCGAAGCGATTCGGGACTTAATTTTAAGCCGATGTCGTGTTTATCGGCTGTTCATTATAAAATAATTGTGTTGTAAACGAATCATATTGAATTTTGCATTGATTGTTGGATGGTTTTATTCAGTTATTAACAATGCGTACACATTTAAATATTTAAGACCATTATTTTCATATTCTATCTAAATAAAAATGAATGCTTGTTACTGTGTTTGTCACGTACGTGTTAGATAACCATTCATCCGACATTGATGAAACGCGGCGCAGTTAGTATTGTGTATTTCAGAGAAAGCTTTTTTATAGTTTTTTTTTTATTGCTTAGATGGGTGGACGAGCTCACAGCCCTGGTGTTAAGTGGTTACTGGACTGTTACTGGTGGTAATGGTAGCCATTAATTACATTTTTCTTAACCTGTTGACACTGGTCAGTGAATTAGAGCGAAATTATAAAATTGCATTGTCATCAGTTTTTGATACATGCGTAAATTTTCACCTTAATCTGAGATTTGAAGAAAGTAAAAATTAAGTCTAAGTATTCCGTTACTTACAAAGAAATATGCGTCTATCGTCTATACCTAGCTACTAAAAGCGTGTCAAAAAATCAGGACATTCCTAAAAGTATGGTCGTATTAGATACAATACGGTTTTGTCTCTCACAATAAAAAATGTGGGAGTCAAAGCCGAGTTTTGGTCTATATTTTTATTGCGTTAGTGTTGGTCCGTAGACATCATATTGTGAGATTAAGTCGAGGTCTCAACTGTATTGAATAACAGCAAAGCGGAATGTACGAATGCTTGGCGGCAGAAATATGCAAGTTTTTATCACCTACCCGTGCCAGCTTATAATAGCATCATCAAATTTATATACATACAATTTTGATATCTACAGAATAATATTCCCTTATCGTGTAAAATGTTTGTATTCAAGTAGTAATTACGTTAAAAAACTAGTATCTACCCGCAAAATTTAAATTTAGGCAAAATCGCTTCTCTTCACGCGATCATAACTCTTCGATTCTCGATCAATTATCGATTCTCAAATACAATTTGTCGATATCGATAAAATCAGCCATCACTGTCCTTACGAGTACGTCGCCAACGTAGCCGTGGTCGAAATTAAATGACCTGACATTTAACTTAATTGATGTAACGACTTCGGTGAGTTTATTTAGCGGAGAAATTTAAATTATTTTAAAAATTTCCTCACGTTTCCGAGATATCAAACGAGCAAGGAAAATATAGAATTTCTCAGTTATCGTTGTTAATTGTTAACGCGTCGTTTGGGCTTCGTTAGAAACATTTTACTTTTGGGTTTAAAAAAATTTAGCTAAGCTAGCTAAACTAGCTAATCTAGCTAATCTAGCTAAAGTAGCTATGTTAGCCAATCTTTTATTTATCAATCGTCGTAAATCTTTTTCCCTCACAGTCGCACTTTCATTTTGAAACTAGCTTCATTCACACACGTAATAGTTAAACCTATAACATAATATAATATAATGATTTTAAATTCTGCTTACTTTTCTAGCTCAGTGATCCAGTGTGAATCTTAGCTTCCAAAATCTCTCTCGCTATTTGTTGGCTAGAAATCGGCCGGTATCTCTTCACACTTCTAAAGTCGTCGTCGCCTAAAAGATAAGACGTCTGATGCATTCGTATCTAGCGATGTAACGGTGTTCGAATCCCGCAGGCGGGGGTACCAATTTTTCTAATGAAATACGTACTCAACAAATGTTCACGATTGACTTCCACGGTGAAGGAATAACATGGTGTAATAAAAAAGAAACCCGCAAAATTATAGTTTGCGTTATCACTGGTAGTAGGACCTCTTGTGAGTCCGCGCGGGTTGCTATCACCGCCCTGCCTATTTCTGCCGTGAAGCAGTAATGCGTTTCGGATTGAAGGGTGGGGCAGCCGTTGTAACTATACTTGAGACCTTAGAACTTATATCTCAAAGGTGGGTGACGCATTTACGTCGTAGATGTCTATGGGCTCCAGTAACCACTTAATACCAGGTGGGCTGTGAGCTCGTCCAACCACCTAGCAATGAAAAAAAAAACACCGGCGACCGTGATGTGACGAATGATGAGGGTACACGGTGGTTAATCCCGTTCTGCCCCTAAGCATTCAAGGTTATCGAACAACGAAAATACAAGGGCTTGTGACTTTTTAAATAATGAAAATCTGTTAATTTGGAGTATCATAGTTTTTTTTCCTAAGTAAATTATTCTTAAAATAATAAAGCACTTGGACATTGTAAAGCAATTATTAAGTTTTAATCAGACATTTTTAAGAGTTGAATCAAATATTTATCGCGGCAAAACTAATGTAAACTGGCGCAAAGCTGGATTTTGGAAGATTTTATTAACATAATGATATATATAAAGGAGCTTGACATTTCTAAATAATGAAAATCGGTTATTTTTGAATTATTATTTAAATCGTTCAAAATTTTACGGTTAGCCAATTATTCTGTCAATTTGATAAAGATCAATCGTTTTGTATTCGAGTAAATGGGAATTTTAATTTTTTTTTTTTTTTTTTTTTATTGCCTTTGTAGGCAGACGGGCATACGGCCCACCTGATGGTGAGTGGTTACCGTCGCCCATGGACTTCAGCAATGCCAGGGGCAGAGCCAAGCCGCTGCCTACCGCTTAATACTCTCCATAAGCCTCGTTTGAAGAAGGACATGTCATAGCGCTCGGGAAACACCGTGGAGGGGAGCTCATTCCATAGCCGGATGGTACGTGGCAAAAAAGATCTCTGGAAACGCACTGTGGATGACCGCAGTGGCTCCAGGTAGTATGGATGAACTCTACTCCGGTGGCGGGCGGTGCGATGGTAAAAACGAGATGCTGGTATCATCTCGAACAATTCCTCAGAGCACTCCCCATGGAACATACGGTACAAAATACAGAGGGAACCGAAGTCCCTCCGCAGACCCATTATAGATAATTAAGAGCTGGTAACATAATTAAGAGCTGGTAACATCGAACGGAGTTGCGTTTGCGTCGGATTATTTTTAAATTATTTATATAGTGTTTTTTAAAAACTGTATTTTTAATATATATTTAAAAAATATTCTGTAATTAATAAGATTTTATACAAATATAAATAAAAAATAATAATAAACATTTATTCCACACATAAATTTAAAAAAATAATTAAACAAAAATTAAAAGAAAAAAAATGGAACTAAAAAAACTAAAAGAAAAATACCTCTCTGTGTAAATAAAATAGTGAAGAGTCAACAATACGGTTCTGTCGTCAGGTTTGAGCCCCGTGAGCTCACCTACTAGTTAAGGGTACGCTGAAATAGCCTCTCAAGGCTCTCTACCTTAGGTAGGAAAAAAAAAGCAAAGGTCTATATATTTCAATGTTTCCTGAAGTTCAATGTCACCATAGATGCGTTGAGTTCGTGAATCAATAACCGTATCCGATAGCCCGGGCTTCTGACTCCTCGAAATATAATAAAAAAGTAACTATTTTCAATTTGAAACAAAATATATGCAATTAGCAGCTACTATCGTTAGTTACAACGACGCTGATTTCATTATTCTATTCATCTCATTTACCTCTCCTCTCTCTTAACCGAGGAACCCAAAAAAACTCAATTCAAAATGAAAAAGCACTTCTCCGAAATTAAGCTCTTGTACGGAGCTTCCGCTACTTATATTACTTTCACAAACGGAGCTTGCTCAAAAACGGAATTGTTCGTGATTTGATTAATTTTCAGCCAGATACTCCTTCACTGACAGGGTTTCCAATCAAGGTATTTTGAATTTTTTTGGTAGCAAAGCATTTTTACTTCAGACCGGAACTTATGTGGCCTAGTAGATAAAAAAGCACAGAATGCTAGATAATTAATCTGTGGGTCAATCAATCTTCTTCCTTTTGTCCTTATTCCAGATAATGCGGGGTTGACGTGACGAAGCATGCCTCCTCATCTACATAGGGACGTTGCAAGAGTTTTATGAATGGCCTGGAATGGCCTGGAATGTGGAATCTGTCTGCTTCATTCGGAATGTTATTGTTAGCATGAGATGGTAGTGAGAAGAAGTCTCTTAGTCGTCTTTTACGTCACCTAAGCGAAGATAATAATATGGGTCGGGCCAATTCTAATCCACACAGCACTTCCGTGGTTCATTCAGAGCAGACACCTTTATTTCCTGAACATTCAGATAACTTTAATGTAAAAACCTGCGCGGGTAGGTCTATGTATGGTCTACTTTTCCATGAAACTGTGACCGTTTCTGGTTAGCAAGTTAGCTATGTTCCTAGAAGACTCTTATCACTTGGGTGGTTATGTCTGAATTCCAGCAAGAAACAAATTTTTGGGGGCAATAATAGCTCATCCACTTACCTATGCTGACAATTTTTTAACCTAATTATAAGTCTTCTTTGAATCATGGCTCAGAGGATAAGGTACCCACCCAGTGATAGCTCATGGAGCAATGCGAGCATGCCGGGGTTAAATCTTGCAACACAACCCTGAAAATATTGCTTAGTATTTCAATTTAAATTAAATCCGAAAATATTGATGACCCTAAATCATAAACAGGTTAGATATTCTCTTGCCGAGTACAAAATAAAAACAGTTTTTATATTTTTGAAGGAAATCTTGGAATGCCCACCCTAATTAGATCCGCTGCTTTGTATAAAGGTTCGCGAAAAATGCTCGACACAAGAGGTGTAAGAGCTCAACATAAATTGGTGATTTTATTAGAGGTCGTACGTACATAAAAGCCTCAGAATTTAATTAATGTAGGTAACATTCTTTCAGTAAAAATGCGAAGAGAATGTTGTTTGGAACGCATTCGGGTAAAGCGAATAGGGCCTAATGAAAAATAAAATCTTGTCACAACGTGATGATATCGATGCTTCTAGAATTGTCTATGAACAAAGAACTTGAGATTCTTCTCTTGAGAGAAAGAAATGATTGATTAAGAAAATGTGCTGAATGATTAGCATTTAGGTTCGTGATATACATCCGCAGTAGCTACTTAATAATAGCTGGGTGAAGACTAGAAAATATCTAATCCATGATTTCTTTATGTAAAAGCACCCATATCGCAACATGTTGATATATTGTCGCTGTCGGCTCTTGGGTAACGACTTGTCTGCTTAGGAATCCGCGATGGACGTTGGACCGTTGGAAACATTGAGACTTTAGTGTTGACTATTCATAATTTAAATTCTACAGACATTTAAACAATCAGGGATTACTATTTTGAGCCGATGGAGTTTTGTATGACTAGAGAATAGAATGACCTCACATTCGCCCGCCATAATAAACGCAGCTCTGTTCGGTGTTACCAGCTCTTAATTAAAACTCCCATTTAGTCGAATACAAAACGGTTAATCGTTATCGCAATAAGAGAATAATTGACTAACCATTAAATTTAAAACGAAATAAATTATAATTCACAATTAACCGATTTTCATTATTTAAAATGTCACGTTCCGTTATATATACAGAATCTTCTCAAATCCATCCCTGTGCCAGTCTACATTAAATTTGCTGTGGTAAATAGTTGTTGAGAGTTTCTACTCTTAACAATGTCAGGCTAAAAATTATTCATTTCTTTAATAATGTGCTTATTGTAATTTCCTTGAAAAAACCCGGTCTCTGATTTTGTATGAAGTTCTTTCACCAAGAGATGTGGGAGTGTTAGCGGACGTTATCGGCATACACAAGCCGGGCAAACCGAATAACGAAACCGCGAGTTACCGCCCCATCAGTCTCCTCCCGGCGATAGGCAAATTATACGAACGGCTCCTTCGTAAACGCCTCTGGGATTTCGTATCCGCGAATAAAATTCTTATAGACGAGCAGTTTGGATTCCGCGCCAGACACTCGTGCGTCCATCAAGTGCACCGCCTCACGGAGCACATCTTACTAGGGCTGAACAGGCGGAAACCCATTCCGACAGGAGCCCTCTTCTTCGATATAGCGAAGGCGTTCGACAAAGTCTGGCACAACGGTTTGATATTCAAACTGTATAACATGGGAGTGCCAGACAGACTCGTGCTCATCATACGAGACTACTTGTCGAACCGTTCGTTCCGATATCGAGTCGAGGGAACGCGTTCCCGGCCCCGTCACGTCACAGCCGGAGTCCCGCAAGGCTCCGCCCTCTCCCCGTTACTATTCAGTTTGTATATCAACGATATACCCCGGTCTCCGGAGACCCATCTGGCGCTCTTCGCCGATGACACCGCCATCTACTACTCGTGTAGGAAGAAGGCGTTGCTTCATCGACGACTTCAGACCGCAGCTACCACCATGGGACAGTGGTTCCGGAAGTGGCGCATCGACATCAACCCCACGAAAAGCACAGCGGTGCTCTTCAAAAGGGGTCGCCCTCCGAACACCACGCTGAGCATCCCTCTCCCGACTAGGCGCGTCAACACCCCCGCCCCCGCCGTTCGCCCAATCACGATGTTCGACCAGCCCATACCGTGGGCCCCGAAGGTCAAGTACTTAGGCGTCACCCTCGACAGTAGGATGACATTCCGCCCCCACATTAAGACGGTACGCGACCGTGCCGCCTTCATTCTAGGACGTCTCTACCCGATGATATGTAGGCGAAGTAAAATGTCCCTTAGAAATAAGGTGACACTCTACAAAACTTGCATACGCCCCGTCATGACCTATGCAAGTGTAGTGTTCGCTCACGCGGCCCGCATACACTTAAAATCCTTTCAAATCATTCAATCCCGTTTTTGCAGGATAGCCGTCGGAGCCCCGTGGTTCGTCAGGAATGTCGACCTCCATGACGACCTGGACTTAGAGTCCATCAGTAAGTATCTGCAGTCGGCGTCCATGCGCCACTTCGATAAAGCGGCACGACACGAGAACCCTCTCATCGTGGCCGCCGGTAACTACATTCCCGATCCTGCGGACAGAATGGAAAGCAGTCGACGTCGCCCAAAACACGTCATCTCGGATCCACCCGATCCACTAACGGTGCTTTTAGGTAATTCAAGCACCGGTCACCGTTCTCGTCGAACCCGTCGCTTGCGACGAAGGGCTCGACGAGTAAATTAACTCTCAGACACAGCCCACTGAGTTTCTCGCCGGATCTTCTCAGTGGGTCGCGTTTCCGATCCGGTGGTAGATTCTGCGAAGCACGACTCTTGCTAGGGTTCGTGTTAGCAACATCGTCAGGTTTGAGCCCCGTGAGCTCACCTACTAAAGTTAGGGTTACGCTGATATAGCCTCTCAAGGCTCTCAGCTTAGGTAGGGAAAAAGGGAGTGTTACGCGTAGGAGAACATCGTGGCTGTGGTTCGACAAATGTTTTATGTCCTACTGTATGCTAATGTTTTATGTCCTACTGTAGTGCCATTGCACATATTGTTTGGTATTTTATTGGATTTTGGTTCATATGCCTTACAGTTTTGGTGATCATCAAGTTGTAATTCAAATTTTTTAAATTGAAGTTTAATTTACAAATATTATACAAATTCAAAAGCTTATAATTATTAACACACCAAATTTGTCAATTTGTTGGCAAGAAAAGGCCCATATTTTTGATAATTTTAATGGCCAATACTAACTTATACATTAATTTTTAAGCAAAGTGGATTTAGCCTGTTTTCTAAAATGAACGCTTGGATTTTTTCAACTATAACTAGCCTATTTCTACCGTGAAGCAGTAATGCGTTTCGGTTTGAAGGGTAGGGCAGCCGTTGTAACTATACTGAGATCTTAGAACTTATATCTCAAGGTGGGTGGCGCATTTACGTTGTAGATGTCCATGAGCTCCAGTAACCACTTAACACCAGGTGGGCTGTGAGCTCGTCCACTCGTCTAAGCAATAAACAAAAAATCCACCACAATTGGTAGTTCGTCTATTATAAAGATATGAACCTATTCAACCAATCGACATGGACAGATTTGCTAATTTTAAGAGGAAACAAGCGGTTAAAATAGCTTTTACGACATGGCGTCACATTTGACAGCCCTTATCAACTTGCAAAACAATAATACAGCTTTCGGGTTTGAATGATTCAAAGTCGATTTTGATGCGTCATAGTATTACAGTATGGTCAGAAGCGAGGGAATATTATTCTTTTTGCTCCCGAATCGAACGAAACCGTGTGTCCCTTTAGCGTTTATTTTCCTAATGGAAGCGCAGTTTTGCTAGTGATGTAACAACTCAGATTTTTCGTTTTTTTTTATCTATCGCCGAATTATCACGCACGCTCAAATTTTAAAATTCGTTTATTTTTTTATGATTTTTTTGTTGCCCTTGTCAGCAGACGAGCATACAGCCCACCTGATGGTGAGCAGTTACCGTCGCCCATGGACGTCAACAATTCCAGGGGCAGAAACCAAGCCAAACTACCGCCTACCATAACGTTCTCATTTTTAGTTTGCTCTATGTAAATATTTACAAGGTTCTAGCATATCAGAGCATTGAATGGATTTGGTACGAATATCTCTGTGTATTGTAGACAAGAAAGCAAACTTTGGACTTACCCTAACTACACGGATTATACGATATCCATGTGTTCTCGAACAACTCATTCAACGACAAAAGAACAACGTATAACAGAACGAAAGCTGCAAAAGTTATAATAAAGGTATTTTTCTTTGTGCCTCATCCTACCTTCATGCATTGCGATTAAGAAGTAGGTGGTAAGCTGTGGCAGTATATTTTTGCGTTGTGGTGTCTGATAGCTTTGGAAACCTTCTAATCTGCCCGTAAAAGCTAAGAAAACAATATGATCGATAATTAATTCGCAAACAATTTCATAGATCTCTTTGATTAAAAAAATGAGTTTTATTGCGTAGACAGGTGATTGAGCTCCCCCTCCCCCTATCACGGGGGCGGAGATCCATGCGGCCGTGTCCAGAATGAGAGCGAAGGACGCGGCCCCCGGCCCTGACGGCGTTCACGGCCGGGTCTGGAGCTTGGCCTTCGAGGCCCTAGGGGACCGGCTCGGGGGGCTTTTCGAAGCGTGCCTCGAGTCGGGACGGTTCCCGTCGAAATGGAAGACGGGCAGACTGGTCCTTCTGCGGAAGGACGGGCGCCCCGCGGACTCACCCGCGGGCTATCGCCCCATCGTGTTGCTGGACGAAACGGGCAAGATGCTCGAGAGGATCGTCGCGGCCCGCATCGTCCGGCACCTGACCGAGACGGGTCCCGATCTTTCGGCGGAGCAGTACGGCTTCAGAGAGGGCCGCTCGACTATCGACGCAATTCTGCGCGTGCGGGCCCTCTCCGATGAAGCCGTATCCCGGGGCGGGGTGGCGATGGCGTTATCCTTAGATGTAAGGAACGCCTTCAACACCCTGCCCTGGTCGGTGATCGCGGGGGCGCTGGAGTATCACGGCGTCCCCGCATACCTCCGCCGACTGATCGGCTCCTACCTCGAGGGCAGGTCGATCCAGTGCATCGGACACGGTGGGGCGATGTACCGCTTCCCCGTCGAGCGCGGTGTTCCGCAGGGGTCCGTCCTGGGCCCCCTGCTGTGGAACATCGGCTACGACTGGGTCCTGCGGGGCGTCATTCGGGGACCCCTCCCCGGGCTCAGCGTAATTTGTTACGCTGACGACACGTTGGTCGTAGCTCCGGGGAGGGACTATCGGGAGTCTGCCCGTCTGGCGTGCGCAGGCGTGGCACACGTCGTCACCAGGATCCGACGGTTGGGGCTCGAGGTGGCGCTCGACAAAACCCAGGCCCTGTTATTTCACGGGCCGGGACGCGCGCCGCCTCTGGGTGCCCACCTCGTGATCGGAGGCGTCCGCGTCGGGGTCGGGGTGACCGGTCTTCGGTACCTCGGCCTCGAACTGGACGGTCGGTGGAACTTCCGCGCTCACTTTGCGAAGTTGGGCCCTCGGCTGATGGCGACGGCCGGCTCTCTGAGCCGGCTGCTTCCAAACGTCGGGGGTCCCGATCAGGTGGCGCGCCGCCTCTACATGGGGGTGGTGCGGTCGATGGCACTATACGGCGCGCCCGTATGGTGCCACGCCCTGACCCGCCAGAACGTCGCCGCGCTGCGACGTCCGCAGCGCGCGATCGCGGTCAGGGCGATCCGAGGATACCGCACCGTCTCCTTCGAGGCGGCGTGCTTGCTCGCCGGGGCGCCACCCTGGGACCTGGAGGCGGAGGCGCTCGCTGCCGATTACCGGTGGCGTAGCGACCTCCGATCTAGGGGGGAAGGGCGCCCCGGCGAAGGAGTAGTTCGAGCGCGGAGGCTCCAATCTCGGCGGTCCGTGCTGGAGGCGTGGTCTCGCCGCTTGGCGGACCCGTCGGCCGGCCTCCGTACCGTCGAGGCGGTCCGCCCGGTTCTCGCGGACTGGGTGGGCCGCGACCGCGGATGCCTCACCTTCCGGCTAACGCAGATGCTTACCGGCCATGGTTGTTTCGGCCGGTACTTGCACAAGATAGCCGGAAGGGAACCGACGGCGCAGTGCCACCACTGCGCGGACCGCGACGAGGAAGATACAGCGGAACACACGCTGGCGCGTTGCTCTGGATTCGACGAGCAACGCGCCGCCCTCGTCGCGGTCATTGGAGAGGACCTCTCGCTGCCGCGCGTCGTGGCTACGATGCTCGGCAGCGACGCGTCCTGGAAGGCGATGCTCGACTTCTGCGAGTCCACCATATCGCAGAAGGAGGCGGCGGAGCGAGAGAGGGAGAGCTCTTCCCTTTCCGCACCGATCCGTCGCCGTCGAGCCGGGGGCCGGAGGCGGGAATACGCCCGTACGTCCCGGCCCCTGTAGGTGGCGGCCTCCCCCCGGTGAAGGTTAAGGGGCGACCTGAGGGGGTGAGGCCGCGCGGCGCGCTACCAGCACTCTAGCGCGCTGCCGTGGAGTGAATAGAATGACCGGTCGACGGTGTATCGCGTCCCGACCCGGCAGGCTGGTTCTGGTCCAGCGGGGTATTCCGGGACACCAGCGGCACCGTCTGGGCGGCCCGACGGGCTGCCGTACCGAGACGGCCGACGTTTCAGAGCCTTCGATTCGCCTCGAAGGCTCCGTCGGCTGGGCGTCCTTGGGGTGAGCCGCGCCGTCTGGTTGTAGTGTTGACCGCGGTAGCCCCCCTACCTCATCCGGGTTCTGACCTCGGAGGGGATCGGACGTCGGGTGTAAGAGTGCAGGGGAGTCGTTTAGTGGGTGGGCTCTAAAATCCTTGGGCCCGCGGTCTGCTCACAACACCATGCAGATCGTTGAGTCTCACATACCCCGCGCGCCCCTTTTGCGCGGGGACCTCGTAGGAGGTTCGGCCCTCTACCCGAAAAAAAAAAAAAAAAAAAAAAGGTGATTGAGCTCACGATCCATCTGTTGATAAGTTAATAAGCGTTTACGTTTATTCCGTTTACCTTGAGCCATGTGGTTTATTTCTCAATTAGTTCGTTATTAGGCATTTCCCAATTTTTGCGGGTTTCATTTTTACTAGACGATGCGATTGTTTCATCTTGGAAGTTAGTCGTTAAGATGGGTTAAGTAATGCCATCGATAAATTTGGTACCACCAAAACCAATTTAATTTTAATAACGTATCTATATATTAATACGTGAAGCAAAAACTTTGTACCCCTTTTTACGAAAATTGCGCGGACGGAGGAGTATGAAATTTTATACTTACTACACTTATAGAGAATATAGAGCCGTCACCCCGATAGAAGTTAAAGACTTGATCAAAGACCTACGTCCTCGCAAGGCTCCCGGTTCCGACGGTATATCTAACCGCGTTATTAAACTTCTACCCGTCCAACTCATCGTGATGTTGGCATCTATTTTCAATGCCGCTATGGCGAACTGTATCTTTCCCGCGGTGTGGAAAGAAGCGGACGTTATCGGCATACATAAACCCGGTAAACCAAAAAATCATCCGACGAGCTACCGCCCGATTAGCCTCCTCATGTCTCTAGGCAAACTGTATGAGCGTCTGCTCTACAAACGCCTCAGAGACTTCGTCTCATCCAAGGGCATTCTCATCGATGAACAATTCGGATTCCGTACAAATCACTCATGCGTTCAACAAGTGCACCGCCTCACGGAGCACATTCTTGTGGGGCTTAATCGACCAAAACCGTTATACACGGGAGCTCTCTTCTTCGACGTCGCAAAAGCGTTCGACAAAGTCTGGCACAATGGTTTGATTTTCAAACTATTCAACATGGGTGTGCCGGATAGTCTCGTGCTCATCATACGGGACTTCTTGTCGAACCGCTCTTTTCGATATCGAGTCGAGGGAACCCGCTCCTCCCCACGACCTCTCACAGCTGGAGTCCCGCAAGGCTCTGTCCTCTCACCCCTCCTATTTAGCTTATTCGTCAACGATATTCCCCGGTCGCCGCCGACCCATTTAGCTTTATTCGCCGACGACACGACTGTTTACTATTCTAGTAGAAATAAGTCCCTAATCGCGAAGAAGCTTCAGAGCGCAGCCCTAGCCCTAGGACAGTGGTTCCGAAAATGGCGCATAGACATCAACCCAGCGAAAAGTACTGCGGTGCTATTTCAGAGGGGAAGCTCTACACGGATTTCCTCCCGGATTAGGAGGAGGAATCTCACACCCCCGATTACTCTCTTTAGACAACCCATACCCTGGGCCAGGAAGGTCAAGTACCTGGGCGTTACCCTGGATGCATCGATGACATTCCGCCCGCATATAAAATCAGTCCGTGACCGTGCCGCGTTTATTCTCGGTAGACTCTACCCCATGATCTGTAAGCGGAGTAAAATGTCCCTTCGGAACAAGGTGACACTTTACAAAACTTGCATAAGGCCCGTCATGACTTACGCGAGTGTGGTGTTCGCTCACGCAGCCCGCACACACATAGACACCCTCCAATCCCTACAATCCCGCTTTTGCAGGTTAGCTGTCGGGGCTCCGTGGTTCGTGAGGAACGTTGACCTACACGACGACCTGGGCCTCGAATCAATTCGGAAATACATGAAGTCAGCGTCGGAACGATACTTCGATAAGGCTATGCGTCATGTTAATCGCCTTATCGTTGCCGCCGCTGACTACTCCCCGAATCCTGATCATGCAGGAGCCAGTCACCGTCGACGCCCTAGACACGTCCTTACGGATCCATCAGATCCAATAACCTTTGCATTAGATGCCTTCAGCTCTAATACTAGGGGCAGTCTTAGGGACCCCGGTAACCGTACTCGTCGAACTCGACAAAGAGGTCGACGTGCAACCTAACCCATGCATCAGCCCGCTGAGTTTCTCGCCGGATCTTCTCAGCGGGTCGCGATTCCGATCCGGTAGAAGATTCATTCGCGAAACAATTGCTCTTGAGTTGTTAGGTCTCCTTCGGAGGCGCTCGGGCAGTTGTTAGCAAATCCCACCCCTCTTGGCTGAGCCTTTGCTCGCCCACCTGTCCTGGTGAAACTGGCCTTCGGGCCACCAGTAAAGTTTCAATCAAAAAAAAAAAAAAAAAAAAAAAAAAAAAAAGAATATAGAGAAGGAGTGCACAATGCAATTATTTTTTTAAATAATGCATAAAATATACATTAAGTCAATAAAGAAAACATTACACACACTACATACCATGTATTTGACGCATACACGCATGCATACTATTTACTGTCAAACTTTTGTTCTTGACGTCTATTGTCAAATTGAGAATAGATTAAAGATTGTTTGTCTTTGTAAATATTTTTTTATAGTGTAGTCTTGGCGAAATTTGTGATTCTAGATGTATAAAATACAATCATAATAGTGTACAAACTTACAATTCCAATTAATTATAGTCGAATTTCGTCTACTGCGAGACCACTAATTTTTTTAAAAATATCAAATCGTCCACATATTACGGTGAATATACTCAGTGAGACGCTTGTTAAAATATTTACATCGTATAAATGTTGAAGGTAAAAAAATACATACCGATAAATATTACTTTTTCGGTTAAAGCTCAGCAATTCTCGGCTCTGCGCGCATCCCTCGCTTAGCTTCACGTATTTGCTTTGGATTCTCAATTACAACCCACCGTTTCCAACGGTGAATTCAGTAATAAGTGCCCGGATAAAAATTGTTCGTTTTCTTTTGTTTTACCCGGAAACCGTAAGTTTCGCATAGAAAAAAAGCCGGGTAAATTCTTACCGGCTCAGTGGGTTATGAGTTCGGAAGTTTAGTTTGTTCCGAAAGTTATATCGTGGTTTCCCGTGTAATTCTTTGTTCTTGTTCTGTCAAAGGAATTTTTTTCTCATTTTAGTTTTGTTTTCGGATAATTACGTGATGGAATTTTTTTTTTTTTTTAATCCCGTAAATGGGTGAGTGAGCTCACGGTCCGTTTTCCGAAGCCTCCACGAAACCACAACGTTAATGCTGCACCTTGAAAATCTAGGTATATGCCTTGATTGTATTGTTTTTAATTTTTGCTTAGATGGTGCCGCAGCACTCGGCTCACTTAAGTGCTTACCGGCGCCCATGCATATCTACAGCGCCAATGCCGCCACCCACCTCGAGACACGAGTTCTAAGATCTCAGTTTGTACAGTACAAGGGCTACCCCATCTATCAAACTGGTATGCACGCCCTCTTAGCGGTAGGAGCAGCTAGGGTTACGATGCCTACCCGTGTAGGCTCATAAAGCGTCTCACCACCAGTAACGCAAATTATAGATTTGATTTTTATTAGACGACGATATTCCTTCATCATAGAAGCTATTCGTGAGCTAAGTACATATGTAAGGCATCGTGGCCTAAAGGATAAGACGTCCGGTGCATTCATATCTAGTTATGCAACGGTGTTCGAATCCCGCAAGCGAGTAGTAATTTTTCTAATAAAATACTTACTTATCAAATGTTCACGATTGACTTCCACGGTGAAGCAATAACATCGTGTAATAAAAATCAAACCCGCTAGAATATAAATTGAGTGATTACTGGTGGTAGGACCTCTTGTGAGTCCGCACAGGTAAGTACCACCATCCTGCCTATTTCTGCTGTGAAGCAGTAATGCGTTTCGGTTTGAAGGGCGGGGCAGCAGCTGTAACTATACTGGGACCTTAGAACTCATAATATCTCAAGGTGGGTGGTGCAGTTACGTTGTAGATGTCTATGGGCTCCAGTGACCACTTAGCACCAGGTGGGCTGAGAGCTTGTCCACCCGTATAAACCATTAAAAAAAAACTTCTTAGAAAAATTGGTCTCTGCTTGCATTTTCAAACAGCGGCATAGTCGCATCATTTCGATACGAGAACAAAGGGCGTCTTATTCTTTAGGCCATCAGGTTTCCAAACGTTTCGCGAACATTTATTTCATACAATCTACTAACTTCAACGGTTTGGTTATTTTACGGTATTCAGTTTTCTTGAAGTATTCAGGAAGGCATTAAATGAGCACTATCTATCGATTTAGTATTACTTATATAGTATTTATTTTATGTATTTGATTATATATATACATCTATGTATATGTTTATGTTTTATTACCGGTGGTAGGACCTCTTGTGAGTCCGCGCGGGTAGGTCCACCACCCTGTCTATTTCTGCCGTGAAGCAGTAATGCGTTTCGGTTTGAAGGGTGGGGCAGCCGTTGTAACTATACTTGAGACCTTAGAACTTATATATCAAGGTGGGTGGCGCATTTACGTCGTAAATGTCTATGGGCTCCAGTAACCACTTCACACCAGGTGGGCTGTGAGCTCGTCCACTCATCTAGCAATAAAAAAAAAATGTTATTTATGTGTGTAATTGTGCATGTATATAGTCTAATATATTATGTATTAGTGTTTTTATTTTTTTTATTATTATTATTGTTATTGTGTATTGTATCGATAAGTAAATTGACTAGAGTGTACTCTTCTACTCACTTATGTAAAGCTCTCCCACTTTAAGAACGGTTAGATGGTAGATAACCCAATTGTTGAGTTAAGCTCGCCATTTTATAAGTTTTCGCAATTAGTGTATTGTATTAACTGTGTGTACAATAAAGAATAAAGAAAAAACAGATCTTTACCAAAGAAAAGACTAAATCAGTTGCGTTAATTAATTAAATAGGAGCTAATATTATTTTAAGAATTTAATTATATAGGTCTACGTGCTACGCCGTAGCCGTCTACGCCGCAGCGTAGCGGGAAAATGTCCCGGTAGTGAGATAACAAGTTTTCGTTTTCCTCTAATGAATTATAATAGATTCGTGCTTTATAAAATAACGTATAGATTTTACTGTAATTAACTTTAAATTAACGTATTTAAGATAAATTATGAGCTCACAGTCTATTTGGTTTTGAATGGTATTATAATCTATACTAATATTATAAAGAGGAAAGATTTGTTTGTTTGTTTGTTTCGAATAGGCTCCGAAACTACTGGACCGATTTGAAAAATTCTTTTTCTATTAGAAGCCGACGTTGTCCCTGATGAACATAGGCTACTTTTTTTAAAAAAAATTTTTTTTTTTTTTGGTTTCATGTGTGTTTTAATGTTTCCGAAGCGAAGCGAGGGCGGGTCGCTAGTTATAAATAAAGTGATTCTCATTAAGGCATCAGGTTGAGATCTTAAGTAAATATTTTTTTTTACTAACAATCACGCCACGTTAACTGGTCCCGTGATAAGTTCGTAAAGAACTTGTGTTACAGGTACCAGATATCGGAAATAAATGTAAGATTTTTATTATACACATACATATATTTAATATACATCCATAACCCTGGAAAAGACATTTATATTTATCATACAAATATCTTCCCTTGGCGGGATTCGAACCCGCGACCCCCTAGTGTAGTGACCGTGTCATTTACCACTACACCAGACGGACGTTAAAGTTCCTTTACACTTTTCTATGTGAGAACATAATATCAAACAGATTGTAAGGTCAACTTAAGTATTGTAACATTTATGACTGAAAAAATAATTTTATACGATCTTACTTTCAATTGAATTGCCATAATGGCTCTCGCTGTCTGCGGCCATTCAAAATGGTACGAAGATTGAGAAAATTCTTCGCACTGCCACATATAGCAGGTTCGCGGCAGAGATAGGCAGAATGGGGATACCTACCTATATTGCCTTAGAAAACGTCCATTAATAAACCAAAGTATAACCGACTCTATGAAAGTAATATTAAATTTGTATTTTTTTATTGCTTAGATGGGTAGACGAGCTCACAGCTCATCTGGTGTTAAGTGGTTACCGGAGCCCATAGACATTTACAACGAAAACGCCGCCACCCGCCTTGATATATCAATTCTAAGTCTCAGTATAGTTATTACGGCTGCCCTGCCCTTCAAACCGAAACGCATTACTGCTTCACGGCATAAGTAGGCAGGTTGGTGACAAGACGTCCTACCACCAATAAAAAAACCTTTTCCCTTTATGTGTTTTTCCCTAGTGAGACTTCAATGAGCTACTTCATATAAAATTGAATCGAGGCCATTGTATTATTATTGATTTTAATAGCTGGGACCTGGCGTTGGCGGGCGTGTAACTTACCGAGGTTAATTGCGCTAATCGTTGTACATTTATAAAACTCGTTACAGTCTCCTCTTTGGCCGATACAGAACTATGAATAGTGCGAGTTATCAGCTTAGAGCGATCAAAGGATTGTGTAGTCTGAATCTGAATCTGAATCTGAAGGTATCACTGCATCCTCGGATTCATGGTTATTTTCAAAGGCATGCTGTAGAGTAATACTGGTGGTAGGACCTCTTGTGAGTATCAACACCCTGCCTATTTCTGCCGTGAAGCAGCAATGCGTTTCGGTTTGAAGGGTAGGGCAGCCGTTGTAACTATACTGAGACCTTAGAACTTATATCTCAAGGTGGGTGGTGCAGTTACGTTGTAAATGTCTATGGGCTCCAGCAACCACTTAACACCAGGTGGGCTGTGAGCTCATCCGCCTATCTAAGCAATAAAAAAAATGCAGTGATTAGAATTCTCAATGCAATTAAATGTTTAACTTGGTGCTCTGTGACTTTGCTAACCCAAAATCTTGCTATTAAGTGCTTCAAATGTTATAGAATCAGGTCAGGGCGTGAATAATAAAATGTATGCGATATAATTATTTTTGAATTGATTATTGTATTACGCGCCGGGGTATGGGATAAGTAAAATTTTCACCGAAATACAAATTAAAACTCTATTTAACACTTAGAACACTTACAGGGCGCTTTGCAATTCGTAATTCACTTCTTCCGCTTCGCTTCAGGTGATCGATTATTAGCTGTTTTCATGTTATCTCTGCAACGGTTTTATACTCGACAGGATAACTCTACAACCTTCGAGAACATTCCCGATAGGGCGAGTCGTTTTGATGTGTGTTTCCGCATTTGATAATAGATGGCGTAACGCTTCTCGAACGTTCTCGATATTACTAGTTCTTTTGATATTTGCTTCTGCTATTCGATGAAATATGAGATTACTCTTACCGGCGTAACAATTGCATTGTCTTTTTATGTCCATAGCCAAATCACTATACTTTTATATTTTCCTGTATATGTATTAATGGGGTTATAAATGCTACATACTGTTATGTCAATTAGGAATCCGGAGATTTAAACGTTATCCACAGTTGTAAGATATATTGTATGATTGAATCTGTTATGATTGCTCTCTAAATATATTGTAAGGTTTTTTTTTATTGCTTAGATGGGTGGACGAGCTCACAGCCCACCTGGTGTTAAGTGGTTACTGGAGCCCATAGACATCTACAACGTAGATGCGCCACCCACCTTGAGATACAAGTTCTAAAGTCTCAGTATAGTTAGTGCCCCACCCTTCAAACCGAAACGCATTACTGCTTCACGGCAGAAATAGGCAGGGCGGTGGCACCTATCCGCGCGGACTCACAAGTGGTCCTACCACCAGTAATTACGCAATTAGGCGCTGGGGTTTGGGAAAAATTCTACCGAAGTATAAATTAAAACTGTATTCAACACTTAACACACTCACAGAATGCTTTAAAATTCTCAATTCACTTTTTCCGTTTCCCTTTAGGTGATCCGTTCGCTGTTTCGAATCGAGTAGTTCCGATTATTAACTGCTTCGTGCCATCTCTGCAACGCTTTTGTAGCTGATACGACATCCCTAGAATTATCGAGAACATTCTGGGCAAGTCGAATAGCTTCGATGTGTGTTTCTGCTGTCTGAGAATAGATGGCGTTGTACTTCTCGATTTTACTAGTAACTCAGATATTAGTTTCTGCTATTCGGCGATAGATGGCGCTACTCTTACCGGCGTAATCATATTTAAATTAAGCAGTTATCCGAAATATTTATTATTTACAGTTGAAATATATTTTTCTATGAATATATGATTATTCTCGTACTTTTAATCTAGTTGATTAAGTTTCACACATTTTATACTTAATCGGTTATTCTCATTAGATGGCGCTAGGTGATAAAAATGATAGCAAAGCTTGACATGAATTTAAATTATTATGCTCGTCGTGGTCTAAAGGATAAGACGTCCGGTGCATTCGTATTTAGCGATGCAACGGTGCTCGAATCCCGCAGGCGGGTACCAATTTTTCTAATGAAATACGTAGGTACTTAACAAATGTTCATGATTGACTTTCACGGTGAAGAAATAACACCGTGTAATAAAAATCAAACCCGCAAAATTATAATTTGCCCACCTAAGCAATAAATAAAAAAAGTTCCAAATTTGTTCGTATAATGTTCCCCAGGATATGACATCTTATAGATCCAGATAATTATTTTGATCTCAACGAGCCAACGATATCTGATTCGTAGAAGCGAGTTCTTTTTTCTTGGATGGTTATTTCAGAATTCTTCATCGCGCATCCTATCCTCTTGCCCTTTTAAATCCGTTTTCGATTCAATGCTTTTCCTTTTCAGATTAGATAAGATATCGACATAGGCTCTTCGATTTATTCAATTGTTTTAACACGTTTCTTATACCTTGTACCGTAGTCCGAGACCGTTAATGGAACCGGTCGTTAGCAACAGCCAAAGATTATCAGAGAAAATCTGTACGTAATGCGTTTACAATTTATTGTTAATAAAGACCCCGAGTCGAACCCGTTTCAATGTTGACATTTTCGTGTTAATAAAATTTGAATTTCAAAGGAAATATTGTTATGGAAAAGGACAAGGTCGCATCGTTCTTGTCCGCGATACAATCTACTGGTAAACGCTTTAGATATAGTATAAGGGACTTGTCTACTTTGAATTTCAACGGTGATAAGTTCTCCTTGGCCGTTTTTTATTTTCACTTATTGTGTGTGGCTTAATGTTTATTATACTTTAATGAAACATATATTTTTATTAGCAATAAAGAAGCAGAATTCACTGGGGGGGGGATTACCCCTTGGTCGCTGAACCAGCGGTCGTGAAGCCAACAACCGCCGTTTCTCGATCGACAAGCTATGTGAAACCAGATTACAATCGCACAGATTAGAATCGCAACTTCAAAGTCAAAGTGTGGCGGCGGTTACGTTGTTATATTTATTCACTCCAGAGACTGCATAACATTAATATAAAAAAAAACCTTTATTACTTAAAACTCTTTAGTTCTTAAAAAGGGTTTTTCTTCAGTGTCAGTTGAGTAAAGCCTGTCATTCCGTAAAAAGATAGTTCAGTTTTTTGTACAGTTTATTAATACTGTTTAATTTTTAATATTAATTTTAAGGCTTTAAATATTATTTTCTTATTATATCACAGAAAACGCAACGAAGACTTTTATTGTTTATTTATTGTGAAGTATTCTATATTGTGAATTAGTCTGGCCATCAATACTGTTACATATAAACATTTATTTTTTTCAACTTTTTAATTATTTTGAATTTGGAACACGTATATTATTTTAAACACTTCTCTCAATTTTGCGTCATTTCACATATTTTTCCGTGTACATTATTAAATTACAAGATAGAATAGGGTGTTAAAGAAAACAGTTTTGCAGTGATCGCCTTGCAAAAAGTGGGTATGGAGCCGTCGGTCATATTTCAGACACTTCAAAAGCTTAATATCAGCCGTATGTTCGTATATCGTACTAGCAACAGATACAACAACACTTCGTCTGTCGGAGACCAGAGAAGATCGGGGCGGTTGCGTGCTGTTAGAACTACAAAGGTTGTTAATGCTGTTAAAGCCAGAATTCTTCGAAACCCCATTAGGAAGCAAAAAACGTTTTCGCAAGAAATGAAGATTCCCGCTAGGACTCTTTTATCAGGGCTTATTTTATTATAAAATAAGGCTATTATAAAATAAGCCCTGAAGCTCGGTGCTTATCGTCGAAATATAGGACATGCCCTAAATCAATCTTTACAATTAAAGAGAGTGGATCGATCGAAACGCCTTCTGTCGCGATACGCAGGTGAAAGGCACGAAAATATCCTCTTTACTGATGAAAAAAATTTCACGACTGAAGAACAATACAATAAGCAAAATGATAGAGCGTACGCTCACAGTTCCAAAGAAGCTGCTCAAGTGGTCGGAAAAGGTACAACGTGGTCATCATCCTGAGTCAGTGATGGCTTGACGGGGCTTGTCTTGTCAAGGAGTCACAAAACTACATCTTTTGTGAAAAAGGAGTGAAAACTTCAGTCAAAGTGTGTTAAGATACAGTCTTGGATCATGTTGTGAAACCTCTCAGCAATACACTTTTTAAAAATATACTGTGGACTTTCCAGCAGGACTCTTGAACCTAGTCACAAGGCACGAACTACCCAAGCCTGGCTTCAAACCAACGTTCCGGATCTTATAAGCTGAGCTGAAGACTGGCCCTCGTCTAGCCCAGACCTTAACCCTTTAGACTTCTAATTATGGCCAGTTTTAGAGAACATGTCTTGCTCATACCGACACGGTGACATTGAGTCTCTTAAAAAATCTTTGGAACAAGCAGTGGCTCAATTTCCCTTGGAAACAGTGCGTAAATCCATAGATTCGTGGCATTCCGATAGAGGCACCCGTCACGTGCGGACGTGCTCATCGACCACTCGATTGCCCGGCCTTTGTTCGCCCGGCTTTTGTTAGCCCGGCCATTGTTCGCGCGGCCTGTGTTCGTGGTACATCTTTTTTTTTTTTTTTTTTTTTCGGGTAGAGGGCCGAACCTCCTACGAGGTCCCCGCGCAAGAGGGGCGCGCGGGGTATGTGAGACTCAACGATCTGCATGGTGTTGTGAGCAGACCGCGGGCCCAAGGATTTTAGGACCCACCCACTAAACGACTCCCCTGCACTCTTACACCCGACGTCCGATCCCCTCCGAGGTCAGAACCCGGATGAGGTAGGGGGGCTACCGCGGTCAACACTACAACCAGACAGCGCGGCTCACCCCAAGGACGCCCAGCCGACGGAGCCTTCGAGGCGAATCGAAGGCTCTGAAACGTCGGCCGTCTCGGTACGGCAGCCCGTCGGGCCGCCCAGACGGTGCCGCTGGTGTCCCGGAATACCCCGCTGGACCAGAACCAGCCTGCCGGGTCGGAACGCGATACACCGTCGACCGCTCGCTCTATTCACTCCACCTCAGCGCGCTAGAGTGCTGGTAGCGCGCCGCGCGGCCTCACCCCCTCAGGTCGCCCCTTGACCTTCACCGGGGGGAGGCCGCCACCTACAGGGGCCGGGACGTACGGGCGTATTCCCGCCTCCGGCCCCCGGCTCGACGGCGACGGATCGGTGCGGAAAGGGAAGAGCTCTCCCTCTCTCGCTCCGCCGCCTCCTTCTGCGAGATGGTGGACTCGCAGAAGTCGAGCATCGCCTTCCATTCGTGGTACATCTGCCGACCAAGTGTTTTTTTTTTCTGGAAGTTTTTAATTGTTTTGTTTCCTTTTGTTATTTCTGTGTTCGTGGTACATCTGCCGACAAACTGTCTTCCTGGAAGTGTTTAATTGTTTTGTTTCTTTTTGTTATTTCCGTTTTGTTGTGTTTTTTTCTTTGTCCTGTAGTAATCGTGCCGCATCGCCACCTGTGTTCAATAGAACCGCTCAGGTCCGAGAAGTTGGGGCCTCGCCGCAAGGCGAGTGTTTTCTAAGACCCAGGGTAGCCCCACCTGGGCACGTAGCCATCATGGACGCTGTATTTGCGGAATTTCTCCGGCTTTGCTACCCAAAGCTCACTTCCGAGTTTCAGGCCTTCAAGGCCGATCACACCGCGAGCCCTCTCGTGGACTCCGCCGAGCTCGCTGCTCCTGCGTCACCTGTACCTGCGTGCAAAGCTTCTGCATCGAGCACCGCAGCCTCCGTCGTGCCTGCCGTTCCCGCGTCGCCTATACTGGCGAGTAAAACTGCTGCGTCGTCCGCCGTGGTCACCGTTCCAGCAGCGCGATCATCCGCGGCCTCCGTCGCACCCTCCAAAACACCTACTCGTAGGTTACCTGCGCCCGCCTCCTCGTCCTCCGACTCTGACTCGGAGATGGAGGTCGACCTCGCCCCCGCCTCATCGACGGATGGATTCACCCTGGTGCAAAAGGGTAAGAAGCGTGCCGCGGAGTCTCGAGCTCCCGCGGCCGCTAAAATTAGCAAAGCCGCGAACGCGTCGCGCCCCCGCCCTCAGACTCCCGTTGCGCCTCTAGCCCGTGCCACTCCGTCGCCGCGTCCGGTGGCACAAAATAAAACCCAGACCCCTCCCCCGGTAATCCTTCAAGAGAAGGCAGCTTGGGAACGAGTTTCCCTGGCCCTTAAGGCCAAAAATATCAATTTCACGAATGCCCGTAACCTCGCGAACGGCATTCAAATTAAGGTTCAAACACCCGACGACCATAGGGCCCTCTCTTCTTACCTCCGTAAGGAGCGTATAAGTTTCCACACGTATACGCTCCAGGAGGAGCGCGAACTCCGTGCCGTTATACGTGGCATCCCTAAAGAGTTGGATGCCGAGCTTGTTAAGGTCGACCTTCTCGAACAAGGCCTACCGGTTAACTCCGTACACCGCATGCAGACAGGCCGCGGAAGGGAGCCATATAATATGGTTCTCGTCGCCCTCCAGCCTACCCCCGAGGGTAAGCAAATATTCAACATCCGAACGGTCTGTAGCCTTTCCGGAATCGCAGTCGAAACCCCACACAAGAAAGGCACACCTAGCCAGTGCCATAACTGCCAATTATACGGGCATTCTTCCCGTAACTGTCACGCGCGCCCCCGATGCGTCAAGTGCTTAGGCGATCACGCCACGGCCCTATGCACTCGCGATCAAAAAACCGCGACGGAACCGCCTAGCTGCGTCCTGTGTCGAACACAGGGTCACCCCGCAAATTACCGCGGATGCCCCCGAGCCCCTAAAATAAATCGACGCGTCGCCCGCCAAAACCGCCTCCGAGCTTCCGGCCCAGACATCAAAGCCTCGGCACCCTCTGTGTCGCAGGCTAAGCCAGCGTTCGTTCCGGCGCCGGTGCCCAGTGTCTCGGCCTGGGCGAAACCGCTGCCGTACACGAACACGGCTACAACTCCCTCCTCCGCGATTCGTCCTGCCCCCGCGACTCGTCCCTCTCCCGCGACTTGCCCTCCGATCGCGTCCGACAATCTCGCTTTAGCGATCGACTTCTTTCAGTCGATCAACTTTGAGCGCGTTAACGCTTTGGGCGACGCCATTCGCGCTGCCTCCACTGCACAACACTTTATCGCCGTTGTGCAAGAATACGCCGACGTATACGCGTCATTAAATATGTACGTCCTCCCCTCACTCCGCCGGTAATCAATGGCGTATATAAGTAGAATAAAGCCCCTATCCGTAACGATAGGATTTTTTAACGCTTACGGTCTCGCAAATCAACGTGATCAGGTTTCTGACTTTTTGCGTGACCATCAAATTGATATCTTTTTAGTGCAGGAGACCCTACTTAAGCCCGCGCGCCGTGACCCTAAAATCGCGAACTATAACATGGTCAGGAACGACAGGCTCTCTGCTCGTGGTGGTGGTACCGTCATTTACTATAGAAGAGCCCTGCATTGCGTCCCGCTCGATCCTCCCGCGCTCGCTAATATCGAAGCATCAGTGTGCCGAATCTCACTGACGGGACACGCGCCGATCGTTATCGCGTCCGTTTATCTTCCACCGGATAAGATCGTTCTAAGCAGTGATATCGAGGCGCTGCTCGGCATGGGGAGCTCTGTCATTCTGGCGGGCGACCTAAATTGTAAACACATCAGGTGGAACTCACACACTACAACCCCGAATGGCAGGCGGCTTGACGCGTTAGTCGATGATCTCGCCTTCGATATCGTCGCTCCGCTAACCCCGACTCACTACCCGCTAAATATCGCGCATCGCCCGGATATACTCGACATAGCGTTATTAAAAAACGTAACTCTGCGCTTACACTCGATCGAAGTAGTTTCAGAGTTAGATTCAGACCACCGTCCCGTCGTTATGAAGCTCGGTCGCGCTCCCGATTCCGTTCCCGTCACGAGGACTGTGGTGGATTGGCACACGCTGGGCTGATGCCCATGGTGCGATGGTGGCACCATCGCTCCCGTTTAACCCAGACTCTACCCCGTCTCCTCAGGATACCGCTGAAGCCATAGACATCTTAACGTCACACATCACCTCGACATTAGATAGGTCATCGAAACAAGTTGTAGCGGAGGACTTCCTTCACCGCTTCAAATTGTCCGACGATATTAGGGAACTCCTTAGAGCTAAGAACGCCTCGATACGCGCCTACGACAGGTATCCTACCGCGGAAAATCGTATTCGAATGCGGCCCTACAACGCGACGTAAAGTCTCGCATCGCCGAAGTCCGAGATGCCAGATGGTCTGATTTCTTAGAAAGACTCGCGCCCTCTCAAAGGTCTTACTACCGCTTAGCTCGTACTCTCAAATCGGATACGGTAGTAACTATGCCCCCCCTCGTAGGCCCCTCAGGCCGACTCGCGGCGTTCGATGATGATGAAAAAGCAGAGCTGCTGGCCGATACATTGCAAACCCAGTGCATGCCCAGCACTCAATCCGTGGACCCTGTTCATGTAGAATTTGTAGACAGTGAGGTAGAACGCAGAGTCTCCTTGCCACCCTCGGACGCGTTACCACCCGTCACCCCGATGGAAGTTAAAGACTTGATCAAAGACCTATGTCCTCGCAAGGCTCCCGGTTCCGACGGTATATCCAACAATTGCGTTATTAAACTTCTACCCGTCCAACTCATCGTGATGTTGGCATCTATTTTCAATGCCGCTATGGCGAACTGTATCTTTCCCGCGGTGTGGAAAGAAGCGGACGTTATCGGCATACATAAACCCGGTAAACCAAAAAATCATCCGACGAGCTACCGCCCGATTAGCCTCCTCATGTCTCTAGGCAAACTGTATGAGCGTCTGCTCTACAAACGCCTCAGAGACTTCGTCTCATCCAAGGGCATTCTCATCGATGAACAATTCGGATTCCGTACAAATCACTCATGCGTTCAACAGGTGCACCGCCTCACGGAGCACATTCTTGTGGGGCTTAATCGACCAAAACCGTTATACACGGGAGCTCTCTTCTTCGACGTCGCAAAAGCGTTCGACAAAGTCTGGCACTACGGTTTGATTTTCAAACTATTCAACATGGGCGTGCCGGATAGTCTCGTGCTCATCGTACGGGACTTCTTGTCGAACCGCTCTTTTCGATATCGAGTCGAGGGAATCCGCTCCTCCCCACGACCTCTCACAGCTGGAGTCCCGCAAGGCTCTGTCCTCTCACCCCTCCTATTTAGCTTATTCGTTAACGATATTCCCCGGTCGCCGCCGACCCATTTAGCTTTATTCGCCGACGACACGACTGTTTACTATTCCAGTAGAAACAAGTCCCTAATCGCGAAGAAGCTTCAGAGCGCAGCCCTAGCCCTAGGACAGTGGTTCCGAATATGGCGCATAGACATCAACCCAGCTAAAAGTACTGCGGTGCTATTTCAGAGGGGAAGCTCCACACGGATTTCCTCCCGAATTAGGAGGAGGAATCTCACACCCCCGATTACTCTCTTTAGTCAATCCATACCCTGGGCCAGGAAGGTCAAGTACCTGGGCGTTACCCTGGATGCATCGATGACATTCCGCCCGCATATAAAATCAGTCCGTGACCGTGCCGCGTTTATTCTCGGTAGACTCTACCCCATGATCTGTAAGCGGAGTAAAATGTCCCTTCGGAACAAGGTGACACTTTACAAAACTTGCATAAGGCCCGTCATGACTTACGCGAGTGTGGTGTTCGCTCACGCGGCCCGCACACACGTAGACACCCTTCAATCTCTACAATCCCGCTTTTGCAGGTTAGCCGTCGGAGCTCCGTGGTTCGTGAGGAACGTTGACCTACACGACGACCTGGGCCTCGAATCTATCCAGAAATACATGAAGTCAGCGTCGGAACGGTACTTCGATAAGGCTATGCGTCATGATAATCGCCTTATCGTAGCCGCCGCTGACTACTCCCCGAATCCTGATCATGTAGGAGCCAGTCACCGTCGACGCCCTAGACACGTCCTTACGGATCCCTTAGATCCAATAACCTTTGCACTAGACGCCTTCAGCTCTAGGAGCAGGCTTAGGGACCTCGGTAACCGTACTCGTCGAACTCGACAAAGAGTTCGCCGTGCAACCTAACCCATGAATCAGCTCGCTGAGTTTCTCGCCGGATCTTCTCAGCGGGTCGCGATTCCTATCCGGTAGTAGATTCATTCGCGAAGCAGCTGCTCTTGAGCTGTTAGGTCTCCTTCGGAGGCGCTCGGGTAGCTGTTAGCAAATCCCACCCCTCCTGGCTGAGCCTTTGCTCGCCCACCTGTCCTGGTGAAACTGGAAAGGCCTCCGGGCCACCAGTAATCCTTCAACCATAAAAAAAAAAAAAAAAAGATTCGTGGCCAAGCAGATTAAAGGCCTGTATATGGCCAAAGGTGGCCAATTTGAACATAACATATTTATATTTTTTGCTGAGACTTTACTAAATATGAAGGTATAGAATAATATTACATTACTTCATAAATAAAAAAAAACATTTTTCATTTGTAACAGGACTTACGGCTGGATATATAAATAAATATAGCAAGGGTATAAACAAATGTATTTACCTGATAGTGAAGCCCAGCCGTAGTCCAGTTTTTTTTTAAAAATACACTCGCCCCATCTCTTTTACAGCGATGGTAATTAAACATAAACATGCCCTGGGGTGCTAAGGATAATTGCACCTAGTATGCTTTGTCGGAAAAATCATGCAGATAAAAATACCAAGAAACTTTAGTTTTTATCACATAGACTTGTGGAATCAGACCACAATTCACTATAGTCATTAATCAACGTCATTAAATGATACAAATTGAAGTCGTGCGTCCATTTCGTATATTGCTGTATATGTCCAAAGTCCTTACCCGAAGTGCCAACAACAGTGTATAAATATAAACAAAATAAACAACCACACGGATAAACAAAAACAACATTTTCAGTTATATTCTTTTGGTATTACCTTCACGAAATATCTCCTGCTAAATTAGTTCGCCGTCTTAATGCGGCAGGCAAATAAAACAAATTATGGCCACTAGAGACATATTTTAGAGGTCTACCCCACCTATATAATAACCGTTAGCCGAAATTACTTGAACTAGATAGTTACATGAAGTGTCCAAATGGCCGGGGTATTTCTAGATTAGTGAAATACAATCGTTAATAATATGAAAATTGGCAAAAGTTTGACAGAGGGAGTATATTTAATTGTAAAACCTGCAAAATTATAATTTGCGTAATTACTGGTGGTAGGACCTCTTGTGAGTCCGCACGGGTAGGTACCACCACCTTGCCTTTTTCTGCCGTGAAGCAGCAATGCATTTCGGTTTGAAGGGTGGGGCAGCCGTTGTAACTATACTAGAGACCTTTGAACTTATATATCAAGGTGGGTGGCGCATTTACCTTGTAGATGTCTATGGGCTCCAGTGACCATTTAACACCAGGTGAGCTGTAAGCTCGTCCATCCATCTAAGGAATAAAAAAAAAAAAAAATAAGGACATTGAAAATACCAGTTAGGTATAATTTGTATCTCCGGCAGCGACAGGTTCGGTCCTACCTTCGCGACGAGAACATGGCGATCGTCTGCGAAACTGAGGTAATACGCGAGAGTGTGCTCCGTGGGTTCATCACAGCCACTGTAGTGGTCTCACTTCAGCATCGGTTAAATCCGGGCGACGAGGTGTAGGTAGTGGCCGAAACAGCCGTATCCCGTAAGCACCTGCGTCAACTAGAAACTCACCTTGGGTCCCCTCCCCTCGATCCCCTCGGTCGCGGTTCACCCACCCCTAACTAAGTCTTAGTGCACCTGCTCAACGGTCCTTAGACCGCAGGACATTCGCCAGACGACGGGACCACACCCCCAGCACAGACCGCCGAGATAGTAGTCTCTGCACTCTCACGACTTCTTCGCTAGAGTTCCGTTTCGCCTAGAGAGGATGTCACTATGCCACGCGTAATATTTCTTGTTTGATCTATTAGTTATTAACGTGAATACGAATGAATGCTTCGATGTGGAAATTTCATTTATGTTGTATATGGTTGTCTTAGCCTTCAAATTAGAGTAAATGACGGCAGAAATAGACCATAGGCAGAATTTATTTATTTAATCTGCATGGGTAGATACCACTGCATTGCCTAGTTCTGTCTCCAATCAGTAATACATTCAGGTTTGAAGGGCGTGACAACCATTATGGTACACAACTGGGATTACTCAAGGTAGGTGAGGTTGGTGGCATTCACGTAGTGATATTTAAGGAAACTGGCAACCGCTTAATAGCAAAAGTGAGCTCGTCCATAGACACAGCCCATTTAGTTTCCCGTCGGATTTTCTCAGTGGGTCACTACTCTAATCTGGTGGAAGATCTGTGCAATAAAGCTTACTAAAGTCAATGATTATCTAGAAGATTGCACAAAGTGGGAATGAGTTGCTCGCTCCGGGCATTTCAATATTGCAATAATTATTACGTTATAATACACATTGTAAAAATGTTTTTTTTTATCTCATATTGAAAAAAAGGCATGCCCGCTGAGTTTCTTGCCAGTTCTTCTCAAGACGGAGGCTAGTTTTTGTGAATTGGCGGTAGTTCTTTTTGACGTTCAACAAGTATGTACTTTCATTTTTGTTGAATAATTTTTTTTTTGATTTGATTTGATTCATCCAGGCACTGCTCTTGCTAAATACTAGTGTTAGCAAATTTTCTCAGCCTTTTCCCGTGAGCTCGTCTACTGAATCAGTGAAGCTGGAATAGCCAGCCCCTCGAGGTTTACAGTCATTAGGTAAAAGCAAAAAGTCAACACACCTAAAAATCGCAATAAAAAAAAAATACTCGCTGTTTCTTCGGTTATAAAACAAATATGTTAGGCTAAGTCGAACGAAGCGTGAATTCCCTTCATTATATTTTAAAAAACGTTGATCCCAAAGCGAAGAGATTCGATTGCGAGATAAAAAAGGAATTTCGCAGCTTTTGATTTCGATTTTCCGATACGGCTATAGTGCATGGTTTTCACGTTCCATCGCCAAATTTTGACGCAACAAAAGATAATCTTTTTTTTTATTGCTTAGATGCATGGACGAGTGGCTCACAGCCCACCTGGTGCTAAGTGGTTACTGGAGCCCATAGACATCTACAATGTAAATGCGCCACCCACCTTGAGTTATAAGTTCTAAGGTCTCAGTATGATTACAACGGCTGCCCCACCCTTCAAACCGAAACGCATTACTGCTTCACGGCAGAAATAGGCAGGACTGACAAGAGGTCCTACCACCAGTGATTACGCAAATTATAATTTTGCGGGTTTGATTTTTATTACGCGATGTTATTCCTTCACCGTGGAAGTCAATCGTGAACATTTGTTAAGTACGAATTTCATTAGAAAAAATTGTACCCGCCTGCGGGATTCGAACACCAGTGCATCGCTACATACGAATGGACCGAACGTCTTATCCTTTAGGCCATGACGACCTCAACAAAATCTGAACTAATCTGAATCCAATCTAATCTGAACAAAAACAAGTCATTGGCCCCTACTTTTGTTTTTCTTTAATAGTTTAGCTTGTTAATTATTTTATTTTATTTGTTGTTTCGTTGTAGGCTGCCCACAGGTTGTTATTACTGTGTGTGCTTATGTTTTGTATTCAGGTTCACCATTTAATTTGATTTTTGTTTTGTTTTTTCTTATTCAAATACTAGTTTATACCATATTCTAAGTCTGTACACACGTACCTAGTCTTCATTCCCGCAGAGAACCAAAGGGAAACGGGGGTGACTGAAAATCAGCGCTGTTCGATTTATTGACCTTGAACAGCATTAGCTGATACACCTCCTTTTGCCTTTTTCTTTTTTTTCTTTTTTTGGGTATGTTTTTTTATTTAATGTGAAAAGCAATAAATTATTGTATTCTTATTATTATGAATAGGTTTGAATTGTGGCTCGCAAGACATGACAATCGATATTAATTACTATTCGCAAATTAATCATCCCATTATCATGTGGCTTGATCCTAGTATCAGTTTTATTACGTTATACTTGACAACTATTCACTAAACTTTGGTAAGACTTGCTAAAAGTCATTTGAAGTACTGTAGTATTGTAAAAACTATTTAATGTACTTCTTGTTTTATTCGCGAGGAATCACATTTAGAGTTCTACCTAAAAGTTTCGAAGCTCACAGCGGGAAGTTTGTTCTGTTAGCTTTTAATTTTCATCGTTGAATCGGTAAGCTCGTAAAAAGTATAAAATAAAATAATCTATGTTATGACAATCTGAAATCAAACAGCACGCGAAGGTCTTATCCTGCCTCCGTGTAATCTCCCAGTGAAAAAGCTTTCGAAGTTTTCCTCGGATTCACTTAGCTTTCGGTCGGGGAGCGTGAAATTTTATGAGCTACTCCGAAATTGAGGGGGATGCTGTAGGTACAAGAAATAAATTATGAACATGAAACATTATTGGCCGAACAAAAACATATTAAGCTGTTCTTTATTTACATAATTTATCTGAGCGCACAAATATTTATATAATTAAATAATTTCAGTGTCTATGGGAATTTATAAAGTTGTATAGTTATTAGATACGACAAAAAAAGGATTGTGTGACTTTGTGAAACCACGGTAAAAGTGAAACTTTTTTTCACATCATAGACATTTAACTCTGACGAACAACATTTACATTAAACACTGACAAAAACAAACAAAATAGCGTGGAGCACTGGCACAAATGAGTAATAGTCTATACACTACACGGTCAGCTGCTGCAAACTATGGGCGCCGCCATATTGGCCTTGGCTGCTCTGACGAGCGCCTTTCACTTTATCCCTACTCCGCGGCCGACCGTCACGCGACATGCAACACACAGACGAAAAAGCTAGAGACAATGTAATAAAAGTTTCACTTTAAAAATTATAGCACACATCGACTTGTACCAAAATCTCTCATTGCCTATGTATGACCCAATAATGAAATCTCAAAACGCGAAGCTAGAGGAAACATCAGATGGTGCGGGCAGGTTTAAAAACTCGATGCGGGCTATCTAGACCCGATCGGTCAACGAGAGACTGTTGAATTATCGAAAAAAGCATGCAAAACAAAAGTAATAGTGCAAAACTAACTTATCAAACGCATCGCATCGCACTTAACCACTTACCTCACACGACATTGCTTAAGAATTAATTTAACATTTGAAAAGATGTGTTTTGTTGTTTGTATCTTTGAAATTTTCGTTTTGTTATTACATATTTTTTTTAATAATTTGTGCTAGTGATTTAGATTATATATTTTCTGTTTATTTTCTTACGTTTCTACTTCTGCTTATTTAGTTTTTAAGTACATAACTATGTCTATCTAGCGATGTTATACTTATATTGATATAGTGAACAGGCTTTTACATATAAAATAGTCTCAACAAAAACCACCATAATACTGTCATTATGGTATATTTCTCTATATATCTACATATTTCTCTTTTTTGCCACGTACCATCCGGCTTTGGAATGAGCTCCCCTCCACGGTGTTTTCCGAGCGCTATGACATAGCTTTCTTCAAACGAGGCTTGTGGAGAGTACTTAACGGTAGGTAGCGGCTTGGCTCTGTCCCTGGGATTGCTGAAGTCCATGGCTGACAGTAACCACTCACCATCAGGTGGGCCGTATGTTCGTCTGTCTACAAGGGCAATAAAAAAAAGTATTGATTTCATAGTATCAACACATTTTCGAAGACCGCTGCCCATTCTCTCGAGAATACTCAAGTCACTTTTACGACACGTAAGAAAAGAGAGTGATCATGATATTTTATTTTTAGGCCGCCACACAGCCGCATATATCAGAACAAAATATTTACATAAACACGTTCCATACTTGAAATATTAATATCAGTCAGCTCTACGCGTTCGCTCTGATATTTATTTCTGATCTCTTCTTCAGCGAATCAGGATCGTGTGTGTTACTGACGTGAAAAACTTCCGCACGTCCTTTTGGCATGCGTCGATCTAATAAACACATATAAAATGAAGGTGTACACGGGATTCTTCGTGTCATGTATTCGCCTGGTTCCGCGCGGCAGGAAGTCAAGATTTTTTATGAATAATTTATGTAGCACCCTGTTTTTATCGCGTCGAGTCTCGCTCGTCATCGTCGTTTTTACAACATACGATACGATATATTTTGTCATTATTTTTTTTATTACAGCCAAATTTTATGTCGGTACTTGTGTTGCTGGGATTGCCGATGTCCAGACGGGACCGTAAGTAAAATTGGTTCTGCCTTGTTTGTCTAAATAAAATGTTAAAATACTTCAAAAGTTTGTACGATAGGATAATTCTTGAAATCTCCAATTTTGAAAATCTTGTTCTATAGCGAAGCAACCTAATAAATATAGATTGTAAAACTGAAGCCTTTGACTTTTTTATATTTATAATGGTTATGGTATGGATTTCTAAGAAAAAATAACTTTTTTTATTATTTTTTATTGCTTATATGGGTGGACGAGCTCACAGCCCACCTGGTGTTAAGTGGTTACTGGAGCCCATATACATTCACAACGTAAATGCGCCACCCACCTTGAGATATAAGTTCTAAGATCTCAAGTATAGTTACAACGGTTGCCCCACCCTTCAAACCGAAACGCATTACCGCTTCACGGCAGAAATAGGTAGAGTGGTGATACCCACCCGCGCAGACTCACAAGAGGTCCCACCACCAGTAAAAGACTACGGCAACGGTAAACTATTTTTTTACGCTGCGCACGGCTAAATTGTTCATATGGTCTTCTGTTTCAAGGTTGATGACGTCAGAGCTAGAATATTATCAAAGAGCACTGCTTTGTTATAGAAAACGACTGCACAACGGCATCTGTCACTCTGACCCATATTACTCTCAGCAACTAATTCAAATTCGGCCTCTTGTCTACATATACAAGCAATAAAAAAAATAAAAAAAATTTGTTGCCCCAAATAGACGGTTACGTTCCGATGTCTTGTCTGGTGTTATAAAAGGATCACAGACTATCCATGTTTACCTAGCGAGGATTTTTCTCAAGGTAAAGCGAACCGGTTCCTAGGACGCGCGAGCACTTACGTCTTTGTTGTAAATTGTTATTGTGCGGTAGCTAACACTGATATGTAAGGAAGACATTAAAATTATCTTTTTTGTGTTCAAAAACTTCTAAATTATCTAAATATTTTTAGTAGTTTTTACTGGAGGTAGGACGTCTTGTCAGTCCGCAAGGGTAGGTACCACTACTCTGCCCATTTCTGCCGTGAAGTAGTTATGGGTTTCGGTACGAAGGCTGGGGCAGCCGTTGTACTGTAAAAACGGAGACCTTAGAACTCATGTCTCCGGTTGGGTGGTGGCATTTACTCCTGTAACCATTAAACTCGTCCACCTATCTAAAAAACATATTAAGCGGTTGGTCGTATTAGTATGGATTTTGTATTAGTATACAGTGTGCTATCTACATATAATTTAATAGAATAAATAGCCCAATCTGACCTATTTCAATTATTGATGCTAATTTTTTTATTGGTCATAGTGGACAAGGGATTTTTACCTCTTGTAGGTAAAGGTGGTAGAACCTCTTGTGAGTCCGCACGGGTAGATACCACTACCCCACCTATTTCTGCCGTGAAGTAGTAATGCGTTTCGGTTTGAAGGGCGGGGCAGCCGTTGTTCCAATAGTCAAAATCAATTTTCTAGTTCTACCTCTAAGCCCGTTGTAAACAACATACTGAAACCTGTGCTTACTAAAAACATTATTAAAATATTCAGTGATGAACTAGGAAAAAATATGGGTGTAGCGCTGAATGATCTGTGTTTGGGACAATCTGTCATAAATTATTGTATGCCTGGGGCTTCATGTACCCACATACTTAATAAAATTTTAAATGTGACTCATTGCCCTAACACAACAATAATTATAATGATTGGGAGAAGGGGAAATGCAGATATAAGAGATATCAAATATCAAATAAATCAATTATTAACACTACAGGTGAAAAAGATCATCATGTTTGCATTTCCATTTATTCAGAGTATGCCAGCAGAAAATAAAATAAGACATAGCATTAATGATTTCATGCAAACAGTTTCTAATGTAAATAATTATTATGTCATGACACCATGCAAATCAGAAAATACATTCTATACTATTGACATTAATTGCATGATAAAAAATAAATGTATTATTATGACAAAACCTAACAAATACTATTTAGGTAGCTACAATTTTAGACAAGTAGCAAACTCGCTACATTATTTTTTACATATTTATCTAGCCATGAATTTGGTTAATCAACCTACTGCTTCTTTTGAGCAGGAAAAAAATATGACATTTATTAATTTGGAATCCGTTCCAAGTAATTTAAATTAAATCCTAAGACAACAGAGTTTACCTCTTGCAGTAAACATGATTTATTTGGACACAACCCATCAACCAATAATGTTTCTTTGAAAACAACTGTGATCAACCTGGTGCATCAGAACTTACAAGGTTTGATGGGTAAAGAACTTGAAATTGATTTGTTCCTAGATTTTAATAAAGTCAATGTTCTATGTGTAACTGAACATTGGCTTAAAAAATATGAATTAAATTGTAATTTTAAAAATCACCAGGTTGTGAGTTCCTTCTGCAGAGAGAATGCTATACGAGGTGGCTCACTGATCATTGTTAATAAAGATTATAAATGTAAGGAACGTAGAGACATTGTGAGCCTCTCTGTGGAACGGATTATTGAAATGGCCTGTGTAGAGCTTGAGCGATTCATTGTTGTAAGTGTGTACAGACCTCCTGATGCGTTATATGATTCTTTTGAAAATATTTTGGAAAATGTATTGCTAAAGCTTTCTGTCTCTAATAAACAAATTTTTGTATGTGGTGATTATAATATCAATCTTTTAGAAAACACAAATACCACTATTAGATTCAGAACATTGTTAAAGTCATATAACCTCCCAAACTTATTTCTAGAGCCTACTAGGACAACGACCACATCGGCAACATGTTTAGATAACATATTTACAAATGTAACACCGATTAACAAAAAAATTATTAATCAATTAACATCAGACCATAGTGGACAATTTGTGTCTTTTGAATCTATTATGAATTCTAAAGATAAAAATACTCTTGTGATTGTTCCTATTAATAAAAAACGAATTGAGAAGTTTAGAAATAATATTAAGCAAGAACATTCAGAAATTATTTATAACAAAAACCCAAATTTATCATACCAGAATATGTTTGAGAGAATTAATATGGTCTTTACTGATGTATTTATTCCTAAAACTGTAACATTAAAAAACAAAACGGTGTTCAGCGAGTGGGCCACCACCGGAGTGTACAAAAGTAGAAAAAAATTGTATGATCTGTACTCTGAAAAAGCTTATAATAATGATGAAACATTTCATCAATATGTCAGGAACTATTCCAAACTATTTAGAAAAGTTTGTTTAGCGGCAAAATCTTTACATTTAAGTGATTTAATCAAAAATGCCCCTGACAAGATAAAGATGACTTGGAACATCATTGGTAGAGAAAGTGGAAAAGTCAGAAATAGCCATCAAGAATTCTCGTTAAAAATAGACGATAAATTGGTAACTAGTCATGAAGATGTGGCTAATGCTTTTGAAAAGTTTTTCTCTGACATTCCAGTTTCAACTACCACATCTCTAAATTCATCCCCCACAGCAGCTGAAATATTATTGCATAACCATGTCAAGAAATGCAATGAAATTTTTAAATTTAAGAAAATTAATTCAAACAATATAATAAAAAGTTTTAATAGCCTTAATGTAAAAAATACAGCTGACTTGTGGGGAATATCAGTAAAGGTTTTGAAGTCTGTAATAGACATTATTGCTTCTCATCTTGTTAGTATTTTTAATGATTGTATTAAGTGTGGTGTATTTCCTGACTTAATGAAACATAGTAAAGTGATTCCTCTTTTTAAATCTGGTAGTACTGATGACCCCTCTAACTATAGACCTATTTCAGTACTCCCTACGTTGAGTAAAATCTTTGAAAAAATTATTTTGACACAACTTTTAGAACATTTCAATTCAAATAACCTGCTTCATAATAAACAATTCGGGTTTACAAGGGGTCGCTCTACAACTGATGCAGGTGCTTATCTAATCAAAAATATATTTCAATCTTGGGAGGAATCGCATGATTGTCTTGGAATTTTCTGTGACTTATCCAAAGCATTTGACTGTGTTGAACATGAAACATTGGTGAGGAAACTACATCACTATGGTATTAGGGATGGTGCATTGGAACTTATTACTTCCTATTTATCAGGAAGGATACAAACAGTAGATGTGAAAGGAAATAGATCTTCAGGCACCACGTTGAAAATGGGTGTACCTCAGGGTTCCATTTTGGGTCCTTTTTTATTTCTAATATATATAAACGATTTGCCTAGTTTTATTGAGTCCCGACACGAGGTCGTATTATTCGCAGATGATACATCTTTATTATTTAAAATTAAACGACAATTACAAGTCTATGACGAAGTGAATGATGCGATTTCGTGTGTGGTTCATTGGTTCCGTATCAATAACCTATTATTGAATAGTAAGAAAACGAAATGTATTAAATTTACTTTAAAATGTATTAAATCATCTTTAAATGTGAGACAAGTAGATAGTAATGTAATTGTTTCTGAGGAATCATTGGAGCTTGTTGAGTCAACCGTATTTCTTGGTATAACAGTGGACTCCAAACTGCAGTGGGGACCTCATATTCATAAATTGGCGAGTAAGCTTAGCTCTGCAGCATACGCAGTAAAAAAAATTAGAATGTTAACAAATGCGGACACGGCTCGTTTAGTTTACTTTAGTTACTTCCACAGTGTCATGTCCTATGGCATTTTGCTATGGGGCAATGCGGCCGATGTAGAAATGATATTTATTCTGCAGAAAAGAGCTATACGTGCTATTTATAACATGCACTCAAGGGAATCCCTGAGGGAAAAATTTAAAGAAATTAAAGTTCTCACTATGCCATCCCAGTACATCTTTGAAAATTTGATGTATGTTCGTAAACATATTGAGGAGTTTCCTAAGATGTCGGACATACATAATAGAAATACTAGGAACAAACACAAGCTTGTTGTGCCGATGAGTAGGTTACATAAGATACGAAATTCATTCGGGTGTTTGTCTGTGCGCCTGTACAACAAAATCCCACAAGATGTTCAGAACCTACATATACATAGGTTTAAGAAAACTATTAAAGAACATCTGTGCAATAAAGCTTACTATAAAGTCAATGATTATCTAGAAGATTGCACAAAGTGGGAATGAGTTGCTCGCTCCGGGAATTTCAATATTGTAAAATTGTTATGTTATAATTACTTATTGTAATATGAATATTTAAAAAAAATAAATATTTAAAATAAAAATAAAAATCTAATATTTAAAAAAAAAAAAAAAAAAAACATGCCCGCTGAGTTTCTTGCCAATTCTTCTCAGGACGGAGGCTAATTCTTGTGAATTGGCGGTAATTCTTTTGACGTTCAACAAGTATGTACTTTCATTTATGTTGAATAAAACTTTTTTGATTTGATTTTGATTTGATTTGATTTGTAACTATACTGAGACCTTAGAACTCATATCTCAAGGTGACGGCATTTACGTTGTAGATGTTTATGGGCAGCCGTTGTAACTCTACTGAGACCTTAGAACTCATATCTCAAGGTGACGGCATTTACGTTGTAGATGTTTATGGGCTCCAGTAACCACTTAACACCAGGTGGGCTGTGAGCTCGTCCTCCCATCTAAGCAATAAAAAAAATACAGTTACACAGTCCGTCGCAATGTCAAAGCTGCCCACCTTCAGAGATGAGGTGGAATCACAATTTTATTGCACACAGTGTGTATGTATTTTGGCTGCCTATTGTACACAGTTATAGGCGCTTTAGGAACCACTTAACACACGGTGAGACTCAGGTCTCGTTTACCGATGTAATAAAATCAAAAGGTCCTGTTTTTATTGTGTTAAGTTATAATTTACTAAATCAGCGTAGGCCTCGCCATTAGCCTTCGGCATAATATATTGTTACAGTAACAACAATGAAAAAATACAGAGAAGTATAGCTTCTTTGTTACACGTGTTTCACGTCATATACCCATATACATTATATGTACATAAAATTCGAGAATACGTTATCCTTAATCCGAGAACTTATATGATTTACTTCGCATAAACGGAATTGACTATCAAAATAGTGTACGGCCATGTCTACCTGGATTCTAGGTAATATTTTTCCAGAACTTTCTACAAAAAAAAAAAATGGAACGAGGCTTTCACATTTTTCTATTTGATTAAATTATATCATAAGTATTCAACTGTGTTGTACGGTAATTTGGATAAAATTTTGGATAAAATTTTTGGAAACTGACGCATTTTAACATTTTTTTTTATTGTTTGAAGGTTAGACGAGCTCACAGCCCACCTGGTGTTAAGTGGTTACTGGAGCCCATAGACATCTACAACGTAAATGCACCACCCACCTTGAGATATAGGTTCTGAGGTCTCAGTATAGTTACAATGGCTGCCCCACTCTTCAAACCGAAACGAATTACTCCTTCACGGCAGAAATAGGCAAGGTGGTGGTACCTACCCGTGCGGACTCACAAAAAGGTAGGACCTCTTGTGAGTCCGCACCACCAAAAGACTACGGTAACGGTAAACTTATTATTTACGCTGCGCACAGCCAAATTCTTCATAATATAGGAGGTATAGTCTTCTGTTTCAAGGTTGATGACATCAGAGTTAGAATATTGTCAAAGAGCACTGCTTTATTTATAGAAAACGACTACACAACGGCATCTGTCACACTGACTCACATTACTCTCAACAACTAATTCAAATTCGGCACCTAAAACTGTTTTAATTCATACTTCTCAAAGTTACTTTACTTGTTTTGCGTTAGGCAGCGGTTTTGCTCTACCCCTAGCATTGCTGAAGTCCACAGGCGACGGTAGCCATTCATCATCAGGTGGGTCGCATAATCGTCTGCTTACGAGGGCGATAAAAAAAATAAAATACAAACTTAGCTAGCACTGATTCGAAGCAGAGGCCCGAGGAAAACTTGTGAATTAAAATCAGTAGTCCTGGTTGGTTTTCTCTAATTTGGTATTTAATATTAAAAGGAAGACCCAAGATAAGGTGCAAAGATGTAGTACTGAAGAAAGAGTGGGATTACAATGATACTGACGATAATTTCGAAGACAGAGCGAAGTGCAAGAGAAAAATAAATAAAGTTCACTCCACCACCACGTAGGATGATAAGTTCAGGTACCTTGGTAGTGTGATAACAAATAAAGGATACCTCGATGCGGAGATAAATACTCGGGTTAGTGCTGCTTCGGCGGTATTTGGGAAGCTCCGGGATAAGGTGTTTCGTTCGCATGACCTTTCTCTAAACACTAAAATAAAACTGCACACGTCGATTGTGTTGCCTAATCTCTTATACTCCTTAGAAACATTGTGTTTGTATCGTAAACATATACGCATGTTGGATAGATTTCACCTTAAATATCTCCGAGAGATAATGAACATATTGTGGTCACATCGTGTCAAGAATACGGAGGTTTTAAGAAGAGCCAGTATTGGGCGTATAGAGGCTTATTTAATGTGGCGTCAGTTACGCTGGTGCAGCCATGTGATGAGGATGTCCGACGAGAGGATAACAAAGCGCATCTTCTACTCTGAACTCCAGACTGGCAAGCGAAAAAGTGGCGGCCAATTCTTAAGGTATAAGGATGTTCAGAAGAGCGTGTATGTCTTTGAAAACGACAGGAGGACGACAGACGAAATAAACTGAAAAACAGACCGTCTTCCACCATTTTTTACAACTTCGTGGGTGGTGTTCTCACGTGTAGCTTCTGTTTGCGGACGTTTAAGAACAATATAGGCTACCGTAGCCATAGTAGATAGAGCGTTGCCGAAACCGGCTTGGAACCATGATGATGATGATGATGATCAGGATGAATAGCTAGGAAGAGAGAGAGAGTAATATTAATTATAGCAACAAAAATAGAATCAAAGAGCCGTGACTGAAAGCCCCATTCTGAATATGAATACACCTTAAACCAATATGGATTTACACCTGAGTGTAAATATATCTTCTCTTTACCTATAACTGGATTTAGGAGAGAGCATCGTAATGGATTCGATTCCTATATACATTATGGCTTATGGTAAAAAATATACAAGTAATTTTATCTCGTGACGATCTAATCTCGCTTCGTAACCATATTGGCGCGCCGCCATTGTGCAAAAATACCATTATAGTACTACGACTTTACGTGTTCCGGCATAAGAATGGAATATGCTAATTTATATTTTATCGTTAAGGGAATTTACTGGTTCCCTTAAATTTAAGTTAAACAAATATAAAAAACCAATTTAAACTTATTTTTTTATTGCTTAGATGGGTGGACGAGCTCACAACCGATCTGGTGTTAAGTGGTTAGTGGAGCCCATAGACATCTACAACGTAAATGCGCCACCCACCTTGAGATATAAGTTCTAAGGTCTCAAGTATAGTTACAACGGCTGCTCTACCCTTCAAACCGAAACGCATTAATGCTTCACGGCTGAAATAGGCGGGGTAGTGGTACCTACCCGTGCGGACTCACAAGAGGTCCTACCACCAGTAATCACGCAAATTATAATTTTGCGGGTTTGATTTTTATTTACACTTTAAATTTTAATTCTTTCAATACACAAAGATCCAAATAGTCATATAATCAAATTATCAAAATGGCCTCTGTAATCACAGTAAGTAAATCACAGCGTGTAAAAATTCTGATGTATTAATATTGACTGATGCGAGTAACTATTTCAAATTATATAATATATAAGCGCACATTACGTTTTCTAAATAAATTTGAGCGATACGTGGTGGTAGGACCTCTTGTGAGTCCGCACGGGTAGGTATCACCACCCCGCCTATTTCTGCCGTGAAGCAGTAATGCGTTTCGGTTTGAAGGGTGGGGCAGCCGTTGTAACTATACCGAGACCTTAGAACTTATATATCAAGGTGGGTGTCGCATTTACTTTGTAGATATCTATGGGCTTCAGTGACCACTTAACACCATGTGGGCTGTGAGCTCGTCCACCCATCTAAGCACAAAAAAAAACGTGATCGTGAACAGTTTGTGGGGTGATAGAGTATCATCATATCACAAAACCGTATGGCGTATGAGCCGCTAACGTCGTGACAGTCTTGCGTATGAATTTACTTTCAATTTGGACGGCAGGGCTACCATTTTACTATACGACCGGGGAGTTCGATTTAGTGGCCACAAACGAGCTAATAAAAATAAAACAATACTAACTAAACAATTGCGATGCGATTGAATGAACCGTAAGGTACATCACGCGAACGTAATGCCCAAGATGTGCGCAACAATAACATAAAGTTTTATTATTACGAATGTTATTATATTACCGAATGTAAACGCAAATATCTGGAACAAGAGCTTTTTATTGCTAAGAACTTGAAGGCGCGTTATTATTATTGTGCTCCGAACAATTGAAAACATAGTGATGTTTCTCTGAAGTGACCGGACGAAAAAATTTTTATTATTTTTATTGGTTTCGATGAAAGATTAAATTTAGATTATTTGTTGGTGAGTGCTCACCGTGGCTCTTGAATATTAGAGATACCAGGGGCACGAATGCAGGAGGATTTATTATAGGATTCAAGAAATACTGTATAGGAATTTTGGTTGCAGATTGAAGGAAGAGAAAATAATATCTGGAAACACATTTCAGATTAGCGCTGTAGCGTCAGGAACTAATGGTAAATTCTACTCCTATGGGCGGGGAAATTTTAATGAGCTTAAGGCAAATATGGGCATTTAATGCACTTGTGTGTGAGTTTGTGCTTGTGCGTGTATAAGTGTTTGTGTGTTTCTAATAGAAACGGCAGATCAGTATCTGGATGAGCCCACTAAGTTTCTCGCCGGATCTTCTCTGTGGGCCGCGTTTCCAATCCGGTGATAGATTCTGTGAAGCACCGCTCTTGCTAGGGTTCGTGTTGGCAACGTCATCAGGCTTGCTCCGTTAGCTCACCTCCTAGTTAAGGTTAAGGTTATGCTGAAATAGCCTCTTAAGGCTATCAGCTTAGGTAGGAAAAAAATCTGGATGTTTTTCTTAATTCCTCAATTAATTCATGCTGACAATATTAATGCGAATGTACACACATTGATTATTGCGGATAGCCCCTCAAACAATAATCTTCATGACTTTGCATACACATCAGGAGCACAGAAAGGGCATAGAGTAGCTTTCGTTAAAAATATAGACAATTTATTTTTCTCTCAATTAAAGGGAGCTAAAGAAGAAAGCAAAATTAGAAGCAAACTTTTTTATATAATATGTATTATTATATCAATTATGTTGTGTATTAATTGTATGTATATTTACGGATATATGTATGTACCTATGTTTATGTCTATGTATGTATGTATGTATGTGTACATATATAATATATATTTCACTGGATTGGTACACCGCGCGTAGCTCGTTTCCAAATGATTCTTGTCCACCTGATGGTTGCCTGGAAGAGATCGCTCTTAGCGATAAGACCGCCAATTGTACTTTTTTTGTATTTAATGTATCGCTCTGTTTATTTGTTTTTTGATGGACAATGTTATGACTGTCGGTACTTGAACCATTGTACCATGGTTCACTTGCGGACTAAATAATAATAATAACGGTTGGTTCGAAGTAAGTATCTTTTTTATTTGATTGGTTTTGTTAATTTTAAGTATGTTTTAATGATACTATGTACACATATGGACTTGTTGTTGTCTGAAATAAAATAAATCATTCATTCATTCAATACTCTCTTTTTCTCTCTCTCTCTCTCTCTCTCTCTCTCTAAGCCGGGTGAAAGAGCTCGTTAGATCTAATATTTCTGCATCACTAAATGTATTCTTAAAGCTATCTTCTATCCGCGTTCCCTAGCAGCGGCTCTAACAAGTTACGTCACCTCACTCGGCGCGCCCTACAAGGCAATTTGTTAAACTTCAACAAAACGTTAATTATGAATGGTTATATTACAAGTGATTAATCATCCGAAAAGTTAATTAAAGCTAAACTTTGGTAGCGCAGATGGCTCTTGCCGTGTCGTTCTAGCATACGTTTAGCCTGTTGGATTGTTATGAGAAAAGGATATAGGTGGATTGTTTCGGTAAACAGAGGCTTGGCTGTGCTTTTGGCGTTGCTGATGTCCATGGGCTACGGTGACAACTCACCGTCAGATAGACAATACTCTCATCTGGCTATAAAACTATATTAACGAGCAGTCGAGATTTTTGATTAAGGTCCAGTTTTTCAGCTATTATCCTTGAGCTTCAGTAGTTACTAATGGTTGGACCTCTTGAGTCCGCACGGGTAGGTACTACCACCCTTCCTTTTTCTGCCGTGAAGCAGTAATGCGTTTCGGTTTGAAGGCTGCTGCGGCAGCCGTTGTAACTATACTGAGACCTTAGAACTTATATCTTAAGGTGGGTGGCGTATTTACTTTGTAGATGTCTATGGGCTCCAGTAACCACTTAACACCAGGTGGACTATGAGCTCATCCACCCATCTAAGCAATAAAAAAAATAGTTCAGCAATTATAAGCTTCAGTAAGCACTCGCTTATTGAAGCTTGTAATTACTGTCGGCCAACATTATGCTCTACTATTACTAAATGAAAATCATAAAACCAAAATATTAACGTGTAAGTTATTTAAGCGTAAAAAAATATACGTCACGTCACGATATACTTTAAACTTTTATCGGCGCTTTTCTCGGTTATCTCCGCTTTCGATGGGGATCCCAATTAAAAGGCTCTACGCTCGATCGCGCCCCGTAACAAGCATTTTAATTATTTACGTTTGGACGAATGAAATACCTTATCGGGGGGGCCTTTAAAATTCACGATCGTATATATTCACAACGATATTTTTTTGGTGCGAAACTACATAATAATATTTGCGGATTTATTAAGGTGTTTCTTTTTTTATTAGTTATTTTTACATGGTTTTAGGATTTAGGAGAGAATGTTGTTATGAATAATTGGTTGATGACGCAACTTGAAATCGGAGCATAGAAACAGATACTGAATCAAATCCTGAGTTCGAACGTTTAGGAAAGATGAGAATGGCCATTATGGGTAAGTGAAATGACGGAGTTCAATAGCCTATAGGTTCAAATATGTCAACACTATTAAGAAACAAACGCGACTGGTACTCGGAGGTGAAGTGTAGTCATGATCTGGCCCGCATCTCAAATAATATTGATATAAGATAAGCTTAACATAGCATTCGTTTCTACCATCGCACCGCTCGCCACCGGAGTAGAGTTCATCCATACTACATCCTACATCCACAATGCGTTTCCACAGATCTTTTTTGCCACGTACCATAAGGCTGTGGAACCAGCTACCCTCCACGGTGTTTTCCGAGCGCTAAGACATGTCTTTCTTCAAATGAGTCTTGTGGAGAGTACTTAAGGGTAGGCAGCGGCTTGGCTCTGCTCCTGGGATTGCTGAAGTCCACGGTAACCACTCACAGGTGGGCCGTATGCTCGTCTGCCTACAATGGCAATTAAAAAACAATACGTTTTCATTATATTCAAAGCAGATGCCGCGTATCTATGAGTGTGAAAGTTTTATATTTCTCGTAAAGATTTCGTCATCTTTCTTCTATTATTATTACACTACTGATCACCAAACTCTAATACAAACGTGTGATTAAAATTAAAACTGTAAAGTCGTAGCAATTCGCAGCAGTCGTGAGCCCATTCCGCCCACTTCTACGACGAAGCTGGTATGCGTTACTGTTTGAATAACAAGAAAGGTTTATGGTAATGTGAACAAAATGCATCTTACAAAGACTTGGATGGATTGTGTGAATGTGGATATGCGTGGGATGGGTGTGCGTGCAGAGATGACGTATAATGAGCATGTATGGATTAAGAAAACATGCTGTGTGTATTGAAAGGAAAATTAGGAAAGATTTTACCAATATAATTGAGTTCAATCTTTTGTCATTTATGTAGATTATGGCCGCCCTAGAAGCCACGCATATGCTCAATCTACAACAATCTCTTGATAAAAAAAAACCTGTTCATCTTTGTTCGACGGTGCATTTATTGTTTTTCATTTCATTGCGGATCCTCCCGATCTATTAACGGCGCTTTTAGATACCTCAAGCATCGGTCACCGTCCTCGCCGAACCCTTCGTTTGCGACGAAGGGCTTGGCGAGTAAATTAACCCATAGACAAAGCCCACTGAGTTTCTCGCCGGATCTTTTCAATGGGTCGCGATTCTAATTCGGTGGTAGATTCTGCGAAACACTGCTCTTGCTAGGGCCAGTGCTAGCACCACTTCCGGCTTGAGCCCCGAGAGCTCACCTACACGTTAGGGTAAAGCTGAAATAGCCTCTCAAGGCTATATTTTTTTAATTTCTTATATGGATGGACGAGCTCACAGCCCACCTGGTGTTAAGCGGTTACTGGAGCCCATAGACATCTAAAACGTAAATGCGCCACCCACCTTGAGATATAAGACTTTCAGTTTAGTTACAACGGCTACCGTACCCTTCAGACCGAAACGCATTACTGTTTCACGGCAGAAATAGACGAGGTGGTGGTACCTAACCGTGCGGACCCACAAGAAGTCCTATCACCAATAAAATCAGTGTAGGTTTAAAAAAAAGGTTTTATTGTTAAATTTCAAGTCTACGGGCTGCTGTAAATAAAATATAATCGTATTATTATGCAGGGTAATTATCTCGACCTCATTAGCGGGGCTGGCACGGTGCCTGCAACCGGCGGTCTGCGACTCGATTCTGTGCGCTATGTTTATGTTAAAAGCAAACTTTAATTCACACTATATTTTACGTTTTCTTTCATTCAGGCTTCCTATTAATTTGAATTGCACGTATCCATAGAATGTATACACACGAGAAATTTATCAATGCAATGGAAACTTTCAATTGAATGTTCGGTCATTTCTAAAGTTTGTATCGTCATGAAACTTTATGATTTTTTTTTAATGAGAGTGAGACAGAGAGAGAGAGAGAGTATTCTTTATTGTACACCAAAAAACAAATAAACAGTGCGATATATTAAACACAAAAAGTACAATTGGCGGTCTTATCGCTAAGAGCGATCTCTTCCAGACAACCATCAGGTGGACAAGAATCATTTGGAAACGAACTACGCGCGGTGTACCATTCCAGTGAAATACATATAGATATATGTACACATACATATACACATACATATCTCCTTTAGATTACCTATTCTTTCATCAAGTGCTTTAGATTACCCATTCTTTCAATTCAAGACAATTAAATTATTAATTCAAATTAATTCAGGACCTATCGGATGTTAATTAGTTACGAAGAGTGTATTCAAGATGCCACCAGCATTGAGATATATAAATATCAATTGAATTGCATCGGTTAACACCGAAACAATAAAACCAATGAAAAGTCTAAATAAATATAAACTGAATAAAGGCGAATTCATTTATGTGCTTTATCGCTTACAGATGATTAATGTGACTGTAGTATAAATACATAATTAAGAGTATAATAATCTCTTCGTAATATTTATCTTCGCCATAAAACTAACAGGAAGCAAGTCTAATGTAATTGATAACTTTGAGTTTTCGGGAACACTACGAATTGCTCTTCCAGCACTTTGGAGTAGACTATATAATTAACAGAAGGCGCATTTTGCTTTTAATGATTTTACATAGTATTGTTAAATTTATTGTTTAAGAAGAGACTAAAATGTCACTATGATAACTAACAACAGTTTATTTATAAGAAGTTTGTCAGTAGGTAATTAAAAATAAAGTCATTTATCATCGTTGATATTACAGCGTTAATGGTTTGTGACCCTATCACACGATCTAGGTTCGACAATGGTTGAAATCAATACCTTTGTTAAAACTAATTCGAATCCAGGAGATCTCGGACAGAAATTAGCCATTTTTTTTTTATTGCCCTTGTAGGCAGACGAGCATACGGCCCACCTGATAGTGAGTGGTTACCGTCTCCCATGGACTTCAGTAATGCCAGGGGCAGAGTCAAGCCGCTACCTACCACTTAATACTCTCCACAAGCCTCGTTTGAAGAAGGACATGTCATAGCGCTCGGGAAACACCGTGGAGGGGAGCTCATTCCATAGCCGGATGGTACGTGACAAATTTGTCGCGTGTATGCCTGCTGCTATTGCTAGAGCTACAGGTGTCTATTGACAGCGTTGGTTCATCGGGTAAGGACGTGTCTAGGATCGGATGGTGACCGGCTTCTGCGTCGGAGTCGGGACGTAGTTAGAAGCTGCCACGATGACACAATTTACATGATGCCATCACCTTATAGAAGAAGATAGATACAGAACTTGTACTGGTTATACCACCGAGCGATTCAGCTATTACAGCCGCGAAGCTGTCATGCGTTGAACCCAAGGTGATTGAGGTTCTGGTATCTACAAGTATTTCACGATATAGCGTTAACTTGTACTGGTTAGTACCGCCGAGCGGTTCAGCTATTTCAGCCCCGAAGCTATCATGCGTTGAACCTAAGGTGATTGAGGTTCTGATATCTATGAGTATTTCATGATATAGCGTGAACTTTAACTGATTAGTACCAGCGATCGATTAGCTATTTCTGCTGCGAAGCTATCATGCGTTGAGCCCAAGGTGATTGAGGTTCTGATATCTACTTGTATTTCATCTGGCGCAATGAAAGCGTTGGTCGCTACGTCACCTCTATTCATTCTATGCACGCTAGGCGCGCGTATATAATCCACGGGAATCGGTGATGAGTAATGGCCGCAGTTAATATTGCTTCAAAAGCGATCCCGAATTGTAACCGACATCGTTTAGTTCCGCTGATAATCAGGTATGTTCGTCTAGAAAATTGCCATCATTTATTTTGAGATATTATTTTATTTGAGAGTTTTGTATTATCGAAAGATTATCATGATTTGTATTGTGAACGGGGAACATTGTGTAGAAAACATTGTAGTCGGAAAGGATAACGATTCTCACATATAAACGGACCTCGGATGTATGTCGGATAGTCGTTAAGACTTAGGCCTCATATTTTAAGGCAGGTAGTGGTATTGGCATAGTGATTTCTGTGGACTCATGTAACCACTTAAAGCTAGTAGAACCGAAAGCATTTCGTTATATAACAAATAAACTATTAAAAAAAACTTCACCCGTTGAGTGCGAGTGAAACTTCTTACAGAGCGGCTACGAACCACTTTATCACAAATTCATTTTCTCTTATTACAGTATACGATATGTTAAGTACCTACATAAGCGGCCAGCAAAAATTACTTTTTACTACAATACACTAAAAATAAAAACGACTTCAACCAAAAAAAATTATAATGTATTTCAAACTTATTAAGCACGCATTATTAGAGATATCCTAAAAACGACCCCTAGTATTTTAAACTGGTCACAAAAATTATACACGCTTAAAAATACAGTCGGTTACAAAAGGCTGTAATATATTTTTAAACTAAAATTTATAAATCTAGATTTTTTTTATTCATTTCATTATCTTTTTTCTACTTTTCAATTATTGTATATTTCCTACCCACTTTGAGGAATAAGTTCGATTTCTAAGCTGTTTGTACATTTGTCCCGCCATTCAAAACCCGAAACCATGATTGTTTCGCGCCAAACATAGGCTGTATACCCGATTATTTATATAGGCAATAGTGGCTTTTGGAATCAATCCAAAAACACAACAATCCACTTCATCACTTTTTCACTTCACTGTACACAAATCATTACACCGTTGTATTGAAATCATCGCGTGTGTACACCGCAGAATTGGAACTGTTCAATCGGATTTCACATTCAAATGTACTGTGTTTGGTGATTCCGTATTAATTTTGAGGTTGAAATTCAGTATTTAGCTCCGTTGCTTTCATTGAGACAGTTTATGGCTCACAGAGTAGAGTGAAGTTATTTTTTAAAACGACAACTTAAAGTTACATGTTTTTGATCTTTTAAGTCTTTAAAAGATTTTGCAATTCGTAATTTAAAACTACTTTTACGATTTTATTTCACGTTTTTTTTTTCTATCGTTTTTTGTATTATTTCCGACGTTATGAATGCTTTACATAGTTTCATTAAATATCGAATACTTTAGAGTTTACCGTCAAGTATACAATATAAGGTATAACGAAATAATCTAAGTATATAATGACTATAAAAACGTGGGATTGGAGTTTAAAACTAGTTTTAATTGTGACATACTATATAGTAAATATTCGCCTATATCTTCTATATATATAAAAATGAATTGCTGTTCGTTAGTCTCGCTAAAATTCGAGAACGGTTGGACCGATTTGGCTAATTTTGGTCTTGAATTATTTGTGGAGATCCAGAAAAGTCTTAAAAGGTAGATAAATATGTAAATGCTCGGAATTAAATAAAAATAATAATTTTGTTTTTCCTTTGATGTCTCCCCCGTCGGACGGATTTCTTTTGTTTGTTTTAAGTTTAATTTATACAAAAGTTTAGCTCTTTTATTTATCGATTGAGGCACTACGAAATCTGCCGGGTCAGTTAGTTTAGAATAAAAAGATACATCCTTAGTCTTTTTCGAAGCGAGGCTGCATAAAACTTCAATGTCAACCGCTCAAATTGGGTATCTTCCACTACTTAAGCATCCTAATTCCTACTAAAAACAATGATAATTGTTGTACAGAGAATAGAGACAGAATGGAGCAATTTATATTTCCATTAACATTCCCATACTGCACATGTGTTCGTTTGTCATTCTTTAACTATGAAACGAAGCAACGGATAAATATTAAATATTATTTAAAGTAATATAATTAGATTAGGAGAGTGACATACGCTAACTTTATCCCGAAAATAATCCCATTGCCACTTGAAACTACACTACTTTTCTTTGACTAGCCGCTAACAGCTAGTATACTATGAAACTTCTGGAATCTAAATTTTTCAATATAAAATGTCTGCATTCATTGACGCAATAAAACAAAAAAAGTATATGACTAAAACGACTTATAATCTAAACAGCTCGACGGAGATTTGTTCGGTCGAGTTTCGCCCGGCTCTATCCGGCTGCATCCGGTTTATTCCGGTTATAATCCAGTTTACCCGACTGTGCGGCGATCTCGTGAATGGCCACGGTCTTATGAAAGGTGATGGAGTTGTCTGCTGGCTCGCCATCTTAATCTCCGACTCTTGAAAATATTACGAAGTATTTGTTAAGTTTGTATTACAAAAGCTTTTTAAATGATCTTTCTTTAAAATACACAAAAAAAAAAGTTTTTATATACAATATTGGCGCGCTTTGTCGGCTGAAAGGTCGTAAAAGCTGCTTTGTCTTTCGTAGGTACGTAATATTAATATGTGCACTATTCAATTTTAATAAGGTATAATATAATTATCATCATAAACTTTTTTTTTTATTGCTTGATATAAGTTCTAAGGTCTCAAGTATAATTATAACAGCTGCGCCACCCTTCAAATCGAAACGCATTACTGCTTCACGGTAGTAATAGGCAGGGTGGTGGTACCCACCCGCGCGGTCTCATAAGAGGTCCTACCACCAGTGAATTATTAAATTGGAGGATTTAGTTTACGGTGAGATGTTTGTTACAAGGAATAAGTACGAAAATGACTATTAATAGCAACTTTCGTGTAAAGATTGGGTGGGGTGATTCACTGAGAGATATTTTATATAAGAGTGCGTAGACCCGTAGTCTGAAGTGGGTTGGAAGTTAGCCTATATTCTTTCCCGGGGCTCAAAATATTTCCGTACCCAATTCCGTTAACATTGGTTAAGTAGTTTGAGTGTGAAAATGTGACGGATAGAGAGAGCTACTTTCTTAAATAATAAAATTACTAATTGCAACTTCAAACATCGAGCTGAACAAACATAATTAAAAAAAAGATCTGTGGTGTCGTGGGTCACCGGCTAGAAACGAAGTTCCTTATTATAAAAATATTAATTTTAAGTTCTATTCGAGGTATAAAGAAGATAAAACTGGAGGTTTCGCAACAACCCACGGTCATTCGGTAATGTGCGAACTTAATTTGGTACACTTCATTCGCGGTTGTTTGCTTAAGAGCTAGTGTATTGCGCAAGTGAACGCTCTGAGATCGTGGTCAATGAATTATAAACAATATGTTATTTTTTGTACGTTATTACAAAGGTAAGTCGTACACTGTGCATTACTAATTTGTACGTTATTACTAAGTTAAGTCGTACACTGTGTGCATTACTAATAAAAATCTTACGTTACGGACGTTTTTTCCCGGTTAGTGTACCCCTCCGCATCGTCCCATAAGGAACTTCGTTCCAATAAAAACGGCGATAAAGTTTTTGATACATCCTAATTTAGCTGATTATATAAAGATCAAAAGGGGCTCTTGAGTTTTTCTACGAACTAGTTTCATTTGAATATTTTCAAGACAATGTATGTATTCAGATAGTTCAGAGATAGAACTGGCATGTAACAATCGTAGCTCATAAAATAAACACACGATGTAACTCAATTCAGCTTCAAATTTCCCACAAGATTCGTGAATTTCGTTCGGAATAAACGATGGATCGTTATAGTATAAGAGAGATCGCTTCAAGTTGCATTCGCACGATTGTTATTTTGAATCTGGCGGGTAGCCATCATACAACGTAAGATATTTGACAGATGCCTGAATCTCGCTCACGACATTTTCAAGACAAGCTTGCATATATACAAGTTCCGAACAATAACATTCGGACCGTCGGTCTGCCGAGTGATATCACCCGCTTGTTGGAAGATCTTCCCTTTCATGGCTAAATTCCCACATTGAATGTCGTCGAAAAGCTCTCAAATATTGAAACATGACGTAATTTTATGACAGCTTCTAATTAATTTCTCATTGGTGGTAGGGCGTCTTAGGAGCCGCAAGAGTGGGTAGATTTTTTTTATTGCTTATATGGGCGGACAAGCTCACAGCCCACCTGTTGTTAAGTGGTTACTGGAGCCCATAGACATCTACAACTTAAATGCGCCACCCGCCTTGAATATAAGTTCTAAGGTCTCAAGTATAGTCACAACGGCTACCCCACCCTTCAAACCGAAACGCATTACTGGTTCACGACAGAAACAGGCGGGGCGGTGGTACTTACCCGTGCGGACTCACAAGAGGTCCTACCACTAGAAGTAGCAATGCTTTCGGATTTTTTTAGGGTGGAATAGACCTTGCCTTATACAATTGTGACTTAGATCTCCTATTTCAGGGCTGATAGCAGCATTCATGACTCGAGTAACCACTTAAGATCAAACGAGCTTTAAGCATCACCCGAATAAACTGCATAGTTAAATTTGAATTTCTATTCTATTCTATCAGCCTACAGACGTCCACTGCTGAACATAAGACCTTAATTGAATAATTTCAATTCATAGAATAAAAAATTAAGATAATTTTTTTATTAAGCATCCAGTGATGGTGGACAACGGTGGCCAATATTAGATAAACTATTCGCTTTAGGCTTTAAATTAAAAAAAACAGCGTGACAAATAAAACGCGGCGTACAAAACGCAGCGTTTCGACAACATCAGTGAGAACTATTACTTAATGTATGGCGCGCACGTGACTTGAGAGTTTAGCTGCTAGAGTAAGCGATGTAGCGTTTGCACTATTTGATAATGTACTTCGGAACTAAACTACATTTGAGATTTGAGTGCTTGAGACAGAATCATTGTTCCACGGGAATGAGCTTTGGAATCAAAACTTCGGCCATTAAAAAGGTTTTATAAATAAATGTTAAGCCTAAACCGAACGTGAACATAATGAGTAGTATTCTAACAGCATTGCTTTGAGATTAATAGATGCAGTCTGAAGCACTGAAGTTGCTAATATATTATCTTCTACTAAAAATCTTTAGAGACCTTTAATTACATTTTTAGCAGAAAAGACGATCGCTATTGTCGTCTTCAGTAATAAAACACAGAAATATACTATCAAGATTCCTATATCAAGACTAGAATCGCTTTCAATACCCAAAACAAGTTAGCGAGGCGTACCTACACACCTTGTGTGCGACCGATGTGAATCGAATCACTTAGATTCGAAGGGGTGCAGAGTGAAATAGTCCAGAGTAACGCATCTGAGTATTATGATGCAGTTAAAAAAACGGACACGTGGAAATTATGCGGATAGATTGCGGTGTTCGTATGAAAGCAGATACCGTATTCTCCTCTAACCGGCGCCAACTAGGCGGGCTTCGGACAGCCTGCCGACCGAGAGGGCTGGCGGTCGTGCCGTCGTGCGACGACCGTCGGTCCGGCGTCCCGATGGCGAGGGTGATGGGACAGATGAGCTCCACACTAAGCGCTTCGCTCTCCCCCATTGCCTTTTCATGAGTTCTGTCTCATGCGAGGCTCGGACGTGGGTTGTTGGCCTGTTGCAACAGGAGGTTTTAATCGGTTCGACTCTGACATACCCCGCCCGCCATCTCCAGCGGTGGGTGGGAGTCTGGCGATTTCCACCTGACCAAAAAAAAAAGCGTACTCTCTCGTAAAAAGTGCAGTGTAGATTACTTAAAAATATGTTTACGATTTAATGGAATCGTTTCAGAAAACAAAAATAACCCCGATTGAATAAGTGTTGTAAATAAAACAGTGGCAGTAATCCGATCAGGATTTCAACTAACCTAGCTTCATTACCGAAGAAGGAAAGGTGTTAGGTTGTAGGTAGGTAAATACAGTAAATATTTCGCTAATTCAGAAGAGACTGTTCAAATACCCGTATCTTCTCCTTGAAGCTTTTTCGCGGAATCATTCTACTGCTCCGATCTGTACTGTGTCATTGGCAGAGACCCAGGTACATGTGATAAATATCTCACTCGCTTAGCTCTCTTACGTAATTGCTCAGTACTCTGTTGAATTAACGTCAATTGAAGATTAATGGCGCTTTAGCTTACCGCCGAAATGCGTTTATATGAAAATGTTTGAGGGGTAATCTTGTTGAGGCAACCGCTTATTTAGATAAGTCTTCCAGTAGTCATATGGTCCTTTACAAAACAGTAACTCATTTCTGAAAATAGGCCTCACAGTCATTTAGAGCTACTGTTTCTTAGAAACGATCTGGATAGAGATATACTACATGGATTTCATTATATTACGTTATTCGACGTAGTTGTATAGTCGTATAATCTGAACTGGTTTTCAAGCCCTACTGTTCTAAATGTATTAAGCCTGCAATATTGGTAGTAGAAAGAATACATTGAGTTTCTCCGTGGTTCTTCTCAGTGGGTCGCGATTACGATCCAGTGGTAGATTCAGTGAAGTACTGTTATTGCTAGGCAAAGCGTTAGTAAATAACTTGGCTATCTAAGTGCCGAACCTAGAAAAGCCCCTTAAAGCTATTAACGATTAGTTAGGAACAAAAGGTGCTAAATATTGGCAGAACAATTTCGATGGTTATGTATTACAATTGGAGCCAAGTAAGCCAAGTAATGCATTACTATTTTAAGAGTGGGACATCCATTTGAAAACAACTTTATTATTAAGTTCTAATGTGGTGGGCCCATCTGGAGTTTTTAGTTACAATCAAATCCGAAAACCACGGGTAAACGTGAATCTTTTAGGGCTATCATATCAGAGATCGCTAGTTTTACCACATATCTTCAGTTTCAGAAACTGTTCATTCTCCTTCTATGACACCCTACAGAGGGGTCCATGAATTAGAAGGCCAGTAGGCGGGTAACTTCGTTCTGTACCTACGGACTCGATGAGGAGAGATCATCGTGCATAGATCTTGGATCCTCTCGTAAAATATAAGACTGCTAGCTTTTATTTCGAGTTTATCTTTGCAATTTTTATCCAACTGTGGTCGACAGCCAACAAATCCAACATTATGTGCCTCCAGAGAGCTCAGAACAGTATCCTGAGGGTACTCTCGTCGGCGCCTTGGTATACTCGAAATTTTGAAATCCACGAGTACATGGAAATCCCAACCGTCTTGGATGAAGTTAAGCGATACTCAGCCAACTATAAGAACCGCTTGAAAGCTCACCCAAACCCGTTGTCCAGCTTACTATTGCAGCCAAATCCGATTAGAAGACTCAAGAGAGCCGACGTGCTGCCCTACTAAGGCGAGACGGAGCATTGGCTCTGTCCTTCCAAACCAATTGTTAAATCACAACTCACCTGATTATAGTCTTGGCGAGTGATCGCAGGAGTTAAAGGAAAAAAAAAAACTTTGCAATTTAATTTGAATTTTTTTTCTGGTTTCTATAAGATTCAATTGAAATGTATTATCGGTGTCTCTATAAATGTAACGGAAGCTAATGTAAAGAGATAAAAAGCAAAACACTCGAATCACCTACACGATCTATGTCAATTCAACTTTACGATACAATTTTATATCCGATAACACGTTTTCATGCGAAAATACATTTTATAGACTATATCCCTTTTATTTCTGGGTCCATAAAAATGTGACAAATGAAGTGGAAAACAGTCAGGGGAGTTAAAACACAATGTTTGAAGGAAGCCCCGGTGTCGTTTACATGAGGCGTGAGCTGCTGTTTCGAGGTGCGTTCATACTACACGAAGTTGAATACAACATTGATTTTTTTTTATTGAATACCGTATATGTGGACATATGATTTCGCAGCCCACGTGGATATAGCAGCCGTTAACGTTTACTGGTCGGGGTACTTTTACTTGTGCGTCCGCACGGGTAGGTACCACCGCCTTGCCTATTTCTGCCGTGAAGCAGTACTGCGTTTCGGTTTGAAGAGCGGGACAGCCTTGTACTTAACAAACTGAGACATTAGAACTCACGTTACAAGGTCTGTGGCGGCATTTACGTTATAGATGCCTATGGGCACCTGTAACAATGTAACACCAGGTGGGCCGTGAGTCGTCCACCTAACTAAGCAATAAAAAAATAAAGTAAAAATGAGACCCAACAATAATTACCATTTGTAATAATAGCTGTATCTCTCCTTCGTACTGGAAGGCATGACTGTTTCGGAGCAAAATTAACATGATGATAAGTCTACTCTTCTGTGCTTATAGCATATTTATTGGCTTCCGAAAAGCGAAACCAAATAAACCCACTTTGATAAATCTCTGATATTGGTACCAAAAACGTATATTTTCGGGTAACTCTGACTAAGACTCCTATTCTTCATTGATAGTTTTGAAATTTAATAACTATACTATACTGTTTCGGTTTGGTATGTCGTATTGCTTGCTACCAGGTTTATTGTCTCCTTGAAGCATCTACAGAATTCCAGCTAATTCAAACTAAGAGGTCCTTCGTAGAAGAGTCACAGAAAAAAGCTTGACGTTAAGTACACTTTGGGCGGGTGATATTGCTTGGTAGACTGACGGTCCGAAAGTTGTTTTTCGGAACGTGTATAAATGCAAACTTATCCTGAAAATATCGTTATTGAATTTCAGGCATTTGTTAAATGTCTTCTGTTTTTATGACAGCTATCACAATAATACTATCCAATATCCAGAAATCAATGAAAAATTTCGCAATAATCGTCAAGTTTTAGTGTGAAATACCCTGAATCCGCGTCGCAGCAAACTAAAGGAGCTCCGTGCTTCGCAACCTGAGTGTGTGCCTGATGAAAATTTAAAATGAGCCTCACCCCTTCTGCGCGAGACCAGAGAATAAAACACGGCGTACTTTGTCAGTTGCTCAGAATAATGCCGCTGAAAGATTAGCGGATACATCAGCTTTTTATACTGGTATAACATACCGGATTAACAATATACACCGGTATAACATACCGGCCAGTCGATGTCTTCGAGTGTTATCTAAAAAAAAATATTATTCATGGTAAACTTTGAAACTTAAGAATAGGTTTAGAGGAGAGTTTTGAAAATTTTATTGATTGATTTGAAGTCACACAGATTGGTAACAGTGTCGTGTACGTTAACTCCAAGATGTGGTATTGTATAATTTGATTGAAGAGTAGATTGTTTGTTTTTTTTTTTTTTTAATTTAGATTCACTATTTTCTGACATTTTCCTCTCATAGCCAGTTTTTTTAGAAGTTTTTTTTTTGAAACAAAGTTCCTTATGGGACGATGCGGAGGGGTACCCTAACTGGGAAACAACGTCCGTAACGTAAGATTTTTGATAGCTATACAGTGTCTAATGTATAGTTTACGTGATGACGGTTATATGTAGCGACCCGCCCTCGCTTCGCTTCGGAAACATTAAAACACACATGAAACCAAAAAAAATAAAAAATAAAAAAAATAAAAAAGTAGCCTATGTTCATCAGGGACAATGTCGGCTTCTAATGGAAAAAGAATTTTTCAAATCGGTCCAGTAGTTTCAGAGCCTATTCGAAACAAACAAACAAACAAATCTTTCCTCTTTATAATATTAGTATAGATAAATAGCTGTTCCTTTGTATATTGTTATTATATGTATATTTTTTATAAATCATTGTGAATATAATAAAGTTGATAACTTTGTAAAGTAATTTTTATTTTATTTTTATCAATAAAAAAATTATAATAAAAAATTTATACCCGGATAATTATTTTCTTTATACCTCGAATATAACTTACAATTAATATTTTTATAATAAGGAACTTCGTTCCTATCCGGTGTCCCACGACACCACATATCTTTTTTTTTATTTCTTCGGCCAAACATACGCATAATGTCCATGCGGTGAACCAAACGAAAAGAGCCGGTATAGAGAAAATTCACATGCCACCAGCTTAACGTTCGCAATTCGCACGCTTCATCCGAAAATTCTCACGTATCAATCCATTAGCAGGACCAAGCCCGTTACGGTTGGCCCGATATTGCATTCTCGCATGTTTCCGCTACATTTGCGTTGCGGACAGGTGTCAAAAACATATCGCGGTTATTACCGAGGCCGCGTAAGTTTTACAACTTGAACTTTTTACGGGCGCGCTTTATATCCGTCTAGTCATGTTGCGGGTGCGTGCCACGAGTTCTTCCGTGAAACTTTGCACTTAGGTCCGTCGTGCACTTAGATATTTCGCGTTTCAATTTTAGGGAATTCTCGATTATTATTTTTTACCAAGCAGTTGGCGATGGTCACTTCATTAACATCACTACGACGCTGACTACAGCGAATATGAAGTTCATATGTACATACCTGTAATACCTGAGTAAGTCGTCGTGGCCTAAAGGATAAGACGTCCGGTGCATTCGTGTTGAGCGATGCACCGGTGTTCGAATCCCAGGCGGGTACCGATTTTTTTAATGAAATACGTACTTAACAAATGTTCACGATTGACTTCCACGATGAAGGAATAACATCGTGTAATAAATAAAAATCAAACCCGCAAAATTATTATTTTCGTAATTACTGGTGGTAGAATCTCTCGTGAGTCCGCACGGATAGGTACCACCACCTTGTCTATTTCTGCCGTGAAGCAGTAATGCGTTTCGGTTTGAAGTGTGGGGCAACCGTTGTAACTATACTTGAGACCTTAGAACTTATATCTCAAGGTGGGTGGTGTATTTACGTTCTAGATGTCTATGGGCTCCAGTAGCCACTTAACAGCAGGTGGGCTGTGAGCTTCGAACACCGGTGCACATCGCTTCAACACGAATGCACCGGACGTGTTATCATCTAGGCTACGACGACTTCATTCGTCTCTGGTACCCATAATACAGGAAATCGACGCCTTCAGCTCTAACACTAGGAGCAGGCTTAGGGACCGCGGTAATCGTACTCGTCGAACTCGACAAAGAGGTCGACGCGCAACCTAACCCATGCATCAGTCCGGTAGTAGATTCATTCGCGAATCAGTTGCTCTTGAGTTGTTAGGTCCCCTTCGGAGGCGCTCGGGCAGCTGTTAGCAAATCCCACCCCTTCTGGCTGAGCCTTTGCTCGCGCACCTGTCCTGGTGAAACTGGAAAGGCCTCCGGGCCACCAGTAATCCTTCAATCATAAAAAATTATAATATATAAAATCCTAAATTGGGGCCCGATGACTGTGTGTGAGTTGTTTCAAATTATTATTATTATTATGTGTTTTTATCACCCTAGTAGGCAGAGGACCATACGACCCACCTAATGATGAGTGGTTATTGTCTTTCATGGACGTCAGTAATACCAGAGGCATAGTCAAGCCGGTGTCTATCGTTGGAAATAATGCATAAAGATCTCTGGAAAAGCTACTATATTACTTGTTACCAATTTCCAGATTGATGTAATATGGAAAGATATTGCCTACGATCAATTTGTTCAATCTTCATTGTAGCCAGCAATTACTGATGGTAGGACCTCTTGTGAGTTCGCACGGGTAGGTACCACCACCTTGTCTATTTCTATCGTGAAGCAGTAATGCGTTTCGGTTTGAAGGGTGAGGTAGCCGTTGTAACTATACTGAGATCTTAGAACTTATATCTCAAGGTAGGTGGCGCATTTACGTTCTAGATGTCTATGGGCCACCACTTAACACCAGGTGGGCTGTGAGCTCGTGCACCCAAATAAGCAATAAAAAAAAGCCTTCGAACTGATTATACGTAACGTATCAAAGCATACAAAAGAATCTACGTATACAAGGAATCCTCCAAAACAAAACCAGCTATTCCTGGGAAAAGTAAACGAAAAACGTACGATATCGATACGTCTTTAAGCAGGTGATGATCTCCCGATACATAAATCATCATTACCCCGGACATTATGCAAGCGAATCAATCATAGTACCTACCCGAGCAGTGCGAATTATCATTCAGAGCCCACGTAACCCGTAGATGAAAAACGTCTTTACATTTTCGTAGGGTAATACCTACGTTGTGTGAACAGGGCTTATTCATTTTTCTGCGTTTTGAAAGAAAGAAGAAAACATGTTAAGCGCTCATTGTATTTAGCATTCCCATGTTTTTTTTTTTGTTGCTTAGATGGGTGGACGAGCTCACAGCCCACCTGGTGTTAAGTGGTTACTGGAACCCTTATACATCTACAACGTAAATGCGCCACCCACTTTGAGACATAAGTTCTAAGGTCTCAGTACAATTACAAAGGCTGCCCTGCCCTTCAAACCGAAACGCATTACTGCTTCACGGCATAAATAGGCAGGGTGGTGGCATCTACCCGCGCGGACTCACAAGAGGTCCTACCTAAAAATGTTATTGGTGATGGAAGGGCGTGATGAAAACCCGCCGATATTACCCTGCATTTTGCTGTAGTGAAGCTATATTTGAAGGGTTCTGACATAAACTAGACTTGGAACCCGTCTGGTTTCGACATAATGGGTTCGTTGCCATTTAGCACCTGGGCGTGAATACAACGGGCTGAATGTTTAGGAAATATAACCAAATATGTGTAGAATCACACATCAAAGCTTTATTGAGTGCATTAAATTTTCTTTAATCTCACCCTAACTCAATTACTTCGGTAGCAGATACGGCGCTAACGTATGTTCCGCGGAGAGTGCTCTGGATATTATCTCATTAGCTTTATTTTTACGGATCGCATAAGCCGCAAGGGGGTTAAACTTTATCTATACTACTTAAAGCTACTGCGCTCATTCAGACCACGCTTCCTCATTCCGATAGAGGCACCCGTCACCTGCGGACGTGCTCATCGTCCACTCGATCGCCCGGTCTTTGTTCGCCCGGCTTTTGTTAGCCCGGCCATTGTTCGCGCGGCCTGTGTTCGTGATACATCTGCCGACCAAGTGTGTTTCCTGGAAGCTTTTATTTGTTTTGTTTTAGTTATTTTTGTGTTCGTGGAACATTTGCCGACAAAGTGTTTTCCTGCAAGTATTTATTTGTTTTGTTTCTTTTTGTAATTTCTGTTTTGTTGTGCTTTTTCTTTGTCCTGTAGTAATCGCGCCGCATTGCCACCTGTGTTCAATAGAACCGCTCAGGTCCGAGAAGTTGGGGCCTCGCCGCAAGGCGAGTGTTTCAAGACCCGGGGCCGCCCCACCTGGGTACTCAGCGATCATGGACGCTGTATTCGCGGAATTCCTCCGACTTCGCCACCCACAGCTCGCCTCAGAGTTTCTGGCCTTCAAGGTCAATCACACTGCGAGCCCTCTCGAGGACTCCGCCGCGCTCGCTGCTCCTGCGTCGCCTGTACCTGCGTGCAGAGCTTCTGCATTGAGCACCGCAGCCTCTGTCGTGCCTGCCGCTCCCGTGTCGCCTATACTGGCGAGAAAAGCTGCTGCGTCGTCCGCCGTGACCATCGTTTCAGCTGAGCGATCATCCGCGGCCTCCGTCGCGCCCTCTAAAACACCTACACTTGCTCGTAGGTCGCCTGCACCCGCCTCCTCGTGCTCCGACTCTGACTCGGACATGGAGGTCGACCTCGCCCCCGCCTCATCGACGGATGGATTCACCCTGGTACAGAAGGGTAAGAAGCGTGCCGCGGAGTCTCGAGCTCCCGCGGCCGCTAAAATTAGCAAAGCCGTGAACGCGTCGCGCCCCCGCCCTCAGACTCCCGTTGCGCCCCCAGCCCGTGCCACTCCGTCGCCGCGTCCGGTGGCACAAAATAAAACCCAGACCCCTCCCCCGGTTATCCTTCAGGAGAAGGCAGCTTGGGATCGAGTTTGCCTGGCCCTTAAGGCCAAAAATATAAATTTCACGAATGCCCGTAACCTCGCGAACGGCATTCAAATTAAGGTTCAAACACCTGACGACCATAGGGCCCTCTCTTCTTACCTCCGTAAGGAACGTATAAGTTTCCATACATATACGCTCCAGGAGGAGCGCGAACTCCGCGTTGTAATACGCGGAATCCCTAAAGAGTTAGATGTAGAGCTCGTCAAGGCCGATCTGGTAGAACAGGGCTTTCCAGTGAATTCTGTGCACCGTATGCACACCGGTCGCGGTAGGGAGCCATATAATATGGTTCTAGTCACCCTCCAGCCTACCCCCGAGGGTAAGAAAATCTTCAACACACAGACCGTCTGTAGGCTCTCCGGTATCGCCATCGAAGTCCCCCATAAAAAAGGCACTCCTAGCCAGTGCCATAACTGTCAATTGTATGGGCACTCTTCCCGTAACTGTCACGCGCGCCCCCGATGTGTTAAGTGTTTGGGCGATCACGCCACGGCCCTCTGCGCACGCGACCAAAAAACCGCGACGGAACCGCCTAGCTGCGTCCTGTGTCGAACACAGGGTCACCCGCGAATTATCGTGGTTGCCCCCGAGCCCCTAAAATAAATCGCCGCGTCGCCCGCCAAAACCGCCTCCGAGCTTCCGGCCCAGACATCAAAGCCTCGGCACCCTCTGCGTCGCAGGCTAAGCCAGCGTTCGTTCCGGCGGCGGTGCCCAGTGTCTCGGCCTGGGCAAAACCGCTGCCGTACACGAACACGGCTACAACTCCCTCCTCCGCGATTCGTCCCGCCCCCGCGACTCGTCCCTCTCCCGCGACTTGCCCTCCGACCGCGTCCGAAAATCTCGCTTTAGCGATCGACTTCTTTCAGTCGATCAACTTTGAGCGCGTTAACGCTTTGGGCGACGCCATTCGCGCTGCCTCCACTGCACAACACTTTATCGCCGTTGTGCAAGAATACGCCGACGTATACGCGTCATTAAATACGTACGTCCTCCCCTCACTCCGCCGGTAATCAATGGCGTATATAAGTAGAATAAAGCCCCTATCCGTAACGATAGGATTTTTTAACGCTTACGGTCTCGCAAATCAACGTGTTCAGGTTTCTGACTTTTTGCGTGACCATCAAATTGATATCTTTTTAGTGCAGGAGACCCTACTTAAGCCCGCGCGCCGTGACCCTAAAATCGCGAACTATAACATGGTCAGGAACGACAGGCTCTCTGCCCGTGGTGGTGGTACCGTCATTTACTATAGAAGAGCCCTGCATTGCGTCCCGCTCGATCCTCCCGCGCCCGCTAATATCGAAGCATCAGTGTGCCGAATCTCACTGACGGGACACGCGCCGATCGTTATCGCGTCCGTTTATCTTCCACCGGATAAGATCGTTCTAAGCAGTGATATCGAGGCGCTGCTCGGTATGGGGAGCTCTGTCATTCTGGCGGGCGACCTAAATTGTAAACACATCAGGTGGAACTCACACACCACAACCCCGAATGGCAGGCGGCTTGACGCGTTAGTCGATGATCTCGCCTTCGATATCGTCGCTACGCTAACCCCGACTCACTACCCGCTAAACATCGCGCATCGCCCGGATATACTCGACATAGCGTTATTAAAAAACGTAACTCTGCGCTTACACTCGATCGAAGTAGTTTCAGAGTTAGATTCAGACCACCGTCCCGTCGTTATGAAGCTCGGTCGCGCTCCCGATTCCGTTCCCGTCACGAGGACTGTGGTGGATTGGCACACGCTGGACATCAGCCTGGCTGAATCTGATCCACCATGGCTCCCGTTTAACCCGGACTCTATCCCGTCTCCTCAGGATACCGCTGAAGCCATAGACATCTTAACGTCACACATCACCTCGACATTAGATAGGTCATCGAAACAAGTTGTAGCGGAGGACTTCCTTCACCGCTTCAAATTGTCCGACGATATTAGGGAACTCCTTAGAGCTAAGAACGCCTCGATACGCGCCTACGACAGGTATCCTACCGCGGAAAATCGTATTCGAATGCGTGCCCTACAACGCGACGTAAAGTCTCGCATCGCCGAAGTCCGAGATGCCAGATGGTCTGATTTCTTAGAAGGACTCGCGCCCTCCCAAAGGTCTTACTACCGCTTAGCTCGTACTCTCAAATCGGATACGGTAGTAACTATGCCCCCCCTCGTAGGCCCCTCAGGCCGACTCGCGGCGTTCGATGATGACGAAAAAGCAGAGCTGCTGGCTGATACATTGCAAACCCAGTGCACGCCCAGCACTCAATCCGTGGACCCTGTTCATGTAGAATTAGTAGACAGTGAGGTAGAACGCAGAGCCTCCTTGCCACCATCGGATGCGTTACCACCCGTCACCCCGATAGAAGTTAAAGACTTGATCAAAGACCTACGTCCTCGCAAGGCTCCCGGTTCCGACGGTATATCTAACCGCGTTATTAAACTTCTACCCGTCCAACTCATCGTGATGTTGGCATCTATTTTCAATGCCGCTATGGCGAACTGTATCTTTCCCGCGGTGTGGAAAGAAGCGGACGTTATCGGCATACATAAACCCGGTAAACCAAAAAATCATCCGACGAGCTACCGCCCGATTAGCCTCCTCATGTCTCTAGGCAAACTGTATGAGCGTCTGCTCTACAAACGCCTCAGAGACTTCGTCTCATCCAAGGGCATTCTCATCGATGAACAATTCGGATTCCGTACAAATCACTCATGCGTTCAACAGGTGCACCGCCTCACGGAGCACATTCTTGTGGGGCTTAATCGACCAAAACCGTTATACACGGGAGCTCTCTTCTTCGACGTCGCAAAAGCGTTCGACAAAGTCTGGCACAATGGTTTGATTTTCAAACTATTCAACATGGGCGTGCCGGATAGTCTCGTGCTCATCATACGGGACTTCTTGTCGAACCGCTCTTTTCGATATCGAGTCGAGGGAACCCGCTCCTCCCCACGACCTCTCACAGCTGGAGTCCCGCAAGGCTCTGTCCTCTCACCCCTCCTATTTAGCTTATTCGTCAACGATATTCCCCGGTCGCCGCCGACCCATTTAGCTTTATTCGCCGACGACACGACTGTTTACTATTCTAGTAGAAATAAGTCCCTAATCGCGAAGAAGCTTCAGAGCGCAGCCCTAGCCCTAGGACAGTGGTTCCGAAAATGGCGCATAGACATCAACCCAGCGAAAAGTACTGCGGTGCTATTTCAGAGGGGAAGCTCCACACGGATTTCCTCCCGGATTAGGAGGAGGAATCTCACACCCCCGATTACTCTCTTTAGACAACCCATACCCTGGGCCAGGAAGGTCAAGTACCTGGGCGTTACCCTGGATGCATCGATGACATTCCGCCCGCATATAAAATCAGTCCGTGACCGTGCCGCGTTTATTCTCGGTAGACTCTACCCCATGATCTGTAAGCGGAGTAAAATGTCCCTTCGGAACAAGGTGACACTTTACAAAACTTGCATAAGGCCCGTCATGACTTACGCGAGTGTGGTGTTCGCTCACGCGGCCCGCACACACATAGACACCCTCCAATCCCTACAATCCCGCTTTTGCAGGTTAGCTGTCGGGGCTCCGTGGTTCGTGAGGAACGTTGACCTACACGACGACCTGGGCCTCGAATCAATTCGGAAATACATGAAGTCAGCGTCGGAACGATACTTCGATAAGGCTATGCGTCACGATAATCGCCTTATCGTTGCCGCCGCTGACTACTCCCCGAATCCTGATCATGCAGGAGCTAGTCACCGTCGACGCCCTAGACACGTCCTTACGGATCCATCAGATCCAATAACCTTTGCATTAAATGCCTTCAGCTCTAATACTAGGAGCAGGCTTAGGGACCCCGGTAACCGTACTCGTCGAACTCGACAAAGAGGTCGACGTGCAACCTAACCCATGCATCAGCCCGCTGAGTTTCTCGCCGGATCTTCTCAGCGGGTCGCAATTCCGATCCGGTAGTAGATTCATTCGCGAAACAATTGCTCTGGAGTTGTTAGGTCTCCTTCGGAGGCGCTCGGGCAGTTTTTAGCAAATCCCACCCCTCCTGGCTGAGCCTTTGCTCGCCCACCTGTCCTGGTGAAACTGGAAAGGCCTTCAGGCCACCAGTAAAGTTTCAATCATACAAAAAAAAACCACGCTTCCTGATATCGTGCATAGTACGCACCATACCATTCCAGAATGAATTTTTTTTATTGCCCTTGTAGGCAGACGAGCATACGGCCCACCTGATGGTGAGTGGTTACCGTCGCCCATGGACTTCAGAAATGCCAGGCCCAGAGCCATGCCGCCGGCTACCCCTCTTCGGTATTTTCTGACATGCTATAACACCTCTGAGCATCTAGACAAGACACTGAGCCGCCACGCACTTCACTGTGCCACTGATCGACATACTACAAATCACGAAAAAGGTCACTGGCGGGCGCATCACGTTGCTCAGCAATGAGCGATCGGGTGAAGGAGAAGGATGACACGTCCTCCTGCAAAAGAGGTTCTAGAAACGAGCCTTGATCGGCGAACAGCAGTTTGGCTCTGGGCTTCGAAAATCACGACCTGGTGAAGTTATAAGTGTAAGGTTTGTGGTAAAATAATTGGTGGTAGGACCTCTTGTGAGTCCGCGCAGGTAGGTACCAACGCCCTGCCTATTTCTGCCGTGAAGCAGTAATGCGTTTCGGTTTGAAGGGTGGGGCAGCCGCTGTAACTATACTTGAGACCTTAGGGCTTATATCTCAAGGTGGGTAGCGCATTTACGTTGTAGACGTCTATGGGCTTCAGTAACCACTTAACACCAGATGGGCTGTGAGCTCGTCCACCAATCTAATCAATAAAAAAAATGCAATATAAAAATTAACGTGTTAAAATTATGCCGATTTTCGGATTGCTTTGTGGCACTAGTGTTGGTGGAAGCAATGATGGTAGTGGGGACGTGCCATATCAAAAATGGCGCCGAACGAAGTAAGGGGGGTAGTCGAGATAACAAACAGGGAAGGCTATATACTTGAGCGCAGACCAAAAAATTTGTAAAAATGGAATTACAAATAAATCAGTACAGAATTAAGTAAATTACTGCAGTATGTATATTATGTCAGGTCTGGTGGAAGCGTAGTTTACGAACGTTAAAGAAATGTCGTTATAAGACACGAGAAAACCCTCCGAGAGACATGTTTACGGTCATTAAAATGAAAAAAATATATCAAACAATAATCGCGGCACCGAGAGCTCCGGTATTTAATTAACGAATCTCATACATTCGGGAAAACGCGGAATAACTTTCGGAACTGAGGCGAGGGCGGAACGCACGAAAAAAAATATACCGAAAAACGTTTTACAGATTGTTTGACTACCTACCGAAAAATTTAACACACGCGCACGCTGCAGAGAGCGTGCAGTAAATGACATTGCAAGAAATGACCCAAGCATTGCAAAAGATATAATTTAATGTGTTAGCGTGTTATATTAATTTGTTAATGGGGCTTTGGCAGTTACATTTTTTCGCCTTTTTTTTTATTGCTTAGATGAGTGGACGAGCTCACAGCCCACATGGTGTCAAATGGTTACTGGAGCCCATAGACATCCACAATGTAAATGCGCCACCCACCATAAGATATAAGTTCTAAGGTCTCAAGTATAGTTACAACAGCTGCCCCACCCTTCAAACCGAAACGCATTACTGCTTCACGGCAGAAATAGGCAGGGTGGTGGCACCCACCCGCGCGGACTCACAAGAGGTCCTAGCCTTTAGGAGAGACTGAAGAATTGAATAAACACACATATCTTGAACAGCACGATATGAACAAGCTGTACCAATAAAAAATAATTGGACTGCCCTTTCGGAGCTTTCCTTTAAATTCCTTTCCAATAAAATTTTGGAATTCTTGGATTAGAAATGACATTTTTAAATATTTTTTTCCGTGTAGTTAGACGAACATACAGCCCAGCTGATGGGAAGTGGTTACCGTCGCTCATGGACATCAGCAATGCCAGGCGCAAGCTCAATAGCGTGTTGGCTATTGATGAAGGCGACGATGGCTCTTTATACTGTTACTTACACTTTTTTGCATTAAGCTGACCAAACTTTAATAATTAAGGTTTTTCTTGTTTAATATTTACAGCATTAGCCATCCAGTATTGCACAGTGAATGAACCAATTCGGATGTAATACTTAGTGTCGTATTCAATTATACTTAGGTCCAATTTTTGCGATTTATATAACTTAAATTAGCTGTCGCTTTGAAAGTGCTCACTCAAAATAAACTAGCACTGTTTAAATTAGGTTTCCCTGTAAAAGTATAAACACAAATAGCTTGACAACACAAAAGCCTGTTAGGCATTTACAGAATTGTTCGAAAGTCAAACAAATCCAGTGACACATACATAATTAAATTTCGCTCATACGTGCTTCCTTCCATTGTATCAACGCTGCGACTCCATGATTTCACATAAGCGTGTTTGTTTTAGAAATTTGAGGGTTGTACAAACGCAATTTGAATGTAACAGAAATATCGCGCGGAATCAGTTTTCCGCGAATTCTTCAAATAATAGCTAGTTAATTTGATTCGGTCTACCGAGATTCTTGAAAGACAGTCATGTTATTTGATTTATAAATTTGGATCGGATTGTTCGCGATTGTAGCCCTCTAGCGAAGTTCATAATGATGATGATCTCAAATACTACTAGTGGTCAAATATTACTGGTGGTAGGACCTCTTGTGAGTTCGCACGGGTACCACCGCCCTGCTTCTTTCTGACGTGAAGCAGAAACGCGTTTCGGTTTGAAGGGTGGGGCAGCCGTTGTAACTATACTGAGGCCCTATAGAATATACTAGAATTTATATCTCAAGGTGAGTGGTGGCATTTACGTTGTAGATGTCTATGGACTCCAGTAACCACTTAGCACCAGGCGGGCTGTGAGCTCGTGTGTGGACGAGCTCACGCAATAAAAATAAGCAATAAAAATAAAATTAAAAACATCCCAAAGTGCCCATTTCTGTACCTCCAGATTACAGTACGAACCGGCTTATATCTTTAAAAGACTTGATCTAAAAGTCTATTAAATGATTTTCAATAGCACTGATTTTTTTACGTTCAAACAGGCAAATACCAGAGTGCTATTTCGGTTTAAATTCTTTGTAAAACAAACGTTGTTAAGCTGATAATATTGAGGACTAGTGAAGTATTATAATCCACTGACTTTTTAGGTCAGATTGGATTGTGGGAAAGTAACCCACAAGTACCATTGAAAACCCCCTTACTTCCGCACAAATACCAAAATAGAGCAGAATAAATATATTTTTTTAATACGCGAATTTTTTTCTTACAACTGACGTTTTCATTCCGCCGGTGCGCTTTTTATCAAACTGCCAGGTTTGCATTCAACACCATTCCTATTCGAAAATAACATTGAATACAGTTAGAAAGGTGGCTTTGACCACACGATACGATATCATAACGATAACGTCAAAGACGGTTGTTACGACGGGTGTTATAAATGTTATACAAAGATGCAAATGTTATACAAACATACATTTTAATGAAACACATCTGAAGACTCGACTTGAAACTTTAAACTACATTACATAAAAATACAGTATATAAAATTTCATCTATTCATAAATGACAGAGAGCATCATTATTCGTTATATGTCCCGGCTAATCATACATGTTTCTATCTCTCTCCAACGCACGATGAAAAATAAAAAATAAGAGTGAGCGAAGAAAAGGTATATGATAGAGGAGTATGGAAGGAGAAAACTGGAAGAACTGGGAGAAGGCGGAGAATTATGATGACTTATTGATACAATCTGTTAGCAATTATAACTGTTCTAACACCACTATCGTAAATACCAGGAAGATGTTTTTATATTCTCAAGGATACATTTTTTTCGGGATAACTTTGAATTTTATCGTATGGTATAAAACTTTTTCAATCTGTACCTAGGTTCATTTTATACATAGTTTTTTCACTGCAAGGTTGGCGAGGGTGCTTTTTTTTTCGCGTTCAGCACTTGCGATTGATCGGGGTCGATCCGTGGTCCGGGTTTTTCATCGAACCGATATTCCGTAGCCCTGGTATTGATAAATTGACTTATTTTAATCACCGTTGCAAATGAATGCAGCTTTTACAAATTGTTTTCGGGAATTTCAGGTTTTCAATCATGTCACTTTTACGTTCACTTTACTTACGTATATGGTTGGAAAAACTTTAAATCACTTAAAGCTTAACAGAGTTTTCGTTGTCTGGGAACGTGTGTTAAAAATGAATATTACGCATAAAAACCACAAAAAGACTAATAGAATGGAAAGACTATTCATTTGAAACTGGAAGAAGAAGTAAGGTTTTAATTTTTAATTTTTTTGTTTTTAGATGTGTGGAGGAGCTCACGGCCCACCTGGTATTAAGTGGCTATCGAAGCCCATAGACATCTACAACGTAAATGTACCCATTCGAGATATTATTCTAAAGTCTCAGTTTTTACAGTACAGCGGCAGTACAACTCTTGAAACCGAAATGCATTCACGACATAAATGTCTGCCAAGGTGGTGGTATATACCCGTGTGGGCTTACCACATGCTCCATTACCACCAAAAATAATTTAGGTACCTCTTTCACCCAATGAGTAGAAGACCTTCCGAATCACCTATTCCTAGACTTCCAAATTTTATGGACATAACTATTCAAACCTTGAAAACGGAATGGTTACGCGGTTTCACTACTGAATTTCGTACCTCACAGTAAGTAAACTAGAAAAAGTAATTAACTATGCGTAATGAATTCATATTTCTTGGCAAAAATCAAAGTATTAACGAGGTAAAATATTTTATTCCTTCCACCGGTTTTTATTTCACAACGTCAGCTGACGCTGTGCCTATTGCCCTAGAAACAAACGCCACAGTATAAATTAGATCTTACAGTGGGTACACTTTTTTTTTCAAATATCAAATTGTGTCGTAATGTGTGATCGCGTTACCCTTGTCAAACTGCACTCCAATGACGCCAATATGGCACTCGCAATAAATACATCTTAGATTCAGCTTGTGGTTTAAATGCCATTCACTGTGTAAAACACGTGTACCGGCTAAACACTGCGAGAATCTGTTGGATGAGGGCTGTGTAAGATCGGTCATTGTGAGGAATCTTGGGTGGGGCTTTTGTGAACGACTGACTTACTTCTCAAGATCCTCAGTTGAGAGGCTAACAAAGATTTGGAGAGACCGCAGAATAACCAAAAACACAAAAGATCGGTTAATGAGATGCCTGGCCTTCCAATCTTTCTGTATGGGGCTGAGACGTGGACGCTGAGGATGCAAGACCGTCGTAAGATTGACGCATTGGAAATGCGGTGTTGGAGACGTCTCCTCAGAATTCCGTGGACCGCGCACCGTACCAACATTTCGATCCTGAAAGAGCTCAACATCAAGGAGAGACTATCGTCAACAGTCCAAATACGAATCCTCAAGTTCTTCGGGCACATCACTTGTAATGAGGACTCCATTAAGCGGTTGGTGGTGCAAGGGAAAGTCGAGGGCAAAAGATCTCGCGGACGATCTCCAACACGATGGATCGACCTCATAAAATCTGTGACTCACTCCAACATAAATGATTGCTCTCACTCTGCGAAACATCGTACCACATAGCGTCGCATCGCGAGAGCATCGGTATCGCAGGATCCGACTGATGCATGACCACGACCACTCTGTCAAGAGTGTACGAAAAGGAAGAGAAGAAGAAGAAGAAGAGGAACTTCTGGACCAGTAGACGGCTGCTTAATCCAAAACTACTCTAGTGACGTAGTTTGTGGCTATACATAAGTAACATTTAATTTTGATCTAGCAGTTAGTGTAGACTTAGTATGCGGTTCTATATAGGTATTATTTGAAAACATTTGGTTTTACAGAACTCATTAATTACAGAACATATTCTAATTGTGGTCTATAAAATAACGTGGCTTGAGCATGAATTGGAACAATGACGTCACAGTATACTGTCTGCAAGTCGTTTACACTGTTCAGATTGAAAATGAGTCTTTACCAAAGCCCGTTCGACCGGCACTAATACGAACGATTCCATCGTTTAAGGTCAATGCACAGAGATCTCCCATTGTCTTTATTTACGACTGATTGTACATTCAGGAAACCAGCTTTCGAATTTCGCGAGCTCTCGATTAAAATGGGGTGTGTATTTTGATTGGAGTGCAGTTTAGCATACTTTTAATATTATAAATGCGAACGTGTTTGTTTGTAACGTTTTCATTCTTAATGAATAATTAATCGATCATAATTTAATTGAGCACACACGTTATAAAGGACACAGAAAATGACATAGAATAACTTTTATCTCAAAAAGGATACAATTTTTTTTATACATTAACGCAGCGAAATCGTGTATACAAGATACTTCTCTATAAATGTGACACTATTTATGTATATGTCTGTAGTTACTCTATGTATATCATACTATAAGCATATAATACAGATGAGTAGATACTCGGCGTTATCGGTTTTATTTATTTATTGCTTCGACGGGTAGACGAGTTCACAGCCCACGTGGTGTTAATTGGTTACTGGAGCCCATAGACATCTACAGCGTAAATGCGCCACACATCTTGAGATATAAGTTCTAAGGTCTCAGTATAGTTAGAACGGCTGCCCCACCCTGCAAACCGAAACGCATTACTGGTTTATCGCAGAAATAGGCGGGGTGGTGGTACCATACCCGTGCGGATTCACAAGAGGTCCTATCACTAATATGCTCACAAGAGGTCCTACCACCAGTTAACAAGAGGTCCAAGTTGATGCTGCTGATGATGCCTGATGCTAATGCTTAAATTAGTATAAATTTTCGGTTATTTCTCTTCAACCTTATCCATGCTTGGGTAGTGGGTTTCGAGGTCTGCTCCGTGCCCTGGGAAGGAAGCACGACGACCACTTTATTCTTCGAGAACTTTATCAAGAAGCAAATCTAGTTCTGTTATTTTATTCATAAAAAATAGATGTCAAGGATTTGATTCAAAGCTGCTGTCCTAAACAACTAAATAGGTGAAGTATCTGGAAATTATTCATAGCGCGAGTCAGGTTATCGCTAGGGACCTTTTGTTCGCTAACGGATGTCGATACAGAGAATTTTAAACCATCCACGAGTACTGTTGATCTTCATTATAAGAATATAATGCGAGTAGAAGTTTTATATTGTTATATTATATCTATGCATAATATAAATAAAATAGGAGTATCTGCTTGTATTATAAAATTGAAATAACCGCTTTTTACTACATGCATATGAACACGGTACATACACCAAAATAACATTCCGATAGAGGCACCCGTCACGTGCGGACGTGCTCATCGACCACTCGATTGCCCGGCCTTTGTTCGCCCGGCTTTTGTTAGCCCGGCCATTGTTCGCGCGGCCTGTGTTCGTGGTACATCTGCCGACCAAGTGTTTTTTTCTGGAAGTTTTTAATTGTTTTGTTTCCTTTTGTTATTTCTGTGTTCGTGGTACATCTGCCGACAAACTGTCTTCCTGGAAGTGTTTAATTGTTTTGTTTCTTTTTGTTATTTCCGTTTTGTTGTGTTTTTTTCTTTGTCCTGTAGTAATCGTGCCGCATCGCCACCTGTGTTCAATAGAACCGCTCAGGTCCGAGAAGTTGGGGCCTCGCCGCAAGGCGAGTGTTTTCTAAGACCCAGGGTAGCCCCACCTGGGCACGTAGCCATCATGGACGCTGTATTTGCGGAATTTCTCCGGCTTCGCTACCCAAAGCTCACTTCCGAGTTTCAGGCCTTCAAGGCCGATCACACCGCGAGCCCTCTCGTGGACTCCGCCGAGCTCGCTGCTCCTGCGTCGCCTGTACCTGCGTGCAAAGCTTCTGCATCGAGCACCGCAGCCTCCGTCGTGCCTGCCGTTCCCGCGTCGCCTATACTGGCGAGTAAAACTGCTGCGTCGTCCGTCGTGGTCACCGTTCCAGCAGCGCGATCATCCGCGGCCTCCGTCGCACCCTCCAAAACACCTACTCGTAGGTCACCTGCGCCCGCCTCCTCGTCCTCCGACTCTGACTCGGAGATGGAGGTCGACCTCGCCCCCGCCTCATCGACGGATGGATTCACCCTGGTGCAAAAGGGTAAGAAGCGTGCCGCGGAGTCTCGAGCTCCCGCGGCCGCTAAAATTAGCAAAGCCGCGAACGCGTCGCGCCCCCGCCCTCAGACTCCCGTTGCGCCTCCAGCCCGTGCCACTCCGTCTCCGCGTCCGGTGGCACAAAATAAAACCCAGACCCCTCCCCCGGTAATCCTTCAAGAGAAGGCAGCTTGGGAACGAGTTTCTCTGGCCCTTAAGGCCAAAAATATCAATTTCACGAATGCCCGTAACCTCGCGAACGGCATTCAAATTAAGGTTCGAACACCCGACGACCATAGGGCCCTCTCTTCTTACCTCCGTAAGGAGCGTATAAGTTTCCACACGTATACGCTCCAGGAGGAGCGCGAACTCCGTGCCGTTATACGTGGCATCCCTAAAGAGTTGGATGCCGAGCTCGTTAAGGCCGACCTTCTCGAACAAGGCCTACCGGTTAACTCCGTACACCGCATGCATACAGGCCGCGGAAGGGAGCCATATAATATGGTTCTCGTCGCCCTCCAGCCTACCCCCGAGGGTAAGCAAATATTCAACATCCGAACGGTCTGTAGCCTTTCCGGAATCGCAGTCGAAACCCCACACAAGAAAGGCACACCTAGCCAGTGCCATAACTGCCAATTATACGGGCATTCTTCCCGTAACTGTCACGCGCGCCCCCGATGCGTCAAGTGCTTAGGCGATCACGCCACGGCCCTATGCACTCGCGATCAAAAAACCGCGACGGAACCGCCTAGCTGCGTCTTGTGTCGAACACAGGGTCACCCCGCAAATTACCGCGGATGCCCCCGAGCCCCTAAAATAAATCGACGCGTCGCCCGCCAAAACCGCCTCCGAGCTTCCGGCCCAGACATCAAAGCCTCGGCACCCTCTGTGTCGCAGGCTAAGCCAGCGTTCGTTCCGGCGCCGGTGCCCAGTGTCTCGGCCTGGGCGAAACCGCTGCCGTACACGAACACGGCTACAACTCCCTCCTCCGCAATTCGTCCCGCCCCCGCGACTCGTCCCTCTCCCGCGACTTGCCCTCCGACCGCGTCCGACAATCTCGCTTTAGCGATCGACTTCTTTCAGTCGATCAACTTTGAGCGCGTTAACGCTTTGGGCGACGCCATTCGCGCTGCCTCCACTGCACAACACTTTATCGCCGTTGTGCAAGAATACGCCGACGTATACGCGTCATTAAATACGTACGTCCTCCCCTCACTCCGCCGGTAATCAATGGCGTATATAAGTAGAATAAAGCCCCTATCCGTAACGATAGGATTTTTTAACGCTTACGGTCTCGCAAATCAACGTGATCAGGTTTCTGACTTTTTGCGTGACCATCAAATTGATATCTTTTTAGTGCAGGAGACCCTACTTAAGCCCGCGCGCCGTGACCCTAAAATCGCGAACTATAACATGGTCAGGAACGACAGGCTCTCTGCTCGTGGTGGTGGTACCGTCATTTACTATAGAAGAGCCCTGCATTGCGTTCCGCTCGATCCTCCCGCGCTCGCTAATATCGAAGCATCAGTGTGCCGAATCTCACTGACGGGACACGCGCCGATCGTTATCGCGTCCGTTTATCTTCCACCGGATAAGATCGTTCTAAGCAGTGATATCGAGGCGCTGCTCGGCATGGGGAGCTCTGTCATTCTGGCGGGCGACCTTAATTGTAAACACATCAGGTGGAACTCACACACTACAACCCCGAATGGCAGGCGGCTTGACGCGTTAGTCGATGATCTCGCCTTCGATATCGTCGCTCCGCTAACCCCGACTCACTACCCGCTAAATATCGCGCATCGCCCGGATATACTCGACATAGCGTTATTAAAAAACGTAACTCTACGCTTACACTCGATCGAAGTAGTTTCAGAGTTAGATTCAGACCACCGTCCCGTCGTTATGAAGCTCGGTCGCGCTCCCGATTCCGTTCCCGTCACGAGGACTGTGGTGGATTGGCACACGCTGGGCATCAGCCTGGCTGAATCTGATCCACCATCGCTCCCGTTTAGCCCGGACTCTACCCCGTCTCCTCAGGATACCGCTGAAGCCATAGACATCTTAACGTCACACATCACCTCGACATTAGATAGGTCATCGAAACAAGTTGTAGCGGAGGACTTCCTTCACCGCTTCAAATTGTCCGACGATATTAGGGAACTCCTTAGAGCTAAGAACGCCTCGATACGCGCCTACGACAGGTATCCTACCGCGGAAAATCGAATTCGAATGCGTGCCCTACAACGCGACGTAAAGTCTCGCATCGCCGAAGTCCGAGATGCCAGATGGTCTGATTTCTTAGAAAGACTCGCGCCCTCTCAAAGGTCTTACTACCGCTTAGCTCGTACTCTCAAATCGGATACGGTAGTAACTATGCCCCCCCTCGTAGGCTCCTCAGGCCGACTCGCGGCGTTCGATGATGATGAAAAAGCAGAGCTGCTGGCCGATACATTGCAAACCCAGTGCACGCCCAGCACTCAATCCGTGGACCCTGTTCATGTAGAATTAGTAGACAGTGAGGTAGAACGCAGAGTCTCCTTGCCACCCTCGGACGCGTTACCACCCGTCACCCCGATGGAAGTTAAAGACTTGATCAAAGACCTACGTCCTCGCAAGGCTCCCGGTTCCGACGGTATATCCAAGCGCGTTATTAAACTTCTACCCGTCCAACTCATCGTGATGTTGGCATCTATTTTCAATGCCGCTATGGCGAACTGTATCTTTCCCGCGGTGTGGAAAGAAGCGGACGTTATCGGCATACATAAACCCGGTAAACCAAAAAATCATCCGACGAGCTACCGCCCGATTAGCCTCCTCATGTCTCTAGGCAAACTGTATGAGCGTCTGCTCTACAAACGCCTCAGAGACTTCGTCTCATCCAAGGGCATTCTCATCGATGAACAATTCGGATTCCGTACAAATCACTCATGCGTTCAACAGGTGCACCGCCTCACGGAGCACATTCTTATGGGGCTTAATCGACCAAAACCGTTATACACGGGAGCTCTCTTCTTCGACGTCGCAAAAGCGTTCGACAAAGTCTGGCACAATGGTTTGATTTTCAAACTATTCAACATGGGCGTGCCGGATAGTCTCGTGCTCATCATACGGGACTTCTTGTCGAACCGCTCTTTTCGATATCGAGTCGAGGGAACCCGCTCCTCCCCACGACCTCTCACAGCTGGAGTCCCGCAAGGCTCTGTCCTCTCACCCCTCCTATTTAGCTTATTCGTTAACGATATTCCCCGGTCGCCGCCGACCCATTTAGCTTTATTCGCCGACGACACGACTGTTTACTATTCCAGTAGAAACAAGTCCCTAATCGCGAAGAAGCTTCAGAGCGCAGTCCTAGCCCTAGGACAGTGGTTCCGAAAATGGCGCATAGACATCAACCCAGCGAAAAGTACTGCGGTGCTATTTCAGAGGGGAAGCTCCACACGGATTTCCTCCCGTATTAGGAGGAGGAATCTCACACCCCCGATTACTCTCTTTAGTCAATCCATACCCTGGGCCAGGAAGGTCAAGTACCTGGGCGTTACCCTGGATGCATCGATGACATTCCGCCCGCATATAAAATCAGTCCGTGACCGTGCCGCGTTTATTCTCGGTAGACTCTACCCCATGATCTGTAAACGGAGTAAAATGTCCCTTCGGAACAAGGTGACACTTTACAAAACTTGCATAAGGCCCGTCATGACTTACGCGAGTGTGGTGTTCGCTCACGCGGCCCGCACACACATAGACACCCTTCAATCTCTACAATCCCGCTTTTGCAGGTTAGCCGTCGGAGCTCCGTGGTTCGTGAGGAACGTTGACCTACACGACGACCTGGGCCTCGAATCTATCCAGAAATACATGAAGTCAGCGTCGGAACGGTACTTCGATAAGGCTATGCGTCATGATAATCGCCTTATCGTAGCCGCCGCTGACTACTCCCCGAATCCTGATCATGCAGGAGCCAGTCACCGTCGACGCCCTAGACACGTCCTTACGGATCCCTCAGATCCAATAACGTTTGCACTAGACGCCTTCAGCTCTAGGAGCAGGCTTAGGGACCTCGGTAACCGTACTCGTCGAACTCGACAAAGAGTTCGCCGTGCAACCTAACCCATGAATCAGCTCGCTGAGTTTCTCGCCGGATCTTCTCAGCGGGTCGCGATTCCGATCCGGTAGTAGATTCATTCGCGAAGCAGCTACTCTTGAGTTGTTAGGTCTCCTTCGGAGGCGCTCGGGTAGCTGTTAGCAAATCCCACCCCTCCTGGCTGAGCCATTGCTCGCCCACTTGTCCTGGTGAAACTGGAAAGGCCTCCGGGCCACCAGTAATCCTTCAATCATAAAAAAAAAAAAAAAAACCAAAATAACATTTTTTACAATTTTTCTCTGTCTGTTTGTTTGTTCCAGCTAATCTCTGGAATGGCTGGACCGATTTTGACGAGACTTTCACTGATAGGTAGAACACTGGCACAGCGCTTCGCAGAATCTACTAGCGGATCGGAAACGCGACCCACTGAAAAGATCCGGCGAGAAACTCAGTGGGCTGTATCTATGGTTTAATTTACTCGTCGAGCCCTTCGTCACAAGCGACGGGTTCGGCGAGGACGGTGACCGGTGCTTGAGGTACCTAAAAGCACCGCTAATGAATCGGGAGGATCCGTAATGACGTGCTTAGGGCGAAGTCGACTGTTTACCATTCGGTCCACTGGATCGGCCATACAGTCGTCCCATGCTATAATATAACTAATATTCTATGATTATTATTTTTTACTTATTTATAGATGCTTCATTATATTCATTATATTCGATGCCTCATTAGGTTTTGAGAGTCGCAGGACTGATTAAAATTCTTTAAGGGTTTCGTTTCGCGTTAATACAAGCTTTACAAATTGTGATGGTTCTATTAATTTATTAAAATTAATTTTGTTAAATTAATTTTGAAGCAGTAATGCGTTTCGGCTTGAAGGGTGGGGCAGCCGTTGTAATTATACTTGAGACCTTAGAACTTATATTTCGAGGTGGGTGGCGCATTTACGTTGTGGATGTCTATGGGCTCCAGTACCCACTTAACACCAGGTGGGCTGTGAGCTTGTCCAACCAATTAAGCAATAAAAAAAAAAAAATCTTTGAACATTGTCGTGCTTAAGCAAATTGTAATTTTATCAAACGATGTTTTCGCGTCGTGATGTAAGACACTAGTGAATATGAGTTAAGTAGGTATTTCAATAGGAAACTTACTTTCCTTTGGGATTTGAACACCGGCATAATCGTATCGCATTAATAGACGAATTATCTATTAGACCCGGACGATTTTGTTTGATTTTTCCCAAAAACCATATCTTAGTAGGTCCCTTTCTTTTTACAGTTTTAAAAGTAGGGCTTTACAAAACAAAACGGTTAAGCAAGCTAAAACACTAGTCAAAAAATGGTTGTTAACGTTGAACTATATGGACACAGAGAACTTAATTAAAAGCAAGAAATAGCAGTAGATTTATTAGTTTTGTATCTTTTTGTTTATTTTTTCTTATTAATTTATTTTACGTAAATTGTTTATGTCTACGCTATGTTTAATTATTTGATGTGTTATTTTTATTACTCAAATCTAATATATAAAATTCTCGTGTCACAATGTTCGTTCCCATACTCCTCCGAAACCGCTTGACAGATTCTCATGAAATTTTTTATGCATATTCAGTAAGCCTGAGAATCGGCTACTATCTATTTTTCATACCCCTAAGTGACTAAGGTTGTCCACCCCTTTTTTTTTTTTTTCGGGTAGAGGGCCGAACCTCCTACGAGGTCCCCGCGCAAAAGGGGCGCGGGGTATGTGAAACTCAACGATCTGCATGGTGTTGTGAGCAGACCGCGGGCCCAAGGATTTTAGGACCCACCCACTAAACGACTCCCCTGCACTCTTACACCCGACGTCCGATCCCCTCCGAGGTCAGAACCCGGATGAGGTAGGGGGGCTACCGCGGTCAACACTACAACCAGACGGCGCGGCTCACCCCAAGGACGCCCAGCCGACGGAGCCTTCGAGGCGAATCGAAGGCTCTGAAACGTCGGCCGTCTCGGTACGGCAGCCCGTCGGGCCGCCCAGACGGTGCCGCTGGTGTCCCGGAATACCCCGCTGGACCAAAACCAGCCTGCCGGGTCGGGACGCGATACACCGTCGACCGGTCGCTCTAATCACTCCACGGCAGTCTTTTTTTTTTGGAATTTTTTTTTTTTGTTATAATGAGGTATTATGTGGTTGAATGAGGTTTTGTTATTTTTATTATATATTCCCTCATCGTTCACAGCACTACATACCTCTTTCACTCATTTACCACATTCTTACACACTTACAATAAGTTAGTTTTTTTTTCTACACTAGAAATTCCCTAGAAATCTTATATAAGGCAAAACAATGTTTGCCGGGTCAGCCAGTGTTTTTATAATATTATATGTTAAATCTTGTAATGCATGTTTTTGAGCGTAATAATTACTAATAATAGTGATGTCGTTTTGAGGTCAATTATATAAATAGTAAATCGCATTTTGGTCCTAACAATACAGGCTATGCCTAGTGTGAGGATCATTGGTTAATTTTATATCGTTGATGCCATCTGCGTAATCTCTCAATTCGTTAAATATGTAAATAGTGTTCTAGGTCATGCTTTAAGAGTTTATGTAGTAAATAAATAAATTATTATTATTATATTATCATTATTATTATAATTTCACGTGAACAAGTATTGATCAGGCCAAATAAAAAACTTCAATTACACGAACAAGCCTAATTAGAAATCCGAATCTATCCTTTATTCCACTTTAATAATATTAATAACAAATGTAACTATACTTCAAAGTTTAAATGTTCGAGTTCATTTATCTTTTCTTCTTAAAGTATCTCAATGATGTTTTATTAATTTATTTAAGATCTTTGACAGAGATTAAAATTAATAATTCATTATTCTAATCGTTATTAGATAGTTGCTTTAGTTCCCGAAATCTTAAAAGTTTTGGAAACATCAGAAATAACATAATGACAATAAAACCCGAGATATAACTGTAAAAGAAATTTTAATGATGTTATTTTTTTTTTATTGCTTAGGTGGGTGGACGAGCTCACAGCCCACCTGGTGTTAAGTGGTTACTGGAGCCCATAGACATCTACAATGTAAATGCGCCACCCACCTTGAGATATAAGTTCTAAGGTCTCAGTATAGTTACAACGCTACCCCACCCTTCAGACCGAAACGCATTACTGCTTCACGGCAGAAATAGGCGAGGGGGTGGTACCTACCCGTGCGAACTCACAAGAGGTCCTACCACCAGTAAAAAACTTAATTACCTCCTACCTACCACCGGTAAATTAACTGTGTTAATCTATTCTGGTTGTGTGGTATCCTAGAATAAACTGATCTAGAATAGCTTCCCAAACTCTTCTTGTATTTATATCGTGTCCTAAAATGCTACTAAGGAATTCGCTGAAAGAAATCAGATGGACTGACAACAGAGATTTTCTGAGTAAAATATCATGATAGCTAATCTGTATTTATTGATGAGGATATATGGTAAGCATAAACGAGTAGACTTGGAGTCTATAGAGATCATAAGGTGATTACAGCGTTGAGATATGGAATCGCAGTGTCATTGCCTAGCATCTATTTTAACTTCTCAACAAGGGCACGTGATTTCTTGACGGCCAAAATAGCTAGGATTTCATCACCCGCCGTACCTTTTACGGCAAATGTCTCAGTCGAACTCAAAACATCCGTGGGTGCTTTCTAAGTAGAAAGTGTCCCAACAGAAAATGTATTAAATATTTTACCAATAAACTAACTCGGCACACCTAAACCTCCCGGAACAATAGAAAACGATCAAAGGCCCAGCTGATTTATCACGGTAAATGCCTATTGAAAAGTTTCCCCCGAAACACTCTCATTAATTGCTTTCCCCGGTAGTTTCCAACTGAAATCAAATCGCGTACCCGGACCCGAAGATGGACCCACAAAAACTGCTGGAAACTGGAGAGTTACCCCATTAGGTCTATAAACAAGATTGATCTGCCGATCGTGTGGCCATGGTCACCGTTATCTTTATTAGCGTTGTGCATAGTTACAAAGCGATACTCTTAAATGCTAATTTAATTAGCAGCTTCTTGAAATTGCTTGAATCAAGAATTCTAACTAACTTTAATTTATTAAACTTTTTTTTTTATATATATAGAATGTTAATGTCACTGATTATTCTTGAAGTAGAAGGAACACAACAAATTGGTGTGCCAAAATAAACTAAACACAACATAATTTTACTAAGCTTAAGTAGGTTCATATTATCATGCCTTACTAAGCTTACTAATATTAAAACAGGCAGCTGTCGGAGACTCATCGCGTGCCATAAAATATTTAGTATAAAATAAATGTATATATATATATATATATATATATATGTATATATCTGCTTGTACTTTTTTTTAAATCTAACTAAAACTAACTACACCTAACCATATGGTGGCTACCGGAACATCATGCTCGTATTTATGAGTCACAGTAATGCGAATCGATATGTACTGCAAAATCTCAATTAAATTTGCCATAATGTTACTAAAAATTTATAATTTTTAAATGTCATCAATTGTGACTTAGCTATAGCTTCACGAATTTGGTGGGCGACACGCTTAGCATGAACTGTTATCCGTTCATAGCGAGTTTAGTAACAGGCTTCGGAACGGTCTCGTGGACACTAATCGTTGTAGACGCGTTCCTTACTGCGCTAAGTTAATGGATTTTAGAGAGATGAAAACGTTATGTGCGATTGTGATTGATGTATGAAAAGAGAAGTGTACGTTTGAGATAGAGATAAGAAATAATTCACTAATATTCGTCTAACAATCGCAATTCTACCAATATCATCCTAAGATCTAGATTTTTTTTTATTGCTTAGATTGATGGACGAGCTCACAGCCCACCTGGTGTTAATTGTTACCGTAGTCCACAGATATCTACAATCTAAATGCTGCCACCTACATCGAGACGTGAGATCTAAGGCCTCATTTTATACAATACAACCGCTGCCCCACCATTCAAACCGAAACGCATTAATGCTTCACGGCAGAAATAGGCCGGGTGATGGTACCTACCCGCGCGGACTCACCAGAGGTCCTACCACCAGAAATGAATGATTTATGTATTATATTATATTAACTGTTTTCTTATTAGCATCTTTTTTATTGATTAGTTGGATGGACGAGCTCACAGCCCACATGGTGTTAAGTGGTTACTGGAGCCTATATACATCTATAAGGTAAATGCGCCACCCACCTTGAGATATAAGTTCTAAGGTCTCAAGTATAGTTACAACGGCTGCCCCACCCTTCAAGCCGAAATGCATTACTACTTCACGGCAGAAACAGGTAGAGTGGCGGTACCTACCCGTGCGGACTCTCAAGAGGTCCTACCACCAGTACGGAGTTTTTTTTTTTTCGATATTGATAAACGATATTAGTTTTTGAGGATACTGCGTTATGTTACATATGCCGATAGACCAGTCGTCGTGGCCTAATGGATAAGACGTCCGGTGCATTCATGTTGAAGCGATGCACCGGTGTTCTAATCTCGCAGGCGGGTACCAATATTTCTAATGAAATACGTACTCAACAAATGTTCACGATTGACTTCCACGGTGAAGGAATAACATCGTGTAATAAAAATGAAACCCGCAAAATTATAATTTGCGTAAATTACTGGTGGTAGGACCTCTTGTGAGTCCGCACGGGTAGGTACCACCACCCCGCCTATTTCGGCCGTGAAGCAGTAATGCGTTTCGGTTTGAAGGGTAGAGCAGTCGTTGTAACTATACTTGAGACCTTAGAAGTTATATCTCAAGGTGGGTGGTGCATTTACGTTGTAGATGTCTATGGGCTCCAGTAACCACTTAACACCAGGTGGTCTGTGAGCTCATCCACCCATCTAAGCAATAAAAAAAACACACACACACACACGGAGAGCCCATACCGGTATTTTCTATCGTTCCATCTATGTTTATCACCACTAACGGAATATTTCGACATTAAGCTCATGTCTCAAGATAGACTGACGTACCCTTTGTGTCTATGGGGTCCGGTAACCCCCTAATCAGATGGGATATGGCCTAGTCCGCTCATGTCGAAATAAAAGAACACTATAAAAATTGTTTTCAGAATCAATCGAGCCATATTCCGAAGTTCATTATTAAACAGCGGTGACCTTATACTATATTTGATACATCTTTTACCAATAAATCAACAAACAAAGCACGTGCCGACGAAAACTAAATAAATAACTTATGCCACTACGCTCTTAAAGTAACCGAATTCTAACATTTCTAAAGTTCTAAGGTGGCCATACCATAAAAAATGTATTGAAATCGATCGTCGCCTATACGTACGTGTGTTACGATCGCCGAAATTGGGTTATTTCAAAACCACATATGTGAATTGCTAAGTAAACAAAATTATCGGCAATTTTTATATTATTTCAATACGGTTTTGTTGTTCATAAATTGACGGCAGATTTCAAGGATCAATGATTAAGTTAAAGAAATTATCAATGATAGAGACTCTTTAACTCACAATCTATGTATATAAAAATGAATTGCTGTTCGTTAGTCTCGCTAAAACTCGAGAACGGCTGAACCGATTTGGCTAATTTTAGTCTTGAATGATTTGTGGAAGTCCAGAGAAGGTTTGAAGGTCGATAAATATGAAAATGCTCGGAATTAAATAAAAATAACAATTTTGTTTTTCCTTTGATGTGTTTCCCCTTTGTTTGTTTTAAGTTTATTTTATACTAAACTTTAGGTTTTTATTTATCGATTGAGGCACTAAGAAGTCTGCCGGGTCAGCTAGTATTTCATATTTATGGATCGTTTCTGTTACCTTCCACGAGCTTCGCGTGTGGTTCGATTAGATTCCTTTAAAGCACGTAAATGCTAGCTAAAATTTTAACACAGATTTAATAGGAAAAATTTAATTACCTAATTCATTTTGTAACAATTCCTTTATTACCGACTAGCGACCCGCCCTCGCTTCGCTTCGGAAACATTAAAACAAACATGAAACAAAAAAAAAAAAAGAAAAAAAAAGTAGCCTATGTTCATCAGGGACAATGTCGGCTTATAATGGAAAAAGAATTTTTCAAATCGGTCCAGTAGTTTCGGAGCCTATTCGAAACAAACAAACAAACAAATCTTTCCTCTTTATAATATTAGTATAGACAACTCAGATTAAGTTTCTGATCAAGTTCTTATCCTTAATTAGAAATTGAAATACCTACTTAGTTTGAATCACTTTATTAATTTGGATTACTCGTGATTTGGATAGATTATATTTTAAGTCCGCACAAGTATGTCTCATAACTATTTCTGCCGCGACACAATAACGCGTTCTGGTTTGATACAGACAGACAACAAAACAACTGAGATTTCATATGTCAAAGTGGGTTGTGGCATTCGTGTTAATCTATCGGACCCAGCTACCATGGTCAAATCAAGTAAGCTATGAGGACACCTTACCATACTTCCACGGAAGGAAGAACATCTATACTAATATTATAAAGAGGAAAGATTTGTTTGTTTGTTTGTTTCGAATAGGCTCCGAAACTACTGGACCGATTTGAAAAATTATTTTTCCATTAGAAGCCAACATTGTCCCTGATGAACATAGGCTACTTTTTTTTATTTATTTTTTATTTTTATTTTTTTGGTTTCATGTGTGTTTTAATGTTTCCGAAGCGAAGCGAGGGCGGGTCGGGTCGCTAGTCGTGTAATAAAAATTAAACCCGCAAAATAATAATTTACGTAATTACTAGTTGTAGGACGTTTTATGAGTCCGCACGGGTATGTACCACCGCCTAACATATTTCTGTCGTGAAGCAGTAATCCGATTCGGTTTGAAGGGTGGGGCAGTCGTAGCCTAGAACTCTTGTCTCAAGGTGGCTGGCGGCATTTACTTTATAAGTGTCCATGGGCTCCAGTAGCATTGGGTAAGTCGTGAGCTCGTCCACCAATCTACGCAATAAAAAAAAAATACTTGTAATGAAAAACACATGCTAATTGATGTAAATGATCCGCTGGTACTTGTCTGATGCGCATTAAACTGTGTGCCTTGAAACATACGGTCAAAGCTTACAGTGGATTTTATTATATCTTCATAGCAGATCGCATGCTTACAGCGAAATATATATATATAATTTTTTTTATAGCTTAGATTGGTGGACGAGCTCACAGCCCATCTGGTGTTAAGTGGTTACTGGAGCCCATAGACATCCACAACGTAAATGCGCCACCCACCTTGAGATATAAGTTCTAAGGTCTCAAATATAGTTACAACGGCTGCCCCACCCTTCAAACCGAACCGCATTACTGCTTCACGGCAGAAATAGGCAAGGTGGTGGTACCTACCCGCGCGGATTCACAAGAGGTCCTACCACCAGTAATAACTAAGGTCCCCTGAGGGTTCACAGCACGCCCCAGTACCAGTCTAAAGTTCTTCGGGTACAGCCACATAAATGGTCCGTCATAAACCGTTCACATTATCGGACAATTATTGAATTATTCATGTCGTGTAGATCAACGAACTAATCACTTTAATTGTTCGAATGGACCCCTATAAATTTATGAAAGTCTCCCTTTAATGTATTGGGCGGAGATTCGGTAACGACTTACGCGGGTCGACTGCTGATGTCAATTCACGAGGAAATGATGTGGTTTAAGTTTTTTGGGTCTCTAAATTTAATCTTTAGTGGACGTGGATTTTTTCCACTTTTAGAGAATTTCGTTATGAGTAATTGGTCATTCAATGTATAGGAAATAATGTAGGGAGTCCAAAAATAATCGTAGACTTTTCAAATAGAGAAATTTTCCCCTTTTTAGGGGCTTGGAATATAATTGTTTGACAAAACAACCCTTGGCATCTGTTGTCATTTCTCCTATCCTCCATTACAAACTCAATTGGTGTTACTTACAGAATAGTATTGGTAAGAGCTTTTAGATATTTTTGTAAGGACAACGATCACCCAAGATGCATTCTTGTTCTTGCCCGTCATCGTCACAAATAGTGTGATGAAGAGTTTCTTTATACTTGCGTCCAGATTCTATATAATTAGGCAAATTTTATACAAAACGGTGATAAATCTTAATCTATCTTGATAGATCACTCTAGATATTATTAACAATACACCGCAACATACTTGCTGTATTTCATACCGAATTTCTGTAGATAAAACAGTCGTCTGGAAGAGATCGCTCTTACGCGTTGACGTTACATGTTGACGGCTTTTGAATGTTAATCGTGTTTTGGCGTGAAATAAAGTATATTCTTTCTTTCTCATCTCTGTATTCTTCGTTTGTTTTCCACGAGCTCAGACTTTTTACTGGGGGTAGGACCTCTTATGAGTCCGCGCGGGTAGGTACCACCACCCTGCCTATTTCTGCCTTGAAGCAGTAATGCGTTTCGGTTTGAAGGGTGAGGCAGCTGTTGTAACTATACTGAGATCTTAGAACTTATATCTCAGGTTGAGTGGCGCATTTACGTAGTATATGTCTATGGGATCCAGTAACCACTTAACACCAAGTGGGCTGTGAGCTCGTCCACCCATCTAAGCAATAAAAAAAAAAAATTGGTTCGTGCATAAGTTTGATAATTTACACAGCCATTGCTGGAAGTTCTGTCTGGCGAATTTTCGTTAATGTACCAATGTTGTGCACGAGGCATTGGGCATAGGGAAACCTACGGGCTTTATTGCTGCTTACATTAAATAAATAATAAGAAATTTAGCATAAAAACATTCAACTTAAGAATCATAAACATAAACTAGCTACCACCTCACCCTTCGTGTCCCTGTAGCGAAGCAGTCATGCATTCCAATTTGAATGGTTACATCCACTATATTGTACAAATGAGAACGACAGTCAAAAATACCAAAGACACCTGTACTTAACAATGGTTAAACAACGATATATCTCGAGCCTGTCACGATAATGAATTTTAACATTAATGCTAGCATTAATGCCGAGCTCGCTCAGTAAACTAAGGGCATAAATCAACAAGTGCCCAGAGAAACGTTGCGTAGACTCCCGGCATAAATTACTCACAGAAGGACAACTAAGCAATTAGAGTATTCCGAGATGGGAAATATGTTTATGTTCCCGATATATTTTGGCAAATTAAACACGTTTTGAAACGATTTCGGTATTAATACGAAGATATGATTAATATTCAGCTGGGTTCTTAATGGCGCGGTGTCGGTTTCCTAGAAATATGTACTAATGGTAAGCCAGTGTTGCAAGCCTTCGTGGAAACGTCATTCTGCCTATTTATGTGCGAAATAGTGATCTTCCAGTATCTAAGGTTTGGTATACGCATGGTATGGATGGTGGTATGCATGCATCTACTCGAAATTTACGATCGTATTCTTTGTTATTAATAAATAAATAAATAAATAAAACACGTTCAGATTGCAAGTATCATTTACTGGTGGTAGGACTTCTTGTGAGTCCGCGCGGGTAGGTACCACCGCCTTGCCTATTTCTGCCGTGAAGCAGCAACATTTACGTCACATTTACGTCGTAGATGTCGATGGGATCCAGTAACCACTTAACACCAGGTGGGCTGTGAGCTCGTCCACCCATATAAGCAATAAAAAAAACATTCTTATTGGCTTCAGTCGAGAATTGAGGTCAACAGAAATTCTAAGACTTATTCAGTGTTACAGCTGTCGGTATTCAACTAAAAAACAAGCATGAATGTACATTAACGGGGTGAGTCATCGAGTTCAAATGGTTTTGAAGTCGTCGTGGCCTAAAGGATAAGACGTCCGGTGCATTCGTGTGTAGCGATGCCTCAATTTAGGTTTTCCTGTGTTATGTGTATCAGAGACTGAAAAACATATTTATGTTTAAATACATTTATCGATAATAGACATTCAGTCAAAGAGCAAATCTATTCGTCACATAATGTTTGCCCGATGTGGGAATCGAACCCACGACCCTCGATGCAATAGTCAGGATCATTAACTACTGCACCATCGAACCAGTCAAAAGTAGAGTCAGTACCAGACTCTTGCCTATATATAACATGAATCATGCATTCCGGTGTTAATGACAATTTTTTTTATTGCTTTTTTTATTGCTTAGTTGGGTGGACGAGCTCGCAGCTCATCTGGTGTTAAGTGGTTACTGGAGCCCATAGACATCTACGACGTAAATGCGCCACCCACCTTGAGATGTAAGTTCTAAGATCTCAAGTATAGTTACAACGGCTGCCCCACCCTTCAAACCGAAACGCATTACTGTTTCACGGCAGAAATAGGCAGGGTGGTGGTACTTACCCGTGCGGACTCACCAGAGGTCCTACCACCAGTAACCAAATATGGATGAACTTCGATTTATTATTTTAAAATGCACACAACCAAAGACTTGTCACTAACCCCTTAGCATCCGGAACCCTATGGCCCTCTGTCCGTGTATGCTAATAATAAAACCCTTTCTAAGTTCTCTATAAACAGTGTTTGTATAGGACACGGGCCAGGTGTGTTTTAGAGGTTGTTCACGAATAAGTTCGATGCCCTTGGCGAGTCCGCGTTCACATCGGCCGAGAGGTATACTGATGCTTGCTTCGGGCCGTAAGTTCAAGCCCGTTGAGCTTACATGAAGCCCGCTGGCAGTTCGACATGTACAAACACGAACAAATTTAAACGTTCGATACTGTCTCATGGCCTGAGTGACCTACTCACGCCGCACTTTCATTTCTAACGACTTTCACTAATCAATTTAAATAGGTTTTGTTTTTATTGCTTAGATGGGTGGACGAGCTCACAGCCCACCGGGTGTTAAGTGGTTACTGGAGCCCATAGACATCTACAAGTAAATGCGCCACCCACCTTGAGATATTTCTAAGGTCTCAGTATAGGTAAAACGGCTGCCCCGCCCTTCAAACCGAAACGCATTACTGCTTCAAGGCAGAAATAGGCAGGGTGGTGGTACCTACCCGCGCGGACTCACAAGAGGTCCTACCACCAGTAAAAATATGTAATATATATTTTGCAACCTAAATCGGATTGTATTGTGAAGAATTGGACGCTTCCCGTATCGCGATGGTCAATAACATAAATGCATTGCAATAGATAGAATCAAGTTTAAAACAATTGTTTTCGCCTTCGTTGAGGATCGCTTCGTTTCACGACAAAAACTCTCATTCCGCCGGCAAACCCAGTTATCCCAACACCAATTTCGTGACGTAAAGTGAAATTTTCTTTAGTGAATTTTAACAAAAGTTAACAGAGTTCTCGAGGAGCCCTCTTGAAGTGTTCTTTCGCATTGTTTTAAGGGAATTCTCAACAAGATTGGCTTTCGTACAAAGTTTTCGTCGGGGACACGTTTATTTTTTTATTGGCATATTTTAGCAAGCAATACCTATTCGGGATCACCTGATTGCCTGATTGGATTTCCTTATAATTATTGTGACTTCTGCTAAGGAAGACTCGAGTTAAATTTCCGTAGGAAACGACTAGAAGAACTTCTTTCACCGAGTGGATCTTGCTAATTGGTCAAAATAATTGGTTAAAATTTTACACAGTTAAATACTTAGTCTGGCCATAAATACTGTTGTTACGATTAAAAATAAACAAAATATTACATTTGAATTTGGAATCTGTCATTTTTATATGATTGCTCATTGAGTTTTCTCATTTTGGCGCCAATACATTGTACAATATTTTGCGATATTAAAATGGAGTGGGGTGATAAAGAGAACCGAATCGCTGTGATTGCATTACACAAAGTAGGTATGGAGCCAAATGCAATTGAAACAAAATGAAACTGTAATTTATTATTGATTTCTCCACTATTTAATGGATGTTATTATACATACAAACCTTCCTCTTCAATCACTCTATCTATTAAAATAAACCGCATCAAAGTCCGTTGCGTAGTTTTAAACATTTAAGCATACATAAGGACAGAAAAAGCGACTGTTTTATACCATGTAGTGAAGATTTTTTACAGAAGGTATCAATAGCGCGATTCAAAATTTTGCTGAATTTATTACGTTTAGAGACAGTTGAGATGTAACTATGAATGTAAATAGCTTTGAACTTTTCAACACGAATTCGCATTCGAAGTATTTTTTATTGCCTGTTTTTTGCCCTTGTAGGCAGACGAGCATAAGGCCCACCTCACGGTGAGTGGTTACCGTCGCCCATGGACTTCAGCAATGCCGGGGGCAGATCCAAGCCGCTGCCTACCGTTAAGTACTCTCCACAAGCCTCGTTTGAAGAAGGATATGTCATAGCGCTATGCTTAGTCACCGTCAGTCGTGGACATGAACAATGACAGGGGCACAGCCAAGCTCCTGATAACTAAGTATGATTGACAGTTCAAATGGCTGGTGCTTTTTTGTTTTTTTTTTTAATTTGCCGAGCTTTTAACCTTATTTTTAAATACTTATATAGCGAAACGTAGTCCACAGATATCACAAAGTATAACCATAACCCAAACCCACACCCAGACTTATGGATAACTCGTCGAACTATTTAGACCGATAAAGTCTGACCTGGTTCCTGAAAATGACAAATTATTTCTACATCACTAAATCATTTCCAATATTACGTCAATGATTCACGTAACATAGTTTAAATGAATCATTTTTTTAATGTGTCTCACGACTAATGATTATTTACTTTTCATGACAGCATTTCATGTTAATTTTGTTTTTGTTTTTTATCTAAATATCTATAGTAATCTTTAGTGATTATGCTAGTTTCACCGGACTCAGTATTACTAGGGGAACTGATGGGGTTCAGTTTTGAAGACTTTGCTAACGTCTGGTTTAGCAAGAGCAGTGCCGTATTTAAAGGCACTTTTTACTGGCGGTAGGACCTCTTGAGAGTCAGCGCGGGTAGGTACCACATATTTCTGCCGTGAAGCAGTAATGCGTTTCGGATTGAAGGGTGGGACTGCCGTTGTAAATGTACTTGAGACCTTAGAACTTGTTTCTCGGGGTGGATGGCGCATTTACGTTGTGGATGTCTATGGGCTCCAGTAACCACTTAACACCAGGTGGGCTCTGGAGCTCGTCCACCCAACTAAGCAATAAAAAAAGCAGGACGGGTAGACCACCGACATTCTGCCTATTTCTCTAGCGAAACAGGCATATAATTTAACTAGCGACCCGCCCTCGCTTCGCTTCGGAAACATTAAAACACACATGAAACCAAAAAAAAAAAATTAAAAAAAAATAAAAAAAGTAGCCTATGTTCATCAGGGACAATGTCGGCTTCTAATGGAAAAAGATTTTTTCAAATCGGTCCAGTAGCTTCGGAGCCTATTCGAAACAAACAAACAAACAAATCTTTCCTCTTTATAATATTAGTATAGAATAATTGAGATTTTGGTGTCAAGTTTCAAGTCGGTATCGGGAATTGAATTGGGCTAGGATAACCACTTAGCACCGGATAGACTGCAAGCTCGTATAGGCATCTCATGAAAAAAAAAGGTTTATAATTACTTGCCATCGTAATAACAAGATTTTCAGTGCGGATAAAATGGTAAAGATCAAAATTATTACATGAATTTGAGCCTTAAAACCGTTAGCATGAAATCCTTTATTCGTCGGACCACAAAAATAGCGGTAAAAATACATTTTCAGTAATAACTAAACGGCTCGGACGTGCTTCGTTCGAAAACAATTTTTATGACAAAATTTACGTTTATGTTCGAAAATTATACTATTTTTTATCATGAAACTCAAAAACGCAGTTCCTTTTGTTTGTATCAAGATTGAAACGATTCGATAAGGGTGTATTTACGCGGATTTAATAGAAAACAGATAAGCGCTTTCTGCTAAAGCGCCTTCATAATTTTAGCTAGATAGCAGGCATTGTTATGTGTAATAGATATTAAGGGTTAAAGTATGTAATTGCCGATTTGTACTAAATTGAAATTTGTTTTTTTCTTCATTTAACTATACTTGAGACTTGATAACTTGTAACTATACTTGAGACCTTAGAACTTGTATCTCAAGGTGGGTGGCGCATTTACGTTTGGATGTCTATGGGCTCCAGTAACCACTTAACACCAGGTGGGCTCTGAGCTTGTCCACCCATCTAAGCAATAAAAAAAATAAAAAATTAACATATTTATTTAATCAAAATATCTACCAATATTATCTATACATTGTTGCCATTTAATAGGAAGGTCCTTTATGCCTTTGCGATAGAACTCTGGTGATCTAGATTCTGGAAACTGTGTGAAAGCATTTTGTACTGCCTTCTAGGCAGAAAACTTTTTAGCACGTAGAAAATTGTCCAAATCACGAAAAAAATTGTATTCCGTTGGACCAAGGTCTGGCGAATACGGAGGTGATGAATGGTTTCTAATTGCAGTTCTTGTAGAGTTAAAATGGTTTCTCGTGCTGTATGAGGTCTCGCGTTATCATGGAGCAATAATGGTGAAGATCGATTCATGAGTCGGGGCTGTTTCACTTCAAGTTTTGGTATCATTGTTCGGAGTTCGGCACAGCAGACATCTGCCGTTATTGCTTGACCAGATCGGAGAACGCCATGCTGAGATCACCAAACAGCTATCATTACCTTTTTATTGGTTAGTTTTGCTTTAGGACACTGTTGCGGCGCTTGACCTGGGGTCATCCGCTGCATTTTTCGCTTACAGTTATCGTAAAGAATCAACTTTTCACCACATGTCACAATTCGATCCAATATTCCTTCATTTCTGTATCTATTTAATAAGGCAACACAAGTTTCAACACGCGTTTCTTTCTGAAGATCAGTCAAATCATGAGGCACCCATTTTTCATATTTTATTATTAACGCAAATGAGTAAATATTGTTCGTAAGGTAAATTAAACCATGCCGCTAATTCCTGGCTCGGATCGGCTTCCACCATTTCTTTCAATTCATTGTTATTCACATGTGTGGGCGGTCTTCCACGTGGTTCGTTCTTCAAATCCAAATTTCCATCATGAAAGCGTTTAAACCAAAATCGTACGGTGCGTTCATTAGCAGTCCCCTCTCCAAACGCAACATTGATATTGCGAGCTGTTTCTTCAGCGTTAGTTGATTCAAAAATCACTCGAAATTTCTAAGTAACCATCTTTCTTGTCTAAGCTGAATAAAAAAAAAACAACTGAAAGTCGATAATCGAATGTTGCACATTTTTTTAAAGTAGAACTTCATAGGTACCATTTGAAAAAAGTTTCACTCAAAAACCTCAAACTCAAACCATGAAGGCTCTATGTCAATTCGAAGTACCTATTACAATAAAACGGCAATTTCATACTTTAAATTAAATATTATGAGTATATTATTGATATTTATGAACTTAGCCTAACAATGACAGTTATGAAGCGTGACTGAGAAAGATAGATGTCGTATTAGAAGGTAAAAGAGACGGCGAATGAATGTTTGACATATAGTTTTGGTGAAGGTCGCTACTCGATGTAACGCTGGTTAGACGTAGTGTACTTCTGAGGACGAAAAACGTGTACATTATATTTAATTGACTATAATAAAGACGGAATTAAAATGAAGTTTGTGTGTGTGGCATCTACCTACCCACCTACACACACTAACACACTTACTATGTACATTGTCATTTATATAATATATACATATAATAAATACATATAATAATAACACGTACACATTTATTCTACAACTATAATAGCCCAAGAGCCCGTGGGCTCTACCTGTATGTATTTGACCAGACCTGAATTTTCGTACATTGAGACCCCTATACCTACCATGCATGAGGTGGGGACTCACTAAGCTCAAAGTGGTCGACGCGCCGAGCGCTCAGGTAGGACAGGTACCGATTTTGACGGATTTTAAATCCATTTGACCACGTATGCCGTTTTGAAATTTTGAAAATATATGATTATTATTATCGGAAAATAAGAATGGCAGACCATTATCGCGCATTTTATTTTGTGGCAGACCACTTTGAAAATGCTAAAAAAATAAAATTTTGAAAGTAATTGACCAGATCTGCCATTGATATAATAATATGTTGTTTATTATAGTCTTAAAAACTTATATTGATCACGGCAGACCTCTACATTGTGTACACACATCAACATATAATAAAATCTTAGCTACTACCCGGCCAGATGTATATTATGTTTTCCGTTCACTGTTTTAGAGGAATATAAATTACTTGCGATTTACTTTAGCAATGTATTTACCGAAATTAATATTTTTTTATATTCTATATACTAAACTTCATTAGTTAGACAATAAAGAAGTGAATTTGTTATGGAATAATTATAAATAATACGGTATAATGCTGATCAAAAAATAATTCAATTCCTCATTTTTATTTCGTCAAGACAAAATTTAAAAGTGTTAAATCAGTTAAAAAAAATATGCATGCATTACATATATATATATATATATATATATATATCTTCATTCATCATCATCATCATCATCGGAGTCATCTTTACCGTTAGGCGACTCGTCTTCATCATCCATTGAATCGAATACTGCAAAAATAAAACATAAATTGTAAAATGAACGTAAATTCATCTGAACATGTTCGAGAAAGAATTGTTATCAACTTACCAGGAACATTGGTGATTAAGTCACTCACAAAATATGGAAGTTGGTCACCTTCGAACCCTTTGAAGGCATATATGTTGTCCTGCTCAATCCAACCATACTCCAATGGGTCTAAAGTTGTGGGTTGTTTTTTGTAAGTATTTCTCCAAATAGAAGAAATATAATGGGCCCTCAAAGTTGTTGATAAAACTCACTCTTACACGGTGGTATTGAGCTTGCTTCAAAATTTTGATTTTTTTTCTATAATTTTCATTGATGTCTGAATCTTTATAGTTGCTAACGAATAGCTGGAACCTTACATCATCTACATCACTAGATTTTTTGGCATTGTATAGCTGGCAAGTTAAATGTTGAATGATAAAAATGAGGAATTGAATTATTTTTTGATCAGCATTATACCGTATTATTTATAATTATTCCATAACAAATTCACTTCTTTATTGTCTAACTAATGAAGTTTAGTATATAGAATATAAAAAAATATTAATTTCGGTAAATACATTGCTAAAGTAAATCGCAATTAAATTATATTCCTCTAAAACAGTGAACGGAAAACATAATATACATCTGGCCGGGTAGTAGCTAAGATTTTATTATATGTTGATGTGTGTACGCAATGTAGAGGTCTGCCGTGATCAATATAAGTTTTTAAGACTATAATAAACAACATATTATTATATCAATGGCAGATCTGGTCAATTACTTTCAAAATTTTATTTTTTTAGCATTTTCAAAGTGGTCTGCCACAAAGTAAAATGCGCGATAATGGTCTGCCATTCTTATTTTCCGATAATAATAATCATATATTTTCAAAATTTCAAAACGGCAGACGTGGTCAAATGGATTTAAAATCCGTCAAAATCGGTACCTGTCCTACCTGAGCGCTCGGCGCGTCGACCACTTTGAGCTTAGTGAGTCCCCACCTCATGCATGGTAGGTGAACCCACGCACGTCCCGACCGCCGCGCGATACCAGCCCGATGTGCTGGACGTGTGTGTTCATAAGGGGCTACGGTGCCCCGTAACGATCGAGGCACTGTACGACCTGGGTACCCCCCATCTCCCTATCCTGGTGACACTGGGAATGGGGCTCACCCGGGTTGCGACTTCGCCCCTACGACCGAAGGTCGACTGGGAGCTCTTTAAGAGACGACTAGTCGACCTTCCCGTAATTCAGGACTCCAACACCCCTGAGGGGGTCGACGACGCGGCAGTCCGCCTTGTCGACTCCATCAGGGGAGCGATTGACCAGGCGACGACTCTTGTGCCCAGCGGCGGGCCCAGAGGTAGACTCCCGGCCCATCTGAAGGCGATCATTCGCCGGAAGAGGGGCCTGAGGAGGCTCTGGGCGACAACACGTTGTCCCAGGATCAAGGGCAAGCTTAATGAGTTGGAAGCGGAGTTGGCGGCGAAGATTAGCTCCTTTCGGGGCTATGCGTGGGAGGAACGGATTGAGGAGGCCCGTGAGGACCCCTCTTCCGTGTCCCTTCACCGACTTTGCCGCCAGCTCTCAAATCGGCCTGCCCCGACTTGTCCACTCGTGGACGAGAGGGGCAACCGATGCTTCTCGGCTCAGGCCCGCGCCGATGTCCTGGCCGCAATGCTGGAGCGGCAGTTCGTTCCGAATGACTCTGCACCCTCAGAGGCCGCATTCCACCAATCGGTGGAGGAGAGCGTAGCGAACCTACTCTCCTCCCCGGTGCCATCGTTGGAAGATGATGTTTTCATCACTCCCAGTGAATTGCGCCTCTCCATCAAGCGGATGAAGAGGCGCAAGGCGCCGGGCGAGGACGGTATTCCCTCCCTCGCATTCTTTCACTTCCCTGAAACGGTCGTGTCATACATGACACGGCTGTTCAATTCCATTCTGTCCACAGGACACTTCCCGGGAATTTGGAAATTGGGCAAGGTTATCGCCTTGCCCAAACCCGGCAAGGATAGGAGAAATCCCTCCAGTTACCGTCCGATCACCTTGCTGTCGCATGTGGGCAAGTTGTTTGAGAGGCTGCTGCTGAGAAGGGTGTCGCCGCACATCCTTCCCAGACCCGAGCAGTTCGGGTTTCGCAGCGGTCACTCGACAACGCTGCAATTGGTCCGCGTCATGCATCACTTGGCGGATCGGTCCAACGCGCGCCAGTACACGGCCGCAGTCTTTCTCGATATCGAGAAAGCCTTCGACCGTGTCTGGCATGCGGGACTGATCCACACGCTGGTGCAGAACACGGACCTCCAGCACGCCTACGTGCGACTGCTGGGGTCGTACCTGGAGGGAAGATCCTTCTTTGTCGCGGTCGAGGGCGCCAAGTCGTCGGTGCGCCCAGTCACGGCCGGAGTTCCTCAGGGAAGCGTCCTGGCTCCATTCCTCTACGCTCTCTACACCAACGATATTCCCACGCTCGAGGGTAACCTCCAAGCGTGGGAAGTAGACGTGAAGTTGGCGCTGTTTGCCGACGACAGCGCCTACTTCTCGTCATCCAACGTCCCCTCTGCGGCCATTCTGAGGATGCAGAGGCTTTTGGACTTACTGCCCCAGTGGCTGGACCGATGGAGGGTCGCGGTCAACGTGGGGAAGACTGCGGCTATCCTCTTCGGTCCGGTCCGCACAACAGTCGTCCCGGGACAGCTCAGTCTCCGTGGCGCTAATGTCGAGTTTAGATCCAGCGTCCGGTACTTGGGGGTCGATATCGACCGGGGTTTGAGGATGACCGCCCACGCCAATAAGGCGTTGGCGGCCGCTCGCTGTGCGAGATTCCTCCTCCGGCCGGTGTTGGCCTCCAGGTTGCCGGTCAGGACTAAGCTCGGCATTTATAAGACGTATGTCCGTTCCCGTATCACGTACGCAGCTGAGGCCTGGTATCACCTCATCCCGCAGGGTATGCGGGCGAGGTTACAGGTCCAGCAAAATCTGGCTCTTCGCACGATAGTCGGAGCAGGGCGTTACGTCAGAAATGACGTAATCGCCCGGGATCTGGATGTGGAGTCGCTCGAGGAGTTCATCCGGAGGCTAGCTCGTAATCTTTACGAGCGGGCTGACGGTGGACCCCACGAGCACCTCCACAATATAGCTCCCTTGCACGCCAGACCACCTGATGGTCGGGCGCTACCAAGGGAGCTACTGGAACCCCCGGCTATGGTAAGATAGTCGGCTTAATCGGAGTGATATGGGAGTGCTCATAATGAGTGCCCCCATGGGACTGAGCTGTCCACACTCGTCATGTCCCCCCACATTGTTGGGGTGCCCCCTTATGGGGACCCATTTCCCACCCCCGTTGGGTGGACCACTCCCCCGTCTGGGGAGTGTTTAACATCGGTCCCTCCCCGCGATGGTCTTCCCCTTTTGGGGAGCCCAGAACGGGTGAGCGCCAAACTAGTGCCGCGGCTCCTCCTCTGGTTTGTAGAGGTGGGGCCGCGGCATGGGGCCGGTGGCGGGCCCCAAGGTTGCCGACTGTTGTCCCTGTATGTATATAGTAGTTTAGTTAGCTTTAGGTTAGTTGTAGTTAGTTGTAGTTAGATAGTAAGAAAAAAAAAAAAAAAAAAAAAATATATATATAGCATTAGGAAGCAGAGGACAGCAGCCGGCGCCGGGGTGCGTCGTCCGCGGGCACCACTCCTCCTGCATCATCAAGCCCGTCGTATTAAATATATGTATGTATTTTTGTCGATGTGAGTGTGCCGAAGCACGCTGCGAACAGCCCCCCCCCAATCCAGTCTTGCATCCATTTCACCCCTGCCCTATGTGGCAGGGAGCGTCTGCCCGGGTAGTGGGGTTTACCCCGAGGCCCGCTCCGTGCCCCCGTAAGGGAGTACGACGACCCCGAAAGAAGAAGAAGCATGGTAGGTATAGGGGTCTCAATGTACGAAAATTCAGGTCTGGTCAAATACATACAGGTAGAGCCCACGGGCTCTTGGGCTATAATATTAGTATATTTACATATTTATAAGCATTATACCGACACCAGACGACAAAATAACGGCAATAGAATGTGCAACGCAACACATTCCAACGGTATTTGCAGTGGAGTGTGTGTGGAGACAACCCCGCTCCGGCGCATCGTCCCAACCGACAGCGATTCTCTCGACTTCACGCAGATCGCATGTCGGCTATCGATAACCTACTGATTCCGTAATTCTTTGTTTCCTGTATGTTTTATTTAAATTCAGTTTCCCCTTACTACCTATCTCACTATTTCATTCTATGGACTAATTCTTCGTCTGTGCTGTGCTACCTGTTTGTGCGTGTTCAATTTATTGTATGTAAATAAATAATAAACCTGGACTTTTGGTGATTAATTTCATTGATGTGTGGTGCAATTTAAATCCATAAAAACTATTTAACCTAAATGTGAAACAATCAACTGTCTTAATAGCCCAAAACGAATAGAGGATCCTATGTTTATTTAAATATTCTTTTTTGAAACGATGTATACGCTGCAGTTAATTACATTCTTTAGATGATTCTTGTACGTGTGATGGGTGTCTGGAAGGATCGCTCTTAGTAATAAGACTGTTTATTGTAATTTTGAATTTAATGTTTTGAATTTTTGTTTACTAATTATTATTATTTTCTTTTTTTTTGCTTAGATACCCATCTACGATGTTCAACGACCACTTTGGATTAAGTGGCTAGCAACGGCCATTGAAATCACACAGTGAATGAGCCCATCTATCTTGAAATATGTGGTTCAAGGGTTTCACTCAAGGATATTTTTTTTATAGCTTAGATGGGTGGACGAGCTCACAGCCCAGCTGGTGTTAATTGGTTACCGGAGCCCATAGACATCTTAAACGTAAATGCGCCACGCACCTCGAGATATAAGTTCTAAGGTCTCAAGTATAGTTAGATATATTATGTTTAATAGAATTCACTAATTAAAGTACCCAATACATTAACAATGGAAACTAATTTGCACTGCAATGAAGTTCAAAACGTATTACGCTTTGAAATTGGTAGATTTAGAGTTCACGTTGACATTACAACGAAATTGGGTTTGCTAAGAAACTACTTAGTTTGTTTCAGACTGCACATACGTTAGCTTCGAGCTTAACAGGGTTATTGACTCTAGCACTATGGTCATTGTTCATCAGAATACTGTTTATTTTTATTTTGAACCTCATAAACATTACATGCATTAGTAGACAGTTATTGAAACATATTTATGAAGTGTTAGAACGTATTTTGAGTGCTTGGGAGGAGTTTTTATTTATTACGCAGACCGTTGAACAAACTTAAGGCCCAGCTGATCTTAAGCGGTATCCAGAGCTCATGGACATCAGAACGTGAATATCGCAGCTCACCTTGAGACTTGAGGTCTATCTTTCAAATGTATTGTAAATCACGCATATAAATTTTTTTACATGTTTTATTTCTGTGACTGATCCGGCGAGAAACTCAGTGGGCTGTGTCTATGGGTTAATTTGCTCGTCGAGCCCTTCGTTGCAAGTGACGGGTTCGGCAAAGACGGTGACCGGTGCTTGAGGTACCTAAAAGGATCGTTAATCGATATGGAGGATCCGTGATGACGTGCTTAGGGCGACGTCGACTGTTTACCATTTGGTCCACAGGATCGGGTATGCGATGTCATGAGATTTGCTTTATGGTATTTATACGCTCCTGTAACCACTTAATACCAGCTGTGCTTTTTTTTAGTTCGAAAGGAATTCGCTGGGTTTCTGCTTATACGTTGAGAATGGTAAATAGGACACGTCAGAGTAACTATTTGGGTTATAAGCCACTAAAAGCAGCGTAAACAGTAACTTCGCTGCTACACAAGTTCATCGAAAAAAAAGCCTAGTTTTTTTTTAATGGCACTTACAGAACTTTCATTAAAGTTTCAGGGGGCTTTGAAGCTTTTGCAGTCTCGGAGTTATTTTCCATGTTTAATTATGAGCGTTGCGTTAATGCGACCCTCCTCGAGCCGCGGATGATATTTCCCCACGATCCACCCTCAGTTGCGGCTTTATCTCGAGGCTTATGTTAGGCTATAGGGCTATCGTCAAGTTCCCTATTTTTGTCTCGGAGCAATCATAGATTCCACTGAGAAGATTAGTTGAAAACAAAACTAAAAAATCAAGTTTCCAATGATATACGTACTTAACAAATGTTCACGATTGACTTCCACGGTGAAGGAATAACATCTTCTATATAAAAGTGAATTGCTGTTCGTTAGTCTCGCTAAAACTCGAGAACGGCTGAACCGATTTGGCTAATTTTGGTCTTTAATTATTTGTAGAGGTCCAGAGAAGGTTTAAAAGGTAAATAAATATGAAAATGCTCGGAATTAAATAAAAATAACAATTTTGTTTTTCCTTTGATGTCCCCCCCGTTGGACGGATTCCTTTTGTTTGTTTTAATTTTATACAAAAGTTTAGGTCTTTTATTTATCGATTGAGGCACTACGAAGTCTGCCGGGTCAGCTAGTCGTGTAATAAAAATTAAACCCGCAAAATTATAATTTGCGTAATTACTGGTGGTCGGACAACTTTTGAGTCCACAAGGGTAGGTTCCACCACCTTGTCTATTTCTGCCGTGAAGCAATAATGCGTTTCGGTTTGAAGGGCGGGGCGGCGGTTGTACTGTTAAAAGTGAGACTTTAACTCATGTCTCAACGTGAGTGGCGGCATTTACGTTGTAGATGCCCATGGCCTCTGGTAATCACTTAACATCAGGTAGGCCGTAAGCTCGTCCACCCATCTAAGCAATAAAAAAAACCCTAAATGATATCTTTATGGTAATCTATAGACCTATAGACATGACAACGTGACTGCAACAACCCATCTTAAGGCAAGAGGTCGTTGTCCCAATTATATTGGAGAACAGCTGTCCTGCCCTTGGAACTGAAACGACTGATGGCTTCGCGACAAAAATATGTAACATGATGGTACCTACCTGAGCGGGTTTAAATTGCGCCCTAGCCTGTGTTCCCTGTACTAGCTTCTCTTAGACTTCCCACCATTTAAATCGCATCGCAAATCATTTCCTACAAAAAAAAATTGTTAGGAGGATGCGGTAAAAGTTGTCGTCATAGACATTGTAGCGTCAAAATTCTTAGGGCTCTGTCGCAAAACCTTCCACAATATCGGTCCTCTTGACAGCAGTCAAGTTCATATACTCGTATTAGGGGTGGATAGCTCAATTTTTTTATTTTTTTTAAATCATTTTTGTAATGTTCTATATAGAAGAGTATCTCAAATTTCGATTGAGAAAAACGATTTTGATATTAAATTCCGTTACAGTTTTGTGATTAAATATTAAAAATTCCTTCATCTGCGTAGTTTTCTTTTTTCACCTATTATCCTCGTCAAATGCAAACGCAGCCCGAGGGAGAATTTTATTTTCTCCCGACTGAACTGTATTTGACGGAATAGTTCAGAGCGTACTTGACTAAAAAAAACTAAATAACGATATTTTAGGAAATCTATCAGCGAAGAAAGATTATATCATCATAGAAAGAAAACTGAATATAAATAATGAATCTTGCTACGTAGATTTATATGAGACATTTTTTGAATAAGGCATTTATTATAATAGTATTTGTAGTTAAATTGTATTAAGTTCTTTTTTACTTTTACACTGCATAGATGAGATGATGATGTGTCATTTAGGTTTTATTTTTCAACATAGTGGTTTCAAATGTATTATTATTATTATTTTAAAATTTCAATCAACTCACACTTTTAACCAACCCAAGCTAACTGTAAAATTTTCTCTAATGTTGATTCGACGGGTAACAGATACGAGAAAAAAGTATGACCTAGTCCCCGAATACCAGACATCTTCAACAAAGATGATGAACTGAACCCGACTCGGAACGAAGGAAAGTCAAAAGATAAAGATGAAAAAATAGATGATAACATAAACTTATTACAATATCAAAATCATTTATTAAGAAACAAATAAATAGTCACAAACAGGAAAACTAAGAAAAGCATAAATTGCCAAAAATTCAACAAAGACGTCATTAGAGAAAATGTATCCAATTATTTTCAGGAGAACAACTGGCATTGTCTCCGAATAGCCTGCATTATCAACACGCATGTGTCTTGAACAGCGTTTTACGAGCAGTGAACGGTAGCTTCATTTGTTTATATTTATATACTTTATATATTATGTATATAATTTTTGGGAATATATACAGAAGTATGTATAATTCTGAATTGTTTGAGTGTACTGCATTTTCCAATGAAATTATAATTGAATTTACTTCGATATAAACATAGTTAAAATACAGTTGTTTAATGTAAAAACCTATTTAATTACCGGCTTGACAACAACCAGCGAATCAAACTCTGTTTCTCTGTTTAATTATGAGTGTGTTAGTATAAGCGGTTGTGGATGAGAACTGAAGTTAATCATTTATTATCTCGGTGTGGATCTACTGATATCATAACATTAAAGTCTCATTGTAAGTTAATAAGTAATTATTTAATTAATTGATTTGCATTCTGTAGCAGATGTGACAATGTGTTGATACCGTCGACTTTGAAACATGAAATCGAAGTTGTAATACAGAGTAGTATAATCTTCAAAAAGGAATAAATATTTAATATATTTAATATATATATTTAATATATATATTTTTTCAAGCCTCTTAAAATACAAACACGTACAAAAATTCTTAACACTAGTATAATAATATACATGGCTTTTTTATGAGGTATACAATAACAATATTCCCTGACTTTTATGCTAGGAAAACCTGTGTTACAAAAGTCAGTGGTTCAGTGCTAGGTCACCAGGTAAAGAAAGTTAACCAGGAATAAATGGCTGCTTTTGCACTGGCAGAGTATTAAGCGGTAGGCAGCGACTTGGTTCTGCCCCTGGCATTGCTGAAGTCGATGGGTGACGGTAACCACTCACCATCAGGTGGGCCGTATGCTCGCCTGCCTACAAGAGCAATAAAAAAAAAGCATGACAATATAAGATTTCAACTTTCAGTTATTGACATCGGTGATGACAGGAGCATAGTTAAGTTGCTACCCACAAGTGATGATGTAAATTCCACTTCTTCCACTACGTGATGTGAGGTCAAATTCTCCATTTACCGTTGTTTTAAAACATGCCTTAATAAATTTGTTTTAATAAATATACCCCACATCTGGTCATTGCTTATTGGCTTTTATTCAATATAGGGTTTCTCTTTAAGAAAATTTAATCAAATTTTTCTTTTACACGAATATATTTTAAATTCAGTTCAGTTTTAGACAGACATTTTTTTTATGTACACAATTGATTCAATAGGTTGACGAGCATTGGATTTGATAGTAAGCAATGGTCAAGGAGTTTGGCAGATAATTTTAAAATCTGGATCGTAACTCCTCGACGTTTTAGCATCAACATATTTTTTTTTGTATGTTTGGTGTCTATAAGTATATTGCAGACATGCACTGTGTGTATTGCCTTTGAACTCATATAATATACTACGTTTTTTTTTTTTTTTTTATGAGAAAATACTGTTTAAAAAAAAAAAAAAAACTATGTGTATTAGTTCAGTCTATTTGTTGCTTAATTGCTACTGTAGACCATTTGGCATATTATAACAACTTGAATACCTTTCCTACTTTGGGACGTAAGTCGAAATTGGATCATATAACTGCAATACTTCAAACTGTAATGCGTGATTTGTGAGTGGCGGAAAAAGGTAGCTAGCAAGTGGGCTCGGCGTTATCCGGTTCTGCGGCCCAATCCCATGTTGTTTACGGATCGAATTACAATTTGTACCCGATAAAAAACTGCCTTAAAATTATTCCCGGATCAAAAGCATAGCTGATGAACGTAAATGAATTTATTGAAATTTATTGGTTTAAAAATAACTTGTATTAAAATGTTTTACTGAAATTGAACGAAATCCATATTTAGTTTTATTAATAATCTGTGTGAAATTTATAAATTAGCGTTAAGCCCAAAGCCCAGTAAATGGTTATTGTGCGCTTAAGCGTGATGCACTGTTACAGCTATTACTAAGCTTAGCTGTAGCTAAGTTTTGTGCTTACGTTATGTGGAAATTGTTTGAGGCCGATTTAAGTTACTAATCAATTTATGTTAAGATCGTTTATTGTATACCGAATAAGAGAAAAACCACTAATTTAAAATAGGTGTCTCATCTCTGTATAAGCTAAATCTGTGGCTCGAAGAAAGCTGAAAACTTCCAAAGCCTGCTGCTTTGCGCTGACAACTTAAAAAATACTTTTCAAAAATAGAATGCCACCCAGTCCCGTTACGCTATAAAACCTACACGAGAAAACCCCGTAATTCCGCTTCTCCCCGACCGATATAAAATATGAAAGACTGAGCGAAATTCGCCCGGCTCCCGAGCGCCGTTCGGCTGTTTCCGCCGACCGTCGGCCGCCCTCGGGCGCCGTAGCGGCAGTTTCGTAGCGGACTCCGTAGAGTGTCTACGTAGCGGTCCGCGAGTCCAATCAACACAGTTCTGGCGGTGTATGTGCTTTTTGTATGAAATGCTGTGATTTCCGTATGAGTGACGTCAAATGATGTGTTGTGTGTTCTGGAGGATCGTACGACGGACTCTTTGATGTCAGAAAAATGGTAAGTTCTCGTTTACTTTGAGCGTGCTGTGTGTGTGTGTTTTTTTTATGTCGGTGTCGTTACATTTAATCATTGGCGCATAGAGGAAATTACCGTGATTTCAGATAGGTTGTTTTTGATAACTATGCGTCATTGTGAAATAGTAAACACGCTAATACTAACAGTTCCGTATTCGATATTTTCGTGAATAGCAGAGATTTTGATTTGTGTTATTTTGGGGTTGGGTTTATTTTGTGTGTTGTTTCTAAGGTTGTTAAAAACAAATTTTTATTCGATAATATAAATATGTTTACTAACAATAATAATAGTTGTTTTAAAGATCCTGATAAACGATTACTTGCGGTTTTAGTAAATTTCGTTCGATGTTTTATTTAAAAAACATTTATTTCCTAATGACTTGTTGTGCAATAGTAAATCGTTTCACGAAATTAATTAATAAAGTGACCAAATTTGTTTTGATTGAATAAATTTCAGGTCTAGAACTGATTTGCTATCAATGGAAACTTGTGGGACAAGCAAATTATAATCTAATCGAATGCGAAATTATTGAATTATTTTGCTTTAATTAATTTAATAATAATTTTATTAATTGATGATTAGCTAATTAATTCGGTGGTCATTATTTTATGTCGTATTACAATAAGAGTTAAATCCCTATTAATTTACAACTATCCTTTATAATTCTGTTCGTCAAAACTCGATTTGTCCATGTTATATTTTTCTTTTTTTTATTCATTTCGTTGTTTTGACCGAAATGTGTTTTAGTTTCAACTACAATTGCTAGTTTTAGTTTTAATTCTATCTTAATTTTTCTATTCAGTTATGATATAAATTTTATCTTGAACAATTCGCGATGGATTCATATTTAACAAAGATATTGTGATATTGTCAGTCGTTTATGATCACGAGAACGAGTATTAAAAGCTTTGGAAATGATATAATTGCAACAGGAAAAAAACGTGACATTAACCCGTAAAAGTATTATAATTTTAATTATGTGCAATACTCACCGAAAACCGAAGAGAATACTATGAAGATAGTGTGCTTATACTGATTCTAGATTTCTGAATATAGAATTTAACTGATAACAATTTTGAATTAGCACTTGACTACAATTTTTTTTTATTGCTTAGATGGGTGGACGAGCTCATAGCTCACCTGGTGTTAAGTGGTTACTGGAGCCCATAGACATCTACAACGTAAATGTGCCACCCACTTTGAGATATAAGTTCTAAGGTCTCAAGTATAGTTACAACGGCTACCTCACCCTTCAAACCGAAACGCATTACGCTTCAGGGCAAAAATAGGCGGGGTGGTGGTACCTACCCGTGCGGACTCATAAGCGGTCCTACCACCTGGAAATTTGTTAACATTAGCCCTAGCAAGGGTAGTGCTTCGCTGAATCTACCACCGGATCAAAATCGCGACCCACTGAGAAGATTCGGCGAGAGACTTAGTGGGTTATATTTTCTCGGCAAGCCACGAGCGTGATAACGGTCTCCACTCCGACATAATAAGCCCATACAGCCCGCGATACGTGCTCCTGTCAGTAATTAGACAAATATCTACATTTCGTGGCCTTCATTTAATTGCACAGGCCCCATGATGGAAGTAGTTTTTGGTGCTTCACTCGAAAACATTAGGTGACGGATTATTAGTATATTATATAGGTATTTGAATTCAACATTTTACAGCTATTCATTGTTTGTTTATTGCAAAACATGGTCCGCTGTATTTAAGTGGACTGGATGAGATGATCATTGCTCTTTTTTTTATTGCTTTGATGGGTGGACGAGCTCACAGCACACCTGGTGTTTAGTGGTCACTGGAGCTCATAGACATGTATTACGTAAATGCGCCACTCACCTTGAGATATAAGTTCTGAGGTCTCAGTATAGTTACAACGGCTGCCCCACCCTTCAAACCGAAACGCATTACTGCTTCACGGCAGAAATAGGCAGGGCGGTGGTGCCTACCGGCGCGGACTCACAAGAGGTCCTACCACCAGTAATTACGCAAATTATAATTTTGCGGGTTTCATTTTTATTACACAATGTTATTCCTTCACCGTGGAAGTCAATCGTGAACATTTGTTAAGTACGTATTTCATCAGAAAAATTGGTACCCGCCTGCGGGATTCGAACACCGGTGCATCGCTTTAACACGAATGCACCGGACGTCTTATCCGTTAGGCCACGACGACTTCACCGGGATAAGAGGCATCACAGCGTATATGCCGCCACAAATTTAGAGATGTGCGCTCTTAATTTGGTACAAAGTCCCACCCTTCACACTGGCATAGCTGCTGCATAGTTAAAACCGGTAGAATGGTGATACATAACCATGAGAGCTCGCAATGTACCTGAATAGTGGATAGCATTACGAGTTTAAACATTCACAAAGCATCTGTGTATACGTAACTTTACGTAGAGCTACAGTAGCAGATGGCTGTAACCGAAGCTAAACAGATGTTATGATGCTATGAGATAAAAAGATCTTTAAATAGGCAAAGATAAAAAAGTTAACACTATACTCTTCGTTGTTGATCAATTTTTTTTTTGGAGCTTAGCGATATTTAGTGCTATCAAAAAAAAAAACAATAAACACTTTAAAAAAATCAAAGATAAATACAGTTTTATCACTGGTTTTTTGACCAAATTAATCTAAATCTTGAAGCGTTTATTATTATCTTCAAATTTTAATCATCGGGCGAACTCTAGTCCGTATAAAAGTATTAATGGAAAAAATCTATATATGTGATTCTGATATTAAAACACGATACTGTTATGAGCCTCGCGTAAGCTAGTGGATTTTAGAGCCTACTCGTAGAAGATGTATCAAAATAATATGTATGTATCTATCCCTCGTATATAAGTATATAAACGCGCGTAATTTACAACATGAGATTGCATAATCCGACATTCGTCAAAACAATCAGCCTGTCAGTTGTCAAATTTATAAAACGTCAATGTCAATGCAGGTTTCATATGGTTGTGATTGTTGCGTGGGGTACATAGTAATGTCAATTGAGTCAGTTGAGTGAGCTCCTGCAAGACGTTTTGTTGGGAACGCGAGGAGCGAAATTGTATGAATTATAATTTTTTATTTTTTTTATGTTTCTTCTGGTTTAAATGGATAATAAATAAGCTTGTTAACTTTTTATGGTATGTAAAATTGCACAAATGTGGGAAAACGAAACAATTCCGCTGGAGATAGTTTCTCAAGTTCTTCCAAAATGTCCACTGGAAAAGGTCTTAATAAATAACCGCCATTTTATAATACTAAGACTTTATTTTATCCCATCCCATCTATTTTCATCCAAATTGATTTAGGTCTTAAATTAATTAAGTTTTCTTATCTCGTTTCATGCCATTTTTCTTCTTCTTTATTGCTAAGACGGGTGAACGAGTTCACGGCTAACCTGGCGTTAAGTGGTTACCGGAGCCTATAGACATCAACAAACGTAAATGCCGCCACTCACCTTGAAACATGAGTTCTCAATATCAGTTTTCAATACAACAGCTACCCCACCCTTTAAACCGAAACGCATTACTGTGTCACGGCAAAAATTGGCAGGATTTGTATTTTTACTTTTTTTAAATACTATAAAAACGTCAGTCGGTCAGATATCGGATTCTATAGTTCCAAAAATTCCATCAACAAAAACAAAAAACAAAAATCGAGTCAGTATGAATCACGAGAGCAAGGAACTAAATCAAACCTTTATTATAGATGTTAGTAGTATAAACTATCTAACAAGGCCCTACTACATAGTGATGAAAATTTCTGAATTCAATGAATATTTATAACGTTTTGACTATCAAATTGTAGATCCTAAACTAACAAGTTTACCTCGTATTGAAACTGGGTTGATTTTAATTACTGTATTGCCTTAGGTTGTTTGATTTTCAGACGTTCTGCTAAAGGGACTGATGAATGATTTTTTATCACATACGCTTATGGAAGGGATAGGGTAACATTACCAAATACAAATAGCAGTCGTTGTTTAACGTAAGTAAATACATATTAGGTTAGACAAAGACTTTATTATATGATGGTGCCGTAGTTAGCGACCCTGACTGTTGCGCCAAGGGTCAAGGGTTCGATTCTCACATAGGGCAAACATTCGTGTGATGAACAGGTTTGTTTGCGTTTTGTCTGGGTATTTATCTATACTAATATTATAAAGAGGAAACATTTGTTTGTTTGTTTGAATTGAATAGGCTCCAAAACTACTGAACCGATTTGAAAAATTATTTCACTGCTTGGAAAGCTACACTATTCCCGAGTGACATAGGCTATAATTGAAAAAAAATTACGGTTCCTTACTAAAACTCCAATAATGTAACCCAAATTGTAAAAAAAAAATACCTAAAATATTCTTTACATCGCGTGCCCTGCGAAAACTATTGATGATAGAATAAAATAACGTACTACGACTTTGTAAAATACATTATTATTTACAAAAAGTGTCGGAACAGCATATGTCTAACTATTATAGTTGCGCCGCAATAAGTGTTATTTTATTTTAAAAAAGAAAACAACGTCAAATATCGTTGAAATTTTTGTTAAAGATCCGAGCGAAGCTAGAGCGAGCCGCTAGTTATATATATCGGTCTTTATTTTAAAAATGTTTATAAGTGTCTATGTCTGTCTCTGGTACCCATTACATGAGGAATCCTAAATTGGAGCCGAATGACCGTGAGTGATTTGTTCCAAGTTATTTAGTAATAAAAATAGTCTTTTACTTCTTCGATATAGTTCACTGATCTTGTAGGTATGATAAATATTTGAAATCGCCGTGGCCTAAAGGATAAGATGGCGGAGATACTGGTATCGAAACCCTATGCCAGCGTTCAAACCCCGCTAACAGGTATAAGTTTTTCTAATGACGATGACGATTCCTTCGACGAATTAAATTCCGGTCCTCTTTAAATTTGTGTATTAATATATTATTGTGGTAATAGTTTTATAAGCCCACACAACTAAACACACATCCTGCCAATTTTTGCCGTAGAGCGGTTATGCGTCCCAATTTAAAGGAACGGAGCTGATATACAGAACAATTGAGATTTCGATCTCACGTCGCTTACTGACTATAGATTTTGTTAACCATTTAATGCCAGCTGTACTATGATTTCTCGATATTCACTCATTGGTGCGCCAATAAACGATTCTGTCACACTATTGGGCATGCCCTCGCGTCGTTTCTTCACTACTGAGGGTCGTGCCCAGCAATGTCCCTCCAGCGCCTCCGATCATTGCCCGCATGAAGGGCTTCGTGGGATGGGATCCCTAGTGTGGTGCGGATTTGATCAAACCAAGCTATTGGGCTTATCTCTATCTAAATAAAATCCCAATTTTTTGAACGTGCGTTTGCCTTTTATGCGTTCCTTAAGTAATAGTTTTGATTGTGTTGAAACTTGGTCTTTAAGAAAGGTTTTGGTAATAGTGCCATCAACCTCACTATATTCTATTTCATACAGTTAGCGATATTTAAAATGGAGTATCTCGGGTTGACTAGTTCGAAATATTTTAGTTATGCGACTTTGAATTATACGTGTTTCGATATAAGGTTACCGTCGTCCCTAGCACATTAGCCTAAATGTCTACAGTCAGAGGATCTTACATTGATAATAGCTTATTCAGGTCCGGCCACTAGGACTTTAACTCCGTGACTGCACCGTAGAACCAATATCTTCTCCTCATAACTCAATGCCAAATTCTTTTTCCCCCGCCCCTCATGTTCCTGATTTTCTAAACCAACATGGATGCTTACCCTTTCTTTATTAGATACGTGCATTCGGTCTGAAAAAAAAAGTATTGGATTACCATTGAGAAATACAACTTATGCTGCAATATGGGCGGCGATATTACTACTTCTATAATTACCAATGAACCCTTATCATCACTTAGATCGTAAGCACGAATCGAATACAAAAACAAGCAGTCTACTAGACTTTACTAATACTATCCATCGTTAAACACGGTCTTCTTTTCTATACCCATCGAAAAGAGACAAGCTCATGCTCACAAGCTAATATGCATATTGCAAAGCTAGAAACCGACTTTTAAATTTCACATTCATTGTTGTACCTAATTATATTTATATTTTTTAATTTAACCAAACTTCCATACTCACCCATTATCCGAAATGAAAAGCGTCGAGCGATACTGAACTCGATCCAAATTAAACAGCCTGTATCAGCGGCGGAAACTTGTTAAAACTTCAAGAAGTGAGCTCTTCTCGTACAGATATTTTTAAGTGTGTTCAAATCTAAAGTTTATTTAATCGTTCATAGTGTTCTGTTTTTGTATGCTCAACATTTCAATTCGAGTTTTCCCTACCTGGAACAGGATCCTTTTACGAATAAGTTCCTTGATGTTTTCGCAGTAAGTACTTTTTCTTTAAAAGTGTCCTTGGCGATAAAAAGCGACTGGCTGTGCTTTTGATTTACATGAATTCCGTCATTATCATCAGCATTGTCAGCTAGATAAAGGCCTCTTCTAAGACTCGACATTTTTCTCTCCTATATATTCGCTGGTAGCTAAAGAGGTTATAATGTCCGGTTCTGCGCTGATCGCATCGAGCGAATTCCCGAAACCTTCGGGTCGTCAGTTCACATCAAGACCAACCTACGCTGTTCGAACTATAGTATCCCCTATTAATTAGCCAGTGACAACAAATTCTCTGAAGATGCTAAATTAATCTTCTAGAGTATTAAGGTGCCAGTTAACTCAATGGTCCCGTTTCCAAAATAATTAAGGGAGTGGCTTGTTCAATTAGTTCCTTGTAGTCACTTAGACTTTTGCCCTTTGTCTCATTACTACTCCGCTCCGTTTTGTTTTTTTGTAATGTTTGCTGCAGAAAAAAAACTTTAAAAGCTAATGCAAAGGTGGTATTTGTCCCTAAATCCAGGACGCACAAACTCGACAATAGGCACCATCTATCAGGCATAATCTTTTTGGTTTCCTCACAAGCCTTTTCGTCCAAAATCAACACCCGAATGGTATCATAAATTTCGTTATATCCAATGATAGCATTTTCATAATTCCCTTCTCCCTCCCATATCATTTCCGCCGTTGTGACACCCGACAAGATGTAATATAAAGGAAAACGGTGACACCCAAGGGAGATAAACTTCGCCGAAAGTTTGTGATCTTATCATGACACGCACCTACTAAATAAATGAAGCGAGTGGTAAAGGGGATTGGAGAGATGCGGAAATTTTCGGGAAAAAACGATGTCGAACATTTGAGACATGAGGCCGACGTCAATTTGCGTTGCGTGAGGCTTGACCATGTTTCGAAACAGCGATGACTGCTTCATGTCAGAAATAGGCAGGGTCATGGTATCATGTACATACTCGTACATAGCACCACCAATCTTTTTTTGTTCTTCTTGTGGGTTGAAGAATAGGAATAGGTAGCAACATTTTCTGAGTATAAGATCAGCGTACTGTAATAAAGTATAATATCAACGTATTGACAACTACAATAAACAAGTGTCATCTACTGGTGATAGGTATAAGTTTTTCCGTGTAAATATAGCCATTCTGTCTATTACGACCGCGAAGGAATCAGATGTTCCAGTTTTACGGGTCAGAGAAGCCGTTATATATCACAGTTGTGACTTGTCTATGGGCGCTGTAGTCACTTTAGAGTAGCTAGCTAGCCCTTAAACACCTTCAGTCATTAATGGAAAAACAAAATGTTGTTGTTGTTGCTGTAGTCCTAGGGTACTTAGGGCCCTCACAAGTTGTCTCCACTTGACCCGGTCCTGTGCTTGCTCCTAGACATCACTCCAGGTCACGTCGGCAGTCCTCATTTCGCTCTCGTACAAGGCGACCAGGTCTTCTTCTACCACGCGGTTGCCAATCAAACGCATTTCTGATGGGCAGTGTCTTGCCAAAGGGAGATCTGGTTACATTAAGTCAATGTGAAAACCAAAATACAAACGTAGATTATTTTTATGTTTTTCGTAGCCGTGCCTCAGTATATATGTATGTGTCAAAGGTATGTATTCGATTGTAAATAATTACATCAACCAGTGGTAACCGATTTAAATATTTTAAATGTATTTATCTAAAACTTCGAAGTTTATAGAGAAATAGAAAAAAATCAGAGAAAACTAAATGGAACTTAGTTTGTAGTTTTTTCATTAGTTCTACATAGAAAAGAAATTCGTCTAGACATACGCTTTATTTACGTGGAAAAACTTCTTGATACAGTTGTCATAAGATATTCGGATCCCAAACTTTTATATTTTGATTTATGCGTGTGTTTTTCTCTCATTCGGAATTAACTTGATATAAATTAGATGAGAAACTAGTTCATGAACTTAACGATTCTGTTCTAAGTTTTTCGTTAGTAATTTGCTGTGCTGTCTTTGGGATCAAGTAGCACCAGGTGGGCTGTGAGCTCATCCACCGGTCTATACAATAAGAAGGTCATAAAACTAGTTTGTGTGATCACTGGCACATTTTTATTTTGCTGCCCTATTGTTCGCAACATTACTCGGTTACTGCTGTATTCTTTCACTAAAATTTTAGAATGCGAAAACCTTACCTTAACTTCCTCCGCGTTCTCGGCTATCTGTCTCAAAGTCGACATAGTAATACCGATTTCCTGAAATCTTACCGAATGGAGTCAAGGAATTGTCGAGGTAACGTTTTTAAATAATAATATAATAATAATAACTGGGAACAAAGCACGCACGGTCTTCCGGCCTCAATTTAGAGTTTACTGCTATGGGTACCAGAGACGATAAACCTACTTATATATATGTTTTAATATATACATGTTGGGGAAGCCACAGTTATTGACACCATCGTCAGACATCGTAGGGGCGAATAGGGTGATCGAGCTAAGAGAAATATTGAGTAGGTACACCAATCACGTTTGTTGTCTTAGAACAATGTAGAAATCTTCTCTTGACGTTAGCAAGCAAAAGCGAATGACAGTTCTTAGGACGGAGACACCACTCTTCAAGAAGGCTGGTTGGTAAGTGTGATGGCGTCTACGCACCTCCATCGACTAGGCTGTGTCGTAGCACGAAGTTAGCTGAGTTCTGATGCCGCAATCGTGCTGCGTTTTATTTAGCTACAAAACTAATGACCGTCTCCGACATACATATATAGATAATAAGCACCCATACAAAGAGCAAACAAACCTGTTCATCACATGACCCTAGGCGCAACAGTCAGGGCTGCACCATCGAGTCAATCAAGTCAGTGAACAGTGGTCTTTTGTATCTCCTCTTTTCTTTTTTCGCTCGGACTTGAAAAATAAAACTTCGATACAACCCGCTTCCGCTTATAACTCACGCGTAACCCAACGGGAGCGCATTAGAACTTCCCGGAACCTTCTAGAAAACTTAAGGTTTTCTTTCGTGCTCTAATTTTTTACATTAAGTGCTTAAACAATATACACGGTTTAATAATAATAAATAATGACTCGCTAATGTGCATAATAATAGTTCTAATTAGCGCTTGACATATTACCGAACACATTTGAAACGAAAGGGCTCTATCCATAAATCACTTAGGCGCTTTTTGTAACAACAATACTACTATTGAATACAGCATCTATATATTAATACGTGAAGCAAAAACTTTGTATCCCTTTTTACGAAAATTGCGCGGGCGGAGGAGTATGAAATTTTCCACACTTATAGAGAATATAGAGAAGAAGTGCACAATGCTAATATTTTTTTTAAATAATGCGTAAAAGTTACATCAAATCAATAAGGAAAACATTACACACACTACATACCATGTATTTGACGCACACACGCATGCATACTATTTATTGTTAAACTTTTGTTCTTGACGTCTGTTGTCAAATTGAGAATAGAATATGGTTTGTCTTTGTTAATATTTTTTATAGTGTAGTCTTGGGGAAATTTGTGATTATAGAAGTATAAAATACAATCATAATAGTGTACAAACTTACAATTTCAATTAATTATAGTCGAATTTCGACTACTGCGGGACCTCTAGTACTGTTAAATCCAACTTGTTAAAACTTTGTTTTGAATCGATGCTGGACTTGTCTAGTTCGATACCTTTATTACCGATAGCACAGTTGAAGTTTCTGACCAAAATTCTAGACTTAGTTATATTCGAAATAACATTGATCAATTTATTAATTTGGATCACTCGTAGTGGACTGTCTTGTGTGCTCCAAAGGCTACGTTTTTTTTTTAATTGACCTTGTATAGGCAGACGAGCATACGGCCCACCTGATGGTGAGTGGTTACCGTCGCCCATAGACCTCAGCGATGCCAGGGGCAAAGCCAAGCCGCTGCCTACCGTAACAACCGTAACCAATACGTTAGACATTCTGTCGTACGCTACATTCGACACTTGAATCTCCTATCGCAGGGTGGGTGATGGAAATCGCGTTTAGATATCTATGGGCTCTGGTAGCCTTTACTGGAACCCATAGGATTATAAAGTAAACATCGCGAGATGATTTAAGATATTAGGCAGAAGGATTCGAAGGACTTTAACCTCGTACGTAATCATCTATAACTAATTTAAAAAAAAGAACAGTACTCATCTATCAAAACTCTCTCTCTTCCTAGCCATTTATCCCACATAGTGGTGGGGTCAGCTTTTCTCATTCTACTCCTTCACTTTGCTCTACCTTCGACGTCCTCGTCAGTAACACTGCATTTTCTCTTGTCCTTCAGCACTACATCTTTTCACTTTGTCTTGGGTCTATCAAAACGATCTAGAGATTCTACACTCATCTATCAAAACGGAGAAACATATTCATGATGCTCACCATTAAATACTAAAGTAAACTATATAATGTAGTCCACCGACCCACCCTCAACAGTTAAGTGGCCGGCAGAATTGTAACGAATTGTTTTTCACTTAAATAAATTTCCTCGAGCGAGGGCTTCGTCTAACGTTATTAATTGTCTCTGAAGCATCTTTGTTTTATTCAATATATTTATAGAGGCCTGTTTCGTTAGTGCTATAATGATATCCACTTTTCCGATTGTATGGTACCTATAAGCCTTATGTGATCATTTTTAAGATTACTATTACAACTACTAAAATCACGATCCGCTCTGACTACGATTAATTGTATCGAAAATATCGATTTTTTTTTTAAATTATTCGCCTTTTACTTACGAACATTCATTTGTACATAATACAATAGTACAAATACAATTTGTACATAAAAATCATACATAATATTATTATAACAAATGTATTGAAGAAGTTTTGATCTAAAAATTGCAATCTGGAGCCCAATACCTCAGTAGAAGATAAAAAACGGTATTAGAGATTAGATTTTATTCACTGGATGTATCTGATTGTATTTTTAAATAACTGAGAAATGACAGCAGAAATAGGCTGAATGATGTTCTCTGACCATTTGCTGACACGGCTTCAAAGGGTAGGAGAGTAACATCCTGCTCTTCGAGAAATACGCTCATGGACAAAATTCAATAGATTCAATATAATATGGCCACTTTTTCTTGCATTAACTTGGTACTAACAGAATACTGAAACTCATTGTTTACACCCTTTGATTGGTTTGAAATAAATATTTTAGCCGGTAACACTTATTACGAAGTGCTAGTGCTATAAGAGACGTTATTGAATAGCAAATTCACTGAAAACAAAATTTAAATCCCACAGTGCGTCCCTGACGTCCCTGCACTTAGGCAGATTTTCGCAGTTGGCAACACCAAAACTCGCTAACCTCATTTAAATAACCCACGTTAAACTACACAGCGGCAAGTGCACTGACGAGAAATTTCACAAAGAGCGCATACGGTTTAGTTATTCCAAGACTTCCTCAAAGTCAGAGCCGAGCTTTGAACGCCTCGAGGAGTCAACGGGCAACACAAAGGTGCTGGTGTTGCTAGATGCGAAAGTTTTGACGTGATATGATAATTAAAGCAGTAATTATGAAATCGAACTAGTTTTTGTTACATTATTTTAGTTTGCAACAGAATTACACATAGACTTCATATCAAAAGCTTGCAACAGCTTAATTGAATATGCAATTTCGAAAAGGGCACATCTCTGAAAATGTAAAATGTTCAGGAAATGAAAAAAAATTGAGTATATTCTAAAGCAGTGTAAAATTTAAAAAATTAACTTTTGACATATATTTTAGTGTTTATTAGCAATTGAAAATTACTGGAATTATTATAAAATGGGTGTAGGTAAGCTTCAAAACTACATTTATATAAAAAAAAAGAAATTATGTGGTGTCGTGGGACACCAGGTAGGAACGAAGTTCCTTCGGCTAATGTAGAATCGACACAAATTGCAAAAAAAAACGTGCTCAATTTTATCTAGGTTTTCTTGATTTTTCTCTTAAATTTTGCTGATTAGTTTTTATTTAAGTACAAGAAAGTATTTAGGAAATTCAGTATTTTAGGAAATAATAAATTACTTAAAATAAAAAAACATCGTAATTCAAATTATCAACTAAAATAACAAAATATGTCTCTTTATTTTTGTTTGACAACATAAAATTACATAGAAAAATAAAAATAATAATAGAAAGAGAATGGATGAGAGAACGAAAAGAAAGAGGGAGAAAGAGAAAGGTATTATACACTACTCGCTTGTGTATGCGACTGTCGCGCCTGCGCACGTCTCATTTAACGGTTTTATTCCACGCACTTTTTTCCACGGATTTTTTCTTACGGTTTTACTATCACATTTTTTTCAGTTCGGTCGCGCAGAAAAATCCCTATCCCCTCCAAGCCTGCCGTAAGGAACTTCGTTCCAAAAAACGTATTTGACAAAATTATGCGACATGTGCCCTTTTCGAAATTGCATATTCAATTATTATTGTTTGAAACGTAATGTACATTAAGTCTGAATATTTTATAAACATCTATCTGTCAATGAAAATGACAAAGTATGTACCTAATATGCTTCGCTATTGTTAAATTCGATGTGGAATATTATTATGGACATGAATTCTATGTACCAATTGAATAATAGTTTCGCAAATTATAATTTGTGGCGAGTTTGCCTATCATAACACGATGCTATTCCTCCATCAATGAAGTCACTCGTGAAAATAAGTTAATTGCGTTTCATTAAAAGAATTCGTGGCTGCCTGCGGGATTTAAGTGCTGGTATAGTCGTATCGTTCGAAAAGAGTACACCGAATGACTTATCTTGTGGGCTATTTTTTTTATTTTTTTTTTATTTTCCAGAGGACTTTTTTGCCACGTACCATCCGGCTATGGAATGAGCTCCCTCCACGGTGTTTCCCGAGCGCTATGACATGTCCTTCTTCAAACGAGGCTTGTGGAGAGTATTAAGCGGTAGGCAGCGGCTTCGCTCTGCGCCTGGCATTGCTGAAGTCCATGGGCGACGGTAACCACTCACCATCAGGTGGGCCGTATGCTCGTCTGCCTACAAGGGCAATAAAAAAAAAAAGGCTATCGCAACTTCAAATTAATAGGCGCGCGTCAGCTTAATTTGTACGTCCGAGCTCTTCACAAACAGTTGTGAATGTGAGATTGCTCCGTCCCTCACTTTTTTTTGTTGTTGCTTAAATGTGTGGACGACCTCACAGCCCACCTGGTGTTAAGTGATTACTGGAGCCTATAGATATCTACAACGTAAATGCGCCACCCACCTTGAGATATAAGTTCTAAGATCTCAGTATAGTTACAACAGCTGCCCAGAATACTAAAGCTGACATACAGTATCCACAACTAAAATCACGTAATGATAATACGTTGTAGTGTAACAAAAGCAATAAGCCCGTTAATACGACAGAGATATCAAAGAAATTTACAACACGTACAAACGACTGTGTAACAAAATTAAAAGTTTCCTTTGCGATTTTGTTTGCTACCGCCGGATGAAGTTGAAATCGGATTACAGAGTAACAACGTTGTGTTTTTCAACTTTTATAATCCCACACGCGGTCAGTTTCACACACTCATTAGTATGAATTTAAGTTTATTAAATTTTTTTTGTTACGTGTTCTCGGAAATAATTTATGTTTAGGTACCACAAATGCTAGTCAAAATGTGTCTTTACCTTGAACTATTCAGTGTTCAATTGGATATTCATTTACTATAATATTTACGATACTTTAAAGTGTTCGTTTCCAAGAAATAAATAAAAAAATGTGTGTGTGTGTGCAAGTCACCTGTCACACGTAAATACCTAATACTATACATAGTTAATCATGTTTATTCCAAGCAGAAAAAAGACATAGTCATATCATAAGAAAAAACAAAAATTACGCTCCGAAATGCTCTTGAATCGGCAATGCCAAACAGTAATGGGTTTCTCATTACTGACGCCTTGATCTTCTGCCGGCACCACTCAAGTATCGTGCACGTTAGCGCCGCACTAATTAGCTAAAACTGGTTTACATTTACAGAACATCAATTGTATGATATAATCTTAGGTTTCGCAAGTCGTAAAATCAATCAAAACTACTTTTACGGTCTGATCTCGCGTCCGTAAAAGTACTTTTAATAATACAATTAGCATGTGTATTAGTGCTCTAAAAAATCAGTAATTAATCTATTAAAAATATGTTATGAAACAGATTAGAAATACTATTTAGATTACACTATTATTTTGGTGTTTAATTAATCACATGAATCCGGTATTAATTACCTTCGAAATGAGACGAATATATTACTGTCCACGTAATGGTGTCTGATTACCATTGTCCATAGATACAATTACCTATCCAGCGCACCACAAACTATTTAACATCGGGCCGATGGTGGCCGTGAAGCAGTAATGCGTTTCGGTTTGAAGGGTGGGGTAGCCGTTGTAACTATACTGAGACCTTAGAACTTATATCTCAAGGTGGGTGGCGCATTTACGTTGTAGATGTCTATGGGCTCCAGTAACCACTTAACGCCAGGTGGGCTGTGAGCTCGTCCACCCACCTAAGCAATAAAAAAAAAGACATTTTTAATCCATTACTGCATAAAACAAAACCGACACCCCTCACAACGTGCCCCTGTAAATTATTTCTCTATACGCCGACTGTGGCTTAACAAGTTTCCTTGAAAACAAATGCTTAATAACTATTATTATTACAAGTTTCCTTGAAAATAAACAATTAATAACTATTATTATTACATACTGTTATGTGGCAGGCCGGTGTTCATGGTTATTACACACGTGTCGACTGTCCCCTCTTCATAACACAAATAAGATAGACAGTAGTATAATTACGACCACAATGAATATTGAACCAGTCAGAACAGAGGGATACTACCCATTTCGCGATTAATTCTATAGTCGCTTATTAGTTCAACCAAAAGAAGGGATGGTATTGTACTATTCTGCGCCACGTTACTAAACCAAATAAATTCAAATCCTATTCATTAAAACAAGCAAATAAATCAAAAAAAATAATCCACCGAAACGCCTCGAAATCTAATGACCGGTCAAAAAGTTAAATCGTCAACTACCTTATAACGGTGTGTAAAACTTAGTCATACAAAATAAAAACCCATAAAGCCACCCATAAAAAGCTCATAAGCTCCTTCGTGACCGTTTACATTTCAATAAGGGTTCGACGCGCTTTTAAATAATGACATATAAATGACTTAAATAACCAGACTCGAGCTTTTTCTTTTTGTTCTTTTGAGGATTTGAAATAAGAAAGAGGATTTTGTCATAATGCTGTCGTTATTATTTTTGGGCGTCACGTGTGTTGCTCGGCTTTCAGAGTTCATTAAACAGCCACGTAAATGTCACCGTTCACCTTAAGACATAAGGTAGATAATTACTTTATTGTGTCTTATCATTCCAACGAACAGATGCTTCGCGGTCGAAATAGACAGCGATTGTTACCTACTTATTTAGGCTTATAAGACGCCCACGTCATTGCGGACCCTCTCAATCCATTAACTGTGCTTTGAGGTACCATAAACACCGGTCACCGTCCGAGTGAATTAATCCACAGACACAGCCCACTGAGTTTCTCGCCGGATCTTCTCCGTGGGCCGCGTTTCCGTTCCGGTGGTAGATTCTGCGAAGCAGTGCTCTTGCTAGGGTTAGTGTTAGCAACACTCTCGGTTACAGCCCCGTGAGCTCACCCACACGTCAAGGAGAAGCTGAAATAGCCTCTCAAGTCTTAGGTAGGGAAAAAAAGCTGAATGTATGGTTGAGATTTCCACCTTAAATCTTGATATGAGCTTTGGTGTTCATGTTGTTACATGTGTGTCCAGAAGGGATGATCTGGTTTGGTAATCATGGCAGTCAATCAGACGAGAACATTTTTTTAAGAAGACCACATTGACTAAAATCTCATTATTCAACATAGCATAATTTGGAATGTCTTTCGCTTTTCACATTCCAATTTCAACTAGTGGTCATTCTGTAGTCGAAATTCGACTATAATTAATTGAAATTATAAGTTTGAACATTATTAGGGGTAAATTGATAAAGACTATCATAGACTATCCTAGCTATAAATTTAGCTAAAAAAATACCTGCTTCTATTGAGCAGGAAAAAAATATGACATGTTTTAAGACTTTGGAATCTGCTTCCAATTTAAATTAATTAGTAAGACAAAGGTGTCACACTCTTGCAATTATAAATCTATTAATACAACAACTAGAGACTATACCCATCAAAAGACGTTAACGTTTCAATTATTAACATATTCCATTTGGTGCATCAAAATTTACAAGGGATGATGGGTAAAGAGCTAGAAATTGAAATGTTTCTAAATATGCATAATATTAATGTATTCTGTGTCACTGAGCACTGGTTTAGAAACTATGAATTATTGTTTAATTTTAATGATCACCAGTTGTCAAGTTCCTTCTGCAGAGAGAACGCTAGTCGCGGTGGCTCACTGATTCTCGTTGGTCAATGTTTGAAATGTAAGGAACGAAAGGATGTAGTGGCCCTCTCTGTTGAGAGAATTATTGAAATTTCCTGTGTTGAGCTTGAGCACCTCATCGTTGTCTGCGTCCACAGACCTCCTGATGCGTTATATGATTCTTTAAATATTTTGGAAGATGTATTGCTAAAGCTTTCTGTCTCTAATAAACAAATTTTTGTATGTGGTGATTTTAATATTAATCTTTTAGAAAACACAAATATCACTAATATATTCAAAACATTGTTAAAGTCATATAACCTCCCAAACTTATTTTTAGAGCCTACTAGGATAACGACCACATCGGCAACATGTTTAGATAACATATTTACAAATGTAACACCGATTAACAAAAATATTATTAATCAGTTAACATCAGACCATAGTGGACAATTTGTGTCTTTTGAATCTAATATGAATTCTAAAGATAAAAATACTCTTGTGATTGTTCCTATTAATAAAAAACGAATTGAGAAGTTTAGAAATAATATTAAGCAAGAACATTCAGAAATTATTTAAAACAAAAACCCAACAAGTATGTACTTTCATTTATGTTTAATATTTTTTTTTTGATTTGATTTGATTAGACCTCTATAATAACAAATTTCACAAAGGCCATAGATAAATAATATTGAAGACCAACAATATTAATATATTCTCAGTTTGGCAAGACTTTACAAATTAACAATTACAATACAGTCAAGTTGGGTAACTTTGAACACTTTTCGCAGATTTTTAAGTACACTGAAAAATTAATGTATTGGTTGCACTCATTCTGCACTGATAATATGAACTATAAGTGTGGAGAATTTCATACTACTCCGACCGCACAATTTTCGTAAAAAGGGGTACAAAGTTTTTTCTTCACGTACATATTAATTTAAAGATATTAATGTTGTAAATTTTCATCTCGACTATTAGCTACCAAATTGTCATGATTTTTAACAAGCATGATGTTCAAAAACAAGTGTGGAAAAACACAGTAACCTCGAAATTGCAACATTGCTTTCCAGATTTGTTTTATGGTCCCTCTTTATGGGCATTCCTTTAATGGGTCCCATGAGAGCTTTATGGCTCCAACTTTTATGGCATATCTACATTCGTTTTTGGGAAGCATTGATTTTTGCTAACTTCATCAATTTTGTATCCTAAAAAAATATTGTTATATTAAAATTGATGAATGTATGTACTGTGGGAATGATTTGCAAATCAATTGATGATTTCTTTGTAGCAAATATGAAAAGATCATTGCGCCATGAAGGCTAGCAAAACGACTTACCTTTAGGAATAAAGATATTTAGTAGGTACTTTACTTTATGGTCTACGAAAGAAAATAAGTGATAATTTCCCAGTATTTGGTCGCCACTCACATTAAATACGAAGATACTATATTTCGATCCACACCTCAGGATTATAATGCTTTTGCTCTATCAATACATGAAAAAGTATCAAAATGCTTGTCTTCATGTTTAACTTAACCGTTTTATTGTACTATCATATCTATCTCTGTGGCCGCCTTCTGTATCAGAGGGTAAATTAGCTATTGAATAAATCTAATCAACCATTTATGGTAATCAAGGACTTAGCCTCCTGAAAATTTGAAATAGTTCAACGATCTTATGCCTCAAAAAGTCTAACTTGTACCCGAAACATCTCACCGCGCACTTTATCAAAACCGTTTTCCTTAAGATCTTAATATTAATTGCGCCAGTCGAAACATATTTAATATTTCCGAAATCAAATTACTAGGTTACAAAAGAAATATTGAGCATTTTTCAACTTCTCAATGATAAAAATCTTTAATAGGATTTCTTTTTGAAAGGCGCTTCGAATAAGAAAACGGGGCCCTCCATTTAAGGGACTCAAATGGTACTTCAATTTCCGTAACATCAACTGTGAATAACAGTAGAAATATAAGTTCCACAATTACACAACAGTTTACAACAATTCATTTTAATATTATACATTATTATAACGAGTTTCTTGTTAATTAGGGTTAAAAAAATTCAATTTGCATCAAATCGCGAATCAAAGTAAGATTTTATAGGATTCCTCAAAGAATATGTAGTGGCTAACTTTTCCAACCGAGTCAACCGATATTGACAATTACTAACATTGCTCTCACGGCGGCAACAACTGTCGATGCTGAGATTCACATAATATCTATGGTTAAAAAAGTAACTTATGGTAATCGTTCTTTAAGATGAACTGTGATACTCATTCCAAAGAACACTATAGGCTCCGGCTAAATACATCTTTATTAGTACAAAATCAGCAATGAGTTTATTTAGATATGTAAGAATCAAATTCCTCAAATCATAGTATTTTCTGAACTTTATTTTTTTTATTTTCATTTTAGTTGGTCCATTTTTGTTTACCGCTTTCTCTTCGAACAAAAAAACAACTCAAAAAGAGAAATCAAATTGCTGCGTGACCTCGTTCAAGTTATAAACAACGGAAGACAGATGAAGATCAGCTTAGCATCTAAGAACTACAAAAGAAATGTATTTCAAAGTTAAGTTGCCCTAAATATCAGAATTTATTGTTACAAGTTGTGATAGTAAACTATTTGTAATTTGAGTCAAAGCAAACATAGATTAAGGGCGAAGCAGATTTTTTTTATTGCTTGGATGGGTGGACGAGCTCACAGCCCACTTGATGTTAAGTGGTTACTGGAGTCCATAGACATCTACGACGTAAATGCGCCACCCACCTTAAGATATAAGCTCTAAGGTCTCAAGTATAATTACATTGTATAGTTGCAAGTATAGTTAGATGAACTGAAAGGCCAAATTTTCAAGTATTTTATCTTGTGTTAATTCGGACTATTACAATATTCAGAATATCCGACTAAATAAGAAATGGATAGCGAGGTACATTATCAGTTACGCCCAAATTCACAGCAAATTTGATGATATCAATGAACCAACCTGGTAGCTGCGAACGGTAATATACGCGCATTTAGGCGAACTAGAGGTCCCGCAGTAGTCGAAATTCGACTATAATTAATTGGAATTGTAAGTTTGTACACTATTATTATTGTATTCTATACTTCTATAATCACAAATTTCGCCAAGACTACACTATAAAAAATATTAACAAAGACAAACAATATTTAATCTCAATTTGACAACAGACGTCAAGAACAAAAGTTTGACAATAAATAGTATGCATGCGTGTGCGCGTCAAATACATGGTATGTAGTGTGTGTAATGTTTTCTTTGTTGATTTCATGTATATTTTATGCATTATTTAAAAAAAATATTAGCATTGTGCACTTCTTCTCTATATTCTCTATAAGTGAGGAAAATTTCATACTCCTCCGTTCGCGCAATTTTCGTAAAAAGGGATACAAAGTTTTTGCTTCACGTATTAATATATAGATACACGGGTGTGAGATTCTGAGAAAACCCAACACTCACAAGCGGAAAACAACTTAACCAGACCGCATTAATTCCACAAATTGAACCCGGCCAACTATTTAGATTTCTAGTAAGCAACATGTAGCAGCGTCGGTTTAACGTAATTGAAAATTATTTTACGGCCCCTGATTTTGGAAGTGACTTAATAATGAGGAATGTTGAAGTCGTTAATTCAATGAAGATCGAAGCCTCATGTGGCTTGGTGCAACATCTGTCTTAATCTCCAAAGAGGAACTCAATAGTTTTGCTCATAACGGAAACAGGTAGGTTTTTTTAAAATAGTGAATCGGTATACTAATTGATGATTAAGTGAAAAATTTTTAATAAAAAAAACCTTCAGTGAACTTAGGGGCTTACGAATCCGTAATTCAGTTTAAAATATATCAGCTTTCTGCAACTAGATAGTCTAGGTAGTAACTATATAACTTAAGAGGGAGGTTGCAAGCCTGCGTCTAGGGTGGAACAAAAATCAGGCAAGAATCACACGGCCATGATTTCACAAATAAAAACTTCTAAGTATCGATTTATTATCTTTCGTCCTTAAATCAGTTGGTAACAGGTTCTTCTTCTTCATCGTTCCCTCATTGTTGAGGATCGCAACCACATGTTTTTTTTATTTTTTATTGCATAGGTAGGTAGACGAGCTCACAGCCCACCTCGTGTTATATGGTTATTGGAGCCCATAACGAAATTGCTGTCACCCACTTGTGATATGAGTTCTAAGGTATCAGTATAGTTACAACGGCTGCCCCGCCCGTCAAGCCGAAACGCATTACTGCTTCACGGCAGAAATAGAAAGGGCGGTGGTACCTACCCGTGCGGACTCACAAGAGGTTCTACCGGTAATAAAATATGACTTTCCTCCATGGACCGCATGGTATAGATATGGTTATATGGCAACTGGTTACATTTACACATACAAACTATCTACTATACCCCCAAAATCGAGATCACTAAATACCGATGGTGACTTTTCAATTTTGATCATCTTTACGTTTCTTAACATCCCGAAACCGGGACTTTAATACGCTTTGAGACCAACCGAATGTACTTTCCATAAAGCTATTAACCCAACATCGTAACATGACTCCTCGCGATATCAGATTATTCGAACTAGGATATAATGTAGCTTGAATAGTAGATAAATCACCAGTCTTTGCCACGACATTACGAAGGGCGGGTAAGGTTAGAAATATTTGGGTTAAGGGCACCTATAATATGAAAGTTACGAGAAATGTAATATAAAAGCTTTTGTGATCTCTCTTTGCAGTTGGCCCTTTGAAATTGTTTTTGGCAATTTAATTTGGTGGGATTGAATTTTTTGAACATATTGTTTTCTTTTTAAACGTTTACTATGCTTTGATATTTTATACATGTAAAAATGAATTGCTGTTCATTAGTCTCGCTAAAACTCGAGAACGGCTGGGCCGATTTGGTAAATTTTGGTCTTGAACTATTTGTGGGAGTCCAGAGAAGGTTTAAAAGGTAGATAAATATGAAAGGATCGGAATTAAATAAAAATAACAATTTTGTTTTTCCTTTGATGTGTCCTCCGTCGGAAGGATTTTTTGTTTGTTTTAAGTTTATGTTATACAAAAGTTTAGGTATTTTATTCATCGATGAGGGCACTACGAAGTCTGTGGGGTCAGCTATATTAGGAAGAATAAAGGTACTAATCATCGAATTCTGTTTCAGATTGTTCTACATCTAGTTTTTTTCACTTTACTCTCAGACATTCAGTGTTTCCCACACAATAAACAAATTAATTCCTTATCACAGTAAAAGTGTAAGACAAACGTCTAATCTGATCTCAAGGAAGCACACATTCCTTATTTGAACTTCTCATATAAATAAAGAATGATTTAAATCCCTTACAGCACTCACAAACTAACATACCGTTTGCGATTCCTCAAGGAGGTCGCGCAAATGTTGCCGCACACACACGGAAAGTTTTCTAACTCCTTAACGTTGCGAATTTTCTGTTTACTACATTAACTCTGAACAACGCCACACGTTCAAAAGTTCGACTGTTAAACAAAGATAATTACTAAGGTCAAAAATAAGAGAAGATAAGCTCGCTTTAAGTTCGTTGGGATTATCGAAAACCAACCCTTTTTTAATTAAAAGACTTGGAGGCCATGTGTGCCTTTCAAATGGCTTTAATAGAACAGCGATTTAGGATCAGTTACGCCACTTAATTGGCAGATAAAAAATGTACACTGCTGTTATTGAAAAGGCTATATCTAATGAGAAAGGCCGCGTAAACACAGTTCGAAATTGGCTTTTAACGAAATCGACGGTGTGAAGAAATTGCTGTGCTTGTGTTGAGAGAAAATTTTGGGAGAGAAAATATTTGTTGATGTTTGTTTTAAAACAATAGTTAATTTGTTGATTTAATGGATAAACAAATAATATTTTACAATAGCTACACATTTTATGATTTAAAGGCTGGAACGCATCATAATTTCGTGACTGAAATAGGCACCACTAAGGATTCGCTAAAGTATGCCCTACCTTTAGTATTGTTCAGATATTTATGCAGTTTGGATAAAAACACAACCAAATAATACCAATTCTATTAATAATTTATATTATTACGTTGCTAAATAGTTGTGGACAGTGCGCTAGAATATTTTAGCAATTATTAATGTACCCAAGTGTACCGAATAAGGTCAAACGAATACAAACAGAAATGGGCAACATTGTTTGAGTCTCAAAATTAATACCATTCATAATCCTTTTAGGATTCTTAAAATATGCGTTTGGGTTGAACAAACTTTGGGTCCTTATTAAATATTCATATACTGTAAAATTGGAACTTTGGACTTAGCCAGTAAGTACTAAGTGATCGTTCTAGATAAATTCGTTTTCAATGTTAAGCTATTTACATTTCTCACTAGAGGTGGGTACTATAGAAGTAATATTTACTTTTTCTCCTTATGTCACTATAACACTAGTTGCATTGTTAGTCGTTTGGTTAGGTTTCCTCGTCAAATATTCGTCCCATCCCTACTTCGCAAACAAATCCTACATTAATTTCTTGCTCTACCGCACTCCACTGAGTAGCCCAACCGACTATTTCATAGATTTGTATTCCCCGGGGGTAACTACAATTGATCGATCGAGATAATCAGGTATAATCCATTTTCCCTCGAATCCTAAGTCCTAATAAAATTGGGAGTTGGAAAGGAAGTTTCATTAGTAAATAAATACTCCATTCATATTTTCTTATGAACAATTTCAGATGTTTGTGGGTTTGTTTTTCGTTGTATTTTCTGAAATTACTTTTATGTTCGTGTATGAAAATATTTGTGTGTTCATTTCTTAAACAGCTATCCAATGTTAGGTTTGAAATTTTTATTTTGCTGCTGTTTTTGCGTGTTTAATATTAACGAGATTTACTACCATTTGCGCTTGACAAGTACTGTGGCGGGTAGTCATCATACAACGCAAGATAATTGACAGACGCCTGAATCTCGCTTACGACATTTTCTAGATAAAGCGCATATATACAAGTTCCGAACAACAACATTCGGACCGTCGGTCTACCGAGCAATATCACCCGCTCGGTGGAAGATATTTCCCTTCGTCGTTTAAGCCTCCAAAAGTACAAAAAACATACATATAATATACTATAACTAGAGGTCCCGCAGTAGTCGAAATTCGACTATAATTATTTGGAATTGTTAGTTTGTACACTATTATGATTGTATTTTATACTTCTATAATCACAAATTTCGCCAAGACTACATTATAAAAAATATTAACAAAGACAAACAATATTTAATCTATTCTCAATTTGACAACAGACGTCAAGAACAAAAGTTTCACAATAAATAGTATGCATGCGTGTGTGCGTCAGATACATGGTATGTAGTGTGTGTAATGTTTTCTTTATTGATTTAATGTTTCTTTTATGCATTATTTTAAAAAAATATTAGCATTGTGCACTTCTTCTCTATATTTTCTATAAGTGTGGAAAATTTCATACTCCTCCGTCCGCGCAATTTTCGTAAAAAGGGATACAAAGTTTTTACTTCACGTATTAATATATAGATTAACAATAAACAAATAACAATTCTCTTTTGAAACAGCACCGCTATAAAGAATTCAAAAGTATTTTTTGAAGTATTTCCACATTAAGCACCGTAACAATGAAGAATACATTAGAAACTTCGGTTTCATTCGAAACGAGAATTCTTAGAAGACCACAAGTTTAATTCAAATAATGAAAAAGTACTTTGAGACTATATTCTTCTGAAACGAAGCAAAAAGTATTTATATCTATAATATTTATGTTTCTTATAGAATTTTATACAATAGGATCTATCTGCTATTGTTAAACTAGCGACCAATTCGAGTTCGGTGTTCTTTGTATACTAGTTAATATAATACTAGTTAATATTTGGCAAATCGAAGTAAATCTTTTCATCCATCCATTTTCATTTCACACATCCTATACGACTTTGGTATCTACAAAACTGTATATCAGAAGATCTGCATGTTTCTTTTTCTAATTGTAATTGACTTGTTCTTTTCAAACGAGATTATAGGAGATTTCAATGGTTAACGTTTTTGTTATTTTCTTTGTGTTAATATCCATAAGCGAATGTGACTTACACAACCTATAGCTAGACACAGATTTTCTGCAAATGTTAAAACAGCCAAAAGGCACCATTATTTTTAATCAAATTAACCCAACAAATTTTAAAGTGGGTTGGTTGTTTTTGAAATATATAAAGAAAAAGGGCTAAAAAAAAGATTATTGAAATAAAAAACGAACCAAGCCAATTGTAGGGAACTTTCCAAAGGTGACGACATGTGGCAGCAAATGCTGACATAGTGAACTTTCTTATTGGAAAAAATCTTTCAACTTTTTTCGTGTAACACACAACTCTCGGCAATGAAATTTTTCCTCTAAAAAAAAGTAACATTGTGTGATAAAACCCGAAACATTTTAAATGTCAAACGTGAAAATCGTTATAAGAACCTGTTAAATAATAGCGTGTGTGTATGACTCACGTGTACTGGTATTTATATATTTATGCTATAATATTTTATAAAATTACAATTCACAACAATACATACATACTTTATTTTTATCAATACATTTATTTATCACACAATCATACAAAACATTATTTACACTAAGCAAATTTAATTCACAAGAATAGTCAGGCGATAGCTGTAGCATATCGGTTTTTTTTCCTACCTAAGCTGATAGCCTTGAGAGGCTATTTCAGCGTAACCTTAACTAGTAGGTAAGCTCACGGGGCTCAAACCTGACGACGTTGCTAACACGAACCCTAGCAAGAGCCGTGCTTCGCACAATCTACCACCGGATCGGGAATGCGACCCACTGAGAAGATCCGGCGAGAAAGTAGTCGTAGTTTGTAGTCGTCGTGGCCTAACGGATAAGACGTCCGGTGTATTCGTGTTGAAGCGATGTACCGGTGTTCGAATCCCGCAGGCGGGTACCAATTTTTCTAATGAAATAAGTACTCAACAAATGTTCACGATTGTCTTCCACGGTGAAGGAATAACATCGTGTAATAAAAATGAAACCCGCAAAATTATAATTTGCGTAATTACTGGTGGTAGGACCTCTTGTGAGTCCGCGCGGGTGGGTACCACCACCCTGCCTATTTCTGCCGTGAAGCAGTAATGCGTTTCGGTTTGAAGGGTGGGGCAGCCGTTGTAACTATACTTGAGACCTTAGAACTTGTATCTCAAGGTGGGTGGCGCATTTACGTTGTGGATGTCTATGGGCTCCAGTAACCACTTAACACCAGGTGGGCTGTGAGCTCGTCCACCCAACTAAGCAATAAAAAAATAAAAATAAAAAAAACTCAGTGGGCTGTGTCTATGGGTTAATTCGCTCGTCGAGCCCTTCGTCGCAAGCGACGGGTTCGACGAGGACGGTGACCGGTGCTTGTGGTGCCTAAAAGCACCGTTAATGGATCGGGAGGATCTGTAATGACGTGGTATATCGGTGGCGATAATATTTCGCTACTACATCGCTGCGTACTGCGTAGACGAACCGATCGTCGCATTTTTACCGATCCATCGCCACCAGTTGAAATCTGACTTGCGAGCGCGCATCCCGTGTCACCTTTCTGCGCTACGCCTTTTACTAATATTTCTTGTTTCGTGTACCTGCTTGCGTTGCTTGGTCTATCTATTTCTTGTTTACTTTCTCCTTCTTTCTATATTTTGTGTTCGTCTTAAATAAAACTTTCTTCGTGTATTTTTGTGTTTTTAACTTTTAAATGATTTTACCAATAAGATTAATACCAATCAGACGACTAAACGTGTACGATTTGAAAAACCAAAAAAAGGACAAACCCGAAATCCATACAAACTTGGGCCTGGTGTTACAGTGCTAGAATTTGGGCATAAGTTACAATACCTAAGAAGGTTTCATGAGCCCAATTTTCAGGTCTCCCAGCAATGGCCAAATTGGTAAAATCAGACAATGTTTACATTTTAGGTTATGTTTATTGTTCGCGATATTTTAATAAAAACGATATTTTTGAGGCTGTTTCCTACTAAAGATGAGTAATTTTTTACGAAACCTGTTGCAGCAACAGGTTGCTTTAAAATAAAAATGGAACCTGTTACGAGAAATCGCGCGTTAGGTTGTTTACGAAAACGAATGAAAGCCAAAAATTAAAAACAACGTAATGCGAAACGCGCTGCGCACGAAATGATTTTTTTAAGGGATTTTATGACCTGGTAACTAAGACCTTTAGGTCAGTCTTATTTTAATTTTAATGAAAACTTTTTTATATGAAATACTATATTTATATGATAGCTTTTTTATATAAAATATAAATCATTACGTGCTCCCATATTATCTCATCACATTTCATTTCATTTTAGTTCTGATGTTAAGTGGTTACTGAAGCTCATAGACATCTACGACGTAAATGCGCCACCCACCTTGAGATATAAGTTCTAAGGTCTCAGTATAGTTACAACGGCTGCCCCGCCCTTCAAACTGAAACGCATTACTGCTTTACGGCAAAATCCAAAATATCTTCAGTTGGCAACATTAAAGATAACATAACACGATTTGATACATTTGTGTTTTTCTATGGCATAGTCACATTAATATAAAAATGCAAAACTACCCTTTCATGCTATAATTAATGTTGTCAGTTGTAGATATTTTGAATTGCCGCCATTGTAAGTAGTTGTGTCACGATTCGATGGCCATACTCTATTTACATTGATTAAAATACCTATAAAAACAGTCATTTATCCTAAAGCAAAAGAGTATTAATTATTTTTTACACTTGATTTCCACTAAATCGATCCTATTTTATGGATGTTCTAATTCTAATCCGCACGTTTGTGGAGCTAGTTACGTATATTGAAATAACTGTTGCAGATGTTTACAAAGATTGTTTAAAACAAAAAATTGAATTCAACTTATTTTCTACACTTGGCCATTGTCAATGAAGCTAAGATTTTAATAGGTTAATCAAGCAAAATAGACGAATTTTTTGGTACATATCCCATTCGTGTAACGCTTAGGCCCAAAATGGGGTTTCTCCTTTGGATCGCGGAAAGCTAGCCGATGTGAAACATTGATATTACTTTATACATGTGTAGATACATAAAAGGATAGTTTACGACAGGAAATTCATGTGGCACAACGAAAAATTAAATATTAATATGAAAAAACAGTCCCATGCGCATGGCGACGCGTCGCCACGCCAGCCATTGGTTTGACGAGCAGCTATAGATGTTTCACATAAAAAAAACAAAACAAACAAATATTCATGTTTCATAATGGATGATGTTATTCACGTTCTCAAAGCCAGCTCCGTTAACCTCAACAACTGGTGGGCTATATTTTTTCCGACCTATGCTGATAGCTTTAAGAGGCTATTTATTTCAGTTTCACCCTAACGTGTAGGTGAGCTCACGGGGCTCAAGCCGGAAGTGTTGCTAGCATTGGCCCTAGCAAGAGCAGTGCTTCGCAGAATTTACCACCGGATCGGAAACGCGACCCACTGAGAAGATCTGGCGACAAACTCAGTGGGCTGTGTCTATGGGTTAATTTGCTTCTCGAGCCCTTCGTGACAAGCGACGGGTTCGGCGAGGACGGTGACCGGTGCTTGAGGTACCTAAAAGCACCGTTAATGGATCGGGAGGATCCGTAATGACGAGTTTTGGGCGACGTCGACTGTTTACCATTCGGTCCACAGGATCGGGTATGTAATTCCCGGCGGCCACGACAAAAGGGTTTTCGTGTTGTACCCCCTTTTCATAGTGGCGCAATTATGTCGACTGTATACTAAGATGGGTTTGAACTCAACTGAACATACAGAATAATAAAACATGAACATTTTCCCCAACAGGACAGCTGCTAATAACCTTATATTCTCGTATGTCGTCAGAGCAGCAGTTTTATTTTTCTAGTAGGAGTACATAATTACATAATTACTATTGGTGACATAATTAAATGACAGTTGACGCACAACATCTACGATTTTGTGACATATCCACGTACGTGTAAACCAATAATTTACTTTTTTTATAAATATTGGCCCTACCAAATGAATACTGATATTTAAATTTAGGTACCCAATTATGTAGAGTTTGGTTTCAGAAAACAGTGACTTTATACCTTTTGAATAACACTGACATAGTTTAAGTTTTCGAAGAGAATTGGTTCGAAAACATTCTGAAACATTTGTTACATAATTAATTTGTTTGATTCTGTAGACAGTAATTGAGGAATTGGTTGTTTCCATTATTAAATAAATTGTAAGCAAATTAGCTTATTATACCATTGTTGGTTATAGTGAATTATGAAGAAACCGCAATTGCATAACCTTTAACGACTCCAATCTGTAGGAGCCTCATCAAATCACGACGAAGTCTAACAAAGGGTCCGCGGAAACTGCCGAATAAATCTTTTTTTCTCCTTCCAAAACTCGCAACAATTGAAACAAAAAGTAAATTATGGCGAGCCCCGGACCACCGGCCAAGGCGGGGAATTATGAAAAATGTTCGGATTCCTTATTATTATATTATACACGCTGACGGAACCCGACTAACTCGATTTGTAAGAAAGATTTTTTTTCATTGTCCCCTAAAATCGTTTTGGAATTTCGCATGATTTATTTCGGGGACAAATCATTCGAGGCCCGATTTTATATTCAATATTTGTTTGATTCGGCAACGAAATTAATGAATTGAGTGTTTGATTTACAATGCTTCGAGAATCGTATGGAAAAAATGTGTTTTTTATTTAACACCTGACAGCAAATGGTCATCGTCGATTATGTACATCAGCAATACCAGAGGTACAGTCATACATTATTTACCACATAGGGCTCTCGTCAAACACATAAGGCTTAGTAAGTAGTAGTATTATAGTAATAAGTATTAAGTATTGAGTAGAATTGTTGGAGAGCTTTGAAATTCATTTTAAAACCTCTTTCATCTTCGAGAGTCGAAGGTTGTTGGACTCGAATAATTAACATACCATAGCTCTTGCGGCCCTGACCGATGGGTGTCACCAATGTTAGAAGAAGTTTTTGAGTCTCATTTGCAGAAGCATATCGTAGCTTTTGTAAAATATCGCACGTAGAACGCGCACTAGACCAGACACTGTATTGAGAAAATGTTCCCCGGAAATGCACTGTGAAATAAGACAGTGGTTTTGGGTTTTAAATAAGAACTCTACTTCAGTGATAGATGGTGTAGGTAGAATGATGTTTAGGTTTCTCTTTCTGGTTAAGCCTGGGCTCGCCCTCCTGACCTGGTGAAACTGGAAAGGCTTTTGGGATAGCAGCAATGACTCCATAAATAAATAGGCTTAGTTAACCCTTTGACTGACATGTAGATCATCGGGACCTTAAGTGGCGTACGGAAGTAATTATATCGATCTCTGTTACTAAGCGTATGGGTTGCCTAACTTTGCTTGCTTTTGTTTTTAATGTATTTTTTTGTCTTTTAGGTCTCTTAAAAATAGATTCTTGCTCGGTATCTCCGGACTCATCTTTTCCAGAGTCTACTAAATATTCCGGCGCTTGTGCGCAGTTACCTACACGTCAGTCAAAAGGTTAAACGAAGTCTCAAAAGGCAGAGGGAACCGAAGTACCACTAAACGCCCAGAGATTCTTTCCATCTCTTATAATATGTGTGTCATAATACAATTAAACTATCATTGTTACGTTGTTCCCAACTTGTTGGGGTTGTGGCGTGAATTTTCTGTTATGAATGCTTTTTTTCCATTCTGGCGACGGAATTTACTGGTTTTAGGCTAATTTGTTAGGGTGTTTATTTTATGGTAGAATTGTTGTACTTTTGCGCTTTACTTAAATAATTTTGTAACATTTGAAGTTTCGAACACTAAAGCATTCAGTGTTCGAATAGTCGTTTTTATTGTTAGGGCTGATTGTTTAAAGTTAGGCCGATTAAAAAAAGTGTAAAATTTTATGATTGACCGTATGTTGCCTGATTTCTTGTCATTTGTGGTCCGATTTTGAAAATTATTTCTTTTTGTTTGAAAAATAATATAGTCGGGTCTATTGGCTCTATTGTTAAATTAAAAAAAAAATTGTGATTCATATTTGAAGTTTTAAATGTTTTTAATGAATCTAATTTCGAGTGTTTTGATAGTATATCAAAAGGCAATAAAAAAATGGCCATAAAACCTGTAAAACGGTATGCTCTACAAAGAATGTCTGATATAATTTCCCAGCGTGGTGGTTTAAATTAGTTGTCTTGTAAACCCAAATAAGCTTGCTTGCCTTCGTGTTCGAAGAATAAATTTATTATTTAATTTATAAGTTCTAAGAAATTTAATTTCTTTGAACACAGAATACGCGTATTTTTCCATCTAACCAATAAAATAGGTATAAAGGGAAGGTGAAGTTGTGCAATTAGGTTAAGGAATAGTTTCAGAAAAAATATATAGAATTTTTTCCCTGAGTTTTCTTTCATTATAATATTTTATGAACGTTATTATCATAAAAATCAAAGGTAAAAAAGGACCTTTTCTTACGTCATTAAGTACAAGCATTAAAGTTTCATTCCGAAATGAGATTACGTTAAATCCCAAGGAACTTATTTAAGTTATTTTTGTTCCGAATAACTTTTTCTTTATTAGTTTGTTTTCTATCTTTAGGTTTAAAGTTTCGTGAGTTCTGCATAATCTGTTGTTTCCTTTAAAATCAAAATGTCGTATAGTGATGAAGTTGCGTGGCCTAAGGGATAAGGCGTTCGGTTCATTTGTATCGAGCGATGCGACAGTGCCAGTGTTCGCATCCTGCCTACAGGTACCAACTTTTTCTGTTAAAATACTTAATATATGTTCACGAATTACTTCCACGTCCAAAGCTGGACATAGGCTTCCTCCAAGTGTCGACACAACGACCGTCCTTGCGCTGCTTGCAATGAACTTTAAGATACTTTAAGATCTCTCCCTCTATTTCTTAGTTTAAAAAAAAACATAAATATAATTAAATAGTTTATAAATTATCAACAGTAGCAACCTCTATGTTCCAATTTCGTCACATGAGTACCGTGACCAGGAAGACAGGAACGAAAAGTCAGAAAAAGTAACGATGAAAGTAATGAGCACGAAAATGGGTAAATGTACTTTAAATAAACTTTTTTATTATTGCTTTAAATGAACACGCGAGATGAAGCATGGTACAGTTAATTATTATGTCAGAAAACGAATATGGTCGCGGTTCTAATTATATTTTTGGTCTTTAAAGACAGACGACGACCAAACGGTGGGTGGTTTCCGATGATTATGGACAACAGCAATCCCAGGGGCTCAACCGAGCCGTTGCTTACCACTTCGGACTATTTTCGAACGAGGTTCGACATGTGCTCTGGAAACACCGCGGATGGGAATGTATTTAAAAGTCGATTGGTACGCGCAAAGAATACTTTCTGAGAAGGGACTCCGGAAATGTTTAGTGCGATAATTTTCAGTATTCTAATACAAAATTTCCTTTGAATTGTCACGGTAATTTAACAGAGTATGGTATAAGTACAAATAATGAAATCGAGTTTGTTTTTTTATTTTTATTTTTGGTTGTTGTATATCTTGAACAATCGTATTGAGTATAAAGATCAAAGTATCATTTATGTAGATCGAAATCAAACTAAAGACACATTGACTCCTGAAAGATATTGGGATAGTGTGGTGCGATACAATCAAAGCCGAAAGATTTGTTTTGTGTACTTATTGATAGGTCGTGGATGTTTCCAGTGACTGTCTTTATTAGATGCCTCAAGTCTGCTTCCTCCAACACTAGATGACGATCATGACCTCTCTAACAAGAGTGAAACGATTGAGAAGAAGAAGAAACCTTTGGAAATAATTTGAGTGATAAGACATCTGTCTTCTGCGACGACAGAATTAAGACTGACTTCAAGTCTTAAGGTGGGTGATAAGGCTTACTTAGGTTTACTTAAAAAACCGTCATTAACTTGGGCAAAAAAAAAAAGTATACTTATGTACATTTAATTTTAGAATATTCAGATGGAAAGCATAGGACGCGTAAACAAAATCAAGATAGCTCTGTCAAGTAGGTAGTTTCAAACATATATTTTCGTAATAAATAATTATCCGTCCTGACAGAAAAAAAGGACTACCAGAAATCTTAATTTCTTCAACCAAGCAAGTTCAAAAACCTGCACTAAAATAAAACACTAAAATATCAATGACAATTTACACGTGAAGAAAGTTTCTTGTAGATCGTTTTATCCACCGGGAAAGAGGGGAAATCAATGTCCAAATTCTCCTCCTTCGCCTGAGCTACTATCTCATTACTAGATACTAGCGCCCACGAAGCTACACCCCATTACTCCACTCAGGCAGGAGATAGTCTAGCTATCCGTATCTGGGGTGGTTTGATGCGTGTTTGGCGAATCACGTGTTTAGATATTCGGTCTTTGCGAAAAATATCCCAAAATAGGCACACCTGCGCTTCCAACGTCGAATCCAAATATAACTTTTTTAGAAATGAAAGTCCAACCTAGTCGAAAGCCTAGAACCTAGTCGAAAATAGAACTTTTGGTCCCGTGGTGTCAGAATACTAAAACAAATCTCAATGTGCCAAAAACATCAGCTACAAATGCAAGTCGATTCCCGCAATTAAAATGGCGCCCACAGTATGGCTGGCGGCCGCAATATGGCGACTACAGCCGAGTCGGATCGAATTCGATTTGAATTCATTATTATGCATGCCTTTTGATTGAACGTATTGAATATTTTTCGGTTAAAATGTTTCTCGTTATCGTTTGAGAATTGCTATAATTTTTAAACGATTTTCAAGCGTATGTTTGTTCACAGTGACATTTTTGACAGCTGTCAAGGATAACTATTTCTAGGCTATCACTGATTTTGTTTATCCGGTTATCCCTCATAAAAAATTAAAAATACATAGCGACATAATCACTAATCCCTAATTAACTGTTAACATTTCTTGTTAAAAGGCAACTTCTAGGAACAGGAAAATGATTGTGACAGGCCGTCGTCAGGCTTAACGGATCTAATTCTGAAAAATTTGTATAGTGTATCATCTCAAATTATGTTCGAATCTCATTAATTTGTAATATGAATTATTAAACATTGCGTACCGGTTTCGTTGGGTTAGAATAGCCTTTATACTATAAAATTAAAACATAGACTACACATTTGAAGATGAGCTGCGCCATTGACATTGTGATGTCTATATTATGTTCTACCTTTAACAGCCGCGGCTATACAGCAGCCGTGACCAGGTTTAGCCGTCTAAGCAAATAAAAAAACTAAAAGACTCGAGTCGAAATTTTTAATATTCTCAACCGTTAGTTCTACCCTTCAAGACGTAACGCATGATTGCTTCTCTGTGGAATAGGCAAGCTGAGAGTACTCATCTGTGGGGACCCACTACCACTACCACCAATAGACTCCCACGAAAATTTTTTTTTTTTGTTCCTACCTAATCTGGTAGCCTTGAGGGGCTATTTCAGCGTAACCTTAACTGGTAGGTGAGCTCACGGGGCTCAAACCGGAGTGATGCTAACGCTGACCCTAGCAAGAGCAGTGCTTCGCAGAATCTACCACCGGATCGGAAACGCGACCCACTGAGAAGATCCGGCGAGAAACTCAGTAGGCTGGAAAATTAATAGAATTGTGTTATTCATAGCTAAAAAGCACTGTAATTCTTTTCTAAACATTTAATGTTTGTTACAACTCCATGACAAATGCTCCTTCTGGTAATTACCATAAAGTAAGCCACTTGGTGTCGTTTTTAAATTTTAAACAGATTTGTGCTATTTAAATATAGACGCGCGGTGAAAACACCTCTCAATTTTTACGAAGACATTTGTAAGTAATTCTGTTCAGGAATACAGGGTAAAGGGATTTTATTGCCTTTTTTATTTCAGGTACATATCCAACAATAGCCGAATTATATGACTGTAACACGATGTGCGGATTCTCGAACCAACATAGATATATTTGATGAATATAATAAATAAACAATTGGCAGTTATAGGGACTCCCAATAGAAATGAAAACTTAGAAATTTAGAATTGAAATTTGAAATGTTTTAAATTAAAATTATCAACATCAATCTGGTTTTCACATCTATTGACACTCCGAGCAACAATTATAAACATGTTTATATGGTTTATTTGTTATTCAAATATAAGATTTCACCTATTGAAAAAGCGCTAACGCGTACAATACGCCGTCATATATACACGATGTGTTATCGTGTATTCGTAATATTAGCATGTTGGTAACGCGAACCCATAAGATTTTCTCTTACCAAAAAGTTTTCAACGTGGCTAAAGAAGTTCTCACTTGAAAAACAAAACTGCGGTACTCTGGGTCTGGACCTATTTGTTTTTTACATCGAACATACACGACATAAAATAAAATCCAGTGTTGTGACCGTTAAGAGTGAACAATTTTCAACAATCATCTATCTAGATATGTACTGTAATAATGAAACTGAAACAAACCACTTTTTCTATTAACAAACGGCACGCGAGCAAACATTCGCCTCCCCAAAGGTCCGACAATGGTCATCAATCAAAAAAAGATAATTAAAAATACACGTTCTAAAAGCGGCATCAATCATTTTACACGTTTATTGGAAGTAAACTTTTCGAATTTCATTTTCGATCGTCCAGGTATATGACGAGTATCTTTTTTTTTTTTTTTTCTACCTATGCTGATAGCCTTGATAGGCTATTTCAGCTTCGCCCTAACGTTTGTGAGCTCGCGGGGCTCAACCGGAGAGTTGCTAACACCGACCCTAACAAGAGCAGTGCTTCGCAGAATCTACCACCGGATCGGAAACGCGACCCACTGAGAAGATCCGGCGAGAAACTCAGTGGGCTGTGTCTATGGGTGACGAGTATCTTATATATTAATACGTGAAGCAAAAACTTTGTATCCCTATTTACGAAAATTGCGCGGACGGAGGAGTATGAAATTTTCCACACCTATAGAGAATATACAGAAGAAGTGCACAATACTAATATTTTTTTTAAATAATGCATAAAAGATACATTAAATCAATAAAGAAAACATTACACACACTACCATGTATTTGACACAACACATTTATATAAATATACTCTTTGTTTATGGTCAATTGTCTAACTTTTGTTAGTGTTTAAAGTCTGTGGTCAAATTGAGAATAGAATAAATATTGTTTGTCTTTATTAATATTTTTCTACAGTGTATGTAGTCTTGGCGAAATTTGTGATTTATGAAATAGTCTTTGAAAATAGAATCATAATAGTGTACAAGCTTACAATTTCAATTAATTATAGTCGAATTTCGACTACTGCGGGACCACTAGTAAATATAATTTTATTTTGAAGTTCACGAGGCAGTCAAGTTACAACTATACTTTTTAAATGCAAACACTCAACCTTAAATCGCTCCGGTTTTCATAGTATTGGAAGCAAACATACGCGACAAGTGCAAATACACACAGACCTACTAAATATGAGGGAGCATTGCTCGGATTTATAAATAGAGATAAGCGCATCGCTGCTTACGATAACTGCTGTCTTATGCTGGCATATTTAATATGAACTAGAGGTCCCAGAGTAGTCGAAATTCGACTATAATTAATTGGAATTGTTAGTTTGTACACTATTATGATTGTATTTTATACTTCTATAATCACAAATTTCGCCAAGCCTACACTATAAAAAAAATATTAATAAAGACAAACAATATTTAATCTATTCTTAATTTGACCACAGACGTCAAGAACAAAAGCTTGACAATAAATAGTATGCATGCGTGTGTGCGTCAAATACACGGTATGTAGTGTGTGTGTAATGTTTTCTTTATTGATTTAATGTATCTTTTATGCATTATTTAAAAAAAAAATTAGCATTGTGCACTTCTCCTCTATATTCTCTGTAAGTGTGGAAAAATTCATACTCCTCCGTCCTCGCAATTTTCGTAAAAAGGGATACAAAGTTTTTGCTTCACGTATTAATATATAGATATTGAATATTTAAAAAAATCTAATTTTTTTTTTTTATCTAATATTTAAAAAAAAAAGACATGCCCGCTGAGTTTCTTGCCAGTTCTTCTCAGGACGGAGGCTAGTTTTTGTGAATTGGCGGTAGTTCTTTTTGACGTTCAACAAGAGTGTATTATCAATTATGTTGATAAAAAAAATATATATATGTCGGGGGCGGCGCCAGGGATGGCTAAGCGGTAGTTTCCGTCATCACTCGTATTTGGTTTAACTCAGTTTATAAAAAGTCAATAAAACCTTTTGAATAATAATTATTGAAACTCAACACACACAACTTTCACAATGACAGGATAAACCGACAGTTTCGTTGCACATACCGACATACCGACTGACTGACTGACTGCCAGAGACTCACTGACTGAGACGGACCGACCGTCTGATACGGACTGAATGACTGTCTGACACGGAATGCCACGACTCTGTCCACGTACCGCCATTTTATACTGTGGCGTTACGGAGTCTACCCTTCATTTTGTGATATTTATCAAAACAACATTTCATCATTTAAAATAATAATCAAAACCACCGTCTTAATATTACTAAAAGTCGTTATCCACGACAACTAAAAGTCGTTATCCACGACATATATTTGATTTGATATACAGGTGACTTTAGCTGCACTGTTGACTGTACTAATGATATTCGACAAAGTTTTGGTAAGCACGGGTAGGTATCACCACCACCCTGCCTATTTCTGCCGTGAAGCAGTAATGAGTTTTGGTTTGAAGGCTGGGGCAACCGTTGTACTGTAAAAACTGAGACAGTAGAACTCATGTCTCAAGGTAGGTGTCGGCGTTTACGATTCGATGTCTATGGGCTCCGGTCACGCCTTAACAGCAGGTGGGCCATGATCTCGTCCACGTATTTTTTTTTTTTTTTTTTTTTTTTTTTTTTTTTTTTTTTTTTTTTTTTTTTTTTTTTTTTTTTTTTTTTTTTTTATTGCTTAGATGCGTGGACGAGCTCACAGCCCACCTGATGTTAAATGGTTACTGGAGCCCATAGACATCTACAACGTAGACGCGCCATCCACCTTGAGATACAAGTTCTAAAGTCTCAGTATAGTTACAACGGCTACCCCACCCTTCAAACCGAAACGCATTACTGCTTCACGGCAGAAATAAGCAGGGCGGTGGTACCTATCCGCGCGGACTCACAAGAGGTCCTACCACCAGTAAATCACAAGAGGTCCTACCACCAGTAAACACAAGAGGTCCTACCACCAGTAAAGTAAGTATCTAAGCCAAAAAATGTAGAGGAGGCTTAAACTTTCACCATCCGGACAGGCCGCGTAAGTGGGTGCACAACATCGGAATCGAAAATGCTCTGTCGCAAATATAAATCTATTGGACTTAACAGCGCGTGACGTTTTTAACTAATGGAGATCAGTTAATTTTTTTGTATTCTTTCGGTATTTTTCTAATCCTTGGCTATGTCAGCGTAACCTTAATGTGTAGGTGAGCTCTCGGAGCTCAAACCCGGAGGCGTCGCTAGCACTAGCCTTAGCAAGAGCAGTGCTTTGCCGAAAGAGGTGTTGAGGAATCAACAACTATATGCGATATGCCAAATTTTCGATACCCTATACACATAATAATTGCCCAACGCGGATTCAGTACAGTAAATCAACTTTACAAATCGCTTGCTTTCAAAATAAACTTGTCGCCTTATCGAAATGTACCGATCTGTGGTAAGTAGGGTGGTGATTCGAAATTTGACGCGATTTGGCAATGATCGACCGCATGGCGAAATTTGACCTAGCGTAAGTTCTCCATTAAGTCGAATCTCAGTTTCACTTCGCTTCATTCTTAAAAGTATCACGAAAACTTCTAAATAATCCGGAATTTGTTTTACGGAATTTTTATTCGACGACGTCTCGAGAACGCGTTCGTCACAAACGTTAAACTTTAAGATTGATCGCTCTAATATTGAGAAGTTTAGTTTTTTGCCAGATTTCTAACGTATTGTTACATTAATGAAAAGAAATTTCAAAGCTGTCGTTGGCTAACTGATGATTACAGGCTAAAGGCGTGACCTGCGCGTCTAGTTGCAGTGTTGACCGCGGTAAGCCCCTTACCTCACCCGGATTCTGAGCTCGTGGGAATCGGACGCTTGGGCGAAAGTGCAGGAAAGTTGTTTCATCTGCGTTAGTTCCATATTGTTTTCTTTTTTTTTTCTTTTTATTGCCATTGTAGACAGACGAGCATACGGCTCACCTGATGGTAAGTGGTTACCGTCGCCCATGGACTTCAGCAATGCCAGGGGCAGAGCCAAGCCGCTGCCTACCGCTTAATACTCTCCACATGCCTCTTTTAAAGAAGTACCGAAGGAAGGAAGGAAAGGAAGATTCCCTGCGCGTCCCCTTGGCGCGTAAACTTCCTAGTAGATTCGGCTCCCAGACCAAAAAAAGAGAACCCATTACTCTCACGAAGCAACGTCGGTTGCCCAGTTACCACCGTGAGCTGCTCAAATAAGGCAAAAAGCCACAGCGTGTGGAAAACTGCACATTTTGTGATTATCGAACTCATCGATCACATATGCCGAGGATTTGTCGGAAGAAAGCCGGCACCTTGTGCGTGTCACTTGTTGTTCCAATTCCATTTATTGAACGTCACTGCTTAGACGCGATGGGATTTTCTCGCTAAGAACGTGTACACAATGCTTAAAGGAAAGACAGCGGCCGTGTTATATGGAGCAATAATACAGGATAGAACGGAATCAATTTATGTCCTCTTTTCGATTTAATTTCGATTTAACGGAGCTAAACATCCTAAAAATAATAGCTTAAAAAAAACTAACAAAATACGCCATTATATAAAATCCAACTAAAAAATAGAAAATAAATTTTAATGAATTTGAATTAAAAATAGTGTAAGTAAAAATGAGTTTATTGTAAAAAAAAAGCGTGGGGTGCACGGTATCAGTAGTTATAAATATTTTATGAACAGATACGAGTAGAAGGGTTATTTTGATAATATCCTGAAAAGCACCCCACGTTTTTTTTTTTTTTTTAATTGGGTTTTCTATAAAAGCGTATTTTGTTAGTTTTTTAAACTATTATTTATTTTTAATTTTTTAGTTGAATTTCAATTTTTTCAATTTTCTTTTTTCAATTTTTTTAATATTGAATTGTCATCGGTCCTGAACAAGTATACCTAATTTCGAGTTAATCCGACGTTTTGAAGGGGGTCAAAATCATGTTCAAAGATTCCATTACAAATTAACATGCATACGTCTGAAGCTAATAAAAGCGTATTAAAAAAGCTTCCTTCCATCTGCCGGGAACGTGTTATGAGCTTCTTCGGACACATCCTGCGGTCTCCCAGACATGAGTTAGAGAAGCTCATGATTGCAGGGTCGCATAGAGGGCAAGCGCGCCGTGGGCAGAACTCCAGCTAGATGATCTGATCTAGTAAGAGAAGCACTAGGTGGTAGTCTGTACCATGCGGTCCATGCCACCCGTGATCGAACACTGTGGAGGAACGTCTGGTGGTAGGAACTTTTGTGAGTCCGTACGGGTAGGTGCCACCACCCCGCCTATTTCTGCCGTGAAGCACTAAAGCGTTTCGGTTTGAAGGGTGGGGGCAGCCGTTGTGACTACACTGAGACCTCAGAACTTAAATCTCAAGGTGGCTGGCGCATTTACGTTATAGATGTCTATGGGCTCCAGTAACCACTTAACATCAGGTGGGCTGTGAGCTCGTCCACCCATCAAAGCAATAAAAAAATAAAAAATAAAAAGTCATATGTGGTCGCGATCCTCAGCAGTGAGGGAACGATACAGAAGATTTCGATCTAATGCTAGCCACGTATTATAGTTTTGCAATATAAGGTTAGAAGGTGATGTTACCACCACCGCCAAATTGAATTAAGTAATTAGTTTATTTCCCCTCCTAATTAGGAAAAGGTCTGTTCACACTATATAAGTACTATATGCCGAGTTGCCCTTCTACTACAATAAATTAGAAACTTTATAAAGATGGCTGAATGTTTTTTATTCTTTCAAGAAAAAAATACTGAACGTGTTTTGTTAGAGCTTTGCACAAAGGTAGTTTATATCCTGGATTGACTTGTGGGATACTTTTACCAAGGTACATGTGTAAATGGTTTAGGTAGTACCGGGTATGTCGGGCAATAAAAAATCAACAGTGTGTTCATTGATTCATGATGTTATGTACCAACGTGATTACGAAACGGCTGGTAGTTTACGGATCACAGAACGACAGAGCCAATTCTTAATATCCGCTTATTGAAAATTTTCTTCTTTCTTAATTCAAAATGTTACGTGCCTGAAACCGCTGATCATGCCTAATTTCAAATATTCGAACTAATCATGCTAGCTTACAGATATAGTCGTTTTTAAAATCGGTATAATTTCATAATTCATAAATAATAATAAATAAATAATAATAAATAAATATTTACTAACAATCACGCCACGTTAACTAGTCCCGTGATAAGTTCGTAAAGAACTTGTGTTACAGGTACCAGATAACGGAAATAAATGTAAGATTTTTATTATACACATACATATATTTAAATACATCCATAACCCTGGAAAATACATTTATATATTTTATCATACAAATATCTTCCCTTGGCGGGATTCGAACCCGCGACCCCCTTGTGTAGTGACCATGTCACTTACCACTACACCAGACGGCCGTTATAAAAATATACTTTAACACAATTCTACATACTACATGAGGAATCTAGTAACATACATTTTCGTTCATAAACAAAATTTGTCCCTTACCTTATCTTGGACATAAATCATTCGGCCAAACGCTTTGATTCCGGAATTTCTTTGTAACTATGAAAAGTTAAAAGAACATTTATCACATCCGATTCAGGGTGTTCTGTGACGTCAGCATAAATTTGCAATGAGCCTGTCGCCGTCATCATTCACTTGTATGTAAACGAAGCCTAACATTGTCAGCTTACGCCCCAGAGACAAGCAAATAGGGATCTCAAAATAAACGCCATAAGACATAAAGTTGAATAATTTATTAGCTTCTTAGGGCAAAAAGTCTTGACTAGAGTAATGCATGTCAAATTTGGCGAATCTCGTAAAAAGCTTTATTTGAATTTCGCAGCGATAAAAAATCTTATGAGCTTCTGGGTAGTGAAATTAATTTTGGCGTGGTATTGAAGATAATCGGGCTCTCGAAAGCTCGGACCTTACTGGCGGGTCTTCGATATGGTTGTAAAACTTTCATGTGCCATAAGCTTTTTAATAGCTTTTATGAGACGCTTCAAGAGCGTTGATGTTTTTTTGGAAAATCAAACAAAGTTTATGAGTTACATAATTAGGTTGGAATGATTTTCTTTTATAGATCTAAAGTTGCATTATTGAGTACGTTAAAATTAAGCTTGGTGTGGAGTAGTATTTTAGACCGCGTATTGTGTACAGCAGCGATTGTCGAGCACCAAGCCGCCGCACTTTTGTGTGACGGTAAAATTTTAGTGTACTGTTAAAATTTGTGCTAATTTATAAAATTCATAATGATTTATTATTTTACATAGTATATTATAGGGATATATGTTACGGTAAAAGTAGTTTGAAATTGTAAATGTTAGTTAAATGCAAACAAGGAGGCAAATGTGCACATTTACCGGTAAAAGTGTACATTTCCCAAGAGTGTACATTTACCGTAACATATGTAGGTATAGTATATCGGGGAAATAGAAAAAGAGGAAAACCTGATAGCAGATGGGCTAACGACATTGAAGGGACGGCTGGTAAGCTGTGGATGAAAAACGCCACAGATACAGGCTATTAGGTAGTTTTGGAGGAGGCATTTACCCTCAACAACAGAGAGGTTCACGCTTATTGTAAATCTAAAACAAATCAATTCAATAAAATTATATAAAAATAATGGAAGAATAATAATTTATAAATGATAAAAACAAAGATTATGTAAAATATATCAGTTAGTTTTTAGAGACGAAATAAAAGGCTTTTTTATTTATTTTTATTATAGGTAAGTAAATAACCATAGAATTCCGTGGACCACGCATCGTACCAATGTTTCGATCCTGAAAGAGTTCAACATCAAGGAGAGACTATCGTCAACAGTCCAAATACGAATCTTTAAGTTCTTCGGGCACGTCACTCGTAATGAGGACTCCATTGAGCGGTTGGTGGTGCAAGGGAAAGTCGAGGGCATAAGATCTCACAGACGATCTCAAACACGATGGACCGACCTCATAAAATCTGTGACTCACTCCAATAGAAACGGTTGCTCTCGCTCTGCGGCATTTAAACATAACTACTGGTCCCGCAGTAGTCGAAATTCGACTATAATTAATTGAAATTATAAGTTTCAACATTATTATGGTTCTATTGTTACAGATTTCGCCAAGACTACACTATAGACAAATACTCGTAATATTAAAGATAAACAATACTAAACTATTCTCAATTTGACTACAGACTTTAAGCAATAACAAAAGTTTGACAAACAAACAGTATATGTGTGTGTGTGTGTGTCAAATACATGGTGGTGTATGTAATATTTTCTTTATTGATTTAATGTATTATTAATGCACAATTAAAAAAATAAGCATTCTGCACTTCTTCTCTCTATTCTCTCTAAGCGCGGAAAATTTCATACTCCTCCGTCCGCGAAATTTTTGTAAAAAGGGGTACAAAGTTTTTGCTTCACGTATTAATATATAGATTATCGACGTATATACTTTACAACTTTCACGGTGACGAACGACTGACCGTTAAGGTTTATCAAGCATCGGAAATAATATAACGACCATAATAAATACGAGATTAAATCGTATAAGTGCTTTTAATTATGACTTGATTCATAGTCACAGTCATAGACACATATCATAAGTTTCAGATTCGAGCACTTTATTTCGAACCCATTCATAAATCTTCCACTAAAGTGACGCGCACAAATTGCAGCCACTCCGAAAGCATATTTTCATTCGCAATTGTGGTAATTTTCTGGTCAGACTGAAGGCGTTCTAAGCCATCCCATCTGAAACATTCAATTTATCTATTTCAGAGCGTCTATATCTTACACTTAGTGACAAATGTGCGTTTCTCATGTATTATTTATTTGCGTGTTAAGGTGGTCGGCGTTACGGCTGCAAAAAACCGGACCAAGAGATTTCTTTTCATGATATATTTTTACGCTGTCAACATGAAAGACATTTTTCACGATTATTATGACGTGCCCGTACCTAGGATGTTTCCTTTTCGCTTCGTCTCGGTCCTTAAGTTACGGGAACAGTGTTCGTGTCTTATTTTATTCGTTGAAGCGCTTTTGGCAAAGTTTTTTTGATATTTAAGTTTTATTTTCGGGCGTATGTCCGGTTTTGATGAAGTCCCGAAATAGATGACGAAGCAAACGACACAATGCATGCATATCAATTTTTTATAGCATAGATGGGTGGACGAGCTGACAGCCCACCTGGTGTTAAGTGGTTACTGGAGCCCATAGACATCTACAACGTAAATGCACTACCCGCCTTAAGATATAACTTCTAAGGTCTCAAGTATAAATACAAAGGCTGCTCCACCCTTAAACAGAAACGCATTACTGCTTCACGGCAGAAATAGGCAGAGTGGTGGTACCCATCCGCGCGAACTCACAAGAAGTCTTACCACCAGTAATTACGCAAATTATAATTTTGCGGGTTAGATTTTTATTACACGATGTTATTCCTTCACCGTGGAAGTCAATCGTGAACCTTTGTTGAGTACGTATTTCATTAGAAAAATTTGTACCCGCCTGAGATTCGAACACCGGTGCATCGCTCAACACGAATGCACCGGACGTCTTATCCGTTAGGCCACGACGACTTCAAATTTCATTTTCAGAAAATATTTTATACATATGCGCGCGTTTATATTGGTAGAAGCCAATTCTAGTCCACTGAGTTTCTCGCCGGATCTTCTCAATGGGTCAAGATTTGAAACCGGTGGTAATTTCTGCGAAACCACGCTGTTGCTAGAGCTAATGTTACCAATTCTCTCAGTTCGATCCCATTAGCTCTCCTACCCGTCCACGCTTAACTGGACTGACTAGCCCTTTAGGCTAGCAAATAGGGAGAAAAAAAATAAGGAAAGCGTGAATACGCAGAATAGGTACACCCGTTATTTGTTAGCTCATTAAAATAAAGGTTTAATCATTCTTGAGGTTTTATTATAAAGTGGACTGTATTATAAAAGGTAATTAAAATATCAGCCGCGAGTCGCGCGTGCGATTCTATATCGTTCCATTAGTGCTGTGTCGCGCTGTATGTGTTCGGTCGTTGATGCAGTGGTGGTGGTTGGACGCCCTCGCAGACCTCGTAGTCCCCGCTTGTGCGTGAAGTACTGGCGTGGACACCGTCCGGGCTATTGGCTGTACAGAATTCGTGCGTTCCATACCTTTAAATTAGGCATAGTTTTATTTTCTTATAAACTGCATTCTTATATATTGGGGGGGGGGAGGGGACTCTCGACCCACTTAATAATCACAAAGACGCATAAACGATGTAAATGCTGCCACCTTGAGAAGTAGAGTCAAAGCCTTAATTGTATAAGAGCTGTATGATCCTTCGAATCAGAACGTGATTAGATGAAAGCCAAATTTCAGCTTAAGCGGTAGGCAGCGGCTTGGCTCTGCCCCTGGCATTGCTGAAGTCATGGGCGACGGTAACCACTCACCATCAGGTGGGCCGTATGCTCGTCTGCCTACAAGGGCAATAAAAAAAATCCGAACGATAAATATGCAGTGTTGAGTTTAAAATACATAGCTAATCAATGACTTTACAAACATATAGTTTCTGTCTTCCATCCATCGTAGTATTCTCATTTTCTGATTAACTCTGGTAAAATATGTTGAGAGCAACGTGTCCGAGCCAGCGATTCAAATAAATCACGAACCACGCGCAGTTCCGCTGTCGCGTGTCATAAAGCCGGGCACTTCGAAGGCGTCTCTTAATCAACACCATGTGCTATAAAACAGACCATTCGCAAAACTTTACCGAACACCAAGCATAAGGAACGAGTGATACACAGAAACTTGCACCATGAAAATAAAATCAACTCACAAAAATATTTTATTTAATGTTCGTAAAGTTTTTCCAAGTTGACTTAACGAGGCAACTCATGGGGGATTACAAGTGTCTTGCGAGATAGTTGTTACGTAACCAGCCTTCGGGATTTATGTGATAGAGATATCAAGGAATGGATTTCTATGTGAGTTTTTTATATTTAGGTATGAGTTGAAGTTGTATTCACTGATCCAATGGCAGATTGAAATTATATTTACCGTCTCAGCGGCCTTCATTTGAGGTTAAAACTTCCAGATCTATTTCCTCGTTAATTTAGATGGTATGAAATGGATATTTATTATTGGATGCTTATTTGTCTTGAAAACTATACCTACCGTTACATATATATCAGTTTCTAGTTTGAATAGCACAGAACTATGTGGTGGTTGTATTCGTAACTTATGTTTGTATTCAGCAAAACCAGGCTTTAAATTTTAGTAAAAACAAAAATTAACTTTAAAAAAAAAAACTTCGTTACTGATGGTAGAACCTCTTGTGAGTCCGCACGGTACCACCACCCTGCTTTATTTGGGCCGTGAAGCAGTAATGCCTTTCGGTTTGAAGGGTGAGGCAGCCGTTGTAACTATACTGAGACCTTAGAAGTTATATCTCAATGTGGGTGGCGCATTTACGTTGTAGATGTCTATGGGATCCAGTAACTACTTAAGACCAGGTGGGCTGTGAGTTCGTCCGCCCATCTAAGTAATAAAAAAAATAGCATGTAGTCCAATATTGGATCTAGTATTAACGGATCAAATAACAAAACACGACCCAGTTCTACTGTTATCCGAATTATCAATGAAAACTCAAAAAATTCCTACAGTTTTGAGTTAAATTTTAAAATTTTACTTACATAATGATACCCGAGGTGGAGAAAAATCCACACGCCGCCAACTCCGATTCACGATAACATGGCCGACTACCCGTGAAGAAGATATCATTCACACGTTCCCCTTTCAATACGGACCCAACCAGCTTATCAGTTCTCAATGCGTTCCTTTAAAAGACCAGTTTTAAATAGGTAAAATAGCTGATCTCTTCACAGGCAAAGGGGTCTCCTTGATATAGTTTTTCTTTGAATAAGCCTTTTGAAAGTGTCAAATTTAAAATCACTTGAACCTTTTTTAATACGCTTTTATTAGGTTCAGACGTATGTCTATTTATTTGTAACTCTACTATCTACATATCTCTATTATCTACATTAAGAAATATGATCTTTACACATTTTATATATTTCTGCTTTACTTTTTTGTTACTTAGATGGGTGGGCGAGATCACAACCCACCTGGTGTTAATTAGTTACTGGAGCCCGTAGACATCTACAACGTAAATGCGCCACCCACCGTGAGATATAAGTTCTAAGGTCTCAGTATAGTTACAACGGCTGCCCCACCCTTCAAACTGAAACTCATTACTGCTTCACGGCAGAAATAGGCAGGGTGGTGGTACCTACCCATGTGGACTCACAAGAGGTCCTACTACCAGTACCAGTTGACTTTCTAAAAAACATAGATTTTCATTTAATTTCAAAGTATTATAGTTTATAGCAGTACCCTCTTCTGCAGCAGTTGGGTAAAAGTCTGCGCACATCTAAATTTAACTGAATATCGTATATATTAGCCACTCAAGTGTAGATCGTGTAACCCACCCACGTCAAATCACATATGACATTTTATTTCTTTTTGGCTGGGGTGGCTTGCGAGCGCGGTGTAAGTAGGTGCTCAGACAAGTTACGGCGTTGGAAAGTAATACTAATAAATCTGAATATTTAGATGGTATCGACAGCATTCGATTTTCGATGACGCGGCCTTCGGTGAAACTAAGGCCGTAAATAGCTTTGAACCAAATATATTGTTATGGGCGTGAAAGCTGGCCGTGTGTGCTTTTATATCGGACATTAAACATGTGAGACTAATGAAAATAGTAACTATTGGGCAGTGAAATCAGTTTTAACATTCAAAAGCATTAAGTTAGTTTATAAATTGAAAATACACGCGAGACAAGAACAATAATTCGCGTTTTCGGACGAGGGTCAGAATATCGTAGCTATGACGGTCGACACTGACAAGTCTGGTCCTATTTGAGTGATGGGTATACATACGATATTACGCCACATTAGTTACATTCCATAGTTGGTTATACGACGATAGAATGTAACCCACGTTCTTGGCTATAAACCCGAGGTGAGAGGTGGTAGTCAGAGCAACCATGATCCGTCAACACCTGCAGCATCCGGACAGTGCAACGGTCAAGTCCCATCCCATCTTAGTCCGCGAAGACCAGGATCTACGGAAACATCTTAACTCAGAGTATGAAATTTTTAAAAATAAACGGGAAACAAAGTGGTGTACCAGATGAAAATTATTATGTGTGGTGACGGATTATCATATTGTAACGTCGGTAAGAGCAACGTCATAAATCATCGAATAGCAAAAACGAATATCAAAAGAACTAGTAAAATCGAAAACGCTCGAGAAGTACAGCGCCATCTATTATCAAATAGTAGAAACACATATCTGGGTTTAACAAGAATGTCCTCGAAATTCTAGGGATGTCGTATCGACTATAAAAGCGTTGCAGAGATGACACGAAGGCAGACAGTAATCGGAATTACTCGAAGCGAAACAGCGAACGGATCACCTGAAGCGAAGCGCAAGAAGCGATTTGAGAAATTTAAAGTGTTCTATGTGTTAATACAGTGTTAATGTGTACTTCGGTATAATTTTTATTTACTGCGAACCCCAGCGCGTAACAATACTATATGTAGATAGTCGTCGTGGCCTAACGGATATGACGTCCGGTGCATTCGTGTTGAAGCGATGCACCGGTGTTCGAATCCCGCCGGCGGGTACCATTTTTTCTAATGAAATACGTACTCAACAAATGTTCACGATTGACTTCCAGGGTGAAGGAATAACATCTATACTAATATTATAAAGAGGAAAGATTTGTTTGTTTGTTTGTTTCGAATAGGCTCCGAAACTACTGGACCGATTTGAAAAATTATTTTTCCATTAGAAGCCGACATTGTCCCTGATGAACATAGGCTACTTTTTTTTTTATTTTTTTATTTTTTTTTTGGTTTCATGTGTGTTTTAATGTTTCCGAAGCGAAGCGAGGGCGGGTCGCTAGTCGTGTATTAAAAATGAAACCCGCAAAATTATAATTTGCGTAATTACTGGTGGTAGGACCTCTTGTGAGTCCGCGCGGGTGGGTACCACCACCCTGCCTATTTCTGCCGTGAAGCAGTAATGCGTTTCGGTTTGAAGGGTGGGGCAGCCGTTGTAACTATACTTGAGAACTTAGAACTAGTATCTCAAGGTGGGTGGCGCATTTACGTTGTAGATGTCTATGGGCTCCAATAACCACTTAACACCAGGTGGGCTGTGAGCTCGTCCACCCATCTAAGCAATAAAAAAAAGGCGGTCACGACCCTCAGTAAGCAAGAAGAAGAAGAAGAAGAATTTTTATTTATCCCGAACCCCAGCGCGTAACAATACTATTTGTAGATAGTAAGGCGTAATCTAATTTCGAACGGGTAGGTAGTTTTTTTTATTGCATAGATGGGTGAACGAGCTCACGGCTCACCTGGTGCTAAGCGCTGGAAACGGCTGAACGACTTTAAGCGAAATAAAACCTAGAATAACAGACACTTTTAACATCGCAAATGACTTCTTGTCCTGGGCAACGCTTCGCATACCGGCTACAGTAAGCCGTATGGTAGTTCATGGTCTAAGTCAGTGATTCTCAACCACTGTTCCGCGGCACTTTTGTGTGCCGCCTAATTTCAAAACTGTGACGCCAAATTTTGCGAATATATAATAATGTTAATATTATTAAATTATATCATTTTAAAAGAAAAATATTTTAAACATGAATATAAATTTAAATCCACAAAAAAAAATTATAGTATATTTTAATTTATTTCGTATATAAAAATTTTTTGATAAACTATTTATGCAGTGTTTGTAGTAAGTAAATAATTTTTATCTTTTTTTTTTGTGTGCCGCCAAATTTTGAAATCGTTAAATATGTGCCGCAACAATAAAAAGGTTGAGAATCACTGGTCTAAGTAGTGACAAAAGAATTTCTTATTATCTTTCGCAAATGTAACGTTTTTTGAATTACAAACTTAACTAGGGCGGAATCACAAGGCACCTCTAATAAATAATATTTTGCCATCTATGATGCTAATTACCAAAAGCATAAATTACATTCAACACGGTAGTCGGATATCATAATATTTTGAACTCCAATTATTTTCTAAGTGTCGCCTTTTCAGTACGCCCTAATTCGTCCCTAATCCACACGTCGTGTTAGCACAGAATTTATGATTATCTAACATTGGTTGCTACGAGATGAGCTTGTTGAATCAATTGCTGCCGTTACCCCGTTTTGGTTTTTACTGTTTTAACTTACATCAAAACTCACAGGTGGTCAATTACGATAGTGCAATGCATTAAAAAAATTTCCAGCAAAACATTGAAGCAAGATGTTATTGTAAATGTGAAAAATAAAAGAGAGAGAGAGAGAGAGAACCATAGACAATACATTATTATCTATACATATAAATAAAATTGGAGTGTCTGTTTGTAATATTGAAATAACCGCTTTTTACTACATATGAATATAATATATACGGTACATACACCAAAATAACATTTTTTACAATGTTTGTCTGTCTGTCTGTCTGTTTGTTCCGGCTAATCTCTGGAACGGCTGGACTGATTTTGACGGGACTTTCACTGACAGGTAGCTGATGATATAAGGAGTAACTTAGGCTACTTTTTTTGACTAGCTTCGCCCCGCGGCGTCACCCGCAGTACGGCAATAACCGCGGGTAGCATCGCGGGACCCAACTATGAATAATAAAATTTAATGTTTCCGAAGCGAAGCGAGGGCGGGTCGCTAGAAGAAAATATATACATACAATAAACGCTTCGCAATAAACGCTTCGCTCCTTAATGCTCCTTAATATTTAAAAATGAAATATTTTGTATTTATATAATTTATTGATTATTATACTAATTAACTAACGGCTATCAAAATACGTTAACAAAAATAATGCTACTGATTATGTACGACGACGGTCTATGATAAAGTATTTTTGAACTGCATTTTACAACGCAAATAATGCATGGATGAGATCCGTAGATAGAAAGTTGACATAGATAATTATTAAGAAAGAAATTACCTACGATGAGGGGGTATGTACGCGTGTCGCAAAGGAACATTACCTAAAATGAGAATTTCGTAGGTAACATAAAATTCAGCGCGCGTTTTCACTTCAGAGTTTTAGTGAGATCTTTTACCTGAAAATATATACTTTATGAGAATATACGGAACTATGAGTACAAAGGTGATGTAAATTATATATAGCAAGCAGTAGAAATGGTTGCAAAATATCAAAACGTAGCGTTCCCGGGAGTATGTTTTTAGGTTTGCTAGCGAATTATGTAATTTTTACATACAACTATTGTCAAGCGGTTACTCGAGCCCTTTTTTTTCCCCACCTAATCTGATAGCCTTGAGAAGCTTTTTTTTTTTATTGCCCTTGTAGGCAGACGACCATACGGCTCACCTGATGGTACGTGGTTACCGTCGCCCATGGACTTCAGCAATGCCAGGGGCAGAGCCAAGCCGCTGCCTACCGCTTAATACTCTCCACAAGCCTCTTTTAAAGAAGGACCGAAGAAGAAGAAGAAGAAGGACCGATGAGAGGCAGTCGACAGTAAGGTATTTACACAACATTTAAAACCAAAAAATGCACTCTGCTTTTTTTCCATACTAATTGCTGGTAGCTTAAGAGGATATTTTTATTTTATTTTATTTTATTTATTGGGTACCAACATGTTATACATCAGCACAGAACATTACAGGTATCATATACATTGATTTCACACTAAATGCTAACACAATTACAGGTACCGACTGCATGCATAAAAAAAGCGGTTCATTATATAAAAAACAAAGAAAAACTATATATAACATTACATGAAGACCCTACATTATTACACATTCACTACCAAATATACTATTACTTAATTGAAAAAAAACTCATTGAGCAAGGCTGTAGACTTCTCGTCTAAAACTGTCAACAGTGCCAGCAAAAACGTCCAGAGAATACTTGTTATGTAAATTATTTAATTCCCCAACTAGTCTGCTGAGAGGCGCGTTCTTACCTAGGTTGGTGTAGAATCTGGGAACCCTGAACACCATCAACTTCGAAGCCCTTGTCGACGTCAGCGGCACGTTAAAGTTCAGAAGAGATAAGAGATCAGGGGTATCGTATTCTCCGTTAACAAGTTTATGCAGGAACAATAGATCGAGAGTGCGTCTCCGCTCCGAAAGAGAGCTCATGTGGAAATACTTTAACCTCGCCGGGTAACTCTGAATGGTTCTAGCAACATTGCAGGAGAAAGCAAGGTGCCACAGAAAACGCTTCTGGACCCTCTCTAACTTCTTTTTGTACACGTCGTAAAAAGGGTTCCAAGTGACACTGCAGTACTCCAGGGTGCTACGAACGTAAGAGTTGTATAGCAATATTTTTGTTTCCGGTCTAGTAAAGTCCCTGCTGTTCCGCAAAACAAAGCCGAGGGACTTGAAAGCCTTCGAGCAGATCTTCTCAATATGGACGTGAAATCTTAATTCTCTGTCGACTTCTACGCCGAGATCCCTAATACTATCGACCTCTTTTATGATGCTATGGTTTATAGTGTAGTTGTAGTAAGTTCTAGTTTTTCTTCTGGAAAAATGAATTGTATAGCATTTGGCCGGATTGAGGTCCATATTGTTGCGTGAACACCATGAAACCAGGCGGTCAATGTCGTTCTGCAGGAATATCACATCCGACGCACAATTTACAACCCTGAAAATCTTCAAATCATCCGCAAACAGATAATGTCTGCAGTGGTGAAAGCAATCACCAATGTCATTTATAAATATATTAAAAAATAGAGGACCGAGATGGGATCCCTGTGGCACGCCAGAGGGTGTCGAGAAAGGGTCAGAAAAAAAACCCGATGCTACGACCATTGATTGCCGGGCCGAGAGATATGATGAACACCAGCTCAGCAATGGCTCAGCGATGCCGTTATCAGAGAGCTTCTGCAAAAGGATCCTGTGATTCACGCGATCAAACGCTTTGCTAAAATCGGTGTACACAGCATCAACAGCCGAGCGCCTGTCGACCTCAACGGCAATTTCGTTAATGAAAGATGTCAGGTTTGTTGACGTAGATCTAGACTTTGTGAAACCGTGTTGATGAGGGCTGATTAGATTTTTGAAATGCCAAGCCAAAATCGGGTGGAGAAGTTGCTCAAAAATCTTTGCAAATACAGCAAGAATTGAAATAGGTCGGTAGTTCCTGATAAGATCCTTCGGGCCGTCCTTATGCAAAGGAACAATCAACGCCAGCTTCCAATCGCTTGGGAAAACACCGGTTAATAACGATTTGTTGTATATAAGACGCAACGGGTGAGCAAGTACTGTAGCGCATCTAGAAACAAATACTGCAGGAAGGCCATCCGAACCAGCTCCCTTATTCAGATCTAGTTTTTTTAAAGCTTTAAGTACATGTGCGTCATCAAATTGGATAACCGACAAGTAATTATTTAATAATTTTGCAACGTGAGGGGCCGAGGAGGGTAAAGAACTACTATTGTATACAGAACAGAAGCTATGGGCAAAGAGATTGCAAATATCATTGCCGTTCGAGGCACTCTTGTCCTCCAGAGTCATCCGTGCAGGGAAGAGGCTACCGTTCCTTCTTTTGTTCTTGATAAAAGACCAAAACAATTTGGGGTTGTATCGTAAGCTTGATTCGAGACGAGCAATGTAGTCTTTGTAGCATGTAACCATAAGGTGTTGGGCTCGCTTTTTGGCCAACTCGAAAGATAATTTATCCAAAGGGTTTTTATTGAATTTCTTAAGCTTGTTCCTATATTTCAGTTTTTCCTTAAGAAGTTTAATTAAGTCGCAAGAAAACCACGGAGGGTACTTCTTGCTTCTTGGTGAACGCTTCGGCACATGTTTCTCGATAACCATGCGAATATGTTTATAGAATACCAAAAGCATATCATCGACAGACGGACAAACTTCCAGTTCTGTGTCCCAGTCGACGTTTATTAAATCTCTGATGACGTTGTCGTAATCTGCTTTATAAAAATAGAGACGGTTATTGTTGTCCGGAATCAAATTATTGTTACAATTTTTCCTACCGCTATCAGATATGTTGAAAACAAAAGGTGGGTGGTAACGGTCAACCTTCGAAAGTGGATCGCTGCTTGTACATAAATTGATAACATTGGTTCTGTTACTGAGCACTAAATCCAAGACCTTGCCGTCACTGTTGAGCGTGTAGTTATATTGCTGTAATTTATTCATCGAGCAAAAATCAAGAAGCATATTAGGCAATAGGTGATTACTAGACTTACAGTTAAGAGACTGCATGTTATTAGTTACATTCCAGGTTATGCAAGATAGATTAAAGTCACCGACAAATATGACGTTTTCAATTTTATTTTGTTCCAAGACTCTATTAGAATTACCCAAAAAGTCCTCAAGAACATCCTGCCTAAGGGGTGAGCGGAGGTAAACTGAGCATAAGTAGAAGTGCATTTGCTGACCTTTCTCATCAAAGCATTCGATTTGTAGCCAGATGTCTTCACAGTTCGATTCCAGTTCTCTGAGCCGGCTGGAGATGTAGCATTTGGACACAGCCACAGCCACCCCACCCCCATCACTCTTACCATGAATATTGCTAGACTCCCCATCGCGTCTGTAAACTACATATCTGTCATCGAACAACTCAGAATCGAAGACGCTGCTGTCACACCATGTCTCAGTAATCACGACTATGTCGTAATTATCACAAGCAACCCTGCTAAAAAAATCAGAAGTTTTGGTTCTCAATCCACGTACATTTTGGTAGTAAATTTGTATCATCAAAATATATAATATAATATAATAATATGTATGTATAATAAGCTCGAATGCAAAAAAAAAGGATTAAATAAGTGACAAATCAATATAACTCAAAATAAAAAAAGTATAAAACAAATTGGGAATTAAGAAATTATTAAACACAAAACTATTAAGCAAAGCTGAGCTGGAAGCCAAGCGAATGCGATTGATCATTAAGTTAGCGACTTCAAAGTTTCCTCACTGCGAGCATGCACGTACCCCGTAGTTTCACTCTTTCTGAGGAAGACCTTCCCGTCCCGGACCCAGACAAATTTATAATTCAGTTGGTGCGCCACGCGCCGGGCCGCGGCATGAAGCCGTTTAGTTTCTGGCGTGAGGTGCTCAGTTACGTAGATGGGATCCTTCTTATTGCCTCCGATACCAAGATGGCTAGTGTTGAGCTTATCTTTAGGGCTGTTACGGTTGTACTTGATTACCGACGCCAAAAAATTGTCACGCAGACGCCTGCTACCAAATTTCACTATGATCGACCTAGGTCGAGGACTTTTGTTGTTAAGTTTGGCAATTCTAGAGCAGTACTGAATATCAGGATCGGTCACTGGGCAGCTGATAATTTTACCCAACTGTTGAATGGTGTTCTGTAAATTTTCACCCTTGTGTTCCGGTACACACTGTACTTCCAAATTGTTAGAGCGCGAAAGATTTTCCAGCACGTGTAGGCGAAGAGACAGATCTTGGGACGTAGTTCGAAGTTTCTCGTTGTCTTTTTGAAGCACTGTAATTAAAGCCCTGTGTGACTCGTTTTCTTTCCTGAGTAAATCGTTCTGTGTGTGATTCGCGACAAGAGATTCCTCGAAGCCTATAAGTTTCGCCTGAATTGCATCCAACCGGGAGTTGAGCTTTCTATCGAGTTCCTGTCTTATTATTTCGCGAATACTTTCAGCAGAGACACAGGTGCAGCCGCTGTGCGGTCGCGTGCGTAAGGTAACGTTCTCAAACTCGAATCCCGGGGCGTCGCGCTGTGGTTGATGCTCCACTCCCGAGTCCTGCCTTTGAGTCGAGGTTCCGGTGCAGCGGACCGGTGTGTTTGTATTATCACCGGACTTCGGCTCCTTGCACTTACATGATGGACACACCCACGTTTCCCTCAACTCTTTAGATAAGGCGGTGTAATCTTGCCTACTGAAATTAATGCAGGTATAGTGGTATTTGTCCTCACAGCGAGAACAATGCATAAATGACACTCCTTTCAAAATATTAGGACAACCTGCGCATTTTGACTTAATCATTGCAAACAGCTGCTCAAGTAAACAAGCTCAATGTCCATTCAATTGAGAACTCAGTTGACTCACAAATCCAGCGCAGCTACAGCTCACAATCACTGGTAAACTTTTTCCTTCGCCGTTTCGTCTAAAAGGTCGGAAGCACCATACAAAAAGCAGCGTTTATGCGCTTGTTTTGATGTATCAGTATTGTATTGTACGATGTTGAAATTTTTAAATGAAATTACTGCTTGAAAACACTTAATCCAGAGTATTTGGAATACTGCACTGCGTTTATGGTAGTAAGCCACAGGTTTTGTACAAGTTCTAATCGAAAATATCGTAATTAATCACTAAAAAACTAATTAAATACACGGAGCAAAGTAAAAAGGATGCTGACCGCGTGACGGTAGACGCGAATATTCCAGCTACTCACGGACCGGTAGGTGAGCTCACGGGCTCAACCTGAGAGAGATTGCTAGCACTGGCCCTAGCAAGAGCAGTGCTTCGCAGAACCTACCACCGGATCGGAAACGCCACCCACTGGTAAGATCCGGCGAGAAACTCAGTGGGCTGTGTCTGTGGGTTAATTCGCTCGTCGAGCCCTTCGTCACAAGCGACGGGTTCGACGAAAAGTCACAAAAACGTGAATATCGCCTTCAAAATCACAATATGATTAATAAACGGCTGTCAAACTGGAACAAAACATTGCTTCGCTGTGGGAACAGCTTGTAGTACTGACCCGTGCGGGAGATCAATACTCTAACGTAATTCAGTATTTTAGTCGATGAAAAAAGCGCTTGAATCGATTCGACAAACATTTGTAAAACAAGTGGTAAGCGCTAAAATCGATTCGAAAATATGTGTAAAATGGGTGTTGGTATTTACTAAAACGCGAACGAAAACAATGAAACGAGCGCTTCCCTATTCAGATATGTATCTTAAGTATATCACTGTAGACCTATATTAGAACATGTGTGCAAAGAAACTTACAAATACAGCACAAGCGGTACAGCATTGAATACGCTCCGCAAATATATTTTGTATTCATACAGCGGGCAGTATCAGATAAACGCTTTTTTCTTTCTCTTTTGATCTGATAAACTGACCATTTCGGGTGTTTCCTGTAAACTGATCAGTCCTTTGTCTTGTTTCTGTTTCGATCGTGTTTTGTTTACGAATGCTTTGTTTATCTCGGACAAGCTCGTTAAGAACGTTCCAGAATTAATTAGCATTTGGAGAAATATTTTCTGAGTGACTTCACAACGGAGAATTCGAATTCTTCTTTTAATAATAATATAACTCTTTATTTAACACCACATGCAGAATAAAATAAATAATAGACGGTGACATAAATTGGCGGCCTTATCGCTGAAAGCGATCTCTTCCAGGCAACCTTGCAGGGAGAGGAATAAGCAAACTGGACGGTGCTATATCTTAATAAACTTACATAAAAATACATACTTATATACACATGTGAAAAATAAATACAATATAAGATAGACTTTTTTTTTTTTTTTATTGCTTAGCTGTGTGGACGAGCTCACAGCCCACCTGATGTTAAGTGGTTACTGGAGCCCATAGACATCTACAACGTAAATGCGCCACACACCTTGAGATATAGTTCTAAGGTCTCAGTATAGTCACAACGGCTGCCCCACCCTTCAAACCGAAACGCATTACTGCTTTACGGCAGAAATAGGCGGGGCGGTGGTACCCGTGCGGACTCACAACAGGTCCTACCACCAGTAAAAAAAAAAAAAAAATTTTGACTTACATACGATTAAATATAAATAAATACTAAAAAATATGCAAGTAAATACAAAATAAGTAGCAACTGGTACAGTTATAAAGTAGGAGCCATATTATTGTGCAAGGTAGTGCGATTTTAATCTGAACTTGACAATTTCCGGCGAGGACGATTGTTTGATGCTTAAGGGTAGTGCATTCCATAAATGGACTCAACTTACTTCAACCGTAAAGGAATGGTCATAAATTGACGTTCCGTGAGCCGGAAACATCAGCATTTCTTGCCCTAATCCCATTTTGTGGGATCGGCGCATCATGTCCTCGTGTCATACTGCATAGGGATTTGGGATTTGGCTTGTTTGTTACGACATGCCGCCTGGCTGACGTCAACCCTCCTTAGGTATCTCCAGTAGTCTATCCATTGTAACGTTCCATAGGAAGGATATTTTCTTTTTCTTCTTTCTGCATTTCTTTTACTTCATCCGCTTTTGGTTGTATGATATGCTCTTTTACCATATTAAGCTTTTACACTAAATTTTAAATTTTGAAATACGAAAATACATTTTACATTAGTATTTTCATAATAATATCAAAATGATTTAATAAATTTTAAAGGAGAATTTTAATTATATGATCATATTTTATAGTTTGGGTTTCTGGACATACATATGAAACTTGTGATCAAAGTCTCAATTATTTAATATTTAAAAGTAACGTGAGTTGTTTTCCTTCACATTGGAACGTGTTACTGCTTCGCGGCAATAGGCAGGATCATTACCTGTTACTGTTTCGGGATTACAATACGTCAAGTACCTGCTTTTTTTTCCTACCTACTCTAGTAACCTTTAGGGGTTATTCTAGATTCGCCGACCTTGTAAGTAAGCTCACGGAGCTCAAATCTGACGACGTTGCTAACACGAACCCTAGCAAGAGCCGTACTTTGCAGAATCTACCACGGGATCGGAAACGCGACCCACTGAGAAGATCCGGCGTGAAACTCAGTGCGCTGTGTCTGTGGGTTAATTTACTCGCCGAGCCCTTCGTCGCAAGCGACGGGTTCGACGAGAAGGGTGACCGGTGTTTGAGGTACCTAAAAGCACCTTTAGTGGTTTGGGAGGATCTGAGGTGACGTGCAAGTACCGGCAATCAACTACTTACGTAAATTTAGAAATTTCACTGGTTCGTAATTTCTAAAACGATGCTATTTTCTATCATGTCAAATCATTCGTGAACACTTGTTAAATACGTTTTTAATTATTATAGAAAAAATCGTTTGCGAGATTTGAGCATCAAGATAATCATTTTTCTCCATACGAGTACACCAAGAATTTTATCCTTTAGTCCACAATGACCTCCGAAACTGTATTGTAATAGTTGAGAAATCAAATTTATTTACATTATTCTCCCAGTCATATGAAGTAGCATACGAAAATTTTGTACCCGAGTCTTACGAAAGTATTTTACCAAAACATTACATCCTAAGATGTACATCAGAATCGAATACACACCCGGATGAGATTGATCCAGCAAGTTGATGCTTCCTTCAATCTTACCCTGGAAATTGACTTATCAGCAGATATATCTCACGAAGGACTTCAGAAAGAAAAGAAAAAACTATTCAATAAATCGATATACTTAATAGAATATACTGATAATCACAGAATAAATACAATTTCCGGCCTAACAATACTCCAGTCAACCCTCTCATGAAATCCAGAGGCGATGTATCATTTTGTAAGGGCTCTTCAAGCCGTCCTTCGCATATTTCCTGCTAAGGCCCCCTTGGCTGCTTGGTATCTTCGTCAGGAAATACATTGCGTTGAATAACGTTGTGGAGAAATAATGTTTTTGTTAAGCCTCCACAGCGCACTTAATGTGTCAAGCTGGTTCTTTTTTTTCTCAAAAGCAATGCAGATGTAATCTGTATCTTTTTTCTTACTTTCTTTCTTTCTTTTTTCTAGCTCGACTACGTACGATAAAGCTGCTCTGACGATAACTACAAGTGCTTTCAAACAAATGGAAACCCAATAAACTATGTCCATATTTTTTTAAAATTGCTTAGATGGTTGGACGAGCTCACGGCCCATTTGTCACTGAGTAGTTACTGGAGTCCATAGAAATCATGAAAGTAAATGCCGCCACCCACCATGTTCTAAGTGTCAGTTTTTACAGTACAACGGCTGCCTCGCCCTTCAAACAGAAACGCATTACTGCTTCATGGCACCAAATAGACAGGGCAGTAGTACCTACCTGTGCGAGCTTAAGACGCCCTACCACCAATATTAGGACCTAAGATTAACCCTAAATAACTCTAGGTTTAAGTAAGGAGATAGTATTTATGCGTGCCAGTGCTGTCTTTTTATAAATTAAGCTGAGTGGTCGTCTACCTACTCAATCTTCTTACCTAAGTCAGGGAGATATTTTTGTGAAGTCCTTCATATCAATCACCTCGACGAGATGTTATTTATTTAATCAATTTCAAGGCCATGCAATCTTCATTTATTAATATATCGTGTCACTAGTGAATCCCATTCAGTTGGTATTGAATTAACAATATCCATTGGCACGCTGCCTATCGAAAAGCAACGGCATTTTCCAGAAAACGTCCCCGACATGTCCAAACACAACTGGAGTAATATTGAATACTTGCGTGAATAAGAGTCTCCTCTTAGTAACTATATGCTCACAAAGGTCCATGTGACGTTATATAAGAAAACAAAAGGAATATTTTAGTGAGATTGACACGAAGAAGAACCAAACCGCTTCATTAAAACTGTCTGTACTCGTCATGACGTTTGCAAGTGAATTCCATTAAAACAAATCTTGTATTCAGCAACTTTCTGTATAATTCAATTTTACCCTGTATCTTCGCAACAAAGACATTTGTCCTTACTATAATTTTATTCGATTCAGAAACAAAAGAATGTCAACTGTATTAATTAATAAATAGAATTTAATTTACGGGCGCCAGGGGGTGCCTTGGACCAGACACGCTAATTAGCTTGCTTGTACGCGAGGGTTGTCACTGTGTATTCTATTATTTATGTACCTTTTGTTTTAAGTCGATTATTGTGTCGTTTAATAAATGTTCAGTTGATAATTTGTAAGTACATAATTTGTTTTGGGGACACCACGCTCTGATATTGTTAAATGAAGAAATAAACTGTTATGAAATATTTCTTGGTGTAATTAGACAAACCAAACGCGCATATATTCACGCATTACTTGCTATTTGCTATTATTTCCAATTCGTTTTGATGTTCCTATCTTTTTGTTTGATTTTGTTTACGTTGATGTAATTCCAAGAAAAATAATACTATAAACAACTGGTAACAAATATGTGTTTGTATGAATCTATTTTGAGATATAATGAGTGTTTGTGAGTATGAATTCTTAAAAATATGTTCGTTACAGATTTTTACTCTGTATCTGATAGCTCGTTTGTTAGTTTATATATTTCCAAGTAACAGAAACTGTACTAAAGGTAAATTTGTACATAATATGGAAAATAGTGAGCATTCCTTTGTCGGGTCTTTGAGCATAGTAATCTCTGTGAATCAATCTGTTGATAAATAAAAGATATTGTACGCTTCGAAAATAGTGTATTTAATTTCTTACGTGGGTGAATGGTACTGCGGCTTTTTTTTATTGCCTTTGTAGGCAGATGAGCATACGGCCCACCTGATGGTAAGTGGTCACTGTCGCTCATGGACGTCAGCAGTTCCAGGGGCAGAGCCAAGCCGCTGCCTACCATTAAGTACTCTTCGCAAGCCTCGTTTGAAGAAGGACATGTCGGGGAGGACGGCTTATTTTTTTTTCTTAAATAATCAAAAACTACACGCTGTATTATTTCCACAGACACAAAAATGCGAATGTTTTTTTATCGACAGAAAAAAGAACATATTTAATTTTGTACAGAAAACTTTTTGTTGTAATTTAATTTCTTTCTGTATTATTTAAAAAAACTCTAATAAATAAACTTTATATGTCAATTTTAATTATTTTCAAAACAAGAATTGAATTCACAAAAACATTATGAATCATAGAGGCATTTCGAAATGCTACCACTCACTAAATTATAATTAATTACGTCGGTTTGTTTGCACGTCACGAATTTTAAATGTAATCTATTTGAAGCCCTGAGGCGTGCAGCTTAAGTTTAATATTCTTTGGAATAACTCGTGGAATTTTATGACCGGCATGAAAATAAGTCGCATTACCCTTAAGAATTTCGTGTAATTATTTTCATTTCTCATACAATTTTTCACGCAGAGCTCGTAAATGCGCCTTCAAAATAAAATGAAAACGAATCTTGCGTTTTTTTGCAGATGTTTTGTATACATTAACCTCTTAGTTGCAGCCTTACGGTTTTTTAAAGGGTTAATAATCGACATTGAATGAAAACTCTAGTAAATACTTCAAAATAATGTGAAATGTGAAGCAGAGAAATAGTTTCGTCCTATTACTGGTGGTAGGACCTCTTGTGAGTCCGCACGGGTAGGTACCACCACCCTGCCTATTTCTGCCGTGAAGCACTAATGCGTTTCGGTTTGAAGGGTGGGGCAGCCGTTGTAACTTTACTTGAGACCTTAGAACTTATATCTCAAGGTGGTTGGCGCATTTACATCGTAAATGTCTATGGGCTCCAGTAACCACTTAACATCAGGTGGGCTGTGAGTTTGTCCACTCATCTAGCAATAAAAAAAAATATATTATTTTTAAAGTTCGGTCTCATGATATTGTTGTTCTGGGGTTGGCTAAGATGAAACACATTAGTGTGCTTTAGTTGCGAGTTTTTTAACGTTCTCGATAACGTAAAAGTTAATTCAAATTTGTATGGAGTTGGAACGTTTGCCTACGTTTGCCGCTAGGGGCGCTGTTCCAACTGCATACATATTATTATTATAGTTAACTTTTACGCTATCGAGAACGTTAAAAAAATACCACTAAGAATACAGAATTTCAATGCCACCACCCATCCACTGGTATAATGAGCGTACGTATATGTGGGCGCAAACGCCACAATTGGCAATAAATAACATAATAAATATATAGTTTAGTTTATTTACTTATGGATAACGACTTTAGTAATATTAAGACATTGTTATGATTGTTATTCTAAATGATAAAATGTTGTTTTGATAAATATCACAATAATGTAGGGTAGACACCGTAACGCCACAGTATAAAACGGCGGTGCGTGAACAGTGTCGCCTATTCCGATAGAGGCACCCGTCACGTGCGGACGTGCTCATCGTCCACTCGATCGCCCAGTCTTTGTTCGCCCGGTTTTTGTTAGCCCGGCCATTGTTCGCGCGGCCTGTGTTCGTGATACATCTGCCGACCAAGTGTGTTTCCTGGAAGCTTTTATTTGTTTCGTTTTAGTTATTTTTGTGTTCGTGGAACATTTGCCGACAAAGTGTTTTCCTGCAAGTATTTATTTGTTTTGTTTCTTTTTGTAATTTCTGTTTTGTTGTGCTTTTTCTTTGTCCTGTAGTAATCGCGCCGCATTGCCACCTGTGTTCAATAGAACCGCTCAGGTCCGAGAAGTTGGGGCCTCGCCGCAAGGCGAGTGTTTTCAAGACCCGGGGCCGCCCCACCTGGGTACTCAGCGATCATGGACGCTGTATTCGCGGAATTCCTCCGACTTCGCCACCCACAGCTCGCCTCAGAGTTTCTGGCCTTCAAGGCCAATCACACTGCGAGCCCTCTCGAGGACTCCGCCGCGCTCGCTGCTCCTGCGTCGCCTGTACCTGCGTGCAGAGCTTCTGCATTGAGCACCGCAGCCTCTGTCGTGCCTGCCGCTCCCGTGTCGCCTATACTGGCGAGAAAAGCTGCTGCGTCGTCCGCCGTGACCATCGTTTCAGCTGAGCGATCATCCGCGGCCTCCGTCGCGCCCTCTAAAGCACCTACACTTGCTCGTAGGTCGCCTGCACCCGCCTCCTCGTGCTCCGACTCTGACTCGGACATGGAGGTCGACCTCGCCCCCGCCTCATCGACGGATGGATTCACCCTGGTACAGAAGGGTAAGAAGCGTGCCGCGGAGTCTCGAGCTCCCGCGGCCGCTAAAATTAGCAAAGCCGTGAACGCGTCGCGCCCCCGCCCTCAGACTCCCGTTGCGCCCCCAGCCCGTGCCACTCCGTCGCCGCGTCCGGTGGCTCAAAATAAAACCCAGACCCCTCCCCCGGTTATCCTTCAGGAGAAGGCAGCTTGGGATCGAGTTTGCCTGGCCCTTAAGGCCAAAAATATAAATTTCACGAATGCCCGTAACCTCGCGAACGGCATTCAAATTAAGGTTCAAACACCCGACGACCATAGGGCCCTCTCTTCTTACCTCCGTAAGGAGCGTATAAGTTTCCATACGTATACGCTACAGGAGGAACGCGAACTCCGTGCCGTCATACGTGGCATCCCTAAAGAGTTGGATGCCGAACTCGTCAAGGCTGACCTTCTGGAACAAGGCCTACCAGTAAATTCAGTGCACCGCATGCACACCGGCCGCGGTAGGGAACCATATAATATGGTTCTAGTCGCCCTCCAGCCTACCCCGAGGGTAAGCAAATTTTTAACATACGGACCGTCTGTAGGCTCTCCGGTATCGCCGTCGAAGCCCCCCATAAAAAAGGCACTCCTAGCCAGTGCCATAACTGTCAACTGTACGGGCATTCTTCCCGTAACTGTCACGCGCGCCCCCGATGCGTCAAGTGTTTAGGCGATCACGCTACGGCCCTATGCACTCGCGATCAAAAAACCGCGACGGAACCGCCTAGCTGCGTCCTGTGTCGAACACAGGGTCACCCCGCAAATTACCGCGGATGCCCCCGAGCCCCGAAAATAAATCGCCGCGTCGCCCGCCAAAACCGCCTCCGAGCTTCCCATCCAGACATCAAAGCCTCGGCACCCTCTGTGTCGCAGGCTAAGCCAGCGTTCGTTCCGGCGCCGGTGCCCAGTGGCTCGGCCTGGGCGAGACCGCTGCCGTACACGAACACGGCTACAACTCCCTCCTCCGCGATTCGTCCCGCCCCCGCGACTCGTCCCACCCCCGCGATACGCCCCTCCCCCGCGAATTTCCCTCCGACAGCGTCCGACAATCTTGCTCTAGCGATCGACTTCTTTCAATCGATTAACTTTGAGCGCGTTAACGCTTTAGGTGACGCCATTCGCGCTGCCTCCACTGCACAACACTTCATCGCCGTTGTGCAAGAATACGCTGACGTATACGCGTCGTTAAATACGTACGTCCTCCCCTCGCTCCGCCGGTAATCAATGGCGTACATAAGTAGAATAAAGCCCCTATCCGTAACGATAGGATTTTTTAACGCTTACGGCCTCGCAAATCAACGTGATCAGGTTTGTGATTTTTTGCGTGACCATCAAATTGACATCTTTTTGGTGCAGGAGACCCTGCTTAAGCCCGCGCGCCGCGACCCTAAAATCGCGAACTATAACATGGTTAGGAACGACAGGCTCACTGCTCGTGGTGGTGGTACCGTCATTTACTATAGACGAGCCCTGCACTGCGTCCCACTCGACCCCCCCGCGCTTTCTAACATCGAAGCATCAGTATGCCGAATCTCACTGACTGGACACGCGCCGATCGTTATCGCGTCCGTTTATCTTCCACCAGATAAGATCGTTCTAAGCAGCGATATCGAGGCGCTGCTCGGCATGGGAAGCTCTGTCATTCTGGCGGGCGACCTTAATTGTAAACACGTCAGGTGGAACTCGCACACCACAACCCCGAATGGCAGGCGGCTTGACGCGTTAGTCGATGATCTCGCCTTCGATATCGTCGCTCCGCTAACCCCGACTCACTACCCGCTAAATATCGCGCATCGCCCGGATATACTCGACATAGCGTTATTAAAAAACGTAACTCTGCGCTTACACTCGATCGAAGTAGTTTCAGAGTTAGATTCAGACCATCGTCCCGTCGTTATGAAGCTCGGTCGCGCTCCCGATTCCGTTCCCGTCACGAGGACTGTGGTGGATTGGCACACGCTGGGCATCAGCCTGGCTGAATCTGATCCACCATCGCTCCCGTTTAGCCCGGACTCTACCCCGTCTCCTCAGGATACCGCTGAAGCCATAGACATCTTAACGTCACACATCACCTCGACATTAAATAGGTCATCGAAGCAAGTTGTAGCGGAGGACTTCCTTCACCGCTTCAAATTGCCGGACGATATTAGGGAACTCCTTAGAGCTAAGAACGCCTCGATCCGCGCCTACGATAGGTATCCTACCGTGGATAATCGTACTCGAATGCGTGCCCTACAACGCGACCTAAAGTCTCGCATCGCCGAAGTCCGAGATGCCAGATGGTCTGATTTCTTAGAAAGACTCGCGCCCTCCCAAAGGTCTTACTACCGCTTAGCTCGTACTCTCAAATCGGATACGGTAGTAACTATGCCCCCCTCGTAGGCCCCTCAGGCCAACTCGCGGCGTTCGATGATGATGAAAAAGCAGAGCTGCTGGCCGATACACTGCAAACCCAGTGCACGCCCAGCACTCAATCCATGGACCCTGTTCATGTAGAATTAGTAGACAGTGAGGTAGAACGCAGAGCCTCCTTGCCACCCTCGGATGCGTTACCACCCGTCACCCCGATGGAAGTTAAAGACTTGATCAAAGACCTACGTCCTCGCAAGGCTCCCGGTTCCGACGGTATATCTAACCGCGTTATTAAACTTCTACCCGTCCAACTCATCGTGATGTTGGCATCTATTTTCAATGCCGCTATGGCGAACTGTATCTTTCCCGCGGTGTGGAAAGAAGCGGACGTTATCGGCATACATAAACCCGGTAAACCAAAAAATCATCCGACGAGCTACCGCCCGATTAGCCTCCTCATGTCTCTAGGCAAACTGTATGAGCGTCTGCTCTACAAACGCCTCAGAGACTTCGTCTCATCCAAGGGCATTCTTATCGATGAACAATTCGGATTCCGTACAAATCACTCATGCGTTCAACAGGTGCACCGCCTCACGGAGCACATTCTTGTGGGGCTTAATCGACCAAAACCGTTATACACGGGAGCTCTCTTCTTCGACGTCGCAAAAGCGTTCGACAAAGTCTGGCACAATGGTTTGATTTTCAAACTATTCAACATGGGCGTGCCGGATAGTCTCGTGCTCATCATACGGGACTTCTTGTCGAACCGCTCTTTTCGATATCGAGTCGAGGGAACCCGCTCCTCCCCACGACCTCTCACAGCTGGAGTCCCGCAAGGCTCTGTCCTCTCACCCCTCCTATTTAGCTTATTCGTCAACGATATTCCCCGGTCGCCGCCGACCCATTTAGCTTTATTCGCCGACGACACGACTGTTTACTATTCTAGTAGAAATAAGTCCCTAATCGCGAAGAAGCTTCAGAGCGCAGCCCTAGCCCTAGGACAGTGGTTCCGAAAATGGCGCATAGACATCAACCCATCAAAAAGTACTGCGGTGCTATTTCAGAGGGGAAGCTCCACACGGATTTCCTCCCGGATTAGGAGGAGGAATCTCACACCCCCGATTACTCTCTTTAGACAACCCATACCCTGGGCTAGGAAGGTCAAGTACCTGGGCGTTACCCTGGATGCATCGATGACATTCCGCCCGCATATAAAATCAGTCCGTGACCGTGCCGCGTTTATTCTCGGTAGACTCTACCCCATGATCTGTAAGCGGAGTAAAATGTCCCTTCGGAACAAGGTGACACTTTACAAAACTTGCATAAGGCCCGTCATGACTTACGCGAGTGTGGTGTTCGCTCACGCGGCCCGCACACACATAGACACCCTTCAATCCCTACAATCCCGCTTTTGTAGGTTAGCTGTTGGGGCTCCGTGGTTCGTTAGGAACGTTGACCTACACGACGACCTGGGCCTCGAATCAATTCGGAAATACATGAAGTCAGCGTCGGAACGATACTTCGATAAGGCTATGCGTCATGATAATCGCCTTATCGTTGCCGCCGCTGACTACTCCCCGAATCCTGATCATGCAGGAGTCAGTCACCGTCGACGCCCTAGACACGTCCTTACGGATCCATCAGATCCAATAACCGTTGCATTAGATGCCTTCAGCTCTAATACTAGGGGCAGGCTTAGGGACCCCGGTAACCGTACTCGTCGAACTCGACAAAGAGGTCGACGTGCAACCTAACCCATGCATCAGCCCGCTGAGTTTCTCGCCGGATCTTCTCAGCGGGTCGCGATTCCGATCCGGTAGTAGATTCATTCGCGAAACAATTGCTCTTGAGTTGTTAGGTCTCCTTCGGAGGCGCTCGGGCGGTTGTTAGCAAATCCCGCCCCTCTTGGCTGAGCCTTTGCTCGCCCACCTGTCCTGGTGAAACTGGAAAGGCCTTCGGGCCACCAGTAAATTTTCAATCATAAAAAAAAAAAAAAAAAAAAAAAAAAAAAAGTGTCGCCTCAGTCTGTCTCAGGCAGTCAAGTCGGTCGGTCGCTCTGTCGGTCTGCCGGTTTTATTGACTTTTATTACAATTATTACAATACACTGGGTTCAACGGAATAAGAGTGATGACGGAACGGCCGCTCAGCCATTCTTGGCGCCGTCATATACTTCACACCAAAGATATGGTAAACTGACTTTTACGATGACTTAATACAAACGTTTGATCGCAAATTACTGGAATTGATTCAAACATAGTCCTCGTACTTTAAAATACAGCATTAGAATGATATACCCATCGGTCATTGTTATTACTAACGAGCCATGAGATCTATGGTACGAAAAAAAAATGAAGTGCCAACCCTACGATCCGAATTAGGCACATATGTTCGATCGTTGCGTGTGCCGGTCAGGCCCCGTCGTAAAATCGACCTGCTTTACCCATAGTGTAATGAGTTCCAGTAAACCAATGAATATTCCAGTGGCCGCCAGCTCCAAATCTAGGAGACCGTAATAAGTCACGTTACGAATGGATCTGATCACATTGGACGGCGTTTTGTAACGAAAATTTGTTTTCAAAGCCCCCATACTATCGCAAAATGGAACCGGTTCGTCTTTCTTCGCTTTATGTGTCTCCCATTTTGCTTAATATTACGAAATGTTTTAAAAATTTGCGGGTATCAACATTAGACCCTTTTTTTTTAACGTTGGGGTATCCATTTACGGATACCCGGTCGAGGGGGGTAAGAGACCGGGTTATGTCGGACTCCGGCGCCTCCAGAGAAGAACAGGGAGAAGAAGAAGACAGGGGTCCTCCTCTTCTCCCAATTCCTGCCGGGAGACTACGCCTTGAGAAAGGCGCGCGAGGCACTGCACGGCGTCAGCCACGCAAGAGCTGGGGTAGCAAAACCGACTACCGACTAAACCCCATCGAGCCCCATCACTCCGACTCCACGAAACCCACGGTACCGCACAGTGCGCGCCGAAATCAACATTACACCCACTAGAATCTACTCGTGATCTTGGGGCTTGCAACAGCCCTGAAACATCGGGAGGTCATGAAACGTGAAAATCCTGGTAAAAATCCGTTCAAAATTACTTTACAACATTAAAACCACTGAATTTTGAAACTACGTTCTATCAACGGACCTATTCTGTTATGGAAGTGAAGTAATAAAACATTGTTTACTTTTATTTTTTAATCAACTGCAAGTTTGGTTCCGTATTTCGAATAAGCTTTTTCTTTACTGCGACATTTAAAAAAATTAATGTTGTCATTACTTACTTACTTACTTATGAATATATTATTACTAACTTAGTTATTAATACTTTAACGGTAGGCAGCGGCTTGGGTCAAGGAGACGGATCTCGCCCAAGCCCGGGCCCTCTAAGTGTTCCGGGTCCCCCTCACATGTCGGCCTGGGGACCGGCGATGGGGGCCTAAGAAGACGACGTGCAAGCTGCTCTGCACGCGTTTTACGCATGAGCATCCGGGTGATGGAAGGCCGGCTATCCTCCACCCACGCTGGTTCTGACTCAGTGGGGTATTCCGTAAGATAAACCACTCTAACCAGCGCCATCTAGGCGGGCTTCGGATAGCCTGCCGACCGAGAGGACTGGTGGTCGTAGCGCCGACGACTGCCGGTCCAGCATCACGAGGTCCCCCTCGATCTATCACGAGAGTGATGGGAGAGATGTGCTCCGCACTAACTTACTTTCCCCCCTTTGCCTTTTCATGAGTTCTGACTCATGCGAGCTTCGGACATGGGTTGTTGAGTGACAGGAGGTTTTAGTCAGTTCGACTCCGACATGCCCCGCGCTCTATCCCCAGTGGAGGGCGGAAGTCCGGCGATTTCCTCTTGATTTTGATCAATTCTTCTTTTTTTTTTTGAAAAAAAGGCAGCGGCTTGGCTCTGCTCCTGGCATCCTGGCATTGCTGAAGTCCATGGGCAACGGTATCCACTCACCATCAGATGGGCCATGTGCTCGTCTGCACAAAGACAATAAAAAATATCTAATATTAACGTTATTTAATGAATTTCTAAAAGTATTTGAATTTAAACATTTTAAATTTATAAAATATTCCTTAATTTCCTGGTTGTGTAGTTGCATTGGGTGGCGTACAGGTAAATGCTGCCTACTTCGGCCGAGAAACAATCATTTGTTCAAGCTTGCTCACTAAGGCAGACTTTGTACGTCATAAAATCGAGTCTTCATCCCATGTCTTAAAGTCGGGATATACATTGTGATGTATATAAGCCCTGTCTGGTAACACCAGGTGATCTATTACCACAGTGCATCTAAGGAAATATTAAATTCTTAATTTGTAATCTTCTTATGTTATATTAATTATTTTTTTATCTAATGTTATTCTGAAATCTTTAGTTTAATCATAGAATAAAAAAAATTAATAAGGAAAAACAATCAATGATGTGTTTCAAAATCTCGACCAAGATGCTAAGTTACTCACTGCTGATAACTCAAAATGAATATCGAACACAACGCTGTTACCATGCACAAGGGGTCTTCATTTTAGTATAATCAGCTTTTTCCTACATTTTAATCTAAATTTTCATGAATATTAAATTGCATGCAAAGTTCCGTGTTTCAAAAGCTTGAAGCTCAGAGATATGGTGTATTCCAATTCAGTGGCGGACTTTTTTTAAAGTAAAAATATGGTAAAATCACGGGCAGTAATAATTTTTGATGCGTAATATACTAAGAGGTTACTGCACCTGTTTCTAGTTAAGGTTTAGTATGCTCAAATCAACTTGAGGTGACCTCATTCTCTCTTCTTCTCTTCAGACCAGAGGAGCTGATATCATTTGAGGACCCCCTGATTGAAATGAGTAACTGATATCTTTGAGGAATCGTCATAGTCTAAATAAAAGATACTTCCGGTAGGTACAAATACCGCAAGCAGGTAACATATTCTTCTAATTAAATACTCATACACACTTCACATAATATCTTGTTCTTTCACTAGGAAGAAATAGCAATCATAGCAGCAGAAGTTATTCAGCTGTGCTCCTAGCATTGCAAATGTCAATTGCTGTATGTTCGTCTACTTACAATGGCAATGAAACAATAAAACACTAAAATATAAACTACACTGGTACAACATTTGTAAATGGACATAGCTGCTAGCCATTAGGCGAACTGTGAACGATAGTATACAAGATGATGATCGTGTCTGTTTCCATATCTTGCTGACTATCTTTTACGGTTCGAAAGATAAATAAGGTGCATTTTTTTCCCTTGTAGGCAGACGAGCGCACGGCCCACCTGATGGTGAGTGGTTACCGTCAGCTTCAGCAATGCCAAAGGCAGAGACAAGCCGCTGCCTACCGCTTATATAATCTCCACAAGCCTCGTTTGAAGAAGGACATGTCATAGCACTCGGGAAACACCGTGGAGGGGAGCTCATTCTATAGCCAGATGGTACGTGGCAAAAAAGACCTCTGGAAACGCACTGTGGATGACCACAGTGGCTCCAGGTAGTATGGATGAACTCTACTCCGGTGGCGGGCGGTGCAATAGTAAAAATGAGATGACGGTATCATCTCGAACAATTCCTCAGAGCCAGTCTTGATGGAATCTCACACAGATTATACTAATTATTAATAATAAACATTTATTCCAAACATAAATAACCAAAAAGAAAAAGAAAAGTAATGAGGCTTGGAAAGGGTTACCGGCTCAGCCTCCTAGCGACTTCTTGGCTCAGGGTGAACGGTAGAATCCACTTACACCCTCTTGAGTATAGACCGTGAACTCATCCACTAAAAAAATGCATTTATCCTCTAAACAGGGTGTAAACATGTGGAATATATTAAATTACTATCTTATTTTAGTTTCACACCAAACACACTAACACAAAACTAATTTAATATACCGCTCCGTATTCTAAAATCAAATAGAACTTCGCTTTGAATCGAGCATTTCCATTGACCGCAGCTGAATTCGACCCGAACCTCGATTGGACAGATCATTATTGTATTAACCTATAAACTTTACACAAATCATTGTATTCCTTGTAACTATAACTATTGAATTTTATTGTAACAGGACACGAAATCGGCGGCTGATTGTTTTCGGAATTAGTGTATTGGGATAGCCATAACACAGGGAATCCTAATTTGGGGCAGAATTACCATGTGTGATTTATTCCCAATTATTAGCTTAGTTAGTTTAGTTCGATATGCCAGATATCAGCTTGGAAAGGTTAACCTTAGTTGCAGTGGCTTGTGATGATACTACTATAGATGTAATATGGGTAATAGTAATGTATTAACGATGACAGATAACTGTTGTATACAAGACGGCTGATGGGGCCAAAACATACACTAGTCCGGGCGATTACGTGCCGGAAAAGGCAGCGTGAGTGACAGTCTTCGGTTGAAGGAGGCCCTAAACCGAAGACTGTTTAAGATCGCGGGACTCCGCTGCATGGCGGCAGAGTTGGGCGGGTCGTTGAGGAGAACCTTGCGAAAGGCCTTTCTCTCGACATCAGTGGGCTTTACCGGTCACCGTCCTCGTCGAACCCGTCGCTTGCGACGAAGGGCTTGACGAGCGAATTAATCCATAGAGACAGCCCACTGAGTTTCTCGCCAGATCTTCTCAGTGAATCGGGTTTGCGATCCGGTGGTAGATTCTGCGAAGCACTGCTCTTGCTAGGGTCAGTGTTAGCAACTCTCCGGCTTGAGCCCCGTGAGCTCACCTACAAACGTTAGGGTGAAGCTGAAATAGCATCTCAAGGCTATCAGCATAGGTAGGGAAAAAAAAAAGTGGTCTAATGATGACTAAGAAGACCTTAGTTCTGTTCATTTAAATTAATTACTCAAGATGGGCGATGCTGTGTCCTAATGAGTAACAGCCGCTTAACAACAGGGGAACCGTCTGCCAACGCTTAAAGACTTTAACTATTTCTGCAAAAAAAACACGAATAAAAGTTCACTCACAGCTTGTGATTTCGTAACCCAAACTTAGACATAAGCGATCCCGAAAAACTAATTAGATTTTAATCTCATTGCATAAAGTGCATAATACGTTCTTAACTCTATTACAAACTTTTAGCTTAAATTAATAACTGTCAGATTAATATTCTTAGTTAGGGGCTAAAAGTCTTAATGAAAATTAGCTCGACTTAAGTAATTGTGCTTAATTCGTCCATTTTACGTCTACGCGGACTTATTAGTTCGGTTAAGTTAGAAGTATGAAAATAAATAGAAACGTTCGTAAACTTTTGATCCTTGTTAGGAGTTTTCCAGTTTTCATTTAAGAGCGCGATTAGTAAAATTAAGAATTTCTTAAATAATACTACAGCATTTTATAATTATTGTTTTTATTTTTTATTTTTTTATTGCTTAGATGGGTGGACGAGCTCACAGCCCAACACAGTATAGTTACTATACTTAACTAGTAACTATACTTGAGACCTTAGAACTTATATCTCAAGGCGCATTTACGTTATGGATGTCTATGGGCTCCAGTAACTACTTAACACCAGGTAGGCTGTGAGCTCGTCCAACCATCTAAGAAATAAAAAAAAATTATAACGGCTCCCTCACCGTCTTCAAATCGAAACGCATTGCTGTTTCACGGCAGAAATAAGCAGGGTGGTGGTACCCACTCGCGCGGACTCACAGGAGGTCCTACCACCAGTAAATGTCTGTAAGAAAAATGTGAATATGAGGGAATATGTAAAAAGAAAAAAAATGGTATTTCTTGTGATTAAAACAAAACAAAAGTTTATTGAGTCAGAGCTTCCTTGTACTGGCTGAGCCCTTGCTTTGTCTGAGCCCTTGCTCGCCCACCTGTCCTTGTGAAACTGGAAAGGCCTCCGGGGCACCAGTAAACCCACAATTATAAAAAAGCTACCCTGTGAACGATATTTGACGTTGTTTTTCATTTTTTAAATAAATTAACACTTATTGTGGCATAGCTATAATAGTCGGACATATGCTGTCGCCACATTTTTTGTAAATAATAATGTGTTCTACAAGTTATAGTACATTATTTTATTCTATCATCAATAGTTTTCGCAGCGCACGCGATATAAAGAATACTTTAGGTATTTTTTTACACCTTGCGTTACATTATTGGAGTTTTAGTAAGGATCCCTAACTTTTTCAAAAAATATCATAGCCTATGTCAATCGGAAATACTGTAGCTCCTAGAATTTTTCAAATCGGTTCAGTAGTTTGGAAGCCTATTCGAAACAAACAAAGAAACAAATCTTTCCTCTTTATTATATTAGTATAGATTACTTTTTTTTTAGAAAAATAGACGGTAGTTGTTTTAAGCTAACTACCGTCAAATATCGACTAATAATATGTTAGTCGTTCGTGGACCACGTAAACTGTAAGGCTTTCGAAACGTTTGAAATAATATTACGACAATAAAAGACACAAAATTCAACAGTAAAGGTTGTTTTTTTTTTTTTTTTTTTATTGCCCTTGTAGGTAGACGAGCATACGGCCCACCTGTTGGTGAGTGGTTACCGTCGCCCATGGACTTCAGCAATGCCAGGGGCAGAGCCAAACCGCTGCCTACCGAGAGCCATACCACTGCCTACCGAATTATATTTTATATATAATTATATTTTAATTATATCTTACACCTACTAAAGTAATTATACAGAACGTATTGTCTCACGTTTCCTTAGCATTTCGAAATAATTTAAAACTGGACTGTCCGTCCGTGTTGGTAATGTGAGTTTAGGTTTATTTTCCAACATTGTTGTCGAGTTCAGTATTCGAGGCAGTTTGATGGCCAAAGCGACTGAGCTAACTAAATTTCCGTACTAAATTTTACTTTAGGGCAAATTTTGACATTGTCTGCGCGGTAACTTGGGCGGCAGTTGGTTAAAGCTCGAATGTATTTCACGGAGCTTTCAGTTTATTATTCGGACGTTAGTTTGGTCAGTTTACAATAATGGATTGAATATTAATCTGAAATTGTTTTTATTCTAGGACGATGCTAAACTCAAGTACATTCCAGATAAAAGAGATCACCCATAGACACAACCCGCTAAATTTCTCGGCGAATCTTCTCATTGGGTTATGATTCCGATCTGGTGATAGATTCTGCGAAGGACTGCTCTTTCTAGGGCCAGTGCTAGCTCTCTCTCTCAGGTTGAGCCCGTGAGCTCACCTACCGGTTCGTGAGTAGCTGGAATATCCTCTTAAGCTACCAGCTATTAGTATGGAAAAAATCAGAGTGCATTTTTTCGTTTTAAGTGTTGTGTCAATACCTCACTGTCGACTGCCTCTCATCAATCCATGGCTTTATTACTAGATTGGACCAAGTACTTGGCTTCATCAAATATATTCTCGTAATCATCTTCCTTTTGTACAAAAAAATACGAACATATTATTGTTTCTAACAAACTAAATAAATGACAACATACTTTCAGTCCAACTAATGATATTGGTAGTGAAGTTTTCATATTACAAGTTCATGTGTGAGTCCTTCGATCGACTGCCCAAACACCTGCTCGGTTCCTCATCAATTCTTAAGATTAGAAACGTGTTTATATGGATTATCTATAGATTAACTGCCATTGTTTACATATCTCATGCTCTTATCTAGCTCAGTTACGTTTCTCTAAGATTTTCTTTAACGAAACTATAACTTAACAGATTCAGGTTATATTTGTACCTCATTTTAATTTAGGCTCGGAAAGTATGTGGATAATTTTAAATATAACATTATTATGGTTCTATTGATATGTAATAAATCTATTACTCGTAGATTGATAAAGCATAGCTATTTGCGGTTTCGATTGACAAATGACAACCTCGTATGTAAATTGAACCGACCTAACACTTCAGTATCTTCACTTACCCAATTAAAGAGATTACCAATTCAAATACCCTTTATAACTAAGCTGTCTTCATGCTATGATAATAGAAATAGGAATAATGTTGGTAGTGGCAGGATCCATAAAAAACACGTGTGGCACTCGGGGACTGCCGCGGTAAAGTTATTGCATAGAATTTGTTATCAACTTAAGCAAAACAATTATAATTTAATTAGACAAAAAAACTTCAGAGGTGTCAAGGGACACCCGGATGGAACGAAGTTCCTTTCGATTAATTAGTGAAGGAAATGTAATTTTTTTTTAAGTTATAATAATAAATTACGGCATTATGAAGAAGAAAAAAACAATACTATGAACTAAATTACTATAGTTGAAACGCTATCTCGAGAAACTGTACTCATTATGTTTAGGATGATGTTGTCACTGCCGCGCTTTTGCAGTGCATCCACAATGTTTGCGACATCTCACACCGATGACTTCTTTGCAATAATGCGGAAGAGAAGTGCATCGTTATTGCGTCGAGTTCGTGACAGTGGCAACAGTCTTTTGAGAATCATATCGAGCAAGATCGAGGGACTGCTGATCAATAGCCTTTGCAGTAGGCATTTGGAAGGAGAAAAAAATAAAATAAAAAATGTAATGGTTTAAAATGTATATATATAATGAGAGTTATGTGTTAGATTTTTTAAGTCACTAACATAGATATAAGTAATTACTACTAACAAAATGTTATGGTTTTAAAAAACAAAACTGAAATAAAGAATTAATAATAATAATAATAATAATTACGCGGACCAATCGCATACGAGCAATGTCACGCGATAAGCGCCTACACGTTGATTGGTCAGAATGACGGATCTAAAAAGTGTCGTGACAACTTTTCGTAAGAATTTTTGCCGTCTAGCCCCCTTCCACAACGCGCGATAAGGAACTTCGTTCCAATAACAATTTAATATTAAAACAATAATAAAATAAGACGACGCTATATTTATAAACATTAACAAAAGCAAAACATTAACTGTTCCCTTTACATTCATAAGCTAGACTAAGTGAGGGATGCTCAACGCCAACATATTCATACTTCTGTAGAAAATGGAGATCCGGTGAAGGTCTGGAAATTTCTTAGAACTTTGGGGATTGGAAAGACACGTCATGTGATACCCCCTTCTGACGTGAATTTAAATGCATTAAATTTACATTTTTCAACTTCGTCCAATTTTGATGTGACAGTTAAATCGAATACAATGAACTCTCTTTCAAATCTCCCGACCCCGGATTTTTCACCGTTTATTTTCAATCACTTAACGGCTTGTGGTGTTAAGAAGAGCATCTTATCTATTACTTCTAATGCAGTCGGTGCTGACAATTTGAGCCGAAATATGATCCTACCAATCCTTGATGAAATCCTTCCTGTAATTACGCATATCATGAATTACTCTTTGAGTAATGGTACCTTTCCCTTTGCCTGGAAGGACGCGCAAATTACACCTCTGCCTAAAAAGCCTAATCCCAAATCATTTTCAGAGTATCGTCCTATATCCATCTTATCTTTCCTATCCAAGGTTTTAGAACGGCTTATTCATGCACAGCTGAGTGAATTCCTTTATGAAAATAGTCTCTTAAATCCCTTCCAATCTGGTTTCCGTCCTGGTCACAGTACTACGACTGCATTGGTAAATATCACGGATGATATTAGGCTCGGCATGGAGAGGGGAATGTTGACGGTGCTTGCATTGCTTGACTTTAGTAATGCTTTCAACACCGTTGATATTGACATTCTCCTTGCTACACTTGGCTCTCTTAACACATCTCCATCCGTAGTTGATTGGTTTCGTAGTTACCTGTCTGGTCGCCGGCAGCGTGTTCGCATCGAAGATAATTTTTCTTCGTGGTGTGACACATGCGTGGGTGTTCCGCAGGGTGGCGTTTTATCTCCATTGCTCTTCGCGATATATATTAATTCTGTCTCCAATCATCTCATTTCCTCCTACCACTTGTATGCAGACGATCTCCAGCTTTATACGCAAGCCCCGGTGGAAGAATTGCCTCTTGCTTGCACCAAAGTAAATAATGACTTACTTAGTATAACAAATTGGAGTAAATCTTATGGGCTGCAAGTAAATCCGACAAAAACTCAGGTCATTATTGTCGGTGCACCTAGAAGGCTTGCGACAGTTGATTGGACGCGAATTCCCCCAATTTCAATCGATGGAGTTCAAATACCAGTAAGTGATAAGGTGAGAAACTTGGGTATCTTTATAGATAGGCATATGTCATGGGATGCACAAATTAAAGAAACTTGTCGAAAGATGTATGCGGCTGCAGGATCCTTAAGACGTCTGCGAAATTTTCTCCCTACTGCCACCAAGACTGCGCTTGCACAATCTCTTCTTCTCCCCATCCTTGATTATGCTGATGTTAGCTATCTCGATCTCACCGAAGCACAATTAAATAAACTAGAGCGTCTTCAAAATTTCTGTTTAAGATTTATATTTGGCTTACGAAAATATGATCACGTCTCAGAATTTCGCGCTAAGCTCAAGTGGCTGCCAATTCGCCTTCGTCGGAATGCTCATATTCTTTCTTTGCTCTATACTGTTCTATTTAATCCTTCTTCTCCTTCTTATCTCAAAAGACGCTTTGAGTTTATCCGTGATACACATACCATATCCCTGAGATCAACGGACAACATGCAACTAATGATGCCAGTGCATTCGACAAGGTTCTACGATCATTCCTTTACTGTTCAAGCTATTCGTTTGTGGAATGCTCTCCCGGTACGTATACGACATGCTGAAACATTAAATTCGTTCAAACGCCTCATTAAGGAACATTTTTTAAATATTAGTCAACCGATTTAATATGTGATAAGGTAGATTTCTGAAATTGATATCTACTTAAATTGTATATGTTTCAAAGGTATTTTAAGTATCTTTTATATGTAAATTGCTTATCCTTATTTATGTGTAAAGAAGCAAAATTTAAATTTAATTTTTATTTAATTTTTATTTATTTTTTATTTTTAATAATTATTATTATATTATAATACTTTGTATTAATTGTATGCATATTTACGGAGATATGTATGTGTATATGTATGTGTACATATATGTATATGTATTTCACTGGAATGGTACACCGCGCGTAGTTCGTTTCCAAATGATTCTTGTCCACCTGATGGTTGTCTGGAAGAGATCGCTCTTAGCGATAAGACCGCCAATTGTACTTTTTTGTTTTTTTTTAATGTATCGCACTATTTATTTGTTTTTTGGTGTACAATAAAGAATACTCTCTCTCTCTCTCTCTCTCTCTCTAAGTGAGAGAGAGATGGGCAGACATTTCATGATGCGCATGCAATGCGATGTCACGCGGCGCGCTTATTCACAAACACTACACAAGCGCAACGTGTGAATGTCTGGAACGCGAGGTACGTGGTAGGCGGACTGGGGGGGTGTTAGGTTTTATTTTCGTTACGGAATGTCTTGATTTGGTCGCTGCGCTAAAAGCTATGCAATTGTGGCGGGTAGCCATCATACAACGCAAGATAATTGACAGATGCCTGAATCTCGCTTACGATATTTTCAAGATAAAGCGCATATATACAAGTTCCGAACAATAACATTCGGACCGTCGGTCTACCGAGCAATATCACCCGCTCGGTGGAAGATCTTTCCTTTCTTCGTATATATCTCCCCAAACCGGTGACCTCCGACGTGATATGAACACGCAACCTTCTGATTCATCATCAGCGCATCATGAACTTCAGCTACCACAATCCCCGCATTCTCGCAAATAAAAGCACGTCATTGACAGTCGTCCCACAGCAAGCCAGCATCGCAGCCTCAACAGGACCATCGCAGCCGACTCACCGCGCTTCCTGGTCCTACAGCACGCAACTTCACTGCCTCATCACGCCGCTACAGTTCATCGCAGCCCACGACCGGATCATCAACGCTTGGGGTCACACATCTCCGGCGTGGCAGCTCTGCACACATGGACTACTGGCGACACGCACGCAGCATTCAAGCTCAGTCACGACTCACCGCAGACTTCGAGCAGCACTGGCGACAATCACGCAGCATTCAAGCTCAGTTTCGACTCACCGCAAACTTCGAGCAGCACTGGCACTTGCAAGCTAATCTCAGCACGGACAACGATAACTAAATATGACACGACCTCCAGTCTCAGAGGGGAGTGATGTGGCGGGTAGCCATCATACAACGCAAGATAATTGACAGATGCCTGAACCTCGCTTACGACTGTTCAAGATAAAGCGCATATATACAAGTTCCGAATAACAACATTCGGACCGTCGGTCTACCGAGCAAATATCATCCGCTCGGTGGAAGATCTTTCCTTTCGTCGTATATTCCCAAACAATAACTTAAAAACATGTATCAGGAATATCTCGATTTTTATATTAGGCTATTTAAGATTATTATATTGCTAAAACTACTCGTTATCATGCGGGCGAACCGGAGTCTGGCCTTATAGATGCCAATGAACAGACAATAACATATACGCATGTATCTTTTTCCATTTGGAAACCATTGCTATTTCCTTTAAACATTCCTGTGAACCGAAACGCCTCTATAACAAACTTCTAACGAATTTCACACTTGACATGCAAAATCGAGCTTACTTAATTGAATTTCGTCCTTTGATAAGTACTCCACCGTAAAAAAATTCATACTGGAGTGTTATAAGAAAAGCTATTAAATACATAACGTGTAGAGAAATCCAAATGCCACATCAATACGATTGGGTGCATCAATTAAAATACCAATGTTTCGAATATTTTAGATTTTTAGAACGCATGCGGCTTCGCTCGTGTTATTTATTTATTTATTTATTTATTTATTTATACTTTATGCACAAAACAAAACTTGTACACAGGCGGACTTAATGCCATGGGCATTCTCTTCCAGTCGACCATAGGGTGGTGCAGAGATAATGCATGGTAGGTGCATTGACAAAAGAATAACAAACACAACAACAAAACAAAAAAAAAATAACAAACTCAAAACAAAAATCTTCCTTAAAATAACATCTCAGTATTATAGAATACACATACTACAATTCAATATACCTATAAATAAAATAGTAAAATACATACATACACATAATTACACACAATAATATACATGTAAAGTAATAATATATAAATACACATGAAAATACACAATTTAGTATTATAGTTAAGAATGGCTAAAAGTAAATATATATAATATAATAATAATAATTAAAAATAATAATTTGTAATGAAAAAAGCAAATGAAATTGCAACTCTTCTATTAGCAAAAATTTATTTCTCATTAACAATACAACGCAAGTTCAAAGTACAATAACTAATGACTACCTACTACAGACCAAAGCAATCTGGTTGATGGGATTATAAACCGAAAATTAATTGGTTAAGAAGAAATTTTTTTTTAAGATAAGAATTAAGAATAATGCAATCAAATTTAAATTTAAACACTAATTAAATTTACAAAAACCATTTACACATATTCACATATTAAAATTATATATTTCTAATACTACAAAAAATAGTATGCATCACGAACTAACCTTGTGATAAAATACAATTGATCTATCGATAAGTCTTATTATTATCACCAACTGTCGAATGTTGAATGGCACCTTATTTCCCACAATGTTTGTAAATAGAGAAGGGGATAATGAAATTACATAAGAGCCCACGACCCACCTGCTGTTTATCGGTTACCCCACCCCCATCGGAGCCCACAGGCATCAACAATGTAAACCTGCCTACCCCGAGACATGAGTTCTACAATCTCAATTTTTTTACAGTACGGTAAAATGGCTGCTCCACGCACGTACTGAACCCAAACCCCACCGAACCCAACCGAAACGCATTATTGCTTCACGGCAGAAATCGGTAGGGTGGTACTAGGCTGCACTAAAAGTATCGGGAATGGAATATTTCCACTGTTCCTGTCATATTAAAATCTTTTTAATTGAAAACTCCTTGGTTTTAAAAATCGAATACCATTTATTTATTTAAAAAAAGATTCTCGGTCTTGTCACAAGGTTTTGTCAAACTTGTTTAGTCGTTGAGAAAATGGAAGTGACTCGAGAAAATTCAAGAGCGATGACTTATTATGACTTTCGAAGTGGTTTAACACAAAAACAGTGTGTTGACCGGATGATTTCTGCATTTGGTGATGAAGCCCCATCCAAAACCACAATTTATCGCTGGTTTGCTGAGTTTCAACGTGGACGTGTCAAGCTCAGTGATGATCCCCGTCAAGGTCGTCCAAAAACTGCAGTCACCCAAGAAAATGTTTATGCTGTGCGTAAGCTGATTGAGGAAGATCGACATGTGACATACCGCGAAATTCAGGCAACTTTAGACATTGGCATGAGTCAAATACAAATAATCTTGCATGAACAATTAGGTGTAAAAAAGTTGTTTTCCCGATGGATACCGCATTCGCTCTGTGAAGAGCAAAAAGCGGCTCGCGTTACTTGGTGCGTCAGAACTCTCGAAAGATTCCACGCAGGATCCTCAAATGCTGTATACAACATTGTATCAGGTGACGAATCCTGGATATACGCGTACGAACCCGAAACAAAAAACCAGTCACGAGTTTGGGTGTTCGAAAATGAGTTAAAGCCAACAAAAATGCTCGTTCACGGAGTGTTGCAAAAAAAATGGTGGCCACGTTTGTCTCCAAAACCGGCCATGTTACGACTATTCCTCTTGAGGGACAAAGAACGGTTAATGCAGAATGGTATGCTAGCATTTGTTTGCCTCAGGTCGTTTCTGAACTCCGTAAAGAGAACTGCAACCGCCGCATCATCCTCCATCACGACAATGCGAGTTCTCACACCGCGCACAGCACAAAAGAGTTTTTAGAGCAAGAAAACAAAGAATTATTAGACCATCCGCCGTAGAGCCCCGACCTAAGCCCTAATGATTTCTATACTTTCCCTAAAATAAAGAGTAAATTGCGTGGACAGAGATTTTCATCACCTGAAGAAGCTGTGGACGCCTACAAAACGGCCATTTTGGAGACCCCAACTTCCGAATGGAATGGTTGCTTCAATGGTTGGTTCCATCGTATGGAAAACTGTGTCAAATTTCGCGGAGAATACTTCGAAAAGCAATAAATACATTTTTAAATAGTAATGTTGTGTCACTTCGTTAATTCCCGAAATTTTCAGTAGTACCTAGCCGCGCGGGCTTAAAAGACACTGTACCACCGGTAATTACGCAAATTATACTTTTTGCCAGTTTAGTTTATTACACGATGTTATTACTTTACTGTGGAAGTCAATCGTGAACATTTTTTATATACGTATTTCATTAGAAAAAACGGTACCTGCCAGCGGGATTCGAACACCGGTGTATCGCAAGATACGAATGCACCGGACGTCTTATCCTTTAGGCTACGACTAATTACAACTTGTGGAAGATCTGCAGGAGAGAGCCACATTTTAGGCAATTAAAAAAATATATGTTGTCCTTGGTATGTTTGCAAATGTTCAAGATAAGAACGTCTACAAGTACCTCCAGATAGATACCCTGTAGAAAATATAGCATTGTTAAAACAATGAACACTTATAACAAAAAAACAAACAAACAGAGCCTTGCTTACACTACTGCAGGCAAGAATTTATTGAAAGATCCCATTTATTAATGCATAATTCCATAATTAGATAACAAAAAAACCTCTGACCTTTGATTAGCATGTTAATAATAAAACCCTATTGTTAAATATGATACTTAAAAATGTTAATTAATAAGGTTTGTTTATTAAATAACCCCAACTGAAACTCATTACATTTGTTGTCGAAAATTAGAATAAAAGAACAGTTTCTATCATATGCTTGTATTCTTCTTCTAATTCTTAAGATTTTTAAATTAAATTATGAATTAGAATCTAGAAGGGAACGCTAATGCTTTGAATAGTGCGTTGATTTGCTAAACATTGACTAGCATATTTTAACAGAGTGTTAGATACGAGGGATACGCGAGGGATGCGCACACGCACACATACTTAACACAGAGCATAACTAATAAATCACTTTAAATGCATTGAACTCCGAAACACAATGAAAAACAGCCCACTGAGTTTCTCGTGAAGCACTGCTCTTGCTAGGTCTAGTGTTAGCAAATTTTCTCAGCTTGAGCCCATGAGCTCACCTACCCGTCCTGGCGAAACTGAAATATCCTCTTAGGCTACCAGCGAAAAAGGAAAAAAAAAATGAAAAACAAACCTAAGAATCGTGCCTATACCAATCCATTATAGATATCAATCAGAACAAAAAATCAATGGGGCTTGTCCGACAGTCATTTATAAAGACTACAGGCAAATCCTTCAATGGGATTACTCTGTTTTTACGTGCACCAGTGAAAGGTTAACCCCTTTGATCCTTTTAAAGCTACATTTTAACGATAACGATATTTTGTTTACGTTTTGTGATAAATAATATATACACTACGTACATTGGTAATACAAGAGTCCATCCATTTTTTAGGTTAATTTTGGCAAGTTGGACACATTTTTATTTAGAAGCCTGAAATTTCTATATTAAATTTAAACGATGATATGGGCTGTTCCTTCAATATTTAAAAACATATTGATACATCCTTGCCCTAAAGTATTTTGATACGACGTCATTCTAAAACCATTTCCGAACTATTGTAAAATTTATTTAATTAAATGAAACTGATTTTAAAGTTTTGAGTACGGAGGATAACAACAGCAAAAAAATTGGCAAAATAACGAACCGTTGAACAAACAAAACCGTTGATTTGAAGTAAACAATAATTAAAAAAAATGTGACATGGTTTCGATAAAACGCGACACGATTAAACTTTTTTTAAACAGTCAAGTAGCGCTAAAATTTTATATTGTTTTTTCTCCTACCTACGCCGAAAGTTCGGTTTTCGTCCCGCTGTACAAGGACGAAAGTCTAACTTTTTCTCCCTGGGTACTGACAAGTGCGCATACGCGTTAGTGTCTACGTCTGTTCTCACGCACCTAAAATTCTCCACAATTGTTGTGCTCGAGTAATTTGCAATATTGTGTTTAGTGTAAAAGTGAAATAAACAAAAGGCAATAAAATTTAATAGTGAAGTATTAAACAAAGATGAGTACATCAGACAGTTCTTATTCAATTAGTAGTAGTTTATTTAAAAAGTAAAAAACAGTTAAATTGTTTTTTTTTATGTTTCCCCCCGCCAGGTCTTCGCTCCTGGATCCCACCGGGGCTTCGCCCTTGGACCCCGGCTCGGTACTCTACGGGTGCTAAGTTTTTTACAATGTCGACCTTTCGGCCTAGTAGGAGAAAAAATAATATTATTATGTGCACCGCAGGAAAAAAGTAGGACATCCCATCCCGTGTGCTTGCAATTTTACACGCGGGAGGAAATATCCAACTTTTCTCCCTTGGTGCACAATTTACAATTTTTTTTATATCAAAAACAAAAATCAATAAAGCTATCTCGAAGATTTTTGTTTTTCATAGGTCTTTAGATTCTGATCATTCTTGTATCCACCTTGTATAAGTTCTCAGTGTGACCATTTTAAAGAAACACCGGATAGCGTAGTTACTTCTTCGCGGAAGGCAGGAACAAAGATATCGCGGTTACACCTGAAAATAGTAATTAATCAATATAGTCTTCTAGATGGTGATCTAATCTTCTAGATGGTGAACTGTACATATTAAAAAAAAACTTTCTCTGACGATGACGGCAGCGTTTATACTTTGAGAGTTAATACTTTGAAAACACTTTGAACCAGTGAACAATTGGCGAACGCATATAAAACCCAATAAGAAAATCTATATATTGCCTACCCACTGCCAGGAACCTCGAAGGGCAGTTCTGGATTCACTGATGTGAAGACGAATTCGTGGTACTCAGTCTGTGAGTATCTGCTAATATCTGTCCTAGCAAGAGCAGTCCTTCGTTGAATCTACTTTCGGATCGGAATCGCGATCCACTCAGAAGATCTGGCGAGCCACAATCTCAATGGGTTTTGTCAGTGAGCGAAGTTGCTCATCGGACGGATTCGATGAGAACTGTGATCGGTACTTGGAAACCTACACAAGCATATTCATATTTATGTATAACTAGCTGACCCGGTAGACTTCGTAGTGCCTCAATCGATAAATAAAAGACCTAAACTTTTCTATAAAATAAACTTAAAACAAACAATAGGAATCCGTCCGACGGGGGATACATGAAAGGAAAAACAAAATTCTTATTTTTATTTAATTCCGAGCATTTTCATATTTATCTACCTTTTAAACCTTCTCTGGACTTCCACAAATAATTCAAGACCAAAATTTGACAAAACGGGTCCAGCCGCTCTCGAGTTTTAGCGAGACTAACGAACAGCAAATTCATTTTTATATAAATAGATAACGTACCAATTAAAGGAACTCGTAGGAATCAAAATATGGAGCAGTTATAATAAGGATTCCACTTGGAATCTTCCAAGTACAATATACGAATCAGTTCTAGATTCTTTATATTTTTTGTTTATTCTGTTATTAAAATTAGTTAACGCTCTATTCGGATGTTTTCTTACATTCCACAATGTGATGACGTCGCACTTTAGAAGATCAATAACCATCACTCCCCTCTCAGTAATAACGACTGGCATATTATTTTTAGTTACCAAAATAGCTTCCACTTTAATTTGAGTTCTTATTAATATAACTATTATAATAATATGACAAAAAATTCTACAAATATTATTAGTATATTGCCCTTCTTGAACTACCAAACAAGATATATATTTTTTTTTTCTTGGATGGTTGAACGAGCTCACAGCCCACCTGATGTTAAGTGGTTAATGGAGCCCATAGACATCTACAACGTAAATGCGCCACCCACCTTGAGATATAAGTTGTAAGGTCTCAGTATAGTTACAACGGCTGCCCCACCCTTCAAACCGAAACGCATTACTGCTTCACGGCAGAAATAGGCAGGGCGGTGGTACCTACCCGCGCGGACTCACAACAGGTTCTACCACCAGTAATTACGCAAATTATAATTTTGCGGGTTTGATTTTTATTACACGATGTTATTCCTTCACCGTGGAAGTCAATCGTGAACATTTGTTGAGTACGTATTTCATCAGAAAAATTCAACACGAATGCACCGGACGTCTTATTTTTTAGACCCCGACGACTTCATATATCATTAGACTTTCGTGAAGTTCTATTGTTATAGAAAGACCACTAAAGTTCTATTTCTATATTTAAAACGTGATATATTTTCCAAAAGATTGCCACTGTATTATTGGAAATAGAATTACTATCAAATAGATTTCAAAAAGAGTGAGTGTTTAAATATATCAGATAATTGATTTAAACTTTCAACAAAGTCCAACTTTATAGTTTTGCGTAAACTTTTTTAATTTATTTAAATTTTATTTTATTATTCAATAGACCACAGCTTGTTAAAAAGGTTCTGGGGACCTTTTTCGTTGACATAATTCAACCGTTCTAATTTTGAATTACTTTAACGTTTTAACTGTTTCAAGAGAATTTAATTAAATCTTTTCTAGGTCTATCTTACCTTACATTTTACTAACATGTAATTAATTAATTTAATATTCAAGAGCAATAAGGGACATGACAAGATCAAAGAGCTCCATCGACTTAAGGACCAAGGAACATGTGAGCTATCGATACAGAAGTGTAAGTGGTTGCTATGAATACCGCTGCTAAGCTTGATACATGAGATTGAAATTTCGAGGTCCTTGACATATCAGCTGACCTAGTCTCCAAACTAGAAGACAGAACTGCTTTAAGCAGAAATTGTCACATAACTCAATTCATGCGGGATTACTACAGATCTTTTCACCAGCAATTAAAATAAGAATTGGGAATTAGCTATTATGGAATTAGATATGAAACTGAATAGAAGAAATATCATTTTTAACAATCCGATTCCGTCAAGTACATTTTTAAATAAGTTTTAATTTGATACTGAATCTTAACTAGCGAAAGTTCCTTTATTTTCAAGCAATCGTTTCATGATTAGACAAATGTCTTGGTAGTTATACTCGTATAGCAAATTAGAGGTTAACTTAAAATAATGATATGAGTAAGATGGAACATATAGTACATAAGTTGCGACAATCCCTCTAAGATCATACTGTGGAAATATACTTACACATGACCATTCCGGTCAACGTGAAAAATGGTACTCCGCAGCCTAGATCAAGGAGAACCGGGAACGTGACATTCGCTGTTAAGGTACCAATCCTCCCAGCCACCATTATCATAGAAATAGCCAACGTTCTGTAACCAAAAGTTGGAGTTTGGAGCACTTTTAATAGAAAGACCGATCAAATTTGTTACATGTCGCAAAACGATAATGAGTATTACTCTAATTAAATTTGTATTACTTAATACTGACTACGTCTTAATTTTAAAGTTTTTGATAAATAAAACAATAACCGGAAAGAAATCCCGCACGGTCATTCGGTCCCAATTTAGGGGTCCCTCTATTATGGGTACCAGTTGCTGAACGTTTGCCCGATGTGAGAATCGAACCCACGACCCTCGGCGCAACAGTTAGGGGCGCTATCTACTACACCATCGAGTCAGCCAAAATTGATTGTTTATACCTTTCAATTTTGTCTTATCTCTCCAAACAAGTTCATCAACATACTCATTTAATGGAAAGCGTCAATTGACAGCAATAGACGCTACAACAAAAGAAACACGCTTTTGTTTTTTAATAAAATTGTGATTTTAATCATACAAAACAAAAAAAAAACATCCATTGCGAAGCGCATAATTTTCCATATACCTTAAAATACAGAATCATCCGTCTGTATTTGGCTCTATTGTGACTGTGGGACTGACAAAAGCTGTATCGGCCCTTTGTCTCGCAAGGTCGGAACATTCGGCGCCGGATAAGATCATATCACACTTGATTCCAAATTCAATAGAAGCATTCCGACTCAGTGATTTGGACCACCACAAATTGTTTTCGACATTTATCTATGTTTGTATGAACGTATTCATCGTTTAATTGTACAGCGTGTCCTGATTTTGTGAATTAATCCGTTATTTCGGATCCTTTGTTTCAATTCACATCAGGTTTGTACAGACCATATTATATTTGTATATGTATTAAATATAGATATTCTGTACGTTAACTTGTATTGGGATCGATTTAAGTGTCGTAAAGTTTATGAACAAGGGCGGGCATTTCATCAACTTCGACTGATACTTCGATTTCATTTCCGGTTTCGTGAGTCCCGACATAATGGTTTAAAATAATCGCTGGGAGCCTCCAGGGGCTATTCTCCCTCCTGGCTGAGCCTTTTCTCGCCCACCTGCCTTGGTAAAACTGGAAAGGCCTCCGGCCACCAGTAAATTCTCAAACATAAAAAAGGTCTATTCTCCAGTCGTACGTAGTCAAACTTAGGCCTATCCTGTGAGACTTTGTTAACTTATGCCATAGCGAAAACAGTGTTTTACTGAATCTACCACCGGATTGGAAAGGTGACCCACTGAGAATTTAAAAATCAGTGGGTTAATAACAAGCTATTAATTGAAAACGTAGCGATCATGTACCGATCTGGATTCCCTGCTTAGTTTGATAACAGAGATCATGAGCTCCATTTTGTAAACCAAGATAAAATCTAACACACTTGTGATTTCAATCCTGTGCCTAAAAAATGATGGTGCCTAGACAAAATCGTCTTTTAAACTATAGTCAAAAGTGAGAAGAAAACTGTCCTATAAAAACAAACAGATAACTTTTAATCCCACAGTTCTATTTGTATGTATCTGCAATAAAATGTTCTGTTTCAACAAATAGGAATTTATTTCTACAAGTATTGGAGGCTTTGACTTTATATCTTTGAGCGTGTAGCAAGCATTCTAGTTTTGTTTTAGTCAGTCTGTAACTACGATGGAGGGCTTTATTAAAATTTGGCAAGGTCTAGATGGCAGCCAGAATGTATGACTCCTTCGCATAAAATAAAAGCAGAGCTAGCCTAACAGATTAAAAATACGTTCATCACCGTTAAAAAGGAGTATGTAATAAAATTAATATTTAATTAAGTACCCATTTCTATCATGCTTATTAGTTTTACACAGTAGATATTCATTCAAAGGGCAGAGTTTTGTATGTGCTAAGTAAGAATGGGGGTGTGGTGAAAAATTTTGTAACACTTCATTTGAAAAGAAAAAGTTTTCTTTATCGTATCTTGAAATACCTATAGCAGACATAAACTTTATAGCCTGTTCACAATCATACTTGGTGCTTAGCCAATCTTCTCAATACCATCAAATTAAATCTGCAAATTGGAACTACTTCAATATCCCAACGATATCCATTGAAACCGTATGATTCTAATTAATCTGTTCATTCCCCCATTGTCCTTACAATAAATACTATATATAACAGACTCCATGAAAAATACAATATTCTTAACCTAAATTACGAAGAAGTTAAAAGAAAGTTAACAAATAACTGCTTAATTGGTCCTACTCTTTTTCGGAGGACTTTCTGAAATGCATTAAGTAACACTAAACACGTACCTATGATAAAAATCATTACATCTTTTCCTTTTCTTTTTATATATATGTGTATGTGTGTGTATGTGTATGTATATATTATATATATATATGTATAATATTCGCTTAACTATTTTGATTTACTCGTATATTCAGCACCGTTATTACTAGTCTTAAGATACTCCTGTAAAAAACTCTCCACGAGACAGGCAGTGCCTAGTGTGGAGAGTTTTTAGCAAACTGTTATGTGTAAATGTTTTCAAGGTTAATAAATAAATTATTATTATTATACTATATCTCCCCTAAACCCCAGTTCACTCTGCAAAGTGTTATTTAACCTAGGGTCACGATTTAGAACGTTTGCCAAGTACTTAAATACTCTCTGTCTGATACACAATGGCGGATCCAGGGGGAGGGTCATGGGGGTCATGACCACCCCCTGAACCGGGTCCAGGACTTAGGTGGACTACTAATTGAATATAATGATTTTATTTATATATTTTGTCACCATACAGTTTTTATGTAACTACATACCTTCAATATTTAATTAATTTAATATAATATAATAACTTTGTATAATGGCAAACGTTTGGGAACGAACGCATCTAAATTTGACTATGTGACCCCCTCCTGGCGCCAAAGCTGAATCTGCCCTTGCCGATACACCCAGTTATAGGAACGCTATTTATGCGTCGCGGTAGTTGCCGTAAAAAAAATACAACAAAAACCTAAGCAGCGTTCACGACATTTTCAAGATTTTTTCTTTATTTGAACATTTCGGTCGAATATTCAGTATGAAATATCGGAGCTTTTTATCAATCTCGTTATACTTAAACAACTGTGAAAAGTGCTTATCGCAATAATAATATCAATAACACCGTTAATTAATTCAGTCATAAGTTACAAATTAACTTAACATTACCTTTGACGCCCTGTAGTAAATAAGCCTTTTTTTAACCTTGAGTTCTAGGTGACCTGCTAAGTACAAGTTTGACCTGACTTCCTCGGCCCTAAGTTTCATATTTCAATTCGTAAAATAGGTATGTGATGGAAAATGTTATGACGTTTTAAAAATAAATATTTTTTTAATTTAAAAAAATTAAAAATTTATATTTAAAATTAAGTTAAAATTTTAATTAATTAAAATTTAAAAAATAATATTAGCATTCTGCGCTCCTTGTCTATATTCTCTATAAGTGTGGGAAAATTTATACTCCTCCGTCGGCGCAATTTTCGTAAAAAGGGATACAAAGTTTTTGCTTCACGTATTAATATATAGATATTGTAAAATACATACCTAGTAGTTGTCGGAAACAACTCAACTGTCAAGGCCTGATTCAAGCTCAACAAAACCTGACCCATAGCTGTATCGATAGCAAAAAGCGATACGATCGCTGCTTTAGAATCTGCCCATTGAACGCTTAAAGTTATGGCTGTAGTGATCACGCCAGCTGCGATCAGCAATGGTTTCTTCCCAACACGGTTGACGATAACCCCGGAGACGAAATACGGTAGGAGACAGACGCAGCCAATAATCATGCTGTTTATGTATGTTTCAGCTCCGCTTGGGGTCTGTAAAAGAAATACAAGGAGAAACATAAGTGATATCCGTCCATAACAAAAAGATGTTATAAAAATGCGAAAATAAGATGGAGGTTCTGAATACTATCGTAAATGTTGTTCGAAGTCATAAAAATTCTCAGATGATGAGATGATAGCCTTTTTTTTATTGCTTAGATGGGTGGACGAGCTCACAGCCCACCTGGTGTTAAGTGGTTACTGAAGCCCATAGACATCTACAACGTAAATGCGCCACCCACCTGGAGATATAAGTTCTAAGATTTCAGATTGAAGTCGTCGTGGCCTTAAGGATAAGACGTCCGGTGCATTCGTTGTTGCGATGCACCGGTGTTCGAATCCCGCGGGCGGGTACCAATTTTTCGAATGAAATACGTACTTAACAAATGTTCATGATTGACTTCCACGGTGAAGGAATAACATCGTGTAATAAAAATCAAACCCGCAAAATTATAATTTGCGTAACCACTGGTGGTAGGACCTATTGTGAGTCCGCACGGGTAGGTACCACCGCCCTGCCTATTTCTGCCGTGAAGCAGTAATGCGTTTCGGTTTGAAGGGTGGGGTAGCCGTTGTAACTATACTGAGACCTTAGAACTTATATCTCAAGGTGGGTGGCGCATTTACGTTGTAGATGTCTATGGGCTCCAGTAACCACTTAACACCAGGTGGGCTGTGAGCTCGACCACCTATCTAAGCAATAAAAAAAAAATAAAAAAAGTTACAACGGCTACCCCACCCTTCAAACCGAAACGCATTACTGATTCACGGCGGACTCACAGGAGGTCCTACGACCAGTCAAATGTAATGTTTAATGTTTAATGCCTGGTAATGCTTATGAAGAAACTGAAAAAATTGAGATATTGTAGGTTTAGAAATTTCACCGTAGTGATTTGCCGGATCTCATCAGTGATTCAATTGACGGGCTGGTAAGATCCCTGATAATGATCAGCCGCTGGTAGAAAATACATCCATTGTAAGAAAAGAAAAAAACACTGAATTGTTCACAGAAAAAAAGTTTTCAATATTAAAAGCCTAATAGCATTTATAAGCATATTAAACCACAGATTTTTTCCTGAAATCTGTATAAAATATGATGCTGTCTGATGAATGTTATGTTGTTTGTTTTTATTAAGGTCTAAAAACATACATCTCACGTGATGGTGATAATCAACGCCACTTATACTATCTGGTACGTTGACATGCGGACCTAGGGTACTGTCCTATAGAAGTTTCAAGTAATCGGTATCCTTAGTGAGTGATGTAATGTCGAGACTGTTTTTTTTACGTAAGCTACTTAGTTAAGCTGTTATAGGTTCGAGATTGGATGCTGGAAGCATTACATCTTAGATGAATGTGAAAACAAAGCGTTTTATGTGATAATGGATTGAAATCGTAAAACACAGTTTGGTATCTCAACAAAAGACTGAGAAACGACCGAGAGCCTTTCTCGTCGATTTTTGTAACTGTGATACTACGAATAGTGCCAACAGTTTGTAGTAGAAGGTGATCAAATGTAGGTCTAGATCATTCGAAATAACTTTTACGGAAAGGTCACCTTCCAATATTCTGAATTGCTATAAATGTATTATTATACTTTCACGAAAATGTTCAGCTGAGCGACTGTATGGAATTCCAATCAAGAGCCCGATCTTTACTGAATAACGCTATCGGTGATTCAATTCGCATTACGAATACTAAATATGGAGATTGCTTTTGTATATTTTTATGATTTTGCTTATTATATTCTGTATTGGAACATTTACTAGGACCTATCGGGAAATTAATTGATGTTTTCTCGTATAGAGAGGTTATTGTATTAATACAAAACTGTTTTCGTTGGCTTAAATGATTAGTTACAAATTACTTTTGGATTATTGCAAAATCTGTATTAGTTTATCGACTAATTTGATCAATTCGTTGGTCTGGTGATTGGCGACCGTGATTTCAATAGGGTCCGGCTTCGACTCCAGGTCGTAATCTTTCTTAACTTTATTTGGCTTTCATTGTGTTGATGCTCTATAACTTTCCTCGAAAATTCGTTTACGGCATCATAAAGTATTCAATGTAGCATGTTTAGTTTAATTGAAATATGTTTTTTTACAAACAGCCCAACAATTTCATTCTTAATGAAATACTTATATACTTTCGCGCTGTCATCTGCAGCTTTTTGGTTGGAACGATGTGACAGTTTCAATTTTGTGATAAAGCTTAGCAACCGCTTAGCTTAGCTCGCCACTGGGAATTATGACAATAATTTTTACACAGAAAAGACGTTTCTAAACATTTTAGTGTCGATATATAAAAAATTTCATTCGATTTTAATGGATAATTGTATTACTAAAGACCTTAGTGAATAAAGTAACAAATTAAATAAACTAGTTTATGTAAGTGATGTAAGAATTTTTTTAGAAGCTAGAAGTTTGACGCATCAACAGATCTCTCTTTAATGTATTAGATAGCTTAGGTGTTTATGGCCACCTGAGTCCTAAGTAGCTAGCGGGCTTTTAATTATAGATATAAGAACTTCACATCATAATCTAGAAACATGAGATCTAACACTGAAATTCTATAGCACCAGTCCCATCTAACTGAAGATGGTGAACACTAGCCTAACACAATAACGCTTTTGAATCAGATGATTTGAACCACGAAAGGCCATAAAAACAAAAGGTTAGTCGATCTTAGTGGGTCAGTGGTCCTATTATAGATAGGAATTAGCCCTAGAACATCTAACCTATTTGGGCTGCATCGCCAATGTGCGTTGTGGCTCAAGCGACGGTGTAGCCAAATTTATACCAAATTCACTCCCAAATTAAGATAATATGTAAAAAAAAAAAAACTAAAGTGGGCACACTTATTGCCGAAAGCGGCATCTTCCTGTCAACTTTTGGAGGTCGCATCTCAATATGAGTAGCGATGTAACGTTATGATCTCCAATAGAAAACCGCTTCATAATAGGTTAATAGATAAATAAATAGAAATTTACCTTCACTTCCTAAAATATTGCCTACAAGAGCATGGTAATAAATTATTTAAAGTAAAATTATCTCTAAATCCAACACAAACGGCTTTGACAATTACGGAAATTGTAATCCAATATTCCATTAGAACAAAGCAACGGCCTTCATATTTCTGTATTTACTATTATATTTTTGTAATCCACTAAACGTTAGCTGTTATTATTTCCATAATTTATTTTCAATTATGATAATTTCGTATTATTTACGATATAAACATAATAACGTGGATTAATTCCTATAATAACTACCCTTTGAACGATAAAAAATAGTGGTAAAATATTATTACGCAAATGATTCAGGTTGAATTAGTTTCATCCAAGAAACTAAGTGCCATAATCTTGAGTTGTCGCCAATTCCAAATATGATAGCAGATGCTACTTTCAAAGTCAAGAGTTGTCAGTAAAACTTGGCAGAATAATTAATAAGCCCATTTAACTACACCATTTTCAAGAGAACACCAATTTTCCAAGAATCAGGTTATTTGTTTTAAATATGTCAATCTTAAAGACTTGCATTGCGTCTTAATCTGACAAAATCACCCATACTATTCTAAGCAGTTTAACCACCACTTCCACACCACCAATACCAACATTGTATCATATGTGACTTTTCTTTTGGTGCGGGATTGAAAAAAAACTGTGATATCACAGCGCTAAGGAGGCGTTCTGTGTTAGATTAAATTAGTGGTGAATCCCCCAGGATAGAAGTAAATACTGAAACTAAGCTCGCGGTCATCCCAAAAATGGCTGCCTGACTCTAACCACTCTAAGAAGAAGAAATTACCTATTCAGCCAAATAGAGGTGAAGTCATATCCAACTTAAATCTTGCAGCTGATCATCTTGACACAAGAGTTTGGAATCCTTAGTAAATCTTCAAATACCTAGGTTTCGCTATATAGATTTGCTGTATAACTCCTACTACGTTACTGGTGGTAGGACCTCTTGAGAGACCGCGCGGGTAGGTACCACCACCCTGCCTATTTCTGTCGTGAAGCAGTAATGCGTTTCGGTTTGAAGGGTGGGGCCGTTGTAACTATACTGAGATCTCATAACTTATATCTCAAGGTGGGTAGCGCATTTACGTGGTAGATGTCTATGGGCTCCAGTCACCACTTTAGTGGTTTTTGGTGTTTACACCAGATGGGCTGTGAGCTCGTCCACCCATCTAAGCAATTCCAAACGAGAGTTTGGAATCCTTAGTAAATCTTCAAATACCCAGGTTTCGCTATATAGATTTTGCTGTATTGCTCCTACTTACCACCACACAGACGTCGGAGCTCGACGAATTAGTCACAGCGGTCTTCAGGTCAGCTGTGTAAGCATCCAACATGCTACACAAATTACTGTTAGTTCCCGTACTGTAGTGCTCGACAATAGTTGACAATTGAGGATACCATAACCTCAATACGTTGTACCTGAAAATTATAGACGAATTAGTTAGGCTTTATTTCTTTCTGTTGTTGCTTTTAGAAACGGCTAGATGATCTTGTAAAATACTTAAACCAAATTTTATATTACAATATTAATATAAAAAAGATGTGGGACACCGGATAGGAACGAAGTTCCTTATTATAAAAATATAAATTTTAAGTTCTATTCGAGGTATAAAGAAAATAAAACTGGAGGTTTCGGAACAACCCACGGTCATTCGGTAACGTGCGAACTTATTGTGTTACACTTTATTCACGGTTGTTTGCATAAGAGTTAGTGTATTGCGCAAACGAACGCTCTGACATAGTGGTCAATGAATGATAAAAAAATATGTTATTTTTTGTACGTTATTACAAAGTTAAGTCGTACACTGTGTGCATTACTAATAAAAATCTTACGTTACGGAAGTTTTTTCCCGGTTAGGGTACCCCTCCGCATCGTCCCATAAGGAACTTCGTTCCAAAACTTCGTATATATAATACTTAAACGCACAAAGGTATTGTAACACGATGTTTTGTGACATTGAATTGTCTAAAATAAATTAAAAACATAAATATTTTTGTAAATTTGTTGACCTCAGCAACAAAGGCTACTATTATAAGATAAAGAGGTAAAGTCATTCACGGCCTACCTAATGTAACACCATTTTCGATGCTCAATGTTAAAAGCCAGAACGCGAATCACAAAATGTATTTATTGAACTTACGAACTTTTTGGTATCTCTAGGTCTAAGGAAGTGTATTACTTCTCTCTTTTTTATACTGTATAATCTATGGGAATTGTTAAAAGGTTTTCTTTTATATGTCCGTTATTCCTTTTCACCGTCGGATCTATGAATTTCATCATCCAAAAATTCTAAAACAATACTTACACACCCATTATCAAAAACTGCGAGAAGCTAATCATTAGCAGATACAAAACCAAAGGTCTCCTGAACATTGGTTTAACATTTCTTAGCCCGACGACAATCTGATGCTTAAAGGCTTTACATAGATTTTCTTTCGAAGCTTCTTCGACTTGCTGTGGCAGCTTATCTTTCCATAAGTTTGGGTACTATTTAAAAAAAAAGGAACAAGTTGATTTTTGTTCGAATACTTAATTGGAAACATAAAGGTTATCACGTCCAGATATTCGTATCGAAGAATGCGACTACGCTTTGTTATTATATCCAGCAGGCAGCTATAAAAAGCATATCAAACTGTGTGCATTAAAGTTTTCAACAATGAAGCATGAATGAATTTTAAATAATACAATTTTGAATTATCTATGATTTTCGAAATAAAACATTTAAGTTGTAGAATAAAATTACATAACGATTTACTTTATATTTGAGTTCGACTTCATGTTTCAAGTGTGATGTGCTTATTTATTACCAAATAGCTTTTTACTCGCAACCTCGACTGGATTACAATTTATTAGGTGTAGGTGAAGATCCATGGTCAACAGTGGGATGAAAGATTAGCCTATATTACACTATTTCCACACTGAATTTAGTTAAAACCAGTTAGTTTATTGGATGTGAAAACGACAGAAATAAAATTCTAAGCATCTCTAAGTGTTGATTTTTTTCCGCAAACCCGATTTTTTTTTCTACCTACCTACGAATTTATTTCTAACTGTGAAAACTACATGACAATCCATGCAGTGGTTTCATAGATGTGTGTGAACTGACATACAGAGAAATTCATATAAAATAACTCTAAGCTCTAAAAAGCTACTGATTAGTTTATGCCCAATTATCCTTCTTCAGTTATCCCCTTTCAATGTTTAATCAATTTGTTTAATATACATAAACATCAAATTTTACAGTTTAATTCATATGCAAAAAAAGCTTACAAAAAGCACTAAAAAAAGTTATATTCTGAGTTGAATTTTAATAAAGAAAATAAATATAGTGAACAAGTCAGAAAACGAAAATGGTTAAAAAAAACAAAAGAAAAACATTTTTCATTTATCCCTACAATGTGTTGATTAAACATTCAATTCAAAGAAGCGAATAAATACTCGAGCTTAATATCTCGAGCTTTAAGTTAGTGGAAACTTTCTAAAGCTTTTATTTTCAAGCTTAGATTAAATTTTATTAACAGAATTTTATTTTGAAGAATAATTTTCGTATTGTTTTAATCAAACAACGTCGCTTTGATGTAGTCAAATTGCTTCTAACACTCTAAATTACATCAGAGTGTTCGTAGCTGGTTAGTGAAAGTGGTATAAAGTAGTAAGAGAACATTATTAAAACAATGTGATTAAAAATCTACCCTGAGTTTAATAGCATGTTTGGTAGTTTATTCATAATAGAACTTCTGGTAATCGCGTCACTATATATAGACGATATGATTATTTACTCTGTAGCTTAAATAAATTAGATGTCCAGCCCTGCTATTATTTGAGTATGAATATGATCAGTTCATCCTTGTTCCAGTTGTTGTTGGTAATAAAGTTTCCTATCATAGTCTGTCTACGGCTGGTGGGTTCATTAAGTTTCAACAAATTGCTACAATGGTACAGGAGATCTCGCCTGGTTACATAATTAGTCAGTCAAATTAGTATTAGCATTTGACAGAACTTCACCAAAAATGCAAATCTTACCGGAAATGTGTTCTCTGGTTTACCAGTATTCATTGTATACATTTTGATTAATATATTCCTCGCTTCGTTGAATTTCTTCTGCGTTATCAAGTATTTTGGACTTTCGGGAATGAAAATCGTGTACAACAAACATGCCGATACTGACCACAAAGACATCAGATATAGGTAAAAATTCCAAGTATTCAGTTCTGTAAAAGGATAACATCGTTAGTTTTGAGGCTCGAGCCCCAAAGGCATCGATGCCTCATTCAGGATTTATATTATAAATATTTATAAGTGTGTGGATGAAATGTACTGCCTACTCTGAAGGATACCGCAGTGATATCCTCAGAACATGCTGTTACCCCTTTAGACTTAAATTTTAAGTTTTCATTACGTTGTATAACTGCTGCACCGTAGTATGTGATTGTGGTGCACGAAATACCCTACCGTGACATTGGTTCAATTAAATGATAAGTTTGTTCATGCTTAAATGTACCGCAGGACAAAGGTCGAGATTATTTACCAGCTTAAGTTGGATGACAAGTTTTGGAAACCGTATACATATTATCGATTCCATTTTGAGACATATCATTAACTGAGTTAAATATAAGTCTGATGGAATGCATTTCATACTATTACTTTGGGTACTGTTACCACTTTAGTCGGTTACATGCACAATAGTTAAAACTTATTGGGGTCATTCATTATTTGGTTTAATTTTTTTGACTTGAAATCATATGAGCTGAATTGAATTGATTGATGAATTGCGCTCGGATAGCGAAAATCCTAATCTATGACGAGTAACGCAAGATTGTTCTTAAAGAAACTGGCCGAACCTAGTATCATGACATTCGTAAAAGCTCACAATATATCCGGTAGGTTTTTCTCAACTATTTATTTGAGACACAGAATGTCATAGATAAAATAAATGAACTAGCTCCTAAGCTTCAAATTCTGTGAGATCCTTTGATCTGACACTTTTTCGCTTAATCCATTCACTGGAACTGGTGACAATCTTGTTGACACTTCAGAGAAGATTTTTCTCATATTCCCAACCACAATAAATGGCGTACCAGTAGTATCAGCAAATAGCTATATTTAATACATTAACCAATAGTCACAGCGAAGCTCGAGTGGATGTCACCAGTAATAAGATTATAAACACATATGACGTGCACGTAACTTTTGCTACTGTACTACCAAGTGTATTTATAAAGCTCTCTGCGTGGTGCAAGTGGAAGTCGATTGCATTTGGATTTCCAGTCAACTATTATACTTTTCGTCTATTTTAAGGGGAATTGATGAAATTCTGAACGATTAGTTCCAGTCCAAAGTGAATAAAAATAATGTCTCACCCAATGTTTCGATGTTACACTATCTCCAAACAAAACCTTTGTATGTTTTGGTAAAAAATGTACCGATAACAAGTGTATTTCTATCTAAAATTAAATTTGAAATTTATTTATAATACTTACTCCTAGGATATTTTGAAGATCACAAAAGGGGTACGTGCCGTCCCGTCTCGTCGGGAAACATCGATCGATTCCGGTTTGAAGCACAACAGCTATCTAAGCGTGCAATTGAGAATGTCTATGGACTTTTGCAACTACCAAACACGAGGTTAGCCACGAGATTCGCTGCCTGTCGACCGCAATTCAAATATAGAATGATTTGCTCACTAAACCAACTTTTACTGGTTTTAAGACGTGCTTACTCACTGCGAAACTCATGAATACAACCGCGCTACCCAATTCTAACACGAAGCATATATGCACCTTAATTTAAAAAGTGGTACTGCTGTTGTACAGTACTACTAGAGACATTAACCTTGCTCTAAAAGTGCTGTTAGAGATACTAACCTTGTATTTCAATGTGATTAATGGTATTCGGGTTAGTCTACGGCCTTCAGGAACCGCTTACAGTTAGGTACCATGTCTACAGATTTACATAGTGGACCAGATTGAAAGCACATTAGGCATCATACTTGCCTCAAACGAGCTACTATATAACTATTAATTTCCTTACCCAAAAAACCTCCCAGATTAAATTTCCAATCATTCATTAATATCGCAAATGACATCGCAGCAATGACAATTTGTGCAATAGCCGCGAAAGATGACTGGCATAGGAAAACTCGGTCCCTGATTCGATTGTGGCAGTATTCGGTTGTCAACGTTACGGCCGCACTGAAGGATGTTGCAAATCTGTCGAATATAATCCCTACTAATATATAAATGTGAATGTAAGTTTGTTTGTTACGCTTTCACGCGAAAACTACTCAACCGATCATCATGAAACTTTGTACACATATTCTTGGAGGTATTAGAAGTAACATAGAATACTTTTTATTAAGAAAAAAAAAAAAAAAACTTTACGAAAAATTAAAAAATGCAAACATTTTTTTTGAAGCTAGATTTTGAGATTTTTTGACAAATCAAAAAATCTCAAAATCTAGCTTCTTCAACGCCATCTACCGGTTCAGTAATGAAGTTCCAATCCTGAGTGCTGTAAATGAAGTCGCGGGTAAAATTTATTAGCGTTATGCCAAAGTAACTATTCCACGCGGACGAAGTCGCGGGCAAAAGCTAGTGAATTTATAATCGAATTCTTATAAGTCCTGTATCGGATTTTGTAAGCGGACGCGCGGTTCCAGGAATATTGCTTAAATAATTTCTCTACATACAACGTTGCTGAATGATGACGTGACTTATAAAGAATAGGAAAATATGCATCATATTTGTGAGGTAATCTATTAAGTTAATTATTTGAGAATAATTCGAAGAAATAACTTAAATCAGCTTCTGCCTACTCGAGTGGTGCTTGTATGGAAGAGACAGGACAGAAAGTTATTATGGCACCAACATGAAACTCCTTCAAGAATAGAATTGGCGAACTCAAAATCTATAAGTTTTGAAACAAAAGCACCGAGGAAGCTGCTTCTGTGTTTTGTAATATAGAATTAATATTGAATCACTCAGCTTTGATCTTAAATTGAGCTTTGATAATCATTTGGCATTAGACATACCGTGAGCTTGCCTGCCTAATTATAAAAATAAGAGCCCTGCAATAGTATCGATTGAAGAGGTCACAACTTAGATATTTGGTATATACCAGTGGTTATCTTGATTAATTTATCTTAATGTCCTTGGTAACCTTAAGAACAGATAGTCCACGCTGCCTATCAACTGTAAAAAACACTTCCTACGAATGTCCGCGGACGGCAACATGTAAACCATTAACATTAATAGACCAACTATAACTCCACGGCGCGGAGTGATTACTAGCCATTTAGCTAACTATGGAAAAAACCGAGGCCGATTAATTAAGTCGCACATCATACTCATTTGCAACAGTAAGATAATACTTAGAAAAAGATACATAATATATAAATTCTACTCACAGAATACCCTCGAAGAATTTTGCCGTGATCAATACTTCGTAAGTTTGGCTTGAAGCCGAAATGAACATGAATATAAACATCCCTCCGAATCCGAGAGTAACAAAAGTCTTCCTCCCAAAAGTGTCGGTTAGGAATCCGGCTATCACGGTCGAGAGCAGCATTCCTGTAGTAATAAATTGTATAAATATTTTATGGAGGCACCCCCAAATAAATTGACTAATCAAGGAGTTTCACTGCAGGAATTTTCGGTGGTTCTCGTTGATGCAATGTTGTTTAAGTATTTAAATATCAGTTTAGTTACTAAATTGTAAAGACAATATACCTAATTAATTTGTGTTAATATTTTATAAATATAGAGGATTAGGGATGGCATTTTATACCTTTTAATATATGAATTTATTTTAAGTAGAGTAAGTTATTGTAAGTCAAGGTAAATCTTGACCAGCCTTTCCCAAAGTGGGCGATAACGCCCCCTTCTGGGCGCTGCAGGCTTAAGGCTGGGCAGTAAGAGACCCACAAAAGAAATGCGGGCGTTGTGTAGAGGCTTGGGAGGCGATTTGTAATTTCATCTAGGAGGACTCTTAAACACCGACTGAGCTCTCGCTATAGTGGTTTTTAAGTAGGTGAGAATAATTTATTCTCAAAGTGGGCAGTAGATACAATAAGTTTGGGAGCCCCTGTCTTAGACGAAAGATCTAAAGGTATAATATTATGTTGTTTGAAGTTTATTTCTTTCCTTGAATTTCATTCTTTTAATATCTTATTTCCATTTAATTTGTTAGTAAAATAAGTACGCAGAGACTCAGAGATACAGGAAATTGGCAAGATATTCCCTATCCATGTGGGCTTACAATACGTACTAGAACTGGCAAATAGAGGATGGTGATCGCAGTTCGCTGGTGTGGACAAAGAACACTGCCGTCTGTTCTCCGGCAAATCCCTTAATCGCCTTTTACGTTAAGATGTGGTGGTACTATTTCAGACCTACACCACGCTGCCTTTACATTTTTATGCACCAATCTTTAATACAACGAATCCTGTCACTAAAAATTATATTATGCGACTTCTCGGCTTTCTTAAAAATATAATTCTATTGTATTAAATTTCTGAATTCAGTGAGAACGGTTTTCTTTTATGTATTCTTGTTTTTTGTCCCATTACTTCGTCTACGTTCAATCTAGTAATGTTTCATACTTCGATTCGTATTTATTTGAAGCTATCTTCCATTAGAATGAATGTTTTCTTTGAAGTATAACTTTTAGTCTGGTTTAATTTAATTCATTGTTCAGAATAAATGCAACACAATTCGGAGATACAAAGTAAACAAAATATACATTAAATTCACAGTTGTGATTTTATTAATTGATCAAATTTTCAGTTAAATAGATTAGAATTTAAATAAATAAGCAAATAGATTACAGTCTTGTTATATTTTTGTCTGACGGAAATCAACCGTTATCCATTGGCTTCTGGTCATCATCACACGTTGTCCTATTACTTAGAAGGTCGTAAGCAGGTTTTTAGTTCGTTTGAAAGTTACTGTATTAAATCACGAGTCCGTATGATAAACGCCCGGTGTACTTGGATCAAGCGATTTTTATTTTTTATTTTATTAATTTTTTATTTATCTTTGAAATTTATCCGTGAGATCACACGTCTAGCTATCATGATCCTACGTAGTTCTGCCATGACGCAGTTATGTATACTAGTTAGTTTGAATCATAGCCACTGTTTCAACAAAATAAACAATTTGACCTGTCTCAAAAAGTCTACAGGTCGGTGGCTTAAGCATAAAATTAAACGGCATAACAGTATACGATAATACGTTACTTATATCACCAATTACCTGAGTAAGGTATAGCATTCAGTAAGCCTTTCTGCACCAACGACATGTTGAGATCGCATTCGGCACTGGGGAGCAGGTACGCAGTGCTGTTGCTAACCAAAACCCCCGCCACGAAGCCCACAAACGATATAGCCAGTAGCCGGATGTGGAACCACCCGAAACCGCATGCGACGTACACTTCATTAATTTCTTGCATCGCTATTGGAGTCTTGATGTCATTGTTTTGTTTGCCTGGAATTCGAAATGGTTTCCTGATTATATATCGACGCTTGAAAGGCAAACGTGACTAAGCGACAATGCGTGAACTTTACAGTAGACTAATTTAAAGTTGAAATACCTGAAAAAAATTCTATTTTAACGAATCTAGCTGTAGGATTGAAATGATTTTAATAGACCTAAAAATATATATATATTTTTTTTGCGCATTGAATATGGTTATTGCCCATCATTTATGTACAAAGCAGCTATTGTCGCTTAATGACGTTTGCCTTTGAAGCGTCGATATGTAAGCTTTGTGTTGACATGGACGTTGACAGAAACAGAGGATGTATCAGTTTAGCATTCAACCATAAGAGGGAGCCACAAGTGGGACAAACAGAGAAACGTTTTTTTTTCTCGATCGGAATAAAAATATATAATTCATTAAAACTCATTGTGAATTTGCTTTATTATAAAAGTGAAAAGGACGATTCAAATTGGAATACAAGAATAGTAAAGCATGAACATTTAACTGTCGATTCTCTGTTTTAGGTTAGTAGTTATTTCATTAGATGATATTTGTTAAGTAAAAAATATCTGTATTTCTCTACTTCATCATATTATAAAGAGGAAAGATTTGTTTGTTTGTTTGTTTTGAATAGGCTCCGAAACTACTGAACCGATTTGAAAAATTCTTTCACTGTTTGGAAGCTACACTATTCCCGAGTGACATAGGCTATAATTTTTGTTTTAAATTAGGGATCCTTACTAAAACTCTAATAATGTAACGCAGGTGTAAAAAATACGTAAAATATTCTTTACATCGCGTGCCCTGCGAAAACCATTGATGATAGAATAAAATAATGTACTACGACTTTGTAGAACACATTATTATTTACAAAAAGTGTCGTGACAGCATATGTCTAACTATTATTTATATTTATGCCGCAATAAGTGTTCTTTTATTTAAAAAAAAAAAACAACGTCAAATATCATTGAAATTTTTGTCAAAGACCCGAGCGGAGCCGGAGCGGGCCGCTAGTAATAAATAAAACTCTGTTTTAGATTAATCACATAGTGTTTTGCTTTAAGAAGAAATATAATAGATAATCTTATATATATTTTAAGTATTTAACTAATTTATTACTGGTGGCAGGACGTATGGTGGTGGCAGGTACCACCATCCTGTCTCTTTCTGCCGTGAAGTAGTAATGTGTTTCGGTTTGAAGGGTGGGACAGCCGTTGTACTGAAACTGGGACTTTAGAACTCTAATCATTTATTTGACGAGCGTGCGGCTCACCTGGTGGTGAGTGGTTACCGTCACCCATAGACGTCAGCAATGCTAAGGGTAGAGTCAAGCCTCTGCTAATTATTCTATGGACTATTATATAGGAGATGCGTTTTTTGGAATCTTGTAAATTTTATCATGATTTTGTACAAAAGTGATTATTTGGGGCCGTTGTAATCACAAGCTGTATATTAAGATTAATTTAGATAAGCTCTCAGTTTTGATATTATAGAAATTAATTTTTGTGTTTTTATTTGAAGTGTATAATTATTGTGAAGCAGAGAGATAAAAGGTAGGACGTGTTAGGTTAGGACGTATGATTACGTACGAACTCGTCGAGTTGAGTGAATATTGGCGTATCTTATTTTAAACACAGAAAATCGTTTGCAGAACTTTATCTCTATTTATGTTCTCCGTTCAAGGTTATCAACAAAATAACACTTTAACCGATAAAATCATTTATTGTGAAACACATTTAATTTCCATACCTGAATTTTGTTAGGTTTTCAACTTTTTTCATACAGCAAAATTCTATGGTAAAAGTATAAAGAGTACGTTTTTGAGAATGCCGATTCGCATTGCAAAGAACAACCTAAACCTAAAATTGGGTCACTCATGAATTCCTTATCGCGACTACCTCCGGGGATTAGAGTGAGTGCGTATGCATCTCTGTTGTTTTATAATTAAACATGCCAACAGCCTCCGGTCTGATAATATTGTATAACAAATACACCAAACATAATGTTACAAATAACGTACATTAAACAAACAAAGAAAAATCATTTACGATGATGTCAAAAATCTTAGAACAAAAATAAATATCCACGCATATTATCCACGTAATGACGTATAAGCAGTATTTTTTTGGTTTCAAAATAATGAAAAAACGAAAGAAAGAGGTATTTAATTTTCTCTTTCGGTAGAGTAATTCAAAGACAATCCAGATAATTTGCATTAATAAAATTATATCGCAAAAAATTTTCCATACAGCAATGATTATAAAATGTAGACCAGATAATGTTGAGAACAGCTATTTACTTAATAGATGTCCTACGCAATCACATGTTTATTTAATAAAATACGTAGAACTGATCCTCATAAAAGTGGCAAATCTCAAATCCGTAATAAAACTCTTTGACTTATCATAACATTACTAGCAAAAAAATATTGTCATTGTCATTGAGAAAGATATTTCCATTTCACAATTCCCTTTGGAAATTAAACAACAACTTTCAATAGCCACTAACGACAAAAGGTTACAACAACAACAAAAGGTGAAGCCAAAACAATGGAGGACGGCCACAAAGGTATTAGAAATGGGGACACATCGACCGATCTGCAGCAAGCATTAAGCGCATTGATTGAAAATTTGATGAAACCAGAATGTTTGAAGAGGGAACTGATATTCGCATTGCTTTTAACCGTAATGGAAGAAGACGAGTTTGTGCTCTTAAAAGATACGAGTGAAACTATAGATAAATATGAGTATTTATTGAATAAAAAACCGGCGACCTACGAGGCGACATTAATGTTGAGAAATTACAGAAATTTACCACTCAAACTAATCGGATGCGATTTGAAGGATATATTTTTGATTGTCGCAACCATACCTCGGTTATATGAAAAATCGTATTCCGTTTGTTTTAATATCAACGAACACGTAAAAACAGGGAAATACGGTTTGATCAACGACTTTGAGAATTTGGACGAAATGTTTTTAAATTTCAAAGAGAAAATTGTCATTCCCATTAAAAGTACGATTCTTAATTATCACAGTTTCCCAAGCGGTAACCTTACAGGCCTTCCTGATGACGTATTCCATCAGATAATACTTCTCCTTCCCGTAAAAGACGTTTTGAATCTATCGGAATCGTGTAAAAGAATTCATGGACTCGTAAAAGAGGATAGAATTTGGGCCAGACTTTATACTAGAGATTTTCCTGATAAAAATAAATGCGATGCAGAGGATTGGCGTGATGCGTACAAGGACGTGTACGCTCCTAAACAAGTTGGAAGGGTTCAACTCGACAAGAATGTGCTCCGGGAAAGTTTCCAAGAATTCGGTGGTTTACCGGATCCCCTGAGAGTTTTCGACTCGAGGATGGAGCTACTCTTGTGAATTTGAACGTTTTAATATTTTCATACCGAATGTATGCATAATTTTGGGCACGTACATACCTACTAGGGAATTTGTTGACGTTTAAGAGAGAGTTGCTTAGAAAAAGCAGTTTTGTTAGGTGCCTTTGATTTAGAAGAGATAGAAATAAGGCTTTACTTATTTTCGCCACTTAACAATGTCCATAAATTCCAAGAAATAAATTCGTTTGCCCTGATTTAAGGTATTAATTTAATAAAATATGATAGATGTTTAAACTATTTCTAGCTCAATGTTTTTTTGTTTGTTAGATCTATTTACGTCGACGAGCTAGCGGACCAGCTGGTCTTAATTGGTCCCGGACCTCATAAACACCGCAACATTAATGCATCGACCGATTCTGAAATTGTAGCAGCGGCTGTATTTTTCGGTAATGGCGGTAAACATTCGCAACGTTCCAAATTTTTTACTGAAAATACGCAAAAAAAACCTATGGATTATTACTATTTGCTATTATTGTTCAGCTATTTTATTATTCAAGTCGGGATCTGTTCGGTGATGGTTTTAAAAATATTAGTAAGCCTGTCGTTTTTGGAGCCTCGCCACAATCACTTCACTTGAATACACGGGTCGTCTTACCTATTGGAGCCACAGACGGAGGAATTCATTCAAATAAATACCGTAAACGTTAAATTACGTATGCAATACGAGAAAAACAAAATAGATTAATTGAGTCGTCTATTATCAAAGGTGGCAATCTGTGCATTTGGACAAAAAAATGTTATTGATATATCAATACAGATTGATTTGAATATAATCGTCTCCTTCAAAGAATACGGTTCAAAACCTGCATTAAATAAAGGTTAATAGTTAACCTGTTATTTATCTAAGATGTCGTTCCGAAGAGTTTTGTGACTGCCAATGGAATACAAAGTCAATAATTCGTTTTTCTGATTTACCAATAATTATCCAAAAGTCAGATTGCCGGCTTTGATAATAGTCGACTCAATTGTGGAATTCTAAATTTCTAAATAAATATTTGTTTGTTGGTATTCGTGTATCTTTTATTCATTTTAGTTTGAGACTTTGTGTTTATTAATTTCAATCTGAATTGAAGAATCGCAGTTTTGAGATTATTGGTGATTCAATAAAGGCTTTTGTTATACTACCTTCAACACGCGAGTATTTTTAATAAATCAGTGTTTTTCATATATTACGCGATACTCCGTAGTCTCAAAGATTTGTAGTCGGGTTTCATTAGTTTCCCCTAAAATCATTCGGTAAACATGTTTCAAATCATTTAATTCAAGATAATAATAATATTATAATAATTGGGAACAACACACACACACACACACATGGTCATTCGGTTCCAATTTAGGATTCCCTGTGTTATGGGTACTAGAGACTGACAAACATAATACTTATATACGTTTAAATATCTTAGTATATATAAATTACGCGTCACCTTTTTTGTCCGCGATGGACACTTAAACTACTGAACCGATTATAACTTTCTTTTTCTAAAATATTTGTTTTGTTCCAACTTAGGCCATAGGATTGTTTTTATTTCGATTAATTATCGCAATACTTATTAATTAACAATAAAATGATTTATTATGTTGATTATTGATATTAATTGTAAGTTTCATAAGTCTAAAACAGATGGCGCCTTAAATCAGTTTTTACAGATAATTGTAATGCTGTCTGACATTAATATCTCATAGATGGGGCTGTGTTAAAAATACCAACGTTTCACATAAGCTACAATTTAATGGTATTAACACCACGTATTGCTGAGGCTAAAGTATAAGTGAAATTTATTTCGTAGTAAACGCAATACAGTGAAGTCCGATTGTTCTTATTTTGTTAATTCTTGGTATTAATTAGCATAGCCGACCACGTGTTATTTAGAAACAAAAACCTTAGCCACAGCAACGTGTGACCGGGTCTGCTAGTTTAGATAATATATCTCCCTGACCGGTGGACCGATGTCTTGCAGCAATATTTTCGAGAAAATTGGATGCGGAAGGCGAAGGACCGTTCATTGTGGCGGACTATGGGAGATGTCTACATCCAGCAGTGGAGAGATACAGGCTGATTGATGATTATGATGATAGAAAATAAACATATAGACAAAGAGCAAACAAAGCTGTTCATCATATAACGTTCACTTGATGTGGTAATCGAACCCACGACCCTTGGCGCAGCATTCAGGGGCGCTAATTACTGCACCACCGAATCAGTCAACATAAAACCTATTTAAATGTTAATACATTTACAGTCAAAAACTCCTGAATGTATTGCGAACATATTTCGGCCTCTAAAGGTTTCCTTAGAATGCGATAGCGGGATGTTCAATGTTGCCTATTTCTCATTACGTTCCGTGAATCAAAGTGGTATACAAGTAATTTCCGGAGGATCTCCAGAGGTTCGTCGTATCTTGCAAAGGCATTAATATTTACTCTCACTCAAGATCTGTCAGGTTACACAGAGATTTTCATTAAATAGCGTCATAGTATGATTAGACGGGCACCGTGGTAGCAAACTCCGATCATGTTTAGTAGGTATAATAATATGTTTATTTTATTGCATTACTTCTTGGGGTGGAACTTCCAAAACGAATTTGCTTCCAATAGAAAAAGCCCAGAGGACCATCTTCAAAGTTTGCTCTTTTACATGTAATATGTACCGTACACACCAGCTTTATCAAAATTGTGAAGTGTTTACTAAAATGGCAATTATTTATTTATAAAAAAATCTTACAATAACATTCCATTTATCTTTGGAATCCTATTTTTGTCCAGAGGCGACGCAATCATTATTAACGTCTGTAGAACTATTCCCTTTAAGACCCAATTTATTCGTAGGTTCTTATGCTTTTGAAATCTCACTATTTACGATAACATTACTAAACATCTTAATACCTATATATTATATTCCCTAAGCAATAAGAAATGCAAAAATTCCAAATTTGAACTATAAGGATACTGAAAATTCACTCAATTAAGTTTTAATACTTTTGATTACAACCCCACGCACCTTCTCACTCATGCACACACTCATTACATACAGAGGGTACATGAACACATTAAGTTACAATAATAATAATAAATAAATAAATAATATTTACTAACAATCACGCCACGTTAACTGGTCCCGTTATAAGTTCGTAAAGAACTTGTGTTACAGGTACCAGATAACGGAAATAAATGTAAATTTTTTATTACAAACATACACATATTTAATATACATCCATAACCCTGGAAAAGACATTTATATTTATCATACAAATATCTTCCCTTGGCGGGATTCGAACCCGCGACCCCCTTATGTAGTGACCATGTCACTTACCACTACACCAGACGGCCGTTTAAATAATTAAATTATTGTATCGTTATCATTGAGGCGTGTACAATTTTTCAATTTACCCTGACGTCTTACATTAGGCGAAAATGACTTTCAAATATTCCGTAATACATGCATACATACATACCGAGCTAATGAAACATGTTAAGAACGTATCAACAAACTTTATACTAATAAACTTAGTTTAAAATCTTTGTTTAGTTACTCGAAATAGTATTATTAACATTTAAAGCCTAGTTCTGTACAAATTGAAGCAACGATAATAGAGATACAAATAAGAGCGTATGTACAATTATGAGCGTGTCGTAATCCGTACAATAACTTTGAATAAAATTTAATTTAACTAAGAATTAAAATGAGCCATACGCCCGCGCCAGGCACACATGTCGCGCAAATAAAATTTTACGAATGAAAATTGCGCAATACTATTGTAAATTAATTGTTAATGATAATTAGCGGGGCTAAATGTATCGAATACGCCCGCGCGTCACCTGTTGTACATTGATAGTACTATAGCCCGTTCTGAAGTATCTGCAACATCTGTACCGAATATCGTTACAATCGAATGAATGGCTTAGAAACGCATAGAGGCTAAATTATCTATATATTAATACGTGAAGCAAAAACTTTGTATCCTTTTTTACGAAACTTGCGAGGACGGAGGAGTATGAAATTTTCTACACTTATAGAGAATATAGAGAAGAAGTGCACAATGCTAATATTTTTTTAAAATAATGCATAAAAGATACATTAAATCAATAAAGAAAATATTACACACACTACATACCATGTATTTGACGCACACACGCATGCATACTATTTATTTATTGTCAAACTTTTGTTCTTGACGTCTGTGGTCAAATTGAGAATAGATTAAATATTGTTTGTCTTTATTAATATTTTTCTATAGTGTAGTCTAGGCGAAATTTGTGATTACAGAAGTATAATTTTTTGAAAATAGAATCATAATAGTGTACAAACTTATAAATTCAATGAATTAGTCGAATTTCGACTACTGCGGGACCATTAGTCTACATTATTCGTTCGCCCTATAGACACAGCAAACTGAGTTTCTCGTCACCTCAGTGGGTCGCGATTCCGATCCGGTGGTAGATTCTGTGAAGCACTGTCCTTGCTAGGGCTAGTGTTAGCAAGCTCTCTCAGGTTGAGACCGTGAGCTCACCTACCAGTCATGCCGTAGCTGCAATAGCCCCTAGGCTAGCAGAGAATAAGTGGGAGAAAAAATTATTTCCCCAACCTTAATCCTCTGCTGTAGTAAGCTGATACATTTATATCGTTGATTTCTATATTTTTTTTATCTTACCTATGCTGATAGCCTTGAGCGGCTATTTCAGCTTCGCCCTAACGTTTGTAGGTGAGCTCACGGGGCTCAACCGGAGAGTTGCTAACCTAGCAAGAGCAGTGCTTCGCAGAATCTACCACCGGATCGGAAACGCGACCCACTGAGAAGATCGTTGATTTCTATGGGCTTCGATGGTAAACTTAAGACCAGTTGGGCCTTGAATTCCTCCACCATACTACGCAAAATAAAAAACAAGGTTTTACATAAATACTGGTTTATAGATGTATTTATTGATAGCCCACCCGGTTGGGTACCACTGTTCCGCTAATTTATTTTCTTAGCGTGACTAATTGCTGTGGAATAATTTCTCATGATATATACGAGGTGCCATTAAAATATTATGTCAAGAGAATCTAAACATGTCATATGCGTTGATTCCCTAAATCGCCTCTAAACAATACAGTTAAAATATTTGTTTTGTCATTAAATCTTAGAACTCAGCTCAAGGCGGTCTTGATTACTCTTCAAGATGTTTCGATGATATATCATCTTTCTACAAGCAAGCCTTACAACGAGCCTTTTTTGTTTATTGCATAGATGGGTGAACGAGCTCACAGTCTACCTGGTGTTAAGTGGTTATTGGAGCCCACAGACATATACAACGTAAATGTGCCACCCACTTTGAGATATAAGTTCTAAGATCTCAAATATAGTTAGAACGGCTGCCACACCTTTCAAACAGATACGCATTACTGCTTCACGGCAGAAATAGGCGGGGTGGTGGTACCCGCCCATGCGGACTCACAAGAGGTCCTACTCCCACTAATTACGCAAATTATAATTTTGCGGGTTTGATCTTTATTACACGATTATTATTCCTTCACCGTGGAAGTCAATCGTGAACATTTGTTAAGTACGTATTTCATTAGAAAAATTGGTACCCGCCTGTGGGATTCGAAAACAGTTGTATCGCTAGATACGAATGCATTGGACTAATAATTATTGGTTTATAGATACTACTGGAATTATGTATAATTGCTGCTTTATAGATGTATTACATTTATTGATAGCCCGCCCGGTTGGGTACTACTATTCCGCTAATTTATTTTATTAGAGTGACTAACATCTGTGGAATAATTTCGCATGATTTATACGTGGTGTCATTATAATATTATGTCAAAAGAATCTAAACATGTCATATACGTTGATTCTCTAATTCGCCTCTAAACATTGCCATTAAAATATTTGTTTTGTGATTAAATCTTAGAACGCAGCTCAAAGCGGTCTCGATTAGCTCAAGGTTATTATCCGTTAAAATAAATAGATAACAATTAATAGGAAGATGCGATGTCATAACAATTGTGAATTTTTTTAATTTAAGTCGTCGTACGGTAATAATAAAACAGTTGATGATGACCGAGCTTTGCTCGGTTTTTTTTTGATAACGCCATCTTGTTGTATCTTTAAAGCGGTTAGTTGCCCTCAATTAAGAAAAATAGTATTATTATTCGCCAATAGATGTCGGGAAGAGTTGATTATTGAAAACACGAATAAAACAACATTTTCTGCAAATAAATCGTAGCTAGATCGATTTATCGCCCCCGAAATCCCCTGTATACTAAATTTTATGAAAATCATTGGAGCCGTTTCCGAGATTCAGATTATTTATATATTAATATACAAGAATTGCTCGTTTAAAGGTATAAGATTGTTTTCTTTGTCCCGGCCTGCCGTAATAAGCATCTCCACATCTCCATCGATGACATATCCTTCTACAAGTGAGCTTTAAAACGAGCCTTCAGCGATAAGACGTGGCTACACCTCATGTCTTATCCTGAAGGCCACGACGACTTCAATTTAATTCATTTCACATCCATTGCAAATCCAAGGTAATTAGATCATGCAACTAAAATAATAACCAATTTTTGAATTCATACAATAAACATTTGATCAAACACTATAATTTATATCTTTTTTTTTGTTTTTATTTTGTATTGCTTAGTTTGGGGGACGAGCTCACAGCCCATGTGGTGTTAAATGGTTACTGGAGCCCATAGACATCTATGATGTAAATGCGCCATCCACCTTGAGATATACGTTCCAAGGTCTTAAGTATAGTTACAGCGGCTTCTCCGCCCTTCAAACCGAAGTGCATTACATACTGTTTCACGGCAGAAATAGGGTGGTGGTACCTATCCGCGCGAACTCGCAAGAGGTTCTATCCCCAATGACGCAAATAAAAATTTGCGGGTTTGATTTTTATTACACGATGTCTATAAACATACAGAAGAATGTTTACGAAGGCGGGAGTACGAGTAGATACAGTAATTTGCTACTTAACGCGAAATATGAGGCAAAAGGTAGATCAGCTTTGAAATGTGAAAGAGCCAAAGCCTTATTCCAGACTAGTGATACCGAAAACGCTTTACTGCGGTCTCTGAGTATTGCTTAATGTAATTAAAACTAAATTTAACCTCCAATATCGCGTGTACTGTTTTCTAACACAATATTCAAATATCTACGAACAACGCCTCTGTCGTCCTTGAACAACGAAAACTGTGGAGCATTCGAAACTTTAAAAATACTGTAATGATAATAAAATACATGAGATTTAAGCGAGAAAGGAGTTTTAATTGTGATTATAACTCGCGAAAACCGAAGAAAACATGATGATAATGATGTGAAATCATCATAAAGTTCGGAGGAACATATGACAGACTAGTGAAATCCGGTCACAATACCCGTATTTTAAGCAATAAAAAAAGGATTTGTGGTGTCGTCGGACGCCGGATAGGAACGAAGTTCCTTATTATAAACATATTAATTTTAAGTTCTATATGAGGTATAAAGAAAATAAAACTGGAGGTTTCGCAACAACCCAAGGTCATTCGGTAACGTGCGAACTTATTGTGGTGCACTTCATTCACGGTTGTTTGCATAAGAGTTAGTGTATTGCGCAAACGAATGCTCTGACATCGTGGTCAATGAATGATAAAAAATATGTCATTTTTTGTACGTTAATACAAAGTTAAATTGTACACCATTACTAATAAAAATCTTACGTTACGAACGTTTTTTCCCGGTTAGGGTACCCCTCCGTATTGTCCCATAAGGAATTACGTTCCAAAAAAAAAATCGATACCCCTTGAAAGTTTTGATTATAGCTCAACCTAAAAATCAGCTTATAGAAAGTATTCGCGCGGCACTTACAGTATGTACTATGACAAAAGCAGTCCTTAGAGGGCCAATAGTAACTGTGGTATCTACCGCTTTATTAGTATGACTTAAGAACGAACAGACAACAAACTTGCATACAAACATTGATTTTGATTTAGTTTCTTTTTTACCGATCCACACAACACTTACACTGCTTCTGCTTCTATTTCTCTATTTCTCATAAACCATTTATGTAATTGAAAAATGAAAATTATAAGTATTAAAACGTTTTGAAGGTGAACAAATAATTACAAATATTTACAATTTAAAAAATTTGGCACATGAAGCTTAACTATCAGATTCATTTTTTTTTTATACGATTCATAATGTATTCGTCGTTTGATTCATGTGGATTTGAACTAGAACTATTTTTGTGAAGCTTTATTATTTAAATTGCTTAAAAATTTAAATTTTTAAGTTGGGTTTGTTATTCGCTCTCCGTATTAGCGGAAATGTTCACTCAAAATATATATAAGTCAAACACACTATTTCATACATACTTATAATGTTTAAGATGTATGTGTACAATATTATAATATTAACAAAAGGCGAAAACGATGCTAAGCACAAGATGATACCTAGTTAATCTCAAATTACGTGCGTGAGTCTAATTGTCCGACGTCAGATGACACCTGCGCTTTCGGGAATTACGATTGCGTCCAATGACACCCGAGTGCTATTTGATGTGCCAGTGTTGCACGCTACAAAGTCATTGTAAAAAATTCGGAACATAAAACGTATTTCAAGAAAATCACTTAGAACGAATTGCAAATTTTTTTATCTACCTGATTATTGTTCTGAGAGTAATTGATTAGATAATTAACAAATTAAAGAGCGGACGGTTAGCGTAGTATGGACATGTGATGCGTAGGGAGAAGATGCATGTGACTAAGAGATGTATGGAAATGGTAGTGCAAGGTAGAGAGGGAAGAGGTCAACCAAAGAAGACATGGATGGAGTGTGTGAATTACGATATGAGAGAGAGAGAGAGAGGAGTGAGTGTTGAGATGACGGCTGATAGAAGAAAATGGAAGACAAAAATTTGCTGTGCCGACCCCACCTAGTGGGATAAGGTGGAGAAAAAGAAAAAGATCGAATTGCTAAAATTATAAGTCTAGTTAATCGTGTGTTTTATATGGTTGCCTGGGATTTGCGATACTGTTCTGACCAGTACATAGCTCTCAATAAGTTTTCTGGCGATCTTTATTTGTTCAAATTCATATTATAAATCGTTACTAAATAATATCAAATTAGATAGTAACTATTTCCCGATTTTCAATGTGTTGTAAAATTGGCCTTTGATGTTCAATTTTGACACTCGTTGAGAACGTGAAACTATAACTTCTTCAATTACTGCAAGTCGCATACCGCTAAGTACTAAATATCTTTGTTTAGTCCCAAATCGAGTCCCTATCTCATTTTTCTTGGACATTCCTGACCTAATCTGAACAGAGAATTTGCTCTGCGTACAGTGAACATATTTACTGGCGTAATAGACAAAAGGTATTCTTTAAAGGAATTTTTTTTCATCCCCACACTAATTGGAGAGTGGAACACTTGCAAAGTTTGGCTTTTTCATGTATCAACGCAACATACAATATTCCGTTAGGATCTGTATCATAGTTTTATTACTAATAATCATTTTGGGAGCTTTAAAGCGCCTGTAAAGCAATTTGGCGGACGAAAAGTGTCTGGGAGTATTGGCGACTTATTTTTAAAGATATTGCCTAAAATATACGTAAAAATCAGCTTTCAGAATTTACGGCAAGTTCGTCATTATTTTATGTACCTAGATTACTTGATACCTGAAAAATGTCCGTCTAAGTAAGCTAGCAGGTAGGCATGCGTTTTTAGTACATACTAACACTACGCAATCGGCCACATTTCGTTCGTCAGAAAATACGTGACGTCTGGTGGCCCTGGGATCTTACTCTATTAATGTCATATCGTATTTTTAGACATGAGATAGAAGTATTCGTTGAATTGCGTAATGAATGTCCCATCTTGCAACTGAAAAACATGACAGCTTCGCAGCTAAAATAACCAAGATGGCGGTACCAACCCGTGTGAACTCACAATACGCCAAACTACCAGCTGTATTCCAATAACAATGGAAAATATTTAGGTTGTACAAAGTGAACTGTGTGAAAGTGAATTGCTAAAATCCATAAAAATGTCGCCGACAAAATATACAAAATAAATGCCGCGATTTGATTTTTAAAAAATCCAACAGTTTTAACGTGAAAATAACAAATTCCATCAAGGATTTCACACTCACCGGCTTCAGCCAAAGCGGGTAAATTTAAATCACTCATAATTCCTTTTTTTTAACACTTGCTCTGGAACGAGAATTTTTTTTTTCGTCTATAAAACCTGTTATATGTATATGTCATATCAGTCGTTCGCGCTGATTAAACTCTACGTAATTCTGTTATATGGAAATTAATAAACGTATGATGTTGCAAGATTTCAGACGTCCAATTTAAAGAGAACTCTGTGTCCGATTCTCGTGAACTTCTTCGACATTTACGTGACGTGATATTGTCAACAATGTTGAGATCTCGCATGATGTGCAAACTAAATGCAAAATTAGTTTTTAGAAATTGCTTACTCTAAGCTTTTTGTTTTTAATAATAGTTGTTGATTCCACTTTTTTGAAGTTATACTTCTTTAGGCGCGTTATGAAAAATTGATGAGAGTGAAATTTTACGATGCGCGTGCACCGTGACACAAAATTAACAGAAATGAAGCTGCCCACTAAATCGCTCATTACAATACGACCGACGTAACTTGGTGAGTCTGAATATAGCCGCAGGTGAACTTTCCGAACCGTACCGACAATTACCGAATTTATACGATGTCAAGAAAAGGGATGTCCAATATGCGTGTTTGAGGATGTTGTTTAATCGATTTTTTTTCAAATTGATTAAAATTTAAAAAAAAGAAAAAGAAATAAATTTAATAAAAATAAAGTATAACTTCTTACGCGCGTACATAAGTACACGCACCCTTTTTTTACTACCTATTCCTTGGTAGGCAACGGGCTATTCCAGATACGCCGTGATTGGTAGGTGAGCTAACGCTGGCCCTAGCAATAGCAGTGAAAAGATCCGGTAAGAAACTCAGTGGGCTGTGTCTATGGTTTAATTCGCTAGCCGCTACTGTTCGTTGTAATTGGACTATTGGCTTTCAAAGCCCACGGTATGGGCTGTCCAAAGATATTAGCATTAGTGTCGGGATTGATTTAACTTACAATTTGTTTACCTAAAAAACTCTTTCCAGAAGGTTTTTCTTGAATGACTATAAGGATTTTCTGGAAATCGATTTCAAGGCTTTGTTTCAAATCTCTTACGTAAACATTTTCTTTAAAAACAATCTAGTTCAAGGCCTTGTTTCAAATCTATTACATATATGACGTACGGAAATTCAGTACTGAATACTACCATTTAAATGATATTCTAATGTACTCGACATTATCGACAATAGCGAATGGAAGCGAGTCTACTCATCAGTATCAAGGATCATCGTTTATCCATAGCCCGGGAAATAGTTGCGTTACATTGCGCAGAGTTTGGTAATAGCATACAGTACACCTCACTGCCAGTACTAGCATGGGTTGTAGGGATGTAAGATGAGGTTATTACTTCTAAGGAAGAACGTAATGGAGGTTGAGACATTAACTTGAAGTGGACTGTTTCGTATGCCCGTAGATATAGTAAATAGCCGGTTATATTACTACAATTTAAGATCGCTTGGTTGTGGTCTAGTGTATATCAACCACTTTTTACTGGACCTCTTGCGAGTCTACGCAGGTAGGTTCCACTGCCCTGCCTATTTCTGCCGTGAAGCAGTAATGTGTTTCGGATTGAAGGGTGGGGCAGCCGTTGTCACTATACTGAGACCTTACAACTTATATTTTAAGGCGGGTGGCGCATTGACGCTGTAGATGTCCATGAGCTCCAGTAATCACTTAACACTAGGTGGGCTGTGAGCTAGTCCACCCATCTAAGCATTAAAAGAAATTAAAGCCCTGCCTTGATTCCTTTTTTTTTTTTTTTTTATGATTCAAAGTTTACTGGTGGCCCGAAGGCCTTTCCAGTTTCACCAGGACAGGTGGGCGAGCAAAGGCTCAGCCAAGAGGAGCGGGATTTGCTAACAACTGCCCGAGCGCCTCCGAAGGAGACCTAACAACTCAAGAGTAGCTGCTTCGCAAACGAAACTACTACCGGATCGGAATCGCGACCCGCTGAGAAGATCCGGCGAGAAACTCAGCGGGCTGATGCATGGGTTAGGTTGCACGTCGACCTCTTTGTCGAGTTCGACGAGTACGGTTACCGGGGTCCCTAAGCCTGCCCCTAGTATTAGAGCTGAAGGCATCTAATGCAAAGGTTATTGGATCTGATGGATCCGTAAGGACGTGTCTAGGGCGTCGACGGTGACTGGCTCCTGCATGATCAGGATTCGGAGAGTAGTCAGCGGCGGCAACGATAAGGCGATTATCATGACGCATAGCCTTATCGAAGTATCGTTCCGACGCTGACTTCATGTATTTCCGAATTGATTCGAGGCCCAGGTCGTCGTGTAGGTCAACATTCCTCACGAACCACGGAGCGCCGACAGCTAACCTGCAAAAGCGGGATTGTAGGGATTGGAGGGTGTCTATGTGTGTGCGGGCTGCGTGAGCGAACACCACACTCGCGTAAGTCATGACGGGCCTTATGCAAGTTTTGTAAAGTGTCACCTTGTTCCGAAGGGACATTTTACTCCGCTTACAGATCATGGGGTAGAGTCTACCGAGAATAAACGCGGCACGGTCACGGACTGATTTTATATGCGGGCGGAATGTCATCGATGCATCCAGGGTAACGCCCAGGTACTTGACCTTCCTGGCCCAGGGTATGGGTTGTCTAAAGAGAGTAATCGGGGGTGTGAGATTCCTCCTCCTAATCCGGGAGGAAATCCGTGTGGAGCTTCCCCTCTGAAATAGCACCGCAGTACTTTTCGCTGGGTTGATGTCTATGCGCCATTTTCGGAACCACTGTCCTAGGGCTAGAGCTGCGCTCTGAAGCTTCTTCGCGATTAGGGACTTATTTCTACTAGAATAGTAAACAGTCGTGTCGTCGGCGAATAAAGCTAAATGGGTCGGCGGCGACCGGGGAATATCGTTGACGAATAAGCTAAATAGGAGGGGTGAGAGGACAGAGCCTTGCGGGACTCCAGCTGTGAGAGGTCGTGGGGAGGAGCGGGTTCCCTCGACTCGATATCGAAAAGAGCGGTTCGACAAGAAGTCCCGTATGATGAGCACGAGACTATCCGGCACGCCCATGTTGAATAGTTTGAAAATCAAACCATTGTGCCAGACTTTGTCGAACGCTTTTGCGACGTCGAAGAAGAGAGCTCCCGTGTATAACGGTTTTGGTCGATTAAGCCCCACAAGAATGTGCTCCGTGAGGCGGTGCACCTGTTGAACGCATGAATGATTTGTACGGAATCCGAATTGTTCATCGATGAGAATGCCCTTGGATGAGACGAAATCTCTGAGGCGCTTGTAGAGCAGACGCTCATACAGTTTGCCTAGAGACATGAGGAGGCTGATCGGGCGGTAGCTCGTCGGATGATTTTTTGGTTTACCGGGTTTATGTATGCCGATAACGTCCGCTTCTTTCCACACCGCGGGAAAGATACAGTTCGCCATAGCGGCATTGAAAATAGATGCCAACATCACGATGAGTTGGACGGGTAGAAGTTTAATAACGCGGTTAGATATACCGTCGGAACCGGGAGCCTTGCGAGGACGTAGGTCTTTGATCAAGTCTTTAACTTCCATCGGGGTGACGGGTGGTAACGCATCCGAGGGTGGCAAGGAGGCTCTGCGTTCTACCTCACTGTCTACTAATTCTACATGAACAGGGTCCACGGATTGAGTGCTGGGCGTGCACTGGGTTTGCAATGTATCGGCCAGCAGCTCTGCTTTTTCGTCATCAGCAAAGGCCGCGAGTCGGCCTGAGGGGCCTACGAGGGGGGGCATAGTTACTACCGTATCCGATTTGAGAGTACGAGCTAAGCGGTAGTAAGACCTTTGGGAGGGCGCGAGTCCTTCTAAGAAATCAGACCATCTGGCATCTCGGACTTCGGCGATGCGAGACTTTACGTCGCGTTGTAGGGCACGCATTCGAATACGATTTTCCGCGGTAGGATACCTGTCGTAGGCGCGTATCGAGGCGTTCTTAGCTCTAAGGAGTTCCCTAATATCGTCGGACAATTTGAAGCGGTGAAGGAAGTCCTCCGGTACAACTTGTTTCGATGACCTATCTAATGTCGAGGTGATGTGTGATGTTAAGATGTCTATGGCTTCAGCGGTATCCTGAGGAGACGGGGTAGAGTCCGGGTTAAACGGGAGCGATGGTGGATCAGATTCAGCCAGGCTGATGCCCAGCGTGTGCCAATCCACCACAGTCCTCGTGACGGGAACGGAATCGGGAGCGCGACCGAGCTTCATGACGACGGGACGGTGGTCTGAATCTAACTCTGAAACTACTTCGATCGAGTGTAAGCGCAGAGTTACGTTTTTTAATAACGCTATGTCGAGTATATCCGGGCGATGCGCGATATTTAGCGGGTAGTGAGTCGGGGTTAACGGAGCGACGATATCGAAGGCGAGATCATCGACTAACGCGTCAAGCCGCCTGCCATTCGGGGTTGTGGTGTGTGAGTTCCACCTGATGTGTTTACAATTTAGGTCGCCCGCCAGAATGACAGAGCTCCCCATACCGAGCAGCGCCTCAATATCACTGCTTAGAACGATCTTATCCGGTGGAAGATAAACGGACGCGATAACGATCGGCGCGTGTCCCGTCAGTGAGATTCGGCACACTGATGCTTCGATATTAGCGAGCGCGGGAGGATCGAGCGGGACGCAATGCAGGGCTCTTCTATAGTAAATAACGGTACCACCACCACGGGCAGAGAGCCTGTCGTTCCTGACCATGTTATAGTTCGCGATTTTAGGGTCACGGCGCGCGGGCTTAAGTAGGGTCTCCTGCACTAAGAAAATGTCAATTTGATGGTCACGCAAAAAATCACAAACCTGATCACGTTGATTTGCGAGACCGTAAGCGTTAAAAAATCCTATTGTTACGGATAAGGGTTTTATTCTACTAATGTACGCCATTGATTACCGGCGGAGTGAAGGGAGGACGTACGTATTTAACGACGCGTATACGTCAGCGTATTCTTGCACAACGGCGATGAAATGTTGTGCAGTGGAGGCGGCGCGAATGGCGTCGCCCAAAGCGTTAACACGCTCAAAGTTGATCGACTGAAAAAAGTCAATCGCTAGAGCGAGATTTTCGGACGCGGTCGGAGGGGCCTTGATTCCTTTGTGAGGCGATCAATACACGAAAGTTTAAGTTGAACAAAACTTCGAAATAAATCTTTTAATTATATACTAATTAAATTAATTCACTTTTGTGATATTTTGTCTTTTAATATTTTAAATGTATTAAAGAATTTACGTTTTTTTTATATATTTCGTTTGGCAACACTTTATTTTATCGCTAACTTTTAATGTTTTTGCTAAAATTATATATTTTATTATCAGTGAAACACTAGTCAATAAAATTACGTAACAGCAGTGACTAAATTAATGAAATTCGCGTTATATAAATGACCGAACGAACACACCTTAATTATGTTTGTATTTCCATTCATATCCTATGCTGATAGCCTTGACAGACTATTTCAGCTTCTCCTTGACGTATAGGTGAGCTCACGGGGCTTAAACCGGGAGTATTGCGGGGCCCTGGCAAGAGCATCGCTTCGCAGAATCTACCACCGGATCGGAAACGCGACCCACTGAGAAGATCCAGCGAGAAACTCAGCGGGCTGTGTCTATGGGTGTAATTCAATGAACTATAGAGAATTACAAATAATGTAGACAGTATATGATGCTAGCGTAAACTTGTCACGACAGTGGCAATTTTTTTAATGCAGTTTTATCGGTGCCCTGGTGGCCCGGGGGTCTTTTCAGTTTCACCAGGTCAGGTGGACGAGCAAAGTCTCAGCCAGGAGGGGTGGGATTTACTAAGCTGCCCGAGCGCTTTGAAGGAGACCTAACAACTCAAGGGCAACTGCTTAACAAATTAATCTACTACCGGATCGGGATGAGAAGATCCGGCGAGAAACTCAGCGGGCTGATGTATGGGTTTAGTTGCACGTCAACTCAAACTGTCGAGTTAGACGAGTATGGTTACCAGAGTCCCTTAATCATGAGAAGCCCTAATACAATAATTATTGGATCTGATGGATCCGTAAGGACGTGTCTAGGGCATCGACGGTGACTGGCTCCTGCGTGGACAGGAGTTGGAGAGAGTGGTCAGCGGCGGCAACGATAAGGCTATTATCATGGCGCATAGCCCTATCGAAGTACCGTTCTGACGCTGACTTCAGGTGTTTCTGGATCGATAGCTCCGAATGAACGCGGTGCGGTCACGGACAGTATCTAGGATGACTCCCAGGTCAAATAACCCGGTCCGACCCCCGTCGGCAGGGCATCCGTAAGAACTGTGTGATTCCCCACCATTACCATAAAAAAAATTGACCTTCCTGGCCCAGTGACAGCATAAGCGGCTACCTCTTGTTTTATATTTATGATATTAGTGAAATACTTACAATAAGGATACTTATCTACACTTATACGGCTCCTAAAGAAAGATTCATTTTTATTTTTATAAGATTTTCTCAGAGAAACTATTTGATTTCTAATGTCGATTTCTTTAGAATCTCGACCTATTGAAAACGTTATAAATTGTCTCAGAATCTTGTAATTTGCGGCTCAAGATAAAATAGTTGTTTGTTCTATATTTAACTAAAGAGTAAACTTTAGATAAACTTATCAATTGACGTTATATAACGTCATAGATTTGCTATAAAATTAACAAAAATATCTCGAGATTCCGTTCATGGTGTTGAACAATAATATCGATTTTAAAATATATTAATTCAAAATGAGTTCTTATAGAAAAACTAGCGACCCGCCCTTGCTTCGCTTCGGGACTATAATTTATTATTGACTAGCTGACTCGGCAAACTTCGTAGTGCCTCAATCGATAAATAAAAGACACATTTGTATAAAATAAACTAAAACAAACAAAACGAATCCGTCCGACGGGGGACACATCAAAGGAAAAACAAAATTGTTATTTTTATTTAATTCCGAGCATTTTCATATTTATCTACCTCTTAACGATATTCAGTTTTTTTTTTACATTATTTGCAGCACGCACTCTGCTACTCTTATGTCAAAAGCCATAAGGTTACATTAGAAAATCATTAGAAAAATTAATGTGGTGGTTATTTGTTCTTAATTTTCTAATTTTGCGCGCAATTTTCTTATTTTTTTCTTTGTTAAGAGCCTTCTCCTGACAATAAAAACGCAACAAAAAAAGAATTATCCAATTTCGTTGCCGGCGTTCTGAAGCTATAAGCGTACACTGGCTTACTGCGTTTACTGGTGGTTTCGGTTTGAAGGGTGGGACAGCCGCTGTAACTATACTTGAGACCTTAGAACTTATATCTCAAGGTGAGTGGCGCATTTACGTCGTAGATGTCTATGGGCTCCAGTAATCACTTAACACCAGGTGGGCTGTGAGCTCGTCCACCCATCTAAGCAATAAAAAAAGAAAAAAAGATGTGTGATGTCGTGGGACACCGGATAGGAACGAAGTTCCATATTATAAAATATTAATTTTACGTTCTATTCGAGGTATAAAGAAAATAATTATTCGAGTATACATTTTTTATTATGATTTTTTTATTGCCAAAATAAAAATAATAGCAAGGGTCAACCACTCCGCAGTTCAATGGAGCAGCCCGCCCTGGGGAACCGCCTGCATGATCACGGTATCCCGAAGCCAGGTATGTATGATTTAGCAAGAGAAATACGAGAACGTCTATCAACTGTGAAACATCTCGTGACGGCGATTCAGGAATTGTTGAATTCACGTGCAGCGACATCTGTTGATAACAAACTAAATAGAAAAATCTTACGTTACGTACGTTTTTCCCGCTTAGGGTACCCTTCCGCATCGTTCCATAAGGAACTTCGTTCCAAAACTTTCCAAAATATAAAAGTAATGACACATTTCTCGTTCGATGTTCTAGCGTAAATAAATAAAACACAAATTATATACATACGTACGTAAACGGAAAATACCAACCGAATCACGATCGTCTTAAAAATTCTTATCACTGTTAACATAACATGTTTTATCTGTCTCTATTGCGTTAGACAGCTGTAACCAAATATTAATAATAATAATAATAAATATTTACTAACAATCACGCCACATTAACTGGTCCCGTGATAAGTTCGTAATGAACTTGTGTTACAGGTACCAGATAACGGAAAATAATGTAAGATTTTTATTATACACATACATATATTTTAATATACATCCATAACCCTGGAAAAGACATTTATATGATCATACAAATATCTTCCCTTGGCGGGATTCGAACCCGCGACCCCCTTGTGTAGTGACCATGTCACTTACCACTACACCAGACGGCCGTTTAGATACACAGTCGATGTTACATTTTGGGTTGCCTACTAAAGCAATGTTAATTATTATTTCTGAGAAGGAATCATACGTATCGCAGTTTGTAAACATCTCTCGTGAATACGGCATGGCGAATAGCTAGCTTCTTTCGACGCCATTATTCGAATTCATGTTATAAATTATTTACATAAATATTCTGTTACTGGAGAAATGATATAGTGTGAAATGAGATGATTTGAGTTGATTTGAATGAGGTGATTATTTGAGACTAATCGATTGGTATAAAATTAAATGAAACTAGAAGAAAAAAGAAGAAAGAGAACTAGAGAAATATTAGCAATATTGTGAGCTCGCCACCACCATACCTATTTCAAATTCAAATTCAAATTCAAAATCATTATTTCAACTTAGATGTCAGTATGACACACTTGTTGAATGTCAAAATACAAATAACAATGTTAACTCTACCACCGGTTCCAAAAAAGCCACGGTCCTGAGAAGAACCGGCGAAACAAACTCAGCGGCTTTTTTCTTTTTGTTTTTTCTCAAATATTTTTTTTTTTAAATAAATAAATATTCACATAAAGAAAAACAAGTCTAAAAAATAATAATAATAATGAAAAATGAAAAGGCCAGGAGCGAGCGCCTCATTCCCACGTAGTGTCATCTAGTAAATAATCCTTAACTTATAATATGCCTTGTTGCACAAACGTTCCTTAACAGTTTTCTTAAATCTATGAACAGGTAGTAGTGAACGGTTAGTGGGATCTGTTGAAAAGCTGTACACCCAGCCCCTAAAGAGTTGCTTATTTCTTAATTCGAGCCGCCGGCAACGCAAGCCTATGTTGTTCCTAGTGTTCACATTGTGCAAATCGCAGACTCTGGGAATTCTCAATGTTTTACGCACGTACAATAAATTTCAAAATGTATGGGACGCTAAAGTTAGAATTTGATTTCTTAAACTTGTCCCTCAAGTATTCCCTCGGGGTGCATATTATAAATAGCACGATAGCGAGGGCTATTCGTGCTATTATATATGAGAGGTTCTGCAGGAGTGAATCGTTCGACATCGGCAGCATTGCCCCATAGCAAAATGCCATAGGACATAACACTATGAAAATAACAAAATAACCAAGCGTGCCGTATCTTCATTAATATACATTCGTATTTTTTTTACCGCAAACGCTGCAGAACTAAGCCTACTCTCTACTTGCATATGTGAGGACCCACTGCAGCTTAGAATCAACTGTTATACCAAGAAAACTGTCGAATCCACAAGCTCCAGTGTCTCTCCACTTACAGTAATATAGTGTCAACTTGTCTAACATAGTGTGGTAATTTTATACATTGTTGTTTTGTTATTTAATAACAGATTATTAACACTAACCAATGTACCACGCGCGAGATAGCATCATTCACATCGTCATAATCTTCCAATGTCGTTTATTTTAAACAATAATGATGTACATCAGCGAATAATACGACCTCGTGACGGGTTTCAATAAACTTAGGTAAATCATTGATATATACAGAATAGGAAGGGACCAATATGGAACCCTGAGGAACACCCATATTAAGTAAGACACCGTGAAGCAGTAATTCGTTTCTGTTTGAAGGGTGGGGCAGCCGTTGTAACTATCCTGAGACCTTAGAACTTATTTCAAGGTGGGTGGCGCATTACGTTGTGGATCAAAGCAATAAAAAATAAAGGAGAGGCACTACATTAGCGGCTTTGTTTCATCTTTCCACCTTTGACATAATAGACGGTAAATAAATAACCGTTATTACACGTTTACACATAAATGAACAAATATAACAAACACTATACTTGGCACTTGCGTTCCACCGTCAACAAATCGAAAATTTAGTTATCACCTCGTGGCTATAGTTCGACAACGGTGTACAGTAGTAATGTCTAAAAGCTCTAGAAAACGGCTTTAAGTCCGTGCGCCAGAATAAGAAACAATGAGCTATTACCACCCCATATAAAACATAATATAGATCTTTAGTTTCTAAGTAATAAGTAGCTTTGAAAAAAGTGTGTGTGTGCAAGACTGCAGACTGCAACTGCAAGACTGTAGACATGTGTAAGTAATGCGAGTGATATTACTCCGGTAATATTACTCTACGATGTAATGCAACATCACACATTACGCGAAGGAAACAACATCACACTATCACCCATATATTTCTTTCTTTGTCGTGTAATGTTGCTAATACACGAACGGAACCGAGCGAGCGAGACAGACCGAATCGACCAAAATAAATGAGCAAGCGACACGGAATTATTCCTAGTGATTTTGAACCGTATGCCCTGGCCGCTAGGTACATTTTATACCTATGGTACGTCTGAATTTTAATATAGGTATTTGTGTTATATTTTTCATGCGGCCAGCCAGTAGTTCCCCGCAAGTAGTTACTTAATTTTTAATTCGCAACTTTTGTAAAATCGCTAGTCGCTCGTAATTGTTTAGTAATATTTCATATTAATTTCTGTGTTTGAATTACTTAAGCACTTGTATGAAGATAGTTTTATTTTGTTTTAATGCGTGTTTAATAAGTGAAAGAAAGAACGGCGTCTAAATGAAAGTACAGTCCTCCTTGGATGCACTTTGAGGATATCGCGCCGAAACAATGCATCTACTGCTCTCGTATATTAACATTATTGTCGAGCTCAATTTGCAGTCTAAGTCGCCATATGAAATCCGTTCATCCCACAATAAATTATATTAAGTAAAAAATAAAATTATTATATTATTAAGTAAGTCAATCTCTGTCAAGTAATATAACAGTGTATTATAATATAAAGTTCATACTTTGTATTGTAATACACTACTGTAATGACACACCCGAATCATTACTTAAGTGATGTGTTCATACACATCACTTAAGTAATGATTCGGGTGTATAGATACAATGTATTCGTCGTCACAGTATCTATTGAACGCACCGAGTAATGTTAAGAGTGATGTGTAATGTTTTCGAGTAATATCACCTGTCTGTAAAAGTGATGTCATATCACATTACATTGGGAAGTGATGTTTTGCGCAAGTCTAATGTGTAATGTTTTCGAGTAATATCACCTGTCTGTAAAAGTGATGTCATATCACATTACATGGCAAGTGATGTTTTGCGCAAGTCTACAAGACTGCAAGACGCAAGTCAACCACGGTAGAAGTGAAACTTATAAAAAATGAAAATAATCGCAAGGGTCAACCACTCCGCAGTGCAATGGTGCAGCCGCACCCTGGGAACCGCCTGCACGACCACAGTATTCTTAGGCTTGATGAGTATGATTTAGCAAAAGAAATACAAGAACGTCTATCAACTGTGTAGCATCTCGTCACCGCGATTCAGGAATTGTTGAATTTACGTGCAGCGACATCTGTTGATAACAAACTAAATAGAAATAAAAGTATGTCAGGGCGCTCCGAGAGCCATGACAGCGTGCACGGACGTCAAAACATACTAAACTAGTCGAGGACGCCAGACCGTGTGGAGCGCTTCGTGATTTGTCGGCGCCGCTCGGAGCCGCTTCGGCAAGCCAATCGCGGCGCACTTATTTTTTCGTTTCGTTTCATTTCGTTTCATCGAATTTGAAATCACAACGATTCTAAAGAAGTTTCACTTCAATAAGTTAAATCGTATTTCGAAACGCGCGCCTTTTTCAGAACGCAGTCGCTTTCGATGAATTGGAGACAGAGAAGGAGGAGCACGGTTATTTTTCTCTTCTTCTTTGGAGGTGCCGGAGTCCGATATAACCCGGCCCGTACTGTCTGTGACCGGGTATCCAAAAATGTGTGTGTCCCCAGCATTAAAAAAAGGTGGTATTCTGTAAAAAAAATTGTTTAAGTTCTTTTTTGTTTCTCTCCCTGGAATAAGAATGGATCTCTTTCTTTCTAATAACTAGGCGAGTGATGTACAGTTAACAACTTTTTGATCTTCCTCAGAGCATGTTTCACTTGTTTTTTATTGCCCTTTTACTGGCTAAGACAGGCTCACTCACGACCGCTTGGTTGGACGTAACTTTTTTTTTCCCTACCTATGTTGATAGCCTTGAGAGGCTATATCAGCTTCGCCTAACGTGTAGGTGAGCTCACGGTCCTCAACCGGAGTGTTGCTAACACTGGCCCTAGTAAGAGCAGTGCTTCGCAGAATCTACCACCGGATCGGGAACGCGACCCACTGAGAAGATCCGGCGAGGACTCAGTGGGCTGTATCTATGGATTAGTAACTTCGATGAAATATCGAAGACCTGGTCATGATAAACTACTGCGCTTTCTTAATTTTACTTCACAAAATATAGATAGTTCATAAAATCAAAAAATAAATAAATATATAGCTAGTTTTAATACAATAACAAAATTAAACGAAATCTTATTCGTTAACCTATCGTAATTTTATTATTTTTCATTCCTTTTAATTTTAATAATAAAAGTTACTTTTAAATTAAAACCACTCTTGGTTTAATCTCGCGTTTTTTTTTTTAAATAAATAATAAAATAAAATTTTCCATTTTTTTTTAAATAACCCTGTGCTTAAACTGCCAAATTAGTTTTACTTATGACTACGACTTCCGAAAACCGAAGCAAAATAAATAACACTATTGCCGACTAGTTTTTTTTAAGTCACTTTTAGTGCTCTCAGCCCTGGCAACTCTAATTGTAACGTTAAATTGTCGTCAACTTGGTAATAGTAATACATATTTACATATTAATGTCAAACATATTTTAACGGTGCTCTGTATGTTTTTGAAATCCACATGTCTTATGTACACAGTATTCACCGTTGATATTGCGCGATGGGTTATTTAATTTGTCACATTTGTTTGCCATATACATTACGAGTGGACGTTCGGATTAAATATAAATTTCGTAGGGCATGTGATCGACAATTTAAAAAAAAAAAATGTTTTCACAGTTTATATTATGTGATGGCGGAAGTAAATTTTGTTTGTTAATTAATTGTTAACAATTGCTCTGACAGATCACATACTGGAAAAGTAACCATAGATAATATGCTTTTTATTTTATTAAATACTGCCACACACCTCGAGACATGAGTCCTTAGGTCTCAGCTTTTACAGTACAACGGTTGCCGTGCCTTCAAACCAGAACGCGTTACTCCTTCACGGCAGAAATAGCAGGGTGGTGGTGCCTACCCGTGCGGAATCAAAAGATGTTCTACCACCAGTAAAACGCTTAATATAAAAATAACTAACTAATAGACCATAGAGCTAGCTGTTGTCAAGAGGACAGCGTCATTCGTCTAGCATTTGTGGTAACTAGCTCGGTATAATTTGACTATATTTATTAAAATCAACAGATTCTATTTAGAAAAGCTATCATCACCTGTAATTCTGGATGTTGTAATTGTTCATCGTATTATTTTGATGTATTTTTTTATTTCAGATGTTGGCATAATTGAATTGTTGTTTGTACATATAATCAACGTGACATTTGTCTTTAAATATTAAGTGTATTATTATCTATACTTTATCACGTATCTTCTTGTAAATTCGACAATGTTCCAAGTTATTGATCGCTTTGTTGTTACAACTAATATATTAACAAATAATCATGTATTTTTGGGAAGCTGTTATGAACACAAGATATTTGACAGATGTCTGAATCTCGCTAACGACATTTTGAAGATTAAGTATGGATAAGTAAGATAAGTATAAAACTTTGGAATGTCCAAGGAGCGATTTCGCCAGTGGAAGATTTCCTTTGTCGTTTATCAAGGTATTCTGTGGACCACGCGGTGCCATATTATGTCTATCTCTGCCAGTGAGCATTATCACGATTTCAGAGGTAAGCCAGAGAACAGTAATTAGTCTTAGTAGACCTCGGAATCTACTTAGGTAGGTTGTGAAATCACTTTACAACCAAAAGCCAGTCTTGTTATATGAACAACCGATTGACCCAAAATTTAAATTTCTATCACATCAACGATAATTTTTTAAATACTAGGAAACAGCTATGAATTTAATATTTATTGTTTTTGACCTGATATTTACATAATAGTTTCATTTCTTTCTTCTTCGGCAAAAGAGCGTAACCAATGTCACACTGAAAAAAAATATAAGATTTTATCCAGATCTCATATCTACATTATAGTGTTCACTCAATGATCGAAATTTGTGTACTGATTGAATCAGTGGCGCAATAGTTAGCGGCCCCAACTGTTGCCGAGGGTCTGGGTTCGATTCCCACATCAGGCAAACATTGTGTGATGAACAAGTTGTTTGCTCTTTGTCTGGCCTTTATTATCATATGTGTACATATTTAACGTATATAAGTATATTTCTCAGTCCATAAAAATTACCCATAAGACAGGGAATCTTAATTTGGATCCAGGTGGCCATACGTGATTTGTTCTTTAAAAAAGTCTTTGAATTTACATTTTTATGGATACATTTCCTCTTTAATCTAACTTCCTCTTTAGCTACTTAAGTAACTTAAACTTGAAAAGAAAGAGGATGATATTTGTTTCTCAGTCCCATAACCATTATCCATAACCCAAGGAACTTAATTGGAACAATGACCATACGTGATTTGTCTTATAAAAAGAACCTCTGAATTTACATTCATTTTACGGAATATTTCCTCTTTAATCTAACAATCCTCTTTAGCTACTTAAAGTAACTTAAGTAACTTAAACTTAAACAAAAGAACGGACCGGTATTAAACTGATTGGATTTGTACAGACAAATGACTCATTACGTAATTTTTCTCTTCTTTTCGTTATCCTTTCTTTTTTTATAGTAGAATATCGAAGGCTTGTAGTGTTATTAACAAAATAAATTGAAAGTTTTTGTGACAGACACCAAAAAGAAAAAAAGTTGACTGCAAAACCAATTTCCTGATTTGACCAGTACATGTACACCTTTTCATAAATTCTAGTAATCAATAAAGAAATATGTTTTCCACTGTGTCAGATTAAAACGGATCACATAATATTAATTCATTGATCAGTAAAAATTATATGAACGAAAATATTAAAGGATCTTGCAAACTAAACTATAACTTCGTTAAAATTTCATATCATTAGGAATAATTTCCTCACGCTATTATCCAATGAATACCAAGTCTATGAATTAGATCCGATTTTTCATTAATTTATACAGTTGACTAATTTTATCGAGAACCAGTAATTGATTTTTTGTGTTTATATGTATGTATGTATTGTATAATAGTAATTTCTATCTCACAATCAAATTATGTTACAATTAGTTATTTAAATCATTTTTTGGGATTGACACACTGACATAGACACTGATTATCTTTGAGAGCAGATGAGCCTACGTATTGGATGCAGTGGTCACGTTGATATCGGTGTGTTGGTAGGCAGCGGTTGGCTCTGCCCTGGCTTGCTGAGTCCATGGGCGACGGTAACACAATCAGGCGGGCGTTATGCTAGTCTGCTACAAGGGCAATAAAAAGAACACATCTGCGATGTCTATTAGCGCTTAGAATCCTTTCACATTGCTTGAAGAGGAGCTCTAAAATTTAGAATTACACTTAATTCACGTCATGATTCCGGTACTGAGACGGTAATACATTTTATATCTAGTAATATTGGAACAGGACGTTTCTCTAAAGTGCGATCGAGCAACGTCATTACTAAGAATTGTGAGTGTCCTGAAAACAAGCAGGACAAATAATTCTCACCACGCAACGCCTCGCATACTTTTCAACACTTGTCAAGGTGTTATTAAAATACGCATTGGAATTCTAACTGATTAAAAACGTTATTAGTAAAATAGATCTACATATTGTATATAAATTATCTAATAGATTGCTATATTTGCGAACTGCTCTTTTCATTAACCTTGCTTACTATTTTGATGTAAAATAAATATTTGTGAGAACTTGGATCTTTTCTTATAGATTCGTGATAAATTTTGATCTTTTCTTCAAAAATTTTCCATATGCGACATATTATGTGGTAAATTAAAACGCTTACAATTTAAATGATAATATGTAGGATTGATATAATTTTGGACGTATAAAATTTACAAAAAAAGTAAAAGTTGAATGTAGACATTTCCAATTGTTAAGAGCCTGGCGTAAATTAATTTATGGTGCTGCTCGGGTCACAATACCAGACAACTTTACAATTTTACCAAAGGTACCAAGACTGTCATTCTTCTCTGTGAAAATTCACAGCAAAGGACAAATTAAAACTCCCAAATGTTCACCTTACGGTTGTTGGAAAAATTCTATTCGTAACAGCTTGGATCAAGTCTTAATGCTTTGCGAATGGCAATGTCCAGTGAGATAAGGTGACGACTGCGGTTCTGGAATTGGCCATCTCACGCCAGAAATTGCACCAGCGGAGATAAGACATAACGTTACGAGTAAAGCCTTTTCCCTACTTTGTTAACGAGAGCTCCGGTGATGAAGTGTGGTAAAGGGACACTAGGCCTATTATCATATGTTTGTATAGGTTTCCGTTCCACTTTTAGTCTGAAAACAAAATCATTCTATGTACATACAATAGTGGTAAGGTATTTTTTATTCTCTATACAAGCGAATGAGTGAAATATAGAGAAACGAATAACGTGATATTTATCCTTTTGATATTTGGAAACTTAAAGTTTGGTATGAATGTTTTAATAATAAAATTCAAATCATAGAACAAAAACGAACGGAGTAAAGAAAACCATAATAAAAGTATCGGACTATGGCACTTTGCAATGGATAAACTAGAGAATAACCAAGGAATGTTTACGTGAAGCAGGCAGACGGTCGAAAACTTATGCCAATCACTAGCATAGGCTATAGGGGACATCATAACGGCTGATCTGGAATAAAGTCGTTAACGCAGCCCTTAGACATTACAAGTTTGTACGTGGCTGCTTACCGCTAGAAATAGGCAAATAGTGTCACCACCCGTGTGAACTTACGGTAGTGTTCTATTTACGTTAGATCGAATACTAATACTGAGCTTGACGCAAATGGTCTTAATTTAAAGCGGTCGCTTCGAAAACTTAAACTCATCCCACAAGTATAAGTTTCATTTCTGTTCAAATTTTTAATTTAGCTAATGCTAAAAATAACAAATTTAATTTCGATGAAGTTTAGATATCAGATAGAGTCAACAAAGATCAAATAAAAAATGGACAGAGTTGAAAAAAATGTATGTTGGATTTTAAATTCCGGCTTAAGCATTGATAAATTTATTATAATACATGCAGAATCCGGATTCCTTCCACATTTATAAAAGTACTGTACATCTTACTACCGAACTTTTAGGACTGTCCATTTCTCAGTAACAAACTTGATGAGAACAAAATCCTATTTTCATCAACAGTATTTTCTACTTTACGTAACTCATTTTTCTAGTATACCGATAAAGTAATCGGAGATTTTCACCGCTTCACAAATTCACACACACAAGTTTCGCACTTTGTGCATTCATGTGTTTTACCTTTGAGGCAATCAAGCGTGTTCGATATTCCTACGTTTGATTTACATTTCACCCATTGACGTAAAGCAATATTTTACCCAGTATTGGTATATAATTCAACAAATTAAAGAGCGGATGGTTAGCATGGTATGGACATGTGATGCGTGAGAGAAGATGCATGTGACTAGGAGATGTATGGAAATGGTAGTGCAAGGTAGAGGGGGAGAGGTGATCAAAGAAGACATGGATGGAGTGTGTGAATGACGATATGAGAGAGGAGAGAGAGGATTGGTGTTGAGATGCGGCTGATAGAAGATAATGGAGAAAAATTTGCTGTGCCGACCACCTAGTGGATAGGTGGAGAAAAAGAAGAGATTGGTAATATATATTATATTCGGTATAAAATTTTCACATTTTAAAGGTACAAGCCCAACATTTTAATATTATTGTCTAAATAACAATTGGTAACAAGCCCATGATTTCCTATGATATTGATACTAGTGGTGGGTAACGAGAATATAGTGGATGTAACGGGAAATTATCTATTACAGTTGTTACAGTAAGAAATTCTCTAGCAAATAAAGGGAAGTATTTTCTCTGTATTGGTCCATCAAAATTGGAAATAATTACTCTCCGTAAATCTCCAGATTTGCCTTTAATTTGGCCGGTTGTTAGTTTTTAATAAATCCTTCAGACTGCCTCTAATTATCAGACACTGATCAAATTATTACAAATTATAATCCCATCGATTCTTGTCAGAATTTATAAAGTCTGTCGTAAAACTTTAGAGCCTAAGTAGAACATTGGAACGTGGACTGATTTGTTCTTTTTGAATAAAGACGAAACAAAGTTAATATACTTACAGGAACGCAATAGTCTTCATTTTGTAGCATTACTGTTGTTTTTTAATTCACCTGTATATTTATCCAATAGGACACATAAATCTTGGTCGGCATTCATCTGACTATGTTCGACTATAGTTGATAATTGTGGAAACCAGAGTCTTACGACATTGTACCTAGGATAATAATGCATATTATTATTTTCTTAAACAGAAGACTTACATTACGTCCTGGCTTACAATACGACCATCGTTAATAAAATTAACGATAAATTCAAAGAATGAAGGTAATTGTGGAAAGGATTTTGCTATCACGGGTATTTTCTATATCAACAGAATCTAAAACTAGTCTAGGCGAGTCTTAATCTCTGATAAATGACACGACAGGCTTCTTCAGTGGTGAAAATTAGTAACTGCTCATTTTTGTTGTCAAATTTTACGATACTTAAATCGTTGAGCCCGTCTTGATATTTCTTTCTCTTGACCTTAAAATACTACTTGCAAATAACGCTGTTTTTCTTACGTTTTCTTTCAAGCACAAGCAGGCATCATCTTTGACATAGATAGTCTATACAGGCAAAGCTGCGACGTAAAGTTATCTATTAATAATTTCAGCAATTTAGACGAAAATCCCCACTTCATCTCTTTAGAAATACAATCTGATGTTATTACTTAAAAATTTAATTAGACATTTGTTTTTGTATGCTAATTATGAGAACAGTGGGTATCGATTTCTTTTCATCGGAATTCTCATTAAATACGACCTGAGTTAAATAAACCTGAATAGCTTATTCTGTGAATTTTAATATTTTAGTTGTATAAGTAAATTAGATTTCCCTTGAACTAAATCCAAATCGTTTTTGAGTTTTCCCCTGCAAGTAGTATGTTTGCCATTCTTAATAATTAAACAGTAGATAAATGTAATACAAATTCCTATGCACGAATTTAAATTTATTCATTTCAATCTAAATTGAGAAACACTCCCACTTCCACTATTTTAAAAACTAAACAAGGAAAGACCTTGAATACATAACAATGGAAGTATCAGGACACAGGCAAGATAATGGGACTTATCTGTCTTCATAAAAATTTACGAAACAAACTGATTATACTGGAGCTAGCTTGCCAGAAAACCTTATCGATCAGATTGGATACTCACTTTCCCATTATCAAAAAGAATAGAAAGCACAATGTAAACAACAAGATGAGTAGTGACTTCCGAAAATTCGCTTTTACGTTCCGCAGGCTGATTAAAACTTGATCTTTAAGCGAATTTCTTTCTTTCTCATTCGTTATTAAGTCTTTTTTTATTTCGTCTTTCCACATGTCGACAAACTGTAAAAATGTAATTAGTGAATTACAGGTACAGTTTCCAAGATTTCTTTCTTTGAGTTTTATTTAGAAAAATACACAGAATTATTTCAACATTGATGTAACTTTCTTTTACTGGAAACGATTTTAGTTAATATTTAGTTGTAGCTTTCACAACAGTAAGCCAATTATAGATAGCCTTTCTACAATAACCAAGCACACATTAGTTGGTAATACGAGCATAGCTAAAAACAGCTTAAAAGCATTAAGTAGTCGTCGTGGCCTAAAGGATAAGACGTTCGGTGTATTCGTGTTGAGCAATGCACCGGTGTTCGAATCCCAGGCGGGTACCAATTTTTCCAATGAAATACGTATTTAGCAAATGTTCAGAATTAACTTCCACGGTGAATGAATAACATCGTGTAATAAAAATCAAACCCGCAAAATTATAATTTGCGTAATTATTGGTGGTAGGACCTGTTGTGAGTCCGCGCGGCTAGGTACCACCACCTGCCTATTTCTGCCGTGAAGCAGTAATGCGTTTCGGTTTGAAGGGTGGGGCAGCCGTAGTAACTAACTATACTTGAGAACTTAGAACTTATAACTCAAGGTGGGTGGCACCTTTGCGTTGTAGATGTCTATGGGCGCCAGTAACCACTTAACACCAGATGAGCTGTGAGCTCGCCCTCCCAACTAAACAAAAAAATAATAAATACGTAAATATTTGCAGAAGGAATAATGATAACAATAAATGAATCTAATTTAACGCAGTGAATTAGTAAGTGTATTCTTACCGGGCACACGGAAGCAGTGTCGCATCTGTTGCTCTTGTAAATCTCAATTAAAATGTTCCTTACTTTCGCATATTTCTTCTGAGTCAACAGGTATTTGGACTTTCAGGTAGCCGTGAATATAAAATGCAAGCCAGGAATGACCACAAAGATACCGCGAACAAAAAAAAATTCCAAGTGTTTAGTACTACAACAAATATAGATGACTAGATTGAAGATTACTTTTTACTAATCAATGCAAAAGTGTATATGATACTACCTGGAGCCACTGCGGTCATCCACAGTGCGTTTCCAGAGGTCTTTTTTGCCACGTACCATCCGGCTATGGAATGAGCTCTCTTACACGGTGTTTCCCGAGTGCTATGACATGTCCTTCTTCAAACGAGGCTTGTGGAGACTATTAAGCGGTAGGCAACGGCTTGGCTCTGCCCTGGCATTGCTGAAGTCCATGGGCGACGGTAACCACTCACCATCAGGTGGGCCGTATGCTCGTCTGCTACAAGGGCAATAAAAAAAATTAAAAAATATATGAAATATTACAATAAATGTTATGAAATTAATATCAATGAATTCATTATTATATTAAAATGTTTTCAAAACACTTTTCTTATTTTAGAAACCACACAATTATATTATGCAATAGAATCAAAGAGAAAACAAAATAGCTTTGAGTAGACATACTTAGACGTTCTAGGATTTCGTTCTATGTCAATGGAGCTAGAAACATACAAAGGGTCTAATATAATGAAACTACACACACCAATTTTTTTCAGACGTTTCATTATTTTTTTCACAAAGCTGCTGAATTCATAAGTGAATTGAAAACAGACCAGATGATTAATCAGGGTGATTTGACCAACGAATGGGTCGATATAATTAATAGCCGCTGTAACTATTGCCAATGCATTATATCAGAGGGTAAATAAATTGACAACTAACTCTATTTTGATACACGCTAAGAAAAATAGATCAGCAAGTCATAAAATTTGGCCTTAGATAAATACACGAAAGGATTTAATATGTGAAGTAAATAACTTTTCTGACTTACCGAATTTACCGTCCAAAAATACGACGCGCCAGTCCTGGGTTAGTATTCCCATGCCATCGCGGTACTGATAATTTGAGCAATAGCCGCAAAAGACGTTTGGCTGACCACTAACCTGTCTCTAATCTCATTGTGACAGAATTCGGATACATAAGTTACTGAAGCACTTAATGATATTGCGAAACTGAAGATATGAAAATCTATTTGTGATCTTGTAAATGTTTGATGTGAAATGTGTAATAAATTTGAAGTCATCGTGGCCTAAGGGATAAGAGGTCCGGTACATTCGTGTTGACCGATGCACCGGTGTTCGAATCCCGCAGGGCGGGTACCATTTTTCTAATGAAATACGTACTCAACAAATATTCACGATTGACTTCCACGGTGAAGGAATAACATCGTGTAATAAAAATGAAACCCGCAAATTATAATTTGCGTAATTACTGGTGGTAGGACCTCTTGTGAGTCCGCGCGAGTAGGTACCACCGCCCTGCCTATTTCTGCCGTGAAGCAGTAATGCGTTTCGGTTTGAAGGGTGGGGCAGCCGTTGTAACTATACTTGAGACCTTAGCACTTATATCTCAAGGCGCATTTACGTCGTGGATGTCTATGGGTTCCAGTAACCACTTAACATCAGGTGGGCTGTGAGCTCGTCCAACCACCTAAGCAATAAAAAAAATAAAAAAAAGTTTAAGAAAGTTTGAGAGATGAGCAAGGCCTACTCATCACGAACATGACATATCGCTCAACTAATTATATATTCCAAGTATTCCAAATCAATTGAGACTCCTGTTTCGTTTGATTTGAAGATTCACAAAATTAAAACTAACTTTTAATTTATTCTTTACTATTTCCAGGTAACACTCACCACATTCCTTCAAAGAATTTAGCCGTCAATAATACTTCGTAAGTCTGACTGGATCCAGCCAATAGGGTAATATGAATATTCCTCCAAAACCCAATATTAAGAATCTCTTCCTACCGAATGTATCAGTCAAGAACCCCGCCAGGACCGATGAAAAGAGAGAACCTGAAGAAAACAAAGTGATTTAAATTATCTAATAGTAGTTTATTGAGTACGTAAGGTAAGGTTGGTAGCAAAGTGCGTTCCAGTTTAAAGCATCGAATTTACATTATTTACTGGTGGTAGGACCTCATGTGAGTCCGCACGAGTAGTTGCGTTTCGGTTTGAAGGGTGGGGCAGCCGTTGTAACTATACTGAGACCTTAGAACTTATATCTCAAGGTGGGTGGCGCATTGGTGTTGTAAATGGGCTCCAGTAACCACTTAAAACCAGGTGGGCTATGAGCTCGTCCACACATCACAGCCATAAAAAATAAAAATAAAAAATTAATCAAGTTAAATTATTATTTTTGTCCGGGACGCGCGTAGAGTGTCCTACTGTCGAAGGGGTCCACTAATTGAATGCCCTTAGCACTTAGCCCAAACTTCATTATTTCGTCCCGCATAGAATCGGAAAAGATAGAAACGTCTAAGCTAAAATATTTGAAGTATTTACTATCGAATACTTGAACTCACCCAAATATGGCGAGGCGTTCAACATGCCTTTCTCTATTAGATCCATGTTCAGATCGCATTCTGCCGAAGTTATAAGGTAAGATGTAGTGTGGGTCACCAGCACACTTGCTACTGATCCAGCAAAAGACACAAAGAGCAAATGGATGTGGAATCGTCCGAATTTACATGTTCCAAGCGCTTCGTTCAGCTCTTGCATAGGAGTCATTATATCTGAAATCATAAGATAATCTTTGTAGCTGTTTGTTTATGTGAGATAATGTTTTGTTTGAATAATCTCACAATGGCTTTGTAAAATATTTTGTGGCTCACTTTTCACTGATCTTAATAAAATAATAATATTTCGTATAATTTTTCGTCAAAATTAAAACTATTCTGAAATAACTTAGGAGAGTATCACTTTTATAAAATACAGCGTAAAAGACAAAAACCTATATTATATTTATCCCACTTTTACAGAATCAAAATAAAAATGACAATATTTACAAATATTTACTTCACAATGCACCGAACGTATTATTACTTTATCAAGTATGGTAAACATTATTAATTATAAATGTAAATATCAATTTAAGTCGTCGTGGCCTAAAGGATAAGACGTCCGGTGCATTCGTGTTGAAGCGATGCACCGGTGTTCGAATCCCGCAGGCGGGTACCAATTTTTCTAATGAAATATGTACTCAACAAATGTTCACGATTGACTTCCACGGTGAAGGAATAACATCGTGTAATAAAAATCAAACCCGCAAAATTATAATTTGCGTAATTACTGGTGGTAGGACCTCTTGTGAGTCCGCGCGGATAGGTACCACCGCCCTGCTTATTTCTGCCGTGAAGCAGTAATGCGTTTCGGTTTGAAGGGTGGGGTAGCCGTTGTAACTATACTGAGACTTTAGAACTTGTATCTCAAGGTGGGTGGCGCGTCTACGTTGTAGATGTCTATGGGCTCCAGTAACCACTTAACATCAGGTGGGCTGTGAGCTCGTCCACCAATCTAGGTAATAAAAAAAAAAAAAAAAAAAAAAAAAACGAAATTAATCCATCAAAACTCGTCTCCCACAAAAACCAGCATCACATTTTCGCTTCCGTGGCACGTTCCAGTGACGGTCTTATTTTATTTGCAGTGGTAATTCCATCTGTGTCAGCATCAAAACTGTTTCTTTTTTAATTAACTCTTGATTTTCTTTGATCTTCTTTTTAACTTAGTTTTTAAATGGCTGGATGGATTTAAACTGATTAGTCTTGATCAGTGGCAGTAATTGAATGGAAAATCTGCCTTGGTTGTGAGGCTATAAGATCTTTTTGGAACTCTTTACTTATATTCTCCTAAACAACTCCCCCAATTCGTAACTTACATAAAAATTATACCACGTTATATCACCATGTCCCCGTTTATTCCACTTAACCTATAAATCGCATTTTATATCCAAGCGATCATGCAGAACATCTTTAAGATTGTTCAAAAGCTATTACGGATTTTATTCAATCAACTGTCGACATCAAAATGTTTTGGATACATTCTTTTAATAATGAATAAAGTATTTATAACATGTGGTTGAATAAAAATAACGCTAAGGGATCAAGACAATGAAAAATACCCGCCCAAAAATTACGTTTTTGATAACGAATATATCGCTATTCTTGACGAACCAACCACGAAACTTAAATATGTATTTTTTTACATTACACATAACAAGGTAAAAAAAAAGATACACAATAAAGAAAAACAAGTAAAAGAAGTGTTGGACAAAAACATTTTAGATTTCAATGCAGTACGTCTATTGTCTATTTATGATCCAAAGAAACACTTACAATAAACATAAGACAATTATATATATTTTTTACTCAACATTGATGACGAACAATGCACATTTAAAACACATTTAATTAAAACAAATACAAAAAAAGATCATAAAATTACCATTTCCAATGACACCTATATTATGTTCCATTTTCCCAAACTTAATTCGAGAATCTCCGAATTGAACACAACTTGTTCCCTTATACAATTAGAACGTATCTCTCGCACTTATCACAAAAACTCTATGTTTATATGAGCACAATAATTTCCATCTTCATCCTTCATGTACTACTGACATTTCTTAATAACAACATAATACCAGTTTTGCAGCGTTAATTATCTCGTATGTAAACTCAGCGAATCAGCCAAATAACATGACCCGCGTTGTATTTGTAAAGTGTTTGATTGTATTTCGTGTAAACGTTTCATGTGTAATTTGTTGAAAACTAAGTCAACACGAGATAGAATAACAGTTTCCGCATCGTAATATACAGATTGCTATTGTTCAGGGAATTGATCAGTTGAGGTCGTAATATAGAAGGATTGTTTACTTGAAATCACTAAAGAGTTGTGTGTGGTGATAATATATTGTTTTTGACCTATGATAACTCAATGGGTACTAAAATCGCACGCTCCTAAAAAAGTTTAATGTTTTTCATCCATAAAGAACAATAGACTAGAATATAATTTATTATAATATTACACATGACCATCAATGGTATTGTCAAACAAAAACATTAGTTTAGATTAATTTATTTTATCTATTTTATTGTAAAATTTAATTTGACACGTAGAATGAATTATGTTGGCGTTATCTAATCGAAAAGTTTAAAAGTAAATAACTTTTCATAGCATCGTCTTTTAATAATCTACCTATATATATAAAATGAATTGCTGTTCGTTAGTCTCGCTGAAACTCGAGAACGGCTGACCGATTTGGCTAATTTTGGTCTTGAAGTATTTGTGGAAGTCCAGAGAAGGTTCAAAAGGTAGATAAATGAATGAAAATGCTCGGAATTGAATAAAAGTAACAATTTTGATTTTCCTTTGATGTGTCCCCCGTCGGACGGATTCCTTTTGTTTGTTTTAAGTTTATTTTATACAAAAGCTTAGGTATTTTATTTATCGATTGAGGCACTACAAAGTCTGCCGGGTCAGCTAGTAATAATAATAAATATTTACTAACAATCACGTCACGCTAACTGGTCCCGTGCTAAGTTCGTAAAGAGCTTGTGTTACAGGTACCAAGATAACGGAAATAAATGTAAGATTTTTATTATACACATACATAATAATATATTAAATATACATCCATAACCATAGAAAATGCATTTTTATATTTATCATACAAATATCTTCCCTGGGCGGGATTCGAACTCGCGACCCCCTTGTGTAGTGACCATGTCGCTTACCACTACACCAGACCGTTATACATCCTATTATAGGGTCGTAATACGGCCATACACTCACTATATCAAGAACTAATCAAAATATCCGCCCATTCTGCGACATATTATAATATATAGCTATTCCATATATCCAAGCTCGAACAATATCAAGAATCACAATATTCAGCAGCTTATTTTTCGCTCAGCGCAACTCAAACATAAGCTTCCGAACAAACACATTAGGCGATCCAGAAAGGAAAAAAAGTTCTATGATTCGATTTGCATTAAAACTTCTTAAAACTGATTGTAAAAGCTTTAGCCAACTGCACGAAACGTTAAGATTCGTTCTCCCAAGATTTTGGTGTGATTTTTGGAACGAAGTTCCTTACGGCAGGCTTGGAGGGGTAGGGATTTTGCTGCGCGACCGAACTGAAAAAAATGTGATAGTAAAACCGTAAGAAAAAATCCGTGGAAAAAATCCGTGGAAAAAGTGCGTGGAATAAAACCGTTAAATGAGACGTGCGCAGGTGCGACAGTCGCATACACAAGCGCATAGCAACACAAGCAAACAATAATACCTTTCTCTTTCTCCCTCTTTCTTTTCGTTCTCTCATCCATTCTCTTTCTATTTTACGTAATTTATTATTTCCTAAAACACTGAATTTCCTAAATACTTTCCTATACTTAAATAAAAACTAATCAGCAAAATTTAAGAGAAAAATCAAGAAAACCTACATAAAATTGAGCACGATTTTTTTTTTGCAAATTGTGTCGATTCTACATTAGCCGAAAGAACTTCGTTCCTACCTGGTGTCCCACGACACCACATCTTTTTTTTTTGTATAAATATTTATCAATGTATCGATGCAGACATTTTTTTTATGGGCATACAGACTATAGGAGTTCATTAACATCAAAACATGCACGCCGTCATTCACCCTGCCTACGAAATGTGGGTGGAATTTTCAACTCTATTGCAATAGTATTTAGTCACCTTTCAGAAAGTCTGCCCGTAGCAAAAATGGCAGAATATCGTGCTGGTAAAATAAATACTATGCGTTCGGTTTCAGTGACATAATACGATTTTTTTTTATTGTTTAGATGTGTGGACGAGCTCACAGCCCACCAGGTGTTAAGTGGTTACTGGAGCCCATGGACATCTACAACGTAAATGCGCCACCCACCTTGAGATATAAGTTCTAAGATCTCAGTATAGTTACAACGGCTGCCCCACCCAAGGGCGGATCCAGCTTTGGTGCCAGGAGGGGTCACATAGTCATGGTCAAGTCAAGAACTTATAATTTAATTTTGATAACAATAGATACAAGTAAAAGTAGGTATTTTATTAATGTACGTAAGTACTGTACTTAAAAATATTTATTCTTTATTGTACACTTGAAAAACTTAACACATAATAACTTGTACATATACACGTACATATTGTCATCTTCTCTTGAAGACATCCAGAGAAGCACTATCACGCCCGGAATGAGGCAGCTTATTTATATTCCATAACCGTAATCATTATGTTCAATATGTGGTCCACCTGGAACCAGCTCAGGGGGGTCATGACCCCCATGACCCCCCCCCCTGGATCCGCCCTTGGCCCCACCCTTCAAACCGAAACGCATTACTGCTTCACGGCAGAAATAAGCAGGGCGGTGCTACCTACCCGTGCGGACTCACAAGAGGACCTACCACCAGTTAAAAATGTTCAAATGTGATGGAAGTTATTTCATTATCAAATTCGTCGTGGTCTAAAGGTTAAGACGTCCGGTGCATTCGTATCTAGCGATGCAACGATGTTCGATCCCCGCAGGCGGGTATCAATTTTTCTAATGAAATACGTTCTTAAGAAATCTTCACGGTTGACTCCCACGGTGAAGGAATAACATCGCGTAATAAGAATCAAAGCCGCAAACTTATAATTTGCATAATCACTCGCGGTAGGACATCTTGTGAGTCCGCACGGTTAGGTACCACTACTTTGACTATGTCTGCCCTGAATCAGTAATGCGTTTCGGTTTGAAGGGTGCGGCATCCGTTGTAACTATACTGAGACCATAGAACTCTTATCTCAAGGTAGGTAGCGGCATTTACGTTGTATATGTCTATGGGCTCCAGTAACCACTTAATACCAGGTTCGTCCACCCATCTAAGCAATAAATAAAAAAAGTCTGAAGCCTTAATACAAGTAAAGAAACTTAAATCAGAACAGAGCCCAGTACCAGATGGAATTACCAACGAATACATCAAGTTAGGTAGAACTTACCTTACTATTGACACCAATCACTATCTAATGGAATAAAATACTTGAATAAGAAACTGTGCCACAGCTATGGAGGGAGTCTGAGATTAAATTACTATACAAAATAGGTAATACCGCTGACATAGGGAATTACCGCAATCTAAGCAATAAAACAAGAAAAAAAAGAAAAGAAAAAGACACGTCTTTAATATAATCGCAATACTCGATACGTGCACAACCCTATTCACCCACCCATCATATCAAGGACGCTTTTCAAATTTATCTACGGGACTTAAAACATTAAGATAATATTATGTATTTGATCTTGTTTTACATAAAATTCCATGCACAAGAAAGCCAAGTCGCACAAGCAACGATCGAATTTACAGATATTAGTACACTTAGGACATTTTCTGCGTAAGGGCCAGCTAAGCCTGAATATCGCGCTATGATGAATGAATACTGTACAATATTTTCCCAAATACATAGTAAGGACATAGATTTTGACTGAAAATTAACATTTATTTATTTTCAAATACATAGGCGTTCTGGATAATATTAATCATTACCATAAATGACCCTCTTAAGTTGTAGCATAAAATTAATGAAATCTAAAGAAAATATAATTAATACGTAATAAGTTAGAGACGGAATAAAAACCAACTTCACATCTTGTGAACTGTTGTTTTTGTGTTGGCAAAAGTTTTTCGATATACGGCTGGGTTCTTGGTCCATGGTCAATAAAAAGTCGTGGACTATGTGTGCGTTTTTGTTCGATTTAAATGAATGGCTCTTGTACGATTCACGGTTCAAAGGCCCTTGATAACTTTTAGATGATAATGTTTTAGTTTTCTGCAACCATACCTTCCAATGTCAATGAGCACTCTCTTCAGAAATAATGAATTAAAAATAAGTCGAACTCTGTGCATCGACAAATAAAATAGGCTATTTTTATAATAGTAATATAGTAACTTTGCTAATAAACCTAAATGTATTACTGTCATGATCACACATTCCAGACCTCAATATTTGTGGATGATTCATCAGTGGTGGTGTTTGGTTCCTTTTATTCATTACAAGGAATATTTTAAGTCACATTAATTAAATCTCGAAAATATTTTAAAATTTTCTTCTTGGAACGTTCGGACTTGCCAATCACACTTGTTAAATGGGACATATGGCCATTGTAATCATAAGTAGGACCAACTACCTATCTCATTTTTATGAACTTTCCTTTTATGTTTAATCAACCTAAGATATTTTCATAGCTAAATTCAGACCCATCTCATATTTACATTCAATCACTCAAAAGCATAACATCAAGAAAATCCTTTACCTACACTTTCAAAATCAACCTAATCTTTTACGTATCTAAGAGCATCGTAACAAATATTTCAATCGCCCACTCGCAATCTCCCAAAAAAGATACTCCAACATTATTTTATATGAAATACAAAATACCGTAAGGATTTTTAAGCACGTATCATTAACTTCAAATCCAGAACGCAGATTGATATCGGAATGGGGTCATTGCTACGGAAAAAAGGGAAATTGAGATATAAAACAAAAGATAAAAGACGGAGATTGTATGGAAGGCAAGTCTTTGTACATATTCTGTTCGAAGTTTTGTTTATAAGTATTAACGTAATTAGCTTGACCGGATTTTTTACAGAAAAACCATTTTTTCACTCAATTAGTGCGCGTGTCATTGATGATAGAGCTAACTGAACTTGCATGAATCCAATATTCGTTGGCTGAACATTTCATCTACTAGAGAAAACAAATTCAAAAACACCAATGCACAGACACAGTCAATATCACGGACTCATAAATTGAAGTCGTCGTGGCCTAACGGATAAGACGTCCGATGCATTCATTTTGAGCGATGCACCGATGTTCGAATCTCAGGCGGGTACCAATTTTTCTAATGAAATACGTACTCAACAAATGTTCACGATTGACTTCCACGGTGGAGGAATAGCATCGTGTAATAAAAATGAAACCCGCAAAAATTATAACTTGCGTAATTAGTGGTGGTAGGGCCTCTTGTGAGACCGCGCGGGTGGGTACCACCGCCCTGTCTATTTCTGCCGTGAAGCAGTAATGCGTTTCGGTTTGAAGAGTGGGGCAGCCGTTGTAACTATACTGAGACCTTAGAACTTATATCTCAAGGTGGGTGGCGCATTTACGTTGTAGATGTCTATGGGCTCCAGTAACCACTTAACACCAGGTGGGCTGTGAACTCGTCCCCCCATCTAAGCAATAAAAAAAAGTATGCTAATAGCTTATTGCTTGTATAACATTTGACTATCTGCTTAGATCTTGCACTGTGTTATATCAGAGATGTAATATAACACTTAGTTTTGTTTGGAGGTACTGACCTAATTAGCTTAAAGTGGCTCGGTCTTGTTGAGTTGTATTGAGGTTAAAATACAAAATATAATTAATGTAATAAGTATAATAGGCTTAGTTATTATTGTTTCCTGGCGTAGATAGAAAAGCTTCCATTGTTTTTCTCGGAATACTGAGAATCCGAATTTACTTACCAAGGTGAGTAATGAAATAGCCTTTTTTCCAGGAGGCCTTTTGGTAGCTGCATTTAGGTTGACTAATTCATTGGTCATAGCTCCCCCTGCTTGTGTAACCAGTTCATGACTGATCTTTACCAAGCACAAGCTTTATATTCTTATAGATTTGGTCGTATATCGTAACGATGGATACGCGTATATTTGTTAAATTTAGAACAAGTTAGCTTATTCCTTCCAAATTCGTTTACGAGTGTACAACAATCAAACTGAAACCTTGTCCGCAAGAAAACAAAACCTAAAATTCTCTGATAGGCATATTCACCGCATCTTTTATAATGAAAGACGCAGTTTTAGAATCAATGCTCATTGCTCATTGAATCAATCCTCAATGCTCATCTTTATTCTCGAGTTCACAAGAATGAATTGACGATTTGCTGCTTATACTAATACTCTGTTTATCAAAACGTTAAAATGTGAACCAACATTTCATCATTTTGAATTCTGACAACGCAACTTTTGGTAAATGCTCACTGAATAGATTCACTGCGGAAGACGATTGTTTTATGGTACGCTGGTGAATGAGATTGGATCTAAAAGCTGCATGTATATATATATATATATATATATATAGATTATTATGGGCCATCTCAATGAGGCCTCCGATTTTAGAAGTGTAATCTTTATGTAATATAGGACTTTATTAATATCCATATACCCAATTACTTTATCTATGACGGACCTATCTCTAACCGTAGCACATATAAAAACAAACTTACGCCGCTTTTCATCTTAATAGTTGAGTTAACCTAAGTTTCAAGTGAGGCCCATTGAAAAAGAGCCACCTTATAATTTGATGAAATGTATGACTGCTATGCAGCATAAAAACAGACAGTAGAACTTATATTGAAAGTGAGGAGGATAGAGGATGGGAATTATAAGGGTGGTGATATTTTACATTTTTTTCAATAACGTGAAAATGACTGTCAACTGACATTTGCTGGTGATACAAGAACTCAATTATATAGAGTCGCAATAGGCCCTATTAACAGTGAAAATAGCAATGTAAAGTAATATTTGCAGTCATAAAATTATAGGTTTTTGAGCATATTAAAACCAGTAATCTTGTCCGCTTTTGCGAGGAATTCACTATATTATTCATTTACGTTTTATCAGTTGAATAGACTGATAAAAAAGGGTGCGTGTACTTATGTACGCGCGTAAGAAGTTATACTTTATTTTTATTAAATTTATTTCTTTTTTTTAATTTAAATTTTAATCAATAAGAAAAAAAATTGATTAAACAGCATCCTTTTACGTTGTAGATGTCTATGGGCTCCAGTAACCACTTAACACCAGGTGGGCTGTGAGCTCGTCCGTCCATCTAAGCAATAAAAAAAAAAAAAAAAAGTGTGTGTGTCCGCTCCGACGCACGACTGGAGTTTACTGGATATAAAAAATTAAACGAAACAATACGAGAAATAGTTCTATATTACGACAACACGATACACTACAGATTATTAACAAATTAACGAGACACAAAACAAACGACTAACAAATATATGAAAATACAATAATGAGAGAAACGCGCGATCAGTACGAGGCTTTGTGGCGGACTGCCGGCGCAGCAGCCCGGCGTCACCTGCGATAACGCGGCCGCGCGTTGGCTCCTGATTGGCGCGCGCACGCATCACGCAATCAGGAGCCAATCAGGCGCATAACGCATTTCGTGTGACATGCTAGTACGATTTTGATTGGCGCGCGCACGCATCACGCAATCAGGAGCCAATCAGGCGCATAACGCATTTCGTGTGACATGCTAGTACGATTTTGATTGGCGCGCGCACGCATCACGCAATCAGGAGCCAATCAGGCGCATAACGCATTTCGTGTGACATGCTAGTACGATTTTGGTCCCCATAATTTTCATACCCCGGGCCTATATATGTAAATCGATTCTAAAGGAGTAAACTCCAAAAAGTGTGTGTGTCCGCTCCGACGCACGACTGGAGTTTACTGGATATAAAAAATTAAACGAAACAATACGAGAAATAGTTCTATATTACGACAACACGATACACTACAGATTATTAACAAATTAACGAGACACAAAACAAACGACTAACAAATATATGAAAATACAATAATGAGAGAAACGCGCGATCAGTACGAGGCTTTGTGGCGGACTGCCGGCGCAGCAGCCCGGCGTCACCTGCGATAACGCGGCCGCGCGTTGGCTCCTGATTGGCGCGCGCACGCATCACGCAATCAGGAGCCAATCAGGCGCATAACGCATTTCGTGTGACATGCTAGTACGATTTTGATTGGCGCGCGCACGCATCACGCAATCAGGAGCCAATCAGGCGCATAACGCATTTCGTGTGACATGCTAGTACGATTTTGATTGGCGCGCGCACGCATCACGCAATCAGGAGCCAATCAGGCGCATAACGCATTTCGTGTGACATGCTAGTACGATTTTGGTCCCCATAATTTTCATACCCCGGGCCTATATATGTAAATCGATTCTAAAGGAGTAAACTCCAAAAATCCTCAAACACGCATATTGGACATCCCTTTTTTTGACATCGTATAAATTCGGTAATTCTCGGTACGGTTCGGAAAGTTCACCTGCGGCTATATTCAGACTCGCCAAGTTACGTCGGTCGTATTGTAATGAGCGATTTAGTGGGCAACTTCATTCTGTTAATTTTGTGTCACGGTGCGCGCGCATCGTAAAATGTAACTCTCATAAAATTTTCATAACGCGCCTAATGAAGTATAACTTCAAAAATGTATAGTTATATCAAAATTATTGTATTGCGCGTAGAAAAAGATTAGATTTTTACAGCTAAAACAAAAAGAAAAACAGGACAGCAGGAAATATCTCAGCTGATGCTCTCCGTGAAAAGCCGTGATGTCTTTGCCGACTGTATGGGATTTACAGCTACATACATTAATTAGTATTTAAAAGCATTCTGCTACATGCTCCTCACAAATGATGTGATATGGCAGCTGGATCTCACAAACACTATCTGATTTAACTTACATTCAAAACAAATAAAAAGCGCTCTAACGCCGCTGCGTAAGGGTCGATTTTAGCTTGAAACGTCCGCGAGTGTGAGGCACGGATACCGGGAAAGTTAGGATGCAGATAGGACGTCCCAGTTCCACAACAGCTTAGTCGGTACGTTGTTACAATTCAGTCTAGATTTATGCAGTTTGCTTTAAGCGCAAGACTCGCTGAAGCATTTCATCGCTTTGTTTGTTGTGCGTATTTGTGGCTTTACGAATTTTACCTACTATCAAAATTTACAGCTAAGTCAGGTAATTTTTTTATTAAGATACTAGCTGACCCAGCAGACTTCGTAGTGCCTCAATCGATAAATAAAAGACCTAAAGTTTTGTATAAAATAAACTTAAAACAAACAAAAGGAAACCGTCCGACGGGGGACACATCAAAGGAAAAACAAAGTTGTTATTTTTATTTAATTCCGAGCATTTTCATTTATCTGCCTGTTAAACCTTCTCTGGACTCCCACAAGTAATTCAAGACCAAAATTAGCCAAATCGGTCCAGCCGTTCTCGAGTTTTAGCGAGACTAACGAACAGCAATTCATTTTTATATATATAGATTATTCTTTTAGTGGTAGCGAGTCTTGTTGGCTGGCACGGATAGGTACCGCCGCATCGCGTATTTCTGACGCGTCGTAATAACGCATTCCGGATTGAACTATAATAAAAAATAAGGCTTAGAACTCATGCCTCAAGATGTGTGGCCGCACTTACGATTCTGGTAACCACTTAACACCGGGTGCGCCGTGAGCTCATTCCCTCATCTGAGCAATAGAAAGAGCTCGAGTTATACATGAGTATGGTCGGCTTTTACAAGCAATATTACACATACACACATTAAGGTTTGTAGATATGTACTCTTCGTGTATCATTCACCCTATTGATGTTAATTCTGGTACAATATGATGTCAGAAATGTTACTAATTATCGTATGGGTCTGTTCGATGATTCTTCAATAATTACAGCGAGGCGTAGTCGTTTTTAATTACTACTATGAGATGAGTTTTGCCTTGATTGATGACTGGAGCATTCTTCTTCAAACGAAGTTTGAAAAGATTTCTTAGCTTTAAGTAGGGGTTAATCGTTTTTCCCTCGGCATTTCTAAAGTTTTTAACCTTTTTATTTATACTTCGTCTCAAACTTTTTCGTCTGTGTATTGCATGTCGCGTGACGGTCGGCCACGGAGTAAGGATAAAGTGAAAGGCGCTCGTCAGAGCAGCCAAGGCCAATATGGCGGCGCCCATAGTTCGCAGCAGCTGACCGTGTAGTGTATAGACTATTACTCATTTGTGCCAGTGCTCCACGCTATTTTGTTTGTTTTTGTCAGTGCTTAATGTAAATGTTGTTTGTCAGAGTTAAATGTCTATGATGTGAAAAAAAGTTTCACTTTTACCGTGGTTTCATAAAACCACACAATCCTATTTTTATTTATTGCATAGATGGATGTACGAGCTCACGACCCACCTGGCGTTAAGTGGTTACCGGAGCCCATAGACATCTACAACGTAAATGCCGCCATTCACCTTGAGATATGAGTTCTAAGGTCTCACATAGTTACAACGGCTGCCCCACCCTTCAAACCAAAACGCATTACTGCTTCACGGCAGAAATAGGCAGGGTGATGGTACCCACCCGCGCGGACTCACAAGAGGTCCTACCACCACCTACGTGTGATTAACAGGTTTGCTGGCTCTTTGTCTGGAGACAATAGGTTTTATATGGTTATTTTTAAACAGACATAAGTATGTATATCAGTATTCCATAGCACAGGTACCCCCAATTTGGGACTCGATGACCGTGCCTGACTTGTTCCCGATCATTTTTTGCATTTCGGTTATTTAATTATAAACCTACCTAATATTTGTGATAGTAAAAGGATACTAATTTACAGATTATGTACAAAAAATCATAAAATTCGACGCATATAAATAATTACAATTAAATAAACAAAGTTGAAAATGGATAAGCCACGAAAATTAATGCAAACTTCCGTATTGGCGCCTCCGTTCATATCGTGTTCCAGTGAGGATTGGCGTCACTAAGGGCGATTTAATGACTACTAGAGGATGACCGAGCTTTGCTCTGTATTTTTTTAATACGCTTTTTTTTTATAAATTGTATTTTTTAGAAATTATATTTAAATACGAAATACATATTGATATTATATTATATTATTTATTATTTTCTTTAAATAAAAAAAAAAAGTTTAATTGTTTAAGTTGATTATCGATAAAGTTGATTATCGAAAACACGAATAAAACAACGTTTTCTGAAAATAAATCGTAGCTAGATCTATTTATCACCCACTCTAACCGGCACCATCTAGGCGGGCTTCGGACAGTCTGCCGACCGAGAGGGCTGGTGGTCGTGGCGCCGACGACCGCCAGTCCGGCATCCCGAGGGGGAGGGTGATGGGAGAGATGTGCTCCGCACTAAACGCTTCACTTTCCCCCCTTTGCCTTGTCATGAGTTCTGTCTCATGCGAGGTTTGGACGTTGGTTGTTGAGCGACAGGAGGTTTTAGTCAGTTCGACTTTGACATACCCCGCCCAGTATCCCCAGAAAAGGCTGGAAGTCCGGCGATTTCCTCCTGACCAAAAAAAAAAAAAAAGATCTATTTATCGCCCCCGAAATCCCCTGTATACTAAATTTTATGAAAATCGTTTCAGCCGTTTCCTAGATTCAGATTATATATATATTTATATACAAGAATTGCTCGTTTAAAGATATTAGATTCAGATTATATATAAATATTTATATACAAGAAGCGTTGAGAGAGCGTTTTTTTTTATAAGAAGGTATTTTATTTATTTATTAATTTTTTATTGTTTTTTTTTATTGCTTAGATGGGTGGACGAGCTCACAGCCCACCTGGTGTTAAGTGGTTACTGGAGCCCATAGACATCTACAACGTAAATGCGCCACCCACCTTGAGATATAAGTTCTAAGGTCTCAGTATAGTTACATCGTTGATCGAAACTCGTATACGTTTCGTATACGTTTGATCGAAATGCGACCTTAAGCACTGAAACAACAGGATTTAGATTCGCTGTCTGTTAATAACACTTTCTTTTTATTTTATTTATTGGGACTGAAAAAAAAATGTTGGAAAAAAAGAAACTTAAAAAAAGGGAATCTAATTCTCAGGTTTTAGTGATTAGATTCGAATTTCGATCATCAGACGAAAATCGAAATTCAATAAATACACAAACATTACTAACACTAAAGCTCATCAATAGCTGTTGGCGAGGAAGTGGAGGCAAGTAGTGGTGTACAGACGAAATGAATATTTTATTTTTCCTTCCAAATTATATTTGAAATAACGGTCGTGACAATATACAGGTACACAGGTGTTGTGCGTAAGGTTGCTGTGAGAGAAGTGTCAGTGCTCGTTGACCGATTTCTTTTTTTTGGTAGTTTTGTGCGCATAGACAATAGCAAATAATAAAAAAATATAAAATCATTTGACAAACGAAATTTATGCGCATAACAAATAATGCATATATTATGATATGCGCATATGATAATAATTAGGTTACTATAATAATCAACAAAAATTTAATAGTGTCCTCTTCTCCTTACGTCGTATTCTCCAATGCTGAGGATCGTGACCATCCTTCTGCTGCATCACTTTCTATCGCCGTCATAAAAACCCAATATGGAATCAGTAACAGCGAGAGTGATTTAATAGTGTAATACTAGTCAAAATAATAAAAAAAAGACGTGTGGCACTAGGAGACTGCTGCGGTAAAGCTATTGCATAGCATTTTTTATCAAGTTATGCAACTATAAATCGACAATAATAATTTAATATTAAAGCAACAATAAAATAAGATCCGACGAGAAACTCAGTGGGCTAACTTTCAATGAATCTGCTACATTGTGAGTATTCCATTTTGACCGTGCACGCACTAGAGAGCGCTACATGGGATAGAGTCACGCCTTTGGATGCTAGTTCTAACTCTCATTCGCTCAGAATCAACGGTTTAGCTAGTTTATTTTTAATTCCACTCCAATCACTGAATGATTAGTAGGAGTAGTAATAAAATTCTTCGACTAAGCGATAGAGAATGGCACGCCTAACGCATTGTAATGTGATATAATTTTATATTTTACAATCTGGTTTGTCGCCGATAGATGGCGCTTGACGCAAAATGCTGAATCGCGCTATCGTTGTGTTACCCACGAAATTATATCACATATTTTGATAGTACATAAATCGGTGTTTAGACTTCTTACTTTAAACATTACACAAGCGCAACGTGTGAATGTGTTGGACGCGAGCTACATAGTAGACTTGCGCAAAACATCACTTGCCAATGTAATGTGATAATTGTGATATGACATCACTTTTACAGACAGGTGATATTACTCGAAAACATTACACATCACTCTTAACATTACTCGGTGCGTTCAATAGATACTGTGACGACGAATACATTGTATCTATACACCCGAATCATTACTTAAGTGATGTGTTCATACACATCACTTAAGTAATGATTCGGGTGTGTCATTACAGTAGTGTATTACAATACAAAGTATGAACTTTGTATTGTAATACACTGTTAAATTACTTGACAGAGATTGACTTACTTAATAATATAATAATTTTATTTTTTACTTAATATAATTTATTGCGAGATGAACGGATTTCATATGGCGACTTAGACTGCAAATTGAGCTCGACAATAATGTTAATATACGAGAGCAGTAGATGCATTGTTTCGGCGCGATATCCTCAAAGTGCATCCAAGGAGGACTGTACTTTCATTTAGACGCCGTTCTTTCTTTCACTTATTAAACACGCATTAAAACATATAATAAAACTATTTTCAAACAAGTAGGTAATTCAAACACAAAAATTAATATGAAATATTACTAAACAATTACGAGCGACTAGCGATTTTACAAAAGTTGCGAATTAAAAATTAAGTAACTACTTGCGGGGAACTACTGGCTGGCCGCATGAAAAATATAAACACAAATACCTATATTAAAATTCAGACGTACCATAGGTATAAAAATGTACCTAGCGGCCAGGGCATACGGTTCAAAATCACTAGGAATAATTCCGTGTCGCTTGCTCATTTATTTTGGTCGATCGGTCTGTCTCGCTCGCTCGGTTCCGTTCGTGTAATATGCAACATTACACGACAAAGAAAGAAACATGTTGGGTGATAGTGTGATGTTTGTTTCCTTCGCGTAATGTGTGATGTTGCATTACATCGTAGAGTAATATTACCGGAGTAATATCACTCGCATTACTTACACATGTCTACTACATAGTAGGCGTACTGAGGGGTGGAAGGTTTTTTTCGTTACGGAATTTCACGATTCCGCTCTCAAGCTGCACTCAAGGCCTGCGATAAAATCTATGCAATAGCTTAATAACCTTGATGGTATTAAATTCCTTTTAACATATTTTTTATCGTGCTATCTGAGGTCAGTACAAAGTCTTCCATCTTTCCAGTAACATCAGCGAAACGTCCACTGTTGAACTGAGCGAACTTACGGGCGACTAGATTCTCAATACCTGTAACTGAGTCAAATTAAAAAATTCATTTTATTATTACGCAAATGTATGGAATGAATCAAACGGACGGAAATGGAATAGAAATCCAAGTATGAATAGCTCCACTCACGTTTACCCATAAATTTTACTTACCTACCCATAAATTCAATGTCCATCGAAAACATTCGAACTGGAACGCATTACTGCTTCTCGGCAGAAATAGTCAGTATGGTAATTCTTACCGGAGTGAGCTTACAACCACAACCTACGGATTAAGAAACGCTTGTTTTTGGTCACGGTACCCTGACAGAATACTGAGAGAAGTTCAATGAGAGAGAGTACCGATACCGATGGTAGGCAGCGGCTTGGCTCTGCCCCTGGCATTGCTGAAGTCCATGGGCGACGGTAACCACTCACCATCAGGTGGGCCGTATGCTCGTCTGCCTACAAGGGCGATAAAAATAAAAATAAAAATATTCTGCTGAATTTCTTAATTGCTTTTTACGACGCCCACAATAGAAGCCGACGTGGGTCTACTCAAGGCAGTCGCAGTTAAAATCGTTTTATTAAACACTCTCAAACTCGAGCCCCGCGCTTACCCTGTTGCAGTATGTAGGTATTTAGGACGAGCGCTTCGTCGGATACGTTATTCATTCGTAACTGTACGTACCGGGGGCGCTGGCGTCTCTCTTTATACATTACATCAGTATTTCACGGTAACTGCCTCTTAACACCGTATTACGCCTTTAATAGGCGAACAGAACAACGTTTGAACAAGCACACGATTGTGTTATGTAATATTCATTGTTTGAATTATCCTATATTATGTTATTTTAATATTTTTATCGTGTTATTTCATTTCTAATTTAAAACATTGGAACGAGAGTCATTGCAATGCCTAATTGGCTTTTATGTTGTAATGCCATGATACTCTGTACCCTTTGCCGGCACTTACTCTAACCGGCGCCATCTAGGTGGGCTTCGGATAGCCTGCCGACCGAGAGGGATGGTGATCGTGGCGCCGACGATTGCTGGGCCGGCGTCCCGAGGGGGAGGGTGATGGGAGAGATGTGCTCCGGACTAAGCGCTTCTCCTTCACCCCTTTGCCTTTTCATGAGTTCTGTCTCATGCGAGGTTTGGACGTTGGTTGTTGAGCGGGTTTTAGTCGGTTCGACTCCGACGTGCTTCGCCCATCATGCCCAGTGGAGGGCGGAAGTCCAGCGATTTTCTCCTGCCCAAAAACCCTTTTGCTGGCAGAAGCAAAAATCCAGTCTTATCGGCGCTACGTGCGGTAACCACTTCATTACCAAGTGAGATGCTTACTCGTCTACCACAGACGAATTTAAAAAAAAATCGTAGCTTTTCCAAAACTATTAACTATTTTAATTGCATTTGAATTGCAACTTATTATAAGAACTATTTTACTGGTGGTAGGACCTCTTGTGAGTCCGCGCGGGTAGGTACCACCGCCCTGCCTATTTTTGCCGTGAAGCAGTAATGCGTTTCGGTTTGAAGGGTGGGACAGCCGTTGTAACTATACTTGAGACCTTAGAATTATCTCAAGGTGGTTGACGCGTTTACGTCGTAGATGTCTATGGGCTCCAGTAACCACTTAACACCAGGTGGGGGGTGAGCTCGTCCACACATCTAAGCAATAAATAAAAAAGGTCTATATCCTTCGAGATTCGAACACTGGTGCATCGCTCGATACGAATGCACCGGACGTCTTATCCTTTAGGCCACGACGACGTCAAGGCATTGGTAAGTACCATCATCTTGTCTATTTCTGTCGCTTAGTTGACATACATGTTGTGGCTTCTGATGGTGGATGGCTGCATACCCATTGTGATATTTCCAAAACCCTTTAACCTTTTAATACCAGATGGGCCCTTTCACAAATTTAGTGCGAAAATTTAATATCTAAACTCATCTTAACACACACTAATAAAAACTAATTTAATGTAGCACATGAAAAGGCCACATTGTCCTAACATTTAAGTCTAACATAACTTTTCTTATAACCCCCAAAGGACCATTAAATTAATTAACGCTATTAAACCCGAACCTAAAATCGGTTATCAAGCCGACTAACCCAAGTTCACGCAAAAGATACCGTGATATATGGGAAACCTTACGCAGTTATCGCCTTTCTGATAAATTATATCTGCAAGATTATGATATACTGGTCGGATAAGGTACAGCGTCCCTATCTATCTTACTGTCTCCCGCTGTGGGCCACGAAAATTGATTGCCAAATTACCGTATTGGCTATTTGGCTTCATTCAATTGTTTACCTTCACGTTCTGTAACATCCTTTGAGATATGAAGCTATGTGATGATAACCTATGCTCCACAAAAAATTGAAAAGCTCCTGAAATTGGGAATTTAAAACAAATGAAAACAGTCAGTATAAGCGTGCCTGTCAGGAACATTGACATGAGTCGAGTCGGATACAAAATTATCTCATTGTTTTTTGGCAAGTTGTGAAGAACATTGTGTCGGACAATACATTATCTACATGTAAACCTTTCAACGTATTTCGTTTCAAATTGTAATTAAAATAGTCTCGTAATAACCCACAGCCATAGTGCCCTTGTTGCCTGCATCTCTGCCAGTAGACTCGAGGGGTTATTCTGGCTTCAACCTATCAAGTAGGTGAGCTCACGGGACTCAGACTGAAGGATTTTGCTTAGATCTGCCTTTGCAAGATCAGGGCTTTGCTGAATTTAGTACCGGATCGGAATCGCGACCCACTCAGAAAATCCTTCGAGAAACTCAGTTGTTATGCCTATGGGCTTAGCTACATGTCCTACTATTCATCGCATTCGACGAGTTCGACCAGACCCGTAACTGGTGCTTGGTGAAATGCCAAAGCACCAGGAGTGGATCAAAGGGATCCAAAAGGGTATGTCTAGGGCGACCATGGCAGGACGTTGCCTCGTCCCACTTCGATAAAGTGGCACCACACGAGAACCCTCTCATCGTGGCCGCCGGTAACTACATTTCCGATCCTGCGGAAAGAATGGAAAGCAGTCGACGTCGCCCAAAACACGTAATTTCGGATCCTCCCGATCCACTAACGGTGCTTCTAGGTACTTCAAGCACCGGTCACCGTTCTCGTCGAACCCGTCGCTTGCGACGAAGGGCTCGACGAGCAAATTAACCCTCAGACACAGCCTACTGAGTTTCTCGCCGGATCTTCTCAGTGGGCCGCGTTTCCGATCCGGTGGTAGATTCTGCGAAGCACGGATCTTACTAGGGTTCGTGTTAGCAACGTCGTCAGGTTTGAGCCCCGTGAGCTCACCTACTAGTTAAGGTTACGCTGGAATAGCCTCTCAAGGCTATCAGCTTAGGTAGAAAAAAAAAAAATGCCTCGTCGTCTGAGTTGAAGATATAAATTACGGCGAATGCAATATGTGATTTATAGTGCCTAATAATTTATACAACGTTTGAATCTACAGTATTGTTTTATACGAAAATAAGGAAAAAATCATTATACAAAAACCGCTTAAATCACATTTAATAAAAGTTCAATAGGTTGTAAACAACGAACGTTTCTTAATAGAAATCCAAATTGAGTTCATAATTCAAAGTGAATCAATAATTTATTCAATGGCTGGGCTTCATCGGCCCTTTTATTGTGGGGCCATTAATAAAGAGTAAGCCTAAGCTTGTAAGATTGAATTTAGCGTGTTGATATTTTGGACATCTCATTTTTCTTTTTTCCCTACTAGTTAAGATTGTGAGAGTTTTCAGGGATTCCTTATTTGGTCTTTGTAGGAAAAGAAGCATACGGCCCTCCTCATGGTGAGACGTCACTGTCATTCATTAACCTTAGCAATAACAAGAGTACAGCCAAATTACTGCCTAAAAGAATAAAAGAAGGAAGCGTAAGACGGATGCAGCACTCTAAATAAAGGAAATGCTTCTTGGAAGTATATATGTTCTCCACTCCCCTGGTGAGCTATATGATTGTAAACGGAAGTTAACGGGTTAGTATCGATTTTTTTAATTGCCCTTGTAGGCAGACGAGCATACGGCCCACCTGATGGTGAGTGGTTACCGTCGCCCATGGACTTCAGCAATGCCAGGGGCAGAGCCAAGCCGTTACCTACCGCTTAATACTCTCCACAAGCCTAGTTTGAAGAACGACGTGTCATAGCGCTCGGAAAACACCGTGGAGGGGAGCTCATTCTATAGCTGGATGGTACGTAGCAAAAAAGACCTCTGGAAACGCATTGTCAATGAACGCAGCGGTTCCAGATAATATGGATGAACTCTGCTCCGATGGCGGGAGGTGCGATGATAAAAAGGATGTGAGGGGATCATCTCAAACAGTTCCTCAGAGCACTCCCCATGGAACATACGGTACAAAATACAGAGGGAACCGAAGTCCCTCCGTAGACCCAGAGATTCCAAACGATCAGTACTTTCTGAAAGTACTCCTCATGGAACCTACGGTGCATAACACAGAGAAAACCGAAGTCCCACCGTAGACCCAGAGCTTCCAAACGAACCCTGAAAATGGACTATCGACAGTCTAATAGAAGAACCTTCTATTTGGGATCCCCGGTTCAGAGAATCCACAAGCATTACTCCACAAAAGGCCGAATCTGTCTTTAAAAAATAAGACTGAAACAAAAATATGGTCCATGCAAATATGAATTTCTAATTCGGGCAAAACAAAGTTATTTAATAGACACTAATTCTCTTTCTTCGCCTCAAACAGAGCGCTTCCGTGAGTATCTACGGACAAGAAGCACAAAATCCATAAAATAGACAATTTACTACAGCCCATTAAATATAATAATAACGTCGCACATTTATGTTCCAGTTGTTTGTTTGAATGTGAAATATCTGAATATTTATCATAGGCACGTATAATCGCTCGCAATAAGCGGCCCGTAACGTTTTCCTGGTGCGTTCGTGTATACAGCAAAACAACTTTAGTAGCTATTGTGACGTCATAATTAAACCGAACGCGTGATGGAGCTTTTAATATGGCTTCACGAATATTTTTAAATTTTGATTCTGTTTCCAGAGTAAAGTTAGGTCAGTTATCAAATGTTGTCACTTTTTTTTGTTGGGTGATTGGTACGAGCACATGACCTTCCTAATGTAAAGTGGTTACCGGAAACTTCGCAACGTGAATGCTGCCCGCCACCGAAAAAAATATAAGGTAAAAATCTCAAATAAATAGTGTAATGGATGACCCAACGTTCAGTCAAGTCGAAAAGCATGGCTGCATCACGGCAGACATAGGCTTGATTGTGGTAGATAAAAATGCACGTTTTTACAATACCAAGAGAACACTGCTTTCTGTCCAGTGAGTCCCTTAGTTGCTTTTATCCATAGTCGCAGAAGAAGATAGGGGCTATCATCAGCACACTGAGTTTCTCGCCGGATCTTCTCAGTGGGTCGCCTTTCCGATCCGGTGATAGATTCTGCGAAGCGCTGCTCTTGCTAGGGCCAGTGTTAGCAACACTCTGGCTTAAGCCCCGTGAGCTCACCTACACGTCAAAGAGAAGATGAAATAGCACCTCAAGGCTATCAGCATTAGTAGGAAAAATAAGGCGCTATTCTATACCGATCTTATATACCCAATCCATCTATATATTAATACGTGAAGCAAAAACTTTGTACCGCTTTTTACGAAAATTGCGCGGACGGAGGATTATGAAATTTTCCACACCTAAAGAGAATATAGAGAAGGAATGCAAAATTATTATATTTAAAAAATGGATATACAATGCATTAATTACATAAATAAATAAATCATTACATACACTACCATATATTTGACACACACACGCATATACACCCTTTTGTTTGTTGTTAAAGTCTGGTCTAATTGACATTATATTAATATTGTTTGTCTTTAATATAATATTATTTGTCTATAGTGTAGCCTCGGAGAAATGTGTGATTAAAAACGTATAGTCTTTGACAATAGAATCTTAATGATGTTCAAAGTTATAATTTAAACTGATTATGGTCGAATTTCGAACACAGGGCGACCACTAGTTTTAGTTAATACGCTAATTACAAATGGAGCATCTCGTTTCGTGGCCCATAATCTATCACGTCAACATTAATGCTTTAGCCGACATCGTGTTAACACGGCGCACGTTCAAAATATAACACCGTTTCTGAAATGTCGTCTAAGATAAATTTCAACAATAGAACATCGCGATGTACATTCATAACGAGACTAAAATGTACAAGCCTAATAATTATTAGGGATACATATCAAATGATAGAATGTAAAGGCACTAAGATGTTGGTAGTAGATTCATTCGCGAAGCAACTGCTCTTGAGTTGATAGGTCTCTTTTGGAGACGCTGCTGTTAGCAAATCCCGCCCCTCCTGGCTGAGCCTTTGCTTGCCCACTTGTCCTGGTGAAACTGGAAAGGCTTCCGGGCCACCAGTAATCCTTAAGTCAAAGAATACGTACTGCGTGCCAGTTTTTCTGCTGCACTAATTTGGCTTTCGTATAGAAATGCCGTATAGGGTCGCATAGAAGGCAAGCGCGCCGTGGTCAGATCACCGGCTGGATGGTCAGACCTGAGAAAGCGTTTGGTGGTAGACATGCAGTTCATGCCACCCATGACCGAACACTATGGAGGAAAGTCACGTGTGGTCGCGATCCTCAGTGAGGGAACGATGAAGAAGAAGAATAGGAATATGGTAAGGGTCGGTGGTGGATCAGCCTTCGTGCAATGCAATTGAATCTTCGATTCTCAATGTAGATGACGGCACTTACGATGCTGTTGCATTTTTCTGTCCACTTCAGCAATGGCTATGAAGTCCACCCGCAGCAGCTGATCTCCCAAGCAAAGACCCGTTCTGGTCTTGTTCTTAAATAGGAAAACAAAGAACGTAGATACTAACAGGGTCAGTGGTGTAGTAGTTGACGCTCCTGACTGTTGGACCGACGGTCGTAGATATGACTTCGGGCAAACATTCACTCTACTGACTCTATAACATCTGTATAGGTATATAGCAACCTTTTTTGACGTATATAGCAATGTTTAGGAAACTCATAGCATAGGAAACCCTAGTTCGAAGCCTGTAGATAGTGCGTGATGTTTCTCTCATAATGGGTTTATTTATAATTTGATTTACTACGAACAACAGTATTTTCTGTTTAGGGCCCTTGGTGAATTACATCCTCCAGACCTTCGCCATGTCCTTCAACAACTTTGCTTAGCCTTTATTGTCAAGTTTGGATTGGCTCTTCCAATAAATCGTCTGAAGTGAGATCAAATAATATTAAAATACGTAGATTACAAATCCATTCCTAGATTAATCGGCAAAAAATTATTGATACTATTTTCAGAAAAGTTAACTGAAGACTAAACTCGCCTCCGACGTCGCTTTATTATCGAAACTCAACTGATTCCTGACTTCATGCCTTAAAGCTCATTGTTTAAAGTTCATTTCCGTCTGGCTACAGAACGGGAGCAGCGTTCACAAATAGAAACCTTCTTCTTTGTGCAAGTTAAATACAGTCTTGACCTTTGCCTGTAGAAGTTGAGAACAATGCGATATTAAGTCATACAGTTTCTTCTAGCTCTAAAAGGATAATGAATGAAAGATGGATCATGAATTGCCAAAACAAAAAAAAACAATTTGAGATAGCGTTTGTTTTCAGTTTAATTAGATTAATCTATTTTGTGTGTCGTCTATGATGTTGAGAAATAAGCATTTGCAGCGATGACAGTGTAAGGCAAAATTGAGCCTTTTTTTTATTGCTTTGATGGGTGCACGAGCTCACAGCCCACCTGGTGCTAAGTTGTTACTGGAGACATCTATAACGTAAATGCGCCACCCACCTTGAGAGATAAGTTCTAAGGTCTTAGTAAAGCTACAACAGCTGCCCCGCCCTTCAAACCGAAACGCATTACTGCTTCACGGCAGAAATAGGCAGGGTGGTGGTACGTACCCGCGCGAACTCACATGAGGTCCTACCACCAGTAAAAGCCTAGATCCATAGCATATCAGACACCCGACGAGTGCCTCCAGGCATTTCGGTGGATCGTTCATCTTCTTCTACGTGACCGACGTTTTCGAGGAAATATAATCGCAGTGCTCACCGATAAACCGGTAACCGCTTAATATCAAGTGAATCGTGAGCCCTTCTATTTATCCACATAATAAACATACAAGATATAATAAACATACAAACATACAATTCAATTGACGATGAAGATTTTTTGGATCTAAACGAATTGACTTTTTGACGAGATAAAAAGCCCTGAGCGAATGTCTTAGATTTCCCGTTCGTTACTTAAAATAATTGGCTATTGTCGATATTGGAGTCAATCTTTCGCTTAATAATAGCGGATAGCGATACAGTTTTTTAAGGGAATTAAAGTTACTAGAGGTCCCGCAGTAGTCGAAATTCGACTCTAATTGATTGAAATTGTAAGTTTGTACACTGTTATGATTCTATTTTTAAAGACTGTTATACTTCTATAATCACACATTTCACCAAGACTACACTACAGAAATATATTAATAAAGACAAAAAATATTTAATCTACTCTCAATTTCACCACAGACGTCAAGAACAAAAGTTTGACAATAAATAAATAGAACGCATGCGTCAAATACATGGTAGTGTGTGTAATGTATTTTTTTTATTGATTTAATGTATTTTTTAGGCATAATTTTAAAAAATAATAAGATTCGGCACTCCTTCTCTATATTCTCTATAAGTGTGGGAAATTGAATACTCCTCCGTCACCGCAATTTTCGTAAAAAGGGATACAAAGTTTTTCCTTCATATATTAATTAAAGTTATTCGTGTTTGAAAAGTCGCAGGTGAGTGAGTGTAGGCCTGGGAAAGATGATATTATTTAGTATTCTACGCTATATTCTTAGTAGTATCCTAGTAACCGAAGATAATACTAGTACCTAGTACCTACTATTGTTATCTTTGTTTTCTTTTTTGCTTCTATGTACCTACCTCATGACACTGAAAGTGCTTTCTGTATGACAATTTAAACTTTTACACTTTCAATTCGAAACTCAATAAAATCTTCCAATAAAAAAAACACCTCAATTTCAGAAAATTTAATTTCAAATACTCCGTTACATTTATAAGTAAACTAGCGGACCCGGTGAACTTTGTTCCGCCACACAGTTTGTTTTAAACACGTCAACTTCAAAATTCTATTTTTTTAAGTGATTTTATGACCTGGTAACTAAGACCTTTAGGTCAAGTCTTATTTTGATTTTAATGTTTTTTTTTTTTTTTTTTTTTTTTTTTTTTTTTTTTTTTTTTTTTTTTTTTTTTTTTTTTTTTTTTTTTTTTTTTTTTTTTTTTTTTTTTTTTTTTTTTTTTTAATGATGCGTATCTTTTTGATATGAAAATGATATTATGAAATGAAATGAAGTTGATTATTATGAAACATGGCATGAAGTGAAATGAAAACGAAATTAAATGACATGAGATGAGATGATATGGGATGAAATATAATCGCAGCAAAATGGTGGTTATTTACTGAGATTTTTTCAGTGGACTTTTTGGAGGAACCCGAGAAGTTACGTCCAGCAGCTTTGTTTCATTTTCCCACATTTTTGCACTTTCACAGATATTAAACAGTTAATAAACCACCGTTATTACAAATTTAAACCTGAAGAAACACGAAATAGACAAAATAAAACAAATCACACAATTTCACTCCTCGCGTTCCCGCCAAAAAGTCAACTTCAAAATTCTACTATATTAATTAACCATAGAATATATTACGTTTAGCTGTCAGTTGCGTTTTGTTATTCCATATCAGTTGCGTTTTGTTATACCAAGTTTTATGTTACGTCCCACGGGAACGTGATAAAAAGTATCCTGTGTCTTTCTCCTGGTTCTAAGCTACCTCCTCACCAATTTTCAGCCAAATCAGTTCAGCCGTTCTTGAGTTATAAATAGTGTAACTAACACAACTTTCTTTTATATATATAGATTTTAAAACATCAATTTGGAATAAGTAACTGGTTGGGTTTCGTAATGTCTTTATAGGGAGAAGCGATCCATCATTTACGTCGAAAGTTTATTAAGTTGTTCAGGTAAAATGGTCGAACGTTTTATACCGCCGTACTCTCGTCGAAGTCGGCTAAGACTATTGTTTTGAAGAGCCACAAACTTGAATTGTGGTTTCATAATTTTTTTAACTTTTTTATGATTGCTTAAATGGGTGGACTAAAAATCAATGCAAGGTTTATCTTACACCATTTTATGACGATTTTGATTGTTTATTTATTACTTAGATGATGGATGGACGAGCTCACGGCCCACCTGGTGCTAAGTGGCTACCGGAGCCCATAGACTTCTACAACGTAAATGCGCCACCCACCTTGAGAGATATAAGTTCTAAGGTCTGAGTTAGTTACAACGGCTATCCCACCCTTCAAACTGAAACGCATTAATGCTTCACGGCAGAAATAGGCGGGGTGGTGGTACCTACCCGTGCGGACTCACTAGAGGTACTACCGCCAGTAATTATATATTTTATATTATATATTTAGTTATTTCAACGAGGATTTTACTTCACACGTAAGTCATCATCATCATTCTTTCCTATTACCCTCTGCTGGGATGTAGGGCTCAAATCAAATTTTTGCAATTACATCGGTCTTGGGCAGTCTGTTCTAGTTGCTCTCACGTCATGCCCAAGATCCCTAGCTCCTGCTCTACCGAGCGACGCCAAGTTGTTCTGGGGCGGCCTCTCTTCCTCTTGCCAGACACTTTCCAGGTCAGTGCTCTCTTTGATAGGTGGGTATCGGGCTTTCTCAAAATGTGACCAATCCAATCACACGTAAGTATGTCTTTATATTTCGTTCTAACTATCTCAACACAAAAAGTTACTTATTTTAAGATATAATTATTCACAATTACCTTTTCCACGATTGAACTACGGCTAAGTCGCATCACATAGCAACTTACTTATCGGGGCACGTACCCTCTGAAGATTTCTTCTATTTACATACAGAAACTGTCGAGACGGAGGTAATGATCCAGTAACTGAATTCTGAGTAAACGCTCCAACCAATTTTAATACATTATGTTAATGTATTTTACTTGTAATTTGTTTAGTGGGCTGGCAATATCGCGCGAGCTAACGCGAGAAAGGTGCATGAGGCTCTTGTGGCGTCGTCACCTTTTTCTCGTATATTGTATGGCCTAGTAACGAGAACTTTAAGCCAACTCTGATATTTTCTTCAGAAATTCTGTTATAATATAAAAATATGATATGAAGGGAATTAAGATGAGATTGATTAATTTGAGAATTAATTTATAGAAATAATTTTAATTGAGATATAACTTTAATTTGAGAATTTTTTGCTACGTACCATCCGGGTATGGAATGAGCTCCCCTCCACGGTGTTTATCGAGCGCTATGACATGTCCTTCTTTAAAAGAGGCTTGTGGAGAGTATTAAGCGGTAGGCAGCGGCCTGGCTCTGCCCCTGGTATTGCTGAGGTCCATGGGCGACGGTAACCACTCACCATCAGGTAGACCGTATGCTCGTCTGCTTGCAAGGGCAATAAAAAAAAGATAATTAAATCATTTCGGATGAAATAAAGTCTCAGTAAAATGGTGGTTATTCACTGAGACTTTTCCAATGTACTTTCTCGAAGAACTCGCGGAGCTACGTCAAGAGGCTTTGTTTTTCTCCATATTTGTGCACTTTCACAGATTCTAAACAGCGAATAAACTACTGTTATTGCACATTACGAACCTGAAGAAACGCTAATTTAACTAAAATGAAATGGTTCACGCAACTTTACTCCCCACCTTCCCGCCAAATAGTCTGACGTTACGTAAAACAAATGAGGTCGTCAGCTCAAAAGTGGCCTAACCCAAAATTCATATTCATGCTTATGTATTGCAATTTATTTAGAACATAATAAATTTTGATGCAAAATCGGTCTATCCCTAGTTTTAATCCTTAGATAACAGATGACTTTGTACAAACAAAATTTTATCACGTATTTTTTGCCTACGAAGTATTGTAAACGTTAATTTGAACCTCATTATCTCCATACTAAGTATGGTAAGCTTTTTTTTTTGGTCAAGAGGAAATCGCCGGACTCCCACCCTCCGCTGGGGATGGCGGGTGGGGCATGTCTGAGTCGAACTGACTAAAACCTCCTGTCGCTTAACAACCCACGTCCGAGCCTCGCATGAGACAGAACTAATGAAAAGGCAAAGGGGGTAGAGTGAAGCGTTTAGTGCGGAGCACATCTCTTCCATCAGGCCACTTTTGCGCTGATGGCCTCAAATGTGAGCGGTGTTTTTTCCACTACCTATTCACTGGTAGCCCAAGAGGCTATGCCGGTCACGCCCGAACGGGATGTGAGTGGCGTATTCTGACATCAGGTTTGAAGATAGCGACATTTACGTTATTCTGTTTATGGAGGTATGCTGTGAGATCGTCCAGTTATCTGCAGTATTAAGAAACATCTGAAGTATACCAATCGATCGAGTTAAACGGATCTTCCCCAACTATGTTCTTGTGATGAGACAAGAACCAGTATATCCAATCGTCATAATAAATGTCTCTAACAAAGCACAAAGCGACTTCGAAGTTTTTTTTTTATTGCTTAGATAGGTGGACGAGCTCACAGCCCACCTGCCACCCACCTTGAGATATAAGTTCTAAAGTCTCAGTATAGTTACAACGGCTGCCCCACCCTTCAAACCGAAACGCATTACTGCTTCACGGCAGAAACAGGCAGGAACCACCACCTACCTGCATATTTCTGCAAACCAGTGCGTGTTCACAAGATGCACAGCAAAGTAATCCAGTCCCTCCGTAGATGCGACGTTCTAAATGATCCGTGAAATTTAATCATAAACACCTTGTATGGTTAATTTTTTTTTCTTTTTTTTTCTATTCTTACTTGTTACATGTGTTTATCACAGACATTTTAAGAATAGAATTCGAGTTTCGAAATATGAATTCCAGAATACGAAATATGAATTCGAGTTTTTTATGGACCATGTCAGTGAATAGAATTATAGACTTTTGACCTTAACTGTGATTTGCTCCTGGGAAAGGAGTCCACGACTGATTGTGTATCAAAGTGGCCACTGCACCAGCAAGGCGATTAATAAGCAATTGACATACACATAAAATAACTATCAAATATCTAAAACTATGTAACTTTATGACATAATGGATTTATTACAATCAGAGCACAGAAATATGATTCAATCATATCAATGATGAAATCATGACGATAAATATCATTATCATTATTATAGACTGATACATTTTCTTTTTTCAACTGTCCATATTAGAATTTTTTTCTTTGTGATTTAAACGTCTTTAATATATATTTATCAGTCTCGGGTACCTATAACACAGGGAATCTTAAATTGGGGCCAGATAGCCTTGTGTGATTAATTCCCAGTTATTATATTGTATTATTGTTATAATATCTAACCTGAGCCTCATAAATAGCCGATGCATTCAAGTACAAGATCAGAGCATGGGGAATTATTGGAAAAAATAGTGTAACTTCATTACTTTGGAAAGAAAAAAAAATTAAAATCAAAAACTCTAGGCAAATAATACATAAATATTACAACAAATATAACACAAACATTTATAAGAGCTCTGACAACGTCAGGGCGAAAACGGGAATAAAAAAATAAAAAAAATGTCGCATAAAAAAAAGACTTAAACAAATTCAAAAACTGTAGCAGAACGAATAAATGTTTAACATTCATACTTAATCTAACACGATTTCTACATTAAACTTGTTACTGCATGAACATTTTAAATTCTTGAGACTCGAATATCTTATGCTTAGAAATAATAATATATTTTTGAAATTTCAGACAAAAGGTCGATCGGGTCACACGAATTGAGCGTTCGTAAACATTTCATGAAAATCAATTTACAGGTTCTGGATACTATATTTTTTCTCCAGTGAGGTTGGTACACGAACTCAGCACTTTTTAACTTTTGTCGTATTGAACAATGAGTTATCGAATGTCGATAATAATTCCTTCGCGATTTGTAGATGCGTTCGTTGCAGATTCCAGTTAAGGTGGTGGTAATTCGAATTGTAAGCTCGCACGGGCAGGTGTCACCATCCAGCCTTTGGGAGAGATATACGACAAAGGGAAGATCTTCCACCGAGCGGGCGATATTGCTCGGTAGACCGACGGTCCGAATATTGTTGTTCGGGACTTGTATATATGCGCTTTATCTTGAAAATGTCGTAAGCGAGATTCAGGCATCTGTCAATTATCTTGCGTTGTATGATGGCTACCCGCCACAAGCCTATTTCCGCCAAGAAGCAGTAATTCGTTTACGTTTGAAGGGTGGTGCAGCCGCTGTAGTGTAAAAACTGAGATTTATAAAGAGCTCATATCTCAAGGTGAAGTGGCGGTATATTTACGTTTGTAGATGTCTATGGGTGTCGGTGACCCCATAACACCAAGTGGACTGTGATCTCGTCCACCCATAATAGCATTAAAAAAAGATTCCCGATCGTTCTAATATTAGACGACAGTCGTCTGCTAAAACTCTAAATTGTATGATTCGCGAAAACCGAAGAAAAAAGGTAAGAATATTAATGCCACACACATGGGAAAGTTTTTTTTTTTTTTTTTTTTCGGGGTCGTCGTACTCCCTTACGGGGGCACGGAGCGGGCCTCGGGGCAAACCCCACTACCCGGGCAGACGCTCCCTGCCACATAGGGCAGGGGTGAAATGGATGCAAGACTGGAATGGGGGGGGGCTGTTCGCAGCGTGCTTCGGCACACTCACATCGACAAAAATACATACATATATATAATACGACGGGCTTGATGATGCAGGAGGAGTGATGCCCGTGGACGACGCACCCTGGCGCCGGCTGCTGTCCTCTGCTTCCTAATGCTTTTTTTTTTTTTTTTTTTTTTTTTCCTCCTTACTATCTAACTACAACTAACTACAACTAAACTAAAACTAACTAAACTACTATATACAGACAGGGACAACAGTCAGCAACCGTGGGGCCCGCCACCGGCCCCATGCCGCGGCCCCACCTCTACAAACCAGAGGAGGAGCCGCGGCACTAGTTTGGCGCTCACCTGTTCTGGGCTCCCCAAAAGGGGAAGACCATCGCGGGGAGGGACCGATATGAAACACTCCCCAGACGGGGGAGTGGTCCACCCAACGGGGGTGGAAAATGGGTCCCCATAAGGGGGTACCCCAACAATGTGGGGGGAAATGAAGAGTGTGGACAGCTCAGTCCCATGGGGGCACTCATTATGAGCACTCCCATATCACTCCGGTTAAGCCGACTATCTTACCATAGCCGGGGGTTCCAGTAGCTCCCTTGGTAGCGCCCGACCATCAGGTGGTCTGGCGTGCAAGGGAGCTATATTGTGGAGGTGCTCGTGGGGTCCACCGTCAGCCCGCTCGTAAAGATTACGAGCTAGCCTCCGGATGAACTCCTCGAGCGACTCCACATCCAGATCCCGGGCGATTACGTCATTTCTGACGTAACGCCCTGCTCCGACTATCGTGCGAAGAGCCAGATTTTGCTGGACCTGTAACCTCGCCCGCATACCCTGCGGGATGAGGTAATACCAGGCCTCAGCTGCGTACGTGATACGGGAACGGACATACGTCTTATAAATGCCGAGCTTAGTCCTGACCGGCAACCTGGAGGCCAACACCGGCCGGAGGAGGAATCTCGCACAGCGAGCGGCCGCCAACGCCTTATTGGCGTGGGCGGTCATCCTCAAACTCCGGTCGATATCGACCCCCAAGTACCGGACGCTGGACCTAAACTCGACATTAGCGCCACGGAGACTGAGCTGTCCCGGGACGAGTGTTGTGCGGACCGGACTGAAGAGGATAGCCGCAGTCTTCCCCACGTTGACCGCGACCCTCCATCGGTCCAGCCACTGGGGCAGTAAGTCCAATAGCCTCTGCATCCTCGAAATGGCCGCAGAGGGGACGTTGGATGACGAGAAGTAGGCGCTGTCGTCGGCAAACAGCGCCAACTTCACGTCTACTTCCCACGCTTGGAGGTTACCCTCGAGCGTGGGAATGTCGTTTGTGTAGAGACCATAGAGGAGTGGGGCCAGGACGCTTCCCTGCGGAACTCCGGCCGTGACTGGGCGCACCGACGACTTGGCGCCCTCGACCGCGACAAAGAAGGATCTTCCCTCCAGGTACGACCTCAGCAGTCGCACGTAGGCGTGCTGGAGGTCCGTGTTCTGCACCAGCTTGTGGATCAGTCCCGCATGCCAGACACGGTCGAAGGCCTTCTCGATATCGAGAAAGACTGCGGCCGTGTACTGGCGCGCGTTGGACCGATCCGCCAAGTGATGCATGACGCGGACCAATTGCAGCGTTGTCGAGTGACCGCTGCGAAACCCGAACTGCTCGGGTCTGGGAAGGATGTGCGGCGACACCCTTCTCAGCAGCAGCCTCTCGAACAACTTGCCCACATGCGACAGCAAGGTGATCGGACGGTAACTGGAGGGATTTCTCCTATCCTTGCCGGGTTTGGGCAAGGCGATAACCTTGCCCAATTTCCAAATTCCCAGGAAGTGTCCTGTGGACAGAATGGAATTGAACAGCCGTGTCATGTATGACACGACCGTTTCAGGGAAGTGGAAGAATGCGAGGGAGGGAATACCGTCCTCACCCGGCGCCTTGCGCCTCTTCATCCGCTTGATGGAGAGGCGCAATTCACTGGGAGTGATGAAAACATCATCTCCCAACGGTGTTACCGGGGAGGAGAGTAGGTTCGCTACGCTCTCTTCCACCGATTGGTGGAATGCGGCCTCTGAGGGTGCAGAGTCATTTGGAACGAACTGCCGCTCCAGCATTGCGGCCAGGACATCGGCGCGGGCCTGAGCCGAGAAGCATCGGTTGCCCCTCTCGTCCACGAGTGGACAAGTCGGGGCAGGCCGATTTGAGAGCTGGCGGCAAAGTCAGTGGAGGGACACAGAAGAGGGGTCCTCACGGGCCTCCTCAATCCGTTCCTCCCACGTGTAGCCCCGGAAGGAGCTAATCTTCGCCGCCAACTCCGCTTCCAACTCATTAAGCTCGCGCTTGATCCTGGGACAACGAGTTGTCGCCCAGAGCCTCCTCAGGCCCCTCTTCCGGCGAATGATCGCCTTCAGATGGGCCGGGAGTCTACCTCTGGGCCCGCCGCTGGGCACAAGAGTCGTCGCCCGGTCAATCGCTCCCCTGATGGAGTCGAAAAGGCGGACTGCCGCGTCGTCGACCCCCTCAGGGGTGTTGGGGTCCTGAATTACGGGAAGGTCGACTAGTCGTCTCTTAAAGAGCTCCCAGTCGACCTTCGGTCGTAGGGGCGAAGTCACAACCCGGGTGAGCCCCATTCCCAGTGTCACCAGGATAGGGAGATGGGGGGTACCCAGGTCGTACAGTGCCTCGATCGTTACGGAGCACCGTAGCCCCTTATGAACACACACGTCCAGCACATCGGGCTGGTATCGCGCGGCGGTCGGGACTGTGGGTTCATCAGGGCCGACCACATGGGAAAGTTTTGATGTCCTCAATCATCCATCCTAATCGTAGAATTCAGTTGAGTACGACTATGCTTTCGTGCCTCCTTTAACCGACTTCAAAGAGAAAGATGTAGTTCTCAATTCGGACCATAAGTTTTTTTTTATGTATTTTTTTTTCAGTAGTAATTAAAAATCGCCGCGCTACCTTATCCCTCATAGGCATCCGATGTAAATAATATTAATTATTACATCGTAATTGATTTTGGTTTGATTTTGATTTTGTTTTTCTAACATTCTATAAATTTATTTATTGACATTATTAGTAAACAACGAACACAATGAAATGAAATGCGTTTATTTCAGGCAACTTAAGCCCATAAAATTTCACATACAATTACATAATATTTAAAACAATAAAATTAAAATTACAATTTATCAGAATTATTAAAAATAAAAATAAACAAAAATGAAATTAAATCAAATGAAACCGAATTAAAATTATTAAAATTAAAATTGACAACTACTAATATAAAATTAAATAAAGGAACTAATAGAATGAATAATGAAATAATGTTAACTGAGTAACCACAACTATACTAGACACTGTGGTAGATTAACGAGAGATAGATACTTACTATATTATATAGTCTGAGTTTAAAATTGATTCCCCTGAAACTTATAGAGTTATATTAATTTACATCATTCAACACCGGTCTCGCTGTAGGCACGTCAAAACTAATTTATATTCAACTACTTACAGTTTCGGAATCCTCTTGAATCCCACTCGACAAAAGTTATCCATCTATTTGTGATCCCTCGGAAGAGTGACTTGGACCGCAAATACTTCGAATCCGTTGTACATTACAATATAGGTGAAGTCCGCTATGTGTTTGAGTGGAATTATGAAATTTTCAGCGTTTCCTATTTATATACAATATAACATTGTTCCGCGTGAATGTTCAGTAGTCATATACTTTATCGCGTGGTCTTAGTCGATATCTTTGTTAAAGGTATTATTATTTATTTATTTATTTATTTATGTACACACAAAAAAGAAGACATAGTACAGAGTAATAGGAAAATTATGTACAAAGGCACTGCTTATTTCTTTAAGAAATCTCTTCCAGCAGACCTGCGAGAGGAACAGCTGAAATAACAAATACAACATGAGAATTATAGTAACGCACATATACATAGCAAATATTGTTAAACTTGAATACAAAATATTATAAGTAACACAGTATATACGAAGAGTATAGAGCAATGATCATTCGGTTGATGAGAGATAGAATTGTTTAATAGATAGTATTAGATAGGTATTTAAGATTTGAGTATTAGGTATACAGTATTTGAGTATTGATGCTCTTCTCTGGCTTTCTTTTTTTCCTACCTAAGCTGATTGTCTAGAGACCATGTCAGCGTCACCGGGCTAGTAGGTAAGCTCATGGGGCTCAAACCTGACGATGTTGCTAACACGAACCCTTGCTAGAGCTGCTTCGCAGAATCTACCACCGGATCGGAAACCCGACCCGCTGAGAAGATCCGGCGAGAAAATCAGTGGGCTGTGTCTGTGGGATAATTTACTCGCCGAACCTTTCGTCGCAAGTGACGGGTTCGACGAAAACGATGACCGGTCTCTCGAATTACGTAAACATACTACTAAGACCCAGTTTGAAGCTCTTTAGCTGTTCTTATATATTTTTATTACTAACAAAATTGGCCAGAGATAGAGAGTTCCAGCTAAATAGCATAAGTCTTTTAGATGAGAGTAATTTAGTAGCTTTCTGAACTACGCACAAAAGAATACAATTAATGAATTGATCCTTTGTTTTAATTAGAACGGATCGTAAAAAAAAACTGTTAATCTATTTATAACGAAATCAGGAATACTGGTTTGAAGAGTAAGGCTTAAAAACAAATGAGGTACAATAACTCACCTTGGCAGAAGACATTCTTGTTGTGGCTCACAGTCGCCTACAGGCGTTTAACCTCAAATTAAATTAAGTAGGTCATAATGAGAAGGGATGTCAGGCGATGACCATATTAAGGCCCATAGAACCTATTATGGCCGTTTAAAAAAATACAAAAAAATATATATCCAAAAGAGTCCCCTCCCTTTTTTGTACCCGAAGCCGAGCCTTCAACGAGATTTCCGCTCGAAAGGGGCACCGTGTACATAGGATTTCCCCCTAAACTGACAAAACGGGGGTCACACAAGATAAATAGAAGTGATTTAAGCCACTAAATGACCCCCCAGAAGAAGCCGCCTAGGATCTAATGTCTTTTAGCGATTACCGGAGACATCAGAAAGCGATTGCCGCCACAATCTAACCTACGGTTAAATCATTCTGCTAACCTAGTTTAAAAATCATGCGGTTTTGATTATTCTTAAGCTTATATTAGGTAATTATTTCCTGAGGAATAATGATAAATGCGTGCACGATTTGAACATCGACGTAGTCGCGTTATTGGACACCCTACGTCTTATCGTATTTCATTCCCGGAGACATATTTTCAACCTTCGATTACTACTAAAAACACTTCGGCAATATAAAGCAAACTTTATTTCTATACGTCTCCGTACATTCCCAGGGCGTGTCCAGCCTAGATTATTTTTTCCTACCCTACCGAAAAGAACTTAATAAAATTTGTCCGGACGGCAAATGCCGAATTCTTTGTAAGTCCAACGTACCAACTGGGAACTTTCTCCAACAGTTTTCCCCCTTTGATCTCATATTTATGTGCCCACCAGAGTTTTATGAACTTCTTTTTCTCTCGTATTTTCATTTAACTTTATCTCATTTATTATAATGCGTAAAAGTATGTTTTTGGTTCTTTAACTCGGCTCCGTCGGATTGGTTTTCTTTGTGTTACATCTTGTTTGACTTTTGTGTCATCCGCCACTTAATTTCTCTTGAGGTCCTTCGTTTTAAAATTTTAGGAATGAAGTATTTCAATATTTTTTTATGACCGTAGCCCGATTATTTAAAAATGGGCAGTGAAGCGATTTAATAAGGAATACGAAAAATAATATCTAAATTCAACATTATTTGGCCGCTAAACTCTTTTTTGAGACAGAATTTTAATAAATTCAATTAGGTATTTGGACCATTGCATCATCCCCCACCGGAGCAGAGCTCAGGCATATCGTCTAGAACCACTGACGCGTTTCCAGAGATCTTTTTTGCGACGTACAATCCGGCTTTTTTTCATTGCTTAAATGTGTGGACGAACTCACGGCCCACCTGATGTTAAGTGGTTAACGGAGACCATAGACATCTACAACATAATTGCCGTGACCCACCTTGAGATATGAGTTCTAATTCAAATTTCAAATTCAAATTCAAAATCATTTATTTCAACTTAGATGTCAGTATGACACACTTGTTGAATGTCAAAATACAAATAACAATGTTAACTCTACCACCGGTTCCAAAAAAAGCCACAGTCCTGAGAAGAACCGGCGAAACAAACTCAGCGGGCTTTTTTTTTTTTTTGTTTTTTCTTAAATATTTTCTTTTTTTTAAATAAATTGAAATATTCACAATAAAAGAAAAAACAAGTCAAAAAAAATACAATTAAAAAAAAAAAAAATATTATTGAAAAATGAAAAGGCCAGAAGCGAGCGCCTCATTCCCACGTAGTGCCATCCAGTAAATAATCCTTAACTTTATAATATGCCTTGTTGCACAAACGTTCCTTAACAGTTTTCTTAAATCTATGAACAGGTAGTAGTTGAACGTTTAGTGGGATCTTGTTGAAAAGCTGTACACCCAGCCCCCTAAAAGAGTTGCTTATTTTCTTAATTCGAGCCGCCGGCAACGCAAGCCTATGTTTGTTCCTAGTGTTCACATTGTGCAAATCGTAGACTCTGGGGAATTCTTCAATGTTTTTACGCACGTACAATAAATTTTCAAAAATGTATTGGGACGCTAAAGTTAGAATTTTGATTTCCTTAAACTTGTCCCTCAAGGATTCCCTCGGGTGCATATTATAAATAGCACGAAAAGCCCTCTTCTGCAGGATGAAAATCGTTTCGACATCGGCAGCATTGCCCCATAGCAAAATGCCATAGGACATAACACTATGAAAATAACTAAAATAAACCAGGCGTGCCGTATCTTCATTAATATACATTCGTATTTTTTTTACCGCAAACGCTACAGAACTAAGCCTACTCGCTAACTTGCATATGTGAGGACCCCACTGCAGCTTAGAATCAACTGTTATACCAAGAAAAACTGTCGAATCCACAAGCTCCAGTGTCTCTCCACTTACAGTAATATTAGTGTCAACTTGTCTAACATTAGGTGTGGTAAATTTTATACATTTTGTTTTTTTGTTATTTAATAACAGATTATTAACACTAAACCAATGTACCACGCGCGAGATAGCATCATTCACATCGTCATAATCTTCCAAATGTCGTTTAATTTTAAACAATAATGATGTATCATCAGCGAATAATACGACCTCGTGACGGGTTTCAATAAACTTAGGTAAATCATTGATTTAGAACACAAGAAATAGGAAGGGACCCAATATGGAACCCTGAGGAACACCCATATTAAGTAAGACACCGGAAGATCTCGTTCCTTTAACGTCTACCTTTTGGATTCTTCCGGATAAATAAGATTTAATAAGTTCTAATGAAACGCCCCTAATACCATAATGGTGTAATTTCCTCAACAATGTATTATGCTCAACACAATCAAACGCTTTAGATAAGTCGCAGAAAACCCCAAGGGCATTATGCGACTCTTCCCAAGCCTGAAAAATATTTTTAATGAGATCTACACCTGCATCAATAGTTGACCGACCTCTAGTGAATCCATATTGTTTGTTATGAAGCAGGTTATTGGAATTGAAGTGGTTCAAAAGTTGTTCCATATAATTTTTTCAAAAATTTTACTCATTGTAGGTAGTACTGAAATGGGCCTAAAGTTAGAGGGGTCAAAAGTACTACCAGATTTAAATAAAGGTATTATTTTACTATATTTCATTAGATCAGGAAACACACCACCATCAATACGGTCATTAAATATTGTAGCAAGGTAAGGTGCAATTATATCAATAATGGATTTTATAACATTAATTGAAATTCCCCATAAATCACCAGTTTTCTTAATATTAATGAGCTTGAAATTATCAATTATGTCCTTTATATCAATATTTGTGAACTTAAAGTTAACACTGCATTTATCAACATGATTTTGCAGTAATGATTCTAAGGTCTCAGTATATTTACAACGACCGTCCCAGCCTTCAAACCGAAACGCATTACTGTTTCTCGGCAGAAATAGGCAGGGCGGTGGTACCTACCCGTGCGGAGTCACAAGAGGTCCTACCACCAGTAAAATGAACTCCCCTCTACAGTGCTTCCCAACCGCTATTACGAGTCCTTCTTCAAACGATGCCTATGGAGAGTGCTTAGCGGTAAGCTATCTGGTACTGACCCTGGCATTAGTGACTTCCAACAGATGGCCCGTATGCTCGTCTGCGTACAAAGACAATAAAAATAAAATTATTTTAAAACAAACTTTTCTACTACTAATAATAATGGTAATGTTATAAAAACAAGTAAATAAATCATCGATGACTTGTGTGTTAAAGTTATTATTAATACATCTGATTGATAAAATAATACCTTAAAAATACTTTAATTTAAAAATAAGCAAATAAAATCTGTCAACATGACAGGCTTAGGGTGAGCGAGAAAGAAAACAATATTTTTAACTCACGAGAACCTAAAATAATACATAATCTTTCGTTCGCTGTTACATTAAAATTAATTTCTAAACATTCAAAAATGTTCTCAACAAAACAAACAAAGAAGCTGTTAATTTGTTTGCGAATTATTCAGATTTAACCTTTGAGTCGAAGCTACGATCGAATTTTGATCTGACCTAGATTCGTTAAGGCTTTACCCGAAACGATTTATATTTGAGAGTGTTGTTTAATTTAAATATCACTAGAGGTCCCGCAGTAGACGATAGGCAAACTATACGAACGGCTCCTTCGTAAACGCCTCTGGGACTTCGTATCCGCGAACAAAATTCTTATAGACGAGCAGTTTGGATTCCGCGCCAGACACTCGTGCGTCCATCAAGTGCACCGCCTCACGGAGCACATCTTACTAGGGCTGAATAGGCGGAAACCCATCCCGACAGGAGCCCTCTTCTTCGATATAGCGAAGGCGTTCGACAAAGTCTGGCACAACGGTTTGATATACAAACTGTATAACATGGGGGTGCCAGACAGACTCGTGCTCATCATACGAGACTACTTGTCGAACCGTTCGTTCCGATATCGAGTCGAGGGAACGCGTTCCCGGCCCCGTCACGTCAGAGCCGGAGTCCCGCAAGGCTCCGCCCTCTCCCCGTTACTATTTAGTTTGTATATCAATGATATACCCCGGTCTCCGGAGACCCATCTGGCGCTCTTCGCCGATGACACCGCCATCTACTACTCGTGTAGGAAGAAGGCGTTGCTTCATCGACGACTTCAGACCGCAGCCACCACCATGGGACAGTGGTTCCGGAAGTGGCGCATCGACATCAACCCCACGAAAAGCACAGCGGTGCTCTTCAAAAGGGGTCGCCCTCCGAACACCATGCTGAGCATCCCCCTCCCGACTAGGCGCGTCAACACCTCCGCCCCCGCCATTCGCCCAATCACGATGTTCGACCAGCCCATACCGTGGGCCCCGAAGGTCAAATATTTAGGCGTCACCCTCGACAGTAGGATGACATTCCGCCCTCACATCAAGACGGTACGCGACCGTGCCGCCTTCATTCTAGGATGTCTCTACCCGATGATATGTAGGCGAAGTAAAATGTCCCTTAGAAATAAGGTGACACTCTACAAAACTTGCATACGCCCCGTCATGACCTATGCAAGTGTAGTGTTCGCTCACGCGGCCCGCACTCACTTAAAGTCATTCCAAATTATTCAATCCCGTTTTTGCAGGATAGCCGTCGGGGCCCCGTGGTTCGTCAGGAACGTCGACCTCCACGACGACCTGGACTTAGAGTCCACCAGTAAGTATATGCAGTCGGCGTCGATGCGCCACTTCGATAAAGCGGCACGACACGAGAACCCTCTCATCGTGGCCGCCGGTAACTACATTCCCGATCCTGCGGACAGAATGGAAAGCAGGCGACGTCGCCCAAAACACGTCATCTCGGATCCTCCCGATCCACTAACGGTGCTTCTAGGTACTTCAAGCACCGGTCACCGTTCTCGTCGAACCCGTCGCTTGCGACGAAGAGCTCGACGAGTAAATTAACTCTCAGACACAGCCCACTGAGTTTCTCGCCGGATCTTCTCAGTGGGTCGCGTTTCCGATCCGGTGGTAGATTCTGCGAAGCACGGCTCTTGCTAGGGTTCGTGTTAGCAACGTCATCAGGTTTGAGCCCCGTGAGCTCACCTACAAAAGTTAGGGTTACGCTGATATAGCCTCTCAAGGCTCTCAGCTTAGGTAGGAAAAAAAAAAAAAAAAAAAAAGTCGAAATTCGACTATAATTGATTGGAATTGTAAGTTTGAACACTATTATGATTATATTTTATACTTCTATAATCACAACTTTCGCCAAGACTACACTATAAAAAATATTAACAAAGACAAACAATATTTAATCTATTCTCAATTTGACAACAGATGTCAAGAACAAAAGTTTGACATTATATAGTATGCATACGTGTGTATGTGTACGTCAAATACATGGTATGTAGTGTGTGTAATGTTTTCTTTATTGATTTCATATATCTTTTATGCATTATTTTAAAAAAATATTAGCATTGTGCACTTCTTCTTTTTTTTTTTTTTTATGATTGAAACTTTACTGGTGGCCCGAAGGCCTTTCCAGTTTCACCAGGACAGGTGGGCGAGCAAAGGCTCAGCCAAGAGGTGTGGGATTTGCTAACAACTGCCCGAGCGCCTCCGAAGGAGACCTAACAACTCAAGAGCAATTGTTTCGCGAATGAATCTACTACCGGATCGGAATCGCGACCCGCTGAGAAGATCCGGCGAGAAACTCAGCGGGCTGATGCATGGGTTAGGTTGCACGTCGACCTCTTTGTCGAGTTCGACGAGTACGGTTACCGGGGTCCCTAAGCCTGCCCCTAGTATTAGAGCTGAAGGCATCTAATGCAAAGGTTATTGGATCTGATGGATCCGTAAGGACGTGTCTAGGGCGTCGACGGTGACTGGCTCCTGCATGATCAGGATTCGGGGAGTAGTCAGCGGCGGCAACGATAAGGCGATTATCATGACGCATAGCCTTATCGAAGTATCGTTCCGACGCTGACTTCATGTATTTCCGAATTGATTCGAGGCCCAGGTCGTCGTGTAGGTCAACGTTCCTCATGAACCACGGAGCCCCGACAGCTAACCTGCAAAAGCGGGATTGTAGGGATTGGAGGGTGTCTATGTGTGTGCGGGCCGCGTGAGCGAACACCACACTCGCGTAAGTCATGACGGGCCTTATGCAAGTTTTGTAAAGTGTCACCTTGTTCCGAAGGGACATTTTACTCCGCTTACAGATCATGGGGTAGAGTCTACCGAGAATAAACGCGGCACGGTCACGGACTGATTTTATATGCGGGCGGAATGTCATCGATGCATCCAGGGTAACGCCCAGGTACTTGACCTTCCTAGCCCAGGGTATGGGTTGTCTAAAGAGAGTAATCGGGGGTGTGAGATTCCTCCTCCTAATCCGGGAGGAAATCCGTGTGGAGCTTCCCCTCTGAAATAGCACCGCAGTACTTTTCGCTGGGTTGATGTCTATGCGCCATTTTCGGAACCACTGTCCTAGGGCTAGGGCTGCGCTCTGAAGCTTCTTCGCGATTAGGGACTTATTTCTACTAGAATAGTAAACAGTCGTGTCGTCGGCGAATAAAGCTAAATGGGTCGGCGGCGACCGGGGAATATCGTTGACGAATAAGCTAAATAGGAGGGGTGAGAGGACAGAGCCTTGCGGGACTCCAGCTGTGAGAGGTCGTGGGGAGGAGCGGGTTCCCTCGACTCGATATCGAAAAGAGCGGTTCGACAAGAAGTCCCGTATGATGAGCACGAGACTATCCGGCACGCCCATGTTGAATAGTTTGAAAATCAAACCATTGTGCCAGACTTTGTCGAACGCTTTTGCGACGTCGAAGAAGAAAGCTCCCGTGTATAACGGTTTTGGTCGATTAAGCCCCACAAGAATGTGCTCCGTGAGGCGGTGCACCTGTTGAACGCATGAGTGATTTGTACGGAATCCGAATTGTTCATCGATGAGAATGCCCTTGGATGAGACGAAGTCTCTGAGGCGTTTATAGAGCAGACGCTCATACAGTTTGCCTAGAGACATGAGGAGGCTAATCGGGCGGTAGCTCGTCGGATGATTTTTTGGTTTACCGGGTTTATGTATGCCGATAACGTCCGCTTCTTTCCACACCGCGGGAAAGATACAGTTCGCCATAGCGGCATTGAAAATAGATGCCAACATCACGATGAGTTGGACGGGTAGAAGTTTAATAACGCGGTTAGATATACCGTCGGAACCGGGAGCCTTGCGAGGACGTAGGTCTTTGATCAAGTCTTTAACTTCTATCGGGGTGACGGGTGGTAACGCATCCGATGGTGGCAAGGAGGCTCTGCGTTCTACCTCACTGTCTACTAATTCTACATGAACAGGGTCCACGGATTGAGTGCTGGGCGTGCACTGGGTTTGCAATGTATCGGCCAGCAGCTCTGCTTTTTCGTCATCATCGAACGCTGCGAGTCGGCCTGAGGGGCCTACGAGGGGGGGCATAGTTACTACCGTATCCGATTTGAGAGTACGAGCTAAGCGGTAGTAAGACCTTTGGGAGGGCGCGAGTCCTTCTAAGAAATCAGACCATCTGGCATCTCGGACTTCGGCGATGCGAGACTTTACGTCGCGTTGTAGGGCACGCATTCGAATACGATTTTCCGCGGTAGGATACCTGTCGTAGGCGCGTATCGAGGCGTTCTTAGCTCTAAGGAGTTCCCTAATATCGTCGGACAATTTGAAGCGGTGAAGGAAGTCCTCCGCTACAACTTGTTTCGATGACCTATCTAATGTCGAGGTGATGTGTGACGTTAAGATGTCTATGGCTTCAGCGGTATCCTGAGGAGACGGGATAGAGTCCGGGTTAAACGGGAGCGATGGTGGATCAGATTCAGCCAGGCTGATGCCCAGCGTGTGCCAATCCACCACAGTCCTCGTGACGGGAACGGAATCGGGAGCGCGACCGAGCTTCATAACGACGGGACGGTGGTCTGAATCTAACTCTGAAACTACTTCGATCGAGTGTAAGCGCAGAGTTACGTTTTTTAATAACGCTATGTCGAGTATATCCGGGCGATGCGCGATATTTAGCGGGTAGTGAGTCGGGGTTAGCGGAGCGACGATATCGAAGGCGAGATCATCGACTAACGCGTCAAGCCGCCTGCCATTCGGGGTTGTGGTGTGTGAGTTCCACCTGATGTGTTTACAATTTAGGTCGCCCGCCAGAATGACAGAGCTCCCCATACCGAGCAGCGCCTCGATATCACTGCTTAGAACGATCTTACCCGGTGGAAGATAAACGGACGCGATAACGATCGGCGCGTGTCCCGTCAGTGAGATTCGGCACACTGATGCTTCGATATTAGCGAGCGCGGGAGGATCGAGCGGGACGCAATGCAGGGCTCTTCTATAGTAAATGACGGTACCACCACCACGGGCAGAGAGCCTGTCGTTCCTGACCATGTTATAGTTCGCGATTTTAGGGTCACGGCGCGCGGGCTTAAGTAGGGTCTCCTGCACTAAAAAGATATCAATTTGATGGTCACGCAAAAAGTCAGAAACCTGATCACGTTGATTTGCGAGACCGTAAGCGTTAAAAAATCCTATCGTTACGGATAGGGGCTTTATTCTACTTATATACGCCATTGATTACCGGCGGAGTGAGGGGAGGACGTACGTATTTAATGACGCGTATACGTCGGCGTATTCTTGCACAACGGCGATAAAGTGTTGTGCAGTGGAGGCAGCGCGAATGGCGTCGCCCAAAGCGTTAACGCGCTCAAAGTTGATCGACTGAAAGAAGTCGATCGCTAAAGCGAGATTGTCGGACGCGGTCGGAGGGCAAGTCGCGGGAGAGGGACGAGTCGCGGGGGCGGGACGAATCGCGGAGGAGGGAGTTGTAGCCGTGTTCGTGTACGGCAGCGGTTTTGCCCAGGCCGAGACACTGGGCACCGCCGCCGGAACGAACGCTGGCTTAGCCTGCGACGCAGAGGGTGCCGTGGCTTTGATGTCTGGGCCGGAAGCTCGGAGGCGGTTTTGGCGGGCGACGCGGCGATTTATTTTAGGGGCTCGGGGGCAACCACGGTAATTCGCGGGGTGACCCTGTGTTCGACACAGGACGCAGCTAGGCGGTTCCGTCGCGGTTTTTTGGTCGCGAGCGCAGAGGGCCGTGGCGTGATCGCCCAAACACTTAACACATCGGGGGCGCGCGTGACAGTTACGGGAAGAGTGCCCGTACAATTGACAGTTATGGCACTGGCTAGGAGTGCCTTTTTTATGGGGGGCTTCGATGGCGATACCGGAGAGCCTACAGACGGTCTGTGTGTTGAAGATTTTCTTACCCTCGGGGGTAGGCTGGAGGGTGACTAGAACCATATTATATGGCTCCCTACCGCGACCGGTGTGCATACGGTGCACAGAATTCACTGGAAAGCCCTGTTCTAACAGATCGGCCTTGACGAGCTCTACATCTAACTCTTTAGGGATTCCGCGTATTACAACGCGGAGTTCGCGCTCCTCCTGGAGCGTATAAGTATGGAAACTTATACGTTCCTTACGGAGGTAAGAAGAGAGGGCCCTATGGTCGTCGGGTGTTTGAACCTTAATTTGAATGCCGTTCGCGAGGTTACGGGCATTCGTGAAATTTATATTTTTGGCCTTAAGGGCCAGGCAAACTCGATCCCAAGCTGCCTTCTCCTGAAGGATAACCGGGGGAGGGGTCTGGGTTTTATTTTGTGCCACCGGACGCGGCGACGGAGTGGCACGGGCTGGGGGCGCAACGGGAGTCTGAGGGCGGGGGCGCGACGCGTTCACGGCTTTGCTAATTTTAGCGACCGCGGGAGCTCGAGACTCCGCGGCACGCTTCTTACCCTTCTGTACCAGGGTGAATCCATCCGTCGATGAGGCGGGGGCGAGGTCGACCTCCATGTCCGAGTCAGAGTCGGAGCACGAGGAGGCGGGTGCAGGCGACCTACGAGCAAGTGTAGGTGTTTTAGAGGGCGCGACGGAGGCCGCGGATGATCGCTCAGCTGAAACGATGGTCACGGCGGACGACGCAGCAGCTTTTCTCGCCAGTATAGGCGACACGGGAGCGGCAGGCACGACAGAGGCTGCGGTGCTCAATGCAGAAGCTCTGCACGCAGGTACAGGCGACGCAGGAGCAGCGAGCGCGGCGGAGTCCTCGAGAGGGCTCGCAGTGTGATTGGCCTTGAAGGCCAGAAACTCTGAGGCGAGCTGTGGGTGGCGAAGTCGGAGGAATTCCGCGAATACAGCGTCCATGATCGCTGAGTACCCAGGTGGGGCGGCCCCGGGTCTTGAAACACTCGCCTTGCGGCGAGGCCCCAACTTCTCGGACCTGAGCGGTTCTATTGAACACAGGTGGCAATGCGGCGCGATTACTACAGGACAAAGAAAAAGCACAACAAAACAGAAATTACAAAAAGAAACAAAACAAATAAATACTTGCAGGAAAACACTTTGTCGGCAAATGTTCCACGAACACAAAAATAACTAAAACAAAACAAATAAAAGCTTCCAGGAAACACACTTGGTCGGCAGATGTATCACGAACACAGGCCGCGCGAACAATGGCCGGGCTAACAAAAGCCGGGCGAACAAAGACCGGGCGATCGAGTGGACGATGAGCACGTCCGCACGTGACGGGTGCCTCTATCGGAATGCACTTCTTCTCTATATTCTCTATAAGTATGGAAAATTTCATACTCCTCCGTCCGCGCAATTTTCGTGAAAAGGGATACAAAGTTTTTGCTTCACGTATTAATAAATACTATAAGCTTTCATAATGTTTTGTAAATCAAATATGTTCTCTAATATTACATGCGTTAGTCGTGGGAGGCACCCGCCTACGAGGGTTGACATTCTGTGTACAAATTCACTAAACGAAGGATGCTCTTCCAATTAGTTATTATAAAAACCTAGACTACATATGTATTCTTAATATGCCTTTATTATTGGTTATTTCTAGCTATCCTCCTCGCGTCGTTTTCCTCATTACTGAGGGTTGTGACTCCCCCGCTGCATCAGTTTCTCCCGTACGATTTATTTCCATCCGCTGCGATCCTTAGCTTCATGAAGGGCATTGTGAAAGTTGATGTTCAGAGAAGATCGTATTTGGTCCGACCATCTCGTGGGAATGCCTCCTCTGGGACGTTTGCCATCGATCTTTCCTGTCACCATCAGCTTTTCTAGATTGTGACCCTTTTTACGAGCAATATGTCCGAAGAATTCCAGCACCCTATGAATGCATTTCTGGCCTACGGAACAACTATAGTTTTCTTTATGCTTTGTACTTGATACTTCTTATCATCATACCATCGGACCGGACACTACCAGATCAGAACTCGTCTAGAATAGCTGCACTTATCTATACTAGGCTTTCAGAGATCTCTTTTGCCACGCACCATCCGCCTTTGGAAAGAACTCCCCTTCCCGGTGTTTTCTGAGCGCTACGGTACATCCTTCTTCGAAAGAGATTTGAGAAGAGTCTTCGATAATAAAGAGCGGCTTGGCTGTGCCCTCTATTAATGTCCATGTTTTTTTTTTATTGCTTAGATGGGTGGACTCACAGCCCATCTGGTGTTAAGTGGTTACTGGAGCCCATAGACATCTACAACGTAAATGCGCCTTCCACTTTGAGATATAAGTTCTAAGGTCTCAAGTATAGTTACAACGGCTGCCCCGCCCTTCAAACCGAAACGCATTACTGCTTCACGGCAGAAATAGGCAGGGTGGTGGTACCTACCCGCGCGGACTCACAAGAGGTCCTACCACCAGTAAAAAACTACCTGTAGCATTGTTATACAACGAAGTTACCGTCGTATTATAACTTAAAATTATAAATAAAATAAAACTAGGTTATTAGTGCTTGATTGAACAAGCTTAATATAATAATAAATAATAAATAAGCTTAAGCTAAATAATAAAAAAAAAAAAAAAAAAAAAAAAAAAAAAAAAAAAAAAAAAAAAAAAAAAAAAAAAAAAAAAAAAAAAAAAAAAAGGTATGACGAAGCCAAAATCACGTAATTCATTTTGCCTATAATTCGCCTATAATTCAGTGAATTTGTCGGCAACCAAACTAAAGCGCTGCGTTTTGCTATGACGAACGGCCATGTACTACCGTTTCTCTTCACAATAAACTATAATATTTCACGTCGCAACTCACACACAACTCACACACAAGTCACATCGCGTGACTTGTTCGTATAACTCGATAATTTGTATCGTAATGTCAGGAACGGTAGTGCGACTGAGATTTGTTGATTTATAGCTGTAAAACTGATGAAGCTAATTTCCGGTTGGCATGATAAGGTAAGTTGTTTTATTTATTTATTTTTATTGCGTGTTAAACGAGATCAGCTTACCAGATTGCCCATTGATCATGGCCGCCCATAAAGAACATTATCGCCACCCATCTTAAGACATGATGTCAGGATTAACTATAGCACTACGATTGCTCTTCAAATCGGAACTTAAATAGTATATTTATTTATTTACTTTAGTCTTTTTGCAAACTAACGATAGTACTAAAACATTTGTACGGTATTAATGGTAACTTAAGTAGCCGTCTGAAGCTTATGAAGTCGCCGTGGCCTAAAGGATAAGACGTCCGGTGCATTCGTGTCTAGCGATGCACTGGTGTTCCAATTTTTCTAATGAAATACTTAGTTATCTATCAATGTTCACGATTGTCTTGTTGAAGGAATGACATCGTGTAATAAAAATCAAACTCGCAAAATTATAATTTGCGTAATTACTGGTGGTAGGACGCCTTGTGAGTCCGTACGGGTATGTACCACCGCCCTGCCTATTTCTGCCATGAAGCAGTAATACGTTTCGGTTTGAAGGCTGGGGCGGCCATTGTAACTATACTGAGACCTTAGAACTCATATCTCAAGAGGGATGGTGGAATTTACATTGTAGATGTTATAGGCTCCAATAATCATTTAACACCAAGTGGGCTGTGAGCTCGTCCAACCATCTAAGCAATAAAAAAAACAGCTTGCAACAGCTACAAATCACTACAAATCATCATGGAATACATTCGTTTCCGGAGAACAAGCTAGTAAAGCCCTTAGATAGTAGTATAGTAGTAGTAGATTATACACTTAATATTCGAGATAGATGCGCAACTCTTATTTTTATTTATGCTTTAGTTAGAGCCCACTCCAGCAGGCGTCGCTACGGTCGATCATTAGTCTCCCTACCCCCCACCAGGTGGCTTTTTTAGTTATTTTAATATTTTTTACAACGCTCTTTATGGAAAAATCTTATCGTTTAGAATCGCTGAAATTCCCTGTATGCAAAGCCATTATGCAGCGAGACAGCCCGACGTGTCGGAGAGTTAGCGATGTGCTGAATGGTACTAATAAGCTGCTGCAATCGACGCAGCACCCCACTCATGCATCCCACACAACTGTCAATGAATCAGTAATGGCGGACCACGCCCAAACCGCTTCCTACCTCTTTAAAACACCCACAATGGCAGACCGTCTAATGATTTTCGACACAATATTTTATTCAACAAGAGACGTTTTCTATGCAATTAATGGAAGTACGTACTTAGAAAATTGACATACTGTCTACTCTCTATAAGATGGCTTTTGCGCCATTTGTTATAAGTGAATTTTATTGTCTCAGTCACGGTCTTCGATACTTTGTTTCAACCTTCGTATTCGCTTTGGTTTCCCAATGCGAAGCCGTGTACAAAATGTACATTAACATAAGACATATATTTCTCAGTGACAAGCAGAATGGAACCTAACAAGAGAAAATTCGAATTATACACGGCCCGAATATGAGATAAAAAATATATATCAATTCAATTTTGTAAATAACGGAGATGAATATTCTTCGTGAACCTTTCCGGTATATTGGCTTTTCTTGTACATAACACAGATTCTTTGAATTCAAATTACATCCGTTTATGCTTGAGATACTCTTTGGAGTTTTTATATTTGTTTTTAGTGTACTCGGTAAATAAACATCGCTGATGTGAGGTTGGGATCTTAACTGTATTGTGCAATGGCCGTCTTACTAAAGAAAGAGGTAAATACATGTGCCGATGGAAGGTATCTGAAGCCAAAATAATAATATGGTATTTTTTTTTTTATTGCTTAGAAGGGTGAACGAGCTCACGGCCCACCTGATGTTAAGTGGTTACCGGATCCCATAGACGTCTACAAAGTAAATGGCGCTACCTATCTTGAGATATGAATTCTAAGGTCTTAGTTTTTACAGTACAACGACTGCCCCATCCTTCAAACCGAAACGCATTACTGCTTAACGGCAGAAATAGGCAGGGTGGTGGTACCTACCCGTGTGAACTTACAAGACGTTCTACCACCAGTATCGATAAGGCGCGAATAAAAATCTTAATGCATTTGTATTCATGTAATGTAATCAATTCAATTTTGTGTAATGTTTAGAAAACTCTATAGCGACTTTGTGACTCAACTAATCATGAGTAGCCACCGTACATCCAAGATTATTATTCCCCTTTCGGCGACACTGTTTGTGTTCTAGCTAATATAATACGTCTACAAGATGATCAGAGCGCAGTCTCAATTATGCTTTATAACCTCCATTGCACTTTCCAACCAAGAATGGGGGACTGCTTGGCTACAGAACTAGGCGGGATTAGCGAATGATTTGATTTTATAATTGTTATTAAAATAAAACGCCATTATGCAAGTAATATATCATGGATTTCAGATAAAATTCACCGTTGGATGTAAGATAGGTCTCCTCGGTGAGCACTAACGAATTCATCTCAATAAATTTTCGGAACAAATCGACCGTGATGCTGGAATAAACGATAAATCCGGACTTCCAACTCGCTCAGACTTGCGTGCGATGGGCACTCGGCCAAAGAACTAGTCGCACTGTGCACTATAAACCAAAGATATAAAGCTGGGGCGTTATCCATATATTGTTTTTATTGGCTAATTCAACAGTATACTGGATAATACAATAACCTATATGACAGTATTTATTTGGAAGATTGCATTACATCTATATATTAATACGTGAAGCAAAAACTTTGTACCCCTTTTTACGAAAATTGCGCGGACGAAGGAGTATGAAATTTTTCACACTTATAGAGAATTTAGAGAAGGAGTGCAGGATGCTAATAATTTATTTAAATTGTGCATTAATAATACATAAATCATACATACATCAATACATAATCAATAAATAAAAACATTACACACACTATCATGTATTTGACGTGTGTCAAATGTAGTGCTATTCTTAACACTAGATAGAATCAATTCAATATCAGGAGATGTCAAAATCAAGAAGTAGAATTAGTAGAAGTATTAAAAGAACGGTCACCTGCCGCCGTATTTATGAAAATGTATTGGTTTCCGTAGCCCGGTGTCTACGTGCCTCCTCAGATTACCTGGCCTTCACCGAATTTTCTAAGAACTGGACACATATTTTTTTTGGCTTTTCACTAATGCTTCACCGAAAAAACTTAGATACACAAATAACTTAAATGTGAGTTTTGCATTTCAAAGGAAACCGTAAATCAGGTGGCTCACACAAAAACATGACCTTTAAACGAAGCTTACAAAGTTTTATAAACTTTGCCGTAATTTTCAAAGAAACCTAATGTTTAACTGACCGAATGGATTGTAACTCGAAAAGTATCTTTGAAATAATCTAAGTTTTCTGCGAAAATCTCATGTATTTATTTTATTTCACTTGTACTTTTAATTCAAGTTTTAAAATGTGTTGACTTTTTTATTCGTAAAGGAAAATCTTTTTTCTCATAAATCTCACAATTTTATTTGATAAAATTCACATAAGTGTTCTATTCCATTGGTCTCTGGACTGCACGAGAGATATATCTGTTCAACAGTGGATGCTTAGTGACTGTGGTGATGGTAGCCAATGAAGTTACCATTTTCCAACGCTGGCCATTTGAAACATAATTTATATTGTGTAACTAGCAATAAATTCTAAATTAAAATGATATTAACTATAATTTAGAATTGGGATCGTGGCAGACAAAATAAAATAATTCCTTTTTGGAACATCTCCTCAAATCTTCTGTATTATAATAATTAAAAGTTAATTGATACCTTTTTTACGTCTTGCGCATTTTACCGTCTTCGTCATCTCCCTTTTCTCTGTCATTCTGTCTGTCATTCTCATTTCCCTTTATCACCATTTTCTCTTACTCACATTTTAACGCTCCTTTCCACACTCTTTTTATACATTCCTTTCTTACCAATCCTACAATAATATTTAGTTGAGAGGCATCCGAATTCCCATCATTAGACGTTAATCATTATACTTAAAGGTCCTAAACTAGGATTTACTCTTAGCCAAATATCCTTCAGGAAAATTAACTCGAGTGGAGTGTAGAGCGCGAAAGCCATGGTACAGTCCCTAGCCACAGATCAAAGAGCTAGTTAAAGTTATTTGATTCCTTTTGGAGGTAGATTTACTAATGATAAAACGTCTTGTAAGTACCACCACATTGCCTATTTCAGCCGTGAAGCAATAATGCGTTTCGGTTTGAAGGGTAGAGCAGCCGTATTAACTATAATATATCTTAGAACTCATATCTCAAGGTGGCAGCATTTACGTTGTAGATGTCTATGGGCTCAGGTAACCACTTAACACCAGGTGGGCCGTGAGCACGCCAACTCATCGAAGAAAAAAAAAGGTTGGCGAGCATACGTCACATCTGATGGTGAGTATTTCATTAGCACATTGAAACCACTGCAAATCGCTCAAGACTTTTCGAACCGCCTTTGAGGAAGGATACGTCATTGAGAAAACACTGAGCAGAGGGGTTCAGTCTTAAGCCTGTCGGTACGTGACAAAAATATCACTGGAAACACAATAGTTCCGGTTAGTTAAGATAAATTGTCAAAATGAGATGAAGGGATCATCTCAACCAATTACTTAGAGTGACATAAACCGGAATTCAGTCTTGGCGGCCTAACATGTAGACGCGATCTATGATTCCTCATCATTTAGTTCGATTTTTGGGGAGCTAGACAACAATGCGGGAATAACATATATATATATATATATGTTATATATATATTTAGTTTTTTTTATTGCTTATGTAAGTGGTTACCGGAGCCCATAGACATCTACAACGTAAATGCGCCACCCACCTTGAGATATAAGTTCTAAGGTCTCAGTATAGTTACAACGGCTGCCCCGCCCTTCAAACCGAAACGCATTACTACTTTACGGCAGAAATAGATGGGATGGTGGTACCTACCCGTGCGGACTCACAAGAGATCCTACCACCAGAAATAATTAGAAAAACCTAAATTGTCCGATGTAATCTTTTGATATTTCCCGAAAAAAAACTCTTACTTTAGTTGTAGTCACAGCGAAGCGTGACCGAGTTTTACAAGCTAATTAATAAAATCAAAACTAATTTCTATATTATTAATGGCTAACGTAATGCGATCAAGATTTTGATCTCTTGTCTGAAATTGGACGACGAAATTGTGACTGTGATGAATTCATAGTAATCCAAAAAAAGCTGCTGTAGGACGTCTTATGAGCCCGTACGGGTTCCTGTCTAATTCTGCCTTGAAACAGTAATGCATTGCGGTTCGAAAGGTGGGGCAGTTGTTGTACTGTAATAACTGAAACTTAAAACTTATGTCACAAGATGAGCAGCGGCGTCAATAAGCTTGATGTCTATGGGCTCGTCCACCCATAAAAAAACCTTCGCCAGATGTCGAAAAGCTTAGTAATTCAGTGTATCCAAATATTACCGAGTACATGTTTGTGATTATTGAAACATTAACTCAGCTCCCACCTACATTATGTATGAAAACGTGTTTGGAAAAGGAATGATTGCCTAACTATTACTTTTTCGGTTTTCTTCAGCTCACAGAATCTCTATTATATAAAGGCTTAGTACGTAATTTTTGAAAAAATATCACATCGAAATATTAACATCGAATCCGTAGCAGATACTGTATCCTCGTGGCCAGACATCTTGTGAGCTCACATGGGTAGGTATCACCAGCCCGCCGCGAGGCAGTAATGCGTTTCGGTTTGTTTTGCGGGACAGCCATTGCATTATAAAACAGACTCTTTGATCATGTCTCAAGGTGGATAGTGACATTTACATCATGGTATCTATAGGCTCCGATAACCACTTAATACCATATAGGTATACCAGATATTACCGGGCCGTAAGCTGTTCCACTCATATAAGCAATGAAAAAGTGTCAATTTTACTGTATAAAAGTTATTCTTCAAGCCATGTGTATGATTGCCTATCAGTAACAAGAGATGCTTACGTCACCATTACGTCCTAGCGCCTGTATAAACTTTGTCTTCATTGTTATTGTTGCGAAATATTATGATCTGTCTAAGGCAGAACTTTGCGCGGCACCTTTACTGAAATACCATTACTTTATTATAAAACATGATATACTTATTCTTACTAGTGGTCCCGCAATAGTCAAATTTCGACTATAATTAATCTAAATTATAAGTTTGGACATTATTAAAGTTCTGTTATCAAAAACTATTATACTTCTATAATCACAGATTTCGCCAAGACTACAACCATAGACAAATACTATTAAAGATTTAATTTAACCTATTGTTAATTTGACCGCAGACTTTATGCAATAACAAAAGTTTGACATTTGACTAGTATATTAACTAGGTATGACGATAAACAAAGAGTTTAAGTGTGTGTGTCAAATACATGGTAGTGTGTGTAATTTTTATTTATTGATTTAATCTATACTAATATTATAAAGAGGAAAGATTTGTTTGTTTGTTTGTTTCGAATAGGCTCCGAAACTACTGGACCGATTTGAAAAATTCTTTTTCCATTAGAAGCCGACATTGTCCCTGATGAACATAGGCTACTTTTTTTTTTTTTTTTTTTTTTTTTTTTTTTTTTTTTTTTTTTTTTTTTTTTTTTTTCATGTGTGTTTTAATGTTTCCGAAGCGAAGCGAGGGCGGGTCGCTATGTATTATAAATTCATAACTTTAAAAAAATATTAACATTCTGCACTCCTTCTCGATATTCTCTATAAGTGTGGGAAATTTCATACTCCTCCGTCCGCGCAATTTTCGTAAAAAGGGATACAAAGTTTTTGCTTTACGTAGTAATATATAGATAGCCACATATTCACTATTTTTACTACAGATTCGGAATGCAGTCTCATTACAGAAGAATCTACATGAAACTGAGTGAGAGAAAACATGAACATCTTTCAAAGTACTGGCATATCCATTGCAATTCATAAAACGTTAATTTTTTACTAAACACAGATCTTAAGGTTGACGAGAACTAAAAGAAACTAGTCCGTTTCATTGAGTAATGGGCAAAGATCTATACAAACTAATTAGCTGTGGATAATATATTACAATACATAGTACAATACATACAATTAAAATACATAGTCCCTGATTGTATAAAATTCTTTTGCTGTTAGGATGATTTTTTAATTAATATTTTATACTATTAAAATTTTACTTTTCAAAAAAACTTTTTAATGATTATCAAAGTGTTTATGTCTGAACTCGACACGATAAGAATAATAATATTCTGTTATTATCGAATTACATGAATTAGAAAATAGCCAAGAAAATAAACTTCGAAACATCAAGAAATTTTGTTAATTAACTAACGTCGATTTCTGCATCAATGTCCAATTAGCTCAAGCAGCCTCGAGAGTTTTTAAACTGAGAAAATTAATTCCATCAAAGTTTCTAATCTGTAACGGTGAAATCTCGAAATTATACCGGAAATCCGGCTTCCATTATTAAAATTTGATCGCGGGCACCAGCGTACGGCGGTTGTAGTTTCCACTGAAAAACCGGTAATGAATTTTATCTGCGCAAAATCGTTTTCCCCAAGCGGTATTCTGGGCTGTAATTTAATTAGGTTTACATTATGCAATTTTGAGGGCTTAATTAAGAGTACGTAGAGTTCAATTTTAACGCCCACCTTTGAAGGTTGAGTTGGATTGATGTCGTAGCTGCAAACTTATAGGCGAACGCGTGACTATCACGCGTATTTATTTCCGACCTAAGCTGATGATCTTGAAAGACCATATCAGTGTCACCGGGCGAGTAGGTGAGCTCACGGGGCTTAAACCTGACGTTGTTGCTAACACGAACCCAAGCAACAGCCGTGCTTCGCAGAATCTATCTACCTAAGCACCGTTAGGGGATCGGGAGGATCCGAAATGACCTTTGGGCGTACGAAATAAGAACGCTGATAACTGTTAGACAACGGACAATGTACGCGATCTGTTTATTTATTTATTGCCCAAATTGATAAACCTTTTCATGTCCCCTTGATGTTAGCCGGAGTTTATAGACTTGGGACATTAATTATAAATCTCAATTGTATAGCGTGACTTGTCTCGCCCTTCAAAAGCAAATCTGCGATAAGAATAGATGGAGCGGTAGTAACAGCTCGTGTGGGTTTACAAAACTCCCTAACACCTTTAAAAACATACCTTACGAAGATAACTGGACCGATATCGAATTACGTGGACCAAAATCTATTCCAAGCTGTTGTGTGTCTGTAACTGTGATTCGTGAATACGATTAAACGGCCATGTTATACCTTTTCCGTATACCGTAGGGTAGGGTAGGGTATAGCGTTGGGTATACCTTCCAACCTGGTACTTACTTGTGAGCACTGAGTGCTCATGTATATAGGGTATACCTTCCAGCCTGGTACTTACACAAGTAACAACAAGCTTGAGAGCACAAGCTCACAAGCACTTAGTGCTCACAAGACGCCCTACCACCACCAGTAGCAGAATGATTTCCTAGACTGAACCTTCTAGATATAAAAATCAGAGGTATCTAATACTGTATTCGTTAACTTTAGATACCCAAACACAGCAAAATTAGTCTATCTCCTACAAGAGCCAGAATGAAACGCCTATCGTTAGTTGCAGCTGACTTGAAGTGCGAGGTTCTTGTAAGCTTGGTCGGTTGGCTTTGGATTTCTTAAGTCCTTTGACGAAACTTTGTCTCTTTGAAAGACCCAAGAAACATTTCTTTGGAATGTGACTGAGAGTTCGTTATTAAATACTGTGGTTAGTTTATGTTCCGTATTAAGTTGGTAAATATCTATTTCGACTTTGGGGTAACGTAGATTGTGCAAGTTAATTTCAATTTCACTACCGTAGGTAGACTGATAGTTCAGATGTTGGCACACGAGGTCCAATATATGGATTTCGAAGACTGGAAGATGATTCGGCGTAAATAGCCATGAGAATTTTTCATTCTCCTCAATTCACTCTTATAACTTCTTCCTAGAAACGACTTTTAGAGATATGACGAGTCTATTTTAAATTTGTTTTCATTCAGGATGTTCTTCGTGTGCGAAAATATGAGCGCTTTCTTATTCTATTACTGTCTAAATCTAACAAGGTATAGAAAAAAAGTACAAAAACCTTTAAGAATAACATTTCGTTTCGCCGTGCTTATGTTACAACAAAAATATTCCACTACACTAAGGTATTGTGACTGCTCGTAAATTCTACTTGATTGATGATCGCTGTGTTTCCTTCTGCGTGTCTTAATAACTAATAGAGGTGGCCTATATTCGTTTTAATCTAAAATATTAGCGAAATGATAATAAAATATGCCCTCAAACAAAGGGATTGTCGCGTCATGTTTATTTCTACTAAGCGATCAGAGCGTTCAGTTCGAAGGAGCGATCGCTAATTTAAAGAAACTAGTGGTCAGTAGTCGAAATTCGACTATGATTAATTGAAATTATAAGTTTAAACATTATTGTCGTTCTATAGTGAAAGACTATTATACTTCTATAATCACAGATTTCGCCAAAACTACACTATAGACAAATAATAAACAATATTAACCTGAAGTCGTCGTGGCCTAAAGGATAAGACGTCCGGTGCATTCGTATCGAGCGATGCACCGGTGTTCGAATCCCGCTGGCGGGTACCAATTTTTCTAATGAAATACGTACTCAGCAAATGTTCACGATTGACTTCCACGGTGAAGGAATAACATCGTGCAATAAAAATCAAACCCGCAAAATTATAATTTGCGTAATTACTGGTGGTAGGACCTCTTGTGAGTCCGCACGGGTAGGTACCACCGCCCCGCCTATTTCTGCCGTGAAGCAGTAATGCGTTTCGGTTTGAAGGGTGGGGCAGCCGTTGTGACTATACTGAGACCTTAGAACTATATCTCAAGGTGTGTGGCGCATTTACGTTGTAGGTGTCTATGGGCTCCAGTAACCACTTAACACCAGGTGGGCTGTGAGCTCGTCCACACATCTAAGCAATAAAAAAAAAAAAAAAAAAATATTCTCAACTTGACCACAGACTGCAATAATCTAATATATAAAAATGAAACCCGGTTTCCGTTGTCACGACATAACATGAAAACGGCTTGACCGATTTGGCTAATTTTAGTCTTGAATTATTCGTGGAAGTCCAGGGAAGGTTTAAAAGGTGAAAAAATATAAAAAAGCTCGGAATTATATAAAAACAAACAATTTTGTTTTTCCTTTGATGTGTCCCCTTGATGTGTCTTTTAGTTATCGATTGAGGCACTACGAAGTCTGCCGGATCAGCTAGTAGACAATAAAAGCTTAGAGCAATAATAGTTTGACAATAAACAAAGAGTTTATATATGTGTGTGTGTGTCAAATACATAGTGGTGTGTGTGATGTTTTTTTTATTGATTTCATGTATTATTAATGCATTATTTTTAAAAAATATTAGCATTGTGCACTTCTTCTCTATATCCTCTATAAGTGTCGAAAATATCATATTCCTCCGTCTGCGCAATTTTCGTAAAAAGGGATACAAAGTTTTTGCTTCACGTTTGAATATATATAGGTAGATAGCTTATCAAGCTTATTGCGTTATGAAATGGATTAACTGGCTTATAACTTTAAAGACACAATAGTTGACAAATACATACAAGAGATTGAAAAATTTTCCACACTTATAGAGAATATAGAGAAGAAGTGCACAATGCTAATATTTTTTTTTAAAATAATGCGTAAAAGATACATTAAGTCAATAAAGAAAACATTACACACACTACATACCATGTATTTGACGCACACACGCATGCATACTATTTATTTATTGTCAAACTTTTGTTCTTGACGTCTGTGGTCAAATTGAGAATAGATTAAATATTGTTTGTCTTAATTAATATTTTTCTGTAGTGTAGTTTTGGCGAAGTTTGTGATTATAGAAGTATAATTCTTTGAAAATAGAATCATAATAGTGTCGAATCATAATGTACAAACTTACAATTCCAATTAATTACAGTCGTATTTCGACTACTGCGGGACCTCTAGTTTATATAATTACATTGAAACAAACAAAACAAAGCATAATATTTATTATTATTAACAATTACATTTTTTGGTCGAAAAATAATAATAATAATAAATCGTGAAATAAATTTTACATACAAAACCTTAAAAAACGCACAACATTTTTACGGAACGCAATAACGTACATAATGAGAAAATATCTTAACTAACAACTAATTAATCCAATAAACAATTATTTATTTTCAATAAACATTTGCTCTAACATCAATCAATCAAAAGGTGGATGTTACAAACATGTTACAAGTAACACGTGCTTAAATTATGTATCAGTACGAACTAGAAATGCTACAGATAAAATATATACATAGTATGTATTTTTTTACCAGAGAACAAAGAGAATTGACAAAGTCTTAATCGAAATACAATTTAAAAACATTACTTTAAACATAATTAATATTACTGGTGGTAGGACCTCTTGTGAGTCCGCACGGGTAGGTACCACCGCCCCGCCTATTTCTGCCGTGAAGTAGTAATGCGTTTCGGTTTGAAGGGTGGGGCAGCCGTTGTGACTATACTGAGAACTTAGAACTATATTTCAAGGTGTGTGGCGCATTTACGTTGTAGATGTCTATGGGCTCCAGTAACCACTTAACACCAGGTGGGCTGTGAGCTCGTCGACACATCAAAGCAATAAAAAAATAATAATAATAAAGGTACTTTTAATCCCGCATTTTTTATTCCCGCATTTTATTTATTATATATTATTATTATTAACAACCTTTTAGATACTTCATATTATTATACTTTTCGTGGTCACGGACGTTATTAACTAAGGCGTTATTCGTCGACACCTGAATATTGTGCAAACGAAAATTATGATAGTAAAAAAACGCAAAATAAAACTATCAAAATAAATTTTAATTACGTCTATGACTGGCGGAAACCGAAGAAAATACTGCCTTAGGCGCATTTTAAAACCAACTTCATATTATTAATTTATTTTAGCTAGCATTTAGCTTAACGTAAAATTTTCTATAAAGTTAATTCACCCAAAATAATATTATATTGAGTAGAAGAATCTGTAAATTGTTTTTTTTTTTTTTTTTTTTTCAAAGAGAATATCGTCTCTTTCTGTTATCACACAATTTACATAATATCTTACGGACTATTACGATATTTTTGTCGATTCCTTTGATGTAGCACGTTTGTTATATATTTGGCCAAATACAGCATAATCATTACTAGCATAAGCTACCATAGCAACCATAGAGCCCATTATCGGGTCTCGTATTAATTCAGGTCAATATTTTTATTGTTTTTAAAAACATTAACCATCAAACTAAATACCCAAAATATATCATGTCGGAATAAAAGTAATTACCAAGTTCAAAAAATACGCATCGTGTTGTAGTTCCTTGGTCGTATATCGATACACTGTTTGAATTATTCACGAATTCTTCGATTGAAACTTAAAGAACTACCCGTGAAAAGGAACAGAATCTTTTTATACAAATATAAAACACTTGCAATTGTAGGTAAATAGATAATAGCATAATAGATAATGTAGATATTAATAATATAATAACATATAGATAACATAACATAGATAATAAAAATACATATTATGGATTTAACTGTTATTTGACAAACACAAAAATAATAAATCTGGACAAGTTTTCGTTGAGCCATTATCAGCTATGTTCTGTTATATGTTTTCTTATATGTTATAATAGTTGCAATTACTTAATTTTAATTGTCGCTCTGATATTCAGAACCGTTCATTTCCAATTCAGATTCATTTATATTAATTGGGTTTATAAATCTATTTAAATTTACCGAATATACTTTTTTTCTCTTTATAAAGAGGAAAACAACTACCAGCACTAACAAAGTGGTTAAAATGCAGCACCATATCAAAACTATCGAGGATGTTGACGTCAACGATTCTGTTGTCTGCTGAACTGTAACAACAGTAGTGCCAACAGTTGTTGACAACAAATAATCACCGCACAAAATGCCGTGCACATTATCCTCGTGATAAATCTTATCTAAGGATGTTACCTCGACCCGTTTATTCCTGCCGGCATATACATTTAGGTTCACCTCTCGGCACGAAATAGGATTTCCACCCAAACTCAAAGTTTTTAAATTCAACAAATAATTTTCCAATAATTCTTGGACATTAAAAGTCTTTATTTGGTTATAGTCTAGAATCAGAGACTCCAACTTGAGACATTCATGAAATACATCAACGCTCAGGTTTCTAATCATGTTCCTTGATAAATCCAACAATTCTGTTTTATGGAGTCCTTTGAGACTACCATAGCGTAATTCGGTTAAATAGTTCGATGATAAATTAAGCAGTTTCAAGTTTTTCATGCTCTGAAATGTGCCAGGCTTCACCGTCGATATCTTATTGTTACTCAAATCAATCGCCTTTAAATATTCCGAATTTTGAAACATTGAACTGTCTATTGAAGTAAGGTTATTATCGCTCAAGTTGACGTTTAGAAGCGCTTTGAAATACGTCAGTAGCACGTTTGTCAACCTGTTCGAGCTCAAATCTAAATCGACCAATGTTGTCAGTGAATTCGTGTACTCGTTATTAAATGAAAATAATTGATTGTGTGCGAGACGTAATACTGATACGTTTGGAAATTTTTCATTATTCACCCCGGTCAAGTCGGAAATATTGTTAAAAGACATATCTAAATAGTGGACCGATCGTCCAGAATTACCGGGGAATATTTCGGAGATATTCGTGAGATTGTTGTTGTTCAAAAAGAATGCTAATAAATTTGTCAATTTAGTGCCATTTAATACTAGGGTATTGAGACAGTTGCTAGATATATCCAAACTATACAAATTTTCCATGCCCTGAAAATTGTTTGGCTTGAAATTGTCAATCTGATTGTGAGATAAGTTCAATCTTGCTAGAACGGGGAGATCAACAAAAGCCATATCGTCTACTGTGGTTATGTTAAAATTGCTTAAATTCAAAAATCTTAAATACTTAGCTCCACTAAAAGTATTATTTTTTATGACGCCACCAATGAAATTTCCCGACAGTAATAAGTACTGAATTTTTTTCAACGGTAAAGAGTATTGTTCTATTTGTATAATTTTGTTGTCGGACAAATCTAAAGTTATAAGCGTTATTTGGTTTTGGAAAGCATTCTTTTTAACAATGCGGATGCTATTATTTTTCAGATATAGCTCAGTTAAGTTGGACAGGCTGTCGTTGAGAAAATCTAAGCTAGATATGTTGTTATAAGATAAATCTAGAACATTCAACGCATTCCCAAAACTCTTTTGTTCAACTAAACTAATTCTGTTATGACTCACGTTTAGAGAAAACAGTAAATACATCTTTGAAAATGAATATTTGTTGATAGCAGTTATGTTCTGTCTGGATAAATCTAGAGATTTCGTAATGATGTTTTGTAAGCCAGTGAACATGTTCTGACCAATCTCACCGGTAATATTATTTTTCTCCAAATTCAAGTACACAAGCGAGCTATTCGCAAACGTATTATCTTGAATTGTAGAAATGGAGTTATTGTACAGATTTAAGAACACAAGCCTTTTGTTCTTCGTGAACATGGTGTTTTCGATTGTGGACCTTATTTTATTATGACTTAAATCGATTATCTTTATGTTATATTCGTTACTGAAACAGTCAAAGTCTAGTGTACTCAATTGGTTATGAGATAAGTTTAAATTTACCAAAGAATTCAGTCTGTTAATTTCGAAGCCGCTCAGATGAGTCATAACATTATGTGACAAATCCAGGTCAGTCAGCGCCTTTAAATGTATGAGAGTCATGTTAAGTGAACTAATTAGATTATTTTCCAAATGCAAAATCACAACGTTTTTTGTATACAAAAAGGCGCTGTCATCGATAAAATGTATCAAATTGCTCTGTAAATATAAATACTTCAAATTGATCAATGGATAGAATATGTGCTCATACAAATTAGTTAGACTATTATTCGATAAATCTAACGTTTCCAGAACATTCCCCGCGTCCGATACTTTAAAGCCTCTGTTCTCTATCACGGATATACAGTTCGATGATAAATTAAGGTACCTTAGTCTAGGTAGATTGGCAAAGGCATCAGACTTGATTTCTTTTATATTATTCCCGGCGAAGTCCACGTGGAATACGTTCAAGAAGTATTTGAAAGCATTCGTGAACAAAACGCTCCACGTACTGTTGGTAACTTTTAAATAGCGTAGTCTCTCATCGAAGTTAGTAGCTCCGAAGTAGTTTAAATTCACCAGAGGAGTATTTGCGTCAGTTACAACGAAGGTGATATTTTGTTCGCCCCGGCATAGAGGTACGGACGCACGGCCGGCGTGGTGATGACATACAATAGTGTACTGACAATTCGAAACGATATCCACTAGCTCGCAGTTCGTCATTACAGTCGTAACAAACAACGACAGGGGGACTATAACATCTGAAAGAAAAGAATAATCAGTTCAAAAGCGCATTCAGTAGAATTAATTTTTAGGATCAAAAAAAACGAATGAACCGACTTGTGGTAAATTATTAGTGAATACGTATGCTGCAAATAAAATATAATTTTAACGTAATAATCGAAAACTGACCGTAGTGATGATCACAAACAGAGAAGCTATGCCTAAATATACAAAGCGAAGAAATGGTATATGATAGAGGAGTATGGAAGGAGAAAACATTTTGCGCCGACCCCGGGCAGGAGAATAATGATGATGATGAATAATGATCAATTTCTTTATAATTGCCCTTGTAGCTAGGCATACAGCCCAATCAATGCTAAGTGGTTACCGTTGCGCATGCACGTCAGCAATGCCAGTGGCACATGTCTACCGCAAACAATTCACAATTATTCCCTCCAAGGCTTGCGTTACGTGAGTTTATTTTTAAACATTGATAAGATACAAAATGGACACCACGCCCTGACTCATAAGGCCAAAGTCCAAATATTTCATACCCACGAGCGTGGGTCGGCTTTTAAAATGTTTTACTGAAAAAAATCCACAAATTAACCGCTTATTTCTTTGGAAGCTGATTTAATTGGAACAAACGACAGAGTTTCGGCTCAAGGCTTCGGCTTTTGGCTTTTGCCGCAGTAAATCACGGGAGACCACTTTAGAGCGCTTCAACATTTGTTGTGCTAATCTCCATTTACAAGCTCACAAATAAAAATACTGAATTATTATGTACTTTGAAGGTGGTATACATGGTTTGATATTTCTGCTATTATGCGTTTGGACGTTATACAATGAATTGGAGACTTCAACGATGACCTTGTGATTTTTTTTTTTATGATTGATGGATTACTTGTCGCCTGGAGGCCTTTCCAGTTTCACCAGGACAAGTGGACGTAAAGGGCTCAGCCAGGAGGGGTGGGATTAGCTAACAGTTACCCAAGCGCCTCCAAAGGAGACCTAACAACTTAAGAGTAGCTGCTTCACGAATTAAACTACTACCGGATCGAAATCGCGACCCGCTGAGAAGATCCGGCGGGATACTCAACGAGCTGATGCAAAGTCGAACTCATTGCCCATTCGACGAGTACGGTTACCGGAGTCCCTACTCCTAGTTTTAGAGCTAAAGGTGTCTAATGCAAGGGTTATTGGATCTTTTGGATCCGTAAGAACGTGCTTAGGGCGTCGACGGTGACTGGCTCCTGCTCAGGATTCGGGGAGTAGTTAGCGGGGTTCCTAAGCCTGCTCCTAGTGCTAGAGGTAAAGGCATCTAATGCAAAGATCTGATGGACCTTGTGATATTCATGAGTTCAAACGCTTCATGTGGATAATGGACTTCGAGCTCGTCTATCGGTACGCAGTATTACGAAAAAAGTCTAGATATAACGACAATATAAAAAATAAAATTAACCTATTAAGATTTGCAAAACAGTTTAATTAGAATTTAGGGGCAATTACTGAACAGCGCCGTTTGTCTTAGCCTTTTAATTTTTGCTCATTTGGCCTAATTCTTAGGGATACCTTAAGGATAAGGACTGTGATAACCACTCAGTATCAGATGGACCTTGAACTTGTACGTCCAATGGAAAGTTCAACACATATTCGAAAATTAACTACAAATAATTAGATATGTATCTTAGTTTACTTACATTGTAAATGAAAGCGTATACTGCATAAATTCATTTTTTTTTTTAATTAAAACAATGAAATTAATGTTCACTGAAATTCACTTAAAGGTACCAATTTATTTATATTATTAAAGTAATTATGTTATCACACGAAACGACACAGCGTTTATGAACAATAAATGAATTGTTTTGTTTGGTTCAAGTCAAAGAACAAAATTCGTGGAGTAGACATGGTTTTTTTTATTTTTTATCGCATTTTAAATATTTTATTTATTTATCATTGAAGTGGCACATCTAATAAGTAAGCGGTATCGAAGACCACGATCATTGTAACGTTACTTACGCATTAGAAACACCGGAAACTGATCCACAAGCAATTTTGGAAATCTAGACACCGCCGCTAAGCCGAAGTTAAGTGAAGGGTCTAGCTGGGTTGGACAGCGTCCGGCTAAGTACGTCCCCCATTCTTCATTCTTCATCCTTTTTCTTCATCCTTTTGTCGCACACTCCGTAGTATCTGAAAACGAACCTTTTCAATTAGGGCATCCTACCGGTTATGACTTTTGCTGTCGAGACGTGGAAACTCACAATGCGGACAGTCCGTCAGCTCAACAAACCATGGAAAGAGACATACTCGGAGTTTCCCTGAAGGACAAAGTCAGGAATGAGGTTACTCGAAAGAGAACTAATGTCGTCGATATAGCTAACAGAGTTAGCGAGGTTAAGTGGCACAGGGTTGCACATATATGCCGTAGAGCCGACGATCGTTGGAGTAGACGGGTTCCTGAGTAGATACCGCGTAGCGTCAAATGAAGGAGGACCCTGGCTAGGTGGTGCGATGACCTTCAAAGGGTGGCCAACAAAAAATGGAATAGGAGAGCTGAAAAATTGTTTCGATGGATTGGGGCGGGCCTATGTCTAGCAATGGATGACAGCTGGATGATGATGATGATGATGAGACACCGCCACTAGGCGTATCTGGGAAGTAATTCCAGAAATTGGTATCCTAACTCTACCTTTGCTCTAGAGCTTAGTTTTACCAAACCAGTGTACTTTTTTGGAAATGATGAATAGCTGAGTTTCATGAAAGTAAGCACTAATTATACAATTGAAATATCAATGATTTTTAAATAATAAAAACCTGTTCTAAATACTCTCTAATTTCATGTCAAAAATATTTAGGAAAAAAGAACTACTCTATAGTTTTGTTCGCCGGAAACTATTATCAGTTATGCAGCATCCGAACAGCGCTGTGAATAATGATATAATAATTTAAAAAAGTACGAAAGCACCTAAAATAAACTAGTTTAGTCTTTATTTATTTGATAAATAACACAGAAGCCGTTTATTGTTTAGAGCATATTGAAATACTGAATATGGCTAACGACTTTGATTATGTGTACCTATTAATAGTATTACAGAAAAATGTATTAATCAAGACAGTAAATACAACGGTTTCTTCTTCTTCTTGTGTATGTCTATGTAACTTAGCCAATTAAATCTTTGAGTATTTTTACATATTGCAGTACTAATTGCTCGAAGAACCCCAAAAATTTCTTCTCGGCTCTGCAAGTGCAAAAACAATATTATGTAACGGGCTCTTACGGGACTGCTCGATATATCAGGGCTTTTGCAAGCGCCATGACCAGTCTATTATGTGGAAAAATCGGGGTAAAAAACCAACAATTGTGCGTGTTTGTAATGTAGATAGCTGCGAAAGTTAAAACGATTTGAGTCTTTTATTTAGTAATCTTTATATTCGAAAAATACTTATGTTTTAATTTATAATAAAATCTATGTAGAAAACCAAAGGAGTTTCGTAGAACACAAATCAAAATTGCCATTATCAGTGTAAATCAATAAAAAATATCCGCCTGCCTGAGAAGGAGTTAGGAGGGTGAGTTTCTCGAGTGTATGTAAATGTTGTTATAGAATTTCTTTGGCACTGGATTAACTTCGCTGTATTACAAATGGTCTGTTTTAATACAGCGCTATGCCTCAAAAACGAGTAGGAAAATACTAGGTATTAAAATATGGGATTAAAGGGAGAATTATTTACACAAACGGCAGTAAACTATTAATCGTCAATAAATAAACTATTAGGACAATGGAAATTGATAATTTTTTAGTAATCAACGGAGATGAAAATGGGATGAATATGCACAGGGAGTTGGATCGAAGCGATTCACTTTAAGTGCTTTTGGCCGCTACTGGTAGCAGTTACCAAAACACAAAGCCATTATACTCATATTTCTTGCCGAATCTTCTAAGCGGGTCGCAATTCCGATTAGTGGTAGATGCATTCGCAAAACACTTGCCCTTGAGCTGTCAGACCTCTTCTGGAGTCACTCAAAGAGTAGTTAGAAAATATTTTCCACCTGGGTGGGACCTTCTGTTTGCTTGTCTTGATGAAACTGGAAAGACCTTCGTAACGCAGCTAGTCTTCAACCCCATAAACTTTAGTCAGAAGAGCTTCAGAGCAATTATGGATAGAAAAATCCGACCGACCCGTTTGGTATCCTGCAACGGATTTTTCAACATGTCTTGCCACTAGCTTGATCTTAATCTATAGGAACCTTGATAGCAGGTGCTAACTACTTTTACTGCTTGCTTTTATCGCCAACTAAATTTAATAAAAGTCTGGACATAAAAGAGTTAAAATAATAACCGTGAAACTCAGACCGAGGGCTCATCAGCCGGCTCCCATTAAAAAACCATAATTGAACATAAAGTTAAAATGTGGTCGAATTACACAATGATTAATTATAATAAGCCTATTTGCGTGTTAATTACCCCATTCAACTTTACCCTTGTATTTTTACCGGCCATCAGCTTAATTTTATTAATCGTAACTTTATTCTTGGGGCTGTAGTAATTGTTATTTTTTGTTACGTTACGTAAAATTGTTTCTTTCACAAGACGTGCATATTCGATTTTCTTCTTCTTGCTCTTATGCCACATTATGGTTTGGCGCAGCATGTCCTTTTATCATACTGCATAAGGATTTGGCATAGGTTTTTCAACCGGCCGTCTTCCTCACTTCAACATTCCTTGGATTATATCTCCAGTATCTCCAGTAGTATATCAATTGCAATGTGCGATAGGGAGGGAATTTTCTCATTCTTCTTTTATTGTGTCTTTTAATTCGTCCGTTTTTGGTCCTTTACCCTACATTTCATTATCATAAGAATTGACATTAAAATTTAGATGTTCAAATACCAATATCTTATTACAAAATATTACATTTTATTCATTTTGCTACATTCTTAATTTGTTAATTATCTTTAAATATTATATGCGGGTTGCGTTTAATCAAAACAAGCAAACTATCCCGTTTGAAGTCTGAATACTCAGGAAAATATTTATACATACCGTGCAATGTCAAAATACTTTCATTAAAAATTATGGCGTATGAATATGCCCGAATAGTTTCCATCATCGTGACCATGTCTGCTCCAAAGCATTATGGGTCATGACTTGAAGAATGGGGTAGCCCTCAAAAAATACTAATTTCGACCATATGTCTTCGTCTTAAGGCGGATGGTAGGATTGATATGGTCATTACTGCCCACGGAAATCCGTGCCGTGAGGTTGTCCATCGATCTGGTTCTGGTTCAGGGGACTGGTTCAATAATGTTTATTACTGTTCCTAGTTAGTATCCGAGGGACCCTAAACTCCTAACCGAGTTCATATACAGTGCAATACTTACAAATATTCACGAATACAGTTAACAAGGTGAAGTTTCGCCAAACGACCCCTTTTCTCATACATTTAGAATCCCCTAGAGTCCGAAAGTTTCATTTGCGAGCTCGTGAAGTCCGGCTCGGGACTTACGTACACAGTGCCAGTAAATTTTAAATAGAACTTTCTTAATAAAACGTGTTAGTTAGTTTTCCTTTTTTAATAAAAACTCAACTGTTAGTACCTACTCTGTAAGAGGTGTCTTCAGGAGGCATAGAAACGTTAAAAAAACTAAGATACAATCAGTTTTTATTATGAGATATGTAAAACTCGGGTTCCAAAACCATGAAATAAATACACAGATTGCAATAGTTCACTTAATTCTGTATTACTTTATATGTAACTCCACTTGTACAATCTTTAGATATCTGCTCACTACTGAATACACTGCTTTCTGTCCCGTTTTTTCAGACTACCGCCTTTTTTATTATGTCACGTCCCCACTACTGCCATTGCTCCCACCAACTGAGTGTTGCTATTTGGCAATCCTATGCCCTATACGGTGGCTATTTAAGACCACATGGGCTGAATGTCACGTTTCCCAAATCTACATAAGAAAATAAGAACTAAAGTCAAGACTACATACATGTATAAATACAAGAAAAAATATTATTTTATCTTAACAGAGCGGTTACGTTCACAAGAATATTATTGTGAGCAAACAGCGTAGGTCACTATTCGCATCTTCTTACAGTGGATATAGTATACTGATACAGTGGAATTCCTATATAACTGTAATGTATTATATTACAAAATTAAATATATTAATATGGAACAGTGCCCGACCTCTCAAAATACAACTAACTTTTTATAATGTATTATACAATAATATTAATTATAACAAAATCAAAACCACATTGTTGGTTCTACAATAATTTCAACCTCTCTATACATATAAATAAAATTGAAGTGTCTGTTTGTAATATTTAAATAAATGCTTTTTACTACATGCATCCGAATATAATTATATACGGTACATACACCAAAATAACATTTTTTTACAATTTTGTCTGTCTGTCTGTTTGTTCCAGTTAATCTCTGGAACGGCTTGACCGATTTTGACGAGACTTTCACTGATCGGTAGCTGATGATATAAGGAGAAACCATATTTAGACTAGCTTCGCCCCGCGGCATCACCCGCGGTACGACAATAACGCGGGACTCAGCTATCAATAATCAAATTTAATCTTTCCGAAGCGAAGTGAGGGCCGGTCGCTAGTAATAAATACAGTACGTAGTATGTATTATCAGGTCCTAGACAAAAGTGCCTCTAATTGAATGATAAATGCTATTCCGCAGAATTTCTTTTCTTCCGCAAAACTTCAAATTTGGCATTACATTACTCGATACGCGTTCAGCTGGCATCTTGATTTTAGGCCACGTTCATTTTAAAACAATAATTGATAAATGATGGTATTCCTATAATAACACAAACAATGACAATTGGGAAAGTTGAAGCAATGTCGAGATACATATGTAGGTCAATAGTCTAAAGTATTACACATTATGGGAAACTAGCCATCTGCCTATAGTTTGTCAAATATAACACAATACGCGGGACATCTAGCAAAGTGATATTAGACATTATTCGAAAAAATAGATGTTAATTGGAACGAAGTTCCTTATCGCGCGTTGTGAAAGGGGGCTAGACGGAAAAAATTCTTACGAAAAGTTGTCACGACACTTTTTAGATCCGTCATTCTGACCAATCAACGTGTAGGCGCTTATCGCGTGACATTGCTCGTATCCGATTGGTCCGCGTAATGAGTACAGTTTCTCGAGATAGCGTTTCAACAATAGTAATTTAGTTCATAGTATTATTTTTTTCTTCTTCATAATTCCGTAATTTATTATTATAACTTAAAAAAAAAAATTACAATTCCTTCACTAATTAATCGAAAGGAACTTCGTTCCATCCGGGTGTCCCTTGACACCTCTGAACCTTTTTTTTTAATCGTGCAGTGATCTATAACCTATTTTTTTACAAACACAACGTAACTTTAAATTTTGATTACAAATCGTAGCAACTATAATTTATAAAGAGATATCTGTCTACCAACCGTCTCACGTATCATGCTGTTTAAAGTACTATAGTAATTAACATTCCCAAAATCGAATTTATTGAGAACGATTGTATTTACCTCGTATGCGGCCCACATTTATTGATTAGATCGAAGTCTGAATAGGAATGTTTTATATGTTTGTTTTTCTATATATTTTTTGAATAGCCCCTGTAGGCAGACGAGCATACGGCCCGCCTGATGTTGAGTGGTTACCGTCGCCCATGGACTTCAGCAATGCCAGGGGCAGAGCCAAGCCGCTGCCTACCGAGATGCCTATCTAAATACAGGATGCAAAAACACCATTCCTAATACCAATCGAATTAGAAGAAAATATTGTTACGCGCTGGGGTTCGGGATAAATAAAAATTCTACCTAATTACAAGTTAACACTATATTCAACACTAAGAACACTTTGACACTCAACAAACACTTTAAAATTCTCAATTCGCTTGTTCCGCTTCGCTTCAGGTGATCCGTTCGCTGTTTCGTTTCTAGTAGTTCCGATTACTGACTGCCTGCATGCCATCTCTGCAAAACACAAAATTCCCATATCCGCCATTCCACAAAATTCTAGTATTGTGTTTTTGCTATCTGATAATAGATGGCGTTGTACTTCTCGAGCGTTCTAGATACTACTAGATCCTTCAATATTCGTTCGACTATTCGGCGATAGATGGCGTTACTCTTACCGGCGTAACAATACATTCATTTATTTATTAATAATTAATTTAATCTATAATAAGCATTAATATTTTGTTGGATCAAAGTACTGTTTCACGGAAGATGAAGTCCAGCTGCTCTGAATATACGGCTATTTCCATTACTTCCAAAAATTAAACTTATTACATTGTAATTAGTTATAATAATTAGTATAATAAGTATAATAATTACTAAACATGACAAAATTCACCTATGACTAAGGTATTGTTTATTTTATGATAAAATAATATAATATTCATTTCACATTCATATTATACGAAGTCATAATAAAATTACACAATACTTTATGTTAAACAAGAAACCTTATAAGTTGTTCGCCTTAATTAAAACCAATAGAGCGGGCGTGTTTTTTGGAAAATATTTAAACTTCCAACTCTCAAAACTTCGAAGAGTTCAATTTTTAATTATTACTTTCAATATCAATAATTACTTTCTAAGTTCGCAGTATTAACCGATACATCAAAGGAGTTTCCAAGTTAATGTAATCGCAATTGATTTTTACTTTTAAAAGATCTTCTGCCTTTTTTTTAAGTCTCTTTTACAACGTCTGTTTACATTCACTCAATGTGAGCTTCGATATTTTTTTCGTTCTATGTATGGATGTGATTGAGCAAACATACTCTCAGTCTAGTCTGTATTAACATTGAAACAGTCAGTCTTTTAGTCTGAGCTCCTAGTTTTAAAATTAGAATGAACCGTTTGGGTGTATTGTAAGAAGAACAATGGAGTCTCATTCAATCGAATTCTAATATGTAGCATTGCTGTCACTTATACGAAGTTACTATGAAGAAATGCTTCTCTTGCGTGATATGTACCTAGTCAGGTCATAAATTCTGTCACATGTTTAATGTAAAATAATTGAAACAAGTTTATTCATTATGTAACCATTCATATACCAAAATGAACTTAACAAAACATAGATTCTTATGACACTAAAGTTTATTCAAAATGACCTCCGTGATTTTGAATACAGGCCTTCAATCTGCGCGGCCAGTCGTCTATCGCAGCACGAACGAGGTCCATGTCAATATCGGCGGCTGCCTTAATCAAGGATGTCTTGAGTGACTCCAAATTGGGATGAGGCTTTGAGCATGCCTTTTCCTCCAAGTGTTGCCATATCTTGTAATTTAACGGATTCAAATCTGGATTGGAGGAGGGCCAGTCTTCGTGCCGGATGAAGTCGATTTCACGCGCCGCCAGCCAGTCTTGTGTGCTCTTCGCTCTATGAGCTGGCGCCGAATCTTGTTGGAATACCCAGTGCCTGTTATTGAACATGGTATGAGAAACAGGTTCCACAAGGTTCGTCAGGACTGTATTTTGATACACAACTGCATTCGTTTTTACACCTTTCTTACAAAAATGTACCTCTGTTAAGCCCCAATAAGAAACTCCCAACCATACCATGAGCGAGGATGGAAAATGACCTCGTTGGACACGCGGAATACGGTTGCTCGCTTCTTCACTACTGTGTGCATACACCTTATCATTTTGTTTGTTGTAGCTCTCTTCTACGGTAAAAATTTTTTCATCCGAAAAAAGAATTTCCCGATATTTTTTTCCCGCGTACCGCTTCAACAAAGCGCGGCATCTCTTCAGTCTCAGGTCCATTAGACGAGCATTCAAACGATGTCCTGTTTTTCTTCGATATGCCCGAAGCCCTAAGTCTTCATTTAACACCCTTTTCACCGTGGTTCTGCTTAACCCCATCTGAAGGGCCAACAGTTTCTGCTTACGTTTGGGATTTCTTTGAATTCGCGCCTTCACAGCTTTTATCACTGCTGGAGTCCTAACAGACCGAGGGCGACCACTTCTTGACCTGTCATCTATACTAGAGTCTTCATTGTATCGTTTGATGGTACGATAAACGAATCTTTTGGTTATATTCAAACTTTTCAGTATGTTAAAAATTTGAATTGGCGCGTAACCTCAACGATGCAACGCAATAACTGCAACACGGTCTTCTTTAAGCGTCCACTCCATATTTAAAAATTAGTAAAATTCTAAAAGTATACATTTTTATTTTCATGAACAATTCGAAATTCGAATTCAATAAACTTTTTTGTGGCCAGCATTCTAAAAGAAAAGTTTTTACTGTGTGACAATACTTATGACCTGACTAGTTATATATTAATACGTGAAGCGAAAACTTTGTGCCCCTTTTTACGAAAATTGCGCGGATGGAGGAGTCTGAAAATTTTCACACTTATAGAGAATAAAGACAAGGAGTGCAGAATGCTAATATTTTAGTAAATTATACATTAAAAATACCTTAAATCAATTTAAAAAAAACACTCACTACCACATATTTGACACACACGCATACATACTCTTTGTTTATTGTCAAACTTTTGTTATTGCTTAAAGTCCTTGGTCAAATTGAGAATATATTGAATATTGTTTGTGTTTATTAATATTTGTCTGTAGTGTAGTCTTGGCGAAATCTGTAATTATAGAAGTATACTGGTCTTTGACAATATAATCATAATAGTGTACAAACATTTAATTTCAATTAATTATAGTCGAATTCGACTACCAGGGCATCTACTTAAAACAAATAAGCAAAAGTGTACCATATAAATGGTAAAGTAATGATAGAAACATTTGTATTCAATGTTCGAAGATCCTACAGCCTAAGAAATTAATAATCAAATTAATTTATTATTTCTTTTCATTATCATCGATTTGACTTGCGAGCTACCTTGAAATCGGATTAAAACAACACACAATCGATCTCAACAAAATCCCGATGCCTAATAGGTGATTCTAGTGGAAGGGACTAATATTTTTATGAATGCGACACTGACCAGTGACATGTTGCGGTGAGCTAAAGCGCAGAGAGAAAAGGAGCTTGAATGAGTGGATTAGTTCTTAGCGACAGCTAAATAATTACTCTTGTCGCCAGCAGAAGGTCATACCAGCCTCTCCCTAACTTAAATAGGCCATCAGATCCTAAACAGGATACGATTTTATCAAACCGCTTTACGAAATAACTATTATTTTGTTTAGCACTCTTTAAGTCTTATTTTTTCTGGTGGTAGGACCTCTTGTGAGTCCGCGTGCGCAGGTACCACCACCCTGCCTATTTCTGCCGTGAAGCAGTAATGCGTTTCGGTTTGAAGGGCGGGGCAGCCGTTGTAACTATACTTGAGACCTTAGAACTGATATCTCAAGGTGGGTGGCGCATTTACATCGTGGATCGTATCACACAGGTAGCTGTGAGCTCGTCCACCCATCAAAGCAATAAAAAAATTAAAAAATAAACACGGGTACTATTAGCGATAACTATCGATAAATAAAAAAACTAACAAAGTCTCGGATCATGGCAATAATAATTTCAAAGAAATCTTGCGTATATACATAAATGAGTTGGGTACCAACATTGGGACCGTCGGTCAAGCGAAGAAACACATTTGCTCAATGAAAGATCTTCCCTATGTAGATTGCCAAATAGATTTTATCTATACAAATTAACGAAACTGAAGTGTTCTGAATAATCTCCGAAGCGTTTCAGCTGACAAGATTTTCGTAACTGATAAAACGAACCATAAAAACCTTTTTTCAGTGCTATCTCTTTTTCTTAAAATTTGTTTAATGAAAGCTTTTAAAAAGCTTCTGTCGTCTGTCGCTTAAAGCGAATTGAAGCTTCTCTATTGATTCACCTCAAAACAACCCTCCAACGGTACATAAAGATTATATGAAAAGGCGTGCACCTTCTGGGCCGGTACCGATTTGCATATTTTCGTATTTCGTCCCCTCTAAATATTTATGTATCGATCTTACCTCGATTAAATAAATCATTAAGGGAATGCCGACAAAAGGTTTCGAGCGTTGCCGGCTTATCGAACGCCCTAAATTTTAGGTCGAGAATTTTATGTATTTTAACTACGTTTCTCCCGGACTTGTTATCGACGTTTAGATTTTATATCGAATCGAGAGGAATCAAATCATCATTAGGTTTGTTGAATCGGTATTCTGTAGTGGCACGAAAGGTCACGTTTTCATATTTTATTAGTTTACCTTTGTTTTATCGTGAATAGACAAAAAGGACAAGCAGAATATTTTGCTTTTGGGGTGGTACCGAATGTACCGAAAAACAAACACTACGAAAAGAAAACACGCTGTATATACGCTTTTACGGGACTCATAACACATCATGTTTTGCTTCAAACTTTTCCTTATCTTATTGAACTGATCACCAAGACCTATAGATGACATAACGTAAATGCCTCCACGAACCTCGATACAAGAGCTGTAAGTCTCAATAGTATTACATAAGGGCTATTAACCAGGCGATATGACTGATTTATGCCAAAAAGGATGGTAGCTTCCCCTCCGCATATGACTCACAACATGCTCTACAACTAGCAACATAACCACGGAAAATACTATGCCGAACTGTTACTAAATCTTCGCCAGCATTACTCACACATACGCACATTTTTACACGCACAACCACGCACATTCGGAGGCTCTTATACGTAAGCGGCTGATATAGTATCTATGTATCGGCTCACAAAAGCCTAGTGCTAAATATAGGCCCACCCCATAATACGTCACAGCGTGGCCATATAATATATCTATCATAGTTTCCTCCTAGTTCGAATTGTGCGTCACAAATGCTATACATCTGTTTTATGGAACCAGATATAGGTCTTCTGCGACATAAGCTTTCTGCGACACGCTTTTATAGTCGAGACGAAATCCCTAGAGTCGTCGAGAATATTCCACAAAAGTCTAGTATTGTTTCTGCTATCCGACAGAGACTAGATGGCGTTGTACTTCTCGAGCGCTATATATGGTACTAGATCCTTCGATATTCTTTCGACTATTCAGCGATAGATGGCGTTACTCTTACCGTCGTAGCAGTAGTTAATTCATAAGTTTTCGAGAAATAAAATACTCATGTTCTTCTTAAGTAAATTTTCGCGTTTTATTACCAAACGATGTTTTACTTTAATCGTCATAATGGTTAGTGAACGCCTCTTATGTACTTACTTGGAAGAACATCTTCACATATTAACATAACATGAAGCTCACCAATGCCCGAGGGTATTAACCTCGCAGAGTACATTCTGAAGCGCCGTATCTATCCAGTCAAACTAAGCCATAAAATATTTATTTCATTCATCAGGACCACGATGTTATGAGACCACTGATCCAATAACGACCTCTTGATCCCATCGATTGAAATACAACAGACAGTTGGATAGCCGCGAATCCGAGTGCCATTAAGGCTATCGACTAGGCAACCTCCTGTATTTTCGGATACTTTTCGCTTCATTATTTTGACTTGATACATTATTTATTTATTTTTACTTACTTCCTTACGTTCATTTACATAAATTTTGCCAGAACACTCACACTAGTATTTTTATGCGTCATCTGTTCATCTTCCATTCGAGTTAATGTGAGGTTTAACTTACAGTTTGGTACAGTATTGGAAAATCAGTTTAGGAATTTGGGAAATATTAAATAGGAAACTAGGTGAAAATGTTTGGACTAAAGACGGACGGCTAGAAGTAGGAGACGACTAGAGAAACTAATCCTAGAGCTCATTGTATACCTGAACGAGTAGGTGACATTATTCTGCCTATTTCTACGTCGAAACGGTCATGAGTTCTGAATAGGCAGCAGCTATCCTATTCAATTGTGCCCTAAGCACGTCATTACGGATCCTCCCGATCCATTAACGGTGCTTTTAGGTACCTCAAGCACCGGTCACCGTCCTCGCCCTTGCGACGAAGGACTCAACGAGTAAATTAACCCATAGACACAGCCCACTGAGTTCTCGCCGGATCTTCTCATAGAGTCGCGTTTCCGATCCGGTGGTAGATTCTGCGAAGCACTGCCCTAGCTAGGGCCAGTCTTATCAACACTCCTGTTTGCTCAACTACACGTCAAGGAGAAGCTGAAATAGCCTCTCAAGGTTATCAGCATAGGCAGGATAAAATTCAATTGAGACTTCGTCGTCGTAGGATTCATGTTATGAGGTCTATGGGTTCCAGTAACTATTCCGGGTGGGACGAAAGCTCGTTCGCAAATCAATAAAAAACTCGAGGTGACCAGAGTTTCGCATCCGTATTCAAATGATCTTATCAAAACTTCCCCGTATGAATTTGTTATTAGAGCTGGCTTGGCTCTGCCCCTGACATTGCTGACGTCCATGAGCGACGGTGACCACTTACCATCAGGTGGGCCGCATGCTCGTCTGCCTATGAAGGCAAAAACGACTACGTAAGTGTTGCCGTCAGCACAATGTTTGAAGACAGAGATGAATATATCCGTAATCACGTGTACTAAACTAAGAATATAAGGTTATATATCTAAAACATCAATCACGATGACACTCTCCGCATCGAGATATGCCTACCCAGAAATAGTATTTAAAAAAAACAAGCGATATCCGACCCTTCGAATAAGAATATTGCCCTCGAGCAGTTACACAATCTACTTACAAATGTAGGAGAATGTTTCCTCTATATTATGTAATATGAATAATTCCAATAACTAATATTTAATATATTATGTACGTATAGAGCTATACAAACAATTTCTTGTATGCGTATTATGTTATGAAGGGCAACATCAAAGCTAAAGACAATATGATCTTTGGCGGATTAATTTCGAATGAGCAGGGTCTCGTGTTTGAGAGTTTGAGTACTAATGAAACTCGTTTGATTGTCACTTTTTTTAGGAACGAATAGGAATAGCAGTAATGAGTTTCGGTTCGAAGGGCGGGGCAACCGTTATACTTTAACAACTGAGACCTTAGAACTCATACGTCGAGATGTGGCGAGGGTGGCGGCATTTAGGTTTTTTTTATTGCCCTTGTAGGCAGACGAGCATACGGATCACCTGACGGTGAGTGGTTACCGTCGCCCATGGACTTCAGCCATACCAGGGGCAGAGCCAAGCCGCTGCCTACCGTTGAATACTCTCCACAAGCCTCGTTTGAAGAAGGACAGGTCATAGCGCTCGAGAAACACCGTGGAGGGGAGCTCATTCCAAAGCCGGATGGTACGTGGCAAATAAGATCTCTGAAAACGCACTGTGAATGAACGCAGTGGCTCCAGTTAGTATGGATAAACTCTACTCCGGTGGCGGGCGGTGCGATAGTAAAAACGAGATGATGGATTCATCTCAAACAATTCCTCAGAGTTATGTTAAAAAATCCCAAATAATAGACCAAAGGCCCACTGAGTTTCTCGCCGGATCTTCTCGCCGAACCGGTGCTAGATTCTGCGAAGAATTGCCCTTGCTAGGGCTGGTGTTTGCAAATTCTCTCAAGTTGAGCCCATTAGCTCACCTACCAGTCCACGCGGAGCTGAAATAACCCCTTAGGCTACCAGCGAATAGGTAGGGGAAAAAAGACCAAGATAAATTAATAAAGTGGTTGAAAAATGTAGTTCTTAAAATTTTATCATACTACTGCTGTAGATACACAGTAGAGGAGAAATAAATGGCTCGAGGAGGCCTTAGTCGTCCCTTATTAATAAAAAAAAATAAGGTTATCATGTGTGTCCTTTGACAAAAATATAATCTCTCTAACACTCAGTTAAATTTGGTTCCGAAATCTGTCCATCGACCCACCAGCCCAAGCCGTACAAAACGCCAATCGCTACGAAAACGGTGATGCAAAAAGAAAAAGAAGAAAAAAATAACGACGATGAAACTCAGGCTCGCGTTCACAATATCCCACTCGATCCCGCCAATCCACTGAACTGCTTGTTCGAGCGTGAAATATTCGAGTTCCAATCGTAGTCACCTTAATCCAATTCTTTTGAAGAGCTCCGCCATCATGTAATGACAGTTGTATAGATTTTCTATAAGACTTAATCAGAGAATGTTTGAGAATTTTTATTAAATGCTTCGCTCGGTTGGATTTATGATGTAGGTTAATGAATAGTGTAGGATATTTTTGTTAATTTCGGTAAATGTAGTGATACTAGCCTTAGGAATTCATAATTTTTTTTTTCGAAAAACTCTAAACGGAGTCTTAGTTATCCTTAAATTAAAAAAAAAACCTAAATGCCTTCACAAAGAAAGCTTTTTGAATACGAATAAGCCAAATTATCAGAAGATATTTGAGGAGCTTCATGCTAATGAAAAAATATATTTGCCTTAATTAATTTCAAAATACGATCATCATTGGAATCACCTCAAATTAATACTTTTAATTAAACATTTAAGCTTGTAACAGAAAAGCACAAAAGATTAATGAGGTATTTTTCTTTATTTTAATTGAAAATAAAAATTCAAAAAGAAATGAATTAAAGAGTGAAATTTTCACAAAAACGAAAAAAAATGAAAAATTTATTTTAGCACTCGACCGCGGAGGAACAAAAGATGTTCGGACATCAAAGGGAAAGCCGTCAGGAATCCTCACATTTTGAATTATTACTCTAACTGGGGTCTTTAGGCGAACCACGAGTTTTATACCGCTTTGACTATGGCGTTCGTAGCAATTACAATTTTCGTCCGAAAAACCTATTTACTGTTACAGTATTTATTCCAATTTTGTAAATTAAATTACGAATTTTTCAACTGATTATACATGAAGACAATTAGCGTGTGTTATATTTTATTAGCACTATTAATAAGGTCAAGTGTCAAACGCAAGATACGTTAAAAGAGATAACGATGCAATTCACTAAAAGTTAAAAAAGATCTGAGATTCAAAACAAATATTTTTTCTAAAAGTTACTCCTTTCTAAATATAGACAAATGGCCTCATTTCAGAGATTGAAAAGAAAAAAAATTCGAAAATATAAAAGATTGTGTCATTGTCAATATCATCTAAGATTATAGTTTCAGAATTTGCTTTCTGTAAATTGTATTCAAGTATAATAACCACCCTAACTGGGTTGCCAGTCGCAACCGCTCTTCGTGAAGTCGAGGACCGAACAAGGTGGAAACAGCTCACGAGACAAGCCACGGTCAAGTTTCTAGGTCACGACCTTCAGTAATGAAGAAAGCGACAAAGAAGAAATTCAAGTACATTTGCCATAAATTCATGAGCATTTGTGTATTTGCTCGTTAACATTTGTATGCCTGTAGCTAGATTTACGTGTTTATTAAAATTTAATAGATATATCTTCTTAGTCGGTTTCTTTATTACTGAAAGTCGTGTCTAGTTTGAAGTGTTGATCGCTCGATGCACTCACTATGTTTCTCGACGATTCCTGTCCTCGGCGGTCTCTCAAAATTTAATAGGTATACTATAGTCCAAAACTCTACTACATACATTGCTTTTAGGAAGTCGTCATGGCTTAAATGATGTTTAAGTCCCGCTGGTTCTAATGAAATACGTACTAACCCGTGTTCACGAATGATTTCAACGATACGTTCGTGTAATAAAAATGGAAACCGCAAAAATTTTAATTTGCGTAATTACTGGCTAGGCACTAACTAACACACTATTTCGGCCGTGAAACAGTAAAAATTAGGCCTTACAACGTAGACCTCGAGGCGGTTGAAAAATTTTAACTCGTTCAAAAATCTATCTCGTTAGCCATATTTTATGACCCAGTTTCATAGTCATTGTAAGTTTTTATTTTGTGAATTTGCTAAGTCACACAAACAATTGAACAAAAAGTTAACGCAGTGCTGATTTTAATTGTTGCTCGTTTGGTGTGAAAAACATATAAAAATGGGAACAGTATTTTTCACGTGGTTTCAATTTTCATTAGGAACTTGACACATATTTTCGCGCAACCACACTCCCGGTAGCGCAGTCGTGCCACGAAATGCATTACAAAACTTTTTTTTTTCGTCCCAACCCAACTTTTCTGCTCATTAAATTAATTTTTAAAAGCGACGTCGGGCCATTACTGCGCTGAGTACCAGAGGAGGGTTTAGCGGGTGTAGCGTAGAAAAGGGATTACTTTTCGCTAGAACGAGACGGGTAATAGGGAAAAAAGACATAAAAGAAATTCGAAGCGAACGGAAATAAGGTGACACTCTACAAAACTTGCATACGCCCCGTCATGACCTATGCAAGTGTAGTGTTCGCTCACGCGGCCCGCATACACCTAAAAACATTTCAAATTATTCAATCCCGTTTTTGCAGGATAGCCGTCGGAGCCCCGTGGTTCGTCAGGAACGTCGACCTCCATGACGACCTGGACTTAGAGTCCATCAGTAAGTATCTGCAGTCGGCGTCCATGCGCCACTTCGATAAAGCGGCACGACACGAGAACCCTCTCATCGTGGCCGCCGGTAACTACATTCCCGATCCTGCGGACAGAATGGAAAGCAGTCGACGTCGCCCAAAACACGTCATCTCGGATCCGCCCGATCCACTAACGGTGCTTTTAGGTAATTCAAGCACCGGTCACCGTTCTCGTCGAACCCGTCGCTTGCGACGAAGGGCTCGACGAGTAAATTAACTCTCAGACACAGCCCACTGAGTTTCTCGCCGGATCTTCTCAGTGGGTCGCGTTTCCGATCCGGTGGTAGATTCTGCGAAGCACGACTCTTGCTAGGGTTCGTGTTAGCAACGTCATCAGGTTTGAGCCCCGTGAGCTCACCTACAAAAGTTAGGGTTACGCTGACATAGCCTCTCAAGGCTCTCAGCTTAGGTAGGAAAAAAAAAAAAAAAAAAACGATGACGGTGTTCGAATAATCCTTAGAATCGGGCCGCTAAACTAGTGACGCTACTGAACTGAGCGATTAGTGACTAATAATTTTTATTTACTTCACTATAAATACTGTTGTTGTAATGTTAACATTAAGCAATTTCTTTTTTTTTAATTGCTTAGATGGGTGGACCAGCTCACAGCCCACCTGGTGTTAAGTGGTTACTGGAGCCCATAGACATCTACAACGTAAATGCGCCATCCACCTTGAGATATAAGTTCTAAGATCTCAGTATAGTTACAACGGCTGCCCTACCCTTCAGACCGAAACGCATTACTGCTACACGGGAGAAATAGGCAGGGCCGTGCTATACCTTGAACGTCAACTAAGGTAATAAAGAAATTAACGAAGAATAAAAACGAATGGCCAATAAACACATAATTCATTCTGGAATGAACACCTGGATGTTAAGCTCCAAAGCTTAACACCTTAAGTGTGAAACAAGGTCTAATGCGCTTCGTTCGTATCTCCCTTGCGGTAAGCGAAGAAAAACCTCGACTATTACTTATTACTATATTAATATTTAGTTATATTAAGACACCTTAAATACCTATTCATCACTTGAATGTCCTAAAACTATACCTCTGTACATCTCAATGCATGGCATGATTGAGAATTAAAAAAATGTATTGACTATTGTTTCCTGGCCAAACCGAATAACGATACAAAACTGCAAAATAAGCAGCAAATTGGATCATTAAAGGCCTAAGCTGACAGTTCCGTGTTGCTTAAAAACGTGTTTCCCAGCTAAGCTTCCACGCTGATAATTTCCTAAGTGGAGTTCCTTTATTGCCGGGGATCCCGTTAAAGATACTCACTATAAGCTTGGGACAGTGCTTTTTCTTAATTTAGAAACATATTACCAAAGATTTAAGCATGATATTGCGGCGGCGAGTTTGTCCGAGCTATTTTACGCATCAAATCTCGAATTGTCTTCTGGTCTGAATGAATCATTATACATTCAAAGTTCTATTGCACATCCAATCGTAGATAATCATTAAATTATTAATAAGCTAATGACAGGGTGTAATATGAACGCATAGGTCTATTTCTGCTGCTAAATAGCCAAAGATCATAAGAGCGATGTACAATACCAGTGAGACTCTGATATCAAGGTAAAACCACAATGTACTATTTTGGTAGAATTTGAATACATGTAATTTGACCTTCAACCCCCAATTTCACACATAAAAGTCAGAAACTTTCTATTAGTTCAACAGCAACTTTACACTATTCATACAAAAAAAAATAACAAAGTATTTGCACCACCTAAAAAATCCAACTTTATTAAAGGCTACAAACGATCTTGACCTCATTAAAAGACTTGACTTAAAGTTCCCAGATGCACACTAGGCGAATTCGCTAAAGTAAAGTGCTCCTCTGAAGTTTTGTATTTTATAGCTAAACATTTTCATCGTAATTTTTCGGCTGAGGGATCTTTCGCCCTTCTGAAAGGTCTCCGATGTGCACTTAACTGGCAATTTTATGGAAGACGGGCTATAGGTTTTTTTTAAAGAGAGAATACATACATCGCTTAAGCTGTATCAAGCGTTGCGATTATAACTACCTTTACATCAACTATAAATGATTCCAATGATGATGACAGGCTTTCAAGAACGATTGAAGAAGAAAAAATGTATAAATGAATACTCAGAAAATTTGAATTTCTGGCTAGCATTGTGAGCCTAAGCGTAAACCATTATATCTAATTCTTCTACAAAGATATGGTTGCCGATTGGAAGAGTTGTACCGTCGTACAATTCAATTGAAGCTTCGACTTTATGTGTTTTAGTGGTTACTTATTTCAACTCTCTGGGTTGGGTACATTCGTGCTGTAACATCAATTACCTCCGGTAACAATGTACCGCCAAGTTAGCTCCGTACACACCGCCCAAATCCCAACTTTCGTGTCGATTCTTCAGTATTTAAATTTCATTCCAATTCAGTGGTAAACTCATGGATATTAGAAAGCGCGTCAAGGTCTCCTTTTAGAAAAATGCTTTTAATGTCATACATTTCCAAAGCAAACTATACTAAGAGAACAATTAGAACTGTTCTAAGAATTTTTAAATTATTCGGCTGATTTTTTTATTTTAATCTATTAATTTTTTTTTTAAATTATTTCGTTCCGTTATCTAACATGAAATAACCGATAAAACATTTACGGAAAACGGAAAACCAGTATCAATTGGAGGATTGGGGCTATTGGAAAGGTCAAGGGGCGGCCTAAGTGTACCCCCTTAGGTCGCGCGGCGCGCTACCAGCACTCTAGCGCGCTGCCAAGGAGATACGAAAGAGCGACCGGTTGGCGGTGTATCGCGTCCCGACCCGGCAGGCTGGTTCTGGTCCAGCGGGGTATTCCGGGACACCAGCGGCACCGGCTGGGTGGGCTGACGGACTGCCGTACCGAGACGGCCGACGTTTCAGAGCCTCCGATTCTCCTCGAAGGCTCCGTTGGCTGGGCGTCCTTGCGGTAAGCCGCGCCGTCTGGTTATAGTGTTGACCGCGGTAGCCCCCTACCTCATCTGGGTTCTGACCTCGGAGGGGATCGGACGTCGGGTGTAAGAGTGCAAGGGAGTCGTTTAGTGGGTGGGCCCTAAAATCCTTGGGCCCGCGGTCTGCTCACAACACCATGCAGATCGTTGAGTCTCACATACCCCGCGCGCCCCTTATGCGCGGGGACCTCGTAGGAGGTTCGGCACCCGTCCCGGAAAAAAAAAGGTAGGCAATAGTGGTACGGGTAGGTGTGCGGACTCACAAGAGGTCCTACGACCAGTAAACCTAAATAAACCTACCAACCTAGTGTAACCTAAACCATGGTAAATTAAATTTATAATACTAGTTGATCCTTGTAAATTAATAGATATTGGAGGCTACTGTAAACACTTATGGGTAGGAACCACGGCTATTTTAGACGCGAATTGATTCCAATCTGATAGGTCCGATCTTTATGCAGACGGGATTTTGAACTCACTTCTAATGTCACTAGCGGCATTTGGGTTTGATATCTGCTGGTTCAGATTACCCTAATACCAGGTAGCATGGATAAATAACCAAACACAGTTTTGTTCCTCTTGATACATTTGTCACGTATTACTAAACCAACAACGCAATAATATGACGCATTTTCAGTGCGTGATAATATTATTATGGGGAATCCCAATCTCACTTTTGATTATTGTTGGTTTAATTAATTTAAAAGCGCATATATATGTAGGTGATTCAGATCTAAAAATATGAATAAAATTGATCTAAGGATACCTCACACACTTCTGTGCCCTAAATAGGTTTTATCTCTCAATTAGTTGATGTTTATGGTTTGTCTTGATTTTTTTTTTCCTTAACGCGTATGCTAATCTAAATTTGTTGGTAATACCAGGAGTGTAAAGAATTCTGCGCAAGCATATGAAGAAATTTCAAAAGCTAAGTATACTGAGACCTTAGAACTTATATCTCAAGGTGGGTGGCGCAATTACGTTGTAGATGTCTATGGGCTCCAGTAACCACTTAACACCAGGTGGGCTGTGAACTCGTCCACCCAGCTAAGCAATAAAATTAAACAAAAAAATAAGTTTCTTTTTACTTGTCGAGTTAAGGAATCCCGAAATCATTATCATGTTTTATCAGACATTTGGCCCACGCAGTTTCGGTGGAACAAGAAACATTTTAGTGTTTATCTCTTCCCGAAATACAGAGCTCGAGATAAATTTTCGTTTACCATTAAAATGAACAGCAATGAATTTACAACTGATACTTAAATGCTAATATCCCTCTCGGCTCGTGACCAAACCTTGCCTCCGGCAATGAAATGTACAAGAGGAAATAATCTATTATAACTTTGACAAGAGGAAGACAGCTTCAGCCTTGAGCGAGCGCATTATTTTCGTCCCTCGTTTCCCCTTAGACGGTCTGTTTATATTCCAAGAATATTCCAGTTACATAATATAATGTAAAGGAAAAACTATGTTATCATTCTTAAAAGACGTAAGATAAAGTAACGAGAGATAATGGTAGGCAGCGGCTTGGCTCAGCCCCTGGCATTGCTGAAGTCCATGGGCGACGGTAACCACTCACCATCAGGTGGGCCGTATGCTCGTCTGCCTACAAGGGCAATAAAATAAAAAAATATATCAATGTCTTAAAATTTCGAGAAATTTTATGGGAATTTTGAGCTCTGACAACAATTAAAAAAAAAACAGTTGGGAATTACCCGTCTTGGCAAACGTTATGATGATTCACATCAGTCATCTCGTGTATGATTGCATTGTTATATATTATTATGTACATTAATAATAAAGTATTCATTGTTTATTCTTGGCAAGTACTTTCATTTCGTTAAGTTAATAAATTGGCTTGTCAAGAAATTCGGTAAGTTAAATTGAAGGAACATCTAAAACATAAAAAAAAATCTGAATCAATTGCTCCATAGTTGCTCAGAAATTCGTCTTTTTCTCTGTATAAATGTTTAGACTCGTCGCTTATTTTATATTTTTTAATAATCGGGAAGCAACAGTTGATGCACTGTTAATGCTTGTGATAGAATTAATGAAGATGGTATCCAGACGTACATACTTATACTTATACTTTACTGGTGGTAGGACCTTTTGTAAGTCCGCACGAGTAGGTACCACCACCCTGTCTATTTCGGCCGTGAATCAGTAATGCGTTTCGGTTTGAAGGGCGGGGCAGCCGTTGTAACCATACTGAGACCTTAGAACTTATATCTCAAAGTGGGTGGCGCATTTACGTTGTAGATGTCTATGGGCTCCAGTAACCACTTAAGACCAGGTAGGCTGTGAGCTTGTTCACCCATCTAAGCAATAAAAAAAGTTATCCTCGTTTTTGAGAGCCCTCTGCTTTCTTTGACGGCTCTATGCCCTGTTAATCTATAAACAACGCGCCATAAGTGGAATCTCGAAATCTGCAATCAAAAAATACACGCCAATTAAACTTATTGCCGTGTCTTTTCGTAAACAATAAAAGCGAATCTCATTTATACTGACTATCATTCCTGATTGTCTCGCCTTTACGATCAAATGAAGTCCTGGATTCATGGTTAAACGATTCAACTAACCCCGTGACCATATTATCGTAAACCTTTCACAGGTAAAAACATAAAACGTAGAGTGATGGGTTGGGATACTACGTAATATACAAATTCTGAATTGTCATAGACTGTTTGATGTGTTATAAAACTAAATTATTTGTGGTTATCGTAAGGTTGTTTTTTCTTCTTTTTAGTACATTATATAGGTGGAAGAGTCCACGGATCACTTTTTTTTTAATTGGTCTGTATTTTTAATTTTTTTTATTTTATTTTTTATTGGGTATAAGGTCTCAAGTATAGCAACAACGGCTGCTCCACCCTTCAAACCGAAACGCATTACCGCTTCACGGCAGAAATAGGCAGGGTGGTGGTACCTACCCGCGCGGACTCGCAAGAGGTCCTACCACCACTTGGTTTCCAATAAGTAGATATACCGCAACGTGAATTTGCCACTTACCTTGCGGTACGGGATGGAAGTCCTAATTGTATTGCATAAAGGCTGAACTTTCTGGCTGAACCGAATGATTGCGTCCTGGAAGGAATTATTGACATTAGTATAGTGGCATCGCTGGATACGAGTATCTTTCGATGTATCCAGAGTGCCTAGAGGACAGATAGACGACAAAACCCATAGTACCTTGAGAACGTAGGGCAGACAAAAATGGGTTTTTAATTTTATAGAGAAAAATATTTATCTTCAAAGCAATAAAAAAAAACCATGATAAAAATCAGGATTTTTCTTAGAAGAAGTAGATTGAGAATGCCAGACTTGTATATCTATCGTAAATATATCTACAAATTAATAGGACAAGCAGACTATTATCATGTTTAGAAACTCTCTGGTCAAAAGATGAACATTTTTCTTAA